>NC_141672.1:106731189-109131189 GCF_028749965.1 Puma concolor | reverse complement strand
ACTCAGCAGTAGTAGGAGGAATATACTTGGTGTTGACAAGTTCAGTTTGGGACCTGTTGAGTTTGAGGTGCCTGTTCATCAGCATGTAGCCACAAGTAGGAATAACCTTAAAAGAGTTGTGTGGCCTGAGATGAGGCCAAAAAGACAAAATCCTAGGGAATGTAAAAATCAAGATGGATAAACAGGTGGCCACAAGAGAGGTCAGAGAGATAGGAGAAAAAGGTAGGTCCTCTGCCTCCTTCTGGAAAGTCGCAAATGCTCAGAAAGATTGTGTAATCTCAGGCAGGTTACTTAAACTTCTCTTTGCCTTGATTTCCTCATCTGTAAGAAGGACGTTTCTAAAGATTAAGAGACATCCATGGGAGGGGTGCCTGAGTGGCTCAGTAGGTTAAGCATCCCACTTCCGGTCAGGTCGTGATCTCACAGTTTGTGAGTTTGAGCCCCGCATCGGGCTCCGTGCTGACAGCTTAGAGCCTGGAGCCTGCTTCCGATTCTGTGTCTCCCTCTATCTCTGCTCCTCCCCTGCTCATGCTCTGTCTCTCTGTCTCTCTCCTTCAAAAATAAATAAAAACGTTAAAAAAAAAAAAAAAAGAAAAGAAACATCCATGGGAATTAGTACCCAATAGATGATCAGTGACTTATGCTAGGTGCATTTTTTCAGTGAAATGGTATGGGTTGAAGCCAGACTAGACTACATTAAAGAGGGAATAAGAGATTAAGAAAAGCAAACAGTGAATTCAACTTATTAAAAGTTTGCCTGTGGTGCTCACCTGGTTCAGTTGGTTGAGCATCCTACTCTTGATTTTGGCTCAGGTCATGATTCCAGGGTTATTGGATCAAGCTCCGAGTCAGGCTCTGTGTTGATGTGGAGCCTGCTTAAGATATTCATTCTCTCTCCCTCTCTCTCCCCTCTCTCTCCCTCTCTCCCCCCCCCCCCCACGCCCCGTCCCTCTACCCTGCTTGCATTCTCTTTTAAAAAAAAAAATGGGAGTGGGGCACCTGGGTGGCACAGTTGGTTGAGCATCCCACTTCAGCTCAGATCGTGATCTCACAGCTTGTGAGTTCAAGCCCCGCGTCAGGCTCTGTGCTGACAGCTTGGAGCCTGGATCCTGCTTCAGATCTGTGTCTCCCTCTCTCTCTGCCCCTAACCCACTCGCATTATGTCTCTCTCAAAAGTAAATAAACATTAAAATAAAGTTTAAAAAAAGAAAAAAAGGTTTGCCTCTGAAGAAAGGAGTGAGCAGTTGCCTGGTTGGCTCAGTCAGTTAAGCATCTGACTTGAGCTTTAGGTCATGATCTCATGGTTAGTGAGCCCGAGCCCCACCATGGGTGAGCCCTGCTTCTCTCTCTCTCTCTCTCTCTCTCTCTCTCTCTCTCTCTCTCTCTCTCTCTCTCTTCCTCTCTCTCTGCCCCTCATGGGATTCTTTCTCTCTCTCGCTCCGCCCTTGCTCATTTGCACTTTCAAAAAAAAATGAAGAAAGGAGTGAGCAAGATCAATATATGTGGAGTGGTAGTGTGGAGGGGCGGGGTGGTACCCTTAGGGTTGTGGGGAAAATTTGAACATGTATAATTGCGGAATGAGTAGAGGGAGAGGGTCAGAGAGACACAGGAAGGATAGTTGATGGCTCAAAGTCCTGTAGAAGGTAGGAAGACTCCAGTCCCAGGTGGAGGTATTAAGTGTAGAAGGATCTGTCTCCACTGGAATGAAAATGAAGGAGGGGGCGCCTGGGTGGCTCAGTCGGTTAAGCATCCGACTTCACCTCAGGTCATGGTCTCGTGGTTTGTGAGTTCGAGCCCTGCATCGGGCTCTGTGCTGACAGCTTAGAGCCTGGAGCCTGTTTCAGATTCTGTGTCTCTCCATCTGTCCTCCCCTCCCATGCTCATGCTCTGTTTCTCTGTCTCTCAATAATAAATAAACGTTAAAAAAAAAAGAAAGAAAGAAAGAAAGAAAGAAAATGAAGGAGACAAGGAGAGGTAGTAATGCAGATGAGTGAAATCGGGGGCCGAAAGTTAAGAGATGTCCTGCCTGCTAGCCTGTGTTCTCTAAGATAGGCTGGATGGTTTGCTGAGAGGCAGTAGAAGAGAAAGGCTTTAGGAGAGCAGTGAAGGTTTGAAATAACTGCTGTGAAGAATGAGTGGGAGCCAACTAGAAACCCATGGGAGTTTGGGTGTAGGCAGGTGCTGTGGGCCCAGCTGATGTAGTTCTGTACTGGCACTAGGCCACAATATCAGTACTTGCAGGAGTATTCTGCAGCTGGCAGGTGAGCACAGAGCACAGGGTTGTTAGGGTTTTGCTTTATGGGTGACCACAAGTTTTGATGAAGACCAGTAGAAAAGCGAGTAGATTTGGATACGTTCATTTGGAACTTTTAGTGAGGCTGACAAGAGTCTCTGGGGAGAAGGAGAAAAGACTACTGGGAAGGTAGAAAGTCCTAGTTTGGGAAGAAAAGAATTGTGCTTAAGACAGAGGTAGCAGGGTTTTTTGATCATTCCAAGGCTCAAAGACTGGACAAAGCCCTAAGGTGTGGGTGGCTGAAGGGGAAAAAAGGAGAAGGTACTGGTATGTAGGAACTGCAGGAACTGGATGAGTGAGTGGTGGAGGTGGAAGGAACTAACTAGACTGTGTCAGTACATGGGGCCAAGAGGAAGACTGGGTGAGGATTGCCATTTCTGAGGGAGTAAGTCATGGTGATCAGAAGTGATCAGTGAAAGGGTGAGGGATGTGTGGGTTCGTGGTTCAGGCCTAGCAGCCTGAGATGGGAACAGGCCACTGCTCCTCATGGGATCTGGAGGCACTTTGGGGCTGATGCAGTGTCTGTAATTTCACCATACTGGCAGATTTTAGTACCGTCTGGCCCTTTACAGAAAAATTTGCCAGTTCCTGGTTTAGGTAAAGAAATTAAACAAAATCATGAAATTATTATGAAACAACGTAGTGACAGCTTGAACTTCTCCATGCGTAAGAATTTTGTGTGTATTTGGAAAATATTTGGCAACTTAGTAAAAGCTGGATTTGAGTTGTAGAGTTTCCTTAGTTGGGAATGAGTGCCAGCCATGAGAAAATGATCTGGAGAAATGTTAGCCATGGAAGTGAGGCTAGGAGAGCTAATTCCATAACCACTTAGTTGCAGTGGTTGAAGGAGAAAAGAAGCAGACCTCCAAAGGCCTTGATCAACTCTTTTAGGAAGCAGTTTATTACCACATTTAGGCAGTCTTGAAAGTACTCATGAACATTTCTTCTCTTGAGAATTTATCATATAGAAATAATCGATAGAAGGAAAAAAGTAACGTGCCCAGGAGTATTGATTGTAACAGTATATGCTAACAGGACATTTGGAACAGCCTAAGTGTCCAGAAGTAGGGAGCTTGTTAAGTAAATTATGGTACATTGAATTGATGAAACAGGATAGAGCCATTAAACAAATAATTATAAAGATTGGAAAAGAATGTAGAGAATTGACCTGGAGCTGTAGAAGTTACACATACTATGTTGAACTATGTGAAGTTGATAATGTATGGACAAAAATGACTGCAGAATCAATGGGGGAAATAAAAATGGTTTATTATGTTAGTGGGATTTGATTTTTTTTCTTCCTGGTATCCGGTATTGTTAAAATGCTCCCATAATAAATACATTTGCAAGGACTAACAGGATGGACTGCACCCATGTCACTCTAGGATGAATCACCTAGCAGCTCCAGCAGCTTTTATGTCACACAGCCATGTGGCTAGTGAGTGCACAACTGCAGTCTACTCAAGTATTCATTAAATTTTAAGGTATTTTCCTTAAAAAATAAATATAAATATAAAAAATATTTTTCCTTATGGAATTTTATGAAAAATTTCACACATGCACAAAAATAGAACACCTAAATAAAATACCCATAATCAACTATGATGCCCCTGTCACACATAATGAAATTAGTAATAATTCTTTGGTATCACCTAATAACTAGTTTATAATCAAATTTTCACAGTTGTGGCTCTAGCTGTGTTGGCCATCCTTTTAGCTGACTTCACAGTTAAATCAGGGCGACTAACCATCCCAGGTTTCCCAGGACGCTGGGCTCTCAGTACTAAAACTGGGCAAACTGAAATATTTGGTCATCCTACACTAAGCAGCAGACTATGAGGTTAGTAGGTTGGTTACATGTATTTCTTCCTCACTATCCAAGTGTCTTCTCCTAGAACTTCAGATTCAGTCAGAAGGTAAATTGTTTATTACTTGGTCTGGGAGCCTGTGCTGTGAGAATATCACAATGAAGAAGTATAAGAGTTTCTCTCTTTAGTGAGCTCTCTGTCCAACCAAAGGATCAAAACCATTAGAAATAAAATCAAAGATTAAGTGGTATGATCCAAAGAGAGGACTTAGAGAAAGTCAGGGTGAGGTCAGATTAATTGGAGACTCAAGATCAAATTGAGCCTTGAAGATTGGTTAGAATTTATAAACTAAGCAAATTCATAACGTAAGTAGGACTTTGTGTCTGCTCAGTAGAACACATGTTGGGGATAAAAAGTTGTATCTAAAATGCTGTTTGGATCTCTTCCTAGGGGTCTGTCCTCCAGCCTCAGCAGATGAGACTTTTGAGCATCATCTTCAGCGACTAAGAAAACTCATTAAAAAACGCTCTGAATTATACGAAGCTGAAGAGAGAGCCCTCAGAGTTATGTTGGAAGGAGAACAAGAAGAAGAGAGGAAAAGAGAATTTGAAAAGAAACAGAGGAAAGAAAAAGAGAAAATTTTACTTCAGAAGCGTGAAATTGAGTCCAAGTTATTTGGGGATCCGCGTAAGTTCTTTTGTAACCAGTGGAGAAAAGGAAGATGCTAGATTGGCAGCTCTTTCCCTAATGGATGATCTCAACCTAAACTAAGGTGGTAGGCAGCAAATGAAACCTTTGAGACTTAAAATTCTGAACTGTGTACTGGAAATCATGGATAAAGATGAAACATATGATCGCATTGTTGTACTGTCATAGTCATAGGTTCATTCAGCTTGCCTCTAGGTATGAGACATGATGATGTGGTAATGTGCCTTTTCTTTTTCAGATGAGTTCCCACTTGCACACCTCCTGCAACCCTTCCGACAGTATTACCTCCAAGCTGAGCACTCCCTGCCAGCACTCATCCAGATAAGGTCAGAGGGGCACTCTTCATGTCGCCTTCCCCTTAGATAGCAAGAAGCACTTACAGTGTTTATTTTGTTGAGGTGTATTGCTTTTTCTTTTTTTAGGTTCCGTATGGGTTTATATGCCACATAAATCTTGTTTAGTCCTCAGTCCTTGAGAAATAAATGACTCTTTTAACAGGTGAAGAAACTGAAACTCAGGTGTGACTTGCCCTTTGTATTATCTCATGCTGTAGTTGTTACATTGACTTAAAGCATCGGCTTCCTTTTCCTAATTCTCTTCTGCTGCTAAATAGACCAAGGGAGAGAAACACTCCCTATCTACTTGCCTGTGGAGACTGATTAAGTCCCAAACTGACTTGTGAGTTCTTACAGGTTGAAGCCAAGAGAGCTAGGAACAGGGGGTCTCATCTTAACCTGCAGTTATTAATGAGCTGGGTAGAGTTTTCAACTCTTCTGGGTCTCACTTTCCTCACCTATAAAATGAAAATGGTAGACTGGAATGTGGCCTTCAAACTTTAGCAGTAGTGCTCTTCCCAAAGGTAGTCTTTTGAGAAATCCATTTGTAAAACAGTTTGAATGAATGGGTTCCGTAGGTGTAGACAGTTTAAATCTGTTATTGACTGGAAGCACTTTGTTGTTTCTAGATTCCCCAGAGCATCTGCTTGGGGCCTAGTGGTCCTCAAAGCCTGGTTTGACAATCACTGAACTAAGTGATCTATCAGGTTCCTTCCAAAGCTCTAATGATGGTTATTAGCATACCAAGTTTGTGTTCTGGGAAAAGTATATTTCTGGTTAATATATAAGTTTTAGCTTTTATTTATTTATTGAGAGCAGGGGAGGGGCAGACTGGGGTTGGGGGGGGGGCGGGGGGAGAGGTGTGCGGGGAGAGAGAATCCCTAGCAGGCTCTGCACTGTCAGTGCAGAGACAGACGTGGAGCTCTATCCCACAGACTGTGAGATCATGACCTGAGCTGATATCAAGAGTCAGACGCTTAACTGACTGAGCCACCTAGGCACCCCCAAGTTGTAGCTTTTAAATATAAGTACAGTTGATTCTCATTATTCACGGTAGTCATGTTCTATAAAAGCTGCAGTGTTGAATTAGGGAATGCCAAATTCTGTTCCTAAAGGAAATACAGGGTTTGGTTCCTGTGAGCCTCGGACCACAACATTTTCATGAACCAATCAATACATAACATTGTTTTATGTGTATTTCTTTTAAAAAACACTTTGTTTAATATATATTGTCGATTCATTAACACTGAACTCATAGTTAACAGCATTATAACTCCTGCCTCAACATAGCTTTTCTAATATACATGTACTCTCTGTAAGGCATATTCCAGCCTTCTCATTCTAGCTAGTACTGCAACAGTATACTTAGGGGCCATCTTAAATAGCAAAATAACCAATAAAAGCACAAATATGTGAAAAATGCAGTACTAAATACACTGCAAAAAGGACACTTTACAATATGAGGCTGAAAACAGTGTCACCTTATTTGACTTCAGCTGGGAATGTACCTGTCAGTGACTTAGATTTTTCATGGCTTTGCATGTTGGCAAGTGACCATGCAAGCACCACAAGTAACGATTATGAAGTTACACATAAATTTTAGTGAATAGGCAAATTTGCGATTATGGAACCTGCAAATAATGAGGATCAACTGTATATTTATTATTGGGTTACCCCTAAGATCATAAGTTGTTTGCAGTTTTTTCCCCCTTTATGTGTACATTTAAGAAATACTGTCCTTAGCATAATGCCTAGAAATCAAATTCTTGAGTGGACTGGTACATCAGTCATTTGAAAGCTAAGTCCTGAAATAGAGTATTTAGTTGCTGAACATCTTGCTTGGAATAAAACAAATAAACAGTTGTTCTCCAATGTTCTTATTAAGGCATGATTGGGATCAGTACCTGGTGCCATCTGATCATCCCAAAGGCAACTCCGTTCCCCAAGGATGGGTCCTTCCCCCGCTCCCCAGCAACGACATCTGGGCAACAGCCATTAAGCTGCATTAGTAAAGATGCTCCAGAAGTGTGGTCCGGCCAAGGCTCTTTCCAGCTCTAAATACTAGTGATGCCACCATCTTCTCGTGCTATAGACTAAACCACAACCTCTAAATTCCATGTGGCATTGTTCCACCCAGAAGTTACGTTTTCCTTGAGTGCTCTGTCCTGGCCAGAGATGCCTCTTGAATCAGGAGATTAATATGTTTCTTCAGGAAAGGACCTAGGTGAACTGGGGTTATTACCACAGAAAGTGACCTTGGTTCACCGAATTTGCCTCTGTTTTGAAGGGGCTTGGTTCAGAGTGACTTGTTAATTTACTCTTTAACTTCTTGTGTGGTGATGGGTAAGTACACTGCATACACTCAACACAAATGTGCATTGGGTAGACTTAGCCCTTCCCCCAGTACTGAGTGTGAAGGCAAGCTTTGATGTAAAACCTCTTTACCCTCCTTACCCAAAGAACCCTCTCACTTCTAGGAGGAAAGGTCAGAAATGCTTTATCTATGGTTTTATGAATCCCACTTTTGGTGCAGCTTGAGAGGCTACAGACTGGGCTGCCAGAAAAGCTCATGGCCTAGTCTGGTAGTCATGTGGAGAACTTGGAAAACCTGTATCCATATTGGATCGTGTTTTAATGGATAATGGCTGCATCTTCCCATGTTAGAAGGATCCTAACAAAAACACGTGTTATTTAAGTTCCTGAAGATCTAGTTGTTCAGAATCCCCAATGATAGAAATTTATCTTAACCTTCCTCAGTCACATTGTAGGGGCCGGTATAGCTGTGGAATTTTCTTAGGAACTCAAACTTTCAAAAACACCCATGTAGTTAAAGCTGGGAGGAAAGCAGATAAAAATAATAAAATTTATTTTTTTATATTCATTAATAAATGCTGTTGTGCCTGGGAATGATCAATCATAACATGTCAGGGTTTTTGTTTTGTTTTGTTTTGCTCTTTGTCATTTATTGTGTTATTTATATTTCCGAAAAGCTAAATAAATATCATTTTTATTTTTTAGTTTGAGCCTTTGCCCCCAAATTTGTTGCCTACCAAATCACTACACACACTTTAACATGAATGAAACACATTTTCACTCCAAAATGCAAACTTGTCAAATAGACATTTGCTAGGAGAAGGTGAATCTCCAGCACCAAACTTTGTGGAATCCAACTCTGGATAAGCAGGAAAGGACAACAACCTTGGAAATGATTGCATGTAGTTGGAAGTTCTGGGGTGCAAGATGCTAACACCTTTGTTATTTTTCTGTTTAAGCTGCATTGTTAAATTTATATATTATGCGCTTCAGAGTTAACAGATAGGATATGAAGGCCAGCGCTCCAAAGTGTGTGTCTAAGCTCATATACCTTAAAATCTGTTGTGATTAGCCTCACATAACCCCCATAGGCCTGTGTGCCCTTTTATAAATCCCCACCATTTGCTGTCTGATGAGATGTAGGAAGAGTAGAAATAAAAGATAAATTGTATGATGTGTTCAGTGTGCAGGCAGCCTTGTCACTAAGACATCTGCATTGATGGGGGCATGAGTGTGAAGCAGGGATTCAGGAAAATAGGCAGCAGAACCCAAGAGGAAGGGATTTAACCTCAGGTGGAAAAAAGCCTTCCCTCTTTCATTCAGCTTCTGCAAAGTTTTAATAAAGTAAACATTATTTTTATTGTTTGGCTTTGTAAGTTTTTCCTCGTTTATCACCTTGCATGGTGGTGGTGGCAACAGCCACTGGTACTTGATGGGTTTAGAAAGACATAGAGTAGTGCCTGATGAATTGTACTTCTGAGAATATGGACAGTGTCATTGTAATCTTTTCCTCCCAAAAATCTTTTATTGTGGAAATTTTCAAGCATCCGAAAGTAAAGAGAATAGTATAATTTTTTCCGTATATCCATCACCTGGCTTCAGATAATTGTCAACTTACGGCAAATCTTGTTTCATCTGCAACCCACTACTCTATAGACTATTTTGAAGCAAATCTCAGACATCATATTAATTAAGTATTTCAGTATGTAGGGCTCCACTCTGGGCATAGAGTCTTCTTAAAAATTTTCAGTATGTGGCTCTAAAAGATATTTTAAAAATGTAACCATAGTGCCATTATTGCACTGAAAGAAATGAATGACTTCTTGATATCATCAAATTCCCAGTGTCCAGATTTCCTTATCTCATAAATGTGTGTTTTACACTTGGCTCAAATTAAGATCTAGATGCAGTCTATACCCTGTTGTTGGTTGATATGTTTCTTAAATTTCTGATAATCCATAGGTCTTTCTTGCTTCCTCCTGTGTACTCTTGTACTCTCTCTCCCTTGAGATTTATTACTTGAAGAAATTTTTTTCCTGAAGTTTCCAGTCTGAATTTTGCTTATTGCATCCTTGTGATAGCATGTTCCTCTGTTTCCATATCTCCTATAATTTAGTGGTTAGAGCTGCATTGCCCAGTATGGTAGATATGTATCGCTATTGGGCACTTGAAAGAGAGTTTGAAATGGAGTTTGAATTGAGTTGAATAATTACACCTATGGACCACGTTTCTATTGGACAGCACTGATTAAGAGTGCACACATTTTTTGACCACCTACAGATTGGAGTTTTCTGAAGAATATATTATACACCTGGTGTGTACTCCATTCAGGAGGACTAATGTCTAGTTGTCTATTTTTGTGATCTTAGCAGCCACTGGTAGTCAAGACCTAAAGTCATTCCTTTGGAGTTGCAAAATAGTGATAGTTTAATTCTGCCTTTCTTTCTTTAGTTATTAGCTGGAATACTTCTAAAAGGGGAAACATCCCCTCATCAACCATTTGGTTACTGCAGGGTACAATTGGTACAGGAAAGGCAAATACATATTTTTTTTATTTACTAGTTTTCAAATTAATGAGCTGGTTCCCTAGAATCCTCCAAAGGTAACAAGTGAGTTTTATTTTGAAGTGTCATTATGAACTCAGATCTAACCATAATTGTCTTTCAACCCATTGTTATTATTTATCAATTGTCTCATCTTTGGCCACTGGGAGCCTTTTTTTTTTCAAATTTTTTTTTTTTAATGTTTGTTTATTTTTGAGACAGAGACAGAGCATGAACGAGGGAGGGTCAGAGAGAGAGGGAGACACAGAATCTGAAGCAGGCTCCAGGCTCTGAGCTGTCAGCACAGAGCCTGACGCGGGGCTCGAACTCACGGACTGTGAGATCATGACCCGAGCCGAAAGCGGCTGCCTAACTGACTGAGCCACCCAGGTGACCCTGCTGGGAGCCTTTTTAACTCAGTTTCTGAATTCCCTTTCAATTCCAGTGTTCCATTCCAAATTTGTTTTACATATTGCCTATTCCAAACCTGGAAACAGTCATTTATCTTATGATAAATTAGTGGAAAAGGTATTTATAGGCCATAATCTGCATGATAGGGGTGGTCATTGTTATTGCTGCTTCTTGTTTGTTGGTTTTTATGCTTTTCAGTCAGAACTAGGAATTACAGTTCCCTTGAGCCATCAGCCTTTTTCTAAATCATGCCTTTTTTATACCTGTATTCTTTTTTTTTAATGTTTATTTAATTTTGAGAGAAAGAGAGAAAGAATCCTAAGCAGGCTCCAAGCTGCCAGTGTAGAGCCTGATGCAGGGCTCGAACCCACGAACCATGAGGTAATGACCTAGGCTGAAACCAAGAGTCGACGCTTAACCCACTGAGCCACCCAGGCACCCCTGTACCTATGTTCTTTTTATATTGAACATAAATTAATGAAAATAGAGAAATAAACTCATTCAAAGATGAACCAGAAATGTGTTGATTCATCATGTCCTGTATATACAAGAATATTGTTTATCTTATTTCCCAAAAGAGGAGACCCTGGGTTGGGAGATACTCTTAACAAAAAGCATTTATTTTAAGAAATTAGGTAAATACAAGAAAGATTAAAAAATGAAATAGATTAGTTGTATGTTAAATACTAAGTGTTCTTAGTGGCTGAGTTTATGACGTCAACGAATTTGCTACAAGCCAATGAACTTAATCACTCTAAACCCATTCATGTTCCTGTGTCCATGTGACTTGGGCAAGAGTGTATCAAGAAGCTTAGACAGCATTATACCATCTGCTGTAGCAATTCACTTCTACATATTTTGTCCACAGGGGAGCTATCCTGGGAATCACAAGGTAAGTACAAAGTATGTCTTGTTCCATTCAAATAATATAGAATATATAGAAGGAATGTGAGTGCTGTGAAGTATTAGCAGTGATTATTTTAGGGACTAGTGACTACATGAGGCATTTCCAACTAAATCTGTTTTTTTTTTCTTTTAATGCTATAACCAATAAACTATTCCTGTATAATTGTTAACTTTTTTTTTTAAAAAGTGTGAGTAATTACTACA
The DNA here is from genome assembly GCF_028749965.1 of Puma concolor. NCBI lineage: Eukaryota > Metazoa > Chordata > Mammalia > Carnivora > Felidae > Puma > Puma concolor. The sequence continues at coordinate 109,119,668 of NC_141672.1, read as the reverse complement.
CGCAACGTGGGGCTCAAACTCATGACCCCAAGATCAAGAGTCATGTGCTCTTCCGACGAGTCAGGTGCCCCTGTTAACTTTTGGGTGTACCCATACAGTAGTTCCTGACTTAGCACGTCTGGCTATCTATGAAGATTTTGTTTCCAATGCAGGTTCTGTTTGCCTTTTGGAATAAACTGAGTTTCTCACAGTCTCTGGAGCAAGGATCGAAGTCTTTGAGGCAGTTGGTGCTAGAGCACATAACTATACAGAGCAGTAGGCACCTCTCAACTTATTTAGCTCATGCTTGCCAGAATATGGATTCTAGGACTTGAACTGTGTTCTTAGAAAATGGTTTTTACCATTTGCCAGGAATGATACTAAGTGCTAGAGATGTGAAAGGGAGCAAAAAGACAGGATTCTTGCCCTCCTGGAATTAGATCTAGAGTAGAAAAGCTTAAGAATACAGATAATTAGTTGTGATATGTGCTACAAAGAAAAAGTGGTTAGTCATCATTTATATTTTCCATTGTTCAAATATTTATTAAATGCCTGTTGAAACTCAGATTAATTTGCTAAGTATAAGGGCTATAATGGTGAGGGGGATAGGTTAATATCCAATTAATGGATCCAGCAATCAAAAAATGTACTGAGTGCTTTGAAGGAAAGGTAAATGGTTCTATGAGATTAGGCCCTTTTTTTTTTCCTTTTTTAATGTTTATCTATTTTGAGAGACAGAGTGCAAGTGGGGGAGGGGCAGAAAGAGGGAGACACGGAATCCAAAGGAGACTCCAGGCTCCAGGCTCCTAGCTGTCCGCACAGAACCCCCCGACACAGGGCTCAAACCCACAAACTGCAAGATCATGACCTGAGCCAAGGTAGGATGCTTAACCAACTGAGCCATCCAGGCGCCCCCAGGCCCTTTAAAGTCTTAAAAGCCACTGTACTGGGTAGATCTACCCAAGTTTGGGGGGGGGGGGTGGATCAGGAAAAGCTTTTTTTTTTTTTTTAATTTAAATTGTAATTAGTTAACATACTGGCTTCAAGAGTAGAATTCAGTGATCACTTACAACACCCAGTGTTCATCACAAATGCCCTCCTTAGTGCCCATCACCCATCTAGCCCATCTCTCACCCACCTCCCTCCATCAACCCAGAGTTTGTTCCCTATCATTATGAGTGTCTTGTGGTTTGTTTCCCTCTCTTCTCTTTTTCCTCCCCTTCCCATATGTTCATCTGGGTTTTTTTCTTAAATCCCATATATGAGTGAAATCATATGGTATTTGTCTTTCTCTGATTGACTTGTTTAGCTTAACATAATAACATTCTAGCCTCATCCACATCATTGCAAACGGCAAGATTTCTTTCTTTTTGATGGCTGAGTAATATTCCAGTGTGTGTGTGTGTGTGTGTGTGTGTGTGTGTGTGTGTGTGCGCGTGGGCACGTACCACTTCTTTTTTATCCGTTCATCAGTTGATGGACATTTGAGCTCTCTCCATAGTTTGGCTATTGATGTTACTATAAGCATCAGGGTACATGTACCCCTTCAAATCAGTATTTTTGTATCCTTTGGGTAAGTACCTAGTAGTGCAATTGCTGAATTATAGTGTACTTCTATTTTTAGTTTTTGGAGGAACCTCCATGCTCTTCTCCAGAGTAGCTGCACCAGTTTGCCTTCCTACCAACAGTGCAAGACAGTTCCCCTTTTTCTGCATCCTTGCCAACAACTGTTGTTTCTTGTGTTGTTAATTTTAGCCATTTTGACAGGTGTGGTGGTGGTATCTCATTGTGGTTTTTATTTGTATTTCCCTGATGATGGGTGATGTTGAGCATCTTTCCATGTTTCTGTTAGCTATCTGAATGACTTCTTTGGAAAAGTGTCTATTCATGTCTTCTGCCCATTTCTTAATTGGGTTATTTGTTTTTTGGGTGTTGAGTTTGATAAGTTCTTTATAGATTTTGGATACTAACCCTTTATCAGATACGTCGTTTGCAAATATCTTCTCCCATTCTGTAGGCTGCCTTTTGTTGATTGTTTCCTTCACTGTGCAAAAGTTTTAATCCTGATGAAGTCCTAATAGTTCATGTTTACTTCTGTCTCCCTTGCCTTCAGCGACAAGGTAAGGGAGACAAAACTTCTAGTAAGAAGTTGCTCTGGCTGAGGTCAAAGAGATTGCTGCCAGTGTTCTCTAGGATTTTGATGGTTTCCTGTCTCACATTTAGGTCTTTGATCCATTTTGAATTGATTTTTGTGTATGGTGTAAGAAAGTGGTCCAGTTTCATTCTTCTACATGTAGCTGTCCAGTTTCACAACAGCATTTGTTGAAGAGTCTAGGAAAAGCTTTTCTGAGGAGATGATGTTTCAGCTAAGCTATGAGGCATAAACAGCTATTCACTAGTGCAGAGGAGACATGGAAGAAGAATGTGGCAAGAATTTGGAATAGAATATGCAAAGGCCCTGTGTTGGGCTAAGAGACCAAGGCAATTGAAGACTAGCATGGCTAGAGTAAGACAAGAGGGAAGGGGGTAGGGGCCAGACACTGCAAAGCTTTGGAAGCCCTTGTCAGGAGTTTGATTTTTATTCTGAAAGAGCTGGGAAGCTTTTGGGGCTTCTAAGCAGGGGATTGGCTTTGTTTGCTGTTTTGAAATGATCACTTTTGTCCCAGTGTGTGAAACAATTACAATGATAGGGCATAAGAGGATATGTTGAACACAGTTGTCCAAGTGAGAGATAATGGGGGCTTGGACTCCCATGTTAGCAGTGGAGGTAGCGTGAAATGGGTGGATATCAGAGATTTAAGAGAGGAAACTTGGCAGGGATATGAGATGAGTGGTTGTGAGGGAGAAGAGAGTGTCAGGCATGAGTCCTCAGTTTGTATATCTTAGACATTCCTTGAGACAAGAAATTCTGGGGAGGAGGAAAAGTTTGGGGGAGGGGAAATCACGAGTTCACTTTAGATATGTAGAGTTTGAGGCACCCTTGAGAAATCTTGGAGGAGATGCCTTGTAGGCAGTGGTGTTTATGAATTTGATCTCTGAGAAGAAGTGCAGAATTTAATATGAGTCATTGGCACATAGATTATTGATGCTGTGGGCAAGGATGAAGTCATTTAGAGTATAGTGGAGACCTTTATAAAAAATAATGCTTACATCAGTGCCTGGGCTCCAGGTAGACCAATTACTACAACCCCCACTTGCCCTGCCTCTCACCCCTAGGCTCAGATGCAGCCAGACAGGCACAGACCCATGGAGAGGTCCTGGATTATAGCCTGCTGAAGCATGCACAGACTGGCCTTCCCAATATCCCCACTTCCCCATCCTCACCCCACCCCACCCCACCCCTTCAGATTCATCAAAGCTTTCTCCACTGCCTACTGAATGGAGTCAGTATTCCGTTTTCAGGGCCCTCGCCAGCTCTACCCCAATCTACCCCTTCAGTCTTAATGCAGGCTGCTTCCCAGCACAAACTATCTGAGTCATATGCTTTGTCCCCGCCCCCTCCTCCCCCTACCTCTCTCTGCCCTGCCTCTGCTCCCTGACTCAAGCTGTTCCCTCCCTGGAGTTATGCTCTCCACTCTACCTTTAACCTGCTCACAGGCTGTTCCCATACTCTTCAGGATCCAGGTCAGGGTCCTGTCAGGGTCCTTCCTGAAGCTTGCCCAACTCGCATAAGGACTAGAATACTTTCTTTCCGTTGAAGAATATCATCATTTAATGATCTGTACCATTTATTTTATACTTAGCAGGGATGACTGTCATTCTAGAGTGTGCTCTAACTAGATCATGTCTTATACTGTAGCCCTTCCTATTCCTATTTCCAGAATTCTCAAATTCTTAAATTATTCCAGAAACAAGTGTAGAACTGAGTAGAGAATATCTATTAGGATGCAGATGCTGGGTCAGAAGTGAGAGAGGAGGAGGGTGGCCCTGTACCTGCTCAGTGGACAGGCGGTTCACACGTGGGTCTCAACAAAGCTGTGGCCTTTACCCACAGCTCAGAATTCTAATGACAGCTGAAAATGTGGATGATAAATCAGAGAATGCCAAAACTTGCTAACTTTCTTATGTCCCTTACAACTCCTTACGCCTCAGAGGTCCCCTGATGGAACAGGCTGATGGGGCAGATAACTTACTGATCACAATGGGACTTGTCTGATCCTGTAGCATGAAGAGCCGCTCCCAGTGCACTGGGAGACTGTCTCCTGGCATGGGGTGGAGAAACATTTGGAGTCTTACATACAGTAGACACAGACTAGAGTGGACAGGCAGTGGAGATGAGGGAATTAAAGGATTTGCCCATCTGGCCTCATTTGACCTCTCTGCACTCAGATTACTTACTCTGTCTCTTCTCATGATCTCCTGTGGGCATGGGGATGACCCCAGTGACCCCTCGCAACAGGGGTTTGCAACATCCTAGTAGGGATGACATTGTAGTAAGCCAGAGATACTCCCTGGTGCAGTCCCTGGTAAATCCTGATTGTTTGCAAAATGCCAGACTGTGGTCAGGAGTCTAGATTTAAGTATATATTATAGGCAGTCTCAAGAGCTTGAATTCTTTGTGAGTTTCATTTTGTTAAGAGAACAGAATCTTTAGTTTAAAATACGTAACAAATAAAATCCCTTGCTGTTGTGAATATTATTAAACTAACAGATACTATACTTGATCTCAGCCAAAAGGCCCAGAAGCTATGTATGAACTAATTTTTCTTAGATTTCAGCTTTAGTAGTAGATACTGTTGACTAATACTAATTTAATTTCTCAATAGTGCATGAGAGTTCATTCTCATCAATACTTGATATTGTCAGGCTTTTTAAAATTTTAACCATTGTGTGTGTGTGTGTGTGTGTGTGTGTGTGTGTGTGTGTGTGTGTGTGTGTGTTGGTATCTCATTGTTTTGTTTTGCATTTTCCCAATGGCTAATGAGGTTAGACAACTTTGATGTTTATTTGGATATACTCTTTTATGAAGTACCTGTTAACATCTCTTGCCCATTTTTGAATTAGGTCTTTTTCTTACTGCTTTGTAGTTCTTTGTACTTACTGGATACAAGTCCTTGGTCAGATACATGTGCTGCAAATATCTTCTCCCACTCTGATTTGTGTTTTTTATTTTTTGTTTGTGTGGTTCTGTTTTGTTGTTTTACTGTCTTAATGGTATCTTCCAATGAATGGAAGCCAGTTTGTCAGTGTTTTCCTTTATGGTTAGTTTTTTGCAACCTGCCTAAGAAATGTTTACCTATTCTAAAGTCATGAATACATTCTCCTATTTTATCTTCAAGCTTCATTTTACCTTTCACATTTAGATCTGTAGTCTACCTGGAATTGATTTGTGTGTGTGATGTGAGGTAGAGGCCAGGATTTTTTTCTAGGTGGACATCCAATTGATCCAGAACCATTTACTGAAAAGACTTTTATTTTCCTTATGCTCTCTGCAGGGCCAATTTTGTCGTAAGTTAAGGATCCATATAAATATGGATCTGTTTCTGGACTTCCTGTTCTGTTTTATTGGACTCTTTGTAAGTCCTCATGTTAGTACCACACTGTCTTAATTCCTGTAACTTTAAAGTAAGTGTTGATATAGTATAAATCTTCCAACAGTGCTGTTTCTTCTTCAAGATTGTCTTGGCTTTTCTTAGTCTTTTGCCTTTCATTTAAATTTCAGAGTTAGTTTGCCAATTTATCCCCCAAAAACAAGATGGAATTTGACATGTGGGGTCGACAAATCAATTCAGGGAGAATTAATATGTTTATGACATTGAGTCTTAACTCATGAACATGGCATGTTCCTCCAATAAATATTTTATAGTTTTTCACATAGAGGTCTTATATATCTTGTGTTAGGTTGAGTCCTAGAAGGTTGGTTGATAATATTACATGATAATCTTATTTAAAATCTCACTCTCTAATGACATTTAAAAATTTTTTTTTTTCAACGTTTATTTATTTTTGGGACAGAGAGAGACAGAGCATGAATGGGGGAGGGGCAGAGAGAGAGGGAGACACAGAATCGGAAACAGGCTCCAGGCTCTGAGCCATCAGCCCAGAGCCTGACACGGGGCTCGAACTCACGGCTGAGGTCGGACGCTTAACCGACTGCGCCACCCAGGCGCCCCTCTAATGACATTTTTAAAAGACAATATTTTCATGGTTTGTTGTTTGTATAGAGAGATATAGTTGATTTTCATATATTGACCTTGTATCCAATGACCTTGCTAAATTAACTTACTAATTCTAAGAGTTTTATTTATAGATTCCTTTGGATTTTCTACATATGATTATATCATCTACAAATAATGGTAGTTTAATTTCTTTTTTTCCAATCCTTATACTTTTTTTTCTTTGCTCTTTTTACACAGGCTAGTATCTCCAGTGCAATGCTGAACAGAAGAGATAATGGGGACATCCTTGTCTCAATCTTGGGGATATCTTTCAGTATTTCACTATTAAGTGGCCTGTTTGCTTTAGATGTTTTAGTGATATTCTTGATTATGCTAAGGAAATTACTTTCTATTCCTAAGTTATTAAATGGGCTTGTTTTTTCCTAAAATCATGAACGGGCATTGATTTTATCAAGTGCTTTTTCTGCATCTACAGATATAGATAATCTATAACTTAAAATTTTTATTCTATTGACATTTATTTTTACTCCCAGTGATTGATTTTGGAATATTAAGACAATCTCTCATTCCTGAAATAAACTCAACCCAGCAATGTTGTATTTTTCTGTCCAAAATTATTTTTATTGAGATTTTTGCAGTTATGTTCATGAGAGATTGACCTTAATTTTGTCAGATTTGGTATCAGGATGGTGCGGAAATAAAAATGAGTCAGGAAGTATTTCTTTTCTGGAAGTGTTTGTAATTTGACATTTTCCTTAAATGTTTGGATGAAAACTCTTGATAACATGCTTCAGCACTAGTGTCATAGGCCACATTTTGGGAAACAATTGTCTAGGGCAAGACTTAAACATGAAAGAGTCAATTCTTGTCAGTTTGAATGCTCTTGTTTTTGTTCATTTCCTCCCTATGCAGCACCAGCCGCTTTACTTTTTCCTTCCCAGCTGTGTGGGGCTCAGCTAAGTCACCACACGGGAGAGTGGTAAGGCCATTTGAGACCAAGCCTGGTTCTCAGGACTACACTCTCTCCCTGCCACCAGGCAGCCTGCCCCAGTCCTGCTCAGCCATCTCTACACTCCTCTGACAGAATGAATGCCCTCGATGATGTCCCCTTCAAGGTGCCCAATGGCTTTGTGATAGGCACAGAGCCCCTTCCTGGGCCAGAGCTCAGCGTCCCAGCTTGCAGGGAGCTTCTGCTGGGTTCTATGGTAAGTATATCTCTCTGTCCATCTATCTCCTTGTCTCTGGGTCTATAGATCTGATGCTGAGACTTGGGCTTGTTACCTTGATTTTATTTTATTTTCATTTTTTTAAGAAAGGAGCTACAAAGCCTTTAAAAAAATTTTTTTATTTTTTTTATTTTATATTTGAGAGAAAGAGAGACAGAGCACAAGCAGGGGAGGGGCAGAGAGATGGAGGCAGAATCTGAAGCAGGCTCCGGGCTGAGTCATCAGCACAGAGCCCAACACAGGACTTGAACTCACGAACCATACATGAGATCACAACCTGAGCCAAAGTTGGATGCTCAATCGACTGAGCCACTCAGGTGTCCCAAAGCCTTTTTTTTTTTAATATTTATTTATTTTTGAGAGAGAGAGAGAGAGAGAGAGAGAGAGAGAGAGAGAGAGACAGAGTGTGAGCAGGGTAGAGGCAGAGTGAGAGGGAGACACACAATCTGAAGATGGATCCAGGCTCTGAACTGTCAGCATAGGGCCTGATGGGGGCTTGAACTCACAAACCGTGAGACCATGACCTGAGCTGAAATCAGGAGTCGGACTCTTAACCGACTGAGCCACCCAGGTGCCCCTTGTTCCTTGATTTTAAAGGGCAACAAGGCCATTTCTGTTATATTCTAGAGAGTTTTGGAAATAACCCAAGAGGAAAGGTGTTTCATCATGAAGTCTGGTGGCTTGTGATGGGGATTATTCAGTGGGTCTTATTTTAAGCTTAGGATAACTGGAAGCCTGCCTATATGAAGCAACTGAGAGTCATTGCAAGGATACTCCAATTGCTTCCTTCTCCGTCAGCCTCCTGGCACATCTAAAATTCTACCGTTTAGGATCACTCTTATGAGCTAAGACACTATCTCCAGAATCCCCTGTTAAAATGCAGACAGTTACAGGGAACCCATTAGAGGGGATTACTATTCCATAGACCCAAAACACATCAACCCTGGAGGCACCCTCGAAACACCCCATGCCCCACAGCTCACACACTGGGATGTGTACCCAGTGTATGTGGTGGTATCACATACCCTCAAGATAAACATGATTATTTAACTTCTGGGAGAGTCAAGTTTACTTGAAGATTTAGGGGGAGATCTATTGCATTTGTATTATAACACAGGTGTATCATGAGCTAGAACACAAAATTCACATGAATTTATAAAATGAAAAACAAGATTGCAAAGAACTGTGGAACTGATGTGGGGCCTCTTAGACTCTTGTATGTTCATTCTCCACTGTCTGCAGAGGGCTTTGTAAAAAATTCTGAGGATCTGGGTCATCCCTCACTCATTTTGCACATGGGAAACCTGAGGTCCAAAGAAGGGAAATGACTCGTCTGAATTAGTGGCCATGGCAAGACTAAAACTCGGGTCTTGACTCCAAATCATTTCATATTAGCTAAGAGCAGGATTGGAATGTAAGAGACACTGGACATGGATTGTTCCAAGGTTAAAAAAAAAAAAAACAAAAAAACAGGTTGTAGGAAGTCAGGTGCAGAGAGTCCAGTCCACAAAGGAGAAAGGGGCTCTAGTGGCCTGGGGGCACAGGAGCAAGAGACTCAGTGTGGTTTTTGTTTTATCTGCAGAACCTGAGGTCGCACTGAGGCTCCTTAGGACCAAGGTCTCCAGAATGGAAAGAAGCTCTGTAGAGCCCAGAGCACATGTCCAGGGGCCCATCCTCTGTAGGGCAGGAGCTCTCGCTTTCTCCAGGCAGCTTGTGCTATGGGTTCTTGCCCTGAGTCAAAGTCGGCCTCTATGGTTGGGAGTAGAAATTTGCTTTACTGGAGGTGGATCATCACAGCTTTTCCTTACATGCTGAGCTCAGGCCAAGCTGGGAAGAGGCTTTTCTGAAAGCTACTTCTCTTAGAAGCAGAACTGGGCACCTTTCTGCCAAGTCTACATCTGGTGTCCTAGCCAAGGTGCTGACCCTGGCTCTGCCCCCCTCCTCTCAGCAAGGGTATCTGCACTCCCTTGAGCCATTTCCCTTCCTGGGCCTCCATTTCTTTTACTGCTGGGCCAATCTAACAGAGAAGCATGAGACTCCAAGTATGATTTACAGCTTCTCCTGGTAAGTCCTCTGAGTTCACTGGGCTGTATTCCCAGTATTTGGAACTTGGAATACATTTTCCCATAACAATAATGTTATAGATAGAGGTTATATTACTTGTGAAAAAATAATAACCACAGCTACTATAACTGAGCACCTGCTGTACACTGGGCCTGTGCTTAGGTGCTCTTTATACATTCACTCTTTTTTCTTTCTCATATTTATGATAACCCTTTTAGCAGGTATGTGTTCCCACCCCATAGCACAGGAAGCCAAAGCTCCCATCCAAGTGATGCACAGGGTTATGTTGCCTGTGCGTGACACATTCAGACTCCAACATGTGTCTGTCAGACCCCAAAAGCCCATGTCCACCCATCCATCTGGCTGCCCTCTCCCTTCCTTCTACACTCAGAGCCTTGGCAAGTCTGTGTTTTGTTGTTTCAGAGTTTCCCTTTAATGAGAGTTCATCACTGTTAAAAATTTTTTTAGAGAAAAAGTACATTCACATAGTTTAAAAATGAAAAAAAAAAATCTATAAAATGGTAGAGAGCAAGTGTTGACAAACATTTCCTGTAAAAGGCCAGATAGTAAAAAACTGGGGCAATTAAACTCTGTTGTAGGGAAAGAGTTATAGTTTTGGAAAGGGGTGGGTGGGAATGGTTGTGTTCCAATCACACTTTATTTATAAAAGCTAGGTGAGGGGTCAGTTTGGCCCACAGGCAGCTAGAATATCTTGGGAGAGTGAAAAGCCTCCCACTGACACCTTCTCATCCACCCACCCCCTCACTGGAGAAAGCTGTTACTCATTTTCTATGTATTCTTCCAGGGATTCTTCTGTGTATATGCACAAATAAGTACAGCTATTGCCTCCCTTTTTACACCAAAGGTAGCATTTTTTTTAATGTTTATTTATTTTTGAGAGAGAGCGAGCGAGCACGCAGAGCAGGGAAGGGGCAGAGAGAGAGGGACAGAGGATCTGAAGCAGGCCCTGTGCTGACAGCAGAGAGCTCCATGTGGGGTTCGAACTCACGAGATCATGACCTGAGTCAAAGTTGGACACTTAACCAACTAAGCCACCCAGGCGCCCCACAAAGGTAGCATTTTATACATACACTGCTCTTCTTGACTTTTTTTTAACCTAATATGTTTTTTTGTTTTTTTTTTTTTTTTAAATTTTTTTTTTTTTTCAATGTTCTTATTTATTTTTGGGACAGAGAGAGACAGAGCATGAACGGGGAAGGGGCAGAGAGAGAGGGAGACACAGAATCGGAAACAGGCTCCAAGCTCCGAGCCATCAGCCCAGAGCCTGACGCGGGGCTCGAACTCACGGACCGTGAGATCGTGACCTGGCTGAAGTCGGACGCTCAACCGACTGCGCCACCCAGGCGCCCCTAACCTAATATGTTTTAAGATCTTTCTGTATCAGTACACGGAAAGCTTCTTCAGTTTTATTTTTTGCTGTATAGCATTGTGCATTATATGGATATATCCTACTTTATTGAATGGGTGCCCTCTTGATGATCACTTGGGTTCTTCCCAGTCTTTTCCAATTATAAACAATGTTACATGGAATGACTATATGCAAATGTCCTTTTGAATTTTTGTAAGTATTTTTCCAAATTGCCCTCCATAGGGGTCACTGATTTACATCCCAGGCAGCACTCTACAAGAGGCCTGTACCTCCCACACTCTCCCACAGAATGTCCTCAGACTTTGGATCTTTGCTGAGGGCTAGGCGGATGGTATCTCAGGGTAGTTTTAATTTGCCTTTCTCTTGTCAAGAGTGAGGTTGAGCAACTGCTCGGGTGTTTAAAAGCCATTTGTATGGCTCTTTTCTGTGGCCCATCCATATCTTTTGTTCATGTTAAGCTGTTGGTCTTTTTCCAGTCTATATCTAGCACTCACTATATTAGTAAATGTAGCCCTTTGTCTGTGATGTGAGTGCTGTTTTCCCCTAGTTTGTCATTCGTTTTTGACTTCGCCTATTGTATTTTTGCCATGCAGATTTTGCACATGTGTGTATCTGTACTTTTATGGCTTTTGGATTTTGATTTACAGTGAGAAAGGTTTCCCCCACTTAAGCTTATCAAGGATTTCTTTCCTGTTTTCTCCTAGTACTTTTATGGTTTCATACATATATTTAATGTTTGATCCTTTTGGAAATCATCCTTGTATAAGAGTGAGAATTTCTTCCAGCTAGCTAACACCATTTATGTTTGTTTTTTGTTTTTGTTTTTGTTTTTAGCTAACACCATTTATTAGTTCGTCCCTCTATTTCCCATTGCTTGAGATGCCACCTTTATTATTTACTAAAGCCCCACAGATATCAAAGTCTCTTTCTGGACTTCCTATTCTTTACCTGCATCCGTGGAGGCCGAATTTGCTATTCACTTGTCGTTGCTATTCATCCACCCCATTGCTAGCTAAAACTGAGGGTGAGAGTCGGGTGGTGATGGATGCCTGGGATTAAGAATCGGAAGCTGCCCAGACCTGGCAAGTTTTTGGCTGAATAGGTTCCCGGAAGGCCAGGGAGTAGGAGTGCGCCCTCTGGCCCCGGTTTGGGTCCCAGAGCCTCACGTCGCCGTCTACTTGCAGCACGACTTCAGCCTGGAGAGGAAGGCGCTCTTCTGGGTAGAGGCTGTCCTCCGGGGACCCTGCCCGTTCCAATGCGACGCCCCGGGAACGGCGTCAGCGCCTCCCGCCTGGCTGTTGCTGGTCAGTCCCGACCGCGAGCCGGTGCCGATGCCTGCCGCAGACACGGGCCCTGAGGCTGGACCCCAGCAGCGGCTTGAGGAGGAGGTGGTGGAGGAAGAAAACCAGGACGAGGACCACGACGAAGAAGAAGCCGCCTCCGCCAGCGAGGAAGAGCCACGTCCCTGCAGCCCCCAGCCCGGCCCCCCTGCGAGCCCCGCCCCCCCTGCGAGTCCCGGCCCGGGCCATCCACGGTGCTCGCTGGACATGCTGCGCGGCATGAGGTCGGAGCTAGCCGGAGCGCGGCGGCGGCTCTCCGAGGGCAGGCTGGCCGCCCGCCCCCGCGCCCTCCTGCACCGCATCCGCCACCGGGCGCTGAGCCTCTGCCCCAGCCCGGCACAGAATCAGTGCCCCGTGCCGCCCCCGGGCCCCGCGCCCCCACTCCCCAGCACCCCCGCGCCGCCCCCGCGGCCCTCCACGGCCGGCGCCATGCCCCCGCTGCGGAGTCACAAGCCCACGGTCGCGGTAAGGAACCTTCTAGCTCCGCCAAGCCCGCAGGCCAATAGTCTGGGTTCCTAGCCTGATTCGCAGCCCTAGTCTCCTCCTCTCTGCTCTCCTCCTCCTTACCTTTAACTGTTCTCATCTGGCCACGTACTATGCTGTCCTTCCTGTGGCCCTGGGCCTAGAATATTCCCTGCTCAGAGGCCCCCATTCCCTATTTCCCGCTGTTTTGCTTCTATTAGGGCACATGCCACAATAATTGTAATCATCCAGTACCTGTCCATCTCTTAGGGCAGTGATTGGATGGCGTCCATTTTTGTTGCCAGGGCACCAAGCTGCAGACTTGGCCAGTAGGGGGTGCTCAGTGAATGTCTGTTGAAGTAATGAATGTGACTCAAATCTAGGGCTTCCCACAGAGCAAGGGCTTCCTGTAGGATGGATGAGCTGGCGACTCAAAGAATACTCACTGAGTAGTTATTTGCTGCTGGGCCCTGAGTTTAAAGAGAGAAGGTCAAAACCACAGGACAAGGAGAGTTGGCCAAAGGGGTGTGGGACAAGACAGCACTGAATAGTGAGAGGGATCAGGTGCTGAGAGGAGGTGACAGTTTTTGCAGACTGGGAGGCTTTGGGACAGAGGATGTGCACCTGCAAGAAAGGGGAGCAGAAGTGAATTTAAAGTAAAACCCAGGTGACTGGGTGGCTCAGTCATTTAAGCATCTGACTTCAGCTCAGGTCATGATCTCTTGGTTTGTGAGTTCAAGCCCGAATTGGGCTCTGCACTGACAGTGTGAAGCCTGCTTGGGATTTTCTGTCTCCCTCTCTGTCTGCTCCTGTCGCACTTGATCTCTCTTTCTTTCTCTCTCTCTCTCAAAATAAGTACACTTAAAAAAAAAAAAAAAGTAAAATCAGTGAAACTTAAGCCTCAGACCCCTCACTTTGCCTCTCCCAAGGCCTTATACCTAATTTTATCTTCACAATTGTGTGCCTTGAGAGATCCAAATTATCTAAGTACCAAACTCCATAAAATGTGGATCTGGAGCAGATGGAATGGGTCAGGATTGATAGCCAAAGGTGGCAGTTGGGCACAGCTTTCTGCCCCCCAGCTGCCCTGCAGTCAGGCCAGGAGATGCAACAGAATAAGGCCCAGCTGAAGTTTAAATCCAAAAGACAGACTAGAGGTCTGGCTTTTCCCACTCACTGGTGTGTGACCGTTGGCAAGTCACTGAACTGCTCTGAGCTATCCCTGTTCTACCTGTGAAGTGGGCCACTTGACCTCACACAGTTGCATAGAGCAAACTCAGAGAAGAGGCTCTGTAAATTGGACAGACCACACCGCATCAAGGGCCAGATGGTGATGCCAGGATGGCTCTTCCTGGTGCACATTAAACTTAACTCTAGCAACAACCCTGTTGGGTGGGGGAGGATTGGGGCACATGTTCTGTACAGGAGAAAATTGAGGCAGAGAGCAGCTAAGAATTTTTTTTTTAATATTTTACTTATTTTTGAGAGAAAGAAAGTGTGAGTGGGGGAGAGGCAGAGAGAGAGGGAGACACAGAATCTGAAGCAGGCTCCAGGCTCTGAGCTGTCAGCACAGAGCCTGGCATGGGGCTTGAACTCACGGACCAGGAGATCATGACCTGAGCTGAAGTCAGACACTTAACTGACTGAGACACCCAGGTGCCCCACTAAGAATCTTTTTTAAGGTCAAAAGAATAGACTCAGATCCTAAGATTTTGATGTTTTCCAGTTAAAACTGGGGGTAAAGCAGACCCTAGAGTAAGTTTCCCTGGCAGGGAACCCCTTGAAAGATAGGAATGGGTGGGGGATTCATGTCACACATACACACTCTGCCCCAAGAGCCAGAGCAGCAGCTAGGCTTCACCTGGGGAGAAGGGATCAGGGTAGTTTGTTCAGAGTTGGCAGACGGGTGCTTCTTGACAGGGAACGGGTAAGGGGTGATGCTGGCCAAACTGACTGATATGCCTTCCAGCCACCCTCCTTACTCTAGGGTCTGTGTGGGTCCTCTCAGCACAGCTATGCCCAGTCCCTGCCCTGTTCCATGCCCTGCCAAGCCCCAGTCCAGCCACACTGAAGAAGGAGGAAGATCCACCTCTGCTCCCCACTCACTAAGGTGTGGAGTAAATAATCCTGAATTTGATTTTGAGTAGGGCTCAGCTCCCAAATGTGTGTTGCTTACTCAGTTGCTTACTCTCTGAACCTTGATTTCAGTATCTGTAAAATGGGATAATAGGATGGACCTATGATATTTCTCTTGTGGAAATATTATCATTTACTGGCCTGTCAGTAAAAATGTCCTGCCCAGCCAGGTGTCACTTCCAGTAACTGACACATCCAACCTGTCTGTATTTCAGTCCCTCAGCCCGTATACCTGCCTGCCACCTCTTGGGGGGGTGTCTCAGAGTCTCAGCACCTGTAGAGCACACCCTGCTTCTGCTGACCTGCTGTCTGCCCTGAGCCAGGAGGAGCAAGATCTCATCGGGCCAGTGGTTGCCCTGGGGTATCCCCTGCACAGGGCTATCGGGGCTCTGCAGAAGACAGGGCGACAGAGCCTGAGCCAGGTAGGTGCATTGGTCCCAGAGCTGGGGGAGCTGTGGGTCTGGAGCCAGGGGAGGGGCCAAGTGGTTTTTATCTTTAACGTGAAAAAGTTTTTTCTCCTCTTTAGAAGCAGAACCTTAGCCTGGCATTAATTGTTGAGGGTTATGAGCAAGTTTCTAGACCCTAAGGCTATTTTCTCCATAAGAGTTTATCAGGAATCCCTGTGCCCAGAGAGTTTTAATATTCTATTCCTGTCCCAGTCTCTGCCCCAAGCACAGGGGGCTGGAGCTTTGGGCAACCAATAATCTTTCCAGAGATCCCCAATAGAACCTTCTGCAGAGAGAGATGTTTTATACCTGTGTTGTCTAATACAGTAGACACTAGCTGTATGTGGCTATTTGAAATATGGACAGTGTGACTAAAAAACTGAATTTTTTTACTTAATTATAATTAATTTAAATTTAAATAGCCACATGTAGCTGCTTGCTACCATATTGGAAGGCACAGCTCTAACCACTTCCTTCAATGAACAGTTTATCTGTATTCATATCCATCTCTTTCTCTTTTGATCTACCCATCCATCCATCTAATCAACAGCATTTACTGGGAACTTCCTAGGTGTTTAGATGCAGTGGGGAGCTATGGGGAAAACTCCCTCTTGATGGAAGGGCCTGCAAAGAATTTATGGCCATTCTTAATCGACCACAAGGAGGTTCTAGTGATCAGGAAAGTCTTCATGGAGGTGGCACGTCTTCAGCTAGACTTCAAAGATGAATAAGCTCTGAATTTGAAGGAAAGAGAAGGGATGATATTCCAAGCAGGAGAAACAGTACGAGCAAAGGGGTGGAGAGACAGCAAGGAAGGTTTTGGGAGGCCCTGATCCCACCAGTCTTGCTGGAGTGCAGGGTACATGATGCAGGCTGGTAGGAGATAAGACAGGGAAAGGGAGGGGCGCCTGGGTGG
Source organism: Puma concolor (assembly GCF_028749965.1). Classification (NCBI taxonomy): domain Eukaryota; kingdom Metazoa; phylum Chordata; class Mammalia; order Carnivora; family Felidae; genus Puma; species Puma concolor. The sequence goes on along the minus strand of NC_141672.1, from coordinate 109,103,590 downwards.
CTCAGTTGGTTAAGCAACCAACTTCGGCTCAGGTCGTGATCTCACAGTTTGTGAGTTCCAGCCCTGAGTCAGGCGCTGTGCTGGCAGCTCAGAGCCTGGAGCCTGCTTCTGATTCTGTGTGTCTCTCTCTGCCCCTCCCCTGCTCATGCTCTGTCTCTCTCTGTCTCAGAAATAAATAAACATTAAAAAAAAAATTAAAAAAAAAAAAAAGACAGGGAAAGGGAGTTGAGGGCAGATTGAGGGTGCCTTGAAGACTGGGCTGAGAAGTTTATAAATGACCCACTAAAAACAGGAAGGCATGGAAGGATTGTGAGTTGGGGCAGGAGGTAACATTGAATGCCACTGCCCGAACTTCCCTTCTCCCACCTGAATGTAACATCCTACTTCACGTTGTTTCTGACACATGGGAACTCTTTTGGTTGGAAAGCTGAGCTGAAGGTATCAAAAGGTCCCAGGGCAGTTGGCACTTAGTTGTCTCTGTGCCCCCCCACCATCAGAGGGCTTGGGCACTCTCTCCACAGTCATGTAGATGACTGCTATGTGCTGGGCCCCTGAGGTCTGGAGCTGCCTGCTCTTGGATAAGAAGTGACAAAAGGAGAGTAACTCTCAGACTGGAGCTGAAGCAGGATGTGCTGTTGCCAGGTTGAGGAGGTGGGCGAATGCCCCTGGCCCCCTTCCCTGCCCATATTTGCTTCCGCTCTCCTCTGGCTTCATTGGTCTGTGCCTTGTCCTGGAGGAAGACTTGCAACATGGTGACCCCCATGTGGTTAACATGGAGGCTGCTGACATTTCTTGAACACCTTCTTTGTGCCAGTCCCTCAGAGAGTATTCAATTAGGCCTTCTCAATTCCGCACAGTTGCCACCACTGTCCCCACTTTGCAGATGAGGAAATTGAGGCCAGGGAGGTTCATATAAACAATCAGTGGCAGAACTGGCATTGAGGCCAGGCTGGTTTGACTCTGAATCTTTGCTGCATGCTTCTTTTCTCTCATTTCTTGTGGGAGAACCTTCCAGGGAAGCATCCCAGGCTGATATGAAATTTAAAAGTAGATCTAAAGTTGCCCCCACCTTCAGCTGCTGCTGAAAGCCAGGACCTTAGCCAAGAAACTGGCCAGGAGGACTATGAAGGACCAGGCCCATGGTGCGGGTCTGCACATTAGTTGGAGCCAGCACAGGGCACTGGCCTCCCTGTGGGTGGGCTGGAAGAATCACACTATATCAGGAACATTGTGTTTCCAGATATGTACTGACCACCTGCCTGGCCAGCCGGATCTCTGGGTGGCCTTCTTCCCTGGTGGTCAATCAGGAGCCAAGCCCTGAGGTGTGGGCCTGAAGGACTACTGGATGACTTCATCTGTCCTCCCCCACCAAGTTAATATTCCCCGCTGTTCTGTGAAGTTCCGCCATTAACTGAGCAGCTCCTTTGGGTTCAGATTCCTTCTCACCTTAAAGGATATATACTATAGTAAACCTCTTTGGCCAGAAATTAATGACAGATGGTCCAGGAGGGAGGTTATGGAGACAGAGCTCTTAGAAGAGCCAGGGAGAAAAGAGGAGATACAAAAGATAAGCTTTGTCCATGATTGCTTCGTTCCTTCCACAAGGATGGATGTGCCCACTGACTGCTTATAGGACAGCATGGGCAGTGTGTGTGAGCATCCATAGGCCAGGCACCTTGCTATGGGACTCCAGGCACCTAAGGGCCCCTCTTTGAGTCTCACTTTCCCTATTCACAGAAGGGAGGGACTTACAGTCCCGTCCTGGGGTGTGAAAGTGACATCCTTACCCACCCTGGGTCCTGAGGCAGACCTGGTGGCTTCTACAGTCTTATAGGCCTAAAAGCTGACCAACCAGCAGAATCTTTACAAATGTAGATCTACAGGACCTACTCTGGAGGATCCCAGTCAGTGAATCCGGAGTGGGGCCAATGGCCTATCATTTTATTTTATTTTTTTTTTTAATTTTTTTTTTCAACGTTTATTTATTTTTGGGACAGAGAGAGACAGAGCATGAACGGGGGAGGGGCAGAGAGAGAGGGAGACACAGAATCGGAAACAGGCTCCAGGCTCTGAGCCATCAGCCCAGAGCCTGACGCGGGGCTCGAACTCACGGACCGCGAGATCGCGACCTGGCTGAAGTCGGACGCTTAACCGACTGCGCCACCCAGGCGCCCCTGGCCTATCATTTTAAAGATCTGAAGGTGGTTCTGATATGCAGCCTGGCAAGGAGTCTACTGGTATGGATTGAGGTCAGCCGTCCCTTGAGTCAGTGGTTCTCAGCCTTGGCTGTACATTAGAATTACCTGGAAAACTATAAAGATCCCAGGGCCCTGAAGTGCCTGGATAGCTCAATCAGTTAAGTGTCGGACTTTGGCTCAGATCATGATCTCACGGTTTGTGGGTTCAAGCCCCATGTCAGGCTCTACACTGATAGTGTGGAGCCTGCTTGGGATTCTCTCCCCTACCCCCTCTCTCTGTCCCTCCCCTCCTCACACTCTCTGTCTCAAAATAAATAAACTTAAAAAAAAAAAATCCCAGTGCCCAGACTGCCCCCTAGACTGGTTATATCAGAGCCTCTGGAAGCAAGCATCAGTGGTTTATGGGTAAAGTTCCCAGGCAGCTACAGTCAGCACCAAGGCCAAGAACCTTTGCTGTGGGTGAACCAAGAGGCAAAGGGCATATCCATCACCTGCTCTTGACATACTCCTGTTTCCACCTTTGGAAATCCTGTCTACTTTTCAATGCAGCTCAAAGCCCCTCCTCTAGCAGTTGAAGCCCCTCTGCTAGCAGCTGGGCCCCTGATGGACAAGGCTGAGAGGTCAGGTGATCTAGGCTGTAGTCCTGGGTCCCTGGGCAAGCTGTCCACCCTGCTTGGACCTGTTTCTTCAATTGTGCTAGGAAGGCTTGGCTCAGTGGTTTACAAAACATGCTCAGAGCAAGGTCTAGGTGTCCTGAGGCAGGAGCATTGGACTCCTGACTCCCCTGCTCCTGCCCCCAGTTCGCCCAGAGCAGCTCCAACCTTCCTATTATTGTTGAAGCCTCCTGATGCTTGGACAGTTCAGAAGCTAAAACAGTTTGAAAACCATTAGTCTGTATGATCCATGCTTTCTGCCCAGCTCTGAAGGTCTGCAGAAACCCGACCTGTTTCTTTTCCACTTATACCTGTAATTCTTGTGGTCTGCAGCCTTCACTTGGCATCAACTCTCTATAAATCTTGCTTTGATTTGCCTGGCACTCATGATTTCCCGTATCTGGTTCATCTCCCCCACTAAGCTGTGAGCTCCCTGGAGGTGGTTCTTAGTTCATTTTATAAACACAGCATACATTTATTTAGCTCCTTCTGCATGCTATGCTGGGTGCTCTGGGAACGCAGCAGTGAACAAGACTGATACAACCCTTCCCTCATGGAGCGAGAAGTCAGCAGATGAGAACGTTGAGGAAGATAGTAGAACAGCTACAGAGTTGTATGTGCTCGGATAGGGGAAGCATGGGTGCTGTGGGAGCAGCAGGCAAGGCACCCAGTGGAGACTGGGGGCAGAGGCTTCCCAGGGAAGAGGAGTGAGACTGGCCTTGGCGGAGGGAGTTAGATATGCAGAGGCCTGGGGGTGCTGAGGGAGTCAAGGCCACTGATGGGCAGGGACAGGCCTTTGAGCTCTGGTAAGGAGGCAGTACTTCATCCTGAGGGCAAAAGCAACTTGTGGTGACTGAACACGGAGTGACTTGAACAGGTTTTCAGGCCTGTGGGATCTTCCTCTGTCCTCCCTTTCCCGGCACTGGGGCTCACATGGTCCTGAATGGCAGACACATATGTATCCAGGGACGGGGGTGCTCACAGGTGTGGAGGGTGAGGAGGCTGCTTTCACATGGGTGGGTGCTTACCAGGGAGGGTGAACAGACCGGGATGGGTGTTGGGGAGACGCCTGTGTTTCAGGCCAGTCCCACTCCCTGCTTAGGTTCTGGGAACCCTCTAGCTCATCCTGATAGCCCTTTCCCTGGATTACAGCCCCCAGTTTGGGACAGTTGGTCAGAACTTGCTGCCCACCTGTCCCTAGGTCCCCAGAGGAGGCCTTTGTCCCTCTTTTATTGGCTCACAGGGTCTCTGGGGCCATTTCATGTATGGTGGGTCGACTGGTCAGCCTGGTCTGAGTTCAGGCCTCACCGAGGTCCCCAAGGTTCCTCTTAATCTGTTCCATCGGCTGACTGTGCCACTCCTCTAACCACACCCCTTTCCTCTTTCTGGCCCAGTTTCTCAGCTACCTTAGCGCCTGTGATCGGCTGCTGCGGCAAGGCTATGAGGAGGGCCTGGTGGAGGAGGCCATGGAGATGTTCCAGTTCTCCGAGAGCCAGGTCAGCAGGGCCACCTGCCCAGGCCCAGGGGAAGGGGAGGGGAAGGACGTGGGTGCACACACGAGCCTAGCATACAGGGGCACACCAGTACCAGAGGCACAGCCTGGGGGCCATCAGGAGCTAGCCTGCTTGCTCAGCCCTGGGGAGAGGGAGACAGCCCAGGGAGGCAGAGGGAGGCAGGAAGGGAGGGAAACAGGAGGCACGGCTTTTGTGTCATGTAGCTGAATCAATACACAAATATTATAGAGTGCCTGGTCTGTCAGATACCCAGAGGAGCCAAGCGCAGCACAAAGATGCTTAAACTCTGCTTGGGGAGTTTGCTGCCTACCTGGAAACCCAGAATGCAGGCACCCAGGGGCCCAGTAGTACATTCTGAGTGGCCAATGTATATGAACTGTCCACAGTGTGCTGTTGGCCTAGGCTCTGCCAGGCAGCTCTTCACAGGGGCTGAGGGAAGGACAGAGGGATGGGAGAAATGCTGAGGAGGAGGGAGGGAGGATAAGCAGAGACTTTTCAAGCATTGGGATCAGAGGAGGAAGGAAGGCAGAGGCTGCACTGTGTGAAACCTCGGCAGGGTTTGGGGCCTGGGCAGAGACCCCAAGCTGTGCATCCTCTGGGCACCCGTATGCAGCCTCCTTCTTTCTGTCCGAGTACCAGAGCACAGAGAGTCAGGAATGGGCCAGAGTGAGGGAGTAAAGCCAGGATGGAGCCAGTGGCCAAGCCAGGGCCTCCTTCCTTGGCACAGGAACGGAGGTCCACGCCCATGTCAGCCAGAGGTACAGGCAAAATGTAGGTGCTGCCCAGGATCAGGCTTACCTGGCTTGGGGAGTCCTTAGCTTTCTGGGAGTAGATACAGTGGGCACCAGGAAGGTGGCTCCACAGGGAGATGGCTGGCCTGGCAGAGTCCCCAGCACTCTCTCTGCTTCCACTTCCTCAGGCAGGGGAATTCCTGCGCCTCTGGGAACAGTTCAGTGACATGGGCTTCCAGCAGGACCGGATCAAGGAAGTACTGCTGGTCCATGGCAACCGCCGTGAGCAAGCCCTGGAGGAGCTGGTGGCCTGTGCCCAGTGACCTCGGCGCTTTCCACAATGCCTGTGCATCCCTCAACCTGTGCCAGACCTGGCAATCCATTCCAGCTCTGTTATTAAGACTATATAAGAGGGGCGCCTGGCTGGCTTAGTTGGAGCATGTGTCTCTTGGTCTCAGGGTTGTAAGTTCAAGCCCCACTTTGGATATAGAGATTACTAAAAAAAAAAATAAATAAGTAAACTTACAAAAAAAAAAAAGACTACATAAGAATAACAGTGAGGTGTGCTCATTGTAAAAATGTAAATAATGCCAAAGGTGGAGGTAAATATTGTAGGGGAGGCCAAACTTTACCCATTTAGGTTTTCAGCTGGGGCTCTTGAACAAAAAGATTAAGAAGAGAAAAACAGTTTATTAATGCATGTGGCACACATCATGTGGGAGAAACCTCAGTAAAAAAGTAACTCAAAGCAGCAGTTACAGCTCTGGCTTCTATAGCGTTTTCAACAAAGACAGTAAATTTGTAGAGAAATACAGGACAAAGGAAACCGGTTTTAGGCTTCCAGGGGTGGCATGCTGTGGGGAGGGTAAATATGTGGAAATAAACCAAGGAGTAGGAGTATTTGCAGATCCCTCTGGAGCATCACTGGGCTGATAAAAATCTATTTCCAGAAAAGGGGAATTTATACCTTAGAATTAGGCAAAATTGGGGGGTGGGGAGGTGAGGAAGGGTAGAGAGGGCCTTTTTCCTTCATTTGCTGCTCTTTTTTTTAATGTTTATTTTTGAGAGAGAGAGAGAAAGAGCATGCGAGTCTGAGCAGGGGAGGGGGAGGGGCAGAGAGAGAGGGAGACAGAATCCAAAGCAGGCTCCAGTCTCTTGAGCTGTCAGCACAGAGCCCGACATAGGTTCGAACTCACGAACCCTGAGATCATGACCTGAGCCGGAGTCAGACACTTAACTGACTGAGCCCCCACAAGCGCTCCTGCATTTGCTGCTTCTTAATTACCTTCAACTCAAAATAATTTTTATGTCAAAGAGGCATATTTTGGGGTGATATTCTGGTCTCCTTCAATACTAAAACAATCAGCTGAGAGTTGAAAGTGTTTGCTTCTGAGGAGGGATAGAGGGGGGAGCATGGACAAGGAACTGTGTTTTTTCATACAAGCCTTGTAAAACTACCTGTATTGGACTCTCTGTGTGCATTAGTAATTTTGATTTTAAGAATACTGAAACAGGGGCACCTGGGTGGCTCAGTTGGTTGAGCATCCGACTTTCGATCTCAGCTCAGGTCTTGATCTCAGAGTTGTGAGTTTGGATCCTGCATTGGGCTCCATGCTGGGTGTGGAGCCTACTTAAATAAATAAATAAATAAATAAAAATAAATAAATAAATAAATACATGGTGAACAGTTCTTTTTGGTCCTGTGGGCTACTGGTCATAGTGTGGAAAGAACATCTAACTGGTTCAGAAGACCTAATTCTTATTTTGTTTCTGCTAATGACTGGCTCAAGGCCTCTTTGGGCCTTAGTTTCCCTAGGAAAAGTGGAGAGACTGGACATGGCTACTATCCATAAAAATCCCCTGGAGAGTGTGTTAAAGAGTCCCAGGCCCTACTCCTGGGTGATTTGATTTAAAAAGTCCAGTTTGGCAGCCCCAGGAATCTGTTTTGTTTTTGTAAGAAACTCTCCAGGGTTGTTTTTTGGTTTTTTTTTTTAATCTTTTTTTTTTTTAATTGCTTTTGTTGTTGTTGACCTCCTGCACCCATTTCTTCCAGCCACTAATCTGTTCTCTGTATCTCCAAGCTTGGTTTTTGTTCTTATGGTTTTCGTTTTCAGATTCCATATATAAGAGAAATCATTGTGGTATTTGTCTTTCTCTGTCTGACTTATTTCACTTAGCATAACACCCTTGAGGTCCATCCATGTTGTCTCAAATGGCAAGATTTCATTCCATTTATGGCTGGATAATATTCCATTGTATATATACACCACAGTTCCTTTATCCGTTCATCCATGTATGGACAGTTAGGTTGTTTCCATATCTTGGTTATTGTAAATAATACTGCAGTGAACATGGGGTGCATCTATCGTTTTGAGTTAGTGTTTTTGTTTTCTTTGAATAAATACCCAGAAGTAGAACTTCTGGATCATATGGTAGATCTATTTTTAATTTTTTGAGGAGCCTCCCTAGTGTTTCCCATAGTGACTACACCAGTTGCGTTCCCACGAACAGCGCACAAGGGTTCCTTTTTTTCCACATCCTCACCAACACTTGTTATTTCGTATCATTTTGTTAATAACCATCCTAACTGTTGTGAGATGACATCTCATTGTGGTTTTGATTTGCATTTCCCTGATAATTAGTGATGTTGAGCATCTTTTCATGTACCTGTTAGCTATCTGTATGTCTTCTTTGAAAAGATGTCTATTCAGATCTTCTGCCCATTTTTAAATAGAAAAAAAAATTGTTGTTGTTGAGTTATAGGAGTTCTTTACATGGTTTGGACATTAGCCCATTATCACATATATGATTCACAAATATTTCTCCCATTCATTAGTTGCCTTTTCATTTTGTTGATGGTTTCTTTTGCTGTGCAGAATCGTTTTCTTTTCCACTTGTTCATTTTTGCTTTTGTTGCTTTTGCTTTTGATGTCAGATTAAAAAAATCATCACCAAGACCTATGTCAAGGAACTTACTGCCTATGTTGTCTTCTAGGAGTTTTATAGTTTCAGGTCTTACATTCTAGTCTTTAACCCATTTTCATTTAATTTTTATGTATGGTATAAGATGATGGCTGAGTTTTATTCTTTTGCATGTGTCTGTCCTGTTTCCCCAGCCCCATTTATTGAAGAGACTATCCTTTCCCCATTGTATATTCTTGGCTCCCTTGTTGTAAATTAATTAGCCATATATGTATGGATTTATTTCTGGGTTCTCTGTTCTGTTGCATTGATCCATGTGTCTGTTTTTACACCAGTACCTCTGAGGATTCTCATTCAATATAATGGGCCCATGGCCAGTGTGTGTGACCCTCAGGGCCAGCAGATCTAGGCCTTCTTCTGCTCTGACAATCTGGCAGTCTTTCCTCATTTGTGGAGCAGACAGGTTGGGACCAGAATTATCTCCAATCACCCAGGCCTACCCTCTGGAGGACCCCAGGCATTGAGGGGACCAGTTGTGGGAACTGTTCCATGATGAGGCAGCAGAGGTCAGAAGCCAAGACACTAGCGCCCCCGCCCTTCCCAACTGGCCCTGTGCAAAGACCTGCAGCAGTTACCAGAGAATCAAGACCTCTCAGACATCTCCACCCAGCGAGCAGGACTGGACCTGGAGCAGAGGCCCGTAAAAAAACAAAATCTTCCACGCTTCTCATGGCTTCAACCCAGACACCTTGTTGGAATGTGTAGTGAGGACTTCTGCAGGCCTATACAGGCCTAAACAACGTCTGGGACCAGAACCCAGGACTCCTCAGGTCTATCCAGCCCCTGGGTGCTTTCCACTAAGCCTCAATGCCTGCCAACTTGAAATCACATTAAAAATATTCTTTGGCCTTAAAACTTGCTTTGAGTAACTTGCGGGCAATGCAAAACTATTTGAGAACGTTGGCAAGATGGCATAAAGTTGGTCAAAAACAAAACTGCACTTGAAAAGAATAAAATTCAATTTCTAAAAAAGCAGTGTTAAATCCAAACCCATTTGTATTCTGTTTGTTCTTAAAGATTTTTTTAAGTAATCTCTACATCTAGCATAGGGCTCAAACCCACAACCCTGAGACTGAGAGTCACATGCTCCATTGACTGAGCCAGCTAGGTGCCCCTCAAAGCTATGTGTGTTTTGATTAAGGTAGTCTGGCCTCGGCCTGCCACCTTATTAAGTGCCCTTGATTAGAAGCGGCCAATTGGTAGGCTCCTCACTCACATTGCACGTCCTTCCGCCATGCCACTCCTCCCATCCTTCGCCCACCTGCACAAAACTTCCCACTCCTAGGAAACTACTGCCTGATTTAAAATGGGGCATCAATCTGACCCCTGATTTCAGCTCAGGTCATGATCTCTCAGTTAGTGAGTTTGAACCCTATATCAGGCTCTGTGCTGATGGTGTGAGGCCTGTTTGGGATTTTCTCTCTCTCCCTCCCTCTCTTCCCCTCTCTGTTCACACCCTGTCTCTCAAAATAAATAAATAAACTTAAAAAAACAAAACTACTTTGTTAAAAAAATAAATAAAATGGGGGCATCAATCAGCACATTATAAATTTAAAATGTTTTTAGGAGGTGGGATAGTGTAGTAGTTAAAGGCATGGGTTCTGAAGCTGAAGGCATAGATCTGAGCTGAAACTGTAGCCTTATCACTAACTAGCTGTGTCACCTCTAGAAAGTCCCATATCCTCTCTGTACCTCAGTTCCTTATCTATCAAATATGGATTCTGAAACTTCCCAGTTGGGATGACTGAATGAGATAGCACACAGGCAGCTTGTGGCATGGTATCTAGTAGCTATTTACTGGTTTATACATATTTATACCCTGCCGTGGTTCTGTAATCACTGCTACCTTTACTCTGATCATCCTTCTCATCACTGTTATGGTCAACAAATCTCTAGCATTTATAATGGAACTCAGAAAACCTGGGAGAACGCCTCCAACCCCACCCATGACTCAGCCTTTCTGGTCAGCAGGGTGTAAGGAAGCCACAGCAGAGGATTCTGGGAGTACCACCTGAGAGGGTAATCTCTACAGCTAATACTAAGGGTCAGGTGACTGTATTGGTGGCCCCTTGAAACAGCAGCAGATGACACACTTTGCTACCTGAAGGCAAGATCTTAACAAGATGACTCTTGGAGAGGGGGCCAGGAGGATGGCGGAGCCAGGGCACTGGGTGGCAACCAAGGTCTGGCCTGGAGAAGCAGAATGAAGCAAATTCTACCTTAGTTCTTGCTGTCACTTCTTTCCCCTCTACTCTGCCTCCTGTGTTCCCACCATGTTCCCTCAGAGCTCAGTGCCAGCAGATTGAAGAAGGCCTCCTGACTCTGGGAGTTTGGGGGTAGGGGGAGGTAGTGTCTCATAGACTATTTCTGGCTGAACTCTCAAGTTCTTTGCTCCCTTTCCGGGGGAGGGGGGGAGGTGTGCGTATATTGCCCTTTAGCTGACCCTTCTGCCTCCTTCTTATAAGGACCTTTTGTGATTACATCGGACCCACCTGGATAATCTAGGATAATCTCCCATCCTGAACCCTTAACTTAATCACATCTCCAAAGTCCTTTTTACCATGTAAGGTAACATAATTCCAAGGATTAGGACATGGATGTCTTCAGGGGACCATTATTCAATGTACCACAGAGGGGCAATGCTTAACCCAAAATAATATGTGACTAATGGTGGAATTTCAAGCAGTCACATAAAGGAGTTTTGTTGTGTTTTGCATTACTCTTTATACAAAGGACGTTTCTATTTTGGAACAGAACGACTACAGAGCAGGCCTTACCCAGAGGCCAGGGTCTCAGGCAAGGCTGGGCACTCACCAGGCTCAAGCTGACAGCTGGCTCCACTCTTCTCCCACCTCTGGTAGGAGCCTCTGGGGGCTTTTGCTTCAACTTGAGTCAGCCTTCTGCAGCTGACAACAGTCTCCTGGCACCAGGAACAGCACCAGCTGAGGGGCTGCCAGAGCCTCCTCTCAGCCCCTGACCTTTCCACTCTGGGGACGGTGGAGGGGGTACACCCTCAGGTGAGGGCTGGCCTCCAACGATCAAGTGGAGAAGTCAGGATCCTCCCCTTCCTGGACCCTCCTTCTCTCTCAGCCCCCTTCCCTCCACACTTCCTCCCAGTCCCTCCCCAGGCTGACCTCTAGCTGCCCTGTCCTCTTATCTGGTGATTAGAGAATTCCTTTGGTGGCCCCTGCAGGGAGCACTCTTAGCCTGTTAAAAGAGGATTTAGGGAGAGATCAATGCTTAACTCATGAGTAGTGGCTCTTAAGTGATGGTTTTTAGGCCCAGTAAAAGCTGGCAACTGGAAGGGGTGACCCTCCCGTCTCTTCATCTCATTTGACTATCAATTCTGTCTGTTGTAAAACTCACTGCAAGGAGCATCTGAGGCTCTAGGGAGCTCTGGAAATGAGCTAATGGGGGATGGGGAGAGGTTTCCAGAGCATCCCCCTCCTCCCCAGCATGGGACCTCCCAGTACATACCTCTCCTCACTCTCCATTCTCAGGGTCAGGGCTTTGTTCCCAGACGTGCTGGGGTCAGAGGAAAGCTTTAAGAATCAGGACTCTCCCAGAAACTCTCTCTGGTACGCACACACCCACTGGCCTCAGGGAGGAGTTGTGGGACATACATGGCTGCGTGCTAGGGACAAGGGTGGTCCTGAGTGGGGCAAGAACTGATCACTCAGTCCTATTCCAGAGAGGACCCATTCAACTACCAAATCTTTTAAGCGTCTCCCATGAATTCAGCCCTGCACTAGTCCCTCTAAGAAGACACAGCCCCTGTTTCTAGGTGCTACACTCAGATGGTATAGCCAAAACTACCACCAAAGAACCATTCACTTACTAATTCTTCCACCCAACAAACCTTTATTGCATACCAGCTGGGTGTCAGGCCTTGCTGGACCCACAATTAGGAAAAGGTGGGAAGAAGAATGAGAAATGGCCCGGCCTGGGGCAGGCAGGTCACCAGTGCTAGGTTGGCCAGCGTGGGTCAGCATGGCAGCTGGCTGAGAGCAGGTCTGCGCCTGTGCTGGTGACGATGGCAGTGGAGGCAGAAGCACAGGCAGGCTTTGGGCCAATGAGGGCGCTGGAGGTCGCACTTTGCCAGCTCCCCCTGTAGACCTGGGTCCTAGCCAGCACCCCTGCTGGCTCTGCTCCCAACTCAGCAGTGGGGCACTCACCCCTGTCCCTGCCTCTCTCCCTCTCCTGGCGAGTGGCCCTGCCTCCTGCCCATTCTCTTCCTGAACCTGTCCTTATAAGGCCACCCACTCAGGAGACGTGTGTGTTGTCTGTCCTCTGGGAAGTTGCCCACACAGCGTCATCAGCTGTTTTACTGTTCAAGATTTTTAATCTATGATTTTATTTATTTATTTATTTATTTATTTATTTATTGTCATTAAAGGAATGTTTTAAGGCTTTGCAGAGACATTAACTGGGTGTTGGGTGAAGGCAGAAGGATGGAAGCCTGGGGCCCAGGACCCAGGATAGACTGGCCCCAGGGCATGGCTTAATCACAGATTCTGAATACCCTCAGCAGTCAAATAATCCCATGAACCTCAGCAGGCCCTGTGCTGAGCACAAGGAAGAGAGGGAGGATGGCCGTCGGAGCGGGGCATCGGGGACTCCACCATGAGGACAGAAAATCCATAAGCCACCAATTCTGGTGCAGCGAGGGCAGCCTCCAGGCAGAGGTGAGACCCCATGCTGCAGGAGCTTTGTGCCTGGCTGGGAGATCTAGGAAGGGGGCACAATTGAGCCAGGCCTGGCAGGATGGGCAGGAGTTCTTCACGTAGAGAAGCGGAGGAAGGACATTCCAGTCTGCAGTCACCCAAGCGCAGGACAACCTGGGGCCGGAGGGGAATGGTGAACTCGTCAGGGTGCCTGGACCATTGTGGCTGGCCCTTAAGGAGTCTGGGCTTGGTGCTGCAGCCAGGGAGCAACAGTCAACACAGTGGAGCCAACAAGGATGATGGAAGAGCGACCTTAGCAGTTACTACAGTTTTCTGGACACCCACCTACTCCGTTCCCTTCTACCTATTCCATTCTATTCCAAGGTCACTCCCAATTTTAAGTGACACCAGTGAACATGGAGGAATTTCCTCCCCCAGCTGTGGGCCATCTTAGTGGGTCATCAGTCAAGATGCCCTGTCCTCCCCTGACCAGGGCATGGGCATGTGCCACCCACACAGCACCAGGCTGACTCTTCTGTGTAACCTTGGTATCTTGAGCATACTCATTCTGGCTGCAGCCTCGGAGGGCTGTAGACAGTTCCTGCTGCAGTGGACCCTTGCCACTGCTCGGCTCCTATCCTTTCCCACACAGGTGCTCTGGCCTTCCCGGGAAGCCTGGAGCTGCCCCAAGTCCTTCCAACAGAATCCTGTTCTCCTTAACTTAGCCAAAGATGATTGCTCTTGCTGACAGCCACAGCACCCTGATGGATGCAGTGAGAGAACACGAGTAAAGGCAGCAGCCAAATGGGGTAGGGAGTGTGTCCTATCACTTCTGGAACCTAGAGAAAGGTCTAAGACTGTAAAGTGGGATGAGGGAAAGGTGGTTGGAGGCTTGCAAGCCCTGGTTCTCACTGAAGGGACTTCTCTCCATCAGGGAGCCTACCTTGTGGTCCTATAACTGCCAAAGGGGCTGCCTCCTTCATTCCTCTGTGAAGCCCTGTGCGCAGGGACTAAACCTGGTTTGTCTCTCTGACCCTGGTGCCTGCCACAACCGGTGGTTAGAGAATGTGCTCCGAAGTGTTTGCTGAATGAAGAGGAAGGAAGGAAGGGAAGGAGGAAAACCCACGAAAGTTAGCCCACTGAAGGGTGGCCCATACTCAAAGGTAACTGACTTCCACAGAGGTTTCACCAAATTGCCAGGTGAAAGACTCACCAGAAAGTATTAAGGAAAGCTGTGGGTACCTGGGATAACACCATCAGTGAAGTGATTTCAAGGGACAAAGGCAGCCAGTCCCCATTTCTTAAGTGCCCTGCCTCTCAGAGCCTGGAGGGACCACATGCGGGGCCTGGTGTCTACTGGGAGGGGCCTGGTGTTAATTGGCACAAGGCCTCCTAGTACCTCAGGGAAGGGATAGAGGGCCCAGTTGACTCATGACCCCTGGATGTGCTCTTTTGGAGAGAATATGGCCCCTTTTAGATTGGCAGCAGAGCTGAGCAGAGACAAGCATGGGTCACCATCCCACAGGCCAGAAGCAGCGACCACACTCTGTGTGGTGGACCAGGCTGAGCTCTGAGGAGAAGGGCAGGTGCTGCAGGTTGAGGAAGGACCACTTCTGTCTCTATGATGAGGGCCTCTGCAAGAGCCATCCCAACCCCAGGCTAGGTGGAGACAGGTGACCAAGGAGATGGCCTAGCAGCGGTTCAGGGCTGTTTTCCAGGTTTCTAGGTCACTACTTCTGAAGCTAAGTGTTGGGTGTTCCCCCAAGGGCTCAAGGCTTTCAGTTACTGGGACCAAGAATATAGGGCTGATACTTTTCAGTATGTGGTGAGAGGACTCACATGCCTGCCCCTCCACCTTACCTGGGCCTATGTCCCTAAGACAGTGCAGGGTCAAGGGGTTATATTCTGGAGACAATGCCTAATCAAGAGGAATGGTGGCAGATACCTTCAAGGCCAAAGCCCCACTCTGGCAATCTCAACCACACCATATAGTCATTAATTACCTTCTCCATCTGGAGTCAGAGCGACTACTACTGGCAGGACAACCCACTGCCCTCGCCTAAGGGCACAGGGCTTTCTGGTTTACCGGCACTTGCTGTGGGCCTCACACTGTCCTAAGCTCCTTCTGTGTACTATCTCACTCACCTCCCAACAGCCCTCACTGACAGATGCCACCTGAGGCTCAGAGAGGTTAACAGCTGCCCTAGGTCATATGGTCAGAAAGTGCTAGAGTTAGAATCCAGAAGGTCTGAGCTAGCAGCTGGAGTATTCTGGCTCCCCTCACCATGGGCCTGGCACACACATGCCCTCATCTGACCACATGACAAACATGTGCACAGATAGGCTATCATCTTCAGTGACAGATACAATGGAGGGCTCAGAAAGGTAATGCAACCAGGCCAACATTACTCAGCAAAATGGATGGCAGCGAAGGCCTCCAGGGCCTCCCTTATGTGTCCTGTAGGATCCCTTCGTTAAACCTGGTAAAGGTCAGGTCTGGCCAGGGCTGCAGGGAACCAGGCCCTACCTAGAGGCCGGGGCTGCAGAACTGCCTGGTCCCTGGCTTGGGATGGGACAGCAGAAGCTGTGCTCCCTGAAGCTCATGCATCTGGTTCTGTTTCCGTTCCCAGCCACTCCTCAGAGAGCCTCTAAAGGTCACTTTTTTCCCCTCAAATTCAAGTGGCTCGGGAGGCAAAGGCCCTAGCTTCCGGACACGGAGGCACCACCCCTTCTGGTAAGATGTTCTTCTGGTTCCCATCACTGTGTAATCAGGCCAAGGCCTGATGGACATTTTCCAGTATCCTTTGCTGTGCCCAAACCTAGCCACTCAGTGATAGAAGCCTGGAGAGACCAGGTCCAGAGAGGACAGGGCATGTATCTCAGCAGGAAAGGATGGCACACTCAAATTGGGTCATCAGAGGCTCTTTGCAAGGGCTGGAAGGCTACTACAGGAACAGTGCAAGACTAATGACAGAGAGGCTCTCACCACTCCTGGGCCTGGAGAGTGAGTGGGAGAGGAGCTGTAACTTAGGCCACTGAAGGGAGATCAGTGTGAGGCAGCCCGGCAGGGAGGGGGCTGAGAACAAAGTCCCCTGACTTCCCATCTTCCCCACCCCTCACCTTCTGCTGGTGCCTCTCTTCTGAACTGGAGTCAAGGGAGCCCAGTGATTTACCCCCCAAGGGCAGCCTCCTGGGGTGAGGAGCAGGAGAAGGGGAGAGTGGACCTGGAAGGGCAGATGGGATCCGTGCAGCAGAGGGCAGGGTGAGGGGCTTGGCACTGGAACTCAGGAAACATGTTATCTAGTTTCCATATTTACCACCTCAAACACCTGCTGTGTCTCCCCACTTCCTACAGAATAAGGACCAAGTTAGCCTGGCATTCAAGGCTGTTTACACTCAGATTCCAACCTACCTCCCTAATGGGAAGGCTAGTGGTGCCTCACATAAGTTATCTGCACAACGACTCTGTATACGGTTAAGTCTTATAATCACAAACATTTCATAAAGAAACCAAGTTTGCCCAGGTGACACAGCTGGCAAGTGATGGAGCTGGAGTATGAACCCAGGTCCCCTGATGCCAAAGCTGATGCTTACTGATCATGCCATCCTGTCTCCTCACTGAGTGATAAATGCACAGACTACAGGACAGTACTTGGCTCGTCCAAAGCCTGCCTGCCTCATGAAGAGAGTCCTGATTAAGGGAGGGGGTGGAGAAAGGGATGTGGAAGGTGAGCATAACACATGGTGGCCTGTAGGTTCTCACATCACTTTTACCAACCCTCCGGGGCAGGAACTGTCCTCCCTGTTTGGAGCTGAGACACATTCATTTTAGCAACATGAAAGTACTTAGCTGTGGTCACAGGGCAGTTACTGTCAGAGCCGGGGTTGACTCCAAGATGAGCTGGCTGCCTGGCAGACACAGCTGGCCCTCTGCTGAGCCTGCAAGATCCTCAGTCCCTTCTTTCCACCCCCACCCCACTAGCAAGCTCCCTTTCTGAGCACCTGCACTTCTCTCTGCTAATCAGGACTGGGGGTGGGGGGGTTAGGCGCATCTACAGAAAGCCCCTGTTAGAATGAAAATGTTACTGAAAAGCAAAGCACACTGGACCACGCTCAGGATTATCAAAATTAGTGTGTGTGTGAGAGATTTGAAGGGCACAGGTGCCCAGATGCCACATTAGAGTTCAATTCCTTCGTCTCTGTCCACTGAATGAAAGCGGAGGGCTGAAAGAATGGGACGCCAGAAGGGCGAGACTTAACTAGAAAAATAAGGATGGAGGTTTGGAATCAGGGAGGGCAGGCCTGATCGGTCATTTGGGGGGATCTCCCACAGGTGTCCTGCAGGCAGCACAGAGATGCAGCATGGTGTGATGGGAAGAGGATTCTGGAGATGTGGGTTTTAGCTCAGGGTGGTCCCCTGCGTTGCTGTATGTCTCCGGGCTGGTTACTTCCCCCCAACCCTGACTTCCCTTTCCTCCCTGTAAAAAGAGACAGAATACCCTTGCACGAGATGTTTATACCTTGGCCCAAGACCCTGCAGCCCCACGGTAAAGAAGGCTCCCTTTACCTTGTGTTAGTTGCTGAGAAACCAGAGAGAGGGGTTCCACCTTTCCATGCTTCCCACTCCAGCTGGGGCCAAATCATGTGGGTTGCAGAGGACACCACGTGGATGAGTCCTTAAAGACCCCTCCATGGGGGTCCCATGTTCTGTGCCCAGGATCAGGTGCTCAGAGGAGGACTCTGAGCTGACATCTGTTTCTCCCATCAGCACAGTTAGCTTGCCCCTATTCCTGGCAAATGACAGCAACCTGAAGCAAAGCAATTAGGGTGAAAATGAGACCCAGCTGCTTGGGGCCAAAGGAAAATAAATGGACAGCCCTGTGCGTATTCCAGTATTCCACTGCCGAGGAGCGATTCCTCACAGGATGATTAGCACTTCCAACTCGTCTCCTCCCCTCTACTGAAGGCAGAGAAGTGAAGGCAGAGCTGCTGTTGTTCTCAGATCCCACTCTCCCCTGGAAGTACAGTGAACCCCACAGCGCATCACCTCCCCATGAAAGCCTCCCCTGGTCGCCTGCCCTGCCCCTGCCAGAAATGAGACTCCTCTCCTCTGAAATCTGACAGCCTCTATGAATTTTTCCTCTGATTGATCAGTTCATTCATTCATTCTTTTGACATTCATTGAGCACCATTCATTCATTAAATAATTAAGCCCCTACTATGTTCTAGTCACTGTTCTGGGTCCTGGTGATAGAGCAGTGAAAATCTCTGCCTTTGTGGAGCTCAAGTTTTAGTAGGAGGAAACAGACACTAAAGAAGTAAGTTTAGCATGGTAGATGATGCTAGATGCTATGGAGGAAAATAGGAGAAGGGAGTAGAACAGCAGAGAAGGGGGAAGTAGATTTTATGGCGGGGGGGGGGGGCAGGGGGGGCTCAGGAAAGTCCTCAGAATGAAAGTGATATCTGAGCAAAGGCCTGTAGGAGGTAAGCAGTCATTCAGGGGCTAAGTGGGGGAGGTATGACTGACACAGGTACCTGTGCAAAGGCCCTGAGGTTGGAATGTGCTCAGTGTGTTTGAAGCAATGTGGCCTGGGGGAGAGTGGTAAGAGATGAAGTGAGGGAGGAAATGGGGCAGGGGATTCTGAAAGGACTTGGGCTTTCACTCGAGTGAAATGAAGAACCACCCAAGGGACTGAATGGAGAAATAACAAGGTCTGGCTGGCATTTCATTAGTATGGCTCAGGCTGACACATGAGCAGACTGAAGGGAAGCAGGCCCTGGGTGGAGGGTGGGAAGTTCCGGCTTCTCGGAAAGGAAAGCTTGGGGTGCAAGGCTTCCAGAGTCTGGGTCAAGGAGAAAGTGTGTGGCGGATTGGAGAGAGATCCAAAGAATTGGGCTGCAGGGCTGTCATGGAGGCTCAGGAAAATGTTCCTTACTGCATTAAAGTCTGTGTGTGTGTGTGCGTGCGTGCGTGCGCGCGCGCGCGCGCACGCACAGATCTCTCTGGGAGGACAGACTTCTCAAGAGTGAGTTTCCAAGCTGGGACAGAGAGATTTTTTTAAACCCTGCCATCTGGGTTTAGTAACCCCTAGGTGTCTATGTATATTTGCCCACCTGTACCTGGTTTGGCCTCCCAAACACCTTCACATGTGGTCAAGTCTAGGTGCCAGGGTATAAGAGGCTGAGAATCCCAAGTCCTTGCTCTTCCACTTGACTGGCTGTGTGACTTTGGGTGACTCATTTGAGCTTTCAGGTGGTTTGCTCACCTGCACACAGACATGGTGAGTACCCTTGCAGTGGGTGGTGGGAGGAATGACAGAGCCTGACCTATAAGGTCAGAGAAGGGGGGCTGCATTATGAAAACCTCTCCACACCTTGTGAAAGGGAGGGACAATCTGTGAAAGTGCAAACAGCCCTCAGAGCCTTAACAAGTCATTAGCACCCTCAGGAAGCAGGCTCTTAGAATACCAGCTAGATCCTAAGGCAAGATAACCCAGGAAAGTTAATTTTCCTATGACAGGCAGAGGGAAAGGGCATTTAGAGGAGCAGGTAAATCCCAATAAGAGGTGGTGCAGAGAGAAGGGTAACAGGGAGAAGAGTGCTAAGGAGACTGGCAGAAACACTTTGTCCATCTCAGAATGTCCATGAAGGAGGGAAGCAGCTACAGACAACAAACATGTGGCCTTGGGTTCAAAGCTGGGCTCTGCTACTTCCTAGTTGTGCCTCTTCTAATCACGTGACCTTTGAGTGTTTGGATTTTTTTTTTTTAAATCTTCAAGAGTAGGGGTTTTGCCAAGCTGTGTACCACTTAAAATTCTTACAGAGCTTAAATAAACCAACTGTAGGAGAGCTCACGGTGAACACTGCCATTATCATGCACAAAAGACATCTCAGAAAGGGCTGCTCTGAACCAAGGAATACCACCACCCCAGGAATACCACCCCACCCTGTGGACAGGTTCACACAGCGAGCTGCAAAAGCTGACAAACACAAAGCTCTGTGGTTTGAGAGGACAGGTGAGCTGATGGATCTCAAGATGACAAATCTCAGGGTGTTCAGCACTGGTCGGGAGGAATAAGGAGAGTGCTCTAAACTGTTAAGAGAAATTATCCATAACTTAGGAATAGGTAGGGGCACCTGGATGGCTCAGCCAGTTAAGCATCCTACTCTTGATTTCAATTCAGGTCATGATCTCATGGTTTGTGGGTTTGAGCCCGCATTGGGCTCTGTGCTGACAGGGTGCAGCCTGCTTGCACTTTTCTCTCCCTCTCTCTCTCCTCACCCCTGCTCATGCTTTCTCAAAAAATAAACATTAAAAAAAGAGAGAAATAGGCAAAAGGACTATATATCTTTTCAATGTCATTGTGGGGCAGAGTTGAACAGTTAAGCATTATTTAATTCTCTCGGGAAAAATTAAATACCTCTGTTTTACAATTTACTATTGATTAGAGTCCTGACTTTGCAAAGCTACGTGCTAACTAGTAGCTGCATGTATAAATAGGTATATGCGTGTATGTGAAGTCCAGTACAGAACCACCAAAGTTACAGTTTTATTGCCCTGGAAGACACTAACCAGCTTCACCTCTTATTGTAGCAAAGGTACTTCAATATGTCTTTTCCAACTAAAGACACAAATCTCAAGTGGTCCTCTGAACCACTCTTTTGGTTCTTTTGTTAATGGGTTAAATAAACCTTTGACATGTGATAAAAATTATACTTTGACAGAATCAAAAAGTGAGAGAAGGTATCCAACTCCTACAATGAGGTAGGACTGGAGAGGGAAGACGGATGTGAAAGTACTTTGCGCGTTATTCACAGGATGCAAAAATCAGGATTTATTGTTGTGATTCATCAGATTAGGCTATTCCAGGGCAAGCAGGTCCTGGGCTTCTGAGGGCAGCATTCTCCAGGGCCTGGGACATAGGTCAGGGAAAAAGGCAGCTAGAGCAGCCCTAATGCTAGCCTCCATGCTGACACTGCATTCTAGGCTTGTGATGAGGTTAGGATCTCCTATGGGTCTCAGGTCCAAGAGGATGGAGACCATTCGGGACACCCAGAGAAGTCTGCCCAAGGGCATGGAGAAGCTGGAGGACATCTGACCAGAAATCAGGGTAGGAATATTCTAAAGAAGGCACAAGAGTCCTCATCCAACACCAGGTTCCTAAGGAGTACAGCCTCTACAGCCTGAGGTTCTTTCAGGACCTCAGTATTTGATTCTGTAGGTGGGAAAGTGCTCAGGTCAGTTGACAGCACAATAGGATCTCTGTGCTTGCCATCTGCACACGTGCATGGCTTCACACATAGAATGATGTCAGTCAGGGGTCCAATGAGCAATGCAGGTAGCCAAGGTCAGGAACAGCCAACCCTGCACAGAGGAGGTGGAAACAGAGCCAAAAGAAGGGTGAGGGGTGGAGAGGAAAGGCATTCCAGGCCCAGAGAATGGCAGGAGCAGAGGCTAGAGGAGAATGAACCTGCAGAAGGTGGAGGAGGGATACAACTGAGGGAGATGTGACAGTGAGACCCGGCCAGGACTGGGCTCCTACCTTGAGTAACCTACAGTCATGGAAGTTAATAATCCACTGCCCGAAGGGTGATGGTAAATAAGTGGGCAAGGGGCTTGCAAATGAGCTCTCCCCTGCCAGTCCACATCCTGTAAGGGGGTGTGGGGAACCCTACCACCCCTCCACATCTCACTCCAGGTGTAACTCAGTTATTGTCTCTGCAAGCCATCCCAGACTCGCCTCCTCCCCAAATGCCTCCATCCACAGCTGTTCCACCTTAAAGGCTGGGCTCTCAGAGCCTCTTGCCACCTGCCCCAGCTTTCCCCATCTCCTCTTCTGAGCTCTGTCTGCACCTTCTGAGCCTCCCCTGCAGCAGCTAATTATCCTGCCTGTCTTCTCCATACACTTTGTATACGATCCTCCTTCCTGGAGTTACCTATCTTTCCTCTCCTTATTTTCCCTTTGCCCGGATTTCTTCAATATTTTGTTTTATTCCATTGTGAAGGTTTTTGTTTTGCCTGTTGCCTTTAGCCCTCGTGGATCAAGACAAGTGTGTGTAAACCTTTTGCTGTCTTGGATTAGACTCTAGGGCTTTGTGGACCCCTGTGGCAACTACAGCTACATTAAGCCTAACACTGCTGGGCACACAGTGGGTGCCTAATTTTTGCCTACTGACTGGCAGTTCGATTAACATCACCTAACTCACTCCTAGCCATTCTCAATTATTGGCCCATTCACATACAAGCCTGAATTACTGAAATCCTACCCCCTCACTGGCATTGTGACCCACCATCTCTCAGCAGAGCCCAAGTAATTTGAGGGCTCAGACCCTGGCGTCGCCCTAACTCTTTGAATTTCTTGGACATGTTCATATCACCAGAATGCCCAAGACCTGGATGTCTCAACCAGGGAGACAGAAGTTCCACACAGCTCCAAAGGCCGGCTTTATAGACTCTGCCATGGCTCAGCGAAGACTCCGGGATATCCCCTCCTAAGACCAGCCCAGGGTCACAGTTCTGGTGTCGTTGAAGCCACAGGCCCCGGGGCGCCAGGAGGCAGCCTAAGAAGAAAGGTCTGCAAGGAGCCGGGCCTTGGGAAACCGGCCTTCTCCCTGAGCAACCTCCAGGTGCCACCCTCGATGGCATAGAGCAGCGTAAACATGCGGTTGACCGTATAGACTGTATCGCCGCGCACCACCGCTGTGAAGAGAGCTCCCTTGCTGTTGACAAACTGGCCAGGCAGCGCCGTCCACTGACCCGTGGCCAAGTTGAAGCAGTCGATGGCGCAGTGTAGGAAGTCGTCGGAAGGTCCATTGCGCACCACATAGAGGCTGTCGCGGTGGGCCACCATGCAGTGGCCGTAGCTCTGCGGGCGCCGCAGCTCAGCCACCGGCAGCCACGTGTCGGCCCGCACAGTGTACTCCACTATGGCCGTGGTGTCAGCCGGCCTCCATAGACACACGAAGAGGCGGCCACACGCCTGGGCGCAGGGCACGCCGGCAGCCGGCTGCGGCAGGTCAGCTACGAAGCTCCAGCAACCCGCAGCGGGGTCGTAGCGCTCCACAGAGCTCATGGGCATCCTCTGGAACTCGCCGCCTATGGCGTAGAGGCGGCCATCGAAGCCAGCCAGCGCCGTGTCGTAGCGCGGCTGGTGCGGGCTGGGGAATTCGCGCCACGTGCCGCTGGCCGGGTCATAGCAGAAGCCCAGTTCCACCACCTCCTTGCTGGCGCCCCTCACGCCACCCACGATATACAGCTTGTTGCCCAGCGTGGCTACACCCGCCAGCAGCGTGCTGGCCTCCAGGGGCAGCGCGGCCAGCGTGCGCCACGCGTCTTCCTCCTCGTCCAGGTAGCACAGCGTGCGCGACGCGTCCTCCAGGAAGCCGGGCGCCGGCGTGTGCGTGCTCACGGCCACGTAGCTGCTGGGCCGCAGCGCCGCTACGTAGGCGCGCGCCTCGGGCAGCGCCAGCTCGGCCGCCAGGTCGTGCGCGCCGTCGCGGATGAAGAGCGCGGCGCTGTGGAATACGTCGTGCAGGCCGAAGACGGCGGCCGCGTCGCACAGCAGCGCGCAGTTGTCCGACGTGAGGCTGTGCTCCAGAAAGCGCGCCAGCGCTGGCGCCTGCAGGAAGGCGGCGCACTCCACGGCCTGCAGCAGCTCGTCGGCGGCCGCCAGCGCCGGCCGCTCGCCGCGCAGCACCTGCAGCATGGTGTGGAAGCCGCCAGCGCTCAGCGCGCCCAGGCGCACCTCGGCCGCGCGCGTCTCCCGCATGCCGGAGCGGAAAAGGCCACGGAAGAAGCCGCAGTGCTCCACCAGCAGGGCCCGCTCGGCCTGGAAGAGCTGGCCGCCCACCCACACTTGAACCGGGGGGGCCTCTGGGGCCCGCGGCATGGCGAACCGGTCGGGCGGGGGGCCGCCGCGGGGGCCTGGATTCAGCGGCCACCGACTCTGGGGCTCCCCCAGAGCGGAAAAAAACTTCCCAGGGGATATAAATATCTCCCTGGCTAAAGATAGTATGGCTCATGTGATGTGGTGGCCGGCAGGCTGGATGGCTGCGGGCCGGAGGGCATCTGGGAGTCCTGCAGGGTCACTCACTTCCGTGTGGGAAATAGAAACAATAGTGACTACATATGGAGCACCTAATGCATGCAGGGCACTGTGAGAGCTGCTTACAAAGATACCCCCTTTTAACCTGTACTAAAGCGACTGTATGCTCCTGTGCAAGTACCCCAACTCGGCCTTGTTTCCTCAGAGTGTGACCAATAAGAACATCTACCAATTGGGATAATATCTGTAAGATGTTTAAAATGAGGCTGAGAGAATTTACATGACTTGTTCAAGGTCATTCAGCTGGGAAGAAGCAAGGACAGGATTAACATCTAGCCCACCCCACTGGGTTGGTGGGTAGCTAAGTTTCTTGGACGCTGGAGGGAGAGGCAGCAGAGATAAAGCAAACAGAGTGGACTGGACTGGGGTCGGGAGCAGGTTCTAATTTAGCCTGAACCTCTGCCCCTGGCTCTGGGCTGGTTCAGTCTCCTTTTCAGCCTTGATTTCATTCTCTGTAAAAAATGGGAGGGTAGCAGTTGAGCGTCCTTCAAACCTCAATGTGGAAGTACTCCTTGACTTGAGCTAGGAATAGGAAGCTGATGTCTGCTCCCCACTCGTCCCTCCGTTGCTGTGTAGCTCTGGACCTTGGGAAAAGGTAAGTGGGGCTGATGAGAGGATCGTAAGTATATAGATGGGAAGGGGAAGGGTTCTTGAAATAATATTAGTTAACACTTAATTTGCATGGTATGTCAGGCACTTTGGTAAGCCATTCGACTCCTGTCATTCCTGCAGTAATCCTATGAATAGATACTCTCATTTTTCCTCATTTAATAGATGTTACCCATGTATTGCTCACAGAAACACTATGAGTCTCTATTTCATGGATGAAGAGACTATGGCACCAAGAGTTTAGTCACATGCCCAAGGTCACATGGCAAGAGAGTGGCAGAGCTAGGACTGGCTTGCAAACAATCTGACCATAGAGAGTGTTCCCCTGACTACTGTGCTCTGCTGCCTTTCTGTGCTACAAATGCTGGGTATTCACCTCTTGACAGGAGGTCACAATTGGAAGAAACTTCAGGCTCCTGTGGTTTAACCCCTTCATTTACAGTGGAGGACCAAAAAGGGAATTGGCCTGGGTCCTGTAGCTTGGAGCGGACAGCCCTAAGCCTCCTGCTGCTCACTGCAGGGCATTTTCCCCACTGCAAGAAACTTCCTTGAGTGACCAGCTAAGACTTTGGGTTCCAAAATGTCAGGTGGAAGAGAGCTTAGAGACTATTTTCTTCTGCCACCTTACTTTACAGGTGGGGAAACTGAGGCCCAGACCTGTGTAGGATAGTATCTGCCATTCAGGGCATGTTCAACTCCAGGCTTTCTTTAGGAAGATGGAGTGGCTCACAGTGACAAAGCCAGAGTTGGGAGGGGGCAGGGGAACTTCTCTCACCGCTAGGACACACACACATGCACAGATCCTCACGTATGAATCTGCAGGTCAATGCAAATGTGCCTCTTCTGCCAGGGAACTCCCACCCAGTTCACTCAATCAAAGCAGGGCAGGGATATGGGGACCACTTGTGTGAGCCTGGGAAGCCAAAGGCCTGGAGGAGGCAGCCAGAAATAATCCAGGACGCTCTGCCCCAGGGACCAGACAGGAAGAGTAGGAGGAGATAGAGGGGGTGGGCAGGAGTCCTCACAAATACTATCCCAGGCCCTCTGCCAGCCTCCCTCCTTCCCTGAAGCCAGACATTGGCTGAAAGCCTGACAGTCGCCCTCCTGGAGGAAAGTGGACTCGGCGGTGCCCAGTCCTGATTCTGTCCTTGCTGGTGGCCTCAGGGGTGGGGAGAAGGTATCCAACTGTTCCCATTTCACAGATGAGGAGAGGAAGGCCTATAGATGGCTTGGGCTTTTCCTTGTTATGAACGGAGATGTGGGACAGGGTTGAATCCTGTCCACTGACCCCAGGCCCCAGCCCAGTACTAGCCTTTTCTTAGAGGAGGGAAACAGCTGCCTCCTGCCAGGCCCAACCTAAGGGACAGGGGGACACAGTTCTCCCAAATGGCCTATTCCAGGCACCTGGTAACTGGCAGATAGAGACACTGGGTGGCCCTCTCCTGAGAGGAGTGAAAGGAGAGCAACTCTTCCTGGCTGAAGCTGGCTCCCAGTCCCAGTTTTTCACTAGTCCTGCTCTGGCTTCAGTGGGTTGGGGCACTGTGTACACACCCAGCTCTGGCTTCAGCAGCCAGGCAGTGGGGACGGGGTCACCCAAGGGGGGGTTCATGGCTCTAAGACTGGCCTGAGGATCAGCCATTTGGCCCTCCTCCCAAGGCCCCAGTGGGGTGTTGTCTGCAGCTGGTGAGAGTTTCCTCTACCAGACAGTGAGCATCCCTCTGGGACTCGGAGAGGACGAGGAACTATCCTGGCTGTAGGCAGCCCACAGAGTTCCCAGGCCCTGCCCGACCTCACACCAACCTCTCTCTCCACTTTGCACCCCCATACTGTGTGAGGTTCAGGGTGGGGGCAAGGAAAGGGGGAATCTGTCTGTGTCAGACTCTGAGCCTTTCTAGAGCACTCACCTAGCCTTGTTCATCTCTCTATCCACAATACCTGGCACGAGGTCTGTTAAGTGGACTCCTGGGCCCTAAACCAAGTGGGAGTCCCCAGTGTGATGGAAGAGACACAACCCCATTCCCCAAAGTGCCTGCAGTCTCATAAAGGAGACATAGCCACAAGATGCCCTGAGCCTGATGGTGGATCCCTGGCCTTGCCACCCATGGCAGTGTTTCTGCACACAGGGTAGCGAAGTGCTTGCCTGGGCCTGAGGAAGAGCAGTGGACTAGGAGGCAGGATTCTTGCCAGGTTCTAATGCCAGTACCACCACTGACTTGCAAAAGCTACCCAATCTCTCTGGGCCTTAGTTCTTCATCTGTGAAATGGAGCTTGGATCTGACTTCTAAGGTTCTGTTTAGCTTTGACATCTGAATTTATCACTGAACGACCACAGAAGTGTTTGTCATATTGTGCTTCCAGGGAATACAGTGACGTCACAAAGGGGTCCCAAAAGCTTAGTTTTATGTGGAATGGCTCCTGGGAGGTGAGTGGCAAGGGTAGGACCTGGCATCTGGAAATCTTCACAGTCCCTACCTGTCTAGACCTGTACATGTCCTACTCATTCTCTCCAGAGACATCTATCGAACACATGCTCCAGGTCCACTGCTGGGCAGGGTCATTTTGAGCACTTGAGGGCCCCTTATAGGAGCCTCAAAGATTGGGTGTAGGGGATAAGGAGGGTCGGACTACTTTGCCCTGGCAGAATAACCTGTCTCTTGACTTTCAGTGTCCGAACTTCTGTTTGCTAAACAGTTGTGGCTTCTTGGTAGATGGGTGAGAAGTATGTGCTATTCATGTCAGGGGAGTGGAGAAAACTATCTTTTGCTTTTGTGGGCCATGGGCCAAGCTCTGGGTTGGGACACTTTCATGTTATCTCATCTAATCCTTAATATTATCCCTATTTTAAAGATGAGAAACTGAAGCCCGGGAGGGCAAAGTAGTTGATTCCATGGTCTGACAGTAAATGGCTCATTCCAAAGGCCTTTCCAGTCCAGAAGTGCAGCTGGCACTTCTGGGTGGACAAGCAGCCTACAGATGAGGAGACTGAGGATGGGGAAAGGGGCTGGTTGCAGTTGTGAGGCTGGCACTTTTATTCCCAAGCCTCATACCAGAGGCAGACTTTGGGCACTTAGCAGTCACAGCTGAGGGCTGAGTAACCAGCTGGCAACTTGTTCAAATAGTCTCTGACCTAGATGAGAGTTAAGGGTCATCTCATCCCATCTTGCAAGTCATGATGGAGTTTCCTTACAACACCTCCTGGAAGTGGTCACCCCCTTGGTTGCCTTCAATATTGGGGGGCTCACTTCCTCTAAGACAGCCCCTTCTAACTACAGCTCAGATGGTTAGCGTTCACACACCAACCTGGAACCTGCCTCCTTACAGTGCCCATCTACTGGTTGGTCTGCATTTTAAAGGAAAGTAACTTGCCCAGCATCACAGACAGGGACCTAACAGAGCCCAGGTTTACACCCAGTTGGATCTGCAGGGGTCCACAGCTTACCCTCCAGCAGTTCGCCAATGAGATTGGTTCTCTTCCCATAGACCCTTCCAGAACCAGTCTGTCCTCTCAAGACTGGGGCCAGCCCAGGGAAGTGGCTGGAACTTGGCTCCCACTTTTTCTCCACCTACAACTCAAAGGAAAACCCTTGGGCATTAGCTCTGTGAGTGATTTTGGCCCGAGGGTGTAATCTAAACAAATTTTTCCCAACACCTTTCAGTCTTAACACAGCTGGTTTACCATTATCTCCTACAAATACAATTAGGCTGAGTCAGTATTCATGTCCTATTCTGGGAAAGAATTTTCCTTCCTGGTTGAGAAGTTATTACCATCAGGCTCTGACCCCAGACTGCCTTCTGATCTGGCTTTCCATGATTTCTTTTTCACATGGGTGGGTAGATTAACTGGGGGAAAGAGAGGGAATTGGGGATGTGGGGTTGGAGGGAGAAGGGCGGCAGTGAGAGGTCTCAGACTCCTATGCCCTTTCCCACTCTAGCCTGGAGTATATTTCACAAGAGAGGCTCCACCTGGTTCTAGAAAGTACTCAGACCTAGAACGGAGGGCTGATGCTGTCACTCTCAGGCTTGAATCACATAATGGGATTTTGGATTTATTTTCCCCTTTCTTTAGTATATAGATGGGAACACCAATGCTCATAGAAGTGAGGTGACTTGCCCAAGGTCACCTAGTGAAAGAGCTGGCATTAGATTCCCTATGTAGGCCCTTTGCTCTGTCTCCATCATGATCAGATTTATCCTGGGTCCCAAAAGAAATGTCAGGTGACCCCTACCAGGCTCATCCATCAATCCTAGAATCATTATAGGCATGAGAGGGTGCCAGGTTTTAGGATAAGTAAAATGCTCCGTTTACACACTAGGCCACAAACACATGCAACTCATTAACTCCCATCAGGAGTTAATGTAATCCACAGTAATCCAGGATGGGTTAGGTTTCTTGAAGCTGGATACATATTGACCATGAAATGTTAGTAAAGTCTCTTCCCCTTCTCAGGAGTCAGGGTTCTGCCTGGAGTTTACAGTGATGCCTGAGAGTCCCCACACCGAAAGGCAGGGTAATGTAGTTGGGGAAGTTGTGTGCCAAGGCTGAGCTGGCTGTGACTGTGACCTAGAGAAAGGGCAAGGCTAGGAATTGAACCGGGCAGGCTTCCCGGAGGAGGAGGCGGGGCCAGCTGCGTAGAACAAAGGAAGGAGTGGATTTTTTTGCAGGTGGAAAGAGATTGCACGGAGGTTCAGACTAGGCTGGAAACATCCCTCCCCTCACTCCGCCTACCCCAGCCTCTCTCTCTCTCCGGTCCTGGGCCTTGCCTGCAGGGTCCGGGGGAGCTCCAAGTGGCGACAGCGCTGTCTTCCAGGCGGAGCCTTGCTTTGGGCTGTACGGCCGGCCAGAGCTCCCTCCCAGCGGGGGGCTCCCGCAGCCCTTACAAGGAGTTTGGCGGCTCTCCGGGCGGCCCCGCCCGCTAGCCTCCACGGGCCCCTCCTCCCGCCCGGCTGGGCCGGGCCGCGGGAACGCAGCCCTCTCCGCTCTCGACGCCGGGCCCGGCGCGGACATCGACGGGCCCGAGCCCGCGAGTGTGAAAGGAGCCGGCGACTAGCTCTCTAGGGCCCCAACAGGCGGGCACGCGGCTCGGGGCCCTTCGGCAGAGGACTCGTGACCTTCTCAGCAGGGTCGCCATGTCCTCGGTGTTCGGGAAACCCCGCGTGGGCAGCGGGTCACAGATCGCGCCCCTCGAGGTCAACCTGGCCATCCTGGGACGCCGCGGGGCTGGCAAGTCCGGTGAGTTGGGTAGCGGGAGGGAAGATAAGGAGTTAGGGGAAGACCCGAAAGACCGGGAGCAGGTGTGGACGCTGTGGACTTGGTTGCAGGCAGGCTCTCCCACTGGCTTTGGGGCTTCCTGCGCCCAGGTGGGTTGAGTGAGACACCGCGGTTTCTTCTTTGCCTCAGTTTTTCTGTTTCTTGTTTCTCTACTATGTTCTCAGCTCCTCCATCTCTCATCTGTCTTCTGTTCCTTGCCTGTCTTTCCCTTTGTGTCTCGGACACCAGTTGTCTTTCCTCTCTGCTTGTATCTGTGTCTCAAGGTCCTCTGCTGATCTCTCCCTTGCTGTTCACTGCTTTCCATCTCCTCTCCCTGGGGCGAGCAGTCGGCCCTGGTGACTAGCACTGCAAGGACGTGTTAGGGGCTGATCTCTAGCTCAGGCCCCTAGGAGCTTAGTTACAGCCTTGCTATTCTTCAATTTAGTCTGGGGATGAAGGGAGGTGGTAGAGGTCACTGGCTATTGGGATTTTCCAGGGAGGGGCCACCCCAATTCAATGGATTCTGGAACAAAGTGTGCATTCTTATCAAATGTAATTTTCAAGTTAGACCCCTCTCTTGACTTTCTGGAAACCCCTTAGACTACCATCCCAGGTGTCTGGGCCTTGTTCTTGATGAACCTAGATTTTGGGTTGCCACTGAGATCATTTCTGCCAACACCGAACTCTGGCTTAAACACTCCTGGCAGCTCTCACCCAAGTGAAGCCCAGGTGGGTGGGTGTCCCCGTAGGCAGAGACCCAGAAAAAGGTTTCGTTCCTCTGTCCTGCCACTTCACAGTCCCAGGCAGCTAAAGGTGGGAGGGCTGTTTTCCAGTTACAGCCATTAGTGACTGGCCAACAAGGGCTCAGTTAGCTATGTTTCTTTCCCCAGAGTGTTCTTTGAGACTTGCTGGGATCCTACTCTCCACTTTTGAAACCAGCCCCCTGACTCAGAGAGGGGACTCTGAATCATGTTTTCCTACAGAAAAGATTTGCCCTTTTCCCTTTGAAAATCAAATGGTAGTTCTGTCTTTGGTATAGTTTAGCCAGTGACTACATGAATGAAGGAATTTAAATTTTAAAGTATGTGTATTCCCTGGGTATTAGTTTGCAGAATGACACTGTAAGGAATCTTGGGAAAGAATTTTAAGGATTTACTTTAAAATCTCACATTTCTTTTTAAGAGTCCGGCACAATAGTTGGCTGGCCCTGGGATTTTATGTCACTAAATTCTGAACAAAATCAAAGTTCTATTAATGAAGTACACTTGGGGAGAACTTCATTTTAGGTTTTCCATTCTTTGGGACATCCATGATGAGTGTGGAGGCCCTAGTTGGAGCCAAGACTTGAGATATAGAGGACCAAGGGCTAGAATGTGTTTACTTGAGACATGGGTGTTCATACTCACCCTGGGGATCACAGACTGATCAACTCAGCTCTTAGTCTTTGGTGTATAGCCAAAACTGGAATAAAAGCCCCATATTTCAGAATTTTCATGACTTGACCAGGGTGGGGGATGTCTAGGTAACTGGTTGAGTGGGTCCTGGACCCCTCAGTTTGAGTCTTTAAAAACACCTGTTAGGCTTGCCTCTCATGGTTTTCCTTGCCATAAAAAAAAAAAAAAAAAGCCAGGATGCAACTAGGGGAACATGGTTCCTTATATTTCTGGTTTCTTCTGAGCTTCTTGAACCAACTCCCCAGCTTCTAGACCCATTCCCCCAAAGAGCTGAGCTTAGTGTCAGCCAGGAGTCACAGAGGCTAGATAAGTCCTCCCTAAAATGAGAGGGGCAGGGCGCCTGGGTGGCACAGTCGGTTAAGCGTCCGACTTCAGTCAGGTCACGATCTCGCGGTCCGTGGGTTCGAGCCCCGCGTCGGGCTCTGGGCTGATGGCTTGGACCCTGGAGCCTGTTTCTGATTCTGTGTCTCCCTCTCTCTCTGCCCCTCCCCTGTTCATGCTCTGTCTCTCTCTGTCCCAAAAATAAATAAAAAACGTTGAAAAAAAATTTTTTTTTAAATGAGAGGGGCAACCTCTGGGAACCAGCAGCCAAAGACAGCAGGGGATGACTGAGCCAGCTTCTTTCTGTTTCCTGCAGCTCTGACCGTGAAGTTTCTGACCAGGAGGTTTATCAGCGAATATGACCCCAATTTGGGTAAGGAACCACTCCTCCCCATTCTCCTACTGTGTCCCACTTGGATCCCCCCTACCCCTGTCCCCATGCACCCACCTACACTGTGGTGGGCCCACACCTGACCAGGATTGAACATCTGGGGGCAGAGGGGAGGAACCACCCAGGATGACTCAGCCCGTGGGACAAAATGTTTTAGATGCCAGAAATACATCCTTCCACAGCCCACCCCAGACAATTTGGGGGTTGGCTTAATTAGGAAAACTGAGATAGGCTGATTTGTCCTAAATTATGAGGTATGTTGAGACTTAAAAAAAATCGAACATAACAGAACGTCTGCAACCATTAAGTGTTGGTCTTCAAGATGGCCACTCAGTATACTTTTCCAGAAAAGCTGGACAAAGCATTTGAGAAACTATCTAGTGCTACTGGTTGCTGACCCATTTTTGAACCACACAAGAAAACTCATCTTGTTTTATAGCCATATCATGGTATATTGGAAAAAAGGATGCTCTGGTATCAGTCAGAGCTAAGTTTGAACCCTAGCTCTGCCATTTACTGGCTGTACAGCCTTGAAGCAGTCACCTAATCTCTCTGAGCTTCTGTTTCCTCATCTGAAAAGTGGGCATAAAGATGCCTATCTCAGAAAATAACTGTGAGGATTGAAGAAATGACATATGTTAGCCTAGTATTTGACTCACAGTAGGCACAATGCATATTTGTTTTTCCTGCCCTTTTCCTTAACGTTTACATTTATTTTTAAAAAAAATTTTTTTTAACGTTTATTTTTGAGACAGAGAGAGACAGAGCATGAACAGGGGAGGGGCAGAGAGAGAGGGAGACACAGAATCTGAAACAGGCTCCGGGCTCTGAGCCGTCAGCACAGAGCCCGACGCAGGGCTCGAACTCATGGACCGTGAGATCATGACCTGAGCCGAAGTCGGACGCTTAACCGACCAAGCCACCCAGGCGCCCCATTAACGTTTACATTTATAACATTTGTTTTTTGTAAACTGTTCACTGAAAAAAATGGTGTGTCTGGATACTCTTAGCCTTTTGAAAATGGGGGGTTGCAGTCTTGGATTCTTTTTCACTCATTCCACTGATAAGAATGAAATGAAGCATTTGTGGGACCCTGAGGGCTCTCCAGGGAATCCCAGGGCTGTTGGGCACAGGCTGGAAACCGCAGTACAGCAGGGCGTGCAGCAGGGCCCTGAGGGAATGTGCTGTAACACCTGAAGGAAAGAGCCCCTTAGCCCCTTGGTGCCCTCAGTTCACACTGGAATATTGAATCCCAGTGTCAGAGCAGGAAGGGACCTCAGGGCTATTTAGTCTATTGGGTTCTAGAATTTTTTCCCTAAGTAGCAGAATCCCTTCTTCCAAGGTGATCTTAAATAGAACCCCAAGATGTCAAAGAGAAAGCAGAGGGGGTCCCCTGGTTAAGTCAAGAGTACAGGGCAGGCGACTCACTCATAGTCCCTAAGGGATTTGTTTTCTCAAAGCTTGGTTTGACTACCTGCGCTATGACACAGCCCCTCAGTGGAACGGTGGAAGAATTAGGCCCAGGGAGCTGAGGCTTCTGGGCCAAGGTCACACAGCAGGTCTGAGGGGTCTTTTTCTTTTAATGTTTATTTATTTTGGGAGAGAGAGCAAGCAGGGGAGGAGCAGAGAGAGAAGGAGAGAGAGAATCCCAAGCAGGCTCCATGCTGTCAGTGCAAAGCTAGACACAGAGCTTGAACTCACAAACCGTGAGATCATGACCTGAGCTGAAATCAAGAGTTGGAAGCTTAGCCAACTGAGCCACCCAGGCGCCTCCTGAGGGGAGCCTTCTTGATTAGCAGAGGTCAATGCCCATGGGGGTGGGAAACAGGATGTAATTGTGTGCTGGTCAGGGGAGTGTTGAGAGAGGCCAGAACATGGAAGCAGAAGCAGTGGGGGAATTGAAGACAGGGAGGAGGTGGGAAGGAAAGCCATACAAGCAGGGGGTATTTGGGAAGGGAAAATGAGGATTTCCAAGGGCGGTTCCTCAAAACACAGATCCTGCCTAGCTCAGATATTACATGGGGAATACTTAGGCTAAAAAACATTAGCTGTTTATCTGAAATTCAAATTTAATTGGTCATCCTATATTTTATCTGGCATCCAGCCTCCAGTTTCTTCATCCCTGCCCCCAATTCATACCTTTCCTGCCGGGTCTCGCCAGAGCCTACTACAGTGGTGGTTTGGGCTTCCTGATTGAGTAATTTTGGAGTTCTGACCTGATAGTGGAATGTGTGGTCACACTGTCTGGGGGCGGGGGGGGGGCAGGGCAGCCCTCCACAGTGGTCAGTCACCCCAGCCTTAGGTCTCTCTCCCTGGCCTGAGAGCCTGTCAGCTGGAGAGATGACCAGATGCTCCCCTTCAGCCATTCCGGGAGACCAGTCCACTCCTCCTTGGGATTCCGCCCCAGCATCTAAACATTCCAGCCACTATCCCATGACTGCCTGCAGCAACAGTGGACTCTAGGACCAGAGCCTTTCTTTCTGTGGAGAAAGACCAAGGAGACCAAGGAGAGAGTTAGCCATCAGGACATGTAAAACAACTCTTGCTCCTTTTCAGAGGTCTTCCTTGAACCCAAAGTGAGCTTCTCAAGCATGGAAACCTGTGTTATTCATTTCCGTTTCTAGCATGGAGTGCAGTACTGGGCATGACATATGTACTCTTAAACATGAGATTGAATTTTGGTTTTAGGTTTAGCCTTTAAAGAAGAGCTATGACTATTATCCCCATTTTACAGGTAAAGAAACTGAGGCAGAGAGGGCTCAGTGATTTCCCTATGGAGAACCTCAGGTACAAAGGAAGATGAGTATCACTCCAGTGCCTCTTCACTTAGGATGGCCTTATGTTCTAGAGGGCCTGGAACCAGAGGTCTGCATAGCACTAGGCTCTGGTTTCCCCATCTGGAAGATGGGACCAATAGCTTGTACTCTGTCTGCATAAGGGTTGTGGCTGGGAATGGTGCACCTGGGTGGCTCAGTCGGTTAAGCATCTGACTTGGCTCGGGTCATGATCTCATGGTTTGTGGGTTCGAGCTTCGCGTTGGGTTCTGTGCTGACAGTGCAGAGCCTGAAGCCTGTTTCAGATTCTGTGTCTCCCTCTCTCTCTCGGCCCTCCCTCCCTTGTTCATGCCCTGTCTGTGTCTCTCTCTCTCAAAACTAAATAAACATTAAAAAAAAATTTTTTTTAAAGCGTTGTGGCTAGGATTGCTGGTAGGAGCTGAGAGAATCAGTGCCTGTGGAAAGGCTGTGCCTGTGCTGAGCACTCCAGGAAGGGCAGGGGTCCCCAGGAGGGAGTCCTCTCAAGGAGGAGCTGGGAAGCACCTTGCCTGGCTTTCTTGGGGCAGAATGACAGCTTCTCACCTCTCTTGCCCTCATCCTGCTCCAGCAAAGATGCAGGCACGATTTCTGAGGCATCATCCTACATGCACTCTGACCAGAGCTCCCTTTGGCACCTTTATTATTATTACTTTTTAATGTTTTTATTTATTTTTGAAGGAGAGAGAGACAGAGCACGAGCCGGGGAGGAGCAGAGAGAGAGGGAGACATAGAATTTGAGGGGCGCCTGGGTGGCGCAGTCAGTTAAGCGTCCGACTTCAGCCAGGTCACGATCTCGCGGTCCGTGAGTTCAAGCCCCGCGTCGGGCTCTGGGCTGATGGCTCACAGCCTGGAACCTGTTTCGGATTCTGTGTCTCCCTCTCTCTCTGCCCCTCCCCCATTCATGCTTTGTCTCTCTCTGTCCCAAAAATAAATAAACGTTGAAAAAAAAAAAAAAAAACTTAAGAATTTGAAGCAGGCTCCAGGCTCTGAGCTGCCAGCACAGAGCCCGACACGGGGCCCGAACTCACGAGCTGTGAGATCATGACCTGAGCTGAAGTCGGACACTCAACCGACTAAGCCACCCAGGCGCCCCTCCTTTGACACCTTTAAAAAGACTATTACTGGGGCGCCTGGGTGGCTCAGTCGGTTAAGCGGCCGACTTCGACTCAGGTCATGATCTCGCGGTCCGTCAGTTTGAGCCCCGCATCGGGCTCTGTGCTGACAGCTCAGAGCCCAGAGCCTGTTTCAGATTCTGTGTCTCCCTCTCTCTCTGACCCTCCCCCGTTCATGCTCTGTCTCTCTCTGTCTCAAAAATAAACGTTAAAAAAAATTAAAAAACAAAAATAAAAAAAATAAAAGACTATTACTGTAAATGAGGGGAAAATAGTTTGGGAAAAGAAGCTTCTCTCAGCATGAAAGTCCCCAGAATGTTATTTAGAACTAGGAATTATGAAACCCATGTGATTAAGGACCCCAGAATGCTCTGGAGAGCAGGACTTGGTGATGGGAAGATAGGACAATACTGTGACTTGGAAAGGACCCCCTACCTCACCTGCCATGGGGGAGGAAGCCAGATAAGATGGCATCTGAGGCTTCTCCAAGCTCACCCATACATGTTCCTCCTCAGCTGGCCTGGGAGCTTCTGCTCTTCCCCTGTGCTCTGCCCAGAGTTGGACGATCAGCTGGTCCCCTGAGCAGAGGGTGATGGGCGGCCCCATGCCTAGATGGGGAGGCAGCCCAGTCTAGAAGGCCTGAGTTCACATTCCTTCTACTGATGGAGTGCTGTGTGGCAGTGGACAAGGTCCCTCCTCCTCTGGGCTTCATCTCTCTCTAGTGGTGCTAACAGTAACTTTGAAAGGCTTTTATGCTGTGAGGAACCACAGGAGACCAACACTAGGCTAAGATTTTCCCCTAGACTGGGCAGGACTCAGTGACTGTTTGGGGAGGGGGGGTGTGGCACAACTAAAAGGGGTGCATCAGACAACTTTGGCAGGAAAATAAAGAAAAATCTGAACAAGATGTAGGCATCTAGGGGCAGCTCTTCTTGCACTAAATATAGTTAAACATTTGGGGCATATTTTCCATTAGATTTTTTTTTTTTTTTTTTTTGTCTTTGAATAAGAGTAGCTATTTATCCAAGTCCCCAAACAGGCTGGGGATGGGAGCTGTCTGTGATTCCTGCTGGCTGCTAGTGGACCTGGCATGTGTCCAGGCCTGGCTCAACTGCCAGTGGCCCTCAGAGAAAAGTGGTGGTGAATTCAGCCAGGGTTGGGGAGGTGGAGGAAAGCAGAGAGGGCCCCAGTTCTGCCCAGGGGTTCTTCTTGGGGTCACTTGGGGCACCCAGGGAAACACGATGGCCAAGTGGACTCATACACATGGGCCAGTGGCACAGGGGAAGGTTGGAGATAGAAAGAATGTCAGTATGACAATGAGGTCCTCTTTGCATGCCAGGCCATCTGCTGCTTTATCAGGTTTGAGGGTGTGAGATGCAAAAAAAAAAAAAAAAAAAGAAAGAAAAAAAAGTTAAAATTCATGAAATCCAAATAAAGTCAGTAGTTTAGTTCATAGTATGGTACCAATATCAATTTCCTGGTTTTGATCATTTTACTACGGTTATGTAAGGTGTTAACCTTGTGGGGAGCAGAGGGAAGGGCACACAGGAACTCTCTGTACT
Organism: Puma concolor; assembly: GCF_028749965.1. NCBI lineage: Eukaryota > Metazoa > Chordata > Mammalia > Carnivora > Felidae > Puma > Puma concolor. The sequence goes on along the minus strand of NC_141672.1, from coordinate 109,066,233 downwards.
ATTTTGCAATTTCCACACAAGTCTAAAATTATTTCAAAAGAAAAAGAAAAAAAAATATCAGCTAGGAATGTGAACCTGCCCTGTCAGCTTTGGAGCACCACAGTCCCCTGTCCTTTACCAGACATGTATGATGGGCCAGGCCCCATGCCTGGGGGCCCATCCAGTCCTCACACAGCCCTGTGAAATGCAGGAACAAGCATTTAGCACAATGCCTGGCACAGAGTAAAATCTGAAAAATGTTTAGCCAATGTTATCATGTTATCCCCATTTTAAAGTGAGGAAACAGAGCCTCAAAGAACTGCTTCAAAGACTTGGCCAAGTCACATAGCTAAAAGGTAGTTGAAGTTGGGTTTGATTCCACATTTCCAACCTAAAACGTTTGACTATGCTAGAGTCCTCTGCTATTATTTTGATGAGGAATATTTGTAAAACCTTCTTGGGACTTCTGGACACACACACACACACACACACACACACACACACACACACACACAGACACACGTTGTGTGCTTTTCTTTTCCCATCTCTTGTACCACTGAGTGCAGGAGGATTGTCCTTGGGGGGTTCCTGGGGGCCAGGTATTGTGGTCAGAGGGAAGAGAGTGCAGGAGTTTGGGGTTTGGAGGGGATAGGCTGGCAGTGTAGCTCCAGAGGTCTCTGCTGCTAAACAAGACCATGGGCCACACACTTGATCCTGTAGGCTTGGTGGCCAGACCCAGAACACAATCCCAACTCCTATGGCATGTTCTGTGAGTGACCTCTTATGCTCTGACCCCTGACAGGTAGAGCAGCCTCTCCTCGGTGGGAGGTTCTGTGTTCTCCGTTTGGGTGCCAGCCAAGGCCTCCCCAGTTGTCCCAGCTCAGCCAGCTCCGGAATAGATCCCCCAGGGTCTAGCACAGAGAGGTGGGGACTCAGACACAATCACCCACTGAGCAGCCTGCACTGCCTCTGACCTGCCTGACCATCTGTTACAGAGGACACCTACAGCTCCGAAGAGACAGTGGACCACCAGCCTGTCCACCTGAGGGTTATGGATACTGCAGACCCGGTAACAGTACCCCCATTACCCCTGGAGAGCTGAGAGTCCATGCGGCCTCCTGGGAAGTCCTGGTCCCAGAGTGGATGCCTCAGATGGGAATATGTAAACTTTTTAAGCTCTAGTTTGCTGTGTGACCCTGAATGAGGTGCTGACCTCTCCATTCCGGAATCTCTTCGTTTGCCAAGTGAGAAGGGATGGGATGGGGCCTGGGGAGACCTGATGGTTGCTGGCATCAACTCAGAGATCCTCTCTTCTGGGACTTGATGCTCACATACACATGGAGACAGGTGCTTACAAGTGTTTACACAGAGACCCTCTTCGGCCCAGGTCCCCTCAGTACACACATTTTCCCTATGTTCTCACCATCCCCTGCCAGGACTGGATACCAGTTATTCTCAAAAGCCAAGGGACACCATCAACCTGACGCAAAACCAGCAGTGCCCAGGGATAGCCAGGTCTCTGTAGCAGCCATGCCAGAGTCTTGGCTCTGTGCCTCAGAGGCCAAGGTCTCCAAGTCTCTGACTGGGTGGTGGGAGTGAGGCTTACGAGACAATGTCTCCTTTCACACCAAGCCAAATCCACACTCAAGTGCCCCTTTAAAAAGGGCTCTGTTGGGAACAATATACAAAGACCCAGAGAGTGGGGAGGTGGGTGGGCAGCCCAGGTAAAGGCCTTTGCCCCCACCGAGGCTTCCCTCCTTCACCCCAGGATACCCCCAGGAACTGTGAGCGCTACCTGAACTGGGCCCACGCCTTCCTGGTGGTATACAGCATGGACAGCCGCCAGAGTTTTGAGGACAGCAGCAGCTACCTGGAGCTGCTTGCTTTGCACGCCAAGGAGACACAGCGCAGCTCCCCTGCCCTCTTGCTGGGCAACAAGCTGGACATGGCCCAGTACAGGTGAGCACAGACAGTTTGTCCTCCTCTCTGGAGTTCACTTTCCTCATTTGTAAAGGCTGGGTGTCATCATTGGGGATTGTTTGGCTAAATTTGAATAATCCCCTCAAATTTAGGTTAAAGGTAAGTGGTCTTCCAGACAGGCAAGGGCAGGAAGGGAGGAGCTTCTGGCCCACACAGGGGTTGGACCCTGAAAGTTAGAAGAGATGCCACCCCTTCCATCCTCATGGGGCTTTGTGGTCTTTCTCGGCCTCACCCTTCTTGCCTGTCTCTAGGACATTCCATCCTCACTCTCCATAGCTTGTTGATTATTCAGTGCCCAATTCCAGGTCTGAGAAGAAAGGCTGTGATTGGCTCCTGTAATCAGGTTTCTGCTCTGGTCCAACCAGCTCTAGCCTCACCCAAGCATGGCCCCAGGCTCACTCCCAAAGTTGGCTGTGCTGAGGGCAGGTTCTCTTAGACTCAGTTGGACTTGAATCAGAGGTCACAGACTGGGCCAGAGGACAGATTACCAGCAAATACAGCAGCGTTTTGCTTGGCGAGCACAGAGTTTTAAAAGACCTAGAATTGGAATGCTTTGAGGAGGGGCATGCTCTCTCCAGCTGACCACAGGCCTTACCACTCCCCATGGCTTACCTCTACCCTCCCTATACATTTGAGCTGCTTGCCTGGCCCCTGAAAGCATGATGCTTACACTTGATGAGTGACCCCACTGGCCTTCTTCACCACTGACATTTGTCCTATGTGGCCAGCCCACCTTTGAAGTATGGCACCTTCCACCCATTTTCCACCTGTCCCTCCCTGTGCATGGCTAGTACCCTGCTTCCCCAAGCCTCAAAGGCCCATTCTGGTATTAGCAGGGAGGGGACTTAGGTGCAGAACAAATCAGATGGGCAGCGGGACAGGGGGTGCAGTCTCATGAAGAGGGGCCATGGTAGGAGCCTTTACTGGCCATTCAGCCCTCAGACCAAGACAAATTTCATCTCAGGAAATGAAGGAAGTTGTGTGATCTTAAAACCAAAAGGTGATCTTTGAGGAATTATAGAGCTCACAGTGCCTGCCAGAGGGGTCAGAAGACTGAATTGTGGTAAGTTGTCTTCAGTATGAGGAAAAAATTTAGACAACTGTTTTGATCCTGATCTTTGCCAAAGGGATTGTCTAAAAATGGTTTGGTAGCAAATAACAAAGATTATGGGACTCAAGCAGTTTCAATTCCCTAAGAAAAGTCATGACAGTTATCTTCATTTCCTTCTTTGATCAAGTCCTGAGGTTAGTGGGTCAGGATTTGATGAGCAGTAAAACTCCTAGCTGAGCATTGGTGTGTCTCCCATAATTGTCTTGCAGCTAGAAGGTAAAACATAGGTTAGAGCAGTAGTTCCTGAACCACTGATAAAATTGTCACCAGGTTGCAACAAAATAAGAGGATAATATTACATACCTGTGTCACCCATTCACAAAAACATGTATACATGTTCGGGGTGCTGCATATTCTAAAAATTCACGTTTCAAGCCTCCAGAGTGACAAATCTGTAGATTCAAGCCCATCATAAAAGCAAATAATACCAAGTATTCCTTCAAAAAGGTTTCTTAGGAAGCAGTGAGCTTCCAGACAGGACATCAGCCATGGGTGGGGAGTCTAGATGCTCTGCCTCTGGCCCTTTTTGTCCCAGTTACTCTCTGTCTGATACTCCCCTGGGCAACTAGCCCTCTCCCAGTCCCCCTCCCCCTCAGGAACCTCTTCCCACCAATACCCACCTGTCTCATGGGCTCTGCCACTGTCCTTGGGAATGGCGGATGGGGTGATCAGCAGTGCAGGGTGATCACCAAGATCCAGCCAATGGAACCTTGGCCTCAAGACCTCAGGTACCCCCTACCCCTTCCTTCTTCTGGACATCTGACCTACACAAGAGCCAATTGTTTTCCTCACACCTTTAGTCCCATGGCTTTCAGGTCCAAAACTTCCAGGACCTCCCCAGTAAGTATTCGATCCCACCATCACAAAAGAGGAGTATAGGACGAAGCTGACAATGGGTGCTGTTCCCTCTCTCCTTTTCTCCCTCCTTGTAATGAAATGCCACCCTTGCTCTCTCTTGCCCCTCCCCTGGACAGGCAGGCAAAACTCCCCATGGGCCCTGAGAGCTCTGCTGACCACAGGCATCCTGAGTCACCTCACCCACCCTGCCTCTGTGGGTCACACCCTTCAGTCCAAACCACTGCCTTTCTCTAGAGTCAGTCCCACAGACCTGGGCTGAGGGTGGCTCATTTCCTGACCAAGGACCCATGCTGGCATAGATGCAGGGCTGGGAATGACCATCTTCCTCGGTGCACAAACAGGGTCTAACCAGTAAGCTTCTCCCTTGCCTACAGCTTTGTTTCTAAATTCTGGCTTTGGTGAGGTCAGCCATCATTCATTGAGCACTGACTCTGTGCCAGGTACTACACTAGGCACACAATACAAGTGGTTTTTCTTAATTCTTTTAACAACCCTGAGAGGTAGAGGTCACTATCCTGTTGTACAGATGAGATGACTCCAGCTCACCAAGCTGGTGAGTGGGGAGCCGAGTGCAGGCCCAAGCCTGCCCCACTTGGATGCGTGCTCCTGACCCTGCCTTGCCCTGCTTCCCCACCAGGCAGGTCACCAAGGCAGAGGGTGCAGCCTTGGCTGGCAAGTTTGGGTGCCTGTTTTTCGAGGTCTCTGCCTGCCTAGACTTTGAGCATGTGCAACATGTCTTCCACGAGGCCGTGCGGGAGGCACGGCGGGAACTGGAGAAGAATTCCCTGCCCCGGCCCCTCTTCATCTCCGAGGAGAGGGCCCTGCCACACCAGGCTCCGCTCACTGCCCGGCATGGGCTGGCCAGCTGTACCTTCAACACACTTTCCACTGTCAGTCTGAAGGAGATACCTGCCGTGGCCCAGGCCAAGCTGGTCACTGTGAAGGCATCCCGGGCCCAGAGCAAGCGCAAGGCACCTACCCTGACCCTGTTGAAGGGCTTCAAGATCTTCTGAGGGCACCCCTAAGGATCCCAGACTTAGGGGCTGTGCAGGGCTGCAGGATAGGGGCTGACTTCTCACTACTGGCTTTCCCTCTGATGGAACAATAGCCCTCGCCCTCTGGCGGACAGTTGATCCCTCTTCCAGCACCAAGTAATTTCCCTGACACCCAGTTTACTGTGTGAGCTGGAGGGACAGGCAGAATGCTGCTCTTAGTCCCTCCAGGCCTTGGTTTCCATGGTAACCACTGCCGTTCCCCCACCCTGAAGGGAAGTAGCCACAAGACAACACGGAGACCTGGGTCTGGCTGAAGTGGAAGGAAATTGCAGTGTCCGTCATGGTGCCATCACCCCTTCCTGCTCCAGCAACAGCCAGGCCAGATGTGGCCCCTAGTGGACAGCTCTGGATGGATGGTCACCACCAGTAGGCCCTGCGTACAAGGAGGCCAGAGAACGTTCTACAGGAGCAGACTTGAAGTCCTGGCACCACCTAGTGGACGGAAAGGGCAGAGCGGCTACAGGTTTTGGGTGGCCTGAGCCTGGCCCTCCTGTTGTCTTCTGATTTCACAGAAGCCCCAAGCACCAAACCAACCCCACAGTTTATCCAAGTAAAATCTAGTTTAAATAATCCTATGGGACAGCCTGTGAGAAGCAAAATTCCCAGGAAGGGCTGTTTCTGGTACTTTGCCTCTCAATGAGGATAGAAGGTTCGGGGCTCTAGGTTGCCTAGGGTAGTGAGTATCCAGTGTTTTAGTCACCAGGAAGCAGACCCGCCTTGTTTTTCCATCTTTAATTAAGGATTCTCTCCACGGACCCTCAGGACCAGCTTCCTGAAGCTTAATGATCGAAGCTGCAGAAAAAAGTCATTCTCTCTAGTGACCATCACACAGGATCCAGAGAGCCTGTAACTGGCAGTATCAGACATCCGGTGGGCACCGTTAGCCTGTCCCAGGCTCGTAGGCAGAAACACAGTAGAGCAGTTTGTAGTCTGGTCCAGCAAGACCCAGTACCTTTGGCAATGGGTCTGAATGTTCAAAGTCCACTTTTGAAAGATAGAACCTAAAGCATTTTTGGCCACCATAGCTTATACCATAACACTGTGGCTCAGATGTGGGATCAGGACGGCACTCTTGGGATTTCATTGTTAGCACAGGGAGCTCTATAGTTTTCTAACTCTGTTTACCTCAGGGCCCCTAGCCCAAAGGAAATCTCTCGTAGACCCTCAGCAGATAAGCAGGTAAAGGAAATGGTTCTGGTAGGAGGAAGGGGTGGCAAGGGGATTCTGAGCCCAGAATCCTGCTCTTGGCAATTCCAGGAGCTTGGATTAAGAACAACGGCTCTAGAGGTACCTGGGTGGTTCAGTCAGTTAAGCGTCGGCCTTCAGCCCAGGTTATGATCTCGCGGTTTGTGAGTTTGAGCCTCGTGCCAGGCTCTGTGCTGACAGCTTAGAGCCTGAAGCCAGCTTCAGATTCTGTGTCTCTTCTCTCCCTGTCCCTTCCCTGCTTGTGCTCGTGCTCTTGCTCGCTCTCTCTCTCTCTCTCTCAGAAAAAAAAAAAAATTTACATATATAAAAAAAGAAAGAATAACAGCTCTAATCCAGCCTTCAGCCCCATTATGTAGATGGAGAGGTTGAGGTCAGAGAGAGGCTATGAACTCCTCAAAACCACACTAGAAGTCGTAGCCTGGCTTCCTGACCCACAGGCCGGCTATGGATTTTGTGATTTTGCTCCAAGCCCCTTGTGTTGAACCGCCCCCGTTGGAACCAACTGCATTTCCAAATGCCCACTTCAGATGCATTTTAATAAAAAGGGAGGGTTTTTTTTCATAACAATATTTTGATTGCAGTTCATTCACTGAATCTGCTGACAACATGGGGCAGTGCTCTGGACCCGTCTTAGCTCTCAGATTCTTGTGGGTCTGGAAGGAGAACCAATGGCACCTTTCTCCCTTTTAACTCAGTTTCCACCTGGGCCAAATTTTGCTTTTCTGAGAGCAAAGTCTCTCTTAGCATGTTCAGGTTGTTGTCCTCTCTGGCTCCGGCCTCAGCCAAGTCTTGGACTTCCAGAGTTGTTGTTTCCGGTTTGTTTTTCCTCAGTGTCTTTTGATTTCTGGGAGGAGAGAACACGCTGTTGAATCGGGGGTTCCCTGAGCTGGGGGACTGAGGGGCTGGGGCAAGACTAGGTCTCGCAAGTGGACTAGCGAGGTGGAAAATCCAGTGGGCAGTTCTGGGAACTGCTGGGGGAGAAAGCCAAGATAGTGTGATGTTCTTTTGGCAGAGAAACAGTTTATACTCACCAGTGCAACGTCTCCCCAGATCCTCATTGCCACCATGAGCTCAACTATTATTGCTACAGGATCCCCTTCAAGGTGACATGTGGCTCAAAAAGGTCAAAAAGGCACATACCTTAGACATGCATTTAAGTCTCCTGACTCTGGGTTCCGTGTTCTTTTCGCCAACCCACACATTCTCTATCCCAGGACTTCATTCTACTTAGTGCAGGTCCTTGTTACCCCACACCCCATCTCCACCCTCATCCCACCCCATCCTCAGACAAACTACTTTAGGGAAATTCCTAAGTAATCTTCCTGCTTCTAGGTCCTTGCTTTTCCAAACCAGCCCCCATGCACCAGTCATGTTTCTAAAACCGCAGTGTGCACACATCACGCCTTAACTCAAGCATCTTTAGTGGCTCCCGACTGCCCATGTCCTTAACCTGGCATTCAAGACCCAGCCTTCCTTCCAGTAACTCCCCTAAATGTCATCTCCCCGAAGGTGGTTTTACTCAAGGTACCCCTAGACTTCCTGGCCAGAGTAGAGGGACCGAGCTGTGGTAAGAGCTGACTGCCCAGAGAATCTGCTTGGGCCCCAGGAGGAGTAGCTCATTGTCTGCCTTTCCCATGGACGGCCACTTTGCTCCCGAGTTGACCTTGTTGAGGGCAATGCCTCCTGACAGGGTAAGAAAGGCAAGGTCACCTTTTTAGAAGCTATATCCCTTTGGTTCCTCTTATGTCCTGCATCCAGACTAACCTTGCTAAAACATAAGACTTTCATGTCCCTGTTCAAAGCTATTCCCTGGCTCCCCAGTGCCCATGAGCTAGAACCTGAATACCTTGGCATGGCCCCCAGGACCCATACATTCTGGGTCCTGCCCCCTTCTTGTCCTCCCTCTATCCCCATCCCACTTCACATGCCACAGCCACATGGCTGGGCCCTCCTCCTCCAGCATGTCAAGCTTGATATCTGCTGTCCCTCAGTCTGGAAAGCTTCCTTGCCCCACCCCCCCCCCCTATCTCTTTGCCCCGAAGGCCCCAGATCCCACTACTGTGCTCCCACTGTACTCTGTATGTCCCATACTGAGCACCTGTCACTCTGAACTACACTTGTCCCTCTACCAAACTGTAAATTCTATAAGGCAGGGGCTGAATCCCTCTTGCCCGTGACTGTGGCTCCCACTCTCAGAACAGAGCTTGGCACTGAGCAGGTGCTCAGCTCTTACCTGCAGAATGAGTAGTGAATGAGGCCACAGCAATTCATAAGTACTAGTTCTCAGTGTGAACAAAGGGCACTGGGTTTGTTTTTTGTTTTTTACTTTATAGCAGAACTATGAAGAAAATTCATGCATAATATAAAAGCATAGAAGGAAGAGCACAGAAGCTAGGCCAACACTTCCTTAGATCCTCAATTACCTTATTCTGTACAATGGAAATAAATAACTTGTGCCTGCCCTACCTTACAGAGGTGTCTTGAGGGTCAAATGAGAGAATGTGAAGATACTTTTCAAATTGTAAAACATGGTACAGATATGAGGGAAGGGTTCTCATTATTTTTGTTTGAAAGTTACTGATAGTGATGACTGGTGGGTATATAGTAATTGTTGAAAGAAAAATGGAAGGGAGGGAGGGAGGAAGATGTGTGAACCAAGCATTTATTGAATCATTTCTAGAACCCAACACTGCCAGTCTCTTGGGGAAACAAAATTGAGTCAGATGTGGTCTGTGTCCTCAAGGAGCTCTCAAAAGTCAGCCCTGGAAGTTTATCATCCAGGGAATTTAGCAAAATGCCAATGACCACCCCAGACCCTTTGTATCAGAATCTCTTACTCACTTGTGAGAGTGGCAGAGCTGGGATTTGAACCCAGACCTATGTGACTCCAGAACCAGAGATCCTGACCTCTGCTTGCTGGCCAGGGACAGGGGGTAGTTTTTCAACAGCTTTGTGTTGTCAAAGGACCCCAAAGGCTGCATTTTGCTTTCCCAAAGGGTGGCTAGCCAAGCCCCTATGTGACCCCTCCCTAGATTTCCCCACCTCCCCAGAGACCACCCCTAGGCCAGCTCCTCACCTGTTTGCCTGGATGCTCTTTCTCAGGAGGACGATGCTTATCACAATCACCACACCCACCAGGGCAAAGATGGAATAATTCCAAGGAGATGCTGGGGAAGGACACACAGAATGGAGCCTTGAGGAGAGGCTGGGTGCCCCTCAGGCCCACCAACAGTTGGGGCTTGGGCTCAGCCTCAGCTCACAGCACTAATCATTCTCTGCTGTAGGCCGGGTGTTGTAGAGAGACCCCTGCCCTGCAGGAACTCAGTTGTGGGGGAGAGAGACTGGGAGGCATGATTTCTGCTCTACAGAAGCCCTAATCTAAAGAGGGACAGCACGGCAGTTGGATAATCGTGTGGAAAGCGGGGTGTGGGTGGACATAAACTTCACACTCTTCAGAGTTGTGCCAGAGGCCAGCCCTGTGCAGTGCGAGGAAAGGAAGGAAGGAAAGGAGGCTGGGGGTGAGAAGGAAGGGATGGCTGTAAAACTGTTCCACAACTGCCGAAAGAGAACACCTGAAGTGGCTAATCTGAATTTGGATAATAAGATCTGTCCACACAGTGCCAAAGTGAGGCAGAGTCCAGCCTCAAAGCTATTGCATTAGCTGTTCCCCTGCCAGGAATGTTCTTCCCACACATAATCTGCGTGGCTAATCATTTCATCTCCTATAAGCCTTTATGCAAACAAGAGCATCTTAGTGAGGCCTTCCTTGACCATAGTACCTACACTTCTATTCCCTTTCTGTGCTTAGTTTTTCTCCTTATTACTCATCACCAACATACTATGCATTTTACTTGTGTGTCTGGTTTCTTTTCTCTTTCATTAGAATGTATGCTCCATGAGGGCATGGACATTTGTGCTTTATTCGCTGCTGTAACCTCAGTGCTGAGAACAGTGCTTGCTGCACAGAAGGAACTTAATAAATACTTGTCAACGATTGAATAAATGAGTGAATGAATGACCACACCCCAAGGAGAGGAGGGTGCGGGTAGGCCAGACCCCTTGGGGAATTAAGACCCCTCAGCCTCGGTCCCCACCTTGGAGGACATGTGCAGCCTGAAGGATGAGGCTGTGTCAGGGGGCTTCAGCCAGATTCCACTCTGTGTTGAGGACAGACCCCCACCCCCGACCAGTCCCCCACCACTTACCATCTTCTACTCGAAAAAACCAAAGCATTTCTTCCAGCAGTTCCTGAGGCACCACGGTGCCAGCTGGAGCTTGGATGACCCCGTCATTGTGGTCCATGCCCCTGTTCACGGTTGGGATACGTTTCTGACAATGAAATCCTTAGGCCCAAGGATTTTGTTCCCAAGCTGCCCACCTGGCCTCCTAGGTTCTGGCCCTTGAGCAAAGCCCTGAAGACCCCTGGAAACAAAGCAGAGAGCATGGATGGATACCCCACCCCAGTTTGACCTCCCTTACTACCCTAACCCAGCTCTCCTCTGGCGCAGAGTTACTGGACCAAGACTGCCTCAGGGCAGGTAGGGTCTGGAGAGGCAGAAACCATTGAAGTGGGTGACACTCAAATATTTATTGAGACTCATCATGTGTGGAGAGGAGCACTGACCTGGGAGTAAGGAGGATTGAGTCGCTGGCAGGTTGTAAGGGACATTTTTCATTTTTGCCTGCCCAGCATCCCCATCCAGCTTCTGCTGCCCAACGCACTAGGTCACCCGGGTTTCTTAGCAAATTGTCCCACCTCTCACCATTGATGCCATGTAATAGCCTATCACAGGCTCCTGTCTCCCCACAAAGCCTGGGCCTATCAGCCTCTCTTCTGGAGACCTGAGACACAGAGCTGAGAATAGGAAAAAGTGCCAGAGAAAGGTAGTCGCCAGCTCCTGCTACTGAAAGCTGGGCTCTCCTCTTTCTCCATCACCATTCCTAGGCCAGATTGGTCAGTCCTCAGCAAACCTCTGATAACTTTTTTTTTCTTTCTCTTTTTTCTTTTTCTTTTTCTTTTTTGGACATGTTGTCAGAATTGTTTTTCTGCCATTTGCAACAGAAAAAACTGAACTCATGCTCCCTGGATAAACCCCTTCCTTAATTTGAGCCTGTTTCCATTCCCACAAAACAAAACAGGTTAAGCTAATTGTGTTTACCAAACCTCAGTCAGTCTCAAAACAGTCACACATCGTGCTTGACATATTCTTGTACTACCTGTGCTATTACTACTTCTTACAAAAATTCCCACTCTCCAGATTAAAATAAGAAATAGGTGCAATTAACTTTGTTTAATCCAACATATTTTGTTTAATCCAACATATCCCCAAAAGTACCATTTCAATGTAATCAATATAAAAATGGTTGAGATATTTTGCATTTTTTTGTACCAGGTCTTTGAAATTGGGTGTAAATTTTACACTTATTGCATGTCTCAGTTCTGACTAGACACATGAGGCTTCTGTATGATACATCCCAGGTCTGTGCCCAGGCTGGGGCCCGGCTGTGGCAGCTGATTCTCCCAGCTGTTCTGGGCTCCTGACAGGAGGCCTCAGGCCATGGGAAGTGAGCCTTGATCTAAGACCAAGGGGCTGGCCCCTCATCTGGCTCTGCCTCTGGTTAATTTGTCTAGGCAAATCCCTGGGTCCTCTGAAGAACAAAAAAGGAAATACTAAAAATAGAGGTAGAAATCAATGAAATCAAGGCAGGGGGGAATTGACAAGATGAACAAAACCAAAAACCTGTTTTTTAAAAATATATTTATAAATAAATCTCTGGCAAGATTGATCCAGAAAAAGAGAAAAGATACAAATAGAACCAAAGTTAGGCCAGAGATTTAAATATATAAAAATGTGTTTTGAACCTGGGGCACCTGGCATCCAACTCTTGATTTTGGCTCAGGTCATGATCTCATGGTTCATGAGTTCAAGCCCTGTGTGGGGGTCTGTGCTGACAGTGCAGAGCCTGCTTGGGATTCTCTCTCTCCCTCTCTCTCTCCCCCTCCCCTGTTCTCTCACTCTCTCTCAAATAATTTTTTTAAATGTATTTTGAACTATATACTAAGAAACTTGACAAACCAGAAATGGATGAATTTCTAGAAAAATAGAAAATGTCAAAACTAGACAAGATACTTGAAACTCTCAGAAAAATAAAGTCCAGGTTTAGATGGCTTTAATTGTGAGTTCTAATAAACTCTCAATAAGCAGATAATTCTTACTTTAAATAAGTTGTCCCCCAAAATGAACAGCACCAATTGGATTGTTCTTTTAACACTGGTTTCAAAACTACATGAAGACCATGCAAAAAGAAAAGATGATAGGCCCACTCACTTATGAAAGTAGATGAAAAAATCCAAAATAAAGTACTAATTGCTCAAATTCAACAATGTATTAAGAAAATCATTACCAAGGAAGCTTAATACCAGGAATGGAAGGACAGTTTGACATTAGAAGCTTGTATGATATAACTTTTATGTGGATTCTAAAAAAAAGACTTAGGGGCACCTGGGTGAATCAGTCAGTTAAGTGCCTGACTCTTGGTTTTGGCTCAGGTCATGATCTCATGGTTTGTGAGATCGAGCACCGGGTTGGGCTCCATGCGAGGCATGGAGCCTGCCTGGGATTCTCTCTCTCCCTCTCTCTCTCTCTCTTTGCCCCATCTTGCTCATGTTCTCTCTCTCTCTCTCAAAATAAAGAACTTAAAAAAATGAATAAAAATAAAAATAAAAAATAAAAAAAATTTAAAAAGTCAAACTTGTAAAAAATGGAGGGAAATGGTAGTTGCCAGGAAATGTTGGGGGGGAGATAAGCTTTATATTATTTAAGGGTACAAACTTGCAACTAGTAGTACATAAGCCATAGTGATCTAATGCATAAAATAGACAATAATATTATGCTATAATTATGTAATGTGATAAATACAATTACAAAGACATATTACAATATATAAATGTATCAAACTAATGTACACATGAAATTTACACAATATTATATGTAATATAGATTCAATTAAATACATGAATACATAAATAAAGTGTAAAATTTGATAGGAAAGATGTAAAACTCATAATTCTCAGATGACAAGATCATCTACTTAGAAAGACACACAATTAGAACTAATAGAAGCATTTACTAAAGTTGCTATATACAAGTTCAATAGCATTTCTCACAATATGAGTGAAATTGGAAAATTCAATAAAAATGAGATGCCACTCATAATAGCATCAAAGCCATAAAGCATCTAGATAAACTTTTCCAGGCATAGAAAAGACCTCTATGAAGAAAATTAAAACTGTAGGACAAAAAAAAAAGTTGGTCTGAATAAATGGAGAGACATTTATGATTTTGGAAAGGATAAATATATTATGAACATGTCAATTATCCCCAAGTTAATCTATTAATCCAATACAATTTCAATCAAAATTCTAGTTGGACTTTTTGAGGATCTTGATAAACTTATTCTAACATTTATATGGAAAAAGTAAACGTATAAAAGTAGCTAAGTCAATCTTAAAAAAAAAAAAGAGGAGAGACTGACCCCACTAGAGGTTGAGACATAGTGATAAAAAATGTGGTTTTGGGGTACCTGGGTGGCTCAGTCACATGAATGTCTGACTCTTGATTTTGGCTAAGGTCATGATCCAAGGGTTGTGGGATGGAACCCGCATCAGGCCCCGAGCTAAGCCTGGAGCCTGCTTAAGATTCTCTTTCTCTCTCTCCCTCTGTCCCTCTCCCCCACTCACGTGCTCTCTCAATCTCTCTCTAAACAAATTTTTAAAATATGGTTTTGACACAAGACCAAATCACTATACCAACGGATCAGAACAGAGATTTCATAGAGACCTATGTACACGTGGGAACTGGACACACTAACCAGTAGGTAAAGGAGGAATTGTTCAGTGGATGATGTCAGGGAGACTAGCTACTGATGAAGAAAAGGAAGACGAGGTGCACATCTAACAAACAGCAAACTGAAGTAGACTCCAAAATTAAAGACCTAATTGGAAGAGGAAAAAATATAAGTTAATAGAAGCAAGGTAGGACTTCTTAAAAGCTCAAATCTTCAATAACAAAAAACTGATGGATTTGATTATATCAAAAATAAGATTATCCGTTCAATGAAGAATACCCTCAATAAAGTAACAAGCACATTTCCAGTTGGGATAAGATATTGATGACGCTTAAAATCAAGAAAAGACTGATATCTAGAGTATACAAAGAATTCTTGCAAATTAACAAGAAAAAGATAGGAACCGTAATAAAAGATAAAGGATATAAACAGGCAACTTACAAAATCAGAAACCCAAAGGCTAGCAAGCATATGAAAAAGTGATCAATCTTTTGGTAATCAAAAGAATGAAAATTAAAACAAAAATGAAATAGCACTTGACATCTATCTGATGGACATAGTTTATTTTTGGGACAGAGAGAGACAGAGCATGAACGGGGGAGGGGCAGAGAGAGAGGGAGACACAGAATCGGAAACAGGCTCCAGGCTCTGAGCCATCAGCCCAGAGCCTGACGCGGGGCTCGAACTCACGGACCGCGAGATCGTGACCTGGCTGAAGTCGGACGCTTAACCGACTGCGCCACCCAGGCGCCCCCCTGATGGACATAGTTTAAATGGTAGATAATGCTGTGTGTTGGTAGAGCTCTGGGACTATAGCCTTAGGCACTAACAGAGGGCATGTAGACAGGCCGCCATCTAGAGCAAATCAGCCAAAGTGTACACGACTCACAACACAGCAGTTCTGCTCCTGAGTATGTATATATCCCAAAGAAATTATCCCCAACAGATAGGGGGCATGCCATACCACTTATGAAAATTCAAAATATATGCACACAAAACTACACGTTTTACAAAACACATTTTTAAAAAAAGATACACATTACACATATTAGGATAGTTATCTCTGGGGGAAGAGGAAAAAGGGGGCAGGAATGGAAATAAAAGTAAAGAAGTAAAACAGAAGAGTTTTGAACAGACCCACGGTGAAAACGTCATGGGGCTAACCAAAAACAAACACAAAAAGAGAACAGAGGGTCTCGGAGGCAATCTCAAGCACCCCTCTTCTGATACGGCTTTCTGCAATAGCTTTGGATGCTCAGTCAGGAACATCCAAAGATAGCTGGATGGCAAACAGCCAACTAGAAAAACAAAGTACTAGTAAAAGGATTGACATCAGAGTTTTTTTCCAACTCTAAATGCTCTGCGAGAAATAAAGAAGCATCTACATATTTTGAGGAGAAATATTTTGACACAAATATAATACTAAGCAAGTTTGGGGCACCTGGGTGTCTCAGTAGGTTAAGCGTCCGACTTCAGCTCAGGTCATGATCTCACAGTTCATGGGTTCGAGCCCCACGTCGGGCTCAGTGCTGGCAGCTCAGAGCCTGGAGCCTGCTTTGCATTCTGCCCCTCCCCTGCTCATTCTCTGTCTCTATCTCTCAAAAATAAATAAACTTATAAAAATTTTTTTAAAATACTGAGCTAAGTTTTTCATATATGAATGATCATTTGCATGTCAAGATAGAGATGGAAGTCAAGGAGAAAGAAAGTGTTTTGTTTTATTTTATTTTATTTTATTTTATTTTATTTTATTTTATTTTATTTTATTATTTTATTTATTTTATTTTATTTTATTTTATTTTATTTTATTTATTTTATTTTATTTTATTATTTTATTTTATTTTATTTTTTTATTTTATTTTATTTTATTTTATTTTTTTATTTTATTTTATTTTATTTTATTTTTTTAAAAAATTTTAAGTAGGCTCCATGCCCAACGTGGAGTCCAATGTGGGGCTTGAACTCATGACCCTAAGATCAAAACCTGAGATGACAGTGAGCCACCCAGGCGCCCCCAAGAAAGATCTTTTTTAGACTTTCCTGGACTTGGAAGCTTACTACCTACTTACTCATTACTTACTGAACATCTGTTGAATAAGGAAAAGACAAAGTTACAGGAATGGCTAATGTATCATTTGCTGTTCCAGCTCCAGCTATCTGTCCAGAGCACTTGCTAAGAAGGGTTGTGATTTTCTGTCCAGTCTCAGATGCAGGAGGGTCTGGATTAACTAGCAACATTGGCCATAGGCTCCTGTCACATATGCAGACCCCCCCAGACCCACAGAGAAAAGAGCGTGAAGGTCAAGATAGCCAACACTGACTTTCTGGGGAAGTGGATGGGGCCTGGATATGTGGGGTGTTCACTTTGAACATTTCTGTACTGTATACGTTTCTCATGAGTACACACTACCTTCATGCAAACAATACATGTAATTATATATTTTTTAATGTATGTATTTTGTATGTATATTTTAAGTATATATTTAGCATACTTGTATTTTTTTAGTGTTTGTATATATTCTATCTTTTGAGACAACAGCTCCAATTTTGGATGTTTAATTAATGGAACTAATAAGATGTCAGTTCTTCCCAGCTTGATCTATGGATTCAGTGCAATATCAATCCAAGATCCCAGCAAGTTATTTTATGGATATGGACAAACTGATTGTAAAGTTTATATGGAGAGGAAGACCCAGAGTTAGTCAACATAACACTGAAGGAGAAGAGAAACATCAGAGGACTAATGCTACCTGACTTCAAGACTTACTATAAAGCCACAGTGGACAAGACAGTGGTGTACAAATCTGCATGTGGGCTGATGTCCACAGTGGAATGTGTGCTTTAAATATGTATAATATTGTTATAATAAACATACGCCAACAAACAAACAATGACAACATGAATACAAGCCTAGAACTGAGAGCCAGCCCTCCCTGCTTGTGTTAGAGGCCACAGGAACAAAGGACACGTTTCCTTCAGAGCGCTTATCCAGTTTCCTTCTAGAATGGGCATCGTATTAATATACCTGCTTTAAAAAAATTATTAACTAGGGACACCTGGGTGGCTCAGTCACTTAAGCGTCCGACTTCAGCTTAGGTCATGATCCCACAGCTCATGGGTCTGAGCCCCACATCGGGCTCTGTGCTGACGGCTCGGAGCCTGGAGCCTGCTTCGGATTCTGTGTCTCCCTCTTTCTCTGCCCCTCCCCCACTCATGCTTTGTCTCTGTCTCTCTCAAAAATAAATAAACATTAAAAAAAATTTTTTTTTAATTATTAACTAAACTTCATGATTTATTTGGCTTTTATTTTTCTGTGAATGTCTTTTTTCCTATTCCAGGGTCCCATCCAGGATATCCCATTGCATTTAGTTATGTCTCCTTAGGCCCCTCTGGGAGATTCCTGTGTTTTACACAGGGCTTAACCATCTGCCATGGGACCATGATTCCTGCCAAAGAGCCCAAGTCACCCATCCCCATGGGAGGTTGATGACACTCACCTGGGATCTGACTTCTGGGCCTGCCTTGATCTGCTGCTGGGAGCAGCGTTGGTTTCTATGTCCTCCCGTTACCGGAGCACTGGATGGTCTCTGCGCCTGAGCACCCGTCACAGCCGTCACCTGGGGGAACAGTGCTGTAGAGCCTGTGGCAGTGGGGCCCAGCTGGTAGCTCTGCCCTTAGCACACACCCAGGCCTGGAACCTCCTCTGTCACTCCAGGGTGAATGACCTCTTGAATGAATGGCCTTAGATGACAAACAGGCTCCGCCTGGATTTCACGATCTGCAAGAGCCAGCAGCTCCATACTTTCCTTCCTATATGTTGATCTGAAGTAAAGAGAAAACATGTGGACTGTCTTGCCAGCCCAGGCAATGGGCTGGGGAAGACCCTCAGTCTGGGGGTTCCATTACTGCAGGGGGATATGTGGTATACCCGCCCCAGGCCTCTGTTTCCTGCTAGTATCAATATTTAACCACAAAGCTGGGAGCCAAGCCTGGCCTTTTATAGCCTGTGCTTTCTCACAGTGAAGGTCATGGTCTTGTGTAAATTCCCTACAAGAAGTTGTAAAATAAGACCTTTGGAGGGCTAAGTGTTGGGGGAGGCAAGGCAAGTGACCCAGAGAGGAGGAATTCCACAGACTAGGTTGAACAGCATCAAGCGGGAAGGACTTGGTGGGGAAGCAGAGCAAGGCCAGACCCATTTGATTTTTTTTTTTTTTTTATGTTTAGTTTTGTGAGAGAGTGAGCTGAGGAGGGACAGAGAGGGAGACACAGAATCTGAAGCAGGCTCCAGGCTCTGAGCTGTCAGCACAGAGCCTGATGCAGGGCTCGAACTCACAAACTGTGAGGTCATGACCTGAGCCGAAGTCAGACATTTAACCGACTGAGCCACCCAGGTGCCCCCAGACCCATTTGATTCTGATTGTCAGTGGGCTCTGGGCTTTCCCACCCACTGGCTTCTTGCGTCTCCAACAGTCTTTGGAGTTGGCTCAGCAAGGAGTTCCCATTTCATAAATGAGCAAACAAATTGAATGAGGTCAGGTGACAGGTCCAAGTTCCTCTCTAAGTTAATACTGGTTAACGATGTGGATGATGGCGTGGTGCAGAGAAAAGGAGACCCACTAGGAGAACCTAGTCCTACACGGAACCCCAGCTCCTCATCATTTCCTAACTCATTCATTCTTTCAATAAATACTACTTGAACACCTCCTGCATGGATACATGGATACAAAGACACTGCTCTCCTGGAGCTCTCTCTTTAGGGGAGGGATGGACAAGCAATAAAAAAGTAAACAAAAACAAGATCATTTCAGCTGGTGACAATTTCTGTGAATAATTTAAACAACAAAATGATATATAGAGAGATTGGGTGGGGGGAATGTGATTCCTATATGACTATGCTAAAAAACCGAATGCCAAGGCCCATGCAAAGATCTGGGACAGCAGGTGCAAAGGCACTGAAGAAATAATGAGCATAATGAGTTTGAGGGAAAAAATGGGGGAGGGGGTAAAGGAGTTGAGAGATAGTGATAAGGGGAAGTGACCAGAGATAAAGTTAGAAGCGGATTATGCAGAGCTTTGTAAAACAGGATGGGTTTGGGTGAGATGAGAAATCACTAGACAGGAAGTAACGTGGTCTGACTGACATTTATCTAAGATCACTTGGCCTGCTGGGTGGAGAATGGATTGTAAAAGAGCAAAAGAGGAACTAGAAGACTGTTGCATTCAGAACTAGAGACAGCAGTGGTTTGGATCAGGATAGTGACCATGGAGACAATAAGAAGTGCTCTGATTCAGCGTGCATTTTGAGGAGAAAGGCAGATGATAGTTTTCATGAGAGAGGAACTCAACACTAATTCTCTTAAGCACAGAAGGAATTCAAAAGGAATTTATTGGCTCATATAACTGGGAAAGGCAGGGTGGAGCTGACCTTAGGGATAGCTGGAACCAAGAGCCTGAAGATCCTTAGCTCTTTCTCTCTTCAGCTCTGTCCCTGCTTCTTTCTGGATATCAGGCTCCTTGTTCCCACAGGCTAGTCATCTCCAAGAACCTGGACCAGGCTGCAGGAAATCCACACTCATATCTTTATGGATGGAAGGGAAGGAAGTCCCTTTTCTCAGATCTAGTTTGGCAATTCCTGAAAAAGGGCTCTATTTGTCCTGGCCCTGATCATATATCCATGTTTTGGATCAGTTGTTATGGCCGGGAGGTGAGGTACCTTGGATGGCTCAAATGGGTCATGCCCATCGCATAACCATGGCTGTGAGCTGGATAGCTACTCCAGTGTGGGTCCCTGGAGTGACTCCTTGACCTCAATCTTCCACTATCCTCCCTGTCTGTCTTGGAGGAATGTCATGGGGGCCTTAAGAAATAAAGCATTGCCAGAACTCAGAAGTCTTCTTGTGTCCACTTCTTGTCACTATCCCCCACAAAGGCAACCACTATTCTGACTTCTAATACCATAGATTAGTTTGGCTTAGTTTTATACTTTATGTAAATTGAATCAATCAAGTATGCAATCTTTTGTGTCTGGCTTCTTTGGCTCAGCATTAAACTTATAGCATTCATCCATGTTATTGTGTATAGTTGTGGTTCATTCATTCTTATCTACATAGTATTCCATTGTGTGACTATGTCACAGTATTTTTTATCTATGGATCTTGTTTTCAGAAGAAAAATTTCAACCCATCTACTTCTTTCCATTGTCTTGAATACAGATAAAATGGTGAATAGGACATTTAAGGACAGAGGTCATTATATTACAACCTATGAGCCAAATTTGACCTGCGGCTTATTTTTGTAAATAAAGTTTTATTGGAACATGGCCATGCCATTTGCTTACATAATGTCTATGGCTGCTTTCACACTACATTAGCAGAATCAAGCAGTTGTGACAATGATTGTATACCCTGAAAAGCCTAAATGTTTACTCTTTGGCCCTTTACAGAGAAAGTTTGTGGACCCAGGCAATGAGATAAAGGAATCTGGCTCCCTGAATGACCTCATGGAGCAGAGCAGCCTACCTTCCCTGGACCAACTGACTACCTCTGGAGTGTTCTATGTGAGAGAAGTAAACTTTGACATGATTCGAGGTCGAGGCACTGTGCTTGGGATCTCTTCATTACAAAAATCTAGCTAGTACTGTAACTAATACATACATTATGTGTGGCTAATAACTGCTGAATAAGTGAATACCATAGCATTAGAAGAACTAAATTCTAATCCTGTTCATCCTTGCTACAACCAGCCATGCACCCCTGAGCTTGTCATGTGGACCTCTTTTTCTTATCAAACTGTATAAGCTTCAAAAAGAAGTAAAAAAGAAAGGTATTTTAGAAATTGTTATCAAGAGGAGCCAATTATGTGATGACAAAACACAGGCCCTTTAAACTCAGGAGATTTTCCCCTGGCCCAACCAATTAGCTTTTCTGTTTTAAAACAAAAACAAAACAAAGAAAAAGAGGGGCTCCTGGGTGGCTCAGTTGGTTGAGCATCAGACTCTTGATGCTTTAAAAAAAAAAAAGTTAAAAAAAAAAAACCCACCATGAAAAAGGACTTTTTTCCTAATAACAACGGGTGGTGAAAATAGAAAAATACACACTGAGTTGTCCAGGGTCTTGACTCCTCCGCTCAGGGCACTTTAATCTCAGCCCAGGGTTAAGGTACCAGGTAGGGTCCTGCCCTGCTCCAGGGTCTAAGGATAAGCATCTTCCTGCCCTCAGTCTCCTGCTTCTCACACTGAAGATATGATGTCCTCGAGGCTGACAGCCAGCAGAAGCATCAAGGTGGTGGAGACTGCTCTGTATTTCCAGGTCAGCCTGTTCTGCTCCTTGGAGTGGGCCATCTATCATCAGCTGATGCCAGGAAGGGCAGACAAGCCCTTGTTTGTTTTTACCTCCATTTTCATACGCATCACATACTCAGAAGCCAATTGAATAATTCAGTTCAAACAATAATTCTGGAAAGTCCCCAATAGCAGCACATTCTCTTCTCAGTAAAGAAAACTTAATGGAACATAAAATGAAATCTAGGGGCATCTGGGTGGTTCAGTTGGTTAAGCGATGGACTCTTGATTTTGGCTCAGGTCATGATCTCACAGTAGTGAGATCAAGCCCTGCTCTGGGCATTGAGCCTGCTTAGGATTCTCTCTCCCTCTGATCCTCTGCCACTCATACACAAGCACTCTCTAAATAAATAAATAAATAAATAAATAAATAAATAAATAAATAGCAAGCAAAGGAAATCTAAAAGTAGTGATGTAAGGAAATGACAACACATGGGAGCTGAGATGGATGGATAAGGATGAAATGTTCAAGATCTGGGAAGGGGTTAAATTATGATACCAACAGAACCACATATTTCTTCTAGGGGCCAATTTTTATATTAAACCTGGAGGAAGGAAACATATAGTAGAATCAGTGGGGCATTTTTTTGAAAAGGTAGGGCAATTAATTCCAAAATTACTCGTGCTTAAGCACTGACTTGATGCCTCCATCTGCAAGATGGTGGTTGAAAAGAGAGATGGGTATCCAAAGGGAAGCCATCTTTATGCTGAAGTAAAATGATATAAGAGAGCAAATTCTTTTTCAGCAGATCCATAACTTGCTGAAAGCATTTCAGGAACATTTGCAAAGTATTGGAAGTTTGGGCAGACTGGTGTATAGCAATGGAACAAAGTATGTACTTTCTCCAAGAGAGGACATTCTGCAGCCACCACTTTCATCTTAGCTATAAGCATTTGAAACTTTCTATGTTGCTGACCCTTCTTTATAATCCTCACTTTTCTGTCTTTGACCTTTTGCTCCTGGTTACAGTCTAACCAGTTATCTCCTTCAGTTCCTGACTAAATCAAAGTCCAAGAGTAAGCAGAATAAAATCACTCTCTCAGCCTTTCTTTTTAATTATATGGGACATGTGAAGTTTAATCATTCCCGTAGACAGCCCTGTAGGAATAGCTTCGTTTGAAAATGAATTGCTAAATAATGTGAGGAATGACTAACCATTTGGTAAGAAAGCCTTGTGTATTAATCTATCTGAATTTTGTTGTTATCACCCTTCACAAGCAAGTATTCTTTCAGGGGAACTACATAGCATACAGTTGGCACCAGCATTAAAGGAAACACTTTTTTTTTTTTTAATGTTTATTTATTTATTTTTGAGAGAGAGAGAGAAAGAGTGCATGTGTGCTCATGAGCAGGGGAGGGGCAGAAAGAGAAGCAGAGAGAATCCCAAGCAGGCTCTGCCTGTAGGTGCAGAGCCCAATGCAGGGCTCCAACTCACAAACCATGCATGAGGTCATGACCTGAGCTGAGATCAACAGTCAGATGCTTAACCAACTGAGCCACCCAGGTGCCCCAAAGAAAACACTTCTGACACTTTAGTTAGGACCATTTAAAGTTTTATTACAATCTTGCTATAAGGGGAAAGGCCTCTGGCACTCCTAGTTTACAAATTCACCTTTGGTAAATGGTTAGATAATCATTGTTAGACTAGATTTTTAAAAGGAGAAGAATGTTTGATGAAAAGGTCACTAAGACTCTTAACTGGTGTCAGTTGGGTGGGTGGGTGACCATTTTCTAGAACAAGTCTTAATTGTCCTAAATTTAGCAGAAAATTTTCTAAGCATTTTTTTTTTTACCAGGAATCATAATTTCTTTCCAGAAGGAAGTTGTGAATTAAATCATTAAAAAAGGAGAAAAGTTCTTTCCTCAACCAGGTTTGGGACAATTTTTCTTTTTCTTTTTCTTTTTTTTTTTTATTATGAAATTTGTTGTCAAATTGGTTTCCATACGACACCCAGTGCTCATGCCAACAGGTGCCCTCAATACCCATCACTCACCCATCCCTCCCTCCCACCCCCCATAAACCCTCAGTTGACAATTTTTCCTTTAAAGCCTCTCCTTTTGTCTCAGATTATTTTTAAAGATCTGTCTTGGTAAAAAAAAAAAAGAGCTGTCTCTATGTTAATTACATTTCTTACCTAGTTGATCACTTTTTACATCTTTTAAAATTTATTTATTTATTTTGAAAGAGAGAGAGAGAGAGCACGCGCACGCAAGCTGGGGAGGGGCAGAGAGAAGATCCCAAGCAGGTTCCGTGTTGTCCACCCAGAGCCCCATGTGTGGCTGGAACCCATAAACTGTGAGATCATGACCTGAGCTGAAATCAAGAGTCAGACACTTAACTGACTGAGCCACCCAGGTACCCCTGCATTTTCTTAAAAATGGAGGCAAGTAGGCATACAAAACATACACAATCATCGTTGCCAGAAGTATTCATGATCACATTAATATTATTCCTTTCAACCAGCTTTGCATATTCGGGAAGAGTTTCTAAATGAATATTGTATGATGATTCATTCTGGTGGTAACAATTTCATGCAGTTTACGAGCCTGAATATTTAAGTGTTATTCTATGTATCATGTTTTATTTATTTATTTATTTATTTATTTATTTATTTATTTATTTATTTATTTATTAAGTTTATTTTTAAAAGAGAGACAGAGCGAACAAGGAAGGGGCAGAGAGAGAAGGAGAGGGAGTCCGAAGCAGGCTCAGCATTGTCAGCACAGAGCCCAATGTGGGGCTCAAACTCACGAACTTTGAGATCATGACCTGAGTGGAAACCAACAGTTGGATGATTAACCGACTGAGCCATCCAGGTGGCCCCTCTATGTGTCATGTTTTAATTCACAGATCCAAAAGAGGCATCCATAAATGCACAAAGACCTTGCTGAATGGTGAGCCAAATTAGAACCATAAGATTAGAAGCAGAAAATTAACTCTTCCCTGAAAATTTTATAAGGCCTTGGGGGCAAGTTTCCATTCTTTCCATGGTGCCAGAAATGCTTTCTACTGACCTTATCAGTGTGTTTGCTCTGAAGCCAGAAAACAAGCACCATCTAATCACCTCACCAGGTTTGGTCGTCAGTTTCCAAATCTCTTCTCTAGCTCCCTAAAGTTTGTCAGTGTTTCTGGCCTGCCCAGAAATGCCAGCCTTTACTACCTGTAAGGTTATGAATCCATAAGCCATTTCCTTGGAAGACTTTGTGGTGTCATTTGTATATATGAAATGAGGAATCACTTATCATTCTGTTTGTTTGCTTATCATTGTTTGCAGATTTTATATCTCCAAAAACTTCATGGAAGTTAATGGGTTCTTTTAATAGTCTACATTTTGGAAGTTACAACAAAAAATTTCTGTCATCTATACAAAGGAAAAATAAAAATGTATTTCACTACCTCACACTGACTCACGACTATATATACACACGGTCAGGCATGTGATCAGTGTACTAAGTTGCATTATTAATACTCTATTATATATGAGCATCCCAATTATTTAATTAATTTTGATATACCTATTACATGTGTATTTTAAATAAGTCTACTAAATATACCTCATTAAGTGTACTAATATGCCTCATTACATATATATTTTAAATAAGTGTACTAGGGGCACCTGGGTGGCTCAGTTGGTTGAGCGTCTGACTTCTGCTCAGATCATGATCTCACACAGTTTGTGAATTCAAGCCCCAAGTCGGGTTCTTTGCTGACTGCTCGGAGCCTAGAGCCTGCTTCGGGTTCTATGTCTCCCTCTGTCTCTGCCCCTCCCCTGCTCGTGCTCTGTCTCTCTCAGAAATAAAATAAACATTAAAAAAAAATTTAATATAAATAAATAAGTGTACTAAATAATGATAGGTACAATATTGTTTAAAGCTTTAAATTTTGGTTTAAAAAATAAAATTATCCTTGTGAAGTGTATGTTAAGACAATTTTACTGCATTAATTTTATTCTTGTAACTTGAATATGAGGCAAAAAGTACATTTCATACATACAAGAGTATCTGAAAACAACTTTTAAACAGGTTTATTGATTTTTTACATAGCATAGCATGATTTTTTATATAGCATACAATTTACTGATAATTTATATAACATACAATTCACTCATTTAAAGTGTACTTTAGGGGTGCCTGGGGGGCTTAGTCGGTTAAGTCTTCAACGATTTGTTTTTAATGTTTGTGTGTTTGTTTGCTTTAATTTTTAACGTTTTTATTCATTTTTGAGAGCCAGACAGAGAGACAGAGTGCTAGCAGGGGAGGGGCAGAGAGAGGGAGACACAGAATCTGAAGCAGGCTCCAGGCTCTGAGCTGTCAGCACAGAGCTCGATATGGGGCTCAAATCCACAAACTGTGAGATCATGACTTGAGCTGAAGTCGGATGCTCAACCTGAGCCACCCAGGTGCCCCAAGCCTCTGACTATTGATTTCAGCTCAGGTCATGATCTCTGGTGAGATTAAGCTCTGCATTGGGCTTTGTGCTGACAGTGCAGAGCCTCCTTGGGATTCTCTCTCTCTGTTTCTCTCACATAACAAATAAATAAACTTAAAAAAGAAAAGAAAAGAAAGTGTACTTCAATGGCTTTTAGTATGTTCAGAGTCATGTAGCCATTACCAACAATTAATTTCAGAGCGTTTTCATCCACCCCAAAAGGAACCTTGTGCCAACGGCAGGCACCCCTCATTTCAACCAACACCCACCCCTACCCTACTTTCTGTCTCTATAAATTTGCCTGTTCTGGACATTTCATGTAGATGGAACCCTACATTTATTTGGTCTTTGTGACTGGTTGTAAAATATATTGTGCAATCTCCAAGTATTTGTATTGTCTCAAGCTACTTCTTTTAATTACTTAATTTTTTTTCAGATAACCAAAAATTCATTTATTAATTATTTTAGATTAATATGCCTAACTCTTAAAGTTAATTGGTTATCTTGGAATTATGATTTAAATTGACATTAACTACTAAGTGAATAGCTGTTGGTATTAAATACACAAGCTAAATATTACTCAGGTAATGCAAGCAACGTAATTCTGTGGTTCCACATGGTTTACAACATTGCCTGAGGTTTACATACTATACTTGTTATTATAATTAAATTTAGCTGAGACCCCATGGTTATATCTACATAGTCTTATATTTTTAGCTTTAACAATTTCAATGGCTGTAAAACAAGCACAGTGTAAGGAATTTGGAAATTTCAATTAATTAGGCTTATCAGAATATAAATCCAATCCTTACATGAGCTAAAATGGCTTTTTTGGCACTTTACTCATATTGTTATAAAATCAGAGTCTTTTTAAAAATTGGAGTATACTATACACATAGAATCTGTAAGTCACAAATGCATACCTTGATAAATTTTCACAACTGTGCAATCAGCTCCCAGACCAAGAAATGGAGTGTGACAAGCCACCTAGGAGCCCTCCTGGGCTCCCTTCCAATCACTGCTACCAAACTCCCTACAAGGATAACAACTATCTTGATTCTAACACCGTGGATTAGTTTGTGTGTTTTGAACCTTATGTAAGTGGAACCACACAGAATATACCCTTTTGTGTCTGGCTTCTTTGACTCAGTGTTATGTTGGTGACATCTATCCATGTTGTTGCACGTAGGGATAGCTGGTTCATTCCCATTGCTGTATGGTATTCCAATTTTTGACAAGTCCATAAATTGTTTATCCATTCGATTGCTTCCAGTTTGGGGCTATTATGAAGAGTCCAGCTATAACATTTGTGAATTTGTCTTTTGGTGAACATATATACACTAGGAGTAGAGTTGCTGGGTCACAGCATATGCATATTTTCAGCCTTAGTAGACACTGCTAAATGATCTTCCAGAGTAGCTCTCCCACCAATAGTGTATGAGAATTCCAGTTGTTCTACATCAGTGCCAAAATTTGGTATTATCTTTTTTGGTTTTGGCCATTCTGATAGTCATGTGTTTATATCTCATTGTAGTTTCAATATGCATTTCCTTGCTGACTAATATGCTTATTGACCCTTGGGATATCCTCTTTTGTGGGGCGTCCAGCTCTTTTTCCCACTGGGTTACCTGCCTTTTAAAATCGATCTATGGAAATTCTTTAATATTCTGAATACAAGCCCTTTTCTAGATATATGCAATGGATTTCTTTTAAACCATATTTAACACCTATTTAAAACATATTTAACTTGTCCAAGTACTTACCATAATCAAGAGTTTTGTTTGTTTTTTTAAGTAGAGCACAAGTGGGGGAGATGGACAGAGAGAAAGAGAATCTTAAGCCAGCTCCATGCTCAGCACAGAGCCAGACGTGAGGCTCGATCCCATAACCCTGGGATCATGAGCTGAGCCGAAATCAAGAGTCAGACGCTTAATCAACTGAGCCACCCTGGCGCCTCACCATAATCAAGAGTATTAAGTGAAACTATAATTTTGTATAATCTGTTCTATTTGTTTATCAAGTATTGATACAACTTTTAAGACGTTGGTTTAAAAGTCATATACAGAAAGATTTCTTAGGACTGGCCTTATATCTATTTGGATATCTTTCATTCCTTATATTGTAACCAGACACTTTCTATTAACAAAAACTCCATTGTTCTTTTTTTTCCCTCCTATTATTTTCCCAGCAGTTCTTGAGACCCTTATTCTCAAGAATAATTTTTATAAATGGTTACCAGTCTCTAGACCAGTCAAATTATGAATTCCATGAAATGTGAGAGGTATTACTATCTTGTCAATTTCCTTGCAGAGCTAGGAAAATGTACTTTATTAAAAAAAGAAATACTCCTTCCTTTTGTTAATATTGTACAGCTCTTTGCCTGGGGGGAGGGGAACCAAAGATTTTAAGATTTGATCTCTTTGTGTCTATTTTGGTATTTCTCTTGGTTTACTAGGTTACCTACAGCAGCAAAGGAAAACTTCCTTACCCTTAGGCTGCTCCTCATTCCCATAGTACCACAACTGGCTTCCCTTCCTGGGGCTCTGACATTCATCAAATGTCATTTAATCTCTCCAATCTCTCTCCTCAAGGACACCCAATCCTGTGGGCCCACGCTGCCTCTTAAGCTCTTTCCTGGGACGGAAGGACACTCAGGCTCCTAGCAGGGGACAGTCTGTCCAGAAAACAGCCTCCTTACTATTTGTGTCATCATCTATAAGAGGTGGTTGGGGCAACCTATCCCTGTCTGTCCCCAGCAGGTGGCCTTGCAGTCCCAGTCCTGCTTTACAGAGCAGGTGGACACTTGATGAGGGACGTCTACTGAAAGTAAAGAGGGCAGTAACAACACTGACAGCCAAATCTAAGTGAAAAGCACTGGAGCTTGTGAATTAATTGTCCAGCAGTCTCAACGACAGGAAAGGTTGGTGAGCAGTGCCCCCTTGCGGAATTCTGATGCAATCACAGGCAGAAGGTGGTAATAACATGGAACTTCTCACTAAGGGGTTGGCATCCCAAAAGGCTTCATTGGACTGCACCCTGTGGTTGGGTTCCTGACTGTGGCACTGGCCAGATGCCTGTGTACGGTAGACCTTCTCCTGGTCACATGTGGCATTGCCGTCCAGACCACATTCAGGAATTCTTGTGGATTCAGGCATTGGCCATTTTACCAATCAGAGCTCTGACCATTTTCCTCCTTGTGCCCCTTCTCCATCTTTCCCAGTGCTCTTTCTGTTCTGTTCCTCCTTTTTTACTCTCAGCACTAAAGGGCTGATCACACACACACACGCACACACAAATTTAATCTGTAACAGGTCTCCCCACTCCTCAGAAATCAGATACACATATTCAGGATTAGGGTGAAATGATGGGGAATAGGGAGAGGAGATGTTCCTGCTTCCTCTCTAGATCAGCTCTCCCACCCTCCAGACATTAAGGTCAATCTAACATTCTAGATTTCCACCGAACATCTCCACTTCCATTCCAAAGCATATGAAGCTGAACCGTCATCACAGTTACCACCGAGCAGTCTTCCTGTTTGTCAATGACCCTGCTCTTGTCTTGTCACCCAGACTCAGAACGTGGAGAAATTTCATTGATTCAGCATACACACTAATTCCGCTCATCAGGAGAGAGAACTCCCTGGAAACTGGAGTACCAGGGTAATATTATATCCCAGTCCTCTTGGGTGTGCTTTCTGGACATCTTAAGTTATTACCTAAAACTCCTTGCCATCAGGGGCTGGAGTTCACATTGTCTCTGTGTGCTTTATTGTAGTTCCGTCAACGGATTTTCTGGATGTAGAAGTGGACCTCCCCATACATTCCTAAATTACTACCACGGGTTTCAGAAATATTTCCATTTTAGCATCATGGGAAAACTTCAGCCATTACAATCATATCATGTTCAATTTTTTAAAAAGAAGTTTGCTGCAAATCAAAAGACCACCCACTAGAGGGGCGCGTAGGTGGCTGAGTCGGTTGAGAAACCGACTTCAGCTCAGGTCATGATCTCATGGTTGATGGTTTAAACCCTGCACTGTGTAACAGCTCAGAGTCTGGAGCCTGCTTCGGATTCTGTGTCTCCCTCTCTCTCTCTCTCTGCCGCTCCCCAGCTCGTGCTCTCTCGCTCTCTCTCTCAAAAATAAATAAACGTGAAAAAGAAAAAAAGACCATCCACTAGAAAATAAGAAGTCAATGGCAGGAGACAACCCTGTAAGGGAAAGAAACCGGATTGGCCTTGGTCCTCAGACCAAGCAGTCGCTCTGTGATCGGCAGAGGGCGCTGTGAACAGCTCCTGCAACTCTAGGGAACAGGACTAGCTGTGGGGACCTTGGATTGCAGAAAATTAATCGTAGCATAATGCAGCTTAGCTCAAGGAGATGACGTAAATACAAACAGTCACACTTTAGAGGCACCTGGGTGGTTCAGTCGGTTAAGCGCCCAACTCTTCATTTCAGCTCAGGTCATGATTTCACAGTTCATGGCTCTGTACTGACAGTGTGGAGCCTGCTTGGGATTCTTTCTCCCTCTCTCAAAATAAATAAATAAACTTAAAAAAAAAAAAAAAAGAGTCACACTTTAGACAGCAGCCAGATTCTGGGGTGAAAACCCAAATGACTATGTGGGCTTCATTTATAGGTCATGTGGTATGGAAAAAGACCATTTTTAATATATTAGAATCATATTTTGCTTACTTGCAGAGGATACTGGAACAAAACTAGATTGAAGGAATAGAAGGTTTGGGTTCCCAGTTCACCCTCCTCATATGTGATCAGATGAGCAGAATCACTGGAAATACAGTCTCTCACTTCCTCTTTGCTTCTCTTTTCTATTCCACACACAGATGAATTTGTCAATGTTTATGCATAATAAGACAACTTCCCTCAGTAATTCCAAACTGTGGTGAGAAGTAGTGATTCCCACAGAACATGAAGGAGGCACATGGAAAAGCACATTAAATCCATGCAGGCAAGAGCTAGAGGCTTCTGGGAGCATATCTGAACTTGGCATTGAATAATGGATATCATTTAGAGAGTAAGTGATGTGAGGAGAGCAGTCTAGAAAGAATAGCAAGCAAAGACACAGAAGTAGGGATGTGCAGAGCTCATAATTTAGGGAAAAGGACTGATCCAAGGTCGCTGGGTCTAAGACTATGTGATGGGAAAATGTGTTAAGAGTAAGATTAGAAAGGAATCTAATCTTCACTCTATAGCCATAAAAAAGATGTGTGATCATACATGAGAAAGCCACTGTGTGGGCCTCCAGAATACAGAATCTAAGCACTAATGGCCCTTACAGGTCTTCTGGAGACAGCTTCTCTGATTTTTTCCCCTGAGAATCTCCCCCATAGCATCGTTCTGTGTGGGAGGGAACCCACAGGATACGGGCAAGTCTGTGGCCTTCGATTCATCAGAATGTGAGGAAATAACTGAGCCTCAGTTTCCTCAGGTACAAAATGGGGACAGTGACTTGCCTGGTACATAGGATTGCGATGAAGACCAAGTGGTTAGGATCACAGACTTTGGAACAACATGAACTAGCTGTCAGGACCTCAGGTAGGTAATTCTCTTAATTTCATTGAACCTCGGATTCTCTTCAATAAAATGATAATATTTACCTTGTATGCTTGATATGAAGATTAACTGATAAAATGGCTATAAAATGCTTAGCCAAAGCATGGCATACAATACTCAGTAAATATTACTTATCATAATTACTTAATGAATGATATTTTATTGTCTGAAAACACATGATTTGTTCCCAAAAGACTTCTTTTGGGAGACTGCCTAAATCGTGCAAACAAATGCAACAAAATTCACGGGGACCCATGAGCCCGCAAATTCCTAGTTAACTCCAACACAGGCGGGCCACGCCTCCAACCGTGCAGGCCACGCCCCCAGTCGCTAGCAGAACCCGCCCTTCAGCTCTCCTCCCCGGCCCCGCCCCTCCGGCCTAGCACGCGCACGCCTCCCATTCCGACGCGCCTGCGCAGGGTAGGCTTCCTTCAGAGGCTATGAGGGTGCTGGTGCGGCGTTGCTGGGGTTCTCGGCCGGCTGGTGGCGGTCCGGACGCAAGGCAGATCCCCCAGTGGCGAGCGCTGGCCGGGCTTGGTGCGTCCCCTGGCGGGGAAGACGGCCGGGGCGTCCGAGTCCGCGAGAAGCCGCCCTGGCGGGTGCTCTTCTTCGGTACGGACCAGTTTGCCCGAGAGGCGTTGCGGGCGCTGCACGCCGCCAGGTACCGGGGCCGGGGCTTGGGGGGCCCGGCTGCCGAAGGCGCTGCTGCCGAGCCACTGCGCCAGCTCCGAGGGCTTGGACTCCTCGTCAGGGATAGCAGCGGCGCCGGAAGGGTCTGGGCCCAGATCTTGGCGTCTCCGGGCGCCCGGAAGGTGCACCGTTCCCGTCTGGTCCCTCCGGTCTACACTCCGGCTCCCGGCTTTATCCGTTCTCCTAGCGCTACCGGGCGCTTCAAGGGGCCAAGCCCGCGCTAGTCGTTTTGCATACCTCATCCACCACAGCCACCACCCTCTTGCCGCATTTGTGTGTAAGGAAACCGGAGCTCGGAGAGGTTAGGAGATTGCCCAAGGTCATCAAATGAGCTGGTTCGGCCTTGAAACGGGGTCTGACTTCAAAGTCCTCCCCTTTCCACTTACTCCTTCTGCCTCCTCTTCATCTAATTTGTACCCTTCAATCCTTTGGGCTTCTTGCCGGTCACAGGCATACCCATGTCTCACTTTCCTGCCCCCCATCTCCTTGTATGCAACGGGACTCAGTTTTCTGGAGCCAAAATGAGGACATAGTCCACAACCGAACTACTTTCAACTGAATAAATTTACAAATCAGAACTCTTAGGTGTACATTTAGTATTTCTGAAATTTAACAAATCTTATTTACAGGGGAACGAATTGAGACCCACTCTGTTCTGAAAGTCCGTATGGTATATGGTAGTGGCTCTACCCACATATACTGCTCTGCCTTCTTTCTTCCAACTTCCGTTTGTTATTTCCCCACTCCGTTTTTTCCTGATGTGTCCCCAACACTCATTTCTGCCTTCTCCAAGTCTTCCCTGCAGATTCTACACAGCAGCCCTCCTATTGACTCCCCCGTCAATCCCCTTGTATCATATCCCTCCCTCCAGTGCTCTGCCCTGGCACCCAGAAACACTCCCTTCATACATGTTCCCTTTGCATACCCTCCCTGATGTACTCTCCACATGCTGCTTTCCCCAAATTGCCTCCAGAATCGCACTGCTTGTGTGCTGACCTTTCTGCTGATGTTTCACTTGGCAACTCCATTATTGTGCTTTGTCGCTATATACTAATTTCCTTATTACTTCTCCATACCTGATGCGATACCTGCTAAATTAATTAACCCCACCCCCGGGTACTGGAATACTACATAGCAGGTAAAAAGAAAGTAGTAGTACTAAATGTACTGCTATGAAATGATGCCCATGGGTGTGTGTGTGTGTGTGTGCAAAGTATTTATTGTTTGACTAGCACATGGTTGTGGTACAAAATTCAAAAGGTTCAAAGGATATACAGTGAAAAGTCAGTTCCTTCTGTCTCTATCACTTCCCAGTTCCTCTCTTCACAGACAGCTACTGTTTCCAGTTTTTTATTTTAGAAATGTTCGACAGATATACAAGCAAGTGTATATTTAACCCACTTTTTAAAAAGACTCATAAAATGGTATATATAGTGTTGAGAGGAAAAAAACAAAATGCAGAGCAATATATATAATATCCTAGTTGTGTAAAATGTCTGTACTGTATGTGTTTCTGTATGCACAGGAAATTTCTAGAGTCATGCCATCCAAACAGTAGCCACTAGCCACATGTGGCTCTTTAAAAATAATTAAAATTAAATACAAAATAAAAACTCAGTCAGTTGTACTAGTTTTAATCACTTACCCTTAAATGTTTTGTGAATTTAACCACAAAAGTACTGTGGAAGTATGGGAGGTAGTTTAGCTTTGAGTCATTGTCTTAACATTTTCTTCCAATCTTTCCATCGTAGGGAAAACAAAGAGGAAGAGTTAATTGAAAAATTGGAGGTGGTCACAGTGCCCTCCCCATCACCAAAAGGACTGCCAGTGAAGCAATATGCTGTCCAATCTCAGCTTCCCGTGTATGAGTGGCCAGATGTGGGATCTGGAGAATATGACGTTGGAGTGGTAGCTTCATTTGGCCGACTTTTGAGTGAGGCTCTTATTCTTAAATTTCCCTAGTAAGTTTTTTTTAAAGGAAATAAAGTATAGAGGACTTGGTCTTTGCATATGGGCCTGGTGTTTAAAGTGCAATGACTTGAATTCTAGTTCTGCTGTCTTTAGTATTTTAAGGTAAAAAAAATTGTGTTGGTGTCACGAATATATGATGCTCTTCATCTATGGGCTCTCACTCACCCTCACTTAAATTCCTTGTTTATGGGGACACCTGGGTGGCTCAGTGGGTTGAGCTTCTGATTTCAGCTCAGGTCATGATCTCACAGCTCATGAGTTCGAGCCCCCCATCGGGCTCTGCTCCTGTCAGCACACAGCCTGGTTCCAATCCTCTACCCCCCTCTCTGTGCCTCTCCCCTCCTTGCGTCTTCTCTCTCTCAAAAATAGATAAACATTAACAAGAATAATAAAATAAACTCCATGTATATGCTGACGGCTCCCAAATTTGTCCCTCCAGTTCAGATTTCTCCCTGAATTCCAGGCCACTGATGCACACTGCCTCCTCCACAGTTCTGCTTGGGTGTCTGATAGGCGCCTTACACATCAGATGTCCTAAACTGCATTCCTGAACTTGTGCCCCAAACCTGCTTCTCCCTACGTCTTCATCTCAGCAAATGGCAACTCTACCCTTCTAGTTGTTGAGACTCAAAACCTTTCAGTCATTCTTATTGCTTATCTCACCCCACACATCCAGTCCATCAGGAAATTCTATTGGGCTCTGCCTTCAAATTCTATCTAGAATCTGACTGGCTCTGTCAACACTTTTACTGCTGTTCTCACTGTCATTCTGCAGTAGCCCCCTAACTGGCGTCTATTCCTGTCCTTGGCCTTCTCAGTCTTTTACCAACCCAGCAGCCAAGCAGGGGAGAGGCAGAGGGAGAGAGAGAATCTTAAGCAGGCTCCACGCCCATCGCAGAGCCCAGCTTGGGGCTCAGTCTCACAACTGTGAAGTCATCATGACCTGAGCCAAACTCAAGAGTCAGACACTGACTGACTGAGCCACCTAGGTGCCCCAAAATGATCCTTTTAAAGCAGAAGTTTGATCATGTCATTCTGCTCAAAATTCTCTGGTGTTTTCCCATCTCAGAAGAGGTCAGAGTCCTTATATGGGCCTACCTACTGGGTTTGGTCCCCTCCTTGCTGTCTTAGTGTTATTCCTCAGGTTCACTCCGCTCCAGCCACACTACACTGGCTTCTCTGCTGTTCTTGAACTTGCCTAGCATTTACCTTCTTCAAGATCTCTGTACTTATTCCCTCTGCCTGGAATATGTTTGCATGTCTTATTCCCTCACCTCTTCACATCTTACTGATAAAATTTTCTGTGACTCCTATTAAAATTGTAGTCTCCTACCTAATACTCCTACTCCTCTGCTTTATTTTTCCCCACAGCCCTTAGAACCATCTGGCAGACTTTTTGCACTTTTTTGTTGTTGTTTATCTCCCACCCTTTGCGCATAAGCTCCCTGAGGGCAGAATTTCTTCTCCTTTGGTTCAGTGTTGCTTGTATCCCAGCACTTAGAACAATGCCAGCACATGAACTGTGCTCAGTAAATATTTGTTGGATCAATGAGACTGGTCTGAACAGAGCTTTGAATATAAGACTCTTATCTCTTAGACATACACTCCCAAGTGCATATTCCTGCGGGGGAGACATCATTAAACTAAGATAGCTTACTTAGTAAATGATTTAAGTTGCTCATCTATGGGCAATACGTGTGTTAGGGTAAAAAAAATACATCATTGGATGGGGATTCAAGAAGCTTGTTTTAGGCATTCTATATGCAAACTAAGTGAAACAAGGGTAATTATGTGACTAAACTATAAACATTCACATTGTCCATGAGATGCACAGTAGGGTTTGAGTAGTTCTTCTCATACAGTATAAAAGGTATTTTTTGCTTTTATTTAAAAACTCCAAGGGGCGCCTGGCTGGCTCAGTCAGTGGAGTATGTGATTCTTGATCTTGGGGTTTTAAGTTCAAGCCCCATGTTGGGCGTAGAGATTACTTAAAAAGTAAAATCTTTAAGAACTCCCAGACATCACAGATTATTGTGGAACACCTTTGGAACAGTGAGTTTGTTCTTGTTCTGTTTTTAATTGAGTTTCATT
Source organism: Puma concolor (assembly GCF_028749965.1). Taxonomy (NCBI): domain Eukaryota; kingdom Metazoa; phylum Chordata; class Mammalia; order Carnivora; family Felidae; genus Puma; species Puma concolor. The sequence goes on along the minus strand of NC_141672.1, from coordinate 109,030,103 downwards.
GGCCTTTTATGGTAATAAAGTAAACTTAATCTCTGGCTCCATTTACTGATGATATAAGACTAGATTTTCTTTTATTTATTTTTGAGAAAGAGAGAACACACGAGCAGGGAAGGGGCAGAGAGAGAGGGGAGACAGAATCCCAAGCAGGCTCTGCACTGTCAGTGCAGAGCCCGACGCAGGGCTCAAACTCACCAACCGTGAGATCATGACCTGAACTGAAATTGAGAGTAAGGTGCTTAACCAGCTGAGCCACCCAGGCACCTCAGGTATAAGACTAGATTTAACTTTGTTTTTCAAACTTTCTCAGGAAGTATAATGATAAAAAGTAGCATATTTGTTTAGGTAGCAGGAACTAAATGGTAAAGCCCATTTGCACACTAATTTCTGCCTTTTTCTGACTCAGTGGCATATTGAATGTCCATCCCAGTTGCCTCCCGAGGTGGCGTGGTCCAGCGCCTATAATCCATACCGTGCTTCATGGAGACACAGTTACTGGAGTGACAATTATGCAAATTAGACCTAAAAGGTAGAAGATATTTTCTTTTCTCTAGACTTTGTAATTTTCAATGTTGCTGTCAATCTGTTTGGAAGGGACATGGAAGTAGATGAATGGATGGTGCCAATTCCTCTTAACTCCAGAGTGCCTTCCCTTTCTGTCTTTTCCTGGTTTCTAACACAAACTATATGTGGTTTTGTATTATGAAGTATCTCTTTAAAGTCCTTGTGAAATGTGTGGCTTGTTGATTGAAATAAATTATACCATTAACAAGTGGATTTCTTTAAAAGATGTGTAAATGAGAGGTGGATTTTTGTATATTAGTTATTACAAATCTCAGTTCTGTTAGCCTAGGTTTCTGTGGTCAAAAATTTTTGGAACCTGAAATAAGACTATATTGTATGCCAATGTGTAATATAACTGTCTTAAACATTTAATTATTTTAAAATCATACTGTGGTTTAAGAAACAGGATTATATCAAGTTGCTATCTGTTATCACCTAATGTCCCCATAGAAAATAATTCACAGGTTCACAAGAACAGCTGTATATCTAGGATTTGCTTTAACTAACTTCAGAAAAAGGGAGGAACATGTGAAACAAGTTGCAAAACTTTGATGATTCTAAAATCTGGGTGATGTTATTTGGGGATCAGGTGACTATTCACTCTAGTTTTATGGATGTTTGTAATTTTTCATAGTAAGAATTTTATTAAAGCTTATAGAATAGAAATTAAATTGAAATTAAATTGGAACTATAATTAACAACCACAAAGTTAAATATTTAAAATAAAGCATATTTCTAATAAAAGTTGATAGCCAGTATTTACAGAGCTAGATGTAAAAATGTAAGACTATGGGAATGCAAATACACTTGTTCCTACTTATAATCACCAGTGATTATAATCCAGGCAAAACTCTTGTCTTTTGAGAAAGGAATTATAGGAAGAAATCATTATGAATTTAATTGTACTTCCTTGGAAAATCAATTTTTTGCTCTATGCCTTCATTGTATAAATAGAAACTTTTTAAATACTATTTATTGCTAAAGGTATAATTATTATTTTTAATGTTTTTTATTTTTTATTTTTGAGAGAGAGACAGCGTGTGAGCAGGGGAGGGACAGAGAGAGAGGGAGACAAAGAATCCAAAGCAGGCTCTAGGCTCTGAGCTGTTAGCACAGAGCCCGAAGCGGGGCTCAAACCCATGAACCATGAGATCATGACCTGAGCCAAAGATGGACGCTTAACAGGCTGAGCCACCCAGGAGCACCAAGGTGGAATTATTTGTAACTGCAATTAAATCCCTAATGTGCAGCTTCATACTTATTTCCTTTGGGAAAAAATAGATTTAAGATCTAAATACAGGCAAGATTTTACTTATTTCAGACTGACCTTTCTCTTTGGCTAATGGCTAACAGTCAAATTCACAGCCAGGGTTAAACTATTCTTGTGATGTGTAAACACTCATGTAGACAAACACATTGATCTTAAAAAATAGTAATGTTATCATTTGCTTTTGCTTTTCTATAGGTTTGACGTAGGCCCAATTCTCAAACAGGAAACGGTTCCTGTGCCACCTAAGAGCACCGCAAAGGAACTGGAGGCAGTGCTGTCAAGACTGGGTGCCAACATGGTACAGTTCTCCCATATCCCACTGCTTTCTACTCATTCAGTAGGTCTCCTAACTGTTTATGATGAAAGGAACACTTGCATGATGTGAAATTTGCAGCTGTTTTCTATTAAGTGATTTCTATCCCTGGCTTTCTAAAATTTAGGTTGGCATTTCTCATGTAAGTCTTTGAGAAATTTATCGAGTACGTGCTTAATAAAGGCTCTCAAATGAAATGCATGTGTTTCTGTGGTCCACCACACCACGTTTCAGAGGCCTTTAGACTCTTCTTGCCAGTCTCACCCTCAGTCTCATAGAATCACCTGGTGCCCCCGTCAGACTGGCCAGTGGCCATTCACTCGGTGACTGGGCACTTCTCCCACTTCTGTGCCTGTGCGGCCGCCATCGCCTCCACACACACTGGAGCTCTGTGGACCCCCTTGCTATACACGAGCTCTTCAGCTTTGTGTAGCTTGAATCTGCATACAGTAGGTCTGAGTGAATGCTTAGTGACCAAATTAATGATTTTCACATGAACTAGTTAATTTTCTATAGAGGACAGTTTTCCCCCATCTAGATGGTGCTTTCTAATCTAGGCACTCGCCTCAGAAGTGTTTTTGTAATAGTGGCTCTCATTTATCGAGCACTGGCTCATGTGCCAGGACTATTCTAGAAACTCTGTAGACATTATTATTATTATTATTATTTTACCTTCCCAATAAACTTCTCAAATAACTTTTCCACAATACATGCTGGTAGGTGGTGGAATTGGGATTTGAACCCAGAACTGTGTGACTCCAGAGTACATTCTCCTTCTTTGAGGCTCCACTCCCTTCTCTCCCTCAGGGTCAGAGTGTGGATTCTGGAGCACATGCTGTCCTGACACCAGAGCTTGCATAGCCAGGCAAAGCTCAGCGTTCTCTAAAAGCATAACATTGCCCCATACCCTGCAGAGAGCAACATCCACACTCAAACTCCATTGAGTAGACACGTGTCATCACAGCTTAAGCCAGTTTACTGCCCTGCCCTGCCACACAGCTCCTTCAAAATGTTTGATAGTGTCATGGTACTGAATTATAATGTATTTCTGTTTTTGTTCTCATCTTGAATGTGTTGCTCTCTCTCTTTTTTTTTAAGCTTATTTCAGTTTTGAAAAATTTGCCTGAGAGTTTGAGCAATGGAAGGCAGCAGCCAACTGAGGGAGTGACACATGGTGAGCGAGGACTGTGGAGACCCTTCCCTCCTCCATGAGGTTTTGTCTGTCTTGATAGCACCTGAACGTCCTGACTTCCTCACTTGCACATTTCTCTTAATTTTGACTAAAGATTTAGTGCTCACTTGTATGTCCCTTTCCAAAGAATGGTTGGTATGGTCTCCCTTCCCCTCTTACCCTTGTAGCCTCATGAAGGTGTAGAAATTTTTTCCCACTTCTTTATATGGAAAAGTACCAAACAGAGTGAAGTTAAAAGATGGTGAATACCTGTTTTATCCAGAGTCAACAATTATTAATGTTTGGCCACATTTTTTTTCTGTGTGTGTATATGTGTGTGTGTGTGTGTGTGTGTGTGTGTGTGTGTGTATTTATTACATATATATTTTTTTAATCTTTTTTTAATGTTTTTTATTTTTGAGAGAGAGAGAGAGAGAGACTCTGTGAGTGGGGGAGGGGCAGAGAGAGAGGAAGACACAGAATCTGAAGCAGGAGCAGGCTCTGAGCTGTCAGCACAGAGCCTGACATGGGGCTCAAACTCATGAACCAAGAGGTTATGACCTGAGCTGAAGTCTGACGCTTAACCAACTGAGCCACCCAGGCACCCCTATTTAGTACATATTTTTAGATTTCTGCTTAATCGTTTGGAAGTATGCATCGTAACCTGTCATCCCTAAATACTTCAGCATGCATCTCTTAAGAGAAATGAACAGTTCCCTAATAGCATCTAATATCCAGTGCATATTTAAATGTTGCTAATTGTCTAAAAACTTATTTTTTAGCCATATATTTTTTCAAACTAACATCTAATTGTAATTAGTTGTTATGTCTCCTTAATCTAGAGTAATTTCTCCACAAATTTTTTCCTTCCATGTCATTGACTTTTTGAAGAGACCAGGCTAGTTGTCTTTCCTTCCAGTGTTGTTTTAACTTGTTTTTCTAGCCCTTAGATTTCTTGTGAATTGGAATTTTTAAAGGCTTGATTAGACTCAGGCTTGAAGTTTTTGGAAAGGGTATTTCATAGATGATATTGTGTTCCAATGATATTTGTTTCAGTTTGTTTTTAATTTTAAGGATTGCTTTTTATTTTTATGATTTGTTTCTTGAACATGTAAAACATTTACGTGATTCAAAAGTCAAAACTGTTTAAAAGGGTATACTCAGAGAAGTGTTGCCTCTGTCTACTCCAGTCTACTCCAGTCTTTGGATGTCACATCAGTGAGCCATAATACCAGGGTTGTATCAAGGCTGGTGAGGTTAAGTTGGATCACTTGGTTGAGTCCAGTACAAAGATTTATTTCCGCTTTTGCAGGGGTAGGTAATCTGTGGGGTAATGCTTTGGCACCATGCAAACATCCTGCTCTCTAACAGCCTTTCACATAATAATTTTGGCATGGGTTGATGCTTCTTTGTTAAATGATTTATTTCATTAGGGATTGCAAAAATGGTGATTTTCCAATTACTTTTACCTTTAATACTTGACATTATTCTGTAAAGAAGAGCTTTTCATCATTAATTGAAGATGAATTTTAGTTCATCCAAAAATGGTAGGATCAATGCTTGATTCTTTCTGTAACTACCAATTTTTAGAGTAAGAAGTGGGTGCCATAATCACCTTCAATTATGGTAGCAAATGAGATTTTGAAATTATTATATGACTCATGAATGTTCATTTATTGTGTTTTACAGTTAGTTGCATTTATAATTCTTTATACTGCTCAAGTCATCCCAAATTTGGCCAGTGGGAGCCCCTTAAAGTTGGGTCCTGTATCCTTTATTTTGTTTTTATTAATAAAAAAAATGTTTTTAATGTTTATCTACTTCTGAGAGAGACAGAGGACAGTGTGAGTAGGGGAGGGGCAGAAAGAGAGAGGGGGAAAACACAGAATCTGAAGCAGGCTCCAGGCTCTGAGCTGTCAGCACAGAGCCGGACACAGGGCTCGAACTCTGGATCATGACCTGAGCCAAAGTCGGATGCTTAACCGACTGAGCCACCCAGGTACCCCTGGTTCTGTATCCTTTGACAACCCCAGGTAGTTTTTGAGTGCTTCCTTGCTTTCTTTTTCTAAGATGTCCCAGGCTCACTTTGTGAATTCTCAGCGTTGTTCATTTTAGCAGGGGGTGATATTTAGAAACAGTCTGGTGCAACTGTGTGTTCCAGGTTAAGGTGTCAATAGACAAGGTGAGGCATTATATATATATTTTTTTAATGTTTATTTTTGAGAGAGAGAGAGAGTGCGCGTGCACGTGTGAACAGGGGAGGGGCAGAGAGAGAGAGGGAGACACAGAATCTGAAAATAGGCTCCAGGCTCTGAGCTGTCAGCACAGAGCCTGACACGGGGCTTGAACTCTGAACAGCAAGATCATGACCTGAACCAAAGTCAGACACTTAACTAAGCCACCCAGGCATCCTGAGGCATTATATTTTTTAAATAATACTTGAGTTCATACTGTCACTGATTTAAATTTTAATTTCAGGGCTTTTCTTATATTTTCTTTTAAACTGTTAATACTTTCGGGGCGCCTGGGTGGCGCAGTGGGTTAAGCGTCCGACTTCAGCCAGGTCACGATCTCGCGGTCCGCGAGTTCGAGCCCCGCGTCGGGCTCTGGGCTGATGGCTCAGAGCCGATTCTGTGTCTCCCTCTCTCTCTGCCCCTCCCCCGTTCATGTTCTGTCTCTCTCTGTCCCAAAAATAAATAAACGTTCAAAAAAAAAATTAAAAAAAAAATAAACTGTTAATACTTTCAAAAATTAACACTGACCTATTTATTTAATTGCTAGGCATAAAATAGTTTCAAAATTACAACACCAGTATTACTATAAACAGTAAAACTACTGAGTAATATTTCAGATTTCTCTGCAGTTTTTTTGTCCATAGACTGCAAAGAGTGTGCAGTCAGAGTACCGTGTTCAAAACTTACTGGAGATGATTATTTTTTCCATGTGGTTTTGTTATCTAGTTTGATATATAGTTAAATTTATTTGCTTCAATTTGTTTTTAATTTTCAGAGTTGCTTTTTTTCCTCTTTATGATTAAATTTGATTTTTTGAATCACATAAAACATCTCTGTGATTAAAAAATTTAAGCCATTTGAGGAATTATACTCAGAGGAGTTTCACTTCCATCCCTAGTTCCTCCTTCCGGTTTCCCTCCCTCTGTAAGTAACTAAATGAGTTTCTGATTTAGCCTTCCAGTTGTTTCCTTTTATCAAAATAAGCAAAACCACATATTTTTTATTGATTTTTCCTTTTTTTCTTTCACAAAAGGTGGCATAAAATATACACTCTTTTGTGCCTTTGGGTTTTTTTTAACTTAACAGTGTACCCTGGAAACCCTTTCCTATCAGTAAGAAGAGATTTTCCTTGTTCCTTTTTTTTTTTTTAATTTTTTTTAATGTTTATTTATTTTTGAGAGAGAGACAGAGAGTGAGTGGGTAGGGGTAGAGAGAGAGAGGGAGACACAGGATCTGAAGCAGGTTCCAGGCTCTGAGCTGTCAGCACAGAGCCTCATGTGGGGCTCTAACCCACAAACTGTGAGATCATGACCTGAGCTGAAGTCAGATGCTTAACTGACTGAGCCACCCAGGCGCCCCACCTTGTTCCTTTTTATGGCAGCATAGTCCTTACTTGTGTGGATAGATCATAATTTATTCAACAGAACCCCTATTGATGGGCACTTTGGGTGTTTCCAAGCTTTTGCTATTTCAAATAATCCCATTGTAGATAACTTGGAGCATATTTTACTTCCTAATCAAATAGATGAGAAATTGCATCTTGGAGTAGTTTTAGTTTACGTTACTTCTATGAGTGAGGTTGAGGATCTTTTTATATGTTTAAGGACTAATTGCATTTCTTTTTTCTGGGAAAGGACATTATATCTTTTGCCCATTTTTCTATCACATTTTTGGTCTTCTCAGCTTTTAGGAGTACTTTATATAACAGATTTTTAAAAATTTTTCTTTAATGTTTGTTTATTTTTGAGAGAGAGACAGAGCACAAGCAGGGGAGGGCCAGAGAGTGAGGGAGACACAGAATCTGAAGCAGGCTCCAGGCTCTGAGCCATCAGCACAAAGCCTGATAAGGGGCTTGAACTCAGGAACTGTGAGAGCATGACCTGAGCCGAAGTCAGACTTCACTTAACTGACTGAGCCACCCAGGTGCCTCTATGTAATAGATTTAAATAAATCTATATGATATAAAGTACTCCTAGATATGTTATTATAATATTACATAGATATATATATAGGTTAGCATATAACATATTTATTATAAATCTAAAGTGTTGTGATAAAAATTATAGATACTTTCAGTTTGTTTTTTCACTTAATTTATGACCTCTCCGTCTTACAAAAGGTTGTTTTTAGTAAAAGCTTACTTTTATGTAGTCATATTTATCATTCTTTAATTGCTTCTGGATTTTGAGTCATTCTTAGGAGGGCTTTTTCTACACCCAGGTTATAAAGAAATTCACCCATTTTTCTTATAGTATTTGTATAGTTAATTTGTTTATTTTTACTTCATATTATGGAAAATTTCAAACATATTCAAAAGTTGAGAAAATAATACAAGTTCTCTTATATCTATTATTCAGCATCAATGTTACCAATTCATGGCCATCGAACCTGATATTTATTCTTGCTGTTGGCTTTATCTTTCAGCCCCTAAGATTTCTGCTGGTACCAGCTGTATAAAATGGGAGGAGCAAACTTCAGAGCAGATATTCAGACTTTATCGTGCCATTGGAAATATAGTAAGTTGGAAGTCAGATTGCAGTTTTACTTAATTGTCTTTGTGTGTGTGTGTGTGTGTGTGTGTGTGTGTGTGTGTGTAAATAGTTTTATTTAGGACTGAATCTCAAACCTAAGAATCCTGAAATTCATTTTATTTTTAAAACTTTAAAAAAAAATTTTGGTCAAATACAACATAAATTTACCATTTCAACAATTTTTAAGTGTATAAATCAGTAGCATTAAGTACATTCATTTCATTGTGCAAACCATTGCCACTGTCCATCTCCAGAACTTGTTCATCATCCCATACTGAAACTCTGTACCCACTGAACACTGATTCCCCCATCTCCCCTTCCCACAGTCTCTGGTAACCACTGTCCTGCTTTCTGTCTCTTAGAATTTGCTTATTCTAGGTACCTCATATAAATGGTATCATACGATATTTGTCCTTTTGTGTCTGGCTTGTTTCACTTTGCATAATGTCTTCAAGGTTCATCAATGTTGTAGCATGTATCAGAATGTCATTCCTTTAAGTTTTTATATGGGCCTTAGAATTACAAAGCACTTTTGAATATATATATATTGCAGTTTCCCATAACCAAGTTTTATTACCCATTTCATGGATGAGGGGAATGATGGGTGCCCCGTCACTAAATAATATAAATCTCATTCCTAATCTATTGCTTTTTCCAGTACGTCTTTCTGCCTGTAGCCAATTTTTTACAACAGAATTCTTAAATACTCAATTTCTACAGATAGTATACCAAATGGAGTTGTAACTTTAAATTACTTATTTATTACATAATTCTTTATTTGTACTTACAGTATTTATTAAATACTTACTAAAATACCTGGGGTGCCGGGCTGCCTCAGTTAGTGGAGGATGTGACTCTCAGTCTCGAGGCTGTTAAGTTCAAGCCCCACGTTGAGGGTGTAGAGATTACTTAAAATCTTTTTAAAAAACTAAAAATAAATACTTATTAAAATGCCTGAGGGACGCCTGGGTGGTTCAGTAGGTTAAGCGTCTGACTCTTGATTTCAGCTCAGGTCATGATCTCGTGGTTTGTGGGTTCGAGCCCCATGTCGGGCTCTGCACAGTGCAGAGCCTGTTTGGGATTCTCTCTCTCTCCCTCTCTCTCTCTCTCAAAATAAATGAGAATAAACTTTAAAAAATAAATAAAAATAAATAAATAAAATGCCTGAGTTAAATTCTCAGTTCTTTGACAAATTTACTGTTTTTTTTCCCCTTCATTTTGATAGCCTCTTGTGTTGTTTGAACTCCAGGCCTACCAAGTGTGGGATTTTTAATGGACCACCTGTTATTAATGTTGGTTAAAAAGGAGAGCTGTCACTGAATATCTTTAGCATGCCAAGTTCTTCAGTGAAGATCACAATCACACATTGTGGGTATTATCTGATTTTAAGTTGATGAAATTGAGGCTTGAAGTAGAGAATGGATGGTTATTGAATGATGTTGCACAAGGTCACATTTTTAGTTAGTGAGAGTCAGGTTTTGAACCAGATCTGTCTCACTGTAAACCTTGTACTTTCCCCATTGCAGCAGAATGACGTAGGGAAAGGAACATGGACTTTAGAGCCAGACAGAGCTGGGTTTCCTCTTGTCTCTGCCACTTCCTAGTTTGGTAGACTTGGGAAAGTTATTTAGCTTCTGAGCTTTAGTTTGTTCATCTGAAAATTAGGGCTGATATAATGTATAAGAAGCATCTAGTATAGTTTCTGGCAAAGAGTACGTACTCATTAAATGTTATCTGCTATTATTCACATATTCGTGCATTCATTAAACAAAATATTTTTTGAGAGCCTATTATGTGTCAGGCATTGTTCTGGGTACTAGAAATACAAATGATGTGAGAAGATGGAAACAAGCAAATAAAAAAAATATCAGTGTGATAAATTTTTTGATGAAAATTAAAATAGGATAATGTGATAGATTAACTGGAGGTTATTTTAGATTTGGTAGATGGGGAAGGAATCTCTGAACTGAAATTTAAGTTTAGATCTGAAAGACAATAAGGAGCCAGTCATGCCAAGCTCAGGAAAAGAGCATTTCAGACAGAGGGAGCAGCTAGTACAAAACCTAAGGAAGACTAAACAAGATAAAGACCTCACAAGAAAAGAAAGCCACGTGAATATAGCGGCTTCACAAGAATAGACTTCACAATAAAATAGGCTTTACAATATAGACTTTACAAGAAAAGAAAACCACCTTATGAATATAGCAGCAAAAATCCTCAGCAGAATTACCAAACCAAATCAAACAATGTATAAAAAAGGATTATATTCCATGACCAAGTGGGGTTTATCTAAGGAATGCAAGATTGAATCAACATACAAAAATCTATCTATTAACATACCATATTAATAGAATAAAGAGCATATAATTTACTCAACAGAGGCAGAAAAAGCATTTGACAAAATCCAACACCATTTCAGGATAAAAATGTTCAACAAACTAAGAATAGAAGGGAACTTCCTCAACCTGACAAAAATCCACAGCTAACATATTTAATGGTGAAGGCCTGAAAGCTTTCCCCCTAAGATCAGGAATGAAACAAAAATGTCCACTCTCACCACTTCTCTTCAACATTCTACTGGAGGTTATAGCTAAGGCTATCAGGCAAGAAAAAAGAAACAATACAGAATCAGACTGGAAAGGAATAACTAAAGTTCTATGTACAGAATCATAAAGAATCCAAAAGAAACTTTTAGAGCTAATAAGCAGTAAAGAAGACCTAAGTAAATGGAGAGACCTTGTTGTTCATGGGTTGGAAGAGTATTGTTAAGATGGCACTATTCCCCAATTGATCCACAGACTCAACGCAATTCCTATAAAAATCCCAGTTGACGTCTTTGCAGAAGTTGACATGCTTATCGTAAAATTCATATGGGATCCCAAGAGACCCAGAATAGCCAAAAAATCTTGAAAAAGAAGGACAAGATTAAAGAACTCACCGTTCCTAATTTCAGAACTTACTACAAAGCTTCACTAATGAAGACAGTTGGGTACTGATATAAGAATAGACCTGTTTCTCAATGGGATAGAATTGAGAGCCCAGAAATAAACCTTCACATTCGTGGTCAATCGATTTTTGATAAGGGTGCCACCATAATTTGATGGGAAAAGAATAGTCTTTTTTTTTTTTAAGTTTATTTTTTTAGATGGAAAGTATGAGCAGGGGAGGGGCAGAGAGAGGAAGAGAGAATCCCAAGTAGGCTCTGTGCTGTCAGTGCAGAGCCCAACGTGGCTCAAAGTTGAGATCATGACCTGAGCCAAAACCAAGAGTCGGACACTTAACTGACTGAGCCACCCAGGCACCCCGGGAAAGAATAGTCTTTTTAACACATGGTGCTTGGACAACTGGATATCCACACTCAAACAAATTTGGATTCCTACCTCACACCATGTATAAAAACGAACTCCAAATGGATCAGAGACCTAAATATAAGAGCTGAAATGATAAGACTCTTGGAAGAAAACCTAGGGATAAATCTTCATGATCTTGAATTAGGCAATGGTTCTTAAATATGTTGCCTAAAGCTTAAGTAACCAAACTAAAAATAGAGAAATTGGATTTTTTTAAATATTTATTTATTTTTGAGAGACTGAGACAAAGTGAGACTGGGGGAGGGGCAGAGAGAGAGGGAGACACAGGATTGGAAACAGGCTCCAGGCTCCGAGCTGTCAGCACAGAGCCTGACGCGGGGCCCGAACCCACAGACTATGAGATCATGACCTGAGCTGAAGTTGGACGCTCAACCGACTGAGCCACCCAGGTGCCCCAGAAATTGGATTTTAAAATTAAAACCTATTGGGGCTTCAAAGAACACTATCAAGAAAATGAAAAGACAGCTTACAGAGTGGAAGAAAATATTGGCAAATCACATATCTGATAATTGTCTAGTATCCAGAATATATAAAGATCTTATACAACTCCACAACAAAAAGACAAAACATCGTCATTAGAAAATGGGCCAAGCATCTGAATAGATATGTCTTCCAAGAAGATCTATAAATGGCCACTAACAACATGAAAAAGTGATGATTTTCATTAGTTGCCACAAAAATACAAATCAAAACTGTACAGAGATACCACTTCATACCCGCTAGGATTGCTATAATTAAAAAAACAATAACAAGTGTTGACATGGATAGGGAGAAATTGGGAACCGTCATACATTGTTGGTGGGAATGTAAATGGGTGCAGGTGCTATGGAAAATAGTTTGATAGTTCCTTAAAATATTAAACACAGTTACATTACTATATAATGATCCTTATCTTGTATAATTCACCTTTTCTCTCTACTGAGAACAAGCTTGTGCTATAACAGAATGAGAACCTAGGAGCCAGGAGGTAAAATTTGATTCCTAGAGCTCCCATTTACTAACCAAGAGCAAAACTCCTTTCTGGGTTTCTGCTTTTTTACCTCTAAAATGGGGTTAATGACCATGTCCACAGCTGCCAAGATCAAAGGAGATAAACCTTGTGAATTAAATCCGTGCAAACATATGATTTTGACAGTAATGATGGTGGATACTGAAATGACTATATTCTTACCATCCCTTTGCTTTCTGTAATGCTGTGATGATAAGGTGAAGATGATCTTTACCCTCCTCAAGAGCAAGAAGAATATATTCTGAACAAGAACTATATGTCTTGCATGTTTATAACTCTCAGTAAACATAAACCTTTTTTTAGTCAGCATGTTTCAAAAATATTTTGATTTCTTTGAAAGAAAAAAGTTACATGAAAATTGTTTCATAACTCTTACTGGAAGTGGGTGAAAGAAAAATAAGTCAGCAAATTTGAGAAGAGGATATTGTAGTGGGGCGCCTTGGGTGGCTCAGTCGGTTAAGTGTCCGACTGTTTATCTCAGCTCAGATATCGAAATCAGGGTCGTGAGTTCAAGACCCAAATTGGCATGAAGCCTACTTAAAAAATGTTTAAAAATTAAAAAAAAAAAAAGAGGATATTGTACCAAGACATGTCACATTGAAGATCATGAACACCTATGAATCAAATGTATTTAATTCTTTGATGCAATGTTCAAATCTTTGCAACAACCTAATTCTTCTGAAAATTAAATTGTCCTCTTTAGGGAATCTCATAAAAAGAGCATTGAGCTGAGAATGAGAAAACACAGATTCCGGTGCTTGGCTCTCCTAACTAACTGTGTCTAAACTTGGGAATATAGCTGCATTCTCTGGGCCTCACTTTCCTCATCTATTAAATGGAGGATTGAACTACAGCCTGAAAATCAATTTATTTACTTCAGAAATTTGAGAGAACTTGTGTCCTGGTATGTGTTAATTTTTATGAGTCTAAAATCAAAAGTGACAAAAGTGGCATTTCACACTGTGGGGAAAGGTGAGATGGATTGTCCAGTAAATAGGGTTGGGACAACTGATCTGGTTAGCCATTAGAGGAGGAAGCCCTCAAATCCTGCCTTTCAAAGTCAACGTAAAATGTAGATGGATCAAGCATTTAAATATAAAAGAGTAAAGCCACAAAGAACTGGGGAAAAAACACAGTTGAATAATTTTACAATGTTAGTAATCTTAAAGTGTGGGATAGCACTTTTAAGTTTGACATGAACCACTGGAGTCATGAGAGAAAAGATTGGCTAATATTACTACAAAAAACTAAAAAAAGTTACACATAGGAAAAAATTACTGTACCCAAGATTCAAAGTCTACACACTGGGAAAAAAATATTAATAGTAATAAGAAATGGAAAGTAATTGAAATGTCCATCATAAAGGTTTTGGTTGCATAAATTATGGCATAGTCATAAAATGGAATATTGTACAAGTACAGCAGATAAAGACTGAAATAGACATGCATGCACTGATGAAAGTTGCCCACGCTTATTGTTAAGCAAAAAAGTCCCTTTGAAAAACAGTACGCTCTAGATTTTTGTAATATTTGTAGAAAAAACTACAAGGTTATACACATCAAATTGTTAACAGTGGTTACTTCTAGGGATGGGAGTACAGAATACTTACTAAGTTTTTTTAATGTAATTGTGGTAATGCATTTTTTATAATGAACATAAATCTTACATTAGAAATGTTTTGGGTTTTTTTAATGTTTATTTTCGAGAGAGAGACAGAGCGTGAGCAGGGGTGGGGCAGAGAGAGAGGGAGATGCAGAATCCGAAGCAGGCTTCAGGCTCCGAGCTATCAGCACACAGCCTGACATGGGGCTTGAATCCATGAACTATGAAATCATGACCTGAGTCGAAGTCAGCCGCTTAACCAACTGAACCGCCTCTTACATTAGAAATGTTAATAAAGATATAAACATTGATTTTTTTTTAAGTTTATTTATTGACTTTGAGAGAGAGAGCAAGCTGGAAAGGGGCAGAGAGAGAGAGAGAGAGAGAGAGAGAATCCCAAGTATACACTGCCAAGCATGGAGATCATGACCTGAGCTGAAATCCAAAGTTGGTCGCTTAACCAACTGAGCCACCCAGGCACCCCTATTGATTTTTATTTATTTATTTTATTTGTTTATTTAAAAAATTTTTTTAAATGTTTATTTATTTTTGATAGAGACAGAGCATGAGCAGGCGAGGAGCAGAAAGAGAGGGAGACACAGAATCCGAAGCAGGCTCCAGGGTCTGAGCTGTCAGCACAGAGTCCGACACGGGGCTCGAACTCACGAACCGTGAGATCATGACCTCAGCCAAATTCAGACGCTCAACCGACTGAGCCACCCAGGCGGCCCAAACATTGATTTTAAAAGAGTGTTTTAAGGTCTTACAATCTTGGAGACTTATGTAGAAGGCCACACCTGTGTTCTGTTTTGTAAGGTTTAGAGACTTCGCTCCCAATTCCTCTGTAATTGGGAGAGAAGTCAGACCATAATAATACAAAATAGTAGTTGAAAAGGGTTTGGGGGTTAAGTGTATTCTTTTATTATACCTTCTTTAATTTTCTTTGCAGATTCCGTTGCAGACACTCTGGATGGATAATGCCATTAAACTTCTGGAACTGGTAGAAGTTAATAGTTCAATCCTCACTGGTACTAACTTTTGAATAGCTGATGTGGAAAATGTTTTCACTATAGTCCATTTGAAAATGTGTCTTTTTTACCACAGGTTACAGTTACTAAAAATAAGAGTTCTTTTAGTTTGTGTCAGTTCAATAATAATTATATTTTATATTCATTTATTGTCTTGCTCTTTGCAGTGTCCGTTCACATGTATTTTTTCATTCAGTCATTGTAAGAATGTGGGAAGTAGGCAAAGCAGTGTTACTATCCTATTTTAAGCTCTGATTCTTTATACTAAGGTTTTCAGGGAGTGCAAAATGATTTGGTCAGTTTCATTCTGGTGAATATCATAATGAAAATCTTAGTGAGAATCCTAGACCAGGGTGTAGCATTTCATGACACAGTCTGTTCATTCTAAAGCCCATCAGTGCCTCCAAATGTGGTGGACTGAAGGAGTGTGAGTCACAGAGGGAGCTGGCCCAGCACAGAAGGAGTCAGAGTTCCCCAGGAATCTAAGACTTGTTTGGTCATGGATAGAAGGGCCAGCTTAGATCCTAAGCTTCCTGTATACCTCTCCACTGGTAGATAGTTATTTCCCCCAAATGGTCAAAATTTCTAAATTCAGCATTTTTAGTTTATCTTGGGAGACTGGGTGAAGGACGCATAAGTTCCTATGCATACTGAAAGCTTCCCTTTGAGTTTGAGATACACACAGCATTATGGCTCCATTGTAAATTTGGATTACAAAGTCAGGACATCAGCAGGTATGCCCTCTCCAGTATTAGTACTGCCTCCCAGGATGTTTGTTTGATTTTTCAGAAGCGCCATGAAGTTTTTTATAATAATTATTTATTCTAATATCCTTTTCCCCCCATTCTTTAGATCCAAAATTAACAGGACAACCTGTTATTCCAGGATCAGTAATATATCACAAACAGTCACAAATTCTGCTGGTTTGTTGCAAGGTACATTTTTCTTTTAGTTTTAAACTATACTTGTTTTACTGAGTTTAATCATTTTTAGTTAAGATTTTACTCAACTATCCATCAGATTGAACATTGGCTCAATCTGGGCAGTTTTTGGTTTTTTTTTTAATATTTATTTAGTTTTTTGAGACAGAGCATGAACGGGGGACGGTCAGAGAGAGAAGGAGACACAGAATCTGAAACAGGCTCCAGGCTCTGAGCTGTCAGCACAGAGCCCGACGCGGGGCTCGAACTCACAGACCGTGAGATCATGACCTGAGTCGAAGTCAGACGCTCAACCGACTGAGCCACCCAGGCGCCCCTCAATCTGGGCAGTTTAATTTTCTTAAGAAATAGTTGAATCTCTAGTATAATTTTTTTAAAGTGATGTTTTACCAAAGCATTATTACTCAAACAAGATTCAGTAACCTTAGTGCTTTCTTAAAAGAAATTTGTATATTCTCACTAATCCATTGTAAACTAACTTGTTAAAACTAACAAGTCTTGGGGCGCCTGGGTGGCTCAGTCGGTTGAGCGTCCAACTTCGGCTCAGGTCATGATCTTACGGTCCATGAGTTCGAGCCCCGCATTGGGCTCTGTGCTGACAGCTCAGAGCCTGGAGCCTGCTTCGGATTCTGTGTCTCCCTCTCTCTCTGACCCTCCCCTGTTCATGGTCTGTCTCTCTCTGTCTCAAAAATAAATAAAACATTAAAAAAATTAAAAAACAAAAAACTAATAAGTCTTGGGGCACCTGGGTGGATCAGTTGGTTAAGCAACTAACTCTTGATTTTGGCTCAGGTCATGATCTCACAGCTCATGAGTTTGAGCCCCATGCTGATGGCACAGAGCCTGCTTGGGATCCTCTCTGTCCCTCCTCTGTTTTCTCTCTCTCTCTCTTTTTCTCTCTAAACAAACAAACAAACAAACAAACTTTAAAAAAACAAACTAACAAGTCTTGTTTAACTAGCAAGTTGTCTTGCTAATATGATGATCACAGAAGACAGACATATGAAAGTATGTAGCTGAACTACCACAGTGCTGGTATCCTACTTGCTTTTAGTGTTCAACAGTGGTTAAAGAAGGGATTTCTTAACTATTTAAAATGACTTGAGGGGCACCTGGGTGGCTCAGTCAGTTGAGCATCTGACTTCGGCTCAGGTCATGATCTCACTGTTGGTGAGTTTGAGCCATGCATCGGGCTCTGTGCAGACAGCTCACAGCTCAGAGCCTGAAGCTTGCTTTGGATTCTGTGTCTTCTCTCTCTCTCTGCCCTTCCCCTGCTCACAGTCTCTCTCTCTCTCAAAAATAAACATTAAAAAATGAAGTAAAACAAAATAAAATGACTTTAGAACCATTATTATTTATTTTAATTTTTTTTTTTTTCAACGTTTATTTATTTTTGGGACAGAGAGAGACAGAGCATGAACGGGGGAGGGGCAGAGAGAGAGGGAGACACAGAATCGGAAACAGGCTCCAGGCTCTGAGCCATCAGCCCAGAGCCCGACGCGGGGCTCGAACTCACAGAACGCAAGATCGTGAC
This sequence comes from Puma concolor, assembly GCF_028749965.1. Lineage (NCBI taxonomy): Eukaryota > Metazoa > Chordata > Mammalia > Carnivora > Felidae > Puma > Puma concolor. Next base: position 109,012,538 of record NC_141672.1, on the reverse strand, counting down.
CTGGCTGAAGTCGGACGCTTAACCGACTGCGCCACCCAGGCGCCCCTAGAACCATTATTATTTAATGACAGTGGCCTGAGAGCTGTTGCACATTTTTTCCATTTCCTGGTATTTTCCTTCATGGTGTTTATGTGCAATGTTTCATGCTCAAGAGGTTGTGTTTGAAATGTGTGATAAGAGCGCCTGGGTGGCTCAGTTGGTTAAGTGTCCAACTCTTGGTTTCAGCTCAGGTCATATCTCACAGCTTATGAGTTCAAGACCCACATTGGGCTGTGCCCTGACAGCACAGAACCTGCTTGGGATTCTCTCTCTCCCCCTTTCTTCCCTCCTCCACTTGTGCGCTCGCTTGCTCTCTCTCAAAATAAGTAAACATAAATAAATAATAAACTTATTAATGAATGAATGAAAGAGTGGTAGAGTGATCTGACCTACACAGACTATAGATACAGAGCTTCCGCATCAACCTCTCTTCATCTTTCTTCAACTTATTCTCGAACAATGTAGGGTGCACATGTTTGCTGTCCTTGTCTGGGTCTTTATATATCTGTATTGCAAATCTGCAGTTTACTCTCATAGAAGATGGGGTTGTCTGAATATGTGAGTTTGAGTGCCACCAGTTATGTCACGTCGGACAAATCACTCACCTCTGAGCATCGGTTTTCTCTTCTAAAATCAGTTCCCTCTGGGGATGATAGTGGATCTGCCTTTTAGAGCAGTTCTATTTTTGATGACCAGTCATAGTAAGATATATGGACATACTCTAAAAACTGTAAAGTACCATGCAAATATAACATCTTTATTCTGCTTCCTTTATGTTTAAATAGGTTTAATTTATTCAGGTCTGTACATTTGTTATCACTCAGTAATAAATGCAGTCAAAGAAACGTGTATGTTACTTAGTACAGTGCTGTCTGCAGCTAGGCATTTGGTAAGATTTGTAGGTTTGTTTGTTCTCATGATAAAAGTTCTATAAACTAAAATGTAAGAGTTTTGCCACCACTGTCTAGTCACTGTCTTTTGCTCTTTAGGATGGTTGGATTGGTGTTCGATCAGTGATGTTCAAGAAAATGCTAACAGCTACTGATTTCTACAATGGATACCTGCACCCCTGGTACCAGAAAGATTCCCGAGCTCGACCAAGCCAGTGCAGATTTCAGACTCTCACACTGCCAACAAAGAAGAAGCAGGAAAACAAAATTGTTGCTATGCAACAGTGCATTAAGTAGTTAGGAAGTAGATGGACAAGAATCTACTACATATTTGTAATTTATTAAAAGCCTTCTTTACAGGGAATTACCTTGACTTTCAAAGAAGATGACACTGTTGGAGGGAAAGATTATTGTCAAAAGATGAATTACCTCACTTCCCATTTTTTGTTTAACAGTAATTAAAGACTACTTTTCTATTTGAATAACCAAAAAAAGCTTTAAATAAAATTTAATTAAAATAAAAATTTTATTTATAATGTGAACTCAAGGAGATTTTATCTTTCCATAAAAGCAAATGCAACTAGTGTGTGTGTGCCCCATTGATTATGCTATCATTTCAGCAGTATTTAATCTACATTTCTGACTTTCAACAAGCAGTAAAGTCAGCTCTTAAAAATTTATACACCTTCGGGGCGCCTGGGTGGCTCAGTTGGTTGAGCGTCCGACTTCAGCTCAGGTCACGATCTCGCGGTCTGTGAGTTCGAGCCCCGCGTCAGGCTCTGTGCTGACAGCTCGGAGCCTGGAGCCTGCTTCGGATTCTGTGTCTCCCTCTCTCTCTGCCCCTCTCCCGCTCATGCTCTCTCTCTCTCTCTGTCAAAAATAAATAAACATTTTTTTAAAAAAATAAAAAATAAAAAAAATAAAAATTTATACACCTTCTAGTTTTTACAATGTAGTAAACATAATATTTAATCATCTATGTCACATGGATTTATAGTATAAATTCATATTTTACATCTAGGTTTTCTTAAAGTAGGAATATGCTAACATTTTTCAACTTAATTGTGCAATATAGGTTATTGAGCATCTGGTCTGTACAAATTCATCTCTGTCTCCAAGAAAGTCAAGCACTTCTCAAACAGGAAGGAGATACAGTGGCCAGCTGTTGAATTTTTGAAAATCTTTACATATTGGCTCTTCCTGAAAATCTTCCATTCATTAATTCATCCATTTCACATGTATTGACAGGGTGATTATATAATTGGTCATTTACATTAGACACATTCGTGAGTAAAGGAAGCACTTAGAAAAATCACTCTTGGACAACAAGCATAAACCAGGACTCTCCTAGGCAAACCAGATTGTATGGACATCCATTCTATTTACTGAATGCTTACAGTGTTACCAGCCTTTATGCTGCTTGCTGGAGATTCAGAGATTAAGTAATACTTGGAATCTTCAATCTACTGGGGAGACAAACATGTAAGCAAATATAATACTGTTAGGAATGACATAATGGAGGCATAATGGAAGCATTAAGTCTCTCTCAAGGGACTCAGTGGAGGCTTTCTAGAGGAGGTAGAGCTGACCTGAGGTTCCAAATGATGAGTTCACCATGCAGACTAAGGCATTCTAGCATGTGCAGAGGTATGGAGGCATAAAAGAACACTATCTCTCATAGGGGGTTATGGAAATGTTAACTGGATGGCGGGAGCATGATAGCCTTTTATTATCATTTTCTAAACTATAAATTTGCTATGCATTCTCTTCATTGTATGAGCCAGTTACATAAACTTACAGACATATGCAGCTAGCTGGAAAAAAGCTAACTGGATCATGGAAGAGAAACAATGGCATGTTAAACACGGGGTGGGGGTGGGGTGGGGAAGCACAATGTTTTGAAGAACCTGAAAGAACTGACATGAAAGGAATAGGATGGATGGAGATGAGACTGGAAGAGCAAATCAGGAGGGCCACTTCGCAGAGGGCTGTGAAAACCATGAGAATCGGACCTTTGTCTTGCATGCAATAATCAGAGAAGACCAGATTTGCATTCTGGAAAGGTAACTTTGGTAGTGGGGTGGAAGATAGAGTGGAGGTAAAACCTGTGGCAGGAAGATCTGTTGGGAGGTTAGAAGTATGAATATCTGAGTTATAGCAGCAGTTATGAGGGAGAGGAAAAGGATTTACAAGATTTTTGCTTTCAGACTTCTCACTCCACCACTGACTAGCTCTTTGGTCTCTAACAAGTCCCTTAACATCACTGAACTTTAGCTTCCTCATATGTGAAATGAGGCTGAAGGTTAAACAACAACAACAACAACAACAAAACACTACCCAAATAGTTTTGAGAATCAGTGACTGTGTGGAAGTGCTTTTTTGCTGTTGTTTTTCAGTTAATATGCATGGAGCACTTCCCCCCCTCCTTCCTCCTGTAGGGGTTACTGTCATGTTATTTCAGAGAGAGTGAGAATCAGTGCCATCTAGGAGTCTGCAGGTGTGCAGTAGGAGTGATTGCAGGCGACCTAAGTGCCCACTCAGACACTACCACAGGGAGTGGAGAACCTCACTGAGGGCACAGCTTTCCACTTCTCTCTTCTGATCTCCCACTACCTAATGGTGAATGGTGAATGGTCTCAGGTCTGCACCCCACATTTTATACTATTTCATTAGTATAAAAGGTATTTCATGGTATACCCACTATGCTAATCATGACGTCCAGCTTCCCTTTCCAGCTCACACAGCCTCACTTACAGCCCCCTACTCAGTATTAGGCTGTATTTTTTGTGCAGGTAAAATCATTGGACTGGGCTGGGCCTTGACTCACAGTCTGGCCAAGGGCTAGAGGTGGTCTATCACCAAAGATTCTGCTCAGCAAGGGCAACGGTAATTAGCTAAACAAGACAGTAACCCAAGGCACCCCAAAATAAATAAACTTTAAAAAATAAAATTGGGGCACCTGGGTGGCTGTCGGTTAAGCATGCAACTTCAGCTCAGGTCATGAACTCACAGTTCATGGGTTCGAGTCCTGCGTTGGGCTCTGTGCTGACAGCTCAGAGCCTGGAGCCTGCTTCAGATTCTGTGTCTCCCTCTCTCTCTGTCCCTCCCCTGCTTGTGCTCTCTCTCTCCCTCTCTCTCTCTCTCTCTCTCTTTCTCTCTCTCAAAAAAATTAACAATTAAATCTAAAAATAAAACAAAATAATAAAATGTGGATTCCTGGGCCCAACTCCAGACCTTGAATCTGAGTCTGTGGATATGGGACTCTGCCTTTTATCACACTCAACAAATAATTTTTATGCTAGAGTAGTAACAGCTTTAACTAGCTTATGAGGTGCACATGGAACTATGGGCTGACCCCTAGGTCCAGGGTCCTCCTGGGAAGAGTGGAACACAGCCTATTCTGTGCTCTGGCTGAAAGGATGGATTTGCAAAAACATTGCCTCCTTATGCAAGATGCTTCTATTTGAGTTCTTGTCATTGCAGAAAAAAATCAGACTCAAAACAATTCAGTTACTCATTACAAGTTGAGTGACCTGGGACAGGTTACTTAAATTCTTTTTTTTTTTTTTTAATTTTTTAAAATGTTTATTTATTTTTGAGACAGGGAAAGACAGAGCGTGAGCAGGGGAGGGTCAGAGAGAGGGAGACACAGAATCTGAAGCAGGCTCCAGGCTCCAAGCTGTCAGCACAGAGCTTGACACGGGGCTTGAACGCACAGAATGTGAGATCATGACCTGAGCCGAAGTCGGATGCTTAACCAACTGAGCTACCCAGGTGCCCCAAGTTACTTAAATTCTTTAAACTCTGATTTCTCAGTTTAAAACATGGGTTAATACCTATGATGCAGAATAGAAATACATATAGGATATGCCCAAGGAAGTGCCTGGCACAAAGTAGATACTCCATAAGTGCTACCTATTACTGTCACCACAGTCTAACACTGCTATAATGCCTTCTCTGGGCCTGCAACAATATTTCCTCCGCTGGATGGCAGCAACAGCTTGCTGAGATGCCTTTAGACCAACAGGAGGAAAAGAATTTTAGAGGGGGAAAGGATCTATAATTCAGTAACTCAAAATTTCATTTAAGAGGGGCACCTAGGTGGCTTAGTTGGTCGAGCATCCAGCTCTTGATTTCAGCTCAGGTCATGATCCTAGGGTTGTGGGATGAAGCCCCAAATCGGGCTCTGTCCTGGGCATACATTCTGCTTGAGATCCTCTGTCTCTGTCTCTGTCTCTCTCTCTCTCTCTCTCAATAAACATTTAAAAAAATCTTTAGGGGTGCTTGGATGGCTCAGTCAGTTAAGCGTCTGACTTCGGCTCAGGTCATGATCTTGCAGTATGTGGGATTGAGCCCCGCATCGGGCTCTGTGCTGACATCTCAGGGCCTGGAGCCTGCTTCGGATTCCATGTCTCCCTCTCTCTCTGCCCCTCTCCCGCTTCTACTCTATCTCTCTTCTCTCTCTCAAAAATAAATAAACATTTTAAAAAAGAACAAAAAAAGATCTTTAAAAATTTTTCATTTAAGAGATGATGAAACAAGGACTCAGCAACAGTTTGCTAGTGACAATACTAGGATTAGAACCTCAAGACCACAGTAAATTCTGTTAAAAACAAGAATTTTACTCTCGGTTTGGTTTGGGTGACAAAAACAGTATATCTGAGCATAAACTCGAGCTCTTGAGAATGGCTGCTGAAAGATGTTTATTGTTTTATACTTTATATTTAAGCTTCTTTTCACCATTTTTCTTAATAGTCATCAAACAATTTCAAAGTAAAGATATACAATTTGGAGAGGCAGAGTCTTAGATTCAACAAACATGGCATGAGCCCTGGCCCTGCCACTGACCCTAATTCTAGGCTGGTTACTCACCTTCTCTAAATGTGTTTCCTTATCTATGAAATGAAAATTGTACCGACTTTGCAATGGGTGTCATGAGGAATATATATATATATATATATATATATATATATATATATATATGTAATGCACCTGGTACAGTGTCTGGAATGCAGCAGGTTCTCAAAAGCATTATTAGCTAACATTGAGTGCCAGCCAGATTTCCAAGGACTTGACCTAAACTATCTCATTTTATCATTACAAATAACCTTGTGAGGCAGGTAATGTTCTCAATCCTCATTTTTCCAGAACATTAAATAGCTAATAAGCGGTACATACAGAGTTCACACTCCACTGGTCTGACACCAGTCTATGGGCCTAACCACTTTCCTACCCTGCCTCTATTTGCAAATGTTTTTATCTTTGATTAGGGAATTTAATGTGTTAGGCCTTAGTGCTCAGGAACAAAGAAATGGGAGCTGTTGTTAATTGAGTGCCTATTATATGCAGGCAATATGCTATACAACTTCTTTCAAAAAGATTTTCTCATTTCAATTACTATTTAATCACTCTCTTTACCACCTCTAAGAATTCATAAAGTTTTCTAGAACCTTACAGACAGAAGCTTATTTTGTAGTATAATAGTGCAGTTCTTGGGGCGCCTGGGTGGCGCAGTCGGTTAAGCGTCCGACTTCAGCCAGGTCACGATCTCGCGGTCCGGGAGTTCGAGCCCCGCGTCGGGCTCTGGGCTGATGGCTCAGAGCCTGGAGCCTGTTTCCGATTCTGTGTCTCCCTCTCTCTCTGCCCCTCCCCCGTTCATGCTCTGTCTCTCTCTGTCGCAAAAATAAATAAATGTTGAAAAAAAAAAAATTTAAAAAAAAAAATAGTGCAGTTCTTGCTTTCCAAGATTCTTTATTGCAGTTTTTCTTCCAGAAGACAGATTATCACATTGTTATTTACAGAAGAAACATTAATGAGATGCTAAACTCACATTAAGAAAAAAAAAAAAAGATGTGAGGGGCTCCTGGGTGGCTAAGTCAGTTAAGTGTCTGACCCTTGATTTCCGCTCAGGTCCTGATCTCACAGTTTGTGGGTTCAAGCCCATGTCAGGCTCTGTGCTGACAATGCGGAGCCTGCTTGGGATTCCCTCTATCCCTCTCTCTGCCCCTCTCCTGCTTGCATGTGCTCTCTCTCTCAAAATAAAAAATAAACTTAAAAAAAAATTTTTTTAAAGATTTGATACCTTTGCTCAGGAAAGTTTATATTAAAAAGTTAACAACGGACAAATGTTGGGGCGCCTTGGTGGCTCAGTTAGTTGAGCATCTGACTTTGGCTCAGGTCATGATCTCACGGCTCAGCTCGTGACTTCAGCCCCGCATCAGGCTCTGTGCTGACAGCTCAGAGCCTGGAGCCTGCTTCGGATTCTGTGTCTCCCTCTCTCTCTGCCCCTAACCCACTCGCATTCTATCTCTGTCTCTCTCAAAAATAAAGAAATAAAAATTTTTTAAAAACAATGGACAAGTGTTATCCAAGAAGTTAAAATATTGTTTCTGTAGAGAAGCATTTTTGTGTGCACGCTACTTTTTTTTGGTAAGTTTGATTGGAAGGGAGAGGCAGTGGGAGATTATCAGAGAAGAGCAGCTTTGAGGCAAGGCTATTTATAAAGATTCTGTGATATATCTGTCATAAATATATAGAATCTAAAATCTCAGAAAAGGAGGGGCACCTGGGTGGCTCAGTCAGTTGAGCAAGTTGAGTGTCTAACTCTTGATTTTGGCTCAGGTCATGATCCCAGGGTCGTGGGATTGAGCCCCGTGTCAGGCTCTGCACTGAGCATGGAGTCTGCTTAAAATTCTCTCTCTCTCTTTTCCTCTGCCCCTCTCTCCCACTCACGTGCTCTTTCTCTCTCTCAAACAAAACAAAGTAAAAATATTAAAAATATATAAAATAAAATCTCAGAATGGCAAAGAATTTAGAGATCATTTAGTCTAACCTTGGACTCATTTTACAGAGAAGGAAACCACACTGGAGAGAGAAGTGTCTCGCCCAAAAATAGAACTCAGATTTCTTAACTCCCGGATGGTAATGAATTATTAATTATAAATAACTGTATATAACTTGTTTGATACGACCTTTGTTCATTAGGAAGCAAGCTATAGAGTAGACATGTCAGCATCTTTCTTGGGCAGTTCCCGAATCCCCATTCTGTGTCTGATCCCCATAATTCAGTGTAGTATGTATCTGACACAGACTGGGTCTGGCAATAAGGAAACAGCATTCATTTTTCAGTCTTGGATCTCAGCATAATTTGATATACAATGCTGACATATAATGTATCCTGGAAAGCTTTAAAGGATGGTATTCCAAGAACTGGTATTAGTTTAAAAAACTTAAGTGTTTTGTTTCTGTTTCACTTTTTCACACATCCATGGTTTCTGGGATAAAATAGAGGTATTTCACTCCAGTGGGTTAAGTGGAGGAGGCATTCTAAGTGGAGGGAAAAGTATATAATCACCCAGAGGTTTGAGACCTCATTGGGTATTTGGGGTCCTTTCAGAGAGCCTGACCTTCTCTCGCCTATGGACCTTGGACTTTAGTTTGAAGGCAGTAGGGAACTATTAAAGGAAGAGCAGGGTTTAGGGTATGAATATAGTTGCTTTTAATTATTATTATTTTTTATTTGAGAGAGAGAGGGAGGGAGAACATGAATGGGTAAGGGGCAGAGAGGGAGAAAGAGAGATGATCCCAAGCAGGCTCCATGCTGAGCATGGAGCCCAACGTGGGGCTCGATCTCACGACCCTGAGATCGTGACCTGAGCTGAAATCAAGAGTCAGACACTTAACCAACTGAGTCACCCAGGCGCCCCTTAATTATTTTTGAATCACACAATAATATATGAATACATTCTTACATAAATTGAAATACTAAATCTAGAGATGCCTGGGTGGCTCCGTCAGTTAAGTGTCCGACTTGGGCTCAGGTCATGATCTCATGGTTTGTGGGTTCGAGCCCCACATCGGGCTCTCTGCTATCAGTGCAGAGCCCGCTTCAGATCCTCTGTCTCCCTCTCTCTTTGCTCCTCCCCACCCTCTCAAAAATAAAAATGAAAATGAAAACAAATACTAAATCTAAAGCCAAGGTTCTTTACCCTTCCATCCTCTGGTTTTCCTCAGAGGTAACCACTATTCCATTTGGTGTATATACATACATGCATAGGAGATACAGCTAGGATTATTTTGCACAAGTGTTTTAAAACAGATACTATCCTACCAAAAGATCAATTTGAAGGTTAGAGCTTGGTTTGGACAATTCTGAGAACCAGCTGGCCATCTGTTTACTTTGTTGGTGTTCACAGAGTATTTTGTGAACATTCCAGTTTTTAAGTGAGATTCTCACACAGGGATTGGTGCTGTGGGAACCATCTGGAAGACCCCAACCATGACAGCTGCAAACCCTCAAAGCCATATCCACTGGGTCTGCCTGCACTATGGCCTGCCCTGGGTCAAAAGTTTGCTCCCTGCAGTTGTGCAATTACAGGACAGCTGGAATTCACAGAGATTAAATGTTCCTTGTTCAGATTAGGGAATGGATAATGTGCCTGCCATGTGTTATAGAGCAACTGAGTATCCAAACATGACCATGGGGTCCTTTTCTCAGGGGAAAAAAAAAACATTCATTACTTTGGGTTTGATCTTTTACACTGTAACAAAAGTTCACATGCAACAAAAAGTCTACATAACGAAATGGCTTTTCACTATCAACAGTTGAGTTAAAAATTATTATCAAACTAACAGAATAAGGACTTCTAATTAGGCATATCTATAGCTTAAATCTCATTAGGGCTATTACTAAAGTGAGGTCTGGGGGCGTGGGACATAAGGAAGCCGGAGTTAGGAATACATGTGGATAGATTTATTTATTCTCTCATTAACTCACTGAATATACATTTAGTACCTACTATGAGCCAAATCATGTACTAAGACACTGGTTGAATTACTCTGTTCCTTTTGCCCTAAATTAAAGTTCACAACACACCTGGGGAGACACAAATAATGTAATGGGTACCCATAGTGGTCTTTATGTGCAACCAGTGATTTGCCAGTTATTCCATTCATTAAACTATTCTGAAGTTTTGAAAAAAAGCCACAAGGTTAAAAATCTTCTGTAGAAACATGCCCTATACACTTATGTGGTACTTATAATAAATGACCACTTCCTGGTCATTACACTGACTGGAAATTCTGAAAGAAGTGATGGGGTGGGGAGCCGGAGGCTAACGAGTTACTGTGCTCCTGGGGAATGCATCTGGGATTTGTCAAAGTTCTAGACTAGGACCCAACACTCAAGAGCAGGAAAGCAGAGGTCATGACTAAGGATGCAATTTACTCAGATTCTCCCCTGACCTTAATCCCATAAACAGTTGCCTGGGTAAGGGCAAAAACCAAAGGCCTTTAAAATAGGGTATAAGCTTTCCCTAAAATAAGATTAGGGCAGGCACTTCCAACAGGACCTTGTTGCAGGATCACAAAAAGACTTCAAACAAGATTTACATGTTATCCATCCTTATCATACATTCTTTCAGCAAACTGCAAATGTTTTACTGAGTAATCTCCATTACATTTTGCTTAAGAAGAAAGTTTATAAATATATTAATATTCTCTATTCTTTTAAAGGAAAGTGATGCAGGAGCTGGAGGGTTGGTTGGAGAATGACAGCACAAGTCTGCAAAGTGCTGTGAGGGGTGTTACAGTGGAGGACTATGGAGGGCGACTATGCTCGTGCCAAGAGGAAAAAATCTTGCCAAGCAAAGAGAGTATACAAAGCGCTGCTCACTAAAGCCTGTGACCCAAAGGGGGTCCCCTCAAAGCTTTACGTAGCGGAGAGAAAATGGTCCGCACCTGCTTCCTCCAGGAGGGCGCGAACTGAAGGCAGAGGGAGGTCCCAAGGGGCCAGGCGTCCCCTTCTGCCACTCGCACAATCTCTCCCTCGGTGCCCACATCAAATGGGTGACCTAGAGCTGACCCAAAGGGAACTCGAACCTCCTCCCCGCGCCCTCCACCACCTCCAGGGCGGACGCCGACTCCCAACCGGCAGGATGTACCGAGCCGGCCGGGAGTGTCTCACCTTGGTCTCCATCCCTCGCTGTCGTCATGGTGACCGCCGGAGCCACGCAGCCCCGCCCCTTCCTCATGACGTGGCCCCGCCTCCTCCGAACCCGGAAGCGCGAGGCTCGCGCCCACTGCGCGAACCGTTCGGGAGGGGGGAGCGCGGCAGCTGAGGCTCTCCGGGCCGCGCGCCCCGCCCCTCGGAGGCCCGCCCTCCAGCTCGCCCCCACAGCCCGCTGTGCCTGCGGGTACTGAGCGCTCCGGCAGCCGGCGGTGACCCGGACCCAGCCGCCTCCCCGGCCCGCGCCCCTACTGGAGGGAAGAGCCGCTTTGGGGAGGAGGGAAAGGGACGTGGGGGAGGCCACGGCAGGTGAGGGGTGGGCGAGGCCCTGGAAGCGGGGTGTGGGTGTGTGATGTGTATAGGTTTGCAGGTGGGTGTGTATGTACTGTGTGCGGCTGCCTCTGTTGGTGTGACTTTGTTAGTGTGGCCCCTAGTGGGCCGGTCCATGTGATCATGCACGTGACCGCATGTCCCTCTGTGTATGTGTATCAGTCTGTCTGAGGTCAAGTTTGACTTCCTGAGGTGGTCGTTGTACTGTGACTCTGCCTTGTTGTGGCTTTCACAGGCGGGACTGGGAAAGGGTGGGGTCTGTGTTTGGATCATCTGGGGATGGGGGTGCGGGTCTCTTGACCAGGGCATACTATTGTAATCTGGTCCCGGGGATACACTGCTGCAGCCCAGGAATATGTTTTTCAACTTTTAAGAACTCTGAGCAGAAGCTAGTTATTTTGAAGATTGCACCTCAGCCTGAAAGTGACAAATGTCTTTGTCATTGCTCAGTACCTGGTGTGAGACTTGTGAATGGGGGATGAGGAAAGTAACAGGACTAGAGTGCTTTGCTTTCCTTCTTCTGGCTTTCCTAGGGAGTTATAAATTCTGCATTTATGCTGCTGCTTTGTCTCCTTGTACAATGTTCCAGCTCCTGTTAGCAGCATGATTCAAGAGACCGAGGAGTAACTTAATAGCTGTGTGCAAATTTCCAAGAGCTTTTATACCAAGACAGTACAAGATGAGGTGTCACAGAAGAAATGTCAAGTTGGCAGCTTTTCCTCCCATGAGGTTTAGACAATAATGGAATAAGTTCCTGAAGAAAAGAGGGATAAATGTTCCCCTAAAGAAATCTGGAGGAAGAAAGGATAGCTGTGTACTGGTGTGGTGAGCTGTTGATATTTGCATTAAAAAAGCCAACTGCATTGCCTAGAGACTCTCAGGTCCTAATATTTAGTTACTGCTGGCATTAATAATCACAGACTGTCCATATGTGGATCAACTACAGATTGAGATAAAGGATCCAAAAACCTGTGACTAGTTAATCTGGTTATGTGACTTAAACATTTTTAAAGATGATTTCATTGACTGTAAACTGGCAGGTTCTGTTGAATCCCTGAGGGGTAAGTGCATGTAATTCCTGATGCACACTCACAATTGGCAATTTTACTGTCTAGCACCACAGGGCCAGAGAGGACTGACTGTCCAAAGTACTCCCTGAGGAGGGATTTCTTTAGGCAAGATTAAGGCTGATCTCTGTAGCCCTTTTCCCACCAGCATGAACAGGTGCTTTTGTTTTTGCGAAGAATTGAATTGTGAGAGATCAGATCAGTGTTGAGCTCCTGGTCGACATTCTTTCTTATTTAATACTGACCAGTTTGGTCACAATCTCAGTTAACCTTTTTTTGCCATATACAGAATGTTCCTCTCGTGACTTGGAAAAGTATACCCCTTTAGTGAATGAAAGAGAGCTTGGAGAACAGACTTCCTTTTCATACCACTCACAGCTGCTTTCTCTTTGCAGCAGTGAGTTTTTTTGTTGTTGTTTTTTTTTTTAACTTAGATGTCAGTTGGTCAGATGCAACATTTGGTATCTATCTTACCTTTCATGTATTGCCAAACTAACACAAGTGTTAAAATCACTTGCCTCTACAAAAATTTGGTCACAGTTGGGTGGAATCTCTCCGTCCAGTGAGATTTGTTATAAAATGTTATACTGAGGTGGTTGTGAATAATGCTGAGGACTGTGGTAAGACACATCTTTCTACTTGTTGCTCTGGGAAGAAGTGGATGTCGGTGAATGTGTGTGCCTGTGTATGATCTGTATGTCTATGATAGTTTGGTTTGTACCTTGCAGCTGATTCCAAAACTGAATTAATTTATCCCAAGTCTGGCAAATCTAGAAGCTACCTTTCTGGCTTTAAGTAGCTTAGATGTTTTATAAACCTACTGAGTAGATTCCAGTGGCTTAGATTTTTTTTTTAACATGTTAATATTCGTTAAGAGAAAATGGATATGCAAAGAACAATTTTCTTTATTCCAGGATGAATTATAACTACATCTGTGCACACTGATTTCAGCATAAGACTGGCTAATGATATTCTTGGTACTTTTGAGAACAGCTTATGATTTTAACAAACTTTTCTAAAATTACCATCCTAGCCTTGAGGGAACAGACCATTATTGCAATGTCAAGGTTGTAAATCAAGTTTAATAATGGATGCCTATGTCTCCCATCTCCTTGGGGTTTAGTAACCCCCCCCCAAGATTAGAGGTAACTGTTATGATTGCTAAGTTCCCTGAACTCCTGAGTTGGCAGATGTGGAGGGCCAAAAAGGAGTCCCCAGCTCCTGGCCAGTCCAGAGAACTGCACCTGCTGACCAACCACTCAAAATAACAATTCAGAGTCAGCCCAGGAGGTAAGTGTTATGGTCTTGAACACATCCTAGCCTTGTTAGGAAATCCAGACTTGCTCTGGGGGTAGAGGACAGGATACACAGCAAGTATTTGAATCCTTCCAAACCAGGGGGTGGAAGTTCCTCGTTTGGCAATAAGAATCTGCAACAGGGAGCTATAATTTCAAGTTCCTGTTACGACAATACAGATGCCTGAGCAAGGAGGGGCAGCCTTTCCCTTGAAGATGCCCAGCCATTCCAAAGCTGTTAGATCCCTGGGTCAGAAGAGACTCTAGGATTGCCTGATCCAGTCTCCTTAGGACATAGTCATCCATTTAGTCAACAGATAATGCCTGTTCTGTGCCAAGCACTGTTCTAGGCTTTGAAAATACAGTGGTGAAACAGTCATAGATGGGAAAGCAAGCTCAAAGAAGGTCAGTGACTCTTCCAAGGTCACGCAGCTATAAAAGCTAGAAATCACTAATCTCACCACAAGAGACTGCGTATTTCTTCTAAAGACCCATGTTTTGTTGCTGGTTATAGTGCCTTCAAGCCTGTCCTGGTATTTGATCATAGATCTTTCAGAGGAGGGTATATCACATTTAATCACATCAAGAACTGCATTAAGAACTACATGTGAGGTTCTGAAACTATGTTCTGCTAGAGTTAGATTTATGGCATTTTGTGACTTGATCAGGACGCAGGCTTCTATTACCCCTTTTCTCTAGTGTGGACTGTTCCCTGAAACTCTATCAGACATCTTTGTTAAAATGGATTCTTAAGATACTGTCAACACATAGGTGATGGTACTGCAGTTTGGAATCATTTACCTAGGACAGGCATTCTGGTGTCAGAACACACTGTCCTACCTCTGGTCCTAGCTCTGCAATAGACAGGAGATCGCTGGTAAGTCATTTAAGTTTTCTAGACCAGGTTCTTCATCCGGAGGAACTAAGAAAGTAATTATCTCTCAGGGCCCCCTCCTGCTCTGTGACTATAGGACTTCACCAAATTGTTTTCTGTAGTTTAAGTATATACTGACAAGGTAAAATAGCCCATTTCTTTGGTTTTACCATTTAAAGTATTGTTTTTATAGCTAGACCAGACTCTACATTTGGTTCTGATGTAAACATGAATTCTTGACATGAAACATCACATGCTTTTATTTCAGGGTTAACCTCCATTTCAGCTAATCATGGGAGAGATTAAAGTCTCTCCTGATTATAACTGGTTTAGAAGTACAGTTCCCCTTAAAAAGGTATGTATGGTTTTACTACACCTCTTATTTGCAAAATCTTGTATTGTTTTTGTTTGTGACTTAGATGTTATGCCTTAACAGTGTTTGAGAGTAAAGGTTATTGCCAAATATCAGGAGTCTGGGTCGTAGGGCATAAAGTTCACCCCTTCTTTGTCAAGTGCAGTGAACTCTTGAGACACATTCAAGAGTAAAAGTGGGTATAACTGTACTCATTATTTTATAATTGCTTTTGTGTATTCAAGCAAACAGGAATATGTGTACTCTGTAGATAGTGGAAAGCTTGCCGCAACAGCAACTATATAGTACGTGCAGTCAGATTCGATTATAAAGCCTTTTCCTGTTCCTCAGATTTAAGATTTTCAATGGGCCACATTATAGATCCTCTGTAATGGTAGCCATTTTCAGGAAATCTTATTTGCCTGAGATGTCATTCACAGTGAAGTTTGACTGTCGACTCTGAGTCCCTAATTAATCCCAAATGTTTGGGGATCATACTGGACAAAAGCTAGTTAAGTCACAGAGCAAAGTCTTTGCTGATCCCTTTGCAAAAGTATGAGATGAAAATCATCTATGTCTCTGTTATAATTATTTTGTCAGGGTAGACATCTGTGGAAGTGCCATGCAGGTTTGAATTAACAACAAAACTATTCTCCATATAGAAATTTGAGATACAGTTCTCCAAGTGTAAACAGAGTATCTGCTAGACAACTGGCACTGTTGTAGGAGGTCAGCAGATACCTTATTTCATTCTTAACAGTTTAACAAAGATGGTAGTGATGTGCCCCTCTTGCAGATAAGAAAACCAAGGTCCAGAGAGGTTAACATGTTAAAGGTCACTCAGCCTGGTAGAGTCTGCCCATTAAAATCAAATTAATCTGACTTCAGAGTCAGAAGTACTTGACTGCTTACCAAAGGGAGCTGCCCTTCTTGTTCCCTGGGAAACTCCTGCCCATACTAAATGATAATTGGGTCTTGCAGTCCCTCTACCTTGTCCCATCCCCTCAAATAATTCATGTGCGCTCATCTTGATAGCTCACTTTCTCAGCAAGCTGATCACCAGACCCCAAACAACCCACACTTCTCTAAATATTCTTAGAAGTAGTTATAGGAGGTAGTTTGGTTGATGTGATTTTCTCCAGTTGTGAGATGAGTTTGGTCCACAAGTCATGATAAGTTTGCTTGAAATTTCGTGGTGCTAGATTTTAAATTATCAGATAGATATTGCATCTTCTAAGGGATTTCTGACAAAATTGCCATTCAGAGAACTCTGAGAAAATTGAAGTGATAAACAACTTTTAAGTATTTATGGCTTATATTCAGAACATACTATGTCAATTATATCTCAGTAAAGGAGGGGGGGAGAGAACATGCTATTTTTGTTACTTTTCTCCCAAATAGATTATTGAAATAACGTCCTGGAAAATTTCAGAGATCTAAATATTCTTACCTCATATTAGTTTTATTATTACAAGATTGGGATTTACTGTGTGCACTGTCAAAAGCCATTAAGAGATTTTTACCACAATCATAGCCTCCCAAAGTAAAATAAGAGCAAAATTGTGTGTGGCAAGATGCCAAGGGCAGAAACATGAGTATGAGATATTACTGTCATCGTCTGTGACCTGGGGAAGTCTCACAGGGAATTGTTAGGTTCCTCTGGACTGTGCCTTTTGCCCCCTTTGTCTGCTCCCAGTGATGCCAGTGATCCCAGTCAGTGTGTTACCATCCACAGTGACACCAGGGGCCCACAGCACTGCCAGCTAGGAGCGCTCAGAAAATAGAACCTGGAGGCCTTAAATGTTTTAATGTAAAAGTAGGATAAATAATTGATTTGCACAGGCAAAAGTTCAGGAAGCTCAGGTACTTTTCCAAATATCATGAAAAAGTCAGCCACAGAAAACAAAAAGTAAACTATCATGCAGTGAATAATACTAATATCTAACACTCACTGAAACTCTCCCTGCCAAACTCCACGCTGAGCCCTTGACTTGTCTCAGCTCACTTAATGCTCATCTTTTTTCCCTTTGGGTTAAGAACTACTAATTCAGGAAGGTTTCTGATGCCCTTCCTCCTCCCAACCCTCTTTTCTCAAGAAAACCAGTTTTTTCCTGTGCCCATTCCTTACACCTGACTGACTGGTTTGAAACATTCTTCCAGAACAGGGACACCTACACCTGCTGTGTCCTTCCTCTTTAGCAAAAGTCTCCCCCTCAAAGACGTGGTGTAGATCAGGTTCCAGAACCATCTCCTGAGTGGTACCATCTCTCCCTAGTTTGTCCCTAGAGCCTGGAGTCTTTCCTCCCCTCCGGACAGCACTGGAGAATGACTCTGCAAATTGCCTCCTACACACACACAAAGCCAGAAGTATGGGGAAGAAATGAGATGCCAATTACAGGGTTTACTGTTTAATGGTAAACAAAACAGGCTTTTATAATCATGGATGGGAAGGAAGATGAAAAACTGATTTTAAAAAAAGCTTTATAGTCTTTGGAAGGATATAAGGCAATTTTGTACAGTATGTTAGCACATAGAAGAAGGAAAAAGAGACCAAAGCAGTTATTTATTATACATGCTAGTCTGGTGTGATCCCCAGGGTACCTTGTAACAACCAAGGCGGTGGCATTAAAATTGTCACAGAAATTATAGTGTAAAGTAACAATATCAAACCAAATCCATAAGGTTTTCCATTTTTTTTCTTATAACTTTCCCTCCAGATTATCGTGGATGATGATGATAGTAAAATATGGTCGCTGTATGATGCAGGCCCCAGAAATATCAGGTGTCCTCTGATATTTCTTCCCCCTGTCAGCGGAACTGCAGATGTATTTTTCCGGCAGATTTTGGCTTTGACTGGATGGGGTTACCGGGTTATAGCTGTAAGTATTATTGATTCAGTATTACAGTTCAAGTCCACATTTTTTGGGTTTGGTTGTGTTTTTTTGTTTGTTTGTTTTTTGTATGTGGGTACTTCTGTTCCTGATTAACTATCATAATGGGCTTTTTTTTTTTTTTTTTTTTTTTTTTAGTTGAGGTAAGATTGTTTTCCTTCTTTAAAATGTGAAATGAAGCCTTTGGAAGGAAGGCGGTGTAGTACACGGACATAAAGAGATGCAGAGGGTACAAACTTCTATGGAAACCTCAGTGCCCAGCTTTTATGTACATTCTCTTAACTCTGAATGGTAGGAAGCATTGTCCTTGTTTATAGATGAGGAAATGGAGGTCCAGCCATTTTGGTGATCGTGGCAGGCCATGACCACTAGGTGGTGGAAGGAGAACCAGTCTGAGTCTTCTGACTCCATTTCCACTCCTGGTTCATTACACCACTGCCTGCAAGGGAGCTAAATGTGCAATATTATACAGCAGAGGGGTCTGCTGACATTCAGCTGACTGAAAGCTTGCTTTAATGTAAGTCTTTGACTGTTGGGATGGGTCTTATTATAGCCCATACTCTCAGCATTTACTTAAGAAGTTTTTTGTTTCTAATTGTTATTTTATCACTGAGTTTGGTCTAAATCTAGTTTCCCATTGGTCATTCTTGAATCTCTTCTGGAAGAACAGTGTAGGTGAGGAAGGCACCATTGTTCGTGATGCCTCGACTGTGTAACAACGGAGGCTGGCCAGGGGCTCCTGGGTGGCTCAGTCGGTTGAGTGTACAACTCTTGATTTCTGCTCAGGTTTGTGAGATCAAACCTGATCTCACAATCTGCCTCTCTGTCTCTCTGTCTCTCTCTCTCTCTCAATAATAAATAAATAAATGTTAAAAACAAAAAATAATGGAGGCTGGTCTCCTTACTTCTCAGGAAGGAGAGACTCTTGGGCTTTGGAGTTGGCACTTGTTTGCGGGAGCCGGAACAGTAACATGTAAAACAGGTCTCCCTGTGGGAATATTGCTGTTACTGTACATTTTATTTACTATCTGAAGGAGAGAAAATGTGGACCAGATCTCTTTTCTCGGAAGGTAACTTAAAGTTTTACTGGGTTTACCACCAACTGGGGCCACACGGAACAAATCCAGTTCTTCCTCCTGACAGCCCTTCTCGAGAAAACTAGTTATTGTCAGCTTGCTGCCTTCCCCCCAGGTTTTTTCTTTCACGAGAAATTCTCCACATTCTTTGATCATTCTTCATGTGGCATGTTTTGAGTCTCTGCAACATAATCCTCCCTTGTTCTGGGTTTTCATAATTCCTCTTGGTTGACGGCATTTCAGGAAAGCGGGGTGGCAAGCACACTCATCCCAGCCCTCCACAGCCTAAGACACGACAGTGCCTTTCCTGGTAGCCTCTGTTGATCAGCCAGGGAGGGGAAACTGAGCGGCCACAGACGTCTCTCCCACTTCAGATCACTGTCTGAAGTTGACTGTGTGTTTTTTGCTCCAAGCTGGCAAGTCCAAATTGCTTTGCCTTTTGGCTGGATATTTCTTCTTGCCCTCAAGCTTCTTGATGTGGGATTTCATTATTTCATTGGCTAGATAATGAATCAAGAAAGGGCCAGGGGCACCTGGCTGGCTCAGCTGGTGTAGTGTGTAACCCTTGATCTCGGGGTTGTGGGTTTGAGCCCCATATTGGGTGCAGAGATTACTTAAAAATAAAACTTAAAAAAGAAAAGGCCAGTGATGTCTTCAAAGTTACTTTGTCCTTATGTGCCTAACCCCACGAAGTTTGTTTTATTTATGTAGTTATTAAAATGTATGTATTCATTTTTGAGAGAGTGAGAAAGGGGCAGAGAGGGAGGGAGAGAGAGAGAATCCCAAGCAGTCTCCACACTGTCAGCAAGGAGCCCAATGAGGGGCTTAAACCCATGAACCGTGAGATCATGACCTGAGCCAAAACAGACACCTAACCAACTGAGCCACCCAGGTGCCCCTACCTCACAAGATTTTAAAACTTATTACATACTTATCTAGCAGTTGAAAGGTACCAGTCCTTTTGTCATTTACATTTTTATTGAGATAATTATAGGTTCACCTGTAGTTTTCAGAAATGATACAGAGATATCCCTTTTATACTTTGCCCAGTTTCTCTCAATAGTAACATTTTACAAAACTGTAGTCGGATATTGTAACCAGGGTATGATATTAATACAATCCACCAATCTTAGATTTCCAGTTTTACTTGTACTCAGTTTGTGTGTGTGTGTGTGTGTGTGTGTGTGTGTGTGTGTTAAGTTGTGTACAGTTTTATCCCCTATCTTGGGCATAGATATTTTTAAATTAAAGGCTTCATAAAAAAATATTTTTACAATATAGGTTTCTTTTCCTTTTTGTTTTGTTTTTAATGTTTGTTTATTTTTGAGAGAGAGAGAGAGCACAATTGGGGGTCGGGTAGAGAGAGAGGGAGACAGAGAATCCGAAGCAGGCTCCACGCTCCAAGCTGTCAGCATAGAGCCTGACGTGGGGTTCGATCCCGCAAACCGAGATAGCATGACCTGAGCCAAAGTCAGACACTTAACTGATTGAGCCACCCAGATGCCCTATAATAGCTTTCTTTTCTATCATCCGACTCCAGTTCTCAGATTATCTGCTAGGGAGCAGCTGTTCTTCATCCTGTCAGAATAGTGGAATCTCATCCACAAATGAAATTTTTAATAGTAAAAGTAACATAATTACAACAAATCTAAAGTTATCCTATTATATACATGATAGTATCAATTCCAGCAACTTGTTAATGACAAAAGGAATCTAAGTTCTTAAAACAACTAGCCTGTCAGACAGGTTTTGCTTATTATTAAAGAGAGTGGAATTCTTTGGTGACAAGCTGGAGTCCTCTAGAAAGGAGGTAGTGACTTGTATTTCTTTTCCTCCTCCTCCTCAGCTTTTATAGGCTACTTAAGGTCAAGCACCATACTTTTTTGGCCACAAATAAAGGTACAAGAAATCAGATATGATGCCTGAGTCAATTAAGAAAAGAGGAACAATTTTATTGAATACGCACTTCAAGCAATGCTGCCAAAAAGAGAGGGAATTCTCCTTAGGATTTTATTTCGAGTTCTCCTGAGCCATACTTTTAGAATTAAATTGGATTAAAGGGAAAACAGTATTTTTTTTTTTAATTTTTTTTTTTTAACGTTTATTTATTTTTGGGACAGAGACAGAGCATGAACGGGGGAGGGGCAGAAAGAGGGGGAGACACAGAATCGGAAACAGGCTCCAGGCTCTGAGCCATCAGCCCAGAGCCCGTCGCGGGGCTCGAACTCACGGACCGCGAGATCGTGACCTGGCTGAAGTCGGACGCTTAACCGACTGCGCCACCCAGGCGCCCCGGAAAACAGTATTTTTTCACTTGAAAGGGTTCTGCTCCTATTCACCCTTGAACCTCAGAGTTTCTTAGCTATTTGGAAAGGAAACAGACATGAATTGAAATTATTATTCACATAATATCTCTTGTGTGCTATTCTTTTTTTAAATTGGTCTGTTAGGGGGCACCTGGGAGGCTCAGTCGGTTGAACAGCAGACCAGTTTAGGTCTTGATCTTGCGGTTCATGGGTTCAAGCCTCACATTGGGCTTGCTGCTTTCAGTGCGGAGCCTGCTTCACTCTCTGTCCCCCACTTTCTCTGCCCTTGCCCTACTTACCCTCTCTTTCTCAAAAAATAAATAAAACATTGAAAAAATAATAATAATAAAATAAATTGGTCTAGGGGCACCTGGGTGGCTTAGTTGGTTAAGCGTTTGACTTCAGCTCAGGTCATGATCTCATGGTTCATGGGTGTGAGCCCTGCATTGGGCTCTGTGCTGTCAGCTCAGAGCCTGGAGCCTGCTTCAGATTGTGTGTCTCCCTCTCTCTCTGCCCATCCCCTGCTCATGCTGTGTGTGTGTGTGTGTGTGTGTGTATGTGTGTGTTTCTCTCTCTGTCTCAAAAATAAAAGGAGCAGAGCTTGAGCAAATGAGAAATGCTATTATGGGAGTCCTAAATTTTGCATATATATATATTTTTAATTTTTTTAATATTTATTTATTTTTGAGAGACAGAGTGCAAGTGTGGGAGGGGCAGAGAGGGAGACACAGAGTCCGAAGCAGGCTCCAGGCTCTGAGCTGTCAGCACAATGCCCGACATGGGGCTCAAATTCACCAGCTGTGAGATCTTGACCTGAGCCAAAGTTGGACGCTTGAATTGACTGAGCCACCCAGGCTCCCCTATATTTATTATTAATTAATAATGTTATTATTTCAGTTGCAGTATCCAGTTTATTGGGACCATCTTGAATTCTGTGATGGATTTAGAAAACTTTTAGACCATTTACAACTGGATAAAGTGAGTACCCTAAAACTAAATATTTACATGTGATTTTAATGCAGCATTTACATTGTAAAGCCTGGTATTGTCTTTGTTTTGTTTTTAAATGATACTTCTTTTGAGATATAATTCACATACCATTCAATTTACCCTTTTCAAGTGTGTGAGTATGGTTTTTAATATATTCATAGATAGGTACAATATATATTTATATGTAAATATAAATATATTTTATATATAAATAAATATAATATATTCACAAATAGGGTCAATTTTAGGTCATTTTTTTCACCCCAAAAAGAAACCACATATTCATTATTAGTGACTCCTTACCTTTCTTCTCCTACCCCTGGCAACTTAATCTCCTTTCTGCCTGTGTAGATGTACCCATTCTAGGTATTTTATATAAATGGAATCATGCAATATTCATCTTTTTTTTTTAATTTTCTTAGTGTTCATCTTTTCTAACTGACTTCTTTCATTTAGCATAATGTTTGCAAGGCCCGGCTATGTTGTAGCGTGTATCAGTACTCCACCTTTTTATTGTCAAATAATATCCCACTATATAGGTGTACCCCATTTTATTTATCCATTTGTCAGTTGATGCACGTTTGGATTGTTGCCATTGTTTGGCTATTAGAAGTTACACTGCTGTGGGGTGCCTGGGTGGCTCAGTCGGTTAAGCATCTGACTTCGACTCAGGTCATGATCTCACAGCTTGCGAGTTTAAGCCCTGCATCAGGGTCTGTGCTGACAGCTCAGAGCCTGGAGCCTGCTTCAGATTCTGTGTCTCCCTGTCTCTGCCCCTCCGCTGCACTCTGTCTCTCTCTCTCTCTCTCTCTTTCTCTCAAAAATAAAAAATAAAACATTTTTAAAAATTAAAAAAAAAAAGAAATAACACTGCTGTGAACATTTGTGGACACACGAACGTGGACATGTGTTTTCAGTTCTTTTGAGTTTGTACCTAGGAGTAGAATTACCAAATCATAGTTTTCTTAAATATAAATTACTGAGTGGTTTCATTTTCTAGTGTAATCCGTAGATAATATTTTCTTACTTGTATTTGCATGCAGATTGTTTTCTTGACGGGATGTATAAATTGTACTTAAGTGCAGTGTTTCCTAAATGTTGAACTGCTATCGATATTTTCATCTAAGGATTATGATGACATTATGTATTCTGTGGTTGGTGAGAAGTAAAACTACTTTTTTTTTTTTTTTTTTTTTTGGTATTTATGTTCAGGATTGATTGTTGTTGTAGTATCCTTCTTGTGTTTGTTTGCAATTAGGTTCACCTGTTTGGGGCTTCTTTGGGAGGCTTTTTGGCCCAGAAATTTGCTGAATACACACACACATCTCCCAGAGTCCATTCCCTCATCCTCTGCAATTCTTTCAGTGACACCTCCATCTTCAACCAAACTTGGACTGCAAACAGGTAAGAACATGAACATTTGGCCAAAATTCTTAGGATTTTCATTCAGTGGAATTTTGAAAATGTTGGCTTGGCGGGGGGTGGGGGGTTGCTGCACTAAGCGGTGGGGGTGTGGGGGTGGAAAGGGCTTGTATCTACCTCTGTCTTCTGAAACTGCCCTGGCTTTTAAAACTAGAAACAATCACCTTTGCCAAAGAAAAGAATGGAATGAACTCTGAATTTAGCTATTTCTATTACTCTGAATTATGGGTTAGCTTTGTTTACTATACATTCATGTGATCCTAACAGGTCCTCTTCAGTTGCATATGTAACTAATATGGTGTTCTGCTTGTTCTGCCTACTATGTTGTTAAACAGTTCTGTATATTGACGACACAGTGTTTTTAGGCATTTTGGCTTCCCCCAATTTTTCATCATGTTCTGCAAATCATTGTACATGTTGCTTTTTTCCTTCCCTTTCTGGGTTATTTCCTTGAAATGTGTTTCCAAAAACAGAGAGAATACATTTCGTCTGCCAGCACGTCTTGCACATCATGACACTTTAGTGTTAGTCTGCTTTCGGAAAGATGGAAATGGTGGCCTGCTTCGTGGGGCCACCCATGGGGCGCTTGTTTCCTCTGAGTCATCCTTTCATTGAAGAGTCCACTTTAGGAGTGCCTGGGTGCCTCAGTCAGTTGAGTGTCCGACTCTTGATTTTGACTCAGGTCATAATCTCACAGTTTGTGGGATTGAGCCCCGTGTCAGGCTCTGCTCTGACAGTGTGGAGCCTGCTTGGGATTCTCTTTGTCTTCCTATCCCCCTCCCCCTCCCCCCACTGGAAAAAGAAAAGTTATTGAAGATAACATTTTGTTTATTTATTTTTAATTTTTTTCAATGTTTATTCATTTTTTTAAGAGACAGAGACCTAGCATGAGCGGGGGAGGGGCAGAGAGAGAGAGAGAGGGAGGGAGACAGATACAGAATCCAAAGTAGGCTCCAGGCTCTGAGCTATCGGTAGAGAGCCTGACATGGAGCTCGAACCCACAGACCTCAAGATCATGACCTGAGCTAAAGTCGAATGCTTAACCGACTGAGCCACCCAGGCACCCTGAAGATAACATTTTAAGTAATTTGATAAGTATCTAATAGTACCTTAAAGCTCATTTAATGTGATTTTTTTTCATTGCTAGCAAGGCTAGACTCTACCCTAAAAGACAAAGCTCCATGAGTAAACATACCTGTATGATCAGGTTGATTTTTCACAGAATTCTCTAGGTAAACATTGTGTTTGTTATTTTCACATTTCTTTAAAATTGTAGGTAGAGCATGCAACTCTTGATCTCTGGATCATGAGTTTGAGCACCACATTGGGCGTATAGCTTACTCAAAAACAAGTTGTACTCTGTTCTCTTTAAAAATGTTTTCTGGTGTTATCTCAGTAGTTTACTCAGCATTTGTGCAACAATTTCTTACATACATTAGCTACAAATAGTTCATGTCCGGACAATGCACTAAAGCTCATTGATTATTTTTGATGATTTTTAATGTTGTTTTAACTGTCACAAGCCAAGACTGCCCCTACTTTGTTTGTGCCCCTGCATATGAGCTACATTTTATCAAATATCTGAGTGCTTACTTTGTGCCACACATTGAGGCTACAGGGGCAAGCAAAGCCAACAGGGCCTACCCCTCACAGAGGGTACCTCATCACCTTGAGAAAATAAGGAAACCCATGGGCGGGATGGAGAAAGTTAACTGAAAGAGGGCCCACTGGCCTTGTGAGGGAAGCTCAACTTCCAACAAGCCAGTCCATTGAGAACACGCATCAGAAGGTAGTCTGCACTTTTTATAAGTCATTTTCACCATAGGTTTAGAGAAAGTAGTGTTTACCGTATATAATGGCTCTCAATTCTTGTAATTAATGGAATAAATATCAACTAAAAATCACTTACAGAAATCCATAGATTGAATTGCCTTGAATTAGCCTAATTGAATCTACTAGGAGAAAACTTTGGCAGTATAACAGCTCCTTCATTTTGCTATTTTGAAATATCAATCAATCAAGGTGATATAAACCTGAAGGTTGGGATCTTAATTTTTCAGTTTTCTAAAGGAAATAGTTTAGCCATTGGAAATAAAGCCAAATAGTAAAAAAAGAAAAAAAATAGTAATAATAATAATAATAAATAATAAATTCTCAGTATTATCAAAATGTCTACCTTGGCAAAGAAACTTGAAATACCACTTATAATTATTCTAAATTCTCAAATAAAACTTTAATCATATTAAACCGTAACTCTTTGGGAGCTCAGGAAAATGTATATAAAAACAAGATGCTTTAAAGCTAGCTCTTTGGAAGAAGAGATAGGTCTTTTTATCTCTAGATCCCAAGAACATAGCTAATACAAAGCTTCAATATTGAATGAATATTTGCTACTTTTGTGTAACCTTGCAAATTTAAATTATCAGGTCCTTGTTTTACAGCTTTTGGCTGATGCCATCATTTATGCTCAAAAAAATAGTTCTTGGAAACTTTTCATCTGGCCCAGTGGACCCTTTGATGGCTGATGCTATTGATTTCATGGTGGACAGGGTAAGGATCATGGCGTTGGGGTGGGGACACCTTATACTAGAAATTTTTGTGTCTCCTTGCTTCCTGATGATATATCTGTCTCATTGAGTATGTATTAGAGATGTTTGCTAAACCGCCTTCCATATCAACTTTAACACACCCACACAGATTATTACTGTTGGTAAGTAATTCAACAGAATCACTTGGGGGAAGCTTTTAAAAATACAGATTCCAGCGGCACCTGACTGGCTCAGTCAGTATAGCATGGGACTCTTGATCTGGGGATCATGAGTTCGAGCCCCATGTTGGGCATGGAGCCTACATTTAAAAAAAAACAAACAAACAAAAACAGATTCCAAGGCCTCTCCAGCCCATTGAACTGGAATCCCTGGGTGTGGGATCTGGGAACCTGTGTTTTTACTGTGTTCCCCCTCTTTCTCCTTGAGGTGAATCTGAAGTAGCAGGTCTACAGACTTGGATTTAGGGACTACGGGGCTAGATGGTTTTTCTGAGGTCTCTTCCAGCTCCAAAATCTCTTAAAAATGTTTATCTGTCACTTATGAGTTATAGGAACTGGCTTGCTGCCCACAGGTACCTGGTTGAAGAAGCAATTCATGTTGAGGGCTATGAATGCCAGGTTCCCACAGTAGAAAAATGCCACCACCTGGGAGGCCCATGGTCTCACAGATACATTATATTTCCTCCTTGGTGATCTTTCTGGACCCACCACACGTGATACCACCTTTATAAGCACAAATATTACACTTAATGGAAATGTGGGAAACAAAATTAATCTAAAACCTTTGCCTGTGTTTCTTCCTACAGCTGGAAAGTTTGGGTCAGAGTGAACTGGCTTCAAGACTGACCCTGAATTGTCAAAATTCTTATGTGGAACCTCATAAAATTCGGGACATCCCTGTAACCATTATGGATGTAAGCTTCCTTTTAAGTCAAATAGATGTTTTACCCTTTTAACTGTATATATCAAAATCCTCATAATTATTTTATAATTTTTCAGTGTACCTCTTCCAATGCTGCCTTGGATTTTTTTTACACCCTCCCCCCACCCACTTTTTCAGTTCTAAAACAATCAACGTATTGCTTACCCTATTTTTTTCCTGATAGGAATAACACCATTGAAGTAGGAATAAACATAAACAAACATGGTAGTCCTTACCCATTCTGATATATTTTTGCTACAGTCATCAACAGATATTGCACTTTAGCTATTACACATCTATGTAGCAAAGAAAAGTTGCCTCATGGAGTCAGAGAATCAAGAATTCCATAAAATCTAATTAGCACAAAAGCTTGCTTCTTATATGCTCGAGTTGTGGTAAAATATATGTTACAAAATTTACCATTTTAACCATTTTTAAGTGTACATTAAGTAAACTTAAGTGGCATTAAGTACATTTACAGTGTTGTGCAACCGTCACCATCATCCATTTCCAGAACTTTTCATCATCCCAAACTGAAGCTCTGTACCCATTAAACACTAGCTCGCCATTCCCCCCTCCTTCCAGACCCTGGTACCCAACATTATACTTTCTGTCTCTATGTATTTGACTATTCTATGTACCTCACGTAAGGTACATAGACTATAAGGAATCACATAATATTTGTACTTCTGTGTCTGGCTGAATTCACTTAGCAGAATGTTTTCAAAGTCTATTCATGTCGTGGCGTGTATTAAACGCTGAATAATACTCTCTTGTATGCAGGTACCACATTTGGTTTATCCAGCATCTGTTGATGGACATTTGGGTTATTCCACCTCTGGGCTATTGTGAATAATGCTGCTGTGAGCATTGGTGTACAAATATCTGTTTGAGTACCTACTTTCACATCTTGTGGGTATATACGGAGAAGTGGAATTGCTGAGCCATATGTAATTCTGTTTAACTTTTTGAGAAACCATGATACCATTTTCCACAGTGGTTGTACCATTTTACATTCCCACCAGCAATGCACAAGGGTTCGAATTGTTCCACATCCTCCCCAACACTCGTTATTTTCTGTTTTTTGATAATAGTGATTCTAATAGATGTGAAGTGGTATTTCATTGTGGTTTGGCTTATTTTTTTTTTAAATCATGTAACTATTTTGCCTCATAAACGGGTTTATTCCTGGATTCAAATAATGTTTTTTAAGAATTGATTTTTGTCCAGAAATTTACAAGCATGTAAATAATAACTTCTCATTCTTCACTGTAATCTCTACATTCCGACATTGACCATGACACAGAACAAGCTTTTCAGTACTGTTGGTAAAATATTTTGTCCTCACAGTGCGTTTGCTCTGTTTGCCCATCTTTCAAAGCTGAGCTCATGTACCCAAAGTTTGGGTCACTGGAAACTGTGTTTAAACTTTGGCAAGTTGGAAGTGCTGTGTGTGCGTGCGCGCACGATTAAAAAAATTACTTTTTGAAAAAAATATTACTTTCTGAAAACTTGCTTGAATGTGTGTGTAAACATAAGTTTATGTGGGCAGTAAATGATGTCTAGAATCATACACTCCAAACTGTTAACAGTAGTTCCCCCAGGAAAGGATCTGGACTTTTTCTTATACTCTTAAAAATTTTGTTTTTTGTTTTTGTTTTTGTTTTTGTTTTTCACTAAGCATATAGTATTTATGTAACTGTTTTTAAGTAGTAATAAAATTTACACGTTCTTTTGGGATTTTAGTGATCTTTTTGAAATTAACTGGCATTTTCAATAATGATTGTTCACTATTAATATTCTTTTAATTCAGTTAACTCTGTTTGAGGGGAAAAAAATTCATGGTAGACTTTTCTCCCAAAGAATGCAACAACAAATTCTGTAGCTTATGTTAGAAATCACCAGGGATCAGTAGGAGGAGGTGGCCCAGGCTGGCCAAGGTTCAGCAGCATCTCTTCACAAGAAAGAAATGCTTTGGGAAGCATTTTCCATGATGTGGAAAGAACATATTAAAATACCAGTAGGTTTCAGCCTTTGTTTTTTTTTTTAAAGGTATTTGACCAGAGTGCACTTTCAACCGAAGCTAAAGAAGAAATGTACAAACTGTATCCTAATGCCCGGAGGGCTCACCTTAAAACAGGAGGCAATTTCCCATACCTGTGCAGAAGTGCAGAGGTGAATCTTTATGTACAGGTAAGTCCCAGCTTGGAAGCCAGGGCACTTTGAACCCACAGTGTATAGTTTGAAACACAAAGCTTGTTTTTTTTTTAATGGTGGAATAGGAGAACTACAGAATTCTCTGTAAGAATGAGGCACTTGCTTGATAAAAGTGGTTTACATTAATAATTTAAAGCAGAATTCAAGCAGGTGTGTTAGAGACAGGTGACTCTCTGCCTACCATCTCTTTTCTAAGAACAGCAGGCCTATATCCACATACCTAGAAGTAGCCATTTGGTATGATGTGACCTTGCCTCCTGGATACAATGAATTCAATCAGAACAGGATACCAGATTCATGAAGCAACTTTCCTGATCCATTTTTAGTGCATTAAAATAATACACGCAAAAACTGACAAAAACTGCCACTTTGTCCTCTACCTTAAATGGATATTAAAATAGCAGTGAGGGGGTGTGTGGGTGGCTCAGTCGGCTAAACGTCCAACTCGGGCTCAGGTCATGATCTCACGGTTCATGGGTTCAAACCCTGCATAGGGCTCTGTGCCAACAGCTTGGAGCCTGGAGCCTGCTTCAGATTCTGTGTCTCCCTCTCTCTCTCTGCCCCCCCCCCCCCCACTTGTGTTCCCTCTCTCTTTCTCAAAAATAAATAAACATTAAAAAAGATTTTTTTTTTTTTTTAAGTTTAAATAGCAATGAGAAATTACTGCTTTGGCAGTTTGGCAAGAAGTATCAAGAACTTCAAAAAACAGTCATGTCCTTTGGTCCTGTCATCCACTTGTGGCAGTGGATCCTAAGTAGAGGACCCTAAATTCAGAAAAACTTGATGCCTGGAGCCCTTCGTGATGATCTTGCTCTGAACAGCAGAGGATGGGAAAGACCTGAGTCACAGCAGCAGGACAGGAGGGTAAACAACAACTTATGGAGTGGTGTGCCACCACTTAAGATGATGAAATTTATAGGAACTTGGGAGAGACCTGTTACATGTTAAATAAGGAACAAAGATCCCAAACTGTGGGTGTTATTTTTTAATGCTTATTTATTTTGAGAGAGGGGATCGGGAGGAGCAGAGAGAGGAAAAGAGAATCCCACACGGGCTCTGCTCTGTCAGCACAGAACCTGACGCAGAGCTTGAACTCAGAAACTGCAAGATCATGACCCAGGCCCAAAATCAAGAATCAGATGCCTAACTGACTGAGCCACCCAGGCGTCCCTCAAATTGTGGTTTTTAAAAATACTTGTTTGACTTCTCTGTGTTTTCCAATTTGTCTCTTATTAGTACATATTGCTGCGTAATTTTAGAAGTATAAAATATGCCATAGTGACATTTAAAAGAACAATTCTGTGTTTCTACAGATACATTTGCTGCAATTCCATGGAACCAAATACGCGGCCATTGATCCGTCGATGGTCAGTGCCGAGGAACTTGAGGTGCAGAAAGGCAGCCTCAGCGTCAGTCAGGAGGATCAATAGTTGTGGTGTTTGTTGTTAATGATGCGTGATCCAGAGAGTTCTTGTACAATCATGGCGTCAGTGCCCGCCCGGCGGCCTCTCCATTCGGCTGTCAGGTTCACCGGTTATCACTGTGTTTGGAAGTAGGACTGATTGTCGTCTTTGTGACAGGCGGCAGCTCTTCTAAGCCAGTGTAACTGTTCCCTCTTCGGTTTTTTTAGCTTTTGAATTTGAGGAAGTACTTTTGAAGACTCCCATTTTAAGAATTGTGAAAATTTTGCTACCAAAAGTCGTCACCACTGTGTTCTTAAGCGAATATTAATTTCTGAAGTTTGGGATTTTGTGAGGGTTTGTTTCCTTTCTTTTCTTTCCTCCTTTCTTTCTTTTTATGTTATTTGCTGTAAATGCTGCACATCCAGATTGTGTATCAGAAGGACATCAGTTATTTTTATGAATTCTTGGTTATTGCCATTATCAAGTGCCAAGCTGTCACCTACTGTGTGCTCCCTGCAACATCAACTACTTCTACTTTCCAGTTATGCAGAATCATTTTCAGTTTTATCTGTTGTCTTTCTAGCCATTACAGTCATTTGGAATAAAAACTCACTTTCAGCGAATGGCTTTGGTGATTATTGTAGCTGCCCAACTGGGCTACATAGACATAGGACTTTCTGACAAGAAACCGTGGTGGTGTTGGCCAATTTGGTATGACATTACATAAGTTACTTAATCTCTCTAAGTTGCAGTTTGCTCATTGTAAAGTAACAGTAGGTCTCATTTATTGAGCTATTACTATGTGCCAGTTACTTTTCATACCTTCTTTCTTCCCCCTCAATGGGAATGTGTCTTAAATCTCTTAATTTTTTTTTTTTACATTTTTTTTAAGTAGGTTCCATGCCCAACTTGGAGCTTGAACTCATGACCCTGAGATTGAGAGTTGCATGCTGCACCTACTGAACCAGCCAACTGCCCCAAATCTCTTTCAAACTATATATTCCTTTTTTTTTTTTTCTTGCCATTAATTTGTTGAAGAAATAGGCTCATTTGCTCTATGGAATTCCCCACGATCTAGATTTGGCTGATTGCAGCCTCATGGTGTCCTTTAACTTGTTTCTGTGTCCCTGGTATTTCCCATAAGCTGGTACATACATCTAGAGGGTCAGTCAGGCTCAAATTCAGTCTTTTTGGCAGGAATGCTTCATAGGGCTGCGTGCTTCCCATTATGTCACTGAGGAGGCACATAACATCTGGTGGTTTCTAAGTGGTTAACATGATGGTTTAGCTGCCCCTGCTTATCACGGCACAGATGTGTTGTTTCATTGGAGGATGCAAAACAGTGACGATAACTCTAATTTTTATCATTCCATTTATTAACAGAATTCTCTGATTTAAAAACAAAAATCTTCCCCTCATCAATTATTTGGTTTCTCTGAGGTACAAGTGAGACAGAAAAATCATCATGAATGCTTCTTTCCCTTTAAGTTTTAAGAATATTGAGTTAGCCATCCTATTTCTGACTTAATCCCCACCACAACCCTGATTAAACTGATTTTTACAGGTGAGGTCATGGAGACTGGGAGGAGCCAAGAGACTTGCTCATCATCACACAGGAAAGGGCAGAGCTGGGATGTTAACTTGGATCTGACCATCACAAAACCAAGGATCTTTCCACGTAGGCCAGTGTCTGCTCTGACTGTCTTGTGACTCGAGAACAGTCGTGAGTTATGGGAAGCACTTGGGAAGCCATGAAGGTAGGAGCTTAATGTTTTTAACTACTAGCATCTGAGACTCCTTCCCCACCAACAGGAACTCCTATGGGCAGAGCCAGGCCACACATGGCCAGTAGCCCCTTCCTCTCCTGGTACAGCAATGAACTGTGAGACTGCCCTCTGCTTTCTTTTCACATTCTCCCCGTGGGAGCCAATTTTCCCTAACAGCTTTAACTACTCCCTGGTTCTGTGCCCTGAGGATTGTCATTTCCAGCCCCAATGGATTCTGAGCTGGCCTTGAATGCCTGTACATCAGGCCAGCCTTCTACAGGCACACCAGACTCCACCTGTCAAAAGCCACACCCATGACCCCACTGCCCAAATCTAACCCTTCTCTCCTTAACCCACCGCCCCAACTCCCAGCATCACTGTTCCCCAGATGCCCCAGCTAGAAACAGCCATCTTGGATCCCACCCCATCCCCAAGTCTCAAGGTGAAGCAGATACTAAGATGAAACTTTGGGAGCAAGATGGTTATTTAGGGTCAAAGAGAAGAGGTTGTGAAGGGAAGTGGATTGGGCAGGGGAGAAGCTGAGCTGTGACACAGGTGTCCCCAAGCACCGGCTGACCACATAGAGGGCTCTTGAGCTAAGAGTGCCCATTGGAATAGTCTCCCGAGGGGCTGAAATAGCCAGGCCCTCCTGCCTCTCCAGCTCCTCTCTCCTCCTCTTCCCATGCTTCCTGTGTTCCAGCCACACCATCCCCCAAACAGATACATCACACCTCCTCGCCATCACGCAGACTGGTTTTTTTGCTTGGAATGTGCTTCCCGCCATTTCTGCCTTCTCTGTGAGCTTCTCAGACCTTCCTCTCCTTTCCCTTCCCCTTTCCCTTCCCCGAGGAAGAACAAATCCCACAGTTTTCTGTATACACCCAACACATGATAGTACATTATTGTTGTCCCAGCCCCCCCTCACCCCATCACAAGGTCTCAGAGGGCAGGAACCGTGGCTACTCAGCTCTGCAGCCCAGCTCCCAGCAGACTGCCCGGCATGGAACACACTCAGTAAATATTGACTGGTGGTAGTGAGTTGAGTGGTGTGGTTACAGAGAACCAATCCACAACAGCTTGTCTGAGTTGAAATTTTGCCATACTTCTCCCAAACAAAAAAACCACATTGAATGTGAAAGATGTATTTCAACATTTCAATTTTATTTTCTTTAAGAACTTGCTTTTTTGTCTCAAAACACAAAATCCATTTCACAAAATTCATCCAGATAAATAGTCTAAATCCCATGTGGTACAAAATACATTTCCTAAATGGAATATATAGAAGAGAAGGTTTCTCCCCCTCAACACAGCACTTGAAGAGGAAGGGCATAGAGGCCACATGCTGCACTGGGGATCCAAATCATGCTGTGACTGTGCAGCCTCAGTCCTATAGGTGATTGTGTGTAAAATAGGTTGGTTTCAAAGGCTCTTTTTCTTTCTTTTCATACGCCTCAGGTATTTTTTAAAAATTGTTAATAGGCTTTATTTTTAAAAACAGTTAAAAATAAAACCTGAGCAGGGATGCCTGGGTGGCTCAGTCACTTAAGTGTCCAACTTCAGCTCAGGTCATGATCTCATGGTTTGTGGGTTTGAGCCTCGCGTTGGGCCCTGTGCTGACAGCTCAGACCTTAAAGCCTGCTTTGGATTCTGTGTCTTCTCTCTCTGCCCCTCCCCCACTCACGCTCTGTCTCTCAAAAATGTTAACAGTAAAAATAAAAATCTGAGCAGATAGCACAGAGTTCCCATACACCCCTCTGCCCAGCAATTTCTGCCATATTAACTTGCATTGGTCTTGGTATCTAATGTTTGCAGGTTTATCTGTAGGATAAATTCCTCCACGTGGGATTGCTGGGTCAAAGGGCAAATGCATTTGTAATTTTGGTAGATATAATGCCGCCTGCCTTTCAGAGGATTGTTCGACTGTGACCTCCCACTGGCCATGTGTGACGGTTGAAGCCCCTTTCAGCTCTTAACAGTTTTTATTCTGTCTCTCCCTCCTGAGACTCAGACCCAGTGGATAACTCTGTGGGGAGTTTTTCTAAGACAGGGGTCCCTGGGGCACCTGGGTAGCTCAGTTGATTAAGCATCCAGCTCTTGATCTTGGCTCAGGTCTTGAATTTAGGAGTTCAAGCCCTGCATCAGGCTCTGCGCTGAGGGTGTGGAGACTGCTTGGAATTCTGTCTCTCCCTCTCTCTCTGCCCCTCCCCCCCTGTGCACACGCAGTCTCTCTGTCTTTTAAAATAAATAAACTTAAAAAAAAAAAAAAAAGAATGACAACTAAATGCAAGGTGTGATTCTGGACTGGATCCTGGTCCAGAAAAAGGACATGAACGGTTCAACTAACAAAATTGGAATAAGGTCTGAAGATGAGTTAATAGTATGGTATCAGTGTTAATTTCCTGGTTTTGAAAATTATACTGTGATTATGTAAGATGGTAATATTTGGGGAAGCTGTATTGTGAAGCATATTCAGAAATTCTTCATACTGTTTCTGCAATGTTTTTGTAAGTCTGAAATGATTTCAAAATAAAATTTTAAAGTTAAAAATAATTCTAGGGGTGCCTGGGTGGCTTAGTCGGTTAAGCATCCAACTCTTGATTTCAGCTCAGATCATGATCTCAGTTGTAAGACTGAGCCCCACGTGGGGCTGTGCACCGAGCATGGAACCTGCTTGGGATTCTCTCTCTCCCTGTCTCCTATGCATGCGCGCGCTCTCTCTCTCTCTCTCTCTCTCTCTCTCAAAAAAATAATAAAACTAAATTTTTAAAATTAAATTTCTAAACAAAATGGGAAAAAAAGAATGTGTGTACCTCTTAGAACTGTCAAAGCATATAAATAAGCTTGTGAACAGAAACACTGTTTTGTAAGCACAGCATTCATTAAAAGCCAGTGAATGAGTTAAAGGAGGTCCGTTTTGTAAGTGACAATTGGAGTCCTTTTGCCAGGTTGGGGAGACAGGAATGCTGGGTTTGGCACCTGACCTCAACAGCCGATTAGCTGCTTATCCATTCTGAGCCTCAGTGTCCTTTCTGAAAAGATGGCCCTTGCATCTCAGGGGACTGCTGTGATGCTCCAAGAGCTGCAAAGGACTGCACCTGTGGGAAGGGATTACCTGCAAAACCTGAACTGGCCCCTGGACTAACCCCTGTGAAAGAGATTACAAACAGTGCCTGCTGGTCCTGCAGGGCTGGGTGTTTCAGTACAAGCAGCTGGAGGTCTGTTAACAGTGATTTTTTAAAAGCCCTTAAATGGTGGTCCTCTTCTGTTCAGGGGCCCCCATTCTGAGTCTCCATGCCCCTGAAGGTCTGGCCTCTCCAGTTACATGGCTGTACACCTCCTGGGGGTACCCGGGTCAGCATTTGCTTTCTTCCTGATGCTTTCTGCAAGACAGAAGAATCCTATTGCTTCATGTTGCCTAAGCTCTGCCTCACAGAGCTGGTTTTAAAAATGTTTTAATTGCCTGCGAGAGTTTGTGTTAAAAAAAAAAAAAGATAGAGCAATAATATTTAAGAACGTTTTGAAAAAGAAAAAGTCATCCCTAATTCCTCCACTCTGAAGTGACTGTTTCCCACTTTGCCTGCAGCAGCTGTGAGATACTGCAAAGGGGGGCTTTCCTTTTTCCTCTCAATAACATGCTACCCATGTTTTTACTGTTGGTGCGTGACTAACCTAGCCTTCGTTATTATTGGTGACCGCCTAACACCCTGTCCTGTGGTAGCCCCGTAATGCACCATGCCAGGGACGTGTATTACAGTATTTAAGGTTCTTTCATCATGAGCTGATTTTGTTTTTAATGAGGGATTAGTACTGAACCTTTTATCTCGCTTGCCTGATGATTCCACAGGGTGCCCTGAATCTCAAACCAGGCTTTTGGAATTGACAGACTCAAAAGGTCGTGATGGCCTCAGATATTTTATTTATTTGACCAGCTCTGACTGGTTCAACTCATATTAAGCTACTTCTG
The DNA here is from genome assembly GCF_028749965.1 of Puma concolor. Taxonomy (NCBI): domain Eukaryota; kingdom Metazoa; phylum Chordata; class Mammalia; order Carnivora; family Felidae; genus Puma; species Puma concolor. The sequence goes on along the minus strand of NC_141672.1, from coordinate 108,976,180 downwards.
GCCTATATATATTACTGCTTGTGAAAAAAGAAGTCTATAGGCTGTTCCAGCCTTATTTTAAACTAGAAACAAAAACAAAAATCAAAGTACAGAGGGCCAGAGATGATAACACCAGTGGCTTTGGGGCTGTGAAAGTTGCAGGCATCATCTGAGCCCAAACCCTCATGGCACAGATGGGGAAATGGGGGCCAGGAGGTACTGTGGTTTGCTCAGGGCTCTGCCTGAATTCCAGTAGACAAGGCTAGGACCAGCAATCTGGAAGGTGCTGCCCCACAGCATTATGGCCTGGGCAGAACTTTAGGGACCCTGTCACACTCCAAGGTGGGCCATGCGGCTCTGACTCTGGGGCCCAGTATTGCCCTGAGCAGAGGACACTCTTACCAGCCAGGTCCCTCCTGCCAATGGCCACGAGGCCCTCGAACAGTGCTTTGTTGGGATTCTCACCGGCTATGGCCACACCATGCAGCCAGATAAGCAGCATCCGGTGGCCATGCTCCTGGTAGCTCTTGACGCCTGAGGACCATGAGGAGAGAAAGAGAAGGAGCCAAGTCTGAGCAGATGTCTGTAGTACACATGTCCAGGTGGGAAAGAGCCAAGAGGCCCTTTTCCAAGCTCCGGTGGAGCTCAGCCCAGAGATGGGGAGAGGAGGGAAGAGACAGCCTCAGATGGGGTGAGGGTGGAGGTTTTGTATCCTAGAACATCCCCAACCCCAGGCTTTCTCCTGAGCATCCACCATGCATCCTGTTGGTGTTGCTCTGAAGAGAGAAAGATTTGGCACTTGTTGTTGTGATTCCATGATGCACACGACTGTTCCCTTCATCTCTGGCTGCTCATCTGTGCCTTGCACGCTAGCGGCCCTATTTTACAGATGAGAAAACCAGCATAGTGGGAGACACAGGTGGCCATGTTCTCGCCCCTGCACCAGTGATTCTTAGCTGTAACTGCTCATTGGAAACCCTTGGGAAGTCTTAGAAAACAGTGACACCTGGGTTCCATTACCCTCCCCAGAGATTCCAACCTACTTGGGTCTGGGTGCAGCCTGGGCGCTAAGCAGTGTTACATCTTCCCAGGTAATTCCAATGTACAGCCATGTTTGAAAATAATTGCCCACACTCTTCAGTGCCGGAGGAGGGCGTTAACTTGTTACTAAACTCTGTGACAAGGTCTGCTCTCCCAGTCGGGGACACACATGTTTGGGCACAGCCATCAGGGCCGAATCAGTCCATTCACTGGCACATTCAGCAGGCACTTCCTCATGGTGCTGCCCTTGGTGTAGCTGTTTCATTTGACCCATTTATTCACTATTCCTCGCCCCAGCCCCATAATTTACCAGTACTCCTTTATCATCTGTGAAAGTTCTTATCCATCATAGATGCTACTTTTGGACTCCCTGCTCTATTTCACTAACTGGTGTGCATATTTTTATGTTTGGGAAAACATATGTCGGGTATCTGTCTATGCTTTATTGGAGCTTTATAAAAGGTTGGGTCTGGTTGGATTAGACCTTCTTCACTTTCCCCCCAGAATATTCATTTAAATATTCCCTCTTTATTCTCTCAAGTGAACTCTAGAATCCTTTAGTCAAGTTTCAAAAACTTTCTATTTTGATTTGATTTGATTAAAACAATCAATTTTGGGGACACCTGGGTGGTGGCTCAGTCGATTAAGCATCTCTTGATTTTGGCTAAGGTCATGATCTCATAGTTTCATGAGTTTGAGCCCGCATTGGGCTCTGTGCTGACAGTGCAGAGCCTGCTTGGGATTTTCTCTCTCCTCTCTCTGCCCCTACCCTGCTTGCTCTCTCTTTCAAAATAAATAAATAAACTTAATTTAAAAGTTTTAAAAATGAAATAAAATATATAAACATTAAAAAAAAACTTTTTAAACTGATTCAAATTTTTAATCTAGTTTGGGAAAAACCAATGTCTACCTGACACTTTCTAGCCAAGAACACAGAATGTCATTCCACTTACCCAAGTCTTTTTTTAATAGTTGAACTAATTTTTACTGTTTTACTCATATGCCATTCATACTTCTTTTTAGAAACACTATTGTAAATGGAATATCTTTTCAAAAATACCTATATATTTTTCCCCACTTACTGATAGTACATAGGAATACTATGGTGTTTGTATACTTTATCATATCTTTAGCCATTTCACTGAATTATTTTATGCTAAGTTTTTCAGCTGATTCTTCTGGACTGCTCATGTATAGGATTATAGCACCTGAAGTTAGTAAATCTCTCTTCCTTTCCAATATTTTCAGTCTTTATTTCTGTTTCTGTTTTCTCCCTTAGTACCAGAGCCAACATTTCCAAGTAGAAGTTAAATACTGGTGGCAAGAGCTGGTCCTCTACTTTTTATGGAGAGTGCCTTTAGTTTGTGTGAATGACGAGCTCATTCACAAAGAATGTGAGGTTCACAGGTCAAGGGAGAGGGAGAGGCAGAGGGCTCAGCCTGAGCAAAGGCCTGGAAGGATAGAGGAGCACACGGGATGTTGGCGATGACATGTGGCTTGCCATCCAACTTTGCCAGGTTGCACTGGCTTTTCCCCCAGAAATGCATAAAACTGAACACACAAGTGCCCCCCTTCCACCCACTGGTTGCTCTGGGGTGGGGATAGGCCGGGTGGTACCTGTCCACTGCTGCTCGATGGCATGGACGTGGGCCTCGGTGAATTCCCAGCAATACGCAAGCTTCTTCCACTCTTGAGGCCGCAGATGCCTGGAAGCCAGTTGCCACAGCACAGAGTGGAATTGCTGCGTTTCCTGCCGATGGTCCTGCTTAAAGGTCAAGTTCTTCCCAGAGGGATCCCTGGGGTCCCTGCACAACACGTGATCCTGTGGGGCAGATCCCAAAAGTGCAGCTGCCACCCGGGGGGACATCCCTGCCAGGCTCTCCCTCGGGAGCCTGGATGGGGTACTGGCATCATCACAGGCCTGGGGTTTCTGGTTTCTCACTCTGTGCCTTGCTTTAACCTCTAGAACCCCAGCTGCTCACATTGTTCCTCCATCCAGAACTCCTTTTCTCACCTCCCTGTCCCTCAACCCCATCACCACAGTCAAGAGACCATCTACATGCCATCTCTTCCAGGAAGCCTTCCCAATTCCTCTCTTTTCTCTGTGTTCTCACAGCACAAGTGCCAGCAGAAGGACTCAGCAGCTGTGGCTAACACCAGTCAAGCCAAGGATCAGGTACTTAAGCAGATTTGCAGAATCTCAACAAGTAGTGAAGGGCGGGGTTACAGAATTCTTTCTATGCAAAGCAGGTGATAAAATGAGAAGTTATAAAAGAACTATGTGATAGCATCGGTTAAACCCACAAAAGCCTAAGTAAGCCCCTCTAAAGGATGTGGATACAGAGTTCTGGTTGTTAAAAAGCTCAGGTGAGTTCTGGTGTCTGCAGCTGCAAATCTTACATCCTGGTCAACAATGTTCAGTCACCTATGACATGGTGACCAGGGAGACTGGTTCCTCAGAGCAGTGTTCTTAGCCGCATCTGTACATTGGGATCATCTAGGAGCTTTAAGAACTACTGATGCTTGGTTCCCACACCAGAGATTCTGAATGAACTGGCCTTAGGGTGGGAGTGGGGGGCAGGCTGTGATTCTAACCACCCCGCCACCTTGACGTTGAGAACTTTTGAAGTCTGAGGTGTTAGAATTACGCACAGAGATGAATCAGTTAATCACGCCCTTGGTATTAATATTTTGGGGTTACATTGAGGAGTAACCTGTTGGACATAAAGGGGCTATGTTTTTGAGAATCTAGCATGTCCATGAAAGAGAATATCTTATGATTGCTATTGAAATGTGTTATTAACTAATTTTGGAATAGTGATTTTTTTTTTTTAATTTGAGAGGTATAAGAGAAGTTTACTCAGTTTGCAAACAATATTGAAATGTTTAAGATATCTGAGACTTACTTTATTTATAGGTTTAATTTACTGGATATACTAAGATAACTTAAGAATTTAGGAAGCATTCAAAGTACTTTTAAAAATCTATTATTCACTCAGTTTAGAATGTTTAAGATAGTTTAATTAACTAAGTTTAAACATGGATCCAAACATTAATCAAAAGGCTTCCTTGAAAGTGGAAATTCCTAAAATTCCTAAAATATAGTAGCTGTATAAATGGAATAAGATTTATAACATGAGGGGCGCCTGGGGGGCTCAGTCTGTTGAGCGTCCGACTGCGGCTCAGGTCATGATCTCACAGTCCGTGAGTTCGAGCCCCGCGTCGGGCTCTGTGCTGACAGCCTGCTTCAGATTCTGTGTCTCCCTCTCTCTGCCCCTTCCCCACTCTCATTCTGTCTCCATCTCTCTCAAAAATAAATACACATTAAAAAAAAAAAAAAAAGATTTATAAACTGATTAAAAGTTTAAGGAAAACTAGGTTTTAAAATTCATAATAAATTTGGTATTAATTTTTAAAACTCAAGTAAATGCAAAAATTGTTTTCTGTATACAAAAACAACCTTCAAAGATGTCAAAAAAAAAAAACCCATCCCACCCCCATTTCCTGAGGACTGGAAAAGCATGGCCTTAACACCTGCTACTCTTCCCCAATTCTTCAGCAGACATCACTAATTAATCCCAGCACACTTTCCTTCTGGGCTCAGAAAGTTGCCTGAATAGAACACCCCGAACAGCAATTCCAATCACCTGAAGATGGCAGTGAGCTAAAACCAACTTGACATCTCTTTATTCATGCATGCCAGCATGCACACATGAATCCATCAACCAGGGGCTGTAACAGAGTCCAGTAACATCTCCACACTGGCATGGACCTCAGTCTGCTTTGTTTCAGTGTGGTTTAGGTGCTCACTCATCTCCAGATGCTCACAAACAACCCTGGTGTTAGGTAAGGCAGGGATTATCACCTCCTCAGAAACTGAGGGTGGTCCTGAATTGGTCAGGGCTGGGGTTCAAAGCCAGCCCCACCTAGAGCCAAGCCCACACAGTCCCTTTGCAACATGGAGAGACCAAGTGCAGGGCCTCAGTACCTTCTCCCATTTGTAGAGGCGATCAGCTTTTATAATCATGTCCACCAGGCTGATGTGGTTGCTGCGGGCGGCCACTGCCAGGGCAGTTTTCCCTTGCTGCAAGTAAGAAGTAAGAATGGAAGCCAAAGTTGCTACAGGTGGGGCGTAGGGTAGCCTCTAGTACTGACGGCAAACATTCCTGCCCAAGGAAAGCAGTTTCCAGCAGTCTACACCGGAGAGCAGAAAAGTTTTCTGGGCATGGGGAAGGATTGAACGAGGCAAGAATAATAATTCCAGTAACCACCTCTTGTTTCTTTAGAATTTAGAAAGTCTTAGAGCTTATGAAACTCAGCCTACACAACTCCTCAACATTACCTCTGAAATAGCGGTTACCTGCCCCACTTCTCAGATGAAACCAGAGCCCAGGGAAGGGGACCGGGTTCATTAGGTCCATTTGCCCTCCCCACTTCATGCTCCCAGGCCCTTTGCTCCAGACCTCCGGCACAGGGCTGGCCTCAATCTCTCCAGGCACCTGCAGGGAGCTGGGAAGCTCCTCTTTACATATGGCCAGCTACCCTGGGGCCCAGCTCAAAGCAGGGAGCCCCTCCCAGATTCAGCCTCAGGGCCCATTTCTGCCCCCAATTCTTCCCCACACCATACTGGGCCACAGGTGCAAGCCCCTTCCACTCATGAGCCTGTGACATTCTCAGCCTCAGACCAAATCTTCAGCTGGTCTGGAACCTCCAGCACCTGAGGAAGTAGTCAGCCCAGAGGCACAAAGAGCCAGGTAGCTTCCCCACCCCTGTCCTATATTTAGGGGGCTGTGGGACCCTGCTCCTCTACTCCCTCTCCCCCTCCCCACCAGGCGACTCAAGGAGCTCAAAGTCTGAGGAGCCATGAAACAGAAGGTGACCACATCACAATTCTAGACCAGGAGAAGGGCAGGCCAAGTCCTGAGGGACCTCAGAGGAGGAAGGGGAAAGTAATGGAGGGGCAGGAAGACTTCCCGGAGGAGGATGCTTTTGAACTTGTATATAAAGGATGGGAAGCCTTGAATAGTCTGAGAGCACGAGACATTTGTAATAGGGTCTCTGGCAAAGAGGGAGCCATGAAAGCTTGAAAGGGAGGCTGGTTGGGAGGAGAGGTACCTTATCTCTCAGGTTTAAGTTAACCCCAGTGACGAGGAGCATCTCTGCTATGTCCTGCCAGGCGTGCTCAGCAGCAAGGTGGAGGGGCGTCTGCTGCCTCTGGAGAAGCCAAAGGGACGGGGAGTACAAAAGCATGTAAGAGTGGCCCAAGACTCAAAGCCAGGACAGTTCCAAGGTGAGTACACTCTTATCTGGGCCTTAAAAAGTTTCTCTAAGAAGTTACGGGAGAGGGTAAGCTGGGTTTAGTCATAAGCCTAATACCAGAGAAAACTTGGTAAAAACAAAAAGCAGAAAGAACAAAGGAAAAAATACCACTTGCTGGCTAAGTCAACCTCTGTAATGATCCTAATATATTTCTTCTAGTCTTTAATGCAGAATGCTTTAGGTTTACTGGTTTTATATGAGATCATCCCGTATATACATTTTGCATTCATTTTTCTACCTAACATAACATTTCCACATATTATAAACACTGTTTTTAACAGCTCCATAGTAGTCTACGTCTATAACCATAATCTACCTGACCACTTCTCTCTTATTAAATATTTGGGCAAGATTGATGTTGAAGATTGATAAGCAATGCTGCAATAGATATCTTTGTGCATGAGATTTTAATGTATTTCTTGAGGCTCAATTCGCTGAAGTGCAAATACTGACAATTTTGAAGGTACGTGATATATCCTGCAAAGCTGTTTTCCACCACTAGTGGCTGTACGTGCTGGCACTGAGGACTACTAGATGGTCAGGGGGAGAGTTGTGGGGATGGGGAATTAAAAGGGTGCCTGACTGAGCACAACTTCAGGACTCAGAAGCTTCTTGTTACACAAGACTGCCCCAGTCACCCCTGTCCTGGGAATTTTCCCAAAGGAAAATAGAATCAATAAAAGGAAATGGTTGAACACAGGAAGATGTTTGCTACTACAGTGTTATATAGACCATGGCAACAGCTTGAAAACCACCAAAATGTTCAAAATAGAGTGGTTCATAAAATGATGTTCTCTTCAACAAATATTAGACAGCTTTTTACAAGCTCAAAAAATTAATTCCTCAACTCTAGGCCATGCTAGGAGATTACAGCCAAGCCCTGCCCACCTGGGAGGGTGCCCAGATGGTTTCTGCAACCACTTACATTGTCAGTGGCATCCAGGTCACTGCCTGCGTCAATGAGGAGCTGGACCAAGGCAGGGAAGTTGTGCCTCACAGCGAGGTGCATAGGAGAGGCTCCCTGCTGGGGGAGAAAACACATGAATCAATTGAACGGTCCCTCCAGGACTGTCCAGCACAGCTTGGTGCTGGGGGATCGACGTAGGGAGGGGTATATAAATATAGTGCTTCTAGGTTTGTCCCTTCTTGCTCCTCAGAGGACATGGGTGGCTTGAGGAATCTATAACCCCAAAGGCTGAATCCCTGGAGCCCAAAACTGATCCTCAAGGTGGGTGGGAGCTTGAAGACCCAAGTTTGAGACCTTGCTATGCCAGAAACTCACTGTGGAACTGTGGGCAAGTCATTTCCCTTCTCTGCTCCTCTTCACCTAGCAAGTAATGTTTGCTGAGGTCCCTTGTAGCAACAACACTTAAAGTTCTCTAATATCTTATTGAATCCACACACGAACCTAGGAAGTATATATAGGAATGGTGTTACTAGTATTTTCAACTTACAGACAAGAACACTGAGGTTCACAAGACGTAAGTGACTTGCCCAACAGCTAACAGGAACCTTGTGTTATTGGAGTTTCTTCCTTCAATACTCAGGTAGGTGCCTGATTACTGTTTATGTGTGGAACGAGGGAGCCAGCCAGGACCAGAACAGAGACCTCACTCCAAGGCAACACACATCCAAGGCCCCACTCAAGGCTGGAAGACTCCTTCATCAGTCGTCCCCTCTGATGCCTGACCACATGGCAAAGTAGAGATACTGCAATAGCATCGTTCCCTCTAGGTGATATAGTGACACACACATAGTGGAAGAGTACAAAGCCAAAACACTGATGGTGGAAAAACAGGCTCACATTTTAAGTGTAAAAAGATTACAGAACAGAGTACACACACACACACACACACACACACACACACACACATAGATACACACCCCAAAAATGTCCACTACCAGTGTCTATTAGTTTAGGCCAGCAAATGAAAAAAAAAAGGTTTATTGATATTGGAAAAGAATATTTAAACTATACAATTATTTGTAGGCAATGTGATTGTATATCTAGACAGGTTTAAAAAAGCTATTACCCCCTAAAAAAAAAAAAAAAACTCTAGTAAAATTAAAAGTCATAGAGCATTCCTATGTTGAATGCTACAAGAAATGACATAATTAAAAAAATATTCACAACAGTCAAAAAATATCAAGTATTTATGTAGAGTATACTTGGAAATGGACATATCAAAGGCAAACTAAAAGCTATATAACTTCACTGAAGGATATAAAAGAAGACATAAAGAAATGGCAAGACTTCATGCTCCTAGTGAAAATATATTAGAGAGGCTCCTGGGTGGCTCAGTCAGTTAAACATCTGACTTAGGCTCAGGTCATGATCTCATGGTTTGTGAGTTCGAGCCCTGCGTCAGGCTGTGTGCTGACAGCTCAGACCTAAAGCTTGCCTCGGCTTCTGTCTCTCCTTCTCTCTATGCCCCTCCCCTGCTCACGCTCTGTCTCTCAAAAATAAACATTGAAAAAAATGTATAAAAAAACATATTACAAAGATGACTATTTTATATTATTTATAAGCTTAACGTAATCCCAAACTCAAATTTCAATAAATACCAAAAATTATTCTGAAATACGTCTAGAAAAAAAATTTGAACACAGGTAAAAACTACCATAAGAATTTCAACTTCAACAATGGCCTCAGATCATTGCCGGATAATAGAAATAAAAATCAGGCCCCAAAAAGGTCTGCTGTGACAGTGAACGGGCAAAAACTAGAAACTGGCTCAAATGCATGACTCAGGTGAGCCTGGAAATCTGTCCAGAACTACAAGTCTGGGCTTTCCAGGAAGCAGAAGGCCATGGAGATAAAACAACCAAATACCCTGGATATAGCCTCGGTCGTCCTGGAAACGCATCTGGGGGAATGTGGTCAGAAAGGGGAGTGGAAAGAGAGCAAATATGGCTTTTAGTTGTTTTACATTTTATTTATAAAAACCAAAAGAACCAAAAAGTACACAGGTATCTAGTGAAAAGCTTTCTTCTACCTGCATTCACACACCTGCTCATACCCCCTACTCCTAAACCCCATCGGTAACTGAAATCTCTGCTTTTATGTGTGTCCTTCCAGAGACTTTTAAATTTTTTTAACGGGGCAGAACTTTCTATTTTTATTTTGAAATAATTATAGCGTCACATGCAATTAAGAAATAATATAGAGAGTTCTGGTGTATCCTTCACCCACTTTTCCCCAATGGTAATATCTTACAAAACCCTAGTAATATCCCAAGCAGGATAATGACTCTGACAACATCCACCATCTTATTCAGATCCCCCAGCTTCACTTATAGTCATTTGTACATGTATGTTTAGTTCTACACCATTTTATCACATGTGTATGTTCATGTATCCACTACATAGTCAAGATACACAACAGTTTCCTCACAAGGTCCTGTGTTGTTCTTTTTTTTTTTTAAGATCTTAATTTTTTAAGTTTATTTATTTATTTATTTGTTTATTTTTGAGAGCGGTGGGGAGAGAGAATCCCAAGAAGTCTCTGCACCATCAGTGCAGAGCCCAATGTGGGGCTTGAACTTATGAACTGTGAGATGATGTCCTAAGATGAAATCAAGAGTCAGACACTGAGTAACAGACTGAGGCACCCAGGTGTTCATTTTTTAAAGTAATCTCTACACCCAACGTGGGGCTTGAACTCATGGCTCCAAGATCAAGGGTCCCATGCTCTTTCTGACTGAGCCAGCCAGGCACTCCTGGGGTCTTTTTTAATTGGGAGAAAACGAAAAAGCTAATACACACTTCGGGTGAGAGGACTAAGAAACAAGCAGCCTGGACACTGCTAGTGACTCTGCAGATTGGCACAACACTTCTAGGAAGGGTTTGGCTTACATATCAAGAGCTAGAAAGATGCTCACAATATTTGACCTCAAATTCCCTATTTCTGAGAATCTTGCCCCCAAAGAGGTCATATGCACAAAACTGTGCTACCTGCATTAGCAAGTAAACCTGATGCTCTACCACAGTTGAGGAGGTTAATAAATCATGGTGCCTCCATTCATCAGACCAAATGTCATCATCAGTAGGCTCTGAGGAACCTCCATGCTGTTCTTCACAGTGGCTGCACAGTGTGCATTCCCACCAACAGGGCATGAGGGTTCCTTTTTGTCCATACCCTCGCCAACACTTATTTCTTATGTTTTTGATTTTAGCCATTCTGATTGGTGTGAGGTGATCTCTCATTGTAGTTTTGATTTGCATTTCCCTGACAATGAGTGATGTTGAACATCTTTTCATATGTCTGTTGTCCATCCATATGTCATCTTTGGAGAAATGTCTGTTCATTTCTTCTGCCTGCTTTTTAATTGGATTATTTATTTTGGGGGGTGTTGAGTTGTATCAGTTCTTTATATATTTTGGATACTAACCCTTTATCAGATATGTCATTTACAAATATCTTCTCCCATTCTGTAGGTTCCTTCTTAGTTTTGTTGACTGTTTCCTTCACTGTGTAGAAACTTTTTATTTTGATGTAGTCCCAATAGTTTACTTTTGCTTTTGTTTCCTTTGTGTCAGGACACCTAAGTAGAAAAAAGTTGCTATGGTTGATGTCAGAGAAATTACTGTCTGTGCTCTCTTCAAGGATTTTTATGGTTCCAGGTGTCACATTGAGTTCTTTAATCCATTTTGAGCTTATTTTTGTGTACGGTGAAAGAAAGGGGTCCAGTTTCATTCTCTTGCATGTGGCTGTCCAGCTTTCCCCACACCATTTGTTGAAGAGACTTTTTCCCATTGTATGTTCATTGCTCCTTTGTCAAAAACTAATTGACCATGACATTGTGGGTTCATTTCTGGGTTTTCCTTTCTATTCTATTGATCTTTGTGTTTGTTTTTATGCCAGTACTATACTGTTTTAATTACTACAGCTTTGAAATACAACTTGATACCGCTAGTTTTGTTTTCCTTTTTTAAGATTCCTTTGGCTATTCAGGGTCTTTGGGTGTCATACAATTTTGGGGATTTTTTGTTCTAGTTCTGTGAAAAATGCTGTTGGTATTTTGATAGGGATTCCATGAAATCTGTACATTGCTTTGGGTAATATGGACATCTTAACAATATTTGTTCTTCCAACCCATGAGCATAGAATATCTTTCCATTTCTTTGCATTGTCTGGAATTTCTTTCATCAGCGTTTTATAGCTTTCAGAGTGTAGGTCTTTTATCTCTTTGGTTAAGTTTATTCCTAGATATTTTATTGTTTTTAGTGCAATTGCAGATGGGATTATTTTCTTAGTTTCACTTTCTGCGGTTTCATTATTAGTGTATAGGAAAGCAACAGATTTCTGTACATTGATTTTATATCCTGTGACTTTACTGAATTCATTTATCAACTCTAGTAGTTTTTTTGATGGAATCTTTTGGGTTTTCTATATGTAGTATCACGTCATCTGCAAATAATGAAGGTTTTACTTCTTCCTGACCAATTTGGATGCCTTTTATTTCTTTATGTTGTCTAATTGCTAGGGCTAGGACTTCCAGTGCTAAGTTGAATAAAAGTGGTGAGAATGGATATCCTTGTCTTATTCCTGACCTTAGTGGAAAACTCTCAGTTTTTCACCATTGGCTGTGGGCTTTTCATATAAAGCCTTTTATTATGTTGATATATGTTCCCGCTAGACCTACTTTGCAGAGGGTTTTTATCATGAATGGATGTGTACTTTGTCAAATGCTTTTCTGCGTCTATTGAAATGATCATATGGTTTCTATACTTTCTCTTACTGATGTGATATGGGATTTTTTTTCTTAATTTCACCCTGCTGTTTCATTATGAGTATACAGGAATGCAACAGATTTCTGTACATTGATTTTGTATCCTTAAGTTGAATTTTTTAATTGAAAAAATACTTTAAATTTCAGCTGGGGAAAAAAAACATTTGAGAATACAAAAGGATAAAAGATTATACTAAGAGACAAGGATAATTAAAGGAGACTAACTTTATATGCCTTTAAAATAAATTATAAGGCAATAATAATTAATATGGTACCAGCTCAAGATTAGATATACAACTTACCGAAAGAGAATCACTTGCCCAGATATAAAGCCCATCATATATCAAACTGCAAATATGTGATAAAGAAGGAAAAAGCACTAAGAAATGTTATAATTATTTAATAAATTCACTTGACATAGAAGTATTAAAAAATTGGAGGGGAAATCTATTGAGTAATATATCACACCATATACAAAAATACATTTTAGGAAAATTAAAGAGTTAAACATAAAAAATCAAATCATAACTAGAAGATACTGAGTCCTGCTTTGGGTGAGCTCAAGCTCCGCTTTGGGTGAGCCCCACTTCTCTCTCTCTATCTCTCTCTCTGCCCCTCATGGGATTCTCTCTCTCTCCACCCTCACTCACTTGCACCCTCTCTCTCTCTCAAAAAAAAAAAAAAATGTTCATAAAATCATCATTTATCCTGGCAAAGGTAGAAACAACTTAAATACCAAACAGTTGAGGTACCGTTAAGTGTGATGTGGTCACTTAACTACATCTGGCATTAAAAATGGTTGCTAGAAAAACTCGTAACCTTTGATACCTGAGCTGCATAATCTCCACTGGACTGGAATCAAACTTCTGATGTCTTTATGGGTAAAAACAAATAAGCATCACCCTTTCCAGAATTCTGCCTTAGCCTAGTTACCACACACATGAGGAAAACTGGTAGGGAATAAGGAAAAGTCATTGCTTTACTAGGGTGCTGGGATTAGGGATCTCTATATTCCAAAGAATTGTGTTATACTGCTTTTACAGTAATTTTAAATATAGTGTTTATTTCAGCTACGATATGACCTCTTTCTAATCTAAACAACAGATAGTTCCTCATTTACATAATAGGAATAATAAGAGTGCCTATAGATAAAGAAACAAAGGCCCAGGGAGGTCAAAGCAACTTGCCCAAGGTCGTTCAGTGCATGGCAGGGCTAGGCCTCCAAGCCAGGTTATCTGACAAAGTCCATGTCTTAACCACAGGATATACTGTCACCTGTGAGTATACCACACAATATAACAGGACAAAATGAACAACCAAGAGGCTAGATTTGTAATATGAAAGATCATCACTAGGTCCCAATGGATAAATGAGTGGAGAACACAAGCAGATAATTCACTTGGGAGGAAATGCAACTTGGTTGCTAACCCTGTTCTAGCTAGAAGCTTATCTGGCCCACCCTCATGTGGCCAGGTCCCCCAGTCCTGGCCCCCATCCCAACCCCAAGGACCTAAAGTGCTCATCTCTGCCTGTTGTGCTTCACCAGTGAGGTCATGAAGACTTTGCAGTGGGGACCCCCCTCAACCCAAGCCCCCACACTTACATGATCAGCTATGTTGGTGTGGCCTCCTGCATGGATGAGGGCCCGGGCCACATCCTCAGAGCCACCAAGGGCTGCGTAGTGGAGGCAGCTTTGCTTTTTCTAGAGGGAAACAGGCATCAGTGCAATGTCCTGAAAGCCCCTCACAGTGGGGCTTTGGGATCCATTATTCCATTTATGTCTCACAACCCCGGGACTATTACCCCATTAAACCCTGAAGCTGGAGAAATCAATGTCTTGCCTAGGCCTGGTGACTGGTAAGAGGAGCTCACTGTGGTCTGAGCTTTTCCGTGCCTCCTTTCACAAACTTGAGAATGTACATCAAAGAGGGGAACAAATAAGATTTGTGAGTACAGAGTAAACCCCACCTGGTGCACACCTGCTGGAGTGGGTCTCAATGTGCCCAGGCAGGAGCCTGGCAGAGCCAGTGCAAGGGCTTCACCTTGATGGGCTTTCTAAGTGCTCTTCTTCAATCAGAGCACACCCCTGGCCAAACGATGAGCTCACGTGAAATACCCCTCCACTCCTCCGGGCAGACCCTTCTAGTAGCCAACTGTTGCAGACTGCCCAGACTGTTCCCCAGGACTTTCACTTTCAAAACCAGGCCAATATGGGGCAAAGTGGGACGAGCTGGTCATCCTCCGAAAGTCCTATCTGAGCTGAGTGCACAAGGGTGAATGGGAACCAGTCCACCTCCCAATGGGAAATGTAATCGCTTTGGGTCAGCCCCCTTCTCAGAGAGCCTGCAAGGGGTGGGAGTGTCCAAACAGAATGTGCCTTCTGCCAGAAACCTCAAGCCAAGGCTGGAGCACGAGGCCCAGTGCAGTGGGCAGCTCCAGCCCTGCCAATGACCGCCAGCTGGACACCACCTCCCCAGTCTCTCAACTCCTATGCTGCTACTGCTGGGGAGATAGCCTTGACATTTCACTTCTTTTGCCCCCTCTCAGTACTGAGCACTGTGCTGGGCACAGAGAAAGGGCTGCTGACCAAAGAGCAATGTCGGGCAGATGGAAGGACATAGTTGGGTGCCCTGGGGCAGGTGCTTTCCCCCTCTGGGTGGGCCTTGGTGTCACCCCGACACCCTGGGGCAGAGGGTGCTACCTGCTAGGGAAGTTTTGCAAATTAAGTGTTTTGTGACTTTTAAGCATTATTCACATTCAGGGGACTTTAACACTGATATCATTATTAAATTTACGTTTGCCATTTTTCTGTTTATTTTCTATATGTCTCCTGTCTTTTTTGCTCTTCTGCTTCTCCTTGACTCAGTAGTGGAGAAGCCAAGACCACACCCTGGGCCTGCCCTCAGGGCCTCTATTCCCACACAATTAGGGTCAGGGCGAGCTCAGTAGCCAAGGGAAGACATCAGTCCTGGGGAGGCCTGACTACCTGGGTGAGGGCGTTCACGCTGCTCCCAGCCTCAAGGAGCAGCTGCACACAGTCAGGGTGGCTGCCTTCAACCGCTGCGTGTAGGGCAGTCAGACCTTCCTGAAACACAAGGGGAGAGGTATGAGGATGGCAGGGAGGCTGAGGCCAGACCCTGAGATGAGAAGGCCCCCCTGGCACCATGGCTCCAGGGCTATTGAAGCTCTCCACCACCATGCTACTCAGGACAATAATGGGTTATTTGTGGTTCCCTGAGCCCCATACCTGATTTTCTCACCTTGAGGAGCATGTGATATATTCACTCCCGCCCCCACACCCCTGCTCATGTTCTCACCCTCCAAGCTGCCTCACCCCCTGCCCTCTGTCTATTCCCTTTTACTCCAGAAAGTCTCTAGCAGGGGAAAATCAGGCTGCACCACAGGCTGGGGTTCCTTGAAAGCAGGGAGTGAGCAAGCATCACGCACCTCTGCATCTTCTGGGTAGTGACTCACCACATTCTGCTCCTCCAGGTCCAGCCTGATGTCCACGAGTCGCTGCAACACAGTCAGGTGGCCGCGGCTAGCAGCCAGGTGAAGGGCTGTGTTCCCCTCCTGCAGGCAGAAGGGCTCCTGAGGGACCAGTAGAATCATAGACCCTTGAAGGCCACAGGGACCTGCTGGAACCACCCTCATTTTATAGATATGGAAGCTGAGTTCCAAAGAGGGGAAGTGACTTATCTAAGGTCACAGAGCAAGTGTATAACAAACTGCAGCCCTGAACACTGGGCCAGTATCTCCCTGCCCCTGACAAGTGTGCCTCAAACTACAACCAGGGGCACTTACAAGGGCGAAGTCCTGGTTTTTCCTATTACATGTCAAGGCAGATACATTAGTTGGGGAAAAAAAAAAAACCTTTCCACACTCCTGTCTAAAGCCAGTCCCTCCTAGATCCATCCCCTCCCCTGCTCAAGGCCAAGGCTCTCCTTTGCGCTCAGGCTGTGCCCAGGCAGCCAGCCACATGGCCTAGTTCAAGATGGTAGCTTCTCACCGAATAGTGTGGCCACACTGACCACACTATTTAAAACCGCAACTTCCACCCCGTGTCCTCCTGATCCCCTGATCCTGCTCTGCTCTTCTTTCCCTCTTCCCCCATAGTACTGATAACCTAACACACTCTATAATTTGCTTATATACTTTGCTTATTGTTTATTGTCTGACTCTTCCTGCTAGAACATAAATGCCTCAAGGGCAGGGATTTCTGTCTACTTTGTTCTTCAATGTTTGGGGCCTGGGGCATGTGCCAGACATTCAATAAAATAGTTGTTCAATGAGTAAATACTATGATGGAGAGACTGACATGTGTCTCCTGGAACTTGAGAGCCACAGGGCTGGTAGTTGTCTCACACTTGAGAAGTCTAAAGGTGACAGCAACAGAGCCAAGAGAGGTGGTGCCACTGGGTGGGGCAAAGGCTCCCCAACTTCTTTGTATCACAATTGGCTCCTGTCAAGGGTAGTCAGGTGGGGTTGTCCTTTTTTTTAAATTTTTTAAAAAACATTTATTTATTTTTGAGAGAAAGAGAGCAAGTGAAGGGGGGGAATAGGGGAGGGACAGAGAGACAGAAAGAGAGAGACACAGAATCCGAAGCAGGCTCCAGAACGTCAGCACAGAGCCCAACGTGGGTCTTGAACCCACAAACTGTGAGATCATGATCTGAGCCAGACTCAGACGCTTAACCAACTGAGCCACCCATGTGCCCCTGGTGGGGCTGTCCTTAAAAGGATCTTTCTGCGGAGGGCAAGTGGATGGTAAAGGGGCCCAAGCAAGAAGGAGAAGAGCTGGAAGGGACCAGCCAGAGAAGAAGTATGTCCCTAAGGAAGAACCACAGATGGAAGACCAGAGCAGTGGCCCCTGAGGGAACCCACAAAGGCATGAGAAGAGATAATCCAGCTTTAGCCATTCATCATACCCACAAGGGCTATGGGACATACCTAACTCTACCAGTCATGGGGGCTTCTAGCTCAAGGTCTTTTCTCAGCCCTGGTCTACCTCAGCACCTTGCTGAGGAAGGAATCAAGATATTCACATCAGGCACAGAACTCTTTTTGAAAAAACTTTTTTAAAGTTGTATTTATTTTTGAGAGAGAGAGAGTGACAGATTGTGAGCCAAGAGGGGCAGAGAGAGAGGGACACAGAATCCGAAGTAGGCTCCAGGATCTGGGTTATCAGCACAGAGCCCAACAGGGGGCTCAAACTCACAAACCATGAGATCATGACCTAAGCTGAAGTCAACGCTTAACCAACAGAGCCATCCCGGTGCCCCAAGGCACGGAACTCTTAAGGGCCCAATGAGGGTGTGAACATATGCCAATGCCAAAGGAGTACTTTAAACAGATATAGACATACCTCCCCTCAAGGTAAGTCCACACATACATAAAACAACTATAACTACCTTCTGGGCTGCAAGATGAAACATTTAAATTTCTTCTATGATCATTACCATTTTGTGTTAATAAATAAAAGTTAAGTTTAAAACATCCTCTCAACAACAATGAAATATCCCCTGGACAGCTTTGTTCACTCCTTTCTCACCTTCTCTGCAGATGTGCACACAGCTGCCTGGCTGCTGCAAGCAAGGACCAGGCTGTGGGAAGGTGGCCACGCTGTGAAGTCTGTGTTCAAAGAGACACAAAGGAAGTGGTGAGCCGTGGGGGGCCAACACACGCCCCAGGTAGCAGGACTGTGGAGACAGGGGCAGAGTTTTGTCCTCCTTCTGGGTTATAAATATCCACATCATGCTCTTTGAGGGTGCAGGTGGCACAGACCCCCTAACAGAGCACTCAGCTCTCTATCTGAGCAGGGCAGGGGGGCTCAGAGGCAGGGGAGCTAGGCAGAAAGAGGCCATGGCCTTGGGCCCAGTGCCTGCCGTCTTCTCTCCTCCTGTGAGGATGCCCAGCCTGTCCACCTCTGGGAGGCCTTGTCAGCAGCTCCTCCTTGTTCCCAGTGGAACTAATCACTCTCTCAGGCTCTCAAAGCTTCCTTATCATCACAAGGCCTGTGGTGTGCCCTGTGTTGCTGCTGCGTGGGGGGGGGGGGGGGGGGGGGGGGTTCTCAGAGGTCTACCTTAGCAGGCCGTGGGGTCCTAGCAGGAGTCAGACATTCAGTGGCCCAGAGCCTAGAGAAGCTTACTATGCCTCCTCCCTCAAAGAAATTCAAAATAAAAACACTTTTCACCTGAAAATACAAAACATAACAGGGGCATGCAATTTTAAAATCTTCTTTCTAGAATTTCTGATTGCAAGATTCTGGGTAAGCTCATCAAAGCTGGGCTTTGCTTGGTTTCCGGTTTTGGTGCTCCAGCCTTCCTGGCACCCTGAGTACAATCATGTTTTTGCCTCCTGGGTAGATGGGTCCTGGCAGGCACAGTCCTTTACTCCTCTCTGTACTCCCAGTTCCTGGCCCACAGCCTAGTCCAGAGCGTGACCTGCTCAGCCCATGTTTCCAGAATGAAGGAAATCAGCCTGATCTGATTCTCAGGACCAAAAGGATGAGTGTGGACAGCTGGATTGAGTGCAGACCCCAAGGGCTTAGTGCCTCATGAGGCAGCTTGAAGAGAGGCAGCAGCCCAGGGCTGGACATTAGGTTACTAATTCCAAACCCAGATGAACCTCTGTCTTTGCTGTGTGACCTTGGCTAAAGCATCCCCCTCTCTGGACCTTAGTTTCCACATCTATAAAATGAGAATGTTGAATTGGCCCTTAATGAAGAACACTTCCAGTTCTAAGACCCTGTGGTGAATTTATCTATGAGCTCTCTGTCACTAACTTATAAACAGAACTCCTTTATGCTGGCCAAGCACATTAATCAGAAGATTAATAATGAAGTCGGTCCCAGGGTGCCTAGGTGGCTCAGTCAGTTAAGCTTTCGACTCTGGGTTTCAGCTCAGGTCATGATCTCACAATTTATGTGTTCAAGTCCCACTCCTAAGCCTAACAGCATGAAGTTGCTTAGGATTCTCTCTCTCTTCCTCTCTCTCTGCCCCTCCCCCGTTTGTGCTCTATTTCTCTCTCAAAATAAACTTAAAAAAAATTTTTTTAATAAAAAAATAATGAAGTCTGTCCCTTTGTTGGAAGCATTGTTTAGGATTTGCTGCAACATACTTGCCTAATGATTCACAATGGCCCCTGATAGGAGTCATTTGCAGGGTTACCTCTTCAATCCCCAGCCCTCCCCTCTTCTCAGATTGGTGAAATCCTGCTAATAAACTCTCCACCCTGAACGAACTGCTCCCTCCTCCGGCTCTCATTCTATTTTTGCCATAACCATAGTAGAAGACTAAATCACAAAGAAAGTAAATAACCAGCAGGTGTGGGGCCACCACCACCCCCTAACTCTTCCCCTCACCCCCAACAATAGACATCCTCAGGGGCATCACAGTGCTGCTCAAAACCACTCCAGGCAGCACCACCAGCCAAAAGTGTGCCATCCTGGCTCCCCACATCTGATCACAGGTTTCCACTAGGGCTGTGGCATCAGGTTCCTTGAGTGAAAAACTATGTCTTAGGGGGACGCCTGGGTGGCTCAGTTGGTTAAGCGCCTGACTTCAGCTCAGGTCATGATCTCACGGTTCATGGGTTCGAGCCCCGTGTCAGGCTCTGTGCTGACAGTGTGAAGCCTGGAGCCTGCTTCTGATTCTGTGTCTCCCTCTCTCTCTGCCCCTCCCCTGCTCGCTCGCTCTCTCTCTCAAAAATAAATATAAAAAAATTAAGAAAAAATAAAAGAAACTATGACTCTTGGATATCTGTGCTTCTCACCAGCAGCACAGGGAGGACCCATAGCATGTGCTCAAGAAATGGCTGCCGGGTGAACATCAGACACTCTCTGATCCTTAAGCTGCCTGCCCCTCCAGCACACTGGAGTCAGAAGTAGGTGCAGGTAAGGGACGCCTAGGTGGCTCAGTCAGTTAAGCATCCAACTCTTGATTTCAGCTCAGGTCATGATCTCATGGCTCATGGGTTCAAGCCCCGTGTCAACAGTGCGGGGCCTGCTTGGGATTGTCTCTCTCCCTCTCTCTCTGCCCCTCCCCAGCTTGCATGCATTCGCATGCGTGATCTCTTGCGCTCTCTCTCAAAATAAATAAATAAGCTTTTAAAAGAAGAAGAAGAAGAAGACGACGAAGAAGAAGGCAGCACAGGTAAGCTGCCAGTGCCACATTGGTCACCTCCCTCCCCTGGGACCCAGTTACAGTACCTTGTCTTTCACACTGTGCTCGCAGCCAGAGCCCACAAGGAAGTCCAGAGCGTCCAGCTGCCCATGCTCAGCAGCCCTGTGAAACGCTGTCCTTCCCAGCTGACGGGGGAGGGGAAGAAAGTGGCCCTTCTGCACCCTGCAGTGGGCACGCCCACCCTGCCCACCTAGCCAACTACTCTGGGCTTGCGGAGGGCCTCTCCTGACCCAGAAGCTCTCCCCTCCCCTTACCCTACATGCTTTCCCTGGAAAGCCCAGACTGAACTCTCCAACAAGATCCCACTGGGTGGGGTTCCTCCCCCACTGAAATCCTTCTGTGGCTTCCTGCTGCATACTGAATAAAGGACAGATTTCTGAGGCTTGAAGTCAGTGGAGATTTCCATGCGGGGCTCCCAACAAGCCCCCTGGCTCTCACTCCCCAAATCACAAACCATCCAAACTCACACACAAAGGGCCCTTTTCTACCTCTAAAGCTTTAGCAATGCTCTCCTCTCTATTTATAAAACCTCCCTGCTTTCCAATCTTACCAACAAAACCCAGTTCATTCACCCAGTTCATTCACCAAATGCCACCTCTTCCAGGAAGCAGAAAGCAGTGGCTCCTGTCTCTAAGCTACCTAGTTAGTCCTTATCAGAACCTCTCTGAGGGAACTGATCATGTTCCTCCTTTATCTGACTCATTTGTGCCCTAATGCCCCTTCTAGGCCCGCAGTTCCCTGAGGGAGGGTCCAGTCTGCACTACCCTCATAGCTCAAAGGATGCACTTAAGGAATGGGCAGGAGTGGCCCCAGGAGCCCCAAGCCCAACGGGAAGGACAAACAGCCTTGAGGCCACTCTTACCTTGTCAGCTTGGTCCAGGGGCACATCCTCCAGGTCTTCCATTATGAATGCGAGCACTGGCACGTGGCCTTTTTGGGCTGCACAGTGTAGTAATGTCAGGCCGTCCTGGAAACAAGCCCAGGGTGGTCCCTACAGTCTACCAAGGAGGACCCTTCTCACCCACTGGCTGTCTCCCAAACGGTGAATGTTTGCAACCTAGAACACAGCTTTACCATGGAAACAACACAGTATATAAATGGGGAAAACCACAAGTGCCCACTCAGCCTCACAGAGCCTGGTAGGAATCGGGACGCCAGAGTTCAAATCCCAGCTCCAGCATTTATCAGCAATGCAGTCTGGTCTTGACCAAGTTATCTGTACCTCTATAAGCCTCCATTTTCTTATAGGTCAAATCATGATAATAACCCCTGACTACCTCAGTGGGTGGCTGAGGGGGTTGGACAGCATCCTCTACAGCAAGTTTTGTTATACGCTGAAAAATAATTCGGGATGTAAGGTGAGGTTGTATGGCACTAATAGTCCTCAGAATACTACCCACCACAGGACATTGTTATAAGGTTCTAGCATCTGCTTACCTTGACACGGCCCCAAAAGAAGAAGGTGACTAAGCACCCAGTGTCTGTCTCTAGGTGATAACCTCCTAACCTTCTGGGGAGGAGTGAGAGCTGATGGGGTCTGCAAGGACTAGGAGGTGTTAAAAAGGAGAAAACAGACCCAAAATGGAGTCACCTGTGCTAAGGCCCACCCATCACCAAATCAAGACTTTAATACCTAAGCTAACTGCAGCTTCAGCCTCTCCCAGATAAGTCATCTTAGCCAGTCAGTCTGGATCTTCCTGGTCAACAATAGGGAGGAAATCCACCTGACAGGGGCACCTGAATGGCTTAGTTGGTTAAGGGTCTAATGGTTCATGAGTTGGAGCCCTGCATTGGGCTCTGCACTGACAGTGCAGAGCCTGCCTGGGATTTTCCCTCTCTCTCTCTCTCTCTTTCTCCCTCTCTCTCTCTGTCACTCCCCCATTCTCCAAATAAATAAATAAACTTAAAAAAACAAACAACCACCTGATAGACCACCCCCACTGTCCCCTGAAGGAAGGTGATCTTTCCTAAAACAATCCAGTCTTCGCTGGAATAACTTCTTTGCCCCACTTCCTTTTGCCTATAAAAGTCTTTCATTTTATACAGCTCCCTGGAGCTCCTTTCTATTTGCTAGATGGGATGCTGCCCAATTCATGAATCATTGAATAAAGCCAATTAGATCTTTAAATTTACTCACTTGAATTTTGTTCTTTAACAGACAGAAGTGGCCAGGGTGGGAAAAGGGGTCGGCAGAAAGATGGTCTCTTGGCTCCAGAAGCAATATTTTAGTGCGGGAGGTTTGCAAATCCTGTTTATAGCCCAGAGCTTCTACCAAGGCATTGCATTATAGCTAGATTGTTTAGAGCACTGTTTTTCAAATGGATTGCAACCATCGATAGATCATAAAAATCAACAGAATGATGTTGTACATCTTGACAGTAATTTGGATTACGCTGAAGTAAAATTTGTCAAATCCCAGTGAATATAAACTTAAGACTTGTATATTTCATTTTAAGCAAAGAAATTGAATTCTAGTGAATGTTATGCATACGGAGTATTTAGAGGGAAGTATAGTGATGTCTGTAATTTATCTTGAAACACTTCCAAAATTTATAAAGAACTCTAAAAACTCATCGATGAGATATTAAACAACCCAATTAAAAAGTCATTTGGACACAAAGAAGATATAAAGGTGGCAAAGAAGCATATGAAAAGATATCTAACATCATTAATCATTATTGAAATGTAAATTAAAACCACAAAGCATTTCTGACAATAGAGTTTGGGAAGGGAAAAATGCTAACACTCCAATGGAGAAACCTGGGCGACACCACTTAACCACGTGATCAAGCGTGAAATTATGGTTTATAATAAGAAATATATATTTGGGCTTGATCCTGTTTCTGGCACATAGGTCCTAAAACCTTTGGAATTTTCTAAGTGTACAGGGCGGTTAAGACGTCTACTGTTAACGTTAATTTGGTGACAAGGGAAGCCCCAAGGTAACTGAAGACGTGGTGGGGGGAGGGGGATGGGGGACTGGTTGCCTGGGGAACCAATTAGACCAGAGGGTTGGAACTTTCAGCCCCACCCCCTGACCTCCAGGGAGGGGAGAGAGGCTGGAGGTTGAGTCAATCACCAATGGTCAAGAATTTAATCTATCCTGTCTATGAAACAAAGCCGCCATAAAAACGGGAAAGGACCGGGTTCGGAGAACTTCCAGGTTGGTGAACTCAAGAACACAGCCATGTGCCGGGTCCCATGATCCACAAGGACAGAAATTCCTTTGCTCAGGACCTCACCCTATGTATCTCTTCATCTGGCTATTGATTTGTATCCTTTAATATCCTTTGTAATAAATTTATGATCTAGTGAGTAAACTAGTTTCCTGAGTTCTGTGAGCTGCTCTAGCAAATTAATCAAACTAAGGAGGGGGTGGTAGGAACCTCTGATTTATAGCTAATTGGTCAGAAGCCCAGGTAACAGCCTGGACTTGGGATTGGCTTCTGAAATGGGGGTGGTCTTGGAGGTCTAAACCCTTAACCAGTGGAATCTGACACTATCTTTAGGCAGATAGTATTGGAATTGAGTTAAATTTGTGGGAAACCCAGTCAGTGTCCATGGAGAATTGACTTAATTGCTTGGTGGTGTGGAAAAAAGCACACACATTGGAGTTGGTATCAGAACTGGATCAAGGTAACATCACCAGTGACAGGCCATGTTGGTACTGATAAAGTTAATTCTTATATTGAGACTTACAAAATGAAGGCTGCCCCAGTGACCTGGCCCAGGTCACAAATCTAAATCTACCTCAGCCTGCACTTACAGGAAACCTAACGTAGAACAATGACAATCTAACATACACTCAGCTGTACTAGCTCCCCTGACCCTAGAAAACAGGACCCACTAGCCTTACAAAGAAATCCCCCTAGCAGCCAATCCTGCCATTTCTGTGTTGCTGCTTTGGGGGCTCTATAAAATTCGCTCTTACCCAAAATCTCTCCAGAAGAGTGTTCAACTGTTGTGAAGGGCTGTACTCCCCCAACCCAGGGACTGTTTTCTTTCGAATAAAGGACATTAAACTTGCTACAAAGCTGCCTTTTGGGGGCACCTGGCTGGCTCAGTTGATCTTTAGGTTGGGAGTTCGAGTCCCACACTACCAAGGCCTTGCATTGGACACTCAGGAGTGCCTGGGTGGCTCAATGGCAGAGAGTTTATTTAAATAAATTATTTTTGTTTTGTCACTGGACAGTATCATATATCCCCTGACAGGAGGCAATGAAGGACACTTAACCTCTGTGGTTTTCTACTCCAAATTCCATGACCCCATTCTAATCATGAGAAAAACATCAGACAAACCCAAATTAAAGGACATTGTGCACAATACCTGACCAGTGCTATTCAAAAGTGTCAAGGTCGTGAAAAACAAGGAAAGACTGAGAAATTGTCATAAAATTGGAGGAGAGTAAGGAGACAAGATGATTAAATACTTTGTAGGACATTAACAGAAAAACTGCTGAAATGTTAATACAGCCTATAGTTTGGTAAAACTCTAGATATCACCAGTGCCTGGCAAAGTAGAGCCAGGTAAACAGTGGGGGAAAAGAAAACTCCAGGGCCAAACAGAGTGTGGCGCAGTCATGGCCTGGCTCAAGGTTCCTCTACAGGTGAGATAAATACCTCCAGGGAGGTCCTCGAACAAGGAATAGAAAAGTAGTGGGTGGGACTGCTTGCAAAGATGGACACAACTATTCCTCACACCTCTGGAAACACCCAAAGCAATGGGATTGTGTACTCTTCTCATTAAGGGGGAGAATCCAATATTCTCTATCCCCTGAATCCAGGCAGGCCCTGCAAGGGGCTTCAAGCAATAAAATATAGTCGAAGTGGTATCGTGTGACTTCCCAGCCTTGGCTTCAAAAGACCATGCCACTTCCACTCTTGCATTCGCTCATCATTGCAACTAATACTAAACCTTTAAATAGAAGTTTCTAAAAATAAAAATGTCCCTTTTTTCCCCACCCTGAGTTCTAAAGGATCTCCAGATTGAGAACCCCTGGCTGACAGCGTTTGGTCCAGAAATGTTTGCATTTTCATAAGGGCCAATGACCCCCTAAAAGGTGAGACACCAGTGCAGAGATCCCCAGCAGAGATCTGACTTGCTGGGGACCCTCCTCCCTCATACCACAGAGCACACCAATGAGCTGGGAGAGACTGCCAGGTTCCCTAATGTGCCAGGCACTGAGCCAGGTACTTTACACAGAGTACTGAGTTTCTCCCTCAGCTCAGAGGTGGGTACTAGCATCCCCATTTCCCCAGTGTGAAAACTGAGGCTCAGGATGCTAAAGTAATTTGCCCAAGGTCCCAGCGTTTGGTAACCAGAACTTTCCTCCTTCCACCCAAGGGAGACAGGGCCCAAAAGAAGAGGGGAG
Source organism: Puma concolor (assembly GCF_028749965.1). Taxonomy (NCBI): domain Eukaryota; kingdom Metazoa; phylum Chordata; class Mammalia; order Carnivora; family Felidae; genus Puma; species Puma concolor. Next base: position 108,950,554 of record NC_141672.1, on the reverse strand, counting down.
GAGGCCCCGACCTCTCTCATTAAATCTTCCTAACCACCCTCTGAGGGTATTACTTTGACTCCTCCTGTGTGAATAAGGAGGCTGCCCAGAGGGCTAGGGACTGTTCCAACATGGCAGAGTGGTAAAGGGTCGGGGGCATTAGAAGAAAGAGGCTTTTAATGCTGATGGAAGAACCACCCCAGCAACTTCTCCCAGCCCCAGTGGAAATACTGAGCGTCCCAACTTCACGGGGCTGAGCTCAGCTGCGACTTCCAGAGGGTTCTCAGAAGGCAGGGGCAAGCTGGGGCAGCAGAGTCACCTGGGGAGTAGGAGGGAGCAGAGGTGGGGGCAGACCCATGCTGCAGGGGCAGGGCACAGAGGCGGCAGAGACTCCGGGAGCAAGGGGTCTGCCATCCGAGGCCTTACCTTGTTCTTGCAGTGGATCTTGGCCCCAGAGTTGACCAAGATCTGCAGGATCTGTAAGTGGCCGAACCAGGCAGACAGGAGAAGTGAGTTCATCCCAAACTGGGGGAGAGGACACAGGGAGGTGAGAAGAATGTAAGCAGGTATGGCTGTGCCACCTGGGCCCATGTCTGCACTGAAAATCATACAACCATAGGGACCATAAGTGCCACCCAGGCTGGGGAGCACCAAGATTTAGGAATATAAAAACCATGGCATTTTTTAAAAATAGGGGCTGAGACAAAATATAGAAATAGGACTTTTTAGTAAAGCCCAAAATAGGGGCTGATTATTGCAAACTTTTGTTTTTGCTAAATAAAATTTAAAAAGAAAACAGCTACCATCTATTCTCCCCATCATGTAATAAACAAGGAACATTTTAGGGATGCCTGGGTGGCTCAGTCGGGTGAGCGTCCAACTTCAGGTCGGGTCATGATCTCACAGTTCATGAGTTCAAGCCCCACACTGTCTGTGCTGTCAGCACAGAACCTGGTTTGGATCCTCTGTCCTCCTCTCTGTCTGCCCCTCATCCCCCCCTCAAAAATGAATAAACATTAAAAAAGTTCTTTAAAAAAAAAAAGCAGGAACATTTTAATACAAAAAGTTGGGGAGAAACTAATTAGAGAAGATGCTCTTTCCAAATACAGCTTCATGAAAAACACACTACATTGTTCTTATTTTCTGATTTGCTGTGACTGGTAAAGACCTCACCCTGGACTGGTGTTTGAGAACCAACTGTTTGAATCTCCTACAGGACATCCTCCAGGCAGATGGCTTAAGCCAGCAGATGCCTTGCCACCTTACAAAGACATCCACTGCACTGAAAAACACCACTCACTGTTGGAAAGTCCCTCTTTCCGCTGTACTAAAATCTGAATCCCTGGTGCCTTCCACCCCACATGCCCTTTGGAACAACTGAGAATATGTCTGGGCCCTTTTTTGATGGCGGCTCACCACCTGTTTGCAGGAGCTCTTCCCCAGCATCTGTGAAGCACTCTGAGATCATCAGAGCCCCTTCCCTGACCTCTGCCCTCATGGGGTTATGCGGAAGACCCAGCACTGGGTAGAATATCAGTAATTGTGGGCTGGCTGGCTGAGGGAGAGAATGTATACTCATCCCCAGCCCCGGGCGGGTGGGGGCGGGAAGCCCACAGGAACCTGGGAATGAAAAGGATCAAGGCTCAGGGCTGGGAGAGGAGAGTCATGAGAGCCAGAGCCTCCTGTCAGTGGAAACCCCAGGGATACTTCTGCATCCTAGTTCCAAGAACTGTCCAGGATAGAGCCCTATGGCATATCCCTAGAGACCTTCCCCCCACCAGCAGGATTTCCCTCTCTTGTCTCCCTCACCCTTCTGTTACTAAAGTAGGCATATTCATCACCTTTCTTAATTTTCAAAATACATTTATTACTATTTGCAAAGAAAATAGAGAAGAGTTATAAAAGCACTCTCTCTTAACTATTCTTCCTAATACCTTCTTTTCTCACTCATTCCCTCAAGGAAGAAATAAGAAATAACAGAGCACAGTGGTAACAGTGGAGGGGTCTTTGGGGGCAAAGGCCTATTGCATGACATTCCAGTATTTTATTGGGAAACTCAGACTAAGGATCCTAGATATTCTCCTTTTAAGAGATTTTTTTTTATTTATTTTTGAGAGACAGAGAGAGATATAATGTGAGTGGGGGGGTGGGGGGGTGGGGGGACAGAGAGACAGGGAGACACAGCATCAGAAGCAGGCTCCAGGCTCCTAGCTGTTAGCACAGAGCCTGACGCGGGGCTTCAACCCACCAACCGTGAGATTGTGACCTGAACCGAAGTCAGACCCTTAACCAACTGAGCCACCAAGCGCCCTGATACTCTCCTTTTAGCGACAGCTCTAAACGAGGAGATGGGGCAGGAGTGGGGAAGAAGATGTTGCTGCCGCACCCCCTAGCCCCAGTTTGTAATTAAGCTCCCCCTTATGCTGGGGCCTGGGAGCAAAGAGAATCCAGGGCAAAGAAAAGTATTTCTGTTAAAGGTAAATCTCTGCAGGGGAGTTTATAATGCCTTAAAATTTATTTATTTATCTACTTATTTTATTTAATTTTTTAACGTTTATTTATTATTGAGAGACAGAGAGAGACAGAGCATGAGCATGGGAGGGGCAGAGAGAAGAGGAGACACAGAATCCGAAGCAGGCTCCAGGCTCTGAGCTGTCAGCACAGAGCCCGACGCGGGGCTCGAAATCATGAACTGTGAGATCATGACCCGAGCTGAAGTTGGATGCTTAACTGACTGAGCCACCCAGGCACCCCATTATTTAATTATTTTGTGAGAGACAAGGAGAATGCAAGCAGAGGAGGAGCAAAGAGAGAGGGAGAGAATTCCAAGCAGGCTCTACACTGTCAGCACGGAGCCCGACACTGGGCTCAAACTTACAAACTGTGAGATCATGACCTGAGCCAAAATCAAGAGTCAGAAGCTTAGACTGAGCCACCCAGGTGTTCCTTTTTTTTTTTTAATTTTAGAGTGAGAGAGAGAGTGAACTGGGGAGAGGGGCAGAGGGAGAGAAAGAGAGAATCTTAAGCAGGCTCCACACTCAGCATGGAGCCTGACATGGGGTTTGATCCCACAGTGCTGGGATTATGACCTGAGCTGAAATCAAGAGTTGAGCACTCAGGAGTGCCTGGGTGACTCAGTTGGTTGAGCATCTACTTTGACTCAGGTCATGATCTCACCGTTCTTGAGTTCAAGCCCTGCATCCAGCTCTGTGCTGACAGCGCAGAGCCTGGAGCCTGCTTCAGATTCTGTGTCTCCCTCTCTCTCTGGCCCTTCCCTGCTCACACTCTCTCTCTCTCAAAAATAAATAAACATTTAAAAAAATTAATAATAATAATACATTAGGAGTTGGACATTCAATCCCCTGAGCTACCCACGTGCCCCTAAGCTTAGATTCTTAAGTGTATCCCTGTCAAATGTCATTGTCAGACCCAGCCCTTTCCTCAAACCTAGACCCTGTTATTCTTTAGTGCTCTCTCTCGGCAATGTGTCACCTGCCAATTTGTTAGTAAGACTGTTAGTCTTCATTCCAGTCTCTGGTTAAAGTGTTAAAGAGCAGAGTCCCGTGGCATATCATGAGAGACCTACCTCCTGAGTATTTTACTAAAAAGTCCTTTATCAATCCACCCAATTATTTGTTCTACAGCCCGTATCTCTCCCTGTTCACATGGTATCATGTGGGACTGAAAGGCTGAGAACTAAAAAGCTCTTGAAAATGGAGAGGTCCTTATGGCTGTACAGGGGAAAACTGGGATCATTGCAGTGTCACTGGCCCTTGAAGACTGAGGGAAGAGGGGTGAGGGGAGAGGCAGAAAGGCAGAGAATATGATCTCAGGATCATTTGGAAATATTAACCCGAATGAGGGGTCCCCTACCGCATCCTCATCGTCCACAGCAACCTCATGCTCCAGGAGCAGCCGCACAGCTTGCTCATGCCCTGCACCCGCAGCCCAGTGCAGGGCTACCCTGCCCACCTGCCAGGAGGGAGAGAAGAGCTGTGAGGCACCAGCTGCCTGCCTGGCCCACCTCCCCACCCCCTCCCACTTCCTTAGCTGCAATTCAGCTGGTCTGCAGGGTGGAAGGGCCTTTGCTGGCTCTAGTGACAAGAGGGCAGGGCCCCAGCCCCACTCAGGCCCCTTTCTCCTCCTCCACATGACAGCAGCTGAAATGAACATAGTCAAACACAATGACATCTCTCACCTAAAACTGCACAGTTTCCCACTGCTCTTGGGACAAACTCCTAACCCTAGGCCCTGTGAGGCCCTGCCTGCCACGGCTTAGAAATGCCAAACTACTCCCCCACGGCCTGTCTTTGTTCCTGCTGCTCCCTCTGCTGGACAGCCACCAGTCGGAGGATTATTGTCCTAGTCCCTGAGGGCCCCTGACTACCTGGGTCAATCCCCTTCTTCCTTCAGAATGGGCTGAAGGGGCCTGGTCCCCCACCCCTTTGTCAGACTACCCTGGAAGTTCATCATGGTCTTTGGCCTCAGCACATGTGAGCAGGACTGGGGGAATCCTCCTTCCTCCAGCTCATGACCTGCAGTTTTTAGCTTATAAGGGAACAACAAAAGGAAATGCTAATTTTCTGTGTGGTCTTCCTTCCTCAAGGCTTCTGCCCACACTATCCCCTCTTCCTGTCTTCACTCAGGCTCCTGCAAAAATCCCTGGTTGCTACAGGTAGGGGGGCCCCCTCAGACCCTCCACAAGCTCTCAACTTAATCACAGTGGGAAAGAACTGTTCATGAGACACATTGTTTAATATCTGTTCTCCCCACCCGGACTCCAAGAGGGCAGGGACTCCATCTGCACAAGTTCTGCTCTGTCCCCAGCACCTAGCACAGTGTCGGCACAGAGTAAGCCCTTCAGAAATACTGACGGATTGAATGAATAAACAAACAAGTAAATGAATGAATCTGGCATTAGCATCCTATCATCCTACAAGTCCATGCTTCCTTGCAAGTGTTTGCCCAGGAGCTGAGACTGAGGCTCCAATTATCAATGAAATGTGTGACCTGAGGTGACTTGTTGACTGTCTGTGCCTGCCTTGATCTATAAATAGGACTAATCCTTCCGGCCCTCCTCACCTCTCAGGGGGTGAGTGAGGACCACCAGGAAACAGGTGGATGAGCACATCAGACATCCCTGGGAATTCCTTTTACTCTTACTGGGCCCCAGGCAGGCAGGCCCTGAAGACCTAGGTCATACCCTTGTCGTGTCACCCCAGACAGAGCAGCCTCTGCTGCATGCAGGAATCCTACATCCAACCCTTTCAGCCTCCACTGACCTCCCACCCAGGCTGACATCCCCCAAGACAAGCCTGGCAGCCAGAAGCCCCAAGGTAGGGAAAAGCTACCCTGAGTGGCACCCAGGACTATCCCCAGGGCTCCCCATCAGAAGGAATGGCTTTTCTCTGTCTCCTCCCCCAGCGGGGCTATAGATCACCCCATCGGCAGCCTTCCCTGAGGTCTGATCAGTGGGCTAGGTGTGCCTCCCTGTCTGGTCTTTGAGCCCCCCCAGGACCTGCCTGGGCCCATAGTGGGCACTCAGAGATCTAAACTAAATTGCTTCCTCACACATGCTCAGCCTGTCTCGGTCTGGCCTTTCATGGTCTTGAACCCCTGGATTTCTGACCATAGGCATCATTTCATCTTTCTCCCTCCAGTCCTCTGCCCCTATCTGCCTATCTGTCAGCCTCTGATTCCTGACCTTCAACCCCCCTGCCCTCCTGACTCTAACCTTTGTTCCTTGTGTGTGCCTTTCAGGTGGGGGATGGGGATTGAGCGCGTGAGTTCTCAAATTGCCCAAGCCTGGCTAGGAATCCCTGACTTCAGAGAGGCCTCAGAGACCTTAAGCCAAAGTGGACAATCTGAGCCTCCCCCAAGTAACATATGCAAATGCTCCTGCCTCCGGCTCCAGGAACTGTTCCTCCTGCGTGGAGGTGTCATCATGCAGGCACTATTCCTATCCAGGCACCCTGATTTGGAAGAGCCCCTTTACGAACGTGGTTTCTGGCCCTGATGTTGACTTTCCTCTGGATCAGTTCCTTCATCCTTCCGATGTTGTTCCGACGGGCAGCTTCATGGAGCTGCCTTTCCAGAGGAAGCACTAGGGGCAGAAAAGGGGATATGGAATGAGGGGGAGAGCACCCCACACTGCATACAGAGGAGAGGTGAACAGCTCCTCCCAGGCCCTGAACGTGTCCCAGACAGGGGGTCTTCCAGGTGGAAATGGTGGCAGGGATGCCTCTCCCCCCTTTTAGGGGACGTCCCCAGACAAGCTGCTTTTCTTCACTAACTCAACCCATGTCCACACAACCAGGACTCAGCAAAACCCTAAAGATGGGACAACATGGCAAGACCATCCACAGGAGCCAGGTGTGTGCCTGTCATGGCCCTCAGAGGTGCCCCATCATCCAGTTTTCACGACCCTAAGAGCAGCTCTTGAGGAAGGGAATGGAATTCATTCCCACTGGAGTTGATGACTACCTTCCTATGGCTTTGTCCAGTGAAGAAGGCAGCCAGGATTTACTGAGCCACCTACTTCATCAGGCACGGGCAAGGCCAGAGGCATATCACCCGGCTTCTCTGTCCTCGTCCCTCCATCTCATCTCTCTTCATCCCCAATCCTAACCAGCTGTTGCCTCCCAGCTGTGGGGCCCACCCTGATTTGCCTTCTCTCAGGGCTCCTCTTGCCTCAATGCTGCACCATCATCTCCGACTAGAGGGAGCCTCAGAGCTCCCCCTGCCGGTCTCCTGCCATTGGCAGCGGTGGTCTCTGCTGAGAGGGGTGGTGGCCAAGCCAGGAGGACCCAGGCCTGGTGATGTGGTCCAGGGCACCTCTCACCAGACCCCCGCACTGCTGTCATCCTGACTGCTCTTGTCTTGTGAGGATGTCTGGTGTCCTTGGCTGGACTGCAAGCTCCTTGGGGCCCTGGCCACATCTGACCCTTGCTGATCCACCTATAGCTCACAGCAGGCCCAAAGCTGGGCATAAGGAAGAACCCATAAGATTCTGCTTCTATCAGTGACACAAAAATCCTCAGACTAATACATACCTGTCCCTCCTCCAGAAAGGTTTAGATACACTAGCACAAGGTACAAATATTTGCTGGCCCTTTGCACAGTCATCACAGGGCAGGTAATCTGTGGTTTGATTGCCCCCAAACCCACATCATCCTACATGTTTGGTCCAATGTGAATGTCCAGATCTAGCCCATTGGTGTATCCAGGGACAGGTGGCCAGTGACTTGTCAGAGAAGGCTGGAAAGCACTGAGGTGACAGTCCTGCCATCAATTTGCTTTCCAGATATGGGAGAGGGCCTTGTACTTTCCTGGGCCTCATAGATACAACCTAAGGACCTTGGAGCTGCTGCCCTTGGGCGATCACATGGCCCTAAGTTCAGCTCTGAGTCACTTCCCGGCCATGTGACTTGAGTTACTTAATTATCCTGTGCCTCAGTTCCCTCATCTGCAAAATGGGGAATGTGTGCCACCCTGTAGGGTTATTGTAATGATTAGATATAAGATATGAAAAGCCCCTAGCATGGTATCTGGCAAATAGAGCCATCATCATCATCATCACTATTATTTCTCCAAGGCAAAGGGGTCAGAGAATAAATTCTGGTGGCCAAAGACATGGAAGTGGTAGGGCCTCCTTCACTCAGGGCTCTCTAAGCCTGTGAGATCCCAACCAAAGAAAGCACCTTTCCTACCTGCCCCCCTGCATTATTTTTCTCTATAGCACCCCTCACCACAGACATATGCTATACTTACATATTGATGAGGTTTATTGTCTGCTTCCCCCATTATAAGCCCATGACAGGGGAGGTCTTATTTGTTAATTGCTGAATCCCCAAATTCAGGCCTTGGCACACATTTGTTGAATGAATGAGGGACATACAAATCATTAAAACTCTTCACAGGCATTGGAACCATAAGATGCTGTCCCAATTAAGACTCATTAGTCCCCTGGAAAATCAAACCACAAGCTCAAGTAAATGGAAGGAAAGAGGCTTTGAGGGAGAGGCAGCTTCAGGTCAATATTGCAGGGGAGGGGGGAAAACACCATCTTCCAAGTGTGGTCTCCACTGCTAGCTCCACCCTTTCCCACCCCCAAAGGGGATGCCTTTCTTAAAGGTGAGAAGAGGGCTCTTCTGGAAGAACCCTTCTCAGATCTCAAACACCTCCAAAAGCACTGGGTCCCGAGCTTTTGTTTCCTTAACCTCTTGGCTGAACAACACCATGATCCAAGTTCAGGAAAAAAAGCTGGCACTTTAGATGTGAGTTTAGAGAAGCTGGGGATCTAGTACCCAGTCTGCTACTTTCTAGCAGTTCCTAAGGCTAGCCATGTGACCCTCAGAGGCCTTGGTTTCTTTGGTTGTAAAACTGCAGAAGGGTGAAGAAAGGTATCTGTAGAGATCCCTTCCAGCTCTGACTCCCTTTCTCTTAGTGGAAGCCTACAGGTGGCCTTTTAGTGGCTTGTGTCAGCAAACAGCCAAGGGTCTGAATGGGAGCAAGCAGACCCTGCATGACCCCAGTGAAATCAACCCTAATCTCTTTACCATCCACCTCAACCCATGCATCCTCTTTCTGGCCACATCAAATATACACTGTACCCTGGCCTGGGAGACCTTCCCCATGATGCATGGTCTGCCCAGAATTCCCTCCCCCACACACTAATGCACCATTGCTGTACATTCTTTGAGGGTGGGTTCAAGAGATCCTCTGACCCAGGCAGAACCCTGCACCCTTTGAAACAGCACCTTGATAGAGCCCCTTAACCCAGTGTGAGGACATTGGCACAATCTTTCTCTCTCCCCCTCCCAGGGTGTGCAGCCAAAGCCTCCCAGGCTGGCTGATGCACACATGGATGCTGTCTGGCCCAGAGACACTGGCACTGAGCACACTCCTTGAGCAAGACTCTCAGGTGCCCTCATCCCACCTGCAGCACACCACAGCTCCCCTCCTGTGGGTTTCATTTTCCCCATCTGCTATGGTCTTCATTCCCCAACCAATCTCAACATTCTGGCAGAGCTGGGGCCTTCAGCATTTCTACCACTTAACGGCTGTGTGACCTTGGGTAACTTATTTAATCACCCTGGGCCTCAGCTTTCTCTTCTGCAAAATGGCGATAACAATATGTCTTACCCATAGGGCCTCTGTGAAGATCAAATAACATGCCTGTCCTGGCTCTTCCCGGCACACAAAGTAAGTACTCAATAAAGGATCGCATAACCATCTTATTTCTAGCTAATGTCTCCACCGCAGCAGCTCCCTGCTCTCGGGACCGCTGGCGCCGCCAAGTCCCAGACGCGCAGCCAATGCTCCCCCCACCCCGGTGTGCGTTCCTCTGGGCGCCACAAAGAAGCCCACGACCGAGGTGGCCACGAGGACAGCGCCAATCGCAGGCTTGGTCGCTCCCCGCGGGGGTTCGGGGATCCTCTGGGCTCTGCCCACGCCCGCCCCCGGGTCCCGCGGCGCGGCTGACTCACGGCCGTCGTTCTCCCACGCCGGGGGCTCCTCCATGCCGCCGCTCCGCAGCCCGGGCGCGCGCCTCTGCCCCACCGCCCGCCGCCCGCCGCGCGTCCGCCTGGGCGCGGCGCCGCGAGCGGAGGGAAGGGGGCGCTGAGTTGGGGTCGAAGGGCATGGGTTCCCAGGAGCGCCAGGGTGCGCGCGAAAGCCGCTGCTCCAGACCCTTCGGTCCCTCCTGGCCCTGGAGCATGATGTGGGCGCAGCTGCACATCACCTACCCCCGTCCCCATCCCCGACCAGGCTGCAGGTGCCTCCTGGAGCTCCCTCGACATCCCATGCCGATGGCCCCGCGCCTTTCACATCCAAGTCTGGAGGGTCGGGGCCACTCTGGGCTCTGCAGGTCCCCGTGGATGGGGGGGGAGGGGGGGGATTGTCCCAGCCTCCAGGCCCTGGACATTCGTGCAAGGCCTCTGGCAGGCCCCATCCTCAAGACTCTGGAGCCTGCTCAGCTGCCCGGAGAAGCTAAAAGACTTCAAGGGCTTAGGCGGGCATTTAAGGAACAGACACCCCAGCAAGCCTGTAAGCATATGAAGAGATGGTCAGATTATTTATGATCAGAAAAATACAAGTTAAAATGACAATGAAATATAATTTTCAATTAGACTGGCAAAATTAGAAAGGTAGATGTTGGTAGGTAGGGGAATGAGGAGCTGTGACAGTCAGGTGGACTGCTGGTGGGAGTACCCTGGGGCAACCATTCTGGAAAAACAGTCTGGCAGTAATGAGGGAAACTAAACACAGCGAACTTTGGCCCTAAAATGCAGCTCTTTCTCTTACAGCCTCAGAAAAGGACATGTAAAAGGATGTTCTTTGCTGTGTTGTTGTTTTGTGGTTGCTGGGAGTTGGAGGTGACTTGAGGGTCAGCATTGAGGGAGTGCATGGGTAAAATGTGGTAGTATACAACCAGAGATATCAGTGTGAGGCCTCCGGATTGGGTGGGGGCTGGGGGCACAGACCATGAAAGAATTCACTCAAGGCAGAACAAAAGAGATAGAAGTTTCTTGGATACACTGCAAGGGAGCAGGGGGCAGGACAACAAAGGAGAGACTGCAACAAGGCGATGGGCGGGGAGGGTATAGTTATAGGGTGGAGTGAGGGAGTATGGGAATATATGGAATTTTCCCCTTTTTTGGTAACTGTGCCTGGTTGTATACAAGTAACCCATTGGTCATTTAGGGTTGTTTCGAGGTGGGTCACTTAATGAGCCTGTTTTTATTCAGCTTGGTGGTCACTGTGGGTCCTTTTGCCTTGCTAAAGTTTCCATTGCTCAAGTCTGTTACCTAAAAGCAACCTCTACAACCAGGTGTGTTCATAGCAACAGGGATTCAAACAAACATCCAGTGCTGAGCTGAAAAAGTAGAAGAACCCAATGAGACCCTTAACACAATACCAATAAATGCATGCACACAAGACAACACAGATTGAAAAGACACAAACAGAAAGATACACATTAAACATCAGAATGGGTGGCATATCAGACCCCTGAGGGACTGTCCATGTCTTCTCTTCTTTGCCTTTTTGGCTTTAAGGCATTTACAGCCCCTTTAGATTTAGGGTTAGTGAAGTCCCAGGCATCTCTACCCCAAGACAAAGAGCTGTTACTAGTTCTGGGATCAGAGAAGGAAGAATATATTTTAGTCGTTAGTGTAGTTCAGGAGGGCTTCCTGGAGGAGGAAGTATTGGGGATGGCTTTTGAAAAATAACATAATGAAAATAGCTAATAATTAATGAGCCTCAAGCTAAGCACGTTGTGTGGATTATCTCATTTTGTCTCCCAAACCACCCTATATGAAATGGGCATTACCATTTTATGGAAGAGAAACTGAAGCACAAGAGGGTAAATAACTCTCCCTACCTCACATGGGTAAATGCTGGAGCCAGGGTGGTCTGATTCAAGAGCCAGAGCAGGAGCATCTGGCAGGTGGAGAGGACTCTGATGGAGTCAAAGCACTGACAGCAGGCAGTCAGTCACTCTCTAAGCCCTGGCTTCCCAGATGGATGCAGAAGTGCCAGGGAGCAGTTGGCTGGCATGACTGTCCACCTGCCATCTATGATATCCACTGCCCTGGGCCAGCAGAAAGAAGTGGCTGCTGCTTTCTGCATCTCAAACAAGGATGCTCATATCTTGGGATACACGGTGGTGAACGAGGGCCACAGAAACCACGGTCAGGACTTCAATTTTACATCATGCCCGGGAGAGAATAGAAAAGTTGCATTTTTATTAAAACATAAAAATGGTTGGGGCGCCTGGGTGGCTCAGTTGGTTAAGTGTCCGACTTTGGCTCAGTTCATGATCTCACAGTTCATGAGTTTAAGCCCTGCATCCAGCTCTCTGCTATCAGTGCAGAGCCATCTTCCAGTCCTCTGTCCCTGTCTCTCTGCCCTTCCTCTACGTGTGTGTGTGCATGGGCGAGTGTGCTCTCTCTCTCTCTCTCAATAATAAATAAATATTTTTTAAAGTTTTAAATAACCAAGGTTATATGAGCAAGAGAGTAAGATGCAAAATCCAGTGGGCCACTTTGGACAAGGGCCGCAGAGTCTTGGGTGTTCACACTGCTCTATCTTTGGGAATATTTGGAGGGAGATATTTGGGGGAACCAAACCCTGGCTCTGTCTTTTTCCTGTCTCTGAGGGTATGCAGAGCCCATTTCACTCTGCTTCTCCAGTCTTCAACCTAACCCTCCCACCCATCCTCCCCCACGCACTCACTCACTCTGGTGACCCCCAGGTCATTCTCAAAGAAGACAGTACCCAGTTCCACACATACATGCTGCCTCCATCCCTTTAGCATTAGGGACTGTGGGGTCAGAGGACAAGAAGAGGTAAATCAGAGACCAGCACAGTTGACAGGGATAGGGAGAGAGCCTGAGAACACAGTTGCTGGAGCTTGGGGTAGGGCATGTGGGGTGGCTCCAGGACCCGTGTGAGTGTGTGTGACAGGGGGACATGATTGACCTAAACCCTGACTAGAAATAATGAGGAAATATCAAAGTGAGGAAACACAGATGGAAAACCTGGTTTGACTGTGGAAAAATAATGTCAATTATAGTCATTTATGAGCTCTACATATCGTTTTAGCCTTTTTGTGGCTTAATAATGACGCACATCATTTTAATGTTTTTCAATCCCCATGTAACTGAGGCACAGGGGTGCAAGAGCACGTGGCTCTGCGGGTCCCAGACAGACCAGGCCCGACCATGGCTGCAGACAAAATCCAAAGGCAGAGAGACGAGTGGTGGTGGAACAAGAAAGGAATTTATTTCAGTGAGGCCAACACCGGGAAGATAGCGGACTAGTGTCTCCAAAGCGCTGAAAATACTTGCAGGATTGTATAAGGAAAATGTGGGACAAAGGTTGGTGGGTACGTGCAGGTGGGCAGTACAGGTCAGGTCCATCATTGTCCTGGGGTCAGTCACGCTGGCTTCGAGCAGTCCCTATTGCTTGAGGGGGTGGTTTTGGTTCACCGGATGCTTTGCCTGCAGGGTCTTTTGCCTGAGTTAAGAGATAAACTGGAAAGAACTTAATCAACAAATCAATCAATCAAGAACAGATGGAGTCAAAGGGAGGTAGTTGAAGTCCTCTTTCTGGGGGAGGAAAAAAAAACAATTAAACTTGCTAAAGTTCCTTCAGTAGAATGAAATTTTCTCTGCCCTGCCTCAGGAGCTTTGCACTTACCATTTCCTTTTACTTGGAACAATTCTTCCCCATTCCTTTTCCATGACTAGCTCTTTGTCATTTTTTGACTGGCCTAAGTGTCAATTTCCCAATGTTAGTTGTGCCACCACTACCCTCACTGTCCCTCTCATAGCAGCCTTTTCCTCCAGGACACAGCTACAATTTGTAATTCTGTGACTCACAAATAACACTGGGACGGGGCACCTGGGTGGCTCAGTCGATTAAGCATCTGACTTTGGCTCAGTCACGATCTCACAGTTCATGAGTCTGAGCCCTGCATTGGGCTCTGTGCTGACAGCTCAGAGCCTGGAGCCTGCTTCAGATTCTGTGTCTTTCTCTCTGCCCCACCACCCCGCGCGCGCGCGCTCTCTCTCTCTCTCAAAAAAAAAAAAAAAATATATATATATATATATATATATATATATATATACACGTATACATATGTATAAATAAAGATTAAAAAAAGATAAAAAAAAAAAAACAAGCTGGGTCTACCTATTCCTACTCAGAGTTCATTGCCCTGTCATTTCACGCACAAAAGAAACACTCGTCTGGTCCAAAGCCTTGAAAAATAATGCAAGTCATTATTTTTAAAGTGGCAGGGAATTCAGGACAGTTCAGACTGTTAAAAAGAAAATCTCAGGTCCAAGATGGTGTCACTTATGCTAGGCCAAGTCACCAAACAGGAGCTTAATACCTAAGTGCAATTTTGACGTCCCCCCCCCCCCCCCCCCCCCCCCCCGCCACAAACATAGTCCTAACTGGTCAGCCAGGAATTTTCTGGTCAGCATCAATGAGGTAATCCGTCACAGGAGCCCTCTCCTTGCCTGGAACAATCCTTTCTTTTCTTTTGCTAATAATTTCTTGTCCCACCCTCCTTCCTATAAAAACCTTCCCTTTTGTAGCGCTCCTCAGGAGCTCCCCTCTATGTGCTAGATGAGCTGTGGTTTGATTCTTGAAGCGCTTAAGAAAGCCAATTAGATCTTAAACTTTACTCAGTTGATTTTTCATTTTTTTAACAAGACACAGCCAAACTTCCTGAAAGCCATACTTCAGTATCTCTTTCCCCAAAGGTCTACTGATTCCAGTGGGGCCTCCATTTCTCCCAAATCTCTGCTTCTCTTCTAATCAGATTCTCTGTTTGTAATGTCCAAATGTTCACTGCACAGCCTGATTTTTCATATAGAATAATTTTGTCTGCTCAGCTAGTCCTGCCACTGGGATCTCCCCCATCACCCCAACAGCCCTATGGGGTGTCCACAAGCAGCCAGTCACCTCCTTCAGACGCTGTAAAGACTTATAGTTTAATACTTTTGAACATGCCATGTGAATATTTATTTGTCTACTTGCTTGTTATTTACCAGCCCCACCCTTTTTTTTTAAAGCAATTTCTATACCCAACATGAGGCTTAAAGAGTAATCCCAGGCTCCACTGACTAAGGAAGCCAGGTGCCCCCTCCTCTACTTCTTTAATTACTTCTATTCACCATTAAATCATGGGGAGAGAGGGAAGGACAATGAGAGGGTCAGTAGAAGGCAAGTCTTAATAGCACACAACTCCACTAGTTGATGGAAGCTCTGACATGTAGATTTGAAGTTCTAAGTGCCCCAAGCAACATTTAGAAGGAGTCCAGAGACTCCTAGATTTTACTTCTCGCTCTGACCTTGCTGGGTTTGGGGGCTGCTCCATTTGGTGGTCGGTGACCATAAGACTTCTCTCAGTTCCAAAGAACTGCTCAGAGTGGTTCCTGGGGCCCCGAGGTCTGAGCTGTGAGGCCTCTAGCTGAGATAAAAGGATCAAGACAAAGAGATGATTTTTTTCTCCTAATGTTTTACTTAGAAAAATTTCAAACTTACAGAAGAGTTGAAGGAATAGTACCACATATATTAATATTTTGCCGTATTTGCCTTATCTAAGAGACAGGAATTTTGTAAAACACACACACACACACACACACAAAAATTTACTATAGAAAATTTCAAATATACATAAAAGTAGAGTGAATGATATAATAATCTTCATATACCTATCATCCAGATTTAGCTGTTAACAATCCTAACTTCCTTCTCTCCCTTGCACATTTTGAAAAATTTTTTTAATGTTTATTTATTTTTGAGAGACAGAGCATGAGCATGAGCAGGGGAGGGGCAGAGAGAGAGACACAGATTCTGAAGCAGGCTCCAGGCTCTGAGCTCTCAGCACAGAGCCTGACGTGGGGCTCGAACCCATGAACCGTGAGATCATGACCTGAAGTCTGAAGCTTAATGGACTGAGCCACCCAGGCGCCCTCCCCTGCATTATTTTGAAGTAAATTCATATTCAACCATATTCAATGTGCTTTATCCATTGAAGTTATTTTCCTTATTGATGCTCAAATTATGTCCTCTTTGGCCAACTGGCACCTAAACCTTTTTACCTCAACCATAGTCAGCTTCCCTGCTTCTGGTGTGACAAGATACTCCAGATTCATCTAGCACATTCCTCTCACCAGACCTGGAATCAGCCATCTCTCCAGGGAGTCTTGGGTCCTTTAATGGGAAAGATTTTTAGAGACCAGTCTGGGCTCTAGAGATGGTCACTGCTACTGGGTTGGTCTTATTTCTAGGACCTTTCAGTGGATAGAGCTAGGAAATGTTTCATTTGTTTCCTGATAAAATGCATCATTTATCATTCCTGATGAAATGCATTCATACTCATGACTGAATATAAGCTCAAATTCAAGACAACAGGGTTTTACCTAACATTATCAAAATTACATCTGTATTTTCTTTCTCCCATGTTGGAAGTCCCACTTCTCAGTGACTCCAACATAATTCCTCATTCACTTTACCTATGAAGTACTCACAACAGTCTGAGAATAACAATTCCAGCATAGAAAACAACAACACGATTCCTAAAAACTGTTTAGGTATTTTTAAGTTTGTCTTGTTGGGGTGCCTGGTAGAGCATGCCACTCTTGGTCTTGAGGTTGTGAGTTCGAGCCCATGTTGGGTGTAGAGATTACTTGCAAGTAAAAAAATGTATAAAAGTTTGTCTTGTCATTTGGATATATCCCACTAGGGGCATATAATCACATCACTATTTTGAAGTCACTTGGAATAGTTCCTGTGTGGGTATGCCACCAACTCAATGTGCATAGGTTTGAAAAAAAAATGCATAGGTCTCTTTCATTTTTGCTTTTTTTAAATGTTAATTTTGTTTATAATATGTAAACTATTTATATAGTTTCAAAGTCAAGTCTGTGAAGGTTGTCATGGTCAGTTGTCATAAACCAGCAGCTTCCAGCTGGTTCTTGCTCTCCTTCATTCACGTCTAGCTTTTCTTCCCACTTGATGGCCCTAATGACCAACAGTGGCCCTAGGCCACCACAGATGCTCAGAAGCAGACCGAGAGGCATCCTCTATTGAGGAAAGAGCTTCCTATAGACCTCTCTGCAGCTTCCCCTGTAATCGTTTGGGCAGCTGGACATACTTGGTTTCTCATATTGGCTTGCTAGTGACTCCTCTGATCCCCCAACTCCCCCTTGCAGTCACTATCTTTGCCAGCTCCTTCCACAACTGTGCAAAGCAAATTACTATTAAGAAAGTCTGCATCCTAAAAAAAAAAAGAGAAAAGAAAGTCCCTATCCTGTAATGTCAGAGTGATTCTGCTCTCCAACTGAATCCTAATGGACTACAATAAACTTTTTTGTTGTTGTTGCTTACCCTTATATTGTTTAATTCAATCATATATACGTATATGTAACATGATGTAAACATGTATTTTTCTCCCTTTCCTACGATAGCATACTGTATACAATTGTCTCACCTTGCCTTTTTTTGAACAGCTTTATTGAGACCATACAAGTCACCTATTTAAGTGTTCATTCCAATGGTTTTTAGCATTGTTCAGAGTTGTATTATCATCACCATTCAATTTTAGAACATTTCATCACCCAAAAAAGAAACACCATACCTTGTAGCTCTTGTTATCCCACTACTGCTGCCACCATGGCCCCGGCAACCACTAACCTACTTTCTGTCTCTACAGATTTGCCTACTGTGGACACCCACATTGCTTTATTCATAGAACCCACCAGGGTGATCTGTCTGCAGGGGTATGTCGCGATCTTCCTCATTCTTTTTGCAGCCCGAGTCCTTCATTGTGTGGCTTAGTCAACCAGTCCCTGCTGATGGATACGTGCACTATTTCCAATCTTTTGCTATTACAATAGTTATAATGAATAGCCTCATGCATGTATCATTGGCTTTTTTTTTTTTTTTTTTTTTTTTTACCAGCGCATCTATGGGATCTATTCTTAGAAGCGGGGTTGCTGTGTTAAAGGGTAAACGCACATGTGATTTTGCTAGCAATTGCCAAATCCCTTCCATGGAATCTGTACTATTTTGCACTCTATCAGCAATGTATGAGAGTGCCTGTTTCCTCACAGCTTTCCCAACAGAACATGCTGTCAAACTCAGATTTTTGCCAATATGATAGGTAAAAAATGGTAACTCCATGTAATTTTAATTTGTGTTTTGAGCAAAGTTGGTTATCTTGTCTATGTTTAAGAACTATTTTCATTTTTTTTTTCTGAGAAGAATCTGTTCTTTTTTTTTTTTAAATTAACATTTATTTATTTTTGAGAGAGAGACAGAATGTAAGCAGGGGAGAAGCAGAGAGGAAGACACAGTATCTGAAGCAGGCTCCAGGCCCTGAGCCATCAGCACAGAGCCTGACTCAGGGCTCAAACCCACAAACTGTGAGATCATGACCTGAGACAGAGTAGGACTCCCAACCAACTGAGCAACCCAGGCACCCTGAGAACAATCTGTTCTTATTTCTAGCTCATTTTCTTTATGATTGTTGGCCTTTTCCTTAAAAGAATTTTAAAACAATTTTTATTTCCTGTCTTATTAATGAAGAAACGTTTGTTCATTATCAAAGAAAATTTAAAGTACAGCTTTAAACAAGGAAAAGTATACCCACAATTCATATACCCAAAAATGACACTGGGAATCACTTGCTGTATATTATGCTAGCCCCTTTATTTCTCTTTCTCTTTTCCTTTCTTTTTTCTTTCTTTTTTCTGAGTACAGTTTAGCTGACACACAGTGTTACATTAGTTTCAGATGAACAACATCATGATTCGGCAAGTTTAGACAAGTTTATTTTTTTTAATTAAAAAGAATTTTTTTTAAGGTTTATTTATTTTTGAGAGAGAGAGAGAAAGAACGACAACGAGTGGGGGAGGGGCAGAGAGAAAGGGAGACACAGAATCCGAAGCAGGCTTCCAGGCTCTGAGCTGTTAACACAGAGCCCGACACAAACTCACAAACTGCGAGATAATGACCTGGGCCAAAGTCAGATGCTTAACCAACTGAGCCACCCAGGCACCCTTGGATAAGTTTATAAGTTATGCTATGCTCACCATAAGTGTAGCTACCATATCTAGCTCCATTCTAACAAAAGAAAGAAGATACTCGCGCGAGCACACACATACGCAACGACAAAATATTTACTGGTCATGTGCCAGCACGTGGAAGCCAGAGGCTGCACTGGTCTCTCTGCTTAGAGCATCAGCCCTGTTGGGGGAGAGAGGCCTGGAATGCCTGGGAAAAGAAGAGAAGGGTGATGGCAGAAGGTTCTGACCAAGTAGGGTGAGGAGTGGCCAGTGGGCAGCCCCTGGAGAAGTGCCAGTACTGAGTGGGTAGTTTGAGTGTTGCTTACCCAGAGGGGAAGGGCAGGGGGAGGCAGCACAAGGTTAGAACTGGGCTCCAGTGCTGTTCTGCAGTGCCCATCCATGTGACCCTGGAAAAGTCTCCCCATTTCCTCATAAGGAAATAGGCCTGGATGGTCTTTTAGTTCCCTGCCCACGCAAGCATCATACTAAGATGGGATGAATAATTCATTAGAAAAAGAAAGCATTGATTAAGGACCCAAAGGAAGGCAGGGCTGTTTTCTTTTTCAGGCCCCTGGGCAGCCCCTCAACTTACAAACCTTGGACCCCACCCACACTTCCCAACACTTGTGTACTCATGTCTTCCTGAGGCTAGTTCCAGCTCTGCCACTCTCTAGCTGTGTGACCTTGGGCAAATCACTACATCTCAATTTCTTCCCTCGATTTCTTCATCTTTGGATAATACTTTTTTATAGGGTCATTTCAAACTGCCTAAAGCAGTCCCCGGCACATACTGAGTGACTCATCACCGTGATAATTATTACCTCCCTGCTTTCTACCCTCCACCTCGTCCCACTGAATCATCCGGACAATCCTGTGAGGCAAGAACTAGTAAATCTAAGCTCCATTTTACAGACAAGGCAAGTGAGGTTCAGAGAGGTTAATGACTTGCCCAGGGGCACACTGCAAACAGGGGAGTTGAGCTTGGAATCCAGGGGTGCCTCTCTCCGAAGGCTAACTCGGTGATCCACAGGGCACTGTAGCCCCCAGGCGAGGCCAAGAACGTCCTTTCCGTCGCGTCCCCCGAGGCGCCCCGACTCTAGGGGGGCGCTCTCTTGCGGGGGTAGGAAAGCGTTTTGGAGGAAAACCTCAAGCGCAGTCACGTACTCCGGGGCGGAGGAGCCAGATGTGGGAAGCACGCAGAGGGCGCGCACGTCGCTTCTGCAGCTGCGCAGCTCGTCCAACTGCCGTTCCTGTGGTCTACACGCGGGAGAGACAAGAGCCGGCCAAGAGCTGCCGGCGGTGAATACTTTCATTGCCTCAGGTGTGCGCACCTTAGTGGGCCCCCACCACGGGCACGAGCGTGACGGAAGCCAGAGTGGCGTGAGGAGGGAGCTGCCGGGGATGACGGGGCGGTAGTCTGACCTGAGGTTGGCTGGGTCCGCCCGCCAAGGAGGATGCTCCACGCGGAGAAGCGGGTTCCCGCCCGCCCGCCAGCTCCGAGTCTTTCGGAGCTGGTCCTTCACGCCTACTGGCTGCTGCTCTGTTTTCTGAGGCCTTCCTCAGAATCGAGGTGCAGGTCCTTGGGGGCGGGTAAAAGGGGGCAGAGTTGAAGGGATGTAAGGACCGAAGGGGGAATTGCATGTTTAATTCCCCGTCCCCTGACTTACCCCTTCACTAAGGGCCTCTCAGAGAGCCTCAGGCCTTCATTCACCTGAGCGAAAAGATACAATAACGCTATTCAAATAGAATGTTTGGCAATTGACTATGGGCTCCTGTCAGAGTAATGGGCATTTAGAACACTGCAGCATGGAGCAAATGCTTCACCCATGAGAACTTCTAAAGGCCCAATTTCTGAGAGGTGTTTCCCTGGAGGAGGGCTGGGATGATACGGTGTTGCGTGCTGGGAAGTGAGGCAGCGCACCGTGACATGGGCTGCAGGGTGGGGCAGGGTGCCACCTGGGCACATGGGGTCTGCGTCTCAGCCTCTGTCAGAAGGTCACCCAACCACAGGCAGTGTCCAGAAGCAGTGCTAAAGACCCAGGGCTCTGCCTGCCCTGCCAGCATGGCTCAGAGTCCGGGCAGGAGAGGCTGGTGCTGGTGGGATGATAGTGGAAGCACAGTGATGAGAGAGGAAAAGGGAAGTTAAGAGCTCAGAGGCTGGAGCTAGGCAAGACCTTCATTCTCCAGGCCTCAGTTTCCTTATCTGGAAGATGGAGATAATAATGCTAAGGGCTACTGTGAGCATTCAATGAGTCAGCGTTCTAGATAATTCTCTGTAACCAGTGCAAAGGCTAGGCAGGAAACCTCTTCCATAGAAGCCTACCTGATTGCCTCAGACCCTGAATGCTGCTCTTTCCTGGGGGCTCCCAGAGCACATGGTCCAGCCTTCCATACCAGACCCATAGCCTTGATGGGGTGACTGTTTATTTTGCAGCTACCACCATCCCACTATACCGCTTTTCCTGCCCACATCCCTGCCAGACTGAATTTCTCAAGGCAGACATGGTGGCTGATTCATCTCTGCATTAATTCAAAAACAAGGCCAGATAATACTTTGCAAAATGATACTAAAGTTCATTAAAAAAAAAAAAAAGTACAAAGAAGCAGCAGAGTTGTGAAAACAAATGCAGTGGGGATGGAGGATGGGACCAGATATTGAGACAATTTGAAAAAGAGCTATCGGAATTTTTTTTAGTGTACATATACTTTACACTCAATAACCCCATTTTGCAGAACCTTCACACAAATAATAGCAGTGATAGGGCCAAGATAAATGTTCAAGGGCATTTGCTGCAGTATTATTTGTAACTGCAGGAAAGAACTGGAAATAACCCAAGAGACCACTAATAGGGATTGGTGGTCATTTTACAGTATATGTAAATCAAACCATCACACTGTGTGCTTTAAACTTACACAGTGAAAAAAAAAAAAATTAAAAAAAAAAAAAAGGGGGCGCCTGGGTGGCGCAGTCGGTTAAGCGTCCGACTTCAGCCAGGTCACGATCTCGCGGTCCGTGAGTTCGAGCCCCGCGTCAGGCTCTGGGCTGATGGCTCAGAGCCTGGAGCCTGTTTCCGATTCTGTGTCTCCCTCTCTCTCTGCCCCTCCCCCGTTCATGCTCTGTCTCTCTCTGTCCCAAAAATAAATAAACGTTGAAAAAAAAATTAAAAAAAAAAACTTACACAGTGATATGTCAGTTATTTCTCAATAAATCTGGAAAAAAATAGAGGACGGTCAAGTAAACGGAGATGGAGCCATACAGTGCAATACTGAGCAGTTGTTAAAAAGAAATGAATGGGTCTATAAGTGCTGAGGTAGGAAGAATGTCTAAGAGGCAGCAAGAAACAGAACAGGAAGTATAGTATGAGTCCCTTTCTTTAAAAACATTGTCCCACCACTGCCTTCAAGTTGTCACATCTCCCTAACCCGTCTCAGGATGGCAATCTGGCAGATCCTTTGCTTTGTGGTCCCTTAAGGACATTAAAAGTCTGGTCCAACCCACTTAAAAAGATTTTTTTTCATGTTTATTTATTTTTGACAGAGACAGAGCATGAGCAGGGGAGGGGCAGAGAGAGAGGGAGACACAGAATCTGAATCGGGCTCCAGGCTCTGAGCTGTCAGCACAGAGCCTGACGCGGGGCTCAAACTCACAGACCAAGAGATCATGACCTGAGCCGAAGTCGGACGCTCAACCGACTGAGCCACCCAAGTGCCCCCATGGTCCAACCCACTTTAAATTCAAGCTCTTTGCATCTTCAAAGTACATATAGCACCGATCCATACCAGGCTTATCATTTCAAAACATTTCTTTCCTGCCACAGCCCTCTGAAATAGGCACTATGAGTATCATCCTCAATTTACAGATAAAGAAATTATGGGATAGATAGGTTAAATAATTTTCCCAAAGTCACACAGATCACAGATGGCAGAATCAGTGTTTACAGTTTCAGAACCTATGCCTTTAACTATTCTGTTATGTTACTCTAGGCTCATAGGGCCACAAATGGTGCTTTTTCTTGGTTCAGGCTTTCCATGGGTACAGCATATACCATTAACTAGATATGTTAGCCTTTCCCCTAACGAGGACAGATTGATTGTTTCCAGTCTTGTGCTATCACAAACATTGCTGCAGTGAACGTCTTTGATCAGGTGTTTTTGTGCACTTACGCAAACAGTTTGGTAGATTAGATTCACAGAAGTGAAATTGCTGGGTTAAAGGGTAAATTTAAATTTGGATAGCTACTCTAGACACCTATTGCTGTATGACAAACCACTCCCAAACTCAATGCTTACCACCATTTTATTTTATTCATAATTTTGTAGGTGAGGAATTCAAGAAGGGCTCAGCGAGATGGTTTATCTTTGCTTCTGTGCCAGGCTGGCTTCATCACTCACAGGACAAGGTCTCAGTACTTCTTGACCTCTCTCTCCAAGTGATGTCATACCCTCCAGGGCTCCCCCACATGGTTTGGGCTTCTCACAGCATGGTGATGTCAGGTAATTGCAGTTCAGGTAAGAGGCGGGAAGTGGAACCTGCTGGGCAAATTAAGGGATATGCTTCAAACTAGAACAGTATCACTTTTGCTAGATTTTGTTGGTCAGAGAACTTACAGACCAGCCCAATTCAAGGGAAGGAAACATCAACCCCATCTCTCTATGGACGAAGTGTCAAAGAATTTGTGCCCATCTTTATTCCACCATGGTAGCTATTCCCAAATTGCCCTCCCAAATGCTGGTCAATTTACATTCCCACAGTGTTTGGGTCTGTCTTTCCCCATCCCCTCACCAACACTATACATCGTATAACATTTCACTGGTGCTAATCTGGCAGTGGAAAATGGCATTTCACTGTTATTTTGTTATGTGTTTCTTTCATTATGAGTGAAGGTGAGCGTCTTTTCATGTATTTACTGTTCATCTGAAGCTTTTCTTTCCTTGTAAATTGCCCATTTTAAAATTTGGGTACTCTTTTTTTCATGTTAATATCTAAAATGTGTATACTGAGGAAACTAGCTCTTTAGCTGACATTATGTTACAAACAGTTTTCCCCAGTGTGTAGCCTTTTGACTTTGTTTTTTGATAATTTTCTCCGTTTGGTTTAATTAGTTACATGTTCAAATGGTCAGTCTTACTTTAACACTTCTGGGTTTTGTGCGGTGTGTTCCTTTCCTTTTTCAGAATTTTTCTGCTCATTTCAAATGTTTATTTTTCCAGAGGAAGATTAATATCATTTTCTGAGGCTCCCTCCCCCATCTTATTGGTATTTGGATTGAAATTACTTTCAGTTGATAAACCCGTTAGAGAAAGTGCACAACTTTAGAATTGGAGGGCAGGGCTGATTGTCACCTTGTTTTGAGTCTTCTCTTCTGTAGGACATTGAGGCGTATTGAGAGAGTGAGAGTGCCATCTCAGGAATGCCTCAGTACCCTGGGTACCTTGAGGGAGGGCGCCCAAGAGCCCAGTAAAGGCAGCCCTGGGGTCAGGCAGGCCCTGCACAGGCCTATCCCTGGGAACCCAAGGCTTGGCCAAGGGAGGCCTAGAATAGAACCCCACACTACAACTCTGGACCTCCATGCATGGTGAGTTCAGGCCTCCTTAAAGGAAACATTCCTTAGAGGCCAAGGAGAGAGGCCAGATGTTTCCTCAAAGAGCTGATTCATGAGGTAGGAGATTTCACAGAGTAGTGCCTTGTTCAAGAAACCAAGTAGTAAGGCATTTGCCAAGGACAATCCTACTGGTCTCCACATCACAGCCTTGGGGAGAGGCAGGGATCTGCTCTGGGAGCCACAGGTACACGTGGCTGCTCTGAGCACAGAGTTTCAGGCTTGCCTTCCCAACCCTGCTGGGCTCCGCTGTTTTCTCTCCACCCCCTCCTTACCGAGGCTTACCCAAAGGCTTTCCCAGAGGCACCCAGGGAGCCTGAGTGGGCACTCATTTATTCAGGGATCATTTGATGAGTGCTTGGGATGTGCCAGTCCGTGTTCTTGGGATGCAGTAGACCAAAATCCCTGCCCTTGTGGAGTTTACAGACATAAAATAACTATGGTGATATATAAAATGTTAGGAGATAGAAGCCACGGAAGAAAATAGGGCAAGGTAAAAGGCCTTGGGGTTTGGGGTGGGAGCAGCAGAGAAGGCAGTCAGTATTGCTGGGGAACATCCATTTGCCCTCCAGCCTGGTCCACCAGTGGGGAACCCATGCAGGAAAGCCAAGAAGATGACGAAGGTGCTCACTCCCCTGGCTCCCTCCCTGCATAGTCTCAGCTCCTGTCAGGTGGCCCTCTCCCACAGTGCTCTCCTTCCTATTTTCAGCAGCCATTTCCTTCCCTCCCCCTCAAGCCTGGGAGTAGTAAAGGTGCCCCATGCTTCTGGGCCTGGGCATTACACTCTCCCTTGGGGCTTCCTTACATCCACATCTTTGTGCATATTCATCAAATAATCCTAATCTGAGTTCTGTATTCTGCTGGAACACTGGAAAATACAGTGGCATTTGAGCAGGCTGGAAGGCAGGAAGGTGGTCTGCCATGTAGGTACCTAAGGGAAGAGTGTTCTGGGCAGGGGGAAGTATCAGGGCAAAGGCCTGGAGAGGGGAAGGCAAGTCTGAATGTTTTGAAGAAAAGCAAGAAGCCAGGGTGGCTGGAGCAGAGGGAAGGGGGGAGGAGTATAACATGGTATCAAAGAGGTGTGTGTTGGGAGGCAGGGCCCTGACTGAGGAGAGACTGATCTTTAACACTATCGTTCTGGCTGCATACGGAGAACCAACTGTGAGAGTTCAAGGGTGGAAACAGGGAGGCCAGTGAGGAGGCCTTTGCAGTATCCCTGGTGGCTCGGATGGCAGCAAGGAAGGAATGAGCCCCCAGGATTTGCTAAAGGGTTGGATGTGGGCTGCTAGAGAAAGGAGGCAAGGATGCTTCAAGGTTTCTGGCCTGTTGGATTTAGCAGGGCTGCTAGGCTTCTTGTGGCTTCCCTGCATCCACCCAGCCTGGCCTTCACATCCCATCCCTCCGGGTACCACAGACCCATCTCTTCTCTGAGAGGCCTGCCAGCCGCTGCCAGGAGGGATCCTTGAACAAGTTGCAGTGCCCTCTGCTTGGGACCATCTCTCTGCCAGTCCTTGGTCCAGTGTTAGGAGTGGATTCTGCCCCTGGGGCACTAGGAACAGAGGCTAAGCCAGATCCTAAGAGGCAGTCCCAGTGAGTTGACTATTGCCGCTTCAGTGACCTGCTTTATGGGGTACTCCCAGATCCACACTCTTCAGCCTGAGCCCTGTGGGTCAGCCAGACCCAATATGACCTGCTTCTTCTTCCATCACTCTCTCGGCTGGCTTCTTCTCAGGCTCCAGGTCTCTGTGGGGCCATCTGAGGCCACAAGTGAAGAGCCTGCCCACGGCTGGCCCAGCCCTTCCTCAGGGACATTGTGATGCTTGGCCCCTCCTGCTGGACATGGTCTTTCAGAATTCCGGTTTAGAGGGCCTCCTCCCACAGCATCCTGTGGGGTCACTTGGTGAAGCTCTCACTGCTCAGCCACTGGATACCAGCTGAGTGCCTTCTGGGCCAGCTAGGCCTGGTGTCCATTGATAATAGAACCACCATATAGACTTCCGCTGAGCCGGCTCCATGCCGAGCTCTCCTCAGGCTATCCACCCAAGTCCGCTGGCGTCCATCCAGCACAGAGGGCTGGTTATAAGAGTGGGTTCTGGGGTACATACTCTGTCACTCATCTGCATATGAGCTTGAACAGTCACCTAACTCTCCAAGCCTCCATTTCCTCAGCTGACCTCCTGGTGGCCCTCCTGCATTGGAGACCCTCATAAGCACTTTCTGAATGAGTCACTGAATGCAATACGCTTAACACAGTGCTTGACCCACAGTACGTACTTGGTAAAAGTCAGCTATTTAAATCATCCTCATCTCATGGGGTGCCTGGGTGGCTCAGTCAGTTGAGCATCTGACTTCAGCTCAGGTCATGATCTTGCTGATCATGAGTTTGAGCCCCGCATCAGGCTCTGTACTGACAGATCAGAGCCTTGAGCCTGCCTCGGACTATGTGTCTCCCTCTCTTTGTGCCCATCCCCTGCTTGTGTTCTCTCTCCCTTTCTCAAAAATAAATAAACATTAAAAAAAATTTTTTTAAATATCATCCCTGTCTCCAGATGAAGAAACTGAGGCTCAGAGAGGATAGAACTTGTACAAGGCCACAAGGCTGGGAAATGGTGGAACCAGTTTCCCCTGTGCCCTGATCCATCAGTCTATCCCCACCCATGTATTTGTCCCCTTCTTCCCTGTCTCTTTGAGGCCAGCACAGGGTGAGTGTCAGCCCACGAGGAGGCAAATGGAGAAGCTAGAAGCTTACACTCTGAGAATCCCCTAAGGGAGGGAAGACACCTGTCATCATGGGAGATACAAAGATGAATGAAACACAGTCTCAGCTCACAAAGGGCTGCTCAGTCTGGAGCTGGGAGCCACAGACCTCCAGGAGCAGCATCCTTCCCTACAGAGAAGATCCAGGAAACCTCCAGGGAGAGGACACAGTTGTTGGCTCATTGTATCATATGGGTCACAAGAAATGGTGACCACACAATCTGAATTTTTTAAGACAGTCCAAGTTTTAACCATTCTAATCCATTATTGGATAAAGCTTCAAGTGCCCCCAAAGAATTCAATATGGTGGCACCTAAATGACCTCTCACAACAAAAATCTATGTTACTTCACATGTCCTCAGCTTAACTTGGAGAAATAGGGCCAGCCACACAGATGCCACCTGTCTCAGCTTTATGGGTGTGTGTATGTCCACACAGACTCTAACACCAGCCAAAGCTGAGGGTCACCCACTCTGGCGTCATTAAGTGACTCATTGGCTTGGGTAAGCACCCACTCCCCACTCAAGCAATGATCCTGACCCCAGTGCTGGGCACTGTGATGTCTGGTGGGCTGTTTGAATCTTCAGAGAAAACAGACTCTTGCCTTGCACAATTCTTGTCAGGATGAGGGGCAAGGCCTGGCATAGGCATCAAAAGGTTGCACCTAGAGTGTCTCTGACTGGACCTGCTGCCCAGGTACAATGGCTTTGTTCTCTCTGCACAGCTTTGCAACCTTAGCATTTTGCTGCAGACCTGCCTTTCACATGGACTCCTGTCAGGACTTTTGGTTTCAGTTTCTGAAAGTTGAAACAAGTCCTGCCCCTTCCCTCTGCTGCCCCTCACACTGTCCTTCCTCCTCCTCTGCCTCCGCCCTTCCTTCCCCTCTCCCTTCCTGGTCAGAAATGGCCCCCTGGTCCCTGGCTCTGTAGGGAAGGGTAAGGAAAAGAGGGGAGGGGATAGGGAAGTGAAAAGAATTACCAGAGACCTCACTCCATTTTCAAGGCTGCTCACGGTTGTGCAAATTGTGCACTGTACAACTCTAGGGGGCGCAGTCCCTTCAATGCCACCAAAGTTTGCATTATTAGCATACTTTTCAGGAAGATCAAAGTGTCCTGAGAAGAGGCATTTTTTTTCCTGAATTGTCTGAGGTGTTTCAAGTGAGATGAAGGGGCCAAGTGGATTTGGGCTCTGATTCCCCCAGAAGCCCCAGGCTGTCCCGTCCCCCCCCGTACCTCCTCCCAGCTCCAAATCCTTGCATTCTAACCTACTTGTCCCTCACTCCTCAACTTCTCAGCTGGGCTAGAGTTCCAGTTAGAGACTGGTTCAAAATGGACTGGCCAATCACCTCCAGGGCAATTCGCACCACCCCAAAACAAGTCTCTTCCTTTCTAGGCCTCAGTTTCCACATCTGTAATATGTGTAGTGGACAAAATGATCACTAAAGGGCCCTCCAGATTTAACATCTTGAGTTTGTGCTGAGGGTGCCTGGGAAGCAAATAAGTTACAGTTGAATTCAGTGGCAGGGTCCCTTTCACCCTGAAGGAAGGAAGTGGAATGATGGTAGGAGCCCCATGAAGTCACCCAGAGAGGCTGTGTGACCTGGGCAGGTCCCCTAACGTCTCTAAACCCCAGCCCCCTCCCCCAATGAAGTGGGGGTGTTAATACTCACCTTGAAAGTGTGTGGAATAAAGGGAATACCCCATGCAGCCGTGCTGGCACAGAGAAGGTGCTCAGAGAGTAGAGGAGAGGGGCCCTGCAGGACTCAAGGAGCCAAGCCCTAGAGCCCTGATTCAGGCTGGGCCTGTGGAGCACAGCAGGACCACCAGGCCTGGCAAGGTCTGAGCTCATGCTCCAGAGCAGGAAACCTACCTGGTTTCCTTTGGGCCTGACAGGCCACCCCCTATCCTTCCTCCACTGTGGGCTACCCCACCCCCTCTTTGCATGACCACACTTCCGGCAGTATGCCTAGGGACTGCGCAGCTCTGCAGGAACCCCAAAAGGCCCAAACTCTTTAGCCTGGCATGCAAGCCCCACCCTCTGCCCTACCACTCCTGTTCACCAGCGACCTTGAGTCACCTGACACCCCCAAACAAGCCAAGCATTGTCACATCTCCATGCCTTTGCCATGCTCTATCCCTTCTGTGTCACATGCCCTGCCTTCTCCCCTCTCCCTGCCTCACAAGGGAGCTAAATCCCATTCATTGTTTAGAGGCCAGCTCAAATGTCACCTTCTCTGGGAAGCCTTTCCCTGTCGTCCCAGTAAAGAAAATAATCACCCTTCCTGTTGGCTCCATCAACTCAGGGCTCACAGTGAGGAGTGCTGTGGGGCTGCGTCAATCGCGCCTCCCCCCCACCCCCCCACCCCCGGGTCTCAGTGCCCTTACCTATGAAATGTTGGCAAATCACCTATTCCCAAGGGGGACGGCGTTGGAAGACTTCAACAAAAGGGGACACATGAAGCCCCTAAGCATAGGGTGGGCATGCAGTCCATGCCCAATAACCCCTAGCTGAACGTTCAATTCCAGCCAGCCAACCCTGCAGGGAGCAGGAAGGGTGGATCAGGCATCCTTTCCATCCATTTATTCCTGCTCTTCCCACCCCGGGACGCTTCCAGCTCACTGCTCATTGGACACCAACAATGATTGACAGGCTCAAAATCCAATGATTGACCTAGTCCTTGCTGGAGCGAGTGTCCCGCCCCACTTCCCTTTTTGGAGCCTCTCTCTGAGGAAGGCAGAGGCAAGGAGTAATTTTGGGGAGATAGGTCTGATTTTCATGGGCAGCCTTGTAGCAGCCTGTGCAGCCTGCCACCCCACTGATGACTCAGGTCTACTCCCCACCCTTCCCCTTCAGGAAGAGGACATGTTATAATCGCAGTTGTGCTACCTAAAAATAGCTTCAGTTCACAGACGCTACATGATCACCAGGCCTTTCTACTTAGCAAAGAGGAAGGCCATTTCTCCACTATATTCTCCCTCAGCCCCTCTTCAAAAGTGGATCCTCTGGGGTGGAGTCCTAACACTTCTCCGCGGATAGCTTCAGCAACTGTTTCCTCTCCTGCCTTGGTGCAGAAGACTTTTTGCTGCTTTACAATCAGCTTCTCACAGGTTCCTATTTGTCCTTTACGCCAGAGATACAGGGCAGAGCAGCAGAAGTTATTGTACCCATTTTGCAGATTCAAAACCCAGACCAAGAGAGGTGAGGTCTTGCCCAAGATCACACAGTGAGCTGGTTGTGGAGCTGAGGTGTGGGTACCTGACTCCTACGATGTTCTTTCTCCTCTAGCATGTATTTCCTCCTTGGAAAATGCTGTGGTCGCATCCAAGGCAAAAAAGAGACAGGGGAAGACAGAAAGGTTGGACAGAGCGCAGATTTAAAGAGCAAGACATTCATGCAACAAACACTTATCAAGCTCCTACTATGTACCAGGCACCACACTGGACACTAGAGATATAGCAGGGAGCAAAAAGTCCACTTCCTGCCTCCATGGAGCTCTACAGTTAAATGGAATGAGAGTTAACTTTTATTGGGGATGGTTTTGTTTTTTAAGTTTATTTATTTTGAAAGAGAGAGTGAGTGCATCTGTGTGCTCACATGTGCTTGAGCACAAGCAGGGGAGGGGCAGAGAAAGGGAGAGAGAGAATCCCAAGCAGGCTCTGCACTGTCAGCATGAAGCCCTACCTGGGGCTCAATCTCATTGTGACATCATGACCTGAGTCAAAATTGAGAGTCAGAAGATTAACCAACTGAGCCATCCAGGCACCCCTGAGCATGTTCTTTACACCAGATGCTTTACAAAGCACTTTTACGTGGAATATTACTTTAATTCTCACCAGCATCCCCATAAGGTAGCATATTGGACTTTTGTCATTTGTGTTGACCACCCAGCACCTGAAATCCCTTCCTATGTGTGGGGGTATTCTTCACTCATGAGGAAGAGCCCAGCTTCCACTACTGAGACTAAGTATGCCAGATACTCCATTTCCCAGCCTACCATGCAGCTTGAGGCTGGGCACGTGACCAACTTTGACCGATTAGTACAACCACCCCAGACTCTGTGTTGAGGCAGTAACTGTACTGATTCATCGTGGCAGTCAGTTAAGGACAATAGGAGCCCCATCTGGCTTCCAGAGGCACCAACAACCATTCATAGGGACAGAGTCTCTCATTCACTGCTGATGGAGCCAATGTCTGTGCCCAATGGTGGCAGGTAGTATTGTCCTTCCAGCTCTGTGGAGAGATTGAACATTGGAGCTAGTGGAGAAAGGAGAAAATCCTGCCCTGCCTGTAGGTGGGGATCCCTGCTGCTTCCCCCCAGAGGAAGTGAGTTGATGGGTAGAACCTAGAAATGTCAGGGGGTCTGGGGTGATGTTGAGACTTTGAGGCCTTCCAGCCTGAGCCCAGTGGCCTGAGCTGGGGTGGATGTGGGCACTGGGTGGTCTCCGAAGACTCCACCTTGTGGCTGCATAGTCATCCCTGCCTGAATCCCTGGAGAGCCCCTGTCTGTTCTCATGCTATCTCTTTTCTCCCACCCACCCTCCTCTCCATCCTACTGATCCCTGCCTAGTTCTAGCCCCATGACCTCTGCCTGAACACCTGTAACAGCTCCTAGGTCTCCCTGCCTCAGCTTTGTGTCTTTGCATCCACTCACTACCATCCTTCTTCCTGGAGTCAGGGTGAACCTCTGGGACACAGGACTAATGGAGTCCCACCTTTCCTTAAGTATTTGCCAGGATATTCTCACCCACAAATGCCATGCCTGGCACCCAAGGCCCTTAAAACCCCCATGACTATGCATGTCAGTCCTCCAGCCCTGTCCCAGAGTTCTGGCTCCACACCTGTTTGTCCAGTCTCCCATACTCCATTGCCTCTGTGCCCTGCCCCTCACACTTTCTTGCACTGCCTTTGCTTGTGCTGTTCCCTCTGCTAGGAATGCCCTTCCCTATCCCTTCTACTCTTCTCTCTAATAAAGTTTCATTCGTTCTTTTTTTTTTTTTAATTTTTTAAATATTTATTTATTTTGAGAGAGAGAGAGAACACGAGGGGGGAAGGGACAAAGAAAGGGAGAGAAAATACCGAGGAGGCTCTCCGCACTGCCAGTGCAGAGCCCAATGCAGAGCTTAAACCACAACCTCTGAACTGTGAGATCATGACCTGAGCCAAAACCAAGAGTAAGTTGCTTAACTGGCTGAGCCACCCAGACACCTCCAAATCCTTAAACTAGTTTCAAATGCCAACTCATCCATGAAGCTTCCCTCAACCCTACCTAGACTCCCAGTACTATTATTGATTCCTTTATTTTGTTGTTGAGAAGTTCTGTGGTATTTTATAGGTACACAAGTTTGCTACTGCCTGGACCAGGTACTTTGTTATGACAAAAGTTTGGTTGTGGGACCAAGAACTTGGGCTCTTGGTCAGAGAGACCCAGGTTCAAATCTAGGCTTTGCATTTGCATGCTGAGCCATTGTGGGCAAGTCAGTTAACCTTTCCAATGCTCCATTAATTTTTTTTTAAGTCTATTTATTTATTTTAAGAGACAGCACATGCTAACATGCCTGTGAGTGAGTGGGGGAGGGGCAGAGAGCAAGGGAGAGAAAGAATCCCAAGCAGACTCTGCACTGTCAGTGCAGAGCCAGACACAGCACTCAAACCCATGGACCGTGAGATCATGACCTGAGCTGAAATCAAGTTGGAAGCTTAACTGACTGAGCCACCCAGACTCTCCTCCAATGCCCCATTTCTTCAGCCTCGTTGGGAACCCTGTGACAAATTGGTGGTTTCCCCATCAGTCTGCCCTGTGAACTATGAGCAGCCCCTCTAGGCCCAAGACTGTCTGTGACATGGGGGCCTTTGCTACCTGCTGAAGCTGTCCTGGTCTCCATGTCTCAGCTCTCTGCCTTTCAAATCCACTTTCCACTATGGAAGCGTGAGGCAGGTCAGAGGGGACAAGCTGGGAGCCTCTAGTTTGGCGTCTCATGGCACCCAGGAGGAAGTGCATAGGTGTGTCCCATCTGTGCGCCTAAATGCTGATGAGTATAAGCAAGTGGCTTTGTGTACACAGAGCTGTGTACAGATTTGGGGGTGTGTGTGAGTGTGTCTATGTGGGGGCACATGTGCTTGTTTGTGTGTATGTGTGTAATTGCTGTGGTTGTCAACTCAGAGCAAAAAAGCCCACACTTCCTGTTGAGTATCAATTAGAACATTTTTTATAGAAGCCCCACATCTCCCCAGAAGTGTCATCAGAGTTGGGGGAAGAGAGGTGGGAAGGCAGGGCAGGAGGATGGGAGCAGAGGGCAGGAGTCCTAGGTTCTTACCTATTTCTGCTGCCAGGTCATTGCATGACCCTAAACAAGTCACTGTACCTCTCTGGGCCTCAGTTTCCCTTTCTGTAAAAGGATGGGGGATTAGACTGGGTGATCTCTGAACCCTCCTACTCCCTCAGTTTTGGAGACCCAGATTGGTATCCAGAGTATACTCTTCAGAGGGAGACACCACTCACAATCCAGATATCCCACGGAGTGTGTCCCTCATTCTGTTGATCTAACCCTTCTCAGGCCATCCTTGGAAACACCTAGACTCTTCCTTGTGGTTTTATAGGGGAGGGGACAGGAAGGAAGTTTCCACTGGGAAGGAGTTGGTGGCAGCCAGTCTCTCACCCTCATCAGTAACTTCCTCTTCGCCCCCATCCCCACCATGCCCTGCTCCCTCCCAGTTCCCACATCCTCAACCAGAAGAGAAACAAGTTAGTTCCTCAATAGGAAAAGGCAGGAGTCCCTGCCCCTTCCACCCACCCCATCTACAGTGGGCGAGAATACATGGGGCAGAGTCTGGTTTCACAGTCAAAGCTGGCCCCTCGTTTAACAGATGAGAAAACCCATATAACAAAGAGGACCAGTGACTTGCCAGACACACAGTTGAGATGGTGGCAATGCCAGAATTGCCACAGGCAAAATCCCACAGGCTTTTGTACACCATCAGGCCACCCCTCCATGAAGAAGTCTCCCTAACTAATTCTCATTTCTACTGAGGGTAGAGCACAAGAAAAGGAGCTGACATTGCAGCACAGAGACTTGGAGTAGATGCCAGGAAGCACTTCTATACCTAGGATTTATAGACTTGGACAGGTGCCAAAGTAACACCTCCTCCCAGATGTGTTTTTAAAGTAGAATACACTGGAATGCAGTAGCTCCTTGTGGTTAGGAAGATGGCTGGAGAGACCAGGTTTCCTGCTTAAGTTATCTTGCAGGGAAGGGGGCAAGATTTCAGAAGGAGGAAGAAATCTACTTTGGCCAGGCCCCATGTTCAGGACTCACACCTATGCCTATGACAGCTGTAGAAGAGAGAATCCCTATTTTTAGATGAGGAAACTGAAGCTCAGAAAGGTTAAGTGAGTTTCCCAAGGTCACACAGCCAGAAAGTACAGTTGATCCTTGAATAACTCAGGGGTTAAGGGTGCTGACCATCCCCACACAGTTAAAAATGCAAGTATAACTTCTGATTCTCCCAAAACTTAACTACTGATAGTGTACTGTTGACCTAAAGCCTTACTGATAAGTTGATTAACATGTATTTTGGTGCTTTTTTGTTTAGGTTTTTTTTATTAACATGTATTTTGTATATTATACATATTATATACTGCAGTCTTACAATAAAGTAAGCTAGAGAAAATAAAATGTTATTAA
Organism: Puma concolor; assembly: GCF_028749965.1. Taxonomy (NCBI): domain Eukaryota; kingdom Metazoa; phylum Chordata; class Mammalia; order Carnivora; family Felidae; genus Puma; species Puma concolor. The sequence continues at coordinate 108,915,949 of NC_141672.1, read as the reverse complement.
GAAAATCATAAGACGGGCACCTGGGTGGCTCAGTCAGTTAAGTATCTGACTCTTGATTTTGGCTTAGGTCATGAACTCACAGTTGGTGTGTTTGAGCCTCATATCAGGCTTTGTGCTGGCAGCATGCAGCCTGCTTAGGATTCTGTCTTTCTCTTCCTCCTCCCTCTCTGCCTCTTCTCCACTCACACTGTCTCTGTCTCTCAAAATAAATAAATAAATAAATAAACAAATAATTTTTTAAAATTAAAAAAAGAGAGAAAATACATTTACAGTACTGTACTGTGTAAAACAAAAAATCTGCATATAAGCAGACCTGCACAGTTGAAACCCATACTGTTCAAGGGTCAGCTATTGTAGGACCTGTGTGGTACAACGCCAAAATCTTTGTTCTTTGCACTAAATGACTTCCCAAAACATGGACCACAAGATGAATTTCAAAACATGGTCCATTAGATGAGTTTAGGTGATAGGTGTATGAACTGTTTTTTTTTTCTTTTAATAATACATTGATCCAAATGCAAGTCAGTAAAGATAAATCAGCTCATCAAACTGAAGATTTCACAGATATTATTGCTTAGAAATAGGCTGAAAAAATGTTTTGTTTATCTTTTGATGCCCTTCACCCATTTCTGCCACCCTCTAACCCCCACTTCTGGCAACCACCAGTCTGTTCTCTTTCTATGAGCTTGGGGCTTGAGGTTGTTTTTGTTTTTGTTTTTTTAGATTTCACATGTAAGGGAAGTCATATGGTATTTATCTTTCTCTATCCAACTTATTGCACTTAGCATAATGCCCTTGAGACCTATCCGTGTTGTCACAAATGGCAAGATCTCATCCTTTTTTCCAGTTTGACAAGCAATGGTTTATTAAGGGGACTTACATACAGAAGTGTGTCTTAGATGGCAGCAAGATGAGCAGATCTTCATTCCTTTTTGTGGCTGAATGATATTCTGTTGCATACATACACCCCAATTTCTTTATCTATTCATACATCAATGGACACTCGGGTTGTTTTCATCTTGGCTATTGTAAATAATGCTGCAGTGAATATGGGAGTGCAGATATCTTCTCAAATTAGTGTTTTCATTTTCTTCAGATAAATACCCAGAAGTGGAACTGCTGGATCATAGGGTCATTCTATTTTCAATTTTTTGAGGAACCACCCTACTGTTTTCCATAGTGGTTGCACCAATTTACATTCCCACCAAGAGTGCACAAAGGTTCCCTTTTCTCCACATCCTCATCAACACTTGTTATTTCTTGTCTTTTTGATACTAACCATTCTGATAGGTGTGAGGTGATATCTCATTGTGGTTCTGATTTGCATTTCCCTGATGGTTAGTGCTGTTGAGCAGCTTTTCCATGTACCTGTCAGCCATCTTGTTTGGAAATATACATATTCAGATCTTCTGCCCATTTTTCCATCACATCGTTTGTGTGTTTTTGCTACTGAGTTGTATGAGTTCTTTATATATTTTACTTTTTTTTTTAATGTTTACTTTTCTGAGAGAAAGAGAGAGCTTGTGCACAAGAACAGGGGAGGGACAGAGAGAGAGGGAGACAGAGGATCTGAAGCAGGCTCTGCACTGACAGCACAGAGCCTGCCAATGTGGGTTCAAACTCACCAACTGTGAGACCATACCTGAGCCGAAGTTGGACGCTTAACCAACTGAGCCACCCAGGCACCCCTATATATTTTAGATACTAATTCCTTATCAGATAAATGATTGGCAAATATTTTCTCCTATTCAGGAAGTTGCCTTTTTCTTTTGTTGATGGTTTCCTTTGCTGTGCAGAAGCTTTTCATTTTGATGTAGTCCTAACTGTTTGTTTTTCCTTTTGTTACTTTCGGTGTCAAATTCAAAAAACCATCACCAAGACCTATGTCAAGGGGTTTGCCTCCTACGTTTTCTTTTTTTAATGTTTATTTATTTTTGAGAGAAAGAGAGAGAGACAGAGACAGAGTGTGATTGGAATAGGGCAGAAAGAGAGGGAAACGCAGAATCTGCAGCAGGCTCCAGGCTCTGAGCTGTCAGCACAGAGCCCAATGTGGGGCTCGAACCCACAAACCGTGAGATCATAACCTGAGCCAAAGTCAGACACTTAACCGACTGAGCCACCCAGGTGCCCCAACCTCCTATGTTTTCTTGTAAGAGTTTTATGGTTTCAGGTCTTACATTCAAGTCTTTAATCTAATTTGAGTTAATTTTTGTATGTACTATAACAGCCCAGTTTCATTCTTTTGTATTCTGTTGTCCAGTTTCCCTGACACCATTTATTAAAGAGACTGTCCTTTTCCCATTGTATATTCTTGCCTCCTTTATTGAAAATTAATTGACCATATATGCATGGGCTTATTTCTGTGCTCTCTATTCTGTTCCATTGATCTGTCTGTTTTTATGCCAATACTGTACTAATTACTATTGCTTTGTAATAGAGATTTAAATCAGGGAGCACGATACCTACAACTTTGTTCTTCTTTCTCTAGACTAAGTTTTGAAAAGGAGTTGATTCAAAGAAAAATATTAAATGGATAATAATTTAGGTAGCAAAAATCTGGAAAATGATGAGTGAATGGCTGGAGATTTAGAAACAGTGCTTGAAACTACCTGGTCAGAGGCCTGTGGGTCTTTGCCTGGCCACCCTAGTTGGCAAATACCTGAGTGATTCCTGAGCGTGCCCCTCCCCCCCGCCCAAGTCCTTTGGGCCATGCAGGCCTGGGATCAGGTGTGTGTGTGTGTGGAGGGGGCAGTTCATCCTGGGTAACACCACTCCCAGGGAGATGTGAGATGGGGAAGGGGATGGGCCCAGCTTCTGGGGAAGGAGGCACTGTGCAGGAAGAAGGGCAGGCCTGTGGGGGCTCAGAAGTATGAGATATAGCCACAGAACACCTGCAGTCAGCTCTGAGGAGAGGCTGAAGCTCTCCACTTGGCCTGCCCAGTGTGGGTGTCCCTTCCTCCCTCAGTTTTAGGTCCTCGTTTTTGAGTCCCAGTTCCTACTCTCCTCTGTCCGTGTATCAGTTTCAGCTTTGCTCATTGTCTGAGGAGCCATCCAGGCAAGAGGGAAGCTCTAGGCCTCCCTAAGGAGGCAACTCCATTCCTGGGCCCTCCATTCGGGGCCTGGCCAAGGGAGCCAGTTCCATACGGCCGAACAGCAAGCCTGGCAGCTGGCCGGCTTCCTGGACCCAGGGGACTGAGGGAGGATGCAGAGCCCAGCGAGGGCCTGCCTGGCTGACCCTGCAGTCTGGGGGTCAGTCCCTTGGGGGCAGGTCATCAAGGAGGTCGAGTGTCTCGCTCCAAAGCTAACATAGAAGAGCCCCCGGGGCAGCAGGACAGCATCTTCCCTGTCAGTAGAAAGCTGTGGTGTGGGGTATGGGGAGGAGCTCCATTTCTCCTTAAGCCCCCTTACCATTCTAGCCCTCGGACCTGCCCAGTCTGCCTTAATCACTCATGACCTATTCACTCACTCAGGATTGGAACACTGAATAATGGTATTTTAGAGAAGTGAGCTATCTTGCCCAAGGCCAGACATAAGGCAAGAAAGAGCCAGGATTCAATCTGATTCTAAACCTCTGCTGTTTCCCCCATCCCTGTGAAAGGAGAGCTCACCATTGGAAAAGAAGTCAGTCCTTCAACTTAGACTTGACCCCCAATTTAAAGTGGTGTGTGTTTTGTTTTGTTTTGTTTTGTTTTGTTTTGTTTTGTTTTGTTTTTGGAGAGAGGGAGAGAGAGCAGGGGAGAGGCAGAGAGAGAGGGAGACAGAGAATCCCAAGCAAGCAGGCTCTGCGTTGCCAGCACAGAGTCTGATATGGGTCTTGAATCCATGAATTGTGAGATCATGACCTGAACCAAAATCAAGAGTCAGACGCTTAACCTACTGAGCCACCCAGGCACCCGACTTGATCCTCAGTTTAAATACAAAGCCCACCCACTGGTGGGCTTTTTCACTGGGAAAAGCCACCCTTGAAGCTTTATCACTTTTTTCTACTTTAGTGTGAGTTGATGACCATTGTGACCTTAGTATCATAAGTGTTTTCGTACCATCTCATTTAGTCCATGCCAACAAGAGCAGATATAATGTCCATTTTACAGAGGAAACCAAGACCCAGGAAAGTGGCGATGGGTCCTGCAGTGCCCTGGCCAGCCCCTCTCTCTCTGGACCTTTCTCCCAGAGCACATTTTGATAGATGGGAGAGGAGCTAGCAGGAGGGCCCAGGGCCCCGGGAGCGGGAGTTGGGGGGGAAACAAGTGGGCTGTAAGGAGAGAACAGAGACTTTCTGGACATTAGGGCCGTCCTGAATTTTAAACCTCATGCCCTTCCTAGGCTTCCTAGGGACCTGCAGGAATGTGAGGACGACCCTTTGTGAAAGCTAAACAGCTTCCTTTGTCCTCTTCCCCCACTAGCTCTCCCACTATCAGCCTGTTTTCTAGCCAAAAGACCTTCAGTTCCTTAACCATTCCTCTTAGGACATTGTCTAATTATGGTGAGTGTACATGTAAAGGAAGAAAAATGTACAGAAGACTCAAGGCTGTTTCAGTTAAGTTCAACAATGTAAATGCCTGTTTGGGGGAAAGATTTTTCGGCTAATGGACTATTAGAAGCATTCAGCTGGAGAGCTGTGGATTGCTCACTGTCCAGTGATGGTGGAGAGTTGAATTTCACTTGATTAAGTAAAATACCCAGATCAGTGTTCAACTTTCCAATGTAACTGGAAAATAATCTTTAAAAAAATCAGGATCCACTTTTTAAATGTGGGTATCTCCTAAATATTGCAGGACAGGCCTACATCAGGGGGTCATACCCTTTGTGTGAGAACATGCCACAGCCTCCTTTGTCATCTGGTAAAACCTATAGACCCTGTCTCAGAATAATGTTAAATGCACACAATAAAATAACATAACATACAGGAAAATAACTATATTAAAATATATTTATCAAAAATTTATTTAAAAAAACATTGATATAGTAACAGTGCTTCCTAATTGATGCACGAAATACCAAGATCTAGCAATAGGTCTGATAACTACTATAATTTTGAAATAGTGATGAGCGTAAACCATATTGTGAAATATCTGAAAAAGCCATAATGGTGATTTGAAAATATCAGTAATTCTATCAGTGACACCATCCCAGGTCCTGCCTACAGTGCTGTGGTTTGTTGCCACATCATTGAAGAGAAAAAATTCAGGTAGAGTTCAGTGAAAATAAAGATGTATTTTTTTTCTCTTCCAAATTGTTAGAGTCCTTGAATTCTATTCTCAGATCTTTGAGGATCCCACAGACCCCAACTCCCCAACTCCTAGACTAGAACTCCTGGTCTAGTTCTAGCTTTTATTTCATAGCATGTATATGTAATTGTATCATAGTTTTGTTTTTTTTTTTAAGTTTGTTTATTTGTATTTAGAGAGAGAGAGAAAGAGGGAATGAGTGGGGGAGGGGGAGGGAGAGGGGGACAGAGAATCTGAAGCAGGCTCTGTGCTGACCAGAGAGCCCAGTGCAGGGCTTGAACTCACAAACTGTGAGTTCATGACTGAGCCAAAGTTGGACACTTAACCGGCTGAGCCACCCAGACGTCCCTATATCATAGTTCTTAAAAATCTGATTAAATTTACAAACAAAGTGCCTGGCAGATAGTAGATTTCAATAACTGAGAGTCTCCTCAGGCATCTACTGTGGTTACTCCACTCAGCATTCTTCTGGGGAAAATGGACTCCTAGGGCTACATTGAAGCACTGTGCCCCAGATGCCCACAGACTGCTCAGCCCTGAGCCAGACCTTCCTCCACCAGAGTGGCTTATGTGTCCCTTCTCACACTGATACCAGTCAGCTGGAGAGGAATCGAGTTAAGTCTGGGGTTATTTTGACTTGCCCTCAACCCAGGAAGAAGGGTGGCTTCACAGCCCAGCCCTGGGAACCTCCAGCCTCCCGGGGACTCTGAGGCCTCTCAAGGCCTTCTGCACCCAGGGCCCAGAGCTGCCTGCATCACGGGAATCCCCCGGAAGCCTTTAGGCGCCTGTTTCCCCTCTTGACTCATTCGCGTGCAGGAGGAGCACAGTCACGAGCCAGTGTGACTAGGTCAGCGCTGACAGGCTCACAAGACACTTGGCTGGGAATCAGGCCACAGACATTGGCGGCAAGCTGGGAGGCCCGCAGAGCCCAGGGAACAAACAGAAGCCTAGAGAAGAGGTCCACTCCGGCCCCTCAGGCCTCAGGAAGTGGCTCAGCCAGAACTCAAGGCTCTGACTCCCCAGAGCTCATCCCCCACTCCTTTGCAGCCTCCTACCCACCACTGGGACACTCTTCCCCATGCCCACATTGTCAGTGACCTGGGGACTTGTGCCCATCCATGTGACCCAGGTCCACCACCATCCTTGCTTGCTCCTGAACATCTTCCCCTCATCCTTTCCTTTCTGCTTTCTTATCAAAACCCACCTGCTCAAACGATGAAAAATAAAAAACAGTTGTTTTGTGTCCCTTCAGCCCCTGCTCTCCAGAACAACTCCCAGTTACCTGAGGTACATGGAATTTGGAATTAAAGATCTGTATTCAAGTATTGGATCTGATTAACTACAAAGTCCACTGCCTCTTGGATTCTTGTTCAGTGTCCTCATCTATTGCATGGACAAGTTTAAATTGTTACCCATGTTTAAATTCGTAGCTGTTATGAGAATCAAAAACATTTTTAGATGTGAAATCACTTTATAAACTATAAAGCACTTTTATGACTATAATATGGGACTCATGGCTGACAAGTTCAATTAGCAGGGCCTTTCTGGAGAAATGACACAATGGATGGTGTTTCAGGTGGGTGGTGGTTGGTGGGGAGATCCATCTAACCAGAGGGCCCTACCACATATTCCTACCCAGCCCTGAAATCATATCTCCACACATGTAGGCAGAGTCTGGTCTTGAATATGGGTAGGAGTTTGAAAACTCCCAAAGAATGATCACTACCACCCCCAACCCAAAACAGGAAATTGACGGAGTAGATACTGGGGTTGATAGAGACTTGCTTCTGCTTTAGATGTGATTCACCCAGCCTGTCTCAACCATTGTTGAGGGGAGAGACAATGGAATAATGAAACATCTGTTTCTGAGGAGGAAAGCCTGGGAGGTGAGGAGCTGTTGGCTCACAGGAAGGCATTTTCAAACCAGTTGTTGGCTTGGGTGCTTGGAGTGTGACCTGCTAGGAATCTTGCAGGGTTTAGCCCCAGAACGCCTGGATGGCAGACCCTGCTAAGCCACACCCAAACTGTGTGCCTGTGGGTAGGTTGCTGGTCATCTCTAGACCTAGATTTCCTATACAAGGCCTGTGATAATCCTCAAGTTAGCAGAATCTTCTGAGCATTTATGGGTTCCCAAGACAGGTGAGTTGCAGGGAAAGGTGCGCACCCACCCTGCCTCCCAGTGTTTGCAGGGCCAATGCTTCCACCCAGCACAGCCCTTGTCTAGGCTTCCTACATGTCTGTCTCCTTGTTGGGCTGATTCCTGCGAGAGAGCAGCGCCTTCCCATCTTATACTCACATCCACTGTGCACACTGGCCAAGTGGAGGCAGGGAAGGCAGTGCACCTGTGATTACTATTCCAGAACTCACATTGCAGCAGGGCCAGAAGCTCGGGAAGTCCCCTTCCTCCCTGTGAGGCTATGATCACATGTCTGCATTTGTGTTGCTTTCAGAAATTTCATTTAGCGTTCTCCTCTGGGGTCACAGACAACCTCGGGCCCAGCCAGCGGTTGCCCAGTGTCTGGGAATGTTTCATCAGTGCCCTTTCTCCTTCCTTAGAGCCAGTCTGATTCAAGCCCCAGCTCTGTTACTTACTAGCTATAACCTTGGCCAACTCACTTAACCGTCCTGTGCCTGAGTTTCCTCTTCTGTAAAATGGGAATAATAATTCAATCTACTATTGGATAGAAGTATATTTAGCCTTTAAGAAATGTCAGGTTTTCTTTTTTTTTTTTTAAGTTTATTTAGTTTTGAGAGAAATAGAGCATGAATGGAGAAGGGGCAGAGAGAGAGGGAGACACAGAATCTGAAGTGGGCTTCAGGCTCTGAGCTGTCAGCATAGAGTCTGACACGGGGCTCGAACCCACAAAATGTGAGATCATGACCTGAGGTGAAGTGGGACGCTTAACCGACTGAGCCACCCAGGCGCCCCTGTCAAATTATTTTCTGAGGGGGTTGTGCCAATTTATATCCCCAATAACTGCCTAAGATATGTTATGGTCCACATCCCCTTCTACCTTTGTATTGTCAAACTTTGAAAACTTTGTCAGCAAAATGGATGTACAGTGGTATTTATTATGGTGCTTATTTGCTTTTCCTGAATGCTAATGAGGTTAGGTATGCCCTCACATGTTTATTAGCCATTTATATTTTCCCTTCAGTAAAATGCCTATTCATATCTTTGGTTCATTTTTCTCTTGTATTGTTTGTGTTTTTTATTAACTGATTTGTAGGAGTTCTCTATTTTTTCTTATATATTCTTACTACTAATCCTTTGGTTATATAAAATAATTTCTCTTCTCCCAGGTTGTAGCCTTATCTTTTCACTTTATTCAACGTATCTTTTGATGAGAAGTTCTTAATTGTAACAAATTAAGATATCGGATTTTTTCTAAAGGGCTTCATGTTTAACTTTGAAGTTCTCGATCCATCACTCCAGTCTAAAGTGACTTTTTTGTATGTGGTGTGAGGTAGGAGTTCTTTCTCTTCCATATGGATAACTGAATTTTCTAGGTTGAACAGTCTTAGAGCCAATTTTTTTTTCTTTTCCTGGAACCCATCTTAACTGATTTTGAGGGGGTAGGGAGGAAGGGCCCAGCGAAGTCTGACTGACACAGAATTCCCTCTAAACCTGACCAAGGACTTCTTGAGGGGGTCATATCCAAGGAGTCTAGAGACAAAAAAAAGGCCACATTGCATCTTTGCCCAAGTAACACCTGCCTGCTTCTGAGCTCAGCATTAACTATTTCATTAGTAGGCATAACATACATATATGGCAAATAATAATACGAATGGTAATAATTCAAATAGTACTGAAAAGTATCAGATGAAAGGTTAAATTCTCCCACTTCCAGAACCACTGCCCAGAGGTACCACTTTAGTAGTAAGTGATTTTTACCTTTTGTGAATTCTCTCCCTATCTGCAAGTGGTATGTTTAATGCCTCTGTTTCTTGATGTATCCACCCTAGAATAACTATTCATTCTCTGCTGGAAAAGTTAGTTTCCTTGCATCTGCCCCGTCTCTCCTCCCTTCTTACCCCATTCTCAGTATTTGACTTTTTAAAAACGAATGCTAAATGTTATGCCAATTCCTGCAGCTGCTGCCGCAGCTATATTTCAGGAAGCCCAGCCCTGTGGGGTTGCCGCCAACCTCCCCCCCCCCCTCCGCTCCCCGCCGACCCAGGAGGATGTCAGAAAGGACATCCCATCACCCCATTTCCTGACTGCAGGCATCAACACTGAACTGGACAGAAGGAAAACAGCCTTTTGGTGTCTGGGGCTCTTGCCAACAAGGGTGCAAACGAGAAGAGCGGGAGTGGGAAATGAGACCCTTGGGAGAGCAGAAGAGTGTTGCGCGCAGATTCTACCTGGTTGATGCCCTGCCACAGGCTCCTGTGTGACCTTGGGCAACTCTCTTCCCTGGCCTCTCCATCTGTAAATTGCAGGTTATCAGGGTCATTCCCACTGTAAACTTTCCATGCTAAGAATTAGAGTGGCAGCTCAGGGGAGGACTTTCTGATGAGGAGTAGTGACGCTCTCCAGAGAGACAGGGTGACAAACACAGTGATAGTAAGAACAGCTGCTGCTTCCTGGGTTCTTCCTGTGGGCCAGGCACTGTCCAGATGCTATGCATGCACGATCCTACTTAATCCTCGCAACCCTCAGCTGGGTGCTATTCTCCTCATTTAACAAATGAGGAAACTGGAGGATCAGAGAGGTTCAGCAACTGGTCAGAGATCACAGGGCAGAAGATCTGTACCACCAATCAAATCCATCACCCAGTCCCGTTGAAGAGCTAAGATATTTGAAAATGCTGAAAACCTCCAGAGTCCCTCTGGGCTTCCAGAAATAGGTTGGAAGCTAGGAGCTTAACCCTTCCTAAGCTCATGGAGGCGGTGATTCTCAGGCCCACTGAAAGGATTGGCCTAGCCCAGGCCCAGTGGGTCATTCTGAGACCAATTCCTTTCAGGGGACTTTTTACAGCCAGACAAAAGTGGGAGGCTCTTTGGCCTGGGGAGACCTTTGCTCACCCATAGCAAGGACCCCAAACAGTTCAGAATGGCTTGGAGGCTATTCCTTTCCCAAAGCCCTCCCCAGAGACAGAGTTGTTCACACACTCCCCACCCCACTGATAGGCACACTCTCAGCCATACCACATCCTGGGGATTCTGGGGACCCACAGGCCTCAGCCTCAGCATGGCCTGGCACTGGCCCCAGCTGGGGCAGGTCGGCTTCCCTTCAGTCCCAAGGCCACAGGCCGGGAAGGAAATGAAGGTGGGAGGGGCCCAGAAATGCTGACTTGGTTGGAAGGCTGACTGAGAGGGAAGAAGCACAGAAGGGCCCAGCCCAGCGCTATGGGCAAAGCCAGAAAAGCTGCCTGGGTATCTCTGTGGATTCAGGGCCACAAGAGCCTCTCCTTGACCACCCAGCACTGTTTGTGGCCAAGAGGCTGGGGGAAGAGTCCTGAACACTGAGTCCTGTGAGAGTCCTGAACACACTGGGGGAAGTGTCACACTGAAAATAAGGGACTGAACCAGAGTCTGGCCCTGGTGGCCCAGTGTATAGGGCTTTCCCCCCACCAGCAGCCAAGTCGGGTTGGTGGGCAAAGAAATGCCCATATGTTAAATAAGCCCCTTCCCTGAGAGTCTAGCCTGTAACTGCACTTCTGAGCTCACTATAAAGAAATGAATGAAAAAAAAAAAATGAAGAAAAAAAAAAAAAAGAAATGAATGAAACAAAGAGGCACAAACAAAGCTTCTTTGCTTTTCTGTGAGGGCAGGAGCCCCACCAAGCTGGGGCAAATCTAACAAATGCCCAGAGCTTAAGTCTGAGCTGCTGAACTCCCCTGATATTGTGGCCTGCCAGAGACAGGTGTCTTACACGGCCACAAGCGACTTGTCCACTCACTCCGCATGCTCTCCTGGTTACAGCAATGAGACTAGAAATTGTCCATCTAGGTCAGGGTTTCTCAAGCTCAGCACCACCGACATCTTGGGCCAAATGTTGTGGCATGGGGGGGGCGGGGCACGGGGTGGGGTATCCTGTACATTGTAGGACGTTTAGCAGCATCCCTGGCCTTCACCCACTGGATGCCAGTAGCACCCCTCGCAGTTGTGACAAACAAAAATACCTCCAGTTTTTGCCAAATGTTCCCTGGAGGGCAACATGGCCCCCAGTTGACACCACTGCTCTAGATGCATTCTTCTGTCTTCTTTGGTAATAGGACTTTTGATTTCCAGCTGGCACACAGTCACCAGGGAAAAAAAGACCAAGAAAATGCAAGATCACCCCTGCAGCTAGGTGTGGCCATTTGTGATCAATGAGAGGTCGGCAAAGTGCAACTTCCAGGAAGTGTCTCTTTTTTTTCCAGGAAGTGTCTTTAAAGGGAAGGTGTATGTCCTTATGATCCCTTCTCCCTTCCCAGAAGTTAGAATACAAGTTATGTGACTGGCATCTTGTTGCTTGTAGGTCATGAAGTAGGAGTCAAGTGATAAGATGGCAGAACAGTAAGAGAAGAGGTGCTATAATAGATGATCATGGAGCTGCTATAATAGGGACGGACTCAACTGCCGGACTTGACTCACATGAGAGAAAATTAAACTTGTGTCACTGTTATCTTGGCCTAACACCCCCAGAGCCCAGATTCTGGCCCCGGATGAACTCTCCTGACACCATGGCCTCTAGCCAGTCACAGTCAAATCTAATCCTACAACATCTAAGATATAACTCTACCATACTCATGGCTTCAATCACCCATTGTCTGCATGCGCATGATCTTCAGATTTGCTCCAGTTCAGTTCTGGTAGTTCACTGGACCCCTCCATGTAGCTTCCATCCTCTCCTCAACCTGCCTCTTCCCTGGTGCTCCCCATCTCAGGAAAGGGCACCTCCATATCCCAAGTACTCTGTGAGTCATCTGATTTTCCTCCCTCCCATTCTAGCCCTCCCACATCCATGAGACCCAACACCCACCCTCCCCGCCCCCACCCCGGCCATCCTGCTTCCTAAAATATTCTACTCTTCCACACCTTGTCCATTGCCACCTAACTGGTCTCCCTGCCTCCAGTCTCCACACCACAGCCTGTCTCTACCCTCTTTAAAACCCACCCATGACTCCCCTCGGTCTCTAGGACAAAGTCCAAGCTTTCCGAATGAACATCACAACCTTCTGCCACCCCGTGTCCCAGCCCCCCACCCCTTCCTCAGCATCTCCTCCTGCAGGATACCACACAAAGAATTTGCTCTAGAGCCAGTAGCCTGCTGTTCCCTCTGTCTCAAACGCCCTTCCCAATTTCCCTGTTTGGTAAACTCTTACTCTTCCTTCAAGGCCCAGACAAAAGTCACCTCCTCCGGGAGGCCTTGTCTGATTCCCTCAGCAAGAGCAGCCTATTGAGCTCTGCTCTGTGCTGCTGCAGAACTTGCCCATCTAACACAGCTTATCCCACTGCACTCTCTGAGTGGGGGTGCCTGTCTTCCTGACTGGCAGTGAGCAACTTGGGGAGGGATCCCATTTTCTCCGAATCCACAGCACCTAATATAATGTTGGCATAGAGTAGGTGCCCGGCACACAATATTGTTACCCATTCACTAAGCCCGTACTGTGCCAGGCCCTGGGCTAGATGCTTTTTATAAATTGCCTAATTTTATCCTCAAAATCACTCTGCTGGGAGAGATGAGACAGATTCGGGGAGGCTGAGCAACTGCTTCAGGTCACACAAATTGTGCATGGCAATGTCAGAGACCAATTCACCAGCTGCCATACTTGGTTCTCTGGTGGTCTTAGGGCTTCACTGCACTGCCAAGCCCAGATATGGTCTCCAGGGAACCACTAATCCCCACAGCTAACCACACCTGGGTGTAGATCAAGTCCTTTGTCCTTTAATTCAGTTAACATGTTGGGGTTTCTTAAAAAAAAAAAATTAATGGTTGTTTATTTTTTGAGAGAGAAAGAGAAAGAGTGCTAGCCAGGGAGAGGCAGAGAGAGAGAGAGAGAGAGACACGCACACACAGAATCTGAAGCAGGCTCCAGGCTCTGAGCTGTCAGCACAGAGCCTGACACAGGGCTCAAACCCATGAACCATGAGATCATGACCTAAGCCAAAGTCAGACACTTAACTGACTGAGCCACCCAGGAGCCCCCAAGTTGGGATTTCTTAAGAAGGAACTTTTAAGAGGAAATGAAGGGAAAGTCCCTCCCCCCAAGTGTGTACACACACACACACACACACACACACACATATTTTTAACACAACCAATGGGCAAATTCAGATCCTCCCTCTGAGCTATTACTTCCTCTTCTCTAAAACCAGTGAGAGGGACTTGATGGTTTCAAAGATCCTTGTCAGTCCTGATATCTGTGATTCCATGGCTAGTTTCTCAGGTGGATAGTCAGCTGGTGAATTTTGTTGGGGAGAGCAGTACCCTAAGAACACAGCTATGGGAGGAGGGGGATAGGGTCATGCTGGGCTGCAAGCAGACCAGCCCCCTCCCCTTTATGACTTGACTTGAGGGGTCCAAAGGGAGAAAGACACTTGCCCAAGAGCCTTCTCCGGCCTCCTCTCCCAGGCCCTAGGATGGCCCTGACCAATATGAAGACTGCGTGCTACCCGCTGGGCCTTCAGGGATCCTGTCCCTTCTCTTGGCCTCAGTTTGCATGTCTTCCCTTCCCTGGGCCACTGGCTGTGGTCTCCCAGGCCCTGGCTCTTTCTCCCCCCTCTAGCCAGTGGACCCTCTGGAAAGCCCCACATAGCGCAACACAGGAAGGGGAGAGAGGAGGCTGTGGGCGAGTTCCTGTGGAGGCTCGAGCTCAGCTGTAGCTGCTGGAGCCTGTCATTTCCCTTCCTCCGCCCACCCAGCTGGGAGGCTGAAGAGTTTCATCACAGCTGAGTTGTTGTCCTTATAAGGGAAAGGCCTCCTGAGCCTCTCCCTTGGGCCATGGCTGGCTGGTGGAGAGCCCAGCCAGCCTGGAGTGTCCTCCAGGCTCCAGAAAAGGTGGGGATGCCCCAAGCCCCAAGTCAGCCAGAGGTTCCCTAGGCTGAGTGTCCATTTGAAGTCAGACTGTCCAGAGAAAAAGCAGGAAGCCCATGGTGGCCCCAGGCCAGGGCCCCAGGGAATCAGATCCAGATCCTGGCACTAACTTGTTGTCTCCTAGGCAAGTTGTTTAAGCTTGAATTACTAACCTGTAAATGGAGTGAACATAAATACATCTTCCTCATGAGGCCACTGTGGTGACAATGGGAGGTGAGTATAGGCCTGCTAAATAGGATGTGTCCTGTGAGGCCAGGCCACCAGGGTTTGTTAAACATTTTTTATTAGGCAGGCCACAGGCTAAGTGTTTCACAGCAACTCTGTGAAAAAGGGAGAATTAGCCCATTTTATAGACAGGAAAAACTGAGGCAGTTTGCCTAAGGTCACTCGTTCTAGATGTGTCTACCTCCAAATCTAAAGTCATGGTTTTCTACCTGCTGCTTCCTCCAGGATCTTTGTTCCTTTAATAAAATTATGACAACAGGGAGGAATGTTCACCATCATCTCTCTACCCCCATGTTCCCCCCCAGAGCCTCCTCATAACAACATAGAAACCTCCACCTGAGTGTGTATGTGGCCTTTTCTGACAGCTATGTCTCATATGTCTCTGACATGTCTTGTGTCAGGGACATGAGAATAAAGGTCAGGAGGCAGGAAACAGGATATGGAGGAGGGACAAAGCACAGTGGCACCAGAAAGACACAGGGAGCTTCCAGGGCCCAGGCTCAGGCAGGGGCAGAGGTAGGGGCAATCCAAATGCCACCCCCCCACCCCCACCCCAACATTCCCTTCCCCTCTGTCTGAATATGGCCACCTTGTGGTTTGCAAAACCCTGCATTGTAACTACCCATAGGACTTCAGGCCACTGAGATATTGCAGCCACTATTCAAATGAAAGGCCTCCCCTTTTCCACATAGGCCTTCAACCTCCAGAACCAGAGGGAAAGTTCTCACCACATCCTTCCTCAGCCCTATAGCTGGCCACTAAGACCTTCCCAGCAGCTGCTGTCTCCAAGGTGACCTTCCAGAGGGAACCTCATTCCTGGGCAAGGGGCAAGTGACACCCCTACCAATAAAGGGGTTCTTCTCCCTTACCTTGATTCCTCCTCAGAGATAAGGGACCTGTGAAGGTGAAATGATTCACCTAGGGTCTGCAGGCCACTCTCCAGCATGGCTATGACACATAGGCCAGTGGCAGGGGAATTCAGGCAGGACTCAAGGGTCATTGCCAGTCAATAGACCCTGAGTCAGGTGCTTCCTGTTATGTTGGCCACTGGACTTGTCCGGCAGCCCTCACAGAGGAGGAAGGGAGCCAGCCTTTGGGGAGCACAGCAGTGCTTTTTCACATCAGGGAGTAGGGACATTGTAAATCTTCCTTTCATAGGTGAAGAAACTGAGGCCCTTGAGGCTGAGGAGTCACCAAGGTCTCTGGGTGGGATCTGAACCTTGGCAGTTTGACCTGGAGCTCAGTACACCGGCCCAGGGGCTTCCAAAAAGCACTCAGTGAAGCCCTGGGATCCTGCTGAGATGCATTAGGGGTTCCATGGGCACATGGCAAGGCCCAGGCTAACCCCTAATCAGGACCAGGCTCTGAGGTTAAAATAACAGCTGGAATCATTTTGAATCATTATAGGGAACACCTGTTCAGGCAAGACTCCTCAATGAATACTAAATCTAGGGGGAAATTTTGATGAGGTGTAACATACTTGTGCAGTCTTAAAATATCTCCCAGATTGTTAGTTACAAGAGAAAAAAAATCGTAACTATACAATAGAAAAATCAGACACCTTGATCAGAAGATCAAAATTGACATCACCAGTGAAGGATGAATGAAGGTCATATATCTCCAGATGTGATGCCCTGAGAAGGACCTAGTATCCCCTATACAGTTTTCTGGCTAAGAATCCATAACCTCAATCTAATTCAGAGGAAACCTCACAATGAAAAATCCCAAGTGAGGAATGATCTATTAAAAACAGTGGGGAGGAAGAACTATATTCTTCAAACATGTCCACATCATGAAAGATAAAGGCTGTGGAAACACTTCGGATTAAAGGAGACTAGAGAGACATGTATACAATATTTGAGCCTCCACTGGAGGAAAAATATGAGATTATTGGGTCCAATGACAAAACTGAAATAAGAGCGATAATAAGTATGCCAGTGTTAAACTTACTGAAGTTGATAACTGTATTATGGTTACATGAGAGAATATACTTAAGAAATACTCACTGAAGTATTTATGGATAAGGGACCATGAAAACTAATTCCCCAATGATTCAGACAAAAATTATATATGTTAAAGACACAAAGCACTCAAACATAAACCAATGGGTCAATCTGATAAAGAATACGTGGGTGTTCTTTGTACTGGTCTTATTATTGCAACTTTTCTATTCGAAATCATTTCCAAATTAAGTTTCTAAAAATTGAAAAGCATTGTGCCTTACGACACTTAGCTCCCAGCCTATAGAAACATGTAGGTAGGGGTGGGGAGGGGGTAAAATTGGAGGGCCTGGCTGAGTTTAGCAAAGATGCAGCCAAGCCTATGGGAAGGAAGCACTAGAAGGAAGCTTAAAGGACCACTGATGCCACTGACCAACCACTGCTTACCCTCTGCTTCCTTGAGGCCAGCCCTAGAGCTGGTCCCCACACCAACAAACAGGCTTACAGCAGAGAAGTTCCATAAAAAGGGATTTATTGCCAAACTTCAAGAAAGGCGCTTCATAAACAGAAGACATGGAATGCTATCCTCCTCAAGGCGGCAGGCCAGGCAGACCCTGCATATTCCCAATTCTTCTACCCCTCCCCTTGGGGCCCAGGTCACCAAGGCACAGGAATCCCATAAGAACCCCATAATGGCATTAGGTCACTGAGATGGCCCCAGAGCTACTTGCTCAATCTGGTCATTTATCCGAGGAGGAAACTGAGGCTCTAGTCCCTGGAAACAGGTGACTTGGCTAAAGCCCCAGCCGGTCCAGGCTGCTGGTGGGGGAAAGCTGTTCCCCAAAAGAAGAGTGCAGGGGGCCATGTGACTAGGCACCTGATGCCATTCTTGCTTTCATACTGAAGGCAGATGGAGGGATAGGCAGACCGTGGCATGGGAGCCTCGTTTGTCCAAAGAGTGTAGTTTGAGAAGGCCCGTGGGGGCTCATGGGTCAGGACATTGCTGTTCACCTCCACCTCTGCCCAGTATAGGCTACAGAGTGGATATCTGCCCCTCTTGATCCCTGGCCACTACCCTCAAGAACAAAGTAGAAGTACAGTAAAGAAGGCATTGACCTGTACTGGCAGGTCTCAGTGGGCACGACTGGTGGTGGAGCAGTGGGCAGAAAGGCCAGGACATGCAGCTGTGACCCTCCCTGTCCTCTTCCAGTAAATAAAAGTGCACATGCTAAAAACCCCCTGAGCAGGCCTTTCAGAAGCTGCTCCTACTCCTATAGGTCCCAGGGAGAGTGGCCGTGCTTCAGGGCCTCTGCACCTAGATGGAGATTGGGTGTGTTCCCAGAGTCAAGGACAAGTGCAGGGAGAATTGGGGTGGAGGGGAGGCGACAGATAGGGAGAGGCCCAGGCTGCGGGCTTGGACCAGGAAAGGGACAAAAGGAAATGCCCCTTCCACTAGGAAGTTCAGGAAGAGCAGTCCATCTACGGCCTGAGCCAGAGGGGAAGAGGGGAAAGGGAAGTGATTTCAGGCCCCAACATACCCCCATCAGCATCCAAAGAAATGATTGGGATGTTGGGCCTGTTTGGGTTCAGGAGGAAGCATAGAGAGCCAGATATAAATCCCATCTGGGGAGGCACAGAAGTTGAGGTGGCTTCTCCTCTGAAGGTTCATTTATAATGAAGTAGGTACAGGATTTTCTGGTGTTGACCTCAGAGCCATTCTCGGGTTCACCTCTACAGGAAATGTGCAGGGCTGGACACAAGCTGGTCCAGGGGGAGAGACTAGACTAGGAGACCCTTCTAGTTCTTCCTCTACCCTGGAGTCCTCCAATCACAGTTCACCAGAGAGGAAGGCCTGCAGAATAGGAATCCCACACAGATGCCTTCCACCTGCCTTCACAGGCCCTGGCTGGATTCCAGGTCTCACTCAGCTGACAGAAAAACCTATAACTTGGACCCAAGGCCTTGGCAGCTATTGCGAGTAGGTGGGTAGGGAGGGCTAGTTATGGCTCAAAGCTGCCTCTGCCATGACGCTCTCTGCCCGGGAACATCTGGATGTGGGAGCTGTGGAGGGGTGGGGAGGAGGGGGGGCTCAGCTGTGCTCTATTCAGAAGTCAGGAATGTAAACTACTGGGGGTGGGAAGCAGAGATGATGCCACCCCCAGAAACCCCAAGTGCCATGCTAAAGCCCTGGGGCAGTTCAGAACAACCATGCAAGCAACCAAGTGTGTGCTCCCTGCCCAAGCCCAGAAACTGGGCCAGATAGTCAGATAGTGGTCCTGGGTGGCTCCTGGCACCGTTGGCCAGGGCAGGGCAGGAAGGATACCAGGAATCTCCATAGTTCCTGGCCATACCCCCAACATGCCTGATGGCCTTTCTACGGCCTGAGCAGAAGCATGTTTTTTGGCAGGGCTGGGCTTTGATGGACTGGGTTGGCTAGGAGGGACCACGCCCTGGCCTGGCAGGCCCTAGGGTGCACTTCTCCGGTAGAGGGTCACCAGCTCTTTCCGCTTTTCCTGTAGCCCAGGTGCTTCCTGGCTCATCTCTCCCAGATCTCTGATTTCCTGCAGGGCTTGGGTGGCCTGCCTCAGCTGCTCCACAGCCTGGCTGAGCAATGTCTCAGCGCTCACAGGGGCCGGCTCACTGCCCAGCACCTGGTTCAACAGTTTCTCCGTCTGTTCTGAGGCCACCTTCACCTCCAGCTGGGCCCGATACAGCCGTTCTCCAGGCTGCCATGGACGCCGGGGGCCTTCCCCAAGCAGGTTCCCCAGGGAGGAACAGCGGGGATGGAAATGAGATGGCAGGTCCCAGCAGGGCAGTGCTGTGGACGTTG
This sequence comes from Puma concolor, assembly GCF_028749965.1. Classification (NCBI taxonomy): domain Eukaryota; kingdom Metazoa; phylum Chordata; class Mammalia; order Carnivora; family Felidae; genus Puma; species Puma concolor. Next base: position 108,896,701 of record NC_141672.1, on the reverse strand, counting down.
TTGCATCCTTTGGGGTTGTTTCTGGGATGCCCGAGGCCTGGGGTGGATTGACGGGCTCCAGACTGTCATCCACGCCATTCACTGACATCTGTGCTGGATCTGGGGCTGAGGTGTCAGAGGCCTCAGGACTCTGGGCTGGCCCAGAAGCCGCCATCCCACTCATGGAAGCTCTCAGTTTCTCTGATAAGATCTTGGGTGGGGGTGTAGGAGGCTTCCCACCCTCCTTGGGCACAGCCTCAGAAGCCTCAGAACAGGGCACCTGGAGTTCTGTACTCTCAAAGTCAGGGGCGTCCTCGGGGCTGGGGTTCTCCCAGCTCACCTTCAGTTTGTCAGGCAGGACCATGCTGGGGGTCTGCTCAGGGCCACTGTCCTCCTGTACTGGAGTCTCTGAGTTTGCTTGGTGGGACTCAGAGCTTGCTGAGACAGGGGATGGGGCTCTCTCCCCGGCAGGAGTCTCCACTCTGTCACTGAGGCTGGTGGTCTCCGGCAGTGGGGAAGGCTTGGTAGGAGGCATAGGGGGCCTGAGTGTCTCTTGGGGCTGGGCTGCATTGACATCATTGCTGGGGCCAAACACTGGCGGCCCACTATCTGGCACGTCGAGGTCCAGGCGCGAAAGCCCATCAGAAGCTGCATTGGCTACCTGGTAAGGGACAGTATACAGGTGTCATCTTGGATGACTGGCATTTGGATCTGTGCCCACCCATAAGGTACTCAAGTCCTCCCATCCAGGCTGCCCAGGCCCCCAGCCTCCCACTCTCCACATCCTCTGCCCTGGCTTCCAAGGTCACATGATTAGATGCTGAAGTGATTCTCTGATGAATCCTCTCCTCTCCCTCACTCCCATAGAACTCCCTGTTTTGGAATCACAAGCCAGGTCAGAGATAGGTTGTCGTCTTGGTGCCCCAGCCTGTGAAAAAGACTGCTTTTTAGTGGCAACTGTACTGGTCTGGGCAGCAAGAGACATGGCTCCAGCCCTGTTTTTGACCCCTTTCTGGCTCTATGGCCTTGAGAGAACTCCATCTGTGCAAGCACCCATCCAGGGGGGCAATGGGACCAGGACTCAAACACGGCCTCCCAAGTTGTCTCGAGCCCACTTACTTCTGCTTCCCCTCTCTGGAGACCGCTGTATGATCTGCCAGCCTCACGCCCAGCCCTCCAGCCCACATCTCTGCAGCCTTTGCCTGCCCAGCTGCTCAGCAGCCAGTGCCTACTCTCCTCATGCCGTCAGATATGACCCCAGACACAGGCAGCCCCATACCGCAGCTGACCGCCAGAGAAGAACAGCTGCACTGAGTTGGCAGCTGCCCCGCACCTGGCCCGAGGGACCTACAGAGACACCCAGCAGCCCCACGGCCATGGAGACCCTCCCAAGGAGCCTCAGAGGCCCCGGAGCAGGGCTGGGCAGGAGGCCTCTCTCAAGGTCCCTTACAGTGGGGGTCTTGGCTGAGAACCCCACTCCCATTTACCACAGGGGATCTGGCCAATACATACACTTGCTCAGTCACTGGGACAGGAGTGCCTCTCTGAATTCTTCTCAGGGGGTCCTTCTTCCCAAGACTGGGCCTTCCCCAACACGTAGCCCTCCCCCTCGGGCATTCCCTTTCTCTCTGGCTACTTCAGGCATTCCCTCTGTGGGCTTTATTCCCTCAGCTGACAGACGTGTCATTTCAAAAACAACCAAAAACATTTCAAAAACAATCTCCCCAATGACCTCGGCCCCTTCCCTTCTCCCTCTTCCCTACCACGGTCCCCTTCCCTCTGGCACCCCCAGCTCTGCACCCCTTGGGAAACCTAAGCTGAGCCCTTCTCTGATGGGGTCACCGCCTGCCGCTTTCCCCAGACCTGCCCCTGTGACTTGTGGATGTCAACCTGGCTGATAACACATCCTGTGCCCTTCTCTCTCTGGAGGTGCCATTCACCTCTCTGGCTTTCTCTTCCTTGGCTGTCTACTGCCTGCCCCATCCCCCCCACCACCAAATATAGCATTTGCCGAGGTTCTTTCCTGGCCTCCAAAATCTTTCCCCTCACCATCCACCCGCCATCAGCAACATTGGTCAAAAAAGGGCTCTTCCCTTACCCTCACAGTGCCCATAACTTCTCCCAATTCCTGGTCCAGGGCCTCCATTCGCCCAGTCAGGCTTGGGGCACCTCTGACAACCCTCCCCTTCTGTCTGGCCCACCTCCCCTAGCCCTATATTCAGTGGCAAGCCCAGATGTCTCTTGCTTCCCAGGGTCTCTCCCATTGGCCCCTCCTGAGCCCTGGAGGGCCCACCTCCTCCCTCTTCTTCCTGGCCCCCTGCCTCTCTCTCCCTTAACCCAACCCACGCTACCCTGGGCATCAAACTGACCTCTGGAATGTACCCTCCTATCCATCCCATCCCCAGCTCCTGCACACCCCAAAGGGATGTATAGTCAAAGGGACTCAGCACGCCCTAAACCCTCCTGCCTCAGCTCAGGTCATTCCTGTGGCCAGAGAGCTCCCTCACATCAAGTGTGACAACTGAAGCCCTTCTTGTCCTTCATGGGTCAGCTCAAGTGCCAGTGGGCCCTCTGTGGTCTCTCTTGCCTGGCTTCTGAGAGCCCTCCTCTGTATAGAAGTTAGTCATAACTCTGCTTGAAGCAGTCTGTGGACAGGTCTTTTCTCCATCTGGAAGCTGAGCTCTGAGAAGCAGGGACCAGCCTCAGGGTCTTAGTGTCCCTTAGGGACCAACTCTGAGTAAGGGCAATGTGCAGACTCAATAAGCAAAGCAGGTACATCTACACCCCAAGCACATATAACACACGAGCCTCCACACACAGACACCCCATATACCACTCAGAAAGCCCCAGCTTCAAAAGTCTCCAGGAAAAAGGTGGCCCCAAGCTTGGCTACCACCCTAAGGAGCTGTGGTCCCAGGCTCACCTGACCTCCTACCTGTCTAAGCTGGGACAAAGTCTTACCTCCTTCAGGTGGACTCTTGTAGGTGGCCGGCGCCGCTGGCCCCCACGCACCCGGTCCCGTGTCACATGCTCCAGTGCACAGCTCTTGTCTACTTTTACCTGGGAAGAGGGAATAAGGTTAGTGCCCAGCAGGCCTTGGGGAGAGGAAGAAATGCCCAGACATTAACCTGACTCAGAGGCACGGTCTACACCCATATCTTCCCTTTATAGGGTCAGGGCCCTACCTCTGGCCCTCTCTTTAAGGCACCTCCCTGTGTCTGGACCTCTGCTTTGCTTCCTGTCCCTATATTGTCTTTGTCATCTCTCTGCCATCTGAGGCTCTCCCTTTCTCTGCAGCCACGCTCTCTGCCTCAGTCTTCCTGCCTGGATATGGGCTACTAGCCCTTGCCCTTCAGTATACTTGCGTATATATACAAACAGCCCTGAGGCTGTTTTTATGCTTAGCTATGGGAGCAGAGAGAAGGCAGCCCATGATCCCCTGGTGCCTGCCTTCCAGAAAATGGACCCAGTCCTTCTCCCAGGTCCCTTGGGGATAGCCCAGGAGAGAGCAAGGCCTCTGCCCCTTTTGGGCCAGTGTGTCTAGAAGACAGAAAATCCTCTCTGATGGTAAGGAAAGACAGTCAGGAGTAGTTGGGAAGAGTAAATAAGATTTGCATGGGAAGTCCAGACTCTGAACCCCGAAGTAGCTTGTCCTTGATGGGGAGTATGGCTAAGACTCTTCAGCCCTTAGGTCAGATTCAGAGTCAGGCCCACCTTGGGTGGGGATGAGGGTGAGGTTCAACTGTCTCTGTTCCTGACTGTTCCACCAAAACTGGGCTGACATCCAGCCCATGTTTCTGGGGCCTCCAATACCTACAATATGCTCTATCACCCCTCACCCATGAAACGGGGACAGTTTCTCTAGCTAGTGAAGGGCTGGGCAAGATACAGTCTCATAAAACATGACATAGAAACCACGGCTGTGAGTCAGGAGACCTGGGTGTTAAGAGGGACTTGCTTGGGAAGATTCCTCCCCCCAGGTCTTAGGCTTCTGCAATCCAAGGGGTCAGTTTAGGTGGACCCCAGGTCAATTTTAGCTCAAAGAGCTACAAATCCATGATGTCAGAGACAATCCACCCTAGGAGATCTGGCCCCATGGGATACCCTGCCTACCTCAAACCTAATCACAGCCACTGGTGCTAGAGTCACACTACAGTACAGGGGGCTAGGTAGTCATTGCAGACAGATGGGGAGGCCCAGGGCCAAAGCCAGCCCAGCCTGGACTTTACAGCCAAACTGAAAAGAGAGCTTTCAAGCTCTCAGACACCCCCCACCCAGACCCCTCTGGCCTGGGCCCACCTGCTGTTTTCAGCTGAGGCTGGGTTGGAAAGGATGCATGGCTGCCACCAGTTAAATTCTACTCTCCACCTATTCACTTTTTACTTTAAAACAAATTAATTTCCTGACACCTCAGTTTCTTCATCCTTAAAATGAGAACACTTTGAGGGGTGTTGTGATTAAATGAGATAACAACAGTAGATGTCCCAGTGTCTGTAGCATAATCTCAGGGTTGTCTGAAGTGGGGGGGGGGGGGGGGGGGGGCAGGATCCTCTCTGAGATCACACATGGCGGGAAAGGAGACACAGAGCCATCCATAGGACTGCATCGCACCTCATCAAAAGCCTTGTTCTTGCCTCGGTTGATCCCTTCATTGAGGGCTTTGATCCAGGATTCCTTCTCCTCCCCACTGGTTGCTTGAAACTTGATGTCACTGACCTGCAGGGGACATGGATGGGGTAGATGGCAGATGTTTAACAGAGTTCACATTTGGGGTCTTAAGGAAGTTTCCCATCCCAGATCCCAAAGTCTGTGATGGCACAGCTGGTCAGGAGCAAACTGAAATGTCCCCCCACAACAGGTCTGACAAGGGGCTTTGGGGGAGGGGAGGAGATAGATCAAGCAGAGAAGGGGCTGGCTCTCAGCATGATGCTGCCAGAGATTTGGATTCAAATCAGCCTTGCCCTGTGGAAAGAGCCAAGATCTGGTCTTATTCCATGTGACTTCCCCAGACCAGCTGCCTGTTTTTTCCATAAAGTAGGAGCTGTCCCAGTCTACATCCACACCAGGCTGAGTACAGTGACAGAGGTGACGGGTGTGAAGGGTGTCCATTGGTGAAGACCCACTGGAACCAGGGCCACATGCAGCTCTCCAGAAGGCCCCACACTCAGCCCTGGCCAAGTGAAAAAGTCCCAGGGTATCCTTTCTGGCCTTGAATCATAGGTTGTATGAGAGAAAGGGCACTGAAGGTCAATTTCAACCCCCTCATCTTACAGATGAGGAAAACAGAGGCTCACAGATGGGATGAGACTTGCACAAGGTGACATAAAGTAATCCCATGACTCAGGACTCTACACCCCATCCCACCCCAGGCATCCCTTCTCATCTCATGCAGGAGCTCCCAGTTCTTACATTAGAATCAGAGAGGGGTACCTGGCCAGCTCAGTCGGTAGAGCATGTGACTCTTGATCTTGGGGTTGTGAATTCAAGCTCTATGCTGGGTGTAGAGATTACTCAAAAATAAAAAAAAGGGGCACCTGGGTGCTCAGTCATTTAAGCATGCTGGGTGTAGAGATTACTCAAAAATAAAAAAAAAAAGGGGGCACCTGGGTGGCTCAGTCATTTAAGCATCCGACTTCGGCTCAGGTCATGATCTAGCAGTTTGTGAGTTCGAGCCCCACATTGGCCTCTGCTGACAGCTCAGAGCCTGGAGCCTGCTTTGGATTCTGTGTCTCCCTCTCTCTCTGCCCCTCCCCTGCTCACACTCTGTCTCTGTCTATCAATAATAAATAAATGTTAAAAAAAGAAACTGCTTAAAAAATAAAAAAAAATTGGGGGGCACATGGGTGGTGCAGTCGGTCAAGCGTCCTACTCTTGATTTGAGCTCATCATGATCTCACCATTCGTGGGTTTGAGCCCTACATCGGGCTCTGTGCTGGTGGTGTGGAGCCTGCTTGGGACTCTGTCTCTCTCCCTCTCTTTCTACCCTGACCCTCCTTGTGCGCGCGCGCGCTCTCTCTCTCTGTCTCAAAATAAATAAATAAACTTTAAAATAAAATAAGGAACACCTGGGTGGCTCAGTTGGTTAAGCATATTACTTCGGCTCAAGTCATGATTTCACAGTTCGTGAGTTGGAGCCCACGTTGGGCTCTGTGCTGGCAGCTCAGAGCCTGAAGCTTGTTTCAGATTCTGTGTCTCCCTGTCTCTCTGCCCCTCCCCTGCTTGCGCTCTCTCTGTCTCTCAAAATTAAACATTAAAAAAATGTTTTTAATAAAATAAAATAAAATAAAGTAAAATTAAATTAAATTTTAATTTTAAAGTGTTTTTGGGGTGCCTAGGTGTCTCAGTCAGTTAAGCATCCGACTTCAGCTCAGGTCATGATCTTACAGTCTGTGAGTTTGAGCCCCATATTAGGCTCTGTGCTGACAGCTCAGAGCCTGGAGCCTGCTTTGGATTCTGTGTCTCCTTCTCTCTCTGCCCCTCCCCCGCTCATGCTCTGTCTCTGTCTCTCAAAAATGAATAAATGTTTAAAAAATTTAGGGGCGCCTGGGTGGCTCAGTCGGTTAAGCGGCCGACTTTGGCTCAGGTCATGATCTCATGGTCCATGAGTTCGAGCCCCGCATCGGGCTCTGTGCTGACAGCTCAGAGCCTGGAGCCTGTTTCAGATTCTGTGTCTCCCTCTCTCTGACCCTCCCCCGTTCATGCTCTGTCTCTCTCTGTCCCAAAAATAAATAAACGTTAAAAAAAAATTTTTTTTTTAATTAAAAAAAAATAAATGTTTTTAATCCTAAAAAAAAAAAAAAGAAGAAACAGAGAGCAGCTCAGAGAACCCCCTCCCTGCCAGGATCCAAGATCAGACAAGAATTGGTAGAAGGAGCAAGACCACACAAACAGAGGGACCACTTTGCATGGCAGACACAATAGCAGTAGGTGAGTTGGACAGAACACTGCTTACAGCTGGCTGACCTTGAGCCTTCGTTTCCTCATCTGTAAGGAACCTGTGAGGCACCACAACCTGCCTCATGGAGCTGTGAAGATCAAATATGTATCTGAAGTGTTGACTGTGGAGCTGGGCATAGAGTGAGTGCTCAGCAATAGGCATTATCACTGTTGGGGGCTCAGGTGGTTAAGTGTCCGACTCCTGATTTCAGCTCAGGTCATGATCTCACAGTCTCTGAATTCGAGCTCCGTGTCAGGCTCTGTGCTGAGAGTGCAGAGTCTGCTTGGGATTCTGTGTCTCTCCCTCTCTCTGTCTCTCTCCCGTTTGTGCATGCACTTGCTCTCTCTCTCTCTCAAAAAGAATAAAGAAAAAAAAAAGGAATTATCACTATTGCCTTCCTTCTGACAAAAGAGTCCCGGTTTCCTCATCTGGGTAAAGGCATAATGCCTAACCCAAACAATGCTGAGGGAATTAAACAGGACTGATGCCAGGGTCCCCGCACACAGTAGGTATTCAGTAAATAGTTACTGAATGAATGAGCCAGTAAATGAATGAACTGGCCCAAAGTTCCTTCCCTTGCCCCGTTTTTGGGTCACTGCCCACCCTGACCTCAAGATGCCCTAGTTCTTTGTCGGGCGGGTCGCCAACGTGCCCATCCCCCACCCTGGTGTTAGATAGCGCCTTCCCTCCGGACACCTTCAATGTTATGTAACACCACAGTCTGCCTGGCCCCCGCAGCATCCTCGTTATATAACTTCTTCCTGGCTGCTGCCGCCTCCTCCTCATACAGGGCCCTGGGTCCCACCCACCTCCCCATGCCAGGCACAGCCAAATGCTCATTTGCATGACCAGGGTAAATTCGATCCTGGCAGCAGATCTGCAGTTAAGTCAGAAACCCCAGGGCACCTTGGCAACTGCCTCTTAGCCCAGGCATCAGGGCTGCAGGGGGCTCAGGGAGGGACGGTGCAACATCCAGGCTCTGCAAGGGCCTACCCAGCCCTGTGATGGGGACTGCCAGAAAGGCAGCCCAGGGCCAGCTCCTTGGAGCCTAGCTGCTGCTCCTTCTTGCAGGCTCCGAGATGGTGGGGCCCCTGCTCAGTGGAGGATTCAGCATGCCGGAGAGCTGCAGAGGCATACCCTTGAAATCAGCCACAGATGGAGCAAGAGTAGGGCAGAGAAAGAGCACTGGCCTGGGAGTCAAGCTAAGAGTTCTAGTGCCACAAACCCACATTGCACAGGCTTATGCACTACTTGGGGCCTCAGTGGGACAAGATCAGAGGCCCAACCCAACCTGCAATCCTTCCCCAATGACCAGCCCACCTGAGGCAGGCCTGGGCATGGAAAAGGGGTCAGCCTGTGTTCTCTTATTCATTCATTCATTCATTCATTCATTTATTTATTTATTTATTGAGACGAGTTGGGAAGGGGCAGAGAGAGAGAAGGAGATACAGAATCCGAAGCAGGCTCCAGGTTCCTGAAGCAGGCTCCAGGTTCTGTCAGCACAGAGCCTGTCGTGGGCTCAAACTCACAAACTGTGAGATAGATCATGACCTGAGCCAAAGTTGGATGCTTAACCGACTGAGCCACCCAGGCGCCCCAGCCTGTGTTCTCTTCTGCTCCCTGTGAAGGAGGTGGCTTCAGGAAGACCTATTGTACTGGCCAAAGGAACCCCCTAGGAGAGGGAATGCAAGGTTAAATGGGACCCAGTCCCACTCTAAGGAACCTTGTTATCCTGGCTGAATGAGCCAGGCATCCCACAAGGGGGACCAGAATGGGGACAAGTGGAATACCAAGAAGTTGTTCCTCTGGCCCCACCCCTGGCCCTATGTCCTAAAGAGCCACAGGCTACACAGGTCCCTCTCAAGCCCTTCCAAGAAGCCCTGGGGCACAGGCCCTGCTTGGAGTTTCAGAACCAACAGGACTGGCCACAGAATAGGCCCACATGGCCTGGGAAAGAGGGGAGGACAAAATGGCAGAGAGGAAAAAAGTGGGAGGGGGAGAGAGGCAGCAGGAAAGAGGAACAGGCCAAGCTGGCCGAGACCAGCAGGGCAGCAAGGCCCAGCTAGGCCACCCTGCTTCCTGGCAGCGTCCGCCTGTGACCTCATGGCAGGGGTGTGGGGATGGGAGGCAGGGGGAGAGGGGCATGCAAGACACTGGCGTCTTTGTTTATTTGATTAGAGGCGGGGGAAAAGGCGGCCTCAGGACCAGACAGCCAGGGTCATGTGACCTCCTGGCCAGCGTGTGGCCTCACTGAGGATGGGGAACACCCAGGGTGATAGGAAAGGAGGGTGAGAAGACATGGGAGACCTGGTGCTCCGGGCGGTCCGCATCTGACCCTGCTGTCTGTATGAGTTCCTCGGGCGCCGAGAGTCAGGGAGAGCTGGAACTGGATGTGCTGTCCTCCCACCGCCCTGCAGCCCCCACAACTTGCTCCACAGACTCATCTCCCTGACTTATCATCCTGTTCCCAGAGTCACCCAGAGCCAATCTGAACTCTCGGCAGGATTGGGGGGTGGAAGGCAGGGTGTTGGCCAAAGCAGCTAAGAATGCAGCTGCACAAATAGGCCTCTCTGAAGGTAAGTCCCACACTGAGCTAGGCCCCACCCACCTAAGCCCACCATCAGCTGATTGTCAGAGCTGGGGAGAGAAGAACAGCACTGGCAGAGGACAGAGAAGCATGACCCCATCTGCCTCACATCCATATAAGCTCACTCAGAGAGACACAAGAAGACCCAGGCAGACCCATGGTCAGGTGAACACTCACCTCTACATAATGTACTCTGCATGTCACTCACACACATACACAACTACAGTGCCTGCTCAGAGAGGAACAGGCAGGGGCTAACTGGCCTGAAAGACCAAAATATGGCTCTCCTCTTCTTAAGAGCCCTAAGCAGCAGATGTCAAGTGAAACCTGGGCTCAACCCCCAATTCCCAGAGCTCCACAGTTGTTTCTGTGCTCCACCCACTGCAGAGTAGGACAAAGGGTTAGTAAATAACGCACCACAGCCTCCTCCAGGGCCCCAAGCCCCGAGCCCCAGCACTCAGAGGACTTAGGCTCCTGGGCCTTAAAGCTGGGGGAGAACAGAGTAGCCTCCAGCAGGCCCAGACCAGATGCTCCCCAACCCCCAGCCTCTGTGACTCAGCCTGACTCTGCGAGGCTCCACATGATGTGCAGGGGTTGGGACGAGGCGTGGCCCAGCTGCAGATGGGCGCGAGCTGGAAAGAGGTGCTGTACATGCCTGCCTCAAATCTAAACTCTCTCCTGACATCTGTGAAACTATACCATGCATCAACACCCACCCAGACTCCCTGCCAGAGAAATGTGCAAGCAGCAAACATCATCTGCATACACAGCATGTCCCAGGGGGAGAACCTCCCAGGCAAGAGACTTTCTCCGGCTTCAGCCAAAAAAGGAAAGTGCAAAGGGAAGAAAGCTGGGGGGCCGCAGGTCTCTGAGCACTGAGTCCAGGACGGAGGCAGGATGGGTGGCCCACCCAAGAAGGCCTGAGATGAAGTGGAGGCCATAGCCTCCCCTCTGCCCCAGACTGTATCAGTGCTGCAGGCCTGGTGGGCTGAAGGCCTCAGTCCCCAGCTTTTCTGTCTCAGCCCCTGTGCCTCATGTGTCCAGGATGTGGGGAAAGGCCAAGGACCCCACCTCCAACTATAGCCTGGGAAGGAGACCCCAGTGCCTGGAAGGGGAGAGGGGACCAGACCTCAAAGCAGTGCCCCGAATGCATCTCCTATCAACCAGGCAGTGGGGAGACTCCAGGCCAAAATGAGCAAAAGGTCTAACCTGTGGCAGCCTCTGGGTTTGAGCCTCAGCCACACTCCAGAGACCCTCCAGGGGCTACCTCCAGGGGCTACCTCCAGGGGCCTGGCCTGCATTAGAAAGCCTTCCAGGGGTGATCTTCCCAAACCAACCCAGGTGGACCTGGAGGAAGGTCAGACAGCAGTGGGCATAGCCCTACCTTGTTCCCCGGGGATCGCTGCAGGATAAAGCGGTGTTTACGCTTGAGGAGGGCACGAAGGTCCTGGCACTTCTCATAGCTTCCCAGCTCCACTGTCTCCACACACTTCTGCTCGTCCTGGGGAGGGAGATAGAGGGGCCATGAACTAGTGAGAGCCAGATGCACCCAGACCCTCCAACACCCAGGCCCCACTGCAGACCCTGATCTCAGTCAGTGAGGGTATCAATCCATCAGAAGGCAACCTTGAGCTGCCAATCAATCACAAGATGTGGTATTCAAACCCCGGCAAGTAGACAGTGTTCAGTCCATGCTGGCTGGAGGGAGGCTCAAGGCTCAGCATCCACATGAGAAATGGGGCAGCCAGCTTGGAGGTGGGTAGCGGGGCCGACTCAAATGTGCCTAAGGCCAAAGGAAGAAACAGGGGAAGCTAGAGAAGCCTGCCTGGCGGTCCATGTAGGCCCGGAGGCCAGGCAGAGATTTGTGGAAGAGGCAGCCTGGAAGAGGGAGTAAGATATCACAAAATGAGAGAAAAAAAAAAAAAAAAGAAAAGGCTTTCCAGGCAGAGCCACAGAGGGAAGTTTGGGGCTGCATGCCTGCCTTTACCACAATGATCCTGAAGTGACTTCCCCACTTGGCATCTTCCTCTGCTGACCCCTGGCTAGGTGAAGAGGCCACTCTCTGTGGCCTACACAATGAAGATGGCAAGGGTTCCTTCAAAAGCAATCCCCCCACTAGCCTGCCACCCTGAGGCCTCATCACTAAGAAGACCAGTGGCCAGAACAGTGGGCCAGCCTCTTCTAGGCCACCAAGGACACTGGCAGGGCTGCCTTCCTGCCCAATAGCCCTGGCACTTGAGTATTTTCTCCATTTGGGCTCCACCTACCAGGTGCCTCTCCAGCAAGCTGCCTGGGACAAGCTCCCCAATGTTGGTCAGTTGCTTCCTCTTCCAGGGGAGACCCAGATGGAACAACTTCTCACTGTGCTGCATTCTCACCCTTGAGCATCCAGGGAAGAAGAAGCCAGCCCTGGGGGTGGGAGTTAGAGGGGAGAGCTGCCCTAGATGCTGGCCAACAAGTTAAGGACATGCTTGCTACTGGACATCACTCAGAGAGCCAGCAAAAGCATCCCCAGGGACTGCGTTGGTGCTCTGCCATTTTGGGTGGAATATCTGGGAGGCAGTGACTCAACTGTTTGCAGAGGAAATGCCCTGATTTCCCTCCATGATCCTGATTTCCCTCCATGATAATCTGCATATTTTAAGAAACCCTGACACTTAGCAAGCACTTTTGCATCTCTGATTCTCCTGAACCTCTCAATCACCTGAAAGCCCAGAGCCCCAGAATTGACCTCACTGTATACAGAAAGAGAATGAGGCCTGGGGGCGAACTGATTTGCCCACGAAGCATGGACACAAATGCAAGGGGCAGAGCCAAACTCAGACCTATATCCTGATGCCCAGGCCGGAGCTCTTTCAAGCACACCACACTCCTCCCAGCCAGTCAGAGGCTTGGTGATCAATGCCTTAGCAACAGGTTGCTCTATAGTAGTGGTTCTCTACATGTAGTACCTGGGCCAGCTCAGTAGCACCACCTGAGAACTTGTTAGAAATGCCAATTCTCAGGCCCCATCCCACTAAATCATAACCATAGGAGAATGGACCTAACAATCTGACTTTTAGCAAACACCTCAGGTGATTCTGATGTATACAAAAGTTTGAGAACCTCTGCTTTACACCGTAGAATCTCAACCTTGTTAGCACCTGGGAGCTTTAAAAACTCCAATGCCCAGGCAACATCCCAGACCAATTTCATCAGGACCTGGGCATGTGGAACCCAGGCATCAGTATTTTTCAAAGGAAAGCTAAGGGTGATAACCACTGACCTGCTCTCTGTTTGGCCCCTCAAGGGAAGGAGAACAGACAGATGGTCAGGGTGGCCTGATCTTTCCCATCCAGGTTCAGTTAAGTGTCTTTTCCCGTATTTGCCTCCAAGCATCTCTTTGCAGCCCCTAGTCTCCAATCCTTTTCAAGTTCCTCCACTCAACATGAAGACTAGTAAGATCCAGGAAACTCTCCCGCCATACCCACAAGCCTGAGCCCTGATGCTTTCTCTCCTCTGAGGTCCCCCATCCACAAAGCACCTGCCAGGAGCAGGCACCATACTAGGTTCTAGGGACACCATGCCATGGGGAAGAACAGTCCTCTAACTCCCTGCTGGGCATCTCTCTCTACCCTGTGCTGCATGTGTCTGCTCTCTTTTCTGCCCTACAAAGGGCAGCCCTCAACAGGGGCACACATAGGACCAGTTTGCTGGACTGAATACCTGACTCAGAGTAAGACCCCAGGAAGTCCCCTCCCACCTGCATCCAGAGAAAGGAAGCTGCCTGGGGAAGGATGCCCAGTCCCAGAGAGAGTAGCTCCCCATGTGCAGAGGCCTCCCTCAACTGGACAACTAGTAGCCCAAATATACCCTCCTCTCTCTGAGAACAAAAAGTCAATCCATCCCCACCACCCGGCTCCCCAGGGTTGCCTGACCTGGGTCTCCTCTCCACCCGAAACGCTGAATCATCTGGCCCTTCTGCAGCTCAGAAAAACGGATAAACCAGCAGGCACTGGGCGGGGGCAGCATTTTTGGAATGTCAGCCTCACTGACAGCAAAGAAACAGCCAAGAGTCATTTGCACTCGCCTAGTTCCTTACATCAGAAAGAGGAATTGAACTAATAAGCATTTCTCAATTCCTACTCCTGGGCCAACCTCCCCCACCCCTGAGTGCAAAGTTCTTGAAACTGCACTGAGGTTTTTAATAGTGATTTTTTTTAAGCCTGATTTAGATGTTTCGTGTTTACGGGATGTAAAATCCTTCCTGCTTCCCAGCTGTGGCCAGGTGCAGAGACACAGCCCAGGACAAGTCGAGCAGCGCCTGACAGGCTGACAGCTTGGGGGCTTGTCACTCAACTATTATGGCAGCTGGGACTGGAGGAAGGTGTGACAACTGCCTTTATTTATAAAAATATCCCCCTGCTGCCGCCACAGCATATCCTAATTTGGTGACGGCAGCGGTTGAGAACATCTGGGGGGCTCCCTGCATAATTCATTCCCTTGCCCTCCTCCAGCTGCTTCTCTGACACCCCAACTCCATGAGCCTGGGGACTCACGCAGGAAAGGCAAGGTGCTTCTCAAAGGCAGTTCCTCTAAACAGTTAGATCTGGTTGCCCAACCTTTCTTGGCCTGGGTCAGTTATGAATTTGCCAAGATAACCTGAGGGATGCTCAGAAAGGATGAGAGGACAGGCAGAATCCCTCTTCTGCCCCCAGACCAGTTCTTCCCCATGTATTCCATCTGTCAGAGGCACACAGTGATAGCCCACTTTCAGTGGATGGGCCTTCTAACAGCCTCAGTCCCAGAACACAAACAGCATCCACAAGCAAAATTCATCTTTCCTCCTCAGATCTCACCTAGAGCTTCATCGACTCTTACTTAACACACAATTTTAACATCCTTGGTTGTCCAAGTTTCAAGCCTACTGAAATGAGTAGGGGCACAAGCCTGAGGGGGGAGCTGAGGTCTCTGAGAAGCACAAGGACAGCAGAAGTGGCGACTGGCACTTGATGTTAAAGGAAAGAGAAAAGCTGAGAAGTACAGTCAGGCAGTATAGGATAATCTGATGATAGGGGACTCTGAGCCACGAAGGAAAGACTCACTTTAGTCCAACACCTTCTGTTGAATAAGGCAGAGGATATTCAACATATTTTAGAGGATTTCCACCAAAAATAAGTTTCAGAGTTTACTCGCCAGAATCTATGGGTAGAAAGAGCACTGGATTTGGTTTGGGTCCCAACTCCTTCATTCACAGAGATGCTGAACAATCATTTGGCCACCTTGGGCTTCAATATCTCCCTCTATAGAATGTGATGTGATGACACCCTCACGGGACTACTATGAGCCTCATATGAGAGGTATGCAAGAACTCCAAACAAGCAAAGTTTTGGTTGAATGGAAAAAGCTCTAGTTTTCTGGAACACTCACTCATGTTGAACCTAGCCCAATGCCAAGGAGTTACAGCATAGAAGTACACTGAGGAGACACACACATTTCTATGTACATACACTTCAAAGGGCCCCTCATGCACGAGCCTGAGACTTGCACCTGGAAGTATCGTCCCCATACCATAGAGACCCAGAGAAGATCAGGCACTTGCCCAAGGACTCAGGTCTCAAACCAAATCCAGTTGCACAGCATGTCAAAAGTGGAGCAGGTGTTCCAGTCCCAGTTCTGGGATCCTTCTGCTGGCCTGGGCTGCCATCATCCCTTTGCCTCCTGCCCCAGTAATCCCAACCTCAGGGCCAGGTGAGTCCTTACCTCATTCTCGTAGACCAGCAGCTGGGCCTGGCAGAGGAGCAGATATCGGTCTTTCCAAAGCCCCAGGAGGCCTCCACTGCTCTTCTTGATCCAGCCAGCCTTGTCGGCCATCCTCGCTCCCCGAGGCTTCTCGCCCCCTTCCTTCACACCCTGTAAGATAACAACAGGACATGCCGTGAAAGCTGCTGACATGGGGTCACACAGTCCGATGGCCACACAAGGGATATGTCCCTCTGCTGGGTACCTACTCATATCATCCCACATGAGCTTCCCCACAACTCCCAAGGCAGGTATCCTTCCTTAATCAAGTATCAGAAATAACAGTAATAGAGGTGCCTGGGTGGCTGGGTTGGTTAAGTGTCCAATTCAGCTCAGGTCACAATCTCACAATTCATGGGTCCGAGCCCCACATCGGGCTTTGTGCTGACAGCACAGAGCCTGCTTCAGATTCTGTTTCCCTCTCTTTCTCCCCCTCCCCCGCTCACATGCACTTTCTCTCTCAAAAATAAATAAACGTTAAAAACAGTTATTAAAAAAAGAATTAACAGTAATGACAACAGCAACAACAATAATAATAGCAATAGCCACCTCAATACTGAGCCACACATCATCCCATTTAAACGATATAACTACTCTGAGGTGGAAGCATCATTATTCACATGGTACAGCAAACTGAAGCTCAGAGAGGTACAGCAAACTGTGTGACTTCCCAAAGTCACACAGTGGGACAAACAAACCCAGAAGTCAAACCAGGTCTCTGACCCCAGGTTCTTCCAGCTCCACCATTCTGCCTCATGGATTCATTCAACCAGTCCACAAACGCTATACTGAGCACTGACAACGTCACTGGTGCTGGAGTAAGCAGGAAACAATAAAAATAATGCATCTCTGTCCTCATAGAGCTGGCGATGCAGGGAAGGAGGAGCTGAACAAACACCAGACATAAATACATTAAGGAGCATGAAACGCTATGAAGGGAACAGTGAAAGGGGCATGAAGAAGGGAGTGAGAGTGGACAGTGGGGGACCTGGCTCAGGTCTGGGTGGCCCAGGAAGGCGTCCCAGAGAAGGACCATTCAAGCAGGAGAAGAAGGATGGAAGGAAGCAGGCAGGCAGTGGTAATCTGCCTCTCCATCCCTGCCCGTCAAGAGAATCCATTCTACGGCTTCCTGCCCCAAAGCAGGGGGTCCTCTGCTCTTGGTCCCACCACAGGCCAGGACTTATGGGCGGCCATCCATCTGGTAAGGGCTCCAAGGACTCTGCCTTCGACCACAGGCTGGTATAGGAGGTAAACTCAAGTCCTCTTCTCAGACATGGGCAGCCACCCTGGAGCCTCCAGGCCAGCCCTCAATTATCTACTTAGGTGGCTGGGTGTCAGGTACATGCCTTTCAGATGGGCTCATTTCACCTCTGGTCCCCAGCACCTAGCACTGTTCCTTTACACATAATGGGTGCTTGAGAAATATCTGTGAAATGAAAACAAAAATACACCGATTTGCTAACCACTTTGCTTCAGTGACTGGTGCCCACAGCAGTGAGTGTGAAGGAGAGGGTAAAAGAGAGGAGGTCAAGAGCGTGTCAAATCTAGAGGATGCTAGAAGGAAATTAGCACTGACTAATTTTGAGTACTTTATAATTTACATAAAGTTCAAAAAAGGGGCCCCAGTTAAAAGGAGCATGCCTCTCCCCAGGGATACCCTGTGGCCACAGCTGGCTTTGGAAAGACAAGCCCAGGCAGAAGCCTGGTGAGCTGTCAGGGGCTGGGCAAGGGGCTGGGCACCTCCCTGCTCGATATCATGGCAAGGGAGCCCCAGCTTGGCTCTCACTGTGGCCCCACCCCTCTGAACTGCACACTCCAGTGGTTGAGAGTCTGAGCTTTTGACACCCAAGTCACACAGACCATAGGCAAGTCACTTAACCTCTCTAAGCCTTAGTTTCTTCATCTGTGAAATGGTGATAATAACAGAAGTTGCAAGGATTTTAACTCCATGAGGGCAAAGATTTTTGCTTTGTTTCATGCAATATCCCCAGTGCCTAGATAGCATCTGGCATACAGTAGGTACTCAATAAATGTTTGTTGAATAAAGATATGGCATATAAAGAGGTGCCTAGAATACCCTAAACTTGGGAAATGGTATCTGTCATTGTCACTGTTGTTGTCACTGGCATCCCTTCCAGCTTTCAGGGATGTTTTCCCTGGGCCTGGTTCAGAATTCGGGAGAAGGCCTTTATGGGCTTAGCTGCTGGGTCTCAGTACCCTAGGAGCTTTAGGAATGTGGTGTGCCCCTCAGCATCTCTCCCTAACTTGTAGATGACTAGAGAAGTGGGGAAGTCAGATGGTCCCAAAGTATCTTCCCAGATGGGAGGAGTGTGGAAGTGGGAGGCTTGCCTATAGGCCAGTTCTGAGCCACCCTGACCACGGAGAGAGGAGACTTCAGCGACCTTTGACAAGAAGGGGGAGGCTCTCACATCCTATCGTGCACCACTCCCAACACCAGAGACCCTGTATTCAGCCCCCATTAGCTACACGACCATGACTGGCAGGGGCCTCATCTCCTCAGTGAGCCCTACAGGCTGGCCCAGGCCCAGGGCTAGAAGGGAAGAATGGGAAACCCCACCCCACATTTCACACATCACACCCCTCCATCAGCAACTACAGTGGCGCTGTTGGCCACCTCCTCGGCCTGCAGACTCTCAGTGTCTCTTGCACAGAGCAGTAGGCACTGGTCTCCCACTGCTGAGCTCCAAGCTTGCCTCCTGCTTTTCAGGGGCCCACCCACCACCCCATGGGATCTCACACCCCTTTGTAAACTCCTTCCCCTTGTGACCTCCTAGGCCTGCCTCACCCACTGTCTGACACGTGAAAACTTCCTGTCAGCTGGAAGCTCCCAGGGGGCAAGGCTGAAAGCTTGTGCCTTAACCACTGTCCTCTCAGGGTATAGCAGAGCAGTGCCCAGTGAATACTGGGACTGAGTTAGTAAAGAAGCCTTTAGGGCTGGGTGGGAACAGGGTGGGACTGAGGGGAGAAGGCACTTTGGGGATGTGGGGGGAAGTGACAAGGGGCTGGAGATGGCATGAACCAAAGCCCAGGAAGGGTCTCCTTGTCAGGAATTAGCCACAGCAACAGCCACCAAAGGGAGGCCTGGCTAGAGGCCAGAGTCCTGCTTGCCGGCTACCCTCCACCCTGCCCCTCTCCCTGCCCCTCAGACACTTCCACCAGGGGGCCTGGCTATGCCCCAGTAAGTTTTAATAAGTGGCCCCTCCTCTTGGCAGGGCTCACAGGGGAGGTTTTGTCTTGCTCAGCCCAGTTTCACGGCCTTCTCTCCTCTCATTGACCAGCTGACCACTGTTCTTCCTGTTTCACCCTCTCTCTTCCCACCCATCCTCACTCAGACCCTCCCTTGCCCACTGTGAGCAGCTCCTGAGGCACCCCTGAGCACCAGACTGGCTCCCCTTTGCTTGAGGTGGGAAGATCTCTGTGTCATTCCTTTAGGACAAGAAAGAAAAGAAAAAAAGAAAAAGATGTCAGGTCACCCTAACACTATGCACAGAAGGGAAGGGAACAGGTGGAAAGCCACAACACAGGCCATGGTGGAAAGACAGAGACAAGCAGAAGAAACCTTGTTGGCACCTCACACCACAGAGAGCTTATGACAACCTTTGCCCTTTAAGCCCAATGATGTGCTGACCAAACTCTGCTAAGATCCCACCATGTCAGAGCCCTGGGATGGGGTTATCAGAGAGGAAGCATAGACTCTGCCCTGAGGGAACTTGCAGTCTGAAGGGGGCAACAGAGACCCTACAAGGTAAGTCTTCAGTCTGAGGGTGGGGAGGGCATCCCCTGCTCTTGAGGGCCCCAGCCTTTTGGGAGAACATAGGACCTACCCGGAAGGAAACATGAGTCCCAGCTCTCTGGTGCAGTAGGGGTTTGGGGTTAGTTTAGGAAGTCCTTGCAGAAACTAAGGTTTTAGTAGGAGTATGAGGCAGGCAAGAGACACACACCTTGGCCCAGAGGAGAAGGGAGGACACAAAGGGTATCAAGAGACCCTTCATTCAACCCCTTCATTATGGAATGAGAAAGTATAGCCAGAAAGGGCAAGAGATTAGCTCAAGGTCACAAAACCAGGGCTGGACAGGACACTGTCCTGCCTCTCTCTAGATGGACGTGGACAAATGAGTCGCCTGGAGCCACTAGAGGCCGAGGCAGGGAAAGGCATGACTGAGAGAGAGAAGGTGGGGGCAGAACCCCAGGGCAGAAACAGGAAAGAAACCCTAGGTTCTGGGTTTTCAACCTTACTCCAGTGGCTGCAACAATATCCCACATCTATATTCACAGTTTTCAAAGCTTTTGCATGCATATCATCACATTTCTGGATTGCCCACCTCCCTCTTTTTGTGGATGGGGAAACTGAGGGCCTGAGAACTCAAATGGACAAATGCCCAGTGTCTGGACCCAAACTTCTTCACTAAGCCTCAGCCTCAGCTTGGTAGCCTCAGACTACCAAGCTATTGCACAGAGGAGGTCAGTGAAGCTGAGGGGTTTGGCACTAGGGTAGCTGGGGCCCCCAGAGAGAAATGTAAGCTAGGGGGAGGGCTGCAAACAGCCATGTGGGAGTGAGGTGAGGCCAGCCTGAGGTCATGGGGCAGAGCAGGTGACTATGATCTAAGAGGTGTTTTAGAGAAACAAAGATGGGCAAGCACTGAGACCGAGAGAAACAAGAAGTGATTAGGAGAAGGAATGGGAGGACAAGAGTGAGGGATGCCTAAGACAAGGCAGGAGATAGGGAGCCCCTCTGTGTGGGAAGGAGGTGGGCAAGCCCTTAGATGGCTCAGGTATATGGGGAGCTCTTGGCATCTGGGAGTCAGTAAATGGCAATGTTAGAAACTCAGGACTAGAGGGAGTGCAGGGCTGGGCTGAGCTGGCCAGGAGACAAACCATTGGCCCAGGAGGCCCCAGGAGAACTTCCCTTAATTGGGGGCCAGAGCAGATCTGGAGATGGAGTAATCCTGTCCCACATCCTCTGGGAGAAGGGGAGGGGCCACAACCAGACAGTCTAACCCTCACAGCAGGGGCCTGGGGTGGGGGAGGGCAGCCCTACCCCTGTCAGAAAGAAACCACAGCAAATCATAGTGGCCTGACTTTGCCCCCTCCTTCCACCCACTCTGAGAGAAGGGGACACAATCACACAGGACCCAGGGAGGAGGCCAAGCCCTATATTTTATAGAAGAGGAAATGCAGGCTGAGAGGGGAAGTGACTTATCTACCATCCCACAGAAATGCAGGGCCTGGCCTGGAAGGAACCCTGACAGACAGTGGCCCCAGGAAATAGGGAGCTGGACACTGATGGGGACACGGGCAGCCTGATCCCCTCAGGGCTTTCCAACTGGCCAGGGTTACCCCAAGAGTGAAGCCTTCATTTTTTCCCTCCATCTATCCAGGCAAACACATCCCCATCCCTTGGGCTGGGAGGGACAAAAGCTGAGATCCCCTCAGAGGACAAGAAGCAAAGTTCTTGAGAGTCAGCAGGTCCCGGCTCCAATTTATTCATTCCACATGTATACATTAAGTGCTCACTGTATGCTTCGGTGATGGGGCTGATGGGAGAACTGAGTTTGCAATTCAAGGGCAGGGGTCACTGAGTGCCAGAGCCGACTCCAGATCAAGAGGGTCCTGAGGGGGAAGAGGGAAGCTCAAGGCTGCCCAGCTCCTCCAGGGAGTTGGCCCTCCCAAGGATGTGGGGAAGGTAGGGGCCAGGATCAGCCCCTATGTGGGCCTGATTCTGGGGCAAGGGAGAAGATAGGAGAAAGAGGATCACAGGGACTTATACAGGGGAGAAAAAGGCAACTTCTCCAATCCTCACCACCAGACACGGTCACAGACTCAAGATTCCTTGACACAGGGACTCCAGACCCCACAGACTCTCCAGGACACTCAATCTACCCCTTCAGGATCAGACCCGGCCGACACGGGGTGTCAACGGTAACCAGGTTCGAGCCCAGTTCCAGGCCACTTTCAGCAAGTTATCAACTGACCAGAGCCTCAGTCTCCCCCTCAATCCAATGCGAACTATAACAACCGCGATGCCCACAGCTGGTGTGAGAAGCCAAAGAGATAACGTAGAAGGATGTGTCTGCGAAGTGCGGGACACGGAACACTACCCCCACCCCTGCTCTATCTGCCTAGCCTCAGCCTGGAGAGATGGGGGTGGGGTAGGGGTTAGGTGTCGGAGTCCAGAGAGAGAGGGCTGATCGGAACAAGGGCCTGAGCCTGCGACCCCAACAAATGTAAGGGTCTCGAAGACCCCAGCCCAGGCCCCCCCCCCCCCCCCCCCGTCTGGCCTGGCCCTCACCTCCTCCTCCATCGCGAGTCCGCAGAAGTCCGGCCGCTCCGCCGCTCACTCCCCGCGCCGCGCGGGCTCCGCCACCTCCATCCACACCCGGCCGGGCGGCGGCTCTCAGCGTTCTGTCCCGCGGGCCGCCCGGGGCCCAAGAAACTTCGGGGGGGCGGGGTTGGGGGCGGGGAGAGGCTTCCGGGGGCGAGGGGGCGGGGCCCAGGGAAGGGACTAGCAGAGCTGGGAGGCCCAGGGCTGGGGCGGGAAACGGGTGGGGCGGGGCCGGGGCGGAGGGGTGGAGCCTGGACGGGGCCGGGTGGGGGTTTGGGGACTGGATGGTGGAGCCAGAAGGAGGAAGCAGGAGGGGTGGGCGGAGAGAGATTTCCCCGACCGCCGAGGGAGAGGGACTGGAAGGGGACAGAGGGTGCGGGGACCGGGCGGAGGGAGGGGGTGGGGGCTTCCGGCTAGAGGCCGAAGAGAGGGACGCGGGCGGGGCCCAAGGGCGGGATCGGGGTGGGGCAGGACCAGCGTGCGCCCGAGGCGCTGGCTGCTTGCGCCTTTGAAGTCTCCAGGCCCCAGAGGGCTGGGGTTGCGGGACTGGGCCATGCCGCCCTGGGCGGCCCAGAGATGGGAGCATCAAGAGGCTCCTCCTCTTTCCTCCCCGACGCTGGGGCAGTGGCGACGACTTGGTCCTCTTCTCCCAGGAGCCTCCTGGCAGGGCTGGGCCTGGACCTCTAGTCAGGTCCGGAGAGTCCGGTAACGCGAAGACGGGGCTGGGAGGCTGGACTTCGGGGGAGGGAGTCTTCCCCTGTTTTTCAGGGATCCTCAAATGCAGTGTTCTCCCGCCTTCATTGGACATTGCTCAGAGCTGTTCTCTCTGGTTCCTATACCTGAGGGTCACCCTCCACCCACCCCCACCCCCATCCAGCGGTGATCTTGCAACCTCGACAGCCTTGCTGGGTGGGAGTGGAGTGTTAGTTATACCGCGCGCCCTCATTTTATACTTGGGAGAAAGAGGCCCAGAGAGAGAAAGTGACTGGCTACATCCCAACCTCCAGCTCCCCTCCTACCCCCCACCCTTTCCGTCTCAGCTCTCATAGCCAACCCTGCCCAAGCATGCTTGTGCAGGAAGAATTAAGTATGTGTGAGATCAATGGTGACCTCCTTTGGCTCTAGCTGCTATAGCAGCAGCTGCACCAGTTGACCAAGCTCCCCTTTCACTGCCTTCTGCTGGTCCTCAGGCCCCCAAGCCACTTACAGCCCTGCATGGAAAAAGGTAGCTTGGGGCCCAAGGGGGAGGAAGATGGGGGCACACATTTTCTTTATGCCTGGGCCTGGGTTCCTTTATCTAAAAGGATGAAGAAAATCCAGGCTATGGATTTGAGAAAGTCAATGTATATGGCAACCACATGGTTTTTTATTCCCTCAGTATGGTTTATTCCCTCTCCAGAGCTGGGCACCTCATGCCTGAGGACTCAGAAGATCCTGTATCTGAAAACTCAGATTCCACCTGCAGGAGCCCAGAGACCCTGAGGAATTTGTGTTGTTGCACAGCTCATGATTCGGTTGGGGTAAGGTCAGTTTTCATATCCAGTGAGCTCTGTCACTTTTGGGAGTGAGCCACTGATAACCACTTTGGCATCGGTTTTCCCATCCAGCGAGCCATGCTGGCCCTCTGGTTGTTGCTCCCGCACCACATGCATTCATTCAACACAAATATTTTCTTTGCCTTGATCATCAGTCCTTACACTAATATCTGGAAGATAATGGCAAGACCCAGAGTTCCTGTCCTCCATCAGGAGAGAAAGGTGTGTAAACAGATGAGAAAACCATATGTTAAATGTGAGGGCAAATGCACATAGGAAGGGCACCAAAACCAGAACAAAGGGTCAACACAGGCATTCTAGACAGAGGGGAGAGTATAAGCAATGGCAAAGAAGCATGAAACAGTATAGTGTGTGTTGGCGGGGGGGGGGGGGGGGGGGGGGGGGGGGGCAGCTAAGCTGGAGAAGCCGACAGAGCTCAGTGTCTGAGAAAGGGCCTTGGAGGCTGTATTGAGGGGACTATATTTTAACCTCAGGGTAATGGGAAATCATTGAAAGTTTTTGGCTGTGGAAGTGATGGAGTCTGTTTTGCATGTACACCATTTAATCAACAAAACTTATTGGGGGCCTTTTAAGTAGGGTGCTTTCCAATACTTCATCCTGGCATTTATTCACTCAAAAGAATTTAGGGAGCCTCTGTCATCTGCTCACTGTACTAAACTCTTCACACATATCTCCTTTAATCTTCACACAAGTGGATAATGACCCGAGAGATAGATACAATTGTTATATTCATTTAACAGATCTTGAATCCAAGGCTTAGACCTGTTTAAGGTCACTTGACTGGTGAGTGGTGGTTTCAAGGATTCAAACCTCCCTTGACTCCAGAGTATGTGCTGTCTACTAAATGTTTTGGCAGCATTGTATGACCAGGCCTCACAAGATCCAGGCCCTGCCTTGGAGAGATGAAGAGCCAGTAGGAGGGTAGACAAGTCCTTAGAAGGGCTCTGATGAAAGAATACACAGTATATGGTGAAAGCTGCTTCCCAGAGGAAGGGCTGGAGTGATTGAGTTGTATTCCACTAGGGTGGACATCTTACAAAAGCAGTAACTTTTGTAGAACATCGTGACTTGTTAGGGGACCTGTAGGCAGATTTGTGCAGTCATGTGTGTGTGGTGGTGGCGGCGGTGGTGGGAGATTTCAGAAAAGTACCATCGGGGAGGCATCAGGAGCTAGAGCATTAAGGACCTTAAGTGCTGACCTAAGGTATTTGAAATTCTTCCTGCAAATTGCAGGGGGCCACTGAAGCAGGGTGGACGCGATTTTCATTTTAAAACCTCATTTTTGGGGTGCCTTAGTTGAGCATCAGACTCCTGATTT
This sequence comes from Puma concolor, assembly GCF_028749965.1. NCBI lineage: Eukaryota > Metazoa > Chordata > Mammalia > Carnivora > Felidae > Puma > Puma concolor. The sequence continues at coordinate 108,872,200 of NC_141672.1, read as the reverse complement.
CAGCTCAGGTCATGATCCCAGGGTTGTGGGATGGAGTCCTGTGTCCACCGGTTCTGTGCTGTGAAGGCTGCTTAAGATTCTAGCTCCCTATGCCCCTCTCCTTGCTCATGCACACTCTTTCTGAAATAAAAAAACCAAACCAAACCAAACAAAGACAAAACTCATTTTCATGGCTGCTATGTGAAGAATGGTGACAGAGCATGAGAGATGGGGAGGCCCACTGCGTAGGAAACTGTTACAGAAAATCCAGGTTCAAGGTGATGGAGCCTGAACCAGGCCAGTGTTTATGAGGATGGTAGGGACAGATAGAGATTCAAGAGACAGTAAGGTGGGGGTGAGGAAGGGGGTGGAATTGGGGGAAAGTGGTTAAAAGATACAAACTTCCAGTTATAAGGTAAATGAGTGCTAGACTGTAATGTATAACATGATGACTATAGTTGATACCTTTGTATGATATATAGGGAAGATGTTAAGAGAGTAGATCCTAAGAGTTCTTATCACAAGGAGAAATTTGTTTTCTTTTGTTTTTATTGGATCTATGAGATGATGGATGTTAACTAAGCCTATTGTAGTACTAATTTCACAATATATGTAAATACATGGATATTTCAGCTGAGACCTGAATGATGAAGACAGAGACAGCCACAAAAAGAATTGAGGGGGAATGTATTTTTTTCTTCCTTTAAACAAATATTTTTAATTTTTTAAAGTAAACTCTACCCCCATCTCGGGGCTCAAACTCACGACCCCAACATCAAGAGATGTGTCCTCGGGGCGCCTGGGTGGCGCAGTCGGTTAGGCGTCCGACTTCAGCCAGGTCACGATCTCGCGGTCCGTGAGTTCAAGCCCCGCGTCGGGCTCTGGGCTGATGGCTCAGAGCCTGGAGCCTGTTTCCGATTCTGTGTCTCCCTCTCTCTCTGCCCCTCCCCCGTTCATGCTCTGTCTCTCTCTGTCCCAAAAATAAATAAACGTTGAAAAAAAAAAAAAAAAAAGAGATGTGTCCTCTACCAACTGAGCCAACCAGGCACCCTGGAGGAAGGTACTTCATGCAGAGAAAAAAAAAAAAAAAAAAAAGTGCAAAGACTCAGGAATAGGAATGGGCTTTGGGTGTACAAGGAGCACCAAGAAGGCTATTGTGACAGAGGCATATTGAGTAAGGGAGAAAGTGGTAGACTTGAGGTCACAGTGGAAGGAAGGGAGGGAGTTGGCTGTGGTAAAGACTATGGATTTTATTCTAAGAGGAATTGCCTAGAAAGGCACCGAGGGTTTTCCCATGGAGGGAAAAGCAACATGTGTTTATATGTTTGAAAAGATCCCATCCGCTGCTGTTTGGAGAAAGGACTGGATTGTAGGGGGACAGAGTGGAAGCCCGGAATCCAGTGTCATTAGGAGACTACTACTGAGATCCAGGGAGAGACGATAGGCTGCTAGCTCTAGGGTGTGGGGTGGAGACGGAGAGAATAGATCCAAATTACGTTTTGTAGGCAGACAGAACAGGTTTTGATCGTGGGTTAGATGTGGTAAGTAAAGAAGGAATCAAGGGTATGGTGGTGCATTTACTGAAATGAAGACAGGAGAAAAACAGGTGTATATGGTGTTGGAGAAGGAGATTAAAAGCTCTGTTTTGGAGAAAGTAAGTTTGACATGCCTGCTAGGCATCTGTGTGGTGATATCAGAAGAACAAATGGAGACAGTCTGGAGTTCAGGGGAGAAAGGCAGGCTAGAGATACAATATTAGGAATCAGCATATAGCTGATAATCAAGCCATGGGATTAGAAAAGATGGTAAAGAAAAAAAAAAGATAAAGTCCTCCCCACATTGAGAGGTCTGGTTGAGGAAAAGGGAGTTAGCAAAGGAGGAGCCGATAAGTATGAAGTAACGAGTATGAAGTAGACGTATGAAGAAACGAGGGGAGTGTGTTGTGGAAAAAGAGGATTTCAAGGAAGGAGGGTTACCTGTATCAGAGGCTCAATAAATGAGTGTCAGCTGCCCCGTGATGAAGCAATGCCAAGTGAAATAGTGCTCTGGAAGCTGGAAGACCATTACAGCATCTCTACAAATTGTCCCTGTAAGCTTAGAGTTGTTAAGGCGAAAGAGAGAAAGGACCATAAAGCTTCTTTTAAGTATCAAATGAGATTATGGCCGAAACGCATTCTGTAAGCCGCCTAGTCCTGTGATAACGTCACTGTTGGGTTTTTATTAATGAGCTGGCGATTAGAATTAAGACCACCGGTGAGGGAGAGCGCATAAGACGTACAGAAAGTTGTCAAGAAGGAAATTTCATAATGAAGAAAACTCCTGAGAGCTTGCGTCAAAACCAGGCTTGGGGTTAGGCGAGAGATACGGGAGCAATGCTGCGCTTCATTTAGAATTTAACTCTGCGGCGATAGCAGTAAGAGAAACAGGGCGGATGGAAAACTCAAAAGCTGAGAAGGAGGAAGTCCGGCCCCAAACGTGAGATTTCTCTGGCTCCGCCTCCCTCCTCCACGGGCCAATTAGGGTCCAACTGGCAGGACGGAGAAAGAGGGCGGAGCCTGAGGTCCGTTAATAACCGCTAAGCCCCGTTCAGTTATTCATTTGATTCCTTTCCCTCCGAGGGTTCACTGTTGCTGCTCCCACAAAACTTTGGGAGGGCATACCACTTTGGAAAAAGCTCTGGCAGTTTCATATAAAAGTAAATGTGTACCTGTTCGATGACTCAGCAGTTTCTCACCAAGGTATTTATTTTTGTTTATTTTTAATGTTTGTTTATTTTTTAGAGACAGAGTGTGAGCAGGGAAGGGGCAGAGAGAGAGGGAAACCAAGAATCTGAAGTAGGCTGTCAGCACAGATCCCGACGCGGGACTGGATCTCACCTGGAGATCATGAGCTGAGCCAAAGTCTGAAGCTTAACCAACTGAGCCATTCAGGTGCCCCTCACTGAGGTATTTATTTTTAAAAATTAAAGCATAAACCCACAGAAAGCCCAGATATCCATCAACAGTAAAATGGAAAACTAGTACAGTATATCCATACGGATGGAATACTACTTAGCAATAAAAAGGAACCAACTACTGAAAGAGCAACGTGGATGAATCTCCAAATAATTACGCTGAAAGAAACCTGTACACAAATAATACATATTGTATAATTCCATTTACAAGAAGTTTTAGAACAAACTAAATTTATGGTGAAAACCAAGTTAGAGCAGAGTTGCCTGAGGATTGAGGGTGGGAATTGAGTGGTGCAAAGTGACCTGAGGAAACTTTCTAGGTGATGATAATTATGTTCTTAGAACTGTGCAATGAAGAAAATGTCCCATAGCTTCTAGCCACATGCAACTACTGAGCATTTGAAGTGTGGCCAGTACGACTCAAAAATTGAATTTTAGGGCACCTGGATGACTCAGTCAATTGAGCATTGAACTTTGGCTCAGGTCATGATCCCACGGTTCTTAGGTTCAAGCCCCACCTCAGGCTATGGGCTGACAGCGTGAAGCATGTTTCCCTCTCTCTATCTCTGCCCCTCCTCCGCTCGTTCGCACGGGCGCACTCTCTCAAAAAAATAAATAAAAAATAAAAGAAAACCTTTAGAAAAACAAAACTGAAGCTTAAATTTCATTTAATTTTAATTCATTTGAATTTAAAATTAGCCACATGTGGCTGGTAACTACCATATACAGCATGGTTTATATCCTGATAAGGACTTGGCTGCACAGATACATGTGTTTGTCAAAACTCTTCTCATGATAAGCGTAAGAGTTGTGCATTTCATCATTTGTGAAGTTTACATTAAAAAGATAAGCATCAGGGCACCTGGGTTCCTCCGTCCAACTTCAGCTCAGGTCATGATCTCACAGCTCCCGAGTTCGAGCCCCGCGTTGGACTCTGTGCTGACAGCTCAGAGCCTGGAGCCTCCTTCCGATTCTTTGTCTCCCTCTCTCTCTGACCCTCTCTCGCTCATGCTGTGTCTCTCTCTGCCTCTCAAAAATGAATAAACATTTAAAAAAAATTTTTTTTAAGACAAGCATTAGGGGGTGCCTAGGTGGCTCAGTCGGTTAAGCATTGCACTTTGGCTCAGGTCTTGACCTCAAGGTTCCTGAATTGGAGCCCCACATCAGGCTCTCTGTTGTCAACATAGAGCCTGCTTCAGATCCTCTGTCTCCCTGTTTCTCTGCCCCTGCCCCCCTCAAAAATAAATAAACTTAAAAGGGGGGAGGGGACTTGAAAAAAAAAGATAAGCTTTAGGGCAACTGGCTGGATCAGTCAGTAGAGCATACTTGACTCTTGATCGTGGGGTCATGAGTTCAGTCCCCACATTGGGTGTGGAGCCTACTTAAGAAGAAAAAAGCATAAACCCTAGTTAATGCTATGCATGTTAAAGTGTTTAGACATGAAATGTACTGTTGTCTGCAACTTCAAAATGCATAATAGATGGATTCACGAATGTTGAGATGGACAGATGATCAGACATGATAAAACATTAATTGTAGCATCTTGGTGGTGGGTTTATGGGTGTTCACTGTACAATTCTTTCAACCTTTCTGTTTATGTTGGAATATGTTCAGAATAAAATGCTGGAGTTCTCAAGGGCTGAGAGGAGAAAGGAGTGGGGAGTTATTTTCTCATGGGTACAAACTTTGTTTGGGATGATGAAAATTTTCTAGAACTAGTGGTGATGGTTATGCAATGCTTGAAAGTACTTAATGGCAATGAGTTGTACACTTAAAAATGGTTAAGGGGCACCTGGGTGGCTCAGTCAGTTAAGCATCCGACTTCAGCTCAGGTCATGATCTCATTCATGAGTACAAGCCCCGCGTCGGGCTCTGTGCTGACAGCTCGGAGCCTGGAGCCTGCTTCGGATTCTGTGTCTCCCTCTCTCTCTCTGCCCCTTCCCTGCTTGTGCTCTCTCTCTCTCTCTCTCTCAAAAATAAACATTAAAAAAAAATTTTTTTTTAATGGTTAAGATGCTGGGGCACCTGGGTGGTCGATCAGTTAAACATCAACTTCAGCTCAGGTCATGGTCTCGCAGTTCCTGAGTTTGAGCCCCATGTCGGGCTCTGTGCTGCCATCTCAGAGCCTGGAGTCTGCTTCAGATTCTGTGTCTCCCTCTCTCTCTGCTCCTTCCCCATTCGTGCTCAGTGCCTCTCTGTCTCTCAAAAATAAATAAACATTAAAAAATGGTTAAGATGGTAAAATTTTGATGTTATTTACATTGTACAATTTTTTTTTTTAAGTTTGAAAGCCAAAAGGAAAAAAAAACACTCGGGGAAAATCCATGTGGAAGTGTCTGTGCCTTCTCTAGAGGCAGTTAAGGGTACTGCACAGAAAGAAAGGGGAAGGAAGCAGGCTGTTTGTCGGTGTGCTGGGCCCATTTTGAGCAAAGGGTAGCGGGAAGAAAGAACAGAGGCTTTAGAAACAGACCTGGGTTCATAATCCTAGCTCTTTTCACGTTGTAGTTGTGACTGTACTTGTTTCTTAGTGCTGTTGCTGCTGTAACAAATTACCACAAATTTAGTGACTTAAAGCGACATAATCTATTATCTTGCAGTTCTAGAGGTCTGACATGTGTCTCACTGGGCTAAAATCAGGACCTGTGTTCATTCTGTAGATTCTAGGGAGGAAGAACCTACTTTCTTGCCATTTCCAGCTTCTAGAAGCCTCCTGTATTCTATGTCTTGATTCATGACCCTTTTCTCTGTCAAAGCCAGCAGTAACCTCTTCAAATCTTTCTCTGTTTCTCACACACACCTCTGCTTCTTTATCTCGTCTCCTGTTCTCTCTTGCTTTCCTGTTTGCTTTATAAGAATGCTTGTGATTCCATGGCCCACCCAAAAATCCAGGATAATCTTTCCATTTCAGGATCCTTAATTTATCACATCTGCAAAATCTCTTTTGCCATGTAAGGTAACATATTCATAAATTCTGGGGATTAGGATGAGGGCATCTTAGGGAGACCATTATTCTGCCTACCACAGTGATGTTGAGATTTTTCCCATGCCACTGGGGACTGATATGTCAAGATAGAACTGAAGAGGAAAAATATTTCTCCTGATTTTTTTTTCTAACAGTTTTATTGAGATATAATTCATATGCCAAAAAATTTGCCCATTTAAAGCATCAGTTCAATGGTTTTTAGTATAGCCACAGAGTTCTACAATCAATGAAAATTTTCATCTTTGACCATTTTTATATATGAGGAAACAAAGTAAACTTGCTTAGAGTAACATCTAACTGGCAGGGCTGGGTCATGGCAGCAGCTGTCAGGAGCTGAGCTTCCAGTCCAGGCCTGGATTCCCTTCATGAAATTAGACGAGTCACCTGGGAGCAGTGTGGCATAATAGTTAAACAGCAGGTGTTCACGCTGGGTTAGACTTGGGTTCAAGGCTTTGCTTTGCTATCTACAAGCTATGTGATCTTTGGTAAAATCTCCTGGAGCCTTGGTTTCCTCATTTGAAAAATGAGGACAAGCCAATAAAGGAGGGGGCTGACTCACCAGTAAGATCCCTTCCAGCTATGTAATTAGAAGCGTCAATGAGGGGGTTGAAAAGATAATTAAAAATACATTCTCTGAGCAGCCAGTGCATTTGACAAAAGGGATACGAACTCCCTGAAGACAGAGGCTCACATGCTTCCTTTGTACTCCCTGAGCACCTGACACAGGTCTAGGAATTCCTGAACGATGGGCCTCAGCCTGCTTGGAGACAAATGCATAAAATGACCCTTACAGAGGCAGAGAAGGATGAAAAGAGGGGTAGGGGGCGGGGGCAGAGGAAGCTACAGGCCTTTGGGTGGTCGGCCCAGGGGTCCAGGAATCGGCAAGCGCCAGGTGAAGGTAAACACGGGTGGGAGGGATCAGAGGCAGCTCATCCCCCAAGGCCAAGTTCAGCCGCTGTGTGGGGGCTAAAGCAGAGAAAAAGTGTGTTGGAGGCACCGTTCTGAAAACAAATCTTCAAGCCGCGTTGTGTGACGCGACACCACGCATCGCCTTGCTGCAGCCCTCCGCCCCTTTCCACTTCCACTGGTCCACCGGCTTTGGTATGCTCGCCCACCACTATAAGCCTCCTGCCTCCAGCTTGCGATTGGTACAGCCCAAGCTCTGGGAGTTGGAACCCAATGAAAGACACGCCCGTTGTCACGCCCCTGCCTCTGATTGGCTGGAGAATTTAAAGATCCGGCCGGTGATAGGATGATTCTCTACTCCTAGATTTGAAAGTTCCTAGTGCTCAAGTTTAGTTAACTGGCTGGCTCTGCTCAGCGCGTTCCTCCGAGTGCCGGTGCAAGTGAGTGTCCACGCGATCCCGGAGGTGGGAGACAAAGTTCTGCTTTTTTCAAAAGGTCTCTGCCGGGAGGGTGCAGACGAGTGGGTCAGACGGAAGAAACAGGGATTCCTGGGCCCCAGGATCCCTCGAGATTTTCGCTGGCAAATATTCTCCACCCTATGCCCACTTTAGAGATTGTGAAGAAGAGTCAGAGCTGCGGAATCACACTAACCCTGACTCCTACCAGTCGTTGTAGCCCCTCAGTCTGTTTCTATTTCTGTACACGGGAAATAGATTGACCTGGCTGCATATAAACTGGTGAACATATCTGGAGGAAAGAAGGTGCTTATTACAAGTCAGCCCCCTGCTCATCCCTCCTCGTGCGCTTCCCCTTCTTCTTTGGGAGAGGACTGAGGATTCCTTTGTCCGCCCTGGGCCTCTTGGAAACAGGTTTCTCTTTTGTTACGGAGCCTGCTTGTCAGACAGCCGAGGCTCTCCAATCCTGGGTGCATTTGATGCTGCCCATCCACCATTCTGGAAATTACTGCGTAGGAGAGTAATGTCTCTGTGAATTCTGGTTGGCCCAGGTCTCTCACCGTCTCCATGACCTCTTTGTGTTACCAGTGACAGCCTCCGTGACCTTATTTGGCGTTGACCGGGCTCCCGTCAAAGTCTCTATACCACCTATTATGCCCCTGAGTCCTCGTGACCCCTGTGCTTCCGGCCTCTTGCAGACCTCCGGAGGCGGTGGAGATGCTGTCGGGCACCCAGGCAGCGCCAGTGGAATTCGAGGACGCAGAGCTGCGGTGTCGCGTGGCTGTGGAGGAGCTGAGCCCCAGCGGGCAGCCGCGAAAGCGCCAGGCCCTACGCACCGCGGAGCTGAGCCTGGGACGAAATGAGCGCCGCGAGTTGCTGCTGCGGCTGCAAGCGCCTGGGCCCGCGGGGCGGCCGCGCTGCTTCCCTCTGAGGGCGGCGCGCCTCTTCACGCGCTTCGCAGCGGCCGGGCGCAGCACACTATGGCTCCCAGTCGACGGCGCTCCCCGCGCGGGCGCTGTGCAGCTGCTGCTCTCCGACTGCCCCCCCGACCGCCTGCGACGCTTCCTGCGCACGCTGCGTCTCAAGCTGGCCGCAGCCCCGGGCCCTGGACCGGCCTCCGCCCGCGCACAGCTGCTTGGCCCGCGGCCCCGAGACTTCGTCACCATCAGCCCAGTGCAGCCGGAGGAGTTGCGGCGCGCGGCGCCCACCGGCGTCCCGCACGCCACGCCCGTGAAGCGGCCGAGGGAGCTCCGGGCGAGATCTGAGCCCAGCAACGTGAGGACCGGAAAGCGGGGACGCCTTAGGGAGTGGTTGTGCCACTGAGATGGAAGAGACCCAGGAGGTCCAAGTTTGGGGTTGGGGGGAGGATGGTGGCAGTATTCGAGGAGGTTGCTGGTTATCTCAGAGGAGATGCCCATCAGAGGTAGGAGGATGACAGAGAGATGAGGGTTGTGCGTATTTCCCATAGTGCAATTCCTGAGTAAACTAGAATGGGAAAAGAGGCCCAGGTCACGTTAAAAGGGAAAGAGAAGGAGGCCTAGAAAGAAAGGTGACTTTAGAAGAAAAAGTAGGAAGCTATTCAGCCTGGAGAAGGAGAGAAGCTTTTGAAAAAAAGAATTGGTCAGCAGTGTCTGGGCAGCCAACGGGTCTGATCATATTCGGGGGGGGGGGGGGGGGGGGCGGTGTGCAAAGCCTGGTGGGTTTGTGAACTGGGGCAGATGGATGGTAGACTACAGGGGTTCAAGACTAAGCTGGTGAAAGGATGGAGATGGAACAAGAAAGGGGCCCTGTCCAGGCAGGGTTTTGCTGGGGTATTTTGTTTTGTTTACTTTTTTTTTTTTTAAGTAGGCCTCACATCCATTGTGGGGCTTGAACTCAGGACTCTGAGGTCAAGAGTCACATGCTCCACCAACTGAGCCAGCCAGGCACCCCATTGCTGGGGTATTTTGAAGTGAGAGAGACAGGTTTGTGACAGAAAGAGAAGTGAGAAGGAAGGACCTGTGAGAGAACCAGGAGATTTAGGGAAACCAGGGGAGGGAGCTGAGGGAGGTCTGGACCTCCCTTAGACCTACTTAATGCAGTAATCAGGGCACCAGGGATCAGTGGAGGGGCTTCAAGGAGTGAAGCCAGCAGAGACCTAGCATTGTGCGCAAGCTAAGAAGGGAGGGGCAATGCCTAAGGGGTGGTAGGAAGCTCTGAGTCCTGTCCCCCTATAGGAAGCCCCAAAGTGGCCCTTGCCTGTGAAGAGGCTGAGCTTGCCCCCAAGCAAACCACAGCTTTCTGAAGAACAGGCTGCTGTGCTGAGGGTTGTCCTGAAAGGCCAGAGCATCTTCTTCACTGGGAGTGCAGGTAGTGGAGGGCAGAATAGGGGCTGGGGGAACGGAGGTGGGATACAGTGGAGGAGCAGGTGACCCTGACTTTACCCTCTGCCCAGGGACAGGGAAGTCTTATCTGCTGAAGCGTATCCTGGGCTTGCTGCCTCCCACAGGTACTGTGGCTACTGCCAGCACTGGGGTGGCAGCCTGCCACATCGGGGGTACCACTCTCCATGCCTTTGCAGGTAAGTAGGAACCTCTAGGGCTTGAGCTGGAAGCAAGCCAGGCCTCTGAGAAGGGAGGGAGAGGGGGTCAGGGTTGGGCCAGGGCCACGGTCTCAGGCTAAATACTCTCTTTCACATCACTCACAGGCATTGGCTCAGGCCAGGCTTCTCTGGCCCAATGTGTAGCCCTGGCTCAGCGGCCAGCTGTGCGGCAGGGCTGGCTGAACTGCCAGCGGCTAGTCATTGATGAGATCTCCATGGTGGAGGCCGACCTGTTTGACAAGCTGGAAGCCGTGGCCAGGTGAGTATATGCAGTAAGGGCTGTGTTCTGGTGGTTTTCCATATGGAACCTGTCCATCCCAGCTCCTATAGTACCCCATGCTCCTCTCCAGAGCTATCCGGCAGCAGAACAAACCATTTGGAGGGATCCAGCTCATCATCTGTGGGGACTTCCTGCAGCTGCCACCTGTAACCAAGGGCTCCCAGCCCCCAAAGTTCTGCTTTCAGGTATCACTCACCCTCTAGCCCTGTCCTCCATAGATGTCTGCTCTTCTCCCTAATACCCCTATTCTCCCCACACCAGGCCAAGAGCTGGAGAAGATGTGTCCCAGTGACCCTAGAGCTGACTGAGGTGTGGAGGCAGGCAGACCAGACCTTCATCTCTCTGCTGCAGGCTGTCAGGCTGGGAAGGTGGGCCCTGGTGAACAGAGAAGGGGCCACAGATGAGGATCCAAGTGTGGGTCACAGGGGAACACAGGGATCCAGAGAAGGGGGAAAAAATGCTTCATGGCCCCATAGAAGATGGTCACTATGTGAGCACTGGGACCCTGCCTCCTCCAAGGTTGGGTCCCCATCACCCAGCACAGGCCCTGGCACAGAGTAGGTGTCAGGGAAGTGTGGGCACATGGACACACAAGAGGAAATCAGAGATGTTAACACTCCTATTTCACAGATGCCGAAACAGGGGTTCAAAGAGGTGAAGTACCTTGCCCAGAGTCACAGCCAATAAGTGCCTGGGCTGGGATTTGAACCTGGTCTGATTCTAAAGCCCAAGTTCCTTCCACTCTCAGAGCCTATGGAGTACTTGATGAGGGAAGGAGGTTGCAGACATGATCCCACCCCAGCTAGGACAAAAGGCTGAAATGCCAGGACTAGTCTAATGTGAGAGTGGACAGGAGGACAGGAAGGTGGAAGACATGGCCCAGAGCTGGGCTTTGAAAACCAGACTGAAATGGGATGGGGAGCAAGTGGTTGTGGTGAGGGGCTTTCTATGCTTAGAAACCCCTGTCAGACAGAGGAGGCAGGTAGGAAGGTGCATAGCATACACCAGCATGTGTGGGGAACAAGAGGAAGGCTGAGTGGCAGAGCAGTGAGAGATGGTCCCGTTTTTCCCCCTTCTTCCACCTGATTTGCTGTTGTTCCCAGGCTTTCTCGTGTGGAGGAAAGCTTGAGATAGAAACACCAGCTAGGGGCACCTGGCCGGGTCAGTCGGAGAAGCATGTGATTCTTAATCTTGAGGTCCCCAGTTCAAGCCCCACATTGGGTGTACAGATTTATTAAACTTTAAACACACACACACACACACACACACACACACACACACACACACACACATATATATATATATATATATATATATATATATATATATATATACATACACACTAGGTTTTTGTCCCCAAAGCAGCAAGCAAGAGGCTAGAAGATAGTAGCCTGGAGACTGATTTGATTATAGGCTACCAGTATGACAGGTTATCGACATCAACACCTTGTCTAGGTCCTTTAAACTTCTGGCCTATACTCATTCATCATATCCAACTTCCTCTGGAGCATTGGGGTGGGAGGGTGGCTAGCTCCTACCTGGAGGCATTCACAGGGAAGGGAGCCTGCCCATGATCATTCTCCATGTCTGGGGTCTGAGTGGGGAAGGGCAACTTGGTCAGCCTGGGGGCCAGCACATTTTGCCTGGTGACCCTTTCTAATCCCTAAGCCTGACCCATGGCCTATTGCTTGGGCCATATCAGCTCTGTGCCCTGCCTTCCCTGGTGTTCAGGGGGGTGCTCTGCCCTGACAGCCTAGCCTCTACAGGTGCTCAGATGAAGTGACCCACCAGCTCCAGGCCACAGCCTCCCATAAGGTGGGGCGAGATGGGATTGTGGCCACGAGGCTTTGCACTCACCAGGATGATGTGGCCCTCACCAATGAGAGGCGACTGCAGGAACTGCCAGGTGAGCAGGGAGCCAGGGCTGGGCAAGACCATCTGGGAGAAGCCGTCAGGCACATGTGGGCCCTCCTCCCCCAACAGCTTGGATATTTAGGCCCCTAACTTCTCTGGCCATAAAGGCATTTACATTTGTAGATGTAACTGTAACTTGGAGAGGCAGGACTTTGAATGGGTCAAGGTCACCGAACTAGTAAATGTTGGAAGTAAGACTTGAACCCAGGCTCCTGATTCAAAAGCCCTGGCTTGCCTGAACTGTCCCCACTACCTCCTTCCATACCCTGGTCTAATATATGTTTTTGGAAACTGAACCACAAGTCAGTGACGTGTAATCTGTTTGCCCAACTCTTTTTTCCTAGGTGAGGTACACAGCTTTAAGGCCATGGACAGTGATCCCGAGCAAGCCCGAACCCTGGATGCCCATTGTCCTGTTAGCCAGATCCTTCAACTAAAGCTGGGGGCCCAGGTGAGTTGGGAAGCAGGGCCAAGACCCTGAAAGCCTGGGCCTCTCCTGTCCTTGCACCTCTCCTCAGGCTGCTTCACAGCCAGAAAGCCTAGCTGTGACCCCAGTGAACTCCCTCCCTCCCGCTTCTACCCACCTTCCTGTCTTCAGCCTCCCACTGCCCTCCTCTTGCTAGGCCTGGGAGCACCAGCAGCAATGCTTTGGACAAGTCCCTTTCTCTTGCTGAAGATCAGTTTCCACATCTGTGTAGTGTGAAAGAGCCCTGCTTCTTCCCATGGTGTTGGGGTGGGCCAAATGGGAGACTTGCCTTGGGTTCCGAAGGGCACTTAAGGGCTGGAGAGGGGTGGCAGGACCTGGGGCTGTCCCTCATGATTGCGGCCCATACACATATCACATAACAGACATGATCATTTTCAGAGCCATGTGAGGTCTGTTACATTATTGCTCTTTCCCTCTTCCTGAGGCAAACAGCAAATGTCATTCCACTTTGACATTAGGTGCAACTGAGACCGGGGAAAATAAAGCAGCTTGCCATAGGGGTCACAGTCAGCAAATGGCAGAGTTAAGGATTAGGTCTTAGTGCCCCTCCATGAGTGCCCCCCAGCCTCCTGGGGGACTGCTACAGCAAGTCTGGAACTGAGGCAGGGCATAGGAATGGGCTGTTCTCCATGGGTCAAGTCCTCTTTCTCTTGCAGGTGATGTTGGTGAAGAACTTAGCGGTGTCCCGAGGCCTGGTGAATGGTGCCCGTGGGGTGGTTGTTGGGTTCGAGACAGAGGGGAGAGGTAGGCAGTGGGGGAGCAGTCCTACAGCTTGGGTTTGTGGCAGGGCCCCGGGGTATGTGAGGAGGAGAAGGCCTGCTCCTCACCTCTGAGCCCTGAAGCAGGGCTGAAAGGTGGGATTTCTCCACACCTCCCTCAGGGCTGCCCCAGGTGCGGTTCCTGTGTGGAGTCACCGAGGTCATCCATGCTGACCGCTGGACGGTGCAGGCCACTGGCGGCCAACTCCTCAGTCGGCAGCAGCTGCCCCTCCAGCTGGCCTGGGCAATATCTATCCACAAGAGCCAGGTGAGCAGTCAGTGCGGGGGATGGGGACAGAGCAGGGCAGACGGGGGGACTGAATAGACCTAAGGCATGTTGAAGGGGGTTCTTAAAAGCTTTATGGAGGTTGAGTTTGCTCTGGATAGAAAGTTCCAGACCATCGCTTCTCAGCCTTTTGGCTAAGATCAAGTGTAGTCAGAGTTCCACACCAGTGGCAGAATTAACCTTTCTTTAGTGCATTTCCCATCCTGCTTCCTCTCCCTTTCCCAAACACATAATCTCCTATTCTGCCATTTTGTGAGGCACTACCAGATGTTAAATTTAATCCTTACAACTGTGCGAGGTATAGATGTGATCATCATTCCTATTCTACAGAAGAGAAAACTAAAGCTCAGAGCAGTTAAGTAACTTGCCCAAGGTTACACAGAGAGTGAGAGGCAGATCCAGGATTCATTTCCATGCTTGTCTGACCCAGACCTGTGCTCTTTCTTTTCGCCACCATCCCTCTACTGAATTTGTGTCTCTTGGACCTCCTCCCACTCAGACACTCAGCCGCTGTCAATCTGTCCCTCTGCCTTGAGAATCTCTAGACTGGGTGAGGAGCTCCAGAGGCAGTAGCTGGACTGGTGTAGGTGGGATCAGGCTCTTGGGCACAAGGGATTTCAGGTTGAGCTGGCTCCAGCTATGTCTCCCCATTCCCCCAGGGCATGACCCTGGATTGCGTGGAGATCTCTCTGGGCCGAGTGTTTGCCAGTGGCCAGGCCTATGTGGCCCTTTCCCGGGCCCGCAGCCTGCAGGGCCTGCGTGTGCTGGACTTTGATCCCATGGTGGTTCGCTGTGACCCTCGTGTGCTGAGCTTCTATGCCACTCTGCAGAGGGACAGGGGCCTCAAGATGGTAAGATGGAATCACCTGATGGTGGGCCATATAGCGTGGGAAGCCTGGGAACTATGACAGAGGGAAGGCCAAGGGATCCTGGGGTAGGGATGGCAGAGCCTTCTCTGGCTCTGTTGGGAACAGGGGCAAGAAGAAGGAGATGCTGGCCCCTGGGCTGTGGCCTTAGGGGACAGCATGAACCGATGTCTGGCTTTCTCTGTCTCTGATCCAGAAGTCTCCAAATGATGATGAGGCAGCCTCAGACCAAGAGAATGAGGACCCAAACCTTTGAGCCTCAAAGAGAAGACAAATGATGGTCTCCCCTACTTCTTCCTCCCTAGTGGGCCAGGGCCTCTGAAGATAACTTGGGGAAGATAGTCAACCCTTTCTCCTTCGTTAGGGCTCTCAGCCTCCTGGTCTTTCCTGGTCCAGGTTCAAGGGAGACTACTTCTTACCCCTTTTCCAGCTCTGCCTCAGTTTCTCCCTTTGCCCTGGGTAAGCTACTTCCAGGGACAGGAGTAACCCTTTCTGTGCCAACTGAGAAAGGGCTTATGGTGGCACCTGGTGTTATAGGACAAAGCTCTCTGCGAGGGCTAGCCCAGGGCCACACGGTTGTGAATGCTGCCCTCTTTGGGCTGCAGAGAGGAGAGGCAGTGAAGACAGGTGCTTCAGGAGCAGGAACAGGCTATAACAGTCCTGAACTGGGAGACTCAGGCCAAATACAGGCCCCACACAGAGAAAGGAACCTGGGGTTATCATCACAGCTAGGCCCAGGATAGCACAAGCCAGGACACACACTCTCCTGAGCTTAACCTGAGAACACACAATGCAAACCATGTGCCTGTTATCTTAAGCTCCCTTTTTGGAGAAGAAATCATATTTAGGGGTATTGAGATGGATGTTCTCAGATCATATTTATTTAGGACAAATAAACTTGTGAATTGTGTAAGGACTCTGAGTTGAGTCTTCTGCTCTCCTTAAGAAGGCATCCCATGGGGCTCAGTTCGTTAAGCGTCCAACTCTTGATTTCCACTGAGGTCATGATCATGGTCATGAGGTTGATCCCCACATTGGGCTTTGCACTGGGCATAGAGCCTGCTTAAGATTCTATCTCTCCCTCTCCCTCTGCCCATCTCTCACTCTCACATGCTCACTCTCTCTCAAAGGCACATCCCTGCCTGAGGCACTGGCTATAAGTGTTGCCATGGACCTCTCCCCGTGGGTACACACAGAGGTGTTTGTTTACATCACGATGGCTGAGCTCACGGTACCCTTATATGAGCTTTTATTAGGATCACCAGTTATTTGGAAAGCTGAGTTACCCAAGATTGAGACTCACAACGAAATGACAAGGTGAATCACTGTTGCCCAATAGTCAGACAAAGGCACACAAGAGAATTCACATGGTAGGAAATGGGCCTGTCACAATGACTGAGTGCTGGGGATCTCAGTTGCAACTTTTTTATTTTGTGCCTTGCTGAGTCTCCAGCTTGAATGTTCCAATTGGGAAAGGATCATCAGCAAACTAACTTCAGTTGTTCAAAGAGTCAGGTGGAAATTGCTGAAGGGGCCCTTACAGTTTGGCTAAAACTAAGGTTCCCTGCTTATGAGTAAATGTATTTTAAATATGAAGTTGACAACGGTAAGGAGTGAAACCATGCTGGTTGCAGGAAGACATGAATTCTGGGTACCTGAGAGCATTTATCCTTGTCTTCCAAGAGCCAGCAGAGGCCCCAGCACACAGAGCAGGTGCTCAAGGAGTGTCTAGTTAAATGGTGGAGACCATGGGTAGGGCAGCTCAGTGCTATGGTGCTTCGGAGGAGCTATGGATCCTCAGACCTTCCCCATGGGCTTCATGGAAGAGGCAGGGTTACAGCTTGTGGAGAATTAGACTGACAGGGGACAGACCTGGCTTTCCATCTGATTTTGCCACTCGCCAGCTGTGTAACTTTAGGCATGTTACACAGCCTCTCGGGGGGGTTTCTTTATCTGTAAAGTGCAGGTGGTAACTGTGACTTTCTTGTAGGGTTGTTAGGAGAAAGGCCAGCCACATGGCAGGAACTCGGTCAGGAGCTGTCATTAACATTTATGATCACTAACGATTATCACCATAATATCTGGTTCCTACACTCCTTTGGCAGACAAGATGTGGAGCCTCAGAGGGGTGCCAGCCTCACCCCTGTACAACCCCTGCCTGTCTCCCTCTTGTCACCACTTTTCCTGATCTTGAGGAGTTGATTGTTTTTCTGTAGCTTGAACCCTTTTCTTTGCCCCAAATAGAAAACACTCCTAGGAGGAACCAAGCCCATCAGAGTGACCCCCCACCCACCCACAGTGGGCAATCATGGTGGTCTTTAAATGTAGTGCTGTTTGAAAGTCAGTGTTTCCCATCTGCCTATATGACATAGCCCTCCTTGCAGAACCAGCTCTGAGCTGATCTCACCATGCCCTGCCCTCAAGGGGCTTACTGGTCTGGCTGCACTTGCTTTTTTCACTCTTTTCACTTAACACAATTTGGGGACCATCCAGTTCAGCACAGATAGCACTTGCTTGTGCTTCCTAGCAGCTCTGCACCTTGGGGGTTCTTGGATGGAAACAGAAGAACTTGACTCAAGATAATGAGCAGGAAAGGAAGGTAATGGAAGGCTAGCTCAAAGAACTGATATGAAGCCCAGAAACCCAAGCTTGGATACAAGTGAGAACCAGAGAAGCTAGAACAAATGGCAAGAGTGGAGCCGGGGGCAGAGGGCTGGGGGAAGTTCTGTGTCCCCTGGACACAAGCACAGCCATCAGGGAAGGAATCCTGTATTTTCCCGCCTCCTTGCTTCACTCAGCCCACACCTAAAGGCAGGTGCAGGTATGTGGCTGGTGGGGCTTGGTCTCCAATGCAAGCCCTGCAGCTACTAGCAAGAGTACCTAGCAAGAGGTTGGATATACCATCAAGGTACGAAAGGGACCAGGGCTTCTGCCAAGAGATGAATGTCCCATCATCCCCCAGAGCCAGGCTGTTGAAGATGTTTGAGGATCCTGGCAATGCAGTCATTTCTTCTGCATCCTCTCCTGGGGCTCTCCTCTCTGACCGCTCCCCTACTACACACTAGTAGGCATGTCCCACTACCCCCAGATTTTTTCCCCTCCCCCAAGGACTGATTTTAGCTTTCCCTGGTCTCATATGGACTTGCCCTGCTTAAAGATGTCTTCCTCACGGGACTGCCTGTATACCAGAAAGTCCCTTCTTGATGTTCTCCAGAAGGCTCCAGAGAAAGGCACACTTGTCCCCTGTGAGGAGGAGCTGCCCTCAGGCCAGAGGGATATGTGTAAGGAACCTCACAGTCCTTTATGTTCTTGGCATCTAATTTAATCTAACTTCAAACCTATATCCCTGAGGGCGTAGGGAAACCCCATCTTAGAATTGAGGGCTCCCCATTCACCCCTGGCATCACACAGGCTGGGAGTAGGGCTTGCAAGAGCAAGTCTCTTGTGTCCATGGCCTCATGGTGGCTGCTGACACCCACAGTGACAAGCTCCATAGGCTTTGACTCTACCCAGGCCCTAGGGAAAGGTAAGGGTGGAGGAGAGGTCATAGCCTCTCCAGGAGCCTCACACTCTGCCCTCCAGAGCCCTGCCACCTCCTTGTGGTTCTCCCAGGGCACCTTCACTCACCCCTCACCCCTCCCTAGTTTTGGAAACCCTCCTCTCTCTGCCTCTCCTTCCCCCCGGCATAATCCCCTCAAGAAACTGGAAGCAAAAGCCAGGAGAGTGTGTTCTCAGGTAGCCTCTGGATTTGAGGCAAAGAAGCCCAAAGGCCTAGTGACCCTGCTTAGAATATGGGGGTGTGGTGGACAGGTAATTATGGTCAGAACAGAGAAAATATCTCCAGTAATCACTGTCATTCTGGGATAAAAGAGACTTCCCGCCCAGCCTGTGTGTTCATTCATGCATTGATTCCACAAATATTTACCTATTGAGCACCTATAATGTTCCAGGTGCTGGGCTAGACCCTGAAGACCCCAGTGAACCAGAAAGACATGGCCCTGGGATGCTTAGGGTGAATACAGGGAGACAGATTTATAAACAAGCAAGCAACTAACTAAGTGATCAAATAAGGAGTACCTGTGGGTGAGGAGAGCTCACTTAGAGGATAGTTGGAGAAAGGGACTGGGAGGTGGGTGCCTTTCCTCTGCATACCTCCCCGACTTGGGCTAACCTGAGATGTCCAGATTAACCCCTCATGACTCACCTCAAACATCACCTCTGTTCCCAGGACCTAGCCCTGCCCCTTTCTAGAAAAAAGGCTCCAGTCTCAGCACATCCACTGTGTTGTCCTTGCCTGTGGGTCTGTCTCCTGCACCAGAAAGCTCCTCAGAACAGGATTGAGGCCCCTGCTTCCTGCAACCGGTGCACCCAGCCCAGCACAGGGACTGGGGCAGGCCAACAGCATGGAATGAACAAAGGATGAAAGAATGCAGAGATCCCGCAGTTAGGGGCCCAGGGGGCTTCCCACCTGCCTGAGCATGCTGTCCAGGTGATGGGGGTTCCTGTGCCACTGCTTGGGAGACCTTCTGTGTCCCCTCTAGTTGCCTAGTCATGGGCATTTCCCATCCTTCTCCCCTCCACTCTCCAGAGGAAGGCTGGAGAGAAGTTTATCAGGTGGACAAGTTGGAGAAAGCCATTTAGGAAAAGGGAACTGTGCAGTACAAAGGCATAGAAGTGTGAAAGATGGAGCTTGACATCCCACTTTAATACACTGGAAGCAAGAGAAAATGGCTGTTGGGGGAGGCAGACATATTCCTGAGGGGGCTCAACACAGGGGTGAGAGCCCCTCCTGGAGCTAAGAGGGGCTCCTGTGAGTCCCACTTTCTGCCGCCCCACCCCCCTCTTCTGTGCCTGAAGATGGAGCACTCAGTAGTGACCTGCCTCCGATGGTAATTAGCAATTCACAAGTCTGTCTCCTCCTGGAATGAGGTGGAGCCTTTGGGAGCAAGAGACCTGGCTTCGATGTCTTTGCGTCCCCACAGCACTCAGCATGATGGACTTCAGAAAGGAGATACTTCATAAAATGTTTGATAAATGAAAGAAAAGGTCCCCTGAGAGGCAGGGATGTTTACTCTGATTTTGCAGACGAGGTAGCTGAGTCCTGGGGAGCTAGGCAGTAGCTGGGCTGGAACTAGAACTCCGTGCCCTGCCCCCCAGTCTTCCTGGAGGTGTCCAGAGGAAGTGAAATGTGGGGCTGAGTTGGCAGATGGAGTGCCCAGCTGCACCCTACCCTCAGCGGGGCGGGGGGGGGGGGGGGTGCCCAGGGGAGGGCTTAGCTCAACATGATCACATCTTTCCTGAGGTCCTGGCATATTTTGCCCACCTCCACAGGGCCAATGGTCATGCTCAGACCCCCAATCCCAGAATAATAGGCCCTTCCGCTCCCCAAGCACTACACACTAAAGACCACTAGGTGGCACTAAGTGGTCATTTAGTCCCTTCCCAGAGACCTGGCACGTCCTTTGTCTCCTTGCTGTGCTGGGGAGGGGCTCGTGGACACCTCAGGAGCTGGGTGCCCCGTAGGTGTAGGGAGGGGGAGGTTCCTTTGTTGAGAAACTTGCACTGGGTATGTGTGGAGTGCCTCGTGGTTTGTGTTCATTAGCCCTCTTGTTCATTTTTCCACAATAACCCTGAGAGGACGGTGGGACATTATCCCCACCGTATAGAGAGAAAACTGATTTCTCGAGAGGTTAGATGATTTAGCCACACTGCAAGCTGGGTCTAGAACCCAAGTCCCAGCTACATGGTACTGGGGTTTTTGCAAAGTCAACAGAGAGCCCTAAAGCTCCAAATGGCTCCACCACTTCCCGTGTGACCTTGAATATGCTACCTAAATCCTCAACCCTAATTTCATCTTCAGTGAAATGGGTCTAAGAGCCATCAATGGAGTTAGGACAAGTAAAGAAGTGGGGTAGAGCCAGGCATGGGTAAACCCTCACAGTTAGCTCCTATTGTCTTCATTACACTTACTTTAAGTGACCACCCTGCACTGCCCCCCTCCCTTACCCTCCCAGCCTCTTGAGTGGCCCAGAGAATAACAAAGAGAATTAACAGGATCCAGAGTAAATGAATGTCCTCTTTCACAGTCTTCCCTCCTAGGGGACCCAGGCTGTACCCACACACTATGGAGAAGGGGAGAATGAAGGCCCCCTACTTCCCCCAACAAACATAAAGTTCCAGCCCTAGTCAGTGAGTGCATTTATCAGAAATGGCCCTCTTCTTTCTTCTGTCTTTTTTTTTTTTTTTAAGTAGGCTGCATGCCCAACATGGGGCTTGAACTCAAAACCCTTAACAAAACTTTGACAATTCTTTGAGGGGATCTTTAGACTGCAATTATCGAGGAGGAGACAGGCTCACAGAAGGTGGGCAGCTCACAGTTGCTTAGCTGTAAATGGCAGAGCCAGGATGGGCATAAGGCCTCACCCTGGTATTGAGAGCCTTTGAAAAAAGGAGCAGGCATGAGTGCCTCTCAGCCCCCAGCTTTGTCCCAGAAACCCCACACTCAAGACTCCCTTTCTTGGGGGCTCCTGGCTGGCTCAGTCGGTAGAGCATGAGACTCTTGATCTCCAGGTTGTGAGTTTGAGCCCCACGTTGGGTGTGGAGATTAAAAATAAAATCTTTAAAAGGGGGATGGGCAGCTGGGTGGCTCAGTAGGTTAAGTGTCGGACTCTTGATCTCAGCTGAGGTCTTGATCTCAGGGTTAGGAGTTCCTTTGAGCCTGTGCTGGGCTCAAACCTAGTTTAAAAAGGGGGGGGGGAAAGACTCCATTTCTTTATGATTCCAAGAGCATCACCTGCTAGGGCAGAAATGGCTAGGAGGGGCCAAGATGGAAGGGGAAGGGCTTGGACAGAGACCCTGAATAGGGAAGTGCCAGACAAGCCCCGGTGGGAGGGGGCTGACTGCTAGCCCACCTCCCACTCCTCCCCCTCTTACTCCCTTGGCTCCAGCTTCCTCCTTGCCAGGAACGCCCCCTCACTTCCCTCCTGGCTGGCTGGTGTTGGGTTCAGTAAGCAGAGCCCCAGCTCCCCTGGAAGGTGTGGGGTGAGGAGGGCGTCCAATTACATGCTGGTGCTGGGGGGTCAGGGGCAACATGGGGGCAGGAGCCAAAGGCCTGGGAACTGATGGTGGGAGCAGATGTCAGGGGGAGTCCCAAGATGCCCCCACCCTGTGGGAGCCCCCCCATCGCCACCATGGGGGCCTTATCTTCTGGGCACAATTCCTCTGTGAACTCCTGGGGACTATGTGTTGTGGAGAGACCATGGCATCTGGCATCTGGTAGCTCGTGCTTGTCAGTTCCCTGAGCTGGGTCTCAGTTTCCTTATCCTCAGAATGGGGTAGGGTGGGAGTAAGCCCTGTGTGACCGATGCCCTACAGCCTGGGATTGTGCTGGGTAAACTAGAAGGGCTATGCACACCCCAGAGAAGGTCTTCTCCTCTTTCTTTTTTTCCCTCTCCACTCAGGGTGGCCTCCTCCCCCGCCTCTCACCCTGGGCCCTGGCACAGCACTCCATGCCTATTTAAGGCAAATCTCCTGATCTCCTTTTAAATAACATTCACTTCTTGTTGTGGAGAAGACCAGCAAGGCCTGAGCTTAGAGAAAGGGGAGGGGAGCCCCAGACAGCCCATCAGAGAGTGGGGGGAGGGGGATGGGGGTGAAGCAGGTATAGGAAGGTCCTTGCCTCACCTCCCACTCCCAGCCTCCCCTTTGGTCCCCTTACTGAATAGGTCCTCTATTGGCTCAAACTCCTTTAGAGGGGCTAGGGCGCTCCCAGAATGCTTCATGCAGCCCCTTATAGGCAGTGGGGGTGGGGAGATGAGGACTAATGCCAGTCCCAGGGCCTAGGATGGGTGTATGTTTGGGTGAAGAAGTGGCATGACCAGGGTGACCCGTAAAGGGAATGGGAGGGTCTAGGGTAGGATTGACATCTGATCTCCACATCTTGCCTATATGAAGGATGAAACACAACAGTTCTTTGGTTCTAGAATCTGATGTTCAGAGAGGCCAAGAGACCTTCCTAGGGCCACACAGCTAGTGAGCAGAAGGGTCTGAAATACAGGCCTGGCCTGGCTTAAATTTAATGCTTTCTCCCCTTCATACCAGGTCTCCTCATGCCTGGCATGCCTATATGTGATACCTGAGAGTGACCCTTATCAGGGACAAGGCATCCTTGAAAGCCCCCTGCACACACCCTTCCTCTGCCTGCAGAGCTCCCAGGTGGGGGTCCCTGACTCCTTCCCTTCTGCCTCCCTCCTCTTTCATCCAGGCTTACCATCCCTCTCCTTCCCCTTCTCCAGGGTTTCTGGCCCAGGCCCACTCCTTCCAGCCTGGCCCAGAACAGTTCACCTCGACTTGGTTCATACACAGAGAAAATTATAGGTGGCCGGTGGCATGACCCACAACCCTCCAGAGGAGGCAGGCTGGGCACCTTCTCACTGCAAGACCCCTGCAGGGCCCTTCCCACAGCTCAGTTCTTACCCTTTGAGATCCCAGGCCACCCTCTCCTACTTCCTTCTCTCCCCTCTTCCTAGTCTTTCCCCCAGGTAGCCACCTCCCCAGCCTCCCATCTCTGCATGGCTAATGTCCCTGTGGTCCTCACATGACTGAGATGCCCTCTCCAGGGTTCAAAAGGAGAGGGTCAGGGATCCTTTACAGATCATGTTGCCTCCTCAGGACCAGGTACTCCCTCCCTAGGCATGTGAGCCCCAGCAACAGGACCAGCCTCAACCCATGTTAGTGTCAGACTGGATTAGGCACTAGGGGAAGCCCTAGCCTGTTTTTCTTTGGGTACTCAGAGCAGAAAGGGACCATAGCAGTCCGCTGGTCCAATGGCCTCAAAAAATGAGCCAGCTGTGGCCCAGGGAATGAGAGGGGAGGCTCTGGGGTCCCACAGTAAGACAGAAGCTGAACTGGATCATACTGGAACCCCTGATAACCCCAGGTAAGGGCTTGATCCCTGGAGGAGGGGAGTCTATTATAGGAGGAAACTTGGCTCCATATTTAATGGGAGTGTCATTGGGCTGCTAAGGTTTCGTTTTTGTTTTGTTTTGGTTTTTTTAGCATGCCTCTACTATTTTATTTATTTATTTATTTATTTATTTATTTATTTATTTATTATTTTAATGTTTACTTATTTATTTCGAGAGAGAAAGTGTGTATGCGTGAGCTGGGGAAGGACAGAGAGAGAAGGAGAGAGAGAATCACGAACAGGCTCCTGCTGTCAGCGCAGAGCCCGGCACGGGGCTCTATCTCAATAACCGCAGGATCATGACCTGAGCCGAAATCAAGAGTCAGATACTTTTTTTTCTTAATTAAAAAAAAAATATTTACTTATTTTTGAGAGAGAGGGAGGCAGAGCATGAGCAGGGGAGGAGCAGAGAGAGAGGGAGACACAGAATCTGAAGCAGGGTCCAGGCTCCAAGCTGTCAGCACAGAGCTAAACGTGGGGCTCAAAGCCATGAACCATGAGATCATGACCTGAACCAAAGTTGGAAGCTTAACCAACTCAGCCACCTAGGCACCCATACTTTTTTTTTTTTTTTTGAAGTAAACTCTATGCCAAACCTGGGACTGAAACTCATGGCCCCAAGATCAAGAGTCCCATGATCTACTGACTGAGCCAGCAACGCACCCCAGTGTGACTCTATTGTTAACCTCTTGTGTGTCCTTCGGTAAGCCCCCTTCCTTCCTTGGGCCTCAGTTTCCTTGTGTAAAACAGATGGGTTGGGTGGATGATCTTTGAGATCCCTTCTGGCTCAGACCTCCTGCACCTTCCATCAGCCCCACCCATCCCCAAAGGCCTCTATTTCTTGGCTCTTGCCCTGGCTCAGACCTCCCTCGTGGCTCACGAAGATTGCTCCAACAGTCTCTGCACTGTCTCTGGTCTCCACTCTTTTCTTCTCCACCCCACACATCACCCAGGTAAAATGGCTTTAGGAACCTCCTGTGGTCTCCCATGGCCTCCCTTAGAATGATTCACTTCATCAGCTGGCATTCAGCACATCCTGCCTGCAGTCTTGGACCCTGGACTCAGTTTCCTCATGTGCCAAGTGGCACTAACAACCCCTGAGTTAGAGGGTTCTGTTATGGACACACTGGGGCACATGCGAAGAGCCTGGGGGAAACGCTGGATGGCCTGACCAGGACTCTTGTCTTCCCTGTGCTGGAAAGGCTGCCCATCCAACCCCCACTCTCCTTCATCCAAATTGGGAAGGTCCTCAAGGCTGGTTCCAGTACTGCCCCCTCCTAGAGAGGCCAGGTCCCCCAGCAGCCCCATCAGAGGTAACCTTGCCCATATGGAGCTGCTACAGGGCTGGACTGCCTCCATCTACAGCTCCCACCGTCCTGTGGGGAATGCACAACTGGGAGCTCCTAGACAACCAGCTGGCAGGATGCTTGCTGAGAGAATGGCTGGGTCTGTGGGCTCCTGCCCATGCCCTGTTCCTTCCTACAGGGCTGTGTTTTTGACAGGGGATTATCTTTGACCCTCAGAGACAGCCTTACTGCCAACTCCACAAAAGCTCCTAGTGGGGACTCATGGCAGGTTTTTAGCTAGAAGCTTTAGACCCTCTCTTGCCCTGTTCCAATGACTGACCCAGTGGATTCTCAGAAACCTTCCCAAAGGCCCAGGAAGGAATAGCTGGCAGGAAATACAAGTTATTAGAAGAGACATCTAAGGGAAGAGAAACCAGAACCTAAACACTAGGAGACTTCTGAGGTCTAAACACTGTCAGCCACTTACTAATTATAGGACCTTGAGGAGATTACCTAATGTCTCTGAGCCTCAGCTTCCTCACCAGTAAAATGGGGACAATAATACTATCTCATCCTATGACAAAATAATTAAATGATATATGTAGAGTGCTTATTACCTCATGGCTTGGCACCTCACAAATGCTCAGAAAATGGTAACTATGGGGGCACCTGGGTGGCTCAGTCTGTTAAGTGTCCAACTTCAGCTCAGGTCATGATCTCACAGTTCGTGAGTTCAAGCTCCACATCAGGCTCTCTGCTGTCAGTGCAGGGCCTGCTTCAGATCCTCTGTCCCCATCTCTCTCTCTGCCCCTCCCCCACTTGTGTCTCTCTCTCTCTCTCTCTCTCTCTCTCAAAAAATAAACATTAGAAAAAAAGAAAATGATAACTATAATCCTTGTTGAAGAAAGATGGATCAAGGCCCCCAGCTGAGGTAGGAAGGACTATGGGAAGGAGGGAGGCACTGAGGCACTGGTCACTCAGCCAGGGGTAGGCAGGTGGCTAGTAGCTAGCATAAAAACACAAAGTTCCAAGCCCGGTGCCAAGCAGTCTACATACATTATTTCATTTAAACCTCAGTCTCTTCCTTTGTTAAAAGTAGGGGTTTGGAACAGAAGCTTCCTAAGGCTTTGCCAGTTCAGTGAGCACTTGTTTTCAGTTCACAGAGGTTTTCCACGTAGAAAGTACTTTTGACTTTATAGAGCCAACTCTGTGAGTGTTCTGATAGTTGTAGATGGTCATACAACCAGATCTGGGACTCGAACCAGGGAGGACGGCTCCATCTTTCCCCAGAATCTGGTGGCAGATAGCTCTAAGAGGGTTGGGTGAGATCTGAAGTCCCACCAAAAGCCTAGGGAGGAGCATGGCCCTTGAAGGCAATGACGTCATGGAAGCTTGGCTCTGGCTCCTGCCCAGTGTCCGGTTCTGTCGGCCTGTACCGGGGCCCAGAGGCCTGGGTCTGGAATTCATCAGCCCCACCTGTCAAACCCTCCCCTGGCCGGTACCCAGGGGCCTTCAGTTATCACTAAGGAGTGCATGGCCTCAGTCCAGGGGCCCTGTATCCCTTCCCTGGTGGGGACTTAGGGCGAGGAGCTATGCCCCCATCAGACAAGCAGCCCCAGTTTGACTGAGCTCTGTTATATATGACAGGTACCATGGAATATACAAAGACCTCAGTCATTTAATAAATATTTATTGCATACCTATAGTGTGCCTGGTCCTGAGCTGGCTCCAGGGAATCTGACAGAAACTCCTGCCTACACTCTAGTAAAAGAAATTGTAAAGGAAAGCAGAAGTGTGATGGGAAATAAAAAAGAGGGCAATTCACTTTACACAGAGTAAGTAGTCAGAAAAGGCCTCTGAGCTGAGAGAGGAAGTACAGCTAGAAAGAGCAGTCCAGACAGAGGAGAGGGCCCATGCAAAGGCCCTGAGATAGGAAAATCTGGACTGTCTGGAGAGCCACAAGACCACTGTGAGGGGGACCCAGCAAGCTCTCCCCCAATAAGTGCCCACTGGACAAATGAACAAACCATCACGAGAATTTCTGCTTCCAGCTGAGTTGGAGTAACCGGGATTGGATTTATGTCCCCACCTGAGATGACTAAAATTCCCCACAGAATATGTGAAACAACAGTTCTCAAGGCATTGGACGTCAGACTAGGAAAAGCAGTGACTCCTGAGAGTAGGAACGAAATGGGGAGAGGCTTATGAATGCCCCACCTTACTGTCTAAAGAAAGTGTCCAGACCAGAGCACAGGGAGAGAAGGGCAGGTGGAGACCAGCAGTCTCCTGCACTGACAAGATGAAGTCAGGAGCCTGGGGACACAAGACAGAGAACCAAAAAGGAGAAAGTTGCACACAGAACTGTGGGGCTCTACAGAGGTAGTACCCCTTTGGTCATTCAGCATAGTGCCTGCATTTGAAGAAACTACTCGAAAGCATGGTTAGAATCAACCAGTAGGGTTAGAGAGAATAATCCTGGGAACTCACACAAGGCTAGGAATAGTGCTGGCTCCCAGGAACCAGAGTGGAAACCGCACAATTAATGGGGCATTGAGTAGAGCACTCACAAGACTTTTTGACTCAGCAGTGGGTGAAGACAGAACATCACTCTGGCCCCAACAAAAGCAAGATCTGAAAAAGGACCAAATTGTTTCCAAGTGCTTTTGCACCCCAGAGCAAAACTCAAGAATATTGATAAGATTACAGAAATATCCAGCACCCAACAAAATAAAATCCACAGTGTCTGCCAACCGATAAAAATTAGCACATATACAAAGAAACAGGAAAGTATGACCCATAATGAAAAGAAAAACCGATCAATTGAAACCTACCCAGAAATTACCCAGATGATGGGATTAAGAGACATAGACATTAAAACAGTTATTATAACCACGTTCCACATGTGCAAGAAGATAAAACAAAGACTGACCATGTAAAGTAGAGAAATAGAAGATATTCTTAAAAGACCCAAATTAATTAAAATTCTAAGGATGAAAACTGTAATGTCTGAGATAGAAAATACACTACATGGATTAATGGAACATTAGACATGGCAAAGGACTAACGAACTTCGAATACATAGTACAGAAACTATCCCAAGTAAAATACACAGAGAAAAAAAGCTTCAAAATAATAACATGGCATTGGCGGGCTGTGACATGACTTCAAGTGATCTAATGTGTGTGTGTAATTAGAGTCCCCCAAAGAGGGAAGAGGATGAGAAAAAGAAATACTTGGAGGAAAAGGAAAAAAGAACTGAAAAACTTCTAACTTTGATGAAAACTGATGAAAATCTGATAAATCATTAGATCTAAAATATTTAATGAACCCCAAGCACAATACACAGAAACTATACCAAGCCCTCTGCTCCTCCCAGCTCAACACACTGCTGCATCTCCTTGTGCACTGCCAGTTGGTTCCCTGAGACACAATGGAAAAGCTCGGAGTAAACGGATTTGGCCATATTGGATACCTGGTCATCAGGGCCACTTTTTTTTTTTTTTAATTTTTTTATTTAAAAAAAAATTTTTTTTCAACGTTTTTTATTTATTTTTGGGACAGAGAGAGACAGAGCATGAATGGGGGAGGGGCAGAGAGAGAGGGAGACACAGAATCAGAAACAGGCTCCAGGCTCTGAGCCATCAGCCCAGAGCCCGACGAGGGGCTCAAACCCACGGACCGCGAGATCGTGACCTGGCTGAAGTCGGATGTTCAACCGACTGCGCCACCCAGGCGCCCCCACTTTTTTTTTTTAAATATTTTATTTTGGGGGCACTTAGGTGGCTCAGTCAGTCAAGCATCCGACTCTTGGTTTTGGCTCAGGTCATGATTTCACAGTTATTGAGTTCGAGCCCTGCATCGGGCTCTGTGCTAACAGAGCCTGTGTGGGATTCTCTCTCTCCCTCTCCCACTGCCCCTCCCATCTCTCTCTCTCTCTTTCTCTCTCTCAAAATAAATAAGAAAACTTTTTTAAAAAGTATTTGATTTTTAAGTAATCTCTACACACAATGATCAAGAGTCACATGCTCTACCAATTGAGCTACCCAGGCCAGGTACCCCAAGGGCTGTTTTTAATTCTGACAAAGTACTGTTGCCATCAGTGATCCCTTCATTGATCTCAACTACATCGTCTACATGTTCCAGTAAGATTCTACCCATGGCAAGTTCAATGGCCCAGTCAAGGCTGAGAACCGGCAGCTTGTCATCAGTGGAAAGCACATCTCCATCTTCTAAGAGTGAGATCCCACCAACCTCAAATAGTGTGATGCTGGTGCTGAGTATGTTGTAGAGTCCAATAATGTCTTTACTATCTTGGAGAAGACTGGGGCTCACATGAAGGGTAGAGCCAAAAGGGTCATCATCTCTGCCCCTTCCTTTGATGCCCCCATGTTTGTGATGGGCATGAACCATGGGAGGTATGACAACTCCCTCAAGACCATCAAATGCTTCCTGCACCACCAACTGCTTGGTGCCCCCTGTCTAAAGTCATCCATGACAACTTTAGCATCATGGTGGGACTCATGACCACAGTCCATGCCATCACTGCCACCCAGAAGACTGTAGATGGCCCCTCTGGTAAGCTGTGTCATGACAGCCATACGCTGTGCAGAACATAACCCTTGCTTCTACTGGCAATGCCACAGCTATGGGCAAGGTAATTCCTGAGCTATATGGGGAGCTCACCAACATGGTCTGCCATGTCTCCACTCTCAATGTGTCAGCAGGATATGACCTGCTGCCTGGAAAAAGCTGCCATATGTGATGACATCAAGAGGGTGGTGAAG
The DNA here is from genome assembly GCF_028749965.1 of Puma concolor. Classification (NCBI taxonomy): domain Eukaryota; kingdom Metazoa; phylum Chordata; class Mammalia; order Carnivora; family Felidae; genus Puma; species Puma concolor. The sequence continues at coordinate 108,842,717 of NC_141672.1, read as the reverse complement.
CAGGTATCAGCCCCCTCACGGGCATCCTGATTTGCACTGAGAACCTGGTTTGTCCTGCAACTTTAATAGGGACACCCACACTTCCACCTTTGACGCTGGGGCTTGTGTTACTCTCAATGAACACTTTGTCAAGCCCATTTCCTAGTATGATGATGAATTTGACTACAGCAAAATGGTGGTAGACCTTACAATCCACATGACCTCCAAGGAGTAAGAGTCTCCCAGACCAAGAGCCCTAGCAAGAACACAAGAGGAAGACAGAGGCCCTCAGCTGCTTGAGGGCCCCAACTCAATCTCCCAACACACTGTATTTTCCAACTCAGACCCCCTAAAGAGTGGGAGGAGCTTGGGGAGCCTTCCTGGTCATGTACCACCAATAAAGTACACTGAACCCAGCCCACTCCCCTCCAAAAAACATATACCAAGGTATATTGTAAGTTGTTTTTAAAATGTGATAAAGAGAAAATTTAAAAGCAGTCAGAGTAGGGGCACCTGGATGGCTCAGTCGGTTAAGCATCCAATTTCAGCTCAGGTCATGATCTTGCGGTTTGTGACTTTGAGCCCCATGTCCAGCCCTGTGCTGACAGCTCAGAGCCTGGACCCTGCTTCGGATTCTGTGTCTCCCTCTCTCTCTGCCCCTCCCCTGCTCATGCTCAGTCTCTCCCTGTCTCTCAAAAATAAATAAACATTAAAATTTTTTTTTAAAAAGCAGCCAGAGTAAAAAGACATATTACATACAAATATAAATAAGGCTAATGGATTTATTATGGTCAGAAACTGTGCAAGCAAGAAAATAGTGGAGCCACATTTTTAAAATGCAGAAAGAGGGGCACCGGGCTGGCTCAGCCAGAAGAGCATGTGACTCTTGATCTCAGGGTCGTGAGTTCAAGCCCCATGTTGGGTGTAGAGATTACTTAAAGAAATGAACAAATACAAACTTGAAAAAATAAAAATAACGGGCACCTGGGTGGCTCAGTTGGGTAAGCATCCGACTTCAGCTCAGGTCATGATCTCAAGGTTTGTGAGTGCAAGCCCCACATTGGTTTCTCTGCTATCAGCGGAGAGCCTGTCTCTGCCCCTCCCCCGCTCACGTGTGTGTGTGTGTGTGTGTGTGTGTGTGTGTGTGCGCACTCTCTCAAAAATAAACAAAAAATAAAAATAAAATACGGAAATAAAAAATACAACATCAACCTAAAATGTTTACCTTCCACCTTAAGACACCATAAAAAGAAGAGCAAACTAAATCTACAGCAAGCAGAGATAAGGAAACAGTAAAAATTAGAGTGTAAATTAATGAAATAGAGAATAGGAAAATAGAGAAAAATCAATAAACCAAAAGTTGTTTTTTGGAAAGGTCAACAAAACTGACAAACCCTGGGGCGCCTGGGTGGCGCAGTCGGTTAAGCGTCCGACTTCAGCCAGGTCACGATCTCGCGGTCCGGGAGTTCGAGCCCCGCGTCAGGCTCTGGGCTGATGGCTCAGAGCCTGGAGCCTGTTTCCGATTCTGTGTCTCCCTCTCTCTCTGCCCCTCCCCCGTTCATGCTCTGTCTCTCTCTGTCCCAAAAATAAATAAACGTTGAAAAAAAAAAAAAAAACTGACAAACCCTTAGAATGATCAAGAAAAGAGAAAAATCACTAGAATCAGAAATGAAAGAAGGAACATTACTGCCAACTTTACAGAAATAAAAAGGATTATAAAAGCATAAGGAATACTATCAACAACCTTCTGCCAATAAATTTAATAACTTAGATGAAATGGACAAGTTCCTAGAAAGAAACAAACTACTGAAACCAATTCAAGAAGAAATAGGCAATCTGGGGGCGCCTGGGTGGCGCAGTCGGTTAAGCGTCCGACTTCAGCCAGGTCACGATCTCATGGTCTGTGAGTTCGAGCCCCACGTCAGGCTCTGGGCTGATGGCTCGGAGCCTGGAGCCTGTTTCTGATTCTGTGTCTCCCTCTCTCTCTGCCCCTCCCCCGTTCATGCTCTGTCTCTCTCTGTCCCAAAAATAAATAAAAACGTGGAAAAAAAAATTAAAAAAAAAAAAAGAAATAAGCAATCTGTATAGACCTATAACAAGTAAAGAGATTGAAGTATTAATTTAAGAAATCACCCACAACCTTAGATAGTTTCACTGAGGAATTCTACAAAATATTTAAAGAAGAATGAATACAATTCTCCACAAACTCTTCCAGGAAACAGAAGAGAGGGAAACAATTCTCAACTCATTTTATTATGTCTGATACCAAAACCAGACAAAGAGATTACAAGAAAACCACAGACCAATATCTCTTAAGAATACAGAGACAAGGGGCGCCTGGGTGGCTCAGATGGTTAAACGTCTGACTTCAGCTCAGGTCATGATCTCACAGTTCATGGGTTCAAGCCCAGCGTCAGGCTCTGTACCGACAGCTAAGAGCCTGGAGCCTGCTTTGGATTCTGTGTCTCCCTGTCTCTCTGCCCCTTCCCTGCTTGTGCTCTCTCTCTCTCAAAAATAAATAAATAAACATTAAAAATTAAAAAAAAAATACAGAGACAAAAATCAACAAAATACTAGCAAGCTGAATCCAGCAATATATAAAAAGAATTATACCACGGTGAAGTGGAATTTATTCTGGGAATGCAAGGTTAGTTTAACTTCCAAAAATCTATTAATGTAATAAACTTTATCAATAGAATAAAAACCAAAAACCACATAATTGTCTCAAAAGGTAGAAAAAAAACAAAAAGCAATTGACAGAATCTAATACCCATTCATTTAAAAAAAGGGGGGGGAATAGAATGGAATTCCTTCCACATGATAAAGGGCAGCTATAAAAACTGCACAGTGGGGGAGCCTGCGTGGCTCAGTCAGTTACACATCTGACCCTTGGTTTCAACTCAGGTCATGATCTTACAGTTCATGGGTTCAGGCCCCACATCAGGCTCTGCTGCTGGCAGCACAGAGCCTGTTCAGGATTCTCGGTCTCCTCTCTCTCTGCTGCTTGCCCATTCACACTATCTCTGTCTCTCTCAACATAAATAAATAAACTTAAAAAAAAAAAAAAAAAACACTACACAGCTAACATCGTACTTAACAGTAAAAGACTGATGCTTTCCTCCTAAGATCAGGAACAAGACAAGGATGTCTGCTCCCACTAATTTTATTCAACATTGTATTAGAAGTTCTAGTCAGAGTAACTAGGCAATAAATAGAAATTTTAAAAATCAAGATTGGTAAGGAAGAACATACAACTATATATGTAGATGACTTGATCTTGTATATAGAAAGTCCTAAGGAATCCACACACACAAAAAACACTATTAGAACTAATAAACAAGTTCAGCAAGTTTACATGATGAAAGATTAGTATATAAAAATTGATTGTATTTCTATATATAAATCAAGAATCTGAAAATAAAATTAAGGAAACAATTCCATTTATAATAGCATCGAAAAGAACAAAGTACTTAGGAATAGTACATATGCTGCAAAAGTGCATACCAAAATACTTAGGAATAGATTTAATAAAAGAAATGAAAAACTTATACTCAGAAAACATTATTGAAAGAAATTAAAGATCAAAATAAATGGAAAACATCCCATGTTCATGAATCAGGAGACTGAGTATTGTTAGGATAGCAATACACCCCATTTATTCGATCTACAGATTCAGCACAATTCCTGTCAGAATTCCAGTTGCATCTTTGTAGAAATTGACAAGCTGATGCTAAAATTCATATTCAAATTGCAAGGGGCCTAGAATAGCCAAAACAATCTTGAAAATTAAGAACAAAGTTGGGGGATCTATACTTCTTCACTTTAAAACTTACTGCAGGGGCACTTGGATGGTTTAGTCGGTTAAGTGGCTGACTCTTTTTCTTTCTTTTTTTAAATTTTTTTGAGAGAGAAAGAGAGCACAATCAGGAGAGGGGAAGAGAGAGAGGGAGAGAGAGAGAATCCTAAGCAGGCTCCACACTGTCAGCACGGAGACTGATGCAGGGCTCAAACTCACGAATTATGAGATCATGACCCGAACTAAAATCAAAAGTCAGATGCTTAACTGACTGAGACACCTGGGGGCCCCAAACACCCCTGCTCTTTCTCTCTCAAAATAAATAAACTTAAAAAACATAAAATAAGACTTACTACAAAGCAGCCAACAATAATTTAAGATAGTGTGATAGTAGCATAAGGATAGACATATAGGTCAGTGGAATAAAATTGAGAGTCCAGAAACAAACCCATGTGTCTATGGTCAATTGATTTTCAACAAGGGTGAAAAGACCAATTGTGAAAGAATAGTCTTTACAGCAAATAGTGCTGTGACAACTGGATAGTCAGTCATGTGCACAAAAGAAAAAAAAAAAAAGCAGTTGGAAACCTTACCTCATATCATATACAAAAAGTAACTCAAAACAGATCAAATACCTAAATGTATGAGCTAAAATTATAAAACTCTTATTTAGAAAACATAGGAGTAAATCCCAAATTAGGCAAAGGATTCCTAAATATGATGCCAAGAGCACAAACAGCAAAAGAATAATCAGATAAAATAGACTTTATCAAAATTTAAAAGTTTTGTGCTTCAAAGGGCACTCTTAAGAAAGGGAAAAAACACAGAGTGGGAGAAAATGTTTGCAAACTATATATCTGATAAGGGACTTGTATACAGTATAAAGAACTCTTACAATGAGATAGTAAAAAGGGGCGCCTGGGTGGCTCAGTCAGTTACGTATCTGACTCTTGATTTCCGCTCAGGTCATGATCTCTCAGTTCATGGGGTAAAGCACCACCTCGGGCTCCCCGCTGACAGCATGGAGGCAGCTCAGGATTCTCTCCTCTCTCTTTGCTCCTCCTTGCACCTCCCCCCCCCTGCCACTCACATGTGCACACGCTCTCTTTATCTCAAAATAAATAAACATAAAATAATAAAAATAAAAAAACAAACCAATTAAAAATTGAGCAAAAGATCTGGATAGACATTTCTCCAGAGAAGATACACAAATGGCCAATAAACACATGAAAAGTTGCTTGACATGATTCATAAAAACTTTATGACAATACATTCGATAACTTAGATAAAATGGACTAATTCTTTATGACACAAAGCGTGAAAGCTAACCCAAGAAGAGGTAAATAATCAAAATAGCCCTATATCTATTTTAAAAAGTGAAAAAGGATAATCTTTCAACAAATGACGCTGGGACAATTGGATTTTCATAGCTACACAAAAAAAAAGAAAGTTGACTGACACCTCATATATATGCCTAAACTAACTCAAAATAGATGACAGACCTAAGAGTTAAAATTACAGGCAATTATTAGAATTTCTAAAAAAAATTTAAACCCTTCTTGGCTACCACTTTATTTTTTTATTATTATTTTTAATGTTTATTTTTGAGAGAGAGAGAGACAGAGCGCAAGGGGGGAGGGGCAGAGAAGGAGGGAGACACAGAATCTGAAGCAGGCTCAGGCTCTGAGCTGTTACCACAGAGCCCCACGTAGGGCTCAAACTCATGAGCCATGAGATCATGATCCAAGCCAAAGTTGGTCGCTTAACCTACTGAACCACCCAGGGACCCCAGAATTTCTAAAATTAAAATTGCTGAAACTAAAGGTTTAGTGAAGATGTGAAGCAACTAGAACTTTCATACACTGCTGGTGGGAATGTAAAATAGTATAGCCACTTTGAACAACAGCTCAGCAAAACTTAAGCATAGTATTCACCTACCAAATGACGAAGCCATTCCACTTCTAGGTATTTATCCAAAAGAAATAAAAGCATTTATCTCTGTATAAAGACTTACACATAAATGTTCGTAGTAGCTTTATTTGCAATAGTCAAAACCTGGAAATAACCCAAATGTACATCAACAGGTAAATAAAAAAAAATTGTTATATATCCATGTAATTGATTACTACTCCGCAACAGAAATGGATCTATTAAGATATACAACCACATGGACGACTCTCAAAACAATTAAGCTGACTGAAAGAAGACAGACAAAAAAGAGTACATGTTGTATGGCTCCATTTATATAAAATTCTATAAATGCAAACTAGTCTATAGTAACTGAAAGCAGCTGAGTGGTTGCCTGGGGTGACAGTCAGCAGGGAGCTGGAGGGATTAAGGAGGGACAGGAGGAAACTTTTGTGGGGGATGGTTATGTTCATTATCTTGAATGTGATGATGGTTTCACAAATGTATATCTACATGAAAGCTTACAAATGGGGCACCTGGGTGGCTCAGTTGGTTAAGCATCTGACTCTCGATTTTGGCTCAGGTCATGATCTCAGGGTCATGAGATTGAGCCTTGCGTTGGGTTCTGCACTGACTGTGCAGAGCCTGCATGGGATTCTCTCTCCCTCCCTCCCTCTCTCTGTCAGTGCCCTCCTCTCACAAGTGCTCTCTTTCAAAAGGAGGGGAAAAAAAGCTTCCCAAACTGTACTTTACAATGTGCAATTTATTGTATGCCAATTACACCTTGATTAATGTTTAAAACACTATTTTTTAATGTGTATTTATTTTTGAGAGAGCACATGTGCAGCTTGGGGCGGGGGGGGGGGGAGGGGGGGCAGGAGAGGAGCCAAGAGAAAAGGAGATAGAAAATCCCAAGCAGGCTCCCTGCTGTTCCTGTGATGTCTCTGCTGCTAAATTGCTATGTGACCCCAGGCATGGTGGTAAGCCTTTCTGAGGCTTTTTTTCTGTAAAGTTCAGGAAGTAATAGAAACTACAAGTGCTTGGGGCACCTGAGTGGTTCAGTCGGGTTAAGCGGGTTAAGCATCTGTCTGCTCAGGTCATGATCTCGAGGTCCATGAGTTTGAGCCCCGCATCATGCTCTGTGCTGACAGCTCAGAGCCTGGAGCCCGCTTCAGATTCTGGGTCTCCCTCTCTGTCTGTCCCTCCCCTGCTCATGCTCTATCTCTCTCTCTCAAAAATAAATAAAGATTTTTTTTAATTTAAAAAAAAAAAAGAAAGAAAAAGAAACTATAAGTGCTAGTTTAAGCCAAAAAGGGAATTTACTAGAAGGAAGCCTCAGAAAGTCATGGAGCCCCGTGGATCCCAGAAGACTTTTTCCTATCCCTTATCTTTATTTCTCTGATCACAGCTTTCCCTGTTTCCCCATCTACATGGTAGAAAAGAAAAGCTACCAGCTTCTGAGCTTTGTATGTTACAGGCTTAATTACTCAGGATGCTGAATTAACTCCCTGTCAATCACAGATCCAAATGTAAATTCTCAGGGAAGGACTGTATTGATCCATTTGGGTTAAGGGCTCCAACATGCACCAAGGTATGGGGTCAGGCAGCAGAGCCACAAAGGATGAACCTGACTGGTCTTAAAATCTACATATGAAGAACAGGACAAGTGCTAGGAAAGTTCTTGGTGGACAGACCACAAGAGGAGTGCCAAGAGAAACTACCAAGATAGTAGCTGGAATTCAGGACACCTGGCTTGTTCTGTACTCAGAATTGTGTCTCTTGATAGGGGCAGCATGTATATATGTAATGTTCCAGTGAGCAGCAGTGGGAGATCAGTGGAGGAAGAAATCACTTCCAACTGGGCTGTCTAGGAAGGTTTCATGGAAGAGGTGCCAGTATCAGCTCTGTGGGGAAATTTATGCCCAGGATTTGCATGGCCTTTAAAGTTCACTAAGTGCTCAGGGCACCTGGGTGGCTCAGTCATTGAGCATCCAATTTCGGCTCAAGTCATGATATCGCAGTTTGTGAGTTCAAGCCTCACATCAGGCTCGTTGCTGTCAGCACAGAGTCCACTTGGGTTCCTCTCTCCCCTCTCTCTGCTCCTCCCCTGCCTGCACACATGCTCTTATGCTCTGTCTCTCTCAAAAATAAGCATTAAAAAAAAAGTTTACTAAGTGCTTTCGTATCCTCTCTTTACAATGTAGACCCACCTTCTCAACCTCTCCCCTGGGATTAGTAGTATTATACATCCCATGCACAGATGGGGAAACTACCAATGAGAGACATTGATTGAGTGATTTGCCCAAGTTCACACAGCTTGACAGAGCAAGATGTCACCTCTAGTGTTTTGACTGGAGAGCCCTGACTTGCTCTCTCTCTCCAAGGCTGACTTCAAATGGAGTGTAGGGAGGAGGGAGCTTGCTGGGTAAGTGCTTAGCAGGGATTGAAAAGGGAAAAAAGTTCAGGTAGCAGCATTTCTGAGCTCCTGTGCAGAAGCCCTCTACCCTGGCTCCAAATACCCAGAGACCACCTTTGAGCTTTGCTTCAGACTCCCAGGCTGGTTTTCACTCACTCTCCTGACCCTTTATCCAGCAGCTCCAACAGGTTGGGGGAATCTTAGATTCAAAATGCCAAGAATGCCAAAGAAAGTCCTGCAGAATGCCAAAGAAACCTCAAGAGACCCACCCCAACCACCTGAGGATCAACACGAAGGATCAAAGAATGCTGCTACGTACATACACAGGCCTTGGGCTCAGTGTGTTACACACAGTACTGATTTTATTTCATATACATTGTGAGGTAGGTACTGCTACTATCCCCACTTTACAATCGTGGGAAGTATATTCATTGGCAGTTGATTCATTGTCTCAGGTCAGGTAACTGGTAAGTGGTGGATCCAAGTCTGTCTGATTACAAATGAACTAAAATCATCCTGCTAAATTGTTTCCTCTTCTCAGTTTGCCCATTTCCACCAAGCTCCCAGGCCTGAGACCTTGCCATTTCTTTCAGCTTCAGTGTCTCAGGACAGCCAGCAGCTCTGAAAGAGCTGGGGGCTCAGGACAGGTGATAGGCCATCTGCACTGATGTGGTGGGAGGCAAAGGGGGACTTGACTGTTGTGTCAACCATGGGTTTAATGTGGCTACTAACTTCTCTTTTTCAGTAATCTCTACACCCACTGTGGGGCTCGAACTCAGGACCCCAAGATCAAGAGACGCATGCTCCACCAACTGAGCTAGCCAGGCGCCCCCGTTGCTAACTAACTTTTAATCCCGACTTTTGAAGAGTTAATGTAATTGGTGGGTTGCATGTCCTGCAGGTTAAGAGCAAGGAATCAGAGATAGAGATACTTGGGTTCCAGTCCTGTCCTGGCTTCCCTACTTTCCTGCTGTGTGATCTTGGAGCAGCTTCTAAACCTCTCTGAGTCACAGCTGCCTCATCTAGAACAGGGATAACAAACCCCGACCTCTTGGGTTAGAATGTTATGGGGAGATGGGTTCCAGTAGAGACGGGCAAGGCTCAGGTTGTTTTAAGCAGCACACTTACTCTATCCATCCCTCTAACCAAAGCTATTTTACTTCAAAACATTTAAAAAATATATTCAGGGCCCTGGGCGACTCAGTCAGTTAAGCATCCAATTCTTGGTTTCAGCTCAGGTCATGATCTCATGTTTGTGGGTTCGAGCCCCACATCGGGCTCCTTGCTGACAGTGTGGAGCCTGCTTGAGATTCTTTCTCTCCCTCTCTTTGCTCCTCCCTTGCTCACTCTGTCTCTCCCTCAAAAATAAACTTAAAAAAAAATTGTTTTAAATTAAAAATATACTCAACTTTGTCAGATGGTTAAATCCTTTTTTTTTTAAGTAATCTGTACACCCAATGTTGGGCTCGAACTCAGGACCCTAAGGTCAAGAGTTGCATGCTCAGCCAACTGAGTCATCCAGATGCCCCCATGGTTAAATCTTTTTGATGCCTGCTTAGATTTAATTTGTCTGGAATGTTCTTCCAGTAAGTCCACATGTGAGCCTCAATGAGCCCCTGGACTCAAAGCAGCCTGTAGAATCAACTAAACCTGTATCTCAATGCCCCCTCTGAGCTTTTCTCATGCTAATGTGCATTGTGGGCCTCCCAGAATAGTGTTAAGGGGTGGAAGGGGAGTAATGGAACTTGCTTCCTACAGCACCTACTAATACCTCTTCTCTGGGAAGGCAGCCACTGCCTGCCATTCATATTGGGTGGGCTTTTCCTTAATCTGTCCCCAGCTAGCCTCCCATTTCCAGCCTGAGAGACAAATGTCCTATCAAATCCCACTTTCTTCTCTGTCCTGCCCCTGGTGCCCTCCACCCAGGGCCCAGGTATCACTGTCCCTCCCTCCTACTCCCCTCCCACAAAGCTCTGCAAGGCTCAGTGCTCTTGTCCGACCCCTAAGGCCCTGCACTTGTCACTTCTTGATGACCCTTGATCTAGCTCCCACCAGGGTCCTAACAACCTGTGGACCCAATTCTACTTCTTGCCTTGCTCCTTAGAGCTCCTCTCTGTTCACCTGACACTCCAGCCAAACAAGGCTCTGCATACTCTGAGTTTTTCTATGCCCATGTCCTTTCCTCTGCCTGGAATGCCCCAACTACCCATCATCAGGGTCCAGCTCTAGTGCTGTGGCCTCCCATTCTGCTTGGGCATAGTTCTTTGTGCTTGAGGCTGCTTCACTGCTGGTGAGGTCCAATGTAGTCTTTGGCATACAGTAGGTACCCATAAATGCCTGTAGCTGTAAAGAATGAGTCTAAACCAACTCCTTCATTTTACAGTGGAGGCACAGAGTTGAAGAGATGTGCACCCTGCTACTAGGAGACAGGACTGAGGGGGTTCCTGCAGGGTTACACCCCAGGCTAGGCTTTTTCTGCCATTCACTTGGAAAGGAAGCCCTCCAGGGGCTACATTTTCCTGGGAAGACAACTGTCTAGAGCTCACACACTACAGACCCTTCTCAGCTAGGTCCCCTGTCCCGGGGAGCCATCCACTCTGGAAGTCTCTGGTTTATTCCCACTCTATCTCTCAGATCCTTCCCAATGTCATTCCACAATTCCTTGTACTACCACCTGGACAAAGTTTGAGGCAGAAAGGGCCTCCAGGATTATCCATCCAGGGGACCCACAAAAGCCTCAGAAGGTCCTTCACGTCCCCAACTGTGTGCACAACTCTGTGTGTGTTCTGAACACACAGAGACACCACCTAAATCTCAGGGGTGTCCAAGATCCAAATGACATACAGAACAACTTATCTGTTGAGCTCCTCATTATATAGGTGTTAATATACATAAGGCTCTTAGGACTGTACCTGGTACATTTCTTTTAAGTTTGTTTGTTTGTTTATTGGGTGTGTGTGTCGGGGGGGGGGTAACAGAGAGAGAGGGGGAGAAAGAGAAGCCCAAGCAGGTTCTGTGCTGTCAGTGCAGAGCCTGATGTGGGGCTTGAGCCCGCAAACCATGAGTTTATGACCTGAGCTGAAATCAAGAGTCAGATGCTTAGCTGACTGAGCCACCCAGGCGCCCCAGTACCTGGTACATTTTAAGCACTCTCTAAGGTATGAGTTGGCCCACAGCCTGTTTTTGCAAATGAAGTTTTATTGGAACACTGCTATGCCTTTGTTTTTGTATTGTCTATGGCTGCTTTCCCACTATGGCTACAAGGGCAGATTTGCATACAGATGTAACTGTATAGCTCACAATGTCCATGAAGAATTGGCTGCCATTACAGGTAAACAACAGCAGGCCCTAAGGCACGCAGCTAGTAACCTGGGGCTTGAATCTGTCTGTTCAAGGATCCTGTAACACACCTCTGTGCTTCTTCACTCACCTTAACACACAGTACTCATTCATTCATTCAGCAAGGGTTCAAGGATCCCCTTCTGTGTCCTCTAGGCTGAGCTATTGGGAGGAACGGTTGGGACAGGGGTTTGAAGCTGACCTTATAGATTTGAAGAATGACCTCACTCTGCCTCCAGGGCCCTAAGTGACTAGTCCTGAGTGCCTTCTTTTTGTCTGTCGAATACAAAAATATTCTTCCTACCTCAGGACCTTTGTATGTGTTGGCTTAGCTGGCTCTTTCCTGTCGTTCAGGTTCTAGCTCAGATACCACCACCCTGGGTATTAAAACTCCTGGGCTCCAGTCACTCTTTATTCTCACGGGGCACTTACCACCATGTGAAATATTTTGTTTACTTGTTTTTTGTTGGTCTTCCTAAGCATAATGTGAGGTTTATCTCATTCATTGCTACAGCCTAGTGCCTAGAACAGTGCCTGACCCACTGGGCTTTCATGGTATTCAATAATTGTTTACTAAATTAGTGAAATGACTCCTGGACAGGGTGTCAGGCAATGTGGCTTCTCTTCCTGGCTCTGTAAACCCACTCACTGAGCCACATTTCCCTTCTCTGGGCCTCAGTTGCCTCCTATGTAAGGTGGAATGTGAGGGTTGGGTGAGAAGCCCCTAATCTTTTGGTTTGAACATTTTATGATTTAAAAACATTTGCCAGGGACCTGCTCTTGGTAGGTTTGGTGGTAAAGGCTGTATTTGACTGTGAGCCTAAGTCCCAGCCCAGGCCCTGGGGACAGATGAGAAAGTCTCTACTGAGGGATAAGGGAAGGAGGAGGTGGGGGGAGGGGTGAGTAGGAGGAGGGGGAGACCCAGAATCAGTCAGGCAGGGAAGGCTCTGAGAGCTGCAGGCCAGAAGCCAAGGAGGAAGTGCACAGAAAAGGGAGGCAGACGAAGGAGAGGGAGGATATGGGTTGTGGGGAGAGCTTCTTTCACTTTTTAGCCCACGAGCTTCAGAGTTGTTTGAAATTTGTATAACAAATATGCATTATTTTTGCAACTGGAAAAATTAAAATGTACATGCCCTTTGACCCAGTAATTCCATTTCTAGGAAATCCCTGCAGATAGAGGCATGTGTGAAATGACCCATGTACAAGGCTATTCACAGCAGCCTTGTTTGAAATAGCAAAATACTGGAAACAATCTAAGTTTCCATCAAAAGGGAACAGACAGGCTAGATAAACCAGAGCACATCTTGAAAATGGAACAGTATAAAGATGTCAAAAGCAAGAGCCTAGCAAGTCTGTACGTGCTGACGTAGAATAATCTCCAAAATCTGTTAAGTAGAAGAAACAAGGTACAGAACGACGTATCCAACATGCTGCCATTTATATGAAAAACTATACACACAAATGTTTAGAAATGCTCAGAATATCTCTGGAACATGTGCCAGTTGCTAGGGGATAGGATTGGGGGGAGAGACTCAATGTTCAATATTCTTTTTATAAAGTTGAGGTAAAATTCACATAACATGAAATGAACCATTTGAACCATTTTATTAAAAAATTTTTTTTAATGTTTATTTATTTATTTTTGAGAGAGAGAGAGACAGAATGCAAGCAGGGGAGGGGCAGAGAGAGAGAAGGAGACACAGAATCTGAAAAAGGTTCCAGGCTCTGAGCTGTCAGCACAGAGCCTGACGCAAAGCTCAAACTCCCGGACAGTGAGATCATGACCTGAGGTGAAGTCGGGCGCTTAACCGACTGAACCACCCGGGTGCCCCCATTTGAACCATTTTAAAGTGTGCAATTTCCATATAGTCCAACCATCACCTCGATGTAGTTCCACCTTTTCATCGTCCTGAAAAGAACCCCCCATATGCACTAGCAGTCCTTTCCCATCTCCTCTCCCCCAGCCCCTAGCAGCCACTAATCTGCTCTCTGGCTCTATGCATTTGCCCATTCTGGGTATCTCATATAAATGGAATCATACAGTATGTGACCTTTTGTGTCTGGCTTCTTTCACTTAGAATGTTTTTGAGGTTCATCCATGCTGATTCTCGTCATGGCTTTTATTTTCCACTTTAGGGATGTACCACACCTTGTTTATCTGTTCATCAGTTGGTGGAGAGTCGGGCTGTCTCCACTTTTTGGCTATCAGGAATACCACTGCTATGAAGACTCATGTACAGGTTTTGGCTTGAATACCTGTTTTCAATTCTTTGGGGTACGTATCTAGGAGTGCAACTGTTGGGTCATATGGTAATTGAAGAACTGAAAACTGTTTTCAGTATTCTTTTGTACCTTGTGAATTTTATGCCATGAGCCCCATGAGCAAATATCAGCACTTCCCCCACCCCAGAAAAGAAAAAAAAAAAAAAAGAAGGTGTACATAATGGGAAAAAAATAAAGCATATTGTAAAAATGCAAAGGGTTATTGTTAGGTAAGGAGTGAGCAAATATTTATCTAGATGATTTCTGAAACAAAAATGCATTTTGAACTTAGACCTCAATTCAAATTCCACTGCTCTGTTTCATTCTAGTTCTGGGTATGGTGTACAGGAAGACTTAGCATCAAATCCCAGGTCTGACTGTTATAGCTGTGCATCACTATACAGGTTACTTAACCTCTCTGTGCCTCAAATGTAAAATAAGGAGAAATCATCTACCTGGCCAGATGTGATGTGTTATGCCTGGGCCTATGCCTGCTCCACAGCTGGTTGTGGCCTTACACTTGCAGAGTGCAGGAGACAATCTCTTCTCTCCTGGGATCACTGTTCTCTACAGCCCCTTTCACATAAGATGCTCTGATTCCCCACATGCTCAAGGAACTCTTAGAGGCCTGGCCTGCTGAGCAGTCCTCCTCCCACAATTTCATCATCTCTAAAGCCAAACCTCTCAAAAGAGGGGCCAAACAAGGTGTGAGGGGACAGGAGTCAAGGTCAGGGGCTGGGAAAGGGGCCTGCTGTCTGCCTAGGACCTCCCAGGGACAGGGAGCATGGGTTTGCTTTATGGAGCCATGGAGCCCAGGGCCATATATGTGGAGGAGTTGGGTGGAGACACAGGGAGACAGAATTTGGGTTTACCTGGAGGAACAACTTTTTAATCGACAGGACATAATGCCAAGCATGGTGTTAAATAAGCACTGTTACATGATTCCACACAAAGTGTCCTCATTTCACAGATGAGGAAACTGAGGCTCAGAGTCCTTTGTCACTGTGCCCAAAATGACAAAATGTAAAGTGCAGCAAGATGTGAACCCAGGCCTGTCTCAATCTAGAACTTGGAAGCTTAGCGTCTGTGCTAAGGGGTCAATGGCCAAGCACGTGACAAATGTGAATGATCACTAATCATCACGTGATAACAATATTGCTGTAAGTAGAGCTGGAGGTGGAGCAATGCAGTGAGCAGTTTGAGGTGGAGGGTATGAGTTGCTTCTTCCCAAGTTCAGGCAGAGGCTGGATTAGCTTTTGGTAGAGATTCAAGTGTTTGATACAATCGACTAGATTTGAGTCCTGGGTTCTAATTGTGAGGGTATGAGATTCCCAAGATCTGTCCCCAGAGATTTAGCTGTAGTTGTTTTCATATGGTTCCCAGGAATGTGTCTTTTTCCAAAGACGATTCAGGTCTGCAGCCACATGTGAGGTCCCCTGGCTTGCATGACCTCTAGGGTCCCTTCTAACGTCGATTCCATGATCTGCAATGCCTTAACACCCATGACGGGGAAAGCATTCCTTTGGGCAAAGCATTGCCCTCTCCTCCTACAGCCTTCTTAAATTCCTAAGGCCCTAGAGAAAATGAGTGCAGCAAGCTTTTGGGAAGGCAAAAAAGATAGCAAAGATGGAGGGCACAGAAGCCTCACTGTCACTTTCAGTGGTGACGTGATGCCAGCTCATCTTCCTTCCTTGGCCCGCTCTACTCCACCCCATGCAGAGCCCCAAAACTGTCACGTGCCCTACTGGACCCCGGTCAAGTGCAACCATTCCTACTTTCAGCCCCTTGCTCTCTCTCTGAAACTGCCCAGTGGGGTCAGCTTCCCAGGCATATCAGACAATTCTGCAGAGTTTGTCTGGTCCACAGGGTCCTCTCCCAGCTTCTAGGAGGCCAGTGACAGGCAGGGAGGCAGTCCAGAGAGGCATTCTCAATGACCTTTGGTTCCCTGGGAAGGACTCAAAGCCGGTAAAAGTTTAGCAAGTACCATGTAATCATTGCCAAAACTCTTTTTTTTTTTTTTAAACATAGACTTTCTGGGTAATAAAATTTGAGGACTCTACAAGAAATTACCTTTGATTAGTTTTGTTTTTTCTCAAACAGAAAATGTCTATGCCACCTGCTTTTGGCATTAAATAGAAAGTATGAATTCAGTACCATACTGTGTGACCTTAGGGGATTTCAGCTGCTGAACCTCAGTTTCCCCATCTGCAAAGGCCACTGGCCAGTGGTCTGGTAGAAACTGGCGCTGGGGCAGGGGCTCTGGCTGCTGAAAGGGAGGATGTTAAGTCGGGAGCCCAGAGCACAGCCTAGGAAACTGTGGTCTGCCAAGACACCCCTTTTGGGTTTCTGATCATTTTTTTTTTTTTTTAATTTTTTTTAATGTTTATTTTTTTTGAGACAGAGACAGAGCATGAGCAGGGAAGGGGCAGAGAGAGAGGGAGACACAGGATGTGAAGAAGGCTCCAGGCTCTGAGCTGTCAGCACAGAGCCCGATGCGGGGCTTGAACTCACAGACTGTGAGATCATGACCTGAGCCGAAGTCGGACGCTTAACCGACTGAGCCACCCAGGCGCCCCTCTGATCATTATTTTTTAATCTTCTGCTTTCCTTGCAGGTTCCTGGCATCCCGTTCTCTCTCCCATCTTGGGAGAAGAAACGTAGTCATTGACATATTAGTATAAAAGTACTTCTCTCAGGGATTTTTCCATGGTAACCCAAGCCTTCCATTCATTCAATGTTCATTACTGAACCCCTTCTACAAGGACTGGGCTGGGTCCTAAGGATTCAGAGATACAAAAACAAACAAACAAGCAAACAAAAAAAATCATCCCTGTCCTCAGGGATGATGTCCTCCCCTAATTTTCAGCCATGTGGGGATGGAAGAAATAGCTTTTTTTTTTTTTTTTTTTTTTTTTGGAAGTGAGGGAGATGCTGCTCTTTGGTTTGAAGTGAAGTTCTAGGTTCTATTCCTTTGCTGATTTTATAACCTCTCCTCCTGTTGCCCTACAGCTCTGAGACCATCAGAGAACTTCCAGAACCAGGATTTCACTTAGCACTCATGCGAGCCTGGATAATACTCATGAAAGCCAAAGGCATCTCTAGTTTTACTATGAGAAAACTAAGTCTTAGAAAGTAAACTACCTGCCCATGTCATACAGGTTGCTATTGTCGCCTGGATTCAAACCTAGATCTTCTGGCACAGGTATTTTGGGAATACTGTTTGCCTTGGATTTGAACCTATGATACATGTTACTATGTGGCCCAGAGTAAAGGAGGCAAGAGGAGAAAGAGAGAGCTCAGGCACTTAGGGCTGAAATGACCCGATCTCTGGTCCTGATCTGCACCACTCTGACCTTGGCCTTCAAACTAGCAGTAGGACCAGCAGCAATAATCACAACCCCCAAGAATTTACCATGAAGTTATTTGTCTTATGTAACGCATCCCTGAAGTTGTGGATTAGTTTCCCCATTTTACAGATGAACTGATTGATGCTTAGCTGGGAACTTGTCCAAGGTCACCAAATCAGAATCCCATCATAGGGCTGCTTCATGCTTCTTGTACCACCCATGCCATCCACCAGTAGCTAGGCAAGTTCCCCCAATACTTCTGAGCCCCTGCTTTCTAATCTATGACTAGGGATAGCAGGAACAATGCAAGGACTGTATGAGAAGGCATATTCACTGCCTAGGGTAGGAAGAAGCAGGTACTTTATAAATGACAGCATCCTGCTCCCTTCCCTTCCTGAGACCTCTTGCACCCAAGTGGAGTTTAAACCTATAAATGCCAAAAAATACACCTCAGATACATCCTAGTCTTTGGGCCTCAAGGTCACCTTCTTTACATGCCTTATTACTCAGGCTTTCCTGATGGTAGGGGAGGTGGAGTTAGAATAGGAGGCCTGCTTGGCAGTAGCCAGGCCCACCCTCAGGATGCTAGATCCCAGGCAGTGTTTCTCAAGAGGGAGGACATCTGACTCTTTTCCTTATCCTAAGAATGAAACAAATGATAATGTCTGTACAGTAGATCAGAGAGAAGGGGCCACAGCTGTCAGATAACCTGGAGGCCCCAGGAATGGCCCAGTACCATTTCCACAAAGGTTTATTGAACACCTACTACTGCAAATGCCCACCACTCATGGAGCTCTCTGTTGGAGGCCAGGTGGCTGCAGAGATCCAGGGTGGGGGGCTCTATTCACTTAGCAGGGTTTGTGAACACTTCTCAGAGTCAGAGATTTTCCCATGTGGTAGGTAAGACTGAAAGACAAGGGATTCCCAGGATTTCCAGGCTCACGAGGACACAGAGAAGGCACTCTGAGAACATTCAGGAAGGTCAGGAAGTTGGGAAAGGGGGGTGGTTCCGGGCAAAGAGAACAGAAATGTGAGAAGTTTAGAGGTGATGTGGAGAGGATGGGAACGCTGAAAAGGCTACTAGACTCTGGGCTACTAGGGCACAGTTGGGTAAGACAGAGAAAGAAGGCAGTCTGCCAGAGTTGTACACCCCGAACTCCTCTTTTCAGCCCCATCTGCATCAACCCCAAGTTAGCATCAATGGGTACTCATGCCAGGCTGGGTAGAAGCTTTGCATTTGTATGATCTCCAAATTGCTTTGGGGCCAGACAGTCTTCCAATCCTGGGGTTATTGAGGATATACAGAGGAATAAGTTGCTGTCCCTAAAGTGCTTAAGGTCTGGGGGTGCCTGGTTGGCTCAGTCAGAAGAGCATGTGGCTCTTAATCTTGGGATTCTGAATTTGAGCCCACATTGGGTGTAGAGGTTGCTTAAAAATAAAATCTTTAAGGGGAGCCTGGGTGGCTCAGTTGGTTAAGCGGCGGATTTCAGCTCAGGTCATGATCTTGCAGTTTGTGAATTCGAGCCCCACATCGGGCTCTGTGCTGATAGTTCAGAACCTGGAGCCTGCTTCAGTTTCTGTGTTTCCCTCTTTGTCTGCTCCTAACCCATTTGTGCTCTCTCTCTGCTTCTCAAAAAAAAAAAAAAGTTAAAAATAAATAAATAAATAAAATCTTTTAAAAAATGTGCTTAAGGTCTGGTCACACAGAAAACTTTCTGAGGCATTAAGAATCCTTGTATAAGGTGTTTCTTAAGAAGGCAAAAAAAGAAAAAAAATAGAAATCATGCAAATGTCTAATAACAAGAGATGAAATTCTGGCATACCTAATAGCAGTTAAGCAATTATTAGAAATTATGACTAAAGACTGGTGCCTGGCTGGCTTAGTTGGTAGAGCATGCGACTCTTAATGTCAGGGTTGTGAGTTTGAGCCCCACGTTGGGTGTGGTGCCTAACTTGAAAAAAAAAAATTATGACTAAAGAACTTAAAAAGAAACATTCATGACAAATTGAAGGGGGGGGGGGAAAGGAGTATTCAGACTATTTGGCAATTTTGATTTTTAAAATATGCACAAAGAGACTAGAGGGAAATAATAATCTTGTTCTCCAGATTTCAAATTGTTTTCTAAACTATTATGTAGCTTCTAACTATCCAACGATAAGCATGTATTGTTCTTATCATCATGAAAGTAATAAAGATTATTTAAATAATCATCAGTCTCATATAATGGAAAAATACAGTGATGGGGGTCAATTGTGGACCCCGTTTGGTTTTGTTTAGTTTTTTTTTTTTTTTTTTTTCAACGTTTATTTATTTTTGGGACAGAGAGAGACAGAGCATGAACGGGGGAGGGGCAGAGAGAGAGGGAGACACAGAATCGGAAACAGGCTCCAGGTTCTGAGCCATCAGCCCAGAGCCTGACGCGGGGCTCGAACTCATGGACCGCGAGATCGTGACCTGGCTGAAGTCGGACGCTTAACCGACTGCGCCACCCAGGCGCCCCTTGTTTTGTTTAGTTTTAAGTAATCTCCACACCCAACATGGGGCTCAAACTCAGGACCCTGAGATCAAGAGTCACATGCTCCACTAACTGAGCCAGCCTAGTGCCCATTTGTTATTTCTCTGGGCCTCAGCTTCCTCATCTATAAAATGAAGACCTGAGGACAAGATGAGAATCCCTTCCTCTTTGAAAAATTCAAACTTTCTTTTATTTTTTTATTTGAGAGTGAGAGAGAAAGTGTGTGTGTGTGTGTGCACACAAAGAACCAAGGAGGGGGCAGAGGGGCAAAGGCAGGGGAGAGAGAGAGAATCTTAAGCAGGCTCCATGGTGGGGGTGGGGTGGGGGGACTCGATCCCATGACCCTGGGATCATGACCTGAGTGGAAATCAAGAGTCGGATGCTCAAGCAACTGAACCACCCAGGCGCTCCTCAAACTAACTTCTAAGGATACCTGAGTTTAGAAAACTGGCCAGGCTCCTCCACCTGGAAAAAGTGGGGCTGAAGAAAGATTTTGAGGGAAGGAAGGATTTGGATTGGTAAGGGGTGGGGAAGAAGAGGAAGAATATTGCTGGGCCAAAGTTGGAGACATGCCTGATGGGAAGATCTATTCTAGGGAAGAAGGGTTAAGAGTGGGTATACAGCCAAAATGGACTGAGGCCTCTGAAAGACGGTCAGGAGATCCATGGGTTCACCAGGTTGGCTCCATCTGGAGGTGCCAGAAGTTGGGAGTATCTAGAAAACTCTGGGTAAAGTGACACACTTACCACTAATATGAGTACCTGATTCCTATAGGAGGCTGTTCTCTTCATAACAGGGCCTGAATCATGTGTTGGCAATGGGGGTGGTGGGAAACCATGGTGCTCCTGGTCTTGACACAAGCACACAATGGTTCCCTGGCACACAGTACGTGTTCAACAATTTATTAAAGGAATGTATCACTGGGAAAGATATCTCCTATTTTTTAGGCTTCCATTTAGGTTTCCATTTAGGCTTCCATTCAGGCTTCCATCTGTGAAATGGCAGATTAGGAAGGAAATTATAATTTGGGGGGGGGGGACACGTCACAGGAACATTGTATACTTTCACACTCCCGTATGGTAGAGCCAGCCCTATTTAGAGGTCGGCACACTGAGGCTCAGAAGGGTTGAGTCACTTGTTCACGGTCGGGGTCCTAACCAGTTGACGACTGCAAACACAGCTTCTCTCACTCCACCCACACTGCACATCACTTCCAATCTCAAAACACAGGTGCCATTACCTGGTTTGCAAGGAAAGTCAGAATCACACCCACAGACGCCTGGTCTCGGCCAGGGTCACACAGGAGTCCCCTAACACCCCGCAGTGTCTTCCCAGGTCCAAACAGCCTCTGGACAGGATCCCCCAGGTCGGGGGGGTTAGAGTTCCCGGGCGGGGCCGACACGGAGGGCAGTGCGACCGGAGGGGAACAAGGGTTTTTACAAGGTGACGGCAGGGTCTGGCCCAGTCTGCGTGGGTTTTCAAGTCGGAGGCAAACCAGCTGGGAGACCGCGTGCTCCAGACCCGCAGAGGGGTGTCACCACCACCCCGCCATGCCCTTAGGTTGCTCTTCCCCACCCCCCTACCCCCGCCCTGGGGCTCTGAATAGGAGGAGAAAAGGTGTGTGTGGGGAGGCGGTATTTAAGCTGAGGGAGGCGAGGACCCAAAGGCGGGGTTGGGGGTTGGGGGCAGGAAGGCGAATGGAATCTTCTAGACCCTTCGAGGTACCCCCTCCCTGGGCTAATAACTATTTGGGTTCCAAAGACTCATCTCCCCGCCCAGAGTTCTATTCAGTGACTGGGAGCGGGAAGGCAGTTTGATCTAAGTCCCACCCTCTGGGCTGGAAGCCTGACGCCAGAGAGGGGAAGTGATTTCCTCAAGGTCACGCAGCAAAACAGCAGCCAGTCAGGGCCAAAGCCCAGGTGTCGGGCCCCCGACGGCTATAGTCTTTAGAAACCGGCCCCCAACAGCTCTGCGTTCCGGGAAGGCAGGAATGTGGACTGGGACTGGGAGGCTGGATATGGGAGTGAAATGAGAGCGCCGAACACCCCATAACCCCAAATCATGGTCCAAGGTGGGGGGGGGGGGTCTCCTTCCTGAAGCTGACGACCCAGGAGACCCGCTTCGGGCGCGAGCGCCGCTCTCGTGGGGCCGCCGGGTGGCGGCGGGCTAGGGACACGGGGGCGCGGGTGCCTCGCACGCAGCTCCACCTCCCGCGGGCTGGGACTGCACGGTGCGAGCGGACCCTTTAAGAAAGTTCACTGGGCGAGTTCATCAAAGTTTAAAAACTTGTCGTGCAGAAGGGAAAGGGGAAAGGAGACCGAGGGAGAGAAGCCGCGGCAGAGAGGGGAAAAGCCCCGCCGGAGGCTGGCGCGCCGCGGCCCCGGCCGGGGCGAGCCCGCAGTGGGCGGCGGGGATTGGCTGCGCGTTCCCCCGGAGACCGCGAGGAGGGCGGGGGAGGGGGCTGGCCGGGCCCCAGCTGAGGCCGGTTCCGGCCCCCGCCCCCCGCCACCGCCCGGCGCCCGCCCCCTCCCCCGGCGCCCGCCCCCCGCCGCCGCCGCCGCCGCCGCCGCGGGCGCACTCACCGGTCGCAGTGAAAAGGCGGAGGCGGCGGCCGCTCGGGCTCGGCTCCGGTTCCCAGTGCCTCCCCCGCCGCACCCCCTCCCCACATCCCGCACCCGCCAAACTTGATGTGACCCCAGCCTGACGCGGCGGCTGCCCCTCTCACCGCCCCGTGCGCCCCCCACCGCCACTCCGCCCCGCACTCCCGGAGCGCACCGCTCACCGCGCCCCTTCCCACCTCCTCGCCGGGGCCGGGCGCCGTGCTCGCCCTCAGCGTTCCCTTCCCCTCGCCACCCCCACCCCACCCCCCGCACCATGAGCAACCTGAAGCCGGACGGCGAGCACAGCACCAGCACGGGCACCGGCACGGGCGCGGGCTCCGGCGGCACTCTGGAGGAAGAGGTGGGTCTGCGGCCCCGGGACTTGGGGTGAAGTGCACGCGGAGGTGGGCGGGGGAGAGGGCGCGCGGGGCCTCCCGCGCCGCGCGGGGCCGGTCTGGCAATCGCTCGGGGCTCTTTCCCGCCGCTGCCCTTCGGTCGGGGAGGAGCAGCCCGTGTCCGGCGGGCGGGGGCGCGCGGCCTGGACTGCCCCGCCGGGCGGGCATTGTCTCCCCGCCCTCCCGGGCTCGGGGCGGGCCGCGCGCCGGCCGCCGTCCGTGCGTCCCGTGGTGGGCGAGCGGCTCGGCGTCTGCCCCACGCCTGCTGCCCGCGCGTCCCTCGTTCTCCACTCTTGGCCCGGGCCGCTACCCGAGGAGCTCCTCCGGTACTGCTGGGACTCCCGCCTTTGCTGGAAGGAACTGAGCGGGATTAGCACCACGGGCGGGCGGCACCCTCACCCTCTTGCACTTTCCACCCTGACCCCTCCCGGTGACCTTGGAGGCCCGGGACGGCTGCCCGGCACCTTGGTTCGCTGTAACTGAGCTGTAGTCACGGGAGGTGGACGGGCTTTGCTTGCAGCCCCAGAACCTGGGCTTTGGCAAAGAGGTCAGCGGGGCAGTTAATTAGAGTTGAGAAAGAGATGCCTAAAGATACTTCGTTCCCGGTTCTCCCTCTCCCCTGCCACCCCCCTCCACCCCGGTTCTGCCCCAGCAGGCAATCCAGGACCCCAGAGCTGGCCTGGGTGGGATTCTGCAAGGAAAGGCGACATTATCTTGTCCACCAGACATGTACTAAGTATGAGGAGGGAGTGAGTGTGAGGCGGCTTGGCTTCGTGGAATCAGCAGCAGCTGTGTGGTTAATGGGATGGCGAAATCGGGGAGGGTGTGTGGCAGGGGTGATGATGAGGTGGTGAATAGAAGCCTTAAGGCTGAGGGTGGCGAATGGAGACCAGGAGCTGGGCCGACAGAGACAAAAACTGATGCGGAAAGGGGACGACAGGCTTTGCATCTCTCTCCAGGGGCCTCTGGCCTCTGCTGTGTCACTCCAAGGCTAGGAGACCCTTCCTGCCGCGCCCTGGCAAGCTCTTGCCCAGGAAACCAAGGGCCAGTTATCCACCCTGAGCTCCCTTCCCCTTGGTCTGGGGGAGAAACCGCAGATCCCCTGGTGGAGGCTGGTGTCGCTGACCTCCCTCACCTCCCTCCAATGTAGTGGCAGTGGTGCCGGCTGACCGTGCTCTGGGTTTGGTGCAGAATGGCGGCAGTGGCCCACTGCTGGGCTGGGCTCCTCACTGTGGGAGGGATGGTGGGAGGGTCACACCACCAGCTCCCACTCTTAGTAATTCAGAGGCCTGCTGCCAACCCTAGTCCACCAATGGCATGGCATCTTGAGAATCTAGGTCTAGATCTCACTTTTTAGGGAGGGAGGGAGGGTGGGGGAATATATAACTCTTGACTCTGAAGGGTGGAAAGGGAGGGCCTGACATTTGTCCGCTAGTTTTGTGTGGGCTCCAGAGCGGTGGGGTGGTTTTGCCTCCTGAAGGCCCTGTCCTCCTTGGACCTTGACATGCTGACAGGCCCGTGGCACTGATGAGAACCTTAACCCCATCCTGACGCCACCTGGTTGTTCAGAATCTTGCCTGAGAGTTGGGGGGAGGGGGACAGGGTTGCTGGTGTTGCGGGGGCGGGGGGGGGGGGCAGATCGCTGCTTGGCCTCCTGGGGGTTGAAACTGGGAGAGGGAAGCCATCTCCTGTGAAGCTGGGCAAGGACCCAGAATACCGCTAATGCTAGAGGGTTGACTTCAACAGGGAGTTTACCCAAGAGGTTGTGCTGACCCTCAGACTTACCCCTTTGAAGTGGGAAGGGTGAACCATGTGGCCAAGCTAAAGTCTTAAAGCATTTGAAGTATTGGTCACTTTTTTTCTAAGTGCCTGTTCTGAGAGAGAGGGCAGGATCTTCAAGAAGTGGAATCCCTGTTAACTTCTCCTTGCGGGTAGAGGTGGGTTATAGCACTAGTGCTGCCGTGTGCTGATGGAGGGGCACAGCCCTGTGTTTAATAGAAGTCTAAAACTAAAGGCTCTGGGAATCTCCTGGAGCCCAGTGTCTGCTCTGGCCAGGTAATTGCAAGGATGAGCCCCCTCCCCTCATTAGCCCTCTGGGCCAAGATCTCTCCTACTGAGGTTCCATCTTGAATTGCTGGTTTGAGCTGGAACTGGATTCCTTCCTTTAGCTTCGATGTCCCCTAGGCAGTCATTTCTGCATCCCCCAGGAGCCACCATCTGGGGAATCTGTTAGCAGTGGTAGTTTACTTTCATGACTAACCCAGCCTGGCTGTTGGAGGTTAGGTAAAGCAAGCCTAGAGAACCAAAGAGTCCTACTCCCCCTACTCATTTCTAAAGGTGTTAGGTTTCTGGAGAAAGGGGTATGTTTTCGTGGTTCCAGAAGGGGTATCAGTGGGGCTCCTCATTTTAAGCTCCTTTGCATGGGCTTGACTCCTCCTGCTTGGCCACCCTACCCACTGGGGCTTTGCTATCACAGGCATTAGGTTCCTTTTCTGGACCAGGGGTCAGGATTCCAGGTGAAAGATCACAGACTGGAAGGTGAGAAGGACTTGCCAGGAGGGAATGGGATGTGGTGAAATGAGGGGATATCACCAAGTGATGCAGTGGTACCACTGAGAAGGTAGAAGTGAGCCCTCCCTGAGATGTAGCTCAGTAGGAGGTTCTTAGACTTGTGCCGGTCAGAAGGCATCCCAGGAAGAGAGAATAGCATGTGTAAAAGTGAGAGGTGGATCGTGGAGCCACATGACTTCCAGGAGTTTGCTAGCTTTCAGCAGTAGTGGGGGCCACATTGTGAAGTGCCTGAGATCATGCATGGTTGGGAAAATTGGCATTTTCTGTCACTTGGAAAGGAGAGGTGTTAGAAGCTCTCCTACCCTTTGAAAGCTAAGGAGGGCAGTGAGGAATTAAGGAGAGGGTCTTCAGGGGAAGAGCTGAGTGTCCCTTTCAGTCTAGAGCCTCTACCTTAACCCAGGCGGGTCATAGCTGGTGCTAGAACTCCAGAAGGTGAGGTCAGACAGCCCAGGACAGGCTTGCCTGTGAGGCTGTAGAATCCCAGACCCAAGCTTGTCTTAGTGATTCTTTAGGGATGGGTAGAGAGTTACAATGTTTCTGGGGAGGGGTACATGTGGTTTGAAACCGGTCTGTTTTGAAAATGGAGACTTTAATTTCATAGTACAAGGTAATACTAAGTTACAGTAATTATTCATTGTGGGGGGCTGCTAAGGAAAGTAGTATTTGGAATCTTGGGTGGGTGGAGTTCAAGTTTCTAAGAGTTGAAGTTTTTTTGCCAGCCTAATGGTAAACTGTAGAGAGGCAGGCATTAATGGCAGCCAAAGGGGCTACAGTTTGACTGGAGGGTCTTGGCCCCTTACTGCCCTCCCACTCCCATCTTTGCTTGTCCACAACATCCAGTGGATCTAGGCCATTGTGGCTCCTTGCAGGCAGGACACCCCTGGGTCCACCGTGTGTCCTCTAGAGGTCTCTGCACTCTAGATGAAGGTGAAGGAATTCTGGGACCCAGCATATGACTCAGCCACTTCCTCTTTTCTCTGCCATTAAAAACATTTGACAAAATCTGGGGCGTCTTGATGCTGTATCTGCAAGCTCTTTTTTGGTATGAAGGTAGGGAGGAGTCTATACTTCTGGGCATTTACCTGGACACAGGGTCCCAGCAGGTAGATCCAGGCAGATGCTATAGGCTGGGCTGCCTTCCTCCCTGGGGGTTGTTGTGCATGTGTCTTCTCTATTCAAATAACCTAATAGAGACGCTGTCCGATTAGTAGTAGTAAGCCCATACACAGTGTTTGAGTCAGGTATTACCTGAAGTAATTCACCCTTTTACCTCCTTGAACTTGCACAATAACAGCACTGTGAATTATTGTCATTACTGTTTTATAAATGAGGAATCTGAGACAGGTTAAATAACTTTTATGTAGTTAGTAGGTAAGTTGGGATTTGAACCCAGAGTTTGCTCTGAACCACACACACACTATATCTGCTGTTTTGTTTTATATTAGGGTTTTGGTGAGTTTGGGGGATAGGGGGAAAAAAGATGCTGCAACTAAAGTTTTTGAGGCCTGAGCTCTGGGTCCTGCTGTTCCAGATTAGTTCCCTTTGGGCTGGGATAGGTATCTGAAGACTGGGTGATGGGAGCTGGCAGCCCTTGTAGAAGGAGCATCTTTATCACCGACAGGATTTAGAATTGCCAGTGCAGGGTGATAATAAAACGAGATCAAGTCAATTTTATTATTGTTCAATTCCCTACAGGCGATACAACCCCTTGTTGCCTGTGCAGGGGCTTACTGCTTTCATTCCTTCCCCCACCCCACCCCCTTGCCCTGGTACCCTGATGCTTTGGACATCTTAAATAGGAAACGGTACCCACTCTAAAGCAGCTGCCTGTCATTTTTGTGGGGGTGGGTCATTCCGTTGGGTCTCCTCCTCTCCTCCTTCCCTGCTCATGGGCAGCCTGGCTAGCTTATCCCAGTAGGAACCAGTTTCTAAATCCATTGAACATTTGGACATAATGATTTCTTCTTGTTCTCATCTCCAGAGAGGGTCTGGTGAGTACTCAGAGTGGAGTCAAGACATGAAGTGTGGGTGCCTCGCTTTTTGCTCTCCTGGCCTCTAACCCATTTATCCCATTGGGGCTCCAGACAGTCCTGAGAGATATAGGTGTCCATCCCACCTGGCCTGGGGGCTGGATTCCTGCTCCATGGCCTCCAACCTCTGGTTACCCAGAGCTGAGCTAGAGTGCTAGGTTCTGGTACCACCCAATGGCCCCCAGCCTCTGCTGGGCCATTGGTTTTGGGTAGCACTGACATCTGCTACCGTATTAGTTTCTCTGCCGTTCCCTGACCATGGCTGCCTTAGAGGGGTCCTCACACTCCTGGCAAAGCCACGAGGCAGTGGGGCAGAGCCCATCACTAGACTTCAGAAACCATGCTGCTGTGAGGCCAGAACTATATAGATAGTCCACAAAGCTCTGTATGCCAGAACCCCATCTACTCCCTGCCCAGGGACAACATGGCTTCCCTCTTTCCGCTGCTTCTCCATCCTATCCTTGGATGGAAAAAATATGGTCACCTCTGAGATGTGCCAAGGCTGACAGGTGGGGTCCTCCCTTCATGAAGAGTCCACTGGTGGATCCATCTGTGCTGGGGGCCTCTGGGGTATAGCAAGGGCTGTGTGTAGTGGGAGGGTCTGTGTAGGTCTATCTGCCATGGCCTTTAGTCATTTATGGCTGACTGAGCAGAGGCTCTTGGCTGTCAGAAGTCATCAAGGCTGCCTGTTTAATTGTGAACAGGCCTGGGACTCTCAGGGAGAAAGGACAGAACCTGACCTGGACCAGGCCATGGGATGAGTGTCTGGAGTACCTAGTTCCCTTTTGTGGTTAGCCAACCTCTTCCCCAAGTGGGTTTGGGCTTTTATTGGTGGAGTGGGAGGTGGTCAGGAGAGGTTACTGGAACAGGATCTAAGGCCCTTTTTTGAGAATGTTTGTTGAAATGAAAGCTGTGTGAAGAACTTCTGCCCAGACTGGTTCTCATTCTTGATGTATGGTTGTGGCCATATCCAGGCACAGCTTGGGATGTTTGTGACTGAGGAGCTCCAAACCAGAATACAGGCCCTTGAAGCAGCTTCCATTCCTGAACAGTGTAGCATTATGTTAGGAAACATCCCTTCTCAGGCTTCATCTGCTTCCTTCGGGTAGTATACAGGTGTGGTAGGCTCAGTGCTATGTTCACAGTGGAATACCATAAGGTGGTTTAAGGGTTGGAGGTGTTGATTTCAGAGCTGGGGAAGGGGTGTAAGATTCCCCCAGGCCAACTCTTTGATGCATGGGTTGGTGTGTTTCAGTGAGGACAACTGCAGACCTTACCAGGCACTGGGACAAGCGATAGATCTGCGCTGGCTGACCCCACAGCCCCAGGAGGGATAGGGAGGTGGATGGCATAGAAGGGAAGGAAGCCTAGCCCAGCAGGCCTCCATGCTGGGGGCCCTGTGAGCCTGCCACTTGAGTGGCCTCTGAAAACCATGGCCCCTGGCACTGTCTGGAACCAAATGGAAAGCAGTCACCCAGCCATGCCACTGAGTCTGCACGGTGCAGTTCACACAGTTAGATCTGGTTCCCTGTAAATGAGGTGTAGGCCGGTACTCACAACAGACTTTTGACCAGGTGTGTTCCCAAGATGTTTATGCCTTTTGTTCCTGAGGCTAGAAGTAGCTTGGAGCATTAGGTCTGAAACCATTTTATTTAACACTCTGTACATACCCAGCCCTGTCCCACCCTTTAGAGAACTTCTTACCGTCCCAACTTGGTTCCCTTGATTCTTAATACACACACAGTCTGGACTCTAGTACACACTGCAGGCTATAGGGGAAGTGCCTCAGGTTCCCAGACAACCTGGATTTTACTGCTGGCTCTGCCACTGGCTGGCCAGACACCTAATCCCTGAGCTGGCTCTTCATCTGTAAAATGGGCCAGTACTTCTTTGCCTGTTACATCAAAGGATTGCCAGGCTCACGTGCCAGATGGTAGGTATGAAAGACCTGGAAACCACAAAGTGCTGCCCAGAATGGGTCCTGAGAGCCACACCCTTTGATTTGGGGCTGGAATTAGCAGGGGCAGGCAAAACGCTGTGGAACAGATCCTAAGCCTGGGACTTCACACCAGGTCAGACTAATGGCATTGGAGGTGTCCTATGTGGAGGGAGGCTAGAAGCTGGGAAGTGTCCTAGTCTGGGAGCTGAGCAGCCCAAAGCTCCTTGGAAGGAGCATGGGAAGCACTGGGGTTCTGGGAACGTGTGTCTCGATTCACATCCAATGTCTTGCTGTATCTGTTTGCTCTTTTTCCCTGTGTCCTTGTTCAGCCCTTATAAGTCCTGCGTCTGCGGGCCATGTCACCACATTCCATCCACCTCTCGTCAAGTGGCCCCACTCAGAGGGACTTCTTTCCCCGGGAGGGGTAAGAGCGACCTGCTGG
This sequence comes from Puma concolor, assembly GCF_028749965.1. Classification (NCBI taxonomy): domain Eukaryota; kingdom Metazoa; phylum Chordata; class Mammalia; order Carnivora; family Felidae; genus Puma; species Puma concolor. Next base: position 108,813,177 of record NC_141672.1, on the reverse strand, counting down.
TGCCAAGCTTAAGCCTGAGACCTGGGCAGAACCCATCCCCCACCCTGCCCTCTATACACATGCACACAAGAAAAAAACCCTGGCCTCTGAGATCTCTGGGCAGGGGGGTATATGTAGGAGACTGCTCTGAGGTTTCTTTTTGGCAACCCCAACATTGCCCCGCAGAGACCCCTCCCAAACCTCCAAGCCCACCTTGGCCCAGGACCTGGCTGCTGACTTTCTGCTCTGTCACCCTTTTGTTCTCTATTCCCTTTTTCACCACTTTGCCTTCTTGTGGGCAGAAGGGAAGCGCTTCAGCTCCGAGCAGATGGAGGAGGACAATGCCCAAGTCTTATACTGCGGTTCAGTCACCTTTTCCTACTTCCTCGGTATCTTACAAGGTGGAATGTGAAGGGCCCTGAGGCTAGTGCACCCTTCCTCTACAGTTGAGGCAGGCAGCAAAGGAAGGCCACAAAGCCACCTGCCTGCTGGTGGTCAGGCTAGGACTTCTACCCGGGTTTCCTGATGGTTGTTTTGTTTCCATGTCTGATCAACAGGTTCTTGCTGAGCAAGAGTCGAGTTTCTTGATTCTCAATGGGGTTTCTTCCCCTTGGAGAAGACAGAGCAAAGCTGGGTGTGATGGTGGTTGGTGCAAGCTTAGAAAGGACCTTTAGCATCTTTGTATCAGGAGAGCCATAAACTGTATGTAATGCAGGCTGCATCTCAAAAACTCCCTTGGTCAGGATGGGGTGGCCTGGGCTTCCGTTTGGACTTGGGGCTTCCTGGGGCCACATGCGCCCAACTGCCCTGTCTGAGGCATGTGTGTGGCCCTGTTCCAGCCCCTGCCTCCAAGTCAGTGGGACACAAGGCTGCTCCCACTTAGCTGCTGGGAATTGGCTGTCTGTCTTGCCTTTCACCTCCCTGTACTTAATGCTGTTGACAACTAACCATGGCATCATCCAGTAGCATACCCTAAACCCCCCGCCCTGAATCAACCTTCTGCAAGGGGCTGTTTCTGGCCCCTTAGGTCAGAGCCTAAAGGCCACTAATTTTCTTTTATATATTAAAAAAAATGTTTCTTTAATGTTTATTTATTTCTGAGAGACAGAGCATGTGTGGGGGAGGGGCAGAGAGAGAGGGAGACACAGAATCTGAAGCAGTCTCCAGGCTCCGAGCTGTCAGCACAGAGCCCGACTCGGGGCTTGAACTCAAACCGTGAGATCATGACTGAGCCACCCAGGTGCCCCAAGGCCACTTATTTTCAAGGAGCCCAAGGCTGACCTGACTGGAGTCTGAGTAAGTTGGTGTGTAAGGTTAAGGTCTGCAAAGGAACATTGACTCACTAGCACCTGGGGACCCTGGGGCTGCTTCTGACATGCTCAGTGACCACGAGCAACTCACTGGACCCCTGGGTGTTGGTTTACCTTATCTAAAAATAAGGTTTCTTCCAGCTCAAATATTCTGCATTTCAGTTGCTTCAGAGGGCTGGGAGTCAGGGAAGGATGTGGGAGTGGCTTATGAGAGGCTTGTTTTTCCCTTTTTGGATTTCCCTTCTCCCCCCACTCCCTTCCCTAAGTGGTGTTTTCCATCCAGATGACACCAGAGCTCACAATAAGTATCGAGTAGGTGGGGGGATTCAAAGTGAGCCCATCACTTGAACTATTTGATGGAATGGACAATTGAAATAGTTTTTTCTTTCCAGATTGAATTCCAACTTTCAGAGATACTAAAGGATTGCTGCAAAGAATCCATTTTCAAGTGTCATTTTTATCTCTTTGGTAGGATGTATCTATTGCCCAGAGTCGAGTTTTCCCAATCATGTCCTTCCTGTGTCCCAGCCCCGTGAGGCAGGGATTTGCCTGGAAGGCCTGTCTTCTAGGGCAGAGTGTTCCTAGTGGGCCTATAGTGTTTATTTGGGGGTGGGGAAAGGTGGGGGGGGGGTGGCCCTACTGTTTTCCTAGCTCAGCATCCTTTGTGGAGAAAAGTCTGTCCTCTGGCTGGGTGGTCCCTGAAGTCCAGGGTGTGGTCTTGGCAATGATTAAGTCTGGGGTTTTGAAGAAGGCTGTGCTTGTCCTTCAGAGTTAAAGGATAAGAGGGTTTAATAGCTATTAGCATTCCACTGTTTTTGAAAGCAGTGTTTACCCTTTCTGTCTCATAACAAAATCTGGTGCTTATGGACCTGTCCTCTCAGTCACAATACCCTGCTGCCGCCCTTAACTGTGAAGTTGTATGTTTAATGCTCAGTGTGAAGGGAGTCTTGTGTCAAAAAGTTGGGGCGAGTTGGAGCTACAGGGCCCTTGGCATCAGGACTGTCCCTCCCATTGCAGAAGAGGGCACACACTTGTGAGGGCAGAGTGGCCAGGCCCCAGTCTGAACACAGGGTCCTCTTTTATTGGAGGAGGGCCCCCACTGACTGCCGCCCCAGTCTTGTGCCACATGGAAGCTTTTGGCTGCTTTCCTCTGTGTAGGTTACCCACCCCCTTCTCCCAGCAGCCCAGCAGCCCCCTTCCTGTAATTCTTGCAGGACCTCTAGGTGAGCTGGGTCCCCTGTGTGCCCTGGGGAGGAGGGAGCCCTCTGCGCAGCCACTGACTAGAGAGCTGGCCTGGCTTGGGGGCACTGAATGACAGGTCTACCTGTATGAGTGTTAAGGACCAGGAGAGATGTCCACCAGGACTGATAGAGGATGAGTCCTGCCTAGAAGCCTTTCCCACAGAAGCCTGAACTTGTGCTGTAACGCTGATGCTGGGGTGCCTGGGTGTCTCAGTCAGTTAAGCATCCAACTCTTGATTTTGGCTTGGGTCATGATCTCATAGTCATGAGAATGAGGCCCACATTGGACTTCGCACTGGATGTGGAGCCTGCTTAAGATTCTTCTCTTCTCTTCTCATGTCTTCTCTTCTCTCTCTCTCCCTCTCCCTCTCTCCTCCCCCCTCCTCTCTCATCTGCCCCTCCTCTGCTTGCACTCTCTTTCTAAAATAAAATAAATAAGGGATGTCTGGGTGGCTCAGTCATTTAAGCATCTGACTACTGGTTTCCTCCACTCAGGTCATGATCTCACGGTTCATGAGTGAGAGCCCCACATTAGGTTCTATGCTGACAGCACAGAGCCTGCTTGGGATTTCTCTCTCCCTCTCTCTCGGTCTCTCCTCCACTCACATTCTCTCTCTCTCTCTGTCTCTTTCTGTCTTTCTCAGAAACCATAACTTTTTAAAATAAAGTAAATGTTAAAAATATATAAGGCTGATACAGTGGGTGTCACTGTCACCTTGCTCTTAAAGCTTTCTTTTTGATTTCATTTTTCTGAACATCTATAAACAAATGTCAGTTTGTCTAAAGGAAAAACAACAGACACACAGATAAGAATGAGTTTGTCAGAGTCCTTCTTCCTACTTCTCTTTAGAAGGTGATCTTACTCTGGGCTGGGGAGGACTACAGAGGGAGAAAGAGATTTCCAGCATGAGGCCCGAGGAGAAGAGCCAGGGAGTCTGGGGAGCCTGGGTGCTCTATCACGCTGGGGTTAGAAAGTGAGTTGAGAGGCTTCTTCTAGGGAACATTCCCTCCACAGGGACCTCAAGAGTAATTCTTGGGGTGAGGGAAGTTCCCCAGGTCCTGCCCTCTCTTCCTCTCCCCTGGAGCACTGGGAGCGAGCTCAGGGGCCTCCTGTGGAAGAGGTGAGCAGTGCCCCCCACCTCCATGGCACTATATATGGTCCAGCACTAGCTAGTGGGAAAAAGGCCCAGGAAGACACAGCAAAGACCTAGACAACCCCAGGAAGTCTGTCCACCGGTGATAGCCTGTGGTGTGGACTTACCAGATGGGGCTAGACCTCCCCAACCCCTTCACTCCCAGCAACTTGGGGGAAGAACAGGCAGCAGGACTTGCCTAAAGGAAGAGCAGCCCAGTGTCCGAAACCTACTCAATGGGGGACACAGTTGTGCCAAAGGCCATTTGGTTCCTCTAGGCAAACCTGATGCTAGCTGGGATCTATAGTGTGGGTGAGTCTGTTGCTGACCATCATGAAGGCTGCATGGCCATGTCTGCAGTGACCTGTATGGGCACATCTCTCTAGCCAGTTCTTTAATCCATGTTGAATCTGGTGCTTCCAGCAGGTTCCACCAGAAAAGCTGTTCCTCAGCATGTTTCTTCTTTCACTGACTTCTTCTTTTTTTTTTTTTTTTAATTTTTTTTTTTTAACGTTTATTTATTTTTGAGACAGAGAGCATGAACAGGGAAGGGTCAGAGAGAGAGGGAGACCCAGAATCCAAAACAGGCTCCAGACTCTGAGCTGTCAACACAGAGCCGGATGCGGGGCTCGAACTCACGGACCATGAGATCATGACCTGAGCCGAAGTCGGACGCTTAACCGACTGAGCCACCCAGGCACCCCTTTCACTGACTTCTAAAGATTCTCCATACTGTTTCCATTTCTCCGCTAATATCTTCTCTACACTGTTCCAGACATACCTTCCACCTGTGCTAAGGATGTGACTATGGTCCAGCCCTGTCTGCTGGTACTTGCCATAAAGATGAGTATTTGTTTGTTTGTTAATAATGTTTATTTTTGTGAGAGAGAGGCAGAGTGTGAGTCGGGGAGGAGCAGAGAGAGAGGGAGACACAGAATCTGAAGCAGGCTCCAGCCTCCCAGCTGTCAGCACAGAGCCCGACATGGGAGATATGACCTGAGCCAAAGTCAGACGCTTAACCAACTGAGCCATCCAGGTGCCCCTAAAGATGACCGTTTTAAAAGGATTGCAGTGCTTTCCATGTTTCAGGATGGGAGTGGGGTATAACCCTTTGGGTTGTCTGGACACTTCTGGAGAAAGAGTTAAGTGTATGGAAGGAGAAGGGCCCAGGTAAACAAGTTTGGTGCCTTCTAGCAGCCTGGGATTGTGTGAACCACCCCTTATGTTTTCTTCAAATACTTGAGCACATTTGTGTGTGTGTGTGTGTGTGTGTTGAATTATTGTACTAAACGTGTGGAGTAGGCAGGCCGTGTGTTCTTTGATTAATCTTTGTATCTTGGCATCAGTAGGCAACTGGTGCCTGAATCCTTGTCTGTACCCAAACTCTTTCCTGAATGTTGCACCTTATGGCCATGAGACTGGCTCCAGTAAGTGGCATGGAAGGATTGGTCTCCAGTGCCAGCCTGGGACACAGGAGTTGTAAGGCTTTGGAGAAGTAACTGTGTGTCTCTGTCCCTACTGTCCCCTAAAGAATCCTGAGTGTGCCATCAGCTTATTCTGTCACCTTCCTATTCTGAAACTCAGTTTTCTCATCTGCAAAATGAGGATGTTGAACTAGCTGGTCTCCATGGTGCCTTCCACCTTGGTCATTCCCTCCCTGGGGAAGAGGAAGGAACACTAAAGAATCCAGTGACTACCTAAGGTTGACTCATCTGCATTCCCAGCTCCAGACTGACTTGGATCCAATCCAGACTCACTAGGCAACCTTATAAATAAATGGCTCATGGTACCTGATAGGGAGGTTTTTGTGCAGGTGAATGCTGTGATTACAGGAGCCCTAAGGGAACCAGTATTTTGTTGAGCCTCTCCTACATGCCGGGCATAAAGTGAGCTCTTTATCCTGGAGGTAGATGGTATCTGCATTGTACAGATGAAGAAACTGAGATTTGGAGAGGTGAAACCACTTCCCTAAGTCAAGCGTAAAGCTAGGGTACAGACTCTGGTGTACCCAGCTGAAGCCTGTTCTCTTCCCCATGTGTGGTGTCACCTTGCCCTGCTGGGCCACATCTGTCTATGGCTGGGAATTTCTCCTTTGGGGGGCTGAGGTGCATAGAGATGGGGGGCATCTCAAGTGCTGGGGCCTGACTCTAGGTACCTTGGTTGATAGGAAAGTTTTAAGATTTGGCTCCTGTCTCTGGGGTTTTATACAATTCAGGTGGAGGGGTAAGTTCAGATTGTGGGAACGATGTAAGGCAGGGGGTCCTGTCCCCATAGGACTTCTGAGGAAGGAAAGGGGAGTGAAGAAATAGAGGAATCCACAAGATGAGTGCCCTTTAGTTAAGGAATGTGGAAGGGGACGGGTGCCTGGGTGGCTCAGTCGGTTAAGCATCTGTTAAGCATCTGACTCTTGATTTCAGCTCAGGTCATGATCTTGTGGTTTCATGAGTTCGAGCCCCGAGTTGGGCTCCAGGCTGACAGCGTGGAGCTTGCTTGGGATTCTCTCTCTCTCTCTCTCTCTCTCTCTCTCTCTCTCTCTCTCTCAAAGTAAATAAATAAACTTAAAAAAAAAAAAAAGTGAGGAAGGGGAAGGGGAGTGCTGAGGGGCAGCACAAGCAGCTGCCTGAGGCAGGCCTGTGTGGGTGCTTGTCTGGGGCCTGGAATAGTTGGGGCTGGGGCTGGGGCAGGACCTGATGGGGTTGGGAGCGGGAGGGAGGGTGGGCTCTGCAACCTCTTGTCCTCTCCACGTGTAGTTGACCAGCCTGCTAAGGTTATACATCCTGCCACCTCTGGTTTGCCGGCTTCTTCTTATTCTTCCCCCATTACTCCAGCTGGCATCCTAAACAAGTGCCTGGGGAAGGGACTGGCTACTGAATGAACAGTGGCAGTTCTTTAACCACCCATGGGGCCAGCGAGGCCACCCAGGTACCATTCTTTCTGTCCCCACAGCAAGGTGGATTGCTGATGGCATAGATGACTAAGTCAGGGTCCCTGGATCTTATCCAGCTCAGCTCCTAAGCCGCATGCTCCCTATCTGGGCCTTAGTTTCCCTGTTTGCACAAGGGGATAGGCAGAGGGCACATCATCTTCCAGGGCAACCAAGGTCAAGTGAGAACCAAGAAGAGTATTCAGGTTAGGCTTCCTGTGACCTGGCAGAAAGGGACCTCCCACCTAATCCATAACTGCCTGACCTCAGCTTATTCCCTGAGAGGTGGCCAGGGACAGGGTGGTAGCTCTGCATTGTAGCATTTTGGACACTTGAGAACCTAAAACATGGAGCCAGAGGAAAAAGGTCATCTGGCCCAGCAGGAAGGTTGGAAACAAGGATCCTAACTGGGAATGAGGGAAAGCTCCCCTATACTCACCCTCAACCCCACCCCCAGCCCGTGTAGGAAATTTTGTGCTGAGAACTTGGCTATTTAAGGGGGCCTCTGGGGAGGTCTGGTCAGAAAGGAGCCATTTGAGGAAGGGTTTAAAATTAGCCTGGGTGAAATGGGTGGCCCCTGGGGAGAACTGAGGCAGAGGTTTCTGTGGGGCGGCTCTGGCTCCACATCTTTGACCAAAGCCACGTCCCGGGGAGGAGGGAGTAGTACTGATCCAGGTTCTTCCAGCAGGGCCCTGGCTGGCTTGCGCTCTTTGAGTCCATCTTCGGGGGGTGGGCTGAGTGCCCATGTTCTGGCACCCAAAAGCAGCCTGGATGAGTAGTCAGGAGACCTGGGTTTGCTGCATGACCCAAATAAGTCACTTCTGTTTGGTGGTATGCGTGTAAATTAAAGGTTCTTTCATCAAAGGGCAGGGGTGTAGAGGACTGTTGCTCTCTGGAGCCCAGGAGCTGGGTTTACGCTACCCTGGAGCTCGGGCTGTCCAGTTTTTCCCAGGTGCTTCTGGCAACAGGGCCATGCTCGAGAACTGTGTATACAGCAATGCGAGCTGCCAAGGCCTGTGAAATGTGCAGAATCTTCACCCCAGGCCTGGAAGCAGAGGCGTGTCTGGTGAGGGAAAGGCATGACCAAAGGGGGAAGATGCATCCTAAATGGCAAAGGATCCTGCTTGGTATGCTTCTTGGCAAAAACCCACGCAAGAGAAGAAGCTTGTCCTCATCCATTCTTTTTTTTTTTTTTTTTTTTTTTTTTTTTTTTTTTTAAGGGTTTTTTTTTTTTTTTTTTTCAACGTTTATTTATTTTTGGGACAGAGAGAGACAGAGCATGAACGGGGGAGGGGCAGAGAGAGAGGGAGACACAGAATCGGAAACAGGCTTCAGGCTCCGAGCCATCAGCCCAGAGCCTGACGCGGGGCTCGAACTCACGGACCGTGAGAGCGTGACCTGGCTGAAGTCGGACGCTTAACCGACTGCGCCACCCAGGCGCCCCTCATCCATTCTTTATTAGCCACGTGCTGGGCTCATTCTTGTGTGGGTGGGGCTGGTGACACTGGTTGGGGGTGGTTGCCTTTGCCATTCCTGGCTCTGTTGTTCAGATCTGTGTGTTGACTGGGCAGAGGTAGAGTGGTGGGGGTGTCTGTGCCTGTCGGCCCGCCTGCCTGCCTGCATTGGGTGTAGCTTTGCCTAGCTGCCCAGGCTCCTGATTCAAGCCACTGACTTTGAAAAGGCTGTCGCGTGGGTTTGGCAGGCCATCACTGGAATATGGAGCACGTTTTTTGGTGCCTCTGAAGAAGGGAATGTGGCCCATTGTAGGTAGGGCATCTAAATGGTATCAGGAAAGGCCACAGGGCAGGGAGGCAGGCTGAGGCGCATGAGCTTTTTCTTATACTGGCAGGGGTGAGTTCAGAAGATCTATGCTTGGCTTGCTTGGTGGTATGAAATGAGACTTGAGGGGCGCCTGGGTGGCTCAGTCCGTTAAGTGTCTGACTCTTGATTTCGGCTCAGGGCATGACCTCGTGGGATTTTGGCTCAGGTCATGATCTCGGGTTCGTGAGTTCCAGTCCCTTGTCAGGCTCTGTGCTGACAGTACAAACCCTGCTTGGGATTCTGTCTCTACCCTCTCTCTCCCTGCCCCTTCCCGGCTTGCTCTCTTTAAATAAATAAACAAACATTTTAAAAAATTTTTAAAAAAAGAGACTTGAAATCAGGTGTCAAGTGTATAGGGAAGCTCTATTCGTTTGGATTTTTCACAACTTAGCTACGGTTTTAATATATATTTCTAAGGGATCTAAACGATGGGAAATCCTCCCTCCCCGTTATAATTATTGGCTGATCTGGCCTTGATAGTTGAGCATCTGGTGCCAGCAGCATTTAACTAGCAGTAATAACTTAGAGTGTCTGCCAACCCTCTTAAGGACCTCACCCACAGTTCAGGAGGTCGAGTTTGGTTGGAGTCACAGGATGGACACCTGGTGTCTAGCTTTGGCTTTCCCATCAGCTTGTAACCATGTTGAGGGCAAGGCTCATAACTTATAGCACTATCTGCCTCACTTGAAGCCAGTAAGATCGTACTCCTTCTTCAAAACCCAGCATAATTATTCCATCTCTGACTCCTTAACCAGGTCTCTTATTCAGTAAACATTTAATACAGCACCATGCTAAGACCTGGGCATAGAGGCAAACATACAACATATTCCCTGCCATCAAAGAGCTTACATCTAGCGTAGAAAGCACTAGGAGATGGATGTGAACACGCCAGGCCTTCTGTTGAAATCACTCCAGGTGTAGTGTGGTATACGGCTTACTATCCATTTACATCCTTGCCTCTTCTCTAGACTAGGCAGAGACTCTCAATCTGGGGTCCATTTGTATCTTCTGAAAAATATGTATGTTTTGACTTGTATATTCTTGGGGGTAAGACACCATAGCTTTCTTCAAGTCTCAGGAATCCGTGATCTGAAAAAGGATCCTTGATCTGTGTGCTTATGACACAGGGCTCTCCCCTCTTGCAGCTCTTCAGCTCAGTCTGTGTACAGAGGTGGTTAGCAGGTGCTTGTTGAGTCAACTGCAGGATGAATGTAGAGAAAGGAAAGGGTACAGAAAGGGCTCTGAAAAGTTAAGTACTATGAAACTCTGAGCGTTCATTTGCCTTGGCCTCCAAAGGAAGCCCAGGAAATACAGATTTCCTCCTTAAACTCTGGAAGGATTTTAGTTCCTTCCTGGAGGAAGAGCTATCATCCCTGTCTACTGTGGTCTCTGTCACCAGGTCCGAACACTATTCGTCAGTGGCCTCCCTGTGGACATTAAACCCAGAGAACTCTACCTGCTCTTCAGGCCGTTCAAGGTGAGTCTGGACCCAGCCACCCACAGGCAGAGCCTAGGATGGAGGGGAAGCATCAGGAGTGAATCCGACCTGGATTGGGCAGCAGGAAGGCAGAGGGCAGTGTGTCAGAAACTGATCGCAGACCCAGCTCTCTGTCCTGGTTGTGTTAATTCACATGTTGCTTTCGTCGATTGCTTAGCCCTTCTGAGCCTCTCATTCCTCATCTGCAAAGTGGAAACAAGAGAGAATCTCAGTAGGCTTTGCCATATAAGGAATCTTTGAGATTCAGTGTAGTCTTTTCAGTTCAAGTTTTGAGAAAATTTTAAAAAGGTGGGGTCTGTGCTTCCACATTACAAGTTAGCGGAGCAAGTGGGAATTTACGCACGAAATGATGAACGCTACCACATGATGCCCACATCGTGTGCTACACCATGTGATACAGAACACAAGGGCAGAGGGCGCTCAACACTGGCGGAGGTCAGGGTGGTGGACACGTGGTGGGAGTGGTGTGAGAATGATGCAGGCAAGCACTGGTGGAGAAAGGGGGGCTGACATCATGGGTGGCTGGGCTAGCACAACAGGCTTCTGACCTTCCCTGTGATAACCACCTCTCTCTGCAGGGGTATGAAGGGTCCCTGATCAAACTCACATCGAGACAGGTAATTTCTCTCCAAAGTTTTTTTTTTTTTTCCTCCCAGCCTAGACCGACTACTGAGCTTGGAGCTGAGCCTGCTACCTTTTCCTCATCTTGAGGCATTTGGCAGCTGAGACCTGTTCTTTTTCATCTTGTTTCTGTTCTGAACTGATGAAAGAGCGACCTCCACAGGTCCCCTCTCCTTACCAGTCAGCTTCTGGTCCTCCCTCTCTGGTTTTTGAGAAGCTTTCAACCTGTTGCCCCTTTACCAAACCTGGGGCCTTCCCATGTCCTTAATATATTGGTGCCCCCTTTCTTGCTGGCGAAAACACTGGAACTTAATTACTTGCGTGCATTAAAAAAAAAGATTTACCAAGAGGGTGATGTTTAATGCAGTGGGATAAAGCTGTATTGGAATCATTTCCCACAATGTAGTACCTGGATGGGAGACTTTGGGTGCATGAGAAACTTCTGTTCTAACTGAACATAGGATATAGGCAAGAAGTTGTTTTTGGTTTTTGGTTTTGCTTTGTTTTATTTTTGAGGGGAAAATGGAATGTTGGGAGAGATATGAGGATGTTCTCTCTTTCTCCTACTAGCCTGTTGGTTTTGTGATCTTTGACAGCCGAGCAGGAGCAGAAGCAGCCAAGAATGCATTGAATGTGAGTAGACAAGGCTTTCTCTGACCCACAGACCTCTAGACAACAAGTATTCCTGTTCTATCTTTTACAAACTTTCCCCCACTCCATGCCACTAAAAAGGGCCTACAGATATACCTTAATCCCCCAACATCTGGGGCAAAGTCCCTAGCTGCTTTGTCTTTCAAACGCCACTACTCACAAGGTCCAAGCAGTGTGTCGTCTGTCTTGGCCCCTGCATGGGTGAGTCTTTTAGGCAAGATCATTTCTGGGGCCCTTCTGTACCTGTTGCAGTGGACAGACTGTCTGAGTCCTACAAAGTAAAGTCTTTTCCTTCCTTTCCTTCCCTTCCCTTCTCTTGTAGGGTATTCGCTTTGATCCTGAGAACCCGCAGACCCTGAGGCTAGAGTTTGCCAAAGCCAACACCAAGATGGCCAAGAACAAGCTAATGGCTACACCAAATCCTACCAACGCTCACCCCGCCCTAGGAGCACACTTCATTGCACGGGACCCCTGTGAGTGGTGCTCAGAGCTATCATCTGCTGTCCAGCTATTGTCTGCTGTCCTTTTACTTGCCCCAGGCAAGGGGCCTGAGTGCAGTTGCAAACAGAGGGAAGTTGTTGAGATTCTCACTGAGGGAGTCAGTCCTTTCCAGGAGGCTTCTTGTATCCACAGCCACCTGTCTCTGTGGGTTCCATGCTTCCTTCCTCCCCTTGTAGCCTTTGCTAGGCTGCGGACAGACTGAGCTCCTGAGCTGTCAGCATTGCCCAACTTCTCTGAAGCCTTCTCTGATTTTTCTTGGTTGAGATGGGCAGAAGCCCATCTAAGGGCTTCTTCTTTTTCTTTTTTTTTTTTTTTTTAAGAGCATGAGTTATTATTTATTTATTATTTTCTTAATGTTTGTTTATTTTTGAGAGAGAGACAGAGACAGAGCGTGAGCCGGGGAGGGGCAGGGAGAGAGGGAGACACACAATCTGAAGCAGGCTCCAGGCTCCTAGCTGTCAGCACAGAGCCTAATGCAGGGCTCAAACTCATGAACCGTGAGATCATGACCTGAGCTGAAGTCGGACGCTTAACGGACTGAGCCACTCAGGCACCCCTCGTCTGAGGGCTTCTTAAAGCAGATAGGATGCTCACCATGCCAGGCCAAGTTAACATGGCTTTTTTCCCCCTGGTCTTTCGGTCCTTGAGGGAAGTCTGGCCTGAGTAGGGAGCTTATGCTTCAACTGTAGTGATAGGTCCCCTTCTCTGTTTGGAATAGTAGTGGAAGGGGAGACCAGTGTTCTGACAATGGGGGCTGTTGTCTCCCATTGTAGATGACCTTATGGGGGCTGCTCTGATCCCCGCATCCCCAGAGGCCTGGGCCCCCTACCCTCTGTACACCACAGAGCTGACCCCAGCCATCTCACACGCTGCATTCACCTACCCAGCTGCCACTGCTGCTGCCGCTGCCGCCCTACATGCTCAGGTAAGCCCCTCTGGGGGAGAGGCGGGGAGAGGATGAAGGAGGCTCTAAGCTGGCCAGACTTTGTTCCTGAATGGCCACAGGGCCACTCATGCCTCTAGAGCTGCAGAACTGCCGTCTCCCACGACATTCTCTTTAGGGCTTCGGATCAGACAGAGGAGAGGGAGAGGATTAGCTGTGAGGCTACATCGGGGATCTGAGGCAGAATTTGAGTGTGAGAGAGACCCAGCCATGGTCCCACCACCCACCGAACATGTGCAGGCAGGTGCCATACTGTGTTCTGCCTGTGGTGACAGCCACAATTCAGATCCCAACCCGAGTGTGCTCTGTGGAGCCAGGCCGCCTGCCTCTGCCTCTCTGGTCTTTACGAACTTCAGAAAGCACTTAAAAATTCCTGACTTTTTTACTATCTAGAAGAATGAGCACAGTATTATCTGCGTCAGGGTTGTTGAGAGAATTAGATGTTAACACCTGTGAAGGGCCGGCACCACAGGCCCCCCCCCCACACACCTGGAGCTCCGAGTGCTCAGTGAGTGTTAGTGCTTGTTTTCATGAAGCCTAGACACTCTCCATGGTGAACCTGTGCAGGGATGGCGGGAAAGAGGGAATGAGCACTTCTAGGGGAGAGTTGGGGAGGTTAGTGCTGGGCCACTCACCGAGTGCCATACCAGGTGCCCGAGGCCAGTGAGCCACGGTCCGTTCTGGCCCGGACCTCCCTGGTGCAGTAACAGGAGGCACTGCCAGGTGTATGGACAAAGTGCCACCAGGCAGCACAAGGGGGCTGAGGAGTGATGGCAAGCCCACTTTGGCCTGTGATCAGTAGAGTGAGCAAGAGCTGAGCCTTGGGAAGAGCGACCTGGCCGGGCGAGCTTTGCTGTTGATGGAGGTCGCCTTACCAGGGCAGTAGGGCACGAGGAAGAACAGGATATAAGAAGCCAGGAAGAGAGAGTTCACAGGAACCAGAAGCCAAGGTGGGAGGGTTTGGGTGCTCTGCCCAAGGCGGGGGGCTCAGTGTGTGTCTATGTCAGGTCCTCTGAAGGGCTTAGTGACATCTGGATCTACTCATTTCTGAGGTGGAAGGTACAGACTCCCCGCCTACTACCCTAGCAAGCTGTTTTCCCCCATCAGGGGAGGTCCCCTTGGCCATGGCCGCTTTAGATTGTACTGAGGGCAGAAGTGTGGTTAAACTTGGCACCGTTCCCCAGCTGTGCACCACAGGCAGCTAGAAAATTGATAGGGGATAGGAAGGTGGTAAAGATCATCCCCCAGAGGGAAATGATTGGGTATTTACCACAAACCAGGTTCTGTGGTGGGCAAAGAGCGGGTGAGCCCAGGAGACTGTCCTCGTCCTCCGTGACCTGGTGGAGTGCAGGAGGCTGGCAGTAGTGCTCCTGGCCACGCAGGGAGTTTCACTGCAGCAGCCCCATGAGGCCTTGCCGGGCGCTTTGCTCCGATCCTAGCTGTGCAACCATTTCGCTACCTGATCTTTTGCAAGTGACTTCACCTTTGGGCCTCTGTGTGTGTCCTCATCTGTAAAATGAGAGGGCAATCAAGATGAGGTGGAGAGGGTTCTACCCTGTCTGCTCCAAGATGCTTGGCCGTGACAATGGTGAGGCAGAGGTTGGGAACCAGAGATAGTATGTCAAGTTAATAAGCAGAGGTGCCTCTGCCGTTCTTGGGGTAGCTCCTCCAGCTGGCTGAAAGGGGCACGCTACTTCCTGTCCTTAAATTCCATACTTCAGGGCTATGTGCCCTCCTGTTTTCTTCCTTTCTAGCTTCCTCCCTCCCACCCTGTCCCTGCCCAGTGGCTGCCCAACTCCGGTCCAGCTGCCTCAGTCCAAATCCTGGCTCTTCCAACACCTCTATGACCTTGGGCAAGTTACTTAACCTCTCTGTCTCAATTTCTTTGGAATGGTGATAATCATACCTACTTTGTAGGTATTTGTTTTTCTGATATTAGCATAGAGGGAATGCTAGAGAAGTGCCAGTTATCATGGTTATTATTTAATATCACTATTATCTCGTGCCCCCAGGGTCCTCTCCGAGGCTGGAGGCCTCATTGTGTCTCAGTCCCTGTTTCTGGACTCCCTGGGATGGGGATAAAGCCCACCTCGAAGGCTAATGACATTTGTCAGGAGGCAGGCTAGCAACAAGAGATTGGACGAGGTAGTAACTAGTTCTGTCCCAGCTACTGGACTTCTCTGGATGTCCGTCTCCACAACAGTAGAATGCACTGCCCGAACCAAATGCAGTAATAGCATTTGTGTCTTTTCCTTCCAAGAGCTCCTTCCCTGCCCCCTGACAGTGCTGCCCAGAAGTGGATGCTGTTCATCCTGAGGGCATTATTCTGAACCCAGAGGAACAACAGAACTGATTCTGGGCCTATGAGCAAGGAGGTGACTTGGAGAGAAGGTAGTAGAAAGAGGGGATGAAAAGCAGTCTTTCCTTTCTGTGTCCCAACATACATACCCTGACTGCATGCCTTTTGCCACTAGCTCAGCCTCAGCCAAGGCATCCGTATGTGGCCGTGGGGCCCAGACCTACAGGAGGGGCATTGGAGATGGCTTAGTCCTGCTCTGTCTAGCGTGAGGCCATATTGCTCAGCCTTCTGGTCCTCTTTTTTTTTTTTTTAAGTTTATTTATTTATTTTGAGAGAGCAAGCAGGGGAGGGGCAGAGGGAGAGGGAGAATCCCAGGTAAGCTCCACGTTGTCAGAGTAGACCCTGGTGGAGGGCTCGAACTCACGAACCATGAGATCATGACCTGAGCTGAAACCAAAAGGCAGAAGCTTAACCAACTGAGCCACCCAGGTACTCTTCAACCTTCTGGTCCTCTTGATAGAAACTTCTCTTTTAAGAGGATGAGGCACACAAGAGGTGTAGATGGCACGGGGTCTGGCACATGCCTAAAAGTGGGAATTCTCTGTGTCCCCTTGCATCCCAGAGTCCTCCCAGACTTGACTTCATTTTCCACTTCAACCTGAGGATGGTGGGGATCTTTGACCGGGGCTCTTTTCCCCCTCTTTACACTGGCTCACCGCTTGCTAATGACCTTCCTATTACATGAACTCCCTTGCCTCTATTTTCTTATCTGTATAATGGAGATAGTAAGATTCTCTTTTCCCTTTGCTTATTATCCTGCTCCCCTGAAAATAGTTAGTTTTAGTCCATAGGGTTAGTAGATAGTTGGGTGTGCGTGTATAAATAAATCCATAGATGTGGATCTTTTTTTTTTTTTTTTTTTAATGTTTGTTTATTTTTGAAAGAGGGAGAGACAGAACATGAGCAGGTGAGGGGCAGAGAGGGAGACACAGAATCCGAAGCAGGCTGCAGGCTCTGAGCTGTCAGCACAGAGCCCGACGAGGGGCTCAAACCCGTGAGCCGTGAGATCATGACCTGAGCAAAGTTGGGCACTTAACCGACTGAGCCACCCAGGTGGCTTTTATAAAAGTTACACATTTAATCTGTTTAAAACTTAAATATTAGGACATTGTTTCCCATCAGTAAATGTAGATCTACATTTGGATGCCTGGCAAGCCCACCTTTGTATAAGTGTGTCCAGCTCTCTCTTGATGGTAAATTAGGTTGTTACACAATTTTCTGCTACCAATAGGCTGTGCTGCCATGGACGCCCTTGTTCACCCCTCCCTGGGTACCTGTCCTGCTGGTTTTCCTTATCATAAATTCCTAGAACTATTACAAGGTCACAGTGTAGACTTGGCAACCTGAATGTTCCTTTAATTGACTTTCTGATGAGTGAGGCTCCCATATTTATTGGCTATTCATATTTCTTCCCATGTGGATTTATTCCTTTCTCCACCTCTTGGTCTATCTTCTCAGTTAGTCCCAAGATCTGAGAGAGGACCGAGTTCATGTGCCCCGCCCCCCTCCCTTGTTTTGATGCTGCCCTTCTTGGAGCCTGGTCATTCCAGATGCCCATGGGCCTGTCCCTGTGCGGTGGCTTCTCAGGACCCCCAGATCCCTATGAACAACTGGAGGCCTTGAGAGTGGGCTGCTCACTCACTCCCTGATGTGCTGGCCCTGATCCCTGGGCCTTGGGGGTGTCTCCTGTTCTGAGCTGGGGCAGGAAGGGACAGCACTTCTTTAGAGGACCCTGACTGCCAGCCTCTACCTGTGTCTGAGGAAATGGAAAGGCAGCCCCTCACGTATGTTCTGTCCACTGGGATGGTACATCCATCCCGAGCTCAGAAATGCAGGTTTTCCTCTACTTCTTCCCCAAAGGGGTAGTGGCTCATCTCAGGCTGGGGGGAAAGCTGCTGCTTTGGAGACTGAGTCACAGCACCTAATGGAGGGAGTGGGGGACCCCATGAAGCAGGCTTGCCGAGGGAGCCCCTTAAGCAGCCGCTGGCTTCCCCAGTGGTGAGAGTCAGAAGCCTCCGAGCTTTTCCCACACTAACCAACATTTGCATCTTGTCCAGCCCTACAAGGTACCTCACCTGTCAGGATCTCTTGTCACGGGGCTGCTCCAGCTGGAAGCCAGGTGAGGGGTGGTGGTCAGGGTCCACCGGGGGATTCCCTGAGCTGGAGTGGGCCACAAGCTTATCTGGTAGCCACCTGCTGGTTTCCTTATTGTCCCTCTCTTACGGAATGAGCTCTTATGTCCAGCCACGCTTCCAGGTGGGAGTGCATCCCACAGCTCAGCAAAGGGGAGGAGAGGCTTCCTCCCACTTGGCCTCCCACTTGGCTGTTAGCCAGGAGGGGAGGGAACTGCTTCCAGATGTTGAGACAGCAGGAGAGAAAATAGTGGCTGCTGAGGCTGGACAGCTCAAAGGCAAGAAGAGGCACTTGATCTCCTATTCTGTGTGATATGGTGCTTAATCAAGGTGGTTCTAGCAGCCCGGGTCCACGGTGTCCTGGTGAGAGCAGTGCCACATCCTTGGAGCCCAGGGAAGATTCTGGCATTGATTAGGTGGCCTAGGACCTGCTTCTGCTATATGCCAAGTGTCCTGGCATTTTAGGGTAACCAGCTTCTGCTTGCTGTTGAGCATGTGGTGAGCAGAGTCCTGGGGTGTACAAAACATGTAAGATTTGGAGGAGACACAGGAGTATGTTCTCAGGAAGCTTCCATCAGCCCGCAGACGACCTGACATTACTTGACATCTTCTCCGCTTACAGAGGCAGGGATTCCAGGCAGCCAAGTGGGTAACTGAGTCCAACTACCACACTGTCAAGCTAGTTGTCTGTGGGCCCAGCTGCTACTTGTTTTCTACATTGGCTCTTGGCGTGCCATCCCTTCCTTTCCTGAGGGGACCCCGGACTCCCCTCCCTGGGCATTCTTCCCCTTACCCCTCATTCAAGGTCTTGTGATGCTGTGTTCCCCCACTGATCCCAGGCAGCCATGGATTAGGCTGGGGCAGACATGCTGTCTATAACTGGGGTAGGTGGCCTTCCTGCAGTCTTGGCTTGGCACCCAGCATAGCTTACTGCCCAGACCCATGGGGAGGCTGTGCCTAGAAAGGGAGGGCGTATGATTTCCTGACCCGTCTCTGGGAATCCTGCTTAGGGGCAACTGCTCTGAAGGGCCTTCTGGCAAGTGCCAGGGCTGAGACAGCTGCCAGGCCCCCATTGGAGGCCTCAGCTGGTGGGTTACAAATCTGTAGACCTGGGAGGCTGATAATGGAGGGAACAAGAGGGATGGAAAAAGATGGAAGCATCAGCTGGGTCTCAGCCATGACTTCCTTAGAGAATCCTACAAGGAGAGAAGTCCTACCCCTTAGAGACCACAGCAACTTTGGTTTCTAAAGTGTTTCTACATTGTGTCTCGCCTGATCCTCACGGACACCCTGTGACTTCATCATCTCTGTCCTGTACTTGGGTGAGGGCACTGAGACAGAAGGAAACTGAGCAAAAATGTATTAGGTTCATGCTCCTAACGTCAGAAATTCTACACTCTTCAAGTCAAGGGGGAAGGGCAGAATGCTGACCAGCACCCCCACTGCCAAAAGTCCACCTGGTACAGTTGGGCTCAGTGGAGCATAAAACACCTTGGTAACGATTCTCTCATTTGAACCTCAACCCTGCGGAGGAGGCGGGTCAGGTGGCGCTCTCCCATTTTCAGGATGAAGAAACTGATGCCTAGAGGTGAGTAAGTGGCCCGGCGTCTGCCAGTCAGTGACAGAACCAGGACTCCAGCAGGGACACTGAAGACTCCCCAGTCAAGAGAAGGGACTGCACAGCTAGCTCCTGACGTTGGCTTCTCTTGCAGGTGCGCTGGTACCCTTCCTCTGATACCACCCAGCAAGGATGGAAATATCGTCAGTTCTGTTAGTTCTTCAGTAAGTGCTGGCCCAGAGGCCCAGGATAAGTGTTCTAGAGCCTGGCTTACTGCAGGGCCGTGGTTCCTCCCTCTGCCTGAGCCGGAGAGCTCACTGGTGCTAGGCGTCCACCTGGACTTGCGTGCTAGGGCACTCTGGCTGGTTTTTCCCCTTCTCCTCCCACCGACACCCCCTGCCATCCATCTTGCAGCCTCCTCACAAGGGCGAAGCCTGGGTTCATCTCTAGTCCCTCACCTCTGCTCACGGCCACCTCTCTCCCCTCCCTCCAGGTCTTGTCACCGCAGCTTGAAGCCCCTGCCCCGCTGGGGAGGAAGCCGCTCTGAGCTTCCACTGCCCCCAGGCGGCCTGTGGAGAGCTGCTGCTTCCCTCCAAAGACTGTGAATTTTAAGCCTGACTCAGTGGACTGCTTCCTTTTTCCTTTCTCCTCTTCCTCAGCCCTGTCCTTCCCCAGAGCCCCTCGCCAAGGCCTCCCGGGAGGATTCAGGGGCCTTCTTGCAGGGACACCCAGCCCCAGGCCGGAGGTCTCACTGGGACTGAGCAAGGCCTGACCCCCTGGGTCCAGACTTGCTTCCACAGCTCCACCTCAGAGAAACGAGGCATTTAATTTTGCATGTTTTCTGGCATGAATTAAGACACTTAAATTTGTGTATATGTGAGTGTACAGTTTGTTCTCACATTGTGTCACCATAGCAACAGGTCCTGGCCACCAATGGTCCATCATTCCGGGTCCCTCTGTGCACACCCTCCCCTGCAGCCCCTGTCTCAGTGAGGACCAGCCCTGCAGCTCGCCCCGCCCTGCGGTCCTGCAGCCTGGCACCCCCACCACCCCCACGCGCTTCCAGGCAGAACAGCAGCCACCACCCGACAGAGATAGTGTTTTCTTTTTCATTTCAAGTCCGGGTCCTCTGCGTCCTCCTCAGAGGGGCCAACAACTGCTAAGAAAATCCTTTCTCTGCCCATTTTGCTTACCTCTCCACAGCGCACCCCACCCCTGCCCTGCTCCTCATTCTTTCCGTACTTCAAAACCAACCAAAAAGTGAAAGTATTTTTGTACCCTGTGTAACAAAATATTTATGCATCATAAAGGATTTTTCGTGTGTGTGTGCAATTAATTATTAAAGAGACCTTGTTCGCCTTGTCAGATAAGTTTAATGTTTAGTTTGAGGCATGAAGAAAAAAAGGGTTTCCGTTCTCCAGCAATGAGCCTTTGTTTCAGGCGTTAGTTTCAGAAAAATGAAGGAAAAAAAATTGTGCAATTTTTTTGTTTCATGAGCACATCAGTGCTTTTGCCTTTGGCCGCAGCTGTGTGGCTGTCTTGCCGTTTTCAGACTTGGGAGACGAGGTGGCTGTTGTAATTGCTGATCCTGTGAGAATGTGAAGCTGGATAATATATGAAATGCAAAATAAAAAGTCATCCAAAGTAACTGCTCTCTGACCTTTGCTTCCACGGGACCTAGACGGCCGCCAGGAGGGCACCGCTGAAGGGTAGCTGCTGCGAGCTGGGGGAGGGAGGTGAGGTGGGCCCAGGCCTTACGGCTCATGTAGCCCTTCCCACCTTCCCTCCTTGTGCACCTTAAGTCCTGGAGGAAAGAGACTCACAGAGGACCCCTCAACAGGGGCATATCTGCCAGCCCACCCTGTGTTTGATTCATTCACTCCTTCATCCAGAGTTCTGAGGCTATGGATGGAGATTCCCTGCACCCAGAGTAAGCACCCAAATGGGACCTTTGTTTTCTCTGGGTGCTGTGCTTTAGTTGGCCTGACCTTTCCTGGCCTGTGGCCTTTTCAGGCCCTCTAGCAGAGAAGGACTGTGGTTTGGAAGGGTGGGCTCCCCCAGGAAGTGTCCTTGGTATATATTTTGTGAGGCTGTGCTGGAGGGAAGAAGGATGGCCCTAGAAAGGGCCACTCTCCCACACCCTTGTAGGCTCCCTGTGGTGGCTCTGGTTCCTGAGGGGGAGGTTTTGCTAGAAGCAAGAGTACATGGGCATGAAGAGAAATCATGTGGAGCCATGACCCTGGACCTCACTGAACCTGCAGCTGGCCCCAGTTGTTCCCTGTTGTGATTTGGAGCCTCAGTTTCTTCATCTGTAAAGTAGTGGTTTGGAATCCTTTCCAGCTGCTTCTGGTGGGTTGGAGCACTGACCCCATGGCTTTGCTGTTTGTCTTTTCCATCTGTGTGCCCCCACCCCGTACCCTTCACAGCTTGGCTTGGAGCTGTGCCTACACAGGGAGGGCAGGACAGGCCCTAGAGTGTCCCCACTCTGTAGTTTCATTCCAGTCTTGCTCTGGGCGAAACTGGAGCAGCTGTGGCTGTCCCTGGTCACTTCCTCACCTATGTCTTGGGTGACCTTGGTATCCCTCTCTCTGTTTCACCTTTTCTGAATCCCAGTCCTGCACTGGGTGTTTTGGGTCTAAGATGTTCTGATAAATGTGTCAGCTGTTAAAGGCTATGGGGTGACGCATGCATCCCCAGCTGGTATCTGCATGTAAAGAGAGGACACAACCCCTCCCAGGTGCTCTGAGGGAGGAGGTGGCCACAGGGTGTCAGGCTAGAGGGTTGGTTACATGGACCCCAGGGAGAGGTCTGGGTGGGACGAGGGGAATTGGTGGCTGTGTTCACCTGTGTACCCTGTACCCCTCACCTCCCTGCAGTATCCAGAGGCATTGCTTCCCAGCCTGCAGCCTCTCCTAGTTCTGGTGAGGAGCTGCTCTGAGACCCACTACCCCCCCCCCCCCCCCCCCCCCCGCCCCACCAGGGCCAAGCTGATGCCTGACCTACTTCAGCAGTGTCAGGAACCACTGGGTCTTCCTGAGGTGGTGAATTATTTAGCTGGGGCGCCGGGCCTTTCTGAGAGGGGCTAAGAAAGCTGCTCCATAATTTAAAGGCCCCTGCTCCTCTGGCTTCCCTGGGGGATCTCCGTCACGCCTTACTGAGCAGGGCCCAGGCCTGGGTCTGAGAGGAGGAGCCGGGAAGGTGAGGGGGCCCTGAAACCATCCCAGAGGGGCCCTCCAGCTGCACTGGGGCCTTTCCTCAGGGCGAGAGGCCTTAGCAGATAGTCATGTCTGGACTGAACTGTGAAGCTATGAACCTCGAATAGTTCAATGACTTCCTAGTAAGGACAGTAAGATCAGTCAGAAGCAGCCAGGCCCTGTCTCCCATTCTGTGCTCCTTCCAGAAAGCACCTCTTCCTTCTTGGAGGGGTTTAATCCCGATCTGATTACAGGTGAAAGGTTTCTTTCCTTTCTGAAAGGATTTTAGGCATCTGGGAACAACCAAGGTTCTTTGGCTCAGGGACCCCTTGCCAGCAGCACTGAGATGGTCTCCATGGCAGAGTACATGCATCTCTACTCCTCTTCACACAAGTGAGGCCTGTGTAAATGGATACTTGTTGAGGCACTGGGGAGCCCCTGGCTGTCCCCTGTGCCTGGCCTGAATTTGTAGCCTTTGTAGGAGAGCAAGTTCCCAGCCCACCTTTGGAATTTTTAGGCTGTGTGGCCTGACAGCTTCCTTGAGAAACAGTACAGGGTAAAGGCTTAGGTTCCTTGGGGTCCCGGAAGTCTCAGGAGGGAAGGGGACTCCCTCGTCCCTTGCCATTTCCCCGCTCCTCTGCCTGTCATGCATGTGCCCTGCTGAGCTCCTTTTTCTGAGTTCTGGAATAAAGCTTTTTTTGATTTTGAGGAACTCCTTGTTAGAATGCAAATACTCTTGAGAAAGGGCAAAGCCCCTCAGTAGGGTTAGGGAAAGTACCAGAAGGGAACCCTAGAAGGAAATGTAAACATGGAAGAAGAAAGACTTTCCTACAAAGTATTGGGAGGAAGAAGCAAAAACCTCTCCACCCAGCTATAGGCTTCCGGGCCCCTACCCCTCCAGTCAATGGGCCACCTTCATGAGAGCAGACCCTGCTCTCTGACGTTTTCCCTGAGGAACAGAGGAGGGGATATAGCAGCTGAGGGCCCACCCTTGTGAGCAGGGAGAGTCTGGGCAGATCACTGTCCTGGCAATGGGACAGGAAAGAGGCCTGAGCTCCTAAGGCATTTCTCCTGGGTCTCCTTGACCATCACCCAGCCCTACCATACTCTCTAGTCAGTGTGGACAACACCCACAGCTCCCTCATCGTCTGGCTTCTGATTGGGTTGGGTAGTGGGAGTCCCTGCAGGCATTTGGAGAGAGGTCAGTGAGTGAGGTCAGTTGCCCCTTGGTCTTAGAGCAAACCACTTCACCTGGTTTTCTGAGGGACCCTTGACCATCAGAATGTTAGCATGGAGGGTATTTAGTCCAGTCTTCTCTCCCATTTTACAGATGAGGAAATCGAAACAGAGAGGGGAAGTGGTTTGCTCTAAAGGTATAAGAACAATGGCAAAGGCATGCTTCACTCGTGTCTCCTGATTCCCAGCCTGGCTCCTTCCACTGCCCCCCGCCCCCATCCCCTGCATGACCATTCCAGAAACACACACACACACCCTTTAGCAGAGAGGCTGCAGCCACAGGATGGCCATGGGCTTGGAAGTCTATCCCAGCAGTTCCAGAAACCAGGACTAGAGTTCAGGTTTCCTATCATGCCACTCTCTGCTTTCTGCCCAGGGAATCTTGGTCTCAGTCTAGACTGATCTCTTTCCAGGATACTGGGTGCTGCTCCCGGTTTATGGGACACAGAGAAGCCCTCAGTGACCTATCTAGCCCTGTGCTGTCTCTCTGGCCTTTTAACCTAGGGGGTAAGGTTTTTGGCCTATAGGACCCATCTGGCTTTCCGTTTATGCAAGAACCAAGATAGTGTATTTCCATTTCTGCCTGGGGTAGAGAAAATGCAACACAGTTTAGTAAGATGAGTCTCATATAAGGAATGGCTGTATCATTCCATGAAAGCCCATCTCTTCCCTCTGAATCTGGGTCCTTCTCTCACAGTATTATGAGGGTAACAGAGGAATGATAGTAAGGAATATGCCTAAAGCACAGTAGGTACTCAACAGTTTGCTATGGTTATCTTTAAAAGAACACCTGGTCATCTTTCTCTCATCCTTAACAAGTAATAAAATTTGAGTTGATTCTAATTTATGTACTCCTTGGTTATTTTCCCAGTGGATCAAGGGTTCTCAACAGGTTTTTAGCCCCACATTCTACCTGGAGGAGTGGTGGAGGAAGGAGATGGCAGGGGCCCAGGAATCCCAGAGAACATCTGCAAGCCTCCAGAGCTAGCTGGTAGGATCTGAGAATTCTGACAATTATAGCAGTCATACTAATAGTAATATAGTCATAAACTACTTTACAGTTTACAAAACGTATTCACATACACCATCTCTGGTGATCCTCATAAAAGCCCTATGAAATAAGCAAGAAAGGCATTATCTACTTTTTGCAGCTATGGAAACCGAAGTTAAGAGGGTCCCACAGAAAGCAAAAGGCTCAAGACCCGGTTTTCTGGCATCCCTGTCCAGAGTTAAATGCTTCTCTGCAATTCTGGGCCACAGGGTCCCACAAAAGCCAGGGCTCCTGGGAGACTCTGGGAGAGCCTCATGGGAACTGGGAACCACTTGGGCAGGAAGAAGAGCCAGCAGTGACCCAAAGCTCTCTAGTTACCTGGTTAAGAAAGAGGCTAAACAAACAAAAACCAAAGGCTCCAACCATTATAGTATGTGGGAGGGAAAAAACCTGGATAAGGGTGATCAGAGCTCAGAAATCTCTGAAGGTAGACGTGTTTCCTAATTTGGCAAGAGCAGGATTACACATGTACCTACAGCAACTACTGATGTTGGAATCTGGTGATCTTGTCAGCATTTGTAAGCAACTGCATCTTCACAATGTTGCCTGAATGAGTAGTTTTTATCATTCAAGACGAAATACTTGAGTTTTTGGTGTTCAGTAACTTAAAATCATGGGGCTAGGAGAGAAGGCAGGAGCTAAAGTCTACAGCCTGGAGCCACAAAGCACTCTTATCTCTGATTTTTGCACTTGCCCTGGGAAGTGGTCTGGGGAACAACCACCTCCAGTTCACGGACAGGAAGTTCCAGTTTGGAGAGGTGCCCAAGTTGTATTTGGCTCTTGTCACCAAGGGGAAGGACCACACCCTATTACCATCCATTCTCTCTCCGCAGTCATTCATATTTGCCACCGACTCTTATTGAACGTATACTCCCCATGTCGCCTGTGTTTGGCGCTGAGGTGGAGAATAAAGCTCCTGTTCTCTGGGTGCAGCCTGGGGTCTGGGCTATAGATCTACTTAAGGGGGTAGTAACCAGGAAGGGAAAGATTTAGAAGTCAATGGTTCCAAATGGCTCAGTTTCCCTTTTCCTCCTGGGTGCTGCCCTCCTGTTCTCTGCCTCCCCTCCCCTAAGAGTCCAGACCCTGCTCTGGAGACATGTTTTGTGGTCTTGTGCTTGGCTTCTCAGAACAGCTACATGGGTGGTTTAAGATGTGGGTGTGGAGGGAGATGCCCCCATTTCTCACCCCAAGGCAACCCCTCAACTTCCAGAGCAGGACACCCTAGATTTCAGCCCCTGCTAAAGTTGGCCTCTCCTAATAGAGGCTTCTCAGCTGTGCCTGTTTCTCTTTCCATGCCCAGGTTCTCCTCCCTGGAACCAACAGTGTGCCTCCTGGAAAGTGATTTGGGTCTCAAGAAAGAGATGAAGAGAGAAGCACCAGGAAGGGAAATAAGGAGGGAGCAACCGTTCACAAAGCGATGATCTCCACTAGGATTTTTCCCAAAGATCAAATTCCCCCAAGTTTATTTGCATATACTCTTCATGGACGTATATATTTATTTTTTCAAAGTTTTTATTTGTTTAAGTAATCTCTACACCCAACGAGGGGCTCGAATTCATGACCCTGAGATCAAGAGTTGTATGCTCTGTGACTAAGCCAGCCAGGTGCCCCTATGGACGTATATATTTAAATCTCTCTTGTCCATAGCCGCAGATGAATCATTCCAAAATATCACTTTCATAGTTTTGAAGGACTTTCTTTCATGGTTCTCTAGAGCCTATGGGCTGATGGTCAAATTCAGGCATTCAGGATCTACCCCAATCTGTCTTCTGGCCCTTTTCTTAGTGTGCAGTCAAGTGAAGACATTTGTTGACCACTGTGCGGGTTCTGAGATGCTCAGAGAGAGGTTTTTCCTCTATGACATTTAGGTAACATGGGACCCCAGTATTACCTCATCCTAGGTCTCATTTCCTTATGTATCTCTAGGCATGTTCTGTGACTCCAGCGAGTCCCTTTCTCTCTCTTTGGCTCTTTCCCTGTCCTCCCTCCTCCACATCCTCCATTGCCTCCTTGTCCTATGTCCTCTTGTGTTTACATCTCAGGAATCTTTTCTCGGCCCCCAGTGGTGCCTGAGGTGACATTTCTTTTCACCCAAGACAGCACTACTTACGTGGCTTCTGATGGGGCCTCCCTCTTCCCAGGGTCCAGGATGGTGGAGTGGTGCTCTGGCGCCCTCTTGTGGTGAAAAATGTCCACAAGCCTCACTCACACGGATTTTTTCCCTTTTAATCTCCCAGGAGGAACTGGCGGGGGGGGGGGGAGGGGGGGGAGGGGGAGGAGCGGTGCTCCAGGGCCCATTTGTTCTGGGTGCCTCTGTTCTGGGTAATGCACCCAGAAGCAAAGTCAGCAGGCAATCACAAACATTTAGAGAGCATTGTTAACATTGGGGCGCCTGGCTGGCTCAGTTGGCAGAGCTTGGGACTCTTGATCTTGGGGTCATGAGTTCAAGCCCCACATTGG
Source organism: Puma concolor (assembly GCF_028749965.1). Classification (NCBI taxonomy): domain Eukaryota; kingdom Metazoa; phylum Chordata; class Mammalia; order Carnivora; family Felidae; genus Puma; species Puma concolor. Next base: position 108,786,566 of record NC_141672.1, on the reverse strand, counting down.
GAGTACAGTTTACTTAAAAAATAAATTAAGTTAGGGGTGCCTGGGTGCCTCAGTTGGCTAAGGGTCTGACTCTTGGTTTTGGCTCAGGTCATGATCTCAAGGTTGGTGAGTTTGAGCCCTGCATCTAGCTATGCGCTGAAAGCGTGGAGCCTGCTTGGGATCTCTCTCTCCCTCTCTGTCCTCCCCAGCTTGCTCTTTCTCTCTCTCTTAAAAATAAATAAACAAACATATAATTAACTAATTCGACAAAAAAACATTTAGGGAGCACCTATTGAATTTGTATTCTAGATAGCCCGTTACTCTGCTGGTACTGGGGATATGAAAGTAAATATTAAGCCCTGAGAAATTTGATTCAGCCTTTTGTGTTCACAGATGGAGAAGCCTTGGCCCTAAGCGGCAAAGAGATGTGCCCAAATTCACTCAGTTATGCAGAACTGACATAAAACTCAGGTATCGTGACTTACTGTTTCAAAGAAGATCAAGTCAGTTGCCTGTATGCCCTTCTGGCTCATGGAGTCAACTCCCAGATGTCTGTAGTAATGTGCCAGGAGTGGCACAGAGCTTTATAACCACAGTTGATATTTTCAGAGCTTACATGTCTAATTTCTCATGTTTGGGAGACTTGGAATTTCAAATTTGGACTGATCTCTTTCAATGCACTATTCCCAGATGTCACTATATCAGCATTGCTAGGTATTGATACCATCTGTGTAAACCTGGCCCACCTCTGCCCAGACTGGAAGTTTCTTTAGGGCACAGGTCATGCCATCATCACTCACCAGCATAGTCTCGGGCACTTGGTGGTGCCTCACACATGCCTGCTAAGTGTCTGCTTAATTTTTGAGACAACATTGTAGGCAAGTCTCTTCTCTCTGGGCCTGTATCCTCAAGAGAATACAACCTCAACAGACATTCCCACCCTGTGAAAGCGGTCTGAGTTATCCGAAAGTGCAATGGGCTGCTTTAATAGGCAGTGATTTTCTTGTCCCCAAAGGTCTTTAGGCATATGCTGGATGCTGTTTTCTGTTGTGTTGCTGTTGTTTTTGTTCCAAGATTTATTTTTGAGAGAGAGAGAGAGAGCATGTGCACATGAGCAGCCGAGGGGCAGAAAGAGAGGAGAGAGAGAGAGAATGCCTAGCAGGCTCCACACTGCCAGCACGGAGCCTGATACGGGGCTCAAACCCATGAACTGTGAGATCACTGACCTGAGCTGAAACCAAGAGTTGGATGCTTAACCAACTGAGCTACTCAGGTTCCCCTGGATGATGTGTAATAGATAAATTCTGGAGGCATTGGATGACTGGTTGGTCCCATCCTGATACCTTTTGACCCTGCTCTCCAGCATGAAATGTCCACCTAGGAGTTACAAACTCCCAGCGTGCAAGGTAAGGGGGCAGCGGAACTGAGGAAGGCAGCCTGGGTGACTGGGTGACAGGGAAGCTCTTGCCCTGCTGAAAGGGACAGAAAAGCTCTCAGCCCCAACTAGCTGCTGCTCAGCAGGATGGTGGCCTCATATAGCTTGATGTTTTTGATTTTTCAAGAGAAACTGGACATTCCTATTTTAATGTGAAATTACCTGATTTGGGACGTTGGCAACTAACCCAAAAATTTGAAAACAGTTGCATGGGCTAAACCATGCCCTTGTGCTGTTGTTTGCATCTCAAAGACTCTTTCTAGTTTTCACTTTGTGCAGTAAGTCCAGGGATAAAAACTCCCCCCGGCCTACACCCAACCCATGTGTATGGCCCCCTCCTCTCTCTCCTTAGTTCCTTTCCTTTTCTACAGCTGCAATTTTAGCCATCTTGTCCTCACCCACATCAATCCCAGATCCCCCTAATGATAATTCGGCTTCCTTGTATTGGCAATGACTCCAGAGGTCACCAGGGGGCAGTGTCAGGGTGCAGAGAACGCTTGGTTTTGACTGGCAGAAGCATGAGGTTTGTTATTGCCACCTGATTCAGCCCTGAATCCAGGTTTGGAATTTCAGGAAGTCAGCTGGGGTCACTCCCTGAGGATGCAATATGGCTCGCCATTCCCTGCATCACCTCTGAAGTGCAACTTTCTACCTGGACTCCCTGTCCCTGACCCGCCACCCACCTGTCGGATTCCCCAACCACCCAGCATTCACTAATGTCAGGCTCATCTTCCTAAACCCACTTTCCACAGATGTTTCAAGAGCCTTTAATGACTCATCATTACATACAGCTTTTCAGAAATGGAGTCTCAAGACGCTGATCCCTGTTAGGTCAAAGAGAGTGGGATGGAAAGAGCTTTTACTTCTGTCATCTTGATTGTGATCCTAAGGGCAAGAAGCCTTGTTATTCCCACTGCACAGATGAGATTGAAGCATACCAAGAAAAGTGACCAATTCAGCCATCAAGCAGAACTCACAAGTTCTAACTGTTCTTGCTAGATAATATGGGGTATATAAAAACTTACATATGGTTTCCATCCTCAAAGAAACTACAACTTGTTAGGAAAACATGAAACACATATATGAAAATGTAATTAACTCCTCTAATAGCTTCCAAATGGATAGTAGAGGCAATAATGACAGGAACTCAAAGAGGTCCCTGGATCTGAAGGGAAGGCTTCACAAAGGCAGCAGTGGTCTTCACACTTGGGCACATGTACCCCTAGAGGTGCAAAAAGGCTTTCTTAGCGAAGGGTAGGTGGCAGGGTTATGTTGACGGGAATCAACTTCCAGAACATCATCTTCAAGGACTAGGCTGTGCCTGTGAACGCGTCTCCTCCCTTCATTTCCACAATTTCTTGGCTCCCATTTTACAAAAGACAAGTGTGTTAACCATCAGTGCTGCTCATCCATGTTCCCTGTTCTCTTATAGGTACTTTCCCACCTTTTAGAAGTCAGGTGTGGCCATGTGACTTGCTTTGGACAATGATACATGAGCAAAAATGTGTCTTCTGGGTGGAAGCATTTAAGAGCCAGCGTATGATTCTCCTTACCTTCTCTCTGCCATGGTGACCAATGACATTTCAGATGATGAGGTCTAGATCCCTGAATGACGATGGCATGGATCAGAACCCCCAGCTGACCTGTGATGGATACGTATTGTGAGTTTGGGGGACAGAGGGGAGAAGAATCTTTGTTGGTTTAAACAATTGAGATTTTTGGTATTACTTGTTACTATAGCACAATTTAACCTATACTATTGTACAAAAGACTTATCTTTGGCCCATCCTAACTCTCATTTTGGTATGTTGCCTTGGTGTGTAAAAATCTCTGGGGCTCCAAAGAAACAATTTTTTTTTAGTTTATTTATTTATTTTGAGAAAGTGATAGAGAGTCGGAGCAGGAGAGGAGCAGAGAGAGAGGAAGAGAAAGAATCCCAAGCAGTCTCCACACTGTCAATGCAGAGCCCAACGCCAGACTAGACCCCATGAACCGAACCCATGAACTGTGAGCTCATGACCTGAGCTGAAATCAAGAGTAGGCCGCTCAACCATCTGAGCCACCCAGGTGCCCCCAAAGAAACAATTTAAAATAGTGATTTCAATATTGAGAAAGCAAATGACTCGGGTTGTCTGGGCAACAAATTGTTCTGCAAATCAAAATTTCCCAATATTTGCCTTCCACAATTGAAGGAAGTAAAACAAATTCATTTGTCACCTGTTGAATGATTAGGTGGAATTGAGCGACCCTGCCCAAACTTCTTCAATTCCCATGTACGTGTTTATGTGAACGAGATTTCTCAGCATTATCATCTATAAAAATAGGATGTAGAGATAAAATTGATGCTGATCACTGTCTCATTCCAGCATGTATATGACTATTTCAATATGAGTTGTATTTCTTTTTCTTTTCTTTTCTTTCTTTCTTTCTTTCTTTCTTTCGAGTTGTATTTTTTATAAATTTTACTATTTGGGGCACCTGGCTGGTTCAGTCAGTAGAGCAGGGGACTCTTGATCTTGGGGTCATGAGTTTGAGCCCCATGTTGGGCATAGAACTTACTTTAAAACTTTTTTTTACTCATGTTTAATAATGCTCTATCAACATTTGCAATATATTTATGTTGTTTGACAAACAGTAAACTAATAATAATTGTAATGATAAGTCAATCCAGAAGAAAATTGTAAACTCTGGAGCCTTATGGCCACAAAAAATAAGAAAAGAATACAATTTTAATTTTTATATAAACATATATATTTATGGCAGAGAAGTATTGTTTGATGATCAATAAAAGATTTTCAAGGGCCGCCTGGGTGTCTCAGTCGGTTAAGCATCTGACTTCGGCTCAGGTCATGATCTCATAGTCTGTGGGTTCGAGTCCCACATCGGGCTCTGTGCTGACAGTTCAGAGCCTGCAGCCTGCTTCAGATTCTGTGTCTCCCCCTCTTGCTGCACCTCCCCTGCTCACACTCTGTCTCTCTCTCTCTCTCTCTCAAAAATAAAAGTAAATATTAAAAAAAATAAAAGATTTTCCAGCATAAACTATGTATTACATTAGGATAGCATTATATGGGAGAAGTGGAAAGAAAATTCAAGGACAAAAGCAATGACGTAAATTTTCCTTTAAGAGCTTGCTTATGCAATTTGCAAATGTTGATGATGAGTATCAAATCACTGTGATTCCAGTGAATACATTTAATATAAGTTTTTTTTAATGTCAATATTGGGGGGCGGGTGTGCTGGGGTGTCTCCGTTGGTTAAGTGTCAGACTCTTGATTTCCGCTCAGGTCCTGATCTCACGGTTGGTGAGATCGAACCCTGTGTTGGGTTCTGCGCTGACATCACAGAGCCTGCTTGGGGTTCTCTCTCCCTCTCTCTCTACCCCTCCCCCGCTTGTGCGCACATACTCTATCAAAATAAATAAATAAACTTTAAAAAAGAAGTTAAAAAATAAATAAAATGTGGATAACGGGGCACCCGGTTGGCTCAGTTTGAAGAGCATGACTCTGGATCTCAGGCTCATGAACTCAAGCCCCACGTGGGGTGGGGAGATTACTTAAATAAATAAAAACTTAAAAAAAATAATAACATAAAATGTAAATATTTCCATTACACCAGAAATCATACCCTTTGCAACTGCAGTTGACCCTTGAACAATGTAGGTTTAAATTGTAAGGGTGCATTTATATGTACATTTTTACAGTACAGTACTTCCTTATGTTTTTTTTTAATAACATTTTATTTTCCCTAGCTTATTTTATTGTAAGAACACAGTATATAATACATAAAACATACAAAATATGTGTTAATAGACTATGTTATTGGTAAGGCTTCTGATCAATACTAGGCTGTTGGTAGTTAAGTTTTGAGGGAGTCAGAGTGGTATGTGGGTTTTTGACTGTATGGAAGTCGGTACCCCTAACCCCTCTGTATTCAAGGGTCAAACGTATTTAAACCTAGTTGGAAAAAAATTTTTTTAACTTCAAGAGAATATATAGTTTTTTAAAAACCTGCTTTATTGAGGGGTACCTAATTTAAAACTTTGTTTAGGGTGTTCATGGGCTAAATTAAAAAAAATGTTTAATGTTTATTTATTTTTGAGAGAGGGAGAGAGACAGAGTGTGAGCAGGGAAGGGGGGTGCAGAGAGAGAGGGAGACACAGAATCTGAAGCAGGCTCCAGGCTCTGAGCTATCAGCACAGAGCCTGACACGGGGCTTGAACCCATGAGCTGTGAGATCATGACCTGAGCCAAAGTCAGATGACTAACTGACTGAGCCACCCAGGCGCCCTCATGGGGTAAATTTTTGAAAGACTACTGCCTTGAGTGATGGGCTGGATTTGGCTTGGTAGAGGAGGAGGAGAAAGGCATTCTGGGTATGAAAAAGAGAAAAGCTATGGGCACAAAAATTGGGGAATAGGAAACTGTGAGTCGATCAGTTCATGGAGATAAGCAGGAAAGATAAACTGAGGTGAGACTAACAGCAGGCTAAGGCATCTTATGCATGATTATAATCTCCTTGTAAAATATTAAAGCTTTAGGGATAGGCTTGGGACCATAACCTCCATTTCTGGTCTCCTCCTCACCTCCCCAGAGGTGACCTTGGTTTTCAGTTTGGTGTTAGCTCCTTCAGGTGTGCTTCTGTGTATTCACATTCACATCTTGCAGGGTGCTGCATGAGAGAACACCTAAGGTAAGGAGTTTCAGCTTTATCACAGGGTCATTAGCAAGCAGGTGCTGGGGATTTCTCCAGTACATTACTTTTGTAGGCTTACAGCTGGAATTTGCTCACTGAGAAAAGGAGAATTATGATTTGGGGGTGAGGGAAGGAGTGGGGGGACAATTTTGGCACAAAGCATGTGACATAGTATTGTCAGAGGGTGGCATTAAGCATCATGTCACTGGAAAGTGGAGGGGATGATGCAGAAAAGGTGGCAGAAGGACACCCAATCCCATCTTTGTTTGCTCATGGATATACTTGCTGCATAGAAATATTCTCTCTAGAAACAGGTGGCCCTCTTGGTTTCTTTTATTTCCCCCTTTTGATAGAGACAAAGGCCCAGAAAACTATGTAGTAATCACACAAGTATGATGAGCCACAGCAAGTGATACTTAGCCTCAGTGTTGAGGACAATGGGGACCGTAGGGACTGTGGGAACATGGCCAGCCCACACTCTTTCTAAGGGAGCAGTCATTACTCAGCCCAGTCAATGTTGTCTTGGGGAAATAGGGCATCAGTCTTAGCCATATCTTCTGATTTCTTCAAGAGACTATAGAAATTGGGATTTTTGTGTGAAATCTTTCAATATTGGTTCAAAAATTTCTTAAGTGCTGTGCTGGCTAAGCAAGGCATGTGTTTACAGGATGCATTTCACCTGCGTGCTGCTAGTTTGTGACCTTTGTATTAAGGCTTCTTGTCTGAAGGCTGAGTACTGGACCATCATATAATCTCTTGGCATGCTGCCTGGCTCTAAGATCTGTGGTTATGAAGGATTCTAGGCTTTTTAGGGAGATGCTGTGAGAATTATTGACTCCACTCCCCATGTCTGGTTCCCACCTGCTTTCCAACATCCCTCTAGTAATGGAGTTCTGCCAGGAAGCTGGAAGCTTTGCAGAAGATTCCAGAAGCATCCTCATAAATCCGGGGAAGTCAGCCAATGTAGATTCACTAGAAGTCAAGACTTCAGGGAGTTGGTCTTAGGCCTCCAGTGTCCCTCTCTCAGGCGTTGGGGCGGGTTCTTGTGCCTCTCCCAGGGCACAGCCCAGTGGGAACATAGACTGGTGACTGTTTCTCAAAGGGCTTTGTCTTGTGACTAAATCCAAGCAAGGCAGTCAGACACAAATGAAAAAGTGCGCTTGCGCACACACGTGTGCACACACACACACACACACTGTCCCCAGCACTTCCAAGAACTTTTCCCACGCAGTCCCCTGGCTGCCGGAAGGGCAGCTGGTCATGGGAACAGACTGGAGGCCCCCTCCCCCAATGGAAGCTCCACCCTGCTCCATTTACTCCCAGCCATGCAATCCTGGTCCCCTCCACCCGCTTACTACTTCCAAGGAAGGAAATAGCTGAACAATGCAGCAGATCAGAGACTGGGCACCGAGCCAAGAGCCCTGGGCTCCAGCCCCTGGCTGCTCTACTCCCACTGCACACCCCTCCCTCTCAGTGGCTGTTGCTGAAGGTTGCCTTCCTCAGACCTTCCCCCCTACCTTCTCACCATCCCTGGGAAACTTCAGACGGCTGACATCACCTTTCACCCCTTTCCTGGGTTGGCCCCTTCCTTGCTGTATGGTAGCCAGGGATGTCTGTGCTTCCACTTGGGTATGATTCCTGGCATGAGGGATAGAAGCTAGGCTTTGATGGAAATTTTGGTCAGTGAGTATGGGTGGGAAGGAGGGGTCACTTTTCCTGAAGTTTTTTTCCAGAGGTGAAAGCAAGTCCTGAAAATAGAGAGAGTGCTGGAACAAGAGCCCCCGGGAGTCCTCATTCTCTCTTCTGGGCAGAGCCGTCTTGATGGGGCAGGAGGGGATGGAGGCGCTCACAGGCCTGTTGGGGCCATATTCTCAGAGGAACAGAAAGGAATTACTAGTCATTTCCAGTTTCCTTGGTCTGGGAAGTCGGTGGGAACCACTACTTTTCTCTTTCCTTATTGGTCTCAAATAATGTTCTCCTTGGGTCTGGAACCCCACGCCCCAGGCAATACTGCTCTTTGCTCATTCTCGGTTCTAGTGCTTTCCCCTGCCTTGCCTTCTGCCTGGCACTTCCTGCCCTGGGAGCCAAGGGGCAGGATTCCTCAGTAATCTTTGCCACCTCTAAAAGCCAGGCTTGCCCTTCTTCCCCAGATCCTGTCTCAGGGAGTAGGGAGTAGGTTAGAAGTTAGAGTTTGTGAGGGGAGCTCACCGGATAGATGACAACAGGCCAATCCTCAGGCCCTTTCTCCTGATGGATGAGATGAGTCCTGAATCCCAGTCTCCTTCCCCTGACATTTGGCTTCCCTCCTTCAGCGATTTCTGTCCCTGTGTAGCTCTGCCATATGCAAGGGGCCACTTGGGAGCCTAAAGTCTTGAGAGCAGGGAAGAGTGCTCAAAAGCCCACTCCCAAACTCCCAGATTGTAGGTGAGAAGCTCAGGCACAAAGAGCGCGTGTGCATTGCCCAAGAGCAACAACCAGTAAAAGGGAGAAAACTGGGACTCTCAGGTTTTCTGACTCCTGGGCAATGTCTTTCTGTAAACCTTCTACGATTTCCAAAGGCAGTGTTGGCATAGCCCTGAGAGGGAACAGAAGAAAAAACATCAGTCACTTGATGTCCTAATCTTCTTGCTTGGGCCTTTTGGAACCTCTATTTTTGTCTACTTTTTTAGTACCTCAGGCTCTATTTTCACCTTGAAAAAGTGATACTTGAATTGTCTTTTGTTCTTAGCAAAGAAGCTGATGCTTATTCTTCTAAACTCCTGCACTGAGGGGCTGAGCAACCCTCTTTTGCACTAATCTTGGCATCTGCGCTTGCTTCTAGTTTGTTTTGTACGGGTAAATCACGTCTCTCCAACGATGCCGCAAGTCTGCCTGCACAAAATAGTCACCGAATGTTATCAAAATAAAAAAAGTGTCTACACTTGAGCGTCTACTACAGCCCAGGCTTTTTTGCATCTCACCCTTGAAGAGCTTCCAGTCTAAAGGGCGTAAGAGACTGTGAACAAGGCAACAACTGACTAATGACAGCAGATGTGACAGTTGATGTGAAGGGAATGCCCAGGGTTTAGTGATGTTCCCAAGGGCTCTCTGAGGAGGTAGCATTTTAGTTGAGATCTCAAGGATGGGAAGCCAGCCTTATGAAGATCTGGGGAAAGAGAGATCTGGGCCAGGAGAATAGTGGGAATAAGTGCCCTGAGCTTGTCATGTTTGAGACCCTGAAAAGGAGCCAGAGTCACTCCAGGAAGGAGAGGGATGCAGGAAGCATCAGAATATGCAGGAGGCTCAGGTCCAACAGTCTTACATGAAGGAGAGGTGAGGAATTTAGATTTTATTTTATTACGAGTTAGGAAGCCACTGGAGGGTTTAAAGTACGACATGATCTATATTCTGATTTTTATTGTCTCTCTATCTATCTATCTATCTATCTATCTATCTATCTATCTATCTATCTATCTATCTATTTTTTGAGATAAATAGCTAGTTTATTTTTTTCTGAGCATGAACAGCTCATTTCTGGAACATGGTAGGTACCCTGTGTTTGAGTTCAACATGATTTCTTTTTTGTTTGTTTTGTTTTCTGGGTTTATTGAGATGTAAGTGACATACAGCACTGTATGAGTTTAAGGTGTACAGCATAGTGATGTGTCTTACATACATTGTGAAATGGTTATCACAGTAAATGTAGTTAACACCCATCATCTCACAGAGATTTTTTTTTATTTTATTTATTTATTTTTTACGTTTATTTATCTTTGAGACAGAGAGAGACAGAGCATGAACAGGGGAGGGGCAGAGGGAGAGGGAGACACAGAATCCGAAACAGGCTCCAGGCTCTGAGCTGTCAGCCCAGAGCCTGACGCGGGGCTCGAACTCACGGACCGCGAGATCATGACCTGAGCCAAAGTCGGCCGCCCAACCCACCAAGCCACCCAGGCGCCCCTCACAGAGATATTTTAAAAAACCACAGACAAAAAAAAAAAAAAAAAAAAAAAAACACCCAAAACAATAACAAATTAGTATATGTTTTTTCTTCTCCTTGTGATGAGAACTCTTCAGATCTATCCACCTAACAACCTCCCTATACATCACATAGCAGTGTTGACTAGAGCCATCATGTTGTATGTTCTACCCCTAGTTCTTATTTATAACTGGAAGTTGGCACTTTTTGACCACCCTCATCCAATCCCCCTGCCACCTACCCATATTTTTAAAATACTTAAAACATTAATCATCCTGGCTGCACTGGAAGGAATGGGCTGGAAGAGGGCAAGAAAGGAGACAGGAGGTCATTTGGAGGCTGCAGTGATCCGAGCAACTGATGGTGGTGGGTTGGATCAGGGTGGAAGAGATGGAAAAGAAATATACCCCTTCTGAGACAGAAATGACAGGACTAGTTATGATGTGTTGGATACAAGAGGGGAGGGGTGAAGGAAAGAGAGGAATTGTAACAACAACTAGGTAGCTACCTGAGCAACCAGATGGTGGTGGGGCCATTTGTGAAGATGGGAAACATGGGCAAGCCTGGGGAGGGACAAGGTTTGAGGGGGCAGGTGGAATCAAGGGTGTGGGCATGTGAGGTTAATAGTGATATCATCACTTAATAGTGATGTCAGGTTGTCATGTGATTGTCATATATCATGTCATATGGCTTATATGGCACCATCCTCAAAGAGCTAATGTTACACTTGATGGACAACTCTCTTAAATCTATTATAATCTACAGATCTTCCCTCTCCACTTCTTTATCACCCCCTTTTTGGTGAAGAAATAGAGATTTTTGTCCTTCAGAAATTTCCTATTCAGGATTTTGCTGATTGCATTCCTATGGTGACATTTAACCATTTCCTCTATCTCCTTTCATTTTCTGTAAACGGTTGTTAGATATAAAGGCTTGCTTTGATTCAGGTTCAGGTTTTCATCAAGAATACTCCATAGGTGGTGCTGTGTCTTTTCATCAGGAGGCACATAACCTTCAAGTGTCTCTCCTTTGTAACATTAGAGCTATTGATGATCTTGATCTCATTGAGGGTTTACAAAATGGTGATGTTCTATTATTCCTTTTTCTCTTATTACCTGATTGGTTACTTTGAGGTATTGATTTTGTTTTAATGTTTGTTTGAGAGAGAGAGACAGAGTGTGAGTGGCGGACGGGAGATAGAGGGAGACAAAGAAGCCAACACAATTGGAGGAGACAGAGCAAGAGAGTGATTATAGTAATGGATGATGAAAATGAAGGTAAGAAAGAAGGAATATAAAAGTGAATCTCATGAGTAGTGAGACATTAGTGAAGTCAAGGGAACAGAACTCATGGTGAAGGTCAAAGAATTATTAAGGGAGATTTAATTAAGGAAAAGGTTGTAGTTGGAAAGTCTCCATATTGGAAGTGGAATGGCTTTTGGTGAACACAAAGTTGAGGGTGTGACTACAGAAGTGGTCCAGCTGCTGTGGAGTGTGGAAAATATCTCTGGAGATGAGGTGGTCAAGGAAGTGATGGAGAGGCCATCACATGGATGTGGAGCTCACTCAATATAACAAAATTTAGGGTGGAGAGAGAGGCAATGAGCCAAGAGTTAAATGATGGGCAGTAAGAGACCTGGAGGTTGATTGAGGACATTAACCAAGATGGTATGCCCAGACAGTGAAGCTTCAAAGGAACAGGGTTTTTGTAGGAGGGGTTGGGGGAGCACTGGCTTAGAAATGGCATTCAGGTTGGGAGAGGAATACACTTACCACTTCCTGACCTGAGGTACAGGAGAATGAGAAGAAAATAACATTCACTTAAGAGTGCTGCTAAAGAATCAGTGTACAAATCAGGGCTAACAAAATTTTAGGTAAGTCAAGGAGGTGAAGACAACATTCTGAGAAAAGGCTGAAGATATGGAGAAATTGCTGATTACAGGTTGCAGAGGGCACAGAGGAAGGATGTGCCTGAGGGCAGGGAGCAGGGAACTTATTGCCAGTGGGAGGACAAGGATGGAGGTGATAACAGATGAGGGAGCTTGAACCTGTGGTGATGACTGAAATAAATAGGGATAGGGGAATGATGGGACACAGTGCTGTCCAGAACTTTTGGTGTTGATGGAAAATCTGCACTGTAGCTACTAGCCACACATGAATATTAAACACATGAACTGTAGTCAGTGGGACTGAGAGGTTGAATGTTTAGCTTTAGTTCATTTTGTTTTTTTTTTTTAATTTTTTTAAGTTTATTTCTTTTTGGGGGGGAAGGGACAGAGAGACGGGGAGAGCACCGTACGGTCAGCACAGAGCCTGGTGTGGGGCTTGATCCCACGAGCCATAAGATCATGACCTGAGCCAAAATCAAGAGTCGGAGCACCTCATAGCTTTACTTCATTTTAATTAATTTAAGTTTAAATAGCCACATGTGGCTAGTGGCTATCATATTGGACAGCACAGGTTAGAGGAAGGTGGCTTCCCATTTTTGTGACGTTTTCACTTGCTGGCCAGATGGCCATCAGGATGATCATTCCCCCAAACAGCAAGGTGTGCAGAGACCTTCTCATTCCTCTATCATATGAATCCAGAGAAAGCACAGAATCAGGCCATTTGGGGTCCAAATTCTATCTCCACCACTCACTGGCTTTGAATTAGCAAATAAATTAACTTGCTTGGTATGTATAGGCCTTCAATAAATATTAGTTGGCAAAATCTCCCTGAGGTTTCTTTTCATCTGTAGAATGGGAGTGGGGAGCTATTGTAAAAATTAGTGCCTTAGCGTGATGTTCAATAAATAGTCCCTATTATTGATGTAGTGAGTTCTCAATATTTGCTGATTGGTCAAAAACTATCCTTCAGGCCAAAATGTTACTTGTTCAGGGATGTGCTGGCAGAAATGAGACATCCCAGTTCCCTTTGAGTTCCAGGTCTCTGGGACCACAAGATGGAATAGATCAGGGCTGGATTTAATTGTTCAGTTCTGCTATATACTGACATAAGAATATTCCACACCTGAACTTGGAAGTGGTGGTAGGGATAGCCGAGGGGACAAGGAAGAGGATCTAAAGTGAACCAGATTGTGGGAGACTGTAGTCATAATCTGGGAAGTTCTAGTATCATTTACTGCTTTGATTTTTGCTGGAAAAACCTTTGTTTGGTAGCTCCAACCTTTCTTCCATCCCTGTATCCCCATCATCTAAGAACCGAAAACATGGCGTTTGTGAAGGAAAGTAGCAGTGTCCTGAGATGATTCTAATGTGGGACATTTGTGATTTGGGACTATAGTGAACTCTGATTTGGAGTGATTTTGACAACCCTTTTGGTGAAGCCATCCATAATTCCATATTTTCTCTGTGGTCTCAGATTGAGCACTTACTTACTTCATATTTTGATGGCCTGCGTCTCTCTTTCTGACTAGATTGTGACATGTGAGGCAAGAACTTTGCCTAATTGACCATTGAGTAGCGCTGGACTCTAGCACATGCCTGGAGCACATAGTAAGTAGCTGCTCAATAATTATTTGTTGAATAAATCAATGAAGGGGCTTTGAGGTAATATCACCCCACCATGACCTAAGATAATGTGACCTCTCTTGTGACCTCCAGAGTCTGGATTGACTATGAACAGATTGTGTTGAAGTACTTGTGTCTGTGGCCTGCAGTGACTGTCATCTGAGGGGTCTGTGCCCCAGTGTTTGTGACCTGTTGTCACCGACCTGTGATAAGGACCAGCAGGGATAGTGAATGGAGGTGACTGTGAACCTTGCATGATTGTGATCTCAAGTGAACGAGTTAGTGATAGTGTCTTCCATCACTGCTGTCAGGTGACTGTGATCCTGACCCACAGAGATTTGGCTTCAGATGACCACCAGTCACTGTTAGACCTTAACCATTGACCTGAGGTGTCTTTCAGATGCAGAGATTGTTGATCTCAACTGGCAGCTGAGATTATTGATCTGCATTGTGAGCTGAGGTAACTGAGATCTTTGAACCTGGGCTTAGTCTGGGAATGGCGCAAATATATGTGTACTACTCTTAGATTTCTGATTTTGTTTTGTATAATAAAATATCCTCCTAGGGCCTACAAATGACACACCTCTGCTCGGCCCCATGCAAACAAGGCCTAGGGACGAGGACTAGGTCGGGCCAATGCTCAGAAAACTCTACTTGAAATACGACGCACCCTTCCTGCTGCGCAACTTAAGGCCACCGCCACGGCCATAGCCGCCCGCAGAGGAGGGTCCGCATCCAGATCTCCCCTCACGCCCTGGTGCGCCTGCGCGGAGGCGGGGCCGGGCTTTGCCCTTTGTTGTGAGCCCCAGTTTCCCAGGACACCGTGCGGCGCTGGGGTGGGGCTATGCAGATGAGGCACCGGGGGCGGGGCGGTTGCGGCGGCGTCGGCGGCGGCCGGGGAGGGTCAGTTGGAGGCAGGCGCTCGCTGAGGCAGGAGGAGGGCTCTGGGCCCGCGGCCTGACAGGGACTTAGCCCGCAGAGCTCGGCCCCGCGCGCGCGACCCCACACCTACCCTCTCATCCACCTACCCATACCCTGCGCCGCCTCCTCTCACCCTGAGCAGAGTCGCCGAGGATGATAAACACCCAGGACAGGTAACGGCCCGGCCCAGGCTCCCCGCCCCCATCCTCCCCGCATCTGCCTCAGAGGGCCTCCCCCCATCCCCGGCCGGTTCCCGCTCCCACAGCGGGGTCCTGCCCACCCCCCCCCCCCCCCCACTGGGTCCTTTCCCTACTTCAGCCACCCCAGTCCAAGCCCCAAACCCGCAACGGGGCCTCCTTCCGCCCTTTAGCCCCTTCCCTCCAGCCTGGCCCATCCCCCTCATCCGGGCCTCCTTCTCCCGCAAAGCCCCCACCCCCAACCCCCACGCAAACCAGGACTCAACCTTCGAATCCAGTCCCCATTTCCTTTAAGTCCTGTCGGACGGTGCCCCATTCCCCAAACTGGGCTTTCTCCCTCATCCACATTCCCCAAATTGTTTCCCATTTCCCCAAATCGTTTCCCATTTCCCCAAATCTATCTTCCTCCCTCTTTAGTTACTTAACCCTTGGCTTTGACTCTCTTTCCTTGAAACTGCATCCTCCAAACCCCTGTCTTATCACTGCCGCCCCTCCCCCAGTTAGGCTCCAACCTTCAGCTCTCAACTGGACTCATTACCCCTTCCCCTCCCCCGCTTTTCTCAGGCCTAATAGTTTTTACAGTGATGCCCCACTGTCCCTCTGGTCCCTTAACTCCTGCTTTATCTTTTCCCATTCTTCCTCCCTCGACACCCTTTTCCCAGTTAGCTCGTTTATCCCTGGCTCCCAACCTTCTTCCTTTTATTTTTCAAACACTTTGGACTTGTGTTTGCCGTCCTTTTCCCCTAGTGGGGTTCCCCCAACACTCTTCTAAACTCTCCTATCCTCTAAACACTTGATCTCAGCTGGAACTCATTTTACTCTTATTCTTCCCTTAATTGAATCCCATCATTAGATCACAGAACTCAGCCCACCCTGTTTCTATTGAAGGCCTCCTTTCTTTCTCTGTACCTCCAATGCCTGCAAATCAGGCCCCATACTCTGGATACTGGGCCTTTGCAAGTTTCTTCCCTCAAAATCTGATCCCAGTCTTCTCCCATTAATTGGAGAGAAAGGCTGCACGTCCTTCTGAAACAGCACCAGTGGTTTTCTGAACTTGCCTCATACATACTTGCCCCTGCCCAAGCTAGGCAGAATTTATCACTCAGCTTTCCTCTCTCTACTTCTCTTTTTCCCAAGGCAGCCCTTGTTGTCATCCATCTCTTCTTCAAATATACTCTGTATTTCTGCCCCCACACTCTTTGAAACTGCTCCATAATCCTGTTTCCCCACAATTTTTAACCCTTGTTGTTTTTTTATACATCAGAATGTCTTCTATTTACAATTTGGGTCTCATTGTCTTCCTCATTTTACCCCCCAGACTTGTTGCTGTCCTTTCCGAAATGAGGCTGAAGCTCATTTAGTTCTCCACACCAGACCCTTTGTCCCCAGAATTGGCCTTATGGCCTCTGCCCCATACTTGGGCCTCATTGGTTTGCAAGCAGGTCTGTTCCCTGTATATCCTCCTTAAATTGTGCGGTGGTGTCTCCAGAGCTAGACTATAGTTCTTTTTACAAACTTATCCCTCCTTATTGCTTTTCTTCCCATAGGGCTCTACCTACCATTCAGGGGTCCTCCCAAACTTGGGCTCCCTTCTCCCTAAGCTGGTCTCTAACTTGCCTTTTCCCAGTCCTTTAGGAGCACCATCCTTAAATATTCCAGCTGTGTTTTTAGCTTTTCTTGTATCTCCATGTTTCTCAACACTGGCTGCTCATTTGAAAAAATCAGTCACCTGGACCCCACCTTCAAAGATCTGGTGTAAGGCCTAGGGTGGGGCTTGGTTATTTGTATGTATTTTTAAAGCTCCCTAGGTTAATTCTTTGTAATGTGCAGCCAGAGTTAAGAAACACTGCCTCCGCCCCCTCCCCCTCAAGACCTTTCCCATCATATTTCTTTAGTGAATGTCAGCTCTTTCTCTACTGAAAAGGGCCTTGTCTCCTTCAGGGGTTTCTTGGTTTTTCTTTCTCAGGTACTATCCAGAAATTCCCAAGATACCCACAACAGCCTCTTAAATTCTCCTACCTTGAGTTACTCAGTTCTCAGGCATTAGACATTTTCATTCTCAGACTCTTACCTAGCCCCCACACCTCTATTTCTTCCCAACATGCAGAAAGAAAATCCACCCCTCATTTCCTGGTTTGTTATGGTTGTATTTGACCCATTACCCCCACCTCTCAAGGCTTCTTTACAGTCTCATTCTGTTTCCTTTTTCGGAGGCTATCCACGTCCATGTCCCTTTGCATTCCCGCTTTTATTCCATCTTCTCTACCCAGCCCCTCTGGAGCTGAGGAGGTGGAGGTGGATGCAAAAGGTATTGCTTGTGATAAAGAAAGCCGTGTGTGATGAGGATAAGACAGCAGGTATGAGAGAGGGCTGGATGACGTGCAGGGGTGGAGGGAAGCAAAGAAACCTACAGGGAAGTCTGCTAAAAGGGTATAAGAGATGGGTTTTCTTTTCTGTTTTTATGTTTTTGTCTCCACAGTGGGATTTGGAGGGTGGTGTGGTCTCAGCAGGCAGTCTCTGGAGTCCTCTGGACTGAGCTGGTCTGGTGCCAAGTCCTTTGCAGGCTGAGCCTTGAGAGTTGGGCACTTGGAACCAATACATAAGGGCCTTGGTTGACTGTGAGGTTGCAAGACCTGAGTTCTAGATCTGGCTTGGCTAGTGTGCTTCCATATAAAAAGAGGGGGTTGGGTTCGCTTAACTCAAGATTCCTTCCAGCTTCCTAAGTGGCAAAACAGGCTTGCTTGTCTCCAAGGCCCTTAGTGTGTTGGTAATTTGAGGGGCTTGGCTGTATGAAAGGCAGGTGGAGGGAGGAGCCAGCTGGCCTGCCAAGTCCTGGGCAGGAGCAAGGCCTGGGATCAGGCTCCTCCACTTTGGCCTGGGGGTGGGGTGGTGTGGTGTGTGTGCAGGGTGTCTGGTTTCTTTGAGTTATGGCAATCCTATTTCCATAACATGTTTCCCAGCCTTCTGTGGCCTGCCTGTAACTTTCTAAAGGGATTCTGGTAGGCCCTAACTAGGGATCCCGATAAGAGCCGGATGTTCTTCCCAGTCTGTGTGCTTGGTGTTTTGTATCCGCAGAGGGGAGGGGGAGCTGGCTAGGAGTTGAGCTCTCATTGGGTGGGGGATGGGCTTTCTAGCTTCCCTGGCTCTAGTGAAATACTCAAGAGGTGGAGGCTTGGTTTCCTGGAAGAAATAGTTGCAGAAGAACCGGCAGTATGTTTTGGAAACAAAGCTCTTCCTTTTCAGTTTTGTTCTGATTAGTACCTCCAGAATGTCAAAATTCCTGATGGTGGCGGAGGGAAGAAGACACAGGAACAAGCACTTTTATTAAGGTTTTTGAACATGAGGTTTAAATCCAAGGAAATCCAGCTTCAGGCCTTTCTCTCCCCTGGATTTGTGGGGGCAAAAAGACAGTCTCTGTCTAGGGCCTGCTTAGCACCTGTGTATGTGGAGAAGCGCTTGCCTGGGCCTTACCTGGGCCTTACATCTATATTATAAACAATCTTTGTTTGATGGGCTTTGAGAAGCATTTGGTTCTACAGGTGTTTTCTCTTGGAGGTGGACAGGGCATGAGAGCACATCAGAGCTACCCTGGGTATCTTCACAGAATGGTTCCCTGAGTGATGGAATTTCTTTCTCTTCCCCCAAAGAATATGGTTTTGCTTATTCCTTATTTATTGGCACTATGGCTTTTTGGGTATGGGATAGTAAGGAGAGCAAGTTTTCCTACCATGTACCTTCAAGGTCATTTCCACAGAGAGAGCCAGAGAGACTCCTAGTATAGTTGGGAATCCCCCCGAATTGGAGGTATGCTTCAGAAAGCAGTGTGGACTAATAATAGTAATTCCTCATGCTGCCAAGAAATCCAAATTTAACCTCAGAGCTGCTCAGAAATATAAAAAGGGGGACTGCGGAGTGGGTTAGAGGATGTTATATATGTGCATTTCTAGAAAAAAGAAAAGTAATTCATCCCTTTTTGAAACAGTATGCAGTGTTGATTCAAGTTGGCTCTATGACTCGTAAGGCTGTAAAGCCTAACTGAAAGCTATAGACCAGAAATAGCCAAGGAGGTGAGCAAGAATTTTGTTACTTGAAGTGAACCAAACAGATAGTTTCCTGTTAGCAGCAGAATAAAATGCTTTGCATAAGAGAAACCCTAGGAAAATTTCCTAGGCCTTTGATACCATGTAAACAATGAAGTAATTCTGTCCTGGGAAGAGAGTCTGGAACTGGGTGATGAGTTCACTATCCAAACTAGATCAAGGTGGACACCTGGATGGCTCAGTTGGTGTTCGGCTCAGGTCATGATCTCATGGTTGGTGAGTTCGAGACCCACGTTGGGCTCTGTGCTGACAGCTCAGAGCCTGGAGCCTGCTCCGGATTCTGTGTCTCCCTCTCTCTGCCCCTCTGCTGCTCACACTCTGTCTCTCTCTCTCCCTCTCAAAAATAAACATTAAAAAAAAAACAAAAAAAAACTGGATCAAGGTACTTAAAATGTAAAATTAAGGTTTAATTTTAATGCATGAGTACCTAGCTATCCATCCACCTCTGGCGTATGTGGTTATGCCTACCTTTGGCAAAAGATGTACCAGTATCAGTTGTGTTATAAGCAAACCTCAGAGGCAGATATTCTGCTGCCATTGTAAGTGTGTTTCTTATGGAGAATCAACCAAAACCCAGTTTTGCTTTCAGTCTGTGATTCAGAGTGGTGATGTCATTTTCTTTATAATTGTGCTTAGCAAGTAGACTCCCTTTGGCACATAGAACAGCCCTAGTGAAATGACTTATGCCTGGCATCTGCCCAGGGTTCCTTTCTCATATGGGAAGGGAATTGGCAGCTGGAAATCAGCCTCTAAGGTCCCACTAGACTGGAGGTGGCCATCACCTCCCACCTTTCTTCCTATTTCTTCTTGGCTAAATGTGATGGCAGCCCTGGATTGGTTCCTCTTTGCGTAGGGATTAGTCATCAGAGACCTTCCTAGTCTCAGTAAAAGCAGCCTGTGTGAGAGAAGTCTGAGCCTAGAGAGTGTTCTATGAGGTAGGGCCTGAGACAAGAATGGATCAGAAGAGGTTGAGAGAGGGGAATGTATTTAGAATGCTTGGGAATGTGGTTTTTATGTCTTTTCACTTGATACAACAAAATAGGTAATACCAAGGCCATCTAACACCCCTTCTGATACCAGAGAGAAAGGGTACAGACCTAAGCAAGCTCAGGCCACTGATTCAAGTGAAACATGATCAAAAGTATATCAAGGAGAATATGAATTCACATATTTGTTAGATGTAGCTGAATGGAAGTTAGCCACAGAATTACTTTTATATTAAATGTCTACATAGCAGGCTATCCACTGCTTTGAGCAAACTAAATATAAAAATCAAAACTGACAAAGAATCAACTGGAAGTGATTCTTTAATAGATTCTTTACTCTATTAAGAGATTTAAAGTTCCTTCCTTTAAATAGTAAGCACCCTAGAGATTTAAAAATAGGATTTGAATTATAAAAATTTGATTTACCAGCAACAGTCCCCAGGAATACATCTGCTACGTGCAGTGCCTGTCTCTAGTCAGTGTATGAAATTAGACATTTCAGGGGCGCCTGGGTGGCGCAGTCGGTTAAGCGTCCGACTTCAGCCAGGTCACGATCTCGCGGTCCGTGAGTTCGAGCCCCGCATCGGGCTCTGGGCTGATGGCTCGGAGCCTGGAGCCTGTTTCCGATTCTGTGTCTCCCTCTCTCTCTGCCCCTCCCCCGTTCATGCTCTGTCTCTCTCTGTCCCAAAAATAAATAAACGTTGAAAAAAAAAAAAATTTAAAAAAAAAAAAAAAAAAAAAAAAAAAAAAAGAAATTAGACATTTCAGGCAACGGTTTCACAGAATGCTTTAAATTAGAGGCAGCAGGATGTGATCTGTCGTAGCACTCATATGTATCCTGAGGAGTGTTTCCAAGGGCATGTCTGATAACTGAGAAAATAAAGACACTAACAGATAGGCTCTGATCTCCCATCTTTCTTCTGAATTGACTTGGATACTTGACATCCTCATTTCTAGCATGGTATATTTGTTTCTTCTCCAAAAGCAAGACCAGACCAAGTGGATGTTCGGGTTCAGGCTGATATATTTGATTGTTCTTAATGAGCCTGATCTTGCTGATCAAGCCTGATCAGGCTCTAGACTGAGCTGCTGCTTTTTATTTTTATTTTCTAGTGTTTATTTATTTTGAGAGAGAGCTCACAGTCGTGAGTGGGTTAGGGGCAGAGAGAGAGGGAGAGAGAGAATCCCAAGCAGGCTTCACACCTTCAACATGGAGCCTGATAAGGGGCTCGATCTCATGAACCATGAGATCATGACCTGAGCCGAAATCAAGAGTTGGATGCTTAACTGACTGAGCCACCCAGGTGCCCCTAAGACTGACTTTTTAAATCCTCTTTTTGGTGTTAAAGATTAAATCATGCCTTCCCCCCAATGGAGTGAGCAAGATGTGAGGAAGAAATGGAAAAAGCTGGGCATTGGAACCAGTAGAAACACAACTGAACTGAATATGAAACCTAACTTGGTTTGGATCTTGTGACAGAAGGACCTGTGTTTAGAAGCCACTTTCACTGTACTTAAGTTCTTAAAAGATTCACTGTTCTCTGTTGAGATTCGTGGCATATTTTGCCACAATACCATTTCGAACATTAAAGCCAATACAAGAACAGAAGGCTGTTCTTTTTTAAATTAATTAATTAATTTTTTAAGTATTCTTTACACCCAGTGTGGGGTTTGAACTCACGACCTTAAGATTAGGAGTTGCATGCTCTACCGACTGAGCCAGCCAGGTGCCCCTGTTCTTTTTTTTTTTTTTTTTTTCATTAAAGAATAACTGACATACTATATTGTTATTAGTTTTTAGGCATATAGCATAGTGATTCAGTTTTTATATATGTTTCAAAATGGTGCCATGTGTCATGTCAAAGTTGTTACAATATTATTGACTATATTCCCTATGTTGTACATCATAGCCCCATATCTTAATTTATTTTTTAACTGGAGGATTATACCTCTTAATCCTCTTCATCAATTTCATCCTCTGGCAACCATCAGTTCTCTTTGTCTATAAGTCTATTTCTGTTTTGTTTGTTCATTTGTGGTGTTCCTTTAGATTCCGCATATAATTGAAATCATATTTGTCTTTGTCTGACTTCTTTCATTTAGCATAATGCCCTCTAGGCCCATCCACGTTCTCACAAATGGCAAAATTTCATTCTTTTTTATGGCTGAGTAGTATACCATTATGTATATATATATCACCGCTTTATCCATTCATATATTGATGGGCATTTAAGTGGCTTCTGTATCTTGGCTGTTGTAAATAATGCTGTGATGAACATAAGGGTGCATTATCTTTTTGAATTAGTGTTGTCATTTTCTTCAGATAAATACCTAGAAGTGAAATTGCTGGATTACATGGTAGATCTATTTTTAATTTTTTGAGGAACCTCTGTACTGTTTTCCACAGTGGCTGCACCAGTGTCATTCCCACCAGTAGTGCACAAAGGTTCCTTTTTCTCCACTTCCTCACCAACACTTGTTATTTCTTGTCTTTTTGATATTAGCCATTCTAACTGGTATGAGATGATTGTATCATTGTGGTTTTGATTTGCATTTCCCTGATGATTAGTGATGTTGGGCATCTTTTCATGTGCCTCTTGGCCATCTGTATGTTGCCTTTGGAACAATGTCTATTCAGATCCTCTGCCCATTTTTAAAAAAAAAATTTTTTTTTTTAATGTTTATTTTTGAGACAGAGAGAGACAGAGCATGAACGGGGGAGGGTCAGAGAGAGAGGGAGACACAGAATCTGAAACAGGCTCCAGGCTCTGAGCTGTCAGCACAGAGCCCGACGCGGGGCTTGAACTCACGAACCGTGAGATCATGACCTGAACCGAAGTCGGATGCCCCACCTCTGCCCATTTTTTAAGTAGTCTCTGCGAGGAGCTTGAACTAATGACCCTGAGATCAAGACCTGAACTGGGAGTGAGTCAGACACTTAACCGACTAAGCCAGCCAGGCACCCTTCCTCTGCCCTTTTTTTTTTTTTTGCCACACCCCTCCCCCTTTGCCCATTTTTAAATTGGATTATTTTTGATACTGAATTGTATGAGTTTTTGTTTTTAAGGTTTTACTTAAAGTAATCTCTGCACCCATTGTGAGGCTCACACTCACAATCTCGAGGTCAAGAGTTGTATGCTCCACTGACTGAGCCAGCCAGACACCCCTGGCAGCCCTGTATGAGTACTTTATATATTTTGGATGTTAACCCCTTAGTGGATATATCATTTGTGAATATTTTCTTCCATTCAGTAGGTTGCCTTTTCGTTTTGTTAGTTTCCCTTGCAAGCTTTTTAGTTCTGTGTAGTCTCACTTGTTTATTTTTTGCCTTTGTTGTCCTTGCCTGAGGAGACAGATCCCAAAAAATAGTGCTAAGACTGATGAAGAGCTTACTGCTATGTTTTCTAGGTGTTTTATGGTTTCAGGTCTTACATGTTAAGTCTTTAATCCATTTTGAGTTTAGTTTTGTGAGAAAGTGGCCCAGTTTTATTCTTTTGCATGTAGCTGTGCAGTTTTCCCAACACCATTTATTGAAGAGACTGTATTTTCCCCATTGTATATTCTTGCCTTCATTGTTGCAGATTAACTGACCATATGTGTATGGGTTTGTTTCTGGTCTCCCTATCCTGTTTGACCTATATGTCTGTTTTTGTGCCAATACCATACTGTTTTCATTACTGTAACTTTGTAATATACTTTGAAATCTGAGAGTATGATACGTTCAGCTTTGCTTTTCTCTCCAGAATGCTTTGGCTATTCAGGCTCTTTTGTGGTACCATACAAACTTTATGATTATTTGTTCTAGTTCTGAGGAAAATGCCATTGGTGTTTTGATAGGGATTGCACCGAGTCTTTAGATTTGGGTAGTAGGAACATTTTAACAATATTCTTCCAGTTCATGTCATGGTATATCTTTGCATTTGTTTGTATTATCTTCAGTTTCATCAGTGTCTTACAGTTTTCAAAGTATGGGTCTTTTATTTCTTTCATTAAATTTAATCCTAGATATTCTATTTTTTTAAATGTTTATTTTTGAGAGAGAGCATGAGTGGGGGAGGGCCAGAGAGAGGGAGTCACAGAATCTGAAGCAGTCTCCAGGCTCCCAGCTGTCAGCACAGAGCCTGACATGGGGCTCGAACTCATGAGCCGTGAGATCATGGCCTGAGCTGAAGTTGGATGCTTAACCAACTGAGCCACCCAGGCACCCCTCTATTTTTTTTTTTTTTTTCCCATGCAATTGTACATGGGATGGTTTTCTTAATTTCTCCTTCTGGTAGTTATTAGTATATATAAATGCAACAGATTTATATAAATTGAATTGATTTTGTATCCTGCAACCTTACTAAATTCATTTATTCTAATAGTTTATTGGTGAAGGTGTTGAGGTTTTCTGTATAGAGTAGCATGTCATCTACAAATAGTGACCGAGTGCCTTGTATTTCTTTCTCTTGCCTGATTGCGGTTCATGCCCCTTAATTTCTTTAACCACCATGTATATACCCATCTTCCTGTTCTTCTCACTTCAGAAATGGCAATCAGGTTTTTTGAAAGAGAAGCAATTTGCCATTCACAGCAAATAACTAAAAGCAGATCCATTATGATGGACAATGAAGAGGGTTGTTGACTGTGATCTCCAGTCTCCTAGGTTTATCCTAAACTGTAGCTGTTTCTGGTAGGGAACTGGAAGTGGATCTCAGGATGGGGACCGGAAACACCCGTCCACCCTCACTCACAGACACTTGCTTTCTCATGCAGGCTTTGTGGGGTAGGAGGAGGAGTTTCCAGGAGCCTTGTGTAAGAGTGGGAGAAGTAAATGATTTGTCACCTTGGAATAGACTTCTTGCATTTACTTTAAGAGGAGTGAGCACATAGGTTAGTGCTGGACATAGGGCAGGCTCTAGGGATTATTTCTAGGAAGAAGACAAGGGGATTCTGGATCTAGAAAAAATAATCCACCTTATTCTGATCATTTCATTGGGTTGGCCCCATTGCTTATGACATTTGCAAGTAAAAATTAGCTCATAATCAAGATGATGGTTGGAATGCCCATCAAGGGTTGAATGTAGCTCTCTCATCTAAAGACCGGGGAAGAATAATTTCTCTGGAAGTAGAAGTCTGAGATTGAGAAATTGGCACCAAAATTCTAGAAGTGCAAGGGCTTTGGTGATCTGGTTTTGTGAACCCATGCAGTTCTGGTATAAAAGGCTACATCTCATCTTTCTACCCCAGAGGAGAGGTCTGCCCAGTTCTTAGGTAGCTCCACTGACCTACAGGCAAGCCAGCTTTCCTGGTGGCTTTCAGTGGCCCAGCCTTCCTGGTGCTCCTGCAGGAACCTCAACAGAGGCCTGAAGTGGTCCCTGGGGAATGGGAACAGAATTTACTGTGGGGGGGTGGTGGTGGTGTCTGTGTGTGTACCTTTGCTTGGGAAAGCCCCCCCCCCCGTCATAATTTTTTGTGGTCTGGATACTCTATTATTCTATCCCTTAACACATTGGAATGGGGGCATTATAATCGTTCTTTGTCCTCAGTAGAAAATAAGTCCCTCATTGGAAAGAGCATAATCCTCAGTCATGCTTCTGCTCCCTCTGTTACTGAGGCTAAGAGTAGGGGAGATGAGGATGGCCTGAGGTTTTCCAGAGGAGGCAGGAAATGGTGTATGTGTTTTTTTACCTCCAGGTGTTGATGCTGCTCCGGGCCCACTGACATTGCCCTGGGAACTCCATCTCCCAATGAAATTTCTAAGTGTAATTTCAGGCCCCTGGTTGAAATCCTTGAGAGAAAGGGGAGCTGAGCTAGAGCAGTGAAAGGTTTGGACTTCCTGTCTCATCTGTCTCTTAGTACTGAGGATCTTAGCTGGATGCCCTTTGCGTTATTGTACCATTGCCGTGTTAGGTGTGAGTTCAGTTCTGTCACTCTGAGCCCAAGTGAAGAACTCAAATCTGGCATGCCGTATAAAGCAAATAGTGTGAAGAATGGGGCCTTGCATTATTTTGCAGCTGCCTTTTGGCGGGGGTGGGGGGGGGGGAGCCTTGACTTCTAGCAGCATTTGATGATTTTTGTGGATCTAAATACTTCCCCCAGAGCCATTCAAGCTACCAGCATGACCTCATTAAACACACAGTTGGGAAGAGATGGGCACAGTCCTGTGAGCTGGCTCCAGCACCCACTGCAGTGTCCTCCTATATGTTATCCATTGCATTCCAGCTGCCTGCTGCCTGGGGTGTTGGGGCCAAGGGACAGACCTATTGCTGAGTTGTGTACACGCAGTCTGCTTCTTTCCCTGCTTCACTTGCCGCTGTCCTGTGAAGTGAGCTACATCTCAGCTTAAGAAACTACTAAATTGGATTCAGAGAAGGCAGTGGAGCAGATCTGGAGCCCTGTAGGGTCCACCTGAAAATCATGGTGGCAGTAAGAGTGCACACCTGGAGATCACAGGGAGCTCCTTGAGGAGCCTTTCGCCCTCTCTGATCCATCTGATTATTGGCTTTCTTACTTAGTTCCCAGCAAATCTACCTTCTAGCAACACCCCATCCTTGATACACATGTACCTGAGTGTCCATACCAGTCGTGTCAGTATAATCTAAACACCCATGCCCTGGTTAGAGTCTAGCAAAGGGCAAGGAAGCCCAACATTTGGTGGCATACCAGGGACAAGCTCAGAACATAATACTCTGTACTACAGTGTACCTCTTCTCTGGAAGTCAGATCCCTGGATTTAATTCAGTTCTTGACCGTGGAGAGATTTGGGTCATTGTCTTCTTGTTCAGTTCTTTTGTTTAGATTGGGGAGGAAAAGTGGCCTTGGGTCCTCAAGGACATGGTACCCCATCCTTGTGGTATCTTGAGGCCTATATGCCTCTCCAGCCAGAAGTGACTGTATAGATTTTGAGATTCTGTCACATAGGTTGTTGAGACACTGTTAGGGTAAGGAAAGGGACTGATGGGGGTACAGGGTTCTAGGCCTTGAAGGCAAGCCAGGATCTGGTTCCTCTCAAGGTTTGTCAGTGCCACAGAGATTTGTTTGATGTTTAACAGGTGCTCCTCTGGTCAGATATGTCCAACTGACTCCCTTAGCACTTCTGGGATTCCCCCTGCTTTCTACACGAGGATGGGTGTGCTTTAAGAGGGCAGACTACATCTGGAAGCTAAAGCCAAAAGGATGGGGGCAGTGGTGTAGTGCTTGTTTAGGGAGAACCGGGTAGGGGTTGGAGGGGATGTTGAGATGAGTCTTCAAGTCTTGGTGTTTACGGTCTTACCTTCTCTGTCTCTTGCAGTAGTATTTTGCCTTTGAGTAACTGTCCCCAGCTCCAGTGCTGCAGGCACATTGTTCCGGGGCCTCTGTGGTGCTCCTGATGCCCCTCACCCACTGTCGAAGATCCCCGGTGGGCGAGGGGGCGGCAGGGATCCTTCTCTCTCAGCTCTAATATATAAGGTAAGGAGGAGGACTCTGGGCTGGAAGGCTTGGAGCAGAGCCCTCTCGGATACCACTGAGCTGCTGCTTAAGGGCAGTAATTGAGGCCCTTTGGTCTTCCCTTAAGCCAGGCCAGTAGGGGATCGGGAAGAACTTTTTCAGTGGAGGCTGCCATGTGGCTTTTGGGGAGTACTAGGAGGGGAGGATATGTGCACCAGCAAACACTGCCATCTTCTCAGCTTGGTGGTCAGCGCTTCAGTGCCAGTTCAGGGTCCTGAGTGGGTGGGAGAATGATGAATGGGAGGGGTGCAAGAACTCTTTTTGGTGTGACTCCTCAGTTTCTCTTGAGGTACCAAGGGCCAGGAGGAGCAGTTTTCCCATTGTCAGAGACTATTAGGCATTCTGCTGTCCATCCCATACTAGCCTGATAGGGGGCGGGCAGGTAGTGTAGCAGGGGGTAATGAGAAGGGGCTTTGCAGCTCCATCATCTGTCATCCTGGCAGCATAGGGTACATCCCAAGAGCTTAAGAGATTGCTGGCAGTCTCTGGCCTGAGAATGATCTGGGCTAGTGCAGTCAGCCCTTTGCTGCCTTTTAATCTCCTGTGGTTGAGGCCCAGAAGTTTAGCTTCTCCCTAAGATTGGCATTGAAAGGTCGCAGGGTGGCTGAGTTCTGGTCTCTTGAGACTGTGCCCAGGGGAGACAACATTGACCCTGCAGTCTACCTGGAAGCAGGCTTTGGTTGAGCTGGGCCCCAGCCAGACCCTCACATATATTTTCATTCGTTGCTAATGTTGCTCTTTCAGAGAGAGAAGGGGAAGAAAGAGCATGACGTTGGGGTGGGGGACACACATGGGCTTAGAATCAGGGAGACTTGGTTTGAGTCTCAACTCTGCCATTTACTAGCTTGGGTCAGTTGCTTAATTGTTCTGGGCCCCAGTGTGTCAGATTTTAAATGGGGATATTAGTAACTATTTCACATACTTGAGGTGGTGATTGAAAAATGGGAAAGCACCTTGCACAGAACTTGGCATCTCATGGACATTTGGTAAATATTTCCTTTCCCATTATGCTGGCTTTTTGCTGCCATCAACTTGTCTTTGTGCCTGATGAGTGATGGATGGCTCTATTTAGCCAGCATGCAGCACTATATTTTCAGTGCTGTTTATCCCATGCTACCCTGAGATTGGCCCAAGAAGACTCCCAGGACCCACCTAGGTTAGGGGGCCTATAATGTGGCCAGAGCGGTAGTGATCTGGTCCTCTGATCTGATCTCCTCCCAGGACGAGAAGCTCACTGTGACCCAGGACCTCCCTGTGAACGATGGAAAACCTCACATTGTCCACTTCCAGTATGAGGTCACTGAGGTGAAAGTCTCTTCCTGGGATGCAGTCCTGTCCAGCCAGAGCCTGTTTGTAGAAATCCCAGATGGATTATTAGCTGATGGGAGCAAAGAAGGGTAAGGAGCAAGTGCTGGGGGAGGGGAAGGAGGGCCCATTCCAGAGAAAGGCATGTGCTTATTGGGGATAACAGATGAATTAGGGAGTCTGCCTTCTTCCCTAGCTCTAGGTTTCCCAAGCAGATAACATTTTGTGCAAGTTATTTTTAGCCAGTAAAACAGGCCTGCCATAGGTTATAGTTAAAGGGAATCATTATCACATTAACCAAATCCCTGTCATTTAATCACCCCTTGGTTTGCTCTTCTCAGCAGACATTAAATCCCCCTTGAGCCACCATACAGTGATGCAGTTCAAAAGGCCAGGAAGCTCTGAGATACAGTGGGATTTCATTAGATTGGGCAAGGCCAGGCCCTCCAAGGCAGTCAGGTGTGTAAGAAACAGTCTTGTAGAGTTCTTTTTTTTTTTTTTTTGGTGTAAGTTTTTTTTTTTTTTTTTTTAATTTTTTTAATTTTGAAGATAGAGTTCTCTTGATGGCCCCTGTCTCTTGAGGAAATCCTTTTAGGCAGTGTTAGGACCCAGAGTCCATCTCAGTAGCAGGTGGTCATCAAACTTGGTGACTTTAGAAGACCCCTGAAAAACCAGGCTGTCTTGCTCGACCCCCTACTGTCTTGTGAACTGTGTTAGTGAAGTTGGTTAACACTGTTAATTTCAGATGAAGAATCCTTACTCCAGTAAGAGATAATTCAGTAACTTTTTTCTTTGGGATTGTGGCTTATTTTTTTCTGAACTCCAGCTCTCGAAATAAGAAACTTCTCCCTGGAGGTTCCTTATTTATAATACTGGCTGTGAGCCTCAGAGAAGCCTTTTTTTGAATGTGGGGGGTGGAAAGTCTAGAGAGGTGGTAGTGGGCCTGAGTTGTTTTCTTTGCTTCTGGCAGATTGTTAGCACTGCTAGAGTTTGCTGAAGAGAAGATGAAAGTGAACTACGTCTTCATCTGCTTCAGGAAGGGCCGGGAAGACAGAGGTGAGGAGTCCAAACAGCCTGAGACCTACTGCCCAGACAGCGGGCAACTAGTGAGGGGAAAAGGGGCTTCTTACTGCGTGAAGTAGGGCTTTTGAGTTTGCCTTATAAACCCTGGGAAATCATAGGGGTGGGAGTGCTTTTGAAGGGTCTATATAAGTAAAGGTCTAGTACTTCTTTATTGTAGCTTTGTTTCTTGTTTGCCTTTGATTTGAACCTACTCTTGGTTTATCAGAATCCTTTTTACACTCTCCTACAGCTCCACTCCTGAAGACCTTCAGCTTCTTGGGCTTTGAGATTGTGCGTCCAGGCCATCCCTGTGTTCCCTCTCGGCCAGATGTGATGTTCATGGTTTACCCCCTGGACCAGAACTTGTCCGATGAGGACTAATGGTCAGAGGATGCTTTGCCCAAGAGCCACAGTGGGGGGAGAGGGGAAGTTAGGCAGCCCTGGGACAGAGGAGGGGGCTCCTTGCTGTCTAGGGAAGGACGCTGAGGGGCTCAGGGTGAGGGTTGCCTATTGTGTTCTCCGAGTTGACTTGTTGAAATTGTTTTCCATAAAGAACAGTATAAACCTATTATTCACATGTAATCACCAATAGTAAATGAAGATGTTTATGAACTGGCATTAGAAGCTTTTTAAACTGCGCTGTGTGATGTGCTCTATCTAGCCTAGGGGAGGACATTGCCTAGACGGGGAGGGACTGTCTGGGTCCAGGGGCAAGGCTTGGGGGGCTGGTGGACGGCACTGTCAGGCTCAGGTTCCCCTGCTGTTGTTGGGCTTTCTTTTTTGGTTTTTAAGACTGTGTATTTTCTTTCCTTGCTTCCTGTCAACCCAGGACTCCTGAATATAGGCTTTTCAGCCCCTGGGCTGTGTCCTTGAGTTTTTCGACACTCTACCTGGGCTCCTCTGTGTGCATTTGTGTCTGGCCTGGAGAAACCAGGTCTCACCCCCTCCTTCTTTACAGCTTAGTGTTGTTCTGGCATTTGGTTAAGCTGGCTTAATCTGTTTAATGTTATCAGTGCATTTCAAATAGGGGCATTGAAGTTCACTCCCACCACCAGGGCTTTCTTTGGGGTGCCTGGGCCTTAAAACACTAGCCAAACTCCCAATTTGCAAATCATAGCCAGGAGTTCTTGCTCCTGGCGTAGGCCCAGGACCCAAGGTGTCTCTTTCCTAGGGTCACAAAGAGTAGAGAGGAAGAGGAATAAGCAACTCAGGGCCTGGGGGTTGTATGGGAATCTGCTCTTAGGGACTGGATGCCTCTGCCTGGCCGAACATAGTGCTGACTGCCCCTCTTCTCAACAGGTTCTGAGTAGTGCCTGAGACCCTGCCCCATAGGGCTTAGGGGTGGGATTGGGGGTGTAGAAGTGGCCTGCCCTTTTCTGTTTTCACTGAACAGCTCATCCTAAGGGGGGAGGAAGGGGGGAGAGATCTAGATTGGGTGAGGGGGGTGGGGGTGTCAGGGAGGCAAGTGTGTTGTGTTACTGTGTCAATAAACTGATTTAAAGTTGTGGTTGGTCTGTTTTTCATTCCTGTACCAGGACCAGCTTTCTACCACTACTCTTTTGAGTCTAGAGCCTAACGTAGCAGGGGTGTGATACATGCTTCTCAGGAAAAGCGCTGCAGTGCATCAGGACAGATAAACCAGCTGAGGCTTCTGGGGCCACCATTATACTGCAAAACACAGTTGCTAGGCGCCTGGGACAAACTGCCAGTACCCCCCTAGAGAGGTATGTACACATCTGCTTCATCCAGAATAGAGTCTATACCCAGGATCCAGGTTGTTCTTAGTGTTTTCCTTTTGTGTAGGAGGCTGGGTCCTGAAACTGGGTTTCGGCTTTTGCATGGAGATGCCTGACATTCCCAATTTCTGGAGGTGTTTGAAGGAAGCAGCACATACCTTCCCTAGAAAGGTGTGGCTGCCATTCCCCTTGCATCACCAGCTGGATGAGTAAGCTCTCAGTGGCACTGTAGGGAGCTAGATTCCCCCCCATCCCCCTTTGAAAGTAGGCTACACGTGGGGAGCTCGAATTCAGAACCCTTAGATCAAGGGTCACATGCTGTACCGATTGAGCTAGCCAGGTGTCCCTTGAATTTTTCAAGCGCTTACTATCATTTTTTTCTCTTTTGCTTCTGTTTTCCCAAGTGATGGACAGGTTTTTCTTCCTATAGCTTTGGAACTATCTGCTGTTGAGCTGTGGCTGTCCTTAGTTTTTCTGAGTCTTTGGCCCATTTTCATAGTATTCTGTGTGGCACTTGTGTTTTCACACTGGCCAAGTTACTAACTTTGGACTCCACCTGATATTCATAAAAATGAGCGCAATACCTCCATCTTCTACAGTATTAGGGGAAGGTCTGGGGCTGGATATTCAATGGAAATGGGAAGGACTTAAATCTGTCCTCCATGGATATAACCCCTAGAGGCAGCGAATGAAAAACGGTCACTGCTGTGAGATACCTACAGCAGCGGTCTGCATGAATGCGGACATTGGCCAAGTTAATGTAGGCAGTTTAGGATTATGTTGAACTCAGACTTGGGGAATCTATAAGACAGGAATAAAGAACCAAGATCAAACGCAGTCCTTCAAACTGATAGGAAACAAACACATTGGAGGTTCTGCTGTCATCTGCTGATGGACCCCCTTCAATACAGCTAGAGTTAGAAGCGTTGAATTGGAAACCCAGGCCCTCAGTTAAGCTTTCCTTTTGGAAAAAGAAATTTTGCTAGATAGGACCCCTGGCAGGAAAGAAATATGGTACCCAAAAGCTGCACTCCAATCAAAAAAGTAACTTAGAAGGTGTTAATATTTTGAGGGGTGATGGAATGGGATAGGGAGGATATGTGAAAGGCAAACTAAGTCTAAATTTAAGAACAGGGACATTAAAAACTTTATTCAATAAATACAACAAATAATTTAAAAATATACTTCAATTCCAAAGCCAATTAAGAAAAGGAAGTAGAGAGAAAGGGGAAAAAAAGGGGAGCAGGAGATCAGAGGAAAAGGAGAAAATTCAAGAGGCAGAACAATGGTTTGGTTGGGCTGTGTTTGAGAATATACCACCCTCTGAAATTCTGATCAAATGCTCTGGACTCACAAATCCTTAGCCCTTGTTCTGATGGGGTAGCCATAGGAGTCCTCCAGCCAGGAATGATTCTCTGGGCTCTGGATCAGAGCACTCTGGAGGCTGGAATTGGGGAGGGGGTGGGAATGTTAGGGGACAGTTTCTCTCTCATTCCTAAAAACCATCCGTTCTAACTCCCAGGCAGTTCAAGTAGTGCAAACTCTTAGCTCCCAGCTGCATAGTTTCACAAGTGAGTGTCCAAAGCCAGGGCCTCCGGGGGGATAGACCTCAGGGTACTGGAGGGGTCCAAAGCCACTTTGGTGAATGGGGTCTAAGGGGGAAGACAGGAGAGGCCAGGGCACAGGATAAAGCCCTGGATAAGCCAGTGGCCAAGCTGGAAAACACCACTGGGCAAGAAAGGGCTCAAGGGCAGGTAGTCTGGACACTGGATTCAACAGTTTGCCATCAGCCAGGGAAGGTGGAGCTGAGGATGCATATGGAGCAGGACCAGGAAGATCAGGAAAGCTGAGGGAAAACAGAAAAGCAGGGAAGGAGGAGGAGGCAGCTCAGCAGCAAACTCCAAGAGAAATAACCAGCAGCCCTCACAGATTTGTGATTGTCTCTTAAAAAGATTTATTTTCTCTTCTTGCCTGAATGTACAAAGGCAAAAAGAGTACAGTTTGTATATATATATATTTATATATATATAT
Organism: Puma concolor; assembly: GCF_028749965.1. Taxonomy (NCBI): domain Eukaryota; kingdom Metazoa; phylum Chordata; class Mammalia; order Carnivora; family Felidae; genus Puma; species Puma concolor. The sequence continues at coordinate 108,753,183 of NC_141672.1, read as the reverse complement.
ATATAAAAAACAAGGAACTTGGTAATGTACACTTTACAGAAGGGAAGAATCAGGAAGACTGAAATTAAATCCAACAGAGCAACGCCAATGGAACAAAAGCTATGAACAGCAACACTGCCCCTCCAGCCCGGGCCTCCAGCTCGCCCCAACCTGCTCCCAATGGGGGGCTGAGCACCAAGGCAAGCGGGTGGGCTGGGGCAAGAGGGGCTGGGGGCGGGGCCTGGGAGGGGCTTGATCCCAGGAGGGGCCCATGGCAGAGGATCATCAGAGAGCTTCCTGGGATGCCCTAGTAGTAAAACAAATGACAAAGGCCCAGAATTATGGGGCCAACTAGCTGCCCAGTTAAATCACAGGGGCAGGAGAGTAGACATTGGGATGGTAACAGGGTACACAGCATAATGAGCAACAAGGGTGACCTCAAAGCCCGTGTACAGTAACTCTAGCCCTTCTACAGTCTCACCCTCCCACCCCCAAAACCACATCCTCTCACCCTCCCCTTGGAGCCCGGAGAGAATATTCAAGAATCACCATTTCATTTCATGGGGTGCCTTCTTAACCATTCTGCCTGTGGTCATTTGACCTGGAGACGTGTGGAGGGAATGAGGTAAGAGAAGGGAACTTTGTACATGTACACATACATGTACAGGCAGGGAAGGGGGATGACGGAAACCGGCACACCTTAAGTGAGGAAGCAGATGTGAACCCTAAACAGCAGCTCTCCCAGCCCTGGCTGTCCTAACTGGGGATGAGGCTCCCTCCCTGTAGGTCCTCTGTGTGGAGCCCCGGTGAACGAGGTTTGTGAAGGGGCAGAGGTGGCTCATAGAGAGCTTTGGTCTGGTGGTCTTGGTCCCAGCAAGCTATTCCAGCCTTTGCTCATGGGGTGGAATCCCTGCTGAGTGTCTCATCTCTCTGAGCAAGTCATGGGTGCCACAGGTACTCCTACCTGTGTGCCTCCTCTCCATAGAGGCTGGAGGTGGACAGCAGATCCTTCACTCAGCACTTGTCAAGGATCTCTGCTTCCTTCGTTGATGCAGCTGCTGCATGTTATTTCAGGGAGGGAAGACTGGACCTGGCAAGGAGCAGGGACCAGGAAAAGACAGTGCTATTCTGCCATTGTTGCTTTCACCTGCTCTTCTGGGAGCTCAGCTCCTACCCTTCTAGGGAGACTTGGATATAAGGATCAGAGAGCCAAATGTTTCTTTGTAAGGAAAAAAAAATTCCCTTCTGCAGAACCCAAGGCTGCCCTGCTAATACAGAAGTTCCTCTTCTCTGTGTTACAGAACCAAGTGGAAGGGGCAGGAATGTGGGGCCAGGCCTGCCCAATGGGAAAGAAAATTACTCCAACGGTTTCTTTACAATATGTACAGAGCACGCTGTAAGCCAGCGCCACAGTTACAAAACACATAACAATATTTAAAAACAAACAGGAACAGAGATGGGCCCTTGGCTCCACCCCACAGGAGTCTGGGAGGGTACAATCAGGCTGAAATTCAGAGTCATCCTCTTGGTGGGGGTGACTCAGGTTAGGTGGGGTGAAGGTGTCCAAACCAACTACTTCCAAGGATGAAAGGGAAGTCACTGCCCAGAGCCCTGCCCTCTGGGTTTAGCAGGAGGCAGAGGGAATGATGGGGAAAAGGGAGGCTGCTTGGGGGCCTGCAAAGTGGTCTAAAACAGTGGGTTTTGGGAAGGATTCAACCCAACTTGAACAAAAACAACTGACATGAAAGCCTAGAGGAGAGGTCTGTAGGTGAAAGGGGCTCCTCTTGGGCAAACGACCCTAAGCCAGGGCTCTTGGAAAGCAGCCTCTGCTGGGCATTGTGCTTATTGTCTTCCACCCCCATGCCCCAGATGGAGTCCGAGCCAAGTCCTTGCTCTTAAATGGTCACTTTGGCACTCTGGTCACAAATACCCTTCTCTAGCCTTAGGCTGGTGTATGTCAGTCTTTCTCAATCCAGAGGGTCAAGGAAAGATAGCCAAGGAGAACAAAGGGATGATACCTCAAAAGCAAAATAAGAGCTAAAGCTCCTCATACCTTGGGGAAGAAGTGACTCCAATAAAGCTACCAAATCATGGTCACTTTCCCAGGGCAAAGAGCATAAAGCTGGGCTGGTAGACTGCATTTCTAAGGAGAGCAGAGAAATGTCTGCTGCCTCATAGCACAGCTCCACTGAGTACACTCTGGCTCTGAGGAGTAATGGCTTGGATGTGTTATCCCAGGGTCTAAGGAACCCGTAACTTTCCATGGCCAGTGGCCCCTAAAACAAAAACGTGTGTTAACAAAGAAACACAGCTGATATTGGCACACATGGGGTTATAGATTGAGCTATATAAAATCATGTACTTGTATACAGAGGAACTGGGCTGTATATATTTGTGGCCCTAAATGAGGAGGATACTCAGATGGCTGAATGGACAGGACACCTCTAAGAACTGCTGGGTGCTCCCAGGGCCTCCCTCCTGGGCCTTGCCCGAAGGTGACCTGGCAGACTCCAAAGCTCCCCATGCTGGGGGGAATACTGTTTTACCTGCCTGAGTCTTAAGAGCCAAGCAGTGGAAAAGAGAAGGAGAGATCAGCATGGGGATCCCCCTGGGAAAGGCACCAAGGGGTAAGGAGGAGAGAGAGAAAAGGGCAAGGAGTTGGGGGCTTAGAAGCAGCAGGACTTAGTGGGGATGCAGGTTCTTTTTCACAGACTCCATTCATGCTCCAGCTCACTCCCAAGTATCCCCGGGGAGCCCTGTGCTGGTGTTGGGACCTCAGCCCTCTGCCTGACAGGTATCCCAGGGCCATGGTGAGGCAAATGCCTTGGTCTTCCTTTCCAGGCTAGGCTCTGAGCATTTATATGTGCTCACATGAGAGGGGAGAAGTCTTCATGGGTGAAGACTTTGTTTTCACAAGTACAGAGAAAACAGCCCCCAATTTCTTTCCTGAGATTCTAATTCCTCCACATGCTGCCAGTTCCCAGAGCCCAAACTGCTGGGGAGATGCAGGATCTGGTGATTGTGGTAATGACAGTGACAGGGGTATGGCTGCTGTGCTGTCTTCAGACCTTACCCAGTACTTGTGAGTCCCTCCCTGGGAGTGGGGGTTGGCACTGCTCTGGCAGCTGACCAGGGGCTTGGGGAACGGAGCAGTTACTTCTCTGGGCTGAGGCCATGTTCCCCTGGTTGCTCCCCGTGCCTTCATCTCCACAGAGGCCACAACAGTCTCAACTGTGGCCGAGAGAATAAATATTTTTGCTAAGTACCAGCTCTCCAGCTCCTGAGGAAGAGGGAGGGTTGGGGAGTCCAGGGATCTGGTGGAGGTGAGATAGCCAAGGGTCTGCCTTCGGTCATGGTGGGAACGGCAAACAGGATGATCAACACCATTTAACTGATGTCTAAATGGCACCTCCAGCACCTCCTTGGGCGAGCCAGTCCGGGCCCGTGAAGCTGACTTTATCCGGGCACTTGGTGTTCTGCAAGGGAAACATGGACAGATAACCAGGCACTCAGCCTTTTGGTGTAACAACCACAAGGTGGCGCTCCGAGAAAACGAACTGCAGGGAGGCCACTCCTGGCCCCAAGGGGACACCTGTGTTCCACAGCTCTCCTCAGACGCACATGGCTTAATGGGAGGCTTGTACAAGAGGCCTGGCCGGCGGTCCACCATTTCCAGACCACTGACCCCACATGGCTTTCCCTCACTTAGGCTCCACAGGGATTCTGTGATACCTATCAACTATCCCTGTTCTAGGTGTTGTCCCCAATTAAAAAGTGACTTACCATTCTCACCTCCGCGGGGGTGGGTAGAGTGAGGGAGTGGAGCCTTGCTGGCTGGCAACAATGGCTGTAGAAGAAAGCCCTGAGTGAGAGAGGACGGCATGTTTAGTGTAACTCTCCCAGAACTCTCTGATTAAACACTTTCTCATTATTAGATGGGAGGGTATTGGGAGGAGTTTCTCCTTAAATTCCTGGCTCCACTGAGTTTTGGGGTGCTGACAGAATAAAATCTGATACTTGGCCAGAGAGAGTGGCTGCGGCTAGTGTAGTAAAGCTCTATTTTTCAGCTGCTTGTTTCTCTCTGGCTGTGGGAACACCTGGTCCTTATTCTTCTGAATATCAAAGCCAATTTTCTAGAGTAGTTTGAGAGTCCCTAAGCTCCAAGGGAAGAAATAAATGTCATATGCTTCAATGACTGTCTGAAGAAGGCTAAGATCCTGGGCAGATTAGAAGCTCAACAAGAGACAAAAAAAAAAGGATTCTTGCTGGGGGTCCTGTGCTGTGGGCAATGCTACTATGCTACTGGGATGGAGTCAAAAAGATAGGTGGTGGTGGGGTGGCACCTGGCTGGCTTAGTCAGTAGAGCATGAGACTCCTGATCTTCAGGTTGTGAGTTCAAGTCCCATGTTGGGTGTAGCGACTACTTAAAAATCTTAAAAAAAAAAAAAGAAAAAAAAAAAGAAAAGTAGGGGAAGGAGGCTTACCTGCTGCGTAGGGTAAGTTGTACTGCGCTGGGAGCAACGAGTACCCCAAGTGGTGGTGGTGGTGATGTGTGGACATCAGGCGCTGAGAAGGGGAGGTGCGGGGCCGGTCTACACTTCTTTCACCCCCGCCTGCTCCCCCGACGCTGCTACAGCTGCCACCACCCCCAACCACCCCACAGCCTCCCCGATCTCTCTCCTGAGACGTTTTATCACTTATCTGGAAAAAAAAAAAGCAGACACAAAGCACTGTTGTGAGACACACACACGACAGCAAGATGCTCTGAGCCCACGCTGTGATTCCTTACAAACGCAGGACACCTAAGAATCATGGAGTTGCCTGGTGACGCCAGCGTCAGAGTCGGCCAGGCTGCACTGTAGTTAAGACCTGCGCTTGCCCACCTTCTCCCAGAGCCTGGATCTGGCCTTCCTGGGTTCTGGGAGCAGCCAGTGCCACTTACCGTGGGAGACTTGCTCTTGTAGTGACTGGCGTGCTGCTGCAAGATGTCCAGGGCTTTGGACTCTGAGCTGGATTTACAACTGACACTGGGGCTGGCTCGTGCCTTGTCAGCATCTTCACCCCCTGAGACTTTGCTGCCATATGGGGAGAAAGAGTAGCTGGAAGGTAGGTAGGAACCTGGGGAAGGAGAAATAAAGCAGTCAATGAGAGAAGTAAAAGAAAGAAGCTCTGCTTTGGTGAGCCCGGTTAGGGCAGGCATCAGCTTTCCTAGGCAGAGGCTGAGATATTTCCCCCTACGGTGTCTTCAGGCTGAAACTTTTAGTTTGTCCTTTCTTTACTGAGCTCTAGAGGCAAAACTAGCTAAGGGATATTAGGAACAGGGTCCTCAACTTTTGGGGAGTCAGCTTCGCTAGAGCCCTCGTGATTCATCTTGGACGGGCATTACGGTGAAGTGGAAAGATCATAGGATTTGGAGTCAGACAACCTTGGTTTTGAATGCACCTGTCTTGAGACTTACCAGCTGGGTAGCCTTAAGCAAATTAACAACCCTTCTGAGCTTCAGTTTCTTTCCCATCAAAATGAAGACACCAATACTTATTCCATAGGGAAGATGAAATAAGATAATGCACATAAACCACCTAGCACAGTGTCTGGCCCAGAGCAGGCGCTCAGCAAGTGGAAATATTATTTTTATATGGACAGATGGGGTAATAGGGAGAAAGGAACACCACAGGTGACACAATTTCCTAGCTCTGTTTGAAAAGCTTACTGGTGCCTTATAACGTTCTGCCAGGGTATCAAGACTGTTTAGGCTGCTCTCCAATAGGGAGGTGGGAGCTCTGAGGAGTGAAAGAAGTGCTCTCTCACCCCAGAAGCATCCCACATGGCTCTTCGGGCAACAGAAACCAGTGAGTGGAGTTGAGGACCATTTTCTTCCAACAAGTTAAATATGTACACCCCTACAATGTGCCCTTCCCCAAGAAGTCATGGGCAGCAGTATAAAGAGCTTATTTTTCCCAAGCTGAATGTTTTCTATTGGACTTCCCCTCCATTCTGATTTCAAACAGCTCTTCCTCTCTCCCACTGCCTTCCAAACCTTGCAGCTGAACCTGTCTTATAAATGAATACATGCATTGCCCTGGTTTGAATTTTATTTGTTCCATGTGTCTCTCCTGCTACGATTAAGTTGAAGCTCCTTAAGAAGAACTAGCCCTGTTTCTTTTGTATTTCTACATTGCAAAATGTAGAGTATGTGTTTAAAACAGTTCCAGCTGAGAGAAGATGGCAGTGGTTTAGTGGGAGTTTTGCCTTCAGTTATCCAGGAAAATGGACTACAGAGGCAAGACTCTAGCTGGAGCAAGGGAGGGAGAGGCGGTCTCACAGATTGTAGTTTGGGTCATTCAAGGAGCTTGGGGCTAGACTGACCACTCACAGAATGTTACATTCAAAACAGGACAGTCATCTATCTGAGTTTCAATAAGCGTTAGGGCCTGGGGTGCCTGGGTGGCTGAGTTGGTTAAGCATCCAACTTCGGCTCAAGCCATGATCTCACAGTTCGTGAGTTCGACCCCCATGTCAGGTTTTCTGCTGTCAGTGCAAAGCCCACTTCACATCCTCTGTCCTCTTCTCTCTCTCTGTCCCTCTGCCATTCTCACTCACTCTCTCAAAAGTAAATGAACACTAAAAAAAAAAAAAAAAAAGCCTTAGAGCCATGCAAGAAAACTCTGGATCTGAAATCTGTGCTTCATTTCCCCTCCCCGTTAATAGAGCACAAGTGGGAAGAAGGGTGCTGTACCTGGGTAGTTCTGCATCATCACAGCAGGCATGCCCCTGTAGCTGGGGTGGTTGGGGTCATAGGACTGGCTATAGGAGTAGCCGTGCATGTAAGGGATGTAGGACTGGTGCTGGGTGAGGGGGGAGGACACAGGCACATGGACACTTGGCCGGGGCTCCTTGCTCCCGAGGCGGGATTCCTCAGACGTGGGCAGCTTGCAGTCACTACTTGTGCTTTCCTTCCCATCCTCCTTGGGGGCAGAGTCCTTACTCCGATTCCTTTCTTCCTTCAATTTGCGGTCCCGCTCCTCTTTCCACCGCTCATCCTCTGACTTGATGTCCGAGTACTTGGCAGGATAGACATACGTCCACATCCGGGGCTCTGCTTCCTACAACAGTCACAGAATGAGCACTGAGTGTTGTATAGGTAAGAGAGAGACTTCAAGCTCGAGGTCGCAGCAGAAACACCGGAGCAGCTAATACTAGACACCGGGGCAGAATATTTACAATTAACTCTGGTCCCTCCTGCTTTTTTAAAAAAGCCTGCCCCCCTCCTTGCCCAAAAGGAAACAAGATGTGGAGAAGGAAAAGGAAAATCCATCAGTGGGTCTTCTCTAGGAGAGAATATGCATTCTGGGGAAAGGAGTCCTTGAATAGAAGAAGTTGCTCCTTTTCCAAGGAATTTCAGGTTGTTTCACTTCTTTAGAGGAAGCTCCGGAGCAGAGAGGTGTGAGTGTTGCCCAGCTCAGAGGAGGGAGGTCTAACTGTGGCACTAAGAAGAAAGGGAAGACTTTCTAAATCTCATGAGCAGAGCATGATGTGAGACCAAGTTCTCAGTTCTAAGTTTACCTATAAAATCTTTTTTCTTCTTTTTAAATTTTATTTATTTAAGTAATCTCTACACTCAATGTGGCTTGAACTTGCAGCCCTGAAATCAAGAGTCGCATGCTCCACCGACCGAGCCAGCCAGGTACCCCTCTATAAGACCTTTTTGAAAGTAACACAGTCTGAGTAGTAACTTACTCTAGAAAATGGAGAGATCACCATTCCACACAACCAAATAGTGGAAGAAACACCGACTAGGAACTGAGATACCTGGGTTCTAATCGTGGCTCTGCTAGTGAAGTCACAAGTTACCCTACACAAATCAAGCTAACTTACCTTGGTCTCTCTTGTCAAATGGGAAAAACACCTTCTACTGACGTAACCTTGCTTTTTAAAAACATGAAAATGATTTACAAAGGTAAAGAATCTTTAAAATTATAGATTTCTCCCGCCAATCTGTATTCTGCTGACACCCTACATAAGGAGAGCCCGGACTTGTGAGAAAGAGACAAAGACTATCAAACAGTGTTTGGGTTTCCTCCCAGAATAGTTACCTGTCGGTACCAGAGTATTGGATCCACCTCTGCCTGTCGGCCACACTCAGCACCTGTCTTAGCCTCAGAGGCCTCCTTGCCTAGGTGGCTGGCCTCACTCAGCTTCACTTTAAGTCCTTCTGGGGCCTGGTTGGGCAGTTTGGAGGAGTCGTCTAACTTGGGAATAATGACTGATTTGGCAGGGTCAGCCCCTGGCTCCTTGGCCTTCCCGGGTCCTGACTTGACCAGGTCTGTCAGGCTGGGGGCCTTGGTGAGAGTTGGGGGAATCGACGGCTTTTGCTTCCATTCTTCCTTGAGTGCCGCCTCCCGCTCCTTTAGGCCCAACTCCACCTTCTTGTCCAGTCCCCGCTGCTGCTGCTCCAAGCTCTGCCGTTTCTGCTGTTCCTCATATTGCTGCCGGTAGGCTGTGTTAGTGCTCAGGAGGTGGGTGTGGTAACTCTGGTCGCTGTAGCCATACGGGGGCACGTAGGCATACTGGTTGTAGTACAGAGACTGCATGTACATGTTGGGACGCTGCTGGATGACGGAAGGCTGCTGACTGGAACTGCTCAGCTCTGGTTTCTTCTCGTCACAGACATCGTTCTTCACTTTCCCCTCTACGCTCTCTTGCTCCTCATCCTTTTTTGTCTTCAGAGCTTGGCTCTCCACTCCTGCCTGGCTGCTGGGGTTCAGAGCCCCTGGGCTAGACTGTGCATAACTCGGAGAGTAGTAACTCTCAAAGCCTTGATAATATGGCGAGTCTTTGCTCTGTGGTTGAGGGGGAAAAAGAGTTTTCTTAGCCCCTTCCTTAATCAACTGTTCAGGGTCCTTTGATTTGACGCTGTCCACTTTGCCCTCCCCATCCTCCCCAGCATCAGATATGTCGGAGTATGCAGGGCTGTTGGTTTTGACCGAGTTGGCTTCGGCTCCGTTCTGGGTCACTACATGTAAGGGAGTCAGGGGCTGGGTAGGAGTAGTGCTGTCTATGCGGCTACTGCCTCCAATTGAAGGGCTGGGGGCATTGTCCGTGAAGCTGTAGATCTTGTCAGCTTCTGCCTTGATGCTAGCCAGTCGGCTCTGGTGGGGGTCTGATGAGCCATTCAGGAGCCCCTCCATTTTCATCCCATCTCCCGAGGAGTCCCTGAACGGGCTTTTGCCTTCTTCTGCTCGACACACCTTCCCAGGGGTCAGAGGACTTTCGAGTTCCTTTGAGGACTCCTTCTTTTTTTTGTCTTTCTTTTTCTTGTCCTTGGCTGGGGTCAAGGCAGGGTTGACTGTGAAAGGTTCTCCCATCACAGTGGGCTTGGGCTGAATAGGCTTGAGTTGGGGGCTGTTGGGCATGGCTTGGACCACTGTGGTGGTCAAGCCTGAGGAGGAGCCTGGGCTTGCTGCTGTGAAGGTGGCTGTCTGGAAGGTGTAGATTTGCTGTGGAGGGATGGCAGGGGCAATAGGCCGCGCTGACTTTAAGCTTTTGGAAGGAATCTTTTCAGGCTTCAAACTAGAGGGTTTTTTACATTTTTCTTTTTCCATACACTTCCTTTCTAAAGAATCAAAGGCATCATTGCTTGTTTCATCCATTACTGAGGGTCCATCATCAGAGCCATCATTAGATAAGGCCCCAAGGTCTGTGTCCCCTTCCCCACTAAGCTTTTTCTTACACAGGCCTTTTGTGCTGAATTTGCTTGAAGGAGAAGGGCTGTGGGGCTCTACGAGCCGAACTTTGGGGGTAGCTGAACGGGCAGGGGACAAGGAACCTTTTTGTGAGACGGATGCACCATTGCAGCTCCCAAGGTCTGCATGGAGGGTGGGCTCCTCTCCATATTCACTGTCTCCATCTGCTTCCGGCTTGCTGTCATCGTCTGTGTGGGCATGAGCTTGGTGGTACTTAAGTCCATTGATGTGCTTATACTTTTTGTTGCAGTTTGGGTGGGGACAGTCAATCAGGACTGGGGAGGGACAATTTCTGTCTAGAACAGTGGGTTCAACCTTGGTCCCAGGGAGGGGACCAGTGGCTGAGCCCATGGAATTCGTACGGACACGCTTGCTCCCTTTGGAGTCCTCTGAGCTGGAATTCAGCTCCATGTCTGAAAGCGGTTTGTTTTTCCGCTTATTAGCTGAGGAAGGGCTGGCCTTGACATCCTCAGAGGTGCTACTGGCAGGTGGGCGATGCTCTGAAGAATTTTGGCTGCCCCGACGGCCTTTGCTATTGGCTCCTGCTCGGGTTTTGCTGCTGCTGCTGGTCCCTTTGCTGTCAGAGGCAGTGGCCATCTCATTGACAGGTGTGTTACTGTTGGGACGCATGCGTTTGCCTCTACCCCGGCCGTTGCGCATTTCCAAGTCACTGGTGGGGGAGTCACAGAACCTTGGCAAAGGGCAAACACAACAAGATATTGTTAAGAAGAGAAAACACCTTCAAACCAGTTTAGGTGCCTCCAGAACTGTCCGGATGGTAACTATCATTTTCAATGAATATGACTTGTTAAAGGAACTTTTGAAACCATGGGAACTGCGTTAAGTGGTGAGCTCCTAGGGTGCTATCTGCATGTTAGCTGTACATCATTCCCCAACATTTGAGTTCCCCAAACCCTGGCAAACTGGGAATAAGCTGTAAAGTGCCATTCACTGCGATGTCAACCTGAAAGAACCCACATAGTCCAGTGTTCTTAAAACTGCAAATGTTCTTGAGGTTAAACTCCTGAGAAAAAGCTACTATCAAAAAGCATCATCAATAAATGTTTGTTCACCCGTAGGCGGACTCGATGGCCTTAGTCTCAAGGTGACTACTGGTAGAAGCCAGAATTCAATAATTTCACCCAAAGGCTTAAACAGGATCTCCTCCCCATTCCTACCCAACCCACCAACACCTAATTGATTTATTCTTGAATGCAGTGCCTTCCTCATCTCTACACCATCATAGTCTTGAAAAGCTAGGTGTCTTAAAAGCTATCCAACTCTAACAGGAAGAAGGGATAAGAAGGGATCACCGATTAGACTGGTTCAGACTAATATTCACCAAAAAGCTGTAAAGTGCTTACCTGGGGGGTGCCCAATCATGCCGCGTGCAGTCAAGAAGTGTGCCTACATAGGTCTTATTCCTCCATGTTACATTTACCACCAACATCCCTGGAAGACAAGAAGATTCAGATACAGACAAGGGAAACCCTGCTGGCCACTGAGAGGAATACTTTTCATTTGAGGAGCATCCTGGTTCCTGGAGGAGGATTTAGGGTTGCCCTGGGTCCCCATGAGACAAGCAGGACTGGGCCAAAATACCATTATGGAAACTGCCTACTTAGCTCAATGGATTTATAAGATTTAGTGCCATACTTACATCAGATTTCTCTTTTAAAGTATCATGGTTACAAAAAGCACTCTTTACTGTATTTTCAAACTTTGCATATTGATGGGATCATGCTGGGGTGTAACTTAAGTTACTTAAGTAAAGTTAACTTAAGTTTCTCACATAACATTACAAACTTGAGATTTATCTATGTTGACATGAAAAGCTTAATTAACTTATTTTAACTGTGCTCATGAAGGACACTGTATGATTTGACCATAATTTACACATTCTCCTACCGATGGGTATTTAGGGTATTTTGAGCATTTCACTCGGGAATGATTTCACAATGAACACTCCTGTCATGTTCATATTATTAAATAATGCTTTTGGGTGGATAATATAGTCATATTCCAAAATTCAAACAGTAGCAGACAAACCCCAATATAAATGAAGTGTTTCCTCCTATCCCTGTTTTGCAGCCTTCTGGTGCCTCCATTCAGAAATATCCATGGATATCCATGTGTTCCTCCAGAGATATTTTATACATTTATAAGCAAATATGCTTACATGTTCTTCCTCAAATGGTAGCAATATACAATGTTCTGTACACTTTTTTCATATATATGAAATCTAAATACTTTTTGAATCATTCTCTATCAGTACACATACAACTACTTCACTCTTTTCAATGGCTGCATTTGAATGATTGCAAATCATGCCACAGTTTATTTAATCAGTCCCCTGTTGACAGACATTTAGGCTGTTTCACTACTTTGTTATTATAAATAATGCAAAAATAACCCTGTACAAATGCTTTACCTTACTTACACGAGTATGTCTCTAAGATGTAATTCCTGTAAGTAAAATTAATCATGGAGCACTTAAATAAATTTTTAAAAATCCAAATATATTTATTTTGAGAGAGACAGAGTGTGAGCAGGGGAGGGGCAGAGACTCCCAAGCAGGCTCCCTGTCAGCACAGGGCCCGATGTGGGGCTTGAACTGACCAAACTGTGGGATCATGACCTGAGCCGAAATCAAGAGTTGGACACTCAACTGAGACACCCAGGTGCCCCTGTATTTGGATTTTTGATAAACACTGCCAAATTGCAAAGAAGATTCACCTATTTATACACTCATCAGCAGTGCACGGTAACACCAGCTGTGTTTTTCCTTTGGCAACACAGTGTTCTCAAACTTGTTGATCTTTGCCAACCTGACAGGAGAAAAACAGTGTTTTATGTAGTTTTAATGAAATGTTTCCTATGATAAGTCTGTGTATCATTTCATTTTAAGACATCATTATGAAATGTATTTCCTTTCTAGTGAATTGTCTCTTTATATAAAGCTTTCCTCATTTTTCTACTGAATTATATAGTCTTTTTCTTATTTGTAACTCTTAATACACCAGAGTGAGCCTTTTGTCTGTTGTACAAATCAAGTATTCCCCCCTGGTTTGTCATTTGCTAATGGTGGTTAAGGCTATGCAGAAATTATTTACCTTTTTTTAAAGTAATCTCTATAGCCAATGTGGGGCTCAAACTCATGACCCTGAGATCAAGAGTCACATGGTCTTCCAACTGAGCCAGTCAGATGCCTTGAAATGATTTACTTTTGTTTTTACATTTATCAATCTTTTATGGCTTCAGAGTTTTCTTGTCATATTTCAAAAGGCTTTCCTCGGGGCGCCTGGGTGGCTCAGTCGGTTGAGCATCCGACTTCAGCTCAGGTCACGATCTCACGGTCCGTGAGTTCGAGCCCCACGTCAGGCTCTGGGCTGATGGTTCAGAGCCTGGAGCCTGCTTCCAATTCTGTGTCTCCCTCTCTCTCTGCCCCTCCCCCGTTCATGCTCTGTCTCTGTCTCAAAAATAAATAAACGTTAAAACAAAACAAAACAAAACAAAAAAGGCTTTCCTCATTTCATCACTTCATTAACAGTTTTTCTTATGATTTCTTTTAGTACTTTTATAATTTTTATTTTTTTAACATTTATTTATTTTTGAGAGACGGAGAGAAACACAGCATGAGAGGGGGAGGGGCAGAGAGAGAGGGAGACACAGAATCTGAAACAGGCTCCAGGCTCTGAGCTGTCAGCACAGAGCCTGATGCAGTGCTCGAACCCACAAACTGTGATATCATGACCTGAGTCAAAGTCGGTCGCTTAACCAACTGAGCCACCCAGGAGCCCCATATAGTTTGATTTTTTATATTTACATCTTTAAAAAAATATTTATTTTTGAGAGAGAGCGCGAGCGAGCATGCATGCAGGGGAGGTGCAGAGGGAGAGGGGGACAAAGGATCTGAAGCAGGCTCTGTGCTGACAGCAGAGAGCCCAACACACGGGTGGAACTCATGAACTGTGAGATCATCACCTGAGCTGAAGTCAGATGCTCAAGTGACTGAGCCACCCAGGCACCCTTTGATTTAAATCTTTAATCCATCTGGAATTCAACTTCGTATAAAACTTAACTTTTTTGTATTCTTAATTTATTTTTAAAAGTTTATTTAGAGAGAGGGAGATGGCCAGTACGTGGGGAAGGGGCAGAGAGAGAGTATTCCAAGCAGGCTCCACACTGTCAGATGGAGCATGATGAGGGGCTTGAACTCACAAACCTTAAGATCAGGACCTGAGCCGAAATCAAGGGTCAGATGCTTAACGACTGAGCCACCCAGGTGCCCCTCAAAAAAATTTTTTTAATGTTTTTATTTGAGAGAGCGAGAGAGTGAGAGCAGGGAAAGGGCAGAGAGAGGAGGAGACACAGAATCTGAAGCAGGCTCCAGGCTCTGAGCTGTCATGACAGCACAGAGCCCAATTCAGGACTTGAACCCACGGACTGCAAGATCATGACCTGAGCAGAAGTTGGATGCTTACCGACTGAGCCACCCAGGTGCCTGGTTTTTACATTTTTAGTAATAGAAAAAATGAAAAGGATACTATTATTTTATGTTATGTGATATCATATGAAATTCAAATATCATTACCCATGAATAAAGTTTTATTGGAACATAGCCACAGTTACTATTTATGCCTGATTTCACACTACAAGGCAAGATTGAGTATGCAACAGAGAGGCTGTACAGTCTACAAAGCCCAAAATATTTACTACCTGGCCTTTTATGGAATGAGTTTGCCAACCCATTGGAGTCATTCAAGTCAAAACAGTTTCTAGTCTCCCTGGTGATTTCTATTTTTTTTTTATTAAAATGTTTTTTATTTATTTCTTGAGACAGAGAAAGTGTGTGCGCAAGTAAGGGAGGGGCAGAGAGAGAGGGGGACAGAGGATCCTAAGCGGACTCCATGCTGACAGCAGAGAGCCTGCTGTGGGGCTTGAACTCACGAACTGAGAGATCATGACCTGAGCTGAAGTTGGACACTTAACCAATTGAGCCACCCAGGCGCCCCTAGTAATTTCTTTTTTGATCCTGGGTTATTTAGAAAAGTGTTGTCAAAGTTTCAACTATCTGGGATTTTCCAGATATCTTTTTGTTATTTATTTCTAATATAATTTGTGGCAGAGAACATACTCTACGATTTCAATCCTTCCAAATTTATTGAGAATTAATTTATAGTCTGAAATGATCTATCTTGAAGAACATTCCATGGGCACCTGAAAAGAATATTTTAAAATGTATACTCTGCAGCTTTTGGTGTTCTATAAATGACTGATAATGTTATTCAAATCTATATTGCTACTAATTTTCTGCTTTCTTATCAATTATTTGTTCCTTGTTCTCGCTTACTGGAAATCCTATTTCTCTAGAAATTTGGACCTTCTAGATTAATCATCTTTTTTATGTTTTCACTATTTTCCATTCCTTTATCTGTCTTCCATTCCTTTGTCTATATTCTAAGGGATTTCCTTCATTTTCTAAGTTATATACTGAAATTTCCATTTTTACTACTGTAGCTTTAAGTTTAAAAAAGGCATCCTATTGTTTCATGGATACAGTATCTTATCTCTCTGAAGATATTTAATTACACAACACAGGTTTGAAGTGTGCAGGTCGGCTTCTATCTGGATTTTTAAAAATAAATACAGCACATTACTGTAAATGTTTCTCTTCCTTATTTGTAAAAATAAATTCTAGTATAATTAACATACTGTGTTATATTAGTTTCAAGTGTCCGATATAGTGATTCAACAAATCTATCCCTTACTCAGTACTCATCACGATAAGGGTACTCCTTATTTCTTAGCTCTCTTTCCTCCCAACCTCAGACAAAAACAAACAACTAAAAAAACCAAGCTTTTGTTCTTTCAGGTCTCTTAAATCAGTACTTGTGCATCTGCTGTCTAGTTTCCAAAGTTCTACTGATTATAACTGCTTGCAAGTAGTCTTGGTCTGTTTTTAAAGAAACCTGTGTGTTATATCTTAAAAACAAAACTCCTTTACTGACATTTGAATGAATTATAAAGGGAGAAAGTGGGAGGTAAATATGTACTTTCAATCTACCATGTTTAACCAAAATAATGCATTTACTTTTATTTATCTGGTATATTTCAAACGTACAACCTACCTCAACAATTAGGTCTCTAATTAGAATCTAGTTCAGGAAAATTATCACCTATTATCTATTCATTTATTGTCTCTCTGCCATTCTTTCAATCTTTTTTATTCCCTAGGACTCCTATCTGATATGTTAGAGCCTCTCAAGCCATTATCTCTCCATTTGAGTTGATTTGTGTTTGATTCTTCCAATTTATAATTTGTTCTAGAATTTATCTAAGGTATTGACTTAAAAGGAATTTCAATGGCTATAGTATATAATTATATTTCAAAGACTGTTTATCATTTCAAAAATTTTAAACTGGTTACTTTCTCATATCTACATGACATTATTTAATTTCTAGCTCTTTGGTTCATAGTTTTAAAAAAAATGTTCATTTATTTATTTATTTATTTTTTTAATTTTATTTATTTATTTTTTTATTTTTATTTTTGGGACAGAGAGAGACAGAGCATGAACGGGGGAGGGGCAGAGAGAGAGGGAGACACAGAATCGGAAACAGGCTCCAGGCTCTGAGCCATCAGCCCAGAGCCCGATGCGGGGCTCGAACCCACGGGCCGCGAGATCGTGACCTGGCTGAAGTCGGACGCTTAACCGACTGCGCCACCCAGGCGCCCCTATGTTCATTTATTTTTGAGAGAGAGAGAGTGAGGGAGGGGGGCAGAGAGAGAGAGGTAGACAGAGGATACCAAGAGGGCTCTGCGCTGACAGCTGAGAGCCTAGAGCCTGCTTTGGATTCTGTATTTCCCTCTCTCTTTGCCCATCCCCTGATCATGCTCTTTCTTTCTCAAAAATAAACAAACATAAAGAAAATTAAAAAAAAAAGTTTATTTATTTATTTTGAGAGTCAGAGAGAGAGAGAGAGAGAGAGAGCAAGTGTGTAGATTCATATACAGTTGTAAGAAATAATAGAAACCCCATTGTACCCTTTAGTCAGTTTCCCCCTATTGGTAATGTCTTGCAAAAAAAATACTGCAGTATTATATCTCAACCAGAATCTGACATTGACACAATGAAGATACAAAATATGTCCATCAACACAAGGATACCTCATACTGCCCTTTTACAACTTCAGTCACTTCCCTCTTACACTCATCCCTCCTTAATTCCTGGCAACTACTAATCTGTTACTCATTTCTGGAAGCATACAGCATATAACCCTTTGGGACTGTTTTTCTCCCTTTACCAGCATATAATTATCTGGAGATTCATCCAAGTTGTTGCATGTCTCAACAGTTCAGTCTTTCTTATTGGTGAGTGAGGGACTGATTTGTTTTACCATTCATCTGCTGGATGTGAAAGACATCAGGGTTGTTTCCAGTGTTTGGCTATTATGAATTAAGCTGCTATAAACATTTGAGTACAGGTTTGCAGTGAACATGACTTTTCATCTCTCCAAAATAAATACTCAGGAGTGCAATTATTAGATCATATTGTAGTTGCATATTTAGTTTTTTTAAGAAACTGCCAAACTGTTTTCCAGAGTAGCTGTGCCTTTTTCCTTTTTATATTCTCACCAGCAATGCATGAGAGATCCAGTTTCATTGTATCCTTGCCAGTATTTGGCATTAAATTTTAATTTTAGCCATTCTAACAGTTGTGTAGTAGTGTCTCATATTATAATGGTTTTTTTTTAATTTAACTTTTTAAATTTACATCCAAATTAGTTGGTGTATAGTGCAACAATGATTTCAGGAGTAGATTCCTTAATGCCCTTTAACCATTTAGCCCATCTTCCCTCCCACACCCCCTCCAGTAACCCTCTGTTTGGTCTCCGTATTTATGAGTCTCTTCTGTTTTGTCTCCCTCCCTGTTTTTATATTATTTTTGTTTCCCTTCCCTTATGTTCATCTGTTTTGTCTCTTAAAGTCCTCATATGAGTGAAGCCATGTATTTGTCTTTCTCTAATTTCGCTTAGCATAATACCCGTGAGTCCCATCCACATACTTGCAAATGGCAAGATTTCATTCTTTTTGATTGCTGAGTAATACTCCATTGTATATATATATACACCACATCTTCTTTATCCATTCATCCATCGATGGGCATTTGGGCTCTTTCCATACTTTGGCTGTTGTTGATAGTACTGCTATAAACATTGGGGTGCATGTGTCCCTTCGAAACAGCACACCTGTATCCCTTGGATAAATACTTAGTAGTGCAATTGCTGGGTGGTAGGGTAGTTCTATTTTTAGTTTTTTTTTTTTTTTAATTTTTTTTTTTCAACGTTTATTTATTTTTGGGACAGAGAGAGACAGAGCATGAACGGGGGAGGGGCACAGAGAGAGGGAGACACAGAATCGGAAACAGGCTCCAGGCTCTGAGTCATCAGCCCAGAGCCCGACGCGGGGCTCGAACTCACGGACCGCGAGATCGTGACCTGGCTGAAGTCGGACGCTTAACCGACTGCGCCACCCAGGCGCCCCTCTATTTTTAGTTTTTTGAGGAACCTCCATACTGTTTTCCAGAGTGGCTGCACCAGCTTGCATTCCCGTCATATTGTAGTTTTAATTCGCATTTCTCTAATGACTAATGATGTCGAACATGTTTCATGTGCTTGTTTGCCATCTGCATTATCCTCTTTGGTGAAATGTCTGTTCATGTCTTTAGCCCATTTTCTGACTGGATTGTTTTCTACTGTTGAGTTTTGAGAGTTCTTTATATATTCTAGATACTAGTCCTTTGTTGGGTATTTTCATCCATTCTGTAGCTTGACTTTTCACATCTTAATGGGGTCTTTCAAAGAACAAACAATTTTAATTTTGATGAGATATAATTTATCCTTTTTCCCTTTTATGGATTGTATTTTTGTCAAATCTAAGAACTCTTTGCCTACTGAAGATTTTCTTCTAGGTTTTTCTGTTTAAGTCCTTGATCCATTTAGAGTTAGTTTTTGTGTAAGATTCTCTTCCTTTGTTTTGGCCCATCATGTCCACTTGTTCCAACATCAGTTGTTGAAAAGGTTATCTTTCACATCCCAAGAACTGCTTGTGCACCTTTGCCAAAATCAGCTGGGTATATTTATGTATCTATTCTGGGCTCTCTGTTGTGTTCCATTGGTCTGTGTCTATCCCTCTGCCAGTATCAGTCTTGATTACTGTGGCTATGAATCTTGAGATCAGGCAGTCTGATTCCTCCCACTTTTTCCTTCTTTTTCAAAACTGTTTTAGCTTATTTTAGTTTGTCTGGCCTTCCCATATAAATTTTAGAATAATCTTGTCTATACAAAATATCTTGCTGGAATTTTGACAGGAATTACATTAAATCTGTGTATCAATCTGGGGAAAACTGACATCTCTGCTATGTACTCCCCATTTATTTACATCTTCTTTGATTTCTTTCATCAGCATTGTACAGTTTCAGCATACAAATCTTGGAGATATGTTGTTAGATTTACATCTAAGGATTTCACTTTTCTGAGCTATTGTAATTGCTATTGTATTCTTAATTTGTGTTCATGTGTTTATAGCTAGTATATAGTAGACACAGAATTGATTTTTTGTTTATCCTATATTCTACAACCTAGTTAAACTCATTCATTAGTTCTAAGACTTTTTGTATACTCACTGAGATTTTCTATTTAGACAACTATGTAATTTGTAAACAAGTACACTTGTATTTCTTCCTTTCTGATCTGTATACCTTTTATTTCCTTTTCCTGCCTTATTGCACTAGCTAGAACTTCCAACACTATGTTGAATAAGGGTACTGACAGCAGACATCCTTGCTTTGTTCCTGTTCTTACTGGGGTAAGCATTCAGTCTTTCATCATTAAATATAATGTTTGCCTCCATGCTGAGGATATACAAGGCAAAAAGAAAACCCAGGGAATTTACCACCATGTTGTTCCTCAGGACTTGAGGTCCCCAGACAGTCTGCTTCTTCTCCCCACCTTCACAACCTTGTTATATTTGTTTTATATATAATGTATAGGGTTTTTAGTTGTATTTAGTGGGAGAAATAAGGAAAAGTATGTCTACTCCATCTCCCAAAGTTGAAGTCCTGGTTAATTTCTGTTTGTTATCTTTCTTAGCATTAGATTTTTATTATATAAAATTATACTTTGCAGACTCTTTTTAAGTGGGATGTTTTTGTTACTAATTACCTCTCTTCTCTGTTTAAAAGTTTGCAATTTCTTCCATTTAGTCCCCTAAAGACCTAGTCTGAACAGGTCTTTTAATGGCTTGTGCCATTAGAAGAAATTTAGGATATCATAGTTCTAATCACTGAACCAGCAGGCAGTTTGCCATACTTCTTCACAACTCCTTAGGCTTCTTTCCTCCCCGACTCAATTAACTTTTTAAAGCCTCCTTTCATGAGGCTGGTTGGGGTTTGGCATCTCACTCCCCTGGCTTCAAGTTCTATCTCTTTATGGGGCATTTTAGTATCTAGTTCTTGCTGAAAAACTTGTCTCTCAGACACCATTCTCTGTTCCTCAATCTGGAGGCCCCAGGCCCAAAGTTTCAGCTTTACCCAGTGACTTGAATCTCTTCTGTTTTTGTTGTTGTTTTTCAGCCCAAATATGTTGGTTTTCATTTTATATATTTTACTTCTTGCTATATGTCTGGAACACAAGGGATATATCAAAAGTGTGAACACAGTAAATCGCCTAGATTGGAAATCCCAGAGCACAGGGGTGCCTTGCTGGTTCAGTCAGAAGAGCATGAAGCTTGATCTCAGGGTTATGAGTTTGAACCCCATATTGGGTACAGAGTTTACTTAAAAATAAAATCTTAAGAAAAAAAAAAAAAAGGGAAGTCCCAATCCACATTTCCTATGTAATACAGCTGCAGAATAAGTCTGGGGACTGTAGAAGCGGCCTTTTGTCTTTAGTCATATACTCAGAAAATATTACTTCATCTAGCACTCCCAGGGCCTATCTGTAGTAATTCACCTATATTCATTTTCTTCTTTTATGTGGAATGCTGTCTAAAGATCAATGGACTTGGAATCAGAAAGCCTCAGTCCATATCCTCACTCTGTTACAGTACAATCTTGAACAAGTCACTTAACCTCTATGACTCTCAGACTTTTAATCAATACTCTAGGATTAAAACAAATAAATAATAAGATTATTAAACTAGTTATTATATAACTAGCCACATAGCCTTTCAATAATTCAAAGAGAGTGCTTTAGACAAAACCATAGAGCATCAATACTTGAGCCCTAAACTCTTGAGCATGGCTTTAAATAAGGTCTTATTTAGTCCCTGTTTTCTTTCAAATCTGATTTTAGGATGCTTGATCATAAAAACAGATCAGACAAGGGAGTTAGAAGAAGGAAAAGGAAAAAAAAAAAAAAAAAGGAATGCCCTACTAGAAAGTTTCACTAATGAAATCAGGGTAGGAAAGAATTTTGGTTTAACCAATTCTAATTCAAACATTTATTGCACATCTATTATGTGCTAGGTGTTTTCATACTCATTATCTTATCAAATATTCACAGCCTTGTTCACTTTTTGAATGAGGCAGGCAACAGAGAGAAAGCACAATCCTTCCAATAATCCTGGCAATATAGGGATTATTATAGCTACTTTGCAAACAAGGAAATGAGAGCCCAGAAAAGTAGTATTTTTTTTTTAAGTTCATTTACTTATTTTGAGAGAGAGAGCATGAGGGAGCACGCAGGCGAGGGGCAGAGAGAGAGGAAGAGAGAGAATCCCAGGTAGGCTCCACATTGTCAGCACAGAGCCTGATACGGGACTCGATCCTAAGAACCATGAGATCATGATCTGAGCCAAAATCAAGTCAGACACTTAACTGACTGAGCCACCCAGGAACCCCAAAGTTAAGTAATTTATCAAAGATCTCATTATTTATTAGTGGTCAAGGCATTACACAGCTATCTGTAATGGATTTTGATCCTTTTTACATAATTTCCTTAAAATGTCCCTTTATCTTCATCTTAAACAAAAGACACATACAGGATTGCAGGGGGGCATTCAGAGAGGAAAAGCACAGAATTTCTTTCTTTCCAAAGGCTCTGGCATCTTAAGGGAAATGGCAAACCTCCTAAGAAAGCAATTAGGCTAAATTCTCTCTGGCCATTAGCAAAGTGAATTCAAATGGATGTCTCCTTCCAGTGATGGGTTGCTCTGATTACTGCATTACCAATTTGAATAGGAAAAGAGTCCATTTATTTCTAGACAACGTAAGGCTTAGAGATAGGCACCTCATTAATAAGGGCAGATGAGCACAGCTGTATATAGACAGCAGACATACAATTAGAAGATGAATGTTATTCCTACTCTTGAAACAGCTGGGCAGGAACACATGTTTATAAATCTGTCTTCTTCCTCTGGTATAATCTGCAAACCTTAGCAATAATGAATGAGCTGAAAAGAAGACAGGTCAGACAGAGGGCTGGAAACAGGAGAGGGGAAGTGGAAAAATTCTAATATGGAAAAACAAAATGGAGGCTTGTTTAAATGTCAAAGCAAACACATTTTTCTGAAGTGTAACTCTCTTCCTACAAGGTTCTGAGTTGAGACAGCTGGAAGAAATAAGAGGACAGGAAGGAAAAGCAGAAAATAACACTTAACAGACTTAGTTTCTCTATTAGGGCAGCAAGTAGGCTAAAGAGAAAAACTGGTTTTCATTTTAGAAACACTTTTTTTTTTTAAAGAAACAAGATCATTACTTTATTTAGTCTTTTTTTTTTTTTTTTCTTTTTAAGTAATCTCTATACCCCACATGGGGCTTGAACTCACAACCCTGAGATCAAGAGTCCTATGCTTCACAAACTGAGCCAGCCAGGTGCTCCTGAAAGCTTCCTATTTTAAATCAGTGTTCACAAAATAAGGAAAAGCTTGGCATATTTGAAGATAATAATGCTAAAATTAGTAATAATAAATACTGCTTTGTTTCTCTGGGGTGGTTATTTTCATATTTACCAAGGGTCCCAGAGACATAATCTCATTAAACATTGAATTTTCGAGTGCTGAGTATTCTCCCTTCTTACAGGTGATCAATACTGGAGCAAAGTAAAGGGAAAATGACTTAAGTATGAGGTAGCAGACAGGTTCCCCCAAGTGTCAGGAGTGTAGTGTTAAGAAAAAACTCAATCCCAAAGCAGCACTGCTTTGTTTCAGAGGACAATTCAAAGCCTCAAAACAGTTGTGCAGCCAAGACTGATCCAAGCACAATAGTGGGATACCTCCAGGCCCCTCATTTTTACCACTTCTGCTAGCACCTTCTTTCTCTCAGGGATCTAGTATCTCCAGGCTCAGGTGACCACTCTCTGAAACACTTCCTCCACTTGGCTTCCAGGACAAGGACACCACACTCTCTAGGTCTCCCTCTTACCTTTCTGGTCACTCCTTCTCAGTACCTTTTGTTCTTCTTCATCTCTAACTAATGACTCTCAAACTTCTCTGTTCAGCGCAACCTGTTCCCTGGACTCCAGATTCATGTATCTAATTGAAAATCTGACATTTCCATATGATATCTACATAGAGATCTCAAGCCTAACATCACCCAAACTGAGCTTATATCCACTCTGCCCTTGAGCCCCTGTCCCCAACCAACTTGCTGTGAATTTTCCCTAGTTCAGGTAATGGCATCTCCATCCTTTCAGGTGCTTAGGTCAAAAACCTTGGAAGTTTTACTTGATTCCTCTCTCATGCCCCACAACTTAGTCAGTAAATCTTGTTGGCCCAACCTTCAAAATACACGCAGATTTTGACCTTATCTGACAACCTCCACTTCTGCTCCAAGCACTCCTTAAGTTATAGCAACAGCTTCTTAACTCACTTCCGTTCTTCTCCCTCTCTGACCTATTCTCAACACAGGAACCAGAGAGATCTGTTAAAACCCAAGTTGTATCCTATCATTCTCTTCTGCTCTAGCACAGTGACCTACTTGTTCCTTGAAAACAACAGGGATGTTCCCATCTCAGGGCCTCCAAACTAGCCATACAATTTACCTATAACATTCTACCCTTCATCCCCTGTATTTTTAAAACCTCCTCTCCTTTTACTTCTTTCCAATCTTTGCTCAAAAGTCATCTCAGGGAGGCCATCCCTAATTCCTACCCCCTCACTTACATACTCCCTAGTTCCCTTTCCTACTTATTCTCTCTTGCTCCAAAATATTTACCCATATGTAACATAGAAGAAATTCTATTTATTTATCTTGTTTAGTGTCTGTTCAGTCCGATTAGAATAGAAGCTCTGTGAAGGCAAGGATTTTTGTCAGTTTTCTTCACTCCTGTAACTACTAGAAGCATATACAGCAGGTGCGCCTGGGTGGCTCAAGTAGGTTAAGGGTCTGACTCTTGATCTTGTGAGTTTCAGCCCTGTGTCAGGCTCTGCACTGTCAGTGAAGAGCCTGCTTGGAATTCTCTCTCTCCCTCTGTCACTCCCCCATCTTTCTCTCTCAAAATAAATAAATAAACTTAAAAAAAGAGCATATATGGCAAATAGCAGGTGCTCAGTTAACATTTACTGAATGAATAAATGTTTCTTACTTCTCTACAGAAACACTTTGTTCAAGGGAAAAAAACCAAGTAGTTCCATCCTTATACATACTGGAGCTAAGGAGTTTTTGCTTTGTTTTTAAAAAACATTTTCTTTAATTAAAAAAATTTTTTAAAAATGTTTATTCATTTTTTGAGAGGGAGATAGAGCATGAGTGGGGAAGGGGCAGAGAGAGAGGGAGACACAGAATCCGAAGCAGGCTCCAAGCTGTCAGCACAGAACCTGATGCAGGGCTTGAACTCATGAACCATGAGATCATGACCTGGCCGAAGTCAAATGCTTAACCGACAGCCACTGAGGCTTTTTTTTTTTTTTTTTTTTTTAAGTTTTATTTAAGTAATGTTTACACCCAACGTGGGGATTGAACTCATGGCCCTGAGATCAAGTCGTGTGTTCCTCCAACTGAGCCATCAAGGCTTCCCTAAGGAGTCTCATTAGTGTTTGAATAATGGTTTATTTTGTGGGTTGAGTAAACATCTACTTCACCCAACTGAGGCAATAAGTAGTAGTATAGCTCTGGTTAAGCTGTTTTATCTTCCTGGGTTTCAGTTTCCTCATCTGTAAAATGAAAGAGTTGGACTAGATGAACTTCAAGCCCCCTTCCAACTCTAAAATTCTGTGATTCTATGAAATGCTGTGAAACACAAGCACTAAAAAGTATAAATGAGTGATAAAATGCTATTTCCCATGGAATTTTAACAATGATCAAAGGGACTTAAGTTAAAGAAAATATAAGGCATGAAGTATAAGGCATGTCATTTTATTTTATTTAAAAAAATTTTTTTGGGGGCGCCTGGGTGGCGCAGTCAGTTAAGCGTCTGACTTCAGCCAGGTCACGATCTCGCGGTCCGTGAGTTCGAGCCCCGCGTCAGGCTCTGGGCTGATGGCTCGGAG
This sequence comes from Puma concolor, assembly GCF_028749965.1. Classification (NCBI taxonomy): domain Eukaryota; kingdom Metazoa; phylum Chordata; class Mammalia; order Carnivora; family Felidae; genus Puma; species Puma concolor. The sequence continues at coordinate 108,727,968 of NC_141672.1, read as the reverse complement.
CCTGGAGCCTGTTTCCGATTCTGTGTCTCCCTCTCTCTCTGCCCCTCGCCCGTTCATGCTCTGTCTCTCTCTGTCCCAAAAATAAATAAACGTTGAAAAAAAAAAATTAAAAAAAAAAAAAAAATTTTTTTTTTCAACGTTTTTTATTTACGTTGGGGCAGAGAGAGAGGGAGACACAGAATCGGAAACAGGCTCCAGGCTCCGAGCCATCAGCCCAGAGCCCGACGCGGGGCTCGAACTCATGGACCGCGAGATCGTGACCTGGCTGAAGTCGGATGCTTAACCAACTGCGCCACCCAGGCGCCCCATGGCATGTCATTTCAGACACTATTTACCTGTTGGAAAATTTTTTTACCTAAGTAGGAGTATAAACTGTCAAAAACCCTCTGGAAAACTGGGGTGCATGGGTGACTTGGTTCGTTAAGCATCCCATGGTTTGTGGGATTGAGCCCTGCATCGGGCTCTGCACTGAGTGTGGAACCTGCTTAAGGTTCTCTCTCTCCCTCTCCTTCTGCCCCTCTCCCTGCTTGTGTGCTCTCTGTAAAAAAAAAAAAAGCACTCTGAAGAACTATTTTATTTCTACCAAAACTCATGTATTTATAAGCAGATCCCCAAAAGCTGATCATACATCTACCATATGACCCAGCAAGCCTTAAAAATAAGAGCTTATATCAGGGCCCCTGACTGGCTCAGTCAGTTAAATGTCCAACCTCAGCTCAGGTCATGATCTCACACTTCATGAGTTCAAGCCCCGTGTCAGGCTCTGTGCTGACAGCTCAGAGCCTGGAGCCTGCTTTGGATTCTGTGTCTCCCTCTCTCTCTGCCCTTCCCCTGCTCATGCTCTGTCTCTCTGTCTCTCTCTCTCTCTCTCTCGGGGGGGAAAAAAAAGAGCTTATATCCAACAAAAGACACGTAAAAGAATCTTTATAGCACCTTCCTTCATAGTAGCCCCCAAAGGAAAGTAACTCAAATGTCCATAAAGAATAGAATGGATAAATAAATGGTGGTATATTCACAATGTAATACTACAGAGCACTGAAGAATCAACAATTGTTACACACTATAGCACACATAAATCTCACAGACCTAATGTTGAGTGAAATAAGTCAGACAAATGAGTTCATACCATGAGATCACATTTCAAAATAGGCAAATTCATCTATGATAAAAATCAGAATGGTGGCTACCTTTTAGGGTGGTTCTGACTGGAGAGGGCATGATACTGATAATGTTCTAATTATGGATCTAAGTAGTGGTCACCAAGTTATATACATATGTAAAAATTCATCAAACAATGTACTTAACACTTGTGCATTTTATTTATGTTATACTTCAATAAGATATTAAAGTGATCTACAGCAGGCAATGGGTTCTCAGTAGCATTCTCCTTTAGCCAAGAGTTAAAATTTCTCTGAAATGTAGTGACCAACTCAATTACTAAACTTCCACAAAGAAAGCCCACCTCCCCTGAGATGAATCAACCAATAATTATTAGGCATCAACATGTGCCAGGGGATTGTGTCAGGCACAAAGCGTAAATAATGTAGGGGCTCCTGGGTGGCTCAGTCGGTTAAGTGTCTGACTTCTTGCTCTTGACCCAGGTTATGATCTCATGCTTTGCGAGTTTGAGCCCCATGTCAGGCACTGCACTGATGGTGCAGAGCCTGCTTGGGATTCTGTCTCTCCTTCTCTCTGCCCCCTGCTTGTTCTCTCTCCCTTTCTCTCAAAATAAATAAATAAACTTAAAGTATGTAATGCTTTATTGCCAATATTGCTCCACAAATTTTCTAGCAATTTTTAAGAAATATAAAGAGATAGTTAAATTGTCAAATCTTTAAACTTTTTCTACTGTTAATATGCCTAGAAAGGGAAGTGGCCACACTCATACACTGCTAATGGGCATATATAGTTGGTTCAACCTCTGGTGACAATCTGGCAATACCTTTCTTAAAAAGCACATACTCTTTGACCCAACAAATCCTGCAGTCAAGATTGCAGGTGTTTACCTATAAATATTCTCAGTGTAAAATGTTCTCAGTGTAAAACACGGTATTTGCTGCAGCAGTGTTTAACAGCAAAAGATGGGAACTAAACTAAATGCCCTTCAATAAGGGAACAATTAAATACATTTTCGTACATCCACATAACAGAATACTATGTAGCTGTTAAAAAGAACTTGAACTAATAAGCAACTAGAAATAAACTGCTATGGAACAAATTCTGAGATATACAGGCTGAGTAAAAAATAAACAGTTTTTTGGGGGTGCCTGGGTGGCTCAGTCAGTTGAGCATCTGACTTCAGCTCAAGTCATGATCTCACGGTTTGTGGGTTCGAGCCCCATGTTGGGCTCTGTGCTAACAGCTCAGAGTCTGGAACCTGCTTCAGATTCTGTGTCTCCCTTTCTCTCTGCCCCTCTCATGCTTGTGCTCTCTTTCTTTCAAACAAACATTAAAAAAAAGTAAAAGAAACACGTTTTATAGAACAGTAACCACAGTAGGTTACCATTTGTGTGGGAAAAAAAATACATAAATTTGTATTTATAAGTGCGTAGAAGGTGTCTGGAAATAGCAGTATTATTCTCCAGGGAGAGAAACTGGGTGGCTGGGATTCCGATAAAGGAAACTTGTTTTTCACTGTATGGTCATTTACCTTTGAATTTTGCCTATGTATGTCTTACGTGTTAAAAAAATAGTTACTAATTTTGGTAGAGGAGTATTTCAAAGATGTCTTGCAATTTTTCCTTTTAGGCAAATGTGCAGGCAATACTGGACTTGAAAAGGGCATATGAGTGGCAGGATAGACACTGTCTCTGCAACTTTGTCTCATTTCCTCTAAATGGCCAACTTCTCTTTACCCAATTCAGAGTATCAGAGTGATTATGGCAGTCTTAAAATATGTCCACAAATTCTTTGATATTCCTCCCTTCAAGGGAGGCCTAATTCCCCTCACGTTGTGTGGGTTGTACTTAGCAACTTACTTCTAATAAACCGAATGTGGTGGAAGCAATGTACAACCTACACAAGGTGATAAAAGGGATCGTGGGCTCCTCTTTGCTTTTTCTCTTGGATTACTTCTCTTGGGAAGCCAGCTGCTGTGATGTGAGGACACTCAAGTAGGCCACCCTATGGAGAGGTCGATGAGACTAGAAACTGAAGCCTCCTGCTAACAGCCATGTGAGTGAGTCAACTTGGAAGGAGATCCTCCAGGATTGGTTAGGTTAGATAAGCTTTCAGATAATGGCAGCCCCAGGTGACATCTGGCTTGCAACCTCATGAGAGACCCTGAGACAGAACCAGCCACCTAAGCCATTCCTGAACTCTTGATCCAAAGAAACTATATGAGATAATATTTATTGTTTTGGACAGCTATGCTTTGGGGGTAATTTGTTACTTTACACTAGATAACCTAGCACTGTCTTACCCTGAGTAGACAAAGAATTCACTTAACTTACTGATTACTTCCTGGAGCAAATATTTACTGAGCCTCTATTATTTGCCAGGCATTATGCTAAGTACTGAAGTTACAAAAAACAGCTACAAAGATACCAAGGTCCAATCCTGGGCTGGGAGCAAATGTTTATTAAAAGCCTACTTTGTGGAATTCATTGGTCTACCTACTGAAGAAGAAAGGTTAATAAGGCTGGCTGCTTGTCCTCAACATAAGTGACTGAAAAAGGGAAAAGGAAGAGGGAAGAGGTCACATGTTACTCCAACAGGCTTGAGTTTTCAAATGGAAACATTAGCATTTGTATATACATTGCTTTTAAATCTTATTTCAATCTCAATTGTCAATCCTGACTGATGTTGACAACTACTCTCTGGATAAAGGTTAGCATGCATGTATCTCTCTCTCTCTTTCTCATCATTTGTTCATTTAACAAAAGAACACCTACTCTGGGCCAGTCACTGTTCTAAAGTGATGGGATGTAACAACGCTTAAAACTAATCAGCCCTTGCTCTTATGCAACTTCTTCAAATGATGGGAGAGAGATAATAAATAAATGAACAAGTAAATGTATGTTAGTGGTAAACCCTATGAAGGAAAATAAAGCAGAAGCAGAGGAAAAGAGAATGTGAGGGTTGAGGATGTTGTTATTTTATAAAGGTGGTCAAGAAAAGCCTTATTGAGAAGGGAATGTTCAAGCTGAGATCCCTGACAAAGGTGAGAGAGTGAGCTGTGTGGAAGTTAGAATGAAGAACACTTTAGGCAGAGGAAAATGCGGACCCCATAATGGGAATGTGCCTGCCATGTTTTAAGGAACAGCAAAATGGATATGAGGCTCTAGTGGAGTGAAACAGATGAAGTCAGGGAGATGAGGGCGGGCCAGCTCATGGAGGTGAGGGGTTGAGGGACACAAACAGGCAGCCACCTGGATTTGGCACCGGGGCCATAGTTTGCAGACTAACTCCTTGCAGGGCAAATGATAGAAGCCAAAGGGAAACACTATATAGGGCCAGACTTTGGCCTCAGCATACATTCTCTCACTGAAACAAAACTATAAATCAGAGCTGGCATACTTTTATTGACATTAGGCACTCAAAAGTTATTTGTTGAACAGTTAAAAATGTTTTGAAGATTAACTCTGGAACACAAGCCATTCATAAACTGAGGACTCTCCATATACAAGAAGATATGTTAATTTCTTTCTTGACCTAGCGAATTATCCTAGATATAATAATCTTATGGTGTGAAAGAGACGTCCCTTTAAAGGTTCCAAGAGAGGGATGCCTGGCTGGCTCCGTTGGTGGAACATAAGACTCTCAATCTTGGGGTCATGAGTTTGAACTCCACAGTGGGGGTTGAGTTTATTAAAAAAAAAAAAAAAAAGGTTACTGGATTATTAAGGATTAATGGCTCTCTATTAATTGTGACCAAACTGCTTTGTTGAATTTTTGTGTTTGGCTTTTCAGTCTCCTCTCTGGTTGTCAGCACTTTTTCTTATCATTATTAGGTCTACCTTTTACAGTAGCAGTTGTTTCCTTATCACCAACTTCTGTATCACATCCAACTTCCTTCTTGTAATCTATTCTAGAGGAAATCTGGGAATCAACACTGATAAAAGCTCAATCATCAGGCCCTATAGGTCTTCTTATTTGACTTCATGGCCACATACATTCGATATCCATTAATGCCATGATTCTCTTAAGAGTCTGTTATATTTGGAATTCAATGTTCATGGGGTAGGGTGCCTGGCTGGCTTAGTCGGTATAGAGTGCGACTCTTGATCTTGGGGTTGTGAGTTTGAGCCCCAAGCTGGGTGTGCAGATAGCTAAAAATAAAAAATCTTTAAAAACAAACAGCGACATTAAAAAACAAAGTTCATGGGGAAAAATTCTACAGCTAGTAGACCAAGGAATCAGTCAGACAACCATTTCTGGCAACTCCCTACAACTAGTTTGTCAGTGAGCTTTTAGATGCAGAGTGAGTGAGTGAGTGAGTGAGTGTGTGTGTGTGTGTGTGTGTGTGTGTGTGTGTGGTCAATGTCCAATAAATAATTTAAAATTGAAGATTTGTTTTTATTCCTCTTTTAAGTTTGTTATTTCTACCAATAGGCAATGAGGATTTTAGTACAGGTGCCAAGAATGCCCAGACATGACTAGAAAATGAAACCTACATCTTTTTTTTTTTTTTAATGTTTATTTTCTTTTTGAGAGAGAGAGAGAGCGTGCGTGCTAGTGGGGGAGCGGCAGAGAGAGAGGGAGACACAGAATCTGAAGTGGGATCCAAGCTCTGAGCTGTCAGCACAGAGCCTGATGCGGGGCTCAAACTCACCGTGAGATCATGACCTGAGCTGAAGTTGGAAGCTTAACCCACTGAGCGACCCAGGTGCCCCGAAACATACATCTTTAATCCTCTCCTAGAGAGAGAAACCAAAAAGCATTGCTTAAGGCAGTGGTTCTCAAAGTGTAGTTCAGGGATCCCTGGAAGTCCCAAAGATAGCTTCAAGGGATCTGCAAAGTCAAAACTGTTTTCATAAAATACTAAGACAAAGTTGTCTTTTTATTTTCATATCCTCCTGAATTTATTAAAGAGTTTTGCAAAGGCAGGGGTGCCTGGGTGGCTCAGTTGGTTAAACATCCAACTTCAGTGCGGCTCACGGGTTCGAGCCCCGTGTTGGGCTCTGTGCTGACAGCTCAGAGCCTGGAGCCTATTTCAGATTCTGTGTCTCCCTCTCTCTCTGCCCCTCCCCTACTCACACTCTCTCTTGAAAATAAACATTAAAAAATATTTTTTAAAAAAGAGTTTTTCAGAGGCTGCATGACATGTGGTATTTCAACAAATCAATATCCAGCTTGTCTTCTATTAGGCCATACATTTAAAACATTTGTAAAAGTGTTGGGGTGCCTGGCTAGCTCAGTTGGATAAGTATCCAACTCTTGATTTCACTTCAGGTCATGATCTCACAGTTTGTGGGATTGAGTCCCACATCGAGTTCTGGGTTGACAGCACAGAGCCTGTTTGGGACTCTTTCTCCCCTTCTCTGCCCCTCCACCACTCACACTCTCTCTCAAAAAGAAACATTTAAAAATAAATAAAACATTTGTAAAATGTAAAACAAAGCTACTCTTCCTACTAAATATTTTTGTTTTAGAAACTATTTTTCATAAACATGTTAGCATGTAATAGGTTTTTTACTGTTTTTAAATGGGTTAATAAATACATAAACAGTTCCTCAGTTTTAGATTCCTTCTATGATAAATATCAAGAGATATAATATCAATAGATACAAACAAAAGCTCTTAAAAGTCCTTCATATCTGTCTATTTATTTAGTAATCTCTTCACCTAACTGGGGGATTCAAACTCATGACCCAAGATCAAGAGTCACATGCTCTTCTGACTGAGCCAGCCAGGTACCCCTTAATAATTTTTTAAGGGTGAAAGGAGTCTTGAATCCAAAAAGTATTAGAACTGCTGACTTAAGGCATAAAACCCAGGCACTGTTTTATTTCTGCCTTCTTTTTCTTAAGTAAACTCCATGCCCAATGTGGGGCTTGAACTCATGACCGTGAGATCAAGAGTCACATGTTCTACCGACTGAGCCAGTGAGGTGCCTCTACTTCTGCCTTTTTATAGAGATGTTAACTAAACTGCTAGGAAGCTGGGAAGACATAGAGTTGGGGACCAGCCAGTTCTACCACTATTGTCAATTTTGCCTTCTGGAGATCTGCCTGCCCAGCTGGAATTCTAAGTTATGAGAATTCTGGACCCTGAAGAGAGGCAACTGACAAACTGTAAAGGAAGCAGGGAACTTTGACATAACCAGGAGAGATCATGGGCTGAAAAAGGAGGAAGCAGGCTGGCTTTCTGTGGCATTTGGATAAGAGCCAGTCACCATGGCTGTCATTCTGCCTCGGAACTCTTTGAACACATGTCTTCCTCTCCATCCCACACTACAACCACCAGAGTCCAAGTCCTTATTAACTCACCTGTAGACTACTCTAACAGCCTCTGAATTGTGTCCCTAACTGCAGGCTTTAATGCTTTCTGTCAGTCCAGCTGGTAAACCACTATCAGATCAAACTACCTGATACACTGCTTTTATGCAATTAGCTAGCAAATATATATCACTTATTATACCCCATCATTATGCCAAGAACTACTGGAGATTCAAAATTTTCACTGAATTTAAAGTTTTACTCTCTTTGGGGGAAGGGGGAAAATGAATATACAAAAATTGTTAATAAAAAAATTACATATGCTACATACTATGGTAGAGCTATGTAGATCGGAGAAGGAAGAATAGGTAGGATTGCATAAATCTTAAAAGGATCTGGGATGAGCATGACACACATAAGGAAGAGGGAGATGATGAGGAGTTGAGACTATTTCAGAGAGTAGGAAAAAAAGCCTTGAAGTCCATCTAGGGGCACCTAGATAGCTCAGTCAGTTAAGCATTTGACTCCTAATTTCAGTTCAGGTCATGATCTCATGTCATGGTTCATGAGTTCAAATCCCATCATGGGCTCTGTGCTTGACAGCCTGCTTGAGATTCCCTCTCTCTCTCTGCCCTTCCCCTGCTTAGGCATGTGTGTGTACATGTTCTCTCTCTCTCTCAAAATAAATAAACATTAAAAAAAAAAAAGTTAAAAAAAAGTCAGCTGAATGCCTGATGCTAAAAATACTTGTTAATTGTTTGATTGGTGCACTAATGCATTAACTTATAGATAGAAAATAAGATAAAAACTTTTAATTTGTGTGCTGGTTTGCTTAATTTACCTTCCCCCAACAACTGTTGCTCATCCACTGCTTTCTAAATATGGTTAAGAACGAAGGTTATGGTTTTCAGCCTCTTTTTGTTAATTACTTGACTCCTTTACACAATTCCCATGCCCCTTCTTCCCAATAGCCATTCTCTATGTTTAATGTACAAACTTTTGTATATATTCATATAAAATGTATACTATTGTTTTGATTTCATGTATTTTACATATATAGGACTATATTATAGACTTCATTCTGGTTTTTTTTTTCCACTTGGTACTATGTTGTTAAGAATCATCTGTACTGTTGTATCTAACCCATAGGTTATTTGTAATGTCTATATCTATCATTTAATAATAACATCTAATGAGTTCCTATCAGCAGTTAGGAGCTATGGAGATACACAGAAAATAGAAGCCATGGTCCCTATCCTATCTTCATGTATCTTACAATCCAGCTGGAACAGATAAACACACACACACACATAATAACATGCTATCAGGTAGCAATGGATAAAGACAGAGTAAAGTTCGGTTGAAGAGCTGAGTGAACTATACCTTACCATAATATATTTAGTAAAACAGGAAGACAGGAAGGATGTGGCATCTAGATTTAAATGAACTGATATGAAATTGTAAAATAACATTTAAAAAATTTCTAGACTTTCCTCTAGATGGTGCTAAAGCAACCATATTGTCTATACTATAACTGAAATTTCCTTCAACATTATAATGAATAGGAGGTGATTTATGACTTGTTAGCAACTTGATAGCTCCACCTCCACCAATTTTTTTGCCCTTTGGTTCCCAGTCTTGGGCAGTGAGAAATCCTGGACATTGCTAAGAAATTAAAACCACAGACAACTCAAACCCCAATGGTTTCTCATCCAATCTACAAAGAGCTATAAATTCAAAGCAATGTGCTATTTGTGTGTGTTTGGAAGTGGAGGAATGGGATTGAATAATTTTCTGTCTCTGCTTCCAGGGAATTTATAATCTAGAATGAAACAGAATGGGCAAAACACTTAAATAGAGCAGAAGACCTCATTACCGGCAATGCTTTCCACTACTACTCCAACACATCACAGGGATGCATAGAGTAGGTAATGAATATTCTAACCTGCTTAAGGAAAGAAATGGTTCTTTAGGGACTAGTAATAAGTTTTTAAAGACTGGCTTAAAATAAAGTTGTTGGATGTACATATAGTAGCCACCCAAGGTTCTGATGTATTTTAGGTATCTGGACCAAATAGAATCCCTGTTTAGGAACAGCCACAGCGTGCATTCCACACAGACTTTCAGTATCTTAGGTAATATGGTATAACAATACAGAGATGTGAACTGAACTCTAAGATTTCATGTTAAGAGGTTTTATTGGTTTGTTTTTAAAAATATTCTGAATAACTTAACTTCTAGTACACAGAGATGGTGGCGACAGCAGTGGTTTATGAGATAGTAAGATATGAGAGAGCTGATACAAGTGAGTAAGAAACAAAACACCTTCTACTTCCTCCTCAAGAGGACAGCATCTGTAGAAAACTACAGTGTTGGTATCTGGAGAACACCTGTAAGAAGCTTCTAACAGGCATCCTCCCTCAGTTACCACTGCCAGAGCAGCTTACAAACCTTTAGGTCATCTTCTATCGTTGCTATGTCAAGAACAGTTTCTCCCTGTATAGGCCTCTTGACAGCTCCTGTCACAATCTTTCCCCTCTAACGCTAGTGATGAATGGATTGGGAATGCCCATAGTGAGTAAGAGGCTGAGCGATGGCTCACTGCTCGTAATTAATAGCATAATATTAGGCACCAATTGTAGTTACCTGGTTTAAAAAAATAACTAGGCTAATAAAGAATGGGTGTGGACTGCTCAGCTGCCTTACCCAGAGTCACCCTTTTAGGAAAAGCTTAAAACTAACTGAGCCTCTATAATTTAGCCAGAAGTCTACTTCAAATTAAAAAACTAAAAAAAAAAAAAAAAAAAAAAAAAAAAAAAAAAAAAAAAAAAAATACTGGGAAATACTGAAAATACTGGGGCACCTGGCTGGCTCAGTTGGTAGAACATGTGACTCTAGGTCTTAGGGTTGTGCATTCGAGCCCTTCGCCCTTCGTTGGGTGTGGAGTTTACTTAAAATAGAAAGGGAAGGGAAAAGAAGGGAAGGGAAAGGAAGAGAAGGGAAGGGAAGGGAAGGGAGGGGAGGGAAGGAAAAAAAAAGAAAAGAGAAGAGAAGAAAAAAAAAATAATTTAGCCCAAAGTGACTTCTTTTGGTTCTTAATTATATGGCATCTGCTAACTGTATCATTAATAGGGCTCTTCATACATGCTACTTGGTGGTATAATTATTTGCATATTATTTATTTGAAAATACTTCAGTTACAAGATTTCCTGAAAATGAACTCCCATACACAAAACGAATGTGAAAAAACAACTTCTCAGCTTCAGGAAACAAAGCTGCCTATTTGACATTAAATGGCAAAAATGTGACAGGGTATATACATTTCTTTTCATTCAAGCCCATTTGAAAGTAAACAGGACTAGCCTTAAGCAATGTTGTTCAAGATGTTCTTCGACTTAGTAAAGGTTTACATTTTTTAAATTAATTTTTTTTAATGTTTATTTATTTTTGAGAGAGAGACAGAGGGCTAACAGGGGAGGGGCAGAGAAAGAGGGAGACACAGATTCTGAAGACGGCTCCAGGCTCTGAGCTGTCAGCCCAACACAGGGCTCAAACTCACAAACCGTGAAATCATGACCTGAGAAGAAGTCAGACGTTTAACTGACTGAGAAAGTTTACATTTTAATGTAACCAAATCTTTTCCTTTGTGATTTCTTCCTTTACTTTTATGGTTAGACTTTTCATCTAGAAATATGGATATTTATTTAGTATTATTTTAATTAAATGGTTTTATAAGAACCAAACAAACATGTACCCCTTTAATAAATCTTGATTTTATATACATGTATGTACATATATTTATATACTTATACACAAACATACATATAAACTTATCTTTTCTATTTTGGAAATGTTTTTATTTTTTTAACTTTAAAAAATTAAGGTACAATTAACAAAGTTATAATATATTTGAAGTGTACAATGTGAACATTTACATTTCATTTGTTTTTGAGAGAGAGAAAGAGAGAGAGAGAGAGAGAGAGAGAGAGAGAGAGAGAGAGAGACAAAGCACAGGTGGGGGAGGGGCAGAGAGAGAGAGAGAGACACACACAAACACACAGAATTCGAAGCAGGCTCCAGTCTCTGAGCTGTCAGCACAGAGCCCAAGGTGGGGCTCAAACTCACAAACCGTGAGATCGTGACCTGAGCCGAAGTCAGACGCTTAACTGACTGAGCCACCCAGGCGCCCCATAATGTGAACATTTAAGATCTGTACACACGGGGTACCTGGGCGGCTCAGTCGGTTAAGCAGCTGACTTTGGCTCAAGTCATGATCTTGCAGTCCGTGAGTTTGAGCCCCATGTAGGGCTCTGTGCTGACAGCTCAGAGCCTGGAGCCTGCCTCAGTTTCTGTGTGTCCCTCTCTCTCTGCCCCTCCCCAGCTCGTGCTCTGTCTCCCTCTCAAAAATAAATCAACTAAACAAAATTATTATCTGTATACATTTATATAAACTTAGATAAATAAACATGAGTTTCTAAATCAGTTTTTTTTCCTTCACAGAGGGTTTCCCCAATTCCTATTTCTAAAGATCCTTTCTATTTCCACTGGTTTGCTTATAAATTAGGGTCTGTTTCTAGACAGCCAAATGGTTCTACTGGGCCATTACCAAACAGCATTTTTAGTGTGTTTTTTTCTTTATTAGTTTTAAGTAAATGGCAAAAGATTTCCCTCTTAACCCCAACACATATATTGTACACTAAATGAGTATTCTGATAATCATGTTAGCTATTGTCAGTGTAAGATGAAGATGTAAACTCTGCAAGGTTTTTCCTCAAAGCTGTACTGTCTCCTTTTTTAATGTTCTGTGTAATGGTCTCTCTCTACCAATGCCCAACTCCTCAGCTTCCTACTTTCAGGTTGACGTGATAAAGACAAGCTACTGGAGTTAGCAGAGAGGATCGCTTTCCCTTTAACACATGGTTGTCCTTCCCTAGTATAGGTATCTTCTGCCTACAGATTTTCTATACCTCCTCTAAACTTAAATCTATCTCAATCCTCTAAGTCCCAAGACTTCCAGACACATATTTTTTTGTTGTCTCTTATGACTGAACTTATTTTATTTAGAAATTATTGATTACTTTCATTTCTTATCTGATATCCCAAAATGTATCCCTATGCCTGATATTTCTATTTCTAGATAAATGTTCTGATTTAAAAAATGATATTTGGGGTGCCTGGCTGGTTCAGTTAGTGGGGTGTGCAACTCTTGATCTCAGGGTTGTGAATTCAAGCCCCAAGTTGAGTGTACAGATTACTTGAACATAAAAATCTTAAAAAAAGTAAAAAACGATTTTAACAACTATACTTTGAAATTGTACCTGCTGTTGTCTCAAGGGAGGTGACCTCGGTGAACAAGGGAGGAAGACTTTCTATTGTCTACCCTTTTTGTATCTTCTGAATGTTGTGCCACTTCATATATGCATGCAAACAATAAAAAGTGGCACCTGCTCTCCCAACCCCCCCAAATGATGCTGCATTAGAAGAGATAACATCTATATATTTTTTCTTTTCCCTACATAAGTATTCAGCAGCTACTCAGTAACTAATGAATAACCCCAATACTGGCTTAACCCATCACACAGGGTTTAGATAGGAACCAGATTCCATCTCTGGCTGATGAGCTAGCTGACAGAGTAGGAACTCCTCAACTACTTACTCTTCCTTCTTTCAAAAAGTTAAGAATCTCAGTTTCTTATTTTCAACCCAGGGTGGTTTCACCAAATTTCTAGTGGCATGGGTATGACTGTGTGTGTGTGCGCGCGTGTGTGTGCGCGTGTGTGTGTGCTGGGGTTCAGGGAAGTTCAGCAATAAAGAGTTTGTATGTTATTAAAATGTAGTGTTAAGATCTAGAATTTTTTAAGACACCACAACTAAACTAAACTGAATCCTTTATTTCTGATGCTTTGTTTAAAGTTATAACAATTCTACTTTTTCAAAATTCACCTAAGGGTTAATAATGTAAAAACCAAACCCACTATACACATTTTACTTCACTGGGCTCACATTTAAAAGCAAATGTCTGTATCTGTCTGACAGTCAATTTGAACTGGAGTCAATTCAAATTCTTGCCTTTTATTTATGTCTTGCTGCCAGACAAAATTTGTTGCAGAATTTGCAACAGGCCTCCATCTCCCTCTTCCACTTATAAGATGAACCATCAGCAGCATCCTAGACCTTAACTGTTACCACGCTGAGTGTGGCCACTCAGTTAAGACTTAGACTAATATAATCTCACCAAAGTTGTAGAAGAAGTTTCTCAAGTTCTAATGATATAAAAAGTAAAGATGCTTAGTCCCAGGCACAATAGGCTAAATATTTTGTTGCTCTCTGATTTTGGGGGTGGTGGTGGTGGTGGTGGTGGTGGGGTGGGAATGTACAGTATTTCTCCTTGATGGTTTTCAAGATAATAGTTACCATTTTGGGGATGAAAAGTATAGCACAGGGAATACAGTCAGTCAGTAATATTGTAATCAGGTAGGGTGACATATGGTAACTACACTTATCATGGTGAGCATAACATATGTGGAATTGTCGAATCACTACACTGTACACCTGAAACTAATTTAACATTGCATGTCTACTAAACTTCAGTAACAAATAAAAAGCATTGGGGCTCCTGGGTGGCTTAGTCGGTTAAGCATCCAACTCTTTTAAATTTTTTTTTCAACGTTTATTTATTTTTGGGACAGAGAGAGACAGAGCATGAACGGGGGAGGGGCAGAGAGAGAGGGAGACACAGAATCGGAAACAGGCTCCAGGCTCTGAGCCATCAGCCCAGAGCCCGACGCGGGGCTCGAACTCACGGACCGCGAGATCGTGACCTGGCTGAAGTCGGACGCTTAACCGACTACGCCACCCAGGCGCCCCTAAGCATCCAACTCTTGATTTTGGCTCAGGTTATGATCTCACGGTTCCTGAGATCGAGACATGCAACAGGCTCTCCACTGACAGTGCAGAGCCTACTTGGGATTCTCTCTCTCTCTCCCTCTCTCTCTCTCTCTGCCTCTTCCCCACTCGTGCTGTCTCTCTCAAAACAAACAAACCTACTTCATTAAAAAAATAAAAGTAAATAAAAAGCATTGCTTGTAATTAAAAAGTTATTGTGTTTAAGTGTCTTCCATATATTATCTCATTTAATCCTCTCAACAATCTCCACAGTAGTATCATTCCCGTTTTATAGATGAAGAAATGGAAGGTTAGAACATCTGTTCCTTTGCTAAATAAGACACAAAGTCAGGATGTGAATCCAAATCAGTCTGACTCTGATCTCTGACTTTTTACTATGTTGCCTCATAAGATGAGGATACACTTCTGGGTTCTCAGCAGCCCACATTTCCAGGTGTAAAACACTAAATGGTCTGTGTACTGCACTTGAGAATAAAATTGTGGACTACAGTCAAAGACATCAACACTTGTAGGTTTATTTTTAGCTGAGGAGCAGGTTATTGATTTTATGTTTGACCTCTCTATACCAGAAAAGAAACAGAAGCAGCAATAAAGCAGTATACTGGTGGCAAAGGGGAAGATACATAGAGAAGAAGAAGCAAGAAGCAAAAAAGAAAATGTCAGAGTAAAAGGCAGCAAGAGGCAGAAACAGGAAAAAGAGTTAGGGGACAGAAACTCAACAGTGCAAAGCTGCAATGTTATTATGAAACACATAATGTGTTTCCTTTGTATTCTATTGATGATATGAAAATCAAAGCTCAGTTCTTGAAGATCTGGAAAATTTCAGAAGTACCTTTTTTTAAGTCATGAAAAAAAAAGAATGTAAATTGATTAAATCAATCATGATGCATCCTTAACATGGAATGTGTGGTTTTATTTATTTATTTATTTATTTATTTTTTAAATTTTTTTTTTCAACGTTTTATTTTATTTTTGGGACAGAGAGAGACAGAGCATGAACGGGGGAGGGGCAGAGAGAGAGAGGGAGACACAGAATCGGAAACAGGCTCCAGGCTCTGAGCCATCAGCCCAGAGCCCGACGCGGGGCTCGAACTCACGGACCGCGAGATCGTGACCTGGCTGAAGTCGGACGCTTAACCGACTGCGCCACCCAGGCGCCCCGGAATGTGTGGTTTTAAAAAATGTTATGGGAAGGGTGCCTGTGTAGCTCAGTCAGTTAAGTGTCCAACTCTTGATTTTGGCTCAGGTCATGATCTCACAGTTTATGAGTTGGGGCTCTGTGTCAGGCTCTGTGCTGACAGTGAGAAGCCTGCTTGGGATTCTCGTATCCCTATCTCTCTGCCCCTTCCCTCTCTATCTCCATCTAAATAAATAAGTCAACATTAAAAAAAAATAAAAAATGTTATGGGAGACAATTTAATGTTAGGAGAATGTTCATTATATATTCATCTATAAACAAAGAAGATTACAAATATACATAGACAGGTCCCAATTTGTTAAAACTAAAGCTATTACAAAGGTGTATCTATAATATAACAATCATAACAGTAGTTATCTCTGGGTGATTTATGATTTTATTCTTTGTGATTTATGCTTCTCTTTTCTGTTTCCTAGGTTTTCAATAACAAGTTACTAATTTTTTTTGAGAACTATAATTATTTTTTCAAAACTTCTTCATCACCGAAAATAGACATTCTGTAACCATTAAGCACTAATTCCCTGTTTCCTCTGCCCTCTGTCTCCTAATAACTCTATTCTACTTTCTGTCTCTATAAATTTGCCTATTCTAGATACCTCATATAAATTGAATCATATACTATTTATTCTTGTGTCTGTTCACTTAGCATGTTTTCATGATTTATCTACATTGTAGCAAGAATCAAAATTTCATTCCTTTTTATTGCTGAATAACATTCCATTGTTATACCACATTATGTTTATTCATCTGTTGGTGAATTTGGTTGTTTCTATCTTTTAGTTACTATGAATAATTTTGCTACCAATATTATATTTGTGTACAAATTTTGTTTGAACACCTGTTTTTAATTAGCTGTGGTATATACCTAGGAATGGAATTGCTAGATCATATGTTAATTGTATGTTTAACTTTTTGAGGAACAACCACACTGTTTTCCAGAATGACTACAAGATTTTATGTTCCCATCTATAATCCAACAAGGGTTCCAATTTCTTCATATCTTCTCCAATACTTGTTATTTTCTTCCTTTCTCTCTTTCTTTCTCTCTCTCTCTCTCTCTCTCTTTTTCTTTCTTTCATAATAGCCATCCCGTTAAGTGTGAAGTATCTCAGTGTGGTATCTCACTGTAGTTTCACTTTCCATTTCCCTTGTGATTAATAATTCTGAACATCTTTTCATGTGCTTATTGGTCATTAATACATCTTCTTTGGCAAAATGTTGATTCAAGTCCTCTGAGCTATTCTGAATTAGATTGGTTGGGTTTTTTGTTGTTGAGTTGTAGGAATTCTTTATATATACTGGATATAACCCCTTATCAGATACACGATTTGCAAATATTTTCTCTCATTCTGTTAGTTGTCTTTTTAACTCCCATCACAGTATATCTTTCGATGAACAAAAGTTTTTAATTTCAATGGAATCAAATTTAACTATTTTTTTGTTCATTGCTCATGCTTTTGGTGTCATATCCTCAAAAGCAGGCATTTTTAAATCAGTAAAAAATGCAATTAAAAAATATCAGATGAAAAAATAGTTGCTAGTAGTAGGGGAGAAAATAGTTTACTGCCTCTTATTCTGAATTCAAAGCACAGTATAAAAAAGCTCAAAACGAAGACTGTTTTAAGCATCTACGTTCCCCTTCTTACTAGAACATGACCCAGTAGAGGATCTCTTGGTCAAAGGATACGTATAAAAGCTTCTCTACTTCAAAAAAAAAAAAAAAAAAAGAGCAAAAAAGCTTCTCTACTTCCAACTTGCAACTTACTAAGTTTTAGAATAAAAACAAAGCTACCCCCTGGATCAAGAACTCATCAACTATGTCCAC
This sequence comes from Puma concolor, assembly GCF_028749965.1. Lineage (NCBI taxonomy): Eukaryota > Metazoa > Chordata > Mammalia > Carnivora > Felidae > Puma > Puma concolor. The sequence continues at coordinate 108,710,660 of NC_141672.1, read as the reverse complement.
CATTTGCAGATGACATATCATTTGCATAGTTTAAAAACAAATGGACTTAGCAATAGCCTTTTGGTACCAAACCATTTCACATGTTCTATGCAATTTACAATTGATCCCAAAGACTTAGGTCTTAAGGCAGAAATCATGGTAAAGGGATTTGTTCCTGGATGTACAAACATCTGTTCTGTCTTCTATTATTATTTTTTGTAATGTTTATTTATTTTTGAGAGAGAGAGAGAGCATGAGTGAGCAGGGGAGGAGCAGAGAGAGAGGAAGACACCGAATCTGAAGCAGGCTCCAGGCTTTGAGCTGTTAGCACAGAGCCTGACATGGGGCTCAAACTCACAAACCATGAGATCGTGACCTGAGCTGAAGTCAGACTTAAACTTAAATGATTGAGCCACATACATGCCCCTATCACCTGTTATTTTTTTTTTTTTCAACGTTTATTTATTTTGGGGACAGAGAGAGACAGAGCATGAACGGGGGAGGGGCAGAGGCAGAGAGAGAGGGAGACACAGAATGGGAAACAGGCTCCAGGCTCTGAGCCATCAGCCCAGAGCCCGACGCGGGGCTCGAACTCACGGACCGCGCGATTGTGACCTGGCTGAAGTCGGACGCTTAACCGACTGCGCCACCCAGGCGCCCCTCACCTGTTATTTTTTATATACCCTTGTTTCGTTTACTTTTTTTTCTCTTCTCTTTAAAAAAAAAAAAGCGTGTCACCTTAAAAAAAGATTCCCTTGGGGGAGCCTACGTGGCTCAGTCGGTTAAACGTCTGACTCCTGATTTAGGATCAGGTCATGATCTCACAGTTTGTGGGTTTGAGCCCTGCTTTGGGCTCCATGCTGATAGTGCAGAGCCTACTTGGGATTCTTTCTCTCCCTCGCCCTCTGCCCCTCCCCCATGCACGCATGCACCCTCTCTCTCTCAAAATAAATAAATAAAATTAAAAGGGTAATCCCTTTAAAAAAAAACAATTCCCTTGGAAGCTGTATTTCCTTAGTATGATTAGAGAAAGAAAAAAGTGTTAAGCCTAATGTCCAGTGCTAATGGCAATGGTTAAAAATAAATGACTGCCAGTGACAGTCTTTACACTGATGCCAAAGTGTGGTACAATTTAGTCCTGTTCTCTAGAAGTTGAATATGCTTTCAGTTGTGCTCTTCTCTTTGCTTTCCTGGTAAAGTCCTCTTTATACTCCCCAGGCCTCATATTTGGGTCAAAGGTCTTTTTAGCTGCCTCTAAATGATCAAGAGCCTGTTAAGAGGGCTCCACATAGTTCTAATTTCTTTGTAAATGAAAATGGCAGACATGTTTTTCAACTGGTGCCTGGAGTGGGGGCAAGGAGGAGGAGGAGGAGGATACATCTGCAACAAATACCTCAAACTCCCAATCAATACTAATTTCAGTTTTTCTAGTCCTCTGTAGAGATGGTGGTAAAGGAAAGTAAGTCACAGTTTCTTAGAAACCTGTAAATATAGCTACATCTTGGGCTGGAGCTGTATCTCATAGGAAACTGGTAGGACTGAGAGGAAACAGAGTTACAAGAGGATGCCTATGAGGAAGGCTGGTTTGAAACTACTCCTACCTCTGTGAAAACCCCAACTATGGGAAGGTAGGAACTGTTTACTTCCATAGCTGATCTCTGGCATACTGTCTAATGTTTAACCTTCCCATGTGATTAGAGATTATGAAAATTTTGAGCACCGTTTCTCCCAGGACTAAAGTTCAAACCAGAGATGTATGTAAAGGGTGAATATAAATTCACACAGAAATTCATGTGAGTTAGTCACCTTTAGAAATGAAAAGACTAAGGAAGATTAGGGCCATTTGTGGTTCATCTAGTAGCTAAGATTTTTTCCCCCAAATTGGTTGTATTCTCAAAACTACTTTTTTTTAATGTTTATTTATTTTTGAGAGAGACAGAGAGAGAGAAAGACAGAATAAGAAGGAGGCTCCAGGTTCTGAACTGTCAGCACAGAGCCCAACATGGGGCTTGAACCCATGAACCATGAGATTATGACCTGAGCCGAAGTCGGATGCTCAACCAACTGAGCCACCCAGGTGCCCTGAAAGCTATTCTTTTTTTATGGGTTTGCCATGTAGTAACATCAGGAATTTTGATAAAGAGTGCCATATTTTAGGTAAAACTCTAGTCCTAAATTTGTCTACTGCAGTTCTGAAAATTATTAGAATACTTTACTATGCTATATATTCTTATGTCCTACCAAACCTCAAGCAGGCAGAACCTCAAATCGGCTTAACAGCAATATCCCCAGGTTTTTTGTTTTTGTTTTTTTAAATCTCACTTATCCTGGTAATCCATTCATCTGCAAGTCGGGGATTTGACTACAGGGAAGGATCAAATCATGTAGGAGTCTTCCAAAACCAGAAACCCAAAGGCAGAAGTGTGGTTATTATTCCCCTAGAGAAGATACTTCCAAAGAGAATCTATATTTCCCAGGAGCCCTTTATTAATATTCTAAGTATAAATCTCTGAGGTTATCCAATAAAGCAATTTGGGATAAAGTCTTCTGCAGAAATGTTTAAAGCTTATGGAACAGTGGTTCCCCAATTTGGGCACATGGGATATACCCTGAGATGATTACAAATACTGACACCTGGCTCCTACCTACAGACATGGTGTTTTAGTTTAGCTGGGCAAAACGTGGGCATCAGGCCTTTCAATCCCTGTCTCCACATTCCAATGTGCAGCAAAATCTGGAAACCACTGTTACAAAAATGGTGTCTTCAAATTTTTCTGCCTTCAGTTCTGGGATTGACAGGAAACACAAATCCTAAGCCCTTATTTCTGGAATCTTTTGGGGCTGAATGAAACAGAGAAAGCACAAGGTAACACCCACCATGTTGGAACCATTTTCACATGACCATAGTATTTTCTCTCCACAGAATTTCAGGCAAAAGTATAATAGAGGGCCAGCTGAAACCACTGTGAAGCAAGTATCAATTTGGGGAGTTGTTAGGTAGATCTGTTATAGCTAGAACTATAAGCAGGCAAAGAACTGGTATAGGGTAGAGACAGAAGACCAAAGTGGGATATCCATCAAATGTAAACCACTCCACCCCCAGACTGTGGGGACGGGGAGGCTGGGGAGGAACAGGAAAGATCAAATACAACTCCTCCTCCCATCTATAAGTTCCCACACCATGGAAACTTTGCATAAGTGCAACAAAGGCCGGTTCACCATACCCTGAAATCTCACACCCCCCTCCCTTTCTTCTTGCTGAGGTAACCACACACTGTACCCACAGCGGGAGGCAGCTCAGCAGAGGTCATCGTGCCCTCAGTTATCCAGCTTGAGTCCTTGTCTGAAAGCTACTGGGAATAAGAAGGACGGTACCATCTCAGTGGGACAGCTTTGAAGACATACTTGCCTGAGGCTGTGATGGAATCATACCTGTCTACAGTTTCACTGCTTTATGGCCTAGCAGGAAGAACCAGGGTAAGAACATGACTAAGGGCTGGTCTACATGAGGCACTTTTCCTTTCAGCCTTCTTCAGCTAGAGGCTGACAGAAACAGCTAACTGCTGAAGCCTCTTTTTCTTTCTGGTAATCTCCACTTGGTATTTTCAGGGTTTGTTAACAGAGCAGAACCAAACCACATTGTAGGTCTCAGTGCCAAAAAGAGGGGAAATAGTAACACAGAGAGGAACGGTTGAGATCAGAGGGTGGATGTTCTTCTGCCCAGAGTAGCTCTGGGAAGCAGAGCCTCCTATAATTATAAACAGTTCTGGTTTCCTCCCTCTCTCTAATCTGTGACAATAATTATTTTCAAGTTTTGGGTGGCTTCTGTTATGGGCTGAGTTGTGCCCCCCAAAACAGATATATTAAAGTCCTAACCCCCGATACCTCAGAATGTGATCTTATGTGGAAACAGGTTCTTTACAGAGGCAATCAAGTTAAAATGAGGTCATTTAAGTGGGCTCTAATCCAGTATGACTGGTGTCCTAATACAAAGGGGGAAGTTTGGACATACTGACAGATGCGCAAAGAGGGAAGAAGATGTGAAAGCACACAGGGAGAAGACAGTCATGTGACTGCAGTGATGACATTTATAAACCAATGGATGCCAAGGATTGCTGGCAAACACCAGAAGCTAGAAGAGGCAAGGAAACATTCTCCCCCCGAAACATCCGAGAAAGCACAGCCTTGCTAATAACCCCTTGATCTATGACTTCTGGCCTCCGGAACCATGTGACAATAAATTTGTTTAAAAATTTTTGTTTATGTTTATTCATTTTTGAAAACAGAGAGAGACAGAGCACAAGCAAGGGTGGGATGGAGAAAGAGGGGTACAAAGATTCTGAAACAGGCTCCAGGCTCTGAGCTGTCAGCACAGAGCCCGACGCGGGGCTCGAGCTCACAAACTGCGAGATCATGACCTGAGCCGAAGTCGGACGCTCAACCAACTGAGCCACCCAGGCGCCCCGACAATAAATTTGTTTTAAACCATCCAGGTTTTGGCACTTTGTTATAGTAGCCTTACGAGATACGGCCCCAAAGTAGACCTGGTGTTGATGAAATCAGTCAGATTCTACTTCAATTAGCCTCAGTGAATTACTGCTGCTAGCCAAGATTACAGTCTAGGTCAGTGGCTCTCAAATAGGGTGGGTGGAGAACAGTGGTGATGGCAGCAAATCATAATTTCTTGGGAAGCTATTTCATAATAAATGCCTAAGTTCTTTACTGAGCCCACTGATTCAGAATATGACGAGTAAGGAATAGTTAACCTATCTTTTAAACAAGCTCCCCAAGTGATATCGTTGACTTGCTCTGATCTCATGTACCACTACACCACCCCCAACTGAGTAACACTAGCTTAAATGAAAGGATAAAACTCTGGGTCTTCCCCAAATTGACCTGTAGATTCACTGTAATCCCAATCAAATTCTCAGCAGGTTTTTTTTTTTTCATAAAAATTCACAGACTGATCCTAATATTTATATGAAAATGCAAGGCCAAGAATAGCCAAGGTAATCTTGAAGAAGCACAATAAAACTGAAGATACCAAGACTCATAAAGCCACAGTTAAGACAGCATAGTACTGACACAAGACTAGACAAATGGATGAGTGGAAAGAAAGAGTCCAGAAATAAACCCACACATATGTCATTTGATTTATGACAAATGAGACACTGCAGTGCAGTGGTGGGGAAAGGATGGCCTTTTCAATAACGTGCTAGGTAAATGAGGTATCCATATGGAAAAAGTAGAATCTTGACTCAACTCATACCCTAAACAAAAATCAATTTCATATAGACTGTAGATCCATATATGAAAATAAAAACAATATAGTTCTCAGAAAAATACATAGGGAATATCTTTATTACCATGGGAAAGGCAAAATTTTCTTAAACAGGACACAAAACACTAACTATATAAAAAAAAATAAACTAGACTTTATAAAAATGAAGAAACTTCCATTCATGAAAAGGTACCATTAAGAGAAACAACAAGATATAAAATAGAAGGTATTTATAATACATATATCTGATAAAGGACTCATAATCAGAATATACAAAAAATTCCCACAAATTCATAATAAAAAAGATACAACCCAATCCTAAAACGTAAAAGGTTTGAACATGTATTCTGTAAGATTTCCAAAGGCCAACAAGCACATAAAAAGATGCTCAATTTCATGATTTTCATGGCAATGCAAATTAATATCACAAAGAGATACCATGCTATACAGCAAACAGGATGGCTAAAATAAGAAAGAAAAATAAGTTCAAGAGTTGGTAAGGATGCAGAGCAACCAGGATTATTTGGAAGTAGGAGTATAAACTGGTTCAGACACTCTGGGAAACTGGCAATATCTACTGGCATTGACGGTGTCCCCTAATGACTCAGGAATTCCATTCCTAAGTATGTACAGAATAGGAATGGGTACATGTATTCCTCAAAAGACACATACAACAATTTCTGCAGCAGCATTTTACACAAAAACCCCAAACTGCAAACAATCCAAATGCTCATCTGCAACTGAATAGTGTTGAATTCACATAATAAGTATTATAAAATAATGAGAATCAACAAAGTATAACTACATGCAACAACATGGATAAATTTCACTGGCATAATGTAGAACAGCTAGACATAAAAAAGGTCATACTGTAATGATTTTATTTATATAATGTTCAAAATGGAGAACACTAATCTCTGATGCTGGCAGTCAGAAGTGATCTTTTTTTAAAGGGGTTAGCTATTGGAAGGGAAGTATGAAGGGGTTTCTGGGGTGGGGGTAATAATGCATTTCTTCATGTAGGTACTAATAACCAGAAAGTGGGTTCACTTGGAAAATTCAATGACCTGCATGCTTATAATTTGGGCACATATTTTTATTTCTATTATTGTTCAATAAGACATATTAACGTAAAAACAAATACACTTGGGTTTGTGACTCCTCCAGGATCAGCTGAGGTGCAAGCTAGTTCTGTACTTGGGGCAGTCTGCCCCAACTCCAGGGTAGCAAATCAGTCTAGTATCTAATGCAACAGCACTTGGGGGGATGGTAGGGGAGGGTTTCTACTTTCCTCATCCATTCTTCCTCCATACTGATACTTGATTCTGTTAGATTTTTAAATAGAATAATTCTAAGAAGCAGGCTAAAAGCTGAAAAGCAGAGGAGAGCTTGGTAAATGGGAATATGCACAGTATTTCAAGTGTACTGAATGATACAAGAAAATTTTCAAAAGATGGGGATAATCAGAGTCAAATAAGGAGAAGGCAGGTTGTTCACTGAATTAGTTCAGGGTTAAAAAGTTTCATTTGACTGTGAGTTCAATGGGGGTAGAAAAGTATTCGATAGCAGTCTTTTAGGCTTTTTAAAGACATACTAAACAGAAAATAGAGTACAGCTTGTGGGAGGGGGAACTACTCAATTTCTCACCATAGCCTTTTTGTCACAGCGCTTGTTGCTATGGAGAAGGCCATGAAGGCAGCAACTAGGGGAAATAAAGGATCTGGCAGGAGTAAGCACAGTGACAGTGGATTAAACAAAAATTCCTTGAGCAATTAGCAAGTAGCAAGGCCTATAAATGACACACTTTCCATTTTTTCCTAACCCCTACCCTTCTAAAAGTACATGGGCTTGGTTTGCCACTATAATTTAACTCAAATACAGAGAAGCCTGAATGGGCCTAACAAAGCCTAAGCCTGGCAGACAAAACACAGGCCATTTAGCAATGCTGCTTCATGCCAGGGGGAATCGGCTACCTACCCACCCCTATCCTGGGGAAATGATCTCCAGCTGCCTAAATTATAAAGTTGATGCCCTATGATTTCTTTGTTCTGTAAAGCCTGAGGGAGATAGGATAATGAAGTATCAGAAGAGGTATAGAACAGCCCCTTGTTTCATAAAGCAGTCAGAGGCAGAGAGAGAGAAGAGAGAGAAAGAGGGAGTTCTTACTGGTATCATTAAGAGGCAGCAGCAGCGACCTGGGAGCAAAGCTCTGCCTGAACTGGTCTGAAACTACTGCTGTGGGAGAAAAGGCTGGTTGCCAAGTTTGTTAATAGCTTCTGCCCATCATTGTTACAGCAGCTTTATCAACCAGGGCAGGGCCAGGACCTGTTTTTAGCAGTGTAAGCACTGAGACTGGAGGGTTCAACAACATCTTCCAGCAGATCTCACTACAACCAATGATTAACAAAGACAGTTCTCTCTTCTGTCCCACACAAATGATCACAGAATTGTAAATATCACAGCTGGAAGGACCACAGAGATATGCAGACCAACCCTCTCGTTTTATACATGAGGACACTAAGGCCCGGACCAGTTAAATGGCCTTATACCTCTTGGAATCAAGAGCCAAAGCTAAATTAACTGGGGCTAGTGATCAGCCCCAGTTTATACTAGACTGTATTTATTTCCTAGGTATCACTTACTGGGTTTCATACATAAGTATCAGGAACTAAATTATTTGTTAAAGGATGGCATTAATAACAAAGTAGGTCTGTCTCTGAGCCCATCTTAGAGAGTTCTTTTCCTGAAATATCAAAGAATTTCATTTGAAGCAACCTTGCCTATCTGCCAAGCCTGCAGTCTGGCCAACTGTACCACCCCCTCTGTGCTTTGCTGGGCTGAGGGAGGTGGTAGGTGACAGTGCACAAAAGGACATCTCTCTCCCTTGGAGATTTACTTTATTTTGCAATTTGCAAAATGAAACTCAAAAAAAAGTCTGTAAGTGAAAATTTTTCTTAGGGCTTCAGGATTTAAATATGTGACAGTGGGCAGATAACATAATCCAGAAAGGTATATAATAGACACATAACTGCCCCAAAGCATCTCCTGGTTGTAAGCTGCTAGGTGGGAAAAATGTGTTGGCTGTTGTTTTGGGTGGGGGAGGGGTGAGAGAAAGTAAGTATTGATTTCCCTAATGTTTCCTTTGTGTGGCTGCTGTTGCCATGTGGTGGTCTGTTGCTATGAAGATTTGTGGTGCCAGACAATGGCTGCTAGGCTCCTCATGACTGTGCTATTGGTGGAGCTGTTTCTGCAGGAGTCAGGCTAGTAAGCAACTGGCTAAGCAGTGGAGAAAGCTTGGTCACTGTGCACCATGTCTTCCTCCAGGTAAGTGCTGCTTGAGGCAAGACTGAAGGTGAAGGAGCGTTAATTATAGCCAAGGAAAAAGAAAAAAAGCCGAGAACCAGTGTAACTTTCCAGTATAAATCTCTAAAATTAGATACTTCACAGTTCACACACATACTTTCCTACATCAGAATTACACAGAATAAAGCAAGGGTAACTACCAAGGTTACCATTTCCATGAAAGAAGATTAATAGACAGACCCTTCTTTTTAGTAAGAAGGATAAAGACCCGCAGCCAGGATCTGCAATCAGATGAGGATGAAGAACTGCTGAGGCAGGTTCTCAGCGAAGCTACCACAGGCAAACTTACTTCCTGCTAAGCAAAACCACTGGCTATTACTCTGATAATGAGAAAACTGAAACCCATAGACCAAAGCACAAGGCAGAGTTTGAAGCAGGGCCAAATGTTCTCCCAGGTAATAAGGGCCAGAGTCATAGAAGTCACCCTGGGTCTGTGCAGATGTTGGCTATTTACCCACCCTCTTTATCCTCCCACATATTTACCCTTCTTTCTATCTCAGAGTCTATTTACACTTTTAGAGTACATATAATGTAAAGATCATCTAGCCTCTATTGCAGTCCAATACAGTAAACCACTAGATACATGTGACTATTTAAATTTAATAATCCTCATCAACAAAACTAAAAGGCAACTGACAGAATGAGAGAAGATATGTGCAAATGACATATCAGATAAAGGGTTAGTATCTAAAATCTATAAAGAACTTATCAAACTCGGGGCGCCTGGGTGGCGCAGTCAGTTAAGCGTCCGACTTCAGCTAGGTCACGATCTCGCGGTCCGTGAGTTCGAGCCCCGCGTCAGGCTCTGGGCTGATGGCTTGGAGCCTGGAGCCTGTTTCCGATGCTGTGTCTCCCTCTCTCTCTGCCCCTCCCCCGTTCATGCTCTGTCTCTCTCTGTCCCAAAAAATAAATAAAAAACGTTGAAAAAAAAATTAAAAAAAAAAAAAGAACTTATCAAACTCAATATCCAAAAACCAAAAATCCAGTGAAGGGATGGGCAAAAGACATGAACAAACAGTTTTCCAAAGACGGCATCCAGATGACTAACAGACACATGAAAAGATGCTCAACATCACTCCTCATCAGGGAAATACAAATCAAAACCACAGTGAGATAGCACCTCACACCTGTCAGAATGGCTAAAATTAACAACTCAGGAAACAATAGCTGTTGGCAAGGATGCAGAGAAAGGGGAACCTTTTTGCACTGCTGGTGAGAATAAAACTGGTGCAGCCACTCTGGAAAACAGTATGGATGTTCCTCAAAAAATTAAAAATAGAGCTACCCTACAACCCAGCACTGGATAGTTATCCAAAGGATACAAAAACGCTGATTCAAAGGGGCACATGCACCCCAATGTTTATAGCAGCACTATCAACAATAGCCAAATCATGGAAAGAACCCAAATATCCATCGACTGATGAATGGATAAAGAAGATGTGGTGTGTACATGTGTGTGTATACATACATACAATGGAATATTACTCAGCAATCAAAAAGAATGAAATCTTGCCATTTGCAACAACACGGACAGAACTGGAATTTATTATGCTAAGTGAAATAAGTCAGAGAAAGATAAATACCATATGATTTTAGTCATACATGGAATTAAAAAAAAAACAGATGAACACACGGGAAAAAAGGGAAAAATAAGATAAAAACAGGGAGGGAGGCAAACCATAAGAGAGTTTTAAACACAGAGAATAAATTGAGAGTTGCTAGAGGGGTGCTGGGAGGAGGGCTGGGCTAAATGTGTGATGGGCATTAAGGAGGGCACTTGTTGGGATGAGCAGTGGGTATTATATATAAGTGGTGAATCACTGAATTCTACTCCTGAAACTATTATTATACTATATGTTAACTAACTTGGATTTAAATTAAAAAAATTATCCTCAGTATCATGTGCCACATTTTAGGGTGCTCAATATCACATATGACTAGACTACCATTTTGGACAGCTTATTTCCAACACAAGAAGTTTTACTGAATAGTATACATCTAACCCAAGCCCTCATAAATTAGAAATCTAAGGCCAGGAGAAGTTAAGAGGCTTACCCAAGCTGACACAGCTAGCTAAAGGCATGATCTGTTCTGGAATCCAACTTTCCTGACACTAGTTCAGATATGTGTTCTATACTATAATGCCTTTAAGACACTATTAGGCCTTGAAACAGTTACTCTCAAACAGTTCCCAACAATCTTAGTTATTGAATAAAATGTGGAGATGGGGATGCCTAGTCTCTCTAGGTGTACTTGTGCATATATATGACAAAACCTTTAAAAGTGCAAAAACTAAAAATGCCTTCCTCCCCACCAAATCTTTAAGCTAGAGTTCAGCTTTGGAAGATGGACCAAATGTATCATATAGCTTTTCATAGTATACAAGGGAGTTGCCCTCACTTCAGCTTCAAAAACATTATCTTTTAAAAAACTTATTCTTATTTATTTTTTTTTATTTTCAAGAGAGTGAACAAGGGGAGAGGGGCAGAGGAGGCGAGACAGCGATAATCCCAAGTAGGCTTCACACTGAGGAGCATTAAGGGGCTCCTGCTTAGGAGCATGAAGACAGAAGGAATTGGGCTAATGAATCTTGAGAATGAGGCAAGTATTGGGAAGTGTGAATATAATAGGGAGATGAAGGGATTGCTAAACAGTACTGTGAGCTCAGCTTATGTCAGCTAGCATATACTTGCCTCAAAAGCAGCCGGGTTTTGTAGGATCAGGAGTTGAAAAATGAGAGTGGAGATTTCTTGAATTGGGGAGTGGCAAGGAGAGTCGGGTTTTTTTGTTTGCTTGTTTTTTGTTTTTTTAGAAAACAAATCTATTAAACAAGTGTATAATGAAATTTCATCATTGGTATTAAAATTTTTTAGTTTTCATTCTCATGACTGTTCATTTTTAAGATGAACTAGTATGGATGGATCCATACTGATTCCAAGGTTTAACACAGATTCTTACACTTAAAAGATGGAAGGTCCTTATTGGTGACCTAATTCAACTTTACTTAAGAGATGAGGGAACTAAGGACCAAAGAAGTTAAGGAACTTGCCCAAGGTCACAATCATAACAGCAGATGTATACAGCTCACCTGGTTTTCACACCAAGTGCTTTTTGCTGTATTACAAATTCTTCCAGGAAGCACATTTGCCAAAGTAATGCTACACTTAGTGTGGCTGCTTAAGGAAAACTTACAGGGGTGCCTGGGTGGCTCGGTCAGTTAAGCGTCCGACTTCGGCTCAGGTCATGATCTCACAGTCCATGGGTTCGAGCCCCGTGTCGGGCTCTGTGCTGACTGCTCAGAGCCTGGAGCCTGTTTCAGATTCTGTGTCTCCCTCTCTCTGTGACCCTCCCCCGTGCATGCTCTGTCTCTCTCTGTCTCAAAAATAAATAAACGTTAAAAAAAAATTCTTTTTAAAAAAAGAAGGAAAACTTACAGCATCTCCTGGAATTTTTTTTTAAGTTTATTTATTTATTGACAAAGAGAGAGAGAGAGGGAGGGAGGGAGACAGAATGAGTGGGGGGGGAGGGAGGGAGGGAGGGAGAGAGAGAGAGAGGGAGAATATCCCAAGCAGGCTTTGCACTCATCACTGAGCCCGACATGGGGCTAGATCTCACAACCATGAGATCATAACCTGAGCTGAAATCAAGAGTTGGGACACTTAACTGAGACACCCAGGTACCCCTAGCATCTCCTAAATTTCTTTTTTTTTTAATGTTTATTTATTTTTGAGACTGAGTGTAAGTGGGAGAAGGGCAGAGAGAGAGGGGGACAGAGGATCCAAAGTGGACTCTGTGATGACAGCAGTGAGCCCAACATGGGGCTCGAACTCATGGATCGCGAGATCATGACCTGAGCTGAAGTCAGGCATTTAGCCAACTGAGCCACCCAGGTGCCCCTCATTTTTTTATGTTTATTTTTTTTATTTTTGAGAGAGAGAGAGAGAGAGAGAGAGAGAGAGAGGGAGGGGATCCAAAGTGGGCTCTGTACTGACAGCAGAGCCTGATACAAGGCTTGAACTCATGAACCATGAGATCATGACCTGAGCCAAAATCAAGAGTTAGTCACTTTAACTGACTGAGCCACCCACACACCCCAGCCTGTCTTCCTTAAAAGCACCAGCCAAGCCAGGAAGCAATTTTGCCTCAGCAAAAGTATATGGTCTGCCTTAAGGCTTCTTATACACTGTTTCTGGGGCCTTGTATTAAAGTAAGCCTTGTGAACTAGGAATGGACTTGGGACCTATTATTTCAATTTGAAGTGGGGTGGGACAAAGTGAAATCAGGTGGAATCAGACCTCTGTATAAATGCTAAGTCTCAAAAAAAGCCAAGGAAAACATTCCAAGTTATACTTGGGTCTTAACAGTACTAAGGTTGAGCCTAGTCAAGGAGGATCTTTGCAGTGCTGGCTGTATTGTGGACAGCCTAAAAAGAGATGGAATCTGCAAGAATTTAAAAATGTCTCTAAGGCAAGGTTTGCACTGAGAGTGAAGGAAGCAACACTGCACGACAGGTAGGCAAAGAAACCAGGAAGAATTGAGGCCATGACCCCTACACCTGTTCTCAGCAAGGTGGCTCAGTTCTACAGGGACCTCATGATCCTCCATTTCCCTCAGAGGCCAAGCATTCACAGCTTCTTTCTAAGCTCTAAGGGTTTTTCCATTTGAAGATGGTAGTTTGCTGGGCAAAGAGACAGACACAAGCACAAAGAGTCGGGTAGCAGACAAAAAGCCTAGGAGGCTGAAGGATTTTTTTTAAAAAGTATCTGTACATAGATCTTATTATTAACTTGAAGACTGACTCAGTATACTAGATCTTATAGATCTGCAGAGAAAGATCTTTGCAGGAAATCTCTGTTACCTGAAGATGAAAAGGAATGTAAACCAACTCTGATCCCAGTTCAGACCTTTGCCAACTGACAGTTCAGGTGAAGGCCCTTTGGGAGAGGCAGAAAGCAGAGGAGAAAATCTATAATTGCAGACAAGTTCCCTTTCCCTTGCGATGAATGAAAAAAAAAAAAAAAAAAAAGAGGAGAGGTACTAAGCCCCGGAACACAATATAGGAAATGAGAGAAAATATGGTATTAAAAGTAGGAGAATTAAAAATCTTATAGATATAAATAAATGAGTGATCTCAAACCTGGTGACAATAGTACTTATTCTGAGTTTCAGAGGTCTAGAATTTTGTAAAGTATTTGATATGATTTCTCAGTTCAAACAATATTACAGTATCTATAATATTAACAAAGATCTACAAATGACAACTAGATGTAACATTCATTCACTCAAATATTTTTGAGGGCCTACTACAGCTACCAAGTATTAAGTATTAGATATTCAATGGTGAGCAAAACAGAGTCCCTGGGCTCACAGAATTCTAAAACAGTGGAAGAGACAGACATTAACAGAAAAATATCATTCTATAAAATTGCAAACTGTGATAACTACTGTGAAATAAAATGCAGGGTGCATTCAAAATGTACAACAGGGGAACTTGGTAATAAGCTGCCAGGTACAACATGAGAGTCAGAGCAAACAACTAAAAAAAAACAGGGGCGCCTGGGTGGCTCAGTCGGTTAAACATCTGACTTCAGCTCAGGTCATGATCTCGCAGTTCATGAGTTCGAGCCCAGCATCAGGCTCTGTGCTCACAGCTCAGAGCCTGGAGCCTGCTTCGGATTCCGTATCTCCCTCTCTCTCTGCCCCTCCCCTGCTTGCATTCTGTCTCTGTCTCTGTCTCTCTCAAAAACAAGTAAACATTAAACAAAAAATTAAAAAATTATAAAAAAAATAAAAAACAAACAAACAAATAAAACCCCCCAAAAACCTGTGCTACTATCTCCTTGGCATGGAGGGAGAACAGGGACTCTCAGATAAAAAGGTATCCATTGGGGGCACCTGGGTGGCTCAGTTGGTTGAGTGTCTGACTTTGGCTCAGGTCATGATCTCATGGCTCGTGAGTTCAAGCCCCACATTGAGCTCTGTGCTGACAGCTCAGAGCCTGGAGCCTGCTTCACATTCTGTGTCCCTCTCTCACTCTGCCCCTGCTCATACTCTCTCTCTCTCTCTCAAGAATAAATAAACATTAAAAAAAAAAAATAAACAAAAGGTATCCATTGTTCTCAGGAGAGTGAAAGGGTTAGTGCCTTACATTCTTACAAAGTTTTCATCGGTTAACATATATGAAAAGCAACTTGCTCTTGGAGGAAAGTCACCATCATAAAGATGGACAGAATAAACAGGCAGGAAATTGATGTCTTCTATCTTCAATATACTGAGGCAAGAGGCCCCGAAGGCTGGCTGGTGTCAAAGAGCTGTGGGCTGGATATGTTTGTCATTCCAACAGACTCTGTGGCTATTCAGACCTTTGGCCAAAGGCAGATGACATTTTCAAAATTAGAGATAGCCACTTGTGATTTCCAGACTGTCTACTGAATACACATATCCAGAGTCAACCTCTAGGGTCAACCCCTCTCTCCACTGTCTCTGCATCAGTTTCTAACACAAGAGAAAAAAAAATTTTTTTTTGGCATTATGGTATCAGGCACACAATAAAACCTATCAGCAATGTTATTCTGAAAGCTGAAGCTTTACTATATTGTTATCAACAAGAAAGCCAAAAACAGAATTCTTAACCTGTGTCACATCAATACCTACTGCATGACAGACTTTAAATAAATACTGAATCACAACAAAATATTCAGAGGAACAGACTTTAATTAGAATGACCAGAATGAAATGCTTGAATTTCCATGGGCAAACTGACAAGATAGCTTATGATAATTAGAGATAATGAGCTGTGCTCCTCTGGGCCTCTAAACTTCAGAGTGGGGATGCTTTCAAAGTCTGGTTACTGATGCAGAGACCTGATGGGACTCTGAGGCCCAGCCTCTATAAACATACTCTGTATAAACATACTTTGACAAGAACTTGGAATCTTTATAAAAAGAATCTATGTGCTGAAATCAAATTGCCACAGATGGTACCAAGGGATCAGAAATACCTGGTCAAGTCCCTTCACACAACTATTTTTTCAGGTTTATGAACTTCTAAAATAGAAGAGACTCTGTTCTCAGGGGCAAATGGAACATACAAGAAGTCTGGATGGTAGCCTCAGGCAGAAGCACCCTGCAGTGAGCCAACTGCTTAGTGGATGCCTGAAAACAAGACCATGTAAACATTTCCCTATTGCCTAGGCCTATAAAATCTGTACTAAGTGACAGATGCATGAAGTGAAGTGGGTGGCTGGGCAATGAGGCAACCAGTGGGAAGGAGCTGGCTGCACCTCCAGGTGTTAAAAAAGGCAAGAGTTGCATATTCAATGAGCCAACAATAAGTCAATTTAAGAGTGACTGTTTTCCATTTCCTTGACTCCCACAGCTGTCCTTTTATTACTTTTTTCTCTTGAAGCCTGACCCAAAAGTTCATTTACATTCAAATTCTCCCATATAAAATGATAAAGAGGAGTATGGAGAGTAGAGACACAGTGTGAATTACCTGGCCAGCACTTAACAAATGACTGCTTAAATGCCAGGGCCAACAATGTGGATACCCATAAAAGAGAGATAATTAATTTTAAAAACTGGCAATCTTGGGAGACCTCAGTGTTGGGCTCAGTGGGTTAAGCCTCCACTCCTTGATTTCAGCTCAGGTCATGACCTCATGGTTCGCAGCATCAAGCTCTGCACTGGTGGAGCCTGCTTGGGATTCTCTCTCTTCCTCTCCCTCTCTGCTCCTCTCCTGCTCCTGCTGTCTCTCTCAAAATAAATAAATAAACTTTAAACAAACAAAATGGCAATCTCCAGAAGCTGCGCAATTTTACTGAGAAGTTTGCTGTGATCTCCTGGGTAGGTGTCACTAGCAAACTATGGTCACTTGAGACTCCTAATAAATACTTGGTGTTATTTACAACGATAAGCCCCTGTTGGCAGAAGCAGGTTGAGAAGAGATGGAAAAGACGCACATAGCACTTACCATCTTCTGTTTCCTGCCACACGATGCCCTCGAGGTTGACGCTTGTTCCAGGTTCACAGGGGCCCAGGCACTCAGGCTCTGTAGCTAGAGCCACATCACATGTGTTGACCCCAACTGATCTGGTACGAACCATGATCTGCTCACAGGGGGAGGAGATGTCATTATTGACCACTGGTACCAAAAGGTGCAGTGGCAGCACTGCTGGTGTAGAGACAGGGGACTCCATCTGTAGGGGAAGAGAAGTAGTAGCTGAGTGGCAGAGAGAACATTTAGAGGAAATACCTTCTCTGTATTTAATCTAGTCCTACACTCTTTCCTGCCAGTGTGGAAGGCTCTAAATATAAGACTTTGGTCCTTCCTTTCAAGTTCTAGCTCATGATACCACTACAAATCTAATGGTTTATATGAGCACACCCTGTGGTAGAAGCTCTATTTCTTATTAACGATCTTCCTCACAAATGGTGCTTGGCTAAAAGTGTATTAAAAAATGTGGGGGAAGGAAAACCATAAGAGTCTCTTAAATATAGAGAACAAACTGAGGGTTGATGGGGGTGGAGAGCGGGGGAGAGGGGAAAACGGGTGATGGGCATTGAGGAGGGCACTTGTTGGGATGAGCATTGGGTGTTGTATGTAAGTGATGAATCATGAGAATCTACCCCCAAAACCAAGAATACATTGTATACACTGTATATTAGCCAACTTGACAATAAATTGTATTTAAACAAAATCTTGTCTCATTTGAAAATCTCCAGTGATAGAGAACCAGGTCCAGATTTCAACAGTAATAGAGCACATAGATTGATGACAACGAAAAGGTTTCTGAGGCATGTTCTACTGCCACCACTATCTTTCCCACCAATCTATCATTCAACAAATAATACATTAATCATGTATAAAATCCAAGAATACAGGTAGGGATAAAAAAGGAAAAAAAAAAATCTAGATCCCAGGAATGTCACTTTAAGAAGACTAGAACTTCAATTCATCTTTAGCTAGAAGGACATCTACTTAAAAGTTATAAGAGGGCTAGGAGCAACCTGATGGGGGTTTCTAACACTTAGAGAATACAACAGCGACTGGTTAGTAAGAATGGCATTTTGGAGCAAGAATGTAACATCAAATTTATCTGTAACAAACAGCAGGTGCTGTTAGGACCCAGAAGCCTATTCATGGCAGTCTGTAGATGAAGTTGATCACACACATGCACAGACAGAAATAGGTGAGCACAAGGACCAGCATATACCTCTAAAACTAGAATCTCGGGGAGCCTGGGTGGTTCAGTTGGTTAAGCATCTGACCTCGGTCTGGGTCATGATCTCACTGTTCCTGAGTTTGAGCCCCATGTCGGGCTCTGTGTTAACAGCTTCAGAGCCTGGAGCCTGTTTCAGATTCTGTGTGTCCCTCTCTCTCTGTCCCTCCCCCACTCACGCTCTGCCTCTATCTCTCAAAAATAAACATTAAAAAACTTTTTTAAAACTAGAATCTCTCACAAGAGTGCAATTACTTAGAAACCAGTAATTCAACATATCCAGAGTTCAAAGTTGTAATATGGAGGGTAATAATCTTTTAACTCTTTAAATCCTAGCATTTATCAGACTGACAAAATACCCTGAATCTACACTGCCCAAATCCTAACGGAACACAGTGTCCTGCATATGCAAAAGCACTCAATTCACACACTGACTAATCTTCCCTGAAGATTAAGTATGATACCAGTCAGCAAACCTAGAAAATAAGAGTCAAGGATTGGGACCCTCTTCCTCTTGTGAAAGATTTTTTCTTTCTTTTTTTTTTTTTAAGTCCAGTTTGAATGTACTCCTTCAACAGACCTACATCCAGAGAGTTACATATGCACCCACAAACCAAGCTGCTGGACAGGTCTGCAACAGAACTCTGGTTCTGAAACAGTTTACTGAATGACCACTGCTATACCTGTAACCCACCTCTCTAACACAGGTGCGTGTGTGTGTACGTACACACACACACACACACCCCTCTAGAAGCTGAGATCTGGGTACTATACTCTCTGCAGTTAGTTAGCTCTGACTTCTTGGCTTAGAGGTCACTGCTATTTGTGAATCATCACTGTCAAGAGTCCACTGAATGCTAGAACACGGATTCTGATTAATTCTGGTTCCTGAAAAGCTGCCAAAACATTATCCTTGTCTGCTTGGCAGGCACGCCCTACCCCTATACTTCCCTAACTCCACCTTTTTCATAAAATGAAAGTTGAAGCCCATATAATGAATTTTCTGCATTATGGTCAATGCCAAAAGGCTTTTTTGCTTCTTTTTGCACTCTTGAAAATCAGGCATTGATCATTTTATTTGGCAACCTTCCTGGGATGTGGTAGATTCCTAAAAGACTCTTTAAAATTTCTATACACAGATTTGAAAGTAAAAACGCAGAAAAAGTAAGTTCAACTCTATGACTCCTGTATATGGCTGGAATCTGGCTCTAATATCTAGCCCTTTCAGGAATGCTTCAAGAAGATAGCTAGTAACTCTTTGGAAAGAAAGTTTCTTGGAGATTTTACCCCTGAGAATTACTAAAAAGGGAAAATTAGAGACAGAGTATACACAGATCATCTTTACTCTTGGCCTCACCTCTGTTTTTCTATTTTTTTTCTTCTGGAGAAAACTGAGACAAAAACAATTTCATAATCAGTATGTGCATTTCCTTTGCTTAGGGTTTGTTCTCTCCTCATAGGGCTTGATCTTGTGAATCACGAGATCATGACGTAGGCTGAGATCAAGAGTTAGATGCTTAACTGACAGAGTCACCCAGGAGCCCCAAGTTTGTTTTCTTTTCTATACTATTCTTCTACCAGCAAGAGAAATTCCTGCAAGGTCCTCTTTCTTGGACACAGAGGTTGGCCTAGATCTTTTAGGTCATTTCTCTGAACTTTCTCATTGCCTCACGTGACCATATCCTGTTACTAACCTGTTCCATTGCTAAGGCAGCAATTCCAAGCACAGAAGGAGGTAAGTCCCCAGGGAGTCAGTCAGTGTGTGTCTCTCTCTCTCTCTCTCTCCCTCTCTCTCTCTTTCTCTCTCTCAGCTATCAAGGACAGCTGTTTTCTAGAAGTGGTTTCATTTCCTGCTAGGTTATTCAGTGCTTATGGGAGACCAGGAAGAAAAGAAGCTACTAACACTGTACATGAAGCCAAGCCTCCAGTTTTATACTGACAGATCCAGAAAACAAGATCTAAGATGTGTAACTAGGAGACACCCCTGTTGCATTCAGTTTGCCAAATTAAACCCTGCTACAGAATATGTGGAGAGAAGGAACTTAGCTGAACTGATTAGAAAAATAGAACTAATATACAAAGAGCCAACTGACATGTATATGCAGCAAACTGCTCTTACTGCTCAGAGATACTAAGTAGAATTCAGGAGCTCTGTTTGTGTGAGGATGACTTTATTTAGTCAGTTAATTAATTAAAAGAAATTTGGGGGTGGGGAGAAGTGAAGAAATCCACCTATGGGTTTGGAACTATTCAGTTTCCTACTTTGCAACAGAAATCTGAGGAGAAATCACAGAGCAACACAATAATGTTTAATTACAGCTCCAGCTCTACTAATTACCATTTGGTCACATCTATAATCTACATTAAGCCATACTGTATAATAAGCACCTCTGTGATATTCATCTAATAACTGAGGTGGCTTTATGGGATTTCACATTCTACTATTCACTGGAACAAACACAGTTTCATTTACCACTCTCCAGGAGAGGATAAATCAGAAAAGGACTTTTTTGCCACCTCTCCCATATTCCTAGGATACAAGAGCAGGAATTGTCAGGAGACTGGGGAAAGGAGAGAAAATTAAGTAACAGGAATATAAAAAGTTAAAGTCGTTAAATACCTTAATAGCTACAACAACAATAAAAGCTGGGCCAATTCTTAGTCTCTGAAATGCTAAGGAGTGCCAACCTGGCTCCCGGACTCCATGAATGGGGACATAAACAAGACAAAATTAAAACTTGAAAAGAGAGGATTTGAAGTTGGAGATATCTGAAGTTTCCCAACAGTTCATGTCCTTTACCTTTTAATGATACTTCTTTTCAATTCACTTTTAGATATTAGTCTTAATAGCACCTACTAGAGATCTAAGTGCTAATAGGCAGGTGACCCAGAAATGAGGACTGGAGAGAATAAAGAAAGGCCAGAGCCATTAATCTCCCCACAAGAAGTAATTATACACTGCCTTCAGCTGCCTCCCACACAAGAGAGGCACTGATGGCAGAAAAATTTCAAGGCTGCAATATAATTTTGGGGGTAGGAAATGCAGCGAAGAAATATTTGGGACAGATTCTTCCCTCTCTCCTTCTCAGGAGTCTGATATCTTCACATTCACAGTCAAAAGGCAGAAAGGAAGTCTACCAATAACTGCAGTAACTCTAAGAAAATTGCTTTATCCAAGAATGAAAGATAATTGGAGATAATGGCTAGATAAGTGTTCAGATTTATTCAGAATGATCGGATAAGATTATGTACAATCAAATATTTTTTTAAGTTTATTTATTTTGAGAAAGAGTGCGTGGGGGAAAGGGCAGAGAGAGGGAGAATCCCAAGCAGGCTCCACTTTGTCAGCAAGAGCCCAATTGCAGGGCTCAAACTTATGAAACTGTGAGATCATGACCCGAGCCAAAATCAACAGTTGGACGCCTAACTGACCGAGCCACCCAGGTGCCCCTGCCATCAAATATACCAGATTTTGTATTAATAACATGCTCTTTTTCCTTGATAATTCCAAAGGTCTTTCAAGATTTTACAGTGACTCAGCATCAGCAATACTAACAGTAATATAGGTTCCTGATTCATAAATAAACATGTAAGTACTGCCTCTAATAATATTTGATCTGCTCACAAAATTTTTACTGTGGGTTATTAAAAAGAACAGGTATTTATTTAAAATCCTATTTATGAATTTATTATGTTGTTTCTCAAATTAAAATACAAAGGAAAAAATCCTCAGTTATTTGAATTGCCTCCTGTTGACTGAGATTGAGATAAAATAAATTTAATGTATTTTTTAAAAAATAATTAAGGTTTATCTTTGCTTATCCTGAAAGTTCAGTAATTGCTTATTTTCAAGAGCCCGATGGGTCGAAACCACAGAGCAACTGGGGCGCCTGGGTGGCTTGGTCGGTTAAGCATCCGACTTCGGCTCAGGTCATGATCTCACGGTCCGTGAGTTCGAGCCCCGCGTCGGGCTCTGTGCTGACCGCTCAGAGCCTGGAGCCTGTTTCAGATTCTGTGTCTCCCTCTCTCTCTGCCCCTCCCCTGTTCATGCTCTGTCTCTCTCTGTCTCAAAAATAAATAAACGTTAAAAAAAAAAAAAAAAAAAGAAACCACTGAGCAACTGAATTCTCCCTTTTCACAAAGCTCTTGACACAATGCAATAGAATATTCCATGTAAATCACGACACAATACAACATTTAAGTGTTAGTGAAGGAGGAAATCACTTCCTTTTCCAACACTCTTTGAACCTGCCTCTTGGAAGGAAGGAAGGAAGGAAGGAAGGAAGGGAGGGAGGGAGGGAGGGAATGAAAGAAAGAAAGAAAGAAAGAAAGAAAGAAAGAAAGAAAGAAAGAAAGAAAGAAAGAAAGAAAGAAAGAAAGAAAGAAAGAAAGAAAGAAAGAAAGAAAGAAAGAAAGAAAGAAAGAAAGGAAGGAAGGAAGGAAGGAAGGAAGGAGGGGAGCCTGGGTGGCCCAGTCGGTTAAGCATCCGACTTCGGCTCAGGTCATGATCTCACGGTCCGTGAGTTCGAGCCCCGCGTCGGGCTCTGTGCTGACTGCTCAGAGCCTGGAGCCTGTTTCAGATTCTGTGTCTCCCTGTCTCTCTGACCCTCCCCCATTCATGCTCTGTCTCTCTCTGTCTCAAAAATAAATAAACGTTAAAAAAGAAAGAAAGAAAGAGAAAGAAAAAGAAAGGGAAAGAAAAAGAAAGGAAAAGAAAAGAAGAGGCTGCAGGTCTGCTGAACTCCTAGATTCCACATAAGCTTGCCTTGAAAAAGAATTTGTTTGTAACTCTGGTTAATTTCTTTTTTATTTCTCTTAAATATGTTTTTTTAACGTTTTATTTATTTTTGAGACAGAGAGAGACAGAGCATGAACGGGGGAGGGGGAGAGAGAGGGGGAGACACAGAATGGAAGCAGGCTCCAGGCTCTGAGCCATCAGCCCAGAGCCCGAGGTGGGGCTCGAACTCACGGACCGCGAGATCGTGACCTGAGCTGAAGTCAGACGCTCAACCGACTGAGCCACCCAGGCGCCCCTAATTTCTAAGACATCCTGTAGCAGAAGGCAAGGAGGAAAAAAGAGAAAAAGAAAGACACAGTAGCTGGCACCATAACCAGACATCAAACAATTCTTTGAAGGTAGGTATTCTGTTATTCACAGAAGACTTACTTTAGCACTCAATTTTAACCAATCAGCACCTGGTCAAGGTCAGCAGTGGAGACTGTTGGAGTTTGTAGTAGAAAATGCAAGTGCAAGTGAACATATAATTTGAAGACTGTAAGACTAGCCACAGGGAGCTCTCCTGCAACCATCACAATAGAGTCTCAGGCTCAAACCCATAAGATTTCTTCCGGTAAAGAGGGAAGAGCAGATCAAATGATCCTAATATTCAATCCTGTCTAAATTCTGTGTGTGGGAATGGATATATTATGCTGGAAATGTAACAAAGAAAAAAAATCTCATAAATGAAGTCAATGCATAACACAGATCACATGGTAGTGTCCCATTCCTCTGGCAAAGGCTTTTGCTGAAAGAAGCATCTATTCTGCTCTTCTAAGTCTTCTCACTCTACAATCTCCTGCCTGCTTGAAATTCACCACATTTTCCTTCAGCAAAGCTATTAACTTTGCAGCTGATGAGTGATGATAGCCACCTAAGTACTAGCTCTGAAATGACTTTTTTTTTCTACAGAAGGTTGATGATCCCTCCCATTCCTGTACTGTTCCAAGGGAAGCATGAGAATTAGCTTTTCAAGAATAAAGAATGAGAAAAATTCATTCTTTGGCTGCAACTACTTCCTCTCCTGAACACAATTCTTACCTCCTTTCACATACTCATTTCCTAAAAAGTCAGGGCTGGAGCTTGTCATCTCTACTCCATTCTCTTACCCCCATAGGATAGAAAAGCAAATGAGCAAATAAACAAACAAAAAACAACCCACAGACCAAATAAGGTGAATACAACAGAAGCTAAAGCCTTTTTCTGGATCATTCAGAATCACAGATGTCAGCAGAAAAATCTCAATTTAACCTGTTTCATGGATGGGGCAAACTGTACTAAAGAACCTAATCATCATTCATATTGACAGTCCTAGGAGAAAACATGAGAATTCTAAATTGAGACATCACAAACCATATCTTGTTCTGTAGTAGCTTGGGAAGGAGAAATGAGAATGATTCTTCCTGCTTCAAGCCAGCTGTTCTTAAACATTTTGGTCTTGGGAAACCTTTAGAGTCTTAAAAACTGAGAACCTTACAGAGCTTTTATTTATGTAGGCTTTATCAATTGATATATACTGTATTAGAAATTAAAAGTGAACCGGGCGCCTGGGTGGCTCAGGTGGTTAAGCGTCTGACTTCAGCTCAGGTCATGATCTCACAGTCCATGAGTTTGAGCCCCGCGTCAGGCTCTGTGCTGACAGCTCAGAGCCTGGAGCCTGCTTCAGATTCTGTGTCTCCCTCTCTCTGCCCCTCCCTGTCTTACACTGCCTCTCTCTCTCAAAAATAAACATTAAACATTTTTTTTTAAAAAGTGAAAGATTTAACATGTACTAATTAACTTATTTTAAACAACTAATGATTTCAAAATGACAAAAGTGACACATAAGAACAGATTAGTAGTGGCCAGAAGGAAGGGTTGGTGGCATGTAGAAGAGAGTTGAGTATGGCTAGGAAGGACAACACAAAGGATTCTTATAGTGATGGAGATGTTCTGTATTTTGTGTGGTAAATACCCAAGCTTACACATAATAAAATCGCATGGAACTTAATACACACACACACACACACACACACACACACACACACACACACACACAGAAAAATATACAAGTGAACACATGTAAGATGGGGAAATCTTAACAAGATAGGGAGATTCCTGTTGTGATATTGTACAATAGCTCTGCAAGGTGTTACCATTGGGGGAAACTAGGTAAAGGCTACATGAGATCTCTCTGCATTATTTATTACAACTATTAATTATCTCAAAACAAAAAGATTAACAAAAAATTGCAGATCCCAAAGAACTCTGATATGGAATATATCTATTGATAGATGTACGAATATATATAACATTTTAAATAAAAATAGCTGTAATTTTTCAAAAGAAAGGGATAGAAAGAGCAGTGGCGTTGATTTACATTTTGCAAATCTCTTCAATGGCTGGTTTAAGACAGCTAGACTCTCATGCCTGTTTTTGCATTCAATCTGCTGATAAAATGTGTTGAACTACATAAAGAAAACTGGCCTCACAAAGATTTCATATATGTATCCTTTTCAGACCATTGTGGCTGTTCTTTGATATGACACCAAAACTGAACAAATGATAGTTCTTAAAGGTTAGTGGCAATGTGGAATCTGAAACTATATCGTTGAACCTTTTGTACTCTGTTACATTACAATCCACTGGTCTGTCTAGGACTTTGAATGCTTCTCTTACCCATGCATGATTTTTAACATCATATATTAGTCATTTGGAAAATATTGGTTCAATGAGTTATACAGCTCTTTCAAACACTGACACATTCTATTAATATAAAGAAGTCATATTTGTTGATACTGCCTCTGAGCTCATCAGAAAACCTTTTAAGTATTGGCAGGCTGTCAAACGGATGGGGGGCAGATACAAATTTCGCAAAATTATAATGTTTGCTGGAAAGCTCATATTTTATCATTAATAACAAAGAGTGTCAATTGTCTTCCTTGGAGTCAACAGGCTTATTTCATTTATTTTTAAGAAAATGTCTGCTAAATACCCAACTCTGAATACCTGTACTGTCAGTTGTTCTTTCAGGTAAAAACGACATTCCACACACACACACACAAAACCAGGCTAGGTCAGCTTGCAACTCAGTTGCAATTGCTTTACATGTACTATCCATTTTGTCACATAGAATACAAAAGGACATGGGCACTTTGGTGGCTGTTGAGTCAGTCTGTTGAGTGTCCGACTTCGGCTCAGGTCATGATCTCATGGCTCATGGATTCAAGCCCCACATAAGGCTCTGTGATGACAGCTCAGAGCCTTTAGCTTGCCTGGGATTCTGTGTCTCCCTCTCTCTCTGCCCCTCCCGTGCTTGCACTCTGTCTCTCTCTCCTTCAAAAATAAACACTAAAAAAAATAACAACAAAAAAACCCCAAAAGGACATGTACTCAAAAGGCGAGATACAATTAATATACAATACATATAAAGAGTTTTTTTTAACGTTTGTATATTTTTGAGAGAAAGAGAGACAGCAGGTGTGCAAGCAGGTGAGGGGCAGACAGAAAAGGAGACAGAGAATCCCAAGGAGGCTCCACTCTTGTCAGTGCAAAGCCTAATACGGGGCTTGATCTCACAAACTGTGAGATCATGACCTGAGCTGAAATCAAGAGTTGGATGCCTAGTGGGGGCCTGGGTGGCTCAGTCAGATGTCAGTCAGTCGGACATCGAGTGTCCGACTCTCGATTTTGGCTCTGGTCATAATCTCACTGTTTGTGAGATTGAGCCCCATGTCGGGCTCTGTCTGACACACTGAGATCCCCTCTCCATCTCTCTGCCCCTCCCTTGCTCATGCTGTCTCTCTCTTTCAAATTTCATTTATTAGCACAATGCTCTGAAGGCCCCATTCATGTTGTCACAAATGACAAGATTTCCCCCCACTGTTTTTTAATGGCTGATTTTTTTGTTTTTTTAAGTATAGTTGACCCATGAAAATAGCAAGATTTAATTACTTTTTGTGGCTGAGTAACATCCCATTGTATATACCCCATGTCTTCTTTATCCATTCCTCCACTGATGGACTCTTACATTGTTTCCATATCTTGACCACTGTAAAAAATGTTGCAATAAACATGGGGGTACAGGGGCGCCTGGGTGGCGCAGTCGGTTAAGCGTCCGACTTCAGCCAGGTCACAATCTCGCGGTCCGTGAGTTCGAGCCCCGCGTCGGGCTCTGGGCTGATGGCTCAGAGCCTGGAGCCTGTTTCCGATTCTGTGTCTCCCTCTCTCTCTGCCCCTCCACCGTTCGTGCTCTGTCTCTCTCTGTCCCAAAAATAAATAAATGTTGGAAAAAAAAAAAAAAAAAAAAAACAAAAAACATGGGGGTACATACATCTTTTAGTGATTTTGTTTTCTTCAGATAAATACTTAGAAGTGAAATCGCTGGATCACGTAGTAGTTCTATTTTTATTTTTTTGAGAAACCTCCATACTGTTTTGCATAGTGGCTCCACCAGTTTACTTCTTTCCCAACAGCAGTGAACTTTTTCCCACTTTCTAACCAGTATTTGTTATTCCTTGTTGTTTTGGTAATAGCGATTTTTTTTTTTTAATTTTTTTTTTTTCAACATTTATTTATTTTTGGGACAGAGAGAGACAGAGCATGAACGGGGGACGGGCAGAGAGAGAGGGAGACACAGAATCCGAAACAGGCTCCAGGCTCTGAGCTGTCAGCCCAGAGCCCGACGCGGGGCTCGAACTCACGGACCGCGAGATCGTGACCTGGCTGAAGTCGGACGCTTAACCGACTGCGCCACCCAGGCGCCCCTGGTAATAGCGATTTTAATAGGTGTGAAAGCTCATTGTGGCTTTGATTTGTATTTCCCTGATGATTAATGATGTTGAACATCTTTTTATATACCTTTGCCCTTTTGTACGTCTTTGGGAAAATGTCTATTCAGATCTTCTGCCTAGTTTTTCAACTTTTTTTTTTTTTTTCTGTTGAGTGGCTTGAGTTCTTCATATATTTTGGGTATAAACCCCCATCAGATATATATGCTTTGCAAATATTTTCTCCCATTCGGCAGATTGTCTTTCATTTTGTTGATGGTTTCCTTTGCTGTGCGTGCAGAAGCTTTATGTTTTGATGTAGTCCCATTTGTTTATTTTTCTTTTTGTTGCTTTTGCTTCTGGTGTCAGATTAAAAAAATCATTGCCAAGACTATGTCAAGGAGCTTACCATGTATGTTATCATCTAGGAGTTTTACGGCTTCAGGTTTTACATTCAAGTCTTTAATCCATTTGGGGTTAATTTTTATGTATGTTGTAAGATGGTGGTCAAGTTTCATTCCTTTACACGTGGCTGTCCAGTTTTCCCAATACTGTTTAATGAAGAGACTGTCCTTTCTCTACTGCATATTCTTGGCTCCTTTGTCATATATTAATTGCCTGTATATGCTTGGGTTTATTTCTGAGCTCTCTATTCTGTTCCACCGATTTAATGTTTCTGTGCCAATACCATTCTGTTTTAATTACTGTAGCTCTGTAATAGAATTTAAAATCAGGGAGAATGAGGGGCACCTGAGTGGCTTGGTCAGTTAAGCATCTGATTTTGGCTCAGGTCATGATCTGATGGTTCGTGAGTTCAAGCTCCGCACTGGGCTCTTTGCTGACAGCTTGGAGTTGGCTTCATATTCTGTGTCTCCCTCTCTCTCTGCTCCTCCCCTGCTCACACCATCTCTCTCTCTCTGTCTCCTCTCTCTCTCAAAAATAAACATTAAAAATTTAAAAAAAAAATCAGAGCAGGATGCCTCCAGCTTTGTTCTTATTTCTCAAGATCGTTCTGGCTGTTTGGGGTCTTTTGTGGTTCCATACAAATTTTATTATTCTAATTCTGTGAAAAATGCCATTGGAATTTTGACAGTGACTGCACTGAATCTGTAGACTGCACTGGGTAGTATGGATACTTTAATGATCCTGATTCTTCCAATCTATGAACATGAAATACCTTTCCATTTATGTTGTCTTTAATTTCTTTCATTAATGTCTTGTGGTTTTCAGTATACAAGTCTCTCGTCTCCTTTGTTAAATTTAGCCCTAATTCATTCTTTTTGATCCAACTGTAAATGGAATTTTCTTAAATTTCTTTCTGATATTTTGTTATTAGTGTATAGAAATGCACTAGGTTTTTGTACTGATTTTGTATCCTGCAACTTCAGTGAATTCATTTATTAGTTCCAATAGTTGAAAATAAAATTTTTTTAATGTTTATTTATTTTTGACAGAGAGAGAGAGCGAGCATGAATGGGGAGGGGCAGAGAGAAAGGGAGACATAGAATCTGAAATAGGCTCCAGGCTATGAGCTGTCAGCACAGAGCCCGATGTGGGGTTCGAACTCACGGACAGTGAGATCATGACCTGAGCTGAAGTTGGACGCTCAACTGACTGGCCACCCAGGCGCCCCTCCAATAGTTTTTTTAATGGAGTCTTTGGGGTCTTCTATAGATATCATGTCATTTGTAAATAGAGACAGTTTTACTTCCTCCTTTCCAATTTGTATGTCTTTTATTTCTTTTTTTTTTTTTTACATAATTGCTCTGGCTAGGGTATCCTATACCATGTTGAATAAAGAGGCAAGAGTGGGCACCCTTGTCTTGTTCCTGATCTTAAGGGAAAAGATGAAAGCTTTTCACCACTGAGTAAGATGTTAGCTCTGAGCTTGGCATACATTTATTATGTTGAGGTATGTTCCCTCTACACACACTTTGTTGAGAGTTTTTGTCATGAGTGGATGCTGAATTTTGTCAAATGCTTTTTCTGCATCTACTGAGATGATCATATAATTTTTACCCTTCTTTTTGTTAATGTGTTGTGTAACACTGACTGATTTGCAGATGCTGAAATATCTTTGCATTCCTGGAATAAATCCCACTTGATATGGTGTATGATACTTTTGAACTGAATTTGGTTTGCTAATATTTAAACATTTTTTAAAAATGTTTACTTATTTTTGAAAGAGAGAGAGAGACAGAGATGGAGACAGAAAGTGAGGGGGTAGGGGCAGACAGAGAAAGAGACACAGAATCTGAAGGAGGCTCCAGGCTCTGAGCTGTTAGCACAGAGCCCGATGTGAGGCTAGAACTCATGGAATGTGAGATATTGACCTGAGCTGAAGTAGGACGCTCAACCGACTGAGCCACCCAGGTACCCCAGTTTGCTACTATTTTGTTGCTAATTTTTGTACGTGTGGTCATCAAGGATAATGGCTCATAATTTTCTTTTCTTGGAGCATCCTTGTCTATTTTGGTGTCAAGGTAATGCTGGCCTCATAAAATGAGTTTGAAAGAGTTCCATCCTCTTCTACATATAGTTAAAGTAGTGGATTAATCATATATAAAGCTAGTGTAAAGGCTAAATGATGAAAGTAGGAAAAGTAACTATGATTACAATAATTAGTAATAATAATTAGTAGGGATACACAATAATTAGTAGGGATACACAAGATAAAAAGATGTAAAATATGACATCAATAACAAAACCTGGGTAAGGGGAAAATAAAAATATTAAGCATTAGAATGGAATCAAACTTAAGTTGTTACCAACTATAATAGGCTGCTATAGATATAGGTTGTTATATGTAGAACTCATGGTAGCCTCTAAACAAAACCTGTAGTAAGCACACAAAAGAGAAAGAGAAAGCAATATAAGCACAGTACTAAAGAAAGTCATCAAACGACAAAGGAAAGAGCAACAGAAATGAATAGAGAGGAAGTACAGTTAGAGCCACAAAACAATTAACAAAATGGCAATATGTATCTATCAATAATTACTGTATTTTAAATTATATTCATTCATTCATTCATTCATTCATTCATTCATTCAATTTAAAATGTTTTTTTATTTATTACACATGAGCTGGGGAGGGGCAGAGAGAGAGGGAGAGAGAGAATTCCAAGAAGACCCTACACTGTTAGCATAAAGCCTGACTCGGAGCTCGATCTCATCAACCGTGAGATCATGACCTGAGTCAAAATCAGTTGGATGCTTAACCAACTGAGCCACACAGGCGCCCCTATTTATTTTTTTAATTGAAGTATAGTTGACATACAATGGTATTACTTATAAAGTATCAATAATTACTTTAAATGTAAGAAGACTAAACTTTCCAGTCAAGAGAAACAGAGCAGCTGGGGCACCTGGGTGGCTAAGTTGGTTGAGTGTCTGATTTTGGCTCAGGTCATGATCTCGTGGTTTGTGAGTTCAAGCCCCGCATGGGGCTCTGTGCTGACAGCTCAGAGCCTGGAGCCTGCTTCAGATTCTGTCTCCCTCTCTCTCTGCTCCATTCACTGCTTGTTCTCTCCCTCTCAAAAGCAAATAAACATTAAAAAGAAAAAAAAAAGGAGGAAACAGAGCAGCTGAATGGATGAAAAAACAAGACCCATCTATATGCTACCTATAAGGATATTCACTTTAGATGTAAGAACACACAGAGATTTAAAGTGAAGGGTTGAAAAAAGAAACACTATGCAAATGGAAACCAAAAGAAAGCTGGAGTGGCTATATTTATACCAGATAAAACAGACTTTTTTTAAAACATTTATTCAACTTTCAGAGACAGAGCACTGGGTGGCTTAGTCGGTTAAGCTTCTGACTTCGGGTCAGGTCATGATCTTGCGGTTCGGTTAGTGAGTTCAAGCCCCAGGAGTTCGAGCTGAACCGACAGCTTAGAGCATGGAGCCTGCTTCAGATTCTCTGTCTCCTTCTCTCTCTGCCCCTACCCCACTCACACCCTGTCTCTCAAAAATAAACACTAAAAAAAAATTTTTTTTAAAGTCGCATACTCTTCCAGCTGAGCCAGCCAGGCACCCCAAGAAATAAAAGTCTTATAACAACTAGAAACTAGAAAGTAGAAGGAATTAGAAAAAGAAGAACAAATGAAGTTCAAAGTTAGTTGAAGGGAGGATATAACAAAGATTAGAGCAGAAATAAATAAAATAAAGACTCAAAAGACAGTAAAGAGGACCTAGGAAATGAAGAGGTGGTTCTTTGAAAAGATAAGCAAAACTGACAAGACTTTAGCTAGACTCATGGGGGGGGGGGCGTGGTAGAGAAAGAACTCAGATAAAATCAGAAATGCAAGAGGACATGTTACAACTGACATCACAGAAATACAAAAGGTCATAAGACATCACTAAGAGTAATTATATGCCAACAAATTGGATGACCTAAATTCCTAGAAACATACAACCTATCAAGACTCAACCATGATGAAGTAAAAAGTACAAACTAATTACTACTAAGGAGATTGAATCAATAATCAAAAACCTCCAGATGAATAAAAGTTCAGGATCATATAGCTTCAATGGTGACTTCTACCAAACATTCAAAGGAGATTAATATCAATCCTTCTCAAACTTTTCCAAAATTTTTATCTTTTTTTTTAAACATTTACTTATTTTTGAGAGAGAGAGAGTGAGAGAGAGAGAGCGCGCACACAAGCAAGAGAGGGGCAGAGAGAAAGGGCAACAGAGGATCTAAAGTAGGCTCCATGCTGACAAAGAGAGCCTGATGCACAACTCGAACTCGCAAATGGTGAGATCATGACCTGAGCCAAAGTCGGACGTTTAACCGACTGAGTTACCCAGGTGCCCCCCCCCCCCACCAAATTTTTATCTTTTACTGTGAGGTCATAGCAGTGAAGAATGTGAGGGCTATTAGTACAATCTGGTGCCACTTATCTGATTTGTGCCAAGATACTAGCCATTTTACCCACCACTGCTTTTGCATTATCAGTGCAAATGTCAACAGAGAGAAAAGCGCAAATAATGTCTTACTATTATTATGAAAATAGTTCTGATCTAGGAGAACCTCTGAGAAACTCTCACACGTATCTAGGGGTCTGAGAATCACATTTTGAGAACAAATCATCATGTTCTGGGATTGAAGAAGTCATCAGCTTCTCCAGAACCATATGTCCATATGATCCCTGAAGATTCTGTTAACAAGGAAGTTGAGGGACATTGCCTCTTCAGTGGGCAAACAAGAGCGTCTTCCACAACAGGGCCGTTTGGAAGTAACGGTGGAGGAAAAAGAGACACGAGCCAGGGAAAATTATTAGCAGGAGGTGAGTAGGAAAGACTGCTCTTAGGATCAAGGATTTTGTAAGTAAGGGATGCTTACAAGTTAGGTAATAATAAATTTCAGCAGTTGGGCAATGAGTGTTTTAAGCATTTGGGAGAATGAAGAGCTCACTTAATGGTTTAGTAAATGGACAAATGAATGACGATCATTACTGATAAAACTGACCTTACCATTGTGGGAAGAGGGAAAATCAGTCTCTCTAGCACCTATTTGTTTTCAAATTGCCACGGATAAGACCTCTCTGAAAATATAGCTTAGTAGTTCAGAAGTTAAACATACCATCGTCTAAAAGAAATTTTCAAACGGTTCCTCAATTAACCAGGAACCATAATTTCTTACAGAAGTCTTCCTTGTCCATGCTATTTCAACTAAAGGCCTTACAGAGATAAACTTCAAAGTGGTACAAAGGGTATTGTGCAGTACAGATTAACTCCTGATTATGGACACGTTAGCACTGTTGAACCAAGCAGGAAATGACCATCTGCTAAGATAGGCTTCATTGCCCAAGTGTCTCCTGGGTAATTTCGTGTCCTAGAGGGTCACAGAATGCCAATGATTTGGTATAACAATGGGTAATTCTGATGAGACATCATTTGTTCTATAGAAAGCACCATAAGCAGCAAAGCTGATTTGGGTTCCTAGAGAGCCTGTGTATACTATAGCACCTCACTTTCTATCAGGTATGTGTTCCCAAAAGAATGTGCACAGAAAAATCATAGCATAGTGTGGAAGAATTTTAAAGATCATCGAACTAACCACTCAAGGGTGAAATATTTCCCATTAGGGTAGTCATAAAAACCTCATTTGAACTCCATCCCTACCTACCTATATGGGTGGAGAAAATAACCCCATACTTTACTGAGGTGGTTTAAAAGATTAAATTCTTCTTTAATAGGTTAAGGACCTAGCAATGTACCTATAGTATTTTGGCAATCTTGAATGATACCCATTATTAGTTATTCTAATAGTCAAGTCACTCTTGGAAGCTCATACTGAAATTAACATTCATGAAAACTCTCTAGATCCGGGTGCTTGGGTGGCTTGGCTTAGTTGGTTAAGTGTCTTACTCTTGATCTCTGCTCGGGTCACGATCTCATGGTTTTTGAGTTCGAGCTCGCATTGGGCTCTGAGCAGACAGTGCCAAGACTGCTTGGGATTCTCTCCCTCTCTCTGCTCCTGCCCTGCTCACATGCTATCTCTCTCAAAATAAATTAGAAAATTAACAACAACGGCAACAACAACAACAAACAACTCCCTAGATCTTTTCTACTCAAACTGAAAAGATTCTCTTTCATCCCTGACTCCCAGTTTCCTTTCCAAGAAGCAACCAACATAATGCATATGTATTTGCTTGCTTATATGTACCTTTATTCTTTTTAAGCAAATGACAGTGTACTATATATACGGTTTTATACCTTATTTGTTCATGTAACAAAAATGTAGATAATGATTTAAAATTTTAAATGCTCATCTTCCTAAAAGACATACTGGTTGATATCTCAGCTCTATTATTTAATAGCTGGGAGGTCACAGACACATTATGCAATCTTTCTGATTCTACTTCATTCTGTAAAATAAAAACATAATGAGTGCCTATATTTCATAGGGCCACTGTAGCAATTAACTGAATATAAAGTGCTTAGTATACAATGCCCCAAACACAGCAAAAGTTCAATAAATATTAGCTGCTGCTGCTGATAGTAATAATAACAATATCTTGTTAATTTAATTCCGCCTTTCAGTCTCTTATAACATTGTCAATCTCTCAGACATTCAGAACTTATGCTCTCCATTTGTAGTGGTTTGTGATAGTACAATTTTGGCTTTTCATCATGCTTTCCCTTCCTTCTTCTTCTGGTAGAGGAATTTCTCTTTCCTGTGAAAAACCTGGAACAACCTAATTCCAGTACAGGAGTGGGCCCAACTCTACACAAAATACATGAAATAGGTTCTTCAAAGGCCATAGAGATTCTTCCTCTGATCTCTTAGGCTGGAAGGACTAATTAAAATTGGGGCTGCTAATAACCATTCTTCCGAATAGATGACAAAGACTTGACTAAGAATAAAGCCAATTCAGGGGAAAGGAGAATAGGGAAAGGAGCAAAGACAGAATCCCGATGACATTATTTGAGCTCCTGCTGGAAACTAATCAACTCTGTCTGTGGGAACATATAAATTCCTTGTTTGCTTAAACTAGCTTGAGCAAGGTATCCATCACAACTGAAAAAATCCAGATCACTATATACTACCCAAAGATTTATATGCCTAGTTTATATTAAGTCAGGCAAGTTATGCAAAAAATGTTGAATAAAAGTAGCCCAAAGGCAGAGTCTTGTGGTGCACCACCTTCACCTAGCTGACAAACATCTAGTAATCAATACTCTTTAAATATAGCCCTTTAGCCAGCTATAAAGTCACCCAGCTGTATCGCCATCCAATTCACATTTCATCAACACGTCATCAAGAATATCATGAAAGGCTTTTTCAAATACCCAGAAGAAATCCAGGCATTCCAATCTACCTACCCAACAATTGTACTGGGAACACAGAGAGAGAAAGAAAGTTTATAGTACCTTGGTTAAGGACTTAAATGGTTTCTAATAAGCAAAAGTTTTCTGGATTCCCTTCTTCATTCAGAAATATCAAATACTTAACATGGTATAAGCACTGTATTATGGCAAGTGATAAATCTAATATGATCCCTGTCCCTAGATCTGGTGGGGTAAACAAATGTGAACAAATAATTAAATCAATGCCATTAACGATGCAAAAAGTTAATACCATTGTTGGTGGGACAGAATTAGGAAACAAATTAAATTCTGGACATGAGTTTTAAGTAGGCAGTTAGATATGCAGGACTGGAACTGAGAAGAAAGTTCAGGACAGTAGTTAATAGAAGCCATGAGCTTGCTTGGGTGAGAGAGCCCAAGCATACAGGATAGAGAGGAAAAAAAAAAAGAAGAAGGCTCGAGAGAGAAAATAAGGAGTATCATCATTTAAAGGATTAAATCCAGAAGAAAAGACCACAAAGAACCTGAAAATTATAATAATCATGATGACAGAGGTAAACTTTAATTTACTTCTTGCTACATGTGTGCCACATACTTTTCAAAGCATTTTATATGTATTCCTCAAAACCATCTGCTGTAGTAATATAGTAACTTTTATTTATTTTTATTTAACAAATCATCCTCAGGCTTTTTTTTTTTTAATATTGAGAGAGAGAGAAAGATCACATGCATGCGTGTGCACACACACAGTGGAGGGGGAGATAGAGAAGGAGAAAGAATCCCAACCAGGCTCCACTCTGTCAGTGCAGAGCCAGACGTGTGGGGTTAAGCATCTGACTCTTGATTTCAGCTGAGGTCATGATCTCACGGTTCATGGGTTCAAGCCCCATGCGGAGCTCCATGTTCACAGTGTGGAACCTGCTTGGGATTCTCTCCCTCTCCCTCTCTCTGCTTCTCCCCTGCTCATGTGCATGTACTCTCTTCTTTCTCTCTCAAAATAAATAAACCTAAAAAAAGTTAAAAATTAAAAAAAATAAAATTTATTTTTATTTAAGTATAATTAACATAAAGTGTTATATTAGTTTCAGATGTACAATATAGTGATTCAGTAATTCTCTATATTACTCAGTGCTCATCATGATAAGTGTACTCTTAATCCCCTTCACCTATTTTACCCATTCCCCCACCACCTCTCCTCTAGCAACCACCAATTTGTTCTCTGTATTTAAGAGTCTGTTTTTTTGCCTTTTTCTTTATTTTGTTTCTTAAATTCCACACGAGGGAACATATTTTCTTTCTCTGACTTATTTAGTGTAACATCCTCTAGGTCTATTTTTATTGTCACAAATGGCAAGATTTCATGGCTGAGTACTATTCCATTGTAGATATGTATGTCACTTCTTTATCCATTCAGTTCTCAGTGGACACATGGACTGCTTCTATATCTTGGCTATTGTAAATAACGCTGCACTAAACATATGGGTGCATATATGTCTTGGAATTCAAGTGTTTTCATTTTCCCCATAAATACCCAGTAGTAGGATTACTGGATTATATAGTAATTATATTTAAAAAAATTTTTTTATTACATTTATTTTTGAGACGCAGAGATACACAGAGTGCAAGTCGGAAAGGGGCAGAGAGAGAGGGAGACAAAGAATATGAAGTAGGCTCCAGGCTCCGAGCTGTCAGCACAGAGCCCGATATGGGGATCGAACACATGAACTGTGAGATCATGACCTGAGCCAAAGTCAGATGCCCAACCAACTGAGCCACCCAGGCACCCCAATAGTAATTCTATTTTTAATTTTTTGAGGAAACTCCATACTGTTTACTACAGGGGCTGTACCAGTTTGCATTCTCACCAAAAGTGCATGAGGGTTTTTTTTTTCCCCTACATCCTCACTAACATCTGTTGTTTCTTGTGTTTTTAATTTTAGCCATTCTGACAGGTGTAAAGTATTATCTCATTGTGGTTTTAATAACATCTACTTTTAATTTTAATTTTTTAATGTTTATTATTTATTTTTTGAGAGAGAGACAGAGCGCATGCGCAGGTGAGGGGCAGAGAGAGAGGGAGACACAGAATTCGAAATAGGCTCCAGGCTCTGAGCTGTCAGCACAAGCTGGACGCAGGGCTCGGACTCACGAATGGCAAGATCATGACCTGAACCGAAGTCGAACGCTTAACCGACTGAGCCACCCAGGTGCCCCGGTAGTATCTTCTTTCAAAGATAACTATACTAAGGCTAAACAGGTTAGGTTTGGCCAAGGTGATACAGCTACTAAGTGATAAAACTGGGATTCAAACTTGGGCAAGTTGGCTCCAGAACCTATATAGTAATAAAGAAGTGAGAATCAAAACCAAATGGTGTCACCAAAAGTCAAGGGAAAAAGGAGAATGAGCTATTGTCAAATAATCTTAGCAAGAAGTTGAAATTGCAGGAAAGGGTAAGGCACAGAAGTTAAACTGACTGTGCTGGGTAAAGAAAAGCACGAAGTGGTGAAGGGAAGATAATTAGA
Source organism: Puma concolor (assembly GCF_028749965.1). Taxonomy (NCBI): domain Eukaryota; kingdom Metazoa; phylum Chordata; class Mammalia; order Carnivora; family Felidae; genus Puma; species Puma concolor. Next base: position 108,672,949 of record NC_141672.1, on the reverse strand, counting down.
ATTTATTACGAGTCTACTGTGTGCCAGGAGTTCTACATATGTTATCTCATTAAATCTCCTAATATCCCTATGAAGTAGATGGTAGTTTTGTTTGATAGAAAAGAAACAGAGCCCTGGGAAGGTTAATTGATTTGTCTGTAATTACTCAGTTATTAAGTGGCAGGGCCAGGATTTTAACCAAGGTATGTCTGACTCTGAAACTTAAACTCTTCCCCTTTATATCATATTACTCCAGAAAAGCTTAGGCATGATCAGGAAGGAGAGTGCAAGTAGCTCACACTATCTATTTACATTTTGCTCTAGGATTTTGCTAAAGATCAACGTAAGTTTAAGGATCCATAATTCTGAAAACTTGGACATTTGCCTGTCCAGTGTTCTCCTTCTGGTTCTCTCCCATTTGCCAGGATTCCCTAGACCACAGGATCTCTGACTCCACATGCAAACTTTTTCAATATTTTCCAATATGATTAATTTGATTTAGACACCTGAACTCCATCAAAACTCAAGATATTTGTCAAAGAGGAAAGAGGGTACTTGCTATTTTGTAGTCCTCTGGTAAAACAAACTTATCTTTTGTAAGAAGAACAAAAGTTGTTCAAGAGTTTTAATCTATTTTTGGATCTGGGTTTGCACGTTAGTTTTGGTAAATCCTTAGTTTCATATTTTGATTTTGCTTAAAGTTGCATAATATGGTTCTGTTTTCAGTATAAATATCCTCTGAAGTGGGACTGAAACATCTGTCACAAAACAGTCAAGTCTTGCTAAACTATATTTCATTTTTTAACAATTACTCCTTAGCTCAGTTCTTCTAAAAATGACCAACAAACCCCCAAATACTAAATACCAACACTATATGAAATTTAGAATTTTGTATAACATACTTAACATATGGGGCTCACAAAATCCTATAGAAATTGAGTGGCACAATTCATCTTTCAAGGGACTGAAGGTTTCTTAAATACCATAACTTAGAAAGACATCATAATATTCTGATATTGGAAAGAATCTGCTCTTAAAAAATCTCTTTAACCGAGGTAGTGCATTAGGCAAACCCAACAATGTAAGAGTAACTATATTCTAGTTAATAGGTTTTTAATGCTTTTACTACTAAACATGGTCCTTATTCTAATACAAATCCATTCAACAAAGTAATAAAATGGCGAATCACACAACTTTATAAGGCTCAGAAAAACAGATGCCTTATTTGTAGAATCAATACAAAGTTTATGTCCTTGCTTGCAAAACTTCATTTTAGATTGGAGGACAAACTGGTAAAAAAGTACAATAAGGATGAACAACGGGCTTCAAGTACTGGCCTAGGAAGTGACTGCCAGAAGGGACAGAGAAGACTTCATACGTGAGTGGGCTAAAGCACAAGGAGGAGTTTCCCAAGTAAAGAACAAAGTGTACTCCAAGGAACAACCCATTCATTCAAAGGTGCACAGGCAGTAACAAACACTATATATTTAAAGAATTCCAAGTTGTTTGATTTGGCTGGAATAAAGAACAGGGAGAGTGAGATTGGGATTTATCTTTCCAGGTATTAAGAAACTACTAAGGAATTAAAGGGAATCATGTCATTAGATTTCTATATTTAAAGGTAAAACTAACTCAAGGGGGTAGACTAAAAGAGATTGAAAAGGAGGGATCCTAGCTAGATGCCTGTTACAATAAACCCAGTAAAAAAGAAGTAAGGGGATTAACAGGAAGGATTCCAAAGACACTCAAGATATATGTATAAGGAACTTAACTTCACGAGGTAACAGACATGCAGGTAAATCAGTAAAGGAGTCAGGTACGATCAGAATTTCAGACTGAGGAGGGGTGTCTGGGTGGCTTAGTCAATTGAGCATCCTACTCTTGATTTGGGCTCAGGTCATGATCCCAGGGTAATAGGACAGAGCCCCACATCAGGCTCCACACTGAGCACGGAGCCTGCTTAGGACTCTCTCTCTCTCCCTCCCTCTTCCCTTCTCCTCTGCTCATGCTCACTCGCTCTCTCTCTCTCAAATAAAATTAAAAAAAAAAAAAAAAAGAGAAGAGAATTTCAGATTCAGATAGTTGGGAAATGATTCATTCCACACATATTTACTGAGCACCTAATACATGCCAGGCACTATTCTAAGTGCTGGAGATATGCTATAAACCAAACAGACTAAAATGCCAGGCTGTGCAGCTTAAATTCAGTTGGATGGTATCCCATACCTGAAAAAGAAAGAAAAAAGGGGAGAAACAAACAGGTTTTAGTTTTGGAGAGAGGCTGAAGAAAGATGAATTAGTTTTTTTGGTTTTAATATTATTTTTTAATGTTTACTTTTGAGAGAGAGCATGAACGGGGGAGAGGGACAGAAAGAGAAAGAGAGGAAGAGAGGATCTGCAGCAGGCTGTGCACTGTTCACGCAGAGCCCTATGTGGGGCCCCAACTCACGAACCATGAGATCATGACCTGAGCTGGAATCGGGCACTTAAATGAACCACCCAGGCACCCCTCTTGTTTTTTTTTTTTAACTTGGCTCAGTTGCCAGTACTCTATGAAAAGAAAACTAGAAGTATATTAGAAGTAGGTAGGTTGTCAATGCATCATCTAAGGGAACATCAGAATAATATATAAATATAAATTAAAACACAATATAATTTTCCAATTTCAGACTGGCAAAGATGAGTAAGTTGAACAAATATCCAAGCTGGCAAGAGTATGGAAAAAAAAAAACACAGGCATTCTGTTGTAGTTGGTAGAAACATAAATTGGCAGAAACTCTGTAGAGGGTACTTTGGCAATATGTATCAAAATGTAAATTGCACATGCTCATTTGGCCCCCAAATTATATTTCTATAGTTTATATAAAGAAGATAACAGGACAGGTACACAAAGATGTATGACAGTTTGTTTCAACGTCATTTTTAACAGCCAAACAAAAAAAGCCCAGAAACAATGTAAATGTTCATCATAGCATAGATCTCAGTCATCAAGGAGATATCCACAGCATATTTTTGAGTGAACAGGTTACAACACAGCATGTACTAGATTAGCCTATTAATGTTAAATTGATGTCTACATTAAGTATATATGATTCTTATATGGTATGCAGATCAGAAATTAGAAATGGAAATTGAGATCTGGAAGGATGTTCTTGAAGTCACTCTGGATAATAAGAATCTGGATGATTTTTAGTTTCTTATATTTTTCAGTATTTCATTTTTCATTTTATTGAGAATTTATAGTTCTTAAAAAGTTATTTTTATTTTAAAGGAAAAGGAAGAGATGTTTACATATGTGAAGGTTTAGGTTTATTATAAGAAAAGGGGGTGAGGCTGATGAAGAAATGGACAGGTAGGGGAAAAGAGCAGCAACAGTGCGGCATGTGAGTAGACAGGTAAGGATATTAAGTCAGTACCTCCACTGCACAGGTCACTGGGCAACAGGACTGGCCCCACACAGCTGAGTGGCTCCTAAGAGCTGGGGAAACAGGCCGTTCTACACAAACATCTCCACGACCTTCATAGGCAAATATTCATAACCTAGCAACTACCCGTATTCATTTAATTCTAGCTGTTGAGAACCAAGTGGCATATTTCGTGCATGTGCAAATATGCAGACTCTTTATTGAGAAATAAACAACAATTCCAACCCCCTCTCTGTGGCAACCAGAATCCTACCTGGAACAGGGCCAGAAAAAGCCATGTCTCCAGCACTTCTGAGAAAACTGTGGCTGCTGTTTATCAAATTAAAATGCAAAGCAGCGCACTCCAGTGTCACTGGGAACTGTCAGAAAGGGATTATGGTTCCCACCCCAAGGATGCAGGTCAGCTAAACAATACCCATCTCCTTGTGCTGAGAAGGAGGGAGAAGGAGAAAGATTAGGCCTGTTTCCAAATAGCAGTCCCGCCTGCTTGTTACCGTGGTAACCTCCTTTCCCAGAGCTGTTCTCATTTGTCTCTCTCTGCCTGACCTTCATGTTGTTCTGACAGTAACTGAGGAGGAAAAGGTGCCTGCCTGCCAGCTCAGCACTCAAGTTGAGGGCACTGAGCAAGAAAAAGAGGCACTCAAAGTCTCTCTCATTCTAGACTCTAAACGGTGACCTTAGAGCGATTAGAGTCCTGAAAGAGATTTCTGGTAGCCCCTGTCATTCCATCCTTCCCTCCCCTGCTCTCGGGGCCACCTCACTTCTCTGATATACCCTTTCAGTGTGAGGAATCTGAGCCAGAGTCAAGTGGGTGGGTGAGAAGTCACAGAGAAAAGAAAAAACAAGGCATGACAGGCTGAAGAATAGAGGTAATAAAATATTAACTCAAAAATGCCTGAGACAATTATCAGTATAATGGTTAAGTGCAGCCTTTAGTTTCCTCTCTCTTCAGGATTCATTGCTGTATGTTCAGTCAGTGGAGGTGTGAGGGCAATTAAGGTACTCCCACAGGGCTAAGGGAAGAGCCCAAACACTCAGTGCTTTCTATTGTTTTTCTTCAAGCCACAGATACATACAATTCAATCATTTAACAAATAATTATCGAGTCCCCTCTATGTGCATGTTCTGTGCTAGACACTGGGCATGGAATGGTAAAAGAAAAGAAACTGATAAATACAAAGGAATTAGAAACCTACTAAGGAATAGATAGGGAAAGTGATAAGAGAACAAAGTGATCAATCTAGGGTAGTCAGGGATGGAATCACCAAAGAGGTTGGATTTAAGCAGAGACCTGAAAGATGAGAAGATATGGAGAGCCTGGGGATAAGCAATGCAGGCAGAGGAAACAGCACATGCAAACCCCTAAGGCAGGAAAAAGCTTGGCATATGTTTGAGGTCCATGTTTCATTTCATATTACCAGATACACCCATAGAAAAATGTTTCAATCTGATGATCTTAGAAGCTTAGGAGGCCCAGAGAATGGGCAACATTAGAATAGCTAGTCAGATACATCCACTAGGTCCACAGAGGAGTTTTGAAGATATCAATCATGAAATACTATGGTCTATGGACAGAACTCTTACCCAACAGTTTAGAACAATAACTACTACAATACTGGAGTCACTTCTCTACCACCAGTAGTCACAGTCACTCCAAAAGACACATTGTATAAGAGTGGGGCTGATTTTCATTAGTTTATCTTAAATGGCATCCCAAACCTACCCCAAGCCCATCAAAGACCTTAACCTAAGCCTAGTTAAACTGATTTATATTGAAGTAATGAGCTTATAAAGCAGGTGGCAGGGACAGGTTTTAGTTCCAGTTTCTATCATTTAGCTGTATAGCTTTAGGCAAGTCAGTTCACCTCTGCAAACTTCAACCTTATGAAATAAAGGAGTTGGATTTTATCATCTTTAAGGAGATGGTATGAGGGCTTTCTCAGTTCCAAGTGGCAGAAAAGCATAGCCTAACTGGCTTAAAAAAAAAAAGGGGGGGGGTGGAATTTAGTAGCTCTCAGATAACTAAAAAAGTCCAAATTATGCATCGCCTGATATAGGGGCACCAATGATGTCATGGAGGCCTAGTTTTCTATCCCTCCCTCTCTTGGTACTGCTTTCTCTGGTCCATCTTCATTTTTAGAAATGCTTTCCTCTGGAGTAATATGGTAGCTACAACAGTTCAAGCTCTTAGCTCCAAGCCCAGCAGAAAGATGTGTTCTCTTCTAACCACTCTAACAAAAATCCTGATATTCAGTCTCGTTGGACCAGATTCTATACAAGAGCCAATGTCCCTGAAAATCTTTATAATTTTTAAATTTTGTAAATTCTTTGCATTTTCAGGTTTTAATTTTAAAAACAATAGTGTACACATAGTTTTTGTATGCCTAGCATCATCTTTCCTATAGAAAAACTACTCCCCTCCCAGGCCTCTTACTAACAGACAATCACAGTGTCTCTCTAGTCGCCTTGCTCTGGAGTGGGTTCAGCATCAATTTTTTTTTAAACCAAGCTATTGATAGATTATTTCATTTTTTTTTTTTTTTTTAGAAACTAAAGCCATGCTTAATATGCCTATTCATGATATAAAACCCTTTGAACCTCTCCTGCTCTTGAAAGTATTAAATTTTTGCATCTTCCTCAAATAAAATACTTATTGTAAGATAATCAAGGAGTTACGCTATAAAAGTATTATTATGGCCAGGCAACAACATACCCAATTATACTACAGGAATAAATTATGGTCAGATCATCAGAACATTCTGGATTACTCATAAATATGGGATTTTTTTTTGAAGATCAACTGGAATTTTCAGACTGGAAAAGGCTGTATTATTAGGATTTCACTGTATCATGAACATTTTTGTATCAATAGCTATTAATTTAAAACATAATTTTCAATGTCCGAATAGAATTCCTCTGAACAAATAAATCACAATTTGTCCAACCAATCCCCTACAGGTGAATATTTAGGTTTTCCCAATTTTCATTTGTTTAAACAAGGATGAGAAGAATATCTTTTTTTTTTTTTTCCTTTTAAGTAGGCTTCACACCCAATGTGGAGCCCAATGCGAGGCTCAAACTCACAGTCCTGAAATTGAGACCAGAGCTGTGCTGAGATCAAGAGTTAGATGCATGGGGTGCCTGGGTGGTTCAGTCAGTTAAGCGACTGGTTTTGCCTCAAGTTCTCACAGTTCATGATTTCAAGCCCCACATCAGGCTCTGTGCTGACAGCTCAGAGTCTGGAGCCTGCTTCAGATTCTGTGTCTTCCTCTCTCTCTGTCCCTCCCCTACACCCTCTCTCTCAAAAAAAAAATAACATTAAAAAAAAAAATAAGAGTTGGATGCTTAATTACTGAGCCACCTGAGTGCCCTGAGAAGAGTATCTTTAAAAAAATTTTTTTAAATGTTTATTTTTAAGAGAGAGAGAGAGAGCGAGCATGAGTGGGGGAGGGCAGAGAGAGAGGGAGACACAGAATCTGAAGCAGGCTCCAGGCTCTGACCTGTCAGCACAGAGGCTGATGTGGAGCTCAAACTCATGAAGTGTGAGATTATGACATGAGCTGAAGTAGGATGCTTAATCGACTGAGCCACCCAGGTGCCCCAAGAAAAATATCTTAATACATAAGTCCCTTGCACCTGTTTCACTATTTCACAGGGCTAAAGTCTTACATACAAGAGTACTGAGTAAAAGGGTATGTATATTTTAAGGCTTTTGTAACACACTATTCCAACAACTTTCAGGCAGTTTAAAAAAAAAAAAGGCTATAGTATTGCCTATATTTCCAGGATAACTTATTTACCCTTCCCAGGACCTTTTTAGGTATTATTAAGAATGTAATGTTCAAACTATTCCACTTTCAACTTATTTTGTCTTTATCCCTAAAGGATAAACATCCCTAAAGGATGATAACATTTTCTGTTTGTTTTTAATGTCTCCCTAACTATAACCCTGTAAATTGACATTTACAGCCTTTGCTCTCAAGGAGGTCTACACTAATTTCTGGATTCCTTTACTGGGTTACAAATGACTACTCAAAACCTAGAGATATAAAATATATAATGTATGACATACAACATACAATATGCACTATATATGGGGGTTTATCTCATGCCCTACCACTCCCATATGCATGGCATTTTTTTTTAATGTTCTTTTTTTTTTTAATGTTAATTTTTAGTTTTGAGAGAGCAAAGCAGAAGAGGGGCAGACAGAGAGGGAGGGAGACACAGAATCCAAAGCAGGCTCCAGGCTCTGAGCTGACAGCACAGACCCCAAGGCAGGGCTTGAACTCATGGACTGTGAGATTATGACCTGAGCTGAAGTCGGACGCTTAACTGACTGAGCCACCCAGGTGCCCCTAAAGGCTAGGTTTCTAAGAGCACAGGTTGGGATTGAGATTTCTAATCAGCAAGTAGCTGGCAGACAGTAGAGATTTGGTAAGTGCATAAATTAAATGGGGCCATGTGCAGTATGTGTTTTTTCTTCTCCAACTTCTCCAGGCAGTTCTTTGATTTTCTAGTCAACCTGAATGTTTTAGTCTTTACCATAACCAGTATGGTCAACCATACATCCCACATTTAATTTTTTACCAGCACCTATCAGTCTCAGTTTTCATTGTGAATTCCATAAGAACTTTTCTTTAAAAAAAAAAAAAAAAAAAAAAAAAATTTTTTTTTTTAATGTTTATTTATTTATTTTTGAGAGAGAGAGACAGAATGCAAGCAGGGGAGGGGCAGAGAGAGAGGGAGACACAGAATCCAAAGCAGGCTCCAGGCTTTGAGCTGTCAGTACAGAGCCTGACACAGTGCTCAAACTCACGAACCATGAGATCATGACCAGGGCCAAAAGCTGGGTGCTTAACCAAGTGAGCCACCCAGGCACTCCACATTAACAGCTTTTTATTTTTTTTTTTATATTTTTTTTTTTCAACGTTTATTTATTTTTGGGACAGAGAGAGACAGAGCATGAATGGGCGAGGGGCAGAGAGAGAGGGAGACACAGAATCGGAAACAGGCTCCAGGCTCTGAGCCATCAGCCCAGAGCCCGATGCGGGGCTCGAACTCACAGACCGTGAGATCGTGACCTGGCTGAAGTCGGACGCTTAACCGACTGCGCCACCCAGGCGCCCCTTAACAGCTTTTTAAAAGAAGTTTTTCCTGACACATATTTTTAAATTTTTTTTAAGTTTATTTATTTTGAGAGAGCACGTGTGCACATGAGCTAGGGAGAGACAAAGAGAGAGGGAAAGAGGGAGAGAAAGAATCCCAAGCAGGCTCCACACTGTCAGCACTGCCTGATATGGGGCTCAAACTTATGAACCTTGAGATCATGACCTGAATCAAAATCAAGAGTCAGACAACAGACTGAGCCACCCAGGCACCCCTGAGAAATCTTTTTAATCAACAAAACTCTTAAATTTCTGGGTCTGTTTCTAATATGTAAAATTTTGTCACCATTTATAATTTTAACCTTGTAGAAAAAAAAAATCTCATATAAAAGAATATCCCTGAAAATGTCTACAGATGTGGACTATTTTAGGAAGTAGAGGGGGATTTTTGTTTAAGAATGGATAAGGGAAGAAAGACTGCTTCAAACAGAAGGAAAGGGTGGAAACAAGTAGGAGAAGGTGCCTGGGTGGCTCAGTTGGTTAAGTGTCCTGTCTGACTTCGGCTCAGGTCATGATCTCATGGTTTGTGGGTTTGAGCTGCACATTGGGCTCTGTGCTGACCACTCAGAGCCCGGAGCCTGCTTCGGATTCTGTGTCTTCCTCTCTCTCTACCCCTTTCCTGCTCATGCTCTGTCTCTCTCAAAAAATAATAAAAAATATTTAAAATTTTTAAATAAGTAGGAGATAAATAGTTAAGGGGCACCTGGGTGGCTCAGTCGGTTAAGTGTCCAACTTCAGTTGGGTTATGATGCTGCCATCCATGAATTCAAGCCCTGCGTTGGGCTCTGTGCTGACAGCTCAGGGCCTGGAGCCTGCTTCAGATTCTGTGTCTCCCTCTCTCTCTGCCCCTCCCCAGCTTGTGCTCTGTCTCTCTCTCTCTCTCTCTCTCTCAAAACAAACAAACATTGGGGCGCCTGGGTGGCTCAGTCGGTTAAGCGTCTGACTTCGGCTCAGGTCATGATCTCACGGTTCGTGAGTTCAAGCCCCGCGTCAGGCTCTGGGCTGATGGCTCAGAGCCTGGAGCCTGTTTCAGATTCTGTGTCTCCCTCTCTCTCTGACCCTCCCCCGTTCATGCTCTCTCTCTGTCTCAAAAATAAATAAACGTTAGAAAAAATTAAAAAAAAAAACCAAACATTTAAAAAAATAATTAACAGAAATGAACTTTGAAGATAACTAACCTGGGTTCAAACAGATCCTCCACTATTGGCTACTGCAACTTTAGGCAAGTCATTTAACTTCTTCAAGCCCCGGCCTTCCCATTAGTAAAATAGAAATCACATTAGTACACATCTCACAGAATTACTGTGAGAATTAAATGAAATATTATACAAAAGCATTTAGCACTATTTCCTGGCACAGAGCCTGATAAATGTTAAATGCTGCTGCTACAGTTTCTGTTTTTATTAAACAGGCCCTAGGGATATTCCAAATGGGCTTCATCCACCGACCTTTACCTCAGAACAAAGATTAGAAAGTTTACAAGCCAGACAGCAGCTTTTTTCAGGCTAAAAGCGGGCCAAGAGTTGGTTACTAAATCATTGATTTAAAAAATCAAATGAATTTTCTCCTTTTTACCTTTTCAAGTCCATCCTTATGTCAGGTTGGAACATGTGCACATAAGGTGAGTGCACCTTCCATAATTCTTTTATGACTCTACAACTGGGCTCCATAACAAGAGTTAAAATGCAACTTGCTAGTGCTCATCTATGCAAGTCAGGAAAAACCCAGGAGATAAAGTCCCCAAATGACATTCTGATGTGTAGTTAAACCACCTGCTTTATATATGGGTAGCTGAAACATTATCCTTCTTGCACTATTAAGTCTGAGAAAGAAGTTTCCATTATCTCCAGTAGTCTGTACATCCTTCCCCTTCTTGTAGAACAAATTGCAGAACCCACCAGCATAGTTTCCCCAAGTAGATAAAACTGGTCAGCAGGTGACAAGTTGGTAATAATCCTGTAATTCTCTAAGGAGTTAGAAAGAAAAGCATTTAATCTCTACTTCAATGAGGCATTTAGCTAATCACTGGCCTGAGAAGGAACGTTTGGAAAAACAGATGGGTGGGGCAGCTTCTAATAAGGGAAAATGTCCATGGCACAAGCGCTTCAGCAGTCTTTAAAAAGATCAGGGAGTTCTCCCTCAATCTGTTCCTCTTCTGCCCTCTAGAACAAGCCAACCTTCGTTCTGCAAAGAAAGCTATCCTGGCTCCTATTACTCAGTTGTCTAGCACCCTCAAGATTTCTAGACATTAGCTGCAGTCACTTAAGCTCTCTTGGCCTCAGTTTCCTCATGAGATTAATAAATGCTAGGTTTTTAGTCTCTCTCTAAATCCCAATCTTGCCTAAATCCAAACTGGCATGAATGTCTGAGGGCAGCTATCCTTAACAGCACTGTTATTAACTTGAGCTTTATTACAAGGGTATTCATCAAAATGAAAACCTCTACATTCAGACAGGCATTTGCAGCACAAAAATTAAACTTGCCAACCAGGAATCTCTTCAAAATGATCTGAATGAGATAAAGGCAGCAGCTGAAACATAATTACTCTGGACTGACATTATTACGCTTAGGGTCCAAGCATGACAGGTGTTAGAAGAGGTTCTTTCGAGCTCCACAAAGATAGGTATATTTTAAATAAAATACATAGTGAAAGAGGTCAGATGTATTTATCCCTCAGGCAATGAGATATCTTCTTTCAATCTAGGAAATATTAAAATGGCCTACACTGAAATGTTTTTCACACCTCTAGTGTTTCAGAGCCTAGTATTCTTTCCTTTCTCTTCCTTACAGGTTTTGCTCAGGTTGCTAGAAAAGATTCTATGGATTTCTAGCCTCAAAGCAGGATTGATCTGAGTAAAAGATTAGACAGCAGGCGCACACATGCAAGAACTACAAGAAACTCAACAAACCAAATTACAACTGTCAAAAGAAGGAAGAGACCAATACAGAGGAGAGATATTACTTTAGTATCTCTAACAAGTACATGTGGCAGAAATACATGATTTTCAACTTCATTGTTCTCCTCATGTCCTCAAATCAATATTCAACTAATTCTACCAGTTTAAAGAGAAACTCCTAGTAAAAGTTCACTGTGTGCATCATTCTGTACATAACACCAGGAGGCCCAAAGCAAATCTTAACGTTCTCCCACAAACTAAGGTTTTACCTAATAGTAAATCAGAGAATTTTTCTCAACTTCTTTAGAAAAAAAAAGTCACATTCTATGTTCTTATTTCATAATACACAGTATTTCAAGCCATGTGGCAAAGTACCAAGTCATTTCATTACCATCCTATTAAGACTAGACTTTCCATTCCGAGAGAAAGTATAATCACATATATTTAGAAGGATATTATCTCTGTACATGGTCTTTGTTTCTAGCGCTCAGGAAGTGATACTTTGTACTTTTTTTTTTTAATGTTTATTTTTGAAGTGGGAGAGGGGTAAACAGTGGAAGGCAGAGGATTTGAAGTGGGCTCTGTGCTCACAGCAGAGAGCCTAATGTGGAGCTCAAACTCACAAACCACAAGATCATGACATGAGCTGCAGATGGACGCTTACCTTGTCCTTTATAAACCTTGGGGTAAGGCCTCAGAAATTTTAAATTCCCAGCCCCGTATTTCTTTTCAGGGTTATTTCTCTTAAAAAATAAGAGAATGAGGGGCGCCTGGGTGGCGCAGTCGGTTAAGCGTCCGACTTCAGCCAGGTCACGATCTCGCGGTCCGTGAGTTCGAGCCCCGCGTCAGGCCCTGGGCTGATGGCTCGGAGCCTGGAGCCTGTTTCCGATTCTGTGTCTCCCTCTCTCTCTGCCCCTCCCCCGTTCATGCTCTGTCTCTCTCTGTCCCAAAAATAAATAAAAAACGTTGAAAAAAAAATTTTTTTTTAAAAAATAAGAGAATGAAAAGACAGATTTTGGTACACAGCATACTGATAGATGTTCACACTGTCCTTAAACCCCTGTTGGCCATATTTAAGATGGTATTATGCACCAACCATACTGGCAAAAATTTTAAGTTGACAATAACAAGTACCAATTAAACAGAGCAGATGAAAGGAAAAACTACTGGTATAACCACTTTCATAAACTGGCCCTACTCGGTGAAGTAGAAGATGTACACACCCAACTGTCTAAAAACTCCACTCCTAGGTTTGCACCCTAGAGATACCTTTGTACATGTACATCAGGAGACATAACAACGTTTAGAGCAGTAATTTGTATTGCAAAAAATGCTGGAAAGAATCCAAATGTCCACCAGTAGACTGACAATACATATTTTCCTATATTCATAAAGTGGAACACTAAACACAGTGAAAATAAATTACACTGCACATATCAACATAAACAAGGGAAAAAAGGCATGACATAATGATTCCATTCATTTTTTAAAAAGTATTTGGTTTTTTTATTAAAATTTTTTTTATGTTTTTATTTATTTGAGAGAGACTGAACGAGTGGGAGAGGGGCAGAGAGAGGTAGACACAAATCTGAAGCAGGCTCCAGGCTCTGAGCTGTCAGCACATAGCCCGACATGGGGCTCAAACTCACAAGCTGTGAGATCATGACTTGAGCCGAAGTTGGAAGCTCAACTGACTGAGCCAACCAGGCGCCACTAAAAAATATTTTTAAGTTAATCTCTACACCTAGCATGGGGCTCAAACTTACAATTCCAAGATCAAGAGTTGCATGCTCCTCCAACTGAGCTAGCTAGGCGCCCCCATAGTGATTCCATTGAAATTAAGAACAAAATCAGGAAAAACTAAGAAAAGATTGCTTGTTGGGGCGCCTGGGTGGCGCAGTCGGTTAAGCGTCCGACTTCAGCCAGGTCACGATCTCGCGGTCCGTGAGTTCGAGCCCCGCGTCAGGCTCTGGGCTGATGGCTCAGAGCCTGGAGCCTGTTTCCGATTCTGTGTCTCCCTCTCTCTCTGCCCCCCCCCCCCCCCCCGCCCCGGTCATGCTCTGTCTCTCTCTGTCCCAAAAATAAACGTTGAAAAAAAAAAAAAGATTGCTTGGTGACACAGATAAATGGGAAAAAAATATAGAGATAAATGGGTGAATGATTAAAAATATCAAATAGTGGGAGGTAAAGAGGGAGGAGCAGGTAACTCTCATTAGTAAAGGGTCACCACACAGGAGGTTCTAAACTTGAAATGTTGTTAATGCTTTAAGGGGGGTAAAAGGTATGGGTGTTCTTTTTATTGTTTCTTTCAAAACAGTTTAAAACTAAGAGAAAGAAACAAATCATATCCAGAGATAAAATATTCCTTATCATCTAGTGCCTACACATTGCTACAATGAGGAAATATGCTAAACCTTCCCAATGACCTCTTTAGGTAGTACGGTCATTCTAAAACCCACATTAGTTTTCTAAAAAATTAAGCTAGAGAGTCTACTTCCATATTACCTCAGAGGTATAATTTTCTTTTGTAGCACTTATCTTTCACAAAATGACTTTTTGTACTGTCTCCCTCCCATGATAAGCTAGAAATTCCATGAAGGAGGGTATCCCCTCCTCCAACACTCTCAGGGTCTTTAACACGGTACCTGATCGTGGGAAGTACTCAATATTTTTTGAAAGAATGGATAAATGAAAAACGTTAATCTAATTACATTGGCTAACTTTTACTAGTCTGTCCAAAAATGTAGGAAAACACACCACAATTTTCCAACCTGATGCTTCATCCCTGTTGTTAAGCATTCTGACACTGTCCCAGAACTTGGTAGTTATTTCAGCATTTATGCAACCAAGTTTAGTGAGGGCCTCCTGTAAGAAGGCACTGTGCTAGGTGCTGAAATTACGGCACTGACAGAACTGACGTAGTCTCATTTATCTACACAAAAGTCACTACATGTATAAAGGAAGATGGTAAGATAGCCTCCCTCTAACCTCCCCCCACCCCACCCCCAACAGACCTCTTAAGACACTGAAATGTGTACAGAGACAAAGCTGAGATTTCAACAACTGGTGGGTGGCAAAGATCCACCCCTCAGAGAACAATGGGCTGCTATTTCCTTCAGCTGCTCTGAAGGATGAACTAATTCCTTTAGTCTCTGCCATCCTTGTGAGTTAAATTATATCATTCTTTGTTCTGCAGAGTAGCTTCTCATAAAATATTGAATAAACAGCAAAAGCACTGTCCTTCTGGAACCTCTTCTAGAAAACAACATGCACAGACAACCACTCATAGGAAAAAAAGCTATAAAGGAAAGAAATTATTATCCTGAAGACAAACATCTCTGTTCTGGAGATAAAAGAGAGGAGCCATAAGCCACATTACAGCTGCCTTTCTGCCTCCAATATATGGGAAAGGTTAAAATTAGAGACAACCAATGAAAAAACATTAAACGATAGTTCTAATAAACTTGAGGACTGTTATATTGCACCACACTCACTTTTGCTGCCTTTTATTCAGTTTCAATACAGTCATCATTCTACCAGCATTTCTTTAAAGGCCATGGTAAAAAATGCTGCTGACACCTATTACCAGCTCAAGCTATTCCTGACTCCCTTCTTCCTCCTTCCTTAAGCCAACCTAAAAGTTAAGCAAAGATGGTGGGGAGTAGTGTAGTTAGGTAGGACATGAAGGGGACAACTAGCACCCCCAAAATGAACTTTGTTTCTATTGTCTTAGAGAATTAAGTTCTCTCTGAAAATTTAACAAGGTTGTCAGTAATCTGACTTCACAATGCATATTTCTATTTGCAAACTATCTCTATTAAAATATGCATTTCAAAATCTCTTAGATTTAGTCTCCTCCTCTGTGAATCAGTGTTTATGGGACAAGAATCTGGCATTCAGAATGCTGAAGTAAATTAAGGAGACTGAGCACCCAATTAGGTGCTAAATAGCTACACAGAAAACTAGTTAAGATTTAGAAATAAGACCTATTTCTCTATTCAAAGGGAAGACATATACAACTTACCAAGAATCTGGGAAACTGAACCCAGGAAAAAGCACTCACAATTTGCTATAGAATTGAAAAAATAAACCAGAAATACACATTATATTCAAGCTATCACCTGAAGACAACAGCAAAAAATATATACCCAGGGCTACCACCAATAAGGATAAGGCCTTTGTGAATGAGAAGTTGCCTTCCTGTGCTAATCAGGTCGAAGACATGGTGATATCAGACTGGATTTCAATGCTTCATTCAACCTCCCTCAGGAGGGGACCTTCCTGAAGGCCACTCAGTACAAATGAGGATGACTACCCTACATACGTGTTTCTCTCTTCTAAAAACTCATTAAAATGAAAACACAGAAGTAGAAAAATAGGCATAAAGCTGTGAGGACAAAGCAGCAGACATGAGATGTCAAAAACATTTTGGAAACTACAAAGCACATGGACATGGTTAGCCTAGCAGACCAAAGGAAGTTGAAACCTAAACCTGTAAGAGACTAAGTCTGTAAGCTGGGAGTGAAAGAACTATGCTAGCAAACATTCAAAACTCAGGAAAAGCTTACTGACATCAGCTACTTGTGCAAAGAGGGTAAAACTCAAAACGGAAAGATCAGCTCAAATTCTTAAAAAAATTTTTTAAATGTTTATTTTTGAGAGAGACAGAAAGAGACAGAAAGAGACAGAAAGGAAGCTTGAGCGGGGAAGCAGCAGAGAAAGAATCTGAAGCAGGCTCCACACTGATAGCACAGAGCCGACACAGGGCTCGAACTCACGAACCGTGAGATCATGACCTGAGCCGAAGTCAGATGGCTAAATTAACCAGCTGAGCCACCGGCTGCCTGTTTTTATCACACACACACACACACACACACACACACACACACATTAATGTTTATTTTATTTCTGAGGGAGAGAGAGAACGTGCAAGTGAGCTGGGGCAGAGAGAGGGAGAAAGATAAAGAATCCTACAAGGGACAGAGAAAGAGAGGGAGAGAGACAGAGAGAAGCAAGGCTCACCCAGAGCGGGGCTGGCAGTCACTTGAAGCAGAGCAAGAGCTCACCCAAAGCAGGGCTCGAACTCATGAACCATAAGATCAGGACCTGAGCCAAAGTCAGATGCTTAACCAATTGAGCCACCTAGGCGGCGGAGAGTCAGTCTTTAAAAGATACAATCAGATTAGACTATCTCCACCACCCAATGCAGGCTCCCATCTCTTTATCCTACCCCTTCTGATTCTAGCAGAAGTCTGAAGGTTTACTCTCTGAATATGTTGAACATCCAGGCTCTGTACTCACCCACAGCACATACAATTGAGAATAGGGATAAAGTACAACACTGAGAGCACCAGTGAAACACAAAACCCTTTTCCCTCCACTGGGTTCTCTGAGAGCAGGCAAAAGATTGGCTGATTCCTCTGAGAGAAAAACAACTTGCCTAAGACAAAAGAACCTACAGATGTTGGCAGCTGGATGACCCCCACATAAAATACAGGAAGGTATAAAGTATACAGCACTAGTAAGCTCGTTACCAAAGAAAACAATTGTTATATTTATATTTATTTTTTTTAATGTTTTTTAATCTTTATTTTTGAGAGAGAGATACAGACTGCGAGCAGGTGGGGGGGGGGGGCGGAAAGAGAGACAGAGGGAGACAGAGACTATGAAGCAGGCTCCAGGCTCTGAGCTGTCAGCACAGAGCCTGATGCAGGACTCGAACTCATGAACTGTGAGATCATGACCTGAGCTGAAGTTGGATGCTTAATTTTTTTAAATGCTTATTTGTGTGTGTGGGGGGGGGGGGAGGGGCAGAGAGAGGGGGAGACAGAATCCGAAGCAGGCTCCAGGCTCCGAGCTATCAGTACAGAGTCCGATGGGGCTCAAACCCACAAACCGGGAGATCATGACCTGAGCTGAAGTCAGACACTTGAGCCATTGAGGCACCCCTATATTTACCTTTAAAAGAAAGCAAGGTGGGGCGCCTGGGTGGCGCAGTCGGTTAAGTGGCCGACTTCAGCCAGGTCACGATCTCGCGGTCCGTGAGTTCGAGCCCCGCGTCAGGCTCTGGGCTGATGGCTCAGAGCCTGGAGCCTGTTTCCGATTCTGTGTTTCCCTCTCTCTCTGCCCCTCCCCCGTTCATGCTCTGTCTCTCTCCCAAAAATAAATAAACGTTGAAAAAAAAAATTAAAAAAAAAAATAAATAAAAGAAAGCAAGGCATACCAAATGTACTGATTTTTATCCAGTTTTTTCACTTTCACATGAACATTTTCCTCTGCCATTGAGTATATAGTTTTTCATGGCTGCATAATATTCCTTATACAGATAAACTGGAATTCATCTAATTTGCTTCCTATAATTAGAATTTTGGGTAGCTTGCAGCTTTTAGCACTCTTATCCATAAATCACTGCAAATACTTCTAATTACTTACTTGTGACAAACTCCTAAATAAGTGGAATTGAAGGGTATAAAATTTTTCAATACATATTCTTAATGTGTCTTCTAGTAAAGCTGTATCAAATAACTTTCCTACGCTTTATATCCTGATTACAATGGTCAGCCTAGTTTTGTATTGTTTTTGTCTGTTTTTACATGAAACTTGTTAAGGTATAACTGACATACAATAAATCACACAAACTTAAGTTATATAATCTAATAAATCTGATATGTGTAACATTGTAAAATCATTACCATAATCAAGAGAGTGAACATACCAGACATTCACACTAAAGTTTCTTCATGCCTCCTTGTAATCCTTCTTCCTGGTCTTTCTCAGTCCTTCCAGAACTTCCCTGACCTTCCCATCCCATTCCTCACCAAACACTGATCTGCTTCCTATCACTGTAATTGGTTTACATTATTTAGAATTTCATATAAATAAAATTGCATAGTATGTACTCTTTATATAGTTTCTTTTGTTTAGGATTATTATTTTGAGATTCATTCATGTTGTGCAAATATATCATTCCTTTTGGTTGATGAGTAATAATTTATTGCATAGGTACACCAAAATTTGCTCTTCCATTAACCAGCCAATGGACATTTGAGCTGTCTCCAGTTATGGGCTTCTATGAATATCTGTGTACAAGACTACACGAAAAAAAAGTAAATACCTTGTGATGGGATGACTAAGTTATGTTAGGTAAGTGCTAATTTCTTAAATAAATTGGGTACTGATTTCCCAAAGTGCGTCTATCATTTTGCATTCCTATTAATAGTATAAGACAGTTGATTCTCAGATACTGGGTGAAGTCAGTATTTTTATTTTTTTAATTTTTAAAATGTTTTTATTTATTTTTGAGACAGAGAAAGACAGAGCATGAGCAGGGGAGGGGCAGAGAGAGAGGGAGACACAGAACCTGAAGCAGGCTCCAGGCTCTGAGCTGTCAGCACAGAGCCCGACGCGGGGCTCAAACTCATGGACTGTGAGATCATGACCTGAGCTGAAGTTGGACGCTTAACCGACTGAGCCACCCAGGCGCCCCTGTATTTTTAATTCTAGATATTCTGATATAGGAATCCAGCGGTATCTCACTGTAGGTTTAACTTACATTTCCTTATTGGCCAAAGATGTTGGTGAAGTTATCTGTTCAAATTTGTTTTGGGGTTGTTTTTTCCTTATTATTGAATTTCCAGAGTTCTTTATATATTCTGGGTAGAAGTCCTTTACAGATAACATGATTAGCAATTATTTCTCCCAAAATTGGTAGCCTTCCTTCTCATTCTCTTAATGGTGCCTTTCAGCTGTATGTATGTATGTGTATGTATGTATATATATGTACATATGTATACACACACACACATATATATACGTATTTTAAATATTTTTTCTTAATGTTTATTTTTGAGACAGAGAGAGACAGAGCATGAGTGGGGAAGGGGCAGAGAGAGAGGGAGATACAGAATCTGAAGCAGGCTCCAGGCTCTGAGCTGTCTGCACAGAGCCCGACGTGGGGCTCAAACTCACAAGGTATGAGATGATGACCTGAGTTGAAGTCAGACACTTAACCGACTGAACCACCCAGGTGTCCCTGTATGTATTTTTTAATTTATTATGGTGCCTTTCAGTTATATACATACATATGTATACATACATATACATATTTTTCAACTTATTTGAGAGAGAGTGCACATGCACACGAGCAGGGGAGGGGCAGAGAAAGAGGGAGAGAATCCCAAGCAGGCTCAGCATAGTCAGTGCAGAGTCCCACCTGGGGCTCGATCTCAGGAACTGTGAGATCATGACCTGACCTCACCCAGGTACCCTTTAATGGTGCCTTTTAAACAGCAAAACTTCCTGACTTCAATCAAGTCCAATTTATCAATATTGCATTTTACAGACTGTACTTCTGAAGTCAAATCTAAGAAATCCTTGCCTAATCCAAGGTCAGAAAGGTTTTCTATTATAATTTCCTCTAAAATTTTTATAGTCTTAGATTTTACATTTGTATAAACCCATTCTGAATTACATTTTGTTCATGTTGTGAGGTATAAATAGAAGTTCACTTTTTGGAACATGGATATCCAATAGCTCCAGCACCATTTGTTAAAGCTATCCTTTTTCTGTTGAATTGCCTTTATATCTCTGTAGAAAAATCAATTGACCATTTATGTATAGGTCAATTTCTGGACACTATTCCACTGATGCACACATTTGGCTATCTCAAGGTCCCTGCCACATTGCTATAATCATTGTAGATTTAAAATAAGAATTGAAGTCAGGTAGTGTAAGTGCATTTCCTTATGAATTTTAAACCTGCTTGTCAATTTCTATTAAAAAGCCTGCTGAAGGGTGCCTGGGTGGCTCCGTCAGTTGAGTGACCAACTTTGGCTCAGGTCATGATCTCATGGTTCATGGGTTCAAGCCCCATGTTTGGCTCTGTGCTGATAGCTAGAGGTCTGGCGCCTGCTTCGGATTCTGTGTCTCCCTCTCTCTCTGCTCCTCCCCTTCTTGCACTCTGTCTCTGTCTCTCTCTAAAAAATAAACATTAGAGGAAAAAAAAAGGCCTGCTGAGAATTAGGAATCACTAGTCTGTCAACAATTTGAGGAGAACTGAGATTCTAACTATTGAGTCTTTCAAACCATGAGCATGGTAAATCTCTCCATTCATTTAGGACTTATGTTTCTTTCAATTATGTTTTGTAGTTTTCATTACACAGGTCTTACATATATTTTGTCAGGTTTATCCCTAACTATGTAATACTTCTGATGCTATTATAAGTGGCATTTAAAAAACTTCAATGTGACTAACACTATATAAAAATACAATTGATTTTTTTTAATGTTTTTTTTTTTTTTTAATTTATTTTTGAGACAGAGAGAGACAGAGCATGAACGGGGGAGGGGCAGAGAGAGAGGGAGACACAGAATCCGAAGCAGGCTCCAGGCTCTGAGCCATCAGCCCAGAGCCCGACGCGGGGCTCGAACTCATGGACCACGAGATCGTGACCTGAGCTGAAGTCGGCCGCTTAACCGACTGAGCCACCCAGGCGCCCCACAATTGATTTTTAAACACTGAATTTGTCTTGCAATACTGCTAAACTCACATATTTGTTCTAACAGGTTTTTTTGTTTTTTTTTTTTGTAGTTTCCTTAGCACTTTCTACATACATGATCATATCATCTATAGTTTTATTTCTTCCTTTCCAATCTGGATGCCTTTTATTTATTTTTCTGGCCTTATCAGTCTAACTAGAACCTTCAGTGTAATGATGGATATAAGTAGTAATAGAAAACATCCTTACCTTGGTTTTTATCCTAAGGCAAAAGCATTAATTTTTCACCATTAGCTATGATATTAGCTATAGGTTTATGGTAGATACCCTTTAGCAGGAAAAGATTCCCTTCTATTTCTACTTTCTTGAGCAAGGTAAGGCAAATGAGGCAAAGGAGGCATGAAAAGAACTCACCTCATGCATATAAAATTTAAAGGCAAAAATCCTCAGTAATCAAGTGGTATATTAATGCAATAGTTTTTAAAAGCCAAAATTAATACAAAACCCCACAATGAACAAAGTATCAAAATTTAAATAAAAAACTGGATTGGTATTATTGATTTTCCCTTTGCCTCTGGCTCCAGTATGGCTTTGCATGGCACTATTATTGAACCTGGCAGAAGAATGAGCATTGCAGGCAGAAGGAAGAACACACACAAAGGCCAAAATGTAGGAATGTACCTGGGGCATTTAAGATATATTAAGGAAGTTAGTATGACAGAAAAAAGAGTGAGAGGCAGAGGAGAGAGCACATGAGGTCAGAATGAAAACAGGAGCTAGATTATGTCATTGACAATAAGAACTTTTTTCTGAATGATATGGGAAGCCACAACACAGTTTTAAGGAGTAAAATAATCTGACACACTTTAAAAGGATCACTCTGACTACTATGAGAAAAGATTACAAGTCACTAAAGACAGGGAGACAAGTTAAGCACTATTATAATAGTCCAGAAGAAGTTAAACAGTGGTTTGGACCAGCTGGTAGCGGTGGAGGTAGGGAGAAGCGGTTGGATCCTAAATATATTAGAGACAAAGCCAGTAGGATTTGTTGGTGGATTATATGTGGGGAAGAAGACAAAGAGTCAACAATACCTCCTTGGCCCATGCAATTAGAAAAATGGGATTGCAGGGTACCTGGGTGGCTCAGTTAGTTGTTTGACTCTTGATCTCAGCTCAGGTCTTGATGTTAGGGTTGTGAGTTCAAGTGCTGCATTGGGCTCCATGCTGGGTGTGGAGCGTACAGAAAGAAAGAAAAGTAAAGAAAGGAAGGAAGGAAGGAAGAAGGGAAGAAAGAAAGAAAGGAAGAAAGAAAGAAAGTTGAAGAATAACATGCTTGAAATGTAGATAACAGAAGAAATAAGCTCTAATTTTAAGGCAGGAATCAGTGAGCTTTTTCTTTATTTTATTTTTATTTTTTTTTATCTCCCATTTATTTATTTATTTATTTATTTATTTATTTTTTTCAATATATGAAATTTATTGTCAAATTGGTTTCCATACAACACCCAGTGCTCATCCCAAAAGGTGCCCTCCTCAATACCCATCACCCACCCTCCCCTCCCTCCCACCCCCTAAGTGAGCTTTTTCTTTAAAGAGAATAAATATTTTAGGCTTTGAGGACCAATGGTCTCTGCTGTAATGGCCAATTCTGCTGTTGCAGTCTGAAAGAAGCTATAGACAATACATAAATGAAGGCGCATTCTATATTTAAATAAACGTTATTTACAAAAATAGATAGCCTAGCCCAGAGGCACTGGTTTAGGATATGACCATGGAAGCAGTAGTTGAGACAGGATGGAGGACAAAATCACTGGGAGAGTGGTGGTCAAGGAATTAAGAAGCAAAGGTGTTGGCAAGATCATTATAAGGACACTGAATTTACCATGAGTTAAGCCCAGAAACAATGTTGGAGAGAGTGACTTTAAAGAACAGGAGATGGGGGTGGGGGTGTGGAGGAATCAGTGAAAATGGCAGAAGGATCTCTGAAAACTCTCTCCTCCATAAAAGCAATAAGAAAACTGGCAAAAACTGTCAGAATCAAGTTTTTCAGAATTCTGGAAATTAACCAAAGGCTTGGAGCAATCTGAGAAGCATTTATTCAAGAACAACAGCTCATATCACACATTGAGGTTCAAGTCTGATATTGAATCTCAGTAAGAGCAGTGAGCTTTGTGGCATCTTGCCTTATTCCCATCCCCTGCTCTGAAAAAAATCAATACTCTACAATCACAGAGAAAAGCAGCAGCTTGACAGCCACTGAAGGGGCAGAACATGACCGGGGCTCCTTCCAAGCTTCATTTCTAAAGAATTCTCATTATCTGACCTTTCTGATAGTTTCCTGGGAAGACCCCACTTTGTAAGATGGTCTATATTTAACCAGACTAGTTTGCGCATCACGAAACGCTTTTTTCCTGAGAGTGGGAACATCTGTAGAAAACACTTGCAGGCACATGTTTAACTTTGTGGCTGCCCGAGGCAATGGATAACAGGTGGGGCAAATAACAGACTAGCCAAAGAGCTTAAAAAGAAAGGTAGGGAAGGAGATGTCCATAAGAGCTTGGCAAAGTTCTGACACGGTCCTGGGAATCTAGAAGTCCATATGCATGCAGAAGGTTGTGTTTATGTTCAGGGCTGAGCACATACTTAGAAAAGGCCTGAGAAGGCTCTAAGTTCTCACTTCTGGTTGACTTTGAGGCTTTGCACAAGCAGAAAGTGAACACTAAACCAAAGCATCAACTGCCTGGCTGAGTGTTGAATTCTATATGCAGCAAACCTATTCTTCAAAAACTAAGAGAAATTAAGATATTCCAGATAAACAAAAATAGAGAAATCAATGCTAGCAGACTTCCCATACAAGATATACTATAAGAAATCCTTCCACCTGACACAAAAGGACACTAGGCAGTAACATAAATCCACAGGAAGAAATAAAGACCAGTAAAGTTAACTCCATAGTTGTATTAGTTTTCTATTGTTGTTGCAACATAAAACCAGAAATTTAAAGGCTTAAAACAACACCAATTTACTACAGTTCTGGAGGTCAGAAGGCTGACATGACTTTCACTGGGCTAACATCAAAATGTGAGCAGGGCTGTATTTCTGTGTAGAAACTCTTGGGAAAAATCTGTTTTCTTGCTTTTTCCATTTGGAGGGGGTCTGCATTCCTTGGCTCAAGGCCTCTTCCTCCATCTGCAAGGCCAGCAGTACAGCATCTTTAAATCTGACTGTTACTTTCTGTCTCCCTTCTTCCCTTATAAAGACCTTTGTGATTAAATTAAGCCCAACTGAATAATTCATGTTCATCTCTATCTCTCTCTAAATCCTTAATTTAATCATATATATAAAATCCCTTTTGCTATGTAAGGTAACACATCACATGTTCCAGAAATTAATAAGGCAGATTAAAAAAAAGTTTACTTATTTAGTTTGAGAGAGAGAAAGACAAAGAATCCCAATCAGGTTCCGCAGTGTCAGCACAGATTCCGATATGGGCTCCAACCCACAAACCATGAGATCATGACCTTAGTGGAAACAAGAATCAGGTGCTTAACCAACTGAGCCACCCAGGTGCCCCTAAGGCAGACTTTTTTGGGAGGGTCATTATCCTGCCTGCCACAGTAGGTTAATACAAAAAAAATAGAAGTGTATTTTTTGTTTGTAACTCTTTCTTTCTCTTATTTGATTTAAAAGACAACTGAACAAAGCAGTAATTCTAATTTGTGGTGATGGGCACATAATGTTTCAAGATGGTATTTGTGAGACCCTGGGTGCCTCAGTTGGTTAAGTGTCCGACTCTTGATTTTGGTTTAGGTCACGATCTCATGATGAGTGAGAAGTCATCATCTCATGACGTTGAGTTCGTGAGTTTGAGCCCCATGTTGGGCTCTGTGCTGGCATCGTAGAGCCTGCTTGGGATTCTCTTTCTCCTTCTCTCTCTGCCCCCTCCCTGAACGCGCGCGCTCTCTCTCTCTCTCTCTCTCTCAAAAATAAATAAGCTTAAAATTTTTTTTAAAAAAAGATGTCATTTGTAGACAACAACAGCACAAAAGAGAGAGGAGGGAAACAGAGCTATATAAAAAAGTTTTACACACTACTGAAATCAAACTGGCATTAATCCATACTAGATTATTATAAATTAAGATGTTAACTATAATCCCTGGGCAACCACTGAAATATTAACTTAAATATTGTATTAAAAGAAACAAGGGAATTAAAATGGTACACTAGAATATATCTATTTAACACAAAAGAAGACCACTGTGGAGGAATACAGGAACAGAAATAACATAAGATTTATAGAAAGTAAATAGCACAATGGCACACATAAATCTTATCAACAATTACATTAAATGTAAATGAATTAAACATCCCAATTAAAGAATTCAGGGAAGTAACCTCACAGTTTGTAAGATGACTAAAATAGACGACAAAACTAACAAACCTAGGAGATTTTAGACAAAAAGGAAACAACAATCTGCAAGTGGGGAGAGAAAAAGGAGGACACCAACTCTACTTTTAGGTCTAGTGTTATGAGGAATGTGAGAGAGAAGACATACTGCTTGAGAGGACTGCAGTGAAGCAGGATCCTTTGGGGATATTTATAATCTTTTTTGATATAAAGAAATCAACAGTTTTTATTTAATAAAACGTTTCAATCTTTCCCTTTGTTTCTTTTCCTGGCATTCATGCTTAGAAAGTCATTCACATCCTGAGAGCAAATAAAACATATTCATCTAAATTTTCTTTTTATATACAAGATTCTTAAATTAGGCCCTTGGTTGATTTTGACCTTAGTGTGGACTCTGCTGTAAAGAACTCTCTTATTTTTCTTTCATAGAATCAGAAGTAAGGAAGAGGAAGGAGAATAAAGGAGACAATGATATACCCTAACAAGAACACTGAATTAAAAGTTAGCAGTACTGACATTTAATCTACACTACAAAGTCATTGGGTGGCAGCAGCTTGATCTCTAATCTGACTTCCTCTTCCCTCACTACCATAGTTCAACTCCACATTATCTCTGGTCTATGGCTATACGTTATTGTAATTATCTCCCAGTTGGCTAAGTTGACACTGGTCTCTCCTTTTTCCAATGCATCCACCACAAAATCTAGAAATACAGTCCTTAAAAAACCTTAAAATGAAGGATTCATACCTATAGTTTATATACATCATTCCTACAAATCATTAAGAAAAATAATTCAACAGAAAAATGAGTAAAGGGTATGAACAAGCAATACCCAGAAGAAATAACAAATGACCAATAGATACTTTTAAAAATAACATTCAACCACATTAGTAACTGGGAAGGCACATATTAAAATGACAATGCATCTCTCCCATCAAATTAGGAAACTTATCAAGAATAATAAACACTCAGTTTGCATAAAGATACACAGAAAAAGAAACCTGTGTATTAAAATCTTGTTTAGGAGTGCTTGGGTGGCTCAGTTAGTTAGGCATCTGACTCTTGATTTCGGGTGAGGTCATGATATCACAGTTTTGTGTGCTCTCTCTCTGTCTCAAAATATATAAACTTTAAAAAAATAAAATAAACTCTTGTTTACATTAAGGAGTTTCATACTTAATAATAAGGAAATCCAAACTCCTTAAAATAACTTAAGGACTTTCATAATCTGGATTTGGTTTATCTTTCTTTTCTGTATACTCTACTCACCCTCACACACACAAACAAAAAGCAATGGAACATGTCAGATTTTTCACCCCCCAGCAATCAGGGTCATACTGTTCTTAACGCCTGAAACAGTCCTTTCCCTTCATCTCCTCAATGCAAATGACATATTTCCTTTTCATATGTAATTCCAATACCCCCTTCCATGATGTCCCCAAATTTAGTTGTCGAGCTCTCCTTTGTGTTCTCACAGCAGTTTAAAACTCAAGAGCCCTTAACATTCTCCCACTGGAAGTTAACTGTTAATAATTGTTTTCCTAATGGACTGAAGATGGAGGCCCTTGAGACTGTAGTCTTATTTGTTTTTCTAGCACTGAGCATACAGTTGGCACTCCATAAAAAGGGAATTAGTAATATTTCATCTAGCACCTAAAGCTAACAGCAAAGCTTTTTAATTTCTCAGAGTCTACAAAGACCAGGATTTATTAGTATCTTAAAATTACACTTCTCCAACATACCACTGTGTCCAAAACACCAAACCCAACTACCTTATATTGGTAATCTAGGTTTTATTATTGATCATCTACAAAGCTAAAAAAAGCTCAATATTGCTTTTATCAATATATGATTTTAGTAGGTTAATTAGAAATAAAAATAACGCTGTTACAAATAACTGTGGAAGACAACTGACTCCATGTTAAGAGACTGAAATTGGCCAGAATAAGATTATTTATGCCATGGAAACTGGTAAACACTACAAATAAGCCCTGCCTCATTCTCCAAGCTGGTTAAACATTTACCAACATACCGGTGGACAAAAATATATTTATTCTAATAGGACAGCACTGTGACCAGCTGATGAGTAAACAGTAGTTCGTTTTCCTTCTTCTTTTTTTTTTTTTTTAAATTTTTTTTTTTTTTTAACGTTTATTTATTTTTGGGACAGAGAGAGACAGAGCATGAACGGGGGAGGGGCAGAGAGAGAGGGAGACACAGAATCGGAAACAGGGTCCAGGCTCTGAGCCATCAGCCCAGAGCCTGACGCGGGGCTCGAACTCCCGGACCGCGAGATCGTGACCTGGCTGAAGTCGGACGCTTAACCGACTGCGCCACCCAGGCGCCCCCGTTTTCCTTCTTCTTAAAAAAGTTTCCTGGTCTAGTCTAAACTCATATATTTCCCCCAAATTTAGAACTTCTAAAGTACTTTCACCCAAGTCAACAAATTTTATTTACATTCATCTAATTCATTCAATAAATATTTACCGAGTACCTATGGCACTGTCCAAATTGATGGATCAACTGTTTTACTAATTTTCTTTTTTTCTTTAACTAAACTAGGTAAAGCTTCTTGAAAGAGAAGTGGGTTCTCAGTAGGTACTTAATAGGTAATGACTGGCATAGCAGACATTATGTTAGACTCCCAACATCCATTTAATCTGAGACAACCAATCTAAGACAATCACTGAAATCCCATTCCCCTGCTAGTTTAAAAAGAGGGTTTATGACCCAGTTATGGTCAAAGAGATATGAAAATAAAAGTCTGCTGGGAGCTTCTGGAAAAGGCTTCCTTGCTCCTAAGAAAAAGAAGCAGATTTCCCTTCTTAACCTCGTGTGGTATTTGGATTAAATATTTATAAATCTGCAGCCATTGCATTTTCCAAAACCAACCAAACCAACCAACCACAACAAAAAAAATCCCAAACCTGACCTACCATGGAAATTCTGTTATGACTGATAAAAAAAATTTCCTTATTAAGCCATTTAAAATAAGAAACAGGGTTTCTGTTACTTGCAGCCAAAAGCATATTAACTGATCAATCAGAAATGGGGACAAAGATCTATGTGGTAAACTAGGATTCTTACCACAGTAAAATTTATTGTTAGAGAGTAACTAATTATATGTGTTTATTTTTCATTTTATTTATGTTTTTATTATTTTTTGAGAAAGAGAGAGTTCTTGAGCAAGCAGGGGAGGGGCAGAGGAAGAGGGAAAGAGAGAATCTTAAGCAGGTTCCATGCCCTGAAATCATGACTTGAGCCAAAGTCAGGAGTCGTCCCAGTGTGTGTTTTTTAAAAGGGATATTTTATCTTAAGTAGACTCCACACCCAATGTGGGGCTTGAACTCACTACCCTGAGATCAAGAGTTGCACACTCTACCAAATGAACCAGACAGGGAACCCACTTGTGTTTTTTCTTTCTATTTTTTAAAGTTTATTTACGTATTTTGAGAGAGAGCACACATGCAAGTGGGGGGGGGGGGGGAGGGAGAGAAAGGAGACAGAGAATTCCAAACAGGCTCTATACTTAGCACAGAGCTCCATGCGAGGCTCGATCTCATCACTGAGAGATCACACTTCAGCTGATATCAAGAGTCCAATGCTTAACAGACTGAGCTACTGAGGCACAATTATGTTTTAAATGTTTTACACAAAACATAACACAATTATGTTTTAAATTATGTTTTAAATTACGTTTTTTTACCATTTTCCTCCCAGTCATACAACTATTTTTTCAAAGATCAAAGTTAAACATGCACATAATTTAAATAACTCAGTTCTACAAAGTATGTTAAGAAAAACAGTAGCCCAACAGAGGTGAGTTGCTGTCTCATTTCCAGGCCTTAGAAGCAAACCACTTGTACTTCGTTCAAGTGATTATTTTGGAATTGATCTCCATGTTTCTAAATGACATGTCCACGTTGTTACCTCTTAATTTTTCAGTTTTAGGAATTATCTATTGATTTTCCACTTTGAAAGGTGATTTAGAGCTCTCTTCTCTTGTACCCACCACACACATGTATCCTTTCTATCTCCCCAACTATCCTTTATAATGATACTGTAATTTTGGTTAGTTCACTATTCAGTGTACACTCTTGTAAGGGCTATGTATGCCTATTCACATTTGAGCTATACAGTAAAAACCACGATTCCTTTTCCTTTCCTGCACAACTTTTTGCTTTTCCTGTAAATACTATCTTTTTTGGTCATTTACTTAGATTTCTATGTATGTATTATTATTTCACCCCAGAAAAATTTTGTCAATTGTCTCCAATTTCCTCTTGAGACACTAAGACCCACCAAATATTCTATTTCAACTTCCTAAAGAAGTCTCTGTTCTGGGGGTGCCTGGGTGGCTCAGTTGGTTAAGCATCTGACTTCGGTTCAGGTCATGATCTCATGGTTCATGGGTTTGAGCCCCACATTGAGCTCTGTGCTGACAGCTCAGAGCCTGAAACCTGCTTTGGATTCAGTGTCTCCCCTCTCTCTCTGCCCTGCCCCCACTCACGTTCTGTCTCTCTCAAAAATGAATAAATGTAAAAAACAAGTTTCTGTTGTGGAGACTTCAAACTTTCTCCCATGTGGACTGGATGGCCTTAGTGCTGGTAAATTATTGTTTATCTGAAATCTCCATTCATTATTTGGAGGAATCCCCTAGCCTGCCTGCCTGCCTGCCTGCCTGCCTGCCTGCCTGCCTGCCTTCCTTCCTTCCTTCCTTCCTTCCTTCCTTCCCTTTTAAAAAAATTTTTGCCCTTTAGGGGAGCCTGGGTAGCTCAGTCGATTAAGTGTCCAACTCTTAAAATTTTTTTTTTTTCAACGTTTATTTATTTTTGGGACAGAGAGAGACAGAGCATGAACGGGGGAGGGGCAGAGAGAGAGGGAGACACAGAATCGGAAACAGGCTCCAGGCTCTGAGCCATCAGCCCAGAGCCTGACGCGGGGCTCGAACTCACGGACCGCGAGATCGTGACCTGGCTGAAGTCGGACGCTTAACCGACTGCGCCACCCAGGCGCCCCATCCAACTCTTGATTTCAGCTCAGGTCATGACCTCACAGTTTGTGAGATCAAGCCCCATGTCAGACTCTGCACTGACTGTGCAGAGCCTGCTGGGGAGTCTCTTCCTTCTCTCTCTGCCTCTCCCCTGCTTGTGCTTGCTCCCTCTCTCTCAAAATAAATAAATAAACAATAAAAAAAAATATTTTTTTTTGCCCTTTAAAAATTTTATAAAATTTAAGTATACTTGACATATTACTTTCAAGTATACAATATAGTGATTCAACAATTAAATACATTATGAAATGGTCACCAACAATAAGTATATTGTAATATTATTAACTAAATTCCTTGTGTTGTGCTTTATAACTGGAGGTTTTATAATCCCCTTCACCCATTTTGCTCATCCCCAACCCCCCAGACCCCATACCTAGGGCAACCACCAGTATGTTCCCTACATTTATGAGTCTATTTCTAGCTTTTCTCGTTGACTGAATTTCCTGTTTCCTCTCCCATACGTCTTCCTCTTTCCTGGTTTTATAGCCTTATTTTGTGAAGAACATCTTCCACCAGCTTCCTAGAATGCTGTATGGGAAGTATGTTTTTTGAGACATTGCAAATTTACTAGTTTTTCAGACAAGACTGATAGTTTGGTTGAATAAAAAAAAAAAAAACCCTCTACGCCGTTTCTTGGATACAATGTCTGACAATGATGTGTATGGACTTTCTTTTTAACCTTTAGAACAAAAACTTGATGTTGAATTCTGAATTAACGTAGAAACTGAGAAGCACCTGACTATGTAAGTCTGAATCATAATTTATCATACATGTAAGCTAGCCTACAGTTAGGGTTAATGTTTAAAGAAAGCCTCATAAAATTGGCAGCAAGTAGGTACTGAATAAATGATAATAACAAAATCATATTTATATTTGTGAGTTCTGATATAAATGAAGTAGATAAATTTGATCAAAACCCAGGGGTTTTGTCTTCTCAAGCAGCTTAATCCTGATCAGTCTCTGATTTTATTAATTTCTCAAATATATTAATTTTTTTTATATTTGTTTTTTCAATTGGGCAAAACCAGCTTGCTTGGTTGGATGTAGATTAAATTCCAAATACTAGCAAAGTGGCTATATGTCATTAGGTTTATCTGGCTAAGATCCCAAAACCTTCTTTTTGTAAACACACATAGGTTATATATTGTCCAGGATCTGTAATATACGTACCTAACAGCACATAAAAACCCTGAATAAGAAAAGGGAATTCATTATCAACAAACAAACAAACATGGTGACCTCCCTGAGGAAGCAAAATAATTTCCTCAATGGCTGTTACTCCCTTTCCTGTCTCCAAAAGATTCACATTGCCAAAAATTTCCTAAGCGTGAGTCAAATCATTATAGGTAATTCTGCTTCTCTCCTTTCTTTCCCTCCCAACCTCTAAGGAGGCAACATTCAAACCACTGGTGTTCAGAGGAAATTTTTTTTTCCCCCTTAATGAAAACTGTGTTAGTAGGGGACGTTTAGCCTTCCTTTGGTTCCCTGTTATCTTCTCACTTACCAATGCTTACTATCAATCCAGCATTCTCAAATACAACAGTCAAGGCTCAGTATTTAGGAAAATCTCTCAGACTAATGGAGATTTAAACTAAGGGCCAGGAGAAATTTGATGAACTTTGTACAACTAAATAACAGTACTACTAAAATATTAATAAATATGTGAAGGATTAATACTGATTATGTAGAATGTAGTCTCAACCTCTGTAAGAACTATACTTAAACTTATGTTTAACAGCAACAAAATTTTTACTTATTAATATGATTAAAATATAAAACAATGGGAATAATATGTCTGTTTAAAAATAATGACCCCACTCCAGTAGCAAGGGGCTTGCCTAGTGCCTACATCTTTTTTTTTAAATTAAGAATAGGAATCAAGTCTCCTTGGAGAGAAGGGCTGATTCTAGGACTAGGACAGGAAGTATATAAAATAAATCTACCTCATTTACAGTGCCAGAATATGAGGAAGTATTAAAAAATAAAGCACACAAGCACATATGCATGGACACACACACAGCATATGACAAAGGAAACTAACTGAAGGGGGTCCTAATGGCTGAAGCTGGAACAATTTGAGCAATAAAATAAAGTAGTATTGGGTTATAACCCAAATAGAAAACAAATATCCATGAGTCCATACTGTTATCTAAATAAATGCTTGAGTAAATGGATAAATGGGGAAAAGAGACAAATCTCCCATGCAGAAAAATTCCAAATAATTTATATGGATACTCTGCCCTCAAAGAAGGGAGAGCAAAACTCCCTACTCTTTAGGCTGTGGACTCTACATACCGATTTCCCTCCAGAGAGAGAGAGCACAATATGGAAAGAGAAGAAAAAAAAAGGGAGTAATTTTATAGTGAAGAACCTGACAAACACTATTTCAACCAGGTGATCAAGGTCAATATCAAAAGTCATAAATCATGTTTATACAGTATGTGTGCTGATATGATGTGATGAAAATGGCACTTCACTTCTGTGGTTACCTTCCTAATTACTCATAATCCCAGTCCTATCACGAGAAAACAGAAGACAAATTCCCATAGTGGGGCATCCTACAAAATACCTGACCAGTACTTCTCAAAACTGTCAAGGTAATCAAAAACAAGCAAAGTCTGAGAAACTGTCATGGCCAAGACAGACCTAAAGAGACTCAACAACTAAATGTAACGTGGTATCCTAAATGAGATTCTGGAACAGAAAAGGGAAAAGTAAGTTAATCTGGTCGCTCATTTGGTTGGGTGTCCGACTTTGGCTCAGGTCATGATCTCACGGTTTGTGACTTCAACTGCTGCATCAGGCTCTGTGCTGACAGCTCAGAGTCTGGAGCCTGCTTCAGATTCTGTTTCTCCCTTTCTCTCTGCCCCTTCCCTGCTCTTGCTGTCTCTCTCTCTCTCAAAAGTAAATAACCATTAAAAAATTTTCTTTTAATAAATATAGACTTTAGTTAATAATAAGAATTATAATATATCAGTATTAGCTCATTAATTATAACATGTATCATACTAATGATAGAGAAAACTAGGTATGAGGTGTATGGAAATTGTCTACCCTATCCTCTCAACCTCTTTGTAAATCTAAAACTGTTCTAAAAAGTAGTCTATTAAAAACGAAGAAATAATAATGACCTTTCCTGCCAGATCCAAGTGCGATCTAACCAAATCTGGGTGGGTGAAGGAATTTAGTAAATTAGAGTTCACAAAGAAATAGACATCACACATTTCCCCTACATTAGAAAACAATTTAGAACCTGTTAACCCAGGAACATAATATCAGATCAGCTGTCTCATCAGAAATATAAGACATTTAAATTTCAAGGTAATTAGGGGCACCTGGGTGGCTCAGTTGGTTAAGTGTCTGACTTCAGCTCAGGTCATGATCTCATGGTTTGTGGGTTCGAGCCCCGTGTCGGGCTCTGTGCTGACAGCTTGGAGCCTGGATCCTGCTT
Source organism: Puma concolor (assembly GCF_028749965.1). Lineage (NCBI taxonomy): Eukaryota > Metazoa > Chordata > Mammalia > Carnivora > Felidae > Puma > Puma concolor. Next base: position 108,639,069 of record NC_141672.1, on the reverse strand, counting down.
CAGATTCTGTGTCTCATTCTCTCTCTACCCCTCCCCCACTTGTGCTCTGTCTCTACCTGTCTCTCAAAAATAAATAAATGTAAGAAAAAAATTTTTAATTGCAAGGTTAATTACATCTTTGAGTATCAGAATCAAACACCCTAACAGATATAGCTAGAAATAAACACAGAGGATCTGACAAGAGATCTGTGGGGAGAGGGTGGCTGAAAGTAAAATTGCAGATAATATTATTAACAGACTAGCCTTGCTCGAAAGTAAAAGTGGTGATGAGCACGTACTGTTATACATAGGGGATGAATCACTGGATTCTACTTCTGAAATCATTATTGCACTATACGCAACTAACTTGGATATAAATTAAAAAACAAAAGTAAATAATAATAAAGTACAAGAGGATAAAAATCTTTGGAATCTATTACATCCTAAGAGAGAACTAATTACTAGAAAAATCAAATGAAATAAAATCAAACCAACAAATACTGAGTCTTAGGTATGCATAAGGCATTATCTCTAGGTCAGTATTACTCAAGTATTTCTAGATACGGAGCATCAGCACTTCCTGGGGACCTGTTAAAAAAGCAAATGGACCTCACTCCAGATAGTGAATTAGAATCTCTGGAGAGATCAGCCTAAAAAATCTGTTTTAACATGCTCTTCAAGTGATTCCTATGCTTGCTAAAGTTGAGTTATCACTCTGGTAGGGAGTGTGATCCCTCTATAGATGTGGCAAATGCATACACCGCTCTGGAACACAAGTAAGCAGATGAAAAATTCATGTCACATGGCAACCTACCTGCTACATGATTACCAAGCAGCACTGGTAAAGTCAACCATCCTCTACCAGAAACTGAGCAGAAATACAACGGTTAGATCCTCAGAGCTTTCTGCAGCAATTTCAAAGACAAGCAAAAGGGAAAGGAAGTCAGAGTGGAGCTGAAATGCTAGCCAGGAGGAAGACATACATAATTGCAGGTATAGTGTATATTCTACCCAGTGACCCAAAACAGACTAAGTGTTGCAGTCCAGTTCGCTTAACATCAGGTTCTTGTTTTCCAAGGAAACCTGTGGATTTGGTTTTGACTCTTCTGCACTTTGAGACTGCTGTTTCCATCTTGTTCTCACCTATTTAAAAATGAAAAGCCCTTTCTATATTGCCAACAAATGCAATTCAGCAGGATTCATTTCTATATACTGTGCTGCCAAATAGAAGCCCCATTAATGAACAGCACAAGGGACTACAGCTTGGCTTGGTAAAATAATTAGAGTATCAGGAGAAATCTAGCTCTGCAAGCTGCTGCTTTTAGAAAAACGCATTTAACTGCAGCCACAGGTCTCCCTCCTCTTGCTTCAGAATCAGATGTTCACCCATCCCTAGCAGCAAGATGAAGACCTTAGAGAGAGGGCCCTGACAGCAAACCACAGAGGCTGCAGACACATCTCGTTTTAATTGCATCAGCAACTGCAATGCAATTAATGAAGAGAGAAAGAAGGAGAGAGCATCAGGGCAAAGAGAAGAGAGACTTGAGCAACCATGTGGAAATACTTCATCCTCACCCCAATGAGAGCAGGTTATTTATGGTAGTTGCACGGAGTATCAAATCTTTGCATGTGAAACTCACAGGCACTTTCCAGGCAGCAATAAAGCTACATAGTCTAGATTTCCTCTTGCTTACAGTTTTCTATCTCTCATATTCTTCCTTGTAGCCACCAACAAAGATTACAGAGGGAGAAAGCCAACAGATCAAATGGGTGATTTAGCTATTAAGTCCCTTGGGCAGATTCAATGCTTTGTACAATACTGGGATATGAGGATCAGTAAATACTAAATATTAACAGCAGTGATTCATCAGAAGCATGCACATACTAGGCCTAGGGCATGGTGGGGCAGGAACTCCATCAATAAACGTCTGCAGTTTCCTTTTTTTTCAAGCTGTATCCTAATCCTATCATAGAAGAGAAAGACAGTAAGATAAAAACCACCAACAAAAATCTCTCAGAGAGAAAGTGAATTCTCAAATGTGGCCTTGGGTGCCAAAAAACCATCAGCATGCAAGAGAAACAAAAGCTCAAATAGTGGTTTAATGCCAAGATTCCAGCTGCCATCTCCTCAGTGAACAGGGAACCCTAAATCACATCAGTGAAGGTTGGTGCTTTGGGGGATTAAGCGTGGAAGCTGATGACAAATTAGATGGTCTTGACTAATTCATTTGGGAAATTCCTTATTTATTTATTTATTTATTTATTTATTTATTTAGGTTTTATTTATTTTATTTTTGAGGGAAAGAGCATGAGTGGGAGAGAGCAGAGAGAGAGTGGGGGCGGGGGGGGGGGGGGGGACACAGGATCTGAAGTGGGCTCTGCAATGACAGCAGAGAGCCTGATGTGGGCTCAAACTCATGAACTGCGAGATCATGACCCGAGCCAGAGTCGGATGTGCAAATGACTGAGCCACTCAGGCACCCCATGGGAAATTCCTAAATAAAATGTTATGTACTCTCATCTCCCCCCTCACTCACTATTCCATCACAAGGACCATAGGTCCTGGGTTTTCTGCCAACAACCTGATTGAAAAATTCTACTCTACTGTGTCTAGATTTGAGGTTACAAGAAAATATGGTCATTGCATACACAGCTTATCCCAAGGCCCCTTGCATAGAACTTGATAGAACATAATAAGCCAACATATATAGGCAAAATGCAATGCCAAACAGACAAGGGTGAAACAGGTAGGCAAGAGAGAGATCCATGAGGCCAAGGTCCAAAAATATCGAAAGGCACACACTTCAGGGGTGCCTGGGTGGCTCATTTGGTAAAGCGTCCAATTTCGGCTCAGGTCACGATCTCACAATTTGTGAGTTCGAGCCCCGCATTGTGCTCTGTGCTGACAAGCTCAGGGCTTGGAGTCTGCTTCAGATTCTGTCTGTCTGTCTCTCTCTCTCTTTCTCTGCCCTTCCCATGCTCACTTTCTCTCTCTCAGAAATAAACACTGAAAAAAAAAAAAAAAAGAGGTGGACTTCAATTAACTTGGCCTATGCCTTTCTGTACTACAGAATTACTTGAACTGCTTATTAAAAATGCAGGAAACTATCATTCAATTAAAAGTGTTCCAAGGGACTTCCCAGATGACTGCCACCAGGGGGTTGGGGGGAGGACAACAAAAAACAAACTTGTAGAAGTCCATACTAAATCTATTTCCACCCACCTCTCATGACTCTCTCCCCCTCACTTTAAACTATCCCATCATTCCACAAATATTTACCCAGAGCCTGCTATATGCTAATGCTGTTGTAGGTACTAAGGATACATATAGGTCTGTCATATCAATTATGCCTTGTGTAAGGGCTCCTAACTGAAGAAGGAGGAAGAGGCTGCAATCCAGATCATGTTTTGCTAGCTAAGCTGCATGTCCTAGCATGGGGCTGCAATCTCTTGGGAAGGAGACTTGTTTGTAATTTGCTGAAAGAAAGACCACAGCCTGAGAGAGGCTTAGGTACGGTGACAAATAAATCAGGTAAAAATCTGTCTTCATTGAGCTTATTTCCCATTTTGTAAGGAAACAGAGGAATCAAAAAAAAAAAAAATCATATAGTATGTAAGACAGTGGTAAGCACTAAGGAGAAAATAAAAGAGACGAGGGAAAAGTGTGTAGGTGTGTAATTTTAGAGTACTCCGGGAAGAATTCAATGAGAAAGTGACACACCTCTGTTGAGAACCTTATCAAACCCATTCTTCCTGTCAGGCCTTTGCACCTGCCTTACTCTCTCTACCCAGATATCCTGGCACACCGCTCCTCCCCCATTTTTGTATGGTTACCTTTTTATCTTTCCATTTCAGCCTAAACATCATCTCCTCAAAGGGGCCTTCCCTGGCTACTCTAAGTAAACAGCTACCCAATGTACCTAGGCATTCTTTTTATTTTTTAATGTTTATTTTTGAGAGAGAGGTGGGGGGGCAGAGTGTGAGTGGTGGAGGGGCAGAGAGTGAGAGACACAGAATCGGAAGCAGGCTCCAGGCTCTGAGCTGTCAGCACAGAGCACAATGCAGGGCTAGAAATCACCGACCTGGAATCATGACCTGAGCCAAAGTCAGACTGATTGAGCCACCCAGGCGTTCCTGTACCTAGGCATTCTTAACCAAATGAAGACTCAACCCCACAGACTAGAGATTTGAATTCTATTCTATTTCCTGGTTTAACCTCTGGCATTTAGCTTCCCCATCTGCAAAATGGATTAAAAAAAAAAACCAGTAACTATCTTAAAGGGCTGCTGTGAAGATTAATTACAACCATCACTACAAAATAATAATAAAAATGATAACAGCAGCTATTACTTACAAAGTTACACTATGTACCAGGCACTATTCTATGTGTTCTACATTTATCAACCTACTTAATCCATTCAATTGATACATTTAATGTTTGCTGTCATTTTCATTATCACTATCATCAATGACAACATTATGGGCTATTCAACTAAAGTATTTATCTAAGCCCTCTGCCTTTCTGCCCCACTGAAGGATCTATGACCAAAAGTTTCTTATATTCCCTTCAAGGATTAACAGTATATGGAATTTATTTATCAACTTCAGCACTCACTCCATGCAAAATGATCTTTCATTCCTGGCAATGGCATGGACTTTCAAAAAGAAAAAGACATAAAATTGTCTTTATGGATCACAGGCTACAAAAGTCTCAGGCGGTGGGGGGGGGGGGGGGGGGACAAGTAGTAAGGTAGTATGGAATTGCAAGTCAAAATCCTTGGATTCAATGACTCACAGAATGTTAGAGGTTATCCAAATTAATCTCTTACTTTACATATGAACAAAATGAAGTTCAGAGAAAGTAAGTCATTTGCAAACTTGCTTAGTTACTTATTTCTAGTTCATTACAGACCTGGAACCAGAATCTAAGTCTTTCATGTCCCAATCCAACACTTTTCCTATTACTCTACAGAACCTCCAGTTCAAAGTGACCACTTGTGAAGTAAGGAAAATGAACTTATTCATCATAGAAGTCTCTCCTCAATCTGTTCAATGCTGTAAAATTCTAATAGGAATGCCATCAAAAAAGAGATAAATAGAGCTCCAAACAAACTTTCAATTTTGGGAAATCTTGGGCTTTTAACACTACATCAAAATTTAGAAGGCAATAGGGTTGAAATCCAGAGGATTTACATGGCATCAAGTCTGTGGCAAGGCAATAAGGGAAACTAAGGCCCTGGGAGGAGCAGTATTATTGGAATAAGAAGAAACAAAGTTAAATAAAATATCTTGCTACACATGGATAAGAGATGATATTAAAGAATTACTGTGTAGTGTAACAGTGGTATATTGGTTATATAAGCAAAGGTCCTCATTTTTTGGAATGCATGTTTAAGTGTTGAGGAGAGAAACATCATAATGTTTCAAGCTTCTAAATTGTTCAGTAAAACAATAAAATACACATATATAAACAAAGCAAATATGGCATAACTTTAACAATTATTGAATCTAGGTGGTGGGTGATCAATTTACTTAACTTTTTTTGTGTATTTAAAATTATTATTAAAAAAAAAGGTTGAGGGAGGGAAAATATCTTGCCACAACACAGTCAATTATATTTTAAAAGCTCTCTTGGGAATTTTTTTTTTTTTTTGATGGAATACCAGGCTCTTTAAAGGAGATCCCCCACAAAAAAGTAGGTGCCAGTTCATGCTAGCCCAGTTGAAAATATAAAACAAAAGGCTGCTTCTGAAACATTTTTTTAAATATTTAAAGTTTGTTTATATTTTCTCTCAACACTACTTATTAGCAAGATCCCTTGTAGCTCTTTATTACCTTATAACTGTATAATAGGTGAAACCCACATCCTTTCCAGAGATTATGATGTTTTACTCCTTCTGGGAATCAGATTTTCCAAAGCTGACCATTAAAAGCCTCTGTGCTATCAGCAGCTTCAGGCTGTCTGCCATGAGTCCTCATCTCTGAATGACACTAAGAGATATGACCCATAGTACCTGGAAGAGGATGGTGACCTCCAGCAAAACTGAGTTACATACTAGTAGGCTGTGATACAATCTCCACTAGCCTCAAAAGAAGGTTAGAATTATTGAACTATAATTAGGGCCAACCAAGGTGAAACTGCGAAGGAGACAAAATTGTCTCTACCATTCCCTCCACTGGCAGTTTAAGACCCCTCCAAATCTAAACCTTTCCCCATCTCTTCCATATCTGTGTCCTCAGTCACATTTAATTAAAAAAAAATTTTAATGTTTATTTATTTTTGAGAAAGAGAAAGAATGTGAGCCAGGGAGGGAGACAGAGAATTCCAAGCAGGCTCCAGGCTCTAAGCTGTCAGCACAGAGCCTGATGAAGGCTTGAACTCATGAACTGTAAGATCATGACCTGAGCTGAAGTCGGACACTTAACCGACTGAGCCACCCAGGAGCCCCTACTCACATTTAATTTTAAACTGTGTGTCAACTAAGTAAATTAATCCTAATTAATTAAATACACTGAGCTAAGTGGTCTTTTAAGAAAATGGTTAGAATTTGGGGCACCTGGGTGGCTCAGTTGGTTAAGTGTCCGATTTCAGCTCAGGTCATGATCCCACAGTTCCTGAGTTTGAGCCCTGCATTGGGCTCTGTGCTCATAGCTCAGAGCCTGGAGCCTGTTTCAGATTCTGTGTCTCCCTCTCTCTCTGCTGCTCCCCCACTCATGCTCTGCCTCTCTGTCTCTCTCAAAAATAAAAATAAATCTTAAAAAAAAAAGAGAAATGGTTATGATTTCTGGCTCTTAACTGTCTCTTCAAATCACATCATGGCCACTTATTCTGATCAACATTACATACACACATATTCTGAAGTACCTACCTATAGAGTCTCATTTGAAGTTCCCATTTTAAAACCAAGTCTACTTTTCAGGCAGTTCAAAAGTGGACCAGTAACTGGTCACGCTTACATTCTTTCTCCATGGTTACTCATGGCTACTTACTTAAATTAGAAAAGTCTCTGACTGAATGGAGAGGTCAGTGTTAAGTGGGTACTTCTTGCCCTCCTTACTTTAACCAAAACTCATGGTGAATTTTAAGAAGCCCCAAAAAGGAACTGAGCTCAATATGAAGGGCACTTATTTCAGTATCATTCCTATCTTGATTCTCTTAAAAGATGATCAGAATCACCACAGCGATAACTTCAAATGCCCTTGCCATTTTGCTCGTTTTCCATTCTGTATTCAGTACTTCTAAAATTAAAGACATGAAATGCATTTGGTACAATGTTTATGGTATGTAACTTGGTGGGCATTCCTAGTAGCTGAAGCAAAAATTAAGGGTAAATATGAAGTAGTTTTATAAATTATCAATAAAGAACTTCATTCTAGTAAAGAGACAAACACAAAATTAAGAAACTATTAGTGGATAAAAAGCTATGTTTAGTGAGCAGTATGCACAGCAATGAATACTGTTATTCACTACAATCTAAATGTACTGAAGGGAAGTGGTTGAGTTTCCCATGCTCTTTTATATAGCCAGTTTAATTAAACTCAGTAGATCAAACAGATTGAAGTCACACCGAAATGGGTACACAATTCTTCACTTGCTCTACAACAAAACATAAAGACCCTGGTTTCCCTTGTGAATATGACAAAATACCATGGAGAATCAATTCTCATTAAGGGATGGTATCATTATGCCTGAAAACAAAACAAAACAAAAACAAGAGTGTTTTTTAGTCCAAGTATAAAAAGCAAAAATAAAGTAAAAATGAACCTTCACTGTTTGCTCTCAGCCTCTTAACGTTAACCTCTTCCTTACATCACCCCACAATTTAAACATGACCAGAGAAGCAATAATAGAACACTCAGCGTGCTTATAGCTCCTCTTATGTGATTATCTAGTCCTATAGTGGATTTCTAACAAGCAGCTTCCCTGACCACAACAGCTCTCCCTTCTCTGAGCCACTGAGGAATTATTGTGACTATTACTCATCTGGCTTGCATATTGTTTGGTATACACAGTTATTTTAATCCTTTTTATAAGTATAGGTCACTCCTTTCCCTCAACTGGATAATTAGTAATTGCTCTCTTTCTAGGCAAACACAACACAACACAACACACACACACACACACACACACACACACACACACACACACACAGCTGCTACTAATATTAACATTAAATTTTTGCTGGCTTCAGCTTCTGAACTATTAACTCAGTTATTTTTTAATTATGACAATCATGAGATTACCAAATCTCATGATTTGCAAATAAACCAAGACTGCAAAACCCCTTCCTATTTGTCTAGCACCATTAGTTAAATTTGAGAAATGTAACAGAATTACATACAGTAATCTCAGCCAGGAACTCAAAGAATGTGTGTGGCTGTGTTACAGAGGGATTATTAGTAACGTATGAGCCTAATGTGGGTGTCATATTAGTGCCTCCATCAAATTAAATGATACAGGCAGCCAAGCAATGTAGTAAAATGACCAGCTTTGAAGTCACACACACAGACCTAGGTGATAAATCAACTTCTATTCATTTCTAGTTGTGTGATCTTGGGGAAGTAAATGTATCTAAGCCACAGTTTCTCCAAATGTAAAATGAGAATAGTTACCACCTTTTTGTCAAGGTTGTGAGATTATCAAAATAAACTGTTGCCTAGCACAGTCCCCTTTGAAGGCACTCAAAATAAATGATTGCTATTATTACTAATTACAATGACTTTCAGTGAACATAACTTTTATATTTTTTTGGGAACCAACATTTATCAATACCCTTGGTATTATGCCAAACTAAGTATGATGAGTGGATCTTGGAGAACGAAATTATTAGGCTTCATAGTAAGATCTGAGATTTATTCCCAGGAGTTGCAAGGAGTTTGGAAATTTGTAAAACTCAAAAGGATAATTCAGGTGTCTGATGGCACATTATTCAACATAGTATCAAATTTTTCACAGGCAGCAGGATGTACACCACATCTCACTGAAACTTGAATTTGAAATCCAGTTAAGGTAACTTAACAAAATAGCATGCACCAAGCCTCCTCTGAAAAATAATTGAATGACTTTGATCTTCACAATACCCAAGCACAATAATGTTTAGTTCCTGGTTCTCAGCAGATAGGAAACACAATGTTAACACTTGATCAGTTGACTGGGATAGGTTTTTGGCTACAAGGCCTTGGTAAATCTTAGTCTATCAGTAGGTATCAGTTCAGAAAGAGGAATGACAACTATTATGAGAGAATCTATTTTGCATTATAAAAAGGGAATTAGAATATAGAAACCTTAGGTCCTAAGCAATCTTAATAAGTAACATTATTATTTTTTTGAAGTTAAGATCTATCCTATTTTGATTTACTATGTTAAGACATACAATTATGAGGTTGGGCAATGGTACTTACTCTGCAATCAGTGGACTAGGAACAACCCTCACAAAGATTTCTCTACAAGAGAAAGACTGGCTAACAAGCAAAGAAGACAGTTTTAGAAAGTGCTATTACAAAAATAAAATGAGGCAATGGATTAGACCATGAATAACTGGGAGATAGTTCCATTAGATAAGTGAATCTGGAAGAACTGATGGCTAAGTGATGAGTAAGCCAGGTACTAGGGAGGAACAATCAGGTTGAGGAGCCATTAAGTGAAGAAGTTTAACACTTAAAATACACATTCTATGGATTTCAGTCATCTTTGACCTGTTTCTATTCTTTACTTTCTAAAATCAGTCAGTTAGGAAGTCCTGCCAATTTCTCCTTCATAATACTTATTTATTCCTTTTACCCAACATCTTTTCCACCTCAACAACAACAACAACAACAAAAAATGGGGCACCTGGGTGGTTCAGTCAGTTAAGTGTCTGACACTTGGTTTCGGCGTAGGTCATGATCTCACGGTTCATGAAGTTCAAGACCCGCGCTGGACTCTGCTGACAGAATAGAGCCTGCTTGGGATTCTCTCTCTCTCCTCTCTCTCTGGCCCTCTCCTGTTTGTGCCCTCTCTCTCTCTCAAAATAAATAAATTAAATTAAAAAAATTTTTTTAAATAAATAAAATCTTTTCCATCTCTTGTTCTTTTCCTGATTGTCTCTCAAATATGTGTATGTTTGCATAGAGAGTAGCAAAAAACTTAAGAGATAAGCCTGTCAGAAAGAAGAGGTCCCAAGTTTCCTATGTTAGAATCTAAATAATGAGTGTGAAGGAAAATTTCACTTTCAGAAATAGAATATAAGGGATTCCCTGGGTAAGAGAGGAATATGAACAAGGAATAAATGAATTCTATCGAGATGGAATACCATCTGATGGGTTGTAGAAAGCCAAAGGACCCTTTGCTGAAAAAATGAAACCAAAGCAAAAAATAGGGAAAGAGGAAAAGTGTTAAAAGTATGTGGCTACTCTAGATCCAGGACAGAGGTATAAAAACTCATCTGGTGTAAGATATGGCTACATAAGCTTCTAGTTTGCTCTACTCTGTTTATCAAGACCTTATCTCCTAAAATGGCCTGGTTAAAAGAGCATATGTTGAAAGAGGCTTTCTGTGACCTTACTAAGCCACAACTAATTTTTTCTCCTTTATAGTCTTATATTTGAAATTCCATTTAATTCAATCTATTCTGTCTTATGTCACACAATTATTCTTCTGGATACTTATATTAACTATCTTGCTTTTATCACAGAGGGGATGAACAGGAGAGAAAAACAGAATACTAAATGAGCTATCTGTGAAGGCACTTAGTAAACTGAGAAATGTTAAACAAATTCATCTATTCAGTTAATATTTATTTACTAAACAGCTACTATGTGCCAGACATAAAACTGGACACGGTCTGTGTTCTCATGGGGGTTTATACCCTTGGAGGCACTGAGGAACATTAGCAACTATTAATATAATTATTCATTTAGGTCCATCTTTCCTACTAGATGGCGAAATTCTCTAAAGGGCTAGATCATTTTTAAAAATTCCCCCTAACAATGACCACCGTACCTAGTACACGGCAGGTGACAAATAAATGCCAGTACTGGAAATACTTTACACAAAGGCTCTTCTAGTGCTCAGTCACAAGGCCCCTTCTAAAGGTCTTGATGTGGCCACCAGTATTCTCCTTGCTACAGACCCCAAGCCCTCAGCCAGTCGTCCTTTCCCCTGAACTGCTACCCACCATTTTTATCTTTGAGGTTCTCCCACACTCCATCCCTGGCTGACTAAGCTCTCTGCTTTTTCATCTCCAGGACCTGGGTCTCACTAGCATCACCTCTGATTCCATTTTAAAGCCAAACTATTTTGTGTTTCCAAACAGGTGCTGTGATTAAGGTAGAATAACAGTACTTCCTTGATCTAAAGTGAAAAAATTTACATCTTTAAGCTCAACATTAATAGAGTTCATAAGGTTAGAGTCCAGCCTGGGAATTATCCTCTCTGGGAATTTCTTCATAGCCAAAGCTGAAGGGGCGAATTTAATTGCAAATGTATAAATTCCCTCAAACACTAAAAAGGTCACTTAGTACAACAGCTTGATTTCAAACTGATGGACAAAAATAGGATGAAATAGAAAAATATTAAATTCTAGGGTGAAGGTCCAGATGAAAGACTTGCTAATTAAAAGGGAATGGTGAGTGACAGAAAAAAAAAGAAAAAAGACATCCAAAATTTCAAATGAATGCATCTCAGCTATCCCCAAGAGCCAGAATTTCATTCTTTTTAAAAATTTTTTTAAAAATATTTTTTAATGTTTATTTATTTTTGAGAGAGAGAGAGAGAGAGAGAGTGTGAGCAGGGCAGGGGCAGACAGAATCTAAAGCAGGCTCCAGGCTCTGAGCTGTCAGCACAAAGCCTGATGCAGGGCTTGAACTCACCAACTGTGAAATCATGGCCTGAGCCAAAGTCAGATGCTTAATGCACTAAGCCACCCAGGCATCCCCAGAATTTCATTCTTACCAAAAACATCAGCAAGAACTACATTTAATACTAAATTATGTTTACTGAATGTGTCTAGATGTTAGGTATAATTATCCTATTTCCTCTTTATGGTTTTTGTATCTTTAATGCTTAAAAGTCCTCCTGTAGGTCTTATTTATTATAAATTGCATGAAATCCTTTTTCTAAGCAGATAGGATATAAATAATAATTTAAAATTCTCGTAATTGGTGAATAAATTTAAATACATATTAAATCTAGTCAGTAGAAAATAATTTTAATAGCCCTCAGTAATGTTACTGCCATTAAACACACTGTATATAACATCTGAATGCTCGTCAACATTATGGCATGAGGCTACAAATGCATTAAGTACCCAAGTATGCAAAGACTAGTAGTATTCAGTATCAGTGGCTAGGAGGGAAGGATAAAAAAGTTATCTGAGAGTTAAATGAGTTAATGTATAGGAAGTATTTAGAGTAATACCTGACATTTAATAAGTACTGACAGAATAGTAGTCGTAATAAAGGGCTCATACAAATAGTTAAAACAGAGATCCACAAAGTCCCAAAATTAAAATGAAAAGAAAAAATCCAAACAGAACTTGCAAAAAATATATATGAACAAGTATAAGACATTTGAAAAATTATTGAACACTGTTATTTCACTTTTAAGAATCAACTCAAGAGGGGCGCCTTGGTGGCTCAGTTGGTTAGGCAACTGACTTCAGCTCAGGTCATGATCTCACAGTCTGTGAGCTGGAGCCCCACGTCAGGCTCTGTGCTGACAGCTCAGAGCCTGGAGCCTACTTCAGATTCTGTGTCCACCCCCCCCCCCCAACTCTCCCCTGCTCAAACTCTGTCTCTCAATAATAAATAAACGTTTAAAAAATTTTTTAAAAGAAAAGAATCAACTCAAGAAAGAAAATAAATGCCAACAGATATGTGCATCAAGGGGGCCACTGTAACATTATTTATATCTAAGAATGTATCCACAACAAATAAATGTAGATTAGATAATTTAATCTATTTGAAGAATCTGGAAATTTTATTTATAAAGAAAAAAGTTTCAAAAAGCCCTAAAAGTTTAATGGTAGGGAATTAAGGAAACAGGTAATTTATGACACATCCTGACTCTGGAATATTTAGCATTAGCCAAAGAGATTTACAGGGAATTTTTAATGAAACAAAAAGACAAGTTAAGAAAGCAGCAGGAGGTCAATGGCTCAAAGCAAAATGCATATAAGGGACAGGTACCCAATGTTAAAAGTGGTTATTACAACATGTTGAATTATGAATTTTTGTTCTCTACACTTCTCTGTGTCTAACAAGTTATCCATAAGTACAGGTCAGTTTCACAATAAAAAATTAAACATTTTTAAAGTGGGGGGAAAAATATCTGAGGGTTCCACTCTGCAGAGATTTGGAGACACAAAATTCCTACTGAATAATTCCTGTAATTCCTATTACAGTTATTATTACGAAGTTGTGTGGTGTCACATCTTTAAATTAAAAAAAAAAAAAAGTTATACCAAAGTCAATGGCAATAAATTATATGGCTGGCAGTAAGCTGATGTGATAGATTTTACTTGTTTTCCAAACCACATGTACCACACCTCCAATAAAAACATCTTTTTAAGGAAGAACAAGCAGGTAGGAAGGACGAGATGACAGTGGAGGGAAAACAATACTTTATCCTAAATTTAGATTTGCACAGAAAGTCAGCAGGAGGGAAAGAGATCTTTTTTTTCATTTTTCTTGTTTTAGATATGTACTAAACATATTTGGTCCAGTCCCAACAGTCCATAGCCCTCATCAAATAAAGAAAAAATTACCAAGACATATAACAGAATTTTCACCATGCCTTTTATCTCCATGAACATTGCTACACTATAGATTCTGCCATCATTCTGAAATGACTCACCTCTAGGATATTAAATGACAAAATCTCCCTAATTGTAACTCCTATCCCCTTCTCTCTAGACTCTTGGTCCTGCAGGTTCCTGTGATCCCTTGCTTGGAGTCATTGAAGGACTCCAGGACTTTGATCTCTCATCATATTCCAGGTTCACCCTGGTTATCACAATATCACCTGCCACTCAGCCTGATTACAAGACCAACCATTTAAATCAGGATCTCACCAGGGCACTTGTGTGGCTCAGTCAGTTAAGGGTCCGACTTTGCTCAAGTCATGATCTAATGGCTCATGAGTTCAAGCCCTGTGTTGGGCTCTGTGCTGACAGCTGAGAGTGTGTAGCCTGCTACAGATTCTGTCTCCCTCTCTCTCTGCCCCTCCCCTGCTCACGCTCTGTCCCTCTCTCTCTCTCTCTCTCCTTCAAAATAAATAAACAGTAAAAAATTTTTGGGGGGGGGGGGGTGCCTGGGTGGCTCAGTAGGTTGAGTGTCCGACTTCGGCTCAGGTCATGATCTTGCAGTCTGTGAGTTCGAGCCCCGCATCGGGCTCAGTGCTGACAGCTCAGAGCCTGGCGCCTGCTTCAGATTCTGTGTCCCCCTCTCTCTCTGTCCCTCCCCCACTCATGCTCTGTCTCTGTCTCATAAATAAATAAACATAAAAAAAATTTTTTTTTAATTTTTTTTAAAATCAGGATCTCACTATGGTGGATTTCAGACCACAAACTAGCTGTGAAAAAATAAAAAATAAAATAAAATAAAAGTAAAATAAAATAAGGAGACTAATATAAGGTTAACAACTTTTTTATCCAGTCAAAAAAAGGATAGTAAAAAAAAAAAAATCAAAAGCTATCATCTACCATGATTTCATAAAAGGGCATTTAAATACCAAAAGTAGGAAAGTCACTCTCAAAGGACAGTGCCTTGTGAAGAAGAAAGGAGAAAAAGAGAAACAAAACAAACAAAAGTTAATTTTTTTCAATGTAAAATATTTTCATTTTCAAATTTAAAAGGTTTCCTTTATAATATTTTTGTGTAATTACTTTCTTTACCTAAGGAAATCCATTTGTAAAGCTATATTCAGTAGTGCCACCAGAGTTGAAGTTCGAATGTCAATTCAGAATTTTCAGGGTGAACAGACCCAGTTAAAGCCATTAATTAGTCTCTGTCCTCCAACAGTACTTAGGACTTTTCTCTTAAGAGCTGGGATGGCAAACCAGGTCTGGAAAAGGTGCAAGGCTATCTTCCATCACTCAACATGAAGATAACAAAAACAAAAAATCAAATGACAAAAATTATCTCTCTGAAAGAGACTTTAAAGACCACTAAAAACAGACATAAGTCCCTTGTTTTAGAATACATCTTCTGGAACTTCTTCTTAGAAGATATTTTCCCCACTTTTGAATGGTTCTTCCTTTCCCCTTTGAAGAAATCTGCCCCTATCCACACCAACCTCCTCCAAGGCCACCTACAATAAATGAATGAACTGTGCAGGAGTAGGCAGATGGGAGGCATTAAAGACTTAACCCATAGGAGAACCGTTAAGGGAATGGAGTTACACAAACATTTAAAAATGTGAAACAAGAGATGTAGAGTGAGTGAGATCAATGGTTCTCAATTCTTTGACCATAATATACAGTGAAAATTACATTTCATTTCATCATCTCTCACTTGATTCTATTTCTCTCCCAAATGGGTCTCCCTGCTTCCACCCTTGACAAACTTCAGTCTGTTCTCAATACAGCAGCAGCTCAAGGGATCCTGTTAAACACTGAATGATGAGTTGGGGCGCCTGGGTGGCTCAGTCAGTTAAGTGCCGACTTCAGCTGAGGTCATGATCTCACAGTTTGTGGGGTTGAGCCCCACATCAGCCTCTGTGCTGACAGCTCAGACCTGAAGCCTGCTTCAGATTTTCTCTCTCCCTCTCTCTGTCCCTCCCCAAATCATTCTCTGTCTCTCTCAAAAATAAATAAAGTTTTCTAAAAAAAACAAAAAAAAAAAAAACCAAACAAAAAACAACCCAAAAACAAAAAACAGCACACTAAATGGTGAGACTTTCACCTTCAGCCAAGACTGGGTAATAGAGATCAGATTCACCATCCTACCTGAAACAAAGAAAAAGACAATAAAAATATATGAAATGCTTTTCAAGACACTGGATATCAGGAAATGAAAACAGTGATCCCTAAAAGATGAGAAACAAATGAAGTAAGCTCTACAATCACCCCAGCTTACTGCCTGCTGCTACCTGAGGAGGAAGAACCCAAACAAAACCCAGGATTCTCCTAGAGTTGAGGAGACAGAGCTGGAAGTTCAAAGAGAGTGAAAACAGCTAGAGTTTACAGGGCAAAGTACAACAGAGGAAAGCACTACAAAAATTCTCGAGATCTGCAGAGGGTCCCCTTCAAGTTATCAGCTGAGTACTGGTCAGCAAATGTATATGAGGAAACAACCTAAGGCTGAGAAGAGAACCAGTCAAAAGTATTATAAAGGGAAAATACTCTAAGCTCACACAGGACAGGGAATAGTGCCTGCCCCCACCACCAGATAGGAAAACCTCACCACACAGCATATGCAGGTACTCTCTGACCTTGGTACCTTTGCACTTGCTCTTTTTAACCCCCAACCCCTCCTCAAACGTTTTTCCTCCAGGTATCCTCTTAGCTCACTTCCTTGTCTCCCTTGGGTCATTTATCAAAAGTCACCTTCTCCTTCCACTCCCTCACAAATCACCCACGCCACCTCCTCTGCTTTTTCTCCATAGCACTCATTACCATCTAACATACTATATACAGTATTTCTTTTGCTTATTGTCTATACCTGTCTACTAGATTATCAATTCCATCAAGGCAGGAATTCTTCCTCTAGATCCTTGAATCAGTTATAATTTTATAGTTACAGTTTTGTCAGCTGGACAATCTCTAGGTCTGGTAGTATTTGCATTGCCGTTTTGTGTATCTCTTAACATTTTTATTGAACTAAATACTGTGTCTAAAAAAGGAGAAACTGAGGTAAACAATATTTATGCCCAGAAATAAGCACACCTGTTTCTGTCAGGCCATTAGGGTGGGGATTTGAATCAATTCAGTGTATAGGTGAGATGGGTTTGGGTTTTAGTGTTACTTTTGTTAGCTTCAGTGCATCACAGTCTTCAAATTCTTCCAGTGCTAAATTGATAGTACCTGGTGTTTTAGTGTGAAAAGTGGATTCATGGAGAATATTCCTTAGAGTTCTTGCTTCATCCACAGTTTTCAGTAAGTCTTACATACCTGTGCCATAGAGTAGGTGTCTCTCCATGTTCTTGCCCCTTCCCCAAGTGGTAGATTTATGTTGCTTTTTACTTGGTAAAAGACTAGGGGGTAGGAACAAGATTGTCTTGTTCTAGATTTGGCCTTAGGCAAGCCCCGTACACCTGAACCTCAGGGTTAGAGCTTACCCCAGGGGCACACAACCTCTTTCTACTAGTGCAAGATCTATGTAGCTCAGGCAGGTTTCCTACAACCTTTCTATCTCTACCCCTTGCACTGCCCCCTTTTCCTCCCCACAGGGCAACTGAACTCTGTTTACACAAGAGTGCCTTGTACTTTTTTTTTTTAACATTTATTTATTTTTGAGAGAGAGAGAGAGGGAGAGAGAGAGAACGCTTGTGCACAGGCACACAAGCAGGGCAGGGACGGAGATAAGAAGACTAGAGGATCCGAAGCAGACTGTCAGTGCTGTCAATGCAGAGCCCAGAGCCTGACTCAGGGCTCAAACCCAGGAACCCTGAGATCATGACCCAAACCAAAGTCGGTCTCTTAACTGACTGAGCCACCCAGGCGCCCCTACTCTGCCTTGTATTCTAAGAGGTTCTTGGGCAGGAGGAAGCAAAGGGTAAGGATTTTGGTTTGTTTAGTAATGTATCCCTGTTTGGCACAGAGTAGGCACTCAACAAATGTGATTAATTAATTTTATGTTCAATAAGTATGCATTCAAACACACACACACGCTTGACATAACCTTACTAACTGTATTGAATTGCTTTAAAAAAAATGCTGGTTGCAACCAATTGATTTTATAACCCACTAATGATTCAAATCTGCAATTCATGAGGAGGGTGGGGACTTAGGCAAGCAAAGTGTTGTGTCAGTCACATATAGCCACGTGCAGGTGCAGAGTAGGGCACTCAAGAAACAGTCACAGAGATGAACACACTGAAGAGATGTCTAACTGTGCTTTTTGACTTTGGCTGCCCTTATGATGGTTTCCTGAAACCTTACAATAACTCCCCAACTGACTTTTGTTGGAGTGGATTTCTCTTCCTTACAACCCAACTATTTCTAATACAACCTTAATACCACCACTATTATTCAATTTTTCGCTTTTGTTTTTATTTTTTTATTTTTCTCCTGGCTACAGAGCAATTCTTGCAAATTCACATAGCTGTGGTATCCTGCCCAACAACAAATTCCTGACAACCATCCTTTGGTACCCCCCATTTTTTTAATGTAATTTAAAAAAATTTTTTAATATTTATTTTTTATTGAGAGAGAGAAAGCGCAAATAGGGGAGGGCCAGAGAGAGAGGGAGACACGAATCTGAAGCAGGCTCCAGGCTCCAAGCTGTCAGCACAGAGCCCGACACGGGGCTCGAACGCACGAACTGTGAGATCATTACCTGAGCCGAAGTCGGATGCTCATCCGACTGAGCCACCCAGGCACCCCCTTTAGTAGCCCTTTAATGCTATTCAGCAATCAACCTATTTGTTTCTGCACAACTCCCTATCCTAAATTTGTCAAACTTTTCTCAACAACTTGGAACTCCCCAAACCATCCCCAGTATTCCCAATCCACGCTCAGCAAATGACTTTGCCACCAAAATGAGACTAAGATTTATCCATCTTAGGCTCCCCTAAATTTGTTTTAATTCAAAAGTCCTTTATAAAATTTTTTTGTTCATGGGAGTGCCTGGGTGGCTCTGTCGGTTAAGCATCTGACTTCTGCTCAGGTCATGATCTCACAGTTCACGAGTTCAAGTCCCACGTAGGGCTCTGTGCTGACAGTTCAGAGCCTGGAGCCTGCTTCAGATTCTGTGTCTCCCTGTCTCTCTGCCCCTCCCCCACAAGTGCTCTGTCTCTTTCTCTCTCTCAAAAAAAAAAAAATTTAAAAAAATTTAAAAACAAAAATTTTTTTCACCTATTTTCTCTGCTCCTTTCCTGTCTCAAAGGAAGATTTAAACCTTCCCCTGATGTGGCTAAGCTTTCTAAGCTTTATTCTTTTGTGTTCTGTTTATTTTTTAAATTTCAAGTTATTTCTATTATACTTCAAACAGGTAAGAATAAAGATCAGAAATACCTTGGTACCCATCAACCAACTTATTGAATCCTAGTATTATGTCATATTATTTCAGTCCCCTCCTTTTTAAAAATTAAAACATCATAGATTCAGGCCTCCTATGTATCCTTTCCTCATCCTAATCTCCTCCTCCTGTTCCCAAGGGAAACCATAATGAATTCATGATTTATTGTTGCCAAGCATAAATTTCAAGCATTTACTATATATTTACGTAATCCATAAACATTATACATTATTGTTTTCCAAGTTGTTTACCTTTTTTTGCTTAATACTTTTTTGACCTCTCTAAATTTTCTCCAATCAACATGTCATTAAAGAAAAATATTCTCTTGGGGTGCCTGGGTGGCTCAGTTGGTGAAATGTCTGAATCTTGATTTTGACTCAGGTCATAATCTCATGGTTCATGGGTTCAAGCCCCATGTCAGGATCTGCACTGGTACTGTGGGTCCTGCTTGAGATTCTCCCTCTCTCTCTCTCTCTCTCTCTCTCTCTCTGCCTGCCCTTCCCCTACTTGCACACTCTCTCTCTAAGTAAATAAACTTAGAAAAAAATTTTTTTTTAATTTTTTTTAACGTTTATTTATTATTGAGAGACAGAGAGAGAGAGCATGAGCAGGGGAGGGGCAGCACAGAGCCCAATGCGGGGCTCGAGCTCACAAACTGCGAGATCATAACCTGAGCCGAAGTCTGACGTTCAACCGACTGAGCCACCCAGGTGCCCCAGAAAAAATTTTTTACAAAGAAAAATATTCTCTACTTAACAACAGCAATCTTTTTCTTTTCCTCCCCCATCTAACTACTGAGATTTCTAAATGAGTAATCAATCTATACTTCCTACTGCCACTTTTTACTATTTACTTTCTCTATATCCGTTATGCCAACTCTTTAAATTGAGGGTGGGAGGTAAAGACAATAGGCCAGAAATTAAGCCATAGGATAAAAGTTGGATCTTTATCTTATACCATATATAAAAACTAATTCAAAATAGATCAAAGACCTAAACCTAAGAGCTAAAACTATTAATACTCTTTGAAAAAAACATAAGGGACATTGGATTGGCAAGGATTTCGTGGCTGACAACAAAAACACAGCCAACAAAAGATAAAATAGATAAATTGGACTTCATGAAAATTAGAAACTTTTACACATCAAAAGGTGAAAAGACAACATATAAAATGGGAGAAAATACTTGCACATCACAGATCTAATAAGGGATTAACATACAGATTATGTAAAGAACTATAACTCAACAAAAAACCCAATGCAATTCAAAAATGGGCAAAAGATTTGAGTATCTTTCCAAAGAAGATATATTGTATGTACAGTAAGGACATGAAAAGATGCTCAACATCATTAGTCATTAGGAAAATGTAGATCAAAACCACAGTTAGGTACCACTTCATACTTATGAGGATCTGGGATTGCTATTATAAAACAAAACAAAACAAAACAAAACAAAAACAGACAATAACAAATATTGGTGATGATGTGGAGAAATTAGATCCTTTGTGTCTTGGTAGGAATACAAAAGATAGTGCAGCTCCTATGGAAAACAATATGGCAATTCCTTAAAAAATTAAACATTGAATTATTATATGAGTCAATAATTCCTCTTCTGGGTATATACTCCAAAGGATGTAAAGCAGGGACTTAAGCAAATATTTGCACACATATGTTCATAGCAGCATTATTTACAGCAGCCAAAAGGTGGAAGCAATCTAAGTGTTCACCTAAAGATGAATGGATAAACAAAATGTGGTATATACATATAATGAAATATTAAACAGCCTTAAAAAGGAAGTAAATTCTGACACAGGCTGTGACCTGACTGAACTTTGAGGACATTATGCTGAGTAAAATAAGCCAGTTACAAAAAGGCAAATATTGTATGATTCCACTTATAAAAGGTAACCTAGACTGGTCAAATTCACAGAGACAGAAAGTAGAATGGTAGTTGTCAGGGGCAGAGGAAGAAGGGATTGGGAAATTGTTTAATGGATATATTAGTTTCAGTTTTGCATGACGAGAACAGTTCTGGAGACTGGTTGCACACCAATGTGAATGTACTTATTAACACCACTGATTTGTATACTTAAAAATAATTAAGATCAGGGACACCTGAGTCAGTTAAGCGTCTGACTCTTAATCTTAACTCCGGTCATGATCTCATGGTTTGTAAGATGGCAAAGAGCCTGCTTGGGTTTCTCTCTCTGCCCACCCCCCAACCCCCACCTCTGCTCACGCTCATGTTCTCTCTTTCTCTCTCTCTCAAAATACATAAATAAACTTAAAAAAATGGTTCAGATGATGAAATTTATGCTATGTATGTTTTACCACAATTTTTTTTAACTAAAAAAAAAAAAAAAAAAAAAAAAGAAAAAGAAAAGTAAACTCTGGAACCAGGTTACATGGCTTTGAATCTTGGCTTTGCTGCTTCCTAGCTATGTGACCTTGGGTAAATTACCTAACTACCCTTTGCCTCATTTCCTCAGCTATAGATGGGGACATTAACAGTACGTACACCACTAATTTACTGTGATAATTAAATTAGTAAATACATATAAACTTACAAATAAACTTCTCACAACAGTCCTAGCATAGAGTACTATTTTTAAGTGATTCTTATTATTATTAGAGTTACCATTTTGAAAATATAATTTAATGTGGAATTCAGACCTATGGGCAAAATTGAGTTTCTTCTATGCACAACTGAATAAAACAATTCATATGTTCTTTTCAGGGGAACTCCTCATATAAGGCAGCACTACCACTTGCATACACTGAGGAAAGATTTCCATAATATCTTATTTTTTCAAAGGTTTCATTTATGATTTGGATATTTCATCACAAATGGTTTTAGTAGATGTGCAGAATGTTCTAAGACTTTCTCTTCAGAGATTCTAACCAGTGCTATTTACTGGGCACATTTATTAATGTCTACTGATTCATCAATCTGTAATGAGAAGCATGGATTTAATAGCCATCTGGTGTAGTGTTGTTTCTATGGCATCTGATGTTTTACAATGTCCAAAGTAGAATTATTCAAAAGTGGCACCTCTTCTGTTTCTTCCCTGATCTCAAATATAGTATTGACCATTTCTAAGCAAGATAGCAAAATAAACAATTCTACAATTCTGTAAGGCTACAACCTTTCTTTCCTATTTTGTATTTATAGATGCTGAAAAAATTCAAACTTTTTTTCCTGCGAAAATGAGATATTTTGTGGTTACAGATCAGTGTAGTTTGTTTGGAATGGTTTCTTCTGCAAACTCGTCCTTGCAAATAAGACAATTAGGTTAGAGAAGAAAATCACTGGGGAATACCTATCTAAACTTAAGATAATCCTCATCAGAGGATCATCATTGACTGAATAATTATTAATTAACTTTTTTTCCTACTACTTGGCTTGTGAGGTGAATCTGATGACTTTCCAGCTTTAATTAAGTAGTCTATAGGGGTCTTAAAAATGGCATACTTCCTACATACCCAACCCTACTCCTTCTCTACTCATTTTTCTCCAAAGCCCTGTTCATTGTAAACAGCTAGACAGATTTTTATGCTTAATATTTATTGTGTATTTCTCCCACTAGAATATAATCAAAACAGACTTTCGACTGTTTGTTCACTGGTATATCCCCAGTACCAAAACAGTGCCCAGTACCCAGTCGGCACTCACTCACTGAATATTGTCCAATGAATGAATCGGTAAGCGGCTTTACAAATGGCTGGAGGAAATGCCATTATCCTCTGATGTATCTTGGTTTCACGAAATGCTTTTTTTGGGCTAGAGCCAAATTTCATTGTTCCTTAGAGCTCAAGACCTTCCTTCTAAATTTTTAAAAGCCCAGAAGGCAAAACAGCCTTGTTTACCATCTGCCATGCCAGTTCTACATATGATTATTATTGCGACTGTGTTCACCCACTTCATATTCACGGTTCACACTTCGATTGTGTCATCCTTAAGTACAGAGGCCTATAAAGATAAGGCTTTCAAATATCCAGAAAATTACAGAAGCCCAAAGTCCAGATTATGTGGATTCTATGCTTACTGCCTAAAGTTGAAAGAGTGAAGTGCAATATCTACACACAGTGTGTAGAAAACACTAGTTAATCTAAAACAAAACAAAACAAAACAAAATGCTAGAGAAAAGAACTGAATGACTTTGATAAAAGGTCACATACAATATTCAGCTGCATTTCTATACACAACAACAAAAAAATGAAAACTGAGGGGTGCCTGGGTGGCTCCGTCGGTTAAGCGTCCAACTTTAGCTTAGGTTATGATCTCATGGTCCATGGGTTTGAGCCCTGCGTCAGGCTCTGTGCTGATAGCTCAGAGCCTGGAGCCTGCTTCGGATTCTGTGTCTCCCTCTCTCTCTCTCTGCCTCTCCCCCACTCACACTATGTCTCTCTCTCTCTCTCTCTCAAAAATGAATAAATGTTAAAACAATGAAAACTGCAATTTTAAAAAACATCATTTGCAATATCAAAAAAACATAAAAAATTAGGGGCACCTGGCTTGCTCAGTCAGTAGAGCATGTGACTCTTGATCTCAGGGTCGTGAGTTCAAGCCCCATGCTGGGTGTGGAGCCTACTTAAAAAATAAGTAAGATAGGGGTGCCTGGGTGGCTCAGTCGATTGAGCATCCAACTTCAGCTCAGGTCATAATCTCACCATTTGTGGGTTCGAGCCCCACGTCCGGCTCTGTGCTGACAGCTCAGAGCCTGGAGCCTGCTTCAGATTCTGTGTCTCCTTCTCTCTCTGCCCTTCCCCTGCTTGCACTCTCAAAAATAAACATTAAAAAATTTTTTAAATATGATACCTTTACAAAAGAATGAAAAAACATGAAAAATTAACATCACAATGAGATACTACCTCACATCCACTAGGATGCTATACGGAGAAAGACAGACAATATCAAGCTTTGGCAAAAGTTTGCGGTAACTAAAACTCCCATACATTGCCAGTGGGAGTGTAAACTGGTACAACTAACTCCTTAGGAAAATAGTTAGCCAGTTTCTTACAGAGTTATACTTTTATAACCCAGCAATTCCACTCTTAGGTATATATTCAAGAAAAATGAAACTCTATGACCATGAAAAGCAATGTACAGATATTCATAGTTTTATTTATAAAAGCCCAATACTAAAAATAACCCAAATTTCCTTCAACTTGTAAATAAATTGTGGTACATCCATACAATAAAATACTCAACAATAAAAAGAAAGAAATTGCTAATACATGCAACAACATGGACAATTTTCAAAGGTGTTCTATTGAGAAAAAGAAGCTGGAAACAAAAGAATACACCGTATGACTCTTTTTATACAAAATCCTAGAAGAGGTAAAACTAATCTATAGTGCCAAAAATGAGATTAGTGGTTGGTTGCAATGGGGTGGGGAGAGGAGGCCGAATGCAAAGGGACACAAAGGAACTTTCTGGGGGAATTAAAATATTTTACTTTTTGGTTTGGGCGGTGGTTAAACAGGTGCATCAATCTGTACATTTAAAATATGTAATTTTCATTGTATGGATATTATACTCAATATAGTGATTTTTAAAACTCCTGATTATCTGGATCCTCTTCTCACCGTACAAGCCCTTTCCTCGCCTGCTTTTATCAAACAAATCTAGTTGCAAAATAAAGGGATGAACCCAAGAGACTCAAACGCTTCAAGAAAGACGTAGGTTTCTACTCTCACTTAATCCTTCTAAGTAGCCAGTCTTAGTCTCTTTTACCTGTTAATCAGAATGGCAGAAACCACAAGTACACACTTGTCTCAGAACAGGAAAATCATAGCTTTCTGTAACTGTTCAACAATTGGGGGCCACGTGAAAGTACGCAGCACAACACCTACAACTTGATGCACCAACAGCAGAGGACAGAGCACTGACTGGCAATCTGGAGACTGAAAACCAAATGCCCTTTAACAACCAATGTGTCTGCCCTGTATTCCTAGCTCATGGCTTTCATGCTAGACTGGTAAGAAGGGGTTTGTTTGCTGACAGCTTAGAGGATTTATGAGGAGGGATTAGTCCTGGAATTGCTGTTCAGAAAACTCTGGGCAAAGTCTGACAGTAACCCATGGCCTTGGAAAGAGGTTTCAGATGAAGCCGTAGAAGAAACAAGGTCTTCATCATACAAACAAAAAGAACGCTGCCTGCTGTTTCAACACAAAGTAAGCAAAACCAGCCTGAACGGAGAACTGCCAACTGCAGCATCATCTGTTTGGGTGACAAGAATTACCTCAATCAACATTCTGCATGAATCTGGATACCAAAAACCAGTGAATATATAAAAGACATCAAACTATATTCCAAAGGGCCCCAAAGTCCTTCCAAATTCTTTGATTTTGTTGGTCTTTGGGTCTAATGAATGTTACTTGCAATAAATGTGTCCAGAGCTCAAGCTGAAAAAGCTTTCTGTTCCACTGAAATTACTTTCTTTTTTAACATGAATGGGATTCAGTCAATGTGTATTTATGGAGAGCAGCTACTTGGAACCAGGTGCTGTGTTAAGTAATATGAAGCCTAAGATGACACAACACTTGCCCTTTAGAAGATCTTAGAATCTGAGTGGAAAAGAGTAGCATGGTGTGATAAATGCTATGACACAAATACATATGAGGTCTTTGGAAACAAAGCTTCCCAGAGAAAAACTACTGATTCCTAAGTAGAACTAGAAGTTAACTGGTCAAAGATGGCAGAGAAAGGTTCTAGGGGCACCTGCGTGGCTCAGTCAGTTAAGTGGCTGACTCTTGATTCTGCCTCAGGTCATGATCTCAAGATTTGTGAAATCGAGCCCTATGTCAGGCTCTGCACTGGCAGTGCAGAGCCTGCTTGGGATTCTCTCTCCCTCTCTCTCTGCCCCTCTCCAGCTCTCTCTCAAAATAAATAAACATTAAAAAAAAAAAAAAACCTAGGGAAAAAACAACCCAAAAAGGTGTTCTAGGCAGTGAAAAAAGTATATACAAAGGTACAATGACATGAAACAACAGGAGGTATGAAACCCCATGGCTTGTGTAGGGAACTGTGAGTACATTATATGGTTGAAATAAGGAGTGGTAGAAGATAAAGCGAGGAAAAAGACTGGAATGGGTTTCTGGACTTTGAGTCTTAAATTTAGGGAAATGAAATTTAATCTAAAACATTATGGGAAAAAATTTATACCTAAAAGTGAAATTTTTTGAATATTTATTTTTGAGAGAGAGAGACAGAGTGTGAGCGGGGGAGGGGCAGAGAGAGAAGGAGACACAGAATCCGAAGCAGGCTCCAGGCTCTGAGCTGTCAGCACAGAGCCCAACAGACCGTGAGATCATGACCTGAGCGGAAGTTGGATGCTTAACCGACTGAGCCACCCAGGCGCCCCAAAAGTTTAAATTTTAATGTTTATTTTATTTTTGAGACAGAGAAAGAGCATGAGTGGGGGAGGGGCAGAGAGAGAAAGAGAGAGAGAGAGACAGACAGACAGACAGAATCAGAAGCAGGCTCCAGGCTCTGAGCTCTCAGCACAGAGCCCGATGTGGGGCTCAAACTTGTCAACCGCGAGATCATGACCTGAGCCGAAGTCAGATGCTCAACCGACTGAGCCACCCAGGTGCCCCATAATTTTATTAAAAAAAAATTTTTTTTTAAATGTTTATTTATTTTTTGAGGCAGGGAAGCAGAGAGACAGAGGGAGACACAGAATCTGAAGCAGGCTCCAGGCTCTGAGC
The DNA here is from genome assembly GCF_028749965.1 of Puma concolor. Taxonomy (NCBI): domain Eukaryota; kingdom Metazoa; phylum Chordata; class Mammalia; order Carnivora; family Felidae; genus Puma; species Puma concolor. The sequence continues at coordinate 108,612,221 of NC_141672.1, read as the reverse complement.
TGCTGTCAGCACAGAGCCTGACGTGGGGCTCAAACCCACAAGGTGTGAGATCATGACCTGAGCCATAGTCAGACGCTTAAGTGACTGGGCCACACAGGCGCCCCATAATTTAAAAAAAAAATTTAGAGAGAGAGAGTGCGTGAGCTGGGGAAAGGGATAGAGAGAGAATCCTAAGCAGGCTCCATGCACAGTGTGGAGCCCAACATGTGGCTCAATTCCATGACTCTGGAATCATGACCTGAATTGAAATCAAGAATCAGATGCTCAACAGACTGAGGCACACAGGCATTCCATAATTAAAATATTTTATGTAGGAGTCTGATGTCATGCTGTCATTTTAGAGAGATATCCTGGCAGCAAAGTGAGAATGGTCTGGAGAGGTAATACTAAACCAGAAGCAAGGAGACCAACTGGGAAGTAACTGGAATGATGTAGGTAGTAAGTGATGAGTTCCAACTTCAGGCAAAGAAGTGGAGATGGAGAGAAGGAGAAAAGATATTTTTAAGAGGAATCATTCACAGAGCTTGTGACTTGTGTAGAAGTGAAAAAGAGAGTGTAGGACAATTCTATTTCACCTTCAGCAATTGAGTGGATGGTCCATTAAACATCATCAAGCCATGGACTATCAATAGACAGGATGAGGTAGAAAAGATAAGGACTATTTTAGACATTCTGATTAAAATAGGAGTAATTGTCTGTAGTGCACAGAACCTTGAAAGGTGACAATATTTAAATCTTATTTTAGTATTACACAGCCGAAAACCCATTTGATGATGGAGAAAATAACACAGAAATCTTTAGTCAGAAAGGAAATTACAGGACAAAAAAGTTTAAATCTCATAGTTGAACTGGGAAGAAGTTATCATTTCTGTCTCCCTCTCTCACAATAAATACTTCCAATACAATTCTAATAAATTCGGCAAATTGTATTTTAATTTTTGCCCAAGAGGTCTACAAATACTGTAAGGCAAATTCAAAGCCTGAGAAAGAGGGGCACCTGGCTGGCTCAGTCAGTAGAGCATATGACTCTTGATCTTGGGGTTGTGAGTTTGAGCTTCACAATTTTGGATGTAGAAATGGCTTTTTTTTTTAATAAGCTTCCTATAAAATATTTTTAATAGTTTATTTATTTTGGAGAGAGAGAGAGAACGCAAACATGACTGGGGGGAGGGCAGGGTGGGGGGGGGAGGAGAGAGACAGACAGAGAGAGAGAGAGAGGGAATATGAATGAATGAATCCCAAGCAGGCTCATACTGTCAGCACAGAGCCTGATGTGGGGCTTGAACTCACAAAGAGGAGATCCTCACCTGAGCCAAAGTCAGACACTTAACCTACTGAGCCATCCAGGTGCCCCGGATGTAGAAATTACTTAAAAAAAAAAAAAAAAAAAAAAAAATCAAAGTTGAACAAAGACTGATTTTAGACCATTTTTTAAGCTTCCCTACTCTCCACACAGCATACAAAACATACACTGAGGAGCAGGTTCTGGGCTCACCCTTCTCAGAAGGACCCACGTAAACTGAACAGAAGACAAGTCTCAGTTCACTAAATAATAAGACCCGAAAGGCAAGGGCAAAAGGAGAGATTCCATCTGGATAACAATTCCCTTTCCATAAAATCATTTACAGTCCCAGTGCAACACATTTGCAATGTTCCACTCTGCCACTTTTTCTCCTTCTAGGGAAATGCAACTTTTTTCCATTTTTCCATATACAGGTATTCTATCTGGTAGAAAAGAGGAAGGGGACAAAAATGGATTTTGTTTTGTTGTGAGACTTGAGTTTTTCATTTACTTTTAAACCTATATGTTTTCATAAAGATTAATGGCCTATTCTGTATTACTAATCACACAATCATCAACAACTGACACAAAGAAAAGAGGTATCAGTGCCCCAATGCTTTATTATTATTTTTTTTAATGTTTACTTATTTTTGAGAGAAAGAGAGGGAGCACACATGCAGGGGAGGGACAGAGTAAGAGGGAGACAGAGAATCCCAAGCAGGTTCCACACAATGTTAGCACAGAGCCCGATGTGGGGCTCAAACCCACAAATTCTGAGATCATGACCTGAGCCAAAATAAAAAGATCAACGCTCAACCGACTCAACTGAGTTAACTAGATGCCCCAGATCCTCAATACTTTGAATTAGAGTCTCTTCTTTTGACCAGCCCTTCTCTCTAGCCTTCAAATCCTCACAAAGCCCTGCCTACTCCCTACTTTTCTAGGAGTACATGTTTTAAGAAAAAAGAGAAGATGAGGATGGGGATAGATGGGTGGAAAGAACCTAGTCTCTACTGAATTATAGGGCAAAGGAAATCCCCAGAAAGCTAACATCATAAACCAGCTGGTAATAAAAATCCTCACTTTACAAACAAAATTAAGAAAATTAAACTCTGATTTCTGCCTATAGTTAAATTTACTAATAAACTGTATCTTATTAGAAATTTTTTTTTAATGTTGTTATTTATTTTTGAGAGAGACAGAGACAGAGACCGAGTAGGCGAGGGGCAGAGAGAGGGAGAGGGAGATACAGAATCCAAAGCAGGCTCCAGGCTCCAAGCTATCAGCACAGAGCGTGACGCAGGGCTCGAACTCACGAACTGCAGGAACAGGACCTGAGCTGAAGTCAGATGCTTAACTGACTGAGCCACCCAGGCGCCCCTATATCTTATTTTAATTTTTTAAATTATTAATTTTTTAATGTTCATTTTTGAGAGATAGAGAGAGCACAAGTGGGGAGGGGCAGAAAGTGAGAGGGAGACCCAGAATCTGAAGCAGGATCCAGGCACTCACCTGTCAGCAAAGAGCCCAACATGGGGCTTGAACTCACCAACTATGAGATCATAACCTAGGCTGAAGTTGAACACTTAACCAAATGAGCCACCCGGGCACCCCTTAAATTTATTTTTTGAAGTTTATTTATTTGAGAGAGGGAATGCCAACAGGGGAGGGGCAGACAGAGAGGGGCAGAGAGAGAAGGCTCTGCACAATCAGCACGGAGCCATTCAGGGCCCAAACTCAAGAACGCAGAAGATCATGACCTGAGCCAAAATCATGAGTTGGACACTCAACGGACTGAGCCACCAAGGCGCCCCACAATAAACTATATTTTAAATGAGTAAGCCTCAACTAATTTGGTGAAAAATCACCAAAATTTCAAAATGCTCAGATGGTAATATATGACATGTTGACAGTCAAGTCTCTTAGCTTAGAGGTCTAACAGTGGATCCCAACATACTATTTGAACACCTCAAAGCTAGAAATATTTAAGGAAATCTAACCCATTAGAAAATTTCTTTACCCTCCTAATGTAACAAAGGAAGGCAATTTACCTGACCAGAACACTATTCTAGAGCATGCATTTTCAATGAGAACAACATTGTGCCTAAGGGGGGGGGGGGGAGGGGGTGTCAAAGAAAAAAAAAAAAGATACTGTCATTGTTTGTGTTCCACCAAAGGGCAACAGTATACAAACAAATATAAGGTATACTCTGGTATTAAAATTTCATGGGAGGAGCACCTAGGTGGCTCAGTCGGTTGAGCATTGGACTCTTGATTTTGGCCCAGGCCTTGATCCCAGATTAGTTGGGTCGAGCCCCACTTCAGGCTCCACACTGAGCATGGAGACTGCTTGAGATTCATTCACATTCTCTATCTCCCCCTCCGCCCCTCTCATGTAGGCTCTTTCAATAAATAAACAAACAAACAAACAAACAACTTTAATAAAATGTGTTCTTGATATTTAAAAAAATTTCATGGGAGGAAGACATATTGGGGAAAAAAAGTCTAAAAAAAAAAAAACTCCTTAGGAAACAGTAATGAAGAAAAAGTTTGAGAGAAACTGCTCAAGATCAGGGGTTGGCAAATCTTTTCTGCAAAAGGCCTAAGAGTAAATATTTTAGCCTATGAATGGTATATAGCCAGTCACCATTCAATTCTGCAATTGTAGTAGGAAAATAGCCACAGATGATATATAAAGACCAGTGTGGCTGTGTTTCAATACAACTTTATTTATGGACAATAAAATCTGAATTTCACAGAATTTTCACATCATAAAATATTGCTCTTTTGATATTTTCAATCATTTGAAAAAGTAAAAACCAACCTAAATGTCCATCAAATGACAGATAAATAAAATGTATACCCATATGATGGAATATTATTTGGCAATAAGAAGGAATGAAGTATTATTGAATCATGCTATATAACACAAATGACCCTTGAAAACATTATGCTAAGTGGAAGAAGCTAGCCACAAAAGACCACATATTTATTGTATAATTCTATTTAGATAAAGTGTGTTCAGAATAGGAAAGTAGATTAGTGGTTAGCTTGGGCTGAGGGGTGGGGAAAGAAGTGGGAGCTGACAAGGTTTCTTTTTGGGGTGATGAAAAATGTTCTAAAATTAGTGGTAAACCATTCAACTCTATGAATATACTGAAAACCACTGAATTGTATGCTTTAAATGGGTGAAACTTATGGTATGTGAATTGTGTTTCAATGAAGCAGCTTTGGAAAAAGGTTAAAACCATTCTTAGCTCACAGACTGTACAAAAACAGAAGTGACCCTGATTTGGCCTGCAATCTGTGATCTGACAACCTGTGTTCTACATACATCAGTTCAGCAACTATGATCTTAAAGGAAGAGAACATGAACTAACATCTTAGGAGTCAGACATTGATTAAAAGAGAAAAGATTTTTCACAGCCCTGTAGGAAAAGCAAATGTTACTTATAGCCAATATGCCACGAGAATTGCTATCTAGGCTACCATGGCACACTCAATAAACCAAACCAGATACTCAAACTTTAGACTGTATCAGAATCATCACTGGTGGAGAGCAGGGGGAGTGCGGAGGGGGGGGGGGGGAGGGGGTGGTGTTAAGACACACTGATTGTTGGGCCTCATAACTAGAGTTGTCAGATGGTTAGGTCTGAGACAGAGGTAGAAACTTGGCATTTCTAACAAACTTCCTATATGATACTGATGCAGCTTATCTGGGATCACATTCTGATAATCACTGATCTAAACCAAAGACTGTAGGGGCGCCTGGATGGCTCAGTCACTTAAGCATCTGACTCATGATTTCAGCTTGGGTCATAATCTCAACAGTTTGTGAGTTCAAGCCCCGCACCGGGCTCTGTGCTAAACCATGAGATCATGATCTGAGCCGAAGTTCGAAGGTTTAATTGACTGAGATTCTGTCTCCTTCTCTCTCTGCTCCTCCCCCACTTGCTCTCTGTATCATTCTCAAAACAAATAAACTTAAAAAAATAAATAAATAAACCCTGGGTGCCTGGGGTGGCTCAGTCGGTTAAGCTTCTGACTTCAGCTCAGGTCATGATCTCATGGTTCGTGGGTTTCGAGCCCGGCGATGGGCTCTGTGCTGATAGCCTGGAGCCTAGAACCTGCTTCTGATTTTGTGTCTCCCCCTCTCTGTCCCTCCTCTGCTCGTGCTCTCTCTCTCAGAAATAAACATTAAAAAAAAAATTTTTTTTAAATAAACCAATGACTGTAACTAGTGATACACACACACACACACACACACACACACACACACACACACACAGACACACACACACACACACAGAGTAGTCATATTTGAATCATATTTCAGATTATTTGAGAAAAAGTGAAGATATACCATGTTGTATTCACTCCAGTGGGCCTTGGTCTTTGGCTCCTAAAGCAGTATGACAAATATTCTTTCAATGTGCAACATAGCTATATGTAGTCATAAAACCTCTTCCTCCTTTTTTAAAAAGGAAGTTGGCTATTCAGAAACCATCAGAGCCCTAGGTACATTTTTTTGGACACAGGTACATAGACAAAGCTCTCAGTGTTTTTCAGAGGCTCACTAAAATCATTTTCAGAGAAAGTCTAGACAGCAAAAGGAGATGAAACAAAAACAACCTAGACCAATGAATCACAACCCAACAGTTTACTGAGAGCACCTGACATGACTTTACAGAAATGAGAACCTAGAGTCAGACCCTTGGAGTTGGGGAATTCTGTGGAATACCTCACAGCTTTCCACCTTTGTCCACCATCATCAACTGAGTTATTTAAAAGCGTAACAGAACCACTCATGCAGAAGAATTCCAAATAATTTCTATCTGTCCTCAAGAAGAAAGAACACTTGATTGTCTCCACTAAGTATAGACTAAGCAGGAGGAAGACTATAGATTTCGTCCAAAGAGCAGAGAATAGAAAATGTGGAGGGAGAGTAGCTTTATGGTAGATAAACCTGACAAACACTTTCTTAAGTGAACAAAGTCACCCTCAACAATGATAAATCACATAAACAGTATGTACCTTTAATGTAATGGGATAAAAACGTTACTTTATCTTTATGGTCCTTCCTCCCCAAACCCATAACTTCGGTCTAATCAAAAACAAAACATCTCAGGGTCGTGAGTTTGAGCCCCACGTTGGGCGTAGAGATTACTTAAAAAAAAAAAATTTTTTTTCTAAAGAGCAAATCATCACTTAAATATCAAATGAGAGGCATTCTACAAAATATCTTACCACTAAGGGGTGCCTGGGCAGCTCAGTTGGTCGAGCATCTGACTCTTGGTTTCGGCTCAGGTCGTGGGTTCAAGCCCTGTGTCGGGCTCTGCATTGACAGTGTGGAGCCTGCCTGGAATTCGCTCTCTCCCTCTCTCTCTGCCCCTCCCCCTGCTCTTTCTCTCTCACAGTGTGGAGCCTGCCTGGAATTCGCTCTCTCCCTCTCTCTCTGCCCCTCCCCCTGCTCTTTCTCTCTCAAAATAAATAAACTTAAAAAAATAAAATTTAAGGGGCGCCTGGGTGGCTCAGTCGGTTAGGCGTCCGACTTTGGCTCAGGTCATGATCTCATGGTCCGTGGGTTCGAGCCCCGCATCGGGCTCTGTGCTGAGAGCTAAGAGCCTGGAGCCTGCTTCAGATTCTGTGTCTCCCTCTCTCTCTGACCCTCCCCTGTTCATGCTCTGTCTCTGTCTCAAAAATAAATTAACATTAAAAAAAATTTTTAAAAATTAAATTTAAAAACATCTGACCACTATGCCTTGGAACTGTCAAGGTCTACAATTTCAAGTCTGATTCCAAATACATATTCCAACAAATTACTTATTCTGAGGAAAAAAAACAAAAGACAAACAAGAAAAATCTGAGAAACTGTCATGTCCAAAAGGAGTGTCAGGAGACATGATAACTAAACATAAGGTCTCCTGGATGGGATTTTGAAACAGAACAAAGACATCTGGCAAAAACAAAGGAAATCTGAATAAAGTATGGAATTAGTTAATAATAATGTCTTAATGTTGGTTCAGTAATAATAACAAATGTATCACACTAACTAGTAAGATATTAATAAAAGGAGAATCTGGGTTTGGGTATATATGGGAACTCTGTAATATTGTCTCGATTTTTCTGTAAATCTACAACTGTTCTAAAAGATAAAGTCTACCCCTGCCCCCCAAAAAGTAAAACAGCATAATTCCAAGCTAAAGCTAGTGAACTGTTGGAAATCACTAGGCGCCCAAACAAAACTCATGTGACCAAGGTATCTTAAATCTTTTCAAACAAAAAAGCCTAAACATACAGGCCAGCTACACAATATTTAACTCTGAACTAAAGTTCATGGTAACTCTGAACTAAAGAATATCTTAATTCTTTCCATTCCTTCCAAAGAGCACTTAAAGGAAATAATTAATTAAATCTTTAAAAAAAAAAAAGGTATTACATGTCAGACACTGTAGATGCAGAGATGAAGGAGTCCTTATCAAATGGCTCATAGATGGGGATTGGAGAGGTTGGGGGGGGGGGGGGAGGAGGAGGACATCAGACCTAAAAACAGAAATTACAATAGAGTAAGGCAAATCAGTCCTATAATAAAATCTGCAAAATAATCATGGGAGCAAAGAAAAAGGATACTCATTTGCATCAACTTGCTGGAGAAGAACAGGCCTCAATTAAGTTTTACTTTTATCTGGACAAAGTAAATTATGGAACTATATTTACAAAAAAAAAAAGTGAGAGAAAGCTCCAATACACTCCCAGAGGCCTAGGATGCCTGATGGACAAATGGATTATTGGTTATCCAGACATTTTAGGGAGTATGATTCTCAAAGTATAATCACAAATCAAACAGTTTTTAAAAGTTAAAATGAAAGAATAGCTCTCTCTGCCCCTTAATAACTGAAGGTTGATAGCCTTCAGTGATTTTGAAAAAGAACTGCAAAAAGAAATGTCTACATATTCTTCCACAGGCCGACTTGTAACACTCCCAGTTATACACAGTCATGAGAATCACAAATAGTGGAAGAACACACTTCTCTGGTCTACTTTAAATATATAATCCTGGGGCGCCTGGGTGGCGCAGTCGGTTGAGCGTCCGACTTCAGCCAGGTCACGATCTCGCGGTCCGTGAGTTCGAGCCCCGCGTCGGGCTCTGGGCTGATGGCTCAGAGCCTGGAGCCTGTTTCCGATTCTGTGTCTCCCTCTCGCTCTGCCCCTCCCCCGTTCATGCTCTGTCTCTCTCTGTCCCAAAAAAAAAAAAAACGTTGAAAAAAAATAAATATATAATCCTAACATCCTCCCTCCTTTTTTTTTTCCTTCCTGATTTTGGTCAGTATGAAGCAGAGCTATCTAAATATTATTAAAAATTTTCAGTGAAAACAATTAACAATTACATTTTCCTGACTGACTTGTATCTTTCTAAATATTTCTTCTTTCTATCCAAATACTACACGATTTGACTCCTACTTTCTCTATAAACCTGTTACCAAATACTCTTCCAGACTTTTCTTTCTTTTATATGACTTATAATCTGTTTTATATAAGCCATCACATTTTTGTGTAATACAGATGTAGTATTTCATGAGCTGTGTCTAAGATGTACACTTCTTCAATATGTAATGTGGTTTGTACTCTAAAAATTCAACTACTTACTATATCGGATGGTTCATGGTTGTATTTACAGAAACTAACTCTGGATGACTTAAGCAAAAGATGAAAGGTTGGTTTTTCTTTGTTTTTTCTTTAAGCTTTTAAAAGTAATCTCTACATCCAACATGGGGCTCGAACTCACAACCCTGAGATCAAGAGTTGCATGCTATACTGACTGAACCAGTCAGGAACGCCGTAAGAGATAAAAGCTTAATAGGTGACTCACAGAACTACCCAAAAGTCTGAAGAATTAGTCTCAGAAAACAAGCAAGCACAGGAAGAAGCTATACAACCAGAACCACTTACAAAATCATGCTACAGTATCTGCTTAGTAAGGACACTGCTGCCTCTGAAATGCTGAACCACTGATGCCTCTGGAGATTGGATAGTGATGTCACCACCACCAGAAACAATTTTCCATTGTCCTTTGGCATCAGAGACATGAAAATATCAGGGATGATACATGTGGTTAGTGAAGCTTGGGTCAAAGTTTCAAACTCATTGCTAAGAGACACAGTAAAGTAAGCATCTGGCATTTTCTGATTTTATAGTAAACAGTGGACTCATAAAAAGATCCACCAAAAGGCAGAGGCTCAGATAATTGGTAGGAAAAAAGAAAAAGGCATTATATGTTCATTACACATATTGAATTATTCCATTTTCAAACATATCAAAGGCATTATCTATGTAAAAGACCACATTCTAAATAAAAGCATAGTATATTAGAGGAAAATAAAAATTATATTTAATCAAAATAAGTAGTACAAAGTGAAGTAAGAGTAATTATTATTATATACGAGTGGTGATATTGACCTTTCTCAATGACTTAAATCTAAATACTGTCGGGACACCTGGCTGGTTCAATTGGTAGAGCATGCAACTCTTGATATCGGGGTTATAAATTCAAGTCCCACATTCAGTGGAGAGATTATTTAAAAATAAAATCTTTTTTAAAATTTATTCATTTATTTTGAGGGAGAAAAAGTATGAGCAGCGGAGAGGCAGAGAGACAAGAAGAGAGCGAGAAAATCCCAAGCAGAGTCTGCACTGCCAACGTAGAGCCCCACGTGGGGCTTGAACCCACGAACCTTTTTTTTTCAATATATTAAATTTATTGTCAAATTGGTTTCCATACAACACCCAGTGCTCATCCCAAAAGGTGCCCTCCTCAATACCCATCACCCACCCTCCCCTCCCTCCCACCCCCCAGTTTGTTCTCAGTTTTTTAAATTTTTTTTTTTAACATTTATTTATTTTTGAGACAGAGAGAGACAGAGCATGAACGGGGGAGGGGCAGAGAGAGAGGGAGACACATAATCGAAAGTAGGCTCCAGGCCCTGAGCCATCAGCCCAGAGCCTGACGCGGGGCTCGAACTCACGGACCGTGAGATCGTGACCTGAGCCGAAGTCGGATGCTCAACCAACTGAGCCACCTAGGCGCCCCTGTTCTCAGTTTTTAAGAGTCTCTTATGCTTTGGCTCTCTCCCACTCTAACCTCTTTTTTTTTTTTTTCTTCCCCTCCCCCATGGGTTTCTGTTAAGTTTCTCAGGATCCACATAAGAGTGAAAACATATGGTATCTGTCTTTCTCTGTATGGCTTATTTCACTTAGCATAACACTCTCCAGTTCCATCCACGTTGCTACAAAGGGCCATGTTTCATTCTTTCTCATTGCCACGTAGTACTCCATTGTGTATATAAACCACAATTTCTTTATCCATTCATTAGTTGATGGTCATTTAGGCTCTTTCCATAATTTGGCTATTGTTGAGTGTGCTGCTATAAACATTGGGGTACAAGTGCCCCTATGCATCAGTACTCCTGTATTCCTTGGGTAAATTCCTAGCAGTGCTCTTGCTGGGTTATAGGGTAGGTCTATTTTTAATTTTTTGAGGAACCTCCACACTGTTTTCCAGAGCGGCTGCACCAATTTGCATTCCCACCAACAGTGCAAGAGGTGAACCCACAAACCTTGAGATCATGGCCTGAGCTGAAATTCAGAGTCAGACGCTTAACTGACTGAGACACCCAGGCGCCCCAAAAATAAAATCTTTAAAAAATAATCTAAATACTGTCATCTAGTCAAAGCAGCAGCAATTACATTCGAAAGGAAGCACAGGGATAAACAATTCTGTACTAAAATGGAGAAGACAGATTTGGTAAAGACAAAACTCTAGCAGCTCTCTCACAATTTCATCCATCATTTAAAAAGATTTGCATATCAGACACTGGGGATACATGCAGAAGCTTAGAGTCTAATAACAGAGAACAGACATGACAACAACCGAATGTAATAAAACGTTACTGGATGCTATACACGGCCATGAGAGGTTCAAAGGAAAGATGCCAGGGTGGGGGTGGGGTAGAATGACACAAAGTTAAAAAGCCTTTGTTGAAGAGGTGTTCTTGAATGGTAAGACTAATAGCACAGAAAAAAAGGCAGGGGGAGGGAGAAGAACAAGTAAAATTAAAATATCACCCTAATACAAGATAGCCCTATTTCCATTTATCACTCCAAACACTTTTAAAATAGAAGTGAAAATAATAACAGTTTATATGAATACATAACAAAAACAAGTCAGGAGATGTCACTCAAATTGGATCACTGGGATTTATTTTCCTAAAAACAAATGCAAAATATGGCTATGGTAGTTTGAAAGAAAAAAAAAAGTCATAAATTCTTCCCTTCCCTGAACCCACCCACACTTTGCAATTCTCTCATCAAGAAACAGAATTCAACTTATTTACCACTTGATTCTGTGCTGGCTCGGTGACTTGCTTTGACCAACAGAAAGTGGAGGAAGCAAAACAGTGCCAACTTTCTGCCTCAGCTTCAAGAAGGCTGGCACACATCCCACACTTCCTCTTGGGGAGGGAGACCACCATGTGAATAATCCTTATATAGTCTGTGAGGGAATGCAAAACCACATGGAGAAGGTGGCTCAGCAGTCCCAACAAAGCCAAGCCAAATCTGGTGCAGATCACCAGAGCCACGTAGTACAATCCAGCCTAAACGGCTAATCCTCAGAATAAATAAAAAGCTAAATAAATAGTGGTGGTTTTAATCCATTAAGTTGGAGTGTTTGTATGTATCAACAGGTAACTGAGGTAATGTTTGGTTAAGTTCCTAATTAAAAGGTGTATATTCACCATTATTAAATTTCTGAAGTAGAGATAAGTATTAATTGTCAGATTTCCTCATCAGTATATTTCAGAAAAAGTCCACAGCCCCTGCAATATTAAGAAAAAATGGCTGAGAAGTGCTCTGCAAAGAATAAATGCTCAAATACTCATCAACAGCAGAATGTTTAAATAAATTGTGACATATTCTCTCACAATGGACTAGTACAGAGAGCAAGGATAGTGAACAAACCACAACTGCATACAATTATGTATATGACACTCAAAGACTCAAAAGGGTAGGACTCTCCATTTGAATAAAAATTTAAAAGAAGCAAAAAACTCACGTGTGCTATCAGAAGTCAGCATAGTGGTTAGCCTCAGCGGGCTTATGACTAGAAGGCAGCACAATGGAAGTTTCCAGAGTCTACTGATGTTCTGTTTCTTGATCTGGGTGCTGGTTACACGGGTGTATTCAGATTGTGAAAATTCTCTGAGTTGTAAGCTTTTAACTAGTACACTTATGTATGTATAATAAAACCATTTTTTTTTTAATGTTTATTCATTTTTGAAGGAGAGAGACAGAGCATGAGCAGGGGAGGGGAAGAGAGAGAGGGAGACAGAATGTGAAGCTGGCTCCAGGCTCTGAGCTGTCAGCACACAGCCCCACTCGGGGCTCAAACCCACAAAGTGTGAGATCATGACCTCAGCTGAAGTTGGACATTTAACCGACTGAGCCAATCAGGTGCCCCATAATAAAACCTTTCTAAAGGGGTGTCTGGCTGGCTCAGTCAGAGGAGCATGTAACTCTTGATCCCGGAGTTGTGAGTTGGAGCCTGACATTGGGTATAGAGATTAAAAAAAAATAAATTAATTAAAAAAAAAAGTACATAAATTTCTCTATATAGTTTGTAGTTATCTTTATTTACATATATATGTAACATATACAACTATATATATATATATACATATACACACATACACACAAATATATATATATATATATATATATATATATATATATATATAGTTTCAGTCCCAAAATGTTATTAAAAACTTCAAACATAAAACAAAAATAGAATAGTATATACTGCTGTACTTTGATAGAAGTTCTACTGATGTTTTAGCTCAACACTTCTTTTTTTATATTAGAGAGAGTGTGCATGTGAGGGGGGTGGGCAGAAGGGGGAGGGAAGGAAAAGGAGTGGGGGGGAGGGAGGGGAAAGGGGAGAGGGAGAAGGAGGAGAGGGAGAGAGAATGAATGAATGAATACCTCATGCAGGCTCCATGCTCAGTGCAGAGCCCAACATGGGGCTCAATCCCATGACCCTGGGATCATGGCCTGAGCCGAAACGAAGAATCAGATAGATGCTCAACAGACTGAGCTACCCAGGTGCCCCTAGATACACTTCTTAGTCAAAACATAGAGCTGTTTATGTTTTTTACTCATAACCCACTCCTTCCTAGGAAAAACACAACCACTTATCAAACCTAAATAATTCTGGGAGAAAAATCAGGAAAACAAACAAAAAGCATGGTTTAGGGGCATGTGTATATGGCATCTCCTGTAGCTCTCACTTGCTATTTGCCCTACTTGCTATTTCCTTGAATCCATTAACTGCTATATGCAAGCTGGGGATTTAGTTTGGGGCAGCTCACTTACACATGATCAAAAGTAGTTTTTCCTTTAAAATTGAACAATCTAAAATGCAAAGCATTCAGCTAGAGTTTGCAGGAAGACATTAAGAAAAACTGAGGAAAGAAGACAGTGATCCTAAAAACTGAGTATACAGGCATCTTTCCCAGAGCAAAGAGCTGGGGGACTTGTCCTTAGAAAAATCTCAATACCCAAATTCAAAACTGCATTTGCATATTTCCTTTACATATATTCACTCAATATTCACGTATATATTCACATTTACTATGAATTTCATTATTACTGTTCCAAAGGCTATCACTCCTTGAGTTTTTCTTTTTTAATTCACTCAAACATTCATGCACTTTAGGGTGAAAAAGTGAGACAGCACTTAGAAGACCAGCTTAAATAACCAATGTAGATGAAAACACCTATACAGCATCTAATGATGTAGTCTACGGCACCATTTTTTTTTTTAAGAGAGAAAGAGTGAGAGCACAAGTAGGGGAGAGGGGGAGAGGGAGAGAAAGAGAGGAGAGAGAGAGAGAGAGAGAGAGAGAGAGAGAGAGAGAGAGAGAGACACTGAGAGACAATCTTAAGCAGGCTCCACACTCAGCACTGAGCCCGACACAGGGCTCAATCCCACAACCCTGGGATCACGACCTGGGCCAAAATCAACAGTTGGATGCTCAAATGACTGATCCATCCGGGAGCTCTCATCATGTTTTTATGCCACTGTTATTCTAGGGAAAATGTGAGCCAATAATGTCATACTCGTAAAGTTTACATAGGTCCCAATATTCCTTTCTTTTTGTGTTTTAGATTAGATGAGAACAGAAAACAATCCCTCGGCATGCCTGGGTCGATTAAGTGTTGGACTCCTGATTTTGGCTCAGGTCATGATCTCATGGTTTTTGAGTTCAAAACCCACATCAGGCTCTGTGTTGACAGTGTGTAGCCCTCTTGTGATTCTCTCTTCCTCCTCTCTATGCCCCAACCTACTTGTGTGTTCTCTCTCAAAATAAATAAACTTAAAAAATTTTTTAAAAGAAAAAAGAAAGAAAACAATCTATTTATTAAACCCAGAACTGACATAAGACCCTACACTTGAGTAACTGAAGAAATATACCATGTTTTTAGGTAGTAAAGCCAACATCATATAATGACAATGCAGCAGTTTATTACATTATTATAAAGACCATTTCTTTTTCTTTTTTTTTTTTTTAGTTTTTTTCTATTTATTTTGAGAGAGAGAACATGCCAACATGTGGAGGGGCAGAGAGAGAGAGAATGCCAAGCAGGCTCCACCCTGTCAGTTCAGACCCCCAATGTGGGGTTTGATCTCATGAACCATAAGATCATGACCTGAGCAGAGATCAAGAGTTAGATGCCCAACTGACTGAGCCACCCAGGTGCCCCATAAAGGCCATTTCTCCCTCAAATCTATAAAGTCAACATAATCCACTCAGCACTTCTATTCTTAGAAGAAAATGTTTTTAAAACTAGTCTAGAAAGAAGAAATATGAGAACTCTGTCCTGTTGCAATAGCCTAACTCTTACATGGCATTTACTGTGTTACAGAGCATTAAAAGAGCTTTACATAGGAGCACCTAGGTGGCTCAGTTGGTTGAGCGACCAACTTCAGCTCAGGTCATGATCTCGCAGTTTGTGAGTTCGAGCCCCGCGTTGCGCTCTGTGCTGATAGCTCAGAGCCTCAAGCCTACTTCAGATTCCATGTCTCTCCCTCTCTCTATCCCTCCCCTGCTCACGCTCTATTATCTCTCAATAATAAACGTTAAAAAAAATTAAAAAAAGAGCTTTACATATATTAATGCATTAATCCGCACAATAACCCTAAAATGTGTATTATAATCTTATTTTGCAGAAGACATTGAAGTCTAGAGAATTTAAGTAACTCACACTAAATCATCTAGTTGGTAAATGGTGGAGCTAGCATTCAACTAGGCAACTAGAACTAAACTCTTTAACTATCATGCTATGTCTCCTCCTAGACACTACAATGTCTCACAGATCCACAATCAATCATTAAAAATAACAGATAACTGGACAAACAGTCCAGAAACAGACCCAAATATATGTAACAATTTAGACTATGATAAAGATGGTATCTCAAATCACTGAAAAACTATAAATAACATTCAGTAACTCAGTACATGATGAGAAGACAACTGACTCTCCAACTGGGTTAAAAAAAAAATTAGATTCTGATAGCACACCAAGTAAGTATCAGATGGTTTAAAAAACTAAATTTAAGGGGCCCTGGGTGGCTCAGCTGGCTAAGCCTCTAACTTCTGATTTCAGATCAGGTCATAATCTCACAGTTCATGGGATGGAGCCCCACGTTAGGCTCTGCGCTGACAGCATGGAGCCCGCTTGGGATTCTCTCTCTTTCTCTGCCCCTCCCCTGCTTGAGCTTGTGCTTGCTTTCACTCTCTTTTTCAAAGATAGATAAATAAACTTAAAAAAAAAAAATCCTAGCAGGGTTTTTTGTACCTATAGATAACCTAATTCTAAAATTTATTTGGAAAAGCATTAGTGTAAGAATAACTAAAACAATCTTGACAAAGCAAAATAAAGTGAGAAAAATCACAGCATCCAACATTAAGCTTATTAAATAGCTACAATAATCAAGGCAGTGTGGTATTGGCAGAGGGAAAGACACATAGATCAATGCAACAGAGCAGAGAGCACAGAAATAGACATGTGTAAGTTTGCTCAAATGATTTTTTGACGAAGTTCTAAAAGCAACTCAAGGGAGGAAGGTTAGCCTTATCAACAAATAGCCCCCTGAACAACTGGATATCCACAGGCACACACACAAAAAGTGAACAACCTCAAACTAAACTTCATACCTTCTATAAAAACTAACTCAAAATGGATCATGGACTTAAGTGTAAAACAAAGTTATAAAAGTTTTAGAAGAAAAGCTTCAGGATCTAGGACTAAGCAAAGAGTTCTTAGGACTTGACACCAAAGACATAATGTATAAAAGGAAAAACTGGTAACTGGACCTCATCAAAATTAAAAACATTTGCACTGTGAAAACTCATGTAAAAAAGATAAAAGGATAAGCTATGAACTGGGAGAAAATATTTGCAACCATACATATCACAAAGTACTAGATCTAGAATATATAAAAAACCTAAAAAAACAGTAAATAATTAGAAAATGGGCAAAAGACATTCAGAGACATTTCACGGAAGAGGATATACAGATAACAAGTACAAGAAAAGATCTTGACACTGTTAGTCATTAGGGAAATGCAAGTTAAAACCATAATGAAATATCACTACACTCCTGACAGAATGGCAAATTTAAAAAACAGTAGTAACACTAAATACTGGCAAGAATGCAAAGAAAATGGATTTCTCATGCACTGTAAGTAGGACAAATAAAATGGCACAGCCACTCTAGAGAATAATTTAGAAGTTTCTTAAAACAATGAACGTACAATTACCATGACCCAGCAAATGTACTCTTGGGCATTTATCCCAAGAGTAATGAAAACTTAGGTTTGCACAAAACCTGTATATAAATGTTTACAGCAATTTTTCCTAATGCCCAAAACTGTAAACAGCCCAAATGTCCTCCAACAGGTGATTGGTTAAATAAACTCTGGAATGTACATATCCATACCACAGAAACTCAGCAATAAAAAGGAATGAACTACTGAAAAATGCAACAACCTGGATTAATCTCCAGAGAATTATATGCTGACTAAAAAAAGCCAATTCCAACAGGTCACATTTTGTATGATTCCATTTATGTAACACTTTTGATGTGACAAAATTTTAGAAATGGAGAACAGATTAGTGGTTGCCAGGGATTCTCTAGGTGGGGGATGGATATAGAGAGGGAGGTGGCTATGGTATTCAAGGACAATATCAAGGATCCCTGTAGTGATGTAACTGTTTAGAATTTTGACAGTGGTGGTAAAAAGACAAACCTCCACATCTGGTAAGATTGTATAAAACCACACACACACACACACACACACACACACGAACAAGTAAAACTGGTCAAATCTGAATAAGATTGGTGGCTTTTAATACACTTCAATATCCTAGTTTTGATATTATACTATAGTTTTGCAAAATATTACCACTGGGGGAAACTGGGTAAAGTATTCTCTGTACTATTTCCTACCACTACATGTGACTCTACAATTATCTCAAAAATGCCAATTAAAAACAAAAAGGCAAATGACACACAAGAACACAGCTGCCATAAATATAGTTGACAAAACCACAATAAAGGATTTTCCAAAAAAAATTAAAAACCCACGAAGAAGAAAAGGAGACAACTGTAACATTTTGGAATTTAGAAGCAAATGAAAGAATGGCAATTGATCAAGCATATACAAGAACGCTGCAGTAGGGACAACTTCCAACTCTACCAATCAACCCTGCCAGCCAAGAGCTTAGGAACTCAAGAGCAGGTAACTCAGGCTTGGGTGGGGGTGGGGGACTGGTGTGATTAAGAGTGAGAATGACTAAAAATTGTTTAAGCAAGCTATAAACTTAATCCCTGTTCTCATTAGGAAACTCTACCCCTCCCCTGCTCAATGCAGGAGACTAGAGGTTTGTTGTCTGGAGAGGGTTAAACAGAAGATTTTTAGGACTAGGGTGCTCCAGGCATAGAGAAGGACATGAGGACCACACCTAAAATAAGGGGACTAAACGTGGATTTAAACATACTGAATGCAGAAGGCTGAAGCCCCAGCTCTCTTATCATGTGGTAAAAAGAAAGCTGGCAGTTAGTCCTCACCTTGAGGAAGACTACAAGAGGCTTTTCTAAGGAGTCTGGTAAACCCGTGGGGAAAAACCTAAAGATACCGACATCTAGGGTTTGCCAATTTAACAGCCATCGCACTGTGAAGTTCACCATAAATACACCGTGCTAATGGCACCTCAGAGCTTCCAATCAATGTTTCAGCGCCTCAAACCTGCTCATGGTTTAAGCCATGAGCAGACAACAACTACTAGATATGGAGGAAAACCTCTAACATACGAGATCTAAACCAGTATTTTGTAAATGTGTTAAATGAGGCTTATATCAGCTGAAAATGATACGAAAATTAGTATTCACCACAATGGACAGCTCATCCATATATTTAACAAATATTTAATGGGTAGGGTAGTATTAAACGTGCTTGGAAAACAAGAGTAAAGAAGCTAAAAGAAGCAAACAAGGAAAATCTCTTCCCTAGCAGAGTTTACATTGTAGCAGAGAGAATTGGATAATAAACATATGGGGTGCCTGAGTGGCTCAGTTGGTTAAGCCTCCAACTCTTGGTTTCAACTCAGGTCATGATGTTATGGTTCGCGGGATAGAGCCCCACATCGGGCTCTGCACTAACAGTGTGGAGTCTGCTTGGGATCCTCTTTCTCCCTTTCTCTCTCTCCTGTACCACCCACCCCCTTTCTGCTCATGTGCATGCATGTGCTCTAAATAAATAAACATAAAATAAATATAATAATTAAGTTCTCATTTAATAAATTAGTAGATTAGTGCTTTGAGAAAAAATAATGGAACAAGGTAAGGGGGGGGCAGTGTAGAGGCAGTTGCATATTTAAAATACGGTGACGGTTGCAAAACTTGAAGGAGATGAGGGAGTTGACAAGTCTATGAAAAGAGAATTCCAGAAGTCGGAATTTTCAATGTAGGAACCCTAAAGCAAGAGGAGCATGCCTGAAATATTCAAGGAAGAGCAGAGTCCAGTATGGCTGGGGAAGAGTGGGGGTGGGAGGGACAGAAGATAAAGCCATAGAGGTACAGCAGGGAGAAGTACAGATCATGTATACAAGGGCCTTAAAGACCACTGGCTTTTTCTCTGAACTAAATATAGGGCTGATGGAGGGTTCTGAGGAAAAAGACATGATACTGATTGGACAAGTTTTCAAAGAATAACTATGGCTGGTGTGTTAGGACAGCATGAAAGCAAGAAATACCAGTTAGAAGGACAAACAGGATGGAGTCTCTCAAAATTTTATTTTTTTAAAAGATTTTACTTTTAACTAATCTCTATAACAAACACGGGCTCAAACTGACAACCCCGAGGTCAAGAGTCCCATGCTCTACCAACTAAGCCAGCCAAGGCACCCTGAGTCTTTCAAAATTTTAGAACTGACAGGGGCCTTGGAAGTAATTTTTTCCAAGTCCTTCATTTTAGAGATAAGGAAACTGAGTCCCAGGAAGCTAAGTGAGTTTTCCAAAGTCACATGTTCAAGTCTGGAATAATCCACCTTGCATTTGTGTAGCCTTTTCAGCACTTTCAGGTTCATTATCTCATTAGTGCTCAACAATCTTCTGGCAGTTCATAGGGTAGCTGATAGCTGATATTCATTTATCAGATAGGTGGTCAAAATTAGGGACCAAGTCGAGAATATTCTCTCAATACTCAATGTAAAACTATTAATGGTCTTTACAGGGAGTGATTCTGCAGTCTGGCTTCTAATATCACAGAGCATTAAATAACCTAACTAATTTAGACTAATTCTTAATTAATTTTAACTAATTCTTTAAGTAACAGAAATGACACACTCTTACAAGATCTAATCCCTTATCTGGTAGCCTTGGCTGTTGCTACCAAATGTTGCCGTGGTGTATTACGTAGCATGATGTCCATTACAAATTAGTAAAAAGAGTAATTCTGAGGCAAATAGGAAATAGTGATTTTGTTTCCCATGGTGCTGTGTGCTTAGGTCTCTTCTCCCCTTTCTTCCCACCCAGTCTCATTCTGCAAGGACTTTTCTTAGATTAGAGAGCAGCTGATAAACTAATTCCCATATGATAATTCTTGATAATAGCACAAGGTGTTATCACTCCAAGGGAATGTGTAACCTTAATAGGAAACCCAAAACCTTCAAATCCCAAAGGAATTGCAGTCAAGTTAACAGAGAATACAGTATTATTATGAAGACCTGCTAGCATTTTGTCAAATCACACTAAGTAAATTCAAATCCAACAACTGTTTATTGATGGACATGGTTCCTGCCGTTAAGATATTCAGCCCAGTGAAAGAAGACAACATAGAAAATACTAGCTTTAGTTGACTGAACGTCTGCTGTACATTAGGCACTAAGCTAACAACTACTTCTCATAAGCAGTATGTATCAAGTATTATATTCAGCTCACTTTTTAGCAAATAATAAATGTTAATAAGTACATTGTGGCCACGATGACTATAATCATTACCTTCATAACTGCATTCAATCTTCACTTCTGCTCTATGAAGGACTTATTAGCTTTAAGATAAGGAAATTGAGGCTCAGAGAGGCTGAATAATGTGTTCAAGGTCATACAGCTATTAAGTGCCAGAATTCAAACTCAAGTCTGTATAATGCTACAGCTTATGGTATTAATACTGTACAATATTTAAAATTTCCACAACATTAATAGAAAGATATTTAATTTCACTTGAAAGTTTGAAGAGTTGGCTAATAAGAATATGCTATAAAGAGGAAGTGACATTTAAGCTGGGTCCTGAATGACAGTTTACCAAGTGGGAAAGTAAGGGGGTGAATTGAGTTTGGTCCAGGTAAAAAATGATGACAGTCTGAACAAAGAAAACGGGGAGTACAAAGAGGGAAGTAACAAGAGATATGTAGGAAATAATAGTCTTTCAAACAGCCTTTGTGATACTAGATATGAGCAGTGAGAAAAAAGTATTAAGGATGACATGAAGTTTCTGGTCTGGGTGAATGGAAGGAAAAAAATTTCACTACTGAAATTAAGAAAGTATGGAGAAAAGTGGGCTTTAGGGACACATTATGATTTTGTTTTGGATATTATGAGTTTGAAGAATATTTGGGACAACTAAGCAAGGAAATATGCTAGGCAGTTGGAAACCATGGTCAAACGTAGAAAAGAGGTCAGGGCAGAAGACAGATTTGGGAGTTACTGTTGTGACTACAGTAGTTTGAAAAATGAGCATATAAGAGATCGACATATATGTAGTACTTGTGCTATGTACATATAAAGCCATTCTTGATGCTGATACCATACTGAACTCTGAAAACAAGCAGGGCCTAAACACATGCCCACACATCAACAAATACCCAACATCTCCATCTTCACAGATGAAAAAACTAAGATTACTGAGATAGAGTGTAAAGTAGGGGTACGGTGATATCCAAGGACAAAGACCTCAGCCTATTTTTACTTTAGTGTCCTCAAAAACATATCTAGTAAACTAGATGTTCAATAAATACCCAATGAACAGAAAGCAAAAATGAAGAAGGCATAGAGAATAAAAGAGAATGCCTATAGTTAAATAGTTTACGGGATAGAATGGACTGTAGGATCCAGATGCTCTCAATCTTGTATGCTTTAAATTCCACAGGTGTTTCTAACCACCCCCCTTGACACAAGCACACGCGAGCGCGCGCGCGCACACACACACACACACACACACACACACACACAATGTCTCTACCTCAACGTCATGAAAAAAATGCTCTTAAATCTCCAACAAGAGCATAAATGTTCCCTTCAAAATTCCTTATTACCAGATGGCACCTCTGAAAAACCCACGGTTAACATTATACTTAACAGTGAAAGACTAAAGGTTTTCCCCTGATCAGGAAGAAGCCAAGGATGTCTGCTCCTTCTTCTATTTAACATTGTACTGGAGTTATAGCCAAGGCAATTAGGCAAGAAAAAAGAAATCCATATTGGAAAGGAAGTAAAAATATCTCTATTTGCAGATTACATGATCTTTGTATACAAAGTCCTAAAGAATGCACACACACAAAAACCTGTTAAAACTAATAACAAGTTCAGAAAGGATGCAAGATACAAGATTGAGAAATACAAATTAACTGTGTATCTATAGAGCAATATGAAATTGAAAAAACAATTCCATTTACAATAGCACCTAAAAGAACAAAATACTTAGAATAAATTTAACAAAAGAAGTACAAGCCCTGTATTTTTGAAAACTGCAAAATATCACTGAAAGAAATTAAAGAGGACCTAAATAAATGCAGAGATCCCATGATCATGGATTGGAAAACTTAAAACTGTTAAGACTGAAACTCTCTGTGCCACAGATTCAACACAATCTCTGTCAAAACCCTAGGTAGCTTTTTTGTAGAAACTGACAAGTTGATCCTAAAGTTCATACGGAAATGCAAGGGACTCACAACAGCCAAAACAATCTTGGAAAGTACAAAGCTGGAATATTCAATTCCTGATTTCAAAATGTACTACATAACTATATTAATCAAGATGGTAATACTGGCATTATGACAGACCTCTAGATCAGGGGAACTAAACTGAGAGCCCAGATAAAAACCCATACATATACAATCAAATGACTTGTCATAAATGACAAATCTATGAGAGTGTCAAGACAATCCACGAGGAGGAAAGAACAACTTTTTCAATTAGTAGTGCTGGGAAAACTGGATATCCACATGCAAAAGAATGAAGTTGGACTCCTACCTCATACCTTGTACAAAAATCAACTCAAAATGGATCAAAGGTCTAAATCTAAGAGTGAAAACTATAAGACTCATAGAAAAAAGCATAGAAGTAAATCTTATGACCCTGGATTAAACCATCGTTTTTTTTAGGACACCAAAAGCACAAAAAACTAAAGGAATAATAGATGAATTGGATTTCATTTAAATTTCAAAATTTAAAACTTTTGTACTTCAAAGAAGTACACTATCAAGAAAGTGAAGACAATCTACAGAAATGGGAGAAATTACTTGTCAATCATATATCTGTTAAGAGACTAGTATCCAGAATATATAAACTCTTAACAATTCAACAAAAAGACAAATAACCCAGTTAAAATATGAGCCAAGAATCTAAATAGACCTATCTTCAAAGAAAATATATAAATAGCCAGTTAGCAAATGACAAGATGCTCATAATCAATAGTTATTAGAAAAATGCAAATCAAAATCACAATGAGATACAATTTCACACTCATTAGGATGGCAATAACCAAAAAAAAAGGACAATAACAAGTGTTGCTGAGGATTAGGAGAAATCAGAATCCTTGTATATTTGCTGGTGGGAATGTAAAATGGTGCAGCTACTCTAGGAAAAGTCTGGCAGTTCCATTAAATGTTAAACATAGAGCTATCGTATGACCCAGCAATTCCCATCATGGGTATATACCCAAGAGCAGTGAATACATGTCTACACAGAAACATTTAAGTGAATGTTCATAGCAACATTATTCACACAGCCAGAAAGTGAAAACAATCCAATGTCTATCAGTGATGCATAGGTAAACAAATCTAGTGTATCTATATAATGGAATATTATTCAGTCATAAAAAAAAGAATGGCGTACGTGGATGAACCTTGAAAACATTATGCTCAGTGAAAAGAGCCAGACATAAAAAGTCACATATTTTACGATTCCATTTATACGGAATATCCAGAACTGGCAAAGCTAGAGAGATATAAAGTAGATTAGTGATTGGCAGGGGCTGTGGGAAAAAGAGAATCGTGTGTGTGTGTGTGACAGAGAGAGAGAGAGAGAAAGAGAGAGAGAGAGAGAGAGAGAGGGAGAGGGAGAGGGAGGCAGACGTAGAAAGACAGGGAGGGAGGGAGGGAGGGAGAGAGAGAGAGAGACAGACAGACACACAGACAGACTGCTGATAGGTACAAAGCCTTCTTTTAGAAGTGATTAAAGAATTGTGGAATTGAATAATGATGATAAGTTACCTGTAAAGCACACTCATCCCAAAATTTTCTTCCAATTTTATGGAAAAAGATTATTTTCTATTTTTTGGCAATATCAAAGCCATCTGATAAACATGCAAAAAGCAAAAATTCTGTCCACAGGTTAGGCCACCAGACATCATTTCTCAACCTTCTATTTAAGTTATTCACATGGAAGATTTTCAAATTTTCCTAGATTTCCTTAAAGTCTTAAGTCAGGCTGTTGGCAAAGCTTACCATTAGATAGTCAATCATGATTAATTTCTTCAAACCAAAGTGCTGATGATAGTTCCAAAAATTAGTCTCAGAGTTGCTAGAGTAACTGTTTTGATTGGAAACTCCCTCTCCCTTTTATATGGAGAATCCATGTTAAATGAAAAGAAAATCTATAATAACAACCCATCAGTATAGAATGCATACGTTCAGAGAATATAAATTACAATATACCCAGCTAGCATCTCTCCTCATTTCTGTCCTGTTCCTATTATAAGGGTATATTAATGAACGTCCCCTTTGGGAATGGCTACACCTGATGTTGCAAATTCCAAAGAGTACTTTTAAACATCAGTCTCTTATAGTCCCATCTCATTTCAACATTAAGGAGGAATAATAAATATGTCCAAAATACATTTCCCTATTAGGCTAGGATTTCCACTTTCTTTACCACAAACCTCTAAGAGCTAAAAATCTAAATATCTAATAAGCAGAAGCTCCAGCCTAGACAATATAACAAATCCAGATGGAAAAATTACACAGAAAAAGAAGTGGATTTGTTTCCATGTAGTTGCCTTAACTAAAATGTTACTCTAGGGTAAAAGAATCACTGTAGCTTGGTTTGTCTCAACATTCCACAAAAGATAGCCCTTTTCTATTTACACAATAAAAAAATCTCATGAGACTTTCTTGACCAAGTTCATCAATGAAAGCAAATTATTATGTTAACTGACACCACAGATACCTTTTTCCCAAAAGGAGAAAGTGGGTTAACATTCAGCTTTTAAAAATAACAAAACCTTTCCCCCTATATATTCATTAAAGACAACCACAGGGACGCCTGGGTGGCTCAGTTGGTTAATCTTCTGACTCCTGATACCAGTTCAGGTTGTGATCTCACGGTTGTGAGATGGAGCCCCAAATTGGGTTCTGCACTGACAGTGTGGAGCTTACTTCGGATTCTCTCTCTCCCTCTCCCCTGCTCTCTCCTCTTTATCTCTAAATAAATAAACAAAACTTAAAAAAAAAAAAAAGACAATCATAGATAAAGATAAAAATTTGGCTTGAGACAAGTTATAAAAAATTTAAATATGGATGACAGAGTTTCATACTCCAGGGTGAGATTTCATCAAATGTAATAAAACCTAGCCAAGCAAGGCCAGACCAGGTCAGTTCCCTAGTGGGAAAATTAAATAAGCTTAAGGGAACAGAGTTGAGATTCATGAGGTATAGATGATGTCCAAGCCAATTCTGAACCAATAATCTAGCCAGATTCACAACATTAAAGAAATTATTCTAAGAAAATGATAGAACTAAATATGATTTTTCTGTTCTTCCTTTTAACTTTCTGCATTTTCCACATTTTTAATAAAACACTTATTACTTTTATGATATTTAAAACTTTTAAAAGATAAATAGTTTTTTTCAAGAGTAGCATTTAACACCTAAATGCTCAAACTTCACTGATAGAAAATAATCTCAAAGAAACATAAAACCAAGTGGAAACGTTGCTGTAATTCACAAGGTCAAGACAGTCTCACTTGCCAAGTAGACAGTTTACCCTGAGGGCATCAGAGATAACAATGCTTGTACTTTGCCCCAATCTTTTCTCTGACAAAATAGGCTTTTGTCTATAGTCACCAGATGCCTCAGCAAGTGCCTTAGCCAAGTGCCAGAGGCTCAGAGCATAGATAACGCAGCTGAATCTTGGTACTCTCGTACAGGGATTAAGAAACAATCCCCAGCCCACAACCCTATTGAGCAAGCTTTGGCAGTTGCCAGGGTCAGTAAAGAATAATGAGGGGACAGGGGTCCAGAGGCATAGTTGTACCTCTTTCCCATACCAATGCTCTCTCTTTTGTTCTCAGCTGTTTCACTCGGCTGCCAACTTCAGATCTTACTGATCTCCTTGGTTTAGCCACCATGGCTGTCTATCTTCTTTAAAAAACCATGCTGGCAATGATTGGATTTTAGTAAAACTTAAAACACTTCCAAATAAACTGAGGGTTCCTTGTTTAGGGCACTTTCATAAAAGTTATGAGCCCTGATTCTACCTAGTGAAATCCCTTCTTTCGTTTTAGCAGACCAGAATACTAATAGCCTGTTCTAGAAGAGTTGTAAAACACTCAATATCCAACTATTTCCTGTACCTTGAAATGTTAATACTAAGAAAGAAGGAGGGAAAAAAATAAAACAAAACAAGAAAAGGAAGGGGGAAAAAACTCTTCCTCTCAGGGCAATGCCCAGACCTCAGAGACCAGGTCCAAGCTCCCTCCCTGCTCTATTTCCAGTCAACCTACGGCCAAAGCCAAGAACAATCCTTCCACTTACAGAGCCTTCCACGCTTTTCTCTCCTCAGCCAACTTTGGAGCCAGGATGAGTGACTCTGTTGGCACATGCCAGTTCTTGTTTATGAGCTCAGTTGGTTTTTACCACCTCAAAGGCTGTCTGGCCCAAGGCCTGCCCTCTCTTTACAGGATCTTTCAAACTTCAAAACAGTATCTTTTCTTGGACTCCTCACAAGACAATGAGGTGTGTTACTTAACCTATTGCTTTCAGCTTGGGTCCTATCCAAAGACTTCTCTGGAGACTATATTCTCAGGGAGCAATGTCACCTAATACAGAAGGGCATTCTACCCTTCCATACAAAGAAGATAAAAACTGAAAGATTTTATATATATATTTTTGAGGGGGGGTGCAAGTGAGCAGGAGGCAGAGAGAGAGAGGGAGACAGAGGAGAGGGAGGGGGAGGGGAGAGATGAAGGGGAGAGGGAGGGAGACGAGGGAGAAGAGGGGCTCACCCAAAGCAAAGCTCATGTTTACCTGAAGTGGGGCTCACGCTCACCCAAAGCCGGCCTCAAGCTCACCCAATGTGGGACTCAAACTCACGAACCGTGAGATCATGCATGACCCGAGCCAAAGCCAGAGGCTTAATGACTTAGCCACCCAGGAACCCCTGAAAGACTTTATATTAAAGGTAAAAGCAAACACTTTGAGAAGTAACTTCAGTGATCATCAAGAAAGGGGTCATAAGAGTTGAAGTGACAAAAATAAAGCAATCCTCTTCCTTTGCTGTCACAGAATAGCAGAGTGGGTGGGAGGGAAAATACCTGTTTTGCTGATATTTCAACTCTGTCCTGTGTCCAGAACTTATTTCTGAAAATCTTGTAAAAGAGATTTTCCTAGATTTAATTCCACACCCTATTGGCTAGACTATGAGTGAAAATCTAGATAGATATCATTATGGGTTCAGCCTGGTTCTCTATTGCCTTTAGTGAAAACACTTTGTTTTGTGGAAACATAACATTCACAACAGAAAACTGTATATTTTATATATACAACTCCCTCCATTTTCATGAACGTACACTGCTGTGTAAGTAACGCAACAGGAAACAGCGTTTTAGCAAATGGTTCTCTAATGGAGATTTTTGCTCTCTAGAGGACATGACAACGTCTGTAGACATTTCTGGTTGCCTCGATTTAAGGAAAATGCTACTGGCATCAAGTGTGTAAAGGCAAGGATGCTGCTAAACATCCTACTATACACAAGACTGCCCCCCACAACAAATTACCTAGTCTCAAATGCCAATGGTGCTCTTACTAAAATCTGTAGATTACAACAATGCAGAAACTCTCTTGTGTTTCCTCTCTAGAAAGGACTTTGAAATGCAAAACTCCTTTACTTTAGTAGAAAAGCTGCTATTACATGACGCCATAAGGAGGTAAGACAGAGCCTCAGTGATCACAGATGAAAAAACTCACCTGCCTAGAAATGCAGGAGAGGTTCCAAGGAAGAGAAAAGAAAACGGTACACACATTTGTTGCTGGCCTACAACTACTAGATAATCATATACTGTAAATGCATAGTATATGAAAAGTGACATTCAGAGGTAATTTTGCAAGATTCCACATCTATTAAGTGCTGAGATGCAAATACAAATCTAATTACAAAGTCTATGCTTTATAATTATGTAAAATTTATGGAAGTTGAGACTGATTTGGAAGAGACAGCAAAAAGCAGAAAAAATATGGGAAGTGGTTAAAGTAAGAAAAACAAAGATTACCTTCACTGTTTACAAGTAGCACAAACAAGAAAGGAACTTTCCCTTAAAGCATGACTCAAGCCAGTAAACCAAATCTGACTATAGAACCAAGCAAGTTCTAGACTACCTTTCATGGGATTTTTAAATGTTTTTGTAGACATGTGTTCCTGTTGTAGTTTTGTATGCTCTCCATTTCACAGGGAAGCACTTCTTAACATGCCATTTAAGTTAGTACCTTCTTGGTGTTCCTCAAGGACCTATCCTGGGCCCTCTTCTTTTCATCTCATTCAACAGACATGTTCTCCCTGGGTAAGCTCATCCAGTTGTATGGCATCAGTTACAATTTACTGGTTCATATTAATAACTCCTAAATCTTTATATTTCCAATTCTTTCTCATGACCTCCAGACCTTAAGGAACTTTTCTACTTAGTTGTTCATCATTTAACTCTCTCCTCCAAATTAGCTACTATTCATCCTTCAGATATTTACTCAAACCTTTTCATGGATATTTTCTCTGCACCTACCCTGATATGCATGTGATTATTTGCTTCCATTCTATCTCTCCTACTAGACTGTATGCCCCATTGGACTTATTGTTCAGTAGCATGCAAAATGAACTTTGGAAAAAAAAAATTTTTTTAAGTATTCTCTACACCCAACATGGGGCTTCAACTCACAACCCCGAGATCAGGAGTCACACACTTCTCTGACTGAGCCAGCCAGGTTCCCTGAACTTTGGAAATGGTTTTGAAAGATACAGAACACATAAGCAGTAGAAATGTGGGAAGGAACCATCCCTAAGATAAGATCAATAAAAGAATATTTAAGAAAAGATCATTTTTAGGGATGCCTGGCTGGCTCAGTCAATAGAATATGTGACCCTTGATCTTGGGGTTATAAATTCAAATCTCATGGCAGGTGTCGAGATTACTTAAAAATAAAATCTTTTTTTAAAAAAAGATAATTTTTACTAAGTGAGCACCACACTAAAATCTAAGTTTCCTTTAAAAGTACTGTTTTTGGAGGGCACCCGGTGGATGGCTCAGTCAAGTTAAGCGTCTGACTCTTGGTTTTGGCTCAGGTCATAATCTCACAGTTTGGGAGTTCGAGCCCTGCATCGGGCTCTGCACTGGCAGTGAGGAGACTGGAATTCTCTGCCTCTCTCTCTCAAAAATAGACAAACATTTTTTTTTTTTTTTAAGTACTGTGTTTTTGTTTCTTGGGAGGTATGTAGGCCAAAGACACCATCACTTCCTATCAACTCCTAATCTACCCTAATCTCAAATCTGTCCTAATCTCAAATCCCTAGTCATAACCATTTCTAAAGATAAACCAGTCATTTGCCATTGTCTTACTAAGAGCAAGTAAATGCTTGGTAAGGAAAGTACAAATATTTGTTTGTTGTTGTTAAAAATAAAAACAAACCACCAAAGTTTACTTTCAAGCACTCATTCCCCACATCACAGAGCCCAACCCCACTATCTCTTCACTGCCACTAACTTCCAGACATACCTCTCACGCTGTCACCAGTTTTTTTTGACAAGCTTTCACCAGTATCAAAGCTTTATGGGGGCAAGGGAATGGGAAGGATTAAAGTGGATTTGCTGGCCCTTTTCTCCTGACTTGTGTTATTAGATATGAAATAGTGGATGAAATGTGACTAGGGAATAAAAACAAATGAAAAACCTGAAAATTTTGGACAAATATGAAAATGTCATTGTATTGTTTTCCAACTATCTTCCCAGACTTTTCTCTGCTCTGAATGCCACTTCAGGTCACTATCTAGCAGATAGCAGATGCTAGGGACAGCCCTACCTAACTTGGGTCCTAAGTAACAATTAATCTTTGCCTCTGTGTGACATCTGGACACTTACCTGTTTAGTTCTAAGGGAGTGTTTAGAGGGTGGGGAAGTGGTATTATTTTAAGACTTTAAGTCTGTTCCACATCTATTACCCGTTCTGAAAAGAAGCTCCATTTCACAAAGGCTAAGGGGCAAAACCCAGAACTTCCCAAGTCAGTAAGTTTAGAATGTCCATTTCTGGGAGCTTTGCCCTGCCCAAACTGCTTCCTAGGTAGAGGCAAACGGTACTTCTCTTCTTTCTCAGCGATGTATTGGCCTACACCCAGAATCATTTTTATTTAGCTCTTTAACATGAAAACTTCTGTTTAACCCGTCCTCTTGGGCATTTTATAAACTATGTTCTGTCCAAGAGCTGCCACTAGTGTACAGCTAAAAGCATAGCATGGGCATCAAGCCTTCAAATAAGGTATACCACATCTCTAAGCAGTGCCATCTCTAAGCAGTAGCTAAGCAGTAGCTTAATAGCAATTTCAAAGTATGGGTAAAACCTCATTGTCAACAGTATAATGGTTTTCTTGATACAACCAATGCTGTGCCCAGACCAAGATGGATGCCCATGTAGAACATAAAAAATGGTCCTTTTTTTTTTTTTAAAGGATTTTATTTTTAAGTAATCTCTACACCTACTGTGGGGGCTTGAACCCACAACTCCAAGATCAAGAGTCCCATGCTCCACAGATTGAACCAGCCAGGTACCCCCCCCCAAATGGTTATGTTTTCCTGGTTACTTATTTTCAACGGGGGAGGAGGAAGAAAAGACCTCTCTAAATCTGCCTAACTAAATATAATCCCACTTCGTTAAGACAGGATTCTCAGAAATAACAAAAAAATAATTAAAACAACATGCTGTTTTAAAAAGCATAGATTCTAGCTCAAAGTCAGAAAAGGACAGAAAGCAGAGTACCTCAAAGACGTCACCAAAGACACTAAGCTTAAGAGAGACTAGGCTCAGGGATAGTTATGTCGGTAAGAAGAGAATAGCTTCGTTCTTCAGATGCCTATAAAATAATTCTTGTTTAATTCAAGGCTAAGACTTGAGGCTACCATATAGAAATGGACTATTTCTTCACTGATCAAGGGAACTTAAAGAGAAAGAATTTGTGGGTATGAAGAACATTAAAGTTAGACTTGGAAAGTAAATGCTACAAGAAGAAAATAATCATTATATGAAGCCGGATTCAATCCAAGGACCTATGAATCTCCACTACATAGAGAAACCTAGACCCCAAGATTTCCTCTGCCATAAAATAATTTGGTACACTAAATAGATAACTGGATATATACATTTACCACAATCAAAAAACTTTATGTGGCTGGCAATTAAAAGAAAAGAAAGAACAATTTCAAAGGTATAGGCCTCTTGGTTATTCCAGTCATTGAGTATACACTCTGGAGCGAGCCAGAGATGGTAGACTTGAACAGCCGTTCACTTATCTGGTTTTCAATCCCATGTGCTTCTCATAGTGTAAGTACTTAGCCAGGATTAGGGTAACTCTAGTTACAAACACACTTCATCAATACAGTCCATAAACACAAGCCAGGTTTTACACGAGACCTCAACAAAAAAATAATGGTTTGTTTCAATGATGGAAAAAAAACTGTGTTGAATTTATGAAGCCAGTATGTCAATCTCCCAACATGGTGTCATATTAAGTGATTTTACGAGTATTTTCTGACCAAGTACTTCATACCCTGACTTTAGAACCTGATCCTTGTAAGAGATGGGAAAGGATAGGACAGATATCAGACATAAACAAAAATTAAAAATTTTCTCAACCTCTTTCTGAAATTGTTATAAGCAATCAGCTTGTTTGATTTCAAGTCTCCACATTCTCAATCTAAGCACATATGTATAAGCAAAATGAAAAATGCCTTATGGCATATTTTATCTCAAACAGACACTCTACCAGATGTTTAGGAATCTGCATACTGACGGATTTAAGATCTAGTCTAATATGGTGTATATAAATGTGTAGTCACATCGTATGATGACTTCTTCCCACATTTGCCATTTTTTCTCTTCCTATTCAGTGATATATGTATTTGAAATACTCCAAGACCTAAAAGGATCCATCTAAAGTAGAGATTAACGTAAATTCAGAAAGCATAGGTGATACATGTGCTAGTACTCAAAACCACATTTTAAATTTTATTATATGAGAATTTAAGGTCACATAATTATAATTCTGGCCAAAATATGGCATTCCATAATGTTCTGAACTGAATTTGCAGCATATTCAAATATGTGTTCATCTCTGAAAGCAACTGTAGCACTCTAATTATTCTTCCTCAGAGACTTAAAATCCGAGCAGGGAAATACCTTATACGCAAAAACACTTAATTCTCTTCTTGATTTCAAATAAGTAGTATGCAGTATAAAGAAAAAAAAAAAAAGGAAATAGATGAGACTTCTATTTATGTGAGGTGATGCTCGGTCTTCTAAAAACAGCATGTTTAAAATCAGTGTGTCCAGAAACATGCTCAGGAATAAGGTCTTAATTGGATAGCTGCATTATTTTGGGGTCATGAATTTCCAGAAAATTAGGGACACCTATCGTCTAATTAATAAGCACAGAAATACATTCAGAAACAGATTAGAAAATAAACTGGAGCACTTAGTTGGCAAGCATCTGACTCTTAATTTCGGCTCTGGTCATGATCTCACGGGTTGCTATCAAGCCTTGAGTTGGGCTACGAGATGGGCTTGGAGCATGCTTCAGATTGTCTCTCTCCCTTTGCCCCTCCCCAGCTTATGCTCTTTCTCAAAGGAAGGAAAGGGGAGGGGGGAGAGGAAGAAGGAAGGAATGAAGGAAATAAACTGCTTTTATATTAGCAATAAGTTTAGATTATCTAAACCTGTCTTCTGCTCCCTTCTAATTTATGTTTTTTAAAATATCACAAATAGTCAAATGCCAAATGTAGTCTTAAGAATTTTGCTCAAATTTGCCTTAAAAATTCTGGAATAATTTAAAATTGAATCAGTAACAATGTTACGGATGTTCTCACTTAAAATCTATAACTATGAGAAACTCAGTAATTAGTTCTCCTAATTAAGGGGGTAACAAGAAGTTAGAGTCATTCTAACTGTATTCCTAACTGATTGAACCCAACACAATGACTGAGAAATGAAAAAGGAGAGTTGGAGGAGAATCTTGAGCATGATGAAAAACACTTGAGAATCATATATCTAAAGTGTAGTGCATAGCTCCATCTGGAAATGGCAAAAAACCAGGGTCAACTTCTACAATGACAGTGGCTTTTAACCAAGAGGTACAATAAAATCATCTGTAAAAGTTAAAAAAAAAAAAAAAAAAAAAAAGTACATGTTTGGGGTTCCCGGCCCTAAAGGTTTTACTTCAGCAGGGGACTTTTACTTTTTTAGTCACTCTAAAGTGACTCTGATATGCACCGCCAGTTGAGAAGCTTCGACACTAAAAGACTCTGCAGCCTGAATGTTAATTTCTCTAACCTCATATTATTTTGCTTGGTGTATGATGAGTACATACACCTCCTTTCTACTCCACTCTCTGTACCTTTCACTAAGCTTTGATTCAGATACAGGGGTAAGTGCTTTACTTCTGAAGAAACATATCTAACAGGAAATATCAACTCTGAGTTGAGTGAGTTGGGTACCAGTTTACAAAAAACTTTAATGGAAAGAACCCATTACTAAACAAAAACAGAGGCCAAGAGAAGACATACAGATGGCCAACAGGTACATGAAAAGATCTTCAATGTCACTAATAATCAGGGAAATGCAAATCAAAACCATATTAAATCATGACCTCACACCTGTTAGAATAGCTATTATTAAAAAGGCAGGGGCTCCTGGGTGGCTCAGTCAGTTAAGCATCTCACTTCGGCTCAGGTCCTGATCTCACGGTTTGTGAGTCTGAGACTTGCATCAGGCTCTCTGCTGTCTGCACAGAGCCTGCTTTGGATCCTCTGCCTCCCTCTCTCTCTGCCTCTCTCAAACAAACAAACAACAACAACAAAAATTTTAAAAAACCAAACCAAACCAAACCATGGGGCGCCTGTGTGGTTCAGTCAGTTGAGCACTGACTCTTGATTTCAGCTCAGGTCATAATCTTGCAGTTCATGAGTTTGAGCCCTGGGTCAGTTGACACTCTTAGCGCAGAGCCTACTTGGGATTCTTTCTCTTCCTTTCTCTCTGCCCCTCCCCTGCTCTCATTCTCAGCCTCTCTCAAAATAAATAAGATTAAAAAAATAATAATTTAAAAAAAGGCAAGAAATAACAAGTGTTATATATATATATATATATATATATATATATATATATATATAACAAGTTTGTTATAGAAAACAAAATCACTAATTTGAAAAGATGCATGTACCCCCATGTTCACTGCAGCATTATTTACAATCACCAAGACATGGAAACAACCTAATGTCCACCAATGGATGATTAAAAAAAATGTGGTATATGTATATGTAAATAAAATGGAGTATCTTTCATTCATAAAAAAGAATGAAATCTTACTATCTGCAGCTACATGGAGGGACCTTGAGGGCACTATGCTAAGTGAAATAAGTCAGAAAAATACAGGGGTGCCTGGATGGCTCAGTCAGTTGAGTGTCTGACTCTTGATCTCAGCTTAGCTCATGAACTCACGGTTTGTGGGATCGAGTCCCAAGTTGGGCTCTGCAGTGACAGTGCAGAGCCAGCATGGGATTCTCTCTCCCCCTCTCTCTCTGCTCCTCCCCTGCTTGTGTGTGCTCATTCTCTCTTTCTCTCTCTCTGGCTCTCAAAATAAATAAGTTAAAAAAAAAGATAAATACTGTATGATTTCACTTATATGTGGAATCTAAACAAAACAAACACTCAAACTCATAGATACAGAGAAAAGACTGATGGTTGCCTGAGGTAAGGGGTGAGGAGAGGGTGAAAAGGAGTTGAAATGAATAAGCTATGGAGATATAATTAATGTATGGCATGGTGACCATAGCTAATAATACTGTACTGCAGGGGTGCCTGGGTGGCTCAGTCAGTTAAACCTCTGATTTCGGTTCAGGTTGTGATCTCACAATTCATGGGTTTGAGCCCTGCATCTGGCTCTGTGCTGATAGCTCAGAGCCTGGAGCCTGCTTTAGATTATGTGTCTCCCTCTCTCTCTCTCTCTCAAAAATAAACACACAAAAAAATTAATAAAATAATACTGTATTGCATATGTAAAAGTAGTTAGTAGCATACATCTTGAAAGTTCTCATTGCAAGAAAAAATTTTGTAAATATATGTAGTTATGCATGTTAACTAGACTTACTGTGGTGATCATTTTGCATCATATACAAATACTGAATATGTCATACACCTGAAATAATGTTACATCATTATTTACATATAATGTTACATCATTTATAGCTTATAATGTTACATCATTTATAGCTTAAACTAAAAAGACCAAGAAAAAATTTAATGACCAGGTCTGGCTCATCTAAACACAATCTAGTATTGGCTACTATGGCTAAAATCCAATAATCTAAAATTAAAAAATACTCCATTAGTGTATTTTTCAGGCACAGTCAAATTATACTCTCCCAATGGACAACATTTCAGGTTAAAAACTGACCTCTACCAAAAATCTAGGAACTGCCTTTTTATTTCCTGCAGCTAGTGACAAGTCTACAAAAAGAAGTGTCTTAATCCTTATTCTTCTCCTGCCTGTTCAGACTACCTATAGTTCTAATTCTTTCAAAAGGCTGAAATCTGCACTTCTTATGGATTAAAAGAAGGAAAAAAACTTTCTAAACTAAAGCAATGTTCCATTCATTTCAATCCTGAAAAAAATGGTTCAGAAGGCCTGAGTATATATTAAAACAAAACAAAACAAAACAAAAACACAACTCTGATTTTAATGGGAAACAGCTAAGAGCCATGGTTCTACAACCTGAGATCAGCCCTGTACCAAAAGTTCAACAAATGCTTCTAAACTAATCAAACAGTGTAACTCCAAACCTCAATGGCTCCAAATGCTCTTAATCAATCTCTCCTCAAGCCTTCCTCGAAATCAGGAGTTAGAATACAAGTGATCATCAGCTCATTCCTTTCTAAAACCACCAGGGAGTTAATTCTTTAAAGTCACTAAAGATATCCTTGCATCTTAATTTCACAATGACCTTGCACCTCATACCTAGTAACAGTATCAGCAATAGTTAACATTTATTGAGTAGTTACTCTACGCTAGGCACTGTGCTGATTGCTTTTGTGCTTTATCTGATCTAATCTTCACAATAAGATCAGTACTATTATTCACTTCTATATTACAGAAAAGCTTGGAAAAGTTAAATATTTTAAATACCTCTACTGCTCTCAAAGTCCCAAACCCTTAGGTACTCCTTCCAATTTGCTCCTCACTATTAAGAGGGGGGAAGGTGCTCTACAACAGCAGATCTCAAACTTTAGTATCATAGTCAAAGAAAGAGCTAATGTTGAAATACAAATTGCTGGGCCTCAACCCCAGGGTTTTTGATTTGGGAGATTGGAATGGGCTCTGATATTTGCATTTCTAACAAGTTGCCGGCTGCGCTGCAGCTGCTGGTACAGGGGACTACTGCTTTAGAAAGTAAAAGGAAGCAATCCCCTCTCACCTAAGCTGTCACTTTCTCATGTGAAAACACTTCTCTACAGAGTACTTCTAACAAGAGAGACACTTAGGACTTAAAAAAACCTCCAAGGTCTGAAAGCTGAAATACTTCTTTTTTCCCCCCACTTCACAAAGGTTCTAATATCACCAATGACATTAAGGCAGTGGATATCCAGAAAAAGGAAAATTAAGAACAGAATGATTGTAAATTCTGCTCAAGAGCCTCTTACCATCCACATTTTACTTCTTCTGCCTAAAAGTATTTCCTTTGGGTATCCTAGGGCAAGAGAAACGCCAAAAGAAAAAGGAGGTGGACTGTTTTATAATACTAAAAAATCGAGGACAGCTTCTAAAAATGTAATAGAATTTTGCCCTATAAACAGAAAATCTCTAAATGCTATAAATTTCTTCTCTTTTTTGTCATACTATCCTCCATCTCAAAAGAGCTATTCCCCTTACCCAAGACTAACCCAAAGTCTATCCTTTCTTAGGGAGCTTCAACATTGATTATGTCAATGTCATCTAGGATGAATGACTTCAGGCATAGGATTTGTTAAAAATGTCTCCTCAGCCAGCCAGGGAAGCTTCTTACTTGGGTGGGTGCTGTCAACCATGACTAAACTGTACCAAGAGAAATATATTTTAAAACATTAATATGGCCTGGCACCTTCCTGATGTTAATCCTTCCAGGCCCATCCCAATGGCACAACTGGGAAATTAACTGAAGAGAAAAGCAATCTTCCCTTTGCTCTCTACTTTCAGATGCTCCTCTTCTACAGCTTTGCCATGCACAGCCTCATTCTATACATATACACAGAGATAGAACATGCGCGCACACACACAAATAACTCTCGGCAGGAACCAAAAATCAAAGCCTAACCCCACGGTTTTGAAGTGAGCAAGTCCAATTTCCTTCTTTGTAGCCCTTGACACATGCTGGCTGGGAGCCGTCTGGATTTTTTTCTGCCTTGTTCCTGCACCAGAAGGCTCTGCACTGCAGGTCAGGGGATGATAAGGAAATGAACAGTGTAATTTCCAAGGCCTCTGAACACGGCCCTGTCAGCAGCTCTGGAGGCGGGTTACTCAAGCATGGCTTGAAGAGTGAAAACCACAGAGAGGAGGGCTCAGACAGCCAGCAGTGGCAGGATCTCAGCTGTGTATGTTACTGCCACCTCCAGCCTGAAAGCCCAAGCCCTGCTGCCTCCCTGGATGAGCTCTGCTGGTAAAAGCTCTTATACCCAAATGGCAAAAATACAAGTTCACACTAGGGGAGGAAGATTAAGAACTAGGACTTAGATTTTCCATGCACTCTTGTGTAGAAACAAAAAGCATTTAGTGCTCTTCCAGCATACACAAGATCGCGCGTGCTGGCAAACCCACAATAACATCTATCCAAAAAACCCAATCCCACATCAGGGATATGGCCAGAAAGGAAACTCAATTTATATGAAATAATGAAATTCAACAGGCTACTTCTAGATCTTTTGAAGCCAATTTTTGGTCTCCCCCCTTCTCCAACCCCTACTATAAACACCAGGGGCTTTAGAACACATCACCAGCATGGAAATTCCCCAACCTAGGCTTGGAACTTCTGAGCACAGTGCTCAAAATCTTAGCCAATATG
The DNA here is from genome assembly GCF_028749965.1 of Puma concolor. NCBI lineage: Eukaryota > Metazoa > Chordata > Mammalia > Carnivora > Felidae > Puma > Puma concolor. The sequence continues at coordinate 108,573,489 of NC_141672.1, read as the reverse complement.
TTTTATCTATTTATACTGGGCTTCCTATACAGGTGGAATGTTATTGTATTTCAGCCCATTATTGCCTAGGACATACTGAGACATATTTTAACTTAAATCATGTTTTTTTCTTTTTCTAACATTTACGGAATGCTTCCTACGAATTCAGTATTTATTTCAGGGCTTCCTACTGAATGCTAATCACTGTTCAAAGTGTTTTATATGAATTAAGTAGTTTAATCTCACAACAACCCTATGAACTATTGTTTTCCTCATTTTGCAGAAGAAAAAAATGGAGGTAGAACAGTTAAGTAACTTGATTAAGAACACTCAGTTAATAAGTGGCAGAGCTGGGATACACACCAGGTAGTCTGGCTCCAGAGTTTATGTGAAATTTAAATTTAGAAAGAAGGCTGGTGTTTTAACTCAAAAGTGGTGTCCAATACCCCCCTTATAAAGAAAATTCACAATGGTTCTCAAATGTTTAAGTATGTAACAATTATCTGGAGAGACCCTAAAACTTACTTAGCAGAACTGGGGTTGGGTCCACGAATCTGCATTTTTGACACTCAGGTGATGTGATACACATGGTTTTATGGGCCATATATTTAGGAACTCTACTGTAGATGGTAAACTGTAAGGTTCAAAGAGCAGGGATCTTCTGTTTATTCACTATATGTACCCAGCACCAAGCACAATACCTGGAATCTAAAATGCACTCAAAGTGTCAACTATTCTTCAATTAAAAATCTTTCAAATAAATAAAAATAAAATGCACTCGATTAATGTACCAAATGAATAATGGTATCCAACAGTATATCATGTCTTTTCAAAACAGTTAATATCTACAATACATTTAAGGTCTCCCTATTAGTGATAGGTCCAAGAAGCACCAGGTTTTTTTTCTTTCTCACAATTGCAAATGATGAGGGAGCTGGCAATGCCTCAATGATTACAATGGAAATTTGAATGCAATATTCCAGAACATAACACACACACACACACACACACACACACACAACCAAGCTCAAAGTAGCAGTTTAAAAGTAACTTTCCCTCTTTATATAGAATAGGATAGGTTCAACACCAGCTGAAATAGTTCTCTGCAAACATCATTGTCATACCAAAGAAACTCACACTCAAGGATCCTTTGTTTACTGAGCCTCTACAATGTTAAAATCAGTAGGAAAAACAATGAAAACAATTTCAAGAGTATCTGGAAATTTACACCCAATGTTTCTAAGGTAGTCTTTAGAGTAGGCAAACAGAGAAGCCCTCCTGACAGTTGAAAACTTTTAACAAACCCCTGAGTAACAATATGCTATAAGAACCTGGGCACCAAAAACCTGGTCTCTAGGCCTGGCTTTGTCACTGACTACCTGTGAGAGCCTAGGCATGTCATATGACCTCCCTGGTCTTAGGTTCTTCCATAAAATGAGGAGACTGGACAAGATAATTTCCCTGTGGGCCCTCCTTGAATTACAACACCCAGATGGAAAACAGAGCTACTGAAGAAAAAATAAATTAAGCTCAGGCTTTGTTGCATCTCTGTCCCACATAAATATCAACTTTTTTTAATTTTTCCATGAAGAAAAATGCTGGAGGGCATTTGGCTTCAGGAGGAAAGGCTGACTGCTATGCCATCAATAGCTGAGATTGAACAGCTAGTTGAAGGAGGAAGGCGTTAAGAGCAAAAGCCTTGTATCAGAAGGAATAAAAGAGACCTGACCTTGATTGGGCAATGAGAGATTGCAACAGGAGAGAACTGAGCTGGAAGGCATAAACTAGGGCAGGAAAAACAAAACCAAGGGCAAAGGAAGATGCTCTTAGAACACAGGATGTGATAGCAAGCATGATCAGAGGGGGAAAGAGCAAAGAGCACACACTTAATGGTTTTTTGGGTTTTTTTGTATCCTAAACTAATGGGGGTGGGGGGAGAGTGGTAATACATGTAACTTTCTGAGAGTAGCAGAAGCTGAGACCCCAAACAAGGGGAAAGCACAGTGCAGACTGTTCCTACCTTGCAAGATCAAAAACAGCAGCCAAAGAGCCCAGGGGAGCTTCTGGTTGCAAACCTATAGATCCCTTAGCCATTAGAGCCTACTGGTTACTTCATATGATTTGAAAAAAATAAGGAGTCTCACCTTAAATTCCTAGTTTAAGCCCAGACTCTTTCACAAGAGTCTGTACGGCAGGACAGACTCAGCACAGATACATCACTGCCTTCTGTGGTTTATAAATTCTTTTCTTCTTGCCTGTCAGACTGGCAATGCAAGCACTAAGCTCTAAGCTTGGAACATTCAGGCAGGCACGCTTCCTCCTCCCTACCTCCCCTTCCATCCCTAACTTAACAATCTATCAATCAAACCAAAGGCAAGGGAACAGGCAAGAGCTGAAAGGCTCTTGTTTATTCCTCAACATTCCCTCCCCCATCTCTTCAGCTGGCAGGAAGTAGGAGCAGCAGTATTCAATAACAATTTAGGGCAGCAGCAGTCGCTAAGAGCCATTTCTGGTCTCTCCTAGAACTCTGGGAAACATCACAGAAAGCCCTGCCAGAGAAAGGTGTGGTGGAGCTGAAGTGGGATGCCATGAAGGGAAATCCACATCCTTGGCTGACAGGTAATTCCCTCAGCCATAGCCTGAGATACCTACCTAGATGAGAAAGAAGGTCCTGAGGCAGATAATTTGAATACTCAAAGCTCCCTCATTAGCCAATGGGAGACATGTGACAATTCTATCCTATACCACAAACTCTATTTGTCTTCTGACACCAGTCAAGACACTTCCCAAATTTTATGAGTTTTCTTTCTTCATGATAGTTCCCAGTTCAGAGTATATAATTCCTAGATTATATCAAAACATCTGTTTTGCTGTTTTAGTTCTGTTGGTTGTCCCCACATAGAAGGAACATTCCAAACCAATGAAGCCATAGGCAAGCCCGTATCTCAGACAGAAAATCCTAAAAGAAGTTTTCACAGATTCAACTTACAAGCTATAGGAGTAATCATCAAACAATGAGCCCCTATTATGCCCTAAACCCTGGAGTCCTTGTTTCTCAAAAGCTTTTCTGCTTTAAGACTCCTAGCCTTCTTTCCCCTTCAGTCTTTCCCTCCTCCCATTCCAGAAACACTCTCTCTCTGCACAGTGTTTTTATCTCCTAGCAACTTCCAAACATTTATTTAAATAATTATTTCAACAATCAAAAGGCTTTGGAACGGCACCCCCCAGAACCAAACTGTTCAGAAGGGTTGAAGAACAGGGAAAGGAATTGAGAAACCAGGGTTTGGCTTACAGTAACATCAAACTGCACAGAAACTTTCTGCTTCTAAAAGTACTTCCCAGCAATTTTATCTTTCTTCCAAAAACCGAACCACAGTCTCTCTCCCTTTTCTCTCTCATTCCATTGCCCCATTTTCAGTCTCCTTGGGAGACAAGCCTTATATAGCACAGTTATATTATTAAAGGACAAACCTCTCCGGCACCAAGATCTTTTCTTAGCTGAATACATTGCATCTTTCAGCCCAATTATAATGTGAAGGGCAGCCACCCAACCGGTCCCTGGACATCTAAGAGAAAATAAGTTCCATTTGCTACTCTGTTGGAGACTACCATGGACATTTAGACTTAAAACTAACATGAAGCTCAGCATCATTAATCCTTTTACCTGTAGAGGACTACTGGGCCTACATGATTGTGACATGACTCAAAAGTTCTAAACCGAAAGGAAAATGGAAGACCATTCTCAGAAGTGGCCACTTGTCAGCACAGGAAGAGCAATGATTATGAACATGGATATATGGCAAGAGTTTACTGCAGCCAGATGTAGGGAACAGTCTAATGGGCCTGGAACAGAAGCAAGAACTCCTGGTACTCCTAGGCCTCTTTAAAACAGTATTATCCATCTGCCCCCCAGAGAAAATGGTAAATCACAGCCCGCACAGGACGAGCCATGCCAGTAGCCAGCTGGAACTTGACGCTTCTGAGGTGGACTATAGCATCTGTCACCTAAAAACAGGCAGCTTCTCTGGCAGCTGCCTGTGGTGAAACGGAATGAACCATTGTGTTATAAGTGGAAGAAAATTCACAGCCCTGTTACTAGGGAAGCCCAGATGTTGCTAAGAGCTACAGATGTGCCAGAGGCAAAGACCAAAATACCTAAGGCAAAGAAAGCAAAAGCTACCACTGGAATCCAGGCACTGAGAGGACACCACCACACAAACATACACATCCAGCCTCTATTTATTAACACTTACATATGGAAATAGGTATTCCCTGTTGCAGCTGATGTAATTACAGAGAAACCAATTTATGCCGCATCTGCTGGGATCAGCTGAAAGCACAGGGTGAGCAAACACAAAGCAGAAAAATCAAGAGCCAGTGAAGAGTTCATCACCAAGCCAGCCGCTTTGCAGGAAATTGTAAGCTGCTGAAGTTTAAAGCAGCCTGAGCTGACCCCAGACTCACACCTACTCTGCTCCAGCCCCGCAAGCTCTATTTCCTGAGACATGAACTAAGATCATCTTCCCAGAGGAGGAAAGCCCCTCCTGGGGCTGTAAGCACCTGTCCTTCCAACTCAAGCAGAAGGTAAGGTATCATTACACTGTTTGGCAGCTATTAAACCACCTGGACACTTTGATTACCAATAGTTGAGGGAGATTCTTGGCCAAGAACCATACTCTTAGTGGCCAAAGAATCTCTTTCAAGGCCAAACATGCATAGCCACAACACCAACTCATAAGGCCTGATTAAGTACCTCTTAGTACAGTCAGTACTTCCTGCTCCCTTATTTACCTTCTGCTTTGCTCTTTGGTAGACACCAATAGAACACCTGATAGATATCATGCCATGAAACTTATTTAACCTTTTTTCTTCCAGAAACCCAGCAGCACCATCTATCCCATTAAGAACAGCTCTCCACTGAAAGCCTATCATCCGCTTAGTAAGTTCATCAATAATTCTAAAGATGAAATACCAGTCAAGATGAGAAAACCACATACAGGCTGATGCTGGTCTCCAGCAACAAGTGTCTGAGGGTGATGGGACTAGGACAAGGTGGGAGTTTCTCCACTTGACTTAGAAGTCATACCAAGTAGTTGCCCCCAGCAATAGATATTCTCCAAAATGCCCAGGCCCGCTGTTAATGAATCTGTAGAGAATCCCCTAATTTGGAACAAAACCACATTATCATTACCAGCTGCTCTGACCTTGTAATTGGTCATTACCCACAAACTAATGAGCCTCCCACAGAGTGCACAAAGCATTTGGTGGTTAGTCCAGGGCAGTTCTGACTGGCAGTAGGCAGCCAGATCTGGCCACCTCTTACCTTTTCAGACTTGACTTTCTTTAGCGGGCGACACTCATTCTCCCCTTCCTCTGGCTCCGGTTTAGCTCCCAAAGGATTGAGCGCTGCCCCAGGCTCAATAGCTATACTCCCAAGTGGCTCCACAGCTCCTGTATCCACCCCTGCACTTCCATCATACTGACCACCCCGTCCTCCCAAGGGAACTGGCTGGAGGACCCCAGGATCCTTTTCTGAACAAGTCCCCACTCCTTCGCTTCTCTCCTTCTTGCTCTTAGATGAGCTGTTCTCCTTCTCCTTTTTGGAGCCGGCTACACTGCGGGATGCCTTAGCCGCCTTCTCTGAGCCCTTGGGAGCAATAGCAGCAACCAGGCTTCCTGCATTGGCACCATCTCCTGAGCGTCCCTGCACCTCTTTCTTGCTAGCTGCCCCCTCACTTGGAGTGAACAGGGAAGTCCCTGGAGTGGGCTTGCTAGTGTCTTTGCCACTCTTATTCCTTTTGGATTTTGATTTGCCTTCCTTCCCTTGAGGACCTGGCACTGGGGTCACAAACTTGATGTTGTCTGGCAGTGTGGCCACAGCATTGGGAGCCGGTATCCCCACCTCCTTTGAGCCTGACATTTCCAGTTTCTGCTGGTCCTTTTCCAGATCGGCGTCCAGGTCAATGATGAGATTCCCTACTCCAATGTCCCATTCATCCCCACTGTCGTATGTCTCAACCGGGTTTGCATCCACTCCTTTCCCTCCGGAGGCTCCACTGCTCAAGGACATCTTAGAGTCAACGTCCCACCTCAAGATTCAAGGCTCTTCCTTGCCCCCAGCTTTCCTATTTTCAGCTTCAGCTATGTTCTCAGACCTGCCACATTGGTCAGTACATGCCCAGTGGACAACATCATTGCTGGAAAAAGAAAATTTAAAGAGCTGTTAAAGGAAACAATACAGGCAAGGAGACAGCCTGAAATAAACTCCCACACAAAACAGACTGTTCCTAGGGGGCTATCACATCACAATGGACAAGACAAACAGGTTCAATTGTATTTCTAACCAAGTCACATTGGACCAGGGGAAAAGTTAATTCCCGCTCCATCTCCCTAGGGGAGAGTACAATATTTCCAATTGCCCAGAGATTCCGTGTTAAGTCTTAACTAGGAAACCTCTAGAGTTAGTTTCCCATTCCCCAGAGACTTCTTTCTACCACCACTGCCAGCTGGCAATCCTCCCTCAATCAATACAGGCCCTGGCACATAACAGATTCAAACTCTAGCACAACTTTACTCACACCCCCTTGGTCTTTGCTTCTTCTTGAATTATCAGAGACTCAACATGGACTTGCAAAGGCTGAATAAGCCCTCTATTAACAGGACCTGTCCTTACTAAACATAATATGGATTCCTTGTCATTTGACGTTTGGGGGGAAAACGTCTTATTATGATTAGGAGTGAAAGAAAAAAGCAAGCAGAACTAGGAAAAATACATTAGGATAGAAGACAAATATTGCAACTAGAGGAGACAATCCTCAGAGAGATGACTCAATCAACCCGCTTAATTTCAGTTAAATAAGCCTTACTGAACTCAAAATAGCATAATTCAGTGTGGCCTTTCCCACTTTTCACTAAAATGTCTATGAAGACACACACGAAAAAATTTTACCCTGACTCAACACTACTAAAACCCCTAACAGCAGAACGTGAAGTAACTCTTCACATTTTTATATAAGACTGGTGGCACTGTATTGATAAATACCAAAGGCTTACCACATGAAACAGGGATTGGCTAAAAAAAAAGGCGGGGAGGGTAGAGAAGTCAATTTATAACTCTCCAATCTCCTGACTCATGAGACCTGGAAAGTGTACCAGCTAGAAAATCTAGAAGCCAACAGATACCATCCAGGTATTACTATGACAAAGAGTAAGAGTTCTGTTCTTGAAGGCAAAGCAAAATCCAACGGATAGCTTTCTACATCCATTTACAGAAGAAAGCTCCTAAGATGACAAAGAGCAAACCAGTGGTGGCACAATGAATCCTACAATGTGGATTTACAACAGGTAAATGCTACAGACATGACAGAGAGACAAGACAAATTGTACTTTTTAACCTACTCTCTCAAGACAGTACCAAAGAACCAGGGTGCAGTTACAAGAGAAGACGTCATCCCAGGAAAGCAGAGCTGTACCAAGTAAATGCCTCCTAGCAACTCGGGTTGAAAAGAGAAAGGTATGCACATTAATCTGTCATTTAGCTGTAGATCTGAGAAGAAAATACATCCTTTACCCAAGTAGAGAGAGAGTTTAGTACCAACAGGAACAACCATTGCTGGCATCAAGTCTACACAGATCTTACTTCATAACAGGAAGAGCAAAATGAGGGTGGGAGTGGGAGGTGGGGTGGAGGAAGGCATGATGTAGGAACTATGAAAACATGACACCCACAAGGTAAAGGAAACATAATCCCTGAAGAGTAAGAAAAATGGTACCTCTGAAAACGTCTAGAATTCTAAATTTTTGTTAAAATGTTTGGAATTCTCAATACTATCTAAGAAATCTTGGCCTACAGTAAATACTAGTGTAGCACATCTTTGTTCATTCATTCAAAAAACTTGTATTTATTACCTTCTCTGTGCTAGTCTCTAAACTAGGTACTGGGGATACAACAGTGAATAAGTGAATAAGGCAGTGGAACATGGTACTGAAAATAATTCTATTATGAGGGGCAGCAAGGATTTCTAGAAAAGGGAATGCCAACTGAATCTGCACTATAGTGGATTATTAAAGCATAGTTCTTTCCAGCATCATAATTTATTACCTCTGCAATCTTTGCAATTGTGGCTAGGCTTAGAGCATAACACATTCACATTTACTTATGGCTTACCCACTTTCCTCCAGAGCTCTACTATCATCAGTCTGTAATTCAGCCATTAAAACAACCCCATGTTTGTTTAACCCTGGAAAAACAAAACTTTCAGAAGACTTTCCTTTAAAAAAAACACAAAACACAACCTTCTTCTAGAAAACAGGACTGTGATGAAAGAGAGACTCTAGGTAAAAGAATATAAAGTACATAAAAATGATAGTGCTCAGAGAGCTTGACAGTTCTCACTTTACTATACTGGCTGAGCTATCATATGGAGCAAGATAAATGAAGTATGTCAGTAAGGAAGAGATAGCATTAAGAAGAAAACAGGCAGAAATAAAAGGATATGAACTTAGACAAAAGGATATGACATTTTTTTAAAAAGATGCAAAAAACAAAAAATGAACTTCCTATTAAAATTCATACAGAAATCAAAAAAGCACAGACCTGAAACTGGGAAATGATTCAGTAAACTACAAGAAAACCTGAGATATTTTTCTAGAACACAAAGGAAAAGGCAGCAAAAAGAAAATGAGAAAAATTGAGAGAGATATACCATTTAATAACACTGAAAAGAAAACTGAGGAGATTAGAACTGGGAGGAAAACCACCCATCAAGACATAATAAATGAATAGTGTTTTGAGCTGAAAAAGATCCTGCATGCAGACTGAAAAGGTTTACTACTTTCTCAGCAAAATCAATTTAAAAAGCCAAACTTGCACCCATTCTGGCCAAATTCTCCCAATTATAAAGGACAAAAATTGGGCCAAATTCAGACTGCTCTGCAATATTAAACGTTATAAAAGAATGAAAAAAATCTACAGAATTTTGAAGAAAAAAGGTTGTTGGTCAAGTCTTACATGGAGTCAAGGTGTTTGTCATGTATAAATGTAATAGATTTTCAGTCATGTAAGAACACATGTACATGTATATCTATCTTGTTAAAAAAAAAAAAAACTATCTAAAGCCCTAAAGTCAGTTCAGTAACATAAATGTGAATAATTCTTGGAAACACAAATACCAATTAAATTTTGTAATCTGAAGAGTAAACTTGATATTAAAGATACTAAAAATTATTCCTGAGAAATATGAGGTAAAATCAATGCCTATAATAACGCAGAACCTAAAGTTCAGCCTTAACACTAGTAAGGGAAGACACTTCTTCAAATTCCTCTTGCCCCAATTCCATATGTCCTGGCAAACTGTTTTGTTTTTTCTAGTAAGCAAGATATATTGCAATTTTTTTTTAATGTGCTTCTTCTCAAAAAAGAGCTGGAGATGAAAATTTGAACATCTGGTGGCCTGTGCTCATTTCCAGGTTCTATATCTTAAGTGATATTCATTAAATAGAAGGGTGTCCAGAAGAGTATAATGAAAGACCAAGAAACCATTTTTTGTAAGAGCAAAGTCTTATAAATTGGTATTCCTTAGTCTGGAAAGGAGAAAACGAGCGAGACAAGTTGGTAAGCTTCAAACTTACGATGGTTGCAATGCAGAAGAAAGAAATTTATCCTCTGATGCTGACAGTAGAAACAGGACCAGTGAGTAGAAGTTACAGAATGACATGTTTAGCTGAGGAAGAAATTCAATAACCTGAGATTTCCAACACTGGCCCACAATGCCATAATGAAGCCCTATCTTTATCTCTGAAAGTACTGAGCAGAAAAAGCTTAATCCTCTGTCAACGAAATTACATAAAGAATTCCTCTATGTGTAGTAGAAAGTAGTCTGGACATGCCTAGAGCCTTTTTCAAATCTACAGTTCTATTAATATATCTATCAAAAAGTGCTTTCCCTACTACAAAATTACCCAGAATTTCTGAATAAAGAGGATGCAAACAAAACATATCCTAAGGACTGATTTTAGTAGTTTTAATGTTGTTTGGAGAGCCACTGTCCTATTTTTGAGAGTGTTGAGTTTTCATAAGTACTACTTTTACTCAGGTGACTTTTCAGAAAATCCAGTTTTCCAAACCCAGCAGGCTTCACAGTAACTTTGGTGGTACCTTTCCAAAGATACACTGTAAAATTGCCAAGGATTCTTTAATCAGCCTGGCTGCAACAGCCAAACCACTTCCCATCTGCTCCCTACAGCATCCCTGGCTTTAGACTGCTAATAATCAATTCTCTGACAGGTCACTGCAGAGATGTTTAACCCCAGGAGGCAGGGCAACTAACATGCTTGCTGGAAATGAAAAGCACTGACCTCTTGCTTCCATGGCAGTTAAAGTGAAGAATCAGGAGAACCAATACCTTACAGAGACCACAAGGCACTTTGAACTTGCAAGAGCTTCTGCACATATTTTCCTCTCTCTCTTCTCCTTCTGCCTAATTGTACTCCACTTCCTTATTTAGGACCACAGTTCACCAGACTCTGGAACTACTTGACAGTACCATTTATTCTTTGTTCCTGCACCTGTTCCTGCCAACAACTCCTCTCTGTGCGAACATAGCTAAGGGACCAAGATAGGCCAGGACAATCACTCCCCATATCCTGTACCTATAACAACAGAAATTCAAATCCCACTTTCCTCTCTGGAATCCAATTCCTCTCTCAGACTCCCAGCCCACAGACTGGTTTGTAATCACATATTTCGGGTCATTAATTACTTTTTATTTATTTATTTTTCAGAGAGACAGAGAGAGAGACAAGGGGAGGAAGACAGGGAATCTAAAGCGGGCTCTGTGCTGTCAGTGCAAAGCCTGATGTGGGGCTCAAACCCATGAACAGTGAGATCATGACCTGAGCTGAAGCTGGACGCTCAACCGACTGAGCCATCCAGGCGCCACTGTTAGTTACTTTTGAAATACACATGCCACGGATCACACCACTCTCCTACCTCAGGAATGAACAAGGCCTCTCTTCAAGATGGCTAAGAATGAAAAAGAGTCTTCATGTGAGGTCTGTGTCCCTGCCCAGAGGACATAAGCAGCAAGTGACCCTAATGATGTCCAAACATAATAAGGACAATACTTCTCTTTCCACCCACAGAGAGCTCTGTATCCACCCTAGAGGACTATATGAAGACAGCATCTCTTTAACTGCCAACTACCCACAGATAATCTGGTTTAAGTAGCAAATCGTCCAATGATGTTCCACTGTAAATTTATCTGTCCTCTCCTCTTCTTATGGGTTTTAGATCAATCTTCTTATAGTCTTCGGCCTAAGTGACAGTTGTATATGAGTATATATAATCTGCTTGGGACCACAGAGGTCATACACATTTAAATGTGAGGGTGACCTGACTAGGTAGTTCCCTCCAAAAGCTGTCAGGACAAAGGGAAAACAAAAACAAAAACAAAACGCTACATTCAATTTTACGAAGATAGCATGATGTAGAAAAAAGAGCTCTGAATTTAGAATCAAGATATGATTTCTGGGTCACCTGGCTCAGTCACTAGAGCATGAAACTCTTGATCTCCAGGTTGTGAGTTCAAGCCCCAGGTTGGGGGTAGAGATTACTAAAAAATAAATAAACTTAAAAAAAAGAGAGATGTGATTTCTAGACTCAAATTTCCAATGATCCTAGCCAAGTTGCTTCATTAAATAATAATTTTTTTTCATTTATAAAATGGAGGAAGTATCCATCATGGTTCTAAGCATATTATGAGCATACAAATTTGAAAAATATAAGACAACTCATATTTAAAAAAAAAACTCAAAAGTATAAAATGACCCACATACTCTTTTTTGTTTAGAAGAATTTTTCACAAGTTTATTTTGAGAGAGAGAAAGAGAGAGTGAGCACATACACACACACAGGGAAGGGACAGAGAGAGAAGGAGAGAGAATCCCAAGCAGGCTCCACACTGTCAGTGCAGAGCCTGACACGGGGCTCAAACCCACGAACTGCAAGATCATGAACTAAGCCAAAATCAAGAGTCGGATGCTCAAATGACTAAGCCACCCAGGTGCTCCCACCCACATATTCTTATATGGTTCTAGGAATTTAAAGAGGACTGTTTTACAATTATACCTTGTACAGAGTATCAGGTATTTTTACAAATTAAGTTGCAGGTAGCACTGATCTCAATCTAAGTTCTGTGAAAGAAAATGGCAATCCTTTTTTCTTCCATGAACTCAGCAGTCCCAACTTTTTTTAGGATACTCCTACCTTCAGGTGTAGTTCAAAACTCTACACTATAGTGACAGACAGACTCACTCTATCTTCCTTAAAAAATCCCTCAAGGCCTGGGGCACCTGGGTGGCTCAGTCGGTTGAGCATTTGACTTCAGCTCAGGTCATGATCTCACGGTTCGTGGGTTCAAGCCCCGCATGGGGCTCTGTGCTGAACACTTGCTCAGAGCCTCGAGCCTGCTTCAGATTCTGTGTCTTGTTCTCTCTGTCCACCCCCACCCCGCCCCTCGACCCCTGGTTCATGCTCTGTCTCACTTTGTCTCTCAAAAATCAGTAAATGTAAAATTAAAAAAAAATTTTTTTAATCCCTCAGGGCCAAGGTACCCATCTTAAAGCTCAGTTTTAACATCCGGGCTATCTCTTTTACCACCTGTTCCAATCCACTGGGTTGTTGACCCCACTGATAGGACAGGACTTCAAATCTAGATTGTGTGAGATTCATGGGTTTGATGCCCCAGGGAAGGGTCAATAAGCCAATGGGATACAAAAATGCTGCTAGAAGAAAACCATATTATACCATCTTCCCTGAATTCCACACGCTACCCTGAAATCACTTTGGGCTTAGCCAGCCTCAGATGAGGCTGATACAACATGTAAACCATCCTCAGTGACTCTGAGCTTACCCAGCTGGAAGAAGAGGCATCTCCCTCTCCACCTGCTACACTTCATAGGCACTCACTAATCAACTGAATTTCCACCTAGGGCTCTAACGAGAAACAATCAACTTTCCTTTGGGTCTCTCCCTTAATTTATTACATTAATTACTGTAACAAAGGAACTGTGTCATCTCCTCAAGTACCGTAGCTCTCAGCTTATATCTCCAATGGGGGATCAGATAAAGAACAGACTAACAGTGCCAATTTGAGAAGATGGATCCAATTCAACAGGGCTCATCTGACCATGTGTCACCTAAGGACAGAAGAGTAAAAGGTATAGCATCTCAGTCCCTGAGTGTTTTTATGCTGCATCTCATGAATGGTTTTATGGTCCTCACAGGCTGCTATTCTCAGGCAAAGATTATGAGGCTTGACCTGTTTCATCTCACATAAGCAAATGACACTTCCACCAAGACACAGCTATTCAACAGGGCTCAAGCTTAGAGCCTTGGTGTTTGTTGATACTGCTCTGTGCTAGCATACATCTCATAATAGGCTAAACTGTATACTGAACATGTAAATAATTCCATCACAACACTACAGGGATTCATTTAGTGGAACCAGTCCACAGAGAAAACCCTTACCAAGTGCTATGTGTAAGTAGACCAAGAAGCAAAGACCATTTAAAAAATAAAGCCCGACCATTCCCCTAATAATTGGAGGACTATATAGCCCTTTATAATTTAGTTCTAATCGCCAGAAATAAACTTTCTGTGCTAAAGAGAAAGAGGTCAAATTCTCAGGGGAAAAAGTGAATCGTGGAGATAGCTAGGAATCAGATCTAAGAAATCAGCCCTCCACACAGAACTGCTGTGTGAAAACTTTTTTGTATCCCAATCATCTCATCTCTAAAATAGGTCATAATATGGGATGAGTTCATAGGCATGAGGGAAAGGAAATAACCCCAGTATTTTTCAGGAAATACAAGGAATTACCTTCACTTCTTATAGACCTCACCTCCCTTCCTAAATCTTACACAAGAACTACTATGCTATACTAACTCTAAAGAGCAAAGAAAACCTATCAAAAGGTAGCATCTACACTGTTAGCCATTGGCGGAGGGGGGGGGGGAGGAAGTGGTGGAATCCACATGCACACCCTCAAGGCTATCTAAGCCAGGTCTATTCTACTTCTCCAGCCCTATCTCATAGTCACACTCTGTCTTCTGTACCACTCTCACCTTAGTGCCTTATAGCTTTTACCTGAAAGGCACTCTCTGTGCACGTCCTACCTCCCAATGTGTGTGACGATTTAATAATTGTTTTATCTACTAGACTGCAAGCACCCCAAGGGCAGGGGCTGTCTCTTGCTCACCATTGTATCCTAACAGCATTTGGTTCACAGTTGACCCTCAATTAAATATTTTGGTCAATAAATGAGGGAATGAACACTGCTTCTTCCTCAACAGGTGAGGTCCCCAGGCTGCCATTTCTCCTCTATTCTTCCTTCAGTTTCATTAGTCACTAGTTATAAACTGTCTCAATTATCTGACAGTCTTCAAATGTACTTGTACAGAGTATGGATTCCTCTCTCTAGGATAAAGGATGCAGGTTCATTAAGAGTCCAGAGGGGTTATCAACAGTCAAACTATTCAAAGAGCCCAAGTGTCCATCAACTGATGAATAAAGATGTGGTATATACATACAATGGAATATTATTCACTCATCAAAAAGGATGAAATCTTGCTATTTTGTGATGTGGATGGAGCTAGAACGTATTATGCTAAGCAAAATAAGTCAATCAGAGAAAGACAAATACCATATGATTTCATTCATATGTGGAATTTAAGAACAAAATAGATGGGGTACCTGAGTTGCTTAGTCAGTTGAGCATCTGACTCTTGGTTTCAGCTCATGATCTCATGGTTCATGGGAATGAACCCCACATTGGGCTCTGAGCTGACAGCACACAGCCTACTTGGGATTCTCTCTCTCCCTCCTTCTCTCAAAATAAATAAAATTTTAGGGGCACATGGGTGGCTCATTAGGTTGAGTTCAACTCTTGATTTTGGCTCACGTTATGATCTCAACAGTGGGTGGGTTCAAGCCCTGCATCAGGCTCTGTACTGACAGTGTTCAGCCTGCTTGGGATTCTTCCTCTCCCCTCTCTCTCTGCCCCTACCCTGCTTGCTGTCTCTCTCTCAAATAAAAAAATAAACTTAAAAAATTTAAAAAAAAAAAAAACTTAACAAAACCCATGAACATACAGGCCGGTGCAAGGGAGGGTGGAGAACAGAGGGAAACAAACCACAAGAGACTCTTAATGATAGAGAACAAACTTGCTTGATGGAATAAGATAGGTAGGAGATGGGCTAGATGGGTGATGGGTACTAAGGAAGGCACTTGTGATGAGCACTGGGTGTTGTATATAAGTCATGAATCACTGAATTCTACTCCAGAACCAATTTTGCACTGTATGTTAACTAAAATTTAAATTAAAAAAGAGAGAGAGAGAGAGAGAGAAAGAGAGAGAGAGAGAGAGAAAGAGAGTCTAGGGGGATGGCTAGAAAACAAAAGTCTCCACATTTCTTAAAATACCTATGTGCTCCTGAGTATTCTCTTAACCTTCAAATAGTCTCATCCATACACAACACAGCTGCTTCCCAAAATAGGGCTGGTACACAGATCAGGTGTTCTGGACATAAACAACTCCTGAGAGTCCTCATTTATAAACTTAAATGTATGGTAAAATCTATCAGACTTAAACCACAAAGTTTTTACATTTTAAGCACTTATAAATCAAAGATGACAGAAGTCATGACAGATGACATGTCTGTGGGGGGGTGGTTAATGGCTGGGAAGAAGCATGAAGGAATCTTGTGGGGCTGGAAATGTTCTCTATCTTGAACTAGATGGTGGTTATATGGCTGTACAAATATGTAAAAACGGAGTTGTACACTTAAGATTAGTGTACTTGATGCACTTTATTACATGCACATTATATTTTTAAAAAAAAAAGTAAAATAGTAAATATCCATGAACAAGAGAGCTGCATTACTGGATCATGTTCTTGGTCCTAAAGCAGCATTTCATGCAATCATGGTAAAAAAGAATCATGGCAATGGGGTGCCTGAGTGGTTCAACTGGTTAAACGTCTGACTCTTGATTTCAGCTCAGGTCATCAGCTCTCGGTTGGTGGGATAAAGCCCTGCTCAGGCTAAGTGCTGACCACATGAAGACTGCTTGGGATTCTCTCTCTCTTTCTTTCTCTGCCCTTCCCTACTCCCTCTCTCTCTCAAAAATAAATAAATAAATATTAAAAAACAAAAGGAATCATGGTATCAATCTTCATAGGCTAGGACATTTAAGGGGAACAGTAAAGAAAAAAGAAAAAAGAAAAAGGAAAAGAAAGGAAGAAGCTAATTAAGCACTATCCTATGTTTCACTATGTCTCACTATTGTGAGATTTACAGATCTGGTAAAGAATCTGAAAAAAAATAGTGATACAAACCAAAATAAATACGGTAGTTAATGATACTGAGATCCTAGAAAAGACAAAAATTATACCAAAAAAACATAATAGTAGTATACTAAATGGCTCAATAGTAAACAATATGTACACAACACAATGAATAATGAATACTGATTTAACCAAAAATTGTGACCCAACTATACTAAGAGAATTTGAAGGAGAGAACAGTTGGAAAGTATATTATTATTTAGATACAGGAGTAAACCTAAGATAAAGACTAAAAAGTGTAAAGCTGTTGCCTGCTGGGAGTAAGACTTGGTGGTAGAAAGGTATAAAAAGTGGATTACTGATTTTCATTAAAAGACATAGTACTACTTGATTTTCAATATAGAGTTCATGGAAAGGCAAAAACAAAAAAGTATATTATTAATCTGATTAAAAAACACATCCTGAAATTTTATAAAAAGGATATACTCCCCTAAAATCCCTGGGTTCACTTAATAGGTTATCATAAATGTATTAATCCAATAATTTATCAAAAATCTTATGGTAGGGGAGCCTGGGTAGCCCAGTCGGTTAAGTGTCTGACTCTTGATTTCGGCTCAGGTCATGACGTCACAGTTCATGAGTTCTGTCTCCCCCACTCTCTCTGCCCCTCTTCTCCTCACAAGCTCTCTCTCAACATAAATAAATGAATGGATGAATATTTTTAAAAATCTTGTAGGAGACAGGAGGAGGGGCAGCAGAAGTGAGGCAGGTGTGGTTATAAAAGGGCAAAGTGAGGGACCTTTGTGTTGACGGAACTGTTTTGTATCTTGACTGTGGTAATAATAAAACTGCACAGAACTAAATATATACACTCATAAATGGGTACAAGTAAAAGTGAAGAAATTTGAAGTGGGTGGATTGTATCAATGTCAATACCTGGTTGTGATATTGTACTATATAGTTTTGCAAAATACGACCATTGGGGAAACTCGGTAAAAGGGTACGAGGGATCCCTCTGTATTATTCTTACAACTGAAGTAGACTCTACAATTATCTCAAAATAAAAAGTCTAATTAAGAAATCATTGAAACAAAAAAATCAAACACAAAAACTTCTTGACCCTGTTTTTATTTTTAATTTCTACTTTTAAGTATTTTATTTATTTACTGTTGATAAGAATACCCATAATTAAGCTAAATTTATTTCTGATTTGAAAGAGTGCTCTCTATCCAATACAGGATCTTAAGAACTGGTAAGTAAGTCTGTATGTTCTTCTCATCACTTGATAGGATTTGGTAATCTAGAAGTTTCTTTTGATATGTCTTGATTAAAGCTTTTACCACTTTTGGTCAACAGCTCTGGATATATTTCTTAGGGATAAGCAGAACAGACAGTTATCACAAACATAAACAAACCTTGGTTTTGCTGAGGGAAATTTATTTTTACTTTACTGAGTTCTGATTTTCTTCCTAAAGATGCCCACCATTTCCCTGGCAGCACACTGAGCTAGTTTTTCTAGGAACAGCTGACCAAGATTCCTAGTCTTCTTTGGGGCTACAAGTGCTAGCTTGAAGTTATTAACTCATGCTAAGAAAGTGGTCCAGACTTTCTACCTGTTCTTAAATGTAACACTTGTCTACATTAAAACTCATCTTCTATTTTTCATCCCCCCAACACACCCAAGATATTCCTGATGTTTATAATCTATACAATTTGGGAGCCCATCTGAAAGAGCTTAATGTCATGGGAAAATTTGAGTATGTCACTTATGTAAAACATTCATTAAAAGGTCAAATAAGATGAGTGTTACTGCTTCAACTCTTCTACCTAGAAGAACTCATCAGTATGGTCCCTGGATGTAATGTTATGAGGAACCAGCACAGTACAATGGAAAAAACAAAGCAAAACAAAACTAGGAAAGAGGCAGAAAAGCTCAATCCTACTCCTTACTCTCCCTTAGATGTGTAAACATCTCAGGCAAGTCACTGCACTTATTTGACCCTCAGTTGTTTCACCTGTAAAAAGCTGAGATAATCAATATACCATACAAAGTGTAATACTCTCAGTAGAAACTGGGACTGCCCCCTAACAGTAAACTCCTTGATATTCCATAGCAAGATGAATCTTTACTTGAAACAGAACCAAAAAAACAACAACAAAAAACAAAAGACTAAAAGTTGCCTCTTAATTAATAGTTGAAGTCAGGTTTGTGCCTACCTTACGAAAGCCCAGTTTTTAGAGCTTTTGAGGTTTAGAACTGCAGAGAAGGAACCATGGACCTATAAAAGTATTCACTGTCAGAAAGTCAGTTTGCTAATGCACAACAAAACATTTTCTCCCATTCCATAACTAAAGTTTTTAAATAGCCTTGGCCTAACTTTAAGTCTTTTCAAAGTAAACAACGTCCACTGGTAACAACTCTGTCCCCACACAACTGTTAATGATTTGTCATATGCGACTTATGTAAACTAACCTATTACCTTAGCCCCAATAAGTTATATGAATAGTACCAAGTCAACTCAATCTTTAATTTATATTTTATCAATTTCCCAATATAGTTTTTAGTCTCTCCACCTCCAAAGCCTTCTTATGGACAAAATTACATTTGAACAATCTACACCAGTCCCTTAGCGTAGTAACCATGACACTTATAAATTGAAGTAATATATTTGCACTAAGAGATTCATATTTTATCCTTGAATTCTTTCTAAAATCTTGGGTAGATGCACTTGATCTAATCAAGTATATTGATTTGGTCAAGAAAAGCCTAGGGAGCTGGAAAAAAATGTGTTGGAAATACTAAATAAATGTTCACATTTTCTTTATATTTTTCTATACTTTTCATGCTTTGAAAAAGATTAATTCATGTTCTAATCAGAAAAAAAAAAAGTTAAGCATCTATCATCATCTGACCTAGAAACTTTAATCTGCTTGGGTGGAGGAGAAAAATAGAGTGGAAATTCTCTAATGTTTTCATCCCTGAATGGATCCTTCACACCATAATCAAGTACTCTTACCACTTTTCTAGCAGCCTTTCCATTTTTAACATGTCCTCTTAAAAAAATAAACAAACAGGAAACTTACCATTAGCTGTGCAAAGAGGCTTACTGAATTCATCTTTTTTTTTTTCTTTTACCTAATTTCTAAGTGGCATTCACCCATTATCACTTTGTGGGATTCTTTGGCCTTGATTGAAAATGTTTCTTATTTCTTCTCTCCACAGCCTCTAAGACTATGCCAAATCACCATCTGTTTTGTATGGTCCTTTTGATCCCTAGCTTTCTTTTAACGTGGACTTCTAATATAATGATTTTTAAGCATTTAAGCTGCCAGTGGGTTATTTGCTTTCTAAAATCTTTCTTTCTGGGGCGCCTGGGTGGCTCAGTCAGTTAAGCATCCGACTCTTGATTTTAGCTCAGGTCACGATCTCATGGTTCAGGAGTTCCAGCCTCACATTGGGCTCTGCGCAGTGTCGGAGCCTGCTTGGGATTTTCTCTCTCCCTCTCTCTGTCCCTTCCCTGCCCACGCACTCTCTCTCAAAATAAACAAATAAACATTTAAAAATTTCAAAAAAAGAGAAAGCTTTAAGGGGCACCTGGGTGGCTCAGTTAAGTATCCAACTTCGGCTCAGGTCATGGTCTTGTGGTTTGTGAGTTGGAGCCCCGTGTCTGGCTCTATGCGGACAGCTCAGAACCTGGAACCCGCTTCAGAGGCTGTGTCTCCCCCTCTCCCTGCCCCTCCCCCACTTGTACTCTGTGTCTCTCTCTTTCAAAAATAAAAAATAAATTTTAAAAATAAATAAAATCTTTCTACTTTTCTTAATGTACATACTTGATCATAGCTCAATTTAACACTGAATCCCCATGTGATAGATTTTGTTCTCCTCTCCCTGAAGAATGCTGAGCTTAATCAATACATGATTACTATTTTTTGTTTGGTTGAGAATTAGATGAGCCAACTTAATTTCCTGGCCTGGTAAAATGAGTGCACACAGTCCATCACAGGAGTGGTGCTCGGTACGCAAGGGCTAGTACAGTTAATTCTTGAGGCTTCTCAGTTGGCTGGGAGGAAAAGAGCCAAGATATGATTACTGTTAAATAGTGTTGACCTACAGAAACCTTTACCAATTCTTGTTTGTTCCTCAAAGTAACACGCAGTTTCTTTCTTCGCTTTGTAGGTTCTAAAACTGCCAACTGAAGAAGTAGTTTCTCTACCTCAAAACCACATTTTGCATTTGCTCCCAATGAGGTATTTAATCAATCTATGTATAAATAAACTCCATTATTTTTATTATCTGGTCTAATTTTACAGCTTCTTTAATCTCCTTTAATAGTTTCAATTCAGTCATATTAAGAATATGACATTTTTATTTAAGCAAGGATTTCAATCCTTATAAAAACGTAATACCTTGCTGTCCCTATCATTGCCATCAAATGCAGAGCCTAGCAGCACATTTCAACGATTAGTCTCCTTCTATCAAGTACCTGAGATATGAATTAAATTATTGTATCATTATTTTTGCCTACCAAGAAAGAAGGACAAAAATTTATATAGGGATGACAGAAATGGCACTAATCGTGTTTAAGTCAGTAACACTTTTAAATAAATCTAATGCTTCAGATCACATATTCAGGTAAAACATATTACAGATCTGTGGCTGGAAGAAAATGTCACTCCACCATTGTGTCACCTACCCCAACTTGACCTTGTTAAAACTGAATTTCTTTCTTATAGAAAGGCTCAAGAGAAACAATATTGCCAAACACTGCCCTGCACTTCTTCCTCTGTCAGATAGTGTTATGGAAAGCATCTGAAATTCACACTGCCAGGATTTCTAACTCTGCTAGGATTGGAAGGGCCAACTAATACAAACCACAGAAACATTACTACTAAAAAAAAACAGTTTTCACCAGCAACCTAAGCTATGTTAAGGTATTTTTAACTAACAAAGCAATACAACTTGGTCAATTAAATGGAGATCCTTTCAACCACTAAAGAAAAAAAACAACATACACTTGAATTAACAACTGCCAGCCTTTAAGTTCACAGTATCAGTATTGTATTATTGTATTATTTAATACATGTAGTGAAAAATCTATGATTTCAAGTTTGATATACAGCAAATTCAGAGAAAAGCTATGTGAAATGTGCTTAGGAGTCCACCTAACATTAGAACCATCTGCCCAAAGGTAACAGATTCTTCTTAGCATGGCCCTGAGTTCATTAAGAACCTTTATTCTAAAATTATTTATCAAAGAGAGCACATTTTATGGCATAGCAAACAGGTCTCCATGTGCACTGCAACTGCACAAGCTTATGTATAAATAACTAAAAATAGCGTTCAGGTACCATGCACCTCAGCTATCTCAAATAGCAATATAGTATAACCAGCTGAGAGCTTGATGTCCACAAGCTGCGTTCTATATAACCCAAGGATAGAAATAAGACATTCCATTTCTTGTGTATTAGGTAGGAATTCTAGCTTCCAGCCAATTATCAAAGTGGCAGTCTGACCTAAGGCATTTCTGTTTCCTATCAGCTTTGTGTAAGCAAAGGAAAGACATAACAGGAAAAATAATAAAATAGAAGGGGTAAGAAAGGACAAGAAAGGGAATTATAAGAAAATTTACAATACACAAGTCAAACAAGAGAGCATCTTCATCCTCAGGCTAATGCATTACGTATTGAGACAGAACACAGTTAACAATGTGGTGAGAGGAAGTCAAAATACCACAAACCTGAAAATTCAATTTTTAAGCTGGGAGCAGAGTGCACGCTCCTTGAAAGCTTATTTTGCTGAGGCCTCACAAGAAAGGTCATGATATTGGGCTTTTTCCCTTGAGAAAGGAGATGACTCAGAGGCCTACCTCACCCAGTACTCTAGGCATCCAAGACCCAGTCAGCAGAAGGGTAAATCCCACCCCTCAGGGAAGTGGCTACAGGGCTCCAGTTCTACCCCTGGTGTCTTCCAGACATGACTGACTGCAATTTTCACCATGATTAACTTCCAGGAATGCCAGCCAGAGGAGCAGCCAGGAGAAAAGAACATAAAGAGTAGCTATTTCCCCCTCTATGTCAGCTGGACTCTTTGGAACAATTGCAGACACTGCCTCTCTCTTTCTGCGGGTCAGAACAGCATTCAACAACCTCAGTGAAGTGCCTAACAACCAGTAACACACCAGCACCACACTTCTCAAAGACCATCTTACTTAAAGCTATAGCACTCCCAACCTCTCTCACCTTACACTAGGAATCCAATAAATATTTATGGAATGAGAGAAATAAATAAGAAAAACTAAAAAAGACCTCCCAGAGGTCAACAACAGCCAGAGGGCCCAACAGTACCTATATTCCCTCTACCAGAACCAATCTGGTTCCCATGTCTGACCTACACTGCTTCCACCTGCATGTACTACTCCTTCCCCTCCCCAGTCTTCCATCATGTAGGATGTATGGAGCCACAGTATTGCTGCAGGAAGTAAAAGCAACAAATGCTTGTCCTTGAGTCTGAAGGATTTCTGAAAGCTTTCATAGTCTGCCTTGTTCCTAGGTTATTCAGTTTAGGATAAAATGCGTTGAATGAAAGTCACCTTAGCGTAAAAGGGGGCCTGAAAAAAAAAAAAAAACTACAAGAAGTTTCTGTTTTCAAAAATCAAATTCCAATTCAATTCAGCAAGCATTAATTAAGCATGAAGTTATATTCAAAGCATTGGGCTAGATAGAATCCATGAGGAACAGAGGAGACAGAGGTGTTTTAGGCAGCTAAAAAGGAGGGAGGAAAAAATATATTCACAAATAACTATAATTAAAGACAATGTGTGATAAAGTACTATAACAAAAATCCTAGCAAAGAGTTTGGGAGATACAGAGGAAGATGAAATCAATTCTGGAGATAATTGGGTGGGAAGAAAAGCATTAAGAAAGGCTTCAGGAAGGAGATGAAATTTTGGGGCAGGTTGAAGAAGGGTCTGATTTGGAGTTGAATGCTTTGGACCTGGGAAGGTCATTCCAACAGAAAAGAAAAGAAAAAAAGAAACAGGGTGTTGAGAATGAAAAACACAAAGTAAGCTGAAAGAATAGCTGTGAACAGAGTAAGAAATAAATGAAATAAGGGTGAGAAAGGCCAAGGTTCATCAGATTATAAAGGATGTGGAGTTCTGGCCTATGTAGGCAACAAGGAGCCATTAAAGGTTTTTCAGCAAGAAGTGAAATGATAAAGACTATATAGGGGCACCTGGGTGGCTCAATCGGTTGAGCGTCCGACTTCGACTCACGTCACAATCTGGCGGTCCGTCAGTTCGGGCCCCATGTCGGGCTCTGGGCTGATGGCTCGGAGGCTGGAGCCTGCTTCCGATTCTGTGTCTCCCTCTCTCTCTGCCCCTCCCCCGTTCATGCTCTGTCTCTCTCTGTCTCAAAAATAAATAAAAGTTAAAAAAAATTTTTTTTTTAATTTAAATAAATTAAAAAATTAAAAAAAAAGATTATATAAATCTACACTGGGGGGATGCCTGGCTGGCTCAGTTGGTAAAGCATGTGACTCTTGATCTCAGGGTTGTGAGCTGGAGCACCATGCTGGGTACAGTGTTTATTTAAAAATGAAATCTAAAAAAACAAACAAACCAAACAACTGGGACACCTGGCTGGCTCAGTTGGAGAAGCATGTGACTCTTGATTTTGGGGTTGTAAGTTGGAGCCCCACATTGGGTGCAGAGATTACTAAAAATATACATATTAAACTGAAAAAAAAAACCCAACTACACTGGGGTTCCTTATTATATACTCTTCTAGAACCAAAATCTTTCCATTCAGAGCACTTTAGTTCATAATCATACTTTTATCAGTTGATTGTTGGTCAGAGACCATGTCTGGCTTGACAGTTAAGTGAATAAATAAAAAATTATAATAATCTTGCAGCAGTCTGTACTACAGAATACAGGAAGAGGCAATAACCATGAGGTTACTGCAATAACATACAGATGAAGGCCTGAACTAGGTCGGGTGAAAAAGCAAAGCTAAATAAATGGCAAGATAGCTAGAATAATCCAAATTTAGTGAATGATTAGATGAGATAGCCAGGAAGAAAAAGAACTAAATAGGAGTTCAAAATTTTGTATCATGGCAACTGGAAGAAGTGTAATGCTTAGGAGAAAAAAGGGTAGGCAGAAATCAAAGACTGGAGGTACTTTTAAAAGCAGATGTCACATAGAAAAAGCTTTCCTTCTTCCTTATATACTTTTCAGATTTATATACTCTATAAGCTGCACAATTTCATTTCTCTTCCTATAGTTCCATTTCTGACATCACTCTTTAAGACTGCTCTAGGAGCATCAGTTCCAAAACAAAGATAAATGCTGAGTTTGACATCAACACTCAGAATTTATAACTGAAATTTACAAAGTACATTCTTAAACATCCACTTCTGCTCGCATAAATGAAAGTTCATCCCAACAAAACCCAGTCTCCTCCACCTAGGAGTGTTGCTACAAACATTGCTGATAACATGCCAAAAGCCCACTAGCTGTACTTTGTACACAGAATAGAACAAACACCACTGTCATCCCCTACAAAGACTGAACTACAGCCTAAGAAACTACAGGTACAAGTATGCAATGCAGTACCAATCATGCAATGTTGCCTAACTGCCAGGATCTGGATTTCATTCATGGTATAGTTTCATTTCCAAGGGTTGCATGGTGTATACTTTGGCCACTTTCCAATTCAATAACCTATGTGTCACCTGACACTTAAAAAACAAAACAAAACAAAACCCATCTACAAAAACCACTTATATTTCTAATATTAATCTTTCTAAAATCTCATATTCAAGTGGAGCACTTCCGAAAATAACCTTTACATTACCTAAAAATTAGTAACATGCTAAAGATGGCAGGTAACAAAGCAAAGCACTCCCAAGACTTTTTGTGAGTCCAAAACAAGTAACAGTTCCACCCACCAAATTTTTCTATTACAGACTGATGGATGTTTTAAGTGCAAATTTAAAAACAGTGAATGCTGGGGCGCCTGGGTGGCGCAGTCGGTTAAGCATCCGACTTCAACCAGGTCACGATCTCACGGTCCGTGAGTTCGAGCCCCGCGTCGGGCTCTGGGCTGATGGCTCAGAGCCTGGAGCCTGTTTCCGATTCTGTGTCTCCCTCTCTCTCTGCCCCTCGCCCGTTCATGCTCTGTCTCTCTCTGTCCCAAAAATAAATAAACGTTGAAAAAAAAAAAAAATTAAAAAAAAAAAAAAAAAACCAGTGAATGCTTCTTCCAATGTTCAAAGGTAGATTAAATATGTAATGTTGTTATATTAACAAAGAAAAAGAAAGAAAAGACTAAAAGACCACCATCTTCTTAACTCTCAATAGCTGCTATTGTCCCAAATCCATGAATTAACTAGGAAATGCTGATAAAAATCCTAACTTGGAGAATTAACTTGGTATGCAATTTTATTCCTTTACACTGCTTGAAAGCAAAGATTTCTTAATATTACTGTCAATTCCAAAGTTCCCACAATCACCTACCAGCTTTCAATCCCTCAGTCCCTCAGGGTATTTCAGAGATCTTCCTTGTTAGTCATAGTTCAACAAATGTCATTAATTTAGCATTTTTGGCATGAAAAATCAAATCATTTTATTTTCCAAACAAAACACAGTGCGTAACCATATTTAATCCCAAGAAGTTAATTCAAAGCAAGTTTTCTAGTGACTGGTCAAAAATGGAAAAGTACCCAACCCACCTCCACAATCAGTCTCATTTGGCTCAAACGAGCCAATCTGGCTCTTTGGCTTAAAGATTTCAGATATAAGAGATTTAAAAATCTTAGATTGCTGACTTAACGCATAAAATTACTTTCTTGATATCTAGGCAAATCCTATGAGGTGCAATTTCCTTCTCACAAGCTCAGGTTCTTTTTCTACAGCTTTCTGATTCCTACATCTATGGCTTGAGCAGACTAGAAAAAAATACATTTGACAAGCTGGTGAACCTGCAGAATTAAAGTATAAGACACTCTAAAAGAAGATGGCCTATTAAAAAACGCACACCATATGCTTTACAAACATATCAAAGAAGAGTGAGGGTCAAGCCCCAGGGAACTAAGGCTGTACTCATTAGCCTTTCTGTATACTGACTATATTTTTGACACAGTAAAAGAACTGCTCACTTATGTCAAGCAATTTGTCCTGTTCTTCCATCACAATCTTAGTACCATAAAATTCTACAGCTAAATGGAACCTTAAGAGATGATCTTGTTTAATTTACTCATTTCACAAATAAAGACCGTGAAAACAGTGGAGTGACTAGCACAAGGTCACACAGCTAGTCAGAAGCAAAATAGTGATGAGAACCGGGGTTGTATGACACCATACCCTAAGCTTTGAAAAGCTTTATTAGCAAAGAAAACGTAACACTCTTAAATCAGACAATAACTCCACTGTAACTATAACTAACCCACAAAAAATAAAATTCACCTACGTAAGGAGAAAAAGGGTTAGAACAGAAAGTACCCTGAATTAAACAGAAAGCAGCAGTTATTTGCTGATACAGTACAGGGGTTTCTTATTAAGGGCATACACAACCTTGCACATATTTTCTAAACCATTTTATTAATTACTACTTGCTAGCATGTATGTCCTGTGCTTCTGTTTAATGTACCTCCTTAAGACAACGCCACATGGTCCTAGTGGCAACGGTTTGAAAAATGAGAACTTCTGGTACAGATAACTGGTGGCACGAAAGGAACCCATAAGTGTGGTACCAACAATCAAAAAGGACAGAAGTTGGAGGGGGTAGAGATATTGCTGGGAGCAAGTAATCCTGAAAACGGTATAAGAATAAAAATCCGAGAGAGCAAAGTCTGGCCATAATGACCAGAGAGCACAATAAAAAGAAGGCAGTTTCAGAGCCTGCCTGGCATCAGACAGCTCTCACCTGCAAAAGAAAGAAGGAAAAAATTCTCACAGAGACAAGAGAAAGATCGGAGGTTTGCTCCTGAGTGATGGACTAGATATGACCTAATAGGTATTTGCCATCTCTTATTTCTGGGACTCTGATCCAAGAACAAACAGCAAGAGGACCATGAAAAATCAGCCCTGTTGGATCTGGAGTTCTGCCTTGACAAGATATAAAGCTCATTCATAGATCTGACTGTGCTCATGAGACTGCAGTTCAACTCCTGCTGCTAGAGCAAGGGGAGGGGGAAGGAAGATAGAAAGGGGTGAGTGGGAAGGAGGTGGAAGATCTGGGTTGTGACTATAATAGCTACAGTAATTAGAGTGTTTCCAAGCTGCTGGAGAAGTCTTCAGAGCAGGGAACTAGGATGAGAGATGGGGGAAGGGAAAAAGCATGAGGAAGCAAACTACTGAAAATGCTAGGAAAGTATATGGTGGTTTATGAACAGTTTAAAACAAACAAACAACTGTGACGGCTTCATATAGGCAAATAGAGAAGTTTAAGTTCTTTCCCAGAAGAGAATACTATACAATAACTGTTAGGCTCCCACTTAAAGCTAGGTTACAAACTAGGTTTAAGCAGATGATTGCAAATGTCACTGTCTTTCAGTGGTCCACTGGCCCTGTCTCAGGGTCATAATGTTGCCTCCCTTTCCTCTAAATCAATCAATTGATCTATGTATCTAAATCTTTCTGGCAAATAGGTCATAGCCTTCACTCCACTTGGAAAAGGGATTTCTGAACTTAAAAAACAGTTAACATCACATATTTTCCTTCAATCAACTGTTAATTAATACCTGGTGAATTCAATGAGAGAGAGAAAGAAAAAGATGGAGATTCAGTATGAGTACACAGCCTGTTGACCTAACACAGAAAATGACTGGAAGGCATTAAAGAGTCAGAACATAAATACCCGAGTTACTACTTGCTTATACATTTTAGGTTGTATGGCACTGCCTACTAGAGTGGCATGAAGATGTGAAAGAAAAATATTAATGGAAGATGATGATAATAACCTAGAAGAAAAACCAGGGAATATGCAAAAAGCCTAAAAATAGAAAGTCCTCTTCCAAGTTAGAGGAAATGCTATACTTGTTTTTAAGATAAATATGTAGCTGAGGTATTTCCTTAACGTGATTTGGCCCTGGGTGATTTGATCCTAACAAGTGATGTTAATCTCAATGCCAGAGAAAAGAATTATAAAGGTACTGGGAAAAACTAAAATGGAACAGGACAACTGAAGAGATGCAAACTTCATGTGGAGATTTACATTCACAAAATAAAAACACA
Source organism: Puma concolor (assembly GCF_028749965.1). NCBI lineage: Eukaryota > Metazoa > Chordata > Mammalia > Carnivora > Felidae > Puma > Puma concolor. The sequence goes on along the minus strand of NC_141672.1, from coordinate 108,544,928 downwards.
TGCAAATTTCTTGAGTGAGGCATGTCAGGTGGACCCACACAAAGTCAATTATATCCTTTGCATAAAACCTACTGGGTATCCTCCCAGTGGACTAAATCTTTTTCACCACACTGAAAGCAAAGAATTTTCTCCTTCCCATTTCCCTCTAATAAACAAGCACTAGAAAACTGAATTACCACTATTTCCTTCCCATTCATAGGGCGTAAAGCCAGAAATCACAGAAATACAATAGGGCCGGCTAGGACCATGTCTAAGGCATGCTATTCAGTAATCTAAAAAGAAACACAGAGAAAGAAGAATCTCTTCTCTTTTCCATTATCATCTCACTAACAAACCTGTATCAGGCATTAAGAAATGTGAAACAAAGAGCAATTTCACACATACGAACTGAACCTAAACCACGGAAGACCCAGTATTTTCTTGTCACTGTGGCATGTGATTCTTTAACCACCTGCTCAATAATCCCTCTTCAGCTGCACAGCTGCTGCCAATTCCACAAGCCCAGCTAGGCAGGTGCTTCAGTGAATTACCTGTTCCCTAGTGAAAAGAGTCCTTCACTGACACTTAGTGGGCCCAGAACCTGCCAATCAGCATCACCGATCTTCATTTTTGTCTGCCACAGCCAACTTTTATGAGAGATATCACGAAGGCATATTTAGCACACTATGTGATTTTGTATTTGGTGGGGTTTTATTCTTGTTGTTGTCCTTTGTTTTATAAGGAAACGGATTTTTCAAAATCAAGCAGAAGTGAGAACTCAGCTGCTGAAAAGAAAACTTGCCACACAACATAAGGCTGCCTCATCTCAGAGTGGCCCCATCTGTCTGGCAGTATTCCCACCCATGACTAGTTTTCCACAAGGGAAATAACAATTGCTCAGCTACCTTTGTAGCAGAAGAAAGTGGCAGTGGAAAGTGCTATGGTACCTGGCAGTAATGAGAGGGAGAACTTCTGGAGCTCACACATCATCCCTGTACTTCTTAAGTCTCCACGGCTAAGCCCAGGCAGTAGCGTTCCGAGTCAAATAAATAAGGAGTGGCACTTCTACTCGACAGAGCAATCACTAAACCCCTCAACAAATTATCCTGTTCCAGTCGTTTAGTTGCTATATGCTAATTGCAACATAATTACTACCAGGAGCCAAAATTATGCTCCTATGTCCTCACACAAAATAAGCACTAATCTGCCCAGCCATCTAGATCTCTCACAAGAAAAACATTTTCTACGAAGAAAACCAAAGTGCTCTCTGCAAGATGGTCACAACCAGAAGACTCATAAAGACCCCTTGTGCCAAGGGCCCAACTCTGAAACCACTACATCTAATCAGGGCAAATTTAACATGAGGCTTCGGCCTTCACTGTCACCTGACAGGATTCAAAATGAAGGTCCACAACCCACGAGCAAAATGCTTGGGACTCTGTTTAGCTGAGACTTCAGATGCTGAGGACAGATTGTTGGAAATTGCCTAAAGACAGACAACACCTCTAGCTAAGACTTTAATAAGAGTTTTGACATCAAGAACATGTTCCCTCCCAACAAAGCCCAACACCTAAGTGGCAAGTCATCATTTTCAGAAACTCACTGAAATAAAGGAATGAGGGAGACAACACAGTCACACTCAACACCTCAGAAAGACCTCTCCCAAAACCAAAGGCTAAAATTCCTATTCAAGAATACCTACAGGATATAGGTGGCTATTGTGTACACAGTGCATTGTGTATAACTGCCCTCTCACAACGAATCTGCTTTCCAATCTCTTCTTAAAGAAAAGTTTTCTTTAATATTCTAAAAGGAAACCTCCTTTCTAATCCCAAATGATTTCTTACCCAACTAATAGTACCTAAATACTACCTGGGCATTTCTAGGAGATATTTACAAGGCTGGGGTTTCTTCTGGCTCATTCTCATCCTTCTCTCATTAATTACCCCCAAGACCTCAAACGATTTTTATGTTCATCACTTTGACCAATTTCTCCCTAATGCAAAGGCAGATATGGCCTTTCTGCATAATGAGCACGTCACCTCTTTTCATCAGAATTAAAATAAAGATTAAAAGGAAAGTTTTGTTTCCACAGCCCCTGCCCAAATAGGCAAATTCTGTGGCTTTTGTGTTGTGCAATTATTACTGACCAGGAAGTCACCATTAAACAGGTACTTGGTCCTTGACTTCCTGTCTTAACCTTGCAAAGGTTTTTAGTGGTGTTCCTAAACAAACAAAAATCATTGAGTGTCCCATCTCTATAAAAAGAATTAAATATGATGGTTCAAACAAGAGTGAAAACCTCCACTTGGAGTCTTCTTCCTTAAAGGTCTGACACAAACATGGGGATTAAGTCTCCCAGACACTATTCCTTCACAACTTAGTACAGGCTAGCCAAAGAGGCAGGCACAACATGGCTGGCATCCCCTATTCTTCTGAAAAATGTGTGCCAATGAGCTCTGCATTGTTCCTCACTCAAAAAGAAGAGCCTTTCTGTCTGGCCTCCTCCAATGGCAAGCCCCAGTCTGGAAAAGGAAGAAAATGGCACTGAGAAGCCTGGGAGATGGAGCATATCCAAAGCTCTCAGACAAGACTTGAACCTATGACCTTCACTGTGTACACAATAGGCGGGTGAGAGGGACCGGTTTATCTCTGCAGCAGCAGTTCTCAGCCCTGGGGTAGCACTCCCGATAAAATGACACAGACTATTGTGTGTGGCAGCAGAACAGTCATCTCCTCACAACAGCCTAAACCAGCACTCCCTCCCCCAAGACAAAGCAGCAGGGGTGAAATTAACTCAAGGCTGCAGAGCAAAGCCTAGTACAGAAAAGAGAGGCTTGTGGGGGATTGGGGACTCTCCTCAACCCCTGGGGCTCTGGACACATGGCTGGAAACAGACAGGCTTTCTCCCCCATCTTTCCCACTCTCATTTAGGTAGGAAGCGGTTTCTTAGAGAATTTAATCATCTGTGATTTGTTCAGAAATATTCCCCCTGAAGGGCTCTGATCTCTCCACCCTGTGTGAGCCTAATTCCTAGAAGCTGAAATGACTGTTTGCTGCTGCCTGTTTCACAAACACACATTAATTGGTCAGATGTGTCTCCTCCTCCTCAACCCCGGAGGGAGGAAGAAGAATCTGAGCAAAGCAGAGATGATCCAACCGTAATTACACATAAAGGGAAAAGAGGGCAGCATGGGTTTTTCCAAACAGGACAGGGTCACAAATCCTCCCGGGGGTACATGGAGAGCAGTTAAGGGCCAGGCCCAGGGATCCCTCCATCTTGAAGAAAAGGACAGGAGTAAATGTGACCTGAGACTGGAAGGAGCACACACCCACAACCTACTTACTGCACACTCCCAGCCACCTTGCTCCCCCCCTCTCAGGGCCGCGCACACGTCTAGCTTCCAACCCTTCGCCCTGAACCCCCCTAACTCTGACTAGCCCCAGCCGCCCTGCGCCCCCTCGAGATACCCAGACTCGCCTCTGAAACTCTCTGGCCTGTCCCCACAACCTGGTCAGACCCTAATCCCCTCTTGGGCACCCCTACCCTCAGGCTGAACCGACCCGGCCACGCTTTGAACTTCACCCCGCGCCCCTCGACGCCCCCTCCCCCACCCACGCAACGACCCCCCCCCCAACACACCTTCCCCTCGCTCCGCCCCAGCCCCCCAACCCCCACTTCCTCCGTCAGGCGCCGCTGCCCCCGGCCCCCTCAGCCCCGGCCCCCCTCAGCGCCGCGGCCTCTCTCCTCCCCCAGCCCCGGCTCCACACAAAGCTCCGGACTCACCGCGCGGCCGGTCCCGGGAGCCGCCACCTCCGCCCGCCCGGGGCCCCGGGCCGTAGAGCCGCCGCAGCTACGGGGCCCAGGCCGCCATCCGTTCCCGCGGCCCCTCCCCCCCACCCCACCCCGCCTTGGCTCCGGCTCTCCGCCCCCTCCCCGCGCCGCTCCGCCCCGCCCGGCCGGTGCCGCTGTGTCCGGGGCCGCGGGTCCCTCAGCCGCCACCGCCGCCGCCGCCGCCGCCGCGATCCGGGACAACCAGGGCCGCCCCGAAGACCCGGACACTGGACTACCGGGCCCTCGGATCCGGATTCCGGGCTGCTGTGGAGTCTGGAGTGGGAGAGCGCCGGGGAAACCCGGAACCTGGATGAAAGAGCCAAATCCTGGGTCTCGGAATGCGCGGTCACACGGAGCCCGGATTATAGAGTCGTAGCTCTGGGAATGTTGGAAAACCCGGCGAGCCGGTTAAAACATAGAGAAACTCGAAGAAACCTGGATTGGAGAGCTCGAACCTAACGCTCTCTCCTCCTGGAAAGAACTCTCACTGGACCTGACTTCCCCGCAGAGAGGTCTCTGGAGGAAGTATCATATTTTAAATAAAGAAGACACCAGTTCCGTATGTATCTTTCAACCATGAGGTGAGGAAAAGGCCGTGAGGGATCTGAACGTGAACATCCACAAAGAACAGAAGAGCTAGGACAGCTCATAATGGTTTCATCCATTTTATCCCTTGGTTCAGCAAAGTATCACCCCCCCCCCTAATTTTTTATCCTTTGTTCTCCAGGTTTTTTTTTCTTTTCTTTTCTTTTCTTTTTTCTTTTTTTTTTTTTTTTTAGGATTAACGCTTGTTTTCCTCTCCAAAGTACCCATTTATCTTTCTAGATCTCATCTCACCATCGGATATTACCAAATCGTGCTTTTTATTATCTAAAAGTCCTATTTTGTACTTCTTCAACCCACCATTCTTTTTTCTAACGACTGTAACTTCTGTGTTTCCTTATCTGTCATTCATCTGTTATTGCCCAGCGCACTACTACATAGTAGACATTCAGGCAATGTTTACCCGAACCCTCCCACCCACCTCTTGCTTGTGAAACAAACACTTCATGACCTCTTCCCTAAAATTTCCACCTCTTTCCACAGCAAACAGAAATTTAATTCTCAAAGCTCCCCATTCTTAGCCCCTCTTACGTCCTTCTTGTGTCCTTGACCATCTTAGCTCTGCAGTTTTATCTTTCCTTTCTTCCCTTATCCTGAGGCATCCTTCAACAGTGCCATTCAAGATAAGTGTGTGACTTGGGGATAGAGCCAAGTCATAAAACCCCTTTACTCTTCATCTACATACACACACAGCTGAGGAAGAAGAATCTCCCTTTGGTCCACCAAAATTCAACTTGTTCCAGTATAGTGCAGGACATAATTGATCCCTGGGGATAAGACATTTCCAGTCTTTACTGGAGGACGTTACAAATGAGGAATCAACTACTTAGCAGGCAGAGAAAGAGTATGGTTCGGTGTTTTAAGTCACTTGGAAGTGACTTAATTAAGGGTTAACATTCAAGTAGTCATCATTTACTGAAGAACGTGACTCTATCATTGGAGATGACAGGACTGCAAAAATAGGGAACAAAGGAAAATAAACACTCCTACAGCGAACCTCAATTTTTAGCCGAAGTTATCAAGCCTGGAAGAATCACCAAAAATTTTCAAGTGACTGATATCCTGTACACTCAAAGATTCTTAAGTTTTGACTTCCTATTCCTCTAGACCAGGGATTGGAAAATTATGGGGCACACACTCACTGCCTGTTTTGGTATGTCCCATGAGCTAAGAGTATTTTTTTTTTTTTTTTACATTTTTAAATGGGTGAAAAACAATCAAAAGAATATTTTGTGTTGTGAGAATTAATATGAAATTCAAATTTCAGTGTCCACAAAGAGTTTTAAGGGCTCATAGCCAGTCATCATTTATGTATTACCTATGGATCCATCTGCACTGTAACAGCAGAGCTGAATAGATGTTAACAGAGACTGTAGGACCAGGAAAGCCTAAAATATTTGCTATCTGGCCCTTTACAGAAAAAGTGTGCTGATCTGTGCTCCAAACTGTCCAGTAGAACTTTCTGCAATGATGGAAATGTTCTATATTTATGCCCTCCAGTTTAGAAGCCACTAGCCCCATGTGACTGTTTGGGCCCTTGAAATATGGTTAATGTGACTGAAGAACTGAATTCTTAATTTTATTTAATTTAAATAACCACATGTGACTAATGGCTACCATATTAAACAGTACAGCTCTAGACTCTTGTCAAATCTTATGTACTGACATTTTTTTTGCCCCTTGTGCCAACATCTTATTCCCTTCCTATGTCACAACTTCATATGGATTCTCAGTCCCTCCCATCCACCCCCCATCGCCCTATTTATCTGACTCCAAACTAGGATGCCACACTTACTAGGTTTTCTTTCTGGGCTCTCCATTGTCACAACTGAAATCTGAAATCTGATCAGTTTACCAAGTTTCACCCCATGAATTAATCCACATTATGTGCACACATATAAGTGGACAGACATTTACACAAGTTTCTTTGTGTCAGATGGAACTGTGGCTATGGTCTTTCTTCTCTGCATGAGAGAAGTAGAAAAGCCTTCCACATGCTGGATCCCTTGCTGCTGGTGTCTGTGATATGGATCACCTCCCTCCAAACACATTCACAGAAGCTGAGAACAGCAGATGTGTACTTGCTATTTGAATCTCAAGGAAAAAAAAATCCTTCATCACAGGCCTTTCTTTCCTCCCCCTAGGCCTAATAAACTGAAGTTAGTTGATTTCTCTAGTTTAATAGATGCTTGCTTTTTTTACTGGTCTTTTCTAGCTGGGCAAGAGAACAACCCCAACACTGTCTCAATCTTGGCTAGGAGTTCTAGCAAAAGCATTAAAAAAAATTTACCAAATAAATGAAATCCATATAAATGGGCTTTAGTATAGACAGCAGTTAAAATCGAAAGAGATTAAGGGTTATAACTCATAAAAACCCTAACTTTGTAATTTTTGTAAAAATAATCTTCAAAGTCTAAGTTTTTCACAGCTACTCCCTAGGAAAAAATGGGTTTCTGTACACTTCCAGATTGAAAAAAGGGGACACCTAGTTCTTTCTCTAGATTAGCTATACCAAGCAAAAAAAACCCCCTTACTCCAATCCAAACATCTGACTGGAAAGTCAAAGCCTCCTAAGTCCTGACAGAGAAAGTATCTTGTTTCATGTATCTCCCACTCTGAGCTTACATAATTGAGACAGGACCCTGTCTAGAAAAGCAAAAACAAAAAACACTAAACCCTTCAGGTACTATACACATTGAGAGCCACTGAACCCAACCATCCAAAAGGGGGCGTAGATACTTAGGCTGCAAAAGAAAACCAGCTCAGAAATGTGAAACTTCCCTCAGGCCAAGCTGTCCCAGAGTTAACAGGGTCAGTGCAAAGTGTTGTAAAGCACTGAAAGGCAATTCCTGGGCGAGTTTGTACTCAGGATGCTAAGAATTTCCACTAGGCTTTAAATTATGCTATTCATCACTGAGCAACTGACGGCCATCTACCCCCAAGTCTCTCCCACACTTCCTCCCGAGTGTCCCACAAATAAAAGAGAGACTTTACACCACCAACCACCACGTGAACTAAAAGGCTTTCACAGTCTAACCATGAAAAGAAGTTTCCAAGTTACTCTGCCATTTACTCATGTGGCACCAGCTGCATATTTTGGATACTGAGGTGGGTTCTTGTAAATCTGTAATGTTCTTGTAAACTTTCTTATCACAGCACACAAAATGGTTGTATAACCTGAACTCTTGCAGCTCCTGATGTTTTTCTTTAGGTGTACACACACAATCTACCCAGGTGAAAAAAAATCAATCCAGACTCCTCTGTGCTTGAGCTGTCATTCACATAAAAAGGCAGGTAACTTTTTGTGGTTGTTGTTTCCTGGGTCCTTCACCTCCTGCCTTTTGGTTTTATTTTGGTACTCAGAAAACGAGACAATTCCAGTGCAGAATTCAAGATATTACTGCTTGGTAAACTATTAACACAGTGTGGCTTCATTAATAATATTAGGGTCTTCAGGAGACCAGAATGAGACTTTTTTTCCCTCTAAAGGAGTACCATTAGCTGTCCTTTCCATTTTCTCTACAGAAGTTGAGCAGGAAAAGAAAGAGAATACTGCATATTTGCATTACCAGAACAAGAATCGGGTAGGTTTTCCCTGGGAATCCAAAGTGATCAGGCCCCCACAAAACCAGTGCCTAGAGCTATGCAACAAGCAGAGTTCACAGTTGAGTGAACATCAATGCATATGAGCGGAGGCATTTCAATGCAAATACATGCTGAATATGAAGGATTAAAGAAAGGGGAAATTAATCTTTTTCATAACACAGGGCACTTTTTTTTTCTCTCCTGCGTGCTCTCTTTTTTAAGTCATGCACACAACTGCTGGAGGGAATCCAACTTCCCTAGTGTGGTGGTGGTGCTTTATAAAAAGCAGAACATACACATTTAAGACCATGAATTTCCTGAGGATGCCAGCAACTGAGATTCTGACAGCTCTGCTGAACAGACTCAGAAAAAAAGTGTTTCACTAAGTAGGGCCAGACTGATGAGTAAAAAATCTCATTTCAAATCAACCTATTTTTTCAAAGCTCATAGCTTCCTGAGGTGTGATGGTTTAAAAGGTTGGGTTTCAGCATTTGGGGGTATATGAATACATTTACTGAAGGGACTTTATTTTTTAGTTTGCTTCTAATTGTCCCATCTAAGTGATGCTTTTGCAATACCCACAAAATAGGGCAGTTTCATGTTGCTTGAGCAAGTAGCTCTCTCTTCTCCCAGTCTGATCTTCTTATGTCCTAACATCTCAAACCAAAGAACAAAGTGGCAGCACCTTTTCAGGTTATCCCTTAAAAAAAAAAAAAAAAAAAATCTGCCAATGAAGGTTATTCAGCTTTTGAAGACTGTTCACTTCAAGACATGTTGGACTAGAGCAAAAAACTTGTTAAAACCCTTTCTGTCCCATCACAGGTATGCATTAAACATAGGATTCCTCAAACACCTTAATACTCTAACCAGGCTATTACTTTGAAAAGAAACTTTAAAATTCAAGTGGTCTCTCAAAAAAATTGTTAACCTTTGCTAAGAAAGTTCCCAATCTCAAATCCAAGCTTCAGAAAGGAAAGTAATTTCCAACTTGTTCTTTTCTGATACCATTTTGAGAAAAATGTCAAAGACCTAGAATTTTTAAAATAGCATTTTATAAATAATGTATTCAAGGATTTTGACCTACTACATAAAGTAAGAATCCCACTCTTTAAGAAAAATATACAGATTTAGGTAAGAGTCTAAATTCTCAAAGATTCAAGCCTGATGCCAAGCCTTTAGATTTCTAATGCTTCAATTCCAAAGGACCAGTGGATAGCAATTTTAGTACACAAAACTCCACTATGCTGTATAGCTCCTTTTCTCTTGGGTCAGACAGCTTTATTCTGCTTCATTAACCCCTTCTTTGCTCCTTGATGGATCTTGGAATCCAGTTTCCCTGTAAAGGAGAAAAAGAAGCCTCATTATTTATTTTTTATATTTGCAATGCAAATCTTTCCTGGCCTCCCAGGTCTTCTGGTTCCTGTTTTCCTGTCACATTCAATTATCTTGCTTCAGGACTTAGACACTTTCAAACTTCAGAGTTTCATTCTGTAAGAATGAGGAAGCAGTGGGAACACTGTTTAAGGACACACAAATGTGGAGACACACACACACACACACACACACACACACACGATGAGTATTCATTCGCCTAAAGAATCTAAATCGTTAATATTTCTAATTTTGTAGCTAGAAGAAAAGAAACAACACGTTTTTCAGGAGGTCTCATGCTAAGGCAAGTTTGAAAAGAATACACATATATAATAAAGGAAGGCATTTCACACAGTGGGAAACTCATTCCTCTGACCTGTTAACTGGCTGAGCATAATGCATGAACCTCCCTCGCAGTGAGAAAAGCAGTTCAGTTCACCCCTTTGCTGCCTCAGACTTAATAGGGGGAGTGACCTGAAACAGTGGAGTAGAATCCACATGAATGGTTTACTGACAAAGGGCCCCTATCACCAGCTAAGAAGGGCAAAGGTCATAGGCTGTATGACTCTTCTAAGTGTTAAAGTTAGAAAACAAGCAACCTTCCTGTCCCAGGTGACCCTAATGAGAGGTACTTTACTGATGTGGTCCCTGACCTCTGACTCCTCAGATCTACCAGGACGGTTTGGTTCAGTGGTAGCAGCCTTAGGAGCCATCCATCTCATGCATGAAAACAATCTTAACAAAGTTCCTGTCTGTCTTACACATTGATTTCTCCCACAAAGAGTCTCACTTAAGTCAACAGTGATACTGGCACTGAACTGAAACAGAAACAGGTCAGTTTAGCCTCAGCATTACAAAAAAAAAAAAAAAAAAAAAAAGATTAACAAACAAGGAGCTTCCCTCTAAGGCAAGCCAGGTGTACTACAGCCCACACCCATAACTGCCCCCCCCCCACATGCTGTCATTTTCATTTGTTATAGCAATCAGGTGTACAAGAAAGAGCAATGGAATAGAAGTCAGGAGACTCGGGTGCTAGTCCATCCCTCTGTGTTATTAACTAGCTGTAAAACCTGGGGCAAGTCATTTAGTCTCTCTAGACTTTAATACTCTCACTTGTCCAACTAAGAATACATGTCTTGACTACTGCAAAAGATTGTGAGAAAATAACCTCAGGGCGCCTGCGTGACTTAATTTCAGCTCAGGTCATGATCCCAGGGTCGTGGAATTGAGCCTCTTATTGAGTACCACCTACACGGAGCATGGAACCTGCTTAACACTCTCATTCTCTCTCTCTCTTGCTCTCTCTCTCTCTCTCCCCCTCTGCCCATCTCCCCCCACTCATGCTCTCTCTCTCTCTCAAATAAAATTAAAAAAAAAAATTAAAAATAACGTCATCCTAGTTTCCCTTTTTAAGTTTTCTTAAGTTTTGTTTTCTTTTTCTCCTCATCTCTCTACGGGTATACCTGTCTCTGGAATAACATTACTTCTTTTTCTGGGCTTCCTCAGAAACCATCAGTAAGCAATACCCTGAATGCTATCCACTAGCATTGTCACAATGCTGTTGATTTTAATTTGGGCTTTACAGCACAGAGTATTCCCAGGGATTTAGGAGTCTTTCATCCCCCAGGCTGCCCAGCTGGAAATCCGAAAATGTGCCAGCAATCTGGCAAAATGCCCTACTACAAGGCAAGTTTGCCTTTATATTCCTAACGCTACCATAGTGAGCATCAAATGGTAGGTGCTCGGTAAATGTGTTCATCAAATGAATTAAACAAAGATGGCAAGGCAGACATTACAAATTCGAAAACCTTTGCACTGTAGGGACTAAGTAACCAAAATTAGCAGATATCAGATAAACACTAAGAGTATCCATTGAAAAGGTGGTGGTACCAGAAGCATAAGGAAGTACTGCATCTCACTCAACTTTTTAGGACAAGCTAGGACAGAATTCAGAATCCCACTTAGGACTTCACACTTCTAGTTCTCTAGTCCCTGAGACTACCTAGCTGTATGTGAGGAAGTCACCTAGTCACTCTTGTTCTCAGCTTTTTCTATGCCAAGAGGAAATTGGACTATGTTGTACAGGAGGATTCTTCCAGCTCTATGATATTGTGCCCTAAAAATGAAATGTGATTAGAATAATTTGTTTCTGAGGCAATCTGATAAAGTGCAAAGAGCAGGAAAATCAGAGACAGAAAGATGTGAGCAAAATACAACTTCTATAAACCTATTTACTCAACTGAAAAGTGAAAGGAGTAAAAAATTCCTAACTTACAAAGTTATTGAGAGAATTACAGCTAACATTAAGTGCTTTCTAAATACCAAGCACTATGCTGTTTTTTAATATACATTAAGTCATTTAATCCAATAACTAATTGAAATACTATATGTTAAAATGCTTCATAAACTCAAAATTCTCTGAAAAAGTAAGGGTAGTCATATTTATGCTGAGGCTTGGGAGTATGTTTCTTACTTATGGTCTCAGTTTACCTTACAACTCTAAGCAAGTCTATTAACTATATGTATTTCAGATTCCTCTTGTAAAAAAAAGAGCCATTACCTTCTTGACACCCTCAAAGCTTTACTGTCTAAGAACATTCCAAGTATGATCTTTGGAAAACTCCAATCTGATTGTGAAAGCCCTCAAGTGAGACCAGCTCAGGTAAGATCAACCCTATGAAGCAAAGCCCTCAATGGATAGGCAAACTAATCCCTGGCTTCAGGGATGATGTCATAAAATGGAAAATAGGAGGAAGGAGATATAAAGGAAGTAGGACTTCTGGAGCATTCCCAGGGATTCAGAAATTCTTTCATCCCCTAGACTGCCTAAGAAAACTATACATGTGCCAGCAATCTGTAAGCTCCTTATAAGTAAGGACTTCTTTACATCCCTAACATCTACCACAGTGACTGCCAACAGTGGCCAGCTTAGGCCAGTTGCAGGCAATAAAGGCAAGGGACTGGGGCCTCTTGCACGAAGAAGCAGTCATCACAGTTCCCCTAAGATGGCAGGAATTCTGAACTAGTTCTAGTTCAGCCTCATCTTTCAAGACTTGGGATCTGGACAGTTAACTACAGTTACATACAGTACACTCTTTTAAAAGCAGAGTGGCTGGGGCGCCTGGGTGGCGCAGTCGGTTAAGCGTCCGACTTCAGCCAGGTCACGATCTCGCGGTCCGTGAGTTCGAGCCCCGCGTCGGGCTCTGGGCTGGTGGCTCGGAGCCTGGAGCCTGTTTCCGATTCTGTGTCTCCCTCTCTCTCTGCCCCTCCCCCGTTCATGCTCTGTCTCTCTCTGTCCCAAAAATAAATAAAAACGTTGAAAAAAAAATTTAAAAAAAAATAAAAAATAAAAATAAATAAATAAAAGCAGAGTGGTAATGCTTAATTTCTGTATTTCTCCAATATTTTTACATTTAATACCTACAGCATCTCAGTGTTAACCACATCCTCAATCATGGTGCCTAAGGAAAATCAAATGCATGGGCAGCAAATGGACAAGAAGTTAAAAGGGGAAAGAGTATTTGTCATCAATTGATATAACTCTCCTAGGGATTTCCACATGCTTTGCATAACATATAAGGCAGTACTTAAATGCATTTATAGAACAAGTAGTTCATTTAATGTAAAAAGATTTCCTTTGTCTCTTTGAGCATTTAACCTACTCTATTATACTGTTTTGCATTTCCTAATTTGAGCAGACACACAGCCAAATGATATCATATTACACACTGTACTTTTCTGAATGATTTCAAGAAACGGAATTATCCCCAGGTCAAGCAAGCTCAAGTTTATGTGTCCAAAAGCATAAACCAAAATATATGCCTTTACTTCCAGTTATGGAGTGAATAAGTCATGGGAATAAAAGGTACAGCATAGAGAACATAGTCAATGATATCATATTAGTATTATATGGTGACAGATGGTAGCCACACTTGTGATGAGCAGAGCATAATGTATAGGGATGTTGAATCACTATGTTGTAAACTTGAAACTAATGTAACATTGTTGGTCAACTATAGTCAAAAAACTAAAAAATGTATACATACCTTTAAATTTAAGGCATACACACACACACACACACACACACACACACACACACACAGAGGGTACAGCAGGTAAATAGGTTGTATTCTAAAAGCTTATTTGCAAGTCAGAGTTTGGAACTTGGAACATGTCTCATAGAACTAATCTATAAAAGATTCCTAAACCATCCTACAAAACAAAAACAAGAACAAAAACATTTAAGCCAAAGCACTATACTTGAAGGAGAGTATTATTAATATTATGGACCTTTACCATTTAGTGGAACAATATAGCTAGAAGAAAATGTGAAGCATTACAGATTAACAGCCAACTATGTATTTTCCCCTGTGGCAGTGAGAGTAAAGACTTTTTCCAGCTGTAAGCTACTGAAGGTGGCTCCTTTGGACTACAAGAAGAAAGTTCTGGCAGAGTCTAAGATTTTAAGAGATGGTAAAGAGGAATGAAGGATGAAGGAATGAAGAGTTACAGGGAATAGAAACTTCACACCAAACTATATCCTCAGGTAGGATGGTTCCCTTTCAATAGAATTTTTTTTTCCAGGGTGCCTGGCTGGCTCAGTCGGTAGTACATATGACCCTTAATGTCACGGTCACGAGTTCAAGCCCCACGTTGGGTGTGGAACCTAAAGAATTTTTTTTTTTTCTGATGCACAAAGGGATTGGTCACCCATTCTTTCATTTTTTCTCTTTAAATTTTGCTTATTTCTTTTTTTTTTCAACGTTTATTTATTTTTGGGACAGAGAGAGACAGAGCATGAACGGGGGAGGGGCAGAGAGAGAGGGAGACACAGAATCGGAAACAGGCTCCAGGCTCTGAGCCATCAGCCCAGAGCCCGACGCGGGGCTCGAACTCACAGACCGCGAGATCGTGACCTGGCTGAAGTCGGACGCTTAACCGACTGCGCCACCCAGGCGCCCCAAATTTCGCTTATTTCTGACTGATGTTTCACTTTGGCCTAACAAGGAAGAAGCTGCGGTCTCACAATTTCTACCTGAAACAAGTAGACAGCCCATTTGGCTTTTTAAAGCTTTTAACTACAATCGGGAAAGGACAGAAGGTTACTAAAGCTTTCCTCTAAGAGCATCATTCCTCCCCACCCCTCTACCCCCCACCCCCATTAAACCTTATTGAGAAAAACAGAGGCCATATATGTAGTGAAAGTAGGTCTCTGGGTAGAGAAAGTACTGGAGTAAAACATTTCACAGAAATATCTAAACTGTTTACAGAGAACATTTTCTCACAGATTAAGCAGCAGGTAAAAACCAAGATAGGGGAGGAAGCTAAGAAAAGGTTATGGGGACTAAAGATCAAGTAGCACTGGGTATGGGAGAAAAGACCTAAAATGTTTTCCTGCTACCACCAGTGCTGATATCAGTGCCTAGAATAAGGTGAGAATGGAACAGGGAGGGATAGAATGCCACAACCAAAAAAGAGGGACAAGAGAGAGATTTAAATACTAAATAGCGGAAGAGTGCCTGGCTGGCTTAGTAGGTAGAGCATGTGACTCTTGATCTTGGGGTTGTGAGTTCAAGCCCCACTTTGAGTCTACAGATTACTTAAAAATAAAATCTTGGGGCACCTGGGTGGCTCAGAATGTTAAACATCCGACTCTTGATTTCAGCTGATGTCATGATCTCACAGTTTGTGGGATCAAGCTCCAAGTTGGCCTCTGTGCTGACAGTGCTGAGCCTGCTTGGGAGTCTCTCTTTCCCTCTCTCTCTGTCCCTCCCCAGCTTGCACTGGCTCATGCTCATTCTCTCTCTCTCTCTCTCTCTCAAAATAAACTTTATGGGGCGCCTGGGTGGCTCAGTCGGTTGAGCATTTGACTTCAGCTCAGGTCATGATCTCACGGTTCGTGAGTTCAAGCCCCACGTCGGGCTCTGTGCTGACAGCTCAGAGATTGGAGCCTGCTTCAGATTCTGTTTCTCCCTCTCTCTGCCACTCCCCTGCTCACTCTCTATCAAAAATAAACATTAAAAAAAATTAAAAATAAACTTTAAAAAAATAAAATCTTTAGAAAATAATGATGAGATCGATCAATCAATCAATCCTAAATAGTGGAGAGGAAGAAAAAAGTTTCCAGGGCCACTTGGCAACCAGCTGGGATAGTCTGAGTTGAATAATATGTAGAAGTCAAGGGCAACTTATGTTCAGATTTTCTGATATATAGGAATCTAAGGAACATATGTCTCATAAATCATAAGAGTTGCCTGAATTTTGTGATGAATATACATTAATCTAAATTCACAGTCCAAGCATCTTATTTTGTGATCGTAAGCAGTATTACTCAAAGTGTAGTCAGCTGAGCAACAGCATCAGTATCACTTGGAAGAAGGCCCAGGAACCTATGTTTTAACAGCTCTCTAGGTGATTTTTATTTGCAGTACAGTTTGAGAAGTACTTCTCTATAGAACAGATTTATCAAATGGCTAGTTGGTCCCCCAGGTACAGTGTGAGGTAGAATTGTGCACAACCTAAGACAATGCATGCCCCCAAATTATCCAGTTCACAGAACGGGAAAGCAGTGTCACAGAGGCACAAAATAGTAACTGATGTGAGCAAATGGGACAGTTTCTGAGGTTGTTTTTATTTATTTTATTTTATTTTATTTTTTAATGTTTGAGAGAGCGTGCATGAAAGTGGGGGAGGGGCAAACAGAGTGGGGAGGGAGAGAATCTGAAGCAGGCTCATCACTGTCAGCACAGAGCCTTACTCGGGGCTACATGCCATGAACTGCATTTGCATTATAAGATCATGACCTGAGCTGAAATTAAGAGTCAAGACACTTAACCAACTGAGCCACCCAGGCGCCCCAAGGTTGTTTTTAAAAATAAGTTAGGCAGAAAGACTACCACTATGTATTTCCTGAGATAGCTTTGAAACAGAAGAGGCTGAGGTAGGACTAGACAGAGGAAGAGAAGTTAGTAGTAGTAGAAGAGTTAGAGATTGAAAAAGTAAAGTCAACAAAAAGTGATTAAGACGTGAATATGCAAGGGTGCCTGGGTGGCTCAGTTGGTTGAGCGTCCAACTCTTGGTTTCAGCTCAGGTCACCATCTCAAGTTTTGTGAGTTTAAGCCCCACATCGGGCTCTATGCTGGCAGTGTGGAGCCTGCTTGGGATTCTCTGTCTCCCTCTCTCTATGCCCCTCCCTCACTCTCACTGTCTCTGTCTCTCTCAGGATAAATAAACTTCTAAAAATAAAATAAAAAGAAGTGAATATGCAGGAATTCAAAGAGGGTACTATAATCATAAATACATAAAGCAAAAGTTACAGAAAAAATAAATCATCGAGAGGTTTCAAAAAGAGGGCTAGGTTAGAGCTTTAGGAACCAGTAATCAAGGGCAAATTGGGAAGTGGAGCCTCCAAAACACTCAAAAAATAGACACACAAACTTCAGTCTTATTCTTGAAGACTGAAGAACAATGAATAAAGGTCATTATTGCCATTGGCATTGGCTTACTACTTCCTTTAATGAGCAGTGCAGCAGAGCAGAGCATACTCTTTTGGCTGACAAATGAGGATTTTAAATGTAATGGGATCTTAAATGCAAGTTTAGAGTGATTCACTAGCATACCATTAACTGTGGATCAACGTACACTTTGGTAAGGCTATACTGTAGTTAACTTAACATTAAAGTTATCACTAAATATAATCATATTAACCCTCCAATACTTGACATGCCATAAAACAGAGGAAGAAGAGATTTTTAAAAAGTTGAGCAAGTGAGACACAAGACACAAAGAAAAGAAAATTAGACCATCAAAGTTTGTGACTTACAGATTTTTGGATTTCCTTTAATAGGAAACTTCACAATCATTTCCTGGGGATTTGTGCAGATGAAAACAAATGGAGAATCAGATTCTTGACTCATGTCTGGATACTGTGAAATATAAAAATAACAAGTTCAGACTAGTTGGGACAAATTTTGAATTTCAAGGAGATTAAAGGATGTCCCAGATTTCACCTCAACATTCTGATGATAGCACTCTCCATTTCAGTCAGGTAAAGAGGATTATGCTTAGCAAGCAAGAACAAACCTTCACCTTTCCCCAGGCCTTAGCACAGTGGTCTTATGCAATCTATTGCCTGCCATTTCTGACTTCCTCTAATGGGAACTTCTTTAAAAAAGAATACCTGATATCTTCCCAGAAGAAACAAAACTGACTGTTCTTTTTCTTTTTTTAAGTTTATTTATTTAAGTAATCTCTACATACAACGTGGGGCTCGAACCCACAAACCTGAGATCAAGAAAAAACTGTTCTTTTAACATAAGTGACTGAGAGTTGGGAGAGTCACAGGTCTCCTTCTGGAACATCGGGCACCCCCTAGGTTAACTCAAGTAAAACACTGGAAGATTTAAGAAAAATAGAACATTTGTGGAAATTCTGCAAGAAATAATCAACAGAGCCCTTCTTTCACTAAAAGGAAGGAAGATGATTCATTCTGAAAGGTATGAACATGCAAAAGCTGTTTTGCTGGATGCATTCCAGACTTACTTAGGGTGAAAAGGTAACTGGTAGAGCAATTCTGAAAATTATTTAGAAGCCTCCTTTGGATCTCTCATCACAAATCTGTGTGAATACTTAGGACTTGTATTCCTTCTGCAAAGACAGACACAGAACCTGGAGTAAGACTATGCTGGCCACATAATTACAATTTAAGGAACAACTGAGGGTTGGCAGAAAGTGCTCTCTAGCAATGCCCAACTGATTTGTTGTTTCATTATTTCCTACCTTGGGATGTCTTGTATTTAGCATGTTTGACAAATATGACTCATAGGCTGACTACAACTATGGGTCAGACTTCATTCCCAGAGGAGCCTTTCTCCTAGTAGCTACCATCCTAGGTACGCACTTATTTTCCTCTCTTAGTCACCTGCTAAGATATACCCTCTAAAGACCTAAGGCTCTAAAGTAGAAATGGAGGTTTCAGTAAAATAAGAAAATTCTAATTTCTCTGTAACTAGTGGAAGCATAAACAGTTAAAACTTCTTTACTGACCACTTGACCACTCTGTCTTAGGTGGTAGGTAACGCTATGGAGAAAACAGGAATTTTAGCAGCTTTTGGTCCTGCCCACATACCATGGCTTTCAGTGTGCGACAGGTGTGGCATGTACTTTGATAAAACATAGCTTAATATCAAGCATCAGACACAATTATATTCTGAGGCAGGATCAAAATGTTCATGGCAGAAAAGAAAGACTGAAGATGAGAAGGAAAATCCTCTTCTTTCCTTATCCCCTGGATCTTTAGAACTCAAAGAAAAGCAGGTTCCAGCTGTTACTGCTGAGGTGCTTTGGCGCGAATAAAACCAGAGGCTGCCATCAAGATCTTTCAACCTAATTCTACAGAGGGCAAAACAGCAGCAGTCACAATTTCCATCTCCAATTTTCTTCCTCTCCCCTCTGTGTCTTAGAGTATTGAGGCAGAGGACAGGCTGCCAGGACCTCATGGCTCTGCTTTTCTGGAACTACAAGCTATTTCAGTCATCCTCTCCTCTTTTTCCTGCATCAATAAATGTTCCCTCTCTACTGAACCAATCCCATTAACAAACATAACTTCTGTAATGTCTGCCATAAAGCAAAAACTCTCCAGATCTCGCATTCTCAAGCTACTGCCCCATTTCTGATTCTCTTTACAACAAAATTCATTAAGAGATTGTCTGTGCTCTCTGCTTCAAATTTGTCTGTTTTTTTCTTGAATTCACTATAAACAGACTTTCACTCCCATCACTCCACCAAAATCATTCTTCATCAACTAAAGGTCATTGTTCACTTCCATGTTACTAAATCAAATGGTCACTTTTTCAGTTCTCATCTTAATTGATCTATTTGTAGAATCTGACAGAATTCTTCTCTCCCCCCTTCTTGAACACATTTCTCACTTGGCTTCCAGGATATCATTCTCTTCCTGGTTTTGCTATTTTACTGATTGCTCATTTCCCCATCCTTTAAATGTTGGGAGTGCCTCAGGGGTCAGGCCTCAGACCTCTTCTCTCTCTACATTCACAACCTTGGGGATTTCCTTCAATCTCAAGAGTTAAAAAATAAGGTCCTGAATTTCTAACTACGAGAGGTGATGGATGTTAATTAAATTTATTGTGGTAATCATTTTGCAACATATATATGTATCAAATCCTTCTGCTGTACACCCTACACTAATACAATGTTATGTGTCAATTATATCTCAATAAAACTGGGGAAAAAATGAGGTCCTGAAAGTAAAAACCTAAACCACAATGAGATACTAGTTCATGCTCAAGAAATGACTACAATAAAACAAAATAAAACAAAAACAAAAAACATGGAAAATAACAAGTGCTACTAAGGATGTGAAAGAATTAGAACCCTCATGCATTGCTGGTGTGAATGTAAAATGGTGCAGCTGGAGTGGGAAACAGTGTGGTGGTTCTTCAAAGAATTAAAGCAATTCCACTTACGTGTATATACCCAAAAGAATTCAAAGTAGGGACTCACATACTTGTGTACCAACATTCATAGCACCATGATTCACAATACCCAATAGTATCCACAATCCAAATGTTCATCAGGATATGAACAAAATATCGTACATATGTACAGTGGAATATTATTCAGTCTTAAAAAAGAATCGAATTCTGATATATGCTACAACATGGATGAATCTTGAAATATTATCCTAAGCGAAATAAATCATGCAAAAGAACAAATATTGCATGATTCTACCTATATTAGGTACTTAGGATAAGCAAATTCATAGAGAAAAAATAGAGGTTACCAGGGGGTGGGGGGAGGAGGAACAAGGAGTTATTATTTAATGAGTACAGAGTTTCTGTTTGAGATGATGAAAAAATTCTGGTGGATAATGGTGATGGGTTGTACAACACTGTAAAAGTACTTAATGCCACTGAATTGTATACCTAAAAATGGTTAAAATGGCAAGTTGCAGGTTATATATTTTATCACAATACAAACAAAATTTTAAAAAGATCAAGATCCTGAATTCTTTTCTAAACCTGCTCCTGTCTTATCCATACCCCCTTTAAAATGAGTGAATGATCCCATCTTTCCAGTGGTTCAGGCCAAAACCCCCACAATCAACCCACTGAGAAATCCTGTTAACTCTACCTTCAAAGGATGTCCAATACCTCACCATTTCCTAAGACCTCTATAGCTACTCCCTGATCCAAGCCATCATAATGTTTCCTTGGATTACTACAATAATCTAATTGGTCTGTTTCTGCCCTTAACCTCTTTCTTTTCTATTTTTAACACAGCAGTCAGAACTATTTAAAAAAATATATCAGATCATGTCACTCCTCTGCTTAAAACTCTCCAGTGGCTTTTCATCTCATTCAGAATAAAAGCCTAAATCCTCACCGTGACCTTCAGGTCCCTAGACAATCTGGCCCCCCATTTTCTTTCATTTTTTTTTTTTTAATTTTTAATGTTTATTTATTTCTGAGAGAGACAGAGTGTGAGCAGGGGAGGGGCAGAGAGAGAGGGAGACAGAATCCAAAGCACACTCCAGGCTCCGAGCTGTCAGCACAGAGCCAGACATGAGGCTTGAACTCACAGACCGCAAGATGCTGACCTGACCTGAGCTGAAGCTGGACGCTTAACCGACTAAGCCACCCAGGTGCCCGTGGCCCATTTTCTGACACCTTTTTCTACTACTTTCACCCCCACTTTCACTCCACTGTAGCCACAATGGGTTGTTGTTCCTGTCTCTGGGTCTTTCCACTTGCCTAGTCCCTCTTCCTGGAATGCTCTACCCCCTAGCCCAGATATCCACCTGGCTTCTTCTCTCTTTCTTCAGAACTTTATTTAAATGTCAACTTTGCAGTAAGTTTTCCCTCATCATTCTATTTAAAATCGGAGCACCAAACTCCTCACAAACTTGACACTCTCAACCCCTCTCTCCTTTTTTTTTTTCTTACAGCACTTACCATCATCTTATACTACATAACTTTACTTATTTAAATTTTTAAAAGATTTTATTTTTAAGTCATCTCTACACCCAACATGGGCCTTAAATTCATAACCTATAAGCTTCCAACTTCGGCTCAGGTCATGATCTCACAACTTGCGTGTTCAAGCCCTGCGCCAAGCTCTGTGCTGCCAGGTCAGAGCTTGGAGCTTGCTTTGGATTCTGCTTTCCTCTCTCTCTGCCCCTCACCCACTTGTACTCTCTCACTCTCAAAAATAAACATTAAAAAAAAATTTTTTTTTTAATTCACAACCTAGAGATCAAGAGTTGCGTGTTCTACCAACTGAGCCAGTCAGGTGCCCCTAAAAATTTAAATATGGCTTCCCTTTACTAGGATGACAGCTCCATGAAGGCAAGGATTTTTGTCTGTTTTGTTTATTCCTAAGCACTGTGAATCATGCCTGACACACAGTAGGCAACCAATAATTATTTGTTGAATTTGGGGCATTTGGGTGGCTCAGTTGGTTAAGTGTCCAACTCTTGATCTCAGCTCAGGTCGTGATCTCAGGGTCATGGGTTCAAGCCCCATGTTGGGTTCTGTGCTGACAGCTCAGAGCCTGGAGCCTGCTTCAGATTCTGTGTCTCCCTCTCTCTCTGCCTCTCCCCCACTCACACTCTGTCTCTCAAAAATGAATAAATATTAAAAAAAATTAAATTTTTTGTTGTTATTGAATTAAAGAACAATGAATTTGTCAACTTGTGCATTAAGGTTATCTTTTTAAAATTTTTTTTTTAACATTTATTTATTTTTGAGACAGAGAGAGACAGAGCATGAACAGGGGGAGGGTCAGAGAGAGAGGGAGACACAGAATCTGAAACAGGCTCCAGGCTCTGAGCTGTCAGCACAGAGCCTGACACTGGGCTCGAACCCACGGACCACTGGATCATGACCTGAGCCGAAGTCGGACGCTTAACTGACTGAGCCACCCAGGCGCCCCTAAGGTTATCTTAATCATGCTAAATACACACAGGCTGGGAACTAGACACTCTTAGGATGATAGCCCTGGGTAAAAGCAGGTGCTATCCTATAATCTGTTACCACCCGCCCCCCACCCCGCCAAGATAAATTAGAACTCTTAGCAAGTGGGCCAATAAGGCCTTATGTTTAATATAAACTACCCTGACATATATTAATAGAGTAAGCAAATGTCAAATAACGGGGAAAATGATGGACAAATGAAATTATAGAACAAGAGGTTTATGGGACCCATTCTTGCTGCACAATAAAGATAAACATCAAAATCAACTTTCCAAACTTAATCTAAATCCAAGTTTTATGTGAATATCTCTTTTCCCAAACTATTACTGAACTTCAGGAGGCTTACAAGAAACAGAGCTGACGAGCAAAGCAGCCTGCAAAAAAATAAAGCAAAGGCCTATGTGTTGGGAAAAGGGGTAGAATACATTAAAGCAAAGTCAGTTTGGCACAGCCTCAGTACCTCCAGAAAAGCATAATCACTGCAACTGGGGTCTGGACACTATGGACCACATTAAACACTGACAAGTCAGTGACTTACAAGAAAGGGATTTTGGTCTGAGAGTAAAAAGACAAAAATGCACCTGATGGAGAGAAAAGTAAATTAGGGGCACCTGGCTGGCTCAGTCAGTAGAGCACATGACTCTTGATCCTTGGGGTAGTGAGTTCAAGCCCCACATTGAGTGCAGAGCTTGTTTTAAAAAAGAGAAAAGTAAATTAAGAGAAGGTTCATATTTAGAAACAGTGTGAATAAACTCCGGACGCTACAGTAAGGGTCAATGAGAGCACATCAGACAGGTTAGGGAATGTGGATTTTAAGATCAGGCAACTCAAAGCAACCATTCAAATTCAGTAACAGATTCCTCAGGAAGTTGCTGCTGTTCTTGGCTATGAAAACATGACTCCTATCACCTGGTTTCCAGCCTGATGAGTGGGGGAGGTGGGCCTATTCTTCTTTCATGCCTCATAAATTTCATAGCTGTCTAACATAACAGGTAATTAACTACTAAACAGCCATTTTCTTCTCTTCTCCAGAGGGAAATTGTTCACCAGTCGTTTAGAAAACATTTCTTTTGCCATTTTCATAAGAGAAAAAAAAAAGGTTAGTAGTTTTTGGCAATCACTACTAATTCAGAGTCAAGTGGCCATTTTTACCAACTCTGCAAGCCTCCATTTAGTCCTTGTACTGAAATGATCAGTAACTCCTAAATGATGCCACTCTTGACAACAAATCCCCAGATGACCTATAAATCTTATACCTGTCTCCAGAGGACTAACAGCTACCGCAAACAGTTAAGAAAGAACTCACTGACAAAGAACATATATTTGCTGTAGGTTTTCTTGGTTTAAACTTTGGGGAACTAGACAGGACATGAAATCAGGCTCTGAAATCTAGTTAGCTGAAAACCAACTCCACGAAGATTGAGGTGATAATACTCAGAAAGAGAGAAGGAAATAAGTCTGATAAAAAGGCTACAAGTAAAACAGATCCAAAGAAGCATATCCTGAAAGCAATTCTCTAATAGTTCTCTAATAGTTCTTGTTTACCTTTTCTGTTAAAGCAATTCAACAAGTCTACAGGACACACAACTAGTACCTTAGGCCCCACTATACTGGAGGATAAAACTTTTCTCACATCAGAATAACATAGGAGTAGTGATGCTCTGACAAGATGACAACTGTATATTTGACTGGAGTTGGATAGAGACCAAGCCAGCTGGCCCAATATGGGATCACTGAATTCCCACGTACAAGTACCCAAATCAAATCATGTGCTCAGTATAGGGGCGCTTGAGTGGCTTAATCAGTTAAGCATCAGACTCTTGCTTTCGTTTCAGGTCGTGATCTCAAGGTTTTTGAGTTTGAGCCCTGCAATGGGCTCTGAGCTGATAGGGCAGAGTCTGCTTGGGATTCTCTCTTTCCCTCTCTCTCTGCCCCTCCCCTGCTTTCTCTCTCTCTCTCTCTCTGAAAACTAAACATTTTTTTTAATAATCATGTGCTCAGTATCAAAGATGGAGGGATTGCAGCTCAATGCTACAGAGTTCATATTTGCTCCAGGTGAAAAGAATAATATGCAGCTTAAGGGTCTTACAGCCATTTGTGGAAGATGACCTAGTTGAAGCCACACAGCATTGGTTTCCTGGTCCCATCCTACTCACAGTTAAGTTTCCACTGTGGCTTTCTGTGCCCTTTGGAATTCTATGCTAGAACCTCCATACACAAGAGAACCTAAGCAAGTGTATTTTCTCTAAAATTAACTGCATAGCTTTTCTGCCTTCTTTAAGACCTAAATGGGAATCACCCACTCATAACAGTTATTTTTGGTCTTAAATTTCCTATAGCAGGTTTTCACTCCAACTTAAACTAGTGAGAACCAAAAGAAAACTACTCTTAATTAAAGATACTATGTTGTAAGGTCCTTTAACCATTGAAGTCTACATTTGGGACTAATAACTCAGAATGCTAAAACTCCTCTTAAGGGATAGGACTATTTTAGAATTTATCTCCCAACGGGAGATAACTTAAGTGAGAACAACTGTTTTGAGGCATAGTTCAGAACATCCTTTGACATCAGTTAACATACCAAGGTAAGATAACTGTCAGGCAAACTGGTGCTATTAACAGTAACAATATGCCTTTATTGAATGATATTTGTCTTTGAGAACAAAACAGATTAAAACATTTTAAACTATCCAAATAAAAAATCATAACACTGTATGTTAACTATACCGGAATTAAATGTTTTTTTTTTTTTTTTTTTTTTTTTTTTAAATTTTTTTTTTTAACGTTTATTTATTTTTTTGGGACAGAGAGAGACAGAGCATGAACGGGGGAGGGGCAGAGAGAGAGGGAGACACAGAATTGGAAACAGGCTCCAGGCTCCGAGCCACCAGCCCAGAGCCCGACGCGGGGCTCGAACTCACGGACCGCGAGATCGTGACCTGGCTGAAGTCGGCCGCTCAACCGACTGCGCCACCCAGGCGCCCCTAAATGTTTTTTTTTTTTAATTTTATTTTTAAGCGATCTCTACATCCAACATGGAACTGAAACTCACAACCCCAAAAATGAGAGTCACATGATCTCCCAACTGAGCCAGTCAGGCACCCCTGGAATTAAAATTCTTCTTTTTTATCATAAAAAAATTGATTTTTGTATGGTGATTACATATTATAGTACTTCTTTCCTTTACTGCTATAATATAGGTTTTCTTTTTTTTTCAACGTTTATTTATTTTTGGGACAGAGAGAGACGGAGCATGAATGGGGGAGGGGCAGAGAGAGAGGGAGACACAGAATCGGAAACAGGCTCCAGGCTCTGAGCCATCAGCCCAGAGCCCGACGCGGGGCTCGAACTCACGGACCGCGAGATCGTGACCTGGCTGAAGTCGGACGCTTAACCGACTGCGCCACCCAGGCGCCCCAATATAATATAGGTTTTCTTTACCACAGGTCATTTATTTCAAAGTTATTTATCTTAAAAGAATATTTTCTCTCTTTTCCTTAAAGTTTAGTTATTTATTTTGAGAGAGAGAGAGAGGCAGAAAGAGAGGGAGAGAATCCCAAGCAAGCTCTGAGCCATCAGTGCAGAGCCCAATGTGGGGTTCGAACCCAGAAACCATGAGATCATGGTCTGAGCTGAAATCAAAAGCTGGACATTTAACTGACTGAGCTATGCAGGTGCCTCAAGAAAATTCTTTTTTTGTACACTCCATGTGGACTAATGATACTACCATTCACCCAATTGCCAGAGCCC
This sequence comes from Puma concolor, assembly GCF_028749965.1. NCBI lineage: Eukaryota > Metazoa > Chordata > Mammalia > Carnivora > Felidae > Puma > Puma concolor. Next base: position 108,518,813 of record NC_141672.1, on the reverse strand, counting down.
AAAACCCAAGTTTATCTTAGATTTCTTTCTCTTATCTTTCATATCCAATCAAATCACCAAGTCCTATAGACTTTACCTCCTAAACATTTCAATCATCTGTTCCTTTCTGCCCAGCTCATCTGCCAGAGCAATAATAGAAATATGAACACAGTAGCCCAGGGAAGTAAGTGATTAATCTTGTCAGGGAGGAGGAAATGGACTGAGGTCTAGGAAGACACTACAGAGAGTGACATCTGAGTTGTTTAAAAGGATGAATATGAACTATCCTGGTGGAGAAGAGCATGGTGACCTGATAAAGGATGGCATACTGAGGAAGACAAATTCTTTCTTCAGGACTCACCTTTTTTAGAAGCTTCCTTAACCTTCTCCACCCCGCCCCCAGTCAAGCTGCGTTAGGAGTTAGGGCCTCTCACACATTCCTTTTCCATATGATAATTAGTATGGTTGGGTTTTCTTGTCTCAGTCTCTTCTAGTAGACTGAAAGATCCAGAAAGATGAAGTATCTGTTAAAACTCTGGATCCTTAGTCTTTTTTTTTTTTTTTTTTTAATGTTTACTTATCCTTGACAGAGAGAGTGAGACAGAGCGTGAGTGGGGGAGGGCCAGAGAGAGGAAGACACAGAATGGGAAGCAGGCTCCAGGCTCTGAGCTGTCAGCACAGAGCCCAACGCGGGGCTTGAGTCATGAACATGAGAACATGACCTGAGCCGAAGTTGGATGCTCAACCAACTGAGCCACCCAGGCGCCCCTGGATCCTTAGTCTTTAGCGCAGTTCCTGGCACATGACAGATGGTCAGTCAATACTTACTGAATGTATGATTGTATAACATTCCAAGCAATAAAATCTTAGATAATTTGCTACCTGGTTCATACAGTAGACTAGGTGAAAAATTAAGAAGCCTTGAACAGATTGCAAGAAGATACCAAGGCTACAGCAGATTCCTTCTAGATCAAGCAGACCACTTTCTCTCTAAGCCTCAGTTTACTTACAGGTAACATGAAGGTGTCACATTAAGTGATTGATTCTACTTACATAAAACCTCTTACATCTATTCCCCTCTTGTCTAATTTCACTGGCATTATCCTAGAACAGACCTTTGAAAATATCTCGACCCTGGAATGACAACTGCCATCTCATTAGTCTCCCCACCTTCAGGCTCTTCACTGCAATTAATCTTCCACCTTGCAGTCAGATCCATTTTCCTAAATGGAGGCCCTGATCACGTTCCAAACACCCCAGCTCCATTCCACAACTGACTACAGATCAAAGTCTTACCTCTGAAGCCTATCATTTAAAGCTATCTACCATCTGACCGCAACATACCTTTCCATTCTTGTTTGCTGCTTCTTCCTCTTCTTCTCCCATACTCGTCTCTCAACAAACTGGTTTGCTATTATTCTCTGGACAGGTCCCTAACTTCCCACCTCACACTACTCCTCCTCCTTGGAATATGCTTTTCTTATCAACTAAGTAGGAAGACCTGAACAGCAATCCCAATTCTACCATTTACTGACTGACATTATGCAAATTACTTTAACTCTCTGTCTTGAATTCTCTTCTCTTTAAGAGAGGGATAACGATACTTTGCTTGAAGCGGTTGTGAGGATAAGAAAATAACATACATAATAGGCCTTGTATATAATAGCTGATCAAAAAATGATAGATTTTATTATTATTACCTTTCAAGGCTAATTCAAAAGCCATATTCTTTTTTTTTTTTTTAAGTTTATTTATTTATGTTAAGAAAGTGTGATAGAGTATGAGGAAGGGGCAGAAAGAGAGGGAGAGAGAATTCCAAGCAGGCTCTGAGCTGACAAAGAAGGCTTAAACTCAGATCATGACGGAGTTAATCATCATTAACAGAGATCATGACCTGACCCAAAATCTAGAGTCAGATACTTAACTGATTGAGCCACCCAGGCAGCCCAAAAAGCCATATTCTTTATTTATTTTTTTTTTCAACGTTTATTTATTTTTGGGACAGAGAGAGACAGAGCATGAACGGGGGAGGGGCAGAGAGAGAGGGAGACACAGAATCGGAAACAGGCTCCAGGCTCTGAGCCATCAGCCCAGAGCCTGATGCGGGGCTCGAACTCACGGACCGCGAGATCGTGACCTGGCTGAAGTCGGACGCTTAACCGACTGCGCCACCCAGGCGCCCCCCAAAAAGCCATATTCTTAATAAAGTCTTTTGGGGTCCCTTCTAGCTAGAAGCAACCTTTCTGTCCTTTAAATTCCTCAGAGACACTCTACTTTTCAAGACAGTTATCCTTGCTTTTTATTTTGTTTTTCTTTGTTTACATACATTTTACCTATCTAGTAGTCTTTTAAACACCCTGAGGACAGACCCCATGGCTAATTCATCTTTTTGTTTCTTGTAGTGTCTAAAACAATGTCTGATTTATGGTAGGCACTCAAATATTTACTGATAAATACTTAAGAAAACCTTAAGAGTTACAGGTTTGTTTTCAGATGAAAAGGTAAAAACATTAAAGAATTTACATAAATGTATAGACAAGTGTTAACGTTCCCCTCCTCTTTTCGGGATAAGTACAAAGGAAAGCAAAATGCTTTCTGGAATATAAAAAAATATACATGGTTGTGCTCAACTCAGCAAGTAGGCATTTGACACCCAGATTACAAAACAACTTTAAAGATAGTCTGCTCTGACCTAGAAATTCCAGTAAATATTCTAGTCTTCACGAGAATTCTGAAATTTGTTCCCTGTTTCACTCAAGTAAGCTGTACTTTTAAAGAACAGCCTAGGGTTAGGCTAGTTGTGGCAGACACACAGTTCCCCTCTTTGTTGGGTCTCTGACACAGCCCTCATGATCCCTTAGAAATCCACATTTTAGGTCTATAAATATGCAGGTTTTCTCAGTATGACAGAGGACATTTTCACATATTTTAAAAGAAAGTAGGGGCACCTGGGTGGCTCACTCGGTTGGGTGTCCAACTTCGGCTCAGGTCATGATCTTGCCGTTTGTGAGTTTGAGCCCCGCATCGAGCTCTGTGCTGGCAGCTCGGAGCCTGGAGCCTGCTTTGGATTCTTTGTCTCCCCTTCTCTGTGCCCCTCCCATGCTCGAGCTCTGTGTCTGTCTCTCAATAATGAATAAACATACATACATACATACATACATACATACATACATAGAAAGAAAGAAAGAAAGAAAGAAAGAAAGAAAGAAAGAAAGAAAGAAACTTTGTGGGGGTGCCTGGCTGGCTCAGCCAGTAAAGAATGTGACTTTTGATCTTGGGGTTGTGAGTTCAAGCCCCATGCTGGGCACAGAACTTACTTTAAAAAAAAAAGAAAAAGAAAAAGAAAATTTGGGGATACTGCATTTTTCAAGGCTGTTATCTGGGTTGAATACTAACTATTACTTCCTTCATTCTCTAATTTCTCACCTCTCAGACCTACAGACAATCCATTGATTGATGATAGAAGCTGATGATTTCCACACATGATTTTTGCAAACCTTCCTGATGATCTGTATTGCTTGGATACCCTTATAGGAGAAGGACAAAATAATACTCTCTACCCCAATGAAGACTTCAATTCTATTGCTAATGTCAGTTATATAGGCACCCAGCAGAACTGCTTCAGCATAACTCTTTAAAGATAGGGTCTTGGCTATTATAAAAGCCATAAGATCAAACAGACTGAAGGGTCAGTAAACTGGCAGGAGAGGAATGGATTTAGTCAGAAGAAATGGAATAATCAATGACCTTGGAGATTTCAGACAAATCAGATTTTCTATTGAAGGCAGAGATATAAATAGCCCAAACACAACATAGACAAGTAGAAACAAAAGCCACCAACTCAACTTTCTGTTTGAAAACTTGTTAGGTCTAGAGAACTGTTCAAACCACAGCTGCTAATGGTTATGGATTTGGCAATCAAAATGTCTTTGTTAAAAAAAAAAAAAAGTTTTAACTGCCTTACTATTGAGGTTACAAACCACAGCCTTGATGCATTGTTGCAGTCAACATCCTCCCTGCTGTTTTTGAGAGCTTACATCTGCTGCTGGCAGATAAAGTGCTGGCAAACTGCATGGGCTCCTTCCAGGGGAATACAGGAGAAGCTGTAACTAGATGGCTCTCATCTACCTTTCTCTCCTGAGTTGAGCCCACAGCCTTTGCTGCATCATTCTTGTCTTGTCTAGGTTGATTCCCTGCCATTACTCAGAGAGCTGAGGGTCTAGTGGGATTTTCTTCTGGCACAAATTGGCCATGCCAGCCATACTACTCTTAGAAGATAAAAGGAAGATGAGTTCTTAGCTTAGGGCAAAGCATTTTAAGCACATATTTTAAAAAATCACTTAGAGTATAGTGTACCTGATTTTAAACAACCTCTAATAAAACTTTTTTAAAGAGACTAAATGATCACATTATGCCAAAAATAGTGAGGGCTTAGTATATTTTAACTTATCAAAGAAAGGCCAAGAATGTGAGGTCAGGAAGTAAGTTACTGAGTTTCTTTGGGGAAGGAAAAAGGAACAAGATGGAGAAGTAAAATGTGGTCCAAGTCACACATGAGATTAGTTTCAGTTGAAATAAAAACTACTAGATCTACATTGGTTTTCAAAGAAAATGTCATTCAGCTGGGTAATGAAAAATGAGTGTAAAGGTGCAGAAAGAAGACATAGGTCAAGAAATTGTTTCCTGTATGATTCTCCCTCAGTGAGATGACCTATGACAATAAAAGAAAACCAAACATACTTAGGCTAGCACTTTCTTAGCTGTATATACAAGATACCAGTTCTGCAGTATGAAAGTAGGTAGTGTGTATGAGGTAGGGGGAGGGGATTTATGGTCGAAAAGTTTAACACTGTATGTTGTATCCATTAGACGTAACAGACAGTTGTATCAGAGAGTCATAATGCACACTAGCGTATTAAGGTCTCTGAGAAGGTCTACAGTAAACAAACACATTTGTCTGATACAAATACATTTTCCAAATGTATGTGTCCATTCAGAACTACCTCCCCCTGTTTTTATTTCCCCAGAGAACACCTATACATGGAAGAGTTTGGGAAATGCTAGTCTAGGGCTATTATTCCTAAACTTTCAACTCATTCTTACAGTAATGAGAGTAAGGTTTGTAAAACAGACTAGGCAATCACATTACTAACATCACAGAACCACAGCTCAAACAAAGACAGGTAGATTACCAAAGACGCTTGAGACATTTTCCGAAAGGCAGCCAAATACCAAAGCTACAACTTTTAAAAGATCTTTATCTAATAAATAATCCCCAAATAAGACTAATATCAATTCTGCATACATTCATGAGCTACCCCCAAAGAAAAGAAACAGTGGGGAAAAGCCCCAAAAAAGCTGACCATAGGGAAAATGAGTAAGGGATTCCTATTTGATGAAGCCTACTGGCTTCTGGCATTTGGAGATATTCTAATGACATATACCAGAGAAATTCATAAGGAGAGTTGCCAGGACCTCCAGCTGGGAACATATGGAAGGATTCCTACATTTCTATGTGCTGCCCTCAGCATCCTCAGGATAAAAGACAGAATCTAAGCTCAAGGAGGAGTATCATGCTGACCTGAAAGAGAAGTATCCATGAGAAACCAAAAAAGATTTCTAACTCCCATAAGCTTGCTGTACTCCTAGGATTACTGTTTCCTACCCTTCTCTACACATTTTGTGGAAGGAAGAAGACTGGCTGTCTAGTGATTGAAATCATTTGACCTTGTATCAGATGGTGGTTTGCTTGATGGACAAATAAAAAAATAAAGGAAGGCCCTTTGCCAAACCCCACCACCCACATACCAGATGCTCCAGATTCCCCTTTTTAAATTTTTTTTAACTTTTAAAAATAGGTTTATTTATTTTAAGAGAAAGAGAGAGAGAGCAAGCATGTGTGCACACGTGCAAGCAAGGGAGCAGCAGAGAGAGAATCCCAACGTGGGGCCTGAACCCATGAACCAGGAAATCATGACCTGAGCTCAAACCAAGAAGAGCTGGACGCTCAACCAACTGAGCCACCAGGTAGCCTGATTTCCCTTTAAGAATGCAGATATCCTATGAAGAAAATATACTGATAATATATTAATTCATCCTAAGCTATTAATGCCTGTGACAGTCTTTAAAACTATAAGGCCTACACCAATGTAAGCAATTTTTATAACTGTTACTTCTAGACTGAAAAAAAAAGGGGAGAGAAAGAGAGGAAAGAAGATACTGGGGAAATGGGCAAAAGGCCCATGGAAGCACAGGTACAACGGTGTGGAAAAAAGGGTCTCCACATGTCCATGGTTTTGCCTAGGTCTGAATTAGGTAGTAAGGTTCAGAACAAAAGGCTAGGGGTCAAATCCATGCCAAAATGCATGCATTGTACTCCTATACATAAAGTAATCAGAGAAGAGCTAAGGAGGCAATCCACAAGAAAATGAAAGAAAACTAGAGGGATAATTACTGGCTAAAATCTGTGAGGAAAGGGTAGAGAGGGTAAGATAGATAGGATCAGGTTGGTTTTTTAAGTTATTTATTTATTTACTTATTTAGAAAGAGAGAGAGAGAGAGAGAGCGTGTGCGCTTGCATGAGCTCACAAGCAGGAGAGGGGCAGAGACAGGAAAGAAATCCCAAGCAGGATCCACACTGCCAGCGCAGAACCCTGTCAGAGCAGAGCCTGATGCGGGGCTCAAGCCCACAAACTGCGAGATCATGACCTAAGCCAAAATCAAGAGTCAGACGCTCAACTGAGTGAACCACCCAGGCTCCCTAATAGGAGTTTTTACAACAGTAATAATGTTATCAAAAGGCAAATAGATCTGGAAAAGAGTTTACTGAGAAAAATTAAGCTGAAAAACATTTTCCTAAGTACAGTGGTTGCCTAAGGCAATTGTTGAAAGTACAGGAAAACCATACTGTTAGGTAAGACTCTACAGGCTTCAAGGATAGACTTTGTCATTTTGGATTCTGCTAGTCTGAGTCTAAACATACAGCTCTAAAATTTCAGGCATTCTCCAATGAAGCTAAAGTCTTTAGGCTCCCTCTGCTGTTCAAAAATGAAATCTAGTTATGTCAGTCCAACCTTCAATGATCAAAAGAAATAAAAATACATACCTACACATGTGTGCACATACTCCCTCACATATACACTCCCCAAATATGGCACAGTCCAGGCAATCAGAAATCAGAATTCAAACTTACTTGCCTATCATGAATTCTCTGGCTTGAACCAAATCTTCCACAATAGTAACAAATCCTATCATCCTCACCACCTAATTGAAATAATTCAAAGGATAATGGAGGGTATCTTTACCAAAAGCAGCAAAGTTTTATGAAAGGTGAGGACCCTTTATTTGTTAGCTTGACTGGGGAAATAGCTTTTTATGCAGAAATGTACATGTATTAGAAACCAGAACAATCACTAGTTTTTCTGTTTCTGCACTGGTCTTGTATCTGTCCAGTATTTCCCTATGAAAAGATTATCCTCACATGTCTAAATTCAGTTGCTATCACCTTACTATGATAGCATGATATTCTGTATTGAAGGATTTACAAGTCAACTATGGTGGCAAACTAAGCATGTGTCCAAGAGAAGTATACTTTACCCACCTGTTCCTTAAACTGCTTCTGGGACAAGCAGTCAATGAGGTCCACACAGCCCAGAAGACAACCTGATGGATAGTCGTTGGGAAATTCCACATCTGAATCAAGAATAAGAGAAGCATCAGCTATATCTCCTTTTTGTTCCCCTGAAACTCACAAATCTGTTTCCAATTCTGAACAAATCACTATCTCTATTACCTACTGTAGACACAGAAAAACAATGAGGTTTTTATTTAGCACAAGTGTTTGCATTTTAGCAACAAATTTAGTGAGTGTCTGGCATAGTCTACTATCTACATTCTAAGCTATAAAAAAAATTACCCTTACACCATCAAAGTTCAAGGACCCTACAACTTCACTCCAAAAAAAGTTCAAGGACCCTACAACTTCACTCCAAAAAAATCATTCCACCTATACTCAATTGGATTAACCTGGAGTTTGGTGGCGATGGGTTTTGGAAACAAGCTATAGCTGTGAAGAGAAAAACCAAAAAGTGTAGTAAAACATTTAAGAATGACAGAACACAGGGGGAGAGAGAGAGAGAGGAAAAAAAAAAAAAAGAATGACAGAACATAAATTTAAAACAAGCTAGTTATATCAGTCAAAACATTGTGCTTTTGGGGCGCCTGGGTGGCGCAGTCGGTTAAGCATCCGACTTCAGCCAGGTCACGATCTCGCGGTCCGTGAGTTCGAGCCCCGCGTCAGGCTCTGGGCTGATGGCTCAGAGCCTGGAGCCTGTTTCAGATTCTGTGTCTCCCTCTCTCTCTGCCCCTCCCCCATTCATGCTCTGTCTCTCTCTGTCCCCAAAAAAATAAATAAAATAAAAGTTGAAAAAAAAAAATTAAAAAAAAAAAAAAAAAAAACATTGTGCTTTTAAGGAAACAAGCACCTTTGATTCCTCAAGTTTTGGTTTCCTTAAAACTTTTAAAGGTAGTTCTATAATCATCCTCTCATTCTACCTTCAAAACAAGTGTATGAGTTAGATAAGAGGAAGGAAAACAAGGGGCGCCTGGGTGGCGCAGTCGGTTAAGCGTCGGACTTCAGCCAGGTCACGATCTCGTGGTCCGTGAGTTCGAGCCCCGCGTCAGGCTCGCGTCAGGCTCTGGGCTGACGGCTCAGAGCCTGGAGCCTGTTTCTGATTCTGTGTCTCTCTCTCTCTCTCTGCCCCTCCCCCGTTCATGCTCTGTCTCTCTCTGTCCCAAAAATAAATAAACGTTGAAAAAAAAAAATTAAAAAAAAAAAAAAAAGAGGAAGGAAAACAAGACCTCTAAGAGTCAGAAACAGTTTTTTTGGATCCAAATATGATGTGCTTGGGGGTAATTCCCAAAATATAATGGTTAAGTCAACCAACTCTGACCTGTCCAAATCCCATAGCAGATATTTGGGTCAGTCCCCTCAAAAAATTCTTATTGTGGTTGTTCTTCCCAATCTAAAGATCCCAGAGTTTATAAAAGTCATTATACTCTCACAGTTAAAATTTTTTTAAAAAAGAAAATTTTCTTATATTAAGTTAAAACAGGTTGGTTGATTTCTGGTCTTGGGAACTGATAAGCATATTTTTTAATGTTTATTTATTTATTTTGAAAGAGAGGAGACAGCAGGTGTGAGCAAGGGAGGGCAGAGAGAAAGGGAGAGACAGAAAGAATGCCAAGCAGGCTAGTCGCTGCCAGAGCAGAGCCCGACGTGGGGGCTGAACCCACGAACGGTGAGATCATGACCTGAGCTGAAATCAAGAGTCAGATGCTTAACTGACTGAGCCAGTCATACGCCCTGGGAACTGATATTTTTATTTGCACTGTTTGATGAATGAATGCTTTGAACATCTGCCCAGGTTTGCCACTAAACAAACAAACGTACACAAAGATTAAAGTCCCTCTCATCTACTTCCCTCTCCCCCACCACCAAAAAAAAAAAAAAGTCAGAGGAGGCAGGGGGTGAAAGAAGATGAACTTCTTTCCTTTCCATCAAGTAATACTGAATGGAGAATATATATGTCTGTCACCTTTCCCACGAAGAAGACGATATGTAGTCTGGAGTTCTGAGACTTCTTGAGGGGAGGGTCTTTTGGCTGTGGCTGCTATCCAAAGACGTCCTCTGTGAGGAGTGTACCAACTTCTGCCCTCCACCCTTAAAAAAATTACAAATTTAGTAGAAAGGATCTAAATTCTAGTGTCCCACAGGATCTCATCTAATATAGCAAATCACCCAGCTAAACCAAGAGATCTATAGAAGATATCTCACAAAGAGGGGTATTTTGTGTGAAAAACATAATTATAACACAATACCCTTAAATGGAGTATGAACCCTGTTCTCTAGCTTTTCCTATTATCAGAATAAAGACAATGATCTCTTTCAGGTCCTATTTTTAACTCCTTCTCTGTAAGTCAGACTTGTATCTTTCACTAGCCTTGCGACTTCCACCATTTAAATCTTACACTTTTAAGGCATCCAAACTGTTCCACACAAAGGAAATCCTTGATGTTCTTTGAGTCACGGGCTAACTTTTTCTTGGAAGATTTGTTAATCGTTTTCTAACCTAACAGGAAAATCTTCACCAACACACAAATCTCTAAGAATAGTACTTTTATAGTTGTCACTTTATAGAATTTAAATAAATAAAAATGTTTATCATCTTCACTCTTTAAATTGCAACCATATTCATTTATATTTTCTAAGTATTTTATAAAGGATTATGTTCTTTGTAAATAATTAAACAACTTGACTAGTTTGAAAGAATCTTTAGGTGGAATAACAATGCATCCAAGAGAACTTAATTACTCTCCAAGGATTACAAAAAGATATTCCTGGGGGATGGGAGGTTGGGCAAAATGAGTGAAGGAGAAAGGGAGATACAGGACTCCAGTTATAGAATGAGTTAAGTCACGGTAATAAAAAGCACAGCATAACGAATAAAATGATATTATAATAGCAATGTAATGGGACAGATGGTAGCTATACTTATGGTGAACACAGCATAATGTATATAAACTTGTCAAATCACTAAGCTGTCTACCTGCAACTAATGTAACATTGTGTGTCCACTATACTCAAAAAATAAATAAGTGAAAAGAAGAAAAAAAAGGATGTTTCTCTTTTAGTTCCAATCAAATAAAATACCTTGATAATATACTCCTATTACACTATTCTTACAATGGGAAGTAGGGAATTTCTCATATCCTTCATTTTCCAATATAGATGAACTGAAATAGTGCCAGGCACATACATAGCAGGTGATCAAAAAATGAAGAACTAATCAGTATCGTTCTTCCCTCCACACCAAATAATCTGAAGGGTTATTGGGAAAATGGTCTCACAAATGTGGCAGAATCATTCATTTTATTTGTGGGATTAGTGATTGTGAGCTGGATGTTTCTCATCTGTTCTTTTCAGTAACAAAATCTGAAGAATATAGATCCAAAATAGGAGAGAAATGTAAACATTCTGATTCTCTCAGCAGAAAGCGAGCTGTTTAGTTTTCTGCTTTGGAAGAGGGAAAAGACACCCAAATTGTAGAAAACTGAGTAAGAACAGATACCTGAAGGTCTAGTTGCCCTGGAGCAGAAGCAGATTCACATGCATTTGTTCTAATGGCATTACACACATGAACTAAAAAGCAATTACAAACCAAAGCAAGAAGACCTAACCTTCAAGAAGGGAGAAAAATGACAATGCACCGTGATGAAAGAAGGAAATCACAGCTAATAATGAATACACCAAAGTAGAAATGATTGATACTAAATGCCAATAAAAAATTTTCTTTCAGAAGACAAATGACTGAAACTTACACAGTAAGACTGGAAAAAACCACTAAAAACTTGAACTCAAGTTCCATCTCTGCCACTAACTAGCTTTTAATTCAGAGAAAGCTACTTTATCTATAAAGTGTCCTTACGTAAGTGTCCTCATTTGTGCAAGACTGTAATAATACTGGCCTTATCTATTTTATAGAGCTACTGCTGCTTTTAGAACTGTAAAAATTTATTTAAGTATATTACTACTGTTATGAGTTAGGACACTGTCAGGCATAGTAAATTCTAATAGATAAAATAAAAAGGAACAAAAAGATATCTGCACCCTCAAATTCACTGCAATATTATTCATAATAGCCAAGATATGGAAACAACCAAATGCCCACTGATGGATGAATGGATCAAGAAAATGTGGTATATATACATAATGGAATATTATTCAGCCATAAAAATAAAGGAAATCCTGCCATTGTATTTACAACAGACCTTGATGGCATTGTGCCAAATCAGACAAAAAAGACAAATACTGTATGATCTCACTTATATGCAGAATCTGAAAAAAAACAAACTCATAGATAGAGAGAAAAAAGTGGTGGTTGCCAGAGGTAAATGGGTAAAAATACTCAAAACTTTGAGGTATTAGATAAGTCCTGGGGAAGTAATGTACAGCATGGTGACTATAGTTAACAATACTGTGCTGTATATTTAAAAGCTGCTAAGAGAATAGATCTTAAAAGTTCTCACAACAAGAAACAAAAAATTTGTGACTATGTGAGGTGAAGGATATTAACTAAACTTACTGAGGCAGCCATTTAAAAATATATACATATATCAAATCATTATGTTGTATAACTTAAACTAATACAATGTTATTTGTTAATTAAAGTGTAATAAAACTGGAAAAAAAGGGAGAAAGCGAGTATGTTGTAATGATAAGTGAAAGAAATAAAATACTAAATATATTTTATTACCTTACTATATAACAGCACAGGAAAATAAATATAAATAAGCCCTCTAAAATTCTAAAAGTAGGTGTTTCTAAGTGGTGGGATTATAGGCGATCTTTCTCTTTCTAGCTACTTCACCGTATTTTCCAATTTTCTATTTATATCTATAAAAGCAAACTATTTTTTTATTTTTTTTAAAGATTTTATTTTTAAGTAACTTTATACCCAACGTGGGGCTCTAACTTACAACCCCAAGATCAAGAGTCACATGCTCTACCAACTGAGCCAGCCAGATGCACTGAAAAAAATATTTTTTAAAATTGAATTGAGAAGCGGGGCACCTGGGTGGCTTAGTTGGTTGAACGTCCAACTTTAGCTCAGGTCATGATCTCATGGTTCCTGAGTTCAAGCCCCACATCCAGCTTGCTGTTGTCAGTGCGGAGCCTGCTTCAGATCCTCTGTCCTTCTCTCTGCCCCTCCCCCGCTTGAGCTCTCTCAAAAATAAATAAAAAACTTAAAATAAAATAGGGGCACCTGGGTGGCTCAGTCAGTTAAGTGTCTGACTTCAGCTCAGGTTATGATCTCACAGTTTGTGGGATAGGGTCTTACACTAAAGCTCAGAGGCTGGAGCCTGCTTCAGATTCTGTGTGTCCCTCTCTCTCTCTCTCTCTCTGTCCCTCCTTGGTTCACACTCTGTCTTTCTCAAAAATAAACAAACCTTAAAAAAAAATTTTAATAAAAAAATTAAAAAATAAAATAAAATTGAATTGAGAAGAAACATGAAACCATAGAACATTAAGTTCTAACCATCATGAATAGGTACAACCACTCAACCTTGTAATAAAGCAACTTAACTCTTAAATCCCCCATTTTTCTAGACAAGTAGTTTTTCATATGATTAGTCAGATTAGTACATAGATATATGAAAGAAAAAAACACAGTTGGGCTGTTGTCTTAAAAAAATTAATAAATAGCCATAAAAACTGCATTTCAAATAAGATCAAACCATTAATGTTGCTGAATACTATATTCCAAAGGCAAAGCCAAGAGAAGTTTTGTCAAGAGACTTCCTTCTGAAGATGGAAAAACTGGTATTTTATTCTTTTTTTAGACTAGGATCCTTAGCCTTTCTAACCTCAGGGTTTTTTTAAGCTATTCAGTAAAAACACTACTACCAAATCAGTAACATGAATATACTGCTTAAACTTCTATGTGCTGAAGAGTATTATAAATCATCACTATATTGGGGAAAATGAATTCTAATCCATAATTCTAAATCAAGTTTATGTCACTGTAAAATCTTCCACTGGCAAGATTCATTTCCGTCCTTACCTTTTGATCCCTCTGACAAGCAGAGAAGCCCAGGGCTGATGCATAGAGAGGCACCAGCCACCATCAAAGCCTTCCTGAAATTCTTGGTCCTGGATTCGCAACTGGTGCCGATAGGAGTTCAATTCTAGTTCCGATCCTCCTGAATGGAAAGCCTTCTTCTGTGAGGCTGCACCTGTCTGGTCTATCCACTACACAAAAAAGAAACCAAACATACAGTTCTGTCTGACAAGGGAAGAACCTGGGGTAGGTATACAAAATGAGATGACTGCTAACAATGAGGAAATCATACTGGGCACATTTTCTTAAAGTTTATCCCACCTTTGTTTGAAACAAGGACATAAAAGGTGTAGGTATAAATTCAGAAGGAGTTGTAGATATGATAACAAGGTCCTATCTTAAAAGATAATTAGAATGCTGAAATCTCCATATGTAGATTCCTAATTCCAGCAAAAATACAACAAGCAGACCAGGTATAAGGTCTGTAATTACTTCTACTGTAAACTTATTAATGATCCATAATCCATTCTGGACAATTTCCCAACATAATTGCATTAAATGAAGGTTCCAAATTTTGGTCCACACACCTTTCATGTGCTTAAAGGCAGAGTCACATGTTGGGACCGTGAAAAAGCCAATCAGATGCTATCAGGGGCAGTAGTTATGATTGCTGGATGCAAGATATACTCTCTTACCCTGAAAGGAACAACCTGTCTTTTACAGAAAGGATGGAGAATTACTGAAACAAGCCCCCCATTACATGAAAAGAAGAGAAAATTATAGGACAGTGGTAATATAGAAAACTGATGTGTCCTGGCAGTTCTGTCACAGAATGACAAAGATTCGTGTTTGTTCCAGAACAAGAAGACTGAAAGTCTTCAAAATTTAAAAAAAAAAAAAAAGGTCTTTATTAAGATGAAGTTTTTGGTTAGTTGTCTTAATTTTTTGACTTGTTTGATAATTTATAGGGGGAAAAACTAGAATGGTAGTTTAGAGACTCTAAGCAATCATTTAACCTCTAAAGGTTTCAGTTTTCTCAATTATAAAATGATGGGGTTGGACTAAATTGATCTTTAACAATCTTAATGTAATATAATTTTATGACTCTAATCAACTGCTTCGTATCTTAAAAAAACACATTTATTCAGTACTTGATCATGTGAAAAGCACATCAAGTATAAAAAGGGTACAGTTCTTTCTTTCAAGGCACTTATGATCCTAGTAGAAGAAAAACACATAAATAGCTAACCAAAATATAAAGCAGAATTAAGTAAATACTACCTGGGGATAGAAGCCCTTAACTGGGAATATAGAGGAAGGACTCATCCATTACAGGGGAAATAAGTGATTTCATAAACATGTTGGTACTTGAACAATTCTGAGGTCCACATTCACTGTTTTATCTCTACTACAGTTACAGTTTATATTACCTGTTTCTCTATTCCCACATCCACTTTCTCAAATTAACCTCTTATCTTTCACTAATATTATTACAGAGCCGGCTAACTGGTCTCATCTACATTTTTAGCCTTTAAGTAACTCTCTACTGTCCTACTAGTGTTACTACACTAACCTGGGCCCTCATCAGCTCCCCACTACACTACTGCAATAACCTTCTTAGCAAATTCCCTGCTTTAGTCTTACTCCTCCCTCGAATCTCTATACAGGCATGGAAGTCATGCCAATCTTCTACTAAAATTCTTTAAGGACTTCTCTTTGCCTACTTTGAAATAAAACCAAACTCCTTAGCATGAGACATAAGGCCTTTCATGGTAAGATGCTGCCTACTGTACTGGGTTGAGTAGTATCCCCCCCTAAAATTTACATCTACCCAGAACCCGTGAAAGTGACCTTATGTGGAAATAGTTTTGCAGATGTAATCAAATTAAGATTAGGTCATACTGGGTTAGGGTGGACCCCAAATCCAATGACTGCTGTCCTTATGAAAAAAAAAGAACACATAGACAAAAACAGGGAAGAAGACCATGTGAAGACAAAGGCAGACATTTCAATGAACCCGCTATAAACCAAGGGATGCCTGGGGCCAGGAGAAGCTCAAATAGGCAAGGAAGCATTCTCCTATAGAGCCTTTGCGGGGAATGTCTGGGCCTGCCAACGTCTTGATTTTGGTGTTAAGGAACTGTGAGAGAATAAATTCCTGTTGTCTTAAGCCAACTAGTTGTGAGACTTTGTTATGGTTGCCCTAGGAAACTAATACACCCACTAGTCCATCTCAACTTTTTTTTTCATCTTAGCTTCTAACAATACTTAATTACCTCTGGTTCTACCAAACCTACAATACTCCTAAACTGCTGAACCTTTGTACATGAATTTCCTGGAATTTCCTCCCTAGATTTGTCTCATTGGAAATTGTTATTCATCCTGTAAGTCTTCTCTCAAACACTATTTCTTTTGTGACTCCTAGAGTGTTTATGAACACTTTCCTAAAGTCCTACTCTATGCACAACATGTGTCTATCATTGCACTTTTTTTTTAATTGAAGTAGAATTAACATATAGTATTATATGAAACTATCTTAAGGAATTCAAATTATTTGTATTCAAACATGTTTCCCCACTAAGTCTTTAAGGATAGGAGCTGGGCCTTTACCTTTTAATTTTCTAGCACCTGGCAAAGAAGCTGGCATGTGTAAAGTGCTGAACAAGTACCTACAGTTAGGCTGTTTAAAGCACTGCTCTGACTGCATCTCTTTGCGAAAAGAACTTTCTATGGCACACATTTATATACAAAATAAAAATATGAAAAATTGCTAAACATTTAAACATTTTAGTGATTTGGTTCTACCTACCTAACCTTAGTCTGTTTCTCAGGATAATCCCTTTGATAACCACTATCTACGCAGCCTACATTCATTTTTCCATAAATATACAGGCCATGCTTTCATGTACCCATGCTTTATTCCTACAGTTCAGTCTGCTTGGAATGTTTTTTTCCCCACCATCCCCAAACACCCATTTTCTTGGATATTTCCTTTTAATGAATGTAGCTTCCCTATTAAAGCTTCTTTTATTCTCAACTGGAAGTGGTACTTCCCTTCTCTGGGTTTCCACCATACTTTATTTATATCTCTATTTATATTAGAACTGCTTATGTGATTTTTTTCTTCCTACTAGTCTATGAGTTCTTTGAGGATAGAAGCAACATACAGTTTGTCACTTACTATTATGAATGCACATAATAGATGCTCAATGATATGATGGAAAAATGAATGACAACAATGAACGTATTAATTTAAAACACCACTCTATGGGACTACCCATATTCTATAAAAGGTAGAGAAAACATCAACAAAAGAACCATGGGATTATTGTCTCAATCTCTTATTTAACAAAACCCTCTCTTGGGAAATACTCAGAAGATAATGCAGGCCAACTTGTAAGAAGTATTGCAAAATAATGGAAAAAACTGGGGACAGAAAATAAGGTCGGTGGGTGTGTGAAAGAGCACACTGATATCTAAAGCCTATGAAAGAGGCACACTTGAAAGGAGAAATATCGGGGCCCAAACTCCTCTCATTACCAGTTACAGCAAAGGTCCACTAACCTGGGGAGGGGACTGGTACAGGTTGGGATTCACCAGAACTCCCAAAGGCTCGTCAGAAGATCTATCCAATTTGGTGAGTGGTTGGTTCAAGGTTCCATTGGCAATTGCCTGTATTGTCTCATCTAGTCTGTGATGACAAACCAAAGGATGAAATAATTGGTAATGTTCTATGCTCAGAATATCCTTACTTACCACAACATAAAATCCTTCAACAATGAGAAAATCTGAAATTCAAAGAGGGGTCCATGGATGAACTTTCCTACTCCCCACCACCAACTTCCTTCTCTTCACTCCAAGAACCCTAAGGAATACGAATTAGTAAAAGTTCCAGAACACTAAGAAAATAGGTAGGGCACACTACAATCATTCATCTGTTTAACAGGATTACTAAAAATGCCAAGATTAGAACAGCTGCCTAGAAATAGTCTGACCTACAGCAGATTATTTATCCTATAGCAGCCTATTTACTCAACACATTCCATTACTCCTCTGCACACTCAGGAGGCCCTCTCCACTCCTCCAGGCTGACCTAGATTCTATCCTTGTTTCAAGGTCCAGAAGTTGTAGTAAGGTCCTCTACTGGCCCAGCACAAAAGTGCTTACTCCTTTCTCTGAAGTCCTATAGCACCTACTATTTAAATAGTCATCGGGGTGCCTGGGTGGCTCAGTCAGTTAAGGGTCCAACTTCAGGTTGAGATCAGGTCATGATCTCACAGTTTGTGGGTTTGATACCCACATTGGGCTCTGTGCTGACAGCTCAGAGCCTGGAGCCTGCTTTGGATTCTTTGTCTCCCTCTCTGTCCCTCCCCACTCATGCTCTGTCTCTCTCTCTCTCAAAGATGAATACATATTGAAAAATATTTTAAAAATCAAACAGCACATACATCCCATGTTATCCTGTGCCCATGGTTTGCTAATTATTTTGGCTCTAAATTTACAAAACAATGTGATGATTTCCATTTAAAGACTGTAGAACTAATCCTAGGGTAGTAGGAGATCACAGATCTTAGAGGAACTGTATCTTATTCTATCCAGTACCTCTACATTACCTACTGCTATACTCCATGTCCCTGCCAGATGCTTGACAAATGTTTGTGGATAATGATAATTCTGAGACACAACATAATGAAAGGATTTTACCAGTAGAAAAGACCAAAGATATTTGTTAGGAACCTTTTATACGCAAGGCGACTTAAATAAGGTATGGAAAACATGGTTCTTGCCTTCAAGAAGCTTTGAATCTAAATGGCAGGTTTAAGATAGCTATGAAGATGATGAACAAAACATGGAAGGATGTAGTGCTACTATGAGAGAGTTATTACAATGATTATTATTATAATCCCATGTGTTGTACCAAGTAGGTAGACATTTCAAAGGCAAAGATTGTGGGAGAGATTTCTAAACCAAGGAAAAAGCAGAAACACAACAGGCATAAAGCTAAAAAAGAAAAAGAGAGAGAAAGAAAGAAGAAAAAAACCAAAAATCTTGAGGGAAGAGGGGAGTCTAAATAAAATAGGGTGGGGACAGTGGGATCTGAAGAAGGAAATAATTTTGAAATATAATAAATGGTAAATGTACCTACAACTCTAGAACCTATACAAGAAGCAATACAAATAGCTAATCAGTACATTTTTAGAATGTTCAGACTTACCAGCATACAACCAAAACAAAGAAATATAAATAAAAATTTTCACAAAATAAATACAATTTTTTGTATGTGAGAAGAGCAAATGTTTTTTTTTAAATGTTGAGAAGGGGATGAAGAAACTAGTATCTTACTACCTGGTTATAGCTGGTAAGTCAAAAAGTATGCATAATTTAAGATACAATTTGAGATACTGTCCAATTTAACTTCTAAAGGGCTGTATGTACTTTTTATTGAACATAAAAATAACTTATTATAAAGGTAATTTATAACTGGAAAATACAAATTAATGGGAAAAAAAAGAAAAATTCCTAAACCCATCACCAAAAAATAATTTTACTTTTTTTCTTTATGTTTACATATCACATACGTAATAGGTAAGAACAAATAATTATTTTGAAGCTAGTGGTAGAATTTCTTTTATGGAGAGAACAACCTTTGTTTAGGAAAATTCTACAATGGATTTGGCAGATCCGAAAGAGAAGGCCAAAACTGAACCTTGTGGAAAGCATTACTATGTTTACCAATATCCAATTGTGGGGGGGGGGAGGGGGGAGAGAAAGAGAGAGAAAGAGGGGTGGGGAGAGGATGAGAAGAGAAAGGAGGGATGGGGAGGGAGGGAGACAAAGAGGGAAGGAGGAAGAGAGAGGGAGAGAGAATGAGGGGAAGGGAGAGAATGAAAGAGAAGGGGAAGGGGATGGGGATGGAGGGGGAGACAGAGAGGGAGAGAGAGAGAGAAAGGGGGTGGAGAGGGAAAGGGAGAGAGGAAGAGAGAGAAAGAAATAGAAAGGGGGGTGGAGAGGGAGGGAGGAAGAGAGAGAGAAAGAGAGAGACAGACATACAGACAGACAGACACCATTTCCAAAACAAAAAACAGGAAAATCCTGTGCTTTCTTTTCAGTGCTATGCTGGAGCCAATACACATGTCTCTGAACTCTATGTTCAGTGACTTCATGTTGGTAACTTGAAATTGGCCATGATGGGAATTTTTCATGAGACTTTATTTCTTAGAGCAGTTTTAGGTTCACAGCAAAACTGAACAGAAGGTTCACACATTTCTCATATGCTCCCTGACTCCACACATCCATACCTTCCCATTATCAGCCATTCCTCACTTGAGTAGTACATTTGTTAAAATTAATCAACCTACACTGACACATTGTCACCCCAAATCCATAATTTACATTAGGATTTACTCTTGGCATTGAGGCTGTACCATTTTAATAGTCCCATCTACAGTAAGAGAGCATATTCATTTTCCTATACTCACAGACTATGCATGTAGTATTTTGTATATATGTACTTTTTATTTCAGCCAATTTAATGATACATTGTTTTAAAATCTCCATTTCTGGGGCGCCTGGGTGGCGCAGTCGGTTGGGCGTCCGACTTCAGCCAGGTCACGATCTCGCGGTCCGTGAGTTCGAGCCCCACGTCAGGCTCTGGGCTGATGGCTCGGAGCCTGGAGCCTGTTTCCGATTCTGTGTCTCCCTCTCTCTCTGCCCCTCCCCCGTTCATGCGCGCTCTCTCTCTGTCCCAAAAATAAATAAAAAAACGTTGAAAAAAATATTTAAAAAATAAATAAATAAATAAATAAAATCTCCATTTCCCTTATAACTAGTTGAACATTTTATTTATTTATTTATTGCTTAAAGTTTTATTTAAGTAATCTGTACACCCAAGATGGGACTTGAGCCCAGAACCCCAAGATCAAGAGTCACATGCTCTTCTGACTGAGCCAGCCATATGCCCCTAGTTGAACTTTTAAAAAAAATTTTTTTTTAATGTTTATTTATTTTTGAGAGAGAGACAGAATGCGAGTGGGGAGGGGCAGAGAGAGAGGGAGACACAGAATCCGAAGCAGGCTCCAGGCTCCGAGGTGTCAGCACAGAGCCTGACACATGGCTCGAACTCACAAGCTGTGAGATCGTGACCTGAGCTGAAGTCGGACACTCATCCGACTGAGCCACCCAGGCGCCCCAGTAGTTGAACATTTTTTTAAAAATTTCTATTGGCCGGGAGGCCTGGGTGGCTCAGTCGGTTAAGTGTCCGACTTCAGCTCAGGTCATGATCTCATGGTCTGTGAGCTCAAGCCCCGCATCAGGCTCTGGGCTGACAGCTTGGAGCCTCCTTTGGATTCTGTGTCTTCCTCTCTCTCTGTCCCTCCCCTGCTTATACTATGTCTCTCTCTCTCTCTCTCTCTCTCTCAAAAATAAAGAAACATTAAAAAAAAATTTTTTTTTTTAATTTCTATTGGTCATTTGTATTTCTTCACCTGTAAATGGTCCTTAGGCTTCGCTCGTCTTTCTACTGGATTGTTTGGTATGTTTCTTTTAATTTGCAGGTCTTTACATACTATAGATCTTCCTCTTTTGACTTAAAAATGTTTAAAATATTCTCTCAGCTTGGTAGCATTTTTTTACTTTATTTAAAATATCTCGTCTTAGGGGTACCTGGGTGGCTAAATTGGTTGAGCTTCCGACTTCAGGTTAGGTCATGATCTCACAGTTATGCAGTAGAGCCTCACATAGGGCTCTGTGGTGACAGTTTGGAGCCTGGAGCCTGCTTCGGATTCTGTGTCTCCCTCTCTCTCTGCCCCTCCCCCACGCACACTCTTTATCTCTCAAAAAAATAAGTAACATTAAAACATTTTTTTGACATCTCGTCTTTTTGTCTTCTGGGTTGTGTATTTTGCTTAGAAAGAGCTATGGGACGCCTGGGTGGCTCACACAGCTAAGTGTTGGACTCGATCTCAGGTCAGGTTATGGTCTCATGGTTCATGGGATGGAGCCCTGACTCCCTGAGTCAGGCTCTGTGCTGACAGCACAGGGCCTGCTTGGGACTCTCTGTCTCTCCCTTTCTTTGCCATTTCCCTGTGCCCACACACGCACGCATGCTCTCTCTAAAAATAAACAAACTTAAAAAAAAAAAAATACTTTATTACACCAAGACTGTATCTATATTCTCCTGCATTTCTTTATTTATTTCTGATCCTTTTACCTCTTTTACATTTAACCATTTAGCCAAACTTATTATCACAGTATGGTTTGAAATAGAGATTGAATATCAATTTTTCCCAAGCTGGTGGCCAATCATCCCAGCATGTATTTAACCCTTTCCTTATTATTTAGAAATGCTACCTGCTTTAATTACTAATTTACACATGTATACACACAAACACATACAATGCAGGTTTTGTTCTGGATTCCTTTACATTCCCATGCCCAAATGGCACCTCATTGTTTAAAAAGTTTTTTATCAAACTATAGTAATTATCTGGAAAAGTTACCCTCACTGTTCATTTTCAAAATTTTCTTAGCCACTCTTACATTTTTCTATTCCAAATGAATGTATTATTTTTAAAATCAACAAAAATAACAGATCCATGAGAGGGGGCAAATCCTTTTTAGACAAAATGCCCCCTCCCAGACCCTTTCTGGTGCTGCCCACTTACTTGCTGTGATACTCTGCTAGAGGATTTTCATCTTCCACGATCTTCCTGCCTGCAAAGTCAATGGTGATTTTCTTAGAGAGCCGAGACATATGTCGAAATTCTCTCAGCTCCTCCTCCCGTTTTTGCAGGGTCTCCCGCTCAATTTTAGACAACCACTGGTTAGAATCACTGGCAAAGTAATCTGACTCATCATCAATGACTTGCGTCCTTCGAATGCTAAGGAGATAAAGAGAACACATGTCAATTGGGTTACCTGTTGACAAAACAGGGACTTGATTACCAGAAAACTGTTTTAAGGCAGTTTACTCTTTGCTATCCTGAAAAGTATCTCAAACACAGATGCCCAAAAAAGTTCCATAATAAGGTCAAGCTCTGCTTGGTCCCCAGCTTCGGCATGTACCTTATCCCCACAGCAGGCCTAGCTCAGCTCATAAAACTAATCTCACCTTCAGGTAAAAAAAGACACAGCCTCACAATCCATTGTTCTTCTAACTCTTTCTCACTAGTCCAGCCATAACTGGGTTATCACCTGGTTTTGCTGCATCTGAGTTCATGTCTTGGCAGCTTACTCACTATCCTAGTCCCTCAACAAGTGGGGTCCAGTCGATTCCTGCTAGTCCCAACTGCTGCCTTTCCCTTAGAAACTTAAAGAGTTCTATTCTGGACAGTTTAAGGCCCATGGCTTACTCTTAGGACATCCTACTACCCTACTACTACTATATGTCAGTTTCTACCCCTTGCCCCCCCAATCTTATCACTTGTCCCTCACTAAAACCCTGGATCAAATTCTAAGATATGTCAATCAGACCTATTTCTAAGATCATATCAACAAAGAAACTGAGAACTAGAAGGAATTTTAATGACCCAATTCTCTCATTCTACAGATAATGAACTTGGGGTGGGGCTCACAGAAGTTAACTGACTACTCCAAATGCACAAATCCAGTCACAATTGACTCTGTGCCTAATTATTACAAATTAGTGATATACAAAGGCATAGGGAAATACTGAAATCAGATTCATATACTGATTTCAGTTTTTCAGGACATGGCTGGAATTATACAAGTTTTAAAGTAGACTGAGAGTGGGAAGTTTCAGAGAGCTCAGGAGAAACCTGCTCCTATATGTGAACCTAAATAATGAAACTAGTATCCTGGAACACACAAGAAAAGGAGCAATATCTGTGGAGAGAGACCCTTTTCTAGTTTCTATTTACCAAGAAATGTACTCCATTGCTAATTCTATTTCTAATGACAGTTTTATTGAGTAGGGCTAGAAGTGATACTTAAAAGATTAAGAGTAGGGGTGCTTGGGTGGCTCAGTCGATTAAGCATCCAACTTTGGCTCAGGTCATGATCTCAGTTTGTGAGTTCGAGCCCCACACTGGGCTCTCTGCTGTCAACATGGAGCCCATTTCAGGTCCTCTGGCTCCCCTTTCTGCTCCTCCTCAACTCACACACACGTGGTCTCTCTCTCTCAAAAATAAACATTAAAATAATAATAATAATAAATATTGAGTGAACAGGAGTTACAAACCTTGTGATGGGCTTACTTCAGAAATAGCTTTCATTAGTCAGAGAAAGACAAGTATCATATGACTTCATTCATATGAGGACTTTAAGAGACAAAACAGATGAACATAAGGGAAGGGAAACAAAAATAATATAAAAACAGAGAGGGGAACAAAACATAAGAGACTCTTAACTATGGAGAACAAACAGAGGGTTACTGGAGGGGTTGTGGGGGGGGGGATGGGCTAAATGGGTAAGGGGCATTAAGGAATCTACTCCTGAAATCATTGTCGTACTATATGGTAACTAATTTGGGTGTAAATTAAAAAAAAAAAAAAATTAAAAAGAAAAATAGCTTTCAAGGCGCCAGGGTGGCTCAGTCAATTCAGTGTCTGACTGGATTTTGGCTCATGTCATGAGCTCACGGTTCTTGAGTTCGAGCCCAGTGTCACGCTCTGCGCTGACAACACGGAGCCTTCTTGGGATTCTCTCCCTCCTTCTCTCTCTGCCCCTCCCCTGCTCTATCTCAAAAATAAATAAACTTAAAAAAAAAAAAGCTTTATGGGGCGCCTGGGTGGCTCAGTCGGTTAGGTGTCCGACTTTGGCTCAGGTCACGATCTCACTGTCTGTGAGTTCGAGCCCCGCGTCGGGCTCTGTGCTGACTGCTCAGAGCCCGGAGCCTGTTTCAGATTCTGTGTCTCCCTCTCTCTCTGACCCTCCCCCGTTCATGCTGTCTCAAAATAAATAAACGTTTAAAAAAAAAAAAAAAAGCTTTCAAAGTTGTATCTCAGATTTACAGCAAAGGGTTTGGAAGGAGGAAGTATGTCTAACCAAAAACTTATAATGCCAGAAATAGACTCCTAGGTCAGTTACAATACATAGGAGATTAAGGGTTCTCCAAGGACCCTCACAGATTCCCACATGGCCATTTGAGAAATGAATGTATAAGTCCTATTTAAACATTTTTTACCACTAACTGGCTTTCAATACATATTTTGTCTAAAAGCAGAAAAAGGTGAAAGAGAAAGAAAAAATGAACTAACAAATTGATAAAATTGTCTCCTACAGAGAAGTCAATGGGCTAAATGACAAAAGTGTAGGAGTGTAAAAGCCTATTTAGGAACTTTTTTTTTTTTTTTTTTAAGTAGGCTCCACGTCTGGCAGAGCCCAACACAGGGCTCGAACTCATGACCCTGAGATCAAGACCTGAGACGACATCAAGAGTTGGACACTCAACTGACTGAGCCACCTTATCTGCCCTAAATTTAGGGACATTTTAATACACTGATCATTAAATCAGAAAACAAATTTAGTGTTAACGGGAAGGGGAAGGGTAAACCAGGCCTTCCCAGGATATGCCACTACCTATGCTCTTTCAGAAGCAATTTCTTATAGATCCTCCAGAGCCCAGCACAGTCGTTTGCACATGGTAGGTACTCTAACATATGGTGACTGATGGAATGAATGGCTGCAAGGAAAACAACTGGGGAATTCTGTCAACCCAAATCAACTTTCTGGCGGTATACTAGTACTAGCATTTGGCAAAAATTTAATAATGTTGCAGGGTAAGATGCTCTTTATGGGAACCTATCTTACTCAAACATGAATTCAAAAACAAGATGTAGGCCTCCTATGTAGCAGAGCTCTTCTTTTGCTGTGAATCTTTCATACTTCACTGTAAAAAGGTATCAAGTTCCAGAATAATGTTTTAATGGCCAGGATATGTAGACCACTCTATTTCTTACCATTTGTTATTCTAACCACATACCTAGTTCTGTCAAATTCTAACAGTTTGTCCTTATGCTTAATAGCCTTCTCCAGACCAGACTTAATTCGCAATTCTTGATGAGGAAGAAGGTCCTTGGTAGAGATGTCCACCTTTCCAGAACTCTCCGTCCCTGAAATTCAATAAGGAAACCAAATGGTATCAGACTGTAATATAAATTAGTTGTATCACTGTGCAGCAAAGAACAAAATATCAGAAGATCTGGCTCTGTTTTAAATGGCTGACAGCCTTCATTTCAATGAAAAACAAATAACACGTGCTAGGCTTTACTTATTAAGCACCAAGCAGGGTTTCACACAAGATTGGTTTTCAGGAAACATTAGGATCCACTTCTTCCCATGTGGAAATTTGGATCACTAAGGGTACCAAACTGTTAAACAATATAAAAATGCCATGTAAAGGAAAAGATTTATTAAGTAGGGGTGACTACAACCTTTAAACATACTTTCATGGGTGCCTGGGCATCTCAGTCGGTTAACCATCTGACCCTCGATTTGGGCTCAAGTCATGATTTCATGGTTTATGAGTGTGAGACCCATGTGGGGATCTGTGCTGACAGTGCAGAGCCTGCTTGGGATTCTCTCTCTCCCTCTCTCTGCCTTTTCCCCATTCGCAATCTCTCTCAAAATAAATAAACTTAAAAAAAACAAACATACTTAGACATAGCAAAATTAAAAAAGACAATGGAAGAAAAAAAGAGTAGAAATTGCAGGAAAGGGACAGAAATGAATACTGAAGGGCGCCTGGGTGGCTCAGTCAGTTAAGCGTCCAACTTTGGCTCAGATCATGACCTCACATTTCGTGGGTTTGAGCCCTGCATTGGGCTCTGTGCTGACAGCTCAAAACCTGGAGAATGCTTCAGACTTTGTGTCTCCCTTTCTCTGCTCCTCCCCCGGTTGTGCTTGATCTCTCTCTTTCTCAAAAATAAGCATAAAAAAAAATTTTTTTTAATACTGAAAACTTATTAGATGCTAAGGCACTTAATATATATTATTTAATTCTCCCAATAACCGTGTAAGACAGTTTATATTATCTTTGTTTTATAAAAAAAGAAACTAAAGTTTAGAGACGATAATATACTTACTGAGTCACTCAGAAATTAAAAGGTGGAAACAACATTTAAACTTAGGTCTAACTCTAAAGCCCACATTCATTCCTCAGCCCATGTGTCATCTCCTACATGACAGCAAACCATAAACCTATATATCACAGAAAAGAGAGCCATGAATTATGATAAAGCCAAGATCTAAGATGCATTAGGAAAACAACGAGGCTATAATTAAGGCTGACCTTATGCTTATTTTAAACTCCAGGCCTGTTCAAATTCCTATCAAAACTCTCTCTTAAGATTAAAACGAAAGGGGCGCATGAGGGACTCAGTTGGTTAACCATCAAACTTGGCTCAGGTCATGATCTCACAGTTTGTGGGTTCGAGCCCCATTCGGCTCTGTGCTGACAGCTCAGAGCCTGCTTCGGATCCTCTGTATCCCTCTCTCTACCCCTTCCCTGTTAGCACATGTACATGCTTTCTAACAAACAAATAAACATTTTTAAAAAAGACTAAAGAGAGAGAGAAACAGAGATTCTTGTGTTCTGAACATAAGAAAAACACTTAGGGGGCACCTGGGTGGCTCAGTTGGTTAGGCTTCTGACTCTGGCTCTGGTCACGATCTTGTGATTCATGAGTTCAAGCCCTGCATCAGGCTCTGTGCTGACAGCTTGAAGCCTGGAACCTGCTTTGGATTCTGTCTCCTTCTCTCTCTTCCCCACCCCCACTCGCACTCCGTCTCTCTCTCTCTCTCAAAAATAAACATTTTAAAATTTTTTTTAAAAAAAGGCATTTATAACTACCTTTTCTCATAATAATGACCTTAAAGAAATTCTAACTGAAAAAATATGGAGATAATGTTCAACCTCTTCAATAAAATAATTAACTACAAAAATAAAAATATTTGAAATGTCAAAATTCAATAGTGACAGATTTTAGTCATTATGCTGTTGTAGACTGATACAATATTTTGGTAAAGTAATGTGGCAAATACATTTTAAGTGTCAAAAATGATCATATTAAAGACAAATACCATATGATTTCACTTATATGTGAAATCTAAAAAAAAAAAACAAAAAGCAGAAACAGACCCCTAAATGCAGAGAACTGGTGGCTGCCAGAGGGGAGATGGATTGAGAGACAGGCAAAAAGGTATGAATGGGAGTGGGAGGTACAGGCTTCTGGTCACAGACTGATTAAGGAAGAAAAGTACAGCATACAGAATCTACTCAATGGTATTTTCATAGCATCATATGGTGACAGATGGTAGCTACATGTGTGGTGGTGAGCATAGTATAACATGTACAATCTAAGTTATGTATACCTGAAACTAATATAACATTGTGTATCAACTATACTTCAGTTTTAAAAAAAATAATAATATTCTTTAAAAAAATAAAAAGTAAATAAATAAAACTCATCTTCTTTGGGGTGCCTAGTTGGCTCACTTGGTGGAACATGCAACCCTTGATCTCAGGGTTATGAATTCAAGCCCCACGTTGGGTGTAGAGATTAATTAAAAAAAACAAAACAAAACAAAACAAAAAACCAAAATAATCTTTGACTCAGTAATCCCATTCTTGGGAATTTATCCCAAAGCAATAAATTGAAAGATATATTAACAAAGGTGATTGTAATATTTATAATTTTTGAAGAGTCAAAATTTTCAGTAACTGGAAGTAGGTGATCAAATTACAATAAATCAAGTTAATAGACTATTTTGGGCCACTAAAATCAATAAATGTGAAGAATATATAGCAACATAGAAATTATAAAATACTAATAGAGAAAAATGAAAACAAAAGAAAAAAAAGAAAACAAAATCCTATACACACTATGATCACTAATACCAACCAATTTTTATTTTTTATTTTTTTTTTTAAACATTGATTAATTTTTGAGACAGAGAGAGCATGAACAGGGGAGGGTCAGAGAAAGAGGGAGACACAGAATCTGAAACAGGCTCCAGGCTCTGAGCTGTCAGCACAGAGCCCGACGCGGGGCTCGAACCCACGGACCGTGAGATCATGACCTGAGCTGAAGTCGGACGCTTAACCGACTGAGCCACCCAGGCGCCCCCCCAACCAATTTTTAATGAAAAAAAAAAAAGAAAACAAAACTATGAACTAAAGCAAAAACAAAAATTTGCATAAGTGGAAAGTAATGGATACAATGTTTTTCCTTTTAAAAATGTCCTGGGGCGCCTGGGTGGCTCAGGCAGCTAAGCAACCAACTCTTGATTTCAGCTTGGATCACCATCTCATGGTTCATGAGATCAAACCCTGAACTGCGCTCACGTTGTTGGTGCAAAGCCTGCTTGGGATTCTCTGTCTCCCTCTTTCTCTGCCCCTCCCCTGCTTGTTATTTCTCTCAAAATAAATAAATAAACATCCAAAAAAAATTTTTTTAGGGGCGTGTGGGTGGCTGAGTTGGTTGAGCATCTGACTTTGGCTCAGGTCATGATCTCATGGCTCGTGGGTTCGAGCCCCACATCGGTCTGTGCTGACAGCTCGGAGCCTGGAGCCTGCTTTGGATTCTGTGTCTCCCTCTCTCTCTGCCCCTCCCCCACTCATGCTCTGTCTTTCTTTCTCAAAAATAAACATTAAAATTTTTTTTTTTTTATTCTTAATGCCCTTAAATATTTTTAAGATCTTTGTAATGTTTGTTTGTTTAATGTTTTATTTATTTTTGAGAGACAGAACGTGAGCAGGGGAGGGGCAGAGAGAGAGGGAGACACAGAACCCCAAGAAGGATCCAGGCTCTGAGCTGTCAGCACAGAGCCTGATGTGGGGCTCGAACCCATGGGCAGATCACAACCTGAGCCAAAGTTGGATGCTTAACTAACTGAGCCACCCAGGAGCCCCAAATGTTTATGTATTCTTGAGAGAGAAATAGAGTGTGTGCAAGAGTGGGGGAGGGGCACAGACAGAGGGAGACAGATGATCCCAAGCAGGCTCTGCACTGACAAGAGAGCGCCCAATTTGGGGTTCCAAGTCACAAACTGTGAGATCATGACCTAAGATGAAGTTGGATGCTTAACCAACTGTGCTACCCTAAGCTGAAGTTGGACGCTTAACCAACTGAGCCACCCAGGTGCCGCCCCCCAAAATTTTATTCTTTTAAAATGTTCATTTATTTTTTTAATTTTTTTTTCAACGTTTTTTATTTATTTTTGGGACAGAGAGAGACAGAGCATGAACGGGGGAGGGGCAGAGAGAGAGGGAGACACAGAATTGGAAACAGGCTCCAGGCTCCGAGCCATCAGCCCAGAGCCTGACGCGGGGCTCGAACTCACGGACCGCGAGATTGTGACCTGGCTGAAGTCAGACGCTTAACCGACTGCGCCACCCAGGCGCCCCGAAAAAATGTTCATTTATTTTTGAGAGAGAAAATGTGAACGGGGGGGGAGGCAGAGAGAGAAGGGGACAGAGGATCTGAGTCAGGCTCTGTGCTAAGAGCAAAGAGCTCAGGGCAGGGCTAGAGCTATGAGATCATGATCTGAGCCAAAATCGAAAGCTGGACTTTTAACTGACTGACTCACTCAGGTGCCCAGAGTGGGGCTCGAACTCACAACCCTAAGATCAAGAGTTGCATGCTTCACTGCCTGAGCCAGCCAGGCACCCGTGTCCTTAACAATTTTTATTAAGTGTTTTTCAACTATAAGAGACAAAGAAAAGGGCATCTGGGTAGCTCAGTTGGTTGAGTGTCTGACTCTTGGTTTCAGCTCAGGTCATGATCTCACAGGTTTTGAGTTTGAGCCCTGCATCAGGCTCTGCACTGACAGTGGGGTGCCTGCTCAGGATTCTCTCTCTGCCCCTTCCCTGTGCTCTCTCAAAACATAGGCTAACTAAAAAAAATAATAATAAATTATTAAAAAAAGACTTAGAAAAGAGTTGCAAAAAAAAAAAAAAAAAAAGAAAGAAAAGTTCTATATAACTTTCTGTCAGTTTCCCTTAATGCTAATACCTTATCTCACATAACCATAGTACAATTATCAAAAGAAATTAACAATCGTATCCTTTTTTTTTAATTTAAATTTTAGTTAGTTAACATACCGTGCAATATTGGTTTCAGGAGAATTCAGTGATTCATCACTTACGTACAAACCCAGTGCTCATCACAATTAAATGCCCTCCTTAGTATCCATCACCCATCTAGCCCATCTCCCACCCACCTCTCCCCATCAACCCAGAGTTTGTTCCCAACAGTTAAGAATCTCTTGTGGTTTGTTTCCCTATCACCTCTTTCCCCCTCCTTCCCATATATTCATCTGTTTTGTTTCTTAAATTCCACATGAGTGAAATCATAGAGTACTTGTCTTTCTCTCATTGACTTATCTCCCTTAACATCTGCGTTGTTGCAAATGGCAAGATTTCATTCTTTTTTGATGGCTGAGTAATATTCCATTGTATATGTATACCACATCATCTTTATCCATTCATCAGTCGATGAACATCTGGGTGGCTGCACCAGTTGCATTCCCACCAACAGTGCAAGAGGGTTCCCCTTTCTCTGCATCCTTGTCAACAGCTGTTGTTTCTTGTGTTGTTAATTTTAGCCATTCTGACAGGTGTGAGGTGGTATCTCACTGTGGTTTTGATTTGTATTTCCCTGATGATGAATGATGTTGAGCATCTTTTCATGTCTCTATTAGCCATCTGGATGTCTTCTTTGAAAAAGTGTCTATTCGTGTCTTCTGCCCATTTCTTCACTGGGTGATGTTTTTTGAGTGCTGGGCTTTAGAAGTTCTGTAGAGATTTTGGATACTAACCTTTTATCAGAGAAGTCATTTGCAAGTACATTCTCCCATTCCGTGGTTTGCCTTTTAGTTCTGTTGTTTCCTTCACTGTGCAGAAGCTTTTTATCTTGATGAAGTGCCCGTAGTTCATGTTTGCTTTTATTTCCCTTGCCTTTGGTGAGGTGTGTAGTAAGAAGTCACTCTGGCAGAAGTCAAAGAGGTTGTTGCCTGTGTTCTTCTGTAGGATTTTGATGGTTTCCTGTCTCACATTTAGGAATTTCATCCATTTTGAATTTATTTTTGTGTACAGTGTAAGAAAGTGGTCCAATTTCATTCATTTGCAGGTCGCCATACTGTTTTCACAACACCATTTGTTAAAGAGATTGTCTTTGTTCCACAGGATATTCTTTCCTGCTTTGTCAAAGATTAGTTGACCATATAGTTGTGGGTCCATTTCTGGGTTTTCTATCTATGTGTCTGTTTTTGTGCCAGTATCATACTGTCTTGATGACTACAGCTTTGTAATATAGCTTACTATAATACTATCAACTAAATTACAGTCTTCATTTGGATTCCAACATTATTTCCATTAATGTTATTTTCCTGTTCTGGGATCCAATTCAGGATCCTACGTTACAGTTACTTGTCATGTCTCCTCAGTTATCGTCTAATCTGTGACAATCTTTGGTCTTTCCTGGTTTTTCATGACTTTGCAAATCTGCTATTCTTTAACTTTTCATCCAACAGTTTTAGCATCCATTGGTGGATCTTGCCTGTAGCAATTACTACTGCTGTGGTATTCTAAATGGCGATTTTCTACAACCCTCATTCCTTCGCATTATTAATTGGAATTTTTCTATAAGAAAAAGCTGACCCTTCTCCCCTATTTATTAACTTATTCATTTAATTCAGGACATTGATTTTATTATCTCAGTTATAATCCAATATTATTAGTTTTTTACTCAATGTTATGTGGCTTTAATACTTAAAAAAATTTTGTAACATTTATTCATTTTTGAGAGTGAGAAAGACAGAGCATGAGTGGGGGAGGGGCAGAGAGAGAGGGAGACACAGAATCCAAAGCAGGCTCCAGGCTCTGAGCTGTCAGCACAGGGCCCGACGTGGGGCTCGAACTCACAAACCGCGAGATCATGACCTGAGCCAAAGTCGGTCGCTTAACCCAGGTGCCCCAACACTTTTTAAATAAATAAAAGCTTGTAGGGGTGCCTGGGTGGCTTAGCTGGTTACGCCTCTGACTCTTGCTTTCAGCTCAGGTCGTAATCACACGTTTCAAGAGACTGAGCCCTGCATTGAGCTCTGTGCTGACAGTATGGAGCCTGCTTGGGTTCTTTTTCTCCCTTTCTCTGCCCCTCCCTTGTTCATGTGCACTCTTTCTCTCTTGCACAAAATAAATAAATAAACATTTTTTAAAAATATAAAATAAATGCTGAGAGAAGCACCTGGGTGCTTCAGTCAATTAAGCATCCTTCTCTTGATTTTGGCTCAGGTCATGATCTTGTAGATCCTAGGATCGAGCCCCACATCAGGCTCTACTCTGACAGCATGGAGACTGCTTGTGATTCTTTCTTTCCCTCTTTCTCTGCCCTTTATCCACTTCTCTCTCTCTCAAAAAAAAATAATATAAAAAAAAATTTTTTTAAACACCTGTAGGATAAATGAGTAAATAAACTGCATCTTGCATACCAGTATACAAGAAAAACAATCACAGACACAACAAAATGTATTAATCACCATGGTAATCCAATCAGAACATTGTTGCCTACCTGACATTAGCTTCTTCAGCAATTTCTGGCTTTTGTTTGAGTCACGCTGTAAAATATCCTGTTCTTCACGAGTACATACCTATAAAGTAACAAGAACAAGACACATGATCCAATAGTTACATTAATTTTGTCTTAATATATCTAAAAAGTAACCTCAAATTACAAGAGATATGGCAATAAAATGAGACCATTGGTGCTTTTTGTTATCCAAACCTAACAAAAATATACAAATCCAAATGAGTTTGCCCTGGTCTCTTTCGATTTTTCCCTTCTTACGTGAACCATAGAAAAAATTGATCTCATTGGAAGTGTCCCTAAATGATTTGATAGCTAAAAAAAGAAAAAAAAAGAAAAAAAATCTAACCTACTTTCAAAGGACAAAGATTTGCCATCATTGAATATTGGGGAAAAAATATAATACTTTTTTTTTTAAAAAAGACTTCCAGTTCTAATCATTTAATCCAAGTCTTACAAAAGAAATTATAAACAGATGTCTTATTAGAAAGAACCAGAAAAAGCAAATTACAGTGCCACCAGTGAAAACTAGTCTTTTATACTATACATATTTCATTTGTCTTTGAATACTACCTACTTATAAAATAATGAATATATTAAGCAAAGAAAAAGTTCTATTTATTACAAAATGACTGCAATTATAAGGGAGGCAAAAAAGGAGTTTTTCAAACCAATTTCATACTGAGTTTATAAAACTACAAGACTTCAAAGGTCAATCTGCTTTACGTTACTCTTTCTTGAATTTAAGGATTCAAAAGACTTATCAGAAAACATGGAAATTGCCTAGAGGTTGCTGCAGTGGCACAAAGTTCCCACTAGCAGCTATAGGGTGTTTTTCTACAGAAAGCCCCATATCAGAGGATATTTACTGATTTAAGAATGTATGTTTTCATTTTATATTTTTTATTGTAGATACTATATTTTTCAGGTCATCCACTACTAGCTTATTTTTTTTTTCAGCTTAGTTTTTGAGTGTACTGTAAAAAGGCACCAGAGAAGGGAAAACAAGGCAAAATATAAAATGGATGCCTTTACCAACATCAAACACCATTGCTTCTGCCAACCAGCTCAACTGGCAGAATAAGCTTTGCAGACAACTCATTAGGGTGTTTGTAAGACAGTCATTACTACCACACTCTTGAGATCATTCTGTCAGACAACGAAGATGGAGATGAGTTGTCCTGGAAATAGAAGCTATAATAACCTGAGGATTATGTTATAGTACAAGACTTGGAGCCTTCAACAATATATATACTCAAAACTCTTCTCACTAACAGTCCTCAGTACTAAGATATAACCTTGGTTTCTTGATTAATCGAATTCCTGCTACTGGAGTTTACTGGACATTTGAGGGAAGAAATTTCCTAAGAAAAAAGAAATTACTAAGGATGTGAATGTCCCTATGTACTCAACCAAAAGATAGTAAAATAAAATATAAAAGAAACATTTACCAGAGTGCCACAGAAAAAGCAGGGGCCAGAACCTTCTTGTTCACAGACAATGCGCCCACAGATCAGACAGTTATTGATCAGCTTGTGCTTCTGGCCCAGGCAATCACAAGGATGGCGACCAGGAATCAGGACTGCAAGCCTGTCCTGTCCCTCTTTTGTGTATAAACTGACAAACTTTGTCTTCTTCTTTAAGGAGCTGCTGTTCTCCTGTGCCTAATTGTACAAAGATATCAGAAATAACATAAAAAAAATTAATGACAATGAAAATAGTCAAGAAAAGAAAAACCTCAGTTCTGTTCAATGACAACTTATATACTACCTAGGAACCATGACAGAAGGTAGTGAGAGAAACACAAATTAAGGGTTATAATCAAGGGTCTGAAGAAAGGTTATATTCTAGAAAAGCTACCTGATATACCTTGCCTTTTTTGCTAGTAGCTTTCAGTCCCTTATTATAGCTGGTAGAAGGTAAATCTAGCAGTAAAAGCTGTTTACGGGACATATATAAGCATGCTTAAAAAATTTTTTTTTTCAACGTTTTTATTTATTTATGGGACAGACAGAGACAGAGCATGAACGGGGGAGGGGCAGAGAGAGAGGGAGACACAGAATCGGAAACAGGCTCCAGGCTCCGAGCCATCAGCCCAGAGCCTGATGCGGGGCTCGAACCCACGGACCGTGAGATCGTGACCTGGCTGAAGTCGGACGCTTAACCGACTGCGCCACCCAGGTGCCCCAGGGCTCCTTTTCATTGTTCAGTTCTGAGCTATAACTTCACTCCCTCTGAAAGGCTTTCCCTGAATACTCTACCTAAACTAGCTCCCTTCCTACCAACTACTGCCTATCACATTGCCCTTTTTTTTTTAATTTTTTTTTTTCCAACGTTTATTTATTTTTGGGATAGAGAGAGACAGAGCATGAACGGGGGAGGGGCAGAGAGAGAGGGAGACACAGAATCGGAAACAGGCTCCAGGCTCTGAGCCATCAGCCCAGAGCCTGACGCCGGGCTCGAACTCACGGACCGCGAGATCGTGACCTGGCTGAAGTCGGACGCTTAACCGACTGCGCCACCCAGGCGCCCCCACATTGCCCTTTTTATTTCTTTCACGGCAGTTTTTATAATCTATAATTAATTTTTTTTCCAACTGTCTTTTCTATGTTTCCTTTGAACCACTAAGATGTAACCTCTAGGAGAGCATAGAAACCTACAGTGTTTTATTTACTGCTATAATGTGTAATGCCTAAATCAGTTCTTGACATACAGTAGACATGCAATACAATTTTCTGAATTTTCTAAATAACCAAATGAACTGCATATAGAACATGGAGACAGATTTACCTACAGGACCAAAAGTGGAACTGTCAGTACACAGCTTGATCATAACTCATGATTCCAGGTCTATGAATTTGCCTACTAACTAAAATCTATTTGTAACCCCCAAATCAACACTCCAGGTGCTTTTACAACCATTTGTGGACATGAGCAGGGTGGCAAAAAATCTGAGCCTCTAAATGTATAGATTTCCCGCTAAGGCCGAGCGAAGGAATGATCTGCCTTCTTATTTCAGCTGTCACGCTGTAAACAAGTGTCTTATTTTCAGTCTATTTCCTATCACTTTTTTTGCATTTTTGTGCTTTTTCTTGGTGATCCTAATATTTAAAATGGTCCCATGCATAGTGCTTACATGTTGTCTAGTATTCCTAAGCACAAGGCTGTACCTTATATAATAGATGTGTTAGATAAGCTTTCTTCAGGCATAAGTTATAGTGCTGTTGGCTCTGAGTTCAATGTTAATAAATCAACAAGATATATTAAAGTGTCTTTAAACAGAAACACACATAAAATAAGGTTATGTATTGAATGTTTGATAAAATTGTGACCAGATGCTCACAGAAACCTAATCCTGTATTTCTCCTATGTGTAATGGTTCAGAACTCACTAATTCAGTATACACTCCAGCTCTAACAAGAAATTCCTGTATAAGAGATAAAACATTTTTTCAAAATCATTTTCCAAGTTTGCTTAATGAGTAGAAAATACTTAAGAATTAAATACAGACTCAGAAACAGGTTGTTGAGGGATAAACTGCTCTTAAAGCATTAAGAGATATGAAATCAAAAGTTAAGTCATTATTAATTTGAAGATCTTTCCCTACCCAAGCCTGGGAAGTTATGAGTGAACCATGGTTTTTATTTTACCTTTTGAAACCTATATAACAACAAGCATCAAGGTACCTTATTCATTAAGATCCATTAGTAAAAACAGTGAAATACTTTGTTAAACTAAGATTGGCATCTACTTAACTAAAAAGCTAGGTTGTAGCTGTAGAAAATTGCATAGTCAAAGCAAGCTTCTTTAATGTGGACTGGTAAATGAGTAAGTTGACCAAACAGACTAAAGCAACATAGGACTAAATGGATTAAAAGATTAAATGATTATAAAAAAGAAACACTTAAAAAGATTGCAATATAAAATGTTAAAATATTTAATGGGGTGCCTCAGTTGGTTGAGCATCCGACTTTGGTTCGGGTCATGATCTTGTGGGTCATGATTCCTGAGTTCAAGCCCCATGTTGGGTTCTGTACTGACAGCTTGGAACCTGGAGCCTGCTTCAGATTCTGTGTCTCCCTCTCCCTCTGCCCCATCCCTGTTCATGCTCTGTCTCTCTCTTTCAAAAATAAACATTAAAAAATGTTTTAAAAAATATTTATCAACAACTTCAAAATTTTTAAAAACTGAACTGGAATTTGTGAAAAAGCATCCAGAGGAAACTGACTCAAAGGAGAAAACATAGATAGTGGTTTTCATGTTGTTTTCAACAACTTTCTCTCCTGGATGTTAAAAATTATTTTATTAAAAGTTCATTAATGTATTGTATGCTATTATTTCATAGCTATTTTTATTTTTTTTTTATTTTTTTTTTAACGTTTTTTATTTATTTCTGGGACAGAGAGAGACAGAGCATGAACGGGGGAGGGGCAGAGAGAGAGGGAGACACAGAATCGGAAACAGGCTCCAGGCTCCGAGCCATCAGCCCAGAGCCTGACGCGGGGCTCGAACTCACGGACTGCGAGATCGTGACCTGGCTGAAGTCGGACGCTTAACCGACTGCGCCACCCAGGCGCCCCTTTCATAGCTATTTTTAAAAGAACAAAATAAGACTTTAAAATTTTTATCCATTACGTGGGGCACCTGTTTGGCTCAACATGTGACTTTTGGTCTTGGGGTTGTGAGTTCAAGCAGCACATTAGGCACAGAGCTTACTTAGAAGAAAAAAAAAATTATTATCCATTATTTGATAACTCTGACCAGAAAATATTCTCTTTATGGTATTAATTTTACTTTTACATTAAGATTCTATACACTTGCAGTCACCACTTATAAAATATATATTTACACACGTCTATGTAATACTTCTACTTTATTTTTTTTTAATTTTTTTTTTAACATTTATTTATTTTTGAGACAGAGAGAGAGACAGTATGAACAGGGAGGGTCAGAGAAAGAGGGAGACACAGAATCCCAAACAGGCTCCAGGTTCTGAGCTGTCAGCACAGAGCCCAATGCGGGGCTCGAACTCACGGACCGTGAGATCAGGACCTGAGCCGAAGTCAGACGCTTAACTGACTGAGCCACCCAGGCAACCCAATGCTTCTACTTTAAAAACAAGTATTTTACTGATAAGAGTAATACAAAAAATTACTCAAAATAATGTTCAGATGGATTACAAACCTAAATGTGAAAATTTTAACTTCTAAACTATTAGAGGAAAATTTAGGAGAATATATTTTTCACTTCAGGGTGGGAAAATGCCTTAAAGCTTAAATAAGCTATAAAAAGCATAAAACAAAGAAAAAGATCAATATATTTGACTACATTAAATTTAAAAATTCCTGTGAGTCAAAAGATACCACAAACGAAAAACACAGACCAGCAGATATCTACAACACATATAATAAAAAAATAGTACATAAGGGGCATCTTGGTGACTCAGTTGGTTAAGTGCCTGATTCTTGATCTCAGCTCAGGTCATGATCTCACAGTTGGTGAGATCAAGCCCCGAGTCGGGCTCTGTGCTGACAGTGAGGAGCCTGCTTGAGATTCATTCATTCTCTCTCTCTCTCAAAATAAATAAACAAATTAAAAAAAAAAATCTATGTATTAAAGTATTATATAGAATAAAGAACTCCCATAAAACAATTTGAAAAAGACCATCAACTCAACAGAAAAGCAGATCAAGAATATGAATAAGTAGTTCATGACAATCCAAAAGGCCAAAAAAAATGGAAATCAAAAACAAATCAACAAACTATTCAAATGACAGAGCCTCTATTTAGAATTCATGTGTGTGGAAAGCAAAATTAAATACTATTTCTTATACTTAAAATGGGCAAAACTTGGGGCACCTGGCTAGTCAACACCTCAGTCAATAGAGTATGTGACTCATGACCTCGGAGTTTTAAGATCAAGCCTCACTTTGGGTATACCGATTACTTAAAAAATAAATAAATAAAAACAAGAATTTAAAAATGGGCAAAACTTTAAAGGCCTCACAATATTAAACACTGGCAAAGAAGGAGAAAAGAGAAATTGCTTACCTTGATAGTAGGAGGATGAAATTGTTACAACTACTTTAGAAATTAACTGGGAGCACCTGGGTGGCTCAGTCAGTTAAGCATCCGACTTCAGCTCAGGTCATGATCTCGTCATCCAGAGTTCAAGCCCCACATTGGGCTCTGTGCTGACAGCTCAGAGCCTGGAGCCTATTTCAGATTCTGTGTCTTGCTCTCTCTCTCTCTCTCTCTCTCTCTCTCTGCTCTCCCCAACTCATGGTACCTTTTTCTCCCTCTCTCCCTCTCTCTCTCTTTCTCTCTCTCTCTCTCTCAAAAATAAACACTAGGGGCGCCTGGGTGGCTGAGTTGGTTAAGCGTCTGACTTCAGCTCAGGTCATGATCTGTTGGTTCGTGAGTTTGAGCCCTGCATCGGGCTCTGTGTTGATAGCTCAGAGCCTGGAGCCTGCTTCAGATTCTGTGTCTCCCTTTCTCTCTGTCCCTCCCCTGCTCTCTCTCTCAAGAATAAACAAACATTAAAAAAATTCAAAATAAATAATTAAGTATTTTTAAAAAACTTTTAAAAATAATTTAAAAAATTGGTAGTTTCAATAAAAGAAAAATTAACAAAGCCTATACCCAGTAATTCTAGTAACAGGTAAATACTAACAATTCTCAAATGTACCTGAAGGAAATACATACAAGAATGTTCACTGCAGTTTTCACAACAGCAAACTATTATAAACAAGATAAAAGTGCATTTATGACTTAATGGAGAAA
This sequence comes from Puma concolor, assembly GCF_028749965.1. NCBI lineage: Eukaryota > Metazoa > Chordata > Mammalia > Carnivora > Felidae > Puma > Puma concolor. Next base: position 108,478,889 of record NC_141672.1, on the reverse strand, counting down.
TTGAATCAGTGGAATCTTGAGTTAAGAGAAACAAACCAAATTTATATATACCACAAATTGCTCTCAAAAAGTTCTAAAAAGCATCTGCAAAATGACATTATGTTATTAGCCTACTTTTTTTTTTTTTTAATATTCCATAGTGCAGCCATCCAGGTATGGACTATGGTTATCTTTTTTTAATGTTTATTTATTTATTTTGAGAGAGACAGAGAGAGCATAAGCAGGGGAGGGGCAGAGAGGGAGGGAGAGAGAAAATCCCAAGCAGGCTCTGGGCTTTCAGCACAGAGCCCAAAGCAGGGCTTGATCTCACGAACCCAAGATCATGACCTGAGCCAAAATCAGGTCGGAGGCTTAGCCAACTGAGCCATGCAGGTGCCCCGTCTATTTACTTACATTTTAAAAATGTACTATACTATACTATAGTATATTATACTATATGCTGTTAATATATTCCTATATATGAAAAAATAGACTACTGATTTTAAGATTCACACCAAATTCAAGATAGTAATCATCTGTAGGGCAGAAGGAAACAGAACTGTGTATTAGTTTCTCAACCTAAGCACTACTGTTTCTTTTTTGTGGAGGATGCCCTATGGTAAGTAGGGTGTTTAACAGTATCGTTGGCTTCTACTCACTAGATGGCAGTAGTACCCCTTTGCCCCATGCTGTGCCAGCCAAAATGCTGCCAGACACATTTCCTGGGGGGCAAAATCAAGAACCACTGGGTAGAAAGAACAAAGAGAATTTCAACATTCTTAGTAAGGGTCCATTTATTTTATTTATTTTATGTAATCTCTATGCCCAATATGGGGCTCGAACTCACAACCCTGAGATCAAGAGCTGCATGCTCTACTGACTGAGCAAGCCAGGAACCCCTCATTCATTCATTCATTCACTCATTCATTCATTCATTCATTTTTAAAGAAAAGACCTGGGGCCCCTGGGTGGCCCAGTTGGTTAAGCATTCGATCCTTGATTTCAGCCCAGTCATATCTCATGGATTTTGAGTTCAAGCTCCTAGTTGGGCTCTGCACTGACAGCACGGAGCCTGCTTGGGATTCTCTTTCCTTCTCTATCTGCCCCTCCCCTGCACACATGCTCGCTTGCTCTCTCTCTCTCTCTCTCAAAATAAATAAATAAATAAACTTTAAAAAAAAAAGGAAAAAGAAAAGACCCAAAGCAAATATAAAAAGTGTTATGAATTGGGGTACCTGGGTGGCACAGTCGGTTAAGCACCCGACTTTGGCTCAGATCATGATCTCACAGTTCACAAGTTCGAGCCCCATGTCAGGCTCTCTGCTGACAGCATGGAGCCTGTTTTGTATTCTCTGTATCCCTCTTTCTGCTCCTCCCCTGCTCACACACTCTCTCAAAACTAAATAAACATTAAAAAAATTAAAAAAAAAAAAAAAAAGGAAATTCTGTCATATGCTACAACATAAATGAGCCTTGAGAACATTATGTTAAATGAAATAAGCCAGGCACAAAAAGACAAATACTGCTTGATTCCATTTAGATGTAAAGCAAATTCACAGAAACAGGAAGTAGAATGGTAGTTGACAGGGACTGGCAGCAAGAGAAATGGAGAGCTATTTAACTGGTACAGAGTTTCAGCTTTACAAGATGAAAAAGTTCTGGAGATCTATTGCACAATATGAAAATACTTTTAGCACTACTAAAGTATACATTTAAAAAACTAAGATGGTTAAAAAACTTATCAAATTGTATATCTTAAATATGTACAATTACATATGTATTTAATTACACCTCAATGAAGCTGGTTTTTAGGAAGGCTATTCTTGTTCATGGTAAAAAAGTAAAAAAAAAAATAGAAAATATAGTATAAAGAGGAAAATAGAGTATAAAGAGGAAAAATTAAAACATTTATTGTCATAACACCTGAAGAAACACCATTTTTAACACTTTCCTTCAGTCTTTCTATGTGTGTGCATGTGAAAATGTTTGTGTGTGTATAGAGTAAGTTTTTTTGTTTTTTGTGAGAGAGAGCACATGCATGAGCAGGAAAGGTGAAGAGGGAGACAGAAAGAGAGAATCCCAAGCAGGCTCCACCCTCAGCTTGCAGCTGGACTCAGAGCTTGATCCCACCAACTGTGAGATCACGACCTAAGCTGAAATCAAGAGTTGACTACTCAACTAAGCCACCCAGGCGCTCTAAGTATTTTTTAAAGGCAAAAAATCAATTAAAAAAAAACTTAAAAAGACCTTTTTTTAATGTTTTATTTATTTTTGAGAGAGAGAGCAGGAGCAGGAGAGGGGCAGAGAGAGAGGGAGACACAGAATTTGAAGCAGGCTTCAGGCTCCAAGCTGTCAGCACAGAACCTAATGTGGGGCTCAAACCCACTAACCATGAGATCACGACCTGAGCCAAATGAAGCCTGGAGCCTGCTTCAGATTCTCCCTCTCTCTCTGCCCTTCTGCCACTCGTGCTGGCTCTCTCTGTCTCTCTCTCTAAAATAAGTAAACATTAAAAAAAAATTTTTTTTAAACACAAAAAAATCAAACCTACGTATTTCGTTCACACATTTGTCACTCAATATTTTATGACAAATGTTTTCCCAAATCATATATTCTGGTGAACAATTTTATTAGTTGAATGATATTCCATCAAATGAGGGAAGTATAATTTTAGTCTTTCTCTTACTGCTAAACAGATCAGTTCACATTTTCAATAGTTCTTTTGTGTGCAATTCTGATTACTTTCTTATGTTAAATTTCTGAGTCATATTAACAAGTCAAAAAGATAGGAACATTTCTGGTTCTTGATGTATGCTACCAAACTGTTCCCCAAAGAGTTTAAACCAATTAACATTGCCACCAGTAGTGTACAGGGGCTCTTGTTTTAATACAACTTCACCATCACTGAGTATTCTATTTTTAAAATCTTTAGCAATTTAAAATTATAGGCGGGGCGCCTGGGTAGCTCACTGGGTTGAGTATATGACTTGGGCTCGGGTCATGATCTCATGGTTCCTAAGTCTGATCCTCACAATGGGCTCTGTGCTAATAGCTCAGAGCCTGGATTGGATTCTGTGTCTCCCTTTCTCTCTGCCCCTCCCCCACTTGTGCTCTCTTTCTTTCAAAAAATAAACATTAAAAAAAATTTTTTTAATTATAGGCAATACCTCAGGGATTTAATATGTGTTTATTGATTACTAGTGATCAATACAATCAATACACATTAATACACAAACTACCACGGTTTGCTTAGGACTTAGGAAAATCCCAGAATACTGGACTTACAGTGCTAAAACTGATAAAGTCCCAGGCAATTAGGGTGACAAACTGGTAAAGTTAAACATCTTTTAATGTTTATCGGTCATTTGTGTTTTTCTTTTGCTTACAAGGCTTCTTTGCTCATTTTATTCCACTTGGGAAAAGGCTTAAGTCTCTCTTTTTTTTCCCCCTTGAACTTTACATTATTTTGCAAACACTTTTCCATGTTTTATTGCATGGTCATCACACTCAGAATTTTTTGATCACCTATCTGCCATCTCAGCATAATTAACTATTCCCTTATGTTGGGAAATTTAGTTTCTCAAATTTCCCTGATTATAAATATTTCTGCTTACCTCACAGGGCTATTTTGAGAGCCATGAGAGAATACGAAAAAAACTCTAAACACTAAATGATGATGACGATGGTGCAAGGGCAGATGGCTCAAAGTAGGAACACTCTTCTAATAACAGCTATAATTGTCCATTTTTTAATTAAAAACCCACACACAAAATGCTGAAAATGAAGCCCTGGTGCACTTCATCAAATATTTTCCATTATGTATATTATATATATATGTGTAAAATATATATATATGTATATATACGTAAGATATATATATATGTATATATGTATATCTTTCTCAATCTCATTTCTAACCAAGATGTCCTTATAATAATTATTTAATCAGGATGCCAGGGGCACCTGGGTGGCTCAGTCGGGTAGGCATCCAGCTTCAGCCCAGGTCATGATCCTGCACTTCATGGGTTCAAGCCCCACGTCAGGCTCTGTGCTGACAGCTTGGAGCCTGGAGCCTGCTTCAGATTCTCTGTCTCCCTCTCTCTCTGTCCCTTCCCCGCATGCACTCTGTCTCTCTGTCTCCCAAAAATAAATAAATATTTAAAAAAAATTTTTTTAAAAATCAGGCTGCCAAAAAAATCTACCATATAGAAAGTAATGTATCATCATTATCACTTTTTCTCCATAAAATTCATGCATTTGTTGAATAATTGCCACTCTAGAACAATTTGCACACTTTGCTCTCTGAAATGTATCAGTCACTTCCTCTTTTTCATACAGCTAGGAAATGATTCATTCTATAAGCACTCACCTTGGCCAAATCAAAAGGTGTTTTGACCTCCGTGGTTGTGTCAGGTTCAGCAAATGCAGGAACTTCCTGTCTATTTCTGCCTTTCCTCCTACTCCTCTTTAGCTGGTCTCCTGATCTCTGCCCATCCAACATTTCTTTAAAAGAAAAAAAAATTATACATATACGTATATAGATTGATAATAATGGGATTCATTGGTGAACTGATAGGTAATAAACAGAAGGTGATGCTGAATATTTAGAGTGAAGATATGCAGTCAGGAAGGTTTTTACATTAGCTTTTCCTCTCAAACCAGAATTAAATATAAACCATAATTTTCAAGATAGTCAGTGGTAAAGACTACTCGCTGGGATTAAGAAAGTAAATTAAAATCTGCTACTTTATTTTATTTTTAAAGTTTATTTATTTATTTGAGAGAGAAGAGAGGGAGGGAGGGACGGGCAGAGAGAGAGAAAGGGAGGGGGGAGGGAGGGAAGAAGAGATAAAATTCCAAGCAGGCTCCATGCTGTCAGTGCAGAGCCTAACATGGGGCTCAATCTCACAAACCATGAGATTGTGACCTGAGCCAAAGCCAAGAGTCAGATATTTAACTGGCTGAGCCACCCAGGTGACCCTAAAATCTGATATAGTTTAGATTATATAATAATAATGACTTAGATTATTTAGTTTGGTGTTTATCTTTCATATCTTTTAACTAAATAGTTACTTCTAAATGCTATTCATACTAAAGTTGGTCAACATTTACTTTTATCCAGGTATACAGGTAACTAAAATCTTTAAAAAAATTTTTCCCAATGTTTATTTGTTTTGAGAGAGACACAGAGAGTGAGTGGGGGAGGGGCAGACAGAGAGGAGACAGAATCCAAAGCAGGTTCCAGACTCTGAGCTGTCAGCACAGAGCCTGATGCAGGGTTCAAACTCAGGAACTGTGAGATCATGACCTGAATGGAAGTCGGATGCTTAACTGACTGAGACACCCAGGTACTCCTGAAAATTGTTTTTTTAAAACATGGATAAATTTTTCAAACTATTCTGAAACCACATTTTTATCTGCAAACAGGTATTCTTGTGATATTTTCTAAGTTGAAAAAGTCTCAACAAAACAGTATTGATTCCAGTTTGAGTAGAACTGAAAAATACGGATACATATGATTCTGCTTAAGTTAGCTGTGAGGAAATAGCAGTTACAGAAAATATGAGGTTCTATAAACCAGCCCATTACTTAATTATATTAACTTACCACCTTTTTCTCTAATTTTTTTTTTTTAATGTTTGTTTATTTTTGAGAGAGAGACAGACAGACTGAAAGCAGGGGAGGGGCAGAGAGAGAGGGAGACACAGAATCTGAAGCAGCTCCAGGCTCTGAGCTGTCACCACAGAACCCAATGCAGGGCTTGAACTCAGGAACCATGAGATCATGCCCGAGCTGAAGTCAGACGTTCAACCAACTGAGCCACCCAGGCGCCCCACTTACCATCTTTTTTGAAGGACTGCTGCAGAGCATCAGAACTCAACTCCTGATCATTCTTTTGCCATTTGGTTATAAGCTCCTCTATGAATTGACCTTTTTTGTCCTCATTTCCCTGAAGGAGGTCAGTGACATATTCTCGTATCTCTTCAGCACTCTCAATTGACAAAACATACCTCAGGAAGCAAAAATAGAAGCTGTTTAAGCAAGACTGCTTATACTATGTCTTTCAATAATCACAATATAAACTGACGTAGTACAAACTATTCATTAATCCATTAAAGTGTTTACGATTTTTTTAAATGTTTTATTTATTTTGCGGAGGGGAGACACACACACACACACACACACACACACACACACACACACACACAGAGTAAGTGGGGGAGGGGCAGAGAGAGAGGGAGACACAGAATCCCCAAAGCAGGCTCTAGGCTGTCATCACAGAGCCCGACACAGAGCTCAAACCCATGAACTGTGAGATCACGACCTGAGCCGAAGTCAGATGCTCAACCGACTGAGCTACTGAAGTGTTTACTTTAAGCCAAATTCTATGCTAGGTGCTAGGGATATAAGTTTGATTAGACAAAGATCCTGACCACAGCTTGTTCATAATAAAACCTTTATGTAACCCTCTTGTTGGAAGAATTAAATTACTGTTTTGAAGATAGGCTTGTGGAGCTGTCCTTAACATAGGAATACTTCCTATAACTACATATCTGCAGTCATATTTTCCGAGGAATACAAATCACTTAATCTCTATATTATAAAACCTAAAATTTCTTTTGCTAAAAATATGAGTACATAGAACAATCTAAACAGTTGTTGATTTAATATTCTCAAAAATTATATATCAAGATTGGTATCACATCGTAATGAGCAGATCTATTTTAAGGAAATGTTATAAAGGTTCATAAAAGTGAAATGGGGTAACAGTTCAAGTCAGTACAACTTGTTTAAAAATTGACAGGCCAATATATTTGAAGTGCCTTAAAAATAATCCGGTAATTCCATTTATAAGACTTTATAAGACATAAGAGACAGGAAATTTTATGCAAAAGTTAACTGCCTCACTGTTTGAATTAATGAAAAACTAGAATCTATTTAAAACATCTATTGATGGAAAAGGGACTAATGAATTCAACTTTTTGGACTTTCAAAAATGTAATATGCTACCACTAAATGTGAAAGTTTTGAATAATTATTATTCTGAGAAAATGCCCTCCTATAATGGTAAATGAAATAATAGGATAGAGTGCAGAGCATATGATTCCATTTGCTATAAAAGCAATGTGTATACACATACACATGTGTAGAAAAAAGGCCAGAGCTTATACCCCCAAATAATTACCACTATGGTCAATTAACAAGAGTTTATTTTTCTTTTCTTTTTTCCCCTATGTTTTGAAAATGTATTACAATATGCATAAGAAAAAAACACGAAGAGTGAAACAATGATAATCTCTGGATTGTGGTATTATGGTAATTTTGGTTTCCTTCTTTATCTTTTTTCTGATTTTTTAAGATTTCTACAGTGAATATGTTACACCATTAGAAAAGAATTTTTAAAAATAACTTGTAAATTAAGATATCAGACCATGAAAGCATTATAAGATCTGAATAAATTGTAATTCAGATATACTGGTATGGGATATAAGAAAAATTATAATAATGCTGTATCATTAAAAAAAAATGAGATTTTGCCATCACCAGTAGCATATGTACTAGGTTATTTTCTTAATGTGGTGGATGCATTTGCAGTGCTATGATCTATAGGTGAATAAACCTGTGCCATTGGGCATCAAGAGCATCTTCTAATCCATCACAGATGAAAAAAGAAAAGACCACTGTTTTTCAGGACTTTTACAGTTTAATCAACTTGATCCCCAAAGTTAGCATCCCATCAAAAGATTAATTGCTATTGAGTTCTTACAAAAGGACGGCAAGAAACCTCAGGGGATCATTTAACTCTGGTATTCAAATTACCAGGGAAGGATTTATGGAGTTCCAGTAACATTTGAATAAATGTCATTTTAACTATTTAACAAAGTAAAATAAGGAACATACATCTAAATGTGTTATATAACAAATCTTTCAAAACAGAATCATCCAAAACATGAGCTAATGCAGATTGTAGAACAGTTTATTTTGCTAAACCTGTGTACAAATCTTAATGTTCCATAAGTGAATCACTGATTAGGAAGTTAACAGTTCTGTGCTGTCTGTAAAAATTCAGGCCATTCATGCCAAATTGTTCAAGTTAGCACACTAGTATAGTACACCTGAGTAATTCTCAGTAAAATGCCAGGCAAGACACAGCAAATGTACACAAAAATGCTTTCAACATGACATCATAGCCTGTTGTGCAATAACTATAAAAACCTAGTAAGTGAAATGAGTTCAAATAGTATTATATTATTGGTAGCCAAGAAGTGGCTGTGCTGACAGCACGGAGCCAGCACAAATTGTCTCTCTCCCTCTCTTTTTGCTCCTCCTTCCCTCTCTCTCAAAATAAATAAACTTAAAAAAAAAAAAAAAAAACTTTCAGGTTCCTTGATCAAGCCCAACTATTAAAGAAGTTTCCCCCTCTGCCTGAACACTGCACTTCCACCTACCCACCCTTTAGTTTTCAGGTGAAAGTGATTCCTTGAAGTAAACCTTTCAAGTTTCTCAAATCTTAGTGGGAATCCTTTACTCCGTGCTCCCACAACACCCTACATTTCCCCCAGTCAGCACTCCTCAACCACGCGGAACCCAATGGTCTCAAGAGCCTTTATGGCCACAGCATGTTATGCAGCAGAGCAACAAATATGTTAAATCAATTGAAAGAAAAAATACTAAATTATGTCACGATCTCCATTTTATAGGTATCAAAGTATTAAAGATAAACTCTGCTCAGTATTCAGTTTATACATGAGGAAATTAAGGTACAGAGAGGAAAATTAGGTAGCCCAATATTTAAAAAAAAAAAAAAAAAAGTTGCCCAAGATTCCAAAAGTGGTAAATGACAACAGAAAATAGAACCTGGGACTCCTCAGTCAGGAGCTATTTGCACCTTACTTCAGCCGCCTCCATTTAAAGTCCAGGTCCTATTTAATATTAAACACCACGCAGATCGGGCAAACTCAAATGCTCAGAGTAAGGAATTTTTGCAAAGATAATTTGGCTTGGCCCTTCTCTGCAGAATCTATCAGGAAATTGGCTCCAGGGACAGTCTTACAGGTTTAGTTATCAGAGATCTGGAGTTTTCCTAAGAAAAAAGGCCCCACCGACCGATTGTGGAGCCTGACACCCTGTCCCAGAAGCTGCAGTGTAAAGCCGGAGGTCAAATTCGGCGCCTAGAGTCCCACAGCAGCCCTTCTATATTTCTTCACTCTCATCAACTTTTTAGTCTTCCCCTCTTCCCCTTTCAGCCAGTGCACATCCCAGAGGTCCTTCCCGCCTCAGACCCCAACCAGTCTCACTGCATGATCTCCTCGCTGACATCCAGGCCGAAAGTTTTCCTTAACTGCTGGGTACACCAGCCCACCAGCTGCTCCCGGGACGCCGCCCCAGCCACCGCCATTTTTCCCAGCCGGAACCAGCTGGGCTCCAACAGCCCTAAGTCCTGCACTGGACTAGTCCCCTTCGCAACACCAACCTCGTTCGCGCGGGTTCCGCCAGCCTGCACCGCCCCTCGCGGTTGTACCGCCCCAGCACAGATCCCTCCCACCTGTGCCGCCTCCTCCTTCCCACTTCCTGGTGTGTTTATGCTGGAACCAGAGCTAATCTGCGCCTGATTTTTCTGCATGGTAAGATGTAAGACTCGAGAATCAGGAATTCGGTTGAGAAGACAGTGTAATTACCTATAAAAACTATAGTCGAGGTAAAGATAAATCAAAACTGTAATCTGAGAGGCCAGCTTTTAACTTGTTCTGGTTTTGAGGCCCCTGGGTAAGGTTTAGTGGGTTAAGCATGGGACTCTGGATTCCTTCTCAAATCATGATCTCCGAGTTCCTGCGATTCAGCCGGCTCTAGGGCTCTTCTCTGGCAGGTCGGGACCTGCTTGGGATTCTCTCTCTGACTCTCCCCTGCTTGCATGCACTCTTGCTCGCTCACGCCCTCTCTCTGTGTCTCTCAAAAGAAACTAACTTAAAAAAAAATTGCTCTAGTTTATGTAAAACATTTAAAATAGCACTTGCAAGCTAGAATAACTGCTTCAGGGATTTGCTTTGGTGGTCGTGGTTTTATTAATACTCTGTATGGTCTAATACTAGGTTCATGCTGCAAGAACCTTTTTCTATTTAATTTTTTTGAACCAGGTCTTTTCCAGGAGGGCCAAAACAAGTCAGGAAGCTCCAGGAGGAAAAACTTGTAATATAACAGGTGTTATGATTTGTCTTTAAAGAACTTTGACATAAATTCTGAGTGATTTTTTTTTTTAATTTATGTAATACTTTTTTTTGGCCAACAATGACTTCTCTTTTTAAGTTTTGTGTTTAATTACAGTTAACATACAGTTATATTAGTTTCTGATGTACAATATAGTTATTTAACACTTCCATCTAACACCTGGTGCTCATCACAAGTGCATTCCTTTTTTTTCAATTTATTTAATATGAAATTTGTTGTCAAATTGGTTTCTATACAACACCCAGTGCTCATCCCAACAGGTGACCTCCTCAGTGCCCACCACCCACTTTCCCCTCCCTCCACCCCTTATCAGCCCTTAGTTTATTCCCAGTTTTTAAGAGTCTTTTATGGTCTGGCTCCCTCCCTAACTTTTTTTTCTCCCTTCCCCTCCCCCATGGTCTTCTGTTAAATTTTTCAGGACAAATGTATTCCTTAATCCCCATCACCTATTTAACCTATTTGCCCACGCTGCAGTGATTTTTAAAGAGTCAAAGGTATTTCAACCCAAGAAGACCAAACTTGCATGTGTGTCAGTACTCTCTACTCCACTGGGACGATGGACTGATGAAAATTTAGCCAGACTATACTGGAGAGCTTTAACGTCCTCTGATATATTTCATCAATATATTTTTTAAAATATTTTATTTTGTAAGTAATCTCTACACCCAATGTGGGGCTGTAACGCAAAACCCTGATATCAAGAGTTGTGCTCCACTGACTGAGCCCATCAGACGCCCCCATTAATAAATTTAATGGCTGACTTCGTTTTACATTGATAGGTTCTTCATTCCCATTAGGCCATCTAGACTGAGCAATTACATTAATTGGTTCCTGCTTCAACTTTTTGTGCTAATGTTTCCATTGATATAAATGATCGAAATCATATAAGTGTATTGATGTACATTCGGTATAGATTGTCTTTGTTATTAATGGAAAATATATGATTTTTTAGCTTAAAAAAACCCAAATTCTCTGTGAATATTTATTAACAGTGGATACAAATTTTGTTTCTTCATAAAAATCTTCTACATTTTCTATATCTGTTCAGTTCCCATAATTTAAATGTTAGCCTCTTGGGGTGCCTAGTGGCTCAGTCAGGTCCGACTCTTGATTTCTGCTCAGGTCATGATCTCAGGGTTCCTGAGGTCAAGCACCACATCCGACTCTGCACTGACAGCAAGAAGCCTGCTTAGAATTCTTTTTCCCTCTCTGTCTGCCCCTTCCCTGCTTGCACTTGCACGCATGCTCTCTAAATTAGTTAATTAATTAACAAACATTTTAAATATTAATTTCTTGAAGACAGAGACTATGACAGAATTTTTTTTTTACAATAGGGCTTAGCACATCATATAAATTATGATGAAATTTTTAGGTCCTCAAGAATAAAGGTATTCTGGAGGCGCCTGGGTGACTCAATTGGTTGAGTGTCCAACTTCACCTCAGGTCGTGATCTCCCGCTTTGTGAGTTCAAGCCCTGCCTTGGGGTTGCTGATGTCAGCATGTCAGCACAGAGCCCTCTTTGGATCTTCTGTCCTCCTCTCCCTCTGTGCCCCTCCCCTGCTCATGCTCTCTCTTTCAAAAAATAAATAAAACGTTGAAAATTTTTTAAAGAATATGGGGCAGCTAAGTGGGTCACTCAGTTGGTGAAGCATCTGACTTTGGCTCAGGTCATGAGTTCCAGCCCTGCGTCCGGCTCTGTGCTGACAACCCAGAGCCTGGGGCCTGCTTTGGATTCTGTCTCTCCCTCTCTCTCTGCTCCATCCCACTCATGCTCTGTCCCTCTCTCTCAAAAATAAGTAAACATTAAAAAAAAATTTTTTTTAAGAATAAAGGTATTCTTTTTATTTAAAGCATATGTTAATTATTGCAATCTCTGGTTTGTAATATATGTCATATAATGCAATGCTATTTACAGTGATTATCATTTATGTAAAAAAAAAATTTAATGTTTATTTATTTTTGAGAGAGACAGAGCACAAATGGGGAAGGGGTAGAGAGAGAGAGAGAGAGAGGGAGAAAGAGAGAATCCAAAGTAGGCTCCAGGCTTAGAGCTGTCAGCACAGAGCCCAAAGAGGGGCTTGAACTCACAAACACTGAGAACATGACCTGAATTGAAGTTAGATACTTAACCAACTGAGCCACCCAGGTGCCTCCATTCTGCCTGAGCAAAGCAAGCACACCTATTTTACATGACTTAAAAGATATTTTTTTTGTATAAGTTTAGGCAGATATTTCATACAAATGTACTACAACTTTTCTTAATGCCCTAGGCCTTTGACATTTTAAAGTTCACACCACGCAGTTCTCTGTATTTTATTTAAATAAAGGAAAAGCAAACCTCAAAGGAGAAGCTTTCCTCAAAGTAAACATTTAAATTAAAAACTTCTGCAGGGGGCCTGTGTGGCTCAATATGTTAAGCTTCCAACTTCAGCTCAGGTCATGATCTCGCAGCTGGTGAGTTTGAACCCTGCCTTGGGCTCTGTGCTTACAGCTCAGAGCCTGGGGCCTGCTTTGGATTCTGTCTGTGTCTCCCTCTCTCTGCCCCTCCCCTGATCACACTCTGTGTGTGTCTCTTTCAAAAATAAATGTTAAAAATATTTTTTAAAAGAATATCTGCTAGAGATCACTGCTTGTTTCCTAATTTTTTACCTTAATACGTTTTCTTCCCTATTATTAAAAGACAAACATATAAACATAGCTATGGTAATAAACTGCTCATGTGTGCAAAGGTATATTTGCAATTATTTCTGGCCACTTACTTGGCATCTGAACTATGAGAAAGACCAGCAGATTCTCTATGCTGTTCTAATCTCTGCAGAGACCTAGGAAATGAGTTTGAATTAAGTAATTCAGGCCTTTGTAGAAGCCACTTTAACTGAAAAAGAAATAATGTGCATTCAAGAACGATTATGTATTGAGAGGTGTGTGATGACAAAGAAGAAAGTAATACCCTGAGGCTTGTTGATTTTTCTGGTAGGAATTCTAATGTAGTCTTAGACTCCAAGGTTTTTAGACAAAGCTACAGGTTATTTCCAATACATTTCCTGCTGTTATAATATAATTAGTTAATTAATTGAATTATAATGTGATTAATGTAATTGTAATATAATATATAATTTCACCTGTTGTCTAGATCTTTTAAGATTCTTTAATTCTAAAACACAAAGTGGTTGTTGATTCTGTTGAAGTACTGACTAGCCTATTTTCTGAAAGTTCAAGCATAATTTATTGGAGAGAATTAATGCCGTGCATACACTTTTAGGATTGCCTTTCAAGTGAGCATTTAACAAAATACATCCCAAGGCAAGCTCATCTGATCATGTTTTATGCATGGTTTTCAGAGAGTGAAAATCACTCCCCAGGGGTATTGTAATTAGAAGATAGGCATAGGGATAGAAAATAGTGTTGAGTTCCTATTCTAGATTTATAATCACTGTATGCCAGGGATGTACCCTTGGCACATTTGGCATATTTTTAAGGAACTCTGAGACCATTTGGATCTTGGGAAGACGTTTCATTAATTTGTTCTTTTTAATGTGTGTATATATATATACAATTTACTCAGTTTTTTTTTTCTTTAGTTACAAGTTACCATACGGACTAAAAACGTAGAAAAGCCTCATAAATACCTTCCTTTTCTAAAATTCCATAGAATTGTTTTGTTAAGCACCCGGCAGAAAGAGTTCGTCTGAGGGTTTTTTTTTGTTTTTTTTTTAAGTTCTTTATTTTGATTTTCATTAAAAAATCCGCTTCATTTCAAGTTTCTCTTCCTGGAGTCAATTACATGGATTTCACCCTGTGGTAACTTTTGAAGAAATGGAATTCGCTGTCTTTCCTCGGTCTTCTTTTCTAAGCAGTTCCATTTCCCTTACTCAGAATCTTAGCACTCACTCTTGGGGCGCCCCGAAAAAGCACCTTGGCACCTCCCACTTGGGGCGGGAACGAATCACAAGCTTCTGCAAAGTTGATGGACGGGACGGTACTGAGCCAAGCCTCGTTGCTGTCATCGCTGGACACTGGCGATTGGTTGCAGGGGTACGGCGCGGAACCAATGGGAGCGGCTTCCCGGGAGAGTCCGTGGAGCGCGCGGGAAAGAGACCAATATAAACTGTGGCGGGAGATTCGTTTTCGGGTCCTTGTCCAGTTAAACACCCTCGGTTGGGAAGCCATTGATTGCTCCCCTCTCCTCGCGTTTGAATATGGTGCGGACTAAAGCGGACAGTGTCCCAGGCACCTACAGAAAAGGTGAGGAGGTTGAGCAAGGCAGTGGGGGGCAGGGGGTTCTCCCGGCAGCCCCTCTGCGAGCGGGAGAGGCCAGGGCTCCCCACCGCCCTTTGAGCCAAATGGTCCAGCCGTTCAGGAAACAGCGGCCTGGCCCCTTTACCAAGAGGGAGGAGCGGCACGGCCAGGGGATGGTTGGCCTGCTGTACTGCATCACGGGGCTCTCCTCACCAGGTGGCGGGGTCGGGGACCGTGGTGAGAACGTGGCACTGAGACTCGGTGTCGGAACCTTACAGCCCTGTTTTGAATGCCTCCTTTCCTCTCCACAGTGGTGGCTTCTCGAGCCCCCAGGAAGGTGCTTGGTTCTTCCACTTCTGCCAGTAATTCCGCATCACTTTCGTCGAGGAAAGGTAAAAAGCGCCCCTGCAACCCCTGGAGGAACCTTCTCCAAAGAGGATCAGGCCGGGCACCGCAGTTCTCCTGACCTGCAAGCCCCTTGACCCACCTTGGAATTTATTTTCCTGAGATTCTCACACTCGAGTTTCTTTCTTGCCCTCTGATATAGTGAGGGGGCTTTGGCTGCCTGACAGGTTGGGGTAAAGGTGGGGGTCACAAGGAAAAGAATCTCAGGCCTCAGGGTTAGGGATGGACACGATTTATCTTCAAACCTGTTTTTCTTTTCTAGTTTAGCGTTTTTATTTTTAATACTGACAGATGTCCTTTTCTTGTAGGAGGCTATTTAAGCCCTCTTTTACTAGATTAAGAATTAATCTAGTAGTTGACCGTGCTAATCAAGTTGTCTGCTTAGCGTAAACGTTTTTGTTTTCATTTCTGCATGTTTTTTTGTTTGTTTTTTGGCATGATGTCTGTGTGTGTGTGTTTTCCAACTGTGCAGCTCCTGATACCGCCTTTGGGACATTAGGAGGGAAAACTTGGCCCGATGAAATAGCTTCACACTACTCCTTCTGTGCAAGGAGAGGTTGAGAAAATACTGTGCCATCTGGTGCCTCATTCCTTTCCTAGGAAGTTGAGCAGTTAGGAAGATTAATTCCACAAGGCCTAGTTAAGAACATACAAGAAAGCACTGTGAAGAACTTCATGGGTTCTTAAGTTAACTTAAACTTCCCCCTGTTCCAAATTAGAAACAACTTACCAAAAAATATATGCATGTGTGTACTAATTTGCTCTCGTTAGATATAAAGGAGCTGTAGGTCAAAAGTATAAAGGTGATGAATTTATTGAGAATATTCCATACCCTGTACCATTAAATTCCAGTTAGGGCTACATCCCATTGTCTGGTCCACTGTTGTATCGCCAGAGTCAACTGAATAGGCCCTTAATGAACTTATGTTAGCCAAATGCACCCCTTAAGGCATTTTAAAGATCTCTTTTTTTTTTTAAGTTTATTTATTTATTTTTGAGGGAGAGAAAGCAGAAGAGGGGCAGAGAGAGAGGGAGAGGGAGAATCCCAAGCAGGCTCCAAACCGTCAGCACAGAGCCAAACCCAGGGATCAGACTCAAACCTGGAGATCATGACCTGAGCTGAAATCAAGAGTCAGACTCTTAATCAACTGAGCCACCCAGGTTCCCTTTTTGTTTTCTTTAACAGGTAGAGTTTGTGACAAATGTGTTTAAAGCAAAAGATCTATGTAGTGACTCAGTAATTTGCTCATCTTGCTATTCTAACCATTACTTCATTAGGAGGCAGAAATTTTTCCTCTATATTACTGTTTTAAAATAATCAGGAATCGGGGCATCTGGTTGGCTCAGTTGGTAGAGCATGTGACTCTATCACGGCCATGAGTTCAAGCCCTAGATTGGACATAGAACTTACTTTTAAAAAATCAGGACTTGGATTTACCTTATGAACTGAAAAGGAGCCAATAGCTTTGAAAAGTGAAACCTAATTTTGTGGAAACTTTCACACTGCTGTATATTTGTTTTGCCTTTCACAGGTGCTTTAACTAAATGACTTTGTTAAGTAAAATTTTGGTGGTTGACACTACACTGTGCTACCTCATATTAGGAAAAAATGTGTCATGTTTTAATATGACAATGGGTAAGACTATTTGAATAGTTATTCGTCATCGCACATTTTCTAATTATTTTAAGATGAATGTAATACCATATACTCTTTAGATTTGATGTTAAAGAATTGTTTCCCTTTAAGGAATGGCAGTTGTATCCTTAGTTCTTACTTACTTCCATCTGTTTATATTTTATAGTTGAAAATAAGTATGCCGGAGGGAATCCAGTATGTGTGCGCCCAACTCCCAAGTGGCAAAAAGGAATCGGAGAATTCTTTGGGCTGTCCCCTAAAGATTCTGACAAAGAGAATCGAATTCCTGAAGAGGCAGGAAGCAGTGGCTTAGGAAAAGCAAAAAGAAAGTAAGTTTCACATTCTGGAATATAAAGAAAATACTTATATTCTTTAAAAAATTTTTTTCATGTTTTATTTATTTTTGAGAGAGAGAGAGAGAGAGAGACAGAGTGCGAGTGGGGGAGGGGCAGGGAGCGAGGGAGACAACGGAAACTGAAACAGGCTCCAGGCTCTGAGCTGTTAGCACAGAGCCGAACTCAGGGCTCAAACCCATAAACTGTGAGATCATGACCTGAGCAGAAGTTGGATGCTTAACCGACTGAGTCACCCACGTGCCTGAAAATACTTATATTCTTGAAAATAAAAGACAAGTGGAAATTGAGTAACTTTGAAGTTTCTCCCTGAACAGATAAGAAAACACAAACCAGAGGTTTTTTCAAACTTGTACTACTCTCTTATTCTAAGTCACTCCCGAATTTCAAACATCAGTGAAAGGTATTATTTTTACTCCTTTCAGTCACCCAAAGAGGATCAGTTCCCAATCAGGTGATAAGTGCTATATTATTAACCATGAACTTCCTGTCTTTATTCTTTAGTTTTTACTGTCTATTTTTTATAATCTTTTTTCAAAAAAGAAATTTCTATGTTGGTTTATCTAGCATCAATTCTATTATGTCCACACCTCAAAAAACTACTAGTTCAGCCTCTACAAGAAATAAATAACCAATGTAGAAAGGTTAGAAAATCCAGAAATTTTCATCACTTAGAAAATCACAACTAACACCATGGTGTATTTTCTTTCCAACTTCTCTAAAAATACATAAAAATACTTTAAAAATAAAACAAGGTGGGAATAAAACTGCATGCATACAAAGTTGAGTGTACACGCTTTTTAAAGAAGATTATTAAATCATGCTTTTTAAGCCTTTAATGTCAGGAATATGCTCATGACAGAGGTTAAGCAAAAATTCAGCACTCAAAAGTACAATTTTTATGCTGTAAAAATATACCAAGTATCAATAGCAATTATTTCTGGGTAAAAACCTCTCCTCCTACTCATTCAGTGCTACCAACTTTCAACAACAAACATACTTCTAAGAATTGGGACAAAAATAATGCTACTTGAAAAAAAAAAAGGCCAAGGAAAGCTGCTTTGTAAAAAATAGACTTATAAATAATAGGATCCAGGCTCTTTAAGCAATTTGGAAAAGTTGTGGTTCAAACACAAATTATTTGACTGGAGGTATGGGGAATGGTGAGCATGGGTGGCCACATGGTGCCATATCACTGTCATTATGCCCCTCAATTTACGACCCTGCTAGCTCTCTCTCCTGTACCAGCCAGGAGCCTGTGATCCTCCAGCACACCAAGCAGCAAGTCTGACCCAGGGCCCAGTGACCAACGTGGGCAAGAGAATGGTGGCCATGCTCAGTCTGGGACTGCTGCTTCTGGCACTGTTCTATTGACACAGATTTATTCACGCATTCCTTTAACTAGTATACCAGGTCCTCTGTCTGAGCCCACAATGTCCACCTGTGCCCTGCAGTTAGCAGCCATTTTCCTTGTGGTCTTGCTTGCTTTTCTATATTTCTACTTTTAGACCCAGGCCAAAGAACTCTATTGTTCACCATTGCATATTCTAAAGCCCAATCCATACGGCGACTAGAAGTCCAATGTGACAAGGAAAACACAGGTCTTCATCAGATCTACTAATTCCACTCTTTATTATATGAGTCCCCAATTGGACTGACTTACAGAGCATCTGAAGGATTTCACCAGATAACAAATGCTAATATTAAATCTGCTGGGAGTTTCACGTACAAGACTGAAGAGAGACAAACATTGAAAATTAATGATGTGACCAGGGGCACCTGGCTGGCTCCCGACTTCAACTCAGGTCATGATCTCACGGTTCGTGAGTTTGAGCCCCATGTCTGGCTCTGTGCTGACAGCTCAGAGGCTGTAGCCTGCTTTGGATTCTGTGTCTTCCTCTCTCTGCTCCTCCCTTGCTCAAGCTCTGTCTTTGTCTCTCAAAAATGAATAAACATTAAAAAAAATTTTTTTTTTAAAAATAGACACTCCATGAAATTTTTGG
Source organism: Puma concolor (assembly GCF_028749965.1). Lineage (NCBI taxonomy): Eukaryota > Metazoa > Chordata > Mammalia > Carnivora > Felidae > Puma > Puma concolor. Next base: position 108,460,047 of record NC_141672.1, on the reverse strand, counting down.
TTCACGTTTTCACACACTGATGCTTAAATGTTACAGTATCCAATATGGCCATAATAGGCTTAAGAAGTGTTAAATCGGGGCGCCTGGGTGGCTCAGTTGGTTGAGCGACCGACTTTGGCTCAGGTCATGATCTCACAGTTTGTCAGTTCGAGCCCTGCATTGGGCTCTGTGCTGACAGCTCAGAGCCTGGAGCCTGCTTCTGATTCTGTCTCCCTCTCTCTGTCCCTCCCCCACTCATGCTCTGTCTGTCTCTCTCTGTCTCAGAAATAAATAAACGTTAAAAAAAAAAAAGTGTTAAATCAAGGTAAACCATCTCTATTTATTTATTTATTTATTTATTTATTTATTTATTTATTTATTTATTTAGTACAAGTGGGAAAGGGGCAGAGAGAGAGAGAGGAAAAGAGAAAAATCCCAAGTAGGCTCCATGGGGCTCAATGCAGGGCTTATCATGAACCATGATATCCTTACCTGAGTTAAGATCAAGAGTTGGATGCTTAACTGACTAATCCTCCAGGCACCCTAGATTTTTTTTTTTAAGTAATCTCTACACTCAATGTGGGGCTCAAACCTATAACCCTGAGATCGAGAGTCACGGGCTGACTCATCAATGCTCCATGGACTGAACCAACCAGGCACACCTTTTTGGCAATCTTTACACCCAACATGGGGTTCAAACTTAACAACCCTGAAGTCATGAGTTGTATGCTCTTCTGACTGAGCCAGCCAGGCTCCCCTGTTATGAGATATTTAAAAGGAATGTCAAACTCTAGATCAGTAACTAAATTTTGGATTTTAATAGACTTACTTTCATGATCCTGTAAGTTTATTCCAGTTCCCTGTCACTGTTTGGTACCTTGTTCTTTCTCATTCTGATATGACAGGCTAATAGTCAATATTAGGTCCAGAATATATTACAACCCTCTTGAATTATTTGTGACTTCTACTAAGGAAACAAAATATTTGGCAATGTAGCCAAATATGACTACATTGATCATCATAACAATAAAACCTATATTATAGGCTTTCAATTATATGGAGAAAAATTACACATATATTCTCATAAAGAATTTTGATCCATGGTGTAATAAAATTTGTGACATAAAACTAAGTAATAGAGGTTTATATTATTCCTTTAGGCCCCTTGCTTAGATTTGTTTGTTGAAGAAAGTTGTATCTCTTTATTGATAGTAAATCAATAGATTTACTTTTGATAGTAAATAATAAATTACCAGTTTATCAGAAGGAATTCTGCTATAAACTCCCTAATTTATACTCTGAAACATGGCTACTCCTACGGCTTTATTTTTCTCACAGAGGCAGGGTAAAACTCCTTTCAGTTGCATGGGGGGGAATTCAGAATCAAGAAAAACTATCTACTTAACACCTTGAATAGAAAGAACTATGATACATAAAGTACAGCAGGTCCTTGCCAAAAGTATGCTTGGCTTATGATCGTGTTCATTTGTTAACATGATTTACTTCCAGGAAAACACAATGAAGACCTCTTGGTAATCTAATAGTAGGTAAGTCAAAGATAGTCTCATACCAAGTTAGAATACCTTTGTTTTAGCTTCCTTCTTTCACTACCTAGCTCTATGACCATTTAGGCTTATGGGATCTAATGTGAAAACTGCTTATTTCAGAATAGATCTCACAGATCTTCATCAGCTCTAAAAAAATTCTGAATTATGGTTAAGTTTTTAATTGACTTTCCTCTATAAAAAGTGTAATGAGTACAAAATGGCTTTGGGGTAATGTAAATTATTTTTCAAAAGCTGCAACTACCATATGCAAACTTAACCAATTTTGAGATTTTTTCCAATTAGGTAATATGTTTATATGGTTCAAAAGGACATACAATTAAATATGACAACTTGGTATGTTTTCTCTGCTCAAATGGATTGGTTAATTTTTTTGCTTTTTTATTATCACACAGTCCTTACTGTATGAAGGATTGATTATACTGTTTATTAATCCACTTAACCTGTTGAAAGAAGATGCTATAGAATTAGAGATTCCATTTTTAATAAAAATAGCAATGTATCCTAAAGGAGAAACACTCATCTGACAAATTAACGAGTAAAATAAAGATTTTGTTGCTCTGGTACTTGGAATTTTTAGGTGTTGGTCAACTAATGGAGTTTAATTTTCTCTCATTTCTATTCACTTGATGAGACCCATTGCACTATTAAGCTTCATGATTTATATAGGTTGATAACTTTTTTTTTTTAGCAGTTGATATTCAGGTGACCGAGTTCTCTATTCTTTTCACAGAGCACGTCCTTTGCCACCTGATCACACAGATGATGAAAAAGAATAGAACTCTCTTAATTCATCCTTGACTAATGTCTCCTGTTTATTATTCTAGGATGTAAATTTGGATAAATGTATTTGTTCCAATTAGCTTTGTTGAATAGGCATTTAATTTAAAAAATGAGGCTTATATAGAGTTACTCAAAAGCAAGTAATTATGATATTGGAGAATTTGTAAGATTCGTTATTGGTTACTTACCTTGGTATTCAATATAACGCAGTATTTGGTTTCTTTTACCGGTTATTAAGCTTCTTGTTCTTGCTAAAAATTAATCATTGAATGGTGTTCTAATTACAAATCTGCTGTATTTGAGATTTTCTTAGATCTTTGTACTGCTGCCATTTTTATTGGCGTTTGATTATTAGAATGGTGCCGTATTTTTGTTCCTTTTATTTGCTTTAAGAAGCAGAGTTAGATTTTTGCACATTAAAAAAATTCAGTATTAATTAAACTGAACCTAACCCTTTTTAAGAAAGAGGGCCAAAGATGCAATGTGGAAGAAATTTGGATGGCTATGTATCTTCTCCTTAAGAGCAATATGGCCTGAGAATTTAAACAGTTGATAAAGTTTCTAACAACAACAAAGCAGATAAAATAAGAATTTTAGAATTAGACAGGAAGATTTCATAGACTACATTAAAAGAGAGAAATTTTCCTAGAAATGCATTTGATTCAGTATCATAAAATACAACCTTTTGGGCCTGTACTTTTCAAGTTGGAAATCAATAAAACATAAAAGGCAAATCATGCCATAAATCCAGAGATATGTCTAGAGTCCTTAGAGCTACCATTATATATTTTAAGATAACCAGGGGTATAATTAAAGAGGTGGGTATAATATAACTTAGTAACTGATATTCTTGCTTCCTTATCACACTTTTTGCTTCCTGATATTCTGTTGTCTAAGTTTACCATGTTTTAACAAGTATGTTCTTCTGAAGTTTGTTTTTAATAAATGAATACTTATTTTCACAATAGATTATCCATTTGTGTGCTTCCTAAGATTACCTCTTACTAGATAGTTCTTTGTTTTTCCTTCCAAATACAAATCAGTGCATTGATCTGATTTTTATCAACTTCCGAACTAAGTTTTGATGATTGTAGATTATATTTTTTTGCTTTGTCTTTTAGAGATGGATATTAAACAGAATGTTACCAAATTGAGAGCCAAGTTTTTATCCTTAGTACTTCCTTGATAATTAGTTTTCTTATTAAGGAGTAGCTCAAACCAACTCTATCAAAGTCAAGTTTTGATGGATCTGAAATCTGATTTGCTAGTTTTCACTGATGGAGAGAGAAACTTCATGGTGCTGTATGCAATGAAGTCTAATACTGATATGTAATTGTTTCTAAAAAAATTTGACCTAAAGCACCTAGTCTTTCCAAATATACAACATATGATGATGTCTCACTTTAATTAGGCAAAGATTCCATGTAATCTGTTTCATTGTCAAAACTTTTGTGAAATATTGGCAACTTAGCCTCTTCTAAACATAAGGGAAGTACAGACTCCCTGTTTCCATTGAAAATTGAATCAAAAAATAAAATTTATACATTAAAAAAATAATTAAACAAGTTTGTAATTTCATACCCTTCACAAAGTTAATCTGGTTTTCCTCTGGTTTGTTAAAATTATGTTATATTATTTATTTATTTATTTATTTATTTATTTATTTACTTATTTATTGTTAAAAAAAAATTTTTTATTGTTTATTATTCTTGAGAGAGAGAGAAAGAGACAAAGAGACAGACAGAGAACAAGCAGGGAAGAGGCAGAGAAAGAGGGAGACACAGAATCTGAAGCAGGCTCCAGGCTCTGAGCACTCAGGACAGAGCCGGATGCAGGGCTCGAACTCACAGACCGTGAGATCATGACCTGAGCTGTAGTCAGCTGCCCAACCGACTGAGCCACCCAGGCGCCCCATGGTTTGTTAAAATTATTAATACTAGTGTAAATATCTTTGCCAAACAGTGATTAAAACTACTTTTCTGGGATTTTTGAACATTGTGAGGATCATATGTATTTTGTGTTTATCTAATTTCACAAAGGAAGAGCAATACTGTAGTGAGAGTTGTACAGTGTGCTCAAAGAGTTATTTATGGACAAATGCTTATTTTTTTAAAAAGCAGAAAATAAAGCCTAAATTAACTGAACTTTTCCATATATATATATATATATATATATATATATATATATATATATATACACTGCTTACAGATTTCACTGTACTTAGAATATGTCATGCTAATTCGATTTTGGAAAAATCGAATGTTCAGCTGGGCCTTGATCCAACCAAAATTGTTATAATGGTTCTTTTTACCTTTGAGGATAGCATATGGAGGTGGAAGAGATCCTTACTGAATCAAAACTTCACTGAACAAGAACTCATCTTGTTCACCTAAAGCCAGTTACAGCTGTTCATTAGGTGAACTGTTTTATTAGTTGGAAACTCTAATTATGAAAAATGTTATGAGTTAAAAATTAGAATTTCTCTAATTCCCCTCCTCTTATACTTGGTTCTGTCCTTGAAATAACTCATAACAACTTACTCCTTCCACATTACAACCTTTAGGTATTTCAAGATAGCTATTACATCTTTAGCCTTTAGCCTTCTCTTCCTAAGGCTAAACATTCTATTGTTTATATCACATGTATCTTAAGTGAGTCCTTGTGTTAGGAGCTATGTCTTTTGTGTTATATATTGCTTAGACATTTAAGTAGTAAATTGGGCTACATTTCTTCCAGCTGATCCCAAGTATTCACTAACTGTTACACTCTAGTTTTGGTATCGTTTATATTTGGAGATGCCAGTGAACTCTAGAATATTTAAATATTAATTTACTTTAGGAATACTTAAATATTAATTATTGAGTAACAGTGTTAGTGGGGTTTTTTTTAATGCTTTATTTGTTTTTTTTTTTTAAACGTTTATTTATTTTTGAGACAGAGAGAGACAGAGCATGAACGGGGGAGGGTCAGAGAGAGGGAGACACAGATTCTGAAACAGGCTCCAGGCTCTGAGCTGTCAGCACTGGGCCCAACGCGGGGCTCGAACTCACAAACCGCGAGATCATGACCTGAGCTGAAGTCGGCCGCTTAACCGACTGAGCCACCCAGGCGCCCCTGTTTTATTTGTTTTTGAGAGAGAGAGAGAGAGTATGAGCCGGGAAAGGTCAGAGAGAGGGGGAGACACAGAATCTGAAGCAGGCTCCAGGCTCTGAGCTATCAGCACAGAGCCCAATGTGGGGCTTGAACTCACCAGCTGTGAGATCATGGCCTGAGCCGAAGTTGGCCGCTTAACCAACTGAACCATCCAGGCACCCCTGAGTGTTAGGTTTTTTTTTAATCATTTAAAAAAATTCTTTACTTACTTTTAAAATAATCTCTATACTAATGTGGAGCTCAAACTCATGACCCGGAGATTAAGAGTTGCATGCTCTTCTGACAGCCAGCTAGTCTCCCCAGGTTTTTAAAAAATAAATGTTAGAGATCCTAATTTTTTTAAGTTAATTTATTTTTGAAAGAGAGAGAGAGAATCCCAAGCAGGGTCCACACTGTCAGCATGGAGCCCGATGTGGGGCTCAAACTCAAACAGTGAAATCATGACCTGAGCCAAAACCAAGAGCCCAACGCTTAATCAACTGCACCAGCAAGGAGCCCATGATACCCTAATTTTCTTAAACGATTACAAGGGACAATTAAAAAAAACTGAAAAAAGCTTTCAAGAGATTGGGGGAAAAGACCAGAGGTCCCATATTGATCTACAGGATGAAAGAACTGTTCTGACTTTGAAGGCTATTTGACATCTAGTCCAGATCTGAGAGAACTGTCTTAGTTATGGTTCATATTAAGAAAACTCCTCCAGTACTGCTCACAAAATCCTAAAAATGTAGTTAAACCCACATAGCTAGTTTTAGGTGTGGATTTTGCTGCACAACTTTAGAGGTCTCCAAGCAATGACTATGCTGAAAATGATAGAATTATAGAAGTCATATGACCAGTTAGTAGAGTTATTCATACACCTATACAAAAGCAGCTGAATTGTCAAACAGAACTGTAGGAAGAGAGGATTTAAATGAATGCTTTAATAACTCATTTCCTCAGGCAGTGGGAAAAATGAATGATGCACAAGAACCTGCATTTCTGTACTACCATGTTTAATCTTAACTACCCAATAAAGTATTTCTTTCTATAGAGCACATTTACCATAATCATGTTTTAAGGTTTAGAGACATCTAAGTCCACCATAGTTTTAGATAAATCATTGCTCATTGGGCTCAATAGTTTTATTTGTTTTTCTAATTAAATTTTTTATTCTGTTGGCAATTGAAATACTATCATCTATTTTGTCATGGTAACAGGTTTAAAACTTGTCACCCACCTACAGCCAGGTTTGTTTTTGTTTTTTGATTTTTTTAATTTTTATTATTATTTTTTTTAATTTTTTTAATTTTATTTTTTTTTAATTTTTTTTTCAACGTTTTTATTTATTTTTGGGACAGAGAGAGACAGAGCATGAACGGGGGAGGGGCAGAGAGAGAGGGAGACACAGAATCGGAAACAGGCTCCAGGCTCTGAGCCATCAGCCCAGAGCCTGACGCGGGGCTCGAACTCACGGACCGCGAGATCGTGACCTGGCTGAAGTCGGTCGCTTAACCGACTGCGCCACCCAAGCGCCCCTAATTTTTATTTTTTTAAGTAATCTTCATACCCAACGTGGGACTTGAACTTGCATGTTCTACTGACTGAGCCAGCCAGGCACTCCTTTAAAAGCAACTATTAGTTACTGGGTGTATTCAGATTCCACTTGAAAATTTTGTGTGTGTATACTCTCACATATTTGCATGCCCATGGCAAGGGTAAACCACCTACTACTGACTTTTGATTCTCAAGTGATTTCCTAAAGCTTTTGCTGAACTGTCTAGGGTAAATCAATTTAATGTCGTCTCATGTGTACAGGAAACCAACAGACCTGCTCTCTTTTAAGTTACCAAAGCTCATTTCCTCTGCCTCAGATGAGGTGAACAACAGTTTAATATTGGTGACTAAGAGGCTATCATGACCAATAAAATGAGGCCAGCAGTTGCAAGCACATTCACGGCCATGGAATAGAGAACAGATTCAGGAGCTACTCAAGCTTTACTGCCTTTTTTTGTTTTTTTAAGTTTATTTATTTATTTTGAGAGAGAGCAGGGGAGGGGCAGAGAGAGGGAGAGACAGAATCCCAAGTAGGCTCTGCGCCGTGCGAGACTTGAACTCACCAACCCTGAGATCATGACCTGAACCGATATCAAGAGTCGGATGCCTAACCAACTGAGCCACCCAGGTGCCCCCAAGCTTTACTGTTTTAAGCAGACATATTCAAGATAAGAAAGTCCATCCAAGATTTGTACTAATTTTTTTCTGAATGCTCAACTACATTTCTCTGAATATTTAACTACCACTGATATGGGTCATTTTTCTTTTTTTTTTTTTTTAATGTTTATTTTACTTTTGAGAGAGAGAAAGAGACAGAGTGCAGGCGGTGGAGATGCAGAGGGAGAGGGAGACACAGAATCCGAAGCAGGCTCCAGGATCTGAGCTGTCAGCACAGAGCTCTACATGGGTCTGGAACTCAAACTGTGAGGTCACAATCTGAGCGGAAGTCAGATGCTTAACCCACTAAACCACCTCGACACACCCGTTACGGGTCAATTTTCTAAAGATATGATTAATCATATTGGGTTTCATAATAGCCCATAGTTTCCTCAAATACTTTCAAAACCCAGATCACCCTGACAGAAGAATAAATGAGGTCTCCTAACATTTTCCTTCTCCACAGTGTAGGTATGAAAGTTTATTTTGAGTGGAGGATTAAACGTCTTCCTCCTTTCCCAGTTTGATTACTGGCTTCTTTTGACCTTTTCTCATTTTTAAGGATCAGAATTATTCTACTCGATTGATAGCCAATCGTTGTTTTTCCTCCATTTAAGCGAGGTTATTTCCAGATCGTACACAAACGTGTGCAATCCTCACAGAAGAGAGTTGAAGACAAAACTTTTCTCACCATTCGGTTTCAGAGGCTGTCACAGGAGAACCAAGTGCCTGAAAAAGCTTTCGTAGCATTGAAGACTTTTTAAAACCAGTTGAAACATAACTGAAAATCCACAAGAGGGAGATGCTTGCTAAATCGCCAGAAAATAACTCCTACAAGGGACCAGACAGAGCCTTAGGAAGAGCCAATAGGTCGGCCTGGGACTCAGGGCGGGAGGGAGCAGGTGTATACAGTGGCTGGAGATTGGTGGGGGGTGCCGCAGCTGAAGGGAAAAGCAAGTTGGGCTGCGTGTCTCTGGTAGCTAAGAGTGTGTCTCGTCTAAGACCAGGAGCAAAAGGTAATAGGGTGTCGCCAAAGATGAGCACCCGCTCCTAGCTACCTTCTGGTAGTCCCAAAAGAAATGGGGGTGGTTGTCTTTGAAGGTACTTCCGCTTAGCAACCCCACGCGGTTGCTAGGGAGGGGCCGTAGCCTGGATAACCCGGAAGTGATGGTGTCCATTTCTCACTGCCTGCTTTAAGTCCGTCCTATCGGGAGCGCCAGGGTACTCTGCGCCCGGCCGAGGGTGGGGCCAGCACTAGTGGTTCCGGCTCGGCTTCTATAGCCCCTTGGCTCCTCGCTTTCCCCCTCCCCTCCCGCACCTCTCCTCCCTCCCGCTCCTGGGAAAGAGAGGAGCCACCGCTGCGGGTGGGTAGAGAAGCACTCGGAGCCTCCGGGAGGGGACCGCGCCCGCCCCTTCTGCGCCTCTGAGTACCGCCGGACCAGGTACTCACTCCGGCTTCGATGGGGTCCGGGAGGCAGGAGCCTGAGGGTGTGCGTGTCTGTAGGGGCTGGTGGGGGGCCCTTCTCCGGGTTGGGGAGGGGGCCGGCGGAGATCCTGGGTGGGGCGCAGGCCGGCGTGTGTGTGGCGGCTAGCGGGGGTGGAATGGAGGGTTTGGGGGACCCCGCTGGCAGAGAGTGTCGGGTGGTCAGCTCGAGGTTGTGGAGGAGGCGCCCCCTCGGATGCAGAGTTCGGCCGGAGTGGACCGGGAGTTTGCCCCCTGGAGGATTCGCTCTGAAAGGGGGAGCATCCTCGGGCCAAAAGGGGAGCATGGACCTCGTCAGAGTGGTTAGGGCAATTCCTTGCTTCCCTTGCCTACCCTCCTGAAACGGAGCACGGCTTTCAGGGTTGTGGGGGGTTGTTAGTCGGCTGGGCACCGCGGGGAGCCGCCCTTGGCTGAGCTAGGGCAGAAGAGTGGGTAAGGAGACCTCTCTCCACCCAACTTCCGTGTGCTTCCTCCACTTCTTCCTTTACTGCTCTCTCGCCCCAGAGTCCTTATCGGAGCGGTACCCCCAAGTGGGCAAACATCACAGCCTGTATGAGAGGGTGGAACTGGGTTCGTTGCCCCTAAATGATACTTCAAATGTTTGGAAAGTGCCAGAATGGCATATTTAACCAGGTATCCCAGCTCGATATTGAATCTGGTATAAATTGTCTTAGAAAAGTGCAGTACGGAAAAGCACCAAACTACAGGCTGGTCGGGTATAGCCTTGTTTGGTAGATATGCATGTTTGTAAAAAATAGGTTGGGGGAACTATATAGATATAGAGGTCTAGGCGAGACATGTTGAGGCAAGCCTCTTTTTCCAATCTGTTTATCTGCCTGTAAGCCTGTTCTAGTTTAAATGAAGCAGAAAGACCCTCTTCATTTATATTTCAATTAGCGACTGAATTGTAGGTACTATGGTAATAGATGTCCCAGAATAGATAGGTAAACGTTCAAAGACTAGATCCTCTGCTTTTGAGCCTGTCTCTTAATCTTTTAAGGAGATAATTGTGGTCAAGTGGAAGTATTGGCTTTGAGATAGGTAAATCTGGGATTGAACCCAGACTATGCCACTGGCTAGTTGTTGACCTTGGGCAAGTCATGGGACCTACCAGAGATTTAGTTTCTTCGTAAGCAGAATGAGTAAAAAATTTTACCAGTATTTTAAGAGCGTGTGTGTGTGTGTGTGTGTGTGTGTGTGTGTGTGTGGTATTTAAAGAACAGTTCACTTCAAATGGAAGCACCTTCTAACTGAAAGATCAGTTATTATCATTAATCTCACACAGTCAAGGTAGCACAATTTTGTGGAATGAGGTTTGAGACAGGAAGTGAATGGATAATATTGCAAAAGCATATGTATACAACAGGGCTTTCAATGGCTTCTAGAAATTGATCATAAGTAGCAGGAAATTCAATGATCAGATGTTTCTTTAAACTCTAAATAAAGGACAGTATATGCACTTACTGAAGTGAGCAATATTGTTTCTCTCAGATTTTTCTCAGATTTGTAATGTGTCTAGTGTAGATTGATAGAAAGATATTTAAAGAGTAATGTACAGGGGAGGCTGGGTGGCTCAGTCGGTTAAGCTGCCCTCTTCGGCTCAGGTCATGATCTCTTGGTTCATGAGTTAGAGCCTTGTGTCGGACTCTGTGCTGACAGTTCAGAGCCTGGAGCCTGCTTCAGATTCTGTGTCTCCCTCTTTCTCTGCCCTCCCACTGCTCGCTCACTCTCTCTCTGAAACAAATAAACATTAAGAAAAAATAATGTATATAAATGTTTTTAAAGTTTTTAATTCCAGTTAGTTAACATACAGTATTATATTAGTTTCAGGTGAACAATATAGTAATTCATCACTTCCGTACGTACAACACATAGATATTTTGATTAAGTTCATATGTCTCTGCAGAGAATTAAAATTGGGGCATAAACTAGAAAATAGTTGTGATTTTAAGATTAACGTCAACATCAGTAGCATGACTCATCTTAATTAGACTTAAACTATTAGCAGTACTTATAGAATTCTTATGTGTAATTCTGTAAAACAAGTGAAAATGGAATGAATTTCTGCCTTTAAAGCCTTCATGATGAGAATATAGAACTAAATCTCAGAAACTGTCTTTATATTGATCACTTTATAGATTTAAAATGATACAGTTACACGTAACCCATTATATCAGATTACCAAATAATATATTTTGCTTTGTAATGTCAGCTGTAGTTAATAATTTTTAAATGTACTTTATACTCAGTATAAGTCAAATCATTTGCTTTAATAAGATTTTTTATGTGTGGAAAGTGGGTATAAAGTTTGTAATTCATTATCACTTTTTAGAGTGGTTTATAGGTTTTACATATTTTAAGAGAAATTTTCAAATAAATTTCTTTCCCATGTCTCTGTTCACAGAGTTCAACTTTTTTTTTTTTTTTTTTTAAATAAAACTCTGAACTCTGTGGAGCATTGGGTGGCTTAGTTGGTTAAGCGCCCATCTCTTGATTTCGGCTCAGGTCATGATCTCAAAAATAAATAAACATTAAAAAAAAAAAACAACTCTCTAACTATATTGCATGCTCTTTGAAGTAGAAATACTATCTTAAATTTTATCTGCCATTGCAGCTACATAACAGGCACCAAATAAATGTTGGTCAAATTGAAAAATGGCTGGATATATACAGACCGTTAGGACACTTCTCAGTGAGCTTTTCTACTCAAAGTATGTGGCCATTCCAAGGATCTTTGCAGTTGTCCTTTAGGAAATTTGCTTGTCAGGAAATCTAAAAATGACTAAACCCTTTTCAGTATACATCTCTTGGATGATCTCAAAAAGTTTGAGGAAAGATTGGGAAGGTTTATATACCACATACGAGAATCATGTAAGGAACAAAGTACAGTTAATTTTATCAGTGCTGCCAAATTAGTAGTGAAAGAGTTACCGTGGAAATGTTTTAAAAATGCCAAGTAGTGCTTTACTCAAACCAAATGAATATTCTTCCAGAGCTTGTTCCTATTTTAAAGTATATTACTTTCTGCAGATATGATTTGGTCTCTAATAAGGATAAATAATCACTGTATAAAGAAAAAAACAGCTGATATCGTAGACAAACTTTAATATCGCCAGTCTTGTTAGAAACTGCTTCAATGGCTTTAGATAAGTGGAAGTAGATTTTCATGAAAGAACTGTAGAATTTGTGGAATGATAGTTTTTCTCTTTTTAACATCTTTCTTATTTCTACTCATTTCTGCCTAAGATAGAAACTTTGAGACGCTGGGAGGGGGAAAAAGTGAATTTACTTCAGAATTACCATTTTAAGTATGTGGATTACTTATTTGGAGAGCTAAATTGGATTTTGACATTATTGGGATTATGTTCAAGATGGACTCAGGAAAAAAAAAATCAGATGCCATCTGTTTCAGATTCCTTATTCCCTCACCCCTTCGTGTTTTATGGCTCTGAATTCAACAGATTATTTTTCAAAACTAAAAATCCTCAGTAGATTTAGGTTATATAATTTCAGCTATATCAATGAACATATAACTAATAGAACTTGCATGTTTATATTGAGTTACACAAAAAGATCACAGACAATGGTTAAAAGTAATTTAAACTACCTGACTATTAAGTAGCTTCTTGTATCTTGGTCATCATTGACTTAATAAACCATTTTTGTCAGAAATACTTGCTGGTGGAAGTTGCTTTAAAAAAATTGGGTAATGGAGATACAGAATAAATATTTGTTAGTCCTTGATGTTGCCACTTACAGAAGAGAAGTTTCTGCTGAGGATTTTTTCATTTTAGTGATAAGTCTGTTTAAACTTAGGCTTTCAGCAGGGAGTTTGGCCTTACCATATACCAGCTGCTATTGTTTTCATCTAAATGGCACCATATACTTCATAGGGCGCATACTTGCCATTTTTCAGTTTGGATCTTAATAAATCCTGAGGATAGGCTTTTGGGTTTACTGAGCTGGAAAAGACCATAACTTGTTTAGGTTATAGTACTTGGCACCTGGCATGGACCAGAAAAAGCCAAGCATCTTTGAGAAACTATAAAGTAGTATCTTAGAAATGGCCTGAAGAGAGACCAATCTGGATAGAAGAGAGCCATGTTTTATCTGCAGCAGGAATATTCTGGTATTGTAGGAGCACTGATGGACTGCCCCTGTATCGTTTAGTCTGTTCCTCACCAGAAGCTCCAAGTGTGCAATGTAGTTATGGCAAGGGCTGGGGTGTCAGGGATGGGAATTGTTCTTCAATAATTGCTAACCCATCACAATGGAGGCATAGACATATTGGGGAAAGGGATATTCTCTTGGATTTTGCCTTGGCCAGAGAAGCTGAGTGAACAGAGGTAGCCATTGCCTTTGCCATCCAAGAGGACTTGGTACTACCAACACCTCTAGGTGCTGGGTAAGCCTGTCAAAACAACGTGGTTTGATGGCTTCATCAAAATAACAGGTAAATTTTCCAAGGAACAATAGCATTGGACCCACATTGATTTCTATAGATTACACTTTTTTTTTTTTTAAGTTTACTTATGTTGAGAGTGAGAGAGAACAGGAGCAAGGGAGAGACAGAGAGAGAGGGACAGAGAAAATCCCAAGCTCCGTACTGAGCATGGAACCAGATGTGGGGCTTAATCCTGTGACCCACAAGATCATGACCTGAGCCATTATCAAGAATCAGATGCTTAACTGACTGCCACCCAGGTGCCCCTTTGGCTTACATTTTCTAACCTAGAAAAAGGGGTGTTGAGGACTACGGGCCTCTGAATAAATACCATGCATTTATGTTCCTCTTAATAAGCTTATAAATACGTTTTGTCTTCTGGTATTAATGAGTCACGTGAAAATGTGTGTGCATGTGCACGTGTGCACCCATGATAATCACTGGATCTCATTTTAATTCTTCATCCCAAATTGCTAACCATACCTGTGGTGAAGCAGCTTCCTAGCTGGATTTTTTTCTCCATTTCCTAGAGGTCACTCTCTCATGTAAGTGATAGTGAGCAGGGATATAACCAATGCCAGGAAAAAGGCAAGGAGATTGAAATTAATTTTTTTTAATTTATATGAATTGATTTAAATTAGATTTTATTTCACGTTAATTTCTTTAATTTTTCTCAAATTTCAGTAGTGATGTCTACTGTTTGAGATGTGGATGCCCAGTTTTTTTTATTCAAATATTTTTTTTCACAGTTTTAGATTTACGGAATAATTGAGCAGATAGAGTTCCATATCTCTCCTTATCCACAAAACTGCACTCCCTCCATTTCCTCTATTATTAACATCTCTTGTTAGTGTGGTACATTAGTTACAATTAATGTACCAATATTGATAACATTAACTGTAGTTTCGTTAAGGTTTACTCTTTGTGTCATATAGTTCTGTGGGTTTTAACAACCTCATAATAATATGTATCCACAGTTTTATATAGAAGAGTTTTTACCACCCTAAAAATCTGTTGTTGTTTTTTTTTATATTTATTTTGAGAGAGCACATACACACACGTATGGGGTGGGGGGAAGGACAGAGAACTAAGAGAGAATCCCAAGCAGACCCTACTCTGTCAGTGCAGAGTCCAATGCAGGGTTCAATCTCATGAACTGTGAGATCATGACCTGAGTTGAAGTCTGACGCTTAACTGACTGACCCACCCAGGCACCTGTTTTTTGCTTTTTGTTTTTTTAATGTTTATTTATTTTGAGAGAGAGTGAGAGCGAGAGAGAGCTAGCTAGCAAGTGACCATGTGTGTGAACGGGAGACTGGCAGAGAGAAAGAATCCCAAGCAGGCTCCTTGCTGTCAGCCCAGAACTTGACATGGGACTCAATCTCACAAATCCTGAGATCATGACCTGAGCCAAAATCAAGAGTCAGATGCTTAACTGGCTGAGCCACCCAAGTGCCCACTGAGTTGTATTTGTTAACTAGAATTCGCTTTCAGTTCGCTTTATTAACTATCCTTTCCTGGACTTAGAGGACACCTTACATTATCCAAAGCATCTTAATCTTAATTGGTATTTTGACCTTCAGATATTCTGGTTATCTGAGGTATGATGCAAAAACTGTTTAAAAACTCCATATTTGGTAGGTTTTAATTTGCTTTTTCACCTAGTTAATTAATAATAGACCCAAGGGACAATCTGTGTGAAAGCACTTACACTTTGTAGAGATAGATGCTCTCCAAATCAATCAGGGTGTAAGCTCACTTTGTTTTTAATGGGATCCATCTGGTTAATGCTTGTGTTTCTTGACTTTCATTGATTATGGGATCATAAAGCTAAAAGAAAACATAGAGATGGTCTAGTTAGACCCTTTCACTTTTTAGTGGAGATTACTGAAGTGCAGGGAGACTAAGTGACTCACTCAAGATGATCTAGCTATAAAGAGTCAGACTGGAACACGTATCTCCAGACTCCCAGTCCAGTCATCTTTTTTTATAATACACAAGTTCATTTTAGTGAATGAAGAAATTATGATTTTGTAAGAAGTACATTTTCTAGAAATTCTATACTACAGTAGTGAATTCAAGATTTTGGTTGAATTCCTAGTTAATTTCTGAAATGTTGAGTGTGTATTTCTTAAAGTACCGGGTGTCACTGGATCTTTAGTTAAGAGCAAATTTGTCGTTTTTCACATTTTAGATAGAAATCGGCCAATTAAAAAATAACAAAGCTTGTATTTAGTAAGCACACGTTCGGGTGCATTAAAATGAATCTTACTGGTTTTTTTTTTGCACAGTGGAGATAATTTGTTAATATTTAATGTCATAAAGCAACAGTGGAATTCTGCCGTATGTGGTACTGTATAAAGCTAGAGTGGAGTGTTATGTAAAACTAAAAGTATGGATTAATTTAATATGCATCTGGTAAATTCAGGGCTTGAAGGATGCACATCTGTTGAGAAAACAAATCATAGAACTATTCAGAGCTTCAGCATCTTTAAATATGTGTGCTTTGATTCTCTTTAACTGTTTTGAAACAGTCTTTAATGAATTCAAAAAAGGCTATTTGCTGTAAGGAAGCACTTGTGAAGCCATTTATGATGCTATTAATCATTTTATTCTCCACAGCATTTGATACATTAGTATTTTTCTTTCCAATTTAGTTATTGGGGAAAGAAAGAGTTAAATGATCACCATAACAAAATAAGCTTATTGCAAAATGGTGTTTAAAAAAAAAGAAAAGAGGTGGGTGCCTGGGTGGCTCAGTTGGTTCAGAGTCCGACTCTTGGTCCGATTCAGGTCATGATCTCAGAGTTTTGTGAGTTCGGGCCCCATGTTGGGCTTAGTGCTGGCAGCACAGAGCCTGTTTGGGATCATCTCTCTCTCCCGCTCTCTGCCCCTCCCCCACTCATGCTGTCTCTGTCTCTCTCAAAATAAATAAAGTTAAAAAAATTAAAGTGTTCCTCTTCTTTCTCCCTCCCCTTAAAGAGAGAAAGAGAGAGAGCATAGTTTCCTAATTGGGATAAATTAGAAATCGTTTAAAGCTCTGACTTCTAATTTGAATCCATAATCAATGAAGAAGTAACCACAGAGTTCCTACTGTGTATTCACCATACTTGTGCTTTAGGAATATAGAAATTGAAGATAATATTTATTTGGAAAAACAAGACTTAAAATGGAAGGTTGAGAGTAATACAACGTGATAAGTAATTAGGTGCAAACCTGGTATAATCTGGGAATACTGTAGGACTTAGGAGGGAAGAACATTCAGTTCATAATTCTAATGGAAATCAGATTGAAGGTAAAGTAGTGGATCTTGGCTCTGGCAGCTGTTTAGAATCACTTGGAGAAATTTTTCCCAGAATCAGTTGAATCAGAATCTCAGGGGTGGTGAGTCCATAGTTTGTGAAAAAGCTTTCCCAGGTGATTATAATGTGCAGGCAGTGCTGGGAACCACAGGTTTAAAAGATAGATACGATTTGGGTAAGCAGGAAAGTGTTTTCAGGCAGTAGAGCTAAGCAGGGAGGGGGAATTGGGTGCAGCCTGTGAAAAGACTAATCCAAAGCTGTGTGGGCCAGTTAGGGAGTAGGAAAAAATAAGCTTAAGGAGGCAGAATGGGGTCATATGTAAGAGCAGGACTTCTCAAAGTGTGGTTCCCCAACCAGCACCATTAGCATCACCTGAACATTTATTATGAATGCAAATTTTGTGGCCTGCTCTAGACTTACTGAATTGGAAACTGTAGGGGTGGGGTCTACCAATCTATTTTAACAAACATTCCAGATGTACACAAAAGTTTGAGAACAGTTGTTAATAGAGGGTAATGAAAGGCAGGCAGAGGAAGTTAGATTTGATGTTGGCAATAAGTAGGGACCCAGTGAAGGTTTTTTAGGCTGGGGGAGTAACAGCATGCGTTTGTATGTCTGAAGGCAAATCTGATGGTGATGTGCTGAATCCTTTGGGATACTAAAAGATATGAATGAAGAAAGCCAGCTGAAGAGGTACAGACATAATCTAATGATACAATCAGGCAGGGCCTGTTCTAGCGAATTTTTGGTGAGAACACAGAATAGTCATAACAGTGATGACAGTTTGACTGTTTATGTAATGGGCAGTATGCTAACTGCTTTGGACACATTGTCTCCTTTTTCTCACAACAAACCACTGCTGTGTGGCTATTACTACAATTTTACAGATTGGGCAATGAGGCCAAGAGAGTAGCTAGCTCCAAAATTCACATTGTTGGTAAGTGGTAGACACAGGATGCCAAGTTCAAGTATCTCTAACCTCTAAAGCCTCTTTTGAAGAAACAACTAGTAATATCTGGAGACCAAGAAATAAAGGAGAAGATTGACTCAGAAAAGTTTTAATCCTAAATGTCAGATAGGAAAGGGAAGTCCCTGTTAGAAGGGAAATAGTGCTTACACTGGGTAACACGGCAAGTCAGAAAACTTGAAACTATTTTGTAAAAGTGATTGTGAAAAATAACTAAAGGAAATTTTTGTATTGTGCTTTATAGGTATAAAATTTGAAGTAATTTGGGATAGCTGAGTTTTCAGGTTTTGTTTGAACTTTTTGCTCATGGTTTCTAAATTAGCCACCTCATCCAGCTTTTAAAAAATAGCTTTTAGGGGCACCTGGGTGGCTCAGTCAGTGAAGCTTCTGACTTTGGCTCAGATCATGATCTCATGGTTCGTGAGTTCAAGCCCTGCCTAGGGAGGGCTCTGTGCTGACAGCTTGGAGCCTGGAGCCTGCTTCGTATTCTGTGTCTCCCTCTCTCCCTGCCCCTCCCCTGCTTGTTCTCTTTCTCTCTCTAAAATAAACATTAAAAAAATTTTTTTTTAATCTTTTAGATTTTATAGTAAATAAGTCTGTGAATAAATTATGTTTGAGAAGCTTTCTATAATACTCTTAAAAAAAATTTTTTTTAATCCTTATTTATTTTTGAGAGAGAGAGACCGAGTGTGAGCAGGGGAGGAGCAGAGAGGGGGACACAGAATCCAAAGCAGGCTCCAGGCCTCAAGCTGTCAGCACAGAGCCCGACGCGGGGCTCGAACTCACGGAACTGTGAGATCATGACCTGAGCCGAAGTCGGATGCTCAACTGACTGAGCCACCCAGGCACCCCCTATATATAATACTACTCTTGTCTCCAGAGAAATATTGTGATTTAGAAAAAAGTCAGGAGCATCTTTTTTTTTTTAAGTTTATTTATTTATTTTAAGAGAACGGAGTGAGTGGGGGAGGGACAGAGAGAGAGAGAGAGAGAACCACAAGCAGGCATGAACCTCGAATTCATGACCTGACCTGAAGTTGGATGTTTAACCAACTGAGCCACCCACGCGCCCCTCACTCAGGTTTTAATCTCAGGGTCGTGAGTTGAAGCCCTTTTTGGGCCCCATGCTGGGTGTGAAGTATACTTTAAAAAAAAAAAAAAAAAGAAATATCTTAGTGTTGGGGTGCCTGGCTGGTTCATTTGGAAGAGTGTGCAGCTCTTGATCTTGGGCTCATGAGTTTGAGCCCCACGGTAGAGATTATGGGAAAAAAAAAACAACTTAAAAAAAAAAGACATAGGGGCACCTGGGTGGCTCAGTTGGTTGAGCGTCTGATTTAGGCTCAGGTCATGATCTTACAGCTCACGAGTTTGAGCCCACATCGGGCTCTGTGCTGACACCTCAGAGCCTGGAGCCTGCTTCGGATTCTGTGTCTCCCTGTCTCTCTGCCCCTAACCCACTCACATTTTGTCTCTGTCTCTCTCAAAAATAAATAAACATTAAAAAAAAATTTTTTTAAAAGAAATATTTCAGTTTTATTTTTAGTTGATAAGTAAGAAATAGTACAAAAACTTGACATGTTTGGGTAATTGTTTTCATAAGATGTTATTAGTTTCAGTACCCTCTTACTGTACTTATTGAGGTAAAATTGATGTGACATAAAAGTAGTCATTTTATTTATTTATTTTTAATTTAATTTATTTTTTTAATTTACATCCAAGTTAGTTAGCATATAGTGCAATAATGATTTCAGGATTAGATTACTTAATGCTCCTTACCCATTTAGCCCATCCCCCCTCCCACAGCCCTTCCAGTAACCCTCTGTTTGTTCTCCATAGGTAAGTCTCTTATGTTTTGTTCCCCTCCCTGCTTTGATATTTGCTTCCCTTCCCTTATGTTCATCTGTTTTGTCTCTTAAAGTCCTCATATGAGTGAAGTCATATATTTGTCTTTCTCTAATTTTGCTTAGCATAATACCCTCTAGTTCCATCCATGTACTTGCAAATGGCAAGATTTCATTCTTTATCTGTTCAACCATCGATGGACATTTGGACTCTTTCCATACTTTGGCTGTTGTTGATAGTGCTGCTAACATGGGGGTGCATGTGTCCCTTTGAAACAGCACACCTGTATCCCATGGATAAATGCCTAGTAGTGCAATTGCTGGATCTTAGGGTAGTTCTATTTTTAGTTTTTTGAGGAACCTCCATCCTGTCTTCCAGAGTGGCTGCACCAGCTTGCATTCCCACCAACACTGCAAAAGAGATCCTCTTTCTCCGCATCCTCGCCAACATCTGTTGTTGCCTGAGTTGTTAATGTTAGCCATTCTGACGGGTGAGAGGTGGTATCTCCTTTTGGTTTTGATTTGTATTTCCCTGATGATGAGTGATGTTGGGCATTTTTTCATGTGTTGGTTGACATCTGGATATCTTCTTTGGAGAAGTGTCTATTCATGTCTTTTGCCCATTTCTTCACTGAATTATTTGTTTTTTGGGTGTTGAGTTTGATAAGTTCTTCATAGATTTTGGATACTAACCCTTTATCTGATATGTTGTTTGCAAAAATCTTCTTCCATTCCTTTGGTTGTCTTTTAGTTTTGCTGATTGTTTCCTTTGCTGTGCAGAAGCTTTTTATTTTGATGAGGTCCCAGTAGTTCATTTTTGTAAAAGTAACCATTTTAAAGTGTATAGTTTGGTGGCATTTGGTACATTCATGGTGTTTTGCAACCATAACCTTTATCTAGTTCCAACACATTTTCATCATCCCCAAAGGAAAACCCCAAACCTATTAAGCAGTTCCTCCCTGTTCCTCTTTCTCCATACCCCCTGGAAAACACTAATCTGCTTTTTTTCTCTTTGGATTTACCTATTGTGGTTATTTTGTAACATGAAATCATATAAAATGTTTCTGCTTCTTTCACTTAGCTTAACGATTTCTAAGTCCATCCATGTTGTAGTATGTATCAGTACTTCATTTTTTTTTTATGGCTGAAAAATATTCTGTATGGATATACCCCATTTGTTTGTCCATTCATCAGTTCATAGATGTTTTTAGTTGTTTCCATCTTTTAATTATTGTCAGTAGTGTTCGTATGAACATTCATGTAGAAGTTTTTGTTTGAGTATTGGTTTTCAATTCTTTTGGTTATGTAACTAGGAATGGAATTGCTGGGTCATGTGGTAATTTTACATTTAACTTTTTTTTTTAAACCTTTTTTTTTTTAAGCTTATTTACTTACTTATTTTTGTAATCTCTGCACCCATCATGAGGCTTGAACTCACTACCTTGAGATCAAGATGCTTTACTGACTGAGCCAGCCACGGGCCCCTACATTTTGCTTTTGAGGAACTGCCAACTGTTGTTCACAGTGGCTGCACCATTTTAGATTCTCACCAGCAATGTTCAAGGGTTTTTAATTTGGAGAGGGGGAGGGAGGAATGGAGAGGGACAGAATCTTAAGCATGGAGCCTAGCATGCCCAGCATGTAGCCCAGTGCAGAGCCCCACATGGAACCTGACTGGGGTCTCAATCTCACGACCATGACATCATGACCTGACCTGAGCTGAAATCAGCTTAACTGACTGAGATACCCGGGTGCCCCTAGGGTTTTCATTTTTCTTTTTTTTTTTTTTTTTTTTTTTAATTTTTTTTTTCGACGTTTATTTATTTTTGGGACAGAGAGAGACAGAGCATGAACGGGGGAGGGGCAGAGAGAGAGGGAGACACAGAATCGGAAACAGGCTCCAGGCTCTGAGCCATCAGCCCAGAGCCCGACGCAGGGCTCGAACTCCCGGACCTCGAGATCGTGACCTGGCTGAAGTCGGACGCTTAACCGACTGCGCCACCCAGGCGCCCCGGGTTTTCATTTTTCTATGTTATCACCAAATCTGTTACTTTGTACCTTTTTAAAATTTTTTTATTTATTTTTTTTTTTATTTTATTGTTTTTATTTATTTATTTTTAACTTATTTTTTTAAATTTACATCCAATTTAGTTAGCATATAGTGCAACAATGACTTCAGGAGTAGATTCCTTAATGCCCCTCCCACAACCCCTCCAGTAACCCTCAGTTTGTTCTCCATATTTATGAGTCTCTTCTGTTTTGTCCCCCTCCATGTTTTTATATTATTTTTGTTTCCCTTCCCTTATGTTCATCTGTTTTGTCTCTTAAAGTCCTCATATGTGTGAATTTATATGATTTTTGTTTTTCTCTAATTTCACTTAGCATAATACCCTCCAGTTCCATCCACGTAGTTGCAAATGGCAAGATTTCATTCTTTTTGATTGCCGAGTAATACTCCATTGTATATATATACTGCATCTTCTTTATCCATTCATCCATCGATGGACATTTGGGCTCTTTCCATACTTTGGCTATTGTTGGTAGTGCTGCTATAAACATGGGAGTGCATGTGTCCCTTCGAAACAGCACACCTGTATCCCATGGATAAATGCCTGGTAGTGCAATTGCTGGGTTGTAGGGTAGTTCTGTTTTTAGTTTTTTGAGGAACCTCCATACTGTTATCCAGAGTGGCTGCACCAGTTTTCATTCCCATTTTTTTTTTTTTTTAATTTTAGAGAAGAGAGAGAGTATGAGTGGGGGAGAGGGGCAGAGCGAGAGAAGAATTTTAAGCAGGCTCCACACTCAGCTCGAAGCCTGTATTGGGCTTTATCCCCATAACTGGGATCATGACCTGAGCTGAAATCAAGAATTACTTGCTCAACTGACTGAGCCATCCAGGTGCCCCACTTTTTTTTTTTAATGAATTTTTTTTTTCTTTTTCTTTATTTTAGAGAGGGGGGAGTGAGTGGGGGAAAGGCAGAGAGAAAAGGGGACAGAGGATGCGAAGCGGGTTCTGTGCTGACAGCAGAGAGCCTGATGCAGAGCTCAGTCTATAATATCATGAACTGAACTGAAGTCAGATGCTTAACTGACTGAGCCACATTTGTCTATCTTCTAAGAGTGTGATACTTTTAGCTCATATAGTTAGATCTTTGATCTATTTCGAGTTTTACAGTATGAGGTTAAGGTTCAGCTTTATTCTTTTGCATGTGGGTATCCAGTTGTCCTAGTACTGTTTGATCTTTCCCCAGTGAATGCTCTTGGCATATTCTTCTTGAAAATCTGTTGGTCATAGATGAATAGGCTTGTTTCTGGACTCTTATTTTGTTGATCTATATATGTGTTTTAGTGCCACTTACCACACTGGTTTAATTATTGTAGTTTTGTGGTGACTTTAAAATAATTTCAGAAAGTAGAAGTCTGATTTTGTTTTTCAAGATTTTCCAAGATTGTGTTTGGCTATTTGTTGTTCCTTGCAATTGCATATGAATTTTTAAATGTTTTTAGTGGTTGCCTTATAGTTTGCCTTATACATTTATAACTAATCTAAGTCTACTTCCAAATAACACTATATTGCTTTATGGTTTGTGTTGGTGTCTTATAACAGTTGTCCCAATTCTTCCTTCCTGTCTCTCATAACATTTTTGTGATTACTTATCCAAGCTGTAGTCACCTAATAAATTGTTGCTATTGGTATTTTGAACCAATACTTAGCTGTTAGATCTATTAAGAAAAAGAAAAAAAATTTATTTTCATTTATTCCTTCTCTAATGGTCTTTTCGTAGATCTAAGTTTTGTTACTTGTTTTTGATTTTGAGAGGGAAAGTGCTAGTGGAGGAGAGGGGTGGGGGAGGGGAGAGAATCTTAAACCTGCTCCATGTGCAGTCCAGAGCCTGTTGCAGGGCTCGATCCACAACCCTGGTATCATGACCTGAGCTGAAATCAAGAGTCAGACTTTTAGGGGTGCCTGGGTGGCTCAGTTGGTTAAGCATTCAACATCAGCTCAGGTCGTGATCTCATGGTTCAGGAGTTCAAGCCCCTCGTCGGCTCTGTGCTGATAGCTCAGTGCCTGGAACCTGCTTCAGATTCTGTGTCTCCTTCTCTCTCTGCCCCTCCTCAGCTCTCGCTCTGTCTCTCTCAAAATAAATAAATAAATAAATAAATAAAATAAAATAAACATTTTTTTAAAAATTAAAAAAAAGAGAGAGACATTTAATCACCTGAACCACCCAGATGCTCCTAGATCCAAGTTTTTTATCTATGTCATTTTCTTTCTGAAGAACTTTTTTTGATATTTCTTGCAAGGCAGGTCTGCTGGTGACACATTCCCTCTGTTGTTGTTTGAGAAAGCCTTTATTTCTCCTCTACTGTTGAAGGATAATTTCACTGATAGAGAATTCTAGGTTGGTGGTTTTTTGCCTTGACCAGTTTAGATATTCATCCTATTTTGTCTTTGTATGTATGGTTTGTGAAAAGAAATAATATCTCCAGCATGGGTTTCTGCTCCTAGGTTTTGTTTCTCCCTGTACTCCTTTCTCTCCAGTTTTCAGGACAGTGATTTATCCTGTGACCTCATTTCTCTGGTGGATCTAAGAAGAGGTCTTGTCTTTCAGTTTTCTTGTTGTAAGGAAGAGAACCATGGCTCCATGATCTTCACATGTCAGCAGAAACGGGCAAGCTTTATATGAATTTTAGAAACAGCTCTTCTATTTCTGAAAAAAAGGCCATTGAGATTTTGGCAGGGATTGCATTGACTCTGTCCATTGTTTGAGTTGTATTGCCATAACAATATTAAGTCTTCCAATGTCTGGACAAGGTATCTTTCCATTTATGTTGGTCTTCTTTCATTTCCTTCAGTTTTTTCCAGTTTTCAGTGTACAATGCTTATACCTTCTTAGACATTTATTCCTAGGTATGTATTTTTTTGATGCCACAATAAATGGAATTATTTTCTTTTTTAAAATAAATGTTTATTTATTTATTTTGAGAGAGAGTGCAAGTAGTGGAGGGGCAGAGAGAGAGGGAGAGAATCCCAAGCTCGGGACTCAATCTCCCGAACCAGGAGGTCATGACTGGAGCCGAAATCAAGAGCTGGACGCTTAACTGACTGAGCCACCCACATGTCCCAGGATTGTTTTCTTTATTTCATTTTCAAGTTTTTCATTTTTTATTTCATTACTAGTATACAGAAATAGAACTGACTTTTGTGCTGAATTTGTTTATTACCTCTAATAATTTTTGTGTATATGTTCTTTAGGTTTTCTTATATAGGACTTGTCATCTGTAATAGATAGTTTTACTCTTTCCAAATTGAATGGCTTTTTCCTTCCTTTAAAAAAATTTTTTTAATGATAGTATTATTTTTTTTGCCTAACTGCTCTGGCTAGAACTTCCATTCCAACATTGAATAGGAGTGGCAAATGAGAGCATTCTGCTCTTGTTCCTTATCTCAGGGGCAAAGCTTTCAGTCTTTCACCATTGAGTATGCTAACTCTGTGGTTTTCATAACATTTTTTTCTTATGTTGAAGAAGTTTTTTTCTATTCCTAGTTTGAGTGTTTTTATCATGGTAGGATTTTGTGAAATGCATTTTTTTTTTTTTTTTTTTTTTTGCATCAACAGAGATGATCATATGGTTTTTCTCCTTTAATGGGTGTATTATATTGATTGATTTTTCTAGTTGACCCACCTGGAATAAAGCTGTTTGTCATATGTGTAATCCTCTTAATATGCTGTTGGATTATGTTTGCTAGTATTCTGTTGAGCATTTTTACATCGTATTTGTCTGTAATTTTCTTGGAATGTTTTTACCTGGTTTTGGTATCAAGGTAATCCTGGCTTCACAGAATGAGTTAGGAAATAATTCTATTCTGGATTTTGAGAGAGTTTTAGAAGGATTGTTAATTATTTTTTTAATGTTTGGTAGAATTTACCAGTGAAGTCATGTAGTCCTGGACTCTTCTGGGTGGGAAGTTTTGACTGGTGATTCAGTCTTTACTTGTCACAGGTCATTCAAATATTCTATTTCTTCTGGAATGTTTTGGTACTTTGTATGTTTATAGGACCATATCCATTTCATCTAGGTTATCTGACTTATTGGTGTACAATTTTTCATAGTTTTCTTTTATAACCCTTTCCATTTTTAAGGTCTGTAGAATGGTCCCCATTTTCATCTCTGAAGTTAGTAATTCAAGTCTTTTTTTCTTGGTCACGTTAACTAAAAATTTGTCAAGTTGCTGATCTTTTCGAAGAATTAGCTTTTGATTATGTTGATTTTATTGTTTCATTTTCTGTTTTATCTCCCCTCTAACCTTTTGATGTCTTTTCTACTGTTAGCTTTGGAGTTAGCTTGTTCTTTTTCTTTTATTAAATTTTTTTTTCAACGTTTTTTATTTATTTTTGGGACAGAGAGAGACAGAGCATGAACGGGGGAGGGGCAGAGAGAGAAGGAGACACAGAATCGGAAACAGGCTCCAGGCTCTGAGCCATCAGCCCAGAGCCCGACGCGGGGCTCGAATTCACGGACCGCGAGATCGTGACCTGGCTGAAGTCGGATGCTTAACCGACTGCGCCACCCAGGCGCCCCAGCTTGTTCTTTTTCTAGTTCTTTGAGGTATAAACTTAGGATGTCAATTTGGGATCTTCTTGTTTAATGCAGGCATTTAAAAAATTTTTTTTAATGTTTTTTCATTATTGAGAGACAGACACAGAGCGTGAGCAGGGAAGGGGTAGAGAGAGGGGGAGACACAGAATCTGAAGCAGGCTCCAGGCTCTGACCTGTCAGCACAAAGCCCAATGCGGGGCTCAAACTCACAAACTGCAAGATCATGACCTGATATGAAGTAGGTCGCCTAACTAACTGAGCCACCCAGGCGTCCTTAATGTAGGCATTTATATCTATAACCTAGGCTCTTAACACTGCTTTCACTATATTTCATAAGTTTTGGTGTGTTGTGTTTTGTTTTAATTTGTGTATTTTCTACTTTTCCTTGTGATTTCTTCTTTGAACCATTTGTTGTTTAAGATGATGTTATTCAGTTTTTACTATTTGTGAATTTTCCAGTTTTTCTTTTGTTAATTGATACCTAGTTTCATTCTTTTATCATAAATGATATTTTGTATGCTTTCAGTCTTTTAAAATGTATTGAAACTTGTTTTGTATCCTAACATATTATCTCTCCTGGAGAATGTTCCATGTATATTTGAGAAAAATATGTATTCTGCTTTATCAAATAGAATGTTCTGTATATGTTAGGGCTAATTGGTTTATAGTATTGTACAAATACTCTATGTCCTTATTTATCTTCTGTCTGATTGTTCTATTGTTGATAATGGAGTGGAAGTCTCTTAATTGTTAAGGTAGTATTGTCAATTTCTCCCTTTAATTCTGTCAGTTTTTGCTTCATATATTTTGTAACTATTGTTTGGTGTGTTTATGTTTATAATTGATAGGTCTATCTGTTTTCATCCTTTTACTTTTAAACTATTTTGTCTTTTGATATAAACCGGTGACTTGTAAACAGCATTTAGTTGGATTGATCTTAATCCATTAGACTAATCTTTCTTTTAAATGAAGAATTTAATCCATTTACTTTTAAAGGAACTTGAAGGAGAGGGTTTTTGCTATATTGAACTTATTTCTGCTATTTAGCTATTTTCTGTTTTATATATATATATATATATATATATATATATATATATATATATATATATATATATATTTTGTTTCTCAGGTCCTTTATCACTGCTTTCATTTGCAATTATTTACTGTTTTGTCTAGTGTACTGCTTTATACTCTCCTCTTCCTCCTCCTCCTCCTCCTCCTCCTCCTGCTCCTCCTTCTTCTTCTTCTTTTGTATATTTAAAAGTTGTTTTCTTGATGTTACTCTAAGGATTACAACTAGCATCTCAGTCTTATGATGTCAGGTTTGAATTTACATCTCAGCTTAGTTTTAGCAGTACGCAAAAACTCCTATTTAGCTCTGCCCACCCCCACCCCCCCCATTTTGTTAGTGTTAGAATTACATCTTTATACACTGTGTTTCCATTAAATAGATGTTTAGTTATAAAAACATATTACTTCAGGCATTTTTCTTTCAAATCATGTAAGCCAAAAAAGAGTTAAAAACCAGTGATGCAATAATAGTTTGTATATGAACTTGTGTAGCTATCCTTATTTTTGTTCTTTATTTCTTTGTATGATTGTTACTATCTAGTACTTCTTCATTTCAGCCTTAAAGAACCCTCTTTTAAATTTCTCATAGAGCGCTCTCACCCTCTCTGCCCCTCATTCACTTGTGCCCTCTCTCTCTCAAAAAGGAAGGGGGGGGGGCGCCTGAGTGGCTCAATTAGTTAAGCATCTGATTGGTTCAGGTCATGATCTCATAGTTCGTGAATTCAAGCCCCACTTCAGATGACCTTGAGCCCCATTTTGGGTGAGCATGAGCTCTGCTTTCTCCCTCTCTCCCTCCCTCCCTCCCTCTCCTTCCCCTTGTGGGATTCTTTCTCTCTCTCCCTCTCTCTCTGCTCCTTGCTCACTTGTGCCCTCTCTCTCAAAATTTTTTTTTCATGTAGAGTAGATCTGCTAGTGATGATTACTCTTAGCTTTTATTTTTCTGGGAATGTTATTAATTTTTCTTTCATTTTTGAAGAAGTTTTGCTGGATATAGAATTTTTGGCTATTTCTTTGAACACTTGAAATGAGTTATCTCACTGATTTCTGGCTGCTATAATTTCTGATGAGAAATTGGCTATTAATCTTATGGAGAGTCCCTTGTATGTAATGAGTTTCTTCTCTCCTCCTGTTTTCAAGGTTCTTTGTATTTTCACAATTTGAGTATAATGTGTCTTGGTGTTGATCCTTTTGAGTTCATGCTGCTTGGAATTGGTTGATTAGATGTATAGATTCAGGTTTTTTTATCAAATTCTGGAAATATACAGCCTTTAGTTCTTCAAATACTCTTTCTATCCATTTCCTCCTGCTCTGGGGTTCCTAGCATGTGTTATGGTGGTACACTGGACGGGGTCCAACAGGTTTGTTAGGTTCTATTCATTGTCTTCATTATTTCCTCTTCCTTTGACTGGGTAATCTTAATTGACCTGTCTGCAAGTTTGTTGATTTTTTTTTTCTCTTTCCTGCACAGATCTGCTGTTGAACCATTCAGTTAATTTTTATTTCACTTACTATACTGTTGAGCTCCAGAATTTCAATCTGATTGTTTTCTTTTTGATCCTCCCCTTCAATTTGATTTTTTTTTATAATTCCTGTTTCTTTATTGATATTTTCTACTTGGTAAGATCCTGTTTTCTTGGCTTCCTTTAGTTCTTTGTGGTTTCCTTTGCCCAGGCTTCCTTGGCGACATTTTCTATATTTCTTTTTTCCTGCAAATGAGCCCGATTTTATTTTTTGTTTGTATGCCTCATAATTTTTTTTTGAAAACTAGACATTTTGATTATTATTATGGATCAACTCTAGACATCAGATTTCCTCTCCTCTCCGGGGGTTTTTGTTGCAGCTTGTTGTGTGTTAACTGTTTTGTTGTTGTTTCGTGTATTTTCTATTTTTGTAAAGTATGTATTCTTGGTCATGTGTGGCTCTTGAAGTCTATGTTTCATTAGCTTAATAGTCAACTAATGTTTTGACCAAATTTCCTTAAATACCTATAACCCAAAAAAGAAAATAATACTCTCAATTTTGACTAAATGGTTCCGTGTTTGGGTATTCCTTCAACACTAGACCAAGCTGTTTACAACCCTCCCTTACCCTTTACTCCCTGCTTGTGTGGAGCCTGAAGGTAAGCTAGAAGTGAAAGCTTAGGGTCTTCTTAGGCCTTTTCTGTGCACATGTCTAGCCTTGGGCATAGGTATATCCTTCTAGATTCCTTTTTACATCTCATAGCTTACACAGACCATTTCTCCCCACATACCTCCTTTCTCAGTCTCTTCCTTCCCTATTTTCCTTTACCCCACCCAGGCTGCTTGCTCTGGGAATGCTCCAAGTCAGGCAAAGCAAAGGCAAAGTCCTTGTGCCAGTCCTCCAGGAAGCTGGCTGCCAGTCAGGTCATAACATTCAATCACAGTTCTGGGAGACTAAGGTTTGTATTTCTCCCTTGGGACTATCAACCTGCACCAGGAACGCAGCTGCTATCCACACTGCCCTGCTGAACTGGGGAGTAGAGGATGAGAGGCAGGTGATTTAAAACCCTGACACTCTTTTATTACAATGTAGCAGCTTCTTTCTTTACAAAGCCTTCCCTTGTTGTTTTAAGTTTTTGATTAGATTCCGAAGTTCTGCAAAAGTTGATTCTGATAGCCTTTGCCAGCTTATTTGTTGCTTTTTTTTTTTTTTTTTTTTTGTGGAGGGGTGAAGCCCTGGAGTTCCTTACTCTGCCATTTTTGGTGATGTTCTTCCCTGTTCCCCTCCTTTTTTTTTTTTTTTTAAATCTTTATTTATTTTTGAGAGAGAGACAGAGTGTGAACAGGGGAGAAGCAGAGAGAGGAGACACAGAATCCGAAGCAGGCTCCAGGCCCTGAGCTGTCAGCACAGAGCCCGATCCCAGGGCTGGAACCCACGAACCGTGAGATCACGACCTGAGCCAAAGTCAGACACTCAACCGACTGAACCACCCAGGTGCCCCCCTGTTCCCCTCC
Organism: Puma concolor; assembly: GCF_028749965.1. Lineage (NCBI taxonomy): Eukaryota > Metazoa > Chordata > Mammalia > Carnivora > Felidae > Puma > Puma concolor. Next base: position 108,429,688 of record NC_141672.1, on the reverse strand, counting down.
TTTTTTAGATTTCCTACTGAATCTCTTCAAAGTAACCAGCTTTATTTTTACGATATGTTTTCAAGAACTACAACGTACATACATATAAAGGGTCATGTATAGTTTAAAGACTAAAGTTAACACTGCATTCCCATCACTCATGTAAAGAAACAGAGCATTACAGTACCTTAGGAGACTCTAGGTACCCCTTCCTTTTTCTGACCTTCTAGGAAACAATATCCTGAATATTATTAAATATCCTAATAGCTAATTAGATATGCACAGAGGCAGGAAAGTATAATCTATAACTAGAACAAAAGTCAGGCAATAGAAACAGACCTAGAAATGCTGAGATGATAGTTAGTACTCAAGGACTTTAAAAACATTTATTAAAAAGTTGAAGGATTTATTTTTTTTATGATTTTTAAATGTTTATTCTTTTTTGATTTTAGAAAATATTTATTTTTGAGAGAAAGCAAGCATGGGAGGGGCAGCATGAGGGGACAGAGGATCGAAAGCGGGCTCTGCATCAAGAGGCTGACAGCAGCAAGCCCCAGATGGGGCTTGAACTCATGAACTGTGAGATCATGACCTTAGCCAAAGTCAGATTTATCGACTGAGCCATCCAGGTGCCCCAAAAAGTTGAAGGATTTAAAGGCAAATGTGAAAATACTGAGGAGAGAAACGGATACAAGATACAAGAAAGAACCAAATAAAACTCTTCAAGCTAAAACATACCCAAATTGTTGCTTTTAAATTCAGCATTTTCAGTATAACTTACTGAATGAAGAATGTCATAATAGTCCTTTTTGAGCTCATAAAAGATAAAAACGTTAAGATCTAAAAAATGGGCATGTGATCAAGATGATTGTTGAATGAGGGAGGTAAGGACTAATATGGTTAAAGTAGGATCTAAGTATTTACTGTAGAAATATCTGAGGGGTACTTGGGTGGCTCAGTCAGTTAAGTGTCCAGCTCTTTTTTTTTTTTTTTTAATGTTCATTAATTTTTTTTTTTAATTTTTTTTTCAACGTTTATTTATTTTTGCGACAGAGAGAGACAGAGCATGAACGGGGGAGGGGCAGAGAGAGAGGGAGACACAGAATCGGAAACAGGCTCCAGGCTCTGAGCCATCAGCCCAGAGCCTGACGTGGGGCTCGAACTCCCGGACCGCTAGATCGTGACCTGGCGGAAGTCGGACGCTTAACCGACTGCGCCACCCAGGCGCCCCTAATGTTCATTAATTTTTTGAGAGAGACAGGGTGTGAGCGGGGAGCGGCAGAGAGAGAGGGAGACACAGAATCTGAAACAGGCGCCAGGCTTTGAGCTGTCAGCAAAGGGCCTGACACAGGGTTCGAACTCACAAACTGGGAGATCATGACCCCACCCGAAGTCGGATGCTTAACCGACTGAGCCACCCAGGCATCCCAAGCGTCCAATTCTTGATTTCAGCTCAGCTCATGCATGGTCTCACAGTTTGTGAGTTCAAGCCCCACATCGGGCTCTGCACTGACAGGGCAGAGCCTGCTTGGAATTCTCTTCTCTCCTCTCTCTGTCTTTCCATCCATGTGCATACTCTCTCAGAATAAATAAATAAGCTTAAAAAAATTGAGAATGATTAAACACAAGTATTTCATTAAATATATCTACATTATTACTATATTTGTATATTTAATATAAATTGAATAAATCGACTTAACATTTTACTTAATGTATGATAAATAGTAAATAAAAACATTTTATATTTTTAGTGTATAAATAGTTATGTATTAGTGTTTTTTTCTTAAACTGAACATTTTTAATCATTTGGTATGTAAGGCTGTGCTGTGTCCTTCTTGCTAGGACAGTACTGACAGCATAAACCTCTTTATGCACTCAGCTATGATTAAACTAAGGTTTACATCCTTGGTATTAAAATACTGCTGCCCATTTACTAAACATACTTTAAATCTTTCTAAGTTGCCAAACTTACCAGTACTGATTTCAGGGCTGTTGAGATTTGTTTTTATGTGGGCCAAGTTAGGACAATGAATTCTTTTTCTTTCTCTTTTCTTTTTTTCTTTTTCCTTCCCTTTTTTTTTTTTTTTTTAAGTTTATTTTGAGAGGCAGAGAGAGTGGAGGAGGGACAGAGAGACAGAGGGAGAGAGAATCTCAGGCAAGCTGTGTGCTGTCAGTGCAGAGCCCAACGCGGGGCTCAAATTCATGAATGTGGGATCATGACCTGAGCTGAAACCAAGAGTTGGACACTCAGCCAACTGAGCCACCCAGGTGCCCTGAATTCTTTTTCTTTGGTTAAAAAATTTAAGTTTTGGGGCGCCTGGGTGGCGCAGTCGGTTAAGCGTCCGACTTCAGCCAGGTCACGATCTCGTGGTCCGTGAGTTCGAGCCCCGCGTCAGGCTCTGGGCTGATGGCTCAGAGCCTGGAGCCTGTTTCCAATTCTGTGTCTCCCTCTCTCTCTGCCCCTCCGCCGTTCATGCTCTGTCTCTCTCTGTCCCAAAAATAAACGTTGGGGAAAAAAAAATTTAAGTTTTAATTCTTTTTTCCCCCCAACATTTTATGACTTATTTTGTAATAAGCCTTTATTTATTTATTTATTTATTTATTTATTTATTTATTTATTGTTTATAAATTTATTGTTGGGTGGTTGAGTTATGAAGTATCAACTTGGGGGGCACCTGGGTGGCTCAATTAGTTGAGTGTTGGACTCTTGATTTTTGCTCAGGCTCAAACTCGCAACCCCAAGATCAAGAGTCAGATGCTCCACCAACTGAATCAGCCAGGTGCTCCTATCCAATCATAGTTTTATACCCATACGAACTCTTGTAGTTTTATTTCCCTAGGAGTGTCATATATTCTCATTGATAGTGGAGAACTTGAGTGAGGGCTAGGAAGAATGTGTTTTAAAAGCATGAATCCTAAAACTCATGCTCTTTTCTTCAGAGTATACTTTTGAAGCTTACAGGAGCATGTTCCTCTGACTTCACTAAGTCACCTAACTTTACTAACAGGTTTGCTCATAGCAAATTAAAGGTGCTTCTAGAGCTGAATGCACCAACAGCTGGGAGAAGTGACTTTTGATTCAAGAAGAAAAACATTTAGTCTTAAAACTTAGTAGGGGCGCCTGGGTGGCTCAGTCGTCAGTTAAGTGACTTTGGCTCGGGTCATAATTTTGTGGTTCATGAGTTCAGGCCCTGCATCGGGCTCTTTGCTGATGGCCGGAGCCTACTTCGGATTCTGTGTTTCCCTCTTTTTCTCTGTCCCTCCCCCGCTCACACTCTTTGTCTCCCTCTCTCAAAAATAAACATTAAAATTTTTTTTAAAAAACACAAAACTTAGTAGCATGGGGCCATTTAGTATAGTAACACCGTTTGGCCATACAGACTTCATTAGGGCTGGATGACATAATTTTTCATAGAAGAATATAGTGATTGTTCTCAGTCATCAAAAAGGTTAAATTCACATAATGTCATGGTTTGGCTGCCTAAGAGCCCATGTGTGAGCGTATGCTCTAAAATTATTATCACTTCTCTTTTTTTTCTCTTCCTTTCCAATATTTATATCATATTTCTTTTTGAATTGTCTAGGACTCTTAGTTAAGTTACTTTTGTAGTAGCTCGTATTTTAGTATTGAGTATGTAAGTCTAAACTTTTCAGGTTTAAAAGGATAAACTTAGTGTTCAGGACATAATTTCCTAATGATTAGACTAATGACGGATTCTTATACTTAAAGATAATTATATCTGTGCACATAGTTTGACATATACACACACACACACACACATATATGTATATATGAAGTACTTGATTAGACAGAATTGTGATTGATAGAGACATGAATAGATTAGAAGGTGGGATAAGGTCTGCCAATTATGGGAAAGAGTAGAAAGATTAGATAGGTGTGTGAGTGATAGGTGGGGAAGATAAAATCTCAAGATTAATATGTTACTACTTTAATCTTATAATAACTCATTAAAGGAAGTTTTTCATTTTCTGTTTAAATTTCACTTTTACCCTAGGAATTTTGTGAATAATCAGATACTGTCCTTGAGTTTTTTGAGACTAAAGATTTTATGTAACTGATTAAAATGATTTATGATCTTTAACAGGTGGTAGAAAAGGAAAAGGGGACAAGTGAAACTGAGTTATCTTTGGAGTAACAGGATTTTATTCTGCTCTAGAATTATAAAACATTGGTTTAGACATGGACTTTGATGCAGCCAAATGTACAAAATTTTGTTTCGCTACACTGTCTTGATAATTGAATTTGGCCCAGAAACATGGGAATCCTGTGGGCGTGTGTATGTTTGAGTTCTGAGCAAGCTACTAAAGAAGGGTTGAACTAATGGCTCCCAAAGAAATGTTAAAATAAGGATTTTTAGGTGTTTTTGTTTGCTTCTTCATAGTGAGCCTGCCAGTTGTTTCTTTTCCCATTTTGCTTTTCTTGGCTTTAAAGAAACATTCTTCTTGATCGTTGCTTTTACTGTTTCAAAGTGAAACTGATATGCATGTCCCTTACTTTAGTGTAATGATACTGAATACAGAGTTAGCAGCACTTTTTTCTCCTTTGAGGTGTTGGGGAGGCATTTCCTCATCTGCTTCTCTCAAACGTTATCTTTTAGTATTTTCACTGGGTTTTCAACTGAGGGTTTATTTCCCAGTCAGAGACTCTTACTGCAGATAGACGTCTCAGAAGTCTTAATGGATTCTTGTGAATTCAGTATGGAGTCACAGGAAAGAAAGGAGAAATTTCTGGGTCTTTCTGCAGTAGCAATAAATATAAACTGTCAAGCCATAACAAATTCAAGTCCTTTTCAGAATTTTGTTGTTTGGTATGCAGGCACAAGAACAGGAGAAACTTCTTGGCCCTCTGTGTGGATATGAGGAGAGGTTATGGTTGTCTTTTGTCTGCTTATTTTTCTTACCTACTTACCTCCACCTGCTTTGAACGTGTTGACAGGAAGAACAGAATGAAGGGGGAAGAGCCCTCTTGGTGGATTGCCCCACCTCTCTGATAAGTTTGTGTGTGTGTGTTTTTAAAGTAGGCTCTATGCCCAACATGGGGCTTGAAGTCAAGACCCTAAGACCCAAAGTAGTATGCTGTACTGAGCCAGCTAATCACCCCGATTTCTGATCAGTTTTGCTGTTTTTCTGTGGTTATCATTGTTGTTTTAGCAATAAAGAAATTGAGGCCTTATCAAAGGTTACTGTTTCCCTAGATTTTCTGTCCATTGTTTACGATGGAACCCTTTTGTGAGTCTGGTGCTTTCCCCCACCTTTGAGCTATGAAGTCATCCTAACTTCTTCTTTACAGAGGAGGTGCATTGAAGTAGTCATTTACCAGTTTGTGATTTCATCCTGATTGGCAGACTGTGATGTTGGAGCTACATTGGTTTTGCCCATAAAATACACTTGTGGCTGATCTGACAGCCACAGAGAGTGAGTTGTCTTTCTATAGCTTTGAAATTAAAATGCAGCTTGACAAACTTTATATGGTAACTGTTGCTTACATTTGGCTGCCTACAGAAATTTACTACATTCTAAAACAGTTACATGAGAGAATGGCTGATAGGGTTGAGTTAAGTAGCATATTTGTATGAATAATTTTTCAACCTAGTATAGAAAAGGAGAGCTAGTTAGTTTAAAATGGTGGTAGTATTCATTTTGTTGCATAAGTAATGTAATGAAAATACTTAAAAATGAAAAGAAAATGAGAATTTTACAATTCTAGCACAGAGATCATTTTTATTTTCCATTCTTACTTGCACTATATGTGTAAGTATACCATACTTAATTTTTATTATTTTGTAATATCATAAATACATATGTATAATCTGTAGAGCCATGTTTAAAAATTTTTTTAAGTTTTATTTAAGTAATATCTACACCCAGCATGGGGCTCAAGCTCACAACCCCAAGATCAAGACTTGCATGCTTTTCTGAATGAGCCAGCTGAGTGCCCCTATAAAGCCCTGTTTTAAAAGTTAGAGATACGGGGAAAGTTTTAGGGGTCTTAGAAATGGATGGTAAAGACTATGAAGTAATACTTCCTTATAATTATTTGATAAAGGACACCCCTTAGAAAGGAACTTCGAAGGAGTGAAAAAGAATAAGGAAATGAAATAACACAAGAAAGCTATAATTTCAGAACCACTGGTGTAACATAATCTTACATTATCAGTTTAGAATAGAGGTATACATTTACTTTATTTCCAATGATAAAGGAGACTATTTTTTTCCCAAGGGATACTATCTTTAAAAGCAAATAAAATCTTCCTACTATTAAACACCTAAAAATGATAGATTTATTTTTTAAGCTTTTTTTTTTTTTGATGTTTTTATTTATTTTTGAAAGACAGAGACAGAGCACAAGTGGGGGAGGGCAGAGAGAAAGGGAGACACAGAATCTGAAGCAGACTCCAGCCTCCAAGATATCAGCACAGAGCCTGACACAGGTCTCAAACCTACGAACGGTGAGATCATGACCTGAGCTGAAGTCGGACACCTAACCAACTGAGCCATCCAGGCGCCCCCTTAAAAACTTTAAAAAGTCATGGTTGAACTAGCAAAAAGTAAAATGAAAAAACAAAACACAGAGAGCCCAAATTCAGAGAGGTTTAGAAGCATCTGATGACTGCTGTGCTGAAGGCATCTACTAGTTCCAGATGACTTGTGTTTTCAGTTTTTAAGAGGTACACATGGGACTCAGGAGACAATAGAAGCCATGCATTACAGGAAGTCAGGCCAGAGATCCACCTTCCTAAAATGAGAATCCACAAAAAGCTATATGCCCATTAGGAAAGGGAGAAGCAGAAAAAAACTCACCCTAGCAAAGAGAGACAGAAACTTATCCTTCTTTGCCTTGAATATAAATAGAGGGTGAAAAAAGTTTTCCCTGAATGTTTATCATTAGAAACATGTCCTCATAGAGATTTGAGACTCCACTACCTCTGTGACTTCAAAAAATCTCTAAGATGAGACTTGTTTTGAGTGATTATGGTTTGGTATTGTGCCCTGGCAAAGACAGAAATGAATCCAAATGCTTTCTGGAGGAATAACCTCTCAGAGTCTTCAAAGAATTACCAAAGATATATTCCAGAGAATATGAGCTGTCTTACACAAAGCACATGAGGAAACAGGTTACCATGAGCAAAACAAAATATCTAAATCAGACCCACAGGGAGTTCAAGTATTGTCATTACTGGATACTAAATACAGAAATAAATGTGCTTAATGTATCTGATAAAGCAAATGGGAGAAGTGAAATTATGACAAAGGATTATCCAAAATAATTAGAATCCAGAAACAAAAATATAATAATTAAAGTGATAACTTCAAGGGCAGGTTTAATAGCGTATTGGATTGAAAAGAGAATTGGTGAAGTAGAAGACAGATTTGAAGAAGTGATTAGGAATGTTATGCAGGGAGATATCCTAACTCCTAGAACCTGTGAATACATTGCCTTAAATGGCAGGGGAACTCTGCAAATGTGATTAAATTAAGGATTTTGAGATGGGGAGATTATCCTAGATTATCTGGTGAGCCCATTGTAATCACAAAGGTCCTTGTAAGGAAAAACAGTAGGCGGGAGAGTCAGAGAAATTTGAAGATGCTACATTGTTTGCTTTGAAAATGGAAGAAGGAGCTGTGAGCCAAGGAATACAGGTGGTTTCTAGAGGTTGAAAAAGACAATGGATTCTTCCTTGGAGCCTCCACAAAGAATGCAGCCCTGTCAACTTGAGTTTAGCCTGGTGAGATCCAATTTGGACTTCTGACCTCCAAAACTGTGAGATAAAAAAAAATCTGTGTTTTTTTTTTTTTTTTTTTGACCACAAAGTTTGTGATAATTTGTTACAGCAGCAATAAAAAATGAATTCAACATCTAAACAAAATTCTACGTGTAGACAAATGAGAAAAGGGTAAGAGACATATGGCTTGAAACTTTATATGTGCATTTAAAAATTTCCAGAGTAGTCCCTGAAAGAGTAAAAGTTGACTAGAAGGCAAGTGGAATAGGAGAGGGGAATTTCAAATAATATGGAAAAAAAAGGAGAAAGAAACAAGAGTGGGACAAAGATATGGTAAAAATAAGGCCAAATAGATCACTAATCATAATGAATGTAAATGGATCAAATGCTCTAGGTAAAAGACAAAGATTGTCAGACTCTATGTAAAACATAAGCTAAAACGAACTTGTATGTTTTTTAAAAATATACAATATTTTTGGGGCGCCTGGGTGGCGCAGTCGGTTAAGCGTCCGACTTCAGCCAGGTCACGATCTCGCGGTCCGTGAGTTCGAGCCCCGCGTCGGGCTCTGGGCTGATGGCTCAGAGCCTGGAGCCTGTTTCCGATTCTGTGTCTCCCTCTCTCTCTGCCCCTCGCCCGTTCATGCTCTGTCTCTCTCTGTCCCAAAAATAAATAAAAAAAAAACGTTGAAAAAAAAAAAAATTTTAAAAAATATACAATATTTTTAAAGTTTGTTTGTTTGTTTTGAGAGAGGGAGAGAGAATACCCAGCAGCCTCTGTACCATCAACATGGAGGCGACTTGGGCCTCAAACCCCTCAACTGTGAGGTCATGACCTGAGCAGAAATCAAGAGTCAGATGCTTAACCGACTGAGTCACCCAGGTGCCCCAACAACATAAGGTTTTTAAGAGATTAAAATATTACAACAGAGGAAAGTTGAAGATAAAAAGGATGCAAAATAGGAACCAAAAGAAATTGGTAGTTACATTAATATAATAAAATTACTTCAGGGAAAGGAGCACTATTAAACCGAATCCATGTTTCAGATGTGAATTGGTTTTTGCTGCTAGTTAGATGCAGAAACTAACAGTGACTTAAAGAAGGTAGGTCTATATTACCCCTTCCTCCTGCCCTTGAAAGAGTCTAGAGATTTACATTCTAGGGCTGATTATGGAGGTTTCATTTTTATCATCAAAGTCTCAGGATACTTCGCTGAGTGTTTTCAGTGCTGCCATCTTTTGTGGCTAACCTTATGGTAAGATGGCTGCTTTCGGCACCAACTCTCACAGACTCCATGTAGGAGGAAGGATGAGGGATGGGTGTGGAGCCTATGCAAGCTATTAGGCCATCTCTAAATGTGGTTCATTGAAGTTCCACTTAGCAAGACCATTATGAAATGTATTTTAGGCAAGCATATTGCTGCCTAGAGCAAAATGGGATTTTATTTACTGAGGAAAGAAGAGAGATTGACTGTTGGAACAGATCACCAGCAGTCTCTGCCACTTTATATAATAAAGGCTTTGTTTACCAGAAGATACTAGGATTACAACTTTATTTGTACCCTATAACACACATTCCACATACATAAACTAAAAATAACAATTACAAGGATAAATGTACAAATGTACCACCAATGCAGATTAAAAAAATTTTTTTTGTTTACTTTTGAGGGAGAGAGAGAGATGGAGACACAAAATCCAGAGCAGGCTCCAGGCTCTGAGCTTGTTGCACAGAGCCTAACACGGACTCAAACTCACGAGCCATGAGATCATGACCTGAGCCAAAGTCAGACACTTAACTGATGGAGCCACCCAGGCGTGCCCCCCCACCCCATCATAATAGATTTTAATAAAACCAAAAAAGTTACTAAGGAGATAAAAGACTTGAACAACACAATAAACAAGCTTGAACTACTGGGTGAATATAGAATATTGTATTCAAAAACTTTTTTGAAATGTTTGTTTATTCTGAAAGAGTGTGTGCAAGCGGGGGAGGAGCAGAGAGGGAGAGAGAATCCCAAGTAGGCTCAGCACTGAGCGTAGAACCCAACGTGGAGCTTGACACGGAACTTGATCTCACAAACCGTGAAATCATGACCTAAGCCAAAATCAAGAGCAGAGTACCCGACTGAGCCAGCCAGGTCCCCACGCTGAATTCAAATTTTAAATAATCAGTACCATAGAATTGCTACTGTGTGGAATCCAAAATTTCAGATAGTGCAATAGATAATTACTTAACCTTAAAAAGTGCCCCTGAAAATCTCAACAAATTTCAAAGAATATATGATATTCAGATCACTTTCTCTGATGACAATGCAAACTAAATTGGGCCTCTGTTTTTTAAAAGGTAACCTTAAAAAAATGTCTGAAAAAAAAATATATATACTTGTAAATAACTGGGGTTACAGAAGAATTTATGATGGAGTTTTAAGAATATTTAAAACTTGGGGTGCCTGGGTGGCTCAGTTGAGCATCCAGCTTCAGCCCAGGTCATGATCTCACAGTTCGTGAGTTTGAGCCCCAGGTCAGGTTGTGTGGTCACAGAGCCTGGAGCCTGCTTCATATTCTGTGTCTCCCTCTCTCTTTGCCCCTTCCCCACGCATGCTCTGTCTCACTCTCTCTCAAAAATAAAAAACATTAAAAAAATTTTTTTTAAAAAGAACACTTAAAATTCAATAATAATGAAAATGCAACATCAAAATTTGGATAAATCTTAGTCGTTCTTGGCCATAGCACAAAGCTAACTTTCATAAATATCCCATGAAAGTTTGAAAAGAATGTCTATTTTGTAATTGTTTCTGGCAGTGTTAATTAAGAGAGACCCAAACTTTTCAGGGCTTAATGTTAACATACACTGCCTTGTGCATTTTGACCTCTGACAGTTGTCTGCTTTCTTTGCTTTAATATTAATTACGGTTCCTTGATCAGATTAGATCAGTAGTTCTGAGAGTTTAGTGTATATCAGAGTCATTTGGGGGATTTGTGGGGGGGTTTTAAGTTTATTTATTTATTTTGAGAGAGAGAGAGCATGTGCACGAGTGAGGAAGGGGCATAGAGGGAGAGAGGGAGAATCCCAAGCAGGCTCCACACTGTCAGTGCAAAGCCCAGTGCAAGGCTCAAACTCACAAACCGTGAGTGGGGTCATGATCCCAGCTGAAATCAGATGTTTAACTGATTGAGCCACCCAGGCTCCCCTAGAGGAACCAACTGAGCCACGCAGATGATTTGTTAAAGCACAGATTGCTGGGCCCCACCTCCAGAGTTTATGATGTAATGGATCTGGGGTGGGCCCCAAAATTTCCTTTCTTTCTTTCTTTCTTTCTTTCTTTCTTTCTTTCTTTCTTTCTTTCTTTCTTTCTTTCTTTCTTTCTTTCTTTCTTTCTTCCTTCCTTCCTTCCTTCCTTCCTTCCTTCCTTCCTTCCTTCCTTCCTTCCTTCCTTCCTTCCTCTTTTTCTTTTTCTTTTTTTTAAATTTAGATTCAAGTTAGTTAACTTCGAGTGTAGTATTGGTTTCAGGAGTAGAATTCAGTGATATGTCCACTTATGTATAACACCCAGTGCTCATCCCAACCCCAAAATTTCCATTTTTAACATATTCCTGAGTGATGTTGATGCTCCTCACCTAGGGACCCTGCTGTGAGAACAGCTGTATTAGAGACTACATTCTGTTGACTCCATTCCTTTGTACGTATTTTTTTTCCTCTGCTGCCTTTTCTCTCAAACTTTTTTTCAGGAACCCTTACACCACTCCTCCCACCACACACACACAATTTAAATCTCATTCTTCTTAGAACTATTTTTACCCACTAAATTGTTAGGTGTTCCTTGTCTATACTTCCTTATACTGCCAATATCTCTTGCACATCTGTAAGAACCCCTTTCATATTTCTTAAAGCCATTAAAATTTTTTTAGTGTTTATTTTTAAGAGAGAGAGACAGAGACATAGAGCAGGAGTTGGGGAAGGGCAGAGAGAGAGAGAGAGAGAGAGAGATAAAGAATCCAGAGTAGGCTCCAGGATCTGATCTGTCAGCACAGAGGCCCACACAGGGCTGGAACTCATGAACTGTGAGGTCATGACCGGAGCCAAAGTCAGACACTCAGCTGACTGAGTCACCCAGGCTCCCCTCTTAAAGCTGTTGAAAGCTATGTATTTTGTGTTTTTAGCCGGTGTATATCTTAATACCTGGTACATAGAAAGCAGTCAATTAATACTTGCTAATAAATAAATGGGCTTTTGCCATTCATATTTTGATTGTGTTTTGTAGGAAGAAACAATTATGGAAATTTATCCAGCACTATGTATATAGCACAGTGTTAAAATTCTGTGTTGTATATTCAGAAATACATGGTTAAAATATACTTTAGGAAGGTCACCTGAGTTTGGAAAGCTTCCTTTTGTCTTCCTGCTATTTCATGTCTGGCTGGAACAAAAAGATACGGGAATAAAGATGGTGAAATGAGAAATAAACTGCTTGCAATGGATTGAATGAGGATAAAATAACTAGGCCTGTGGTTCTTCCTTGATTCATTGTATCAGAGTTGAATCTAAAAGCAAGATCAGGGGCACCTGGGTGGTTCAGTCAGTTAAGTGTCTGACTCAATTTCAGTTCAGGTCATGATCTCACAATTCATGAGATTGAGCCCCGTGTCGCGCTCTGGGATTCTCTCTCTCCCTCTCTCTCTGCCCCTTCCCCATTCTGGTATATGTGCCCCCCCCTCAAAATAAATATTTAAGAAAACACCAATTAACCATATAACATTGTTTAAAATGTACAGTTTTAAAGTAAAAAAAAAAAAAAAAAAGAAACGGGATAATACAGAAATCTAAAGTTTTAGAGTTTACTTTTGGGGGGAGGAGAAATTAATACATCTTGGACTTGTTTCCTGTCAATATACTTCACTTCATTTTTTAAAATAGTTGTAGAATTTATATGGATATGCCTAAGAAATTTCCTATAATGTTGAATACAATTCTGAAAATTATTATCTGAAATTTTAGGTGTGAATCTATAAATTTCTGGGCAGGCTAACTAACCTTATTTTCCCCTTTTCACTTGTACTGCTATTAAAATCAGACCTGTTAATTAAGGTTAAGCCTACAGACTTGAAGCTGGAACTTCTCATTAGATCTGAATGCTGGTCTTCGTTATCATAGAGGGAGGAAAAAGAACACTGAAGCTGGCCTCCCAGTGCTTATAGTCTGGTATATAGGTTGTGGGCTAGTTTCAAACAAGGTAAAATAAATAAAGAAAAATAAAATTTTCGGGGCGCCTGGGTGGTGCAGTCTGTTAAGTGTCTGACTCTTGATTTCAGCTAGGGTTATAATCTTGCGGTTTGTGGGATCAAGCCCTGTGTCGGGCTCTGTGCGGACAGCGCAGGGCCTCCTTGGGATCCTCTCTCCCTCTCTCTCTCTCCCTCAAAGTAAATAAGTAAATATTTTTTAAAAAAATAAAACTTGACTGAATACTGAAAAGCTGAAATATCAGTAGCAGATGATCATTTTGTGTCAGAAAAATTTTGACATATTTTCTTAGTTTTAAGAGAATAGGCTTGGGGCGCCTGGGTGGCTCAGTCGGTTAAGCGGCCGACTTCAGCTCAGGTCATGATCTTGCAGTTTGTGAGTTTGAGGCCCGCGTCGGGCTCTGTGCTGACAGCTCAGAGCCTGGAGCCTGCTTTGGATTCTGTGTCTCCCTCTCTCTCTGCCCCTAACCCACTCACATTCTGTCTCTGTCTCTCTCAAAAATAAATAAACATTAAAAAAAATTTTTTTTTTTAAAGAATGATTACAGGGAAAAGTGGCCATGGTTCCAGATATCACAGAAATTGAAATGACCAAAAGAATTCTGTATTAAATTTTGTATTAATCAACTTCTAATGGTTAAGACACTTTTATGTGTTCAGAATTTACTCTACCTAACATGTTATGAAGCATTGGACTCCATAGTAATAAATTTTACCTTACATGTTCAACATCATCTTCTTGACAAAACTTGAATATACTTATACATGCAGATGTACTCATATTTCCTAAAAGAATACATTTTCTTGTGATAATCTCTGTGTTGTGCTAGTCAGAGGTGAATCTTAACCATTAAGAAGTTGGATGGGGTTCATTTAAACCTCTGGCTACAGGAGTATGCTATCATAGGGCACCCATATGCTTCTCTTCCTGTAGGTTTTAGTTATCAGTATAGTGTTCATAAAGGACTCTTGAGTCAGGCTCCCAAGTATACTGGCTCCATTGCTTCCCAGTTTTGTGAATCTCAGGCACACCTTACTTGGTTTCCTCCTGCATGAAATGAGGATGATAGTAAAACTTTTACTATCTTCTAGGGTTGTAGAAGGATTTAATGAATTAATATATTTAAGGCACTTAAAAAGTGCCTGGCACAAAAGGGCCCAATAAATTTTAGATGTTATAGTTGTCACTGTTCTACAGTCTGACAGATGTGAACTATCTCAGGTTTTCATTATGTCCTATAAAGTATATGCAGAGATTAATAAAATCTACTGAGAAAGAGTGGTTTTATATTAAGAATACTAGAAGGAAACTACTCCTTTTGTACTACCGTGTAAGCTATAAAATGAGAGAATAAGCAGATGATGGCCTTTTGAAGGAAAGAGGGGGATAAATATAACTTTAAACATTCTAATCAGATGGGTGAAATTGCTTTTATGTTTAGCCAGTGATTAACAAATAATTATTTGACACTGGACAAAAGTTAAATAAAAATTGATTAATATTTGTATTAATATTACAGCAGATTTTCAACAGCAGCTCTTCAAGTTACCAATAAAAACAGTGGAAAATGGAGACTCATTCATGACAAAAGCAAGTGGAAGATAATAGTGTAGTGCCTTTCATACTGCTATGATTAAAGTGCAACCCTGTCTTAAACTTCAGGGTAACTGAGTTTTAAAACTTAGCTTGCGGGGCGCCTAGGTGGCTTAGTTGGTTAAGCGTCCAACTTCAGCTCAGGTCATGATCTCACGGTTTGCGAGTTCTAGCCCCATTTTGGGCTCTATGCTGACAGCTCAGAGCCTGGAGCCTGCTTCAGATTTTGTGTCTCCCTCTCTATCTGTCCTTCCCCTGCTCGGGCTCTGTTCTCTCTCTCTCTCTCTCTCTCTCTCTCTCTCTCTCTCTCTCTCTCTCTCAAAAATAAATAAACATTAAAACAATTTTTTAATTAAAAGAAAAAAAAAAAAGCTTAGTTTGCAGGTACCAAGTGAGAGCATAGTATGTACCTGAGATGAAAACAGCTTAGCTGTTGGCACCTTTGGGAGAAAGAACCAGATTTTTTGTAACTAGTTTATGCATAAAACTGAGAAAGAGAAAGCTGAATGTGGGAACATTTCTGTTATAAGCCTTTATGCTCCATGAGGTGAGAAAAACATGTTATAGAATAAGGATTTCAGAAAGTGAAAGACATTTACTATTTAGGGTAATTGTTAAGTCTTTGACTAGATGCTTTAAAAAAAAATTTATTTTTTTTTAATTTTTAGAGACAGAGCATGAGCAGGGGAGAGGGACAGAGGGAGAGAGAGAAAATCAAGCAGAGTGCAAGGCTGGATCTCACAACCTGGGATCATGACCTGAGCCGATACGAGAGTCGAACACTTAACAGACTGAGCCACACAGGGGCCCCAGACCAGATGCTTTTAACTGAAATTTGTGATGTCTGGCCATAAGCTAGCTCAGTATCAGAAGCAGCTTGTGGGCTTATAATTTTGTATGATATAACATAGCCTTTTTCCTTTATAAACCCTCTGTCATATAAATGCTTGCGTTATCTGATGTGGAATAAACTTTTGTTTTGAATGCTGCTCATTTCCTTTGAATTCTACCTTAAATTGTTATCATTTGGATTTGAAATTTAGAAATGGGAATATTCCTTGAATAAGAAATAAATTTATATAGTTAATAGTACTAGTCATGATATTCTGAACTTCTTGGTAGAAAACATCATTATTTCAGACTTCTGCTTTTCATGAGGAGACTTTTGGGAGGGGGTTGGAGTGAACAGGTACTTTTTAGTTTAAACATGGTACTATTTTTGTGGGTTCCCATCCTTGTTTTTGTCAATGGAGATTATTTATGCTAAAGACTTTAAAAGCTGTATTTCACTTGAACAACTTTAGATCAGAGGTTGTAAACAGATGTCTTGGAGAGTATTTAAAATCTAAAATAATTAATTGCCAGCATATAAAAATGAGATTTTATTGAAATTTCAGTGACTAACAACTCCTGTAAAATCAGTGCTGGTAACATTGGCTCTGTATTCTTACATGGTAGAAGTCAGCAGGAGCTGAGAGATATCTGTGCTTTAGTTGGGATATCCACTATTCACTTTACCACCACATACCTTTGAAATGATCATGACTAATCATATTGATATCTGGTCCTTCTCAGCATTATAATTTCTGCATCAGTGAGTTTTGTTTTGTTTTTTAATTTTTTAAATTTTATTTCAGGGGTGCCTGGGTGTCTCAGTTGGTTAAGCGTGCAACTTCGGCCTAGGTCATGATCTCATGGCTCCTGAGTTTGAGCCCCACGTGGGGCTCTATGCTGACAGCTCAGAGCCTGGACCTGCTTCAGATTCTGCATCCTTCTCTCTCGCTCTGCCCCTCCCCTGTTCTGCCTCTCCCCCACTCATGCCCTCTCTATCTCAAGAATAAAGAAACATTAAAACACACACACACACACACACACACACACACACACACACACACACACACACACAAATGAGATCCCTTGGAGAAACTCTGCTACAAAAAGGGGGCATAAATATCATGTTCAAGTGATGAAGAACATAGTGTGGGAAATAGAAGAAATTTTAATTCATTGAAGGGAGACGGAGACTTAGGCTGGCTTCCTAGTTAAAAAAAAAATTGTGGACATATTTAAAAATCACTACACGTTTTTGGGTTTTTTTTGTAGTTTCAGGAGGATAGTTGTGAACCAGTAAACTTTTGATTCATTGGGGCTCAATGGGTGAGTGAGTGCAGGCAGGGTCCTTTGGTAAGTGTGGCAGATGGGAGAGAGCTCAGATTTTGGACTCCTGGCTGGGTTTGACTGTGTGACGTAGTCAGTGACTATGACCTCTCTGAGCTTCAAGTTCCTCATCTATGGCAAGGAATAATTGGCTTTTACCACAGCAGTAAGTCCAGGTTCATTTCACTGAATAGGTCACATAGCACTCAGAGTTAATCATTTTGAAAATGTAAATGTCCTTTATAAATCTAAATCCCTTTTTGTATAAATGTCACTCCATGGCTTTAAATGCTTAAATGGTTTCTTGCAGTATCAGTGATCTATAAAAATCCTGAATGATGGACTCCTGCTGTATCTTCACCTTGAGAACTGTAATCCCCAGCCTTGTTGGTCTTCTTCCGCCAAGTCTGTTTTTATAGGCTGTTTCTCTGTCTGGAGACTCTGTTCGTAGCTCTTGATAAGACTGGCTCCTTCTCATCCTTAAGGACAGTGTTGAATTGTGGCTTCTACTAAAGGTCTTAATCCCCTTCTGTCTAAAACTCTCCCTTTTGACTTCCTCATAAACTTTATTTCAGCAGGTCTTTTTTTCTTTGTAGCATGGCCCAAATTTGTATTTCTTTTATTCCTGTTATTGTGATGCCACCTCTAAACTGTAAGCTTTATGAGAACAAGAACTACATATATGTTGACTTCACCATTTTATCCCTGGTGACTATCCTAGTTTCACGCACATAGGAGACACTCATTAAATGTTTGTTGATTGAATTAAGAACTCCACTTTGAATAGATATAAATGCTTGTACTTTTCCTTGTCAACAGCTGAAAATTATGCAGACTCCTTTAGTTAATTGCTGTTAATTCCTTAAAGCTCTTTTATGTGGATACAATATTTTAAAGAGTGTATATCTTCTTTTAAGACTTCATTTTTTAGAGAAATTTTAGGTTCACAGTAAAATAGGAAGGTAAAGAGATTTACCCCTCATACACCTCTCCCCCCAACACACATACATAGCACTGCCATTGTCAACATCCCCCACCACAGTGATAAATTTGTTATAATTGATGAACATACCTTGACAAGTCATAATTACTCAAAGCCTGTAGTTTACATTAGGGTTCACTCTTGGTGTTGTACGTTCTGTGGTTTGGACAGATGTATAATGACATATATCCACCATTATAGTATCATACGGAATAGTTTCACTGCCTTAACAAATCCCCTGCTAGAAGAGTACATACGAGGTACACGTTACATGGAATCGAGGAGTCAGGAAAAGTTTTCCAGAGAAAGGGACATTTAAGGTAAAGGCTAAAGAGGAGCCTAAGTTAATTTAAGGGATCCAGGCTGAGCGTCTTTGGGAAGGAATGAAGTAAGTTTGGTGTTAATGTAAGGAAAGAATTGAAGCTGGGGAGGTAAGCAAGTGCCAGATCAGGAAGGACTTTAAGCCACTTAGAAGATCGTACCTTTTTTCTGAGGTCATTGGAAAGCCATTGAAAGCCTTTGAGTTGGAGGATAACGTGACCAGACTTGCATTTTAGAAAGTTTCCTCACGCTACAGTGGTGAACAAATTACTATGGAGAGGTAAGATTTGAGAGGAGAAACCTGGAGCAAGGAGATCAGTTAAGAGATTCTGTTCCATCCCTCTGGGAGGCTGGTTTCTTTGCCAGGCTATATTAATCAAGATGGAGAAAGCTTATGGATGTGAATGTTATTTAAGAGCTAAAATTGACAGTTCTTTTGTCTCTTGTTTAAGTCACAGGGTAAATGGTTATTAGTATTGTGCTTTGAGATAAGATCCCAAGAAAATAAAGTAGGTTTGAAATTTTCTTAGGGAGGAGGGAGGTGTTGGGAGAAATGGAAGCCAAGAGATGAATTCACTTGGTGGTGTTCAGTTTGAAGTGTCTGAATTTTTTTCATTTAGGTAGAAAACTTGTGTTTGCCCCTGACTATATAAATCTCAACCTCAGGAGAAGGGTGATAGAGCTGGAAGTGTAAATTAGGATGCATCAGTGTGTAAATGAATGTATGATATTGGTGCTTAGAATAATGTAGCAGTGCCTGGGAATGATGTCTTTTACATAATAAATGCTTAACAAATTTGTGATGCGTGAATGCATGTCTAGGAGCCATGAAGTGGTCTTGAATGAGAAGAGAGACTTGGGCCAGTATTCAGAAGAAATGAAACAATTTAGGGACAGGCTGAGTAAGAAGGAGCAGACACAGAGATAGGAGGAAAGTCAGAAGAGAATGATAGCATGAACTCAAACGGGAAATAATTTTTTTTCTTAGACTATTTAAATGTTTATTTATTTTGAGAGAGAGACAGAGCATGCATGTGCGCACATGAGCGGGGAAGGGGCAGAGAGAGGGGGTACAAAGGATCTAAAAGGGGCTCTGCACTGACAGCAGCAAGCCCAATGTGCGGCTCAAACTCACAAACTGTGAGATCATGACCTGAGCCGAAGTCGGACGCTCAACCGACTGGGCCACCCAGGCGCCCCTGTACTATTCTTAAAGTAAGCTAGAGAAAAAAATATTGAAATCATGAGGAAGAGAAAATACATTTACAACATTGTACTATATTTATTGAAAAAAAAGTCCTTGTGTAAGTAGACCCATGCAGTTTGAACCCTGTTGTTCAAGGATTGACTGTATTATTATTAACTGAAGTCCATAGTTTACATTAGAATCCAGTCATTGTGTTACTTATTTTATGGGTTTTCTAACACATAATATGTATCTACCATTACAGTATTCTTAGAATAGTTTCACTTCTCTAAAAATCCCTTCTACCTTTTCATCCTTTTCTCCCTTTGTCTCCCTGAAGCCCTAGCAACCACTGATCTTTTTACTGTGTCCATAATTTTTCCTTTTCCAGAGTGTCAAATAGTTGGAATCATATATATATATAGTATTTTCAGATTAGTTTCCTTCACTTAGCAATATTCTTTTAAGTTTCCTCTGTTTCTTTTCATGGCTTGATACCTTATTTGTTTTTATCATTGAATAATATTCCTTTACATGGCCATATCATAGTTTATCCATTTACCTATTGAAAGACATCCTGATTGCTTCCAATTTTTGGTGATTTCACATATAAACATTTACTATGTTTAGCTGCTCTAAACATTATGTGAAGGTTTTTGTATGGGCTTAAGTTGTCTGTTCTTTTGAATAAGTACCAAGGATTGTTGGATCATATATTAAGAATATGTTTAATTTTGTAAGAGACTGCCAAACTGTCTTCCAATGCAGTTGTACCATTTTGCATTCCAAGCAGCAGTGAATGAGAGTTCCTGTTGCTCCACATCCTCACCAGCATTTGGCATTGTCAGTGTTTTGGGGTTTCATCATTGTAATAGTATAGTGGTACCTCATTTGAATTTGCAGTTCCCTAATGGCATATGATGTTGAGCATCTTTTCATATGCTTAATTGTGACCTGTATATCTTTGTGAGGTGTCTGTTCAGATCATGTGCCCATTTTTTTAAAAAAAGTTTACTTTTGAGAGGGTAGGAGGGGCAGAGAGTCAGAGACAGAAGATACTAAGCAGGCTCTGTGCTAAGAGTGGAGAGCCCAATGTGGGGCTTCAACTCATGAACTGTGAGATGATGATCTGAGCTAAAATCAGATGCTTAACTGATGAAGCCACCCAGGCACCCCTCCTTTGCCCATTTTTAAAGCAGGTTTGTTTTCTTGTTTAGTTTCAAGGTTTTTGTATCTTTTGGATAACAGTCTTTTCTCAGATATTTGTTTTGTGAATATTTCTCCCAGTCTGTAGCTTGTCTTTTCATTCTTTTAACAGTGACTTTTGCAGAGCAAAAGTTTTTAATTTTAATTAAATCGAACTTACCAATTTTTTCTTTCATGGATTGCAGTTTGGTGATGTGTATGAGACATCATTGCCAGACCCTAAGGTCACTTAGATTTTCTCTATAATATCTTCTAATAGTTTTATAGTTTTGTGTTTTACATTTAGATCTATGATTCATTTAGAGTTAATTTTTGTGATAGGTATGAGGTCTGTGTCTAGATTCACTTTTTTTGCATGTAGTGGCCATTTTTTCCAGCACCATTTTTAGAAGAGACAATCCTCTGCTGAATTGCCTTTGCTCCTTTGTCAAAGATCAGTTTGATTACATTTGTGTGGGTCTGTTTCTGGGCTTTTTGTTCTGTTCCATTGATCGGTTTGTCTATTCTTTTGCCTATACCGCACTGTCTTGATTACTGTAGCTTTGTAGTGAGTCTTGAAGTTGAGTAGTGTTGGTTGTCTTTCTTCTTCTCTTTGAAATATGTGTTAGCTATTCTGGGTCTTTTGCCTTTTCATACAGACTTTAGAGTTACTTTGTCAGTACTCAAAAGATAACTGGCTAAGAATATATTTTTTTTAACAGTAAAAGTTTTTTCTAAATGGGGAGATGTGGGGAAAATGTAAGGTACAGAAGCACTGAAAATGTTCAAATGGGCTTGGCCTTCATTCCAGTCTAAGGTAATGACATAGGAAGCTCCTGAACTTGCTTCCTCCCATGGACACATCAAATCTATAGCTACACACAGAAGAATTCCCTCTGAAAGGAATTCAGAAACTAGTTGAACAACTCCAATACATTGAGTGAATGAGGAAAAAATCCCACATCGAAATGGATAGGAAAGACTGAGACACATTCTTTCTATAAACCCCACCCCTGGCACAGCAACATACAATTTAGGAGGGAACTCACAATTCCCAGCTTCTCCCTGAGGAGTAAAGGGTTTGCAGTCAAAATCTAGTGCCTCAAAATTTAAGGCTTCTGTCTGACAAATGGGACCCCAACACACCTAGCTCTGAAAGCCAGTGGAGCTTGTGTCCATAGGACCCAAAGACTGTAGCAAACAAACAGTGCCTAAGAGCCTGCTGAGGAATCTGCTATGGCTATCCGCACCATGGCTCAGTGCAGAGGCAAAAGACAGAAATGCCCATCTCCTGGTCTTTACCTGAAAGAGGACTGTTTGTTTACTTGAAAAAGCTGCTGCCTGAGAGTCATGCTTCTGATTTAACACACATCTAGGGACAGACCACAATCCTCCATGCAGACCTGGGAGGCTGGCAGGTGCCACTTCTACATTCTCCCTCCGACCCACTCCCTGTTACCAGTGTCTCCTTAGGATGAGTTTCTGTAATCATCTGGTGCCCTGGCCTTTGTGACTACTGCCTGAGGGTGTGCACCCCTTGATTTCCTGAGTCTGGTGGCCAGCAGGACTTGTGTTTGTGAGTCCCACAAGACTATAACAGTTTTTAGCTATCGCCCCCAGGAATGAGTGCATAGGAAGTGTACTGAAAATCCCAGCTCTCAGTCTCCCTGAAAGAGATCTACTTTCATACTTTAAAAGCTGTTACTTGAAGGTCTGGCTTCTAGTTAGGTCCGGCTTCTAGTTAGCCTTCATCGAAATGCTGACTAAGAGCTTCTCCTTTGAGACACTGACAGGTCTTGGCACATCCTCAACTACTGAGAACCATTAAGAACAAACAAGGTGGCTTGGACAATCACAAAGAGTTCAGAAAAAACTAAGAGCCAGGGCCTGGCTGAGTAATGAGGTTCATCTCCTGCAGGAGACTACTCTGTCAAGATTGGGAGGGGTAGGTGTTTATCCATTACACAGAAACCAGTGAAGTCAAGGAAAATGAAGAAACAGGAGTATTTTATGAACAAAAGAACAAGATAAAACTCGAGAAACCGATAAATGATTTACCTGATAAAGATTTCAAAATAATGGCCATAAAGATGGTCACTGAAGTCAGAAATCCTTTGGAATTGAAGGAGTGATAGTTTCTAGACAAGCAGAAATTGAAGGATTGATTGAAGGAGTTCAGGGCACCTGGGTGGCTCAGCCATTCAGTGTCTGACTCATGAGTTCAGCTCAGGTCATGAGCTCAGGGTCATGGGATCAAGCCTCACATCAGGCACCATGCTGAGCTTGGAGCCTGCTTAGAGTTCTCTCTTTTCATCTTTTCTGCCCCAACCTCCCTCCCTCCCTCCCTCCCTCCCTCTCTCTCTCTCTCTCTCTCTCTCTCTGAAAATAAATAAATAAACTAACAGGAAGCCATATGAATGTATAAATCTCATTGGTAAAGGTAAATATATAGTTAAATCCAGAATACTGTAATGTTGTAATGGTATAGGTAAATCACATATATCTAGTGTGAAGGTTAAAAGAGAAAAGTAGCTGGGGTGTCTGAGTGACTCAGTCATTTAAGCATCCGGCTCTTGATTTCGGCTCGGGTTATGATTTCATAGTCTGTGAGTTTGAGCCCTGCATCAGGCTCTGTGCTGACCGTGTGGAACCTGTTAGGAATTCTCTCTCTCCCTTTCTCTCTGCCCCTCCCCCACTTAGGCACATGTTCTCTCTCTCTTTCTCAAAATAAATTTAAAAAACTGAACATTTAAAAGAAATCACTTACATTTAAAGAAAAAGAAATGTAGTAAAAATAACAAGCTACAATTTCTTTTTTTTAATGTTTGTTTATTTTAAGTTATTATAGCCCCAAGCTACAGTAATTTCTTAATGGATACACAAAGTAAAAAGATGTAAATTGTGGAATCAAAAACATGGAAGGGGGGTGCCTGGGTGGTTGGGTTGGTTATACATCTGACTCTTGATTTCAGCTCAGGTCATGATCTCACAGTTTGTGAATTCAAGCCCTGCCTTGGGCTCTGCACTGTTGGGTCTGCTTGGGATTCTCTCTCTCTCCTCTTTGCCTGTGCTCTCTCTTGCATTCTCTCTCTCTCTCTCAAAATAAATAAACTTAAAAAAATAAAAGGGGGGTGAGTAGAAATATAAAGCTTTAGTGTACATTTTACATTATCAGCTTAAAATAGACTATTATATAGAATATATAAGTCTCATTGCAACGATAAAGCTGAAACCTATAATAGATACTTGAAAGAGGAAGTAAAAGGAATCTAAGCATGCACTAAAGAAAATCGTCAAGTCACAAAGGAAGAGACGAAGAAAAAGGAATAAAGGAAAAAAAAAACAAAAGAAAAACAAAAACAAAAAAACAAAAGAAAGGAACAAAGGAATTGCAAAACAGCCAGATAACAGTTAACAAAATGATAATAGTAAGTCCATATATATCAATAGTGACTTTAAATATAAACGGACTAAACTCCCCAATCAAAAGACATGTAGTGGGTTAATGGATAAAAAGATAAGACCCAATTATATGCTGCCTATAGGAGACACATCTGGTTTAAGGACACACACAAATGGAAAGTGAAGAGATGTTAAAAGATAATCCGTACGAATGGAAAACAAAAGAAAGCAGTGGTAGCTATACTTATGGTCAGGCAAAACAGACATTAAGACAAATACTGTAATAAGAGAGGAGGTCATTATGTAATGGTAATGTTCAGTCCAACAAGATTATAGAACTTCTGTAAATATTTATGCACCCAACATCGGAGCTCTTGAATATATATCAATATTAATAGACCTGAAGGGAGAAATAGGAACACAATAATAGTACGGGACTTCAGTACCCCACTTGCAATAATGGATGGATCATCCAGACAGATATTCAGTAAGTAAACATTGGACTTGAAGTATATGCTAGACCAGATAGACTTAATAGCATTTACACAACAGCATAGCATTTATTCAACAGCAGCAGGATATGCTTCTTGTCAACCACACACAGAATATTCTCTAGAATAATATGTTAGGTCACAGAACAAATTTTAATGAGCTTAAGAAGACTGAAAGCATATCGAGCATCTTTGCAGACCACAATGGCATGAAACTAGATATCAATTACAAGGAAAAATGGAAAATTCAGAAATATGTGGAGATTAAACAACATGCTACTGAAAAATCAATGAGTCAAAGAAGAAATCAGCGTAGTACTGGAAGATTTAGCCAGAGCAATTAGTCAAGGAAAAGAAATCAAAAGGCATCTAAATTGGAAAGGAAGAAGTAAAATTGTCACTGTTTGCAGTTGACCTGATACTATGTATAGAAAACCCTAAAGTCTCTATGAAAAAAACTTTAGAACTAATCAACAAATAGTTGCAGGATGCAAAAATGAATGTACAAAAATCCGCATCTCTCTGCAGTAATGAACTGTCAGAAAGAGGAATTTTTAGGGGTGCCTGGGTGGCACAATCAGTTAAGCGTCTGACTCTTGATTTCAGTTCAGGTCATGATTTCATGGTTCATGAGATGGAGCCCTGCGTCAGGCTCAGAGCTGAGCACAGAGCCTGCTTGGGATTCTCTCTCTCCCTTTCTCTGTTCCCCTCCCCTGCTGTCTCTCTTGCTCTCAAAATAAGTAAGTAAGTAAGTAAGTAAGTAAGTAAGTAAGTAAGTAAGTAAATAAATAAATAAGAGGGATTTTTAAAAGTCCCATTTATAACTGTATGAAAAAGAATAAAATACCTGGTATAAATTTAATCAGGAAGGTGAAACTGAAAACTGTGAGACATTTAAAGAAAGAAATTGAAGAAGACACAAATAAATGGAAAGATATTCCATTTTCATGGATTGGAAGAATTAATATTGTTAAAATGTGCATACTACCCAAAGTGGTCTACAGATTCAATGCAATCTGTATCAAAATTCCAATGGCAGTTTTCACAGAAATAGAAAAAGTAATCTTAAAAATTTGTATAGAACCATGAAAGACCCCAAATAGTCTAAACAATCTTGACAAAGAACAAAACCGGAAACATCATACTTTTGGATTCCAAACTGTAATACAGAGTTATAGTAATCAAAGCAATAGGGTATTGGGCTAAAAACAGACACATAGATCAGCGGAACAGAATAGAGAAAACTGAAATAAGCCCATGCATATATGGTCAACTAATTTGTAAGAAAGGAGCCAAGAATGTACAATAGAGAAATGATAGTTTCTTCAGTAAATGGTGATAGAAAAACTGGACCCCTGTCTTACATCACAGAAAACAGCTCAAAATTGATGATAGTCTTGAATGTAAGACCTGAAACTGCAAAACTCCTAGAAGAAAACATAGGGGTAAGCATCTTGACATTGGTCCTGACAATGTTTTTTTTTTTTTTTATTAGTTGACAGACTAAGCAAAGGCAACGAAAAGCAAAAATAAACAAGTGGGATTACATCAAACTAATAAGCTTCTGCACAGTAAAGGGAGCCATCAATAAAAGGAAAAGGTAACCTACTGAATGGAGAAAATATTTGCAAATCATATATCTGATAAGTGGTCAATATCTAAAGTATATTAAAAAATCAAGTCAGTCAAAAAAATCTGATTAAAAATGGGCAGAGGAACTGAAAAGACATTTTTCCAAAGAAAACATACAGGTGGCCAACAGGTATATGGAAAGATGCTCGATATTATTAATCGCAGGGAAATGCGAATCAAAACCACAATGAAGTAACACTTCACACCTGTTAAAATGACTGTCGTCAAAATGATAAATAAAAAGTTGGTAAGGATGTGGAGAAAAGGGAACCCTTGTGCACTGTTGGTGGAAATGTAAATTGGTACACCTGCTGTAGGAAATAGTAAGAAAGTTCCTCAAGAAATTAAGAGATAACTTTACCCCCATGTTCGTTGCAGCATTATGTGCAATAGCCAAGACATAGAAACAGGCTAAGTGCCCATCAACAGATAAGTGAACAAACAAGATGAAGTGTATGTGTGTAATACACACATACACACATGCACACACACGATACTATTAATCCATAAAAATAAATAAATACTGCCATTCAGGGCAATGTGAATGGACCTTGAGGGCATTATCCTAATGAAATAAGACATGGATCCTAATGAAATGCCCTAATGAAATAAGAGTAAAACAAATACTGTATGATCTCACATGTATGGAATGTAAAAAACCTGAACTCAGAACAACAGATTGGTGTTGCCTGAGGCAGGGGGCAGGAGGTAGGAGTGGGTGTGGGAAGGGTTGTGAAGGTGGTTAAAAGGTATAGTGGTCCCCCACCTTATCTGCATGGGATAAGTTCCAAGACCCCCAGTAGATGCCTGAAATCATGGATAGTACTGTGCCCTATATATGCTGTATTTTTTCCTATACATACATACCTCCGATAAAGTTTATCAGTTAGGCACAGTAAGAGATTAGCAACAATAGCTGACAGTAATAGAGGTTACGTGAATATGGTTCCTCCTGCCAATCTTACTGTACTGTGTTCACTCTTTTTATTCTTGTGTTGATGTGAGATGATCAGGTGCTTACATGATGAGATGAAGTGAATGACATAGGCATTATGACGTAGCCTTAGGCTTCTATGGACCTTCTGATGATATGGCAGAAGGAAGATTATCCCCGCCTAGATGGAAGTTGACCGTTGGTAACCGAAACTATGGTTAAGGGGGACACAAGGAGACTCCTATACAAACTTCCAATGATAAGATAAATAAGTTTTGGGAATGTAATGTACTGCATGGTGACTATAGTTAACACTGTATTTTATATTTGAGATTGCTAAGAGGGTGATCTTAAAACTGAAAAAATAGGGGCACCTGAGTGTCTCAGTCAGTTAAACGTCTAGCTTCAGCTCAGGTCATGATCTCACGGTTCATGGGTTCGGGCCCCACGTTGGGCTCTGTGCTGACAGCTCAGAGCCTGGAGCCTGCTTCGGATTTTGTGTCTCCCTCTCTCTCTCTGCCCCTCCCCTGCTCACGCTCTCTCTCTCTCTCTCTCTCTCTCTCTCTCTCAAAACTAAATAAACATTAAAATAAATTAAGGGGCGCCTGGGTGGCGCAGTCGGTTAAGCGTCCGACTTCAGCCAGGTCACGATCTCGCGGTCCGTGAGTTCGAGCCCCGCGTCAGGCTCTGGGCTGATGGCTCAGAGCCTGGAGCCTGTTTCCGATTCTGTGTCTCCCTCTCTCTCTGCCCCTCCCCCGTTCATGCTCTGTCTCTCTCTGTCCCAAAAATAAATAAACGTTGATAAAATAAATTAAAAAACTGAAAAAATAATCATTAGGTGAAAATAGACCGAGCAGTGAGGGATAGGGTGGTAAGAATGGGAAACATTTGGGAGACATTAATAATTGGAATTTGTGGAAAAGAGAAACAGTAATACTATTAGGATCTGTAAACACTGTTCTTCCCTTTAATAATAGCACTCCAGTAATGTGGCTAAAAAGTAAATCAATTTTGGTCATTTGTTAGGTTAATTAAAGTGATGTTCTTACTGTGCCTTTTTTTTTTTTTTAAGCTAAAATGACTTATAAGACTTTCATTTGTCCTTAAATTGTCTTTTAATTTTTTTTTTATTGTGTAATTTTTGACATTCTTTTGGCACACACACATACAAGCACATGCACATATACAGATAGCATTTTTACTGAGTAGTTACTCAATACCTTCTTTAGGTGTGATGCTGCTCTTGAAATTTATTCTGTGTTCTAAATGTGAGGTCAAGCCTGGTCTCATTCTTTGAGGAGCTTACAGTGAGAATTTCGATACCGTTGCATGCGCTCTTGGCCACGTGACACAAAGGGAATTTTGCTCTGGGCTCTGAGAAGAATTTTCATCCTTACCAAGAAAAAGATACATGACAAGAAAGTCTTTTGCTTTGCACTTTCTTTTCTGTTTTGGATACTGGTGTGAGAAGTGATATCTGAAGCTGAAACTTGTGACTGAGAGGCCACAAGCCTTAGCACCAAAGCTAGTAGATGAAAGAACAGCAGAAGGGTTTGGTCACTTCAGAGACTCTTTAAGTAAACATACAGTTACCATACGATCCAGCAGTCCTTCACCTCCAAGCAATTTCATCCTAAATTATCTCAGAAAAGAGAGATTGAGATGCCTGTCTCTTGTCTTGACTAACAACAAAGACCATGTGTGTTTGGCTTTAAAGTTTAAGTATGTTACAAGCCTCATTTTGACAGTGCCAATGTATGAGAATCTGAAATAACAACCAGTAATTCAGTGATTTATTTTCTCTTAACAGATTCACAGCTGTAATTCTTTAAACATTGTCTTGTGGTTTTATAGTATGGTTCCAGTTTTTTAGACTTCATGCAGCTTCTCAAAATACTGTTACATAAATCAGTAAATTCACTTTAGGCATTTGATTCATGATAGAAGACCATACCTATCTCTTCCACAAAGCATCTGTTACTGCCTTACAAGAGAGTGACTTTGAGCCAGATGAACTCTTGGTTTGAGATGATTTCTTTTGTATGTTGGCACAGGACAGTTGTTGCTAGAAACGTAAGTTTCTCTCATTTCAGTGTGATAGAATGCTTTAAGATATCTTCTAGAGAAATCTGTGAAGGAAAACTTTTCACTGACCACAGCTGAGGATAGCCATATTCTTCAACTCTTATCATAAACCAGCAGATATAGCCTCAGTTCCCTACCTACAATTTGATGAATTGGATTTTTTGATTTTACTATTAGCAATAATTCTTTAATCTACTAGAGAGCTCTTAAAATTTCCCAGTCAGGAAAGCCATGTGTATAAATCTGTTTGTATTCACTAAATGAGGCTTAATTGGTGGGGTGATGCCTTCTGGGAAGGGTTAAACCAGTTCCTGAAATGAATTACAACTTTTGATTACAAAGAATACATGGAGTGTTAAAGTTTTGTTTTTGTTTTTTTTTTTAAGTTTATTTATTTATTTTGAGAGAAAGCACAAATCGGGGAGGGTCAGAGAGAGAGAGGGAGAGAATCCCAGGTAGGCTCCGCACTGTCAGCCCAGAGCCTGTGCGGACTCAGACTCAGGAAACCATGAGATCATGACCTCAGCTGAAACCAAGAGTCCAGCACTTAACCAACTGAGCCCTCCAGGTACCCTTGGAGTGTTATACTTTAAAAAATACCTTTCCTCTTAAATTAGGCATGCTTAAATTCAGAGAAACGATAAGAATTAAGCTTCCAAAGGAACTTGCTGGTATGACTCTAAAAATTTGTCATAACATTTACATGTCTAATAAATAAATTGCTAAGTGGTTTATTTACCAGAAAAAGAAACATCTGTTTATTACATGTATATAATTTCTCTTCCCCCTTTTTTATTTACATATAGTTGACATACAATAAATACTACATTTATTTCAAGTGTATGATGTGGCAGTTTAGCAATTATATACATTATGAAATGCTTACCACAATAAGTGTAGTTACCATCTATCACCATATAAACTTACTACAGTATTAGTGTCTACATTCCTTATATTGCACTTTTTATCCTTGTGACTTATTTACCCTATAACTGGAATTTTGTACCTCTTAATCTCCTTCCCCTATTTTGCTAATCCCTCTCCCCTGTGGTAACCACCAATTTGTTCTCTGTATTTATGAGTCTTTTTTTGTTGTTCATTTGTTCATTTGTTTTGTTTTTTTTTGTTTTTTTTTTTTGTTTTTTTTTTTTCAACGTTTATTTATTTTTGGGACAGAGAGAGACAGAGCATGAACGGGGGAGGGGCAGAGAGAGAGGGAGACACAGAATCAGAAACAGGCTCCAGGCTCTGAGCCATCAGCCCAGAGCCTCACGCGGGGCTCAAACTCACGGACCGCGAGATCGTGACCTGGCTGAAGTCGGACGCTCAACCGACTGCGCCACCCAGGCGCCCCATTTGTTTTGTTTTTTAGATTCCACATATAAGTGAAATCATATGGTATTGTCTTTGATTTATTTCACGTAGCATAATAGCTTCTCAGTCCATACATGTCACAAAATGGCAAGATTCCATTCTTTTTAATGGCTGAGTAGTATTTGATTTGCATACACACACACACACACACACACACACACACACACACACACACACCCCACATCTTCTTTATTCATTCATCTATCGATGGACACTAAGGTTGCTTCCATATCTTGGCTATTGTAAGTAATGCTACAGTAAACATAAGAGTGCATATATCTTTTCTTTTTTTGTTTTTTTTTTTTTTTTGAGAGAGAGAGGGAGGGAAGATCCAAAGAGGGCTCTGTGCTGACATTAGCAAGCCCGGTGGGGGGCTTGAACTCATGAACTGTGAGGTCGTGACCTGAGCTGAAGTCAGATGCTCAACCCACTGAGCCACCCAGGTGCCCCATATATCTTTTTGAATTAGTGTTTTTGTTTTCTGTAGGTAAACAGCCAGTAGTGGAATTACTGGGTTATATGGTATTTCTGGTTTTTTTTTTTTTTTTTTTTTAGGAATCTCCATTCTGTTTTTCAGAGTTGCTACGTCCATTTACATTCTCACCAACAGTGCAGAGGGGTTTCTTTTTCTCCACATTGTTGCCAATACTTCTTTCTTTTTTTTTTTTTTAAGATTTTATTTTTAAGTAATCTCTACACCCAACATGGGACTTGAACTCAGAGCCCCAGTATCAAGAGTTGCATGCTTTACTGACAGAGCCATCCAGACGTCCCATTTCTTGTCTTTTTTTTTTTTTTTCTAAGTTTATTTATTTTTGAAACAGAGGGAGACAGAGCACAAGCAGGGAAGGGGCAGAGGGAGAGAGAGAGAATCCCAAGCAGGCTCTGCAGTTTCAGTGCAGAGCCCAAAGCAGGGCTTGATCCCAAGAACTGCAAGATCATGACCTGAGCTGAAATCAAGAGTCAGAAACTTAACTGAGCCACCCAGGTGCCCTTCTTGTCTTTTTGGTACTAGGTATTCTGACTGGTGTGAGGTTGATATCTCATTGTGGTTTTGATTTGCATTTCCCTGATGATTAGTGATTTGAGCATCTTTTCATATGTCTTTGTCTTTGGAAAAATGTCTATTTAGGCCTTCTGTCCATTTTTTAATCAGGTTATTTGGGTTTTTGGTGTTGATTTGTGTGAGTTCCTTATATATTTTGGATATTAACCTTTACCAGATATATTATTTGTAAATATCTTCTCTCATTCAGTAAATTGCCTTTTTGTTCTTTTGATGGTTTCCTTTGCTGTGCAGAAGCTTTTTAGTTTAGTCCCAATAGTTTATTTTTACTTTGTTTCCTTTGCTTAAGGAGACAGATCCAAAAAAATACTGCTAAGGCTGATATCCAAAAGTTTACTGCCTGTGGTTCTTTTTTAGGAGTTCTAACTAAGGTTTCAGGTCTTACATTTAGATCTTTAATCTGATTTGAGTTGATTTTGTATATGGTGCAAGAAAGTGGAATTCCCCTCCCCGCTTTTTATACTGTTAAAAAAAAAAAAAAGAGGACAAATCATACAGTTTGTCTTTTACTGCTATCTTTGGAAGTCATTTTTTATTTTTATTTAAAAAAAAATTTTTTTTTAACATTTATTTATTTTTGAGAGACAGAGAGAGACAGAGTGTGAGTGGGGGAGGGGCAGAGAGAGAGGGAGACACAGAATCCGAAGCAGGCTCCAGGCTCCGAGCTGCCAGCACAGAGCCCGATGCGGGACTCGAACTCACAAACCGTGAGGTCATGACCTGAGCCAAAGTCAGATGCTCCACCGACTGAGCCACCCAGGTGCCCCTGGAAGTCATTTTTTAAAAATAAGGTTAAGGTATGGGGCGCCTGGGTGGCTCAGTTAGTTGGGAATCTGATTATTGAT
The DNA here is from genome assembly GCF_028749965.1 of Puma concolor. Lineage (NCBI taxonomy): Eukaryota > Metazoa > Chordata > Mammalia > Carnivora > Felidae > Puma > Puma concolor. The sequence goes on along the minus strand of NC_141672.1, from coordinate 108,397,472 downwards.
TTCACCTCAAGTCATGATCTTGCGGTTCGTGGGATCAAGCCCCACATTGGGCTCTATGCTGACAGCATGGAGCCTGCTTCAGATTCTCTCTCTCCCTCTCTCTCTCTGGCCCTCCCCAACTTGCACTTGCTCTCTCTCTCAAAATAAATAAGCATGAAAAAAATTTTTAAATAAAAACAAACTTAAGGTATAATTTTTATTTTCATGTTTACTTATTTTTGAAAAAGAGAGAGGGAAGGTCAGAAAGAGGGAGACAGGATATCCAAAGCAGGCTCGGCGCTGACAGCAGAGAGCCTGATGTGGGGCTTGAACATGCAAACTGTGAGATTATGACCTGTGCCAAAGTTGGATGCTTAACCAACTGAGCCACCCAGGCACCCTGGTTAAAGTATAATTTAATGTTTACCTTGGATGTTCTGTTTGACCTGGTTCTTGAGCTCTTTTTCATATGTTATCTGATAGTAACTAAAAATAAATGATTTAATAATATCTTTGTGAAATGGAAATCCTAACTAGCCTGTCTTAACACTAATGGATTGAAATGAAAGAATACTAGCTTCTTTTCTAGGTGAATTCTAAACGTATGGCTAATCAGGATTCTATTTACATGTATTATTTTGTGTAAATATTTGGTTATATTGTTGAAAATCTGTTTTTTGTTGAGCAAGACCATCATAATTGTTAGTATTTATTAAGTACCAATTACATATAAGAAACTAAAGAAGATAGGACAAGAGCCCTAATTTCAAAGGCTTATAATCAAATTGAATACTAGAGTATATCAATATAATCTGTTGCATACTGAGTGGCAAATATATACACTGTATACACAGGGGTGCTCCAAGTGTTAATGATGAATTGGTTATGAAAGATTTCGCAGTGGGCATAGGATGTGAGTCAGGCCTAAAATAAGAAGAGTTATGAAGCCATTCTAGTGTAAGGGCCAACAATGGATACACCTTGTGTTTATGCAGTAACTTTTTTTTTTCTAATTAAAAAAACATTTGTTTCTTTTAAGAAGCCTCCACTCCCAGTGCAGAGCCCAAAGCAGGGCTTGAACTCACAATCCTGAGATCAAGACCTAAAATGAGATCAAGAGTTGAAGAGTTGGGTGTTTAACTGACAGAGCCATCTAAGTGGCCCTGTAATAACCTTTTAATACAAGAATTTAATTAAGGAGTTTATATTTAAGGGATTAGAGAGAAGATATTTACAAGTGATATATCTGGTAAGGATTAATATCCAAAATACATAGGAACTCACACAAATCAACACCAAACAACCAATAACCTGATTAAAAAATGACAAGCTAAAGAGTTTGTATTTGGGAAGTAGAATATAGTTTTGAACAGTGGGTAGTGATAAATAAACAGGATTTTTAAAAATTTAATTGTTCAGTTAGTTTGATTTCTTAAATGAGAGATGCCATATAACAGTAGTATTAAATATTATTCATCTTTCATAATTATAGATTAGACCATGCTCATGTTCCATGATAGATTAGAAAATTGATATCTTAAATGTAAGTTTTTTTCCATGTTTGTGGGAGGTAAAGTGATTGTTCTGGGGTACAGGCAGGTGTTAAAAACATCCTTTTCCCAGCTGAACACGAATCTTTACTTTGTGCACGTTTCTAACCTGGGAAGTGCTGTATGTTTTTCTAATACATACATGCAAGTATATATGGTTACTGAGGGCTATATGTGATTACTCCACCTAATGTTTCATGAGTTTAAGTGCAATGGAGAAAGTTAATGACAAGCATTATAAAAATAACCTCCATCTGTTAGAGTGAACACATATGAAAAATAAGAGCAGTAGACAAGGTGGTAGTACAGTTTTCCAAATCTTATAAATGAAGCTATTATAGTAGTAATAATTTATAAAAATGTGGGAGTTAGTCGAATGCTCAAAATTGCCTGGATAGGCTAAGACACATCTTTTTCCTGCCTTCAAAGAAATTTATAACATAAGGGAAGAAAGAATAGCTTGACAGTTTCTCATACATAGACACATGCTCGCACCAGTTAAGATAGGGCTATCTAAAACATCTTAAGTTTTATTTCCCTTCTCTTACTAATATTGTTGGAGGGACTTTTGGTAAACAACAAAGATAATTGGAAGATATTGGATACAGTTGCAAAAAAGAGAAAAATGAGAGAAATATAAACTCAAAATGTTGTTCAAGTAAGAAACCCAGTAATTGCTGACCTTCTCATTATCCTGATTTTGTCTTAAACAGAATATACATTATGAATGTGGATGTATTGTTTTCCGAATTCAGAGAAATGTATCTTATTGATGATTAGCTTTGTTAAAGCCTAAAGTCATAATACACTTTTAGTAATACAAGGAAAACAGACAAAAAAGATGAACATAAACAGTTTATTTTAATTGTTTGAAGTAAATAGATTTTATCTTGGATAATATGCGCATTTGTACCGTCAGCTCACAGGTTTGTCCCTGTGCCTGTACTCAGAAATTAAAGATGTCCATGAGAAGCTTGCAGTATAGACATTTTGCTTTATTGTATATATGCAGTAACAACCAAGCAGTTGTCCTAATTCTCTTTTTCCTTAAAATTTCAAGGAAAATATTTAATGAAAGTAAAACATAAGCATGTGTTTTGTATGTGATTGGTGATAACAGAATTTTGTTGTTGTTGTTAAAGATTACCTGTTTTATGAAAAATAGCATCAGAATTATCTCATTTTAAACTTTTGTCTTGGGCTTAGTCTTGAATTGTAACAAAGGAGAATTCTGATAGGGATTGATTCTACTTAAGATTTTTTTGTTTCTCAGCTTTATTTTTATTTTGGAGTTGTGCTTCATGACTCTGTCACTGTATACTCAGTCTGCAGTGAAAAGTAAACCAAGAGTTGAGTTTTACAAAGCTTTAGTCTAGAACTGCTTAGTACCACCAGGGTTTTGGAAAGTCTTTTACACAAGTAGTCTGTGTCAATCAATAACTTGTTTTGGGTTATTTTGTTGCCCTCAGTGCTTGATAAATGGTGGAGATGGAGGAGGGGGACAGTAAGTAGCTTCATTTCTGACAGGTTCTGTCCAAAGTTAAAGGAAGAGCTTTTAATTGTCTTCAGTTTATTTAACTAGGCTTAATCTATCTTTCTGTTACCCAGTGATGAAAAACGGAGCAAACAGCTTCCTTTTGGGTCATATGTACAGTACTAGAAGACAGCCTTTTCTATTAACGACTTGTGTGTTCCCTTAGCTGCCATGGTCTGCAGCCTACTGAGCTTATGTTATCAGATAAATAACTAGTCCAGATGGCTAAACTGTTGGAGGATATAAAATCAAGACCCATTTCAGGAAGCTATCCACTTTGTTCATTTTTGGATAGGATCCATTCTAATTAGTGGTAACTTTCTGGATTTGTTTTAAAATTTAACTTATAACTGTATATTTTCTTGATTTTTACCCAGGTTACAAAATACCCTCCTATGCTTGCGATCCACAGACTACGTGTCCTACGAGAACGAATCAGTTGTTCATCTCCTGGAAATACATTAGAAACATAAATATGGTGCCAAAAGATTTCCTTACCTTTCTCTGACTACAGTTTATTTGGACATACTTTTGTATTGAAGAGAGGTACACAGACTGAGGCTACTTGTGCAGAGACTCTGTCGTGTAGGATCATGGACCATCCTAGTAGAGAGAAGGATGAAAGACAACGGACAACTAAACCCATGGCACAAAGGAGTGCACACTGTACCCGACCGTCTGGCTCCTCAACATCCTCTGGGGTTCTTATGGTGGGACCCAACTTCAGGGTTGGCAAGAAGATAGGGTGTGGGAACTTCGGAGAGCTCAGATTAGGTAAGAACTTGTTTATATCGGCCGCTTCCACAACCACCAACAGCTATAATTAGCTTTTGTGTGTTTCAAGACAAGAAGTTTATGATTTCATGAGAAATTCTCCTAAGGAGGACCTGTTCATATAAGCAATAAAGAATTTGTGAAGGGGACTGGTCATTATCAGTTAGAGTTGTATCCAGGGTTCCTCTCTGTTTGTGTGTGATAGGTTCTTAAATTTACCACCAGTTCTGAGATTTTATGATGTAGGGAGATCTGCGTACAGATATCAGTAAAAATAAAAATTATGATTTAGCTGTTCTGAGAGGTAGAGCCCTAAATTCTGTTTAACAAATTTCCAGGTCACCTAGATATTGTTGGTCCTTGGGCCACACTCTGAGAAGGGAGTAAGGCCTTGCTTCAATTCAGACTGATAAGGGAAGAGTAGAGTAGATTCTTAGTAACATGCAGACTCAGTCTGTAAGGACATACATCCTGTTGAGAGAGGCTTTCCAACTGATGCTATGTTTGCATTTCTTCCTGGAAATCCTGACATCAGGATTGAGCTAGAACTCCAGGGAGAAATTATGCAATTTTATTTCCCAACCCAGGAAATGGATTTTTAAATTTCAAGTGTGAATATGTGCGTGAGATAATGAAAAACAACAGAATAAAGCAGAAATTGAGAAGAAGATACAGTAGGTACATAGAAACTTTTCTATGGCTCTCCCTGAGGGAATTAGGAAGAGAAAATGAAAGATATAAATACATGAAGTTGGACATCAGTGTGGAGAATGTGAAGAGGTCGCCTTTTAGGCTAAAGTATTTGCTTTTTCTCCATAGCCGTTTTGGGTATGGATTAATATGAAGACCTGTTGTAAGGGACTGTAGCCCTTGGGGGAACAGAAGTGTGGGAGCATAAGATAATTATTGTTTGCTAACTCTAATACTAATCTGCAAAAGAAGAAGGAAAAATAATCTTGTGTCTAATCCCCCATAGATTCAGGAAAGAGTCAGTACACTAGCCACAGATCACTGGGTGCAGAATTGAATTTAAGGATGCTGACAGTGAATTTATTTTTACCAGTGGAAGGCCAGCAGCCTGGAATTTTAAGACCTGACTAGTGTAATGGAAGGCTCTTTATATTTAGTGATGGTCGGGTTAGCAAAGCCAGCAGATGCTGCTGAGAATAGGAGTAAGATGTGTAATTTCACACTGTTTGAATTCCTAGCAACTACTGAGTTGTTTTAGAACCTAGTTTCTTGAATATTCATTTATGTAATGGATTGACTTTGCTCTAACATCACAGTAGTAAGTTGGAATTAAATAGATTGTGACATGAACATCCACGGAATTACTGCTGAGAGGCAGTTTATGATGCATATAAATTCTTGCATTCTCAAAAGGTCACAAAATTGTTTTATTTCTCTAAAGGTGAAGAAAAACTGTAGTCAATGAAAACTAGAAATCTGTCTAATTACTTAAGTCTGGATTTGTATTATACGATCTTTAAGTTTACATGGGATTAGAAACACTTACTGAATTAAAAGGATAAATTGTAGCCCATGTGTATTTCGGAGTAGTAGAGTGTTCTGTTTTATTTCCTCCCATGAATTTAGGATAATTTTGGTAGTTCTCATTTTGGCTTGCCTTGTAGTCAGTGGAAAGGCTTTTCTTTCTTTTGAAGTGATTTTAGTCTTATGTGCTTACCAGGTTTTCATTAGCTCTGGGGCCATATTGTCAGGACATTGTATCTAGGAATATTTTAATCAATAGAAATGAGAAAAGGTACTTCCAGAATCGTTTGACATCTTCCTAACAGGATGGGTATGCTATATACTCCCTTCCATTGCGCTTTTGCTGTGACATTAGTAAGTAGGAGGTTGTGTGACCAACAGGAGATGTAAACTAGGAAATTCCAAATTCAAGGCAGGTGCAGATGGGCCTTCACCAAGGCTTCCACCTACAAGGCCATGCTTTCTTCTCCAAATTCATTTCTTTCTCTAGCCATACTGTCTCTGGCCCCTCAAGCAGCCAAATGCATTTCTGCTTCAGAGCTTTTCACTTAGAGTTCCTTCTACTACAGAATTCTGCCTCCAAATTTTGCTTAGGTGGTTGCTTCTTATCCTTTAGGCTTCAACTTCTGTTACCTTCTCAGAGAAACCTTCAGTGATTTCTCCCTAGCCTCCATTTAAAATGGCATATTTCTCTCCTAGCCATATTCTATCCTATCAAACTATTTTATTCATCACATGGATGAATACCTGATATGATTTATTTGTATTTGTTTACCTGTTAATTGTCTCTCCTTAGTTGAATATAAGCCCCTTGTAGGGTGGGGATTCTTTATGTATTACTGTTGGTAATTTGTGGGATGGATAGATAGCCAGATGAATAGGAAGAGAGGAAAAAACATGACCTTCTTCAGGCTCCTGGTATGTGGGGGTGATGGTAGGTAGTAGCCTTAGTACCACTGGATTTAGGTAGAACTCTGGATTCTAGATAGAGAAAAAAAATAATGTAATGATTAGTACATTTTTGTTCTCTGCAAATCTGTTTCCACCCATCATCCATTTAACAAACATTGCTTGAGTAATTACTGTCTTTCTAGACTTTGGGTAAGGTAGCATAACAAAATTAGTTTCTGTCCTTAAGAATCTCAGTTACATAGGGTGCCTGGATGGCTCAGTTGGTTGAGCGTGTAACTCTTGATTTTGCCTGAGGTCATGATCTCAAGATTTGTGAGTTTGAGCCCAGCCTTGGGCTCTGCACTGACAGTGTGGAGCCTACTTGTGATTCTCTCTCTCCTCCTCTTTCTTTCTGCCCCTTCCCTTCTCTCTCTCTCTCTCTCTCTCTCTCTCTCAAAAATAAATAGGGGCACCTGGGTGGCTCAGTTGGTTAAGTGTCTGACTTCAGCTCAGGTCATGATCTCACGGTTCGTGGGTTCAAGCTCCACATCCTGCTCTGTGCAGACCACTTGGAGCCTGGAGCCTGCTTCGGATTCTGTGTCTCCCTCTCTGCCCCTCCCCTGCTCATGCTCTGTCTCTCTCTCTCTCAAAAATAAATAAACATTAAAAAAATAATAAATAAGCTTAAAAAACACTTTCAAAAAAATCTGTCTCACAGTTTAGCAGTAGAAAGAAAAACAAATATGAAGTGATAAGTATTTCAATAGATTGTATAAAAACTACATTGGCAGAGGTTAATAAAGGTTTCAGAGAGGAAGTATTATTTGATAGTAGGATAGGATTTCCGCTGGTGGGCACAAGGAAGCAGGGCTCTCCAATATTAGGAGCACAAAATATTATCAGCGGCAACTAGTTGTACATGACTGAGTTATTGGATGTGAAGTAAAAGAGAAGTAATAAGTACCATTAAGTGGGTTGGGACCAGACTGTGAAGTGTTTGGATGGTATTAAAACATTTGGACTTTATCCTGTAGGCAGTGGAGTAGACTCACCAAGGACTTTACCACAGAAGAGTGACGGATCTGGTTTGTATTCTAGAAAGATAATTCAGGTAGTTTTAAGATTAGATCAGATAAGAAAGAGATTGACATCTTGTGGATTTTGCTCTATTGTAGTACGTGTCACATTGTATTATCTTGCTGCATCTCTCTGCCTCCGGATGAGCTCGATGGTAGTACTTTGCTTCATTAATCTTTATATTCTTAGCTCCTTTTTACTGTTTATGGCATATAATGTGTACTTAAGAAATGTTTAATGGGTACTTAAGAAATGTTTGTTTGCCTTTAGAGTCTAAGTCAGAAATGGGTGGGACTGCCTTAGCTCTTAGCTCTGCAAATGACAGTGAGATTGAGAGGAAGAGATGAATGAGGGAAAAATTTCAGAAGTAGGCTGTAGGCCAGAATTGACCAACCAGTTATTTGAGGGGAAGGTTTCCAATACCGCTGAGTTTGCCAGCTTGGAGAGACCAAGTAAATGTGAAAGCTGTGATCTCACAAGCTGTGAGATCATGACCTGAACCAAAGTCGGACACTCAACCAACTGAGCCCCCAGGTGCCCCAAAAAAATTTTTTAAAGGAAAATTTTTAAAGAGAAAATAACATGTCTCTTGCCAAAGTTTTCTAATTTTTCTTGACACGTTTCTCAAAGATAACCACTAATTTCATTTAATTAATTTAATTTTTTAGAATTTAAAAATGTATATCAGGACATATTTTAGAAATGCAGTCAAGAGGTGCCTGGGGTGGCTCAGTCGTTGAAGCATCCGACTTCAGCTCAGGTCATGATCTCAGGGTTCGTGGGCTCAAGCCCCACGTCTGGCTCTTTGCTGATGGCTTGGAGCCTGGGACCTGCCTCCGATTCTGTGTCTTGCACTCTCTCTGCCCCTTCCCCGCTTGCACTCTGTCTCTAAAAAATAAACATTAAAAAAAATTTTTTTTTAAAAAGGAAATACAGTCAAACTGTACTATAAACCTGCTTTTATCACTTAATATAGCAGGAACTTCTAATTTAAAAAATAGATCATTTTTAATGTCTGTAGTTAATTCAGTAATTTATTTAGTCAATATATATATATGTATAAATTGTGTTTTTTCATATTATAAATAATACTATACTGAACATCCTTGTAGATGCTTGTAGTACATCCCATCTTCATAGTACAAACTTGGCTGATTATTTTCTTAGGATAAATCCTGGAAGTGTACACTCTGAGTCAAGGGATATACATACTTTCAATTTTATTACATATTATAAATTTGCCTCCTAGAAAGGTGGTTTCTCTTTACTTTCTGCCTCTCTGTGCATGTGTGTGCTTAAATGGTTCTTTCTCTACCCCTTCAAAAACCTTGAACTAAATTATTGAAAATATTTTCATCTATGGTAGTCTGATAAGGGAAAATGGTATCTTGTTAAATGTGTATAGGTTCATGGGTAAAATTAAATATCTTTTTTAAGTAAACTCCATCCCTAACATGGGACTCCAACTCACAACCCCAAGATCAAGAGTTGCATGCTCTACCAACTGAGCCAGCCACATGCCCCAAGTTAAACATCTTCACACGTTGATTTATATTTCTTCTTTTAAGAGTTACTTCTTTGTGGCCTTTGTCTGCTTCTCAATGGAAAGATTATTTCTATGGAGTCTTATATGTGTACATTGATTGCCTTAGTAGATAAGGGAATTTTGAAGATTCAAGAAAGGAAGATTGATGAAGAATGATTGTGAATAAAAGCTAGGAGGACATGATGGAGTAGACACAGATCTGCAAGTTGTTTTTTATTAAATGAGAAACATGGAGGCTAATTTGAGGACTTTTTTTTTTTTTTTTTTTTTTTTTTTTTGAAGTTTTGAGTATTCTGCTGAACCTGGTCTGGAAAGAATCATGTAAACATTAAGATGTAAATGATTCTGTTCCTCCACAATTAAGAAAATGTTGTCTACATTTAATGTAGTCTAGTAATAATGGCTTGTTTTTCTTTAGTTGCAAGAATAAGGAGATGATATTTCTTTTACATTCTAATGGGTATGTACTTATATTTATGGCAGACCCCTGAGACTCTACAATCTTGCATATAATTTTAATAATCTTCATATTACCCTTGTGAAATAGAACATTGTTAGAAAATCTTTTTACTTGCAAATAAAAAAATGGAAGCATAAAGAATTGATTTTTTTTTTTGCTCTTTTTCGTCTTTGTTATCCGATGAAATCGCTAAAGTATGTTAGCACAGAAGGTAAATTGGCTAAGGGTAGCAGCTTATCCTTTGACACACTCCTCCCTGACTTCTAAAATAAGATACTTACTTCTGTGTCTAAAGTAGGGTGTACATGACAACTTCTCTGCATATTGTTGTTTTCTTACCTGTCACTAATGAACTTAAATTGGAATTTGTAACTTCAGCTTTTACCAGCAAGTTCTGTGTTTGGCAGTTGTGATCATTAACAGTTTACAGATTCTAAAGCACTTGGTTTCATTTTGTGTCCCACAAAGTCTCAGAGCCTTTATTTTGCACTGTGAGGGAATGAGAAAGGAAGAGTGAGGAGACAGGATTCTGTCACCTATATATTAAGTTTTCAGTAAGATTTTATTTACAAGATACTATTCTCCGTTAAAATTTTTTGAATATCATTCATCTGAAAGAATATAGGCTTAAGATAAAATTTAAGTGTTTATTCTCTAGATGAAAGTGAAGGCATTGTATAATCAAATGTTACTTTTTTATTCATAGTTTCTAGTAAATCTTATCATTTGAACAAATAGAACAAAGTCTGTATCAGCCAAAAACCATGCCAAGCAGTGAAACATTAACACTGATTATAAGGTGCTTTTACAACATTGTTAAGGTTTTCCTATATATTTGCAAATTTATAGGGTCTTTGGATGGAACAAACTAAAACAAGTTTAGAAGTCGTGTCATTACTTTCTTTCTTAAAAGTAAGAGTCCTGAAGTCATATTGCCTTTCCAGGTTTTATTTTTTTTCCTCTATAAGATGAGAGTAGAAATAATACCTAATTTAACAGATGTGTTGTGAAGATAAAATCCAGGTAATGCATATAATCATTTAAGACAGTGGTTGGTACATAGTGAGCATTTAATTTGTACACATAATACAGATATTCTTGATTTAAAAAAAAATTTTTTTAAGTTAATTTGAGAGACACAGAACGCAAGTGGGGGAGGGGCAGAGAGAGAATCCCAAGCAGGTTCCCTCTGTCAGTGCACAGAGCCCATCGCAGGGCTTGAACCCACGAAACTGCGAGATCATGACCTGAGCTGAAACTGAGTAGGATGCTTAACTGACTGAGCCCCCCGGGTGCCCTATAATACACATAATGTTTAAACTTTTGTTTTATTTTTTCCCAACTTTGTATGAAGAAGATTTTCAAAATTTTACTAAAAAGTAAAAAAAACCAGGTTGGCGATTATCCATAATACACTGTTACCTCAATTTACCAGTTAATGTTTTTTCCAGATGCTTTATATCTTTGGAGGTATGTTTGTGAACATTGGTGTGAGAGTGTGTGTGTGTGAGAGAGCGTGTGTGTGAGAGAGAGAGTGTGTGTTTGAACCATTTAAAAGGAAGTTGTAAAACTGACAAAATACTTCGCTAAGGGATGTTTATGTTCCCACTTAACAGTTGTATAATAGAATATATTCTTTGTTTTGCTTCTACAGTATGTTGTGGAGGGACTTAATTTAAAATTGTGATTCCAGGGGTGCTTGGGTGGCTCAGTCGGTTAAGTGTCTGGCTCTTCGTTTTGTCTCAGGTCGTGATCTCTAGGTTGGTGAGTTCGAGCCCTGAGTAGGGCTTCTGCTGTAGGTGTGGAGCCTACTTGGGATTCTCTCTCTCTCCCTCTCTCTGTCCCTCCTCCACTCTTTCTCTCTCAAAAATAAATAAATATTTAAAAACATTAAAATTCTGATTCCAGAAATAATGTGTTTTAACTTTCTTGAAAAATCACAAATAAGTATAAAATTCTTGTTCCTAGTAGTATCATAGCTTAAATTTCTTTTAGAATTACATTCTGTTGGTTTTAACTCCAGGAGTTTGTTAAAGCACTTTAACAGAGCTTAAGGAAGAATTTTTTTTTTTTTTCCTCAGCACGGTCTATCAAAAACTGGTAGGAATCAACCACTTTATTTATTTTTAAGTTTTATTTATTTTTATTTTTTCATTTTTTAAAGTTTGTATTTAAATTTAGTTAACATATAGTTGTAGTATTGGTTTCCTGAGTAGAATTTAATGATTCATTGCATATATTATACCCAGAGCTCATCAAGCAAGTGCCCTCCTTAGTACCCATCACCCATTTAGCCCTTTAACCACATTCGCTGACACACAGTCCGTATCACATTAATATGGTAATTTTAGAGTGTCACAGATAAGATTCTTGCAGGATTATGCATTGGTATCTTGGCTAGTTTATCAGGAGAATTTAATGGTGAAATTGCCAGGATTGCTAAAAGCCATCTGGAATTGTGTGAGCAGTACTATGAAGCAAAGATGATTTGGGATTTATTATGAGGAGAGTTTAGAATCAATATTCACATGATGTCATCATGCATCCTAAGGAGAAAACTGCCTGAACTTGTACTTTTCCAAAAAGTCTAGGTTAATCCAGTTTTTTCCTGAGTTGGGGTTACTAGGGCAAGAGAATGCTTATAGATACTTACTTACTTACTTATTTATTTAGTGTTTTATTTATTTTTGAGAGAGTACAAGCAGGGGAGGGGCAGAGAGAGAGGGACAGGATCTGAAGTGGACTCTGAAGTAGACTCTGTGCTGATGGCAGTGAGCCTGATGTGGGGCTTGAACTCATGAACTGTGAGATGATGACCTGAGCTGAAGTCAGATGCTCAACCCAACTGAACTGCACAGGTGCCCCTAGATAATCTATTTTTTATAATTTAATTTTTTATTTTAACTTTATTTTTTAAGTAATCTCTATACCCAGTGTGGGGCTTGAACTCACAACTCTGAGATCAAGAGTCGCATGCTTTACTGACAGTCAGCCAACACCCTTTTATAATTTAATTTTTTTAATGTTTGTCTGTTTTTGAGATAGTGTGAGAGAGGGGTAGAGGTAGAGGGGGACAGAGGATCTGATGTGGGTCTTGAACTCACCAACTGAGATCATGTCCGGAGCTGAAGTCAGATGCTTAAACGACTGAGCCACCCAGGTGCCCTATAATAATTTTAATGAAAATAACCATATGGCATAGGTAGTAAAGTCCTGATCTCTACAGACAAGCATTTCCACTCTTTTAACCATGTCCTCTAGATGCTTCCTTTTTTTAAGTGTTATTGAATATTGGTTTTCATTTTTCTTGTGTACACCATCCCAGTCACTCCCCCATGTTCTCCCTGTATACTTACATCATATACTTTATTAAACCATTTTTCTACACAGTTACTTCTTGGTCTCTTGGCTAAGATCAAGTATAGTATCTGTTCTTATTAGTTTAATATCTGATATGTCCTGTATCCGAGGACAGTAAGTTAAATGTTTTTTAGAGCAGGGAAATGGAATAGGTGCTTGCCCCATTCACTCTGTGCATCAACGTGGTATTACAGTACCTCCAAGAATGGTGCACCCCCTCTGGGGCTAAAGCACACACACACACAGGCACACACACACACACACACACACACACACCGGGTTTTTTTTACATTTATAGTTGTATGGTTGTGAAAATATTGTTCACAACTGAACTATGAGAGCACTTTTATGTACATCCCCATGCCCCTTCAGTCAGAATTAAAAATTACTGATACTTGGGGTGCCTGGGTGGCTCAGTCTTTTCTAATTAAAAGACATACTATCCTTCTGGGAATGGATCATGAGAGAAGAGGTCCAAATTGTTATTAAACAAAAGCATCTATATTTAACCTGAAAACAAAGTTAAGAAAACAATTCTGTTTACAATACTATCAAAATAGAATAAATTTAACAAAATGAGTGTAAAATTTATACTCTGAAAACTATAAAATGTTAAAAGAAATTAAAGACCTAAATACATGGAAAGACCTTCATATTTAGGGATCAAACTTAATATTGTTAAGATGGTAGTACTCCCCAAACTGATCTACAGATTTAACACAATCCCTGTCAGAATTCTAGCTGGGCTTCTTTGTAGAAATTGACAGGCTGATCGTAAAATTCATATGTAGTTGCAAGATGCCCAGAAGAGCCAAAACATTATTGAAAAACAAGAATAAAATTGAATGACTCACACTTTTTTATTTCAAAACTTACTACAAAGCAACAGTGATCTAATGCCAGTGGTACTGGCATTATAATAGACATAATAGATTGAAGAATCATCTGTGATCCATTGCTTTTTGACCAGTATGCCAAGACCATTCAATGGAGAACTATATTTTTTCAATAAATACTCTTAGGACAACTGAATACTCACATGCAAAGGATTTGATTTGAACCTGGACCTCATACCATATTCAAAAATTAATCCAAAGTGGATCAAAGAACTAAATGTAAGAGCCCAAACTATAAATCTCTTAGACGATAAGTCTAAATCTTCACACCCTCAGATTTGGCAGTGGATTCCTAGTTAAGAACAAAAGCACAAACAACAAAAGAACAAATATTAATAACATATTAGACTGTTTTAGCTGATGACCAAATTCAAATAACTGACAATCCATGGTTTTAGTTTTTCTAGAATCACTTGCTTCTAGAACCACTTTGAACTCTTTTCATAGTTGTATTTTTTCACTTTCAATCCTTTTACTGTTGAAAGGACCAAGTAGACTTTTCTTCCTGAGTGGCTTGAATGTCTGACTGGTATAGCCTTCTCCTTGTCCATGGATCTCCATTTGGTCTTCTGATTTGCCACATTTATATTGCAGAAGTCTTCAAATACCAAGTCATCTGCCTGTTCTGAAAAAGTACTTCACATCTATTAGAGATTCATAATGAAATTTTTTTTAATAAAAAAGTTTTTTTAATGTTTATTTTTGAGAGACAGAGCATCAGTGGGGGAGGGGCAGAGAGAGAGACAGACAGACACAGGATCTGAAGCAGGCTCCAGGCACTGAGGTTTCAGCACAGATCCTGACCCAGGGCTTGAACTCACGAACCATGAGATCATGACATGAGCTGAAGTCGGATGCTTAACTGACTGAGCCACCCAGGCGCCTCTTTAATGAAATATTTTTTAGGAAAATATAATACCTGGGATTTGCTTCAAAATAATTTAGTTATTGAAATTGGGTGAGGTTACATGGGGTAATAATTATAAAACTTTAAAACTTTACATAATAATTAAATTCAAAAAATAAAGTACTTTAGTATTTTTCTGCTGCAGAATATCATGCTTTCTGGAGTGATTCATTCCAATTTTTTTTTCTCACCACTCTGATATAGAAAGTTTTACGCATTTGCTTAGTAAAGCAGAGGCCTCTGTAAGTACTTCATAGGCTCCCCTTCTTGAAACGGGATATATGGGTCTTTCTTTGATCCCATTTATAAATACCGTCCCACCCTTTTATCTCACCCTACTAAGCCTTATTCCAGATTTTGAGCCATTAGAGAACCCCTCATTTTTCTTACTATCAAAAGTCAATGAAGTTAGGCCAATCACTGACTCAAATTGAGATCATTGAAACTGCTTTCCAGAAGGTTTTGATTAAAAATTTTTTTCATGTGCATGTTTTTTTTAAGTTTTTACTTAAATTCCAGTTTGTTAGCATACAGTGCATTATTAGTTTCAGGTTACAATATAGTGATTTAAACACTTCCATAAAATACCCAGTGCTCATCACAGCAAGTGCTCTCCTTAATCCTCATCACCTATTTTACCCATCCCTACCCACCCACCTCCCCTCTGGTAACCAACAATTTGTTCTGTAGTTAAGAGTCTTTCCAAAAAAAAAGTGAGGGGGGGGGACACTTGGGTGGCTCTGTCAGTTGAGTGTCCAACTCTTGATTTCGGCTTAGGTCATGATCTCAGGGTCATGGGATTGAGCCCTGTGTCAAGCCCCTATTCCACAATGGGTGTGGAGCTTGCTTGAAATTCTCATTCCTTTTCTTTCTCTCCCCCTCTTGTCCTCTTCCCCAGTCATGCTCACTCTCTCTCACTGTCTCTCTAAAATTAAAAAAAAAAGTTTGATTCTTGGTTTGCCTCCCTCTTTTTTACCCCATTTGTTCATTTGTTTCTTAAATCCCACATATGAATGAAGTAATATGGTACTTGTCTTTCTCTGACTGATTTATTTCACTTAGCATAATACTCTGTAGCTCCGTCTGTGTCATTGCAAATGACAAGTTTTCATTCTTTTTTAATGGCTGAGTAATAATCCATTGTGTGTGTGCGCGAATGTGTGTGCATACACACATACCACATCTTTATCCATTCATCAGTCAGTGGACACTTGGGCTGTTTACATAATTTGGCTGTGGTAGATAATGCTGCTGTAAACATCAGGGTACATATATCTCTTTGAATTAGTATTTTTGTATTGTTTGGATTAAGAACCTAGTAGTGCAATTGCTGGATTGTAAGGTAGTTCTATTTTTAACTTTTTTTTTTTTTTTTTTTTTGGAGAGAGAGAGAGTGTGCATGGGAGCACAGGATGGGCAGAAGGAGAGAGAGAATCTTACCAGGCTCCATACTGAGTGTGGTGTGGAGCCCAATATGGGTTCTACAATTGTGAGATCATGACCTGAACTGAAATCAAGAGTCAGATGCTTAACTCGCTAAGCCATCCAGGTACCCCTGTTTTTAACTTTTTGAGGAACCTCCATACTGTTCTCCAGAGTGGATGCACCAGTTTGCGTTCCCACCAACAGTGCAAGAGGGTTTCCCTTCCTCCCTATCCTCACCAGCACCGGTTGTTTCTTGTATTGTTGATTTTAGCCATTCTGACAGGTGTGAGGTACCACCTCATTGGAGTTTTGATTTGCGTTTACCTGATGGTGTGCAATGTTGAGCATGTATGTCTTCTTTGGAAAAATGTCTATTCGTATCTTCTGCCCATTTCTTTTTCTTTTTTTTTTTTTTAAGTCTATTTATTAGAGAACCCCCGAGAGTAAGCACAAGCAGGGGAGGGTCACAGATGGAGAGGAGAGAGAAAGAGAGATAGAATCCCAAGCAGGCACCACACTGTCTGGGAAAAGCTCAACATGGGACTCGAACTCACGAACTGTGAGATCATGGCCTGAGTTGAGATCAAGAATCAGATGCTTAACCACTTGAGCCACCCAGGGACCCCATCTTCTGCACATTTCTTAACTGAGTTTTTGTGGTTTTTGGGTGTTGAGTTTGATAAGTTCTTTATAGATTTTGGATATTAAACCTTTATCAGATAAGTCATTTGCAGATATCTTCTCCCGTCCCATAGGTTGCCTTTTAGTTTTATTGATTGTTCCTTCACTGTGCAGAAGCAATTTATTTTGATGAAGATCCCAGTAGTTTGTTCTTGCCTCCCAAGACACATCTAGAAAGAATTTGCTATGACCCATGTCAAAGAGGTTACTGCCTATATGTTCTCCTCTAGGATTTTTATGGTTACAAGTCTCACATTTAGGTCTTTCACCCATTTTGAATTTATTTATGTGTATGGTATAAGAAAGTGGTCCAGGAGCGCCTGGGTGGCTCAGTTGGTTGGACGTCCGACTTCGGCTCAGGTCATGATCTCACAGGTTCGTGAGTTTGAGTCCCATGTAGGGCTCTGTGCTGGCAGCTCAGAGCCTGGAGCCTGCTTCTGATTCTGTGTCTCCTGCTCTCTCTGCCCCTCCGCCACTCATGCTCTGTCTCTCTCACTCTCAAATATGAATAAATGTTAAAAAAAATTTTTTTAAGTAATAGAAAAGAAAGTGGTCCAATTTCATTCTTCTGCATATAGCTGTCCAGTTTTCCCAGCACCATTTGTTGAAGAGACTGTTTTTTTCCCATTGGGTATTCTTTCCAGCTTTGTTGAAGATTAATTGACCAGATAGTTGTGTCCCCTTTATGGGTTTTCTGTTCTGTTTCTTTGATCTGTGTGTCTATTTTTGTGCTAGTAACATACTGTTTGATAACTATAGCTTTGTAATGTAACTTGAAATCCAGAATTGTGATGCTTCTTTGCTTTTCTTTTTCAAAGTTGTTTCGGCTATTTGGGATCTCTTGTGGTTCCATACAAATTTTGTGATTGATTGTTCTAGTTCTCCAAAAAATGCTCCAAAAAAAAAAAAAATGATAGGGATTGCATTAAACGTGTAGATTGCTTTGGGGAGTATAGACACTTTAACAGCATTTGTTCTTCCAGTTCATGAGCATGGAATGTCTTTCCAATTCTTTGTGTCATCAATTTTTTTCGTAAGTGTTTTACCCTTTTCAGAATACAAGTCTTTTACCTCTTTGGTTAGGTTTCTCCCATGGTATCTTATTACTGTTTTGGGTTGAATTCACTCCACCAATTAAGCCACCCAGGTACCCCCAGGTTTTTATTAGTGGCTTTTGTTTTTTGACCATGACACACTAAAACAAATACGCTATGATCCACTGCATACACAATTTAATATGTATATATATCTGAAGCAGACATTTAATGAAATAATACCCATGCTAAGAGTGGTATACTGTATTTTTTATTTTACACTTTTTTTTTTTTTAAACATGTTGGTCAGGACCCCTTGTATTTATTTATTTCACACTTCACTAGTGGATCACGTCATGTACTTTAGAAAACATTTTAACAAACATTGCCTAAAATAGACATGTTTATAAATAAAAAAGTAAGACCTGTTTTTGCATATTAACAGTAAACATGTTCTATAACATTACCGGTGTTGTTGAGCAAGATTTAATTTTTTAATAATATACTACTAATAGTGATAAGTAATCCCTTCAAGAAGCATAGCACAAGGAGAAATTACTCTTGTTGTTAACTGCTAACCATTTGGGAAACATTTCTGCACAGTGTACGAGTTCACTAGTAGAATTAAGTAAAAATGGAAAACATTTGTGGCTCTTTTCTTTAAAGCTATAGTTCTATTTGTTATCTTCTTACCCCTAATCATAATACCTACTTAAAAAGATGTTCTCTGGGTAGTAGAGGCGCTAGGCCAGTCTGCCCTCTTTGCCCTGAATAGACATGGTAACCAATGAAAGTTACAAAAAAGCAGTTTCTTCTTTTAACACAAAATACCTCAAGTTCATTTGGCTGGATTTTTTGTTTGTTTATTTGTTTTTACAAGTTCTAGGTAGTGATTTATAAATGTACTACTTTCACTTTAGGACCAGAAAATGTGACAGCTGGAGATCTAACTAAACTGGGAACCCGAGGCTGTATGTTCCTTTATCAGTGTGACTCTTGAGAACTGAGGCCTGCTGGTTCTTTGAAATAATGCTGTGTCTGATGAAGCTTACAGTAAATGTTGTCTCTGTAGGTGACTTACTAAAATAGGAAGTCTTCGTGCAGTGGGTTTTATGGGCAGCATCACATCCAGGGCTGCTGTTTCAAAAGGCTGAGTTTAGACGTAAAGCTCCAAAAACGACTATGTAATGTAGTTTCATTTCCATTAACAATAAAAGAACTCATAGCCAGGAAGTGAGCGTGGGAAGCATTGTGGATTTTGTGCAACAGATACTAAAAGCTTTGAGTGCTTGGGATCATGCCATCTCATCGGTGGCATTTTGCTGTCCATTAAAGTGCCTTTCTCACAGTTATTGATATGTTTTAAATATATATATTTAAGAAATCTATTTTAGCTGAAGCAGTCATTCATTTTAAATGGGCAGGATTTTAACCCTCTGTCTTTGTAATTAAATTCTTCCAGAGCAAAATTTTTGAGTAAGTATATCACTGAGGAGGATGGTGGCTGAGTGATTATCTAGACTTTTACATGGCTGCACTTTGTGTTGGCCTGTTCAGTCTTCCTGATGCCTCTGGCAAAGGAATTCATTTGAGTGATGCATAGCACAAGAGAATTATTTCATCACCTCCAGTGCCTCTTAGGATTAAGGATAATTGCTTTGGAAGAGGGTGACATGTGTTCAGTTCTTTTGGTGCCCCCAGAGAAAGTAAGCAAACACAAGTCAGCATTCTGTGATGTATCAGCTATCACATTTGGTGTTAACATAGGTTTCCTTATTCCTTGTGTTTCTGTGATTATATTTTTAAAATTCTTTATTCATCTATTTTAAGAGAGAGAACGTGAGTGGGGGAGGGGTGGAGAGAGAGAGAATTCCAAGCAGACTTCCTGCTGTTAGTGCAGAGCCAGACCTGGGGCTGGAACTCACAAACTGCGAGATCATGCCCTGAGCCGAAAGCAAGAGTCGAACACTTAGCCAACTGAGCCACCCAGGGGCTCCAACTTTTTATATAGATACGAAAGTTGAAGCTGAGAAACATTTCATAATTATAGATTACTTTTTGGTTTAGTGGGAACTTGGAGGGAGGCATCGTAATGGTAGAGTGGCAGAGTGCCTCGTCTTGTGGTTCTTTCTGTTCTCAACTGATGAAGACTTTTTTGACCCTTCTCTTTTCCTTCTCCTTCACATTTACAGGTACTCCAAAGGTTATTAGTTTTGTCTCATTGAAATGCCTTGATTATAAATCATATTTTTAAGTTGTTTTCTTCCAGCAATTATTGGGTAATACCCTGCAATAATAAGAGAAGTAGATAAAAATTAGATTTATCTAGCATTTTGCAGTTTAGAAAGTACTTTCACATATTCTAACTCATGGAATGCTCATAACCACATAAAGAACATTTATTCTTTAAATGTTCTGCTATCAAAGCTTCCCCTTCATCTTCTTTCTAGGTATTCTCCTCTCCTCTTTCTAGGTATTCTCCTCTCTTTTATTTTATACTTTGGGGCCAGATTAATATTTTTAAAATAAAATTTTTACCATTATGCTTTTACTCGTGGCACAAGACCTTTGTTGGTTTCACAGCAAGCTGAATAAGGAAACCAAAACTCCTATATATGCATTTAGGATTATCCATATCTGATTATAACCTAGGCTTCTTTTTTTATTATCCTAGAACTTTGTCAGAACCTTCTGAATGTTAAATGAATTTGTTTTCACTGCAGCAAGCATCTGTTACCCATTACATATCAGATACTGTATATGTTGCCAGGGCTAAAGAGATGAGTTGAACATTCTTCTTGACCTCTTTAAGGCATAAATAGACACAGACACACACACACACACACACACACACACACACACACACACACACACACACACACACACACCAAGTGAGAGAGAAGAGGAAAACAAGTGAGAAATGTTAATAAAATTTTTGAAGCTGGAGAGTAGATAGTTAAGTGGTAATTGACTTAGCAGTCCAGAGCAGGCTGATGATTGAAAGGGTAGGGGGGTTTGTAACATAAATTACACTATTTAAACTAAAGAATTGGAGACACTAGGAGCTCAGAAAGCAGGGATGAAGTAAGGAGAAGGAGTAAAAACAGAGAGCTTAGCTGCAAGTCTATATGTGAAGCAGTCAGATGGCTAAATCATCTCCCTCCCTGGCATCCCCTGGCAGATACCCTGTACCACCCTCACGGGAGATGGCAGGTTCACACTGTAGAAAGTGAAACACACTGTGAAACCTGGGCTGCCCAATGGGGAAAATGAGAAAAAGCTTACCCACTGATTGGTGAGACCTCCCCACCGACCCCCAATCCCCGCCCTGGACTCTGGAAGAAGCAGATCTGTAAGTGCCTGGGATTTCTTTAAACTCTTACCTTTTTTTTTCTTCAAAAGAAATCTGTGCAATTTCTATAATATAAAAAGTTTGTTTTACTATAAAAAAGATTTTTCCCAAATCTTCAAAGGAAAGTGAGGATCTAGGAAAAGCATGCCTTATTTGTATAGCTTATGCCCTGGCACATCTCCACATATGTTTGGTTGTGCATACCCTAGGGTAAGAAGCTAGCATTCAAGGTGATTCACACTCTGTCCCTATTGGATCTTTCTGACTTGACTTCTCACCGTTTTTCTCCATTTATTTTGTGTTCCATTCATGTCGGTCCACATGCAGTATATCAGATTCTGTGCATTTTCTATCATGTTTCCATCTCACTATTCACATTAGTATTTTTTATGTACTATGAAATACCCTTTATTCTCTCCTCTGTCCTTCTGAGACTTACTGTGAGTGCCACTTGTGGCCAGATGCTTTATACTCCCTCATCCAGGCTCCTCTATTGACTTGTTCATATTTCTCTTTTAACTCTCATCACATTATGTGATTAATTCAATAAACTTGTGTGCCATCTGTACAAGGCCCTGTGTGAGGAGCTAGATTATAGTCTCTGCAGGGTGAGAACTGAGTGTTACTCATCTTAGATGTCTGATATCTGCATATGATGGGTAATAAATGTTCAAATGCTAACCCCTACCTCTGGTCTTTTATTTTTTTAATTGGTCATTTATGTTTCCTCACAAGTGGTTATTCAAAACACAGGTTTGATCATGTCACTACCCTACTCAAAAACTTTGTTTTAAACTTTAAGTGGCATTGAGGACTTTTCTCATGTATACCGAGTCTTACTTTTCTAGCCCTGTTTCTACTGTAACCCCTCTTTGTCTGTCCCTACCACTTACTGATCCTCACAATGCAACTTACGGTCCGTCTACTCCCAGACCACCTATCATTCTTAGACTGTGCCATCTACTTTGTCACTTTTTTGTTTGTTCATTCATCTTCTTCGCTTTGGGATGCCTTTTCCGCTTATTCAACTATTTAATTTTTTTTTTTTAACATTTATTCATTATTGAAAGACAGAGACACAGCATGAGCAGGGGAGGGGCATAGAGAGGGGGAGACACAGAATCCAAAGCAGGCTCCAGGCCCCAAGCTGTCAGCACAGAGCCCGACGCGGGGCTCGAACTCAGAAACTGTGAGATCATGACCTGAGCCGAAGTCAGACGTCAGACGCCCGACTGACTAAGCCACCCAGGCGCCCCTCCCCTTCTTCAGCTATTTAAAATCCTACTCATTTTTTAAGACTCTTGGGGGAAGGACGTAGAGGGAAGATAAAAAGAAAAGAATTTATTTCCTGAGAACTCCTGAATTGCCTTCTCTCTTTTCTTGCTCACAGATCAGAATCTAGGTTGGTTACTCTATTACATTTCTACCACTACCATACTTCACTTTAAATGTTGTATCTATGGAATTAAAGATCTGTTACTTCACACATATACTTCAAAGATTAAGTTATCTCCGACACTAATGGCATGTTATACTTTAAATGAGTAAGGGATGAATTTTGGTACCCCTGACTCCCATAGGAATTCTCACTGTAAAAACTGGCGGGAGGGTGTGTCCAATTCAGAAAGACTCCTAAACATACTTACAATTTGAAATTGACTGTTTGTCTCTAAATAATACTAAGTTCTTAGGGTCAGCCTTGTGCCAGAATTGACTTGGGGTCACAATAATAATGCTTATACTGTGCCAGGAAGGGCTATCCTGAAAAATCTTTATGCAGAATTGTACCTGGTGTGAGATAAGTCTGTGGCTAAGCTGAAGTTTTTTGGTTTTGTTTATTTAAACAGAAAATAAAATTTAATTTTGTACATGCAGGGAACTTTAATTTCCCTCCATTGGCTGTTTCTGCCTCATCTATTCCTCTCCCAGTTATTAGTTTCCTTTTCACAATTTCATCAGATACATTTTTAAAAATGTTTTTGGTGGGAAGATTAATCAGAAACACAAATTGACTTTTAGAAGCTGAATGCAATTAATATATAGGGAAAAAATACCTGTTTTCTACTTTGGTTTCTTTAAAAAAGAAGTTGTTCATCTTTAATGGTATCTTAGGTATTTCTCTGGCAGTCGGCAAGTCCTCTTTATTATGTTACTTGCGCACAAAAGTTATTCCTAAATTAGTGTACTCTTTGACACATAAAGGTGCTCAGCAACCTGATAGCCTTATTAAAAGTATAATGGT
Source organism: Puma concolor (assembly GCF_028749965.1). Lineage (NCBI taxonomy): Eukaryota > Metazoa > Chordata > Mammalia > Carnivora > Felidae > Puma > Puma concolor. The sequence continues at coordinate 108,374,270 of NC_141672.1, read as the reverse complement.
ATAGTTTGCAAAGGGCTGCCTGTTGTTTAGATCTTGGTTAAAATAGTATTGTAAGCAGCCTTTTGTTTCCAAGATAAAGTGTGTGTGTGTGTGTGTGTGTGTGTGTGTGTTTAAGAAATAGTCATTTTAATACCTTAATGTATATCTTTCTATATTTGCTTTTTTATATGTGAAATTTATTGTCAAATTGGTTTCCATACAACACCCAGTGCTCATCCCAAAAGATGCCCTCTTCAATACCCATCACCTACCCTCCCCTCCCTCCCACCCCCCATCAACCCTCAGTTCTTAGTTTTTAAGTCTCTTATGCTTTGGCTCTCTCCCACTCTAACCTCTCTCTCTCTTTTTTTTTTTTTCCTGCCCCTCCCCCATGAGTTCCTGTTAAGTTTCTCAGGATCCACATAAGATTGAAAACATATGGTATCTGTCTTTAATGTACATCTTTGTATATCCTTCTCCATGCCTTTATATCTAGCCATGTACATTATGTGTGTGTGTGTATGTGTGTGTAAATACATTTACTCCTATGTGTTATTTAAAAAGTAATTATACGTGCTGATAACTTTTCATCAGTCAGTGTTTGTTTTGAATGTCTGTGATGTGCAGAACAGTCGATGAGGCATTGAGAGAACTGCTGGATAAATATTTCCTACCCTCAAGATATTTATAGTCTAGCTGATTAAGATAGGACAAATGTATAAGAAGAAATGTGAAGTCCAGTGCAGTGGCTAAACCACATGGTATACACTAAACACTCTGGAGGAATTTAAATTCGCCTTTAAGAATGAGTAGAGGTGGGGAGGTTAAGATAGCTACATAGCGAGCATGTAGTATGAGCTCACAAAGTGGGTAATTGCTACCTTCATCCTCATCCTCATCCTCACTCCAGGCACTTCCTCTAGATGTCTAGGAGAGTATTGATTCCACTTATTGAAGTAGAGAAGTTGAGAGGAAATAATCCCTACTATTTCAGGAAGAACTTGAGATGTTTAAGTTATGCAGGTAGAGAGCCGTTTTCTGCATATAAAGAGCTAGAGTTGTGGTGCAAAAGCCAAACAGCTTTGAGAATCATCTACTTACAGACAGTAGGTAAGTTTTAGGGCAGTGACAAATAATCTATAATTCCCATTTGTTAGTTTAAAAAGTGAGGGTTTGTGTTTATTGTGCCAAGAGTTAAAATTTCTGCATCTTTGACATTCTGGCACTTCTTGGTTTGCTTCATGGCTTAGTTGTCGGGAAATAATAAATAACAAAACGTGTGTGAGAGAGAGGAGACTTGTTTTCTTTTTTCTAAGTTCTCACGTCTAACTTAAATTTCCAAATTCTCAAGTGGTTTCTATTCTTGTCTTACTGGGTCTCATTATTTCTTTAGCTTTTCGCTTATAAATCATGTTTCATATATGTGAATAGCGTTGGGAACGTGACCTTTCTCATGACCCTGTAAGCTAAGATTTTGCTTTGCATTTCCCAAAATAAATGTCACTAAAACATATACATTCTGCTTTTCCCCTAGGTAAAAATCTCTACACCAATGAATATGTAGCTATCAAACTGGTGAGTAGAATCTATGTTTGTAGTAATTATATTTTGGTGCCCTCACCCTTCACATATCTTTTCACAGGAAATAGTTGTAAGCATTCACAAAAATAGTAATGTTTTTTTCTTTTGCATATGGTCCCACATAGTCATTTTCCTTTAACCATATATAGTGCTATAGTGATGAATCACTGCACACTGTATAACACTCTATAGTTAGATGATGCCAACTATACTTGTAGCAACAGTTGCATCAAAAAATAGTTATTAAAAATAGCTTGAAGAAAAAAAATTACTGGAAGACTAGTAATTTCTGTGCGGTTTGTACCTTTCATAGTGCTATTTTAAAAGATAAAAGCATTGGAAATGTTATATTTTCTTTTGCTTGACTGATCCATTTTTAAAATGTAAGGTATTTATTTATTAATATACTTAGTAGAAGCCCAAATCTGATCATCAATTCATTGCCTTAAATATCCGTCAAATGTGAAAAACACATCTTGTCAAATTCAAAGCAAAAAGTTCACTTAGTTTTGTCAGCACTAATGAATAACTAACCTAGTCATTAAAGATAGCATCCTCTTAAAAAATGTGTATTATTTTTGAGGAATAGTAATTTTAGGAGAAAATTATTTTATATTTAAGGTCGATACATAATCATTTCTAGTCATATGAAATATGTCATATGACTAGTTTCTATGAAACTGTGTAAATGTTTGTCCTGGTAAGTTTCCCAGGATTTGCAGCCAGTTTGGGCCTTTATTAATTGGAAGATAGGAGTTAATGGTTGAAGGAAGTATCTTGTGATAATTGTAGTAGTGCTGTTCTTTTCTAACGAATTGCACTTAACCACATCCACACCTGCTGTGTGTGTGGATTGAGCTTGTCATTTTGTGGAGGAGTCAGAGGTGTTTTGTGAAGACAACTATCAGACATTATCAGATTGGTTTCTTTGCAAAGATGTAGACCAGAAGCAGGGCTTAGAGCAGGTAGCTGCTAGGGAACCAAGGGTTTTGTTTGTTGACTTGGAACTCTTTTTAGAGAAATGGGAGCAGGAAGACAGGTAATACTGTAACAATGCAGGCCAACCATTGTCTCAGATTGAATATCAAAGAATTAACCATAGTTTTTATTTTTATTTTATTTATTTATTTTTAATGTTTATTTATTTTTGAGGCAGAGACAGAGCATGAATGGGGGAGGGCCAGAGAGAGAGGGAGACACAGAATCTGAAATAGGCTCCAGACTCTGAACTGTCAGCACAGAGCCCGACACGGGGCTCAGACTCACAGAGCTCGAGATCATGACCTGAGCCGAAGTCGGACACTTAACCGACTGAGCCACCCAGGCGCCCCACCATAGTTTTTATTTATAGGAATTTGGTTCTGTAAAAGTGTTCTCTAGCTCATCTGCTTTTTTACTTTTTCTGTTTTACGACTTTGGTAAGTTGGACTAGCAACCAGGAGTAGCTCCTGAAACACTTGAAAATAATGTCTCAATTCTGTATATTTGTTACTGTCCCTTTATTTATCCAGACCTCTCTAGAGCCTTTTTGTTAGGGGCAATTTTTTCTATCTATATTTCTTCTTCCAAGTTCATACTAGTCAACCTAGTTAGATAAGCTTATACAATGTATTGTTGACATGACGGATCACTGCATTTCACTTACAGTTTATTAAACTTTATTCTACTTTGTATGGCCTAGAATAACGGCTAAAAGTAGATCTCATGTCATCTAGTATGGTGTGTCTCAGGAGCTCATTTCTCTTTGAAATAAATCTTAAATAAAGACTTTTTGTAGGATAGCAATCTTGTCTGTGGGTCTCCTCTTTTGCTGTTGGGCTGTGTTCTCCATGGGAGATAAGAGGACAGTAACTGAGCTCTTTTCATTGTAACAGCAAAATTTGCCTTAAGCATTATTGTCCTGCAAGGTAGCCGTCTGCTGTCGGTTTAGGATTTCAGGCAGACATGTGTGTTCCAGAATAACTGTGATTCTGGCAAATAGCCAGCCCTCTGTGGAAATGTAATCAGCATCTGGCACAGAAATACAAGGAAGCCCTGCTGGTACTGTTTCTCTTCCACTTTGTTTAGATCTTCGTTTTGGGCTCTTGTTTATTAGATTTGGAGGAACCTTTTTAAAAAACCATACACAACATAAAATAGTATAATGAGCCCTTCCTTTACCCCCATCACCAAGATTTCCCAGGTTCTTTTTTTTTTTTTTTTTTTTTAAATTTTTTTTTCAACGTTTATTTATTTTTGGGACAGAGAGAGACAGAGCATGAACGGGGGAGGGGCAGAGAGAGAGGGAGACACAGAATCGGAAACAGGCTCCAGGCTCCGAGCCATCAGCCCAGAGCCTGACGCGGGGCTCGAACTCACGGACCGCGAGATCGTGACCTGGCTGAAGTCGGACGCTTAACCGACTGCGCCACCCAGGCGCCCCTCCCAGGTTCTTTTTAACAGAAGTTTTCTTTCTTTTACATATATATATATATATATTTTTTTTTTTTAATGTTTTATTTATTTTTAAAACAGAGAGAGACAGAGCATGAGTGGGGGTGGGGCAGAGAGAGAGGAGAGACACAGAATCTGAAGCAGACTCCAGGCTCTGAGCTGTCAGCACAGAGCCTGACGCGGGGCTCGAACTCACGAACTGTGACATCATGACCTAAGCCGAAGTCGGACTCTCAACCGACTGAGCCACCTGGGTGCCCCTTAACAGTTTTCTAACAATTGTTAAAAAAAAAAAAAAAGAAAAAAAAATCTCTTTATGCTGTTAATCTTGCTGCCTGCCACAAGATGTAGATTTAGTGTTTACAATGTCCTGTATTCATAGTCCTTCCAGGAGAGCACCTTGAAGCTTCAGTTGTCTGAGCAGTCTTCAACTATATGCTAAAGGGGTTGGCTTGAAGGGAGTAACACTTTCATCTATGATGAAAAGCTCCTGCTGTCCGAATATATATGATATGCATGCCCACGTTCAGCCTTGTAACTCTAAAGAGTTTTTGCTTTTTCAGTCTGCTAGCTTAGTTACCCAACATCAGGTCAAATATTTCCTATCTCAGCATCTACTGTGAAGTTTTAGAGTATTATGTTTGAAGAAGGATCTGTGGCTTTTTCATTCATTGCTCCATTTTTCTCCAGAAAAACCATACAGAATGATCAACCTCTGCTTCTATATTAATTTGTTGTCACTGTTTCTGTTGGGGTTCTTGTGAATTATTAGCAATTGTTCTGAAGGACAGTTTCTGTAATTGGCTGCTTTAGTGGTGCTCCAGTGGAAGATCTAAAACCAGATGGAGACTCTCCAGAGTGATCCTTTCCTATTTGAAGAGAGAGATGAATAAAGAAGTGATTATTTAGAGTGTACTTAGCTTTATGTACTTTTTCTTTTGACTACAAGAATCTTGAGAAGCTTGAACTCCCAACTCTGATGATTGCTGATTTTATAATCAAAGAAGGATATGTGTTCTTTCATAGAGCTCATTAGGGGTATGAACTATTTTAGCCTGCCTGAATTTATTTAGAAAAACCTTCCTAGAAGCAAATGGATAGACTAGATAACTTCAAGGAACTTCTGAATTCTGTGATTTATGGATTCTATTTCTTAAGAAAAATGCAAAAACTTCAAGTGGGTGCAGGAAGGACTTTCAAAGATGATCAAAGAACTCAAACAATAGGACCAATGAGGAAAGGTTAAAGGAATTGAAATTACTATGCCTCAATAAGAGATGTCTAAGAAATGATTGAATAGTTTTATAATTTGAGGATAGTTGTTACAGTATTCACAGGTTATTGAAGAGCTATTTTATCTTGTTGAGGACAAAAGAGAAATAGACTTAAGTTTTGGTAGTAGAGATTTAAACTACTTAAAATACCTTTGAAATCGTGAAATGTGTTAAACGTCAGCATAAATTGTCAAGGGAAGCTGTGGGATCTCCTTTCTTTGAGCCTGTCTTAAAAAGAGGACAAGTAACCATTCACCTGAGAAAGGACAGTTTTTTCAACAAATGTTTTTGGGAATATCAGATACCACATGCATTGAAGTTGAACCATTACCTTGCATCCTATGTAAAAAATTAACTCAAAATGTATCAGAGACCTAAATGTAAGCCAAAACTATAAATCTCTTAGAAGAAAACTTGGAGGAAAAGCTTCATGACATTAGATTTGGCAGTGATTTTTTTTGATATGATACAAAAAGCACAAGGAAGAAAAGAAAAAAGATAAATTAGACTTCATAAAAATTAAAAACTTTTATATTTCAAAGGACTCTGAACATTGTGAGAAGGCAACCCATGGAATGGGAGAGAATATTTAAAACTCACATATCTGATAGAGAATTGTATCTAGAATTTATCATTTTTTTTCAGAGTTTTTATTTGTGAGAGTGTGAGCACAAGCATGGGAGGGGCAGAGAGAGAGGGAGAGAGAGGATCCCAAGCAGTGTCTTAGACCCTGGAACTCTGAGGTCATGACCTGAGCAGTAATCAAGAGTCGGATGCTTAACCAACTGAGTTACCCAGGTGCCCCTAGAATTTACCATTTTAATAATTTTTAAGTGTACAGCTCAGTGACATTAAGTACATTCATATTGTTGTGCAGCCATTGCCACCATCTCCAGAACTTTTTCATCTTCTTCAACTACAATTCTGTACCCATTAAACACTGACTCTCCATCCCCACCCTCATAGCCTCTGGCAACCACAATTGAATTTTCTCTCTGTGAATTTGACTACTTTAGCTACCTCATATAAGTGAAATCATGCAGTATTTGTCCTTTTGTGTCTGGCAGATTCCTTTCCTTTTCCTTTTCCTTTTCCTTTTCCTTTTCCTTTTCCTTTCTCCGTTCTCCGTTCTCCTTTCTCCTTTCTCCTTTCTCCTTTCTTTCCTTTCACCTTTCCCTTCCAAGTTTATTTATTCTGAAGTAATCTCTATACCCAACATGGGGCTCAAACTCACGACACTGAGAAAAAGAGTTGCATGCTCTTCTGACTGAGCCAGCCAGGCGCCCTGTGTCTGGCTTATTTCATTTAGCACAATGTCTTCAAGTTTTATCCATGTTGTAATATATGTCCGAATGTCTTTCTTTTTTATGGCCAAATGATATTCTGTGTATGTGTAGAACTAAAGGTAATCATATTTTGTTTACTCATTTGTTGATAGATACTTGGGTTGCTTCTACTTTTTAATTATTGTGAATAATGCCGCTATGAACACAGGTGTACAAATATCAATTTGAGTCTCCACTTTCAGTGTTTTCAGGTATATATCCAGAAATGGAATTGCTAGATCATGTGGTAATTCTGCTTAATTTTTTGAGAAGTTACCATACTGTTTTCCATAATAACTATACCATTTCACATTGCCACCAGCAATGCGCAAGAGTTCCAATTTCTACGCATCTTCACCTACGCTTACTTTCTGCGTTTTTGATAATAGCTATCCTAAAGGGTACGTAGATCAGTCTTCTAGGGTAATGTTTGATTTTCTTGCTAACTAGTCTACTATACAGTCAGTTGAGAATAATTAACCAGCCAGTTCTTGAAGTTCAATGAAGAACAAAATGACCTGGTAATTTGGCTGTTTTATCTCCAAGGGCTTTAGAAAACTCTGTTTTTGTAAACTTGAACATCATATTGATTAAAGATACATATTTTAATTGCAATTACAATCTTTAACTCTCTTAAGTGTAAAAATAAATATGCATATAATGTTCCAACAGCTTTATTTGTAATAATGAAAACTGAAAACAGTCCAAGATGTCTGAAAATTATGGTATGTGCATGTATGCATGTGCACGTGCACACACACGCATACACAAAAACACTACAGCCATTAAAATTTATATAAAGCTTTATGGGGCACCTGGATGCCTCAGTTGGTAGAGCATGTGACTCTTGATCTCAGGATTGTGAGTTCAAGCCTCACACTGGGTGCAGAGCCTACTTAAAAAATTATATAAAGCTATGTATGGCCACGGATAGATGTCATTATTACATTGTTGAACTTAAAGATACATTACAGAAGAGCAAATATACTATGATCTCATTTATTTTAAATATATTTTTGAGTATATATTACATATAAATATGTGTATGAATAAATACTTGGAAGTACATTCACCAAAACATTAATAGTGCTTTTCTTTAAAATGATAGAATCTCATATTATTTTTACTCTCTTCCTAATTTTTGTGTATTTGAAATTGTTTTCTGAGCATATGTCATTTTTCTAAGAATAATAAACCTATTTATCACCCAAAATTCATAATAAAACAAGCAGGGAATACATGCTGGTATTTAATTAAAAGGTTTGGCATCTGGTTTCCTAGGAGAATGTATTTCAGAAGAATACTTCTTGGTGAGGGAGCTGTTGTTGAATGATGGCTCATACAGAGTATGTGTATTTAAATATCCATGGAAGGGATTGTATATACTTCACCTTCATCCTTCCCTAGCTGTGCTTTCAAAGAGAAATTGTGGTAAGAAAATGCTATCATATATGGATATCATCTCTAAGATACTAAGTGGTCTTGGCCCTGGTTTACTTTGAAAACCTAGGAATGGGAAATTTTTTTATTTGTCTAAATCTGATCACAATTTCTCTTCTTGGGTTTCAGGAACCAATAAAATCACGTGCTCCACAGCTTCATTTAGAATACAGGTTTTATAAACAGCTCGGCAGTGCAGGTAAGTCAAGTCTGTTTTCTCCATGTACTTAGCCTATAGCTTAGCTGAAAGACCAAAAGTATGCACATTTTCTTGTCTACTGGACCTTTTTTTTTTTTACCAGACCATGTATCTCCCCTGCCTGCTGGTAGGTAATTAAACACAGTCAACTAAAGCTACTTGCTCTCTGACTCCTGGAGGGCCATTTAATTGGGGATTTATGATGCCATGACTGTGACCACAAACCACCTGAAACACACTGGTTTGAAGTGTTGCTTTATGGTAATTTCATTCTCTTCTCTCTTTACACCAAAAGAAAAGAGGAGGGGTTGGTAATTTGCAAACAATATTTTATCATAGTGAGACTATGTATCTATTTTGAGGATCTACTAAAATACGTGTTCTGAAATACCATAACATTGTTATTTTATCCATTTGAAAGACCTTGCTTATGTTATTGTAATAACCTAAGACCTTTGAGGAGTTTTTAAAATTAAGTTTATATATATTTTTTAAACGTGCCTATTTTTTATCTAAAAAATCTAATTTCTGAAATATCTTACTGGCTTCCAGGAAAATATCTTGAGTAAGCAAATGTTACCAACCCTAAGGAGGTTGTACCTATGGGATATTGCTTGCAGAAGATGAAATTGTTCAGCACTAGTTTCATTGTTTGACATTAGTTAGACATTCCTCTCCTTTTTGCTTTCTACATTGTGATGGTTTTTCCTGAATGACTGAAGCATGTTTTTATTTCAAGTACCACTTATTGAAGGTACTATTGAAGGAATTTGAGTTTCACTTCCTAGAATATATAGAATTATATAATAGCCACACAATGTTATTCAAGTTGTCTTACACACTGACTGTGACAGTAATCAGCCATAGTCCTAACCTAGCAAGGCCACGATAGGCATTTGCCTTTCATTGAACCTAAAATGAGTTCTTACTCACAATAGCTTCTTATTATATGTTTGTTCATTTAGTTTGCAGGACATATGTATAACTTGAGGCTTGTCTTTCCAGAACTAAACTTTCTTTTTAAGTTTATGTATTTATTTTGAGAGAGAGAGCATGCACAATGGGGGGGGGGGGGGGGAGAGAGAATATTCCAAACAGGTTCTTTGCTGTCAGAGCAGAGCCCAATGTAGGACTCGATCCCATGAACCATGGGATCATGATCCAAGCCAAAATCAAGAGTGAGATGCTCAACCAAAATCAAGAGTGAGATGCTCAACCAACTCAGCCACCCAGGTGCCCCCCAGAACTGAACTTACTTAAAGTTAGCTGTTATGTTGTTCGTGTTTTTATAAATTTCAGGGTGACAATTATTACAACTCATTTATGATATTTCTATTAATTTAGATGAGCTATTTTAACAGCCATTTCACTAGTTGACCTTTATGTTTTTATGGAGTTTTACTCAACTGGAACCTTTACCTCTTTTATATATATATATATATATATATATATATATATGTTGGCGTCAACCCAGGCTTTCTGAATTTTGTGGTAATATAATTGATTTTGAGCACTTAAACATCTTTAATGCCATATTGGGATATTTTTCAGTCTTGATTCTGTTACTGGTGATTACATATCGAATGCTCTTTAATTGTAATTACACATTCCATCCCCCAGCCCTGCAATAAGACCATAAGCTCCCGAGAACAAGGCTTGTCTCTTCTGCACCCTTGTGTCTCAAGTTTATCTCAAGTCCTAACATAGTTCTTTCACATAGTAGGTAGTTAGGAAGAATTTTTGTGACAGAAAAAAGTTAGGAAGATTTGATAAGTTTTTGCCTTTTTAGATTTTTGCCAAGTTATTAATAAAAATATTTCCTGAGGATGGCCAAAAAAGCAAATTTATTTTGAAAGTAAATCAGTTGACAAGAAAGTAGACAGGATTTGACCATGTCTTATAAATGTAAGCATGGGGGCCCCTGGGTGGCTCATTCAGTTGGGCGTCCAACTTCAGCTCAGGTCATGATCTCACGGTTCATGGGTTCAAGCCCCACATCGGTCTCTGTGCTGATAGCTCAGAGCCTGGAGCCTGCTTTGAATTCTATGTCTCCCTCTCTCTCTCTCTCTGACAGCCCGGAGTCACCCTCCCTCCCTCTCTCTGTCCGTCCCCCACTCCTGCTCTGCCTCTCTCTCTCAAAAATAAAGAATGAATGAATGAATAAATAAAGGCATGAACTCCTAGTTCTAACTTACAAGCACAAACATTTCTCTCCCTGTTTTTCTAGAGTGAGTTCCAGCTGCAAATGTGACTCATCACTAGTTAATGTTTAACCAGCCAGAGCTTATATGCCACTCTCTTCAGAACCAAGGTGATGTGGCATTGTAAATAAACAACCTTCCATGCCAAAGGCACACAGTGACCAAAATAATCTAATTGTTGTTTTTATGCACTAGTGTTTGTCTGTCATTATTCATCATATGCCAGTGATTTGCAAAATATTTGGGTATCATGACAAGGAATAGTTTAAAAAGAAATGCATTGTGACTTAGATTTGTTCAAGGAATTAATCAGTCCTTTAAAATGGATGAATTTTGGGGGGAGGAATGAATGCTTTTAAATTAAAAAATGCTATTCTGACCATGTTGTGAGACTTTACATTTCTTTTTTTTTTTTTCTAATATTTACTTATTTTGGGAGGGGGAGGGGCAGACAGAGAGGGAGAGAGAATCCCAGTCAAGCTCCACACTGTCAGTGCAGAGCCCGACACTGGGCTCAAACTCATGAACTGTGAGATCATGACCTGAGCCGAAATCAAGAGTCGGACGCTTAACCAACTGAGCCATCTAGGCTCCCTGAGACTTTAAATTTCTGAAATAGGAACTTTTATATTGGCTTGGGAGTGTGACCATTTCTTCCTTCTTAATATCCAGGTCTTAATCATTACCTTGGGTTTTTGACCCCATTGCCCTGACCATATGATATGATCTGGAAATTCATAATCAGTTCCCTATTCATACGAAGATAGAATGGTGGCGCTAGATGATTGTGAACACAACTTAAGCTGGAGCTCTTCCTGACTGTCCCTTCTTTGATCTCTACCATCTTCCCTTTCATTCCATTCTTTTCTCTTGTGGGCAGTCACACCTCATGCTTTGTTGGCTGATTGTAACTTTGCCATCAAGAAATTTCAAGACCTGATTGTTTACTATGACGATTGGTATCTCCAAGATAATCAGGGAAGAAAGTAAAGAGGACCTTGAAACTGAGAATGATCATCTTGATCATCGTAATAGCTATCATTTTTTTTTCCATTCATGGTAGAAATTAAATTATAAAATATGAAAAGATATTTTGAAAAGAAATGATGATCCATGCTCTTACTACCCTAACTCCGCTACGTTTCATTTGAATATCTCTTCACTTGCAGACATGTTTCATGGTTAATCTAAGTTACCTGAAACTACATCTTCTTTCATCTAGCATTACAGCATTTATTGTAATGCTGCAGAGTCTTTATGTTTCTAATAATTGTGTAATAGCCCATCTTCTTCATAGGCCATAATGTAGGCACCCACCGACTATTTTGTGTTGTCAGACATTTAGATTGTTTTTATTTGAGGAAATCCTTTCCCCTATTGATTTCTGATATTAGAGCTCAACACTTATATTTAGTTTCCCATTTCCCCCATATGATGGTGATTTTCAAATGTTTAAAGAGCTATTAAATGGTAGGTTAGGTTTATTCCAAATGATTTAAAAGAAATTATCAAAAGAAATTTTAGGAAGGATAAATTCTGGCTTTGTATAACTAGAATAGTATGGAAGTAATCTAAATGTCATCACTATGGATCTGGATAAATAAATGGTATATTTATACCTGTGAAATTAGCTATTAAAAAGAAGATAGAGCCCTATGTACTGATATGGAAAGATGCCCCAATATATTTTTAAGTGAAAAGGTTTACAAAACAGTCTAGTGTCATGGTTGTATCGTATAATAAGAAATACGTATATAGTACAGCTATGTCCACATGAGCATAGAAAATATCTGATTGGATATACAAAAATTTAATAATGATTACCTTTGAAGAGTATGATTAGAAATGGAAAGTGGTGGCACTCTTAAGTTTTTAAATTAATCCTTTTTTATTTTTGCATTTTACCCCTGATTATGTATCATCATCATCATCATCATCATCATCATCATCATTATTATTATAACATCTAGTTTTTTAAAAGACTGCAGCAGTGCATTTATGGTCTCCCTCCTTCCTCTTCTATCACCAAGTAACCCATTTCTGTCCCCATTTATCCTGGGCCACATGTTAACAGTTTCAGGCATAAGTTCAACAAATGATAATAAAGTGCTACAATGTCTTGTTTCCTTTCTTTCCAAACACTTTCTTGTAGGAAGAAAAACAAATTGTGAACTGGAATAAGCTGTTTTATGCAGTAGGATTTCTCATCTCATAGGGGAAAGGCAGTTTTCAGGCAGAAGTTGAACGGTTATGCATTCTGGATATTGTGAGGGAGATTTGTGCATTGGGTAGAAGGTTAGAATACGTGACTTTTTAAAAAAACTATTTGAACCTAAGATTGAATAAAATTTTTTTAAAAAATCACATGTTACTCTACAAGAAACATCCTGGTGCAGATATTTATGCTTGGTAACTTCCTTGGTTTCAAAAGATAGAAAACAATTTTTAAGTTAATTACATTATAAATAGAACCCTGCCAAAGTGAATTTCCAATGGCCAAGTGAATCAAAATGGGAACATTACCTAGTGTTTTCACATAATGAGATGGCTGGGGATGGGGTAGATTTTTATTTGCATATTGTGGTTGTACTCATTGAGTCTGAGATTACTGGAGGATTTCCAAAGTTACTACAAAGAAAAACAGTATTTTTTAAGTGTGAAACTGCAATGGTATGTAAGGATTAACTATGAAAAAGTATTATATTCTTCACTGTTGGAAAATAATTTCTTCAGTTTTGTCTTATTTTTGTTTCATTCCTTCTTAAATCACTGTGTTCTGATTTTTCAAAGCACAGAGGGCTTTGGCAGTGAGCACATTTATGCTTTTCTTTTCATATTTAGCTTCTATAGATTGTTCTGAATATATAAGAGTAGGAGTCATGGCTTAAAAATCGACTCTGGATTCCCTGGAATTTGCTTGCCCTCCTAGTTGCTTTAGTATTTGTTTGATACAATGGGCCGGCTTCATAAGAGAGAACAGTAGTATTTAATCATGATAATTCAAGGCTGCAGCCTTTGCAGTCAGCAGGTGAAAGTAACCATCTTGTTTTCTTTTCATTTTTTTAAATCATCGACGTTGTGGTAATTGTGTTATAGTCATTATGGGTAAGTCCCAAACTCATGTTCATGTTATGAGATTGTTTTTAGGTTTCCCTGTGCTCTCAGGGTCCTTTTACTTAGGAGAGTATATATATACATATATATATATACATCATCAATTTTAAGATTTCCCAGCCCACTAATCCTTTATCCAGTACAGCACTTTTCCTGGTATCTTAACACAAAGGAATAGACTTGGTGGATGACACATTTGAGGCCAAGATGGGTAAAACCAGAGGCCTAAACAGATAGGAGGCCTAAACATGAGAGAGGGGACAGTATGAGCCTGAAGATTCATAGCTACATATGGACTGGTCATATGGTAAAGGCCTAGTGTATGTTTGCTAAATTAATAAAAGATGAATAAACCAGAACCAAGCATGCAGCTAAAGTGACAGGAGAGAAAGGGAGGGAGAGGGAAGGCGTGAGCAAGGGCAGGAACAAATGAAAAAGGATGGGGAAGGGAGGAGTAGGCAAATGGCAAGAAAAGAGGACTCCAGATAGAGAAATGAGAATGCAAATAAATAAAATAGGGTGGAGACCTTTGACTTCACCAGAAGGAGCTATAAAATTGCCATCTATTAATGTTCTCAGAGTTAACTATTTCTTAGGAACAGTGGTTTTGAATAATAACTTTGGCCTTTTTAGAGAAAGTACTAGAGTAGGGTATGGTAAATTCTCATCACTTGACATTTTGAAAGGCATAAATGTAATACAGACAGACACTACAATGGTCTCTTTGCTTCTGCACCCTTCTTAATTGTATTGAGAGATCCTGAAGGTAGTGGAGGAACTCCCTTTGCTCTGCTTAAACAGTTAATTCCATTTCCACCTAGCAGCCTGCCTGGGAAAAATCTTAGGGACTCTGAGGATAAATGTCATGTCATAGTTGATCTAAGCCTGAGCTGCCATGTCCTGGATTTTCAGCAGCTATTCTAATCTGCTAATGAGCATTCTGCTTTGGCTGTCTTGTAAAGGAGATGTTAATCCTCAAATTTAAAAAGACAACAAGATACTTACTGCAGTTTCACAGTGTAACAAAGTCCAGCCAAAATCTTATTGGGCGAGAAAATAAGTCAACTTAAGTATCCAGTAGGTACTTCATATGGTTGGTTATGTTTCATTTTTCCCATTTTTGAGCACAGGGGAGTTTGGTAACTTACTTACCCAGTCACAGGGTAGGCACACCTGAACTAGGAATGTTTTTACACAGACTTTTTTCTTGTGTGTATACATACACATATCCCTAGTAGATTCCTGGGGACTTCCACCCATTATCCCTTACCTAATTATAATAGAGTGGTAGAAGATAGTCGTGAGAGTGTTTTTAACTGAAGCAAAGGCCCAGAACTATCCCCCCCCCCTCCCATGAAAGAGTAGGATTTCCTGTTTCACATTGTGCCCTCAAATTTTATGCTTTAGAAGGCTGCCTTTGTTACTTCCAAAGCCTTTTATGGTCTTGGGCAATCTAGGTTTTGAAGCATTTCTTTCCAAAGTAAATTAATCACTTACGTTGAATGTATATGCTGTGTGTACAACAGAGAAGCTCAGTGCTACCCTATGCAAGCCATTTCACCACTGAAACCTTTATACTGTGATTAAAGACCATGTTCATAGAGCTTATCAGACTTTACAATTTTGAGATTTCTAGGAGAGAATGGTTTTATATGTCATCAAGAAAAGGTAGGAGGTTTTTCTGGTCCCAGAAAAAGAGCTTTGAATCTAGACAACTGTTAAATTAACAGGAACATGGTTCTCCTTCAACAGAAGAATAAAGCACAGATCTGAAGAAAATCATCAGAAAGTGTGAGATTGACAAAACCTTCCTGTAATGTTGTGAACTTCCTTAGGAGTATATTGTAAATAAGCTGGTTTAAACAGGAAAGTTAAAAATAAGAAAAGCTGAAAAAAAAATAAGAAAAGCTGCAGAGATATTGCAAAGATGGGAATTTTACTTAAAATAGAAGTGAATCATGTAACAAGAGTAGTTGTGAACAAGTAACATACCTCAACGTTGATGTCCAGTATATAGGAGCCCTTAAGGAATTTAGAAGAAACTTTTTGGTCTCCAGTTGGGTAGAAACTTTTCATAACAAGAGAAGAAAGGATGAAATAATGAACTGGATAAAAGAAAGTGAAACCTGGACCTTTCTTTCCACGTGTAAGTTTTTCAGAAGTCTGTCTGCTAGAGGTATTGTAGGGGGAGGAGACATATACTACTAAATTCAGGGAAAACTGATCTTAATGAGTATAAATGGGCAACTTTGAAATTACATTTTAAGGACTGGAGATTTAGACATTTAACATCTCTGATTATAGGCAATGTGAATAAGTGGAGACAGCTAAGAATTGGAGCAAGGAGCAAAGGTTGGCTCAGTTTTTCCCACTGATTCTTTGACTCAGCGTTAACCATGTGCCCTGCTGTGCCTCAGTTTCTTTCTGATACAATAGGAAAAACTGCTTTGTATAGTTTTTAGGCCTGTTAGGGTTTAATGAGGTAATGTCTACAAAGGCCTTGCATTCTTAAGGCAGTTACTGTTTTACATTGAAAACTGAGGATCTTACTTTTCTGTAGAAATGGAAATATACTATGTGTATTTCTCATAGCCTTTTTTTTTTTAATGTTTATTTATTTATTTTGAGAGAGAGAGGGCATGCAAGCGGGAAGACACAGAGAGAAAGGGAGAGAGAGAATCCCAGCGCGGGGCTCAGTCTCACAATCCCTCAAGATCATGACCTGAACCAAAATCAAGAGTCAGATGCTTAACTTACTGAGCCACCCAGGCCACCCCATTTCTCATAGCTTTAAAAAAAATCTCAGAATGGGGGCCCCTGGGTGGCTCAGCTGGTTGTGTCTGACTTTTGATCTCAGCTCATGTCATGATCTCATGGTTCATGGTTTCAAGCTCTGCATCAGGCTCTGTGCTGCTGGCACAGAGTCTGCTCGGTATTCCGTCTATCCCTCTCTCTCCATTCCTCCCCCACATGTGCACTCTCTCTCTCAAAATGAATAAACTTTTTTTAAAAATCTCAGAATGAAGAGGTAACAGTTTCATCTTTGAAGGCTTTTTGATGGATTCTCAAGCAGTAGTGACTTAATATTTCCTAATCCTGACTCAAAAGAGCAGAATACAGCTACAGTGAACCCATCACATTTGTGATTTTGACGGTAGTGTGTTTCTTTCAGAGGAGCTGCATGTGGTCATGTTGGAATACACTTATGCTCACTTAGGCCTCCTTGGTGAGAACGAATACTTCTACTTGCACAACTCCCCCGCTTTTCCTGTCAGTTTGGAGGGGACACTTGGCCACAGTGGTCTTTATAATACCTGGGAAAAGAACCCCAGGCAAAAAAGATCACATTGCCATACCTGTTTTTGTTCCATAAAACCAAATTCAAACTATTATGCAAGACCCAGGCCAGCTGGTTCAGTTAATGTTTGGTCTTTATATAACTAGATTTGTTTATGAATTTGCAAAGAAAGTGGTGTTACTAGTGTTGAACTACTGAAACATTGTAAGTCAGGTTTATTACAGAGTCTATGGACTGTTAGTGAATATCAGTGCCCCCAGAAAAGGAAGGATGTATATAATTGGGCTATCCCCCTACTTCCAGTGTGGAAGGTGAGATTTCTTATGAATCCAGATAGTATAAAGGAACAGATAGTAAATACTTTAGGCTTTGTGGGCTATCAGTCTCTGTGTAACTATTCATCTCTGTTCCTGTAGCACAGAAGCAGCCATAAACAGTAAATGAATGAGCTATATTCCAATGAAACTCTATTCATGGGCACCAAAATTAGAATTTTATGCAATTTTTGTGTATTATAAAATATTAGTCTTTAAATTTTTTCAAATATTTAAATATATAGAACCCATTCTTAGTTCTCTAATCATACAAAAGTACCTAGGCCAGATTATGGGCTTAGTTTGGCTGATCTGTGCTCTAGCATGGCAGTGACCAAAACTTTTCTTTTTTTTAAAGATTTTTTTTTAATGGTTATTTTTATTTTTGAAAGAGACACAGCATGAATGGGGGGTGGGGGAGGGGTGGAGGAAACAGACAGAGAGGGAGATGTAGAATCCAAAGCAGGCTCCAGGCTCTGAGCTGTCAGCACAGAGCCCGACGTGGGGCTCGAACTCACAAACTGTGAGATCATGACCTGAGCCGAAGTCAGACACTCAACCGACTGAGCCATCCAGGAGCTCCAGTGACCAAAACTTCTTACTCCTTTTTATCACTCCATTCAGTTTGCAGAATATGGAAATTACCTCAAAGAACTCTGTGCCACTCTCGAGGCACTGTAATAAGGGGACTTAGCCACATCTCTATCACTGTGGATTTTTCACAGTGTAATATGCTGCTGGATTGTGAGCTTTTTAAGGGCAAGAAACATCTTTTATTCATTAAAGTATTGCTTGCATATTACTTGATCCAAAGAAAAGACTCAACAAATGTCTGTTAAATTGATGAAATCCCAGTATATAAGTTCTTTGGACAGTATTTGACTGGCAGTGCAATCACCAACTTAAGTTGAAGCTTCTTTCTTTCATGCATACTGTCCTCTCCAAACTCAGGCTCTTCTTTATTTGCTTGTGATAGTAATTATTAACTGTATTAAGCAAGCA
This sequence comes from Puma concolor, assembly GCF_028749965.1. Taxonomy (NCBI): domain Eukaryota; kingdom Metazoa; phylum Chordata; class Mammalia; order Carnivora; family Felidae; genus Puma; species Puma concolor. Next base: position 108,356,110 of record NC_141672.1, on the reverse strand, counting down.
GAATAGAGATATGAATGAATAACTGAAGATATTAGAATGAAGTCCCCAAAATTATTTCCACAAGGATTTGCTATACAATCAGAGACATTTATATTCATTACTACCTACAAACAGAGTATCCAAGAACTAACTCCATGGTGAAAGTTTTAGAATTGAAGCCCATGAAAGGTAGGAATTGTGTGTGGTTCTCATCAGTATAGTGGCTATAGCACTGCAAGTCTGAAGACCACAATAGCCCATTAGCAGCTAGAGAATGATTTGGATACAATCACATTGAACTGGTAGTCATACCTCATCAACGTTTTGCTTGGCTTCCACTCTTAACAGTTATAGTTCAGAAAACACAGCCTAGATCTCTTAACTCTGCTACCTAAAAAGGAGAGTAGCGTTAGAGGATAAATTTGCAATTATCTATGTGCAGTTTGCCCAAAGGTAACAAGAAGTTTTTCACTTAAAAAATTATTTTTGTAAATTCTGGAGAAAACTAATATCACTGAAGGTTTAGAAAAATATATAAAAGAAAGATTGAAGTTTTGGTCACCACCGTGGTGAGTCTCTATTCACAGCTATTATTTTGTATATTTCCTTGGTTTTTTTAATGTATATATTTTTCATTAAAATGTTTCTGATTTATAGATGATTCTGTTTATCAAATGGAAAGGAATAAATTTCAAACAGTGCTGTTTCTTTTAGGCTTTTTTTTTTTTTTAATTCCAGGATAGTTAGCCTACAGTGTTATATTATTTTCAAGGGTACAATGTAGTGACTCAACAATTCTATACATTACTCAATGCTCATCATGGTAAGTGTACTATTAATCCCCTTCACCTGTTTCACCCATCTTCTTCCCCACCCCCAACCTCTCCTCTGGTAACCGTTCCTCTGGTAACCTTATGTTCTCTAGAGTTAAGAATCTGTTTTTTTGGTTTGTCCCCTTTTCTACTCTGTTCATTTGTTTTGTTCCTTAAATTCCACATTTGAGTGAAATCGTGTGGCATTTGTCTTTCTCTGACTTATTTCATTTATTAGCTTTATTATTTAATACAGATTTAAGAGATGAGGTACCAAAAGGGTGAAATGAGTTCAACATCAAGTTGAATATTGTGATTGAAAAATAATGGCAGGGTGTCTGGTGGGGTCTGTTGGTAGAGCATGAGACTCTTGACCTCAGGGTTGTGATTTCCAGCCCTATGTTGGTGTAGAGATTACTTAATAATAAATTAATTTAAAAAAATTTTTTTTTAATTTTAGATAGTGCAAGCAGGGGAGGGGGCAGAGGGAGAGAGAGAATCTTTTTTTTTTTTTTTTTTTTTTAATTTTTTTTTTCAACGTTTATTTATTTTTGGGACAGAGAGAGACAGAGCTTGAACGGGCGAGGGGCAGAGAGAGAGGGAGACACAGAATCGGAAACAGGCTCCAGGCTCTGAGCCATCAGCCCAGAGCCCGATGCGGGGCTCGAACTCACGGACCGCGAGATCGTGACCTGGTTGAAGTCGGACGCTTAACCGACTGCGCCACCCAGGCGCCCCGAGAGAGAGAATCTTAAGCAGGCTCCATGCTCAGCAGAGCCTGATACGGGGCTCTATCCCACAACCCTTGGGATCATGACCTGAGCTGAAATCAAGAATTGGCCACTCTACCAACTGAGCCACCCAGGTGCCCTGAAATTTTTTAAAAAATAAAATTTATTAAAAAAATTTTTTTAAATAAATGCATTACTGAAAGTATTGAAAATAGTTCTAGAAAGATAATAAAACATGTTAGAAAATAGATTGGCGAGGGCTCATTTTTGTGCTAGTTTATTTTTAATTTCCTGTATGGAGGCACTGTCATAATGGGGACTTGGTACCTAATTTGAGGCTATAGGCTTTGTTCAAAATTCTAAGTTATTTCTTAGAACACCATAGTTCAGTTCACTTGGCTGCTGGGATTGCCTAATAGTCAAATAACTAGATTGCCACCAGCTGTCACAGATCACATCTAACTACCAGTTTCTAGGTATCTTATTTAAAATGCTAGGATTTCGAGGGTGATTGTTTTTCTATGGAAGCCAACTGTTAAATACAAAGTCACATGTAAAGTTAGGAGCTAAAGACAGCACACAAGTGAAAATCACATACGATCAAAGTTAGCCTTGAAAAATCCCTTATATTGCCCATAGAATAATAGTCCAACTGGATTTGTATATATGATCATAGTCAGTAAATATGTATTGCAGAGTATGGTTATATAATATATACAATGGTACATAGTTTATCTAGTAAAGTATACATCTGCAAAAGATTTTATGGTAGTTTTTAATTCCTCAAACTTTGACCAAATATATATATCGTTAAGTTTGAGTCAATAAATTTGGTTCTTAGGCCATTCCACATCTACTCTTTCTTCATTATACTAATTTTTATGAAAGGCTTGATCTGGTACCTATGCTAGCAGTTTATGTCTCTGTTTTCTACCTGTAAGTTCCCTAAGGGCAGAGTCTGTGTCTTTTTTATTTCTTCGCTCCCTAAAGCAAAGTGTAGCGTCATCTACACACACATAACTGCTCATCTTCCTCCTCTTTAACCATCATAAGGAAAATGAACAGTTATGTGTGTGTATTGGTCAACACTGTTTTGATTACCATTAACAGAATCTATTCTGAATAGCTTAGATCCAAAAGGAAATCTTACTGGAAGATCACAGGGATGTGTCTTGGAATAGGAAGGAAATATTATACAGATCTCACTAGGGATTGGTACAAAGCACTGGAAAGCCTCTAGAAACCAAGACAAACTACTCTGTCTCTGGCTTTCTGTTCACCTTTTCCAGACTCTTAATGCTTTATTTGACTCTTCTGCTTAGGGTCATAAACTGTCTTGCCTCATTGTTTATTAGCCCTCTTCTTTTCTCCACATTACCAGCTTTCTCTGCTTCTCCTTACATGTGGTGGAAAAAGGCCTTTCACATAGCCCCTGTTGATTTAAGCGCCAGCAGAGATGGACTGCAGACCTGTGTCCCAACTGCGAGTTCCTGGGAAAGAGACTGGCTGACTCAGCTTGGAAAGGCTTTCCAGTTCGGGCCTAGGTACCTTATTCAGTGGGTACGGAATCATGTAGAATTCACCATTCCACAGAGAGCAGGTTCTCTAAGAATGTGGCTTAAGAACTGGGAAAAAAAACAGTTGATCGTGTGATAAGAGAAGGATGAGTTTACTGACCATATCTTTCTTTCTCTTCATTTAACACTTGCTTAAAATGCAAAACATTTTGCCTTAGGACATTTCAGCATCTTGAGATTCTCAAAGTAGAGTGCAAACACAGCAACTGTGTATCGTCCTGGCATAGGGTAATGCATATTCCAAAAAGAGAACTGCCTCTTTCCCAGTTCATTGTGCCTGTGTTTATTGTACTTACCATACTCCTACTGAAAAAGTAATGCTAGGAGGGAAACCTGCTTTGGGCCTTTATTATCAGAGGCAGACCTTCTTATACTCTGAGGAAGTCTGGGATGATAAATTGAAATATAAAGCCACATCTGCCAAACTTAAGGACTTGCTCTTTTCAACACGAGTGGCTCCTTTCAGCATGAGCATTTCACTTATTTGAAATAAGTTAACATTAGGACAGTAGCGGAGCCTCTTATTAAAAACAAACAAAAAAAGGTAAAGTCCTATCCATTGAGTAAAAGGTGAGGGGGATGTTTGAAAATATCTAAACCTCTGAATATACTTTGCAGAAGGAGCGACCCCAGTGCCACTCTTGTTCTCTGAGGGAGCAGAACCTAAATATAAAAATGTCCTTAAGTTGGTGACTCAGCAGCAAGAACCTGAGATGGGTACATGGAAAGCATCTTCATTTTACAGTATATGGAATGATCTTTAGACAAGGAAACGTGTGGTGTGGTCTTCATCTTTTCCTTTAAAAGTGTGTATGTGTATGTGCATGAGTGTGTGTTTCCAAATCTATGCACACTGTCTAGAAAATTTAAAAGGACATTTAAATACTTTCATTGATGTTACTGTATAAGTCCAATCTGTGGCTAATGCTTAATTTTATGAAGAAAAAATAGAAAGGGTTGTTTTCATGTACTGGGCTATGAAGGGTGTAATTCACATCCTTAGTACTAATAATTGCTAGTCTTTAATGGAGCTAATTTAGTAGTGATAGTTCTATGAATGTTCATTCATTCTCCTAAGGATCCTAACCTAAACCTGTATTAACTAACCTCACTAGTTAGCTGAACAAAGGGAACTGTTATTTCTGAAGAACAGCATTTGGTACACTTCTGGACTAGGATAAATTCAATCATTGTATATCCTTTGTGTGTGTTTTTCATAGTTTAGAGAATTGGGATGTTTCTCATATTATGGCTAACAGTGTGCCCTGTGGTATAGTGAAATAAAAGCAGAAAAGTTTATATGTAATGCTGTAAGACACTTGCTTATCTGTTAGAGTCAAACCCCACGTAGCCCTTCTTTGCCCCCTTAAAACTCTAAAATAGCTCTAAATCACATGAAGCATTTTGAGTAATTACCTTTAATTACGTATATAAAATTTGTCCCACTCCCTCCTGGTTGGGGGTGGGGGGGGGGCTTTGATTTTAAACATTTTACTGGTGAAGACTTGTGCCAGTAATCTCTTTAATTGCAAACAGAATGTTATGAGTTTATTATAGAAATTGGCCTGCACACACCTCACAGTAACACAAAGTACTAACACCTTTTGGTGCATTGTTTTACAAAATGCAAAACTGCTAGAGATACTTGTTCAGTCTGAAGACAGAACTTGTTACTTAGATTTTGTCTTCTTTTAAGGAACTTGATGAAAAAATAGAAGGAACTTGATGAAAAAATAGAAGGCAAGTTTCCAAAAATAGACCCAAGTAACTTATATGTAAGTGGAATGATCTGGAGAATTGTGATTAGCTGCAGAAAATTGATACAGTGCTATACGGGTGAAGGTTGGGGAAAAGTTGATCAGTCAGTAGAAGCTTGCTTATAAATCGACCCAGAACCTGAAGTTTCTGATGCCATTTTCTCCTTCAGTTCTAGCTCATACTTTACTTTTCTATCTTGATTCACACCTCTTTTGCTATGTACCTGAATGTTTCTCTTCCTTCAGTATCCTCACAACCATTCTTCAGTCATTAAGAATGGCTTAGTGATTGCCCATAGAGAATGCTTTTTTAAGGAGGACACAGGCAGGAGAAGTTTCAGCCCAAACTAAGGGCTAGAGTATGCTTGGTGACCATCACAGGACTGGCCACAGCCCTCAGGCACCATCCCCTCCTAATTCACAATTTGTCAAGTTTAACAATTAAGAAGAAAAGTAACATTTCATAACATCCTCAAAGCTGTGGAATACTATGGAATGAAAGAGATGAATCACTGACGTGAATTATTCCTTTGAGTTACAAGAAGGTGGAAGCATGTATTTACTGTCTTGGATTAAAACTTAACAAATTCTGGGGTCACTTGGGTGACAGTCAGTTAAGCTTCCAACTTTGGCTTAGGCCATGACCTTGGGGTACATGGGCTGTGAGCTGTCAGCACAGAGCCCGGAGCCTGCTTCGGATTCTGTGTCTCCCTCTCTCTCTGCCCCTCCCCTGCTCACTCTCTCACTCTCTTTCAAAAATAAGTGAACTTGAAAAATTTTTTTAAGAAACCTTAAACTCCTTTCCAGTGTCTGTCAGTGTCATTGGTGAAAGAGAATATTTTCTTTAAGTTCCAATAATAGGCTACAAAAGATAGATAAGTCCTTGTATCTCCTTTCAAAATAGTAATCCAATTGCTAACTAAGCCCGTTAGTATTTATAGAATATAACTTACCTATAAAACATGCTTAAGACAAAAACCAACACAAAAATTTTTTTAACGTTTGTGACCAATTGTATTTGTCATCTTTGAACAACTCATAAGCAAGTAATTTATATTCTTCCCATTTAAATTTTTTTTTTCAACGTTTATTTATTTTTGGGACAGAGAGAGACAGAGCATGAACGGGGGAGGGGCAGAGAGAGAGAGGGAGACACAGAATCGGAAACAGGCTCCAGGTTCTGAGCCATCAGCCCAGAGCCCGACGCGGGGCTCGAACTCACGGACCGCGAGATTGTGACCTGGCTGAAGTCGGACGCTTAACCGACTGCGCCACCCAGGCGCCCCTATATTCTTCCCATTTAAAAGAAGAGTTTGTCAGCTCTGTACTCTTTTGTGCTTTCAACAGTCTGACACAGTTTTAATTTTTCCCTACATTTTCCTCTTTATACTTCATTTGGTTTAATTCATCATTCTTACCAGCCTATAGCAATCTTGTACTAATAATTACTGTAGTCATAATGCAAGGAGATGAAGCTGAGCATCAGCTGTGTCCAGAGCACTATACTGAGAGATTTGAGGGCCATAGAGTTCTGGGTCGTATGGTCTCTGCCCTTCAAGAAACTAGAGGAAAAGAATATGTAATGTTTGTTGAGCTTCCAGTATGTTTATCATGAGGTATTGTTGTGTAACTGTCAAGGAGCTCACCAATGTATATGAATAATTATAATGCAAACAAAAACAGTGGAATGTTAGGGTTTTTTTAAGGGACTACAGATAAAATGATACAGAAATTCTGAAGGGAGAAATGGCTACTAATTATGGGAAACAGGGAAGGCTGTATAGAAAGGGTGGTAGCTAGGGGCTGAACTTTCAAAAAGAGGTATGATTTACTTGGACATGTTCAAATACAAGAGTAAGGAAAGGCTTCCAAGTACAAAATAAGCTAAAGCCCAGAGGCAGCTATGTGTCTGTTCGTGCATTTATTAAAGAAGTATTCAGTGAGCATCCCACTTGGGATAAGTACTATTCTAAGCTAAGCCCTGGGGATACAGTGGTGAACAAGAGTAGGCACTGCCCTTAACTATTTTCTAAAAGTGAGAACACTCGAGCAGAAACAGCTATTCTGAAGAGTTGAGAGAAAGGAGAGAGTTGTAGGCTTCAGAAGTAAAGAAGCCTCCTTGTTTGGGGTGATGCAGGTTTCTAAGTATCGAACCTCTTTTCTGCATCATTTCTTCTGTATCTAAACCAACCTCACTTACATCTCTCAAAACTCCTTACAGAGCTGAGCCACTAGCCACATGTGCCTATGAAGCACCTGAATTAGCACTTATAGGTAATCGAATATGCTGGAAGTATAAAATGTACACTGAATTTCAAAGATTTAGTCCCCCCCTTCCCCCGCCAAGAATGTAAAATACCACAGTGATTTTTAAATTGATTATATGTTGAAGTGTTGATATTTTGGATGTGACTTAAATAAAATATATTATTAAACTTAATTCCACCTAATTCTTTTTTTCCACCTCTTTAAAAATGTGGCTTCTAGAAAATTTAAAATCAAATTCATGTTTCTCATTCATGGCTTGCATTGTATTTCTGTTCGTGCTCTATAATGCAATGGTGTGTTCCTAGTGTATACTTAAAATTCTTCCTGTGAAACTATTATTAAAGATGTACTAAGGTAATATAGGTATATAATATTTAGATAAAATCCTTATTTTTCCTTTATTCCTATGATCTTTTTATTTACTCAGCTATCTCTGCCTTTTCAACTTTATAAATGACCTCTGCCATAATTTTTAAGGACATTTGTTAAACCAACTGGTGGTTCAGAATTTTAAAAAACTGTGGGGGTGCCTGAGTGGCTCAATTGGTTGAGCGTCAGACTTTGGCTCAGGTCATGATCTCACAGTCTGTGAGTTTGAGCCCCGTGTCAGGCTCTGTGCTGGCAGCTCAGAGCCTGGAGTCTGCTTCGGATTCTGTGTCTCCCTCTGTCTCCCTCTCTCTCAAAAGTAAATATTTAAAAAGAGAAAAATAAGCTATGGGAGAGAGAAAAATAGTCTTAGTTTTTCTCATTTCAGAGAGCTTTTGCCTCTTTGCTTTTAGCTACCTATATGCTCCCTTAGCCTGTACGATTCATTCTCTCCACTCCAGCCTAATCGGCTCTTAACCATCAAGACTCAGCCCACGGCCCCTGCTCTGTGAAGCCTTTCCCATCCCGTTCAGTCAAGGTTAGATGCCCCTCTTTACTGTTCCCCTAGCACTCTGTTCTCACGTGTAGTATTTGATGAATGCACAGACTGACCACCAGACTCTTTGAACTTAATTGAATTTGAAACTAGAAGGAACATTATGGCACTTATTCCTCAGACTAGCTGAAAATCAGCAAGAAAAATGAGTTCACTTTTCTTCCTTGTAAGTCTGCATGCCTCCTCAGTGACCAGAATTATAAGGTCATCTTGAATGTTCCATCAGGTCACATCTGTTCTTACTGGAGACATATTTGGGTGAAGGCTCAAATGAAAAAAGAATGGCAGGCTGTAGCATCTGTTCCATTGACTGGTTGTTCTGTGGCAAGCCACTTAAGCTCTATGCTTCCATTCAGAAAGTGAGGGTAACACTTGGTTCTTTACTCTCCCAGGGCTATTTTGATACTTAAGGAATGGTATTACAATATTAAGAGAGTTCAGTAGTAGGGGGCACTCTGCTTCTGTGCTATGATTAGACTGTGTGCCTTAGTGTGTTTTGTTTTTTTAATCAGAGAACTTCTGGGAACAATTTGTTACATGGGCCCAAGGTTAATGAAAACAAATGCTTATCTGTTTTTTATACTTTCTGTGTTATTCTAAGTGTATGCCAAGCTGCCTTCTGAATTCCTAAATGATGTATTAAATTATTAATAGGCTTCTTTTAAAGATTGACTCCTTAGTTGTTTTATTAGGAAAAGACCATGCACTTAAAAAAATTTTTTTTTAATCTTTATTTTTGAGAGAGAGAGAAAGAGTGTGTGTGAGCAGGAGAGGAACAGAGAGAGAGGGAAACACAGAATCCGAAGCAAGCTCCAGGCTCTGAGCTGTCAGCACAGAACCCGACGCAGGGCTCAAACTCATGAACTGTGAGATCATAATCTGAGCCGAAGTCGGAGGTTTAACCAACTGAGCCACCCAGACACCCCTGCATTTATGCACTCTTAATGTAACCTTACCTGGGCTTTTATAAGGGAAACATTACTCTTTCTTTATTACTTGAATTCATAAGGTATCAACACGATTAGTATTTTGTGATTGTCCATTAGGTTCATATATAGGCAATCTTTTATTGAATCTTTACAAAATGGGTTAATTTCCTTTCCAAGAAATGCGACTAGGTAGAAGTTACTGCCACTTTAGATGTCTGTGAATTTAGAGCACAGATGCGTACCTGTAGTAGAGTAGAAGAGCCTAAGACTTAGAGGCAGAAGTTGGGGGTTTAGGTTTGGCTGCACCACTCATTACATGACCTGAGCAAGTCATTTCAGATCAGTTACCTTACCTATAAAATGGGAATAGTAATACCTATATGTACTAATTGTTAGGATTAAATGGGAGAACCTATATAAAAACACTTCATAAACTTGTGATAGAGGTATGCTTTGAGGGAAATTTTATAATGGTAGCATGGAACAAATAATGGGGTAGGAAAGTCTCTTGACTTGGAAATGTCAGTGGTAATTTGGATACAAAGCTTAAAGTTGCCTTCAGACACATTATGGCTAAATATAAGAGAGAGGATAGCCTCGAGCTGGGGCTTTGGAAATAATAGATCAAGGCAGGTTCTGAAAGCATTTTTAAATTCTCCATGGGCCTAGATTTTTAAGTAATATGACTTACATTGAAAGTAGGTCCAGGACTAGAGACACACGAGGGACCAACGAGGATTTAGGCCTCTGGCAATTTGGCAATATATAATGAAATGTAAAATACACATGCCTCTTGACTCAGCATATTCTCTTGAAGGAATTTACCCTCAAGATACGTTTGCAGTCATGCCCAAAAATGTAGGCACAAAGCTTTTTGCCATATTATCTGCATATTTGTGTAGACTCTTTCATTTTCAGATGATAGAGTTCAGGCTTACTTGGGAGGGCGAGGAGAGGGGAAGAATTTCTTGGCTCACAGATCCAGCAATATTCTCACTGCAGGCCAGCCAGATTTAGGACCAACACTGTCCTTGGCTTCAGCTTATGTGACATATTTATCTGTCTCCATTTCTCTCAGCTCTGCTTTTTCTGTGTTTGAGTTTCAGATAGGTAGTCCCTATTTTCATTTGGTAGTCTCTGGCAGCTTCATTCAGGCTAAGCTCCTTCCAGTTTAGCAGTGAGGGAGGGGGTGAGGAGGAATTGTTCCTCCTTCTCTATAGTTCCACGAAAGTCCTAGAGTTGACTCTGTACTGACATGGGTCAACCACACATCCTTTTTTTTATTATTATATAATTTTTTTTTAGTGTTTATTTATTTTTGAGAGAGAGAGAAAGAGTGCAAGTGGGGGGTGGGCAGAGAGAGAGAGGGAGACACAGAATCCCAAGCAGGCTCCAGGCTCTGAGCTGTCAGCACAGAGCCCAAAATGGGGCTCGAAATCACAAACTGAGGTCGTGTCCTGAGCCGGTCGGACACTTAACCGACTGAGCCACCCAGGTGCCAGCAAGCACACATCCTTGACCCAATTCCTCCTGGCAGGGGAATAGAATACTCTGATTAACTTGGCTTGAGTCATATCCTTGGGGTGGCAATGGGAAAGGACTTGACCCTGCTTTAACCACATGAAATAACATCAAAGAAATGGTGATTTCCCACCAGAACAGTAAAATGTTATTAGAGGAAGAGGATGCAGGCCAGGCAAAAGCAATAGCTGTTCACTATCATATCTATTTCTAATAACAAATAATATACAACCGAAATGTCCATCTGCAGGAAAACTTAAGCAAATATGATATATCATAGGGTCAGATACTATGTAGCTATTAAAATAAATGAGGTATAGGGGCGCCTGGGTGGCTCAGTCGGTTAAGCGTCCGACTTCAGCCCAGGTCATGATCTCACGGTTTGTGAGTTCGAGCCCCGCATCAGGCTCTGTGCTGACAGCCTGGAGCCTGCTTCGGATTCTGTGTCTCCCTCTCTCTCTCTGCCCCTCCCCAGCTCATGCTCGCTCTCTGTCTCTGTCAAAAATAAACTTAAAAATAAATAAAAATAAATAAATAAATGAGGTATATCCATGAGGTGACAAGAAAAAATGTCTACTATATAAGATTAAATTAAAAGTGAAGTCGCAGAAAAGTATTCTTAATTATGTGTCTGTTATGTATGTGAATACTTTTTCTTCATATATTTCTGTACTGCTTTTGGTTTGTTACTATGTTTGATTTTTTTTAATGTGTATATATTAACTTTTATAATTTAAGAAATAATGCCCCAAGTGACCCTTATTCTGGACTGGTGACTGGAATTGACAAGGCTCAAGAACTGCGGAGAGATGGACATATGATAGGAAAGCTGAAAAGATAGTATTCATGGAGCTGATATAAAAATAACGGGAACCCAGGGAATGAATAGGACAGATGAAGCTGCTTGTGTAATACAGCAGGGGATTTATATCCTAGAAGAGTGACAGAGAATTGCTAGAAAAACTAAATGTTAACCAAAAAGGCATGTGGTTTGGAAGAGATAGGATAGGAAATACAGAAAATAACTTCGGCCACCACATGAATGAAAGGGAAGAAGAACAGAGGCAGAGAATATAGTCAGCTTAATGGAAGAAGAGAGTGGTGAATCTGGAGTTGAGAGATCTGGTTGTATTACTTGGGTACCCTCGTATGTAGGACAGATCATACAGCATCTCTCAGGGTGTCTATCTCATATGTAAAATGGAGTTTATTAGTATTTTCTTGTTTTCTTCACAGGACGACTGTGAGGTCCAAGTGAAATGGAAAAGGGCTACTTATGTAAAGAAAAGACCATGGAATTCCAGGTTAGCCTGGAACAAAGTTAAGAATTTGTCTCTATATATAAATGGAGAGAGAAGAAAAGGGTAGGAAGATGTCCTCAGACTGCCTTTGCACATTAGACGACTCAGATGACTAATTTTGTTGGTCATTTGGTCTATTTGGATGGGCAGTTGCTTTTTTGAGAGAGGGGAAGAAATTTACATTTGTTTGTGTGTAGCTTTTGGTACTGTTAACTAAAATGAATAGTTCCACATAGTTCACCTGCATGTGGAACAGCAAGGTAAAACTACAGATGACTGTGTAGAACCATCATGGAAAAATAGACACAGAAGAAAGTCAATGTAGAAATATTACAACTCTGAGTTACGTGGAATCTTCATAGTAGCGACTTGCCCAACAGAACATTTTTTTAAATATCATTCCTGTGAAATTCAAACAAGAACTACTCATTAGTATCACCTGTGTTAGCATGTACCGCACATTTAAAATCTGATTAAGTTATTTTGCTTTACATATGTTTTAGCATTTTGAAGTAGGTATTGTGCATTCCAGATTCTCAGTGACATTTCATTGAATTGTTACTTACTTATTTATTTAGTACTTATCCTGACCTTATCTACCAGGCGCTTGGACCCATGCTAGACACTGACATACAAACATAATTAACACATAATAGTCACTGCCTTCAGTCTTCTGTTAGTAGGGAAGACAGACACATGGACAAAGAAAGTATAATGGGAGTGGGGCAGGATTGTCAAGGAGTTCACTGTTCTTTGAGTGACCTCATTTTTTTTCTTTCATTCCTTTTAAGTGCTTGCTAGAACTTTCTTGACATTTTATTATTGTTGTTCAGGTGTGTGTTAAGAATTGTGTATCTCTTTTTAGCTTTTGAAACTCAATAGATATTCTATCTCTATAACTAAAGCACAGAAACTGTGAATGCATGCAGTACTAAAGAGAGCAGAGATTTTTCAGGGACTAGGTTTTTATCCCGTAAATTAAAAAAAAAAAATTTTTTTTTAAGTTTATATACTTATTTTTGAAAGAGAGACAGAGACAGAGACAGCACACAAGCGAGGGAAGGGCAGAGAGAGACACAGAATCCGGAGCAGGCTTCAGGCACCAAGCTGTCAGCACAGAGCCTAACGCAGGACTCGAACCCATGAACCACAGGATCATGACCGGAGCCAAAGTCAGATGCTTAACTGAGCCACCCAGTCATAAATTTTTACCAGTTCTGAGCTGAATTAGTCTTTTTGGAAGGAGAAGAGATCTCCCACCCCTACCTAACACATTTTTAAATTGTTTTTATCTCAGATACTAATAGAGAAGAAATCTTTTCTCCTACCTTAGGCTTTCTTTCCTGGCTCCTTTGGATAAATAAAACTCTGAATATGCTTTGTGGCTCAAGGCCTTGGTAATTGTGTGTATATGGTAGAAAAACTCTAAAAGTTCAATTTTTTGTGGCTAAGAAATGTGAGACTATTCGTCTGCTCTTGCCTTTCCTCACTTTCTCTTCCCCAACATACAAATTGATCTGTTAGCAGCATATATCCAGCAATAGTCAAGTTCCCAAGAGGCCTGTGAACAAGATGATTGTAAAACATTTTTCATTATAGGACAAAGTAATTCTGATTCCTTAATTCTGGGTCTAGCTGGGTTTGTCTGTTTTTTTATTAAGCCAGCATTTTGAGTAGATGTCATATGTGTACTGGTTCATATTATAAAGAGGCATTTTTCAGAGTCTGAGAAATGGAAAAAAAAAAGAAATACATGTATTGTTTCATATCTTTGTAATGCATTGCTTTTCTGGAGTTATTTTCTCAGTTTTAAAGGCTATGCTTTTATTTTCCCTGTTCACTTCTAACTATGGAATATCATCCTGTTTATCTGCCTATTCTTTCTGCTTTCTTGTTAAGTGGACTTGTTTAATATTATCATTAATCCTGATGATCGTTCCCCATATGTAGTAATTCCCTGTATGAATAGTAATTCCTTGATGGCTCAGAGACACTAAGGAACATTCAGTAGTTGTGCTGGAAGGCACTACCATGGGACAGTTAAGTTTTGAAGAAGAGCTGTCCTATTTTCTTTAAATATTAAAAATAAAACTGTATAAACAAAAGAAGGGAATTGCCAAAGTTATTATGTCCTTAAAGGTTTTCACTGGCCCTAACTTCAGAAGACAGTCATCCCCAACATATACTTATCTTTTAAAGAAATATTAAGGTGTTATTTTTTACATCCAGATATTAATGTAGGTATGAGATTTATTTGAACTTGCTTCATAGCTAGGTAATTTAGTTTTTCAAAAAGAATCAAAGGCTAATTATTAAGCAATAATGTGATCAAATTACCAAAAGCTTCTGGGTGGTTCTATTTCAGTTCTCAGCCTGAGGTGCATTTAAAAATATCTCTACTTAGAGTAGTTACTGTTCATAATGTTTTATGGAATATTTTTAGGTAACAGCTTGGATGATAAAGAAGCCATTATCCTTGATTTGGTATGTTTAACCCAAGTTAAATTTATGACAGACTGAAAATTAGCTTTAGTGTCCACCCCACTTCCTGTTCTGTACCACTTGATGTATGTATGAGCCTCATGTCTGGCAGGATTTATAAGAATATGTTATTGATGGATGGGAAAGCTGTTTCATAGTACCCTGCGAAAATACACAAGATAACAAGTGCAGGGTATATATAACCTTGCAGTTTTGGTTTATAAGAGATGTAACCTGGGGGAGCACCTGGGGGCTCAGTTGGTTAAGCATCCGACTTTGGCTCAGGTCATGATCTCACGGTTTGTGAGTTTGAGCCCCACATCGGACTCTGTGCTGTCAGCACAGAGCCTGCTTCAGAACCTCTGTCTGCCCCCTCTCTGCCCCTCCCCCACTTGTGCAGGCACATGCGCTCTCTCTCAAAAATGAATACACATTTAAAAAAGAGAGGTATAACCTGTGGCTAAAGGACATATAATGAAACCTATTAGAAATTTCTCAGAAGAAGGGTATTCAGGATTTACTTCTTTAATTCCTGGGCTTTTATGTAGTTGACCAATTTAGGAGGGAGAACTTATTAGTGATTTATTTCCAGAGCAGATGAGAAGTTATAAAACTACCTTAGTTTCTGAAATACCATGAATCAAAGAATTCAGTGCATAGCTGCCTTGCCCACCTCTCTCACTTCATTCCCATTACCTCATCATTACTTCTAGTAAGTACTGTTTTACCACACGTATAGCTTTTGTTGCATTTAAGGCTGTGTCCTCATCCCCTATCTTATTAAAGGACTTCACAGTATAATGTTGATTGATTAAAAATTTCATAAGCAGTGGATTCGACATGGCTCTGCAGAAGAGTGAAATAGAATATATAGAATTTCTTATTTAAATGCAGCCCAGGAGGGGTGCCTGGCTGGCTCAGTTGGTGAGCGTCTAACTCTAGATTTCAGTTCAGGTTATGATACCAGAATTGTGGGATCAAGCCCCATGTCAGGCTCCATGCTGAGCATGGAACTTGCTTAAGATTCTCTCCCTCTCCTTCAGCTTCGCCCCTGCTCACATTCTGTCTCATATAATTTAGATAGATAGATAGATAGATAGATAGATAGATAGATAGATAGATAGATAGGTTTATTTAAATGCAGCCCAGGATAAGTCATTACTGTGTGCTAATCTTTGACCAAAGACACAGACTTTCAAAGTGGGCTTATGTCTGTATCTTTTACCACCAACATTGGCCACTTTATGGGCAGTCATGTGAAAAACTAGGAACAGAATGGAACTTGCGTGGGCATCTTTCTGTACAGATAGTTCTAATAAATTATGGCTATGTCTCCCAAAGAGACTTTTCTATTTGGCACATTTTCTGTAATACCTAAGAAACTAAACAGGCAAGTCTTTTAAATAGCCTTAAAATGATTCCAGTCAAAAGATACTGAGTCCAGATGTTCTGATGTGAAAGAACTTCTGAAAGAGACTGTCTGTTTTCTGAGTCCTCATAATATATTGATCATAACACATAGCAATGCTTTTTTTTTTTTTTTTTTTAGTTTATATCTAAATTAGTTAGCATATAGTGCAACAATGATTTCAGGAGTAGATTCCTTAATTCCCCTTACCAGTTAAGCCCATAACCCCTCCAGTAACCCTCTTTCCAGCTGAGGTGGCACTTCAGAATCATTTGCGGAACTGTGCTTACATTTGCTACCAAAAGTTCTGGTTTAGTAGTTTTGAAGTGATGTCACTGCATCTGTTTTTAAAAATTTTGGTGCTGTTTCTAATAGACACACTTCTGGTTGACTACCACTCCCAACTTACTTTGTAATTTGAACCACACATATTCTGTATAACCTGGAGCCACGCTTTCATTCATATAGGTTCTGTGGCTTTACAAAGAGAAACCTGGAAGGTAGCTAGAAGGAAACCCTAGCTATTGTCAGAATTTTAGTTTTAAGAGGAAACTAGTCCAAACCTCTCCTCTTTACAGATGAAAAAGCAGAGACATGAAGGAATTTTCAGGGTTGGTAGCAGAACCAAATACTAGATCGAAGACTGATTTGAGCCTTTTCTCCAGTAGCATCTTGGATTAGTCCCGTCTTTGAGAAAACTTCAAAGCTACTTAATAATCTAAAATTGTCCTGAGCATTCAAAGCCTGCCCCAAGATATGGTGAGGTCTCAGGGTATTTCATACAAGGAGCAATAATGCAGCCAACAGGAATGCCTCACATCTTTGTAGGAGTAGGAGTAAATTCCTTATGGGTGGAGTTATGAGTGATAGAACTCATAGGTAGAAATTACAGACATCACCCAGAATGCTTTTGTGACTTCTTTGTAAACATGGAAATTTCTGACAAGAGATGCTTGGATTTATTACTAAAGATTGTCAAGAACAAGATGATCATTTGTCTCATTTAAACTGATCTTTAGGGCGCCTGGGTGGCGCAGTCGGTTAAGCGTCCGACTTCAGCCAGGTTACGATCTCGCGGTCCGTGAGTTCGAGCCCCGCGTCGGGCTCTGGGCTGATGGCTCAGAGCCTGGAGCCTGTTTCCGATTCTGTGTCTCCCTCTCTCTCTACCCCTCCCCCGTTCATGCTCTGTCTCTCTCTGTCCCAAAAAATAAATAAACGTTGAAAAAAAAATTAAAAAAAATAAAAAATAAAAAAAAATAAACTGATCTTTAAGTATCAGAAGCAAGCCTAGGGAATTATGTCAGTATTATATATCTAAGCAGACCTTACTTTTAGTCTACTTATACTTCAGAAGGAGGATTTTGTGCCCAGATTTGCAATTTATCCAACTAAAAGAATAATATGTTTATTAATTACGATTAGATTTGACCATGAAAAAAGGTCCAAATAACAGTTTACTGAAGATAGAGATTGATTTTTCTTTTGGATTAAAAAAGGGCAGGGAAGTCCAACATTGGTTACTTCACAGCCATTAGGGACTCACGTTTTTTGTTTTTTTTTTTTCTTTTTTGTTCCACTCATTCTTGCCACTGTCTGATATCCACAAGGTGTCTGATGGTTCTAGATGGCTTCTGGAGCCTAAGCCATCATCAAAGCGGGGCATACCTCCAACTTGAGTCAGCTCCCATGGAAGAGCTTTTCTAGAACTACCTCATCCAACAATTTCTGATTCTGTCTCACTAGTCATAGTTGTTATCAAAGGAAGCTAGAAAGTTACAACCAGGCAGGTGGCTATTTGCAGTAATTAGAAGTTTTGTTATGAAGAAGAAGAGAATGGATACTAGACAGGTAACTAACAGATCTGCCACAGCTGTTTTGAAGAATGTACTACTTTTTTAAAAAAGAATATAATATTTATATTAGGAAAATCAAATTTTAGTGACGTCAGAAACTATTATATAGCATTTAAATTTGAAAGATCCCCAAACTACCATCTACCATATGTCTGATTAGTAAAAGCAGTAATTCTCTACGATGGTGTTCTGCTTTGGATTTTTCAGCAGGACTCATTAGGAACAGCTGTTAGGTTTTGTATATTTTAAAGAAAGTGAAGAATGAGTTCAGAACAACAGGGAGATAAAAGACACTTTAAATTAAATCTGATTTCTTTTGGAGATAGAATCAAAACAACCACAAGGACAATTCAGTGGATATTTATGGAGCTGACAGGAGCAGAGTATGCTGTATTAGGTGATACAAGCTGGGGATGAGCATCCTAAAACACTCAAGTTTCTTAGTACCTGGAGGAACAAGGTAGACTCCAGTAGCACATGAAACAGTTAAACACATATCATAGCAACAGAAACACACCAACTCCAGATAGACAAGATTTATCCTGGGGACAAGGATGGGCATCTTGGGTTAAAGCTTTAAATAGTAGATATTGTCTTAGTCTATTTGGGCTGCTGTAACAAAATGCCAGTAGACTGAGTGGCTTATAAACTCAGAAATTTATTTCTCACAGTTCCAGAGACTAGAAGTCCAAGATCAGGTTGCCATCATGGTCAGGTTTTGGCGGAGACCCTCTTCAGACTTTGTGCTGTGTCCTCACATGGTGGAAGGGGCTAGGGAACTCTCTACAATCTCTTTTACAAGGGCACTAATCTCATTCATAAGAGTTCTGCCCTCATGATCTAATCACTTCCCAAAGGCCCACCTCTTAAAACCATCACATTGGGCATTAGGTTTTCAACATATGAATTTAAGGATGATGAGGAGACACAAACATTCAGATTATAGCAGGTAAAATCACCTCTGCTTATCTCTTATCTATACATATAAAAAGAATGAGGAGAAGGAGAGATTTTGTTGTCTAAAGAACTTGTAGGGGCGCTTGGGTGGCCCAGTCGGTTAAGCGTCCGACTCTTGATCTCAGCTTAGGTCATGATCTCACACTTTGTGAGTTCGAGCCCCGCATCGGGGTGGCATGGAGTCTGCTTGGGATTCTGTCTCTCCTTCTTTCTGCCCCTTCCTTGCTTCTGCTCTCTCTTTCAAAATAAATAAATAAACTTAAAAAAAAAAAAAAAAGAACTTGTAGGCAGAAGCAAGTAGTAATCTGTAGCATATATAGCTGCAGAACATGGTATACATAAATGTGTGAGATGGAAGTGTTTCTGCTCTATGAGACCAGATTTTTTAAAAATGTTCTGTAGTCTCATTCATATCCACTGTTCACATGGTGCCATTTAACACATGTTTACTGAATGCCTCATATTTACAATACGCTCTAAGGGAGAAATTCATTCACAAGTTGACACTTAGGTGAGAAAGTGTCTAGATTTTAGCATCTTAGAGCTATGAATTTCAAATCTAGGGAAAGCCCAGCCTTGTCGTTTATTTTTCCTTTTCCTTTCAGAATTACTTACCAGTAAACAAATGCTGTCTGTTGACTTTGCCCCAGCTGATAGAAAACAGGAAACTACAGAGACTCCCTGTGAGAAGAGAGCCAGGCTGTACCCTCTGTGACCTCAACCTTTCAGTCTGAGTTCTCCTTGGAGCAGCAGTTGCAAACAGCTCCACGTGACTTTTGGCAGTTAGCATAGGGAGCGCAGATGAAAACAGCTAATGCAACAAGGCCCGTTAGGCTGGCCTGTGAGCTCAGTGAACTGTCTTTTAACCTTCTGTGCTACTGTACTTTTGGGCCTCCTTGGGGAAGAATAGTTTATGCTCTGATCCAGTAATGGATCAGGGACCGTTCGCTGTCTTCCGTAGCAGTGGGAATACCTTTGTCACTCTGGTATTAAATAGCTGCTTGTTTGAGGCTATTAGGTGATGACTCACCTTTCCTACGTGTTACTAGTTCGCTTTGAAGCTGCTGTGCTCAGTTTAGGTTCTCCAGGAGTGACTATGAGAGAAAATGGTAATCTCACAAATTGTACTTTCTTTGTATCTACCCAGTGCTGATGCAGCTATCTCACATTTTGGGTTTTGTGTCCCCCACTCTACACCCTATTTCTCCTCTGCTTGCAGGTGAAGGTCTTCCACAGGTGTATTACTTTGGACCGTGTGGAAAATACAACGCCATGGTGCTGGAGCTCCTTGGCCCTAGCTTGGAGGACTTGTTTGACCTCTGTGACCGAACTTTTACTTTGAAGACTGTGTTAATGATAGCCATCCAGTTGGTAAGTTGGCATTGCTGTTCTGCAAAAGGATAGATGGGTCCCCCAGCTGCATTCCTGTGTCCCCTTTAGGGCTCTCCCAGATGTCGTGACACATATTGAGTGCACACTCAGAGGTTTGATGGCATTCTAGGAAGCAAGCTGGGCCAAAAGGGTTAACCTAGAGAAGACATACTGCATCTTCTGTTCGCTCTATTTTAAGAATTTGCACCTTGGAGCAACACCCTGCCCTCAACTGAAGTGGAAGCATATAATTTAGTTTGGGGATAAAGAGGATGAGTAGGTGAAATTGTACAAATGCAAGTAATTTCCTTGATGTTTTATTTATAGGTTTTAAACATATGGCTGTAAAGTTTTGTCCTCTCCCCTCACCCTTGCAGCCAGGAAGGGATTGGCCACGTAACCCACTGCCCTAACAATCAGATTCCAAAATCGTGTGACCAAGAACCTGCCTTAGCTCTCTGGCCTCCGGTTCTTACAGAGACTGGCAGAGCTGAAGAGATAGCTCCCTCAGCTCCAGCCAAATTACACAGCAGTGCCAGTTCAAGAAGTAGTTAAGACAGTTCCCTTGAGAAGTCTGTCAGCCTCTCAGAGGAAGGATGCTCATGCATCTTTTATTGGTCTCAAATGGTGGTGGTCTCGCCCACTTTACAGTAAAAGCTTGGAAATGTTAGAAAATTGACCTTGGCTTTTGAGTCCAAACTTAAGATGCCTCGGCTTCCCTTTGTATGCTGTAGATAGAAATAAAACAATGAAATTTGAAATAATTTTATGGTTATTATTTGGGGCTATATTTAATTTCACATAAAAACTGCTCTTCTACCTCTGCTGCTGATTAGCTCTGTAAAATCAATGCAATCTTTACTTCTCTGGACCTCACTTCCCATGTTTTTGCAGCAGAAAGTACTAGGTTGGGGAGGCCTGCCTGACTGAAGATACAAAGGTGTGGGCAGAAGGTGAATGTGACAGTGGCACCTGTCTTCAGAGGTTGCCGACATATTTTGATAATCCTGGCTGGGGATACTTCGAGCCTCTCAAATGTATGCTTTCTGATGTAGCATAAAAACACCTAATTCTATTCATCATTTACAAATTGTAACATTATGAGCTGAACTGGCTGTCTCACTTTCATTTAACTTGATACTTGTTATGTATGTATTTGTATCCGAATTTTTTCTGGTTTACAAGCGTGAAGTGACTGGGTGGTGAAGAAGAAATGAGTTTTACTTTCATTTCAGTAGTTAAAACCTTTGGGCTCATAAAAGAAAATGTTTGGATGTTTGTTTGGTTTTTTCCCAGTAAACTTCTTTAGAGTATTTTCATCATTGTGTATTCTCTTTTAGCTTTCTCGAATGGAATATGTGCACTCAAAGAATCTCATTTACCGAGATGTGAAGCCAGAGAATTTCCTGATTGGCCGACAAGGCAACAAGAAAGAGCATGTTATACACATTATAGACTTTGGACTGGCCAAGGAATACATTGACCCTGAAACCAAAAAACACATACCTTATAGGGAGCACAAAAGTTTAACTGGAACTGCAAGATACATGTCTATCAACACGCATCTTGGCAAAGGTGTGTTTATTTTCTGCTCAGTGAAAAGGGGCGGGTCCTTAAAATAACTTTTTATTCCAATAATACTTTTGTCCCCTTTGTGCATTACAACTTGTGGTTCTTCTTGCTTCACAAGGCAAGTGATTTTTATACTTGAGAAACTAAGATGGTGAGTTAGTAACTTTCCTAGGTATCCTGTTGACAACTTAAAGATTTTTCTTTAAGTAAAATTCTTTACTTTTTTAATGTTTATTTATTTTGAGACAGAGCAAGCGAGAGAGCATGCACAAGCAGGGGAGGGGCAGAGAGAGAGGGAGGGAGAGAGAATCCCAAGCAGGATCCATGCTGTGTGCACAGGGCCCTATGCAGGGTTCAGTCTCATAACCATAAGATCATGACCTGAGCTGAAACCAAGAGATAGGAGCTTAACCAACTGAGCTACTCAGATACCCCTATTTAATTCTTTATACTATGTTTCCAAATGCTTAGTTTTTTAGCAGTGTGAGCACTTGAATTGTTGTATTAAAATGATAGCATTTGAGTAAGTCTGATGATGAATTTGGTGTTTACATATGAATGAATGACTCCATGTATGACAGTCCTGAAAAGGACATCAGATTGGTTGGTATCTGAACTGGGGAAGAGTGTGTTACTAAAACATGTGCTAGGCTTCTGTTCACTGTGCATAATTCCATGAATAATTCTTTGAGGAAGAGCCTATGTCTTACTCAATGAAAATAGAGGAGTTGTACACTGTATTCAGGATAGGCAATTTGTGAAAGCTCAATCAAGGCAGAAGGCCTTACTTGTTAGAGGAACTAGTTCAGGGGAGAATATGTGTAAGAGAAGCCTAAGGAACAGTGGGAAAGCCAAATAAGCCGTGGGCCCCTCACTAGCTTCTCCAGAAAAGCTTCCGTTTTTATCTATTTTATATATTGGGCTTCTGTGGAAGATTCTATATGAAGAAAACATTCTAAAGTGATTGTAAAACTATGTTTGAAATTCATCACTCTTGGGGCGCCTGGGTGGCTCAGCTGGTTACATCTGACTTCGTCTCAGGTAATGATCTCACAGTTCATGAGTTCAAGCCTTGCATCAGGCTCCATGCTGACACCTTGGAGCCTGCCTCACATTCTGTGTCTCCCTCTCTCTCTTCCTCTCTTTCTCTTTCTCTCTCTCAAAAATAAATATTTTTTTAAAAAATACACCACTCTTGAGAATAGACATGTAAACAGAATATTATCAGGTTCCATATTCCTAGACATAGCTAATTATATTGGGTGTTTAAATATTAATGAATTGTTGTGCACTAACAAGTATTTTAAAGACTAAATGACTACAAAGTTGCCTTATTGACAAAACTGCCTGGGTTTTCAAATGAGGATTCTAGTGTTAGTGAAGAGTAACTATCATATTGCAAAGTGATACAACTGGAACAGAAATCCTGAATGCTATCAGGATTTTTTCAGTAAACGTATGAAAATCCTCACTTAACTAAATGTAATACTTTAAAATTAGACTAGAAGGGCTTCTGCCACTTATTATCTATGTCATTTTGGACAGGTTACTTAATCTTCCTGAAACTTATCTGTAAAATAGAGTAATATTTCACAAGGATGTGTTTGTGGGTTGAATGGGTAGTATGTGTAACATAGTTCTCTTGCATAGTGTTCAATATCCCCTCTTTCTTCCTTTTTACTTAGATAGACTGTGTTGTAAATAGTAAAGTCATGATTATTTGGTTTAATGACAGACTCTAGAAGTTGTTCTAATTCCTGCTTCCTAGGCACAGCAGTCCATGTTCTGATTTTATTATTCTTGTCAGGAAAGGCAAGAAGAGACAGAGATGGGTCTCTTTGTTATGTACAGATAATGGTTTACAGAATATGTACAGATAAGGTACAGATAATGGTTAAGAAAAAGGTTTGCAAACCCTGGCTCTTGCGCTTAAATCTATATGATTTTGGTCCAGTAAACTTTCCTCAGCCTCAGTTATCTCATCTATGGAATGGGTATGATAATAATACATTATACTATAGGATACTGAGAGATAATACATATAAAGTATTTAGCACAGTGCCTCATAGTAGCAAAGACTGTAAATGGTAGTTATTTATTTATTCAACAAAATACATTTTAAGTGTGTGTAAGATCGTCAGACTAGTACTTTCATCTCCTGGTATAGCCATTCCTGCTGGAACTTTGAGTTTATCTCCAAACTTGAAATTCCTGAGTTCTAGAGTTTTTTGGGTCCCATTGAACCTATCACCATATTTTTGCCCTCTCCAGATTACAGAGAATACATATAGATGGTTATTATATGCCCTTTAAATTCTGGCCAGGGTCTCAAAGCAGAGAGGTATTCCATAGGACCTTGAATCATACTGTTTTGTTTTGTTTTGTCTATTTATTTATTTTGAGAGAGAGCGAGCAAGCAAGCAGGGGAGAGGCAGAGAAAGGGAGAGAGAGAATTCCAAGCAGTCTCCACACTGTCCGTGCAGAGCCCTGTTTGGGGCTCGAACTCAGAAACAGTGAGATCATGACCTAAACTGAAATCAAGAATGGAACACTATTTTTTTTTTAATTTTTTAAATGTTTATTTATTTTTGAGAAAGAGAGAGAGTGCAAGCAGGGGAGGGGCAGAGAGAGGGAGACACAGAATCTGAAGCAGACTCCAGGCTCTGAGCTGTCAGCATGGAGCCTGACATGGGGCTCGAAATCATGAACTGTGAGGTCATGACCTGAGCTGAAGTCACACACTTAACCAACTGAGTCACCTAGGTGCCCCAAGAGTGGAACATTTAACCGACCATGCCACCCAGATGTCCCCATATTGGTTTTTAAATGTGTAGCATTCTGTATGTTGTAATGAGGAAAAAGGGAAGTGCATCTTCAAATGACTTGGGGAGAATTGCCTGTTTTGTAAGGGAGAACAAGGGAAGAAGCCTCCTAAACCTGACCATATCAGATTAGCCACTTTGTATTCTTAACGACTGAAGTTAGGGTAAGAACACTGGGTCATCTAGACCCTTTCCTCCAGCAAAATATATTTGACCTAAAATCAGAGGTGTGATACATGTAAACCAAGCATGTCTTTCTGAATGGTTGAAAGCAGGCCTTTATGGTGTGAAAGAATTCTATGTCCTACTTTGTCCCACTTGTATTGAAACCTTTCTTCTTTGAAAAGGAAAATACCTTTCATGAAAAAAATGAGAGCATGTGGAAATTCTGAACTAAATGAATACGGTTTTCAGAGAAGTACACAAATAAAGCATGACTCTGGTTTTCACTTTTTTGAAAGGATTAAGTTATCATAGATTAATTACTAATGGGTTAAATTATCATAGATTAATTACTTTAGAATCTTAGAACTGGAAAGTGACTTTTCAAATTATCTACATCAGCCAACTTTCTTTTCTTGTTTATTTTGAGAGAGAGAGAGAGAGAGAGTGCGCGTGCGTGAGCTAGCAGGAGAGGAGCAGAGAGGGAGGGGAGAGAATCCCATAGGTTTCCCACTCCACACTGGGCTTGACACAAACCCAGACATCATTACCTGAGCCGAAATCAGGAGTCTGATGCTTAACCAACTGAGCCACCCAGTCACCCCAACCACTTTATTTTCAGGTGAGAGGACTGTGGACCAAAATAGGTGACTTGGCCATGCTGAATTTCACATGGATCGAATGAATGGAAAGAATGGGCCAAGAGCTAGATAACCTAATTCGGGAGCCATTGTTCTTCCTATTATGCCATATTCCACAACTATTTTTCATGGTGCTCAGTAGTTGGAAAATCACTTTATTAGTTATTCTAGTGGGTTTACATGTGTTTTTGGTGTGTGTGTGTGTGTGTGTGTGTGTGTGTGTGTGTGTGTGTGTGTGTGTTATTTAAAAAGCACTCATTTAATAATGGGCTTTGCTGTGGAGAGAAGTTGGGCGTTTTTCAGGATTGATCAGTATTGAAAATGTGGAGAGGTTTGCCCTCTAGTGCTCAACCAACAAAAGTGCAACTGTCCAGTGAATTTTTATTACCAAGGGGCCTCTTCTTACAGGAAGTGGATATAAAAATGGAAAGGCAATGTGTAGGTGTGATACAGTGTGAGAAACTGCAGGGTGTGGTTTCTTTGTCTGCCCTGCTTTATGAGAGGCCTCAACTCACCCTGCTTGTTCTTTCTTTTTTATTTGTGTGTATTTAGGTCCTATTAACAAACTCTTCCAGTCTAATGCCTTTATGTTTTCAATTATATATAAAATTTGGTGGCAAACCCCAGGCAAGCTGTGTAGACAAAAGCTTCTGTTGGTCTTGCCGTTTTACTTCATTCTTTTTAAGATTATTTCAATTGATGTGCATCCACTCAATTTTATGTTATTTATCTCTTGTCAGGGTGCCTCTTTTTCGCATTAGTGACCACCTTGCCAAAAACCGTTTTCAAACTGCAACTTACCAAGTTGCCTTTTCTTTCCTGATCCGCCCTGTAGAGTTCTATTCACTCTTTGTTGTGCACATTTTCCCATAAGTGAAGGCAGCCATTAAACACGTTGTACTTCTGCATTTTGCGCTGAGTAGCTCTCCTCCCTGCTTCCCTCATAGGTTTTACTTTCTGCACAAAGAAAGCACAATCAAGTTTAGAGTAGCCCCTTAGTCTTGTCTTTTTAACTTCTCTTGATAAAGCCCTCAACCTGATTCTGAGAAATAAACACATAAGATATCTGGGATGAGCCATACTTGGCAAATTAGGAATAGAGGCATGTACTACTTACATTCAGTCTGACAACCCAAGAATATATAAGGACATTTTTTGAGATGAAGTTACAATATTTTTTATTATCTGTTCTTTAGTTTTTTACTATCTTAGTCTTCCCAAATGAAAGAAACTAAAACCTAGCAATTTGTTTTGCCTGATAAGCTCCCAGAATGCGGGGATCCTGTTTTATTTTTCCATATAGGGCACCTTAGTGATAAATTACAGGGGAGGGGCGTGCACACACACACACACAGAAATACACACACAGAATCTGAAGCAGGCTCCAGGCTGTGAGCTGTCAGCACAGAGTTTGATGCGAGGCTCAAACCCACAAACTGTGAAATCATGACCTGCTCCAAAGTCGGATGCCTAACTCACTGACCCAACCAGGTGCCCCAAATTTTAAATGTTTCTTAAGGTAGCTATGGAACATGGTACAAATGGCATGGAGCTGAGAGATGATACATTGATGTTTGTTTATGTCAAACTATATTTTAAGTGTTAATTTTTATGATGAATTAAAAGCACTAGACATGTATGCTAGGCATTCCACAGCTTGTGTCTTTGCAGACCTGGCCATTAGGATGGACCATTTAAAAGTTTTAGCTGCTTTATCTTCTCACTTTCCATCATGGTAACCCAAAGGGTAACCGTAGCCCATATACTGGAAATAACATTTCATTTAAATTATCTCACTTTCAGGAAGGTGACAGCAGTGACCGAGGGGTGGCTACTCACCATTTAGTGATTTAGATTTGGTTTTAGTTTAGGATTTGCTCTTTTCACTTGATATTTACTTGCCAGTGACAGCTCTAGGCAAAGGAAGCACACAGTATTTTTTGGTTTTGATCTGAAATACTATCCCTGGTTTAGATATACAAAGAATTAGTAAGCAGCGCCTTTCCAGAGCAGAAGGGTTTCTGAAGGGATTACTTGGTTTTGAACCCCTTTCTGCTTTAATAACTGCAAACATAATGTGCGATCTGTCTTCCCTTTTAGAGCAAAGCCGGCGGGATGATTTGGAAGCCCTGGGCCATATGTTCATGTATTTCCTTCGAGGCAGCCTACCCTGGCAAGGACTCAAGGTATCCTTGAAAGTGCTCAGTGGAGGGCTTTGTTTCAATACTCAGTTGTTAATGAAGGGGTTGCTGACTTGACGTCTGCAAGAAGCACAATTGGGAAGATTGGCTGGCTGCAGAGATGAAAAGCAGGGGCTGGTTATATTGTCTATACTGTAGATGCTTCCCTGGGCTTTGGGAGCTCTGTTTTGCTCACATTTGTCTTCTTCCCCTTGTGAATCCTTCTTCCTTGTTTTAGGGTTTTCCACAGTCTCTTCCCTTGTTCCCTCCCAGCCTTGGCACTGCTGCTTTTCTCTGTGTCACTTTCCTCCTCCACTACCATTATGTAGCAAGAAGAGTGTTCCCAGTGTACTGGGGAATTTCTGGAACAAATTGATGACAGCAGCTGCTACACATTTTACCAGCAAGGCCAACAGAGCTGGGTGTGCCCCTAAGGAGAACTGGAAAATATTTATTCATCCTATCAAGGCTAAGGATCCACCTGAACTAAAATAAAAATCCAGGTTTAACATTGCTGTTCATGTGTCTTATTCAGTAAATGCCTATGCAGACAATAGCCATTCCTCGTGAAACATGTAGTTTAAATAGCCTACCTTAGGTATCAGTACAGTGTATTTGTGTCAGAGTTAACTACTGATAATAATTTTAACCACTGTAATTATTCTGTGCCTCTGGCTGGTTAGACTAGGAAATGGTGAGCTTCTAACCCATTTTAAGTCCCATTTTAGATAGTTAAATGTGAGGTATATTTTTGAGTTGTGATTTATTTCAACATGTTAGTATGGAAAGAAACTTAATCAATAGATTTAGGTACTTACACACCCCTTGGCCCCCTCCATTTCTCCCTCCAGAAGGGCAGAATGATTCATTTGCTGTGCTTTCTAGACCGTTGTCCTGAAAAGTAAAGCTTCTGCCCCTTCCCTTTGGGAAGATTTTATTTCTTTCCCCTTAAATTCTTCTCCTAACACTTCCTAGTCTTCTCCTAGTCACATGTATCTTTTCATTGGTATAGATAGCTGTCAGATAGAGTTTCATATTCTATTTACTCATTACATAGCCAAGCAATACATTTGTGTATTAATTGAAACTCACTCACAGTCTATGAATCATTTTAGTGTCAGTTGTAGATCTAAAATTTCTCCAACTTTATTTTATTTTATTTTACTTTATTTTATTTTATTTTATTTTATTTTATTTTATTTTTATGTTTTTATTTTAGAGGGAATGCAGGCATGCAAGCATGGGAGAGAGGCAGAGGGAGAGAGAGAGAGAGAGAGAGAGAACCAAGGCTCAATCTCACGACCTTGGAATCATGACCTGAGCTGAAATCAAGAGTCAGACTCTCAACCGACTGAGCCACCCAGGCAGCCCTCTCCAACTTACTATAGAACACTATTGCTTAAAACTGGGTGCAGCCAGCTAGGGAGAGCCTCACAAGAATCCCTTGAGGCTACACTGTTGGTCCAAGCTCCAGGAGCCTTCTGTCTATAATCCTGAACAAACTTAGTTTGCTTTGAGCTGCTGACATATATGAAACCTACCTGTTAGCCTGTTAGCCTGTTAGCCATGCCTCTATCATAGGTAACACTTTTCCCTCTGGAAGCACATTGTGGAAAGGCATTTTCTTCTACTACTTATTCTTTTTTTTTTTTTTTTTTTCCCTGTTCAGATTCACAGTAAATATTCTGTGGAGCCATCTGTCTGCCCCACACTTAGATTACCAATATTTTTAATCTTATAATAGAACTGATCTAAGAAGGAGAAGGCTGAATTTTTGAACCCCAGTGGTCATGGGAGATTACTAAGCTTCTGCAGTTTTGAAAGTAACTGCTATATGATATTTTTATTTCCTTTTCCTAACCACTCATCTCATTACATTTGATGGTGTTTATCTGAGACTACTAAATATATTTGCAAATAAAACCTTCCAGAACAGAGCAGACGTTAAATACATCATCTCTGTTACATTTCTTATGTATTAGAAGATTGAGCCTAGCAATTCCTGCCAGTTTGAGTGAAGCAACCATTGCATCCCCAGACATATTGGACCTCCCATACGTGGCACCTGTTTCCAAATAACTTTCTCCCTTTGCTCTACAGGCTGATACGTTAAAAGAGAGATATCAGAAAATTGGTGACACCAAAAGGAATACTCCCATTGAAGCTCTCTGTGAAAACTTTCCAGGTAGGATGCTAGAAGGACATTCCAGCCATCGTGACTAAAACTTTGAAGTAGGTAAAGACAATGACTTGGTGTCTCTAGATAAGGGCGCTCTCTAGAAAATTCACATTTCCTTTTATTGTCATTTAGACCAAGACAGGTTTTATCACTTTCATTTGGGTCATAAGGAAAACACAAATATTCCTGACTTGGCTCAGAGCTTCTCACCATAGGAAGCATTCAGCTCATGAGCATGGCCTTTCACCTCTTTCCTACAGAAGAGATGGCAACGTACCTGCGCTATGTCAGGCGATTAGACTTCTTTGAAAAACCTGACTATGAGTATTTACGGACCCTCTTCACAGACCTCTTTGAAAGGAAAGGCTACACCTTTGACTATGCCTACGATTGGGTCGGGAGACCTATTGTAAGTATCCTGTTTTACCTCATCACTTCAGACCAGCACTACCTCGCTTGCCAGACTTTCTGCTTAAATCTATGGAAAAAACATTCCTTTGACTGTGGACTTTACGTATGCCAGCCTTTTCAGGGTGATACCATAGGTTACAATTACCAGAGTTAGAAAGCAGGAGCAACTCCTTTATACGTTTTTAAGATTATGACCAGTATGGCCTAAGATACCAGAACTTAAGCCAGTTTTTAAGAAGAACTTTTGCTTGAATGATCCAGAAGCTGGTGCTACGTAAGCTGGTCCTGCTTCTGTAGAAGTGGAACCCATCACCATAAGAAATTTTTTTTTATTATTCATTTTATTTAAAAAATTTTTGTTAAATTTTATTTATTTTTGAGCATGAGCGAGGGATGGGGAGAGAGAGAGGGAGACACAGAATCTGAAACAGGCTCCAGGCTCTGAGCTGTCAGCACAGAACCTGACATGGGACTCGAGCTCATGAACCGCCAGATCATGACCTGAGCCGAAGTTGGATGCTTAACTGACTGAGCCACCCAGGCGCGCCTGTTTATTTTTTTTTTAATTTATTTGTGTGAGAGAGAGATGGAGTATGAGCAGGGGAAGGGCTGAGAGAGAAGGAGAGAAAATCCAAAGCAGGCCCTGCACTGTCTGTGTGGAACCCAACTCGGGGCTTAAACTCACAAACCATGAGATCATAACCTGCGTCAAAACCAAGAATTGGATGTCTAATGGATTGACCCACCCAGGCACCCATCATGAAAAACTTTTGAATTAGTTCTTCTGGCCAGGAGTTCACAGTACCTGAGAGCAAGCTAACACATCACTGTAGGATATTTTCTTATTTTCCAAGGTAAGCTGCTCTCTAATGAGCTATTGAGGACCAGGTGGCCTCCCTTTTGCAGATAAGCAAAGTGAGAAGACTTGAAACTGCCCATGATGACTGAAAACAACAATTAACCACTGTTTTATTAGAATTGGAATGATGCTCTCCTTTGCAGAGTCATTAAGTCGGGCCCATCTTCCATTTGACTTTTTGTTATATTTTTCCAGCCTACTCCAGTAGGGTCAGTTCATGTAGATTCTGGTGCATCTGCAATAACTCGAGAAAGCCACACACACAGGGATCGGCCGTCACAGCAACAGCCTCTGCGAAATCAGGTATGTGCTGGACCTTCCTTGTTTCAGACATTCTCCTTCTTACTAAAACCAAAATTTTTCGGCTTCTCTGCTTAAGTGTATATACTGAAATTGAATACAAAGGACTTGCCTTTTCTCAGGCATGTGGGGTGGCATTCCAGCATCCCTGGGTGCTATAACGGTACTGAGGTATGGTCAGGCACCTGATACGAAGTATCCAGTCAAGAGAATTAGGACTTGTCCAAGTCTGTTGGCTGAAAGGGGCCGTCTGCCACAGGCCTGAAAGACCTGCTGAACCACACAGGATCAACAGGGTAGCCCATTTGGGGTCTCATCTGTAGTCCAGTGTGGGGTACTCTCACTGGTGCTGGGGTGTCTTTTGGTCGTCTTTATTTATTTGTTTAAAAAAAATTTTTTTAATGTTTATTTATTTTTGAGAGAGACAGAGACAGAATGCGAGTGGGTTAGGGGCAGAGAGAGAGGGAGACACAGAATCAGAAACAGGCTCCAGGCTCTGAGCTGTCAGCACAGAGCCCGACGTGGGGCTCGAACTCACGAGCCGTGAGATCATGACCTGAGCCGAAGTTGGACACTCAACCAACTGAGCCACCCAGGCGCCCGATCGTCTTTATTTAGTTTTGTTTTTGTTTTTGTTTTCTGATTAAGAAGAGTGGGTAATTTGGACTTCTAGCTGACCTGGGCATAAACTGGCACCTCTGTTCCACCTCTGCTCCTGTCCCCATGTGAATTCTAGAGCTGGCCAAGTAAAGTGAAGATTCACCTTTGCTTTAGGCCACTGCAGAGGAGACCATGCCATCCATTCTTCAGTGTTCATGGTTTGAGAAACTAATGGTCTATGTGAGAGGCTTCTCTCAGCCTAAAGACAGAGGAGGCAAACACACAAAAATCAGCAAATTTGACAATATTTGAAGAAAGACGTCACTGATTGGGAAGGAAATATGACAACTTTCATCTTTATATCATATACAATTGACCCTTGAACAGCACAGGTTTGAACTGTGTGGGTCTACTTATATACAAATTTTTAAATAAATATAGTATAGTATTGTAAATGTAAATATAGTATTGTAAATTTTCTCTTATGATTTTTTAATAACATTTTCTTTTCTCAATCCTTATTTTAAGAAAACAATATAATGAGTATAACATACAAAGTATGTGTTTATCAAATGTTTATGTTGTTGGGAAGACTTCTGGTCAACAGTCAGCTATTAGTAGTTAAGTTTTGGGGGAGTCAGAAGTTATATGGGGATTTTCAACTTCACAGTGGTTAGTGCCCCTAACCCCCACGTTGTGTTGTTCAAGGACCAGCTGTACGTTGCTAAGAGAAAACTGAAGACCCCAGTAGATAAATAAGCAAAGGATAATAAACAGATACACAACATGTTCAGTCATTATCAACTCTCAAATTAGCTCGTAACCCTGACCTCACGTTTTAATATTCACAGACATATTTATAATAAAATGCAAAAATGCTTATTTCAGATGCACATATGAGAAAGTACATAGGTTAACAATAGCGTATAGAAGTACATACACACAGGGAACATCTGACTGGCTTAGTCAGAAAAGCATGTGATTCTTGGTTTCACGGTCGTGAGTTTGAGCCTCACGTTGGGTGTAAAGATTACGTAAATAAATAAAACTTAAAAATTTTTTTCTAAAAAGAAAACATATACATGTACAGTGAAGTACATGCACAAATATGGATAGACTCACCGATAAGCACATATTCTTGGCAAAATGTATGTCTTGGTAAAAAAAAGTATAAAGGAGGGAAATCTATGTATTTAGTAGCTAAGAGAGAGTAGACAGGCAAAAAGGTGGGGTTTAGCAAATCACATACACTAATTGGATCCATCGTTACATGCTTTAATCAAAGTAGTTGGCTAGGAATTACAATTTGACTGGCTTCTGATTGACACAGAATACTGTTGATTCTGTGGTTGTTCTCTTCTACCTCTCTTGTTAAAAGTGTAGCTGAGTGCACACTTAAACTGACACTCTGAGACGTGGCTCTGGACTTTAAAAATCCAGAATCAATTATTGGAATCCATTTTAAGAAAACAACCCACGATATAGATTAAGTTATGTGCATAAAATTGTCACAGTGTCACTTGAAACAAACGTTTTAGAAATGATCCACTTATTATAAGGGAATGGTTATGGATCCAGCTGAAATCTTTTAGCAAAAAAACTGGGTTATAATAAGGTAAATTGTAGTGGGCTTATTCAGTAGAATATTATGTAGCCACTTAAAATAATATTTAGGAAAACTTGTAGCAACCTGAAAATGTTTATGGTTTGTAGGGTGAAGAAATCAGAGTACAAAATTAGAATGACAGCATGATTTCCCCTCAGGGAAAGGGAAAATGAAAAAAATCAGTGGAAGGAGATAATGCCAACATATTAGAAGAAACAGATAATGTTGTAGGTAATATTTTTCCAGACTATTCTATGAAGAAGTTACATTATCCTATAATGAAAAATGCACTTAAATAGAAAAGGTATGGAAAGAAAAAAAATCAGTAGTCAGTAGTGAAGTCCACATAATCAGCATATCTGCCCGAGTACTCATGTTTTCAGAATATTTCAAATTAAAATAGGTATTTCCTATAGTTTTCCATGTCTTTTCTGCTTCAGTGAATTCTTAATCAATGCTGCTGTTTTGATTGGATTTTTAAAGTATGGGGGCGCCTGGGTGGCGCAGTCGGTTAAGCGTCCGACTTCAGCCAGGTCACGATCTCGCGGTCCGTGAGTTCGAGCCCCGCGTCGGGCTCTGGGCTGATGGCTCAGAGCCTGGAGCCTGTTTCCGATGCTGTGTCTCCCTCTCTCTCTGCCCCTCCCCCGTTCATGCTCTGTCTCTCTCTGTCCCAAAAAGAAATAAACGTTGGATTTTTAAAGTATGGGAAAAAGAGATGTTGAAAACCTGGATTGCCAGGGTGAAAAAATTAGTCAAAGCTAGTATCTGAGTAAAAGTACGCTGATTTTCAATGTACTTTTTTAAAAATTATTTATTTATTTATTTATTTATTTATTTATTTATTTATTTATTTATTTTGAGAGAAGAGCAAGCAAGAGAGGGGCTGAGGGAGGGTGGAAGGGAGAGAGAGAGAGGGAGGGAGGGAATCCCAAGCAGGCTGTATGCCCAACATGGGGCCCTATGTGGAACTCAGTCCCACAGCCCTGGAATCATGACCTGAGCTGAAATCAAGAGGCAAACGGTTAAACTGAGTGAGCTACCCAGGTGCCCCTCAGTGTACATTTAAGTGAAGGGTCTTTAAACTAGTGTGTATAATTAGGAAATCTTACTGCAGTGCAATAATAAGCTTCTTTCTGAAGAATTGAATCTTGAAATTCTCTCTGATTTCTTTTTTCTTTTTAGGGTTTTTAGTATCCCTTGGCTGCTAAGGGATTGAAATTCCCCACATTAATGCAAATTTTATACCTCTCTCCCAGCAGATTCTGAATCCTTGCTGGGTTGAATTCTTTCTGCACTCTGCCCTGTGGGTAAATGTATTTCTAGTATCTGTTCTACCTTTACACTGTGTCTTAGTCTGGTCTCTTTGCTTTTATTCCATCTTTAGGGTTGTTTTCTTATGTTTTTTGGGTTTTGTGCTTGTTTTTTCAGAAAAATTGCAGCCAAGTATGTCCTTTACATTACTCCAAGAATTGAAAGAAGTATGTTATTTTTTGGATTGGTACTTTTCAAGTTTTGAAATCAGCAAAAGAAGAAAGTAAAATCTCTCTTTGAGAGATCCTGACAAGTATTAACCTCACTTTAGGGGCAGCTAACTTTTTCTCAGCAACTTTGACTAAATAAGTCTAGCTGGAGACCTGCTCTGTGAAAGTATGTCCTGGGGATACCAAGATAAGTAGGGAGTCATTGTCCTCAAAGAATTGCCAGGTAGATCAGCCAGGTAGCCAGATAACCATAACACAAGGCAGAACAGAGAAGTTCCCCAAGTTTCAAATTATCATCATCAGAGATTGGGAGAAGAAGACATTTCATCTAGTTTGAGTGTGACAGTTTCATGAAAGAAGGTGCATTTGAAGTGCTCTTGGAAGAGTAACGTGGACATGAAAGAGGCATTCCATGCAAAAAGGAATTATGAGCAACAAGAAGTTATCTAGTTCATTTTCCTAAAATATATGGTGTGAATAAAGGAGACAAGGCTAGGAAAATTATCTTGGAGCCATTTGATGAAGTTCCTGGAATGATGGGCTGGAGAGTTGATACTTAGTTTCACTAGGGAATAGGTAGGTACTAAAGGTTTATGAACAGAGAGGAGTGATGTGATCAAAACTTGGCTTTAGAAATTTTTTGGCATAGAACATAATAATGGCTTGACAGCCAGCAGTTGTATTCGTTCTCTTCCATTACAATGAGAATTTTCAGAGAAAATAGGCTTTGCTATTCTAAATTGTAGGTATATTGAATTGAGTACTATTTGGTTCCTAGATGCAGTGATAGATCTCAAATATGGTTCCCAAAGAACTGCATTTAAACTCACCTACATAGGGGCATCTGGATGGCTCAGTCAGTTAAGCATCCGACTTCAGCTCAGGTCATGATCTCATGGTTTGTGGGTTCTAGCCCTGCGTCATGCTCTGTGCCGACAGCTCAGAGTCTGGAGCCTGTTTCAGATTCTGTGTCTCCCTCTCTGTCCCGCTCCTGCTTGCCCTCTGTCTCTCAAAAATAAATAAACGTTAAAAAAATTTTTTTTAATAAAAAAAAAATTAAACTCATCTACATATACTAAATCTGTTTTTTACAACTATGTTAATATCAGATGTTTAAGAACATTTTTTTAAATGTAAATTTTACCCAGCTAGAGAACTATCACCAAATCATGAGTTTGGATAGAACAAATACTGATAAAAGCTAGATCAATTTAGAAAATTACCAATGGATTTGTCTTTTCTGTTATTTTCCCCTTGGTATTTGTCCTTTCCCAGGTCCAAAGATGGTAAATCTTACCATGGCTGTGGTTCCTCTGTAAAGAACCATCCATTAGGAAGGGGTTGAAAAATAGTTCTGCCTCTTTCTACCTGGCAAGCTTCCCTTTGCATTCTCCGATCGAATGTGATCAGGAAGTAAGTCCTGGCAGTATCCAGAGATCTAATTTGGAGTGCAGTGTATTGCACTGTTGAAGGTTTTATTCATTGTGTTTGCTCAGTGTGCTGTATATAGAATCTTGCATTGACTAGGATGTGCGTGCAGGAGTATGCTTCCTGCTCTTTCTAAATCTAAGCCTGTGGCAGTCCTTACTCAAGTAAATGCTATACACATGCTACCATGGTTCAGCAATTTTGATAGTTACATAGGTTTCTGTGGGCATATGAAGAAGAGGTACTTGACCTAGGAGGTTAGGGAGAACAGATCTGTTTTGAGGTTGGAAAGAGTCACATTGGTCATCAAGAACTGTTAAACTCTATCAGACATGGTATCCTAACATCATAATATTGAATAGCACTTACTCATTTTTATATGTACAATATGTGTTCAGGGGAAATAATTTTATTTTTGTAATTTTCTACTCGGTGAACTGTTCATTTACAAATTATCAAGTTTGGCTGGGCAGGAAAATATGAATCAAATGTCAGAAAAGCCGATCTCTCATCCATCTAAAAGAACCATATTTAAACTAACTCAGTACCTTATAAACACACAAGAAATGAGCAATAAAACTTGAAAGTGTCGAGTCATGTTGAGTTTTGAAGGTGTTCCCCCAGTAAAAGTGTTTCAAGGGCACCTGGCTGGCTCAGTGTGTGGAACATGCGCCTCTTGATGTTGAGGTTGTGAGTTAAAGCCCCACATTGGATTTAGAGATTACTTAAAAGTAAAATCCTTTAAAAAAAAAAATTAGTTCAGATTTGTTTGTATCTTGACTCCCAAGAGATGAGATTAAAGGTATGTAAAGCCTTAGAAAAGTATGTTGTGGTTTAGTGCTGTGGTGCTTACTGGAAGAAGCTTGTTACAAACATAGCTTTTCCAAAGGAGAGATTAAGCCAGGTTGCTAAGTAGCCAAGATGACCAAAGATCTCGCTAAAATGAATATCTTTATAGATTCTTTTGAAAGTCCACTGGCTTTGGAAAAAACAAAAGTTGATTAATTCTCCATTCACTTCTTTTGACATAATACTACTTCGTTTTCAGCAAGGTTCATAGTTTGTTAGTTGAAGAGGCAGGTGAGTGTGCTCAGAGAAAGTTTACGTCCCTTTGACCTGTGTGTAATTTCCTAACTTGCAGCCTGCCGTCTAGCAGGAACTTGGGTATAGAGATTGTACTTTCATCCTGTCACCCTCCAGCATAGAGCCCTGTGCAGAATGGGGCTGCACTCCTCATTTCTGGGACCTTTATCCAAAGGGAGACATCAAAACAAGGAAGTGTAAAGAAAACTGAAATTCAGTCATTTTCTTACCTTCTCCCATTTGTCACCTATTTGCTGCTACTCACCTCGGCTCTAATCCTATATTCCATATTAAAAGTTCTCTTTGTGCAGTGGTCCCTGGCTAGCTTAGTGAAGCACGTGACTCTTGATCTGAGGGTCACAAGTTCAAACTCCATGTTGGACGTGGAGCCTACTTAGAAATTATAAAAGTTTTGTGTAGTCTTCAATATTTTGTATTTCAGCAGACATCTTGTGTTGTAGGAAGGCGAATCTGGAGTAGTCCTACCTAGATAAGTCATCCTTCTCTAGTTGTGGCAGGATGGGGATTGAAGGGTGGCTTCTACCCTTTTGAATAAGAATAAGCAGGGCGCCAGGGTGGCTCAGTCGGTTGAGCTTCTGACTTCGGCTCAGGTCATAATCTCACAGTTCATGGGTTCAAGCCCTGCATCGGGCTCTGTGCTGACAGCTCAGTCTCGAGCCTGCTTCAGATTCTGTGTCTCCTTCTCTCTCTGCCCCTCCCCTGCTCACACTCTGTCTCTTGAAAATAAATAAATGTTAAAAAAAATTTTTTTAATAAGAATAACCAGGGTTTGAGTAGAGTGTTTCAGACCTCTGGAATGGTTCCATGATTTTTCTCAGAGCTTCGCAGAATTGACACTACTGTCTCTGTGGGCCTGCATTTATTGAATTTGGGAATAATCCCTCCCAGGTTACCAGTGATTTTCCAACATCTCTGATCTTCACTATCAAGGTTGTAGAATACAAGAAGGCGTTGTTTACACACACAGCAGGTTGCATGGAATCATCCTTGACTGGCACAGAAATTTGGTTCTATTTCATGAACTTAACAGAAGAAAATTTTTTAATTTTGTTGAAGTATACACTTCAGTAACCTTGCCACCTTTTAAAAATTTCATACCTAAGGTCAAATATGCTCCAGAAAAATTTCTTGAGGTATTTCTTGCCCCATTTTTTTCTCCTTACATCTTACCCCTATTACATTTAAAAAAAAAATTTTTTTTAGTGTATGTGCTGCCAAAGCAAGCACAACAAAATTGTTTTTCATCTTGGAAGTGTGGTAAGACAATGTAATCTAGTGTATTCATTGCTAACTTTTTGGTACTACTCAGTCTCTATTTTTGTTAATTATAGCTTAAGACTGTAATTATATAATGAGGCCTAGAAGGCCAGCATGTGAAACCAAAATGTTCTGTCTAGGTGGCACCTTATAGAGTACTTTGGGAGCCATAAAGTGAAATGGAGAAAGTTCTTTATAAATATAATCAAAATTAACTTTTCAGAATAACTGTATAACTTTATATAATGAATGGAATTCAATGATTTATGTGCTGCAACAGGAGAAAAATGTTTGCCTGCCTTTTGTTTCAGAACAGGAGCTTTATCTCTGATAAGTATTGGAAAGAATTTTCAAGCCATAGATGGTATCTGAGATGTTTTCAGAGAGTATTTTCCTGCCCTCTTGTGTCATTGTCCCCAATGTCTGTCCATTAATCCCTGCTAGATGACTGCTGGGAGAGATTCATTTCCTCTGCCCTAAATCACGGGTGGTGGTTTTGACTTTTTACACCAGGCTCCTCGGTGTTTCCCCTTAAGTAACTTTTGTTAGCTTTGTCTTTGATTTATGTTAAGCTGGATCGCCACTTTCTTATTTCCATGTTCATCTACTGGATAGTAAACCAAGCATTTCCACACAGGTAATGCAATCCCAACAGAAGATTTTAAAGCGTTCCCCCCAAGGAATTCCTACTGCTTGAGATTCCTGCTCCTGCCTTTGGGAATTTACACACTCCATGTGGACCTTTGCCTTTCAAGTAATGCAGAGAAATTGATATTGCTGAGTGACTCTTCTGTCCATCGAAGCTCCTGACTGCCTTTTAGATAGACACGTGTGCATGAGTGGTCTTTGAGAGTGAAAAGTTCACATGCCGATCTCCTCTACTGGTTTGCTTAGTAGGACTATATCCTGTACTGATTCTGCCCAGTCCTAATCCCCTGTATACAGCATTGCCTAGAATACCTGTCAGGTACACAAGCAGAACACTGTACTTGTCAAGATTCCTCAGTTTCATCTAGTTCCTGGGCACTCAGTTGCTTTCTAAAACTGGCAAATGACCCTTTCTCCTTTATCAACTTATATATACCAGTCTAAGCCCTTAAATTCTAGAAGGGAATAGCCACAGAGTTTAGTATTATGATGAAAAGTAATTCCCAAAGTGATGAACCGACAACCGCAGGTTCACATCTGTCTCTTGGTTTTGTTGCTTTCAGTGGATATAGAAGTCACTGGAGGGCAGTAGTCTGGTGCAGTGTGCTCTTCATTCATCACAGTGGAAGCATTTAGGAAGCAGCCTGGAATTGTTAACATTGTTTTTCTCTTTCTAAAAGATAAATAACACATTGCTTTAATGATGCAGATGGAGTATGACTTTAGGCCTTTGGAAAATGTCTTGCTATTTTTGAAATCCGGACATAAATGTTCATTCTTTGAATAAATTATGTATTTAGCTAGAATGAATACAAATAACTACATAGTCCTGTGAATCAGACAGTAGCATCAAACCAGACTTCTGATATGTGTTTCAGTAAAAAATGGAAATAGTAGTTGATCAGCTGTCCAGGTTTTGTTAAAAGCATATGAGTTTTATACGTACATTTCTTGCCATTTTCATTCAGTTTTATCTGCCTTAAAAACAAGCGCAAAACAGAGCATTCATGAAAAAAGTAATCACATTAAATATTTTATCATGGAACTCAAAACAACACCGAATGGCTTATAAATGTGTGGATATTGTTTAAACATTTAAAGTTTTTGAGAACTGACAGTTGTTCATAGTAGTTTAGGAGCTTAAATAAAGTCCTAGAGAGAACTAAAGAAGCTATCACTAATACAAAATAGTTATTGATATTACTTATAGTATTAGAACAGATTTATTCTCGGGGCACCTGGCTGGCTCAGTTGGTAGAGTGTGCAACTCTTGATCTTTGGGTTGTGAGTTCGAGCCCCACATTGAGTGTAGGGATTATATAAAAAAATAAAAGATTCAAAAAAAAACCTGATTTATTCTCAAATCTCTAGTAATAAGAAGATATGAGATTAAGTGCTCTGAGAATATGGATACTGTCAATAAATTTATAAAAACTAAGAGTATGTTATAAACCACAGTCTTATTTGAAAAGTGAAACATCTGAACCTCTGTTGGCAGAAATAGTTGGAGGGACAGATATTTTGGGTACTTTTGATTCTCAAATGTGACTAGAGCTATAGAGAGCCAAACCCCTCTTTGGTTAGAGAATATAGCAAGCAAATTAATACAAGCTGCCTCCTTACAGAATATGCTCATTCCGTGAGGAATATCAGAAAACATGGCCAAGATCCTTTACAGTGCTGTTACCCATGTGGCTTCATATTACATTAATAAAGATGAGTAAGTTTTAGCTGGTATATGAGGCTTGGGTTTGTTGTTGTTCTTTTAACGTAAAAAGCTTTTTTAGTGACTTACACTTGAGCTTTACATAACTCTTGTCAATGAGATACAGAAGAGGGAGACTGAGTATGAGTCTCAAACCACCACTTCTTTCTTTTTCTTTTTTATAAAATGCACCATTGATAGCTGTGAACATCTCTAAGATTTATTGCATCCTTGCTGGTTTTCGTGCAGAGCAGCAATATCACATCCCAACCCCTGCTGCTGTTTATATCAGCAGCAATTAAAATTTGATTTACCAATCCCTCATTGCTGCCTCTCCAACTCCTCATTTTTCATTTTGTAGAGCCTTAGGACTGTTACAGCTGAGCATCATGATGTTAACACCTCCTCAGCCATCTGGTACAGGGGAAGAGGCACCTAAACAGATTCTTCAGAACAAAAATCACAAATGAGCAAGATCAGAATAGTATGAGATCTAAAAAACAGGTAAAGAAGAAATGAAGAGAGCCTGAATGACAGCAGAACTGAAAGCAGAACTCAAAAAGGTTTTGGATTTAAAGCCCTCCTTTTTCTGGGGGAAAGATCTGCCTTTTGATATCTCGAGGAAAATAATTCATAGTAGTCCTATCTAAAACTATTTGTAATTCCAGACTAGAGGCCATTAGCTAGAGGAAGCAGGAAAACATTGTAGCCTTACCCACCGCCACCCCACCTCCCCGGCCCCGCCATCTTTTCATGTTCTTGACCTGTGAACCTGTTTTGAAGAGATACTTTTTTCATTCTCTTAGATAAGAAAGTATATTCCAGCCACTGCCACTGCTCATTTTATTGTATTTGAAAGTCTTGTGGAGGTTTATGTTGAGAGTGGTAAACTCCCTAAAAGCCATATTATCTTGATTCCTAATGCTAGGAATTTTCTGTATTGACTACTGTCTATTTAGGTAGATCTTTAATCAGTGAAATGATTTGTAAGTATGATTGTTCCTTTGTCCAATAGTCTTAACATTCTGAATTTGGTCTGCTTAGTGGCTACTGAAATTTTACTAATATGGAAGCTAAAATTGATTCCAGCTTTTTGGTGGTTCCCTGGTGGTCCCCCCACCCTTTTGGTGATTATTGTTTTTCTGTGTCTGGGTGAGGATGGTGTGCTGTAGAGTGTCATGTGTTGGCTCATTGGGCTGCAGTGAATGTAGCCAAGCTAACTTTTTTCCAGTGCTTTGCAGCGGTTGTTAGTTTAAAATCCAAAACGAAAACAAAACCCTCAGGGACACTAATGTACTTGATTTTGTTATTGCTTGCTGTTGCTTCACCTTTCCTTCCATATCTTGCTCTCATGCTTCCTAATGCCTGAGCAGACTGCATCGTCAGAGCGCCGAGGAGAGTGGGAAATCCAGCCCAGCCGGCAGACCAATACCTCGTACCTGACGTCTCACTTGGCTGCAGACCGCCATGGGGGATCAGTGCAGGTACTTACTGCCTTTATTGCCTTTTCTTGGCCTTCTCAGCTTGGCTGGTGGAATGTTGACTTGCTTCTGAAACTTTGGTTCCTTTAAAAAGGAAACTTACTGCAAGGTTGAGCTGTTTCTATAGTTAACTGAATATCTGTGTGCTAATTTTCTGCCTAAGTAGACTTGGAAGAATCACTGGATGGGATGATTGTTGGTTGTCATTGACTAAGAAACATCTCTGTGGTTTCTGATACTGATTTCTGGTTAAACTTGTCCTACAACCTTGATACAACTCATGATAAACTGTAAAAATAACGTCAAGGTACAAGTATGTTAGTGTCAAGAATGTGAATTTTAAAGACTTGAAATGTATAAAGTAAGTATTTTTTGGATAGAGGACTGCATAATGTAGCTCATTTCATGATGATATGTGCCTTAGCACGTAACGTGAGAATGCTAATTGGTCCATGCCAACCATTTTTGAATGCGTACCCAAGAAGTTGGGCTGTTTCTTTTTTCTTTCTGGAAAAAGTGTGGTCTTGGGGTATTATTTCTGATTTCATTTGGACTATTTTGAAGCTCTGTTGTCTCTAGTACATAAGAATATCTTGTGTCTCTTTACTTTTCTTATATGTCACTGTTTTAATAATCTTAACTCAAATACATCTTTCATACTATTAAGTGACACCACCAGTTGGGGCACACAGGTGAACTCAGAGCTACCAAATCATATAAAGGGATAGACAAACCTTTTACATGTAGAAATGCATTTTGATAGGCTTGATTGTCTAGCATATGCTTTTTTATATGAAGTGATGCACTGAAGATCATGTTATTCACAGGAAGTCAGGAGACAGCTGTGGTTCTGTAGAAAAAAAAAATCAGAAAAACAGGAACATCTAGGTAAAAAACGTCTGTGTTCTAGGAAGCCACAGAACCCTAGATGCTCTCTCCCACCCCAGCAAAGACCAAAGACTTATTCTTTGCTAAGGGCAAAATAGAGGGGCTGTGGATAAGAGGAAATGAGGCACATTTTGAGGGAGGGGTGCTATCCTGAAGAAAAGGTACAGACACTAAATGAATGTGTGATCCATACTTAAATACTTAAGACTTTAGTCTTTGCAGTCTCCCACTTGTGTAATTATTTTTAAGTTTATTTTTTTAACTTAGCGAACAAGAGAGGGACAGAGAGTGAGAGAGATTGAATCCCAAGCAGGCTCCACACTGCTAGCATGGCACCTGATGCAGAGCTTGAACTCACTGACCATGAGATCAGGACCTGAGCCAAAATCAAGAGAGAGATGCTTAACCAACTGAGCCACCCATGTACCCTTGCAGTCTCTCACTTTTAAGTATAGGCAGCAGATGGAGGATTATCAGATTTCTGAGGAAAGCC
This sequence comes from Puma concolor, assembly GCF_028749965.1. Lineage (NCBI taxonomy): Eukaryota > Metazoa > Chordata > Mammalia > Carnivora > Felidae > Puma > Puma concolor. Next base: position 108,312,426 of record NC_141672.1, on the reverse strand, counting down.
TTTAATAAAAAGGACCGAAGCAAACAACAACAGTAACAACAACAACAAAAACTTCATTATTAATATCCCCACAGACAGAAGATATTGCAACTATGAAGTAAGGATAGGATGCTATTTTAAAAAGGAACATTGTAAGAACAAATTAAAAAGAAAAAGAAAAAACAGAGCTCTTGGAAACTAAAAACATAATAAAAACTTTAAAACTGAAGAGTTTGGAAGATAGAGTTATAAGGAAGGCTCCCAGAAAAAAGATGGAGGTTAAAATGGTAGACAACATTTCTCAAAAAAAAAAAAAAAAGAACTACCATGCAACCTAGTAATTCCACTTCTGGATATTTGTCCCAAGAAAATGAAAACACTTACTGAAAAAGGTATGTGCACCTCTATGTTTATTGAAGCATTATTTATATTACCCAAGGTATGGAAGCAACCCCAAGAGTCTATCGATAGATGAATGGATAAAGAAGATGTGGTACACACGTGTGCATGCATGCACACACACATACACATGCATTACACTATTAGTCGTCCATAAAAAAGAATGAAATCTTGCCATTTATGACAACATGGGTGGACCTAGAGGCTTTTGTGATAAATGCAATATGTCACACAGAGAAAGACAAATACCATATGATTTCACTCATCTGTGGAATCAAAAAAAAAACACACAAACCAGAAGCAGACTTATAAATATGAGAACAAATTGATAGTTGCCAGAGGGGAGGCAAAAAGGTGAAGAGGATTAAGAGGTATAAACTTCCAAACTCAACACCCAAAAAACAATTCAGTGAAGAAATGGGCAAAGACATGAATAGACACTTTCCCAAAGAAGACATCCAACAGACACATGGAAAGATGCTCAACATCACTCATCATCAGGGAAATAGAACTCAAAACCACAATGAAATACCACTTTACACCTGTCAGAATGGCTGAAATTAACAATTTAGGCAACAACAGATGTTGGCAAGGATGCAGAGAAAGAGGAACCCTTTTGCACTGCTGGTGGGAATGCAACCTGGTGCAGCCACCCTGGAAGACAGTATGGAGGTTCCTCAAAAAATTAAAAACAGAATTACCCTGCAACCCAGCAATTGCACTACTAGGTATTTATCCAAAGGATACAAAAATGCTGATTTGAAGGGGCACTGTCAACAATAGCCAAAGTATGGAAAGAGCTCAAATGTCCATCGACTGATGAATGGATAAAGAAGATGTGGTATTATAATGGAATATTACTTGGTAATCTAAAAGAATGAAATCTTGCCATTTGCAACAATGTGGATGGAACTAGAGTGTATTATGCTAAGCAAAAGACAAATATATGATTTCGCTCATGTGGTATTTAAGAAAGAAACATGAGCATAGGGGAAAGGAAGCAAAAATAAGATAAAAACAGAAAGGGAGACAAACCATAAGAGACTTTTTTTTTTTAATTTTATTTAATTTTATTTTTTTTCCAATATATGAAATTTATTGTCAAATTAGTTTCCATACAACACCCAGTGCTCATCCCAAAAGGTGCCCTCCTCAATACCCATCACCCACCCTCCCCTCCATCCCACCCCCCATCAACCCTCAGTTTGTTATAAGAGACTCTTAAATACAGAGAACAAACTGAGGGTTGCTGGTGGGATGTTGGGCAGGGGGATGGGCTAAATGGGCAATGGGCATTAAGGAGGGCCCTTGTTGGAATGAGCACTGGGTATTATATGTAAGCGATGAATCACTAAATCCTATTCATGAAATCATTATTATGTTATTATTATATATGTTAACTGACATTGATTTAAATAAAAAATAAATAAAAAGGTACAAACTTCCCATTAGAAAATAAGTCAAAGGGATGAAAAACACAGCACAGGGAATATAGCCAATAATGTAATAACTTTGAGGGCACCTGGTTGGCTGTCAGTAGAGCATGCGGCTCTTGATATCAGGGTCATAAGTTTGAGTCCCACATGGGGCACAGAGATTTAAAAAAAAATTTTTTTAATCATATAATAACTGTATGGTGACAGAGGGCAATATACTTATTGTGGTGAGCATTTTGTAATGTAGATCATTGTTAAATCACTACGCTATACACCTGAAACTAATATATGTCAACTGTACTTCAATTAAAAAAATTTTAAATGATTTTAAAAATGAAATAATACAAACAATGTAAGATTTAAAGTTCAGGAGGTCTAATTTCTTAATAATGGGAATTCCAGAGAGAGAACAGAGAAAGTGGGGTAGAGGAAATCATTAACAAAATAATTCCCCAGAACTCATAAAGACTTGTTTCCAGGTCAGAAGAGCCTACTGAGTGCCCAGCATAATGGATGATAGAACCACACCAAGGTACATCATTGTGAAATTTCAGAACATGGAGGGCAAAGAGAAGATCTTTTGAGCTTCCAGAAAGAGAAACAGTCAACATGCAAAGAAAGGATCAGGAATTAGTGTAGCTTCAAATTTCTGAATAAGCAGTTCTGGAAGCTAGAAGGCAATGAACAATGCTTTCAAAATTCTAAGAGAAAATTATTTCCAGTGTGGAATTCTATACTCAGCCAAACTGTCAGTCTGGTTGGAATATAGAAAAAAGCTGTTTTCAAAAATTTGTGCTCTTAAAAATTTTACTTCTCGTGTACCCTTGTGCACTGTGAAAATGAGTGAATAAACCAACGAAGAGGAATATATGCGATCCAGGAAATAAGATCTGACACATGAAAGAAGTGAAGGGACTCCCCAGTGCAATGGTAAAGTTAGGAGATCCCAGAAAGACAGCAGTGCACCAGTAGAAGAGGATAGCCTGTCCCAAACATAGGTGTTCAGGGGGCCTTGAGAACAATTTTACCAAGATGATGAAATGACTAGGATACCAATTTGTCAGAATATCTTGAAAGCAGCTGGGTAGATAAATGACAGAGTTTGGTTAGAATTAATGATTACAACTAATACATAAAAACCTAAGTAAAAATAAATTTTAGTGGCCGGTTGGTAGCTCAGCCGGTTAAGCTTCCAACTCCAGCTCGGGTCATGATCTTGCAGTCTGTGAGTTCCAGCCCCACACTGGGTTCTGTGCTGACAGTTTCAGATTCTATGTCTCTCTCACTCTGTGCTCCTCCTCCACTTGCACTCTTCTCTCTCTCAAAATTAAACAAACATTAGGTAAATAAAATTTAAAAGATAATTAACTCCAAGGAAAAAAGGAAATGATACAGGGAAGTAAAGAACCGTGGTATATACTTCATGGTACAGCTATAGTTTTTAATAGTCATAATGTAAAACTAAGAATTGATCTAGTTAAAATTACAGTATAAAGTGTAATGAAAGGGGCACCTGGCTGCCTCAATCAGAAGAGCGTGCAGATTCTTAATCTCAGGGTCATGAGTTCAAGTCCCATGTTGGGTATAGAGATTACTTTAAATAAATAAAGTTTTTAAAAAACTATAATGGAACTAGAAGGATGAAAAAGGTGAATATATGCCTAAAAATGAAGAATCAAGATGCATGCAATTCAGAGATGTGGAGGTAAAATAAAAGAATCAGTTGTAAAGGAGGTGAAATGGTGGAATAAGGGAAAGAGACTGCTGTTTTTCCTAATGATCCTTGTAGAAATATGTGCTTCTTTATGCAATGTGTTCATAGAAGTCTGATTTAAACAAAACCTAACAACTTAAAAAATACATAGACAGACACACACACGCACACACACATACATATCAGTTTTCATCTATCACATTTGTAGTAAATTATAAATTTAAGAGCCTATCCATCTACTATTGTTGAAATGTGAATTACAGCTATTTTAGAGAGTTCTTCGGCACTATCTTTTCAAATCAAATATCTACACTTTTTGATTCAGTGAATCCAGTTTCAGATAAATATTCCTCAGAAATGCACAGATACTGAAGATACATATTCTAGAACAGTGCTGCTAAACAGGACATCAATCGTTTGTGATTTCAGATTTTCTAGTAATCACATTGAAAAGGTAAACATAATCAGGTGATAGTAATTTTAATAATATATTTTAACCCAGTTTAAAATAATTCAATGTATAGTCAGTATTAAAAATATTTATGAGGGGGTGCCTGGCTGGCTCAGTCGGTAGAGCATGAGACTTGATCTCAGGGTTGTAAATTCGAACCTCGAGTTGGGTGTAGAGATTACTTAAAAATAAAATCTTAAAGGTCATCTGGATGGCTCAGTCAGTTGAGCATCAGCTCAGGTCATGATCTTGGGGTTTGTGAGTTTGAGACCCATATTGGGCTTGCTGCTGTCAGCCTGTCCATGTGGAGCCTGCTTCGGATCCTCTGTCCCTTCTTTCTGCCCCTATCCCGCTTGCACTCTCCCCAAAATAAATATTTTTAAAAGTAGTAAAAAAAATAAAATCTTCAAAAAGATTCTAAGATATTTTTACTTTTTTTATGGAGTGTTAGAAATCTAGTGTGGGGGCGCCTGGGTGGCTTAGTCGGTTAAGCATCCAACTTTGGCCCAGGTCATGATCTCACAGTCTGAGTTCGAGCCCTGTGTCAGGCTCTGTGCTGACAGCTCAGAGCCTGGAGCCTGCTTCAGATTCTGTGTCTCTTTCTCTCTCTGCTCCTCACCTAATCATGCTCTATTTCTCTCTCTCTCTCTCAAAAATAAATGTTAAAAGAAAGGAAGGAAGGAAGGAAGGAAGGAAGGAAGGAAGGAAGGAAGGAAGGAAGAAAAGAAAAAAGAAAAGAAAAGAAAAGAAAAAAGAAAAGAGAAAAGAAATGAAATCTAGTGTGTATTTTACCCTTACAGAACATCTCTGTTTGGACTAGCTACATTTTTAGTGCACAGTAGCCACATGTGGCATGTAGCTATTGTATTCGATGCTGCAGTTTAGAATGTTGCCACTTGTTTCTTTTTTTTAAAACATTTTTTTAATGTTTATTTATTTTTGAGAGAGAGAGACAGAGTGTAAGCAGGGGAAGGGCAGAGAGGGAGGGAGACACAGAATCTGAAGCAGGCTCCAAGCTCGGAACTGTTGGCACAGAGCCCGATGTGGGGCTGGAACCCATGAACTGTGAGATCATGACCTGAGCTGAAGTCCCACACTAAACCAACGGAGCCACCCAGGCGCCCCATGTTGCCACTTGTTTCTAATACCAGAAAATCTGAGGCAACTAAATGCTCATTAATTAGGCATTAACTAACATAATACTTCCATACAGTGAATAGAGATCTCTGGTATTATGGGAAATGTCCAAGATGTGTTATGGAAAAAGCAAGTTGTAAAATGATATATGAAATTTGGCCCCATTTTTACTTATTTTCACATACATATGCAAATATATATATATAAGAGGAATAGCATACATATATGTTAGTTTATGCAGAATGAGAAAAAAAAAGCAACGTAGAGTAGGGGAGGCAAACACAGCCAGTGGGCTAAATCCCACCCTCTGCCTATTTTTATAAAGTTTTATTAGAACATAAACACATTCATTTGTTTATATGTTGTATATGTCCACCTTTATGTCCAGTGGCAGAGTTGAGTAGTTTCCACACAGACTGTATAGTCCAAGAAACCTAAAATATTTACTAGGTATCTTTTTATGTAAATGATTTGCATGCCCTTGTTCTCAAGGAAGATATACTGAATTTCCCACTAGCCATGTCCATGTGATTTCATCATGGGAAACCTGCACTTTCTTATGTAGTCTTTTTTAATACTCTTTTTTTTTTTTTAACAATAAACATGCTTACTTTGTAACTAGGGGAAAATACAAAGATTAAATAATTTTTAAAAGGAAAATACCTCATAATCAGGCATATCTAGACAGTTTAGTTAACTAGATTTGTGTTCCCAGAACACAGAGGTACCCATTTGGACAGTGTTTCCTACTGTCCACTGTAAGGGGGTCTCTTTAGAATTGAGTCACGTAGAGTCTCTGACAGCACTTTTGGAAAATGCAACCTGCCTGTACTCCCTGTAAACTAAGTTCTGCCAGCTTCCCCCACTTGGATAGGGCACAGGCAAGTGTGCTGTTTCCCTAATATTACATTAAGCTCTGCTGCTCCTCACTGCATCTGCCTCTTTAATTGTAGCCCCAGTTTTTGTAAACTCAGAAAGGCTATGCTTTTTGCAAACCAAATCAGTCCTACTTTTTTCTGGCGCAGCAGATGCCCACGTATTTTCGAGTTGTCTCACTTTCCAAAGGTAATGTGTTCAAACCATGCTTAGCCTATCTGGATGACCTGTAGACACCACAAACCTGGTAGGGAGTACAGAGGACCAAGATGAGAAGAGTTTGCTCTGAGAAGGCACATGGACAGTCCCGTTCTAACCTATTTCATTTGCAGACCCCACCCCCCCTCACCGTGCTTCCCATCCTTCCACTGTTTCCACAGGTCTTCCACATGTGGAAGATCTAAATTCAATTAAGGCAGTATGTTTTTCTCTTTCAAAAAGATGACTCCAGAATTGTTTAAATGAAAATGTATATGAAATATCTAGAAATCTCCAGGGCCAAGCAAAGGCATGAGACTTAGGGATGACATTTAACTTTTAACTAATATTTACTTTGCTCAAATCATTATAATTTTAAATTATTTACAATTCTTGTTGAGGTCAGGAAAGCTGAAGTACAGAATTACCAAATATGTTAGTTGTAAGAAGAAGGATTGAAATGTTGACTGTCAGCTAAAGTACTGTTCCTTTGGTATATAGCTCTCACTTTTCTTCATAGTAATGTTTTGAAAAATGGGACTTACTAAATCAAATTTTTTTTCAAATTTTTTATTTAAAATATTAAATTACTTATTAAAAGAGATGTTACCAATATTAAGGACTAAAGTTCAAAATAGCACTTCACCTTAGTTCCTTCCATGGGTAGTTCCTTACGATATTAATTACTTTGGTCTTATGTGAGATAGCCAGAATGTGGGATTAATTTTGATAGTGATTACAACAAGTTAACTTTCAGTATTCCAGGTACACAAATAAGCTTATTTTTTAATGAAGTTATACTAAAAATTCAGTAGGAAAGGTATAAAAATGATACTGCTTAAAATACTAATAATTTATTGCATTCATAAGGGTGTTTTGATTTGGGGATTTGGTCTTTTTGTTTTTTACAAATTTTCAAATTGCTTTCTTCAACATCATTATTTTTAACTTGCCATAGTAATTATGAAGTAGGTGGGACCAAGGTTGTTGGCTTGGTCTTATAGAATTAGAAACCAGAGGAGGCTGACGGTAGAGCAAGGCCTGGAATCCGGCTCTTTGGTCACCTACACTAGCATTTGTTCCATTGCACATCTAGGTAGCTGTTCAGTGGTTTGACAGACTACCTCCAGCCTAAAGTGAATGCTTTAAAGACCTAAATAAGTAGCCACTGATTCGCAAGCATATTTTAGTTATAGTTAGAAGTTAGTGACCAGGTACTCACTGATAACAGATAAGACGTCTAGTGTATAAAATGTAGATCACCTCTTCTTTCTTAGATTGCCCAAGGATATTGCTTATAGGCCAAGTGACAATTTGTAGCAAGGAGAAGTTAGAGAGCATGAGACACTTGAAATACTGTGGACAGGCACCATGACCCAAAGTCACCAAGTAGTCAGCAGTGGTGATGCTTGCTGACTCCTGCTTTATTTGTACCCATTGAGGCCAAGGCATTTTCTTTAACATCTTACCTAGCTCCGGAATTGTTCTTTAAGAAACTTACGATGCTTTCTTCTCTAGCCCTTGTGCTCGCAGAATACATTTACCAGCGTGACCACCAACCAGTGTTCAGCCAGAACATGCCCCAAGAAATAAATGTAGCCTGAAGAGGTTAACAGGACAGCACTAGCATGAGGAGCTGTGCTTCTCTAATCTGTAAACCTTCACTCCTCAAATTTTGTTTTTGCTGGTATTTTTCCTTCTCATTTTGAAATTTTCAAATTTATAGAGAAGTTGTGGTGGTGGCGGTGGTCCAATGAACCCATGTATATCCCTGACCTCAATTAATGATTATTAAGATTTTGTCATATTTAATTCTGTGGTGGTAGTATGGGGGTGGCAGAGGGAGAGTGTGTGCGAAAGTGTTTGAAAGTAAATTGTAAACATCATTGTATTTTATCTCAAAATGCTTTAGTTGGCATGTCCTAAGAACAAAGACATTCTCTCATGTCACCAACAACACCATTGTCATACCTAAAAAATAGAGTAATAATTCTGTAATATCTAATACACAATTCATATCGCATTTCCAATTGTCCTTAAGATTAATTTTATAGGGTCTGCGATCTAATGAAGGTTTGCATTTAGTTGTTATGCCCCTTTAGTCTCTTTCAGTCTCTTAGTTGTTTAATCTACTCATCTGTAACAGTCACCCCTGTATTTAAAGGGAAAAAGTAAAGTTTTTAAGAGTCCAGGCTTGCTTCCTATAGAATGTCCCGCATTTTAGGTTTGTCAGTTTTTTTCCATCATACCAAAAGTTCAGATAAAACTTGTTTTGGGCAAGAATATTACATAATGTTATATAGTATTTTTTTATGTCAGGAGAAAAATAAGGTTGAGTGGTTCCATTAATCAGAGGTGCGAAATTTGATCACTAGCAGATTCCTAGGGTAAGTCCACATGTAATGTTGTAGGTTTCTTTGACTAACCATACAGCATTGTTTTAATTTTTTTTAAGCGTGTATTCTTAATAAGAACAATACATATTTCTGGTTTAGAAATAATGGTAAGGAGAGACTGCTAGTAAGTAGTGTTTACCTTGTGTGCCCTTTATTCTTTGAGTAAATACCCCCAAAGATCCCTTATACTAAACATACCCTCCTGCCTTCCTCTTTATGACTGCACAGGAAATTTTTTTTTCTTCAAATTAGCTGCTGGTGAGGACCCCAGATCTAAAGGGGGGTAAGAATAAACATTAATGGAGGGAGAGTAACAGTAGTATGAACACTTGCTGGGCCATTACCATGTACCATGGCACTGGGCTAAGCACTTTCTGTGGATTGTCTGCACGGTAACCCTATTAGGTAAGCAGCACTGGTTCCCCATTTTGTGGATTAGGAAGCTCAGGCACAGAAAGACTGAGGATCTTGCCCAAGGACCCACAGCAAGTAAGTGGTGGAGCTAGGGTTCAGACTCAGGGTTGCCTAAATCTAGAGCCCGTTCCTTACTTGCTGTGCTGCCTCCACTATTGTGTGCCAGGTATTGTACCAGATACTGTCTCATACATTTGCTTCTATAATTTTCACATCCACCTGTAAGAAACAGTCTCAAATAGCTGAAGTTACTTATCCAAGAGCATATGATATCCGAACCATTCATCCTATTTTGTGGTTCTCTCTCATGTTTCAGCCAAGGTCTTTAACAGCAGAGAGGTTTGTCCAGCGGGGTCCCTTTTCCCACTCCCCAGCACCCACATAAACAGGAATCATGTGCTGGAAATGAAACCAGGTGACAGAAGCAGCTGCACAAGCAAGAGAAGCCTGATCGGGTCTATATTAACCAGATGACAGGAGTGTGAGCCTTCAGTGAGAAATGGGATGACACTGAACCTGAAATAAAGGTTGTTGAAATAAGACTGGTCTTCCAAGGAAGAGTGTTTCCTTACCGTTTGTCCTCTCACCAGAGAGGATGTGGCAGTCTTGTTATTTGAGTGACTTCAAACCAGTGATTAAAGCCATGAAGAAATTTCTGAAGGGAAGTGTGATTGCTTATAATCTCTAATGCCCATTCTTGATTTCCTTTTTAGAACTTTTTTTCAGCATCATCCCTGAGTCTATTTATAATTATAGCATAATAAACTGAGAGAAGTAGAATTAAAGAGAGTGATATGACCTATTCCATAGGCTTTTTGTGAAGATTAAATTTACACACAGTGTAGCCGAGCACTGACACAGAGTAGGCATTCGGTGTGGAAGTTCTTACAGGATTACATCATTGCATTTTGTGTTCTCACATGACGTGGGGCTGGGAACCTTACCTAAATTAGGACATTTGGACCCTCAGCCCAGGAAAACCAGCATTCCAGACACTGCCTGGTCAGTACCTAAACTGCAGACTAAAACTCCCTTAGAGACCCTCTCTGGTGCTGGCAGGAAGCCCCTATTGCCATGGTGTCTATCACACTCCGTCTTTCTGTTTCAGGTGGTTAGCTCAACCAATGGAGAGCTGAATGTTGATGACCCCACAGGAGCCCACTCCAATGCACCAATCACAGCTCACGCCGAGGTGGAGGTAGTCGAGGAAGCTAAGTACGTTCATCTTCCGAGGGGGCTCTTGAGTTCTAGGTTGAAAGATCTTCTTTGTCTCTTCTTCTCCATGTGCTGCTCATCTCAGACTGGATTCCTCATGCTTGTGTCCTCAGCTTTCTTCCTTTGACCATTTTATTTTTTGCATGGTACCCTAAGGCTGCTTCTGCCCTTCTTTAGCTGTGATTTCTGGGAAGACCATCACATTGTTCTAGTCCACATCAGGCAAAAGGCCTAGTGAACCCAAAGAATCATGGTATAAGAGCTAGAACAGATAGTAGTCATGAGCCTCTTGGGTCCCTCCGGGATACAGAAAACAATCTGCTTATGTAAATCATGGGCCACACTGAACAGCATTTGATTTCTGGTTCTTGGCTAACAACTCTGCATGTTCAGCCCTAGAGCGAGGGCTTCAGGGCCATTTTGTTCTCACTTAAAATGATTCTGGATTCCGAGAGACTCCAATAAGTCAGGCAAGATAGTCTCTACACCTGTGAGTAAAAGAGTCTTGGGAGGAGAGGAAATCACAATGTTCCCAAGATGGGGAGGAGGTGACTCTACTTCTTTTTCTGCCTCTCTTGCCTATGAACGTGTTGCCCTGCCTGTACCACCAGCCCCCAGGTGCTCTCTGCATAGCGTGTGGTTAAACTCTTAGCATATAGAGTATAGCAGGAAATGATTGCCATTTCTGCTGCAGAAGCAGCGTTTCTATCACTTCTTCCCCTTTTTGCCCCATCCCAAATTCCGATCCAGATTTAAACTCCCAAGAAGAAGACATGAGGTAGGGAGAGAGAAGTCCTTTACAAATCAGTAACTGCTGCCAAGCCTGATACAGATGACCTTTCCTGTAATGAGAATATTCAGGCTATCCCGGTCCTGTCAGAGGCAGACAACATATTAATAGTGATACCCGTGTCCTAGGTGCTCTCTTGAGCCCCCAGATGGCCTCAATACAAGCCAGAACATGCTTACATCTCTGGGAGTAAGGTGGTGGGAAGCCAGTCAAGACCTGCATTCTTCCCTCCAGTTATACTTTCTATAGTTGTCCCCCCACCCCCACCCACCCCTCTGCTGTCCTGCCCATCTATATGATGAGTTCACTTTGCTTCCAAGAGGTCCTTTCCTTGGAAAGGACAGGAATCTTTTGAGGATTCCTACCCAGTAGATAAAAAGCACCCAAGGACGACTTGGATGATCTCTCACAGGCACAAGTCACTCAGTCCCTGATGACTATAGGCAGCTTTAGGTGCTCCTCTCCTGGTTTCTATAGGGCTCTGGTAAGTAAGAAAGGCAGGGAGAGTTTTTAATCCTGGGAGGAAAGCATTTTTAGCAAGGAAACATGCTCCCTATTCTCAGGGACCTTGGAGATTTTAATGGTACTCACAGTGTTTCTTCAGCTTCCATGACAAAACTTCATTCTCCAAAGTAAACAGTATGGTACTTCTTATCCACAGTGTTCTCAACCTTGGCTGCACTTTGGAAACACCTGGGTATGTTAGAAAATGCAAATGCCCGAATCCTGTCCCCAGAGATTCTGGTTTATTTAGGATTATGGCTTGAGCATCAGGAAATTTTAAAAGTCAGGTGATTCAGATGTGTGGCCAAGGTCAGGAAACAGGGCACTAGGCACGTTCTGATTCATACATTGTCTGGGCTTGAAAGATGGCTGTACCCATTCCCACCTACCTCACTCCCAATTCATGTTGTGGCTATTACTTTGAAGGCTAGAAGTTTAGCTCTGGATTTAATAGTGTACTGTGAATACCAAGATTCAAAGAGTTTTGTTCTTATCGTTTGCCTTATACAGGTTTATCTTTTGAACCCATTTCTCTCATTTGACTTCGGTAAATGTGTACACTGATTGTGTATGTGAGTGTGGTGTTTGTGTCCTGTGTGTAAAATAGGGGGCTGTTCACACAAAGAGATTCAATGTGGTGACTTCTATTCTGGTATGATCCAAACTCTAGGATAAAGAGAGTTCAGAGTCTCCCCATTCAGTAAAAAGGACTACTGTGACTGCCACCAGTTCTAGGTTTGGGCCTTCTGAAATGTATGGACCAGAAGGGAGCAAGTGTATTTGACCAGATGTCCTCCAGAAGCTCAAAGCTTAGGGCATTTTGTGTGCTGATTCCCCTAGTGATTTCATGAGCTACCAATCCATCTTGCCTAGGGAACTGTCTGGCAGGGCCATGTGTTTTTTTTCTTGGCCTTCTATGTGTTTTGGAGGAAAGGAGGGGGTAGCCATCAATCCACCTGCTCATTTTCATGGGAAGAAGTCACAGCTAGAGAAGCACGAGACGTCCCAAACAACCCCTCATTGCACGCAGCTGTGATGCCATTTGTCCGTGCAGCCTGCTTGTGGGAAAAAGAGAGCTGTTGCCTATATTAAGATTCAACCAGAGACTGAGGAGATAAGTGAAACCTTCATTTCCAAGCATTTGATTCACCCAGCTTGTTTTATATAAAGGAGGAGAGAAATAACAGGGTCTTGGTTTTTGTTCTTTCTACAAAGTGAACATCTAACTGCCCTTTTCTTCTGGCTGTGGGACACATGTCCTTGTTTAAATATAATTGGTAAGGCAAGGCAGCTTTTTGGTTGATTTTTGTTATGGAGTTTTTGCTTACTCACTGACTTTAGCTATAACTTAGAAAATGTGGACCTCATTTCTCCTGAGAATTAACAAGAATGGGATTTTTGGCCCTTCTCTGGCAGTTATACCTTAGTCCAGAGCAGTGACCCTCCTTGCTCTGATTCATCTCCTACTAAAATAAAGTGTTGCTGAAGCCTTTTCCCTCCTCTAGAGGAAGAGCTAACTGCCTTGGTTAGGCATGTTGGACTTATAGAAAGGCTAGGGACTTGTCTTTCCCTCAGAATAGTTGGAAGGTCAGCTTAACATTGCACAGTAAGACTTTGTGTGGGAACCAAAATGGCTCACTTGGTGCTTGATTGAATTCTTACAGGCAGAATCATTTCCTCTTTCTTGTGCTATCTTCCCGGAAATTGCCCAGGAAAACCCGCTGTGGGGCTCCCACCAACTCTTTCTGTTCTACCTTACCCCTCACTGAGATCCAGTTCCCTCCTCAATGCTTCTATCAGGCACCTGCCCCTTCCATCTTAGGGTGGGGGCCAAGTGACCTGGGCCTACTCACCCTACCTCGACAGAGGAAGAAACGAAACACCAACACATACTGCATGTTTGCATGGCTCACAGGGAGTCGCTTCCATCTCACCTCTGTGGACTAATATCTCTCTCTTTCTCTCTCTTCCTTTCTGTGTTTTTCTCTTTACACACTCTATAGCTGCCTGAAAATGCTCAACCTGTGGTGAGTCCCTCTCTCCAGTCCACATGCTAGGGGAGCGGACCAGACTAGGCTGGGATTGGCAAAGCCAAACAAAATGCCTTAGGAACACTGAATGGCTTCCATACGCCGCCTTGTGCCATAACCACCCAGACTGGGGAACTAGATCCACAAGGTGGGGATGGGGCAGGCCTACACCCAGGAATTAATCTGTTCCTTCTTTCCTTTCAAACCCATCTCATTGCTGTCTCCTCCTGTCAAAACAATATCCCCAGTATCCAAAATTATCTTTCTATTTTGAGCCGAGTGAATTGTCTCCCAAATTAATAGACCAGATATTATCAGACAGAGAGGGACAGAGGCAGAAGGACAAGGTTACTCTATCAGTTGTTTAGATTATTCTTCACAACCCCAAGGGCAGTTATCACCAGATGATCTCCCATTCTGTGGTTTGGTCTCTAACTGGCTGCTTCAGAAAAATCTGTGACTTTTCTTTTGATTCAACTGGTTCTTCCTTCTGTAGAATGAGTCTCCAAAAGAGCTCCTTCTTGGGGGGAGAAATGGACATTTTGTTGTTGTTTTGGGGGTTTCTGTTTGTTTTTCGTTTATTGTCTTGTCTTTTCTTTTCTCTTCTTTTCTTTTCTTTGCCCTGTAAGAGTACATTTAGTGGGCCAAGGGCTGACCTGGCTAATGAGATATTGGAGCCCTTCTCTTCCACTCCTGGAAAAGGTTCCTTGAGTGGAAGGGGGAGCCCTAAAGAATCTGCGTTCAGTCAAGTACATTCTTGATACAAGAAAGAGCCCTCTCCCCAGCTTTCTTCTTAGACGTTGCCTGTGACCTTCCAGGTGCTCCTGAACTGGTTGGTCTGTTGCAGTCTGGAATTATAATTTCCCCACAGTGTCTGCATGCATGGGGTCATATTCTATGTGGTGATAACAGCCTCCTGGACTCTGTGTTTACCTTGTTTCTATTTGTCTTCAGTGACTAGGTTGGACACCAGTTTCTGAGCCCCATTGGTCTAAGCCAAGTTGCCTATGGGGCTTCCCCAGGAATAGGGATATATGGAAGATAAGTCAGGTTTTATGGAAATAGAATTTGTAGTCTTATGGTACTGGGGAGTACCTTTGACCTATTTATCTAGCAAACATGTCTGTGTAATCTGACATTGTCATAGTCTATTTTTTTCCTGTGAGATGTCACTCACATAATCCTGACTGCAAATACAGGGTCCACTGTGTGCTCCTCCAACTCTGCTTGGGACTCTAGGGGGTTCACCAAAAGCGTAGGTTACCCAAGAGCTTAGATACCATCTAGCTTAGGTACTCCGTAAAGTTTAGGTGCTGTCTAGCTGTAGAGATAAGACATATATACTGGAAAAGACAAGTAGGTCTCCAGGAGACTTGTTATTGTCCCTCAAGAGGTCACTATGGACAGGAATGGTCAAGAAAGACTTCATGGATACTGTGGGGCTTGAGCCAGGTATTAGAGCAAGGGAAGAATGTAAAAGTACACCAAAGAAGAGAAGCCTGGCAATGAAAAAGCAAAAGGGGAGAGAGCCAGGACATAGCAAGAGAGCAGTGTGGGAACGGCAATGGCTCAGGGGTCTAGAGAAAGAGCACTTGGTGGCTTGTGGGTAGGGAGACTGGATTGATTCTGACTCCAGCATGCTAAGAATTTCTGGTCATCCAATCAAAGAATCAACTAGAAGAATATTTACGACACAAGAAAGGTTCATCACTCACCTTCCTTCTCTTTGGAGAGTTAGACTTTTGTGTGGAGTTAGTAGGTGGGCTTGGTCTGGGGTCTGACCCAGCTTAATAGGTCCTATTGCTGGTAGTCACCACAGAAACCAAAGAATCGAAAAGCAGATTGTGGGGCCTGTTTCCTTTTGGGTAGAACCGTGAAAAGCTGCCGAAGCTTTAACTACAGTAACTAGCAAAAAATAATCCGGGGCTCTAAACCGTAGCGCACATTGCCCTCCAGTCAGGCAGATTCAGCATGATGTGCCTCAGCAGTCAGGTTATGATGTGCTTGTGAGCAGACACTAGTTCTTAGGACTTGCCTCGAAGGAGGTAGAAGAGAAGTGAGTAGTGTAGTTTGAAAGGGACCAAACTTTGAAAGGGACTTCTTTGTGATTGCTCTTACCTACTAAAAATACAAAATCCTCATTTTAGCATCCTCCAAAAAAAAAAATAGAAATGGACTTAAATGTTAATGATGTCTCTGAAAATCATGGTTAACAGGGAATAGGGAACTCTGGTATAATACTGGTGCTCCCATGAGTTTTAATTTGCCTTGTTTAATATTAATATCAGGACTTTCAACTTGGAAAATGTTCATTTTCTAAAGCATATATAATAGAAAAAGATCATTTTTTTTTCTTGAAATCTTCTCTGGGGAGAGGACTGTCTTAAACAATCAGGAGCATTGGTCATTTTTATTTCAAAGAATTTATTCAGTCTCCAGATTCATATGCCACTTTGTTTAGTGACTATATTCATACCCATTTAGTATTTTACAGGACTCATGGCTGGCTCAGTCAGAAGAGCATGCGGTTCTTGACCTCGGGGTCCTGAGTTCAAGCCCTATGTTGAGGGGAGAGAGTACATAAATAAACTTGAAAAAAATAGTGTTTCATAAATGTCATTGATACCTTCGGAAAGTCTTTTTTTTTTTTTTTTAATTTTTTTTAATGTTATTTATTTTTGAGAGACAGAGACAGAGTGCTAGTGGGGGAGGGGCAGAGAGAGAGGGAGACACAGAATCCGAAGCAGGCTCCAGGCTCTGAGCTGTCAGCACGGAGCCTGATGTGGGGCTCGAACTCACAGACTGTGAGATCATGACCTGAACTGAAGTCGGACACTTAACCAACTGAGCCACTCAGGCACCCCATCTTCAGAAAGTCTTTTTTTTTTTTTTTTTTTTTTTTTTTAATTTTTTAACGTTTATTTATTTTTGAGACAGAGACAGCATGAACGGGGGAGGGGCAGAGAGAGAGGGAGACACAGAATCGGAAACAGGCTCCAGGCTCTGAGCCATCAGCCCAGAGCCTGACGCGGGGCTCGAACTCACGGACTGTGAGATCGTGACCTGGCTGAAGTCGGACGCTTAACCGACTGCACCACCCAGGCGCCCCCAGAAAGTCTTTTTAAAGACCCTCTTAAGAAGGTCCTATTTCCAAATTTTTCATGTTTGATTCATTCAGATATGGGTAAAGGCTATCATTACTTGTATAAATGTCTATTTCTACATTCTAAGAAACCTTCTCCAAATTTTTAACAACTTGTCCATTGGGTGTTGAAATACCAAGGAGCCTGGCTGAAAAAGGAGAGAATCTTAGCTACAGTGGAGAACTTAGGAGAATGGGAAGTAAGCACCAGTTCTTTATGTTCATATGAACAGCCCTGGCATTAAACCCAGAGATTTAGGCAAGAGAACCAGACAGAGTTTTCTCCGAAAAGCTTTCCTTTCAAGGGTCCAACAAGTTTGCAGCTTGACTCCCCTCCACCACCTGGCATCTTTGACTCATCCACACCTTCTGGCCCTCACATTCTCATTTCCCATGTGTCAGCTTCCTGGAAAGGACATGTCTTATGCACCAGCTATGCCACAGCCCTCATCACCCCCTTCTGGACTGTCATGCCTCAGCAAGAGCTGCTTCCTATTCCAGAGACAGGAGTAAGGAGGGGATGCTTGGGCCTAGGGCTGTGCTGGAGCTGTGGCTATTGTCCAGGGGCAACGCGTGGAGGGCGGATGAAGGGAGCAGACCCCAACCTCCACTGTACACAGGACTAGTCCTCTAACCTTGTTTGGCACGGCAGCAGCGGTCTCAGTAGCTAAGCCGAGGACCCTGCAGCCATATGCTTGCCAATGGTCAACTCCTGGGCTGTGGCGCTGGTCCCCTCTGAATGAAACGTGGGCTGTGTTGATAACAGTCAGGGGATCTAGGCTCACAGTACTTGTTAAGAGTCAGGGCTCCTTCTGCTTGCTCCCGGGTAGCTTGCTCCGGGTAGATGGGGGTATGGGATGGAGAGAATCCTTAATCCTTCATTGGCAGCATCGTGAGATCCTGCTAAAATTGCAATCATATTTTGTGGGGGATTCATTTGTCTCAGTTTAGCTCCATATCCACTGGCCATTGAAGCTGCATTAAATTATTGTGCCCTCTGTATCAAGGGGCAGACGATGCAGGCTAGTCTTAGGCAGCCCTGAGGAGCCCCCAGCCTTGGTTCCAGATAAAGATGAAATATCTGGATTCAATGATAAACCTTCATCCTTCCAAAAAACACCTGTTTGGACCCTGCCTAGCCTGCATCATTTTGATGATTGAGTTTGGTAGCAGATTGAAATGAAGTAGCTATTTCCTTGGGCTTTCCTGGCAGACACTGCCCACTGCTTCCAGTGTGTGCACTGTAGGTGGTGGGTGTGGGTGGCCCTGTGGGTGGGTGCCAGGGGGGATCTGCCCCCCACCCGCCGGGCAGTAAGCAGAAGCAGGCAGAAGTCTGAAGCTGTAAGCCTTCCACACTGACTTGCAATGTTCCTTGTACTCCAGGTGCTGCTGTTTCTTTAAGAGGAAAAGGAAGAAGACTGCCCAGCGCCACAAGTGACCAGTGCCTCCCAGGAGTCCTCAGGCCCTGGGGACTCTAACTCAATTGCACCCGCAGCTCCTGCCATTTTTCATTGGAAGGGACTCCTCTATGGGGGAGGGTGGAGGTCCAAACCAAAAAGAAGAAAACAGATGCCCCCAGAAGGAGCCAGTGCAGGCAGCCAGGGCCCAGTGGGTCAGTGGCCATCCCCGCCTGCCTACAGCTCTGAGCAGGTCCCAGAGCTGCGGCTCCTCCACTGCTTGCCCTCGGGGCTGCCTGGTTGACTCTCCTTCCTATTGTTTACAGTGAAGGTGTCATTCACAAAAACTCAAGGACTACTATTCTCTTCCCTCCTGTAGTTTACTCCAGGTTCTTGCCCCACCCTCAACCCTCTCCAGCATAAAAGCTAGTGAGTTAAAGGCTTTGTCTGCTGAAGGAGCTCAAGAGGCTGGGGGTGCGGTCAAGAAGGCAGGGGGAAGATGGCAGGCCTGGCAGGAGAAGAACGTTCTCCACCTACCAGGTGTGCCTGGCAGTATGGCTCCGTCCTCTGTGCCTCTGCAGCCTCCATCCCCAGCTGGCCACGGGGTGCAGGTTCTTGCCACCCTCCCTCCTGTCAAGTTACACTGTCGGACACAAGCTGTGAGAAATCTGCAGTCTACTGTCCCTGCGCGTTGGCATTCTTCGCTCTCTTGACAAGCGAGCTCTGTTCTCCAGACGGTAGTAGGACAATGCAAATTGTTCTGAGCAAAGGAAAAAACTGACTTTATTGCACTTTTAGTTTTTTTTTTTTTTTAAACAAAAAACATGGCAGATGCATATTGTGTCTGGTTATATTGGGAGTTTTACTTTTTTCTGTTTTGAGGGGGATGGGGCCAGCCAAGCCATTCAGAGAGAACATGGGTCCAGAGGACATTCTCAATGGAAAAAGTTGGGTCTGCAGCACCCAGAAGAGAAGAAGCCAAACTCTTGTCATTCTGAGTAAACACTCAGGTTGGCAAAAAAACATACTTGAATTTTCATTCATCTTCTCAGCTGCTGAAGAATGTCCCTACCAGAGCCTCTTGACCTCATCAGCCTACGGTTTGGACCGCCTAGCTCTCCAGCACATGGGATGAGCCAGCCAAGCCAGACTGACCAGGAGAAGGAGATGCTTGACAAAAAAATTGGAAATACCAGTTTCCTCCACTGCCAGGGACTTCCAACTAAATAGCCATGTGACTTTCTTAGTGACTTGGGGGACAAAATTAGTGATGAAATGGCCACCGCCATATTGCCGCTAGTGGACAAGAAGAGGAGGACTAAGTGAACCCGCCTTCCAACTGCCAGAAGAACCTCAGGATTTGGCATCATAGGGCCAGGAAATAAAATCATTGTGTACTGTCTGCCCCGATAGCTGAGTGATAGCATTTGGGCTGGCCTGCCGCACCAGGCACCAGGCACCTGCAGATCTCCCAGCAGGTCCACAGCAGCATGCTTAGGACTGAGCACGTGGGGCTGTATGAACAGGAAGATAAGATTGGCTGGTGCTGGAAAATTCCAAGGGAAAGGATACTGAAATGAAAGGTCTGAAATTATCTTCTCATTTGGATATAGACTCCTTCCAAATAAGATGGCCATGTACCTAGAGCGTGTGCCCCAGTCCACTGTCTGCCTCCCCATGTGGGTTAGCCACCTGATCTACTACCATGAAGAGTCTTGGTTCTTCGTTCACTGCTTGGAAAGTAATGTATGGAGTTAATCTTACTGTGCTCAGTTTTCATTTGAGTTCAGTGGCTTATGTAAACAGTGACCTCTTTCCAGATGTGATAGAGGAGAAAGAACCACTTACATCAGGGAACAAGGCCTTCTATCTGGGAGTAGAGAGAGCTAACTCACCAAGGAGGACAGTGGCTGGTGACTTAGTCTGGTGGTTTTGGGAACTCCGAAATCATTGCCTCTGGCTTGAGATGGAGGGCCGTGTTTTGGACCGGAGGATGTGGGGATACTTTCTGGTAGTTGGCATTTCCTGACAAGTCCCTTGATGTATCTTACATGGAGCAGAGATAGCAACAGTGGCATGAATCAGAGTTACTGGGCTTTACCTGTTCCATCGGGCCTTGGCTAGGAAATACCATTTTACTGGCTTCAAACCTGCTCAGCTCATGTAAGGATTGTAATCTTTCATTTCTTTAAAAGAAATTTTCCTGTATACAAGACAGAGTGGCTGGGAGACACAGTGTCACATCCCTTTTCCACAAGGATTTTGAATATTGAGGTTTGCTTCCTTGATAATACCTAGTGGTTAAGGCACCATCACAGAAATGTACAGTTTCTCAATTGGCATTTGGGCAACTCTAACTTCCTGTATAGAAACTTTAACTTCCTTTTCCCTGTGTAGAAGAAAACCTTGCCTCTCAAGGGATGGCAAGGGGAAGTAGTGACAAAGCCTCTAGCATCCTGGCACTCCACACCCCACTAAGTGCCTCCCACCTCTGCTTCCACAAAAAAGCAAAGGCATTGACCAGCTTGGCTCAGGGCAAGCCCCCCTGCAGCTGAGTTTGTGACTTTTTTTGGTCTTAAATGTTTTAAAGGCTAGCTTTTGAAGGGTTAAACCTAAGCAGTTATGGGGGGTCCTTCCTAATGCACTGTTCTCATTCTCTGCACCACCACCCCCCCTCCAAAATCTCTTACTAGGTATCTGCTTTTCATAACAAAGGCGAAGAGCCCCACGTTCCTCTGGCATGTAGGGTAATGGTGATTCTTCCAAGGCCATTAGCACTCCAAGGTGGTCCCAGGCCTCTGAGAGATTCTATTGTGATCTTCCTGAAAATTAAAAAGTAAATAAAAAGACTACCTAAGGAATAATTTGGCCATCAGTTCCATCCCCGCCAGCACATCAGGGATCCCTCTTCAACCCTGTTGCTATAGTTGCTTAGTTCTGTGCCTCAGCCGGGTCCCTGAGGTTGGGCACTCCCTCCACCCACCACCCACCCAAATCCACTCACTATAGTTTTGGAACTTTCTCCATTTCACAGCATGGTGCCTAAGGATCTTTTTCTTTGGGATTGATGCAGTTGCTTCTGAGTTAGCAGTAAGTACTAGCAGCGTTCACTCAAAATATTCTTAATAGTATGCCATTAGGAGGACGTCTCCCAAGCCCTACGGTCCTTCAGGTATTGCATCCTGAGCAGATTAAGGCACGCAGGCCAGGAATCCACCAAGGCATAAGCGGTCCTTCTCTTATGACCAGAGGATGACCTATGTCTGTGCAATGAAGCAGCTAAAGGTTGATCACTTACACACACCTTGGCATTTCCCAGTGGTCTCACTCTGGACTCTGCAAGGGTGGGCAGTGTGCCAGCAGCGAGTGTGCTTTCCTGACAGCCTTAGTGAACATTCTGCTATATTGGGTCTGTCTAGAAGTAAACAGGGTCTAAGAAGGTACAAGTCAAGTGACTAGGCTAACCTCCAGTTAAAGCTCCATTTCACTCTGGAACGCAGAGGCAACAGGGGACAGCAGAATCCTGGGCTTTTCAGTAGAAATGTTGATTTGCCTGTTTTATCTGCATGAATTCCAGGTACAAAAAAACCACCTCTGCCGTTAGCCAGAAGAGGGTCCATCACCTCTATATCCCAGCTTAGTTAGTGCACTGGAAATGGACACTGATAGTGCATATTCATTGTTGATTCTCCGTGTTAGTAACCTCCTTTAATGTCAGAAATATGCAGTGATGGTAAATGTATGTCACATTGGTTACTAAAGATCATAGCCTTAACTTTTTTGTATGCAAAAGATAGAATTAATTGCCCCTGTCGGCAAGCATGGCTGATGTTTCTCAAAAATAAGTACTTCCATGACAGCATAGAAAGCATCTCAAAGGAACTTGATCTTTTGATGCATCTCTCCCAATTCCACATGCCTCCTGTGTGTCCCAGTCACCTCCATTTTCATACTGAAACCAGTTTTCCATTCCCAGTGAATTGCCCTGACAGTGTCGTCTCCAGCATCAGCCACATTAGGGCTCGAATTACTCAGATTGGGAGCTTACAGCGCCATACAGCCAACATTGCCTTTGCCAGTCCACTGCCACTGTCCCCGCCATTGCCCCAATGTGGGCAGATGAATTCCAGCAACCCTTAGGGAGCCAGGATAACCAGGCACCCCATCTGGATTGGCCATATATAAGCACCAGGCACTTGTTTTGGGGGCTCTTGTTTTGGCAACTCCGGGCCTCCAGGAAAGCCCTGTCTAGAAATTGATGGCCAGTGATTCCCAGTCTTCCCTATGACGGGTTGGCAGGAATCAAAATGGGATTCCTATGGTTTTATTGTTTTGGGGGTGGGGGGAGGGAGGCAGCGGAGGGGTGGCTTTGTTTCTGAATAAAGAAGAGAAGAAACTATGGCCCTTCTGAGGGTTTGCAGAGTTTGAGCAGTGTTTTAGCCACAAATAAATCTTGGAAGTCTTTGATCAATTAAGCAGTCTTAAAAACATGTTTTTCATAACTCCTTTTGCAGGTGACTGAGTGCAAAAGAATAGATTTCTACACTGTATTCAAAAATAGTAAGTAGGTTCCCTGGATATAGACTGTAGTAGTTGACAAATTTCCTCAAAAAGCAACCAGGAAGTCCACTCCAGTATTTGTAGATCAGCTTACAAAGGAAAAAGTGAACATGTACTCCATATATTTCTAGTTTTGTTACCAAACTTGATGTTATAAAGAAACCTCAGTTCTGTGGACAGAATTTCTTTTGTCGCTTTTCTTTTACTCCTCGCAATCTTATTTCCGGTGCCATCACCACCTTCAGAGTCTCAGAGCAGAGGGTTATCCTTGGTAATAAATGGGGGTGCAGTGCAGTCATCCCAACAACACACACAGGAAAACAGCTGTTCTGACTGCCTCTTCCCTGCAAACCCCCTCTTTCAGGGCAGGTGAGACATTTTCAGTGTTCCTCTTCATGAGCTCCAGACCAAATCCCAGGCCAGCCCTTGCACTGAAAGCTTTTGTAAGAGGTTTATCAATCTGTTAGGAATGTCTCAGGAGAGATGAGCCATTTCTTTGGGGGGAAATCTATTTACAGGTGGGTGTGTGGTTGTGCTTGTATGCCTGTGTGTGTGTATATGTGCGTGCATGCGCACGTGGTCTCATCTGTGCATTTCACTTCCATAAAGACTCACAGGCCAGGCTGCTGGGACCATGTGTTTAGGAATATCCTCGGAAGTAAACAAGTAACAAGTGAGCTTCTCAAACTAGTGTCACAGCAGGCTGGCTCTGGGAATGAGCCCCATTTATCAAGCAGAAAAGTAAACAGCAGAAAAGATAGAGATGAAACCAAAAATATTATAACCCCCCAATGGAAAATAATGTTGATTCATCAATTCCCATTGGATATATTACATGCTCTAATTTATTATATTATTATTTTGTCTGTTTCTTTAATCTTTGCCCATTGTACTTTTAAAAAGATGTTGGGATGTTGATTGCAATTTTTTAAGACTAGATATTGTATAAATCAGCTGTGGAAATCAGTTTTAAATGCTGTGTGGATGTGTCTGATTTATTGTTAAATGCCTTTTTTTTTTTTTAACTTTTTGTTTTATTTTAGATATGTGTTGTTGTTTCATAAACCCCGGCACTGGTCGCAAAGCTCAGCTGTGAAAATGAAATTTGTAGTATTTTTTAACATGAATGTTTATTTCAAGTGTATTTGAAATGGTTCCTCTGGGAGAGAGATTTGTACACCATTAGGAAAACCTCCTCTGCAGAGGAAGTAAGCCGCCTTTGGAGAAAACGGAAAATGGGTCTTGATGTGTTATCTCAGAGTAGCCCATTTCCTAGGGCACCATGGAAAAACACAAATGTGATCTTTAAGTATACCTCTTCCCTAATTTGGGGAGGAAAGGACTCAGTTTGCACCCTTTTTGTATGTAAAATAAAATGTCTTACCTTTCTTGACTAATTTTGTTTGGTTAGTTGGTTGGTTTGTCTGGTTTTAAATTACCCTGGTTCGTTTGTAACTAAGAATCCAGCTAGGATTACTTTGATAGGATTCAGGGCTCTAGTGAATGAAAATAATGCTTGATACTTTGGCATTCTTGCTTCATTCCTTTGGGTTGAACATTGCTCTCTCCTGCTGGTCACTTTATTTCTGTTTATTTCTAAGTTTATTTGTTGATTTGAGAACCAGAGCATGAGCAGGGGAGGGGCAAAGAAAGAGAGAGAGAATCTCAAGCAGGCTCTGCCCTGTCAGCATGGAGCCCCATGCAGGGCTCAAACCCAACAAACTTTCAAAACCCAAGAGTTGGATGCTTAACCAACTGGGCCACGCAGGTGCCCCCATTTTTTTTTTTTTTAATTTTAGAGAGAGCATGAGCTGGGGAGAGGGGCAGATGGGGAAAGAATCTTTTTTGAATGCTTATTTTTGAGAGAATGAGCAGGGGAGGGGCAGAGAGACAGACACAGAATCTGAAACAGGCTCCAGGCTGAGCTGTCAGCACAGAGCCCAATGCCAGGCTTGAACTCACCAGCCGCAAGATCATGACCTGAGCGGAAGTCGGATGCTCAACCAACTAAGCCACCCACCCAGGTGCGCCCCCGCCGGAGAGAGAGAGAATCTTAGGCTCCACACTGAGTGTAGAGCCCGATGCTGGGCTCTAATCCCATGACCCTGAGATCAGGACCTGAGCCGACTGAGTCGCCCAGGCGCCCCCTGTTGGTCACTTTAAATATTCCTGGCAGAACGTGGACATTCATCACTCACATAGTCGTTCCTGTATCCCTGTGGTTCTTAGGTGGTAGAACATCAGGAAGTTAGGATGTACTCTGGAACAGCTTTGGAATAGCTTTATAATGCTCTACTAATGAACATCTACACAGGGGATAAAACTATGATGTGCAATTATAAAATCACAAATATAAATATATATATATATATAGCCACAAAGTAACTGCCAATCGGCATGATTGGTTCCAGCTGTTTTGTTACTACTCAATTACTACTTGATTTGTTTTTTCACTGGGTAGGCAAGTAAGCAGAAGACACTCAAGATCATCATGAGAGAAAAACTTCACACTGAGAGCATTTTATCCATCAAGTTTTTTTTCTTTCAAAAGTGGGGGAGGGGAGGTGTGGAGGAGGCAGGTTTTATGTGTTTTAGCATTAGCTCCTCAGGTGGAGGCTACTTTGAAAAAACATAGTTTGGTAAACATTTTTTCTCAATGGCTATGGAGGGCATGAGACCAGTGAGCTGGGAAAGAGGCCTGACCAAAAAAATGGTTGGAGGATCAGAAGATCAACTTTGTCAGTGCAACAGTTTTACCTAGGAGAACCTTTACCGGATTGAGGTGTGAGGATTAGAAACAGCAAACATCACTTGTGTTTACATGAGAGAACTGTGGAAACTTTGCAGCCTGACTGCAGTGACCTCAGTGTAAGCAAGGACAAATTAATGCCAGTGGCCATGCATAACCTCAAACTTAGGTCAGCACCTCATAAAGACAACAAATTGCAGGGCTCAACTAATTGAAAGGGAGCTGTGCCTACCTAGAATTTGGGCTGTGAAGACCAAGACTTTTTATATTAAGCTTTGAAAAGTGATTTAAGGGCACTTGGGTGGCTCAATCACTGAAGTGACCAACTTCAGTTCAGGTCATGATCTGGGGGTCGGGCCTTGTGCCCTGACAGCGAGCAGCCTGCTCAGGATCTTCTGCCTCCTCCTCTCTGCCCCTCCCCGCCACACGCACGCATGTTCTATCAAAAATAAACATTAAAAAACAAAAACAAAAAAACAGCATTGAGTGGGGCACCTGAACCCAGGCCGTTTCACAGGTATTATTTCCCACCTCAGTACTAAGTATGACGTTACTGCAACCAAAATTTGTTGAACACTTAGCCCTGCAGCAGTGTTGGCGGAGTTACATACAAAATCAGTGCAACACAATCCGTTGCTCACGCGCACACAAAACGGCTACTTGGAAAAATAGGCAAAGAAAGGAAGTTAAGAACCAGAGTATACAATATTAAAGCGTGCACTGACTCATACATACAGCAGTAAGCACGGTAAAAACCAGAGAACAGGTAGTATAGTGACATGGACTAAATCAAAAAGGGGTTCGAAGCAAGTTTTACAAGACAAGTAGAAGGAGCAGTATAAGGTCATGTTCTGGGTAAGCACAAACATGCCCCGAGTTTGGGGAAGCTACCATATTTAAACCCAAACTGATGGTGGCTAATGCTTAACTGGACCAATTCGGAAAATAACAAGTGCCTTCTCTCCCGCTATCCACCGACTTCCTAACATAAACTGACCGTCCAAAAGACTTCCACTCCCACAAAGGCAGAGCCGGCCAAGGGACCCATCGCTCTACATGCTGGGGCTTGTAGTCTCCTCAGAGACCCAATCCGCGCGCTCTTCAGGGCCGGGCGGTGCCGCCTTCAGGGATCCTCTCCCCGTGGGTGGGCATTGGCTTGCGGGGGAGCCAATGAGGCCACAGTAACGTGGCAGCCACCCACGAGCCCGCGTCTCAGCCAGCAGGGTCCGCGAGGCGGGCTCCGCCCCCCACGGGGACCTACTACACGGCGCCGACCTAGAGGGGGGAAACAGGCCTCGCCTCCTGCCAGGAGGCCTGTAGGAGCCCCGGTTCCCCCCCGCGGCCGCGCTCGGTGGAGGCGCCGGTGCCCACGTTGACGCGTCCCCACCCTCTTCCGGCCCTCGGCTGCCCGGGCCGCGCTCGCTTCGCCCGGTGGATGCTGCGCCTCTCCGAGCGGAACATGAAGTTGCTCTTCGCCGCCGCCCTCATCGTGGGCTCCGTCTTCTTCCTGCTGTTGCCAGGTCCTTCCACGGCCGACGAGAAGAAGAAGGGGCCCAAAGTCACCGTCAAGGTCCGTCTTCCCCTATCCCAACCTTCCTGGCAAGGCCCATCCTCCGTCCCCCGGGTTCCGGCTTCGGCGCCGCTGGTTAGCGGCGTCCGAGGCATTTAGGCTCCCGGAGCTCAGGCCCAGGCGTCCTCAACTTTGGCTCAGCCTCTCCCTAGGTTCTCGGCTGTGGCCTCGTGGCGTCCGTGCAGTCCTGCTCGTTGAGACCGGGGAATGCTCGGCTCCTCCCCAACACCCCAGCCCTTGCCATGATTCAGGAGCCGACGCCGGGCATGTCCAGCTGGGGCTGCCACTGTCAGCCTCAGAGCAGTCTTTTTGCAAATACTGTCCAGCGCTGGGGAAATGGTGAAAGATCACGTCTGCCAAACAGAATCCTTTCTTTACTTGGGCCAGGTTTTACCCACTTCCAATTACAAAACACAACAATCTAGTTTAAACGTGCGTGGCAAGCTTAGGCTCTTCTCTTTATGGTTTTTTGATGTTCATTTCTAGAATCTGTGCTCATTATTTATTTAGACTAAAGGTGGTTTGGCACGCTATAATCTTAAGGAGAGCGCAAACATTTTCTAGTAGAAGGGTCTGGAGTCCTCATTAGATTCTCATGGTAGAGTTTTTGTCACTACCAAAATCAGGTTCGGAATCACTGTTTTCAAAATACCGCTCTGTTCTCTCCTACCTTCATGGTAGCTTCTTGGCCCCTCCCTTCCCTAACAAGGCCCCTTTAAAAAGGCTGACTTTGAAATGGTGTTCTTCCTCAGGTGTATTTCGACCTGCGAATTGGAGATGAAGATATAGGCCGGGTGGTCATCGGTCTCTTTGGAAAGACTGTTCCAAAAACAGTGGACAATTTTGTGGCCTTAGCCACGGGAGAGGTAAGTGACCAGAGCAGAGGTAGTCAAACTCAAATGAAGTGAAATTGGCAAGTAGGGCTGGCAGGAAACTGAAGTGCAGAGCGTGGCCCAACTATACCAGGAGTACTGCTCCTGTGAGTACCCTCACAGAGTACTGCCGACCCATAGTACTGGGAACCACTATTAACACATCTTGCGGGTTTTATAAACTGAATTCAGAAATAGATTTTTTTTTTTTTTGAGAAAATTATTATTTTTGTTTATAAATTTTTTTTTTTAACGTTTATTTTTGGGACGGAGAGAGACAGAGTATGAACGGGGGAGGGGCAGAGAGAGAGGGAGACACAGAATCGGAAGCAGGCTCCAGGCTCTGAGCCATCAGCCCAGAGCCCGTTGCGGGGCTCGAACTCACGGACCACGAGATCATGACCTGAACTGAAGTCGGACACCTAACCGACTGAGCCACCCAGGTGCCCAAGAAAATTGTTTATTTTTTAAGACATTTCAGTAGTCAAGGAAAAGCAACCAGAACTTTCTTTTAAGGGTGAAGGGCCCAGAGCTTCCCAGGTTTTAAAGAAACAGTAGTGCCCCATTTAAGAAAGTTTGTATTCCTCTTAACTCTAGAGAACAAACTGGTGGTTACCAGAGGGGCTGGGGTTGGGGGACGGGTGAAATAGGCAAAGGGGATTAAGAGTACACTTAACCATAATGGGTGCTGAATACTGTATAGAATTGTTGAATCACTATATTGTATACCTGAAACTAATATAACATTGTATGTTTTTATACTGGAATTAAAAAATTATCAAGGAAAAAAGTTCCTGTTATAACTTTCCATTGAATTAGGTAACTTTT
The DNA here is from genome assembly GCF_028749965.1 of Puma concolor. NCBI lineage: Eukaryota > Metazoa > Chordata > Mammalia > Carnivora > Felidae > Puma > Puma concolor. Next base: position 108,283,769 of record NC_141672.1, on the reverse strand, counting down.
TGATGTGATCTGATCAGTTTTCATGCATCTGTTTCTATGATTAGAAAAAAAAAGAGGGGAAAGGTGGAAACATTATGTGAAGTAGAATTGTGTAAAGTCTGGGAATTATATAAAGGCAGAGGAATGTGCAGTCTTAGCCCCTCTCCTGGATCTGTGTGTTCCATGCTTCGCCTGTGGGAACTGTTCACTCAGTGGCACATGGAATGATGAATCTGGTCAGCAGTGGTATCTCTTCCATGATGAGTTGTGGGCTAGGCTCTTGCAGGGCCTACTTAATATCTGCCTGTGCCTCGTGCCACCTCTCACCTTTTCATTCCCTTTCTAGAAAGGATTTGGCTACAAAGACAGCAAATTCCATCGTGTGATCAAGGACTTCATGATCCAGGGTGGAGACTTTACCCGAGGAGATGGCACTGGAGGTAACCTCAGGTCGTCTGGGCTATAGGATCTGTTAATGCAACTTCCCACAGGGGAGAGCTGGGCTGTGTTGGGTAGACAAGGCCTCATTTTCACCCAGGTCCAGAGACAGGACTGGCACCTGCATTGAGACCAGCTGCAGCCTTCTTTGTACAGGGAACCCAGTACAAGAGGAGAAATAAGGGGTCATGTGGATCTTACCCCGCTGACAGACCTGGCAATCAAGGCCTGCAGCGTTGATGACTTTTCTCTAAATACCCCCTGGGGGGAAGGGAAGCAAAGTGTACCATGTGGGTGATTCTGGGTCATGCATGCAAAGCCTGAGTGGGCAACCTTGGAAGCCCCAGCGGGGGTGGGAGCAGCTGCTCCCCTTGGCAGTCTCCCACCAGAGACCACTTGGCAAGAGCCAACTGAATCTCCCCTTTGCATTACTTGTACACATAGGACAGAGAGACAAATAGCCTGGACTTACCTAACCCATGGGAGGGCTCACCGTACTTGGGTGCCCAGCATACTCTTCCCTCAAGACTAAGGCTGCCCCTCACCCCATCAACAGATATCTGTCGGGACAGGTTTTATGGTAGGTGCTGGGTGCAGAAATCGGGGGGACAGCAACTTGCTTTCACTGCTAAAGAATGGGATGAGTTGGGGGTTCTGCGTAGTAGGTGCCCAGCCTATGGTAAATCAATCCGGCCATTTTCAAAGTGCCAACAAGCAGAGGAATCACTTCCTGGCCAAGCTGATCAGGAAGTGGCCTTGTGAATATGAGGGAAGATTTGAACTGGGGTCCTGGCTGGGGAGAATTTGGACAAAGAGGCAGGGCTAAGGTGAACCCAGCTATGTTATGCCACAGGAGCTTGGCTGAATAATGGGGTCGGGGGATGGAAGTAGAGCACATGCCACACTGGGGTCCCAGAGTGGTGGGCCAGGGCAGACCTGGCAACCTGGGCTTTGTCCTGCATGAAGTTCCACAGAGGACTTGAATGGAAGACCCAGTCGCAGAGGAGTTTTAGGGAGGGTGATGTGGCAGTTTATACACTTACGATGTTCACAAGGGTTCTCCAGCATACTCCGTTACCGCTCTGAGCATTAGCTGTACCTGCAGTGGGGGTAGCGGGAGTGCAGAGGAAGAATGCACAGCTAACGGGGGTGAGAACCATATGGACAATGTGCAAAGGAAAAGGTGTCAAAAGAGTAACTGAAGTCTGGAGGGGAAGACAGTATGTTGAACTTTAATTCGAGCTATTCATCTGAGTTTGGGAGTCCATGTGTGTTGGGAAAGTGATTGAAGTACAGATGTGGGGAAATCCTGCAGTTGATCGAGACTTACAAAGAGGACTCTGATCTTAGCCAGCACTCGAGCCAGGAGTCACTGCAGAGGGCAGGGTTCCTCCCTAGCCTGGGTGTGAGATGTCCCTGTCAGCAGCTAGTGACTCTCAGGTTCAGACTTCCCCACCTACTACAGTCAGAAATACCTCCTGAAGAGCAGCTGTCCAGAACCACTTCCCAAGTGGGGTCTATCCTCTGGAACCACAGGGTGAAAATAAGGTGTACTGAGGAAGGAAAAGGAGTCTTGTAGGCGAGTCTGAAAGGTGTTGGGTAGAGGCGCCTGGGTGGCTCAGTTAAGCCTTTGACTCTTGATTTCAGTTCAGGTCATGATCTCATGGTTTGTGAGATGCATGCTAACAGCATGGAGCCTGCTTGGGATTCTCTCTTTCCCTCTCAAAAATAAACATTAAAAAAAAAAGGTGTTGGGTAAAACAAGACAGGATTTCTCCTGGAAGCATCTCTGAGAACTTGAGGGAGGATCTCTGAAATGGCGTAGGGGTCTGCCCAGCTCCCTTTGTCATTTACCCTCTGGCCTTGGACCCCTCGTGGAAAGACACACCACACACATCAACAGGCAGCTTTTATTTTGTGTTCATTAATAAGAGGTTATTGATTTTCCAGAACCCAAATGGCAGCCCCTCCCTCCTCGTCTCAGTATCTTTTGTGCCATTAGGAACAAAAGCTGTCCTCTTCTTCTGGAGAGCTCTTACCCTCCCATGTCCCCTGCACAGCACCTCTCTCCACCAAAGTCCCTCAAAGTTCCTATGGCAGACCTCTCAGGCCATAGCTAAGGGTAGCTGTTGATCTGTGCCTTATTTAAAAGCCACTAAAATCTATTCTGAAAGTAATCGATCAGGTGAGCTGTTCACTAAATCAGCCTGGCATCGTGCCCCACTTGGTCTGTCAGCATGATTTGGCTCCAAGACCAGAGGGTAGGAAGAGCACAGCTTTTATGTCCTTATAATCCATTTGAGCCTGGCCTGGCACAGAGGTCAGGTTGAGTCCCTGGCATCCTCACCCCAAAGATCTGCTTGGTTTGGGCCTACCCAGCTCCCTGACCTACTCTTTCTTCCCAGGTAAAAGCATCTATGGTGAACGCTTCCCTGATGAGAACTTCAAGCTAAAACACTACGGGCCTGGCTGGGTGAGCATGGCCAACGCCGGCAAAGATACCAACGGCTCCCAGTTCTTCATCACTACGGTTAAGACCGCCTGGCTAGATGGCAAGCACGTAGTGTTTGGCAAAGTTCTGGAAGGCATGGTGAGTTTCAGGGGCTAAACTTGGGCAGCTCTCATCAGGAAAGCACCGTATATTTTATCATTTTCCCAAAAGGGGACCCAGATTCACACCAGTGTTCATGTTTGCAAACTTGGGGGAAATTAAGAACTACCCTGCTACTCTATGCCCCCAAGTTCTCAATTCTTCCAGCTCCAGGCACAGGCTCGGGAGGAGGCCTGTTGAGGCTGTACAGGTGCAGGTGCCTCCATTTCACCTAGTGATGTGCAGGCACCATCCTGACTTGTACAGGACATGGCTTAACATGATGTTCCTGAGAAGCCACTTGGTGCCCACTCCCCAGCCACCTTTTTCTTCCTCCTGGGCCTTAGCTCAGCCTGGCTCGTACTTCAGGGATCAAAACTATTGCATTTTCTGGGTTCTCCCTGCCCTGTCACCTGGCTATGGTTCTATTAGGATTTTGGTGCCTGGAGCTTGGCATGCTATTCATGTGGGCATCTCATCCCTCCCTGGCCATATTGTGAGGCCTGTCTCCCTTGAGAGGGGGACCTCCTGACCTCTCTGCTTTACTGCTTCTGCCTTCCTTTCTAGGAGGTAGTGCGGAAGGTGGAGAGCACCAAGACAGACAGTCGGGACAAGCCCCTGAAGGATGTGACAATCGCAGACTGTGGCAAGATCGAGGTGGAGAAGCCCTTTGCCATCGCCAAGGAGTAGGCCCACAGGGACTTCTTCCCTTTGAGCCACCATCTGTGCGGCCCTGTTGCCCTCCAGGGAGGGGGTGGGGTGGGTGGGTAAAGATGGCCCGCCACACAGCTCCATGCTGCACTGGCCCTAGTGCTGGCATCTGACAGAGTGGACTCCTCACCTCACATTCCATAGGCCTCCAGGCCCGGTTTTGTAACAAACTCCTATCCATGCTGACCAATAAAAAAAAAAGGTGGTTTGTTTTTTTTTTAAAACCAGTGTGGGCTGAGTTCTTGGGCCTCCAACACCTGCTCAAGTCTCTGTCCCAGCATGTCTGGGACTCTTGGGGCAGGGGGTGCCTGTCCCCATCTGAGGCTCTGGTCTGACCCCTTTCTCTAGACACTGCCTATAAAGTTTCAAGCAGGAGCTTTTACTCCTCGTTTCTAACCTTTGCCACTACTGTGCCTCAACCTTTGCTTGTCTCCTGCCCCTTTCTGGGGTAGGTGAAGAAATACACCAGTCTCTTTTCAAAGCCTACCTCTAAATTGGACTTCTCCCTTTATTCCTTATCCCCTGTTGTCCCTGCCCTGGCATCTGGGGTGGTTAAATCCTGGGTCCGGGCCAAGGGGGACCCAGCCTCTGAGAAGGGGGCTCATACACTGAGGCACATGCCTGTCCTGGCAGGTGGCCCACAGACCTCTGGGCTGGTCAGGGCATCGGTGGCAAAGGAGCAGGGTGACAGGGAGCCTCGGACTGGGCTTTAGCTGAGCTGGTGCTGAAGCCATAGAGGCCCTGGAGCACGCCATTCACCACCATGTTGGACAGAGGCTCTGTGGGACGGAAGGAAAAAGGGAGGAAGGGGTAGGAGACCACAGAGAAATTGATGTAGAACAGGCCCAGTCTCAGGCCTGCAGCTCCTAGAGCCCCTGCGCCCATAGGCTCAGCCCCCTCCTCAGGAGCAGGAGTCCCACCAAGGCCAGAAGTAACAACAGTTGGCCACCCCAAATGGGGCCTTGGGTTTCCTGGCTCACATCCTGTTCACAAGAGCTTGGTAAAGCCAAGCAGGTGAAGAATGGAGACCAGGAGGGCCAAGTTTATTTCACCATGTCTGCCTCCTGAATGAAAATAGAAAGCAGGCTATAGGAGCAGCAGGATAGGTGTCGTCCCAAAGGAGGGCATTAGGAGGGAGATATTGCCTGGGGGTCCTGAGCTGAAAAATGGCAAGTTCACCCCTGACTCCCACCCTGCTACCTAGGCCCTAAATATAGATTATAGATCAGAGCCCATCCCCCCACCCCTCACCTGGGGATGGAATGCAAACGTAGGGATCCATGCAGAAGCTGATGACAGGCCGGTGGTGGAGCTGGGAGCTGGGGGGGCGGGGTAAGGGAGGAAAGTCATAACAGTGGAAGGAGAGGCAAGGCAGGGGCAGGGTCTCCTATCAGGTGGAGACTAGGGATTAAGATCACCAAGCACCCAAAAAGGGAAGGTGAGTGAGAAGTGGTCTCAGGAGGCACCAACAGAGATACCTGGACGGCTGGGAGAGGCCAGACACCAGCAGGCACAAGGCCACTAGGGGGCAGCCTGAGTCGGGCGGGGAATTGGGGGCGGGGGTGGGGTGGGGCTTCCACTTGCCTGCTGTTCTTGGGCAGGAACTCCCCCAAGGCGCTGAAAAGAGGAGACCCGCTGTGAGCGGCTGTCGGGCTAGGAGTTGGGGGGAGGCACGCGCGCGTGAGGAAGGGGTGGAGACACGCAAGCCCAGCACCACACCTCCCAGGGGACCACTACTTCTATTTGTAACAAGCTCAGTTCCGGAGGTAGCTGGGGTAAACCAAGACGGTCCAGAAAACAGTCCCTCTGCCCAGAGCAAGAAAGCTAATGAGGGAGGCCATATCTCAAGGAACAATCAGGCCTTTGCCTCCAAAACCTTGCCTCACCTGCTTACTTCAGGGAGCCCCTGTCCCCTCAACACTAGGGCCCCTCTCTCTTGCCTGGCCATGGCCCCTAGAGGTGCTCACCCCCAGTTGCTGGCCTTAGGGTCTGTGGAGAAGTGCCGAAGGCTCAGGAATTCCAGTAATTCCTTGGGCACATCCTGGTTCAGGTACAGGACACCCTGGGGAGGAGAACAGAGGAAACCTATAATCAGACCCAGCTATTTAACATAGAGCCCAGTGCAAAATGGAAACGATGGGGGCCTTCCCAAATGACTAAGCCAGAGCAGAGCATTAAACCAAGTTTGGGCCCTTCTGAGCCCTGGGCCCTGAGTAACTACATGGGTCGTATGCCCAGGAAGCCAACCTGGCCTATAATCTGGCATCACCGTGTGGGGAAGAGGGGGGTCTCCACCCAAATCCTCATCACTGAGGGTAGCACACCACGCTCTCACCCTGGAGGGAAGAGAGCTAGCTTTCAGTGAACTGAAACCACCTGCCTCCGTGTTACCTCATTCCCTTCTATCAGTACTGAAAGGGCTGTTTGGACCCATTACTGTTCAGAAAATTGAGGCTTGGGGTAGTAAATAACATGCTTAAGATGGGGGTCTCCTTCATTCCATGCCCCCGCACCTCTCCCTCTGGGTCGCACCTCTGCTCCAGCAGGCTGGGGGCAGCAGAGTGAACCCCATGCACACCTGGATATAGGCCTCCAAGCCCTGCCGCCGCTGCTCCAGTCCTCTGGTCCTCCAGTTGGGCAGGCGTTTTGAGGGGAAGTCGGGCACTTTGTACAGTTTCTTGATCTGCCAGGAGGTTACCGCGGTGCCATCAAAGCATCCTGATTGAGCCCTCAAGCTCACTTCGGCCTAGCCAAGAGTCTCTCCCCAGGCCTCCCCGCCCCCACCTCCAAGACCCTAATGAGTGATGGTTGGGACAGGGTGGAGAGAGGCCCCAGCACCCTCCTCCCCCAAAAGCCCGAGGTCTGGCCGGCCACACATTGGCACCCATAGTACAGGCTGCACCCTGCCCCTTTGCGCCCACCCCGCAGCCCGCAGGGAGGTCTGTGCCCAGGACAGGAACTGGGGCGGTAACGGGGGTGGCAGAGACTGGGGCCGCAGTTCGTCTCCCAGGAGGTGGGCAGGAACCAGGCCGAGGTCGGTGAGTCGGCGGCTGAGCCTCACCCTCTTGTGCAGCGCGTGGAACTCGCTGTAGCGCCTCTGCACGATGTGCCTGCGCCCGCGGCACAATACTTCCACTCGGAACACCTGGCGGGCGCGGGCGAGCGGCCAGGTGCGCGTGAGGCCCCGCAGGAGGGCTCAGCAGGACCCGCGCCGCAACACGCCCACCCTCCCGCACCAAGCGGCCTAGGAACCCCGCCACTCTCCGGAGACCCTCCCACGCTCCTCACACGTTTAGGAAAGGGGGAGGACAGAGCCTCCCCTCAGTTCCCTGCAGTCCCTTGTGAACCTGGACCGCCGTCCACGGAGCTGGCACATCCCAGCGGCCCGAGACCCTCGGCAGGCCGTCTTCTGACGGCCTGACCTGCCGCGCTCAGACGCCCCAGCCCAGGCGCGGGGTCCCCACTACATTCGGCGCGGGGGAGTCCGGCGGGTCCCCGCGTACCTTCCCATCCACTGCCCCCCGCTCACCATGTGGCCTTTCTCTGGGCTTTGCCTGGGATCCTCGGCCTCAGGTCCCACAGACGGGATGTGAACTTCCAGCATCCGCGCCACGGCTCGAGCCCCTCCGAGCACAACGCTCGGAGCGCGAACTCTCCGGGTGTAGATCACCGACCCCAGCGGGCCCGGCCCCTCCTCCTCGGGCTCGCAGGCCCCGCCCCAAGCTGGCCCCGCCCCGGGCGTTCCCTCGCGCCGCAGAGTCCTGCGAGGGGCTGATTAGGCAGCGCGGGGGGAGGTGGGCCAGGATACCGCCCCTCGAGTCTAGTGGGCCGCAGGTGGGGACCCTTCAGCGGCGGAGAGCCAGCCGTTTGTCAACATTTTCTGAGTGCCCGCTAACAGCCGTAGACGAGCCAAAATTTCACCTACTTTTTATTGAGCGCCTAGTAAGGACTAGAGCCTGTGGACGCTCGGCAGGAAGGGACGCGGGGCCCAGACCTAGGCGCCGACCTTGGGGGCCAATCAAGGATGTTCTTTGAGATCCTCACACCCTTCCCCTAGACCAGGCTGCCGCCCATCTCCTTTCCTCCACCTTTCACCTGGACCCTGGGAGCGCGGCCACGCCTGGGGAGGGCTTGGGCCAATTTCTCTTTGATGTCCACCTCTCCCACCATCCACAAGCCCCTTCATTTCATTCATTCATGCATGCATGCATGCATGCATGCATGCATTCATTCATTCATCTTTCAGCCCCAACCTTCTTCAGATCCAGTTTGCCTGGATGAAGCAGTTTAGGGACCTGAGCTCTGCTTTAAGGGTCAGATAGCTTGGATTTCCTGAACTGTGTAGACCTGTTCTCATCTGCAAAATTGAATACTATGCCTAAGGAGGGTGTATGGAAATGGAGATGATCCCTGTTAAGCCCTCAGCATAGCAGGTGCTGAGAAACTGGCAGCTTGAGGGCTTGTCCTGGAGGCAGAGGTAGGTGGTGTGTGTACAGGGCAATAAACGGGGAAGAGGGACTGTAGGAGATGGCACTAGGCTGCTACTGCCCACCCCTCTGGGCAGGGCCTTCCTGGGTATGTGGCAGGATTTAATCCAGAACTCTCTGACCCCTTGGGCTAGAAAGGGCCTCTGCTCCCCTACTAAGCCCCCCTACACTTCAGCCATAAGAGATCTGTCCCATTCAACAGAGTCCTCAACTCCCCTGACTTCCCCCAACAAAGGCCCGGGCAGACAGTGGAGGGAGGGAGGGCTGGAGGCCTCAAGGTGGGAAGGAGGAAACAGAGCACCTGTCTTAGGGGTAGAGGCTGGCAGTTGGGGGATCACTGACTCCCTCCCTCCCCTGCTAGTGCAGAGGTGCTTCTGAGCTGGAGCAGAATCTCTCCCCACCCCCCACCCAGTTCTGCCCCTAGAGAGAAGGTGAGAGGGTGACCCCAAAGAAGGCAAGCAGGTCTCACCAATATTATGCCCCACGCTTTCTTCCCCCAAGTTCCATCTCACAAAAGCCCCAGAATCAGGAAGGTGAAACTTCCCGGAAGGGAAACCACCCACTGTGAACAGAAGTGCTGAGATTTCATTTCCTTGTACTTTGGAGCCCCCACACTCAAAGACCCTGTTCTCCTTGTCTACTGACCAGGAGGTCCTCTCCCAGGACCTCAGACCTCTAAGCTTCTCGGTCACCTGTCCTAATGACTGCCCTACCATCTAGAAAACTGCTACATCTCTTAATCGATCTCCCTGTTTTTCCTTGGCTCCCTCTCTCACACAAGGTCCATTGTCTACCTAGCAGCACAAACCACCATCAAAGCAACTGCTTCAAACCTTATGAAGGCTTCTTTCGTGTTGTACTTTGAAGAAAACATCCCCTCCCTACCACAATCTACAGAGCTCTAAGTGACCTAGCCCAGCCTCCACCTCTCATCTCATTTCCTCTCCTTCCCCTTCGTGTACCAGGCCCCAGCCAGTGACCTTCCAGTTCTTCAAACCCAACTCGCTCTTTCCTGCCTTAGGGCCTTTGTGCCTGCTGTGACTCCTCACCTGGTGGGTTTAGCCTAGAACTTCCAGCTCTTGGCCTAAAACTCACCTCTTCAAAGAGACCTTCCTTCCTGTCCACTTACCCTATCATATCACCCTGTGTCTGCACTTAGTTACGTAGTTACTGTTTGTTTATTGTGGGTCTCCCTGGTTTTCCCAACTTTGCCCCAGGCTCTGAGGGCCATCAGGCCAATGTCTTGTCAGTGGTTGCTGCCCTGGCACCAAGAATGTAAGAGACGCTCAAACATTTGTTGGTTGAAAGCCTTTCTGACTGAATCGGGGGAGGAGATGTTGGGAAGAGGCTGGGGAGAGGAGGGAAGGCCTGGGAGAGAGGCAGGAAGGGAGGAGTTAGAGGAATAACAACAGGAATCCTCTGCCCACCTTCAGATCCAGACACCTCTCTCTCATCATCGCTCCGTCGCAGACTGTTGAACACACCTCGTTTATATGCTTAGTTTTCAGGTGTTCCTGAGACGCCTCAAATTAATGGATTCCCAGCACCAGTTATACAGGGAGATTTGATGCACCTGACTTATAAAACATCTGGTAGGAAACCTGCAGCTCCTGATTCTTCAGTGTTCCGTGGCCATGAGTGAAGATCCAAATGAAGAAGAACAAGATCCTTGGCTTGCAGACATTTTGGGATGTCTTTGGGGAGATAAAACAAGCTATGGAGAATATTTTCCTGTAAAGGGGAATACGTGACATAATGTAAACTCCAAAGCACTTGTTATAATCGAAGGAAAACTTATTTTCTGTATGCTGTAAGCACTGGCCCACTCAGTCTATGAACACTGAGCTGAGTCCCACCCACTATGTAGACCCTCAAAGTGACTTGTTTTTAGAATGAGTTTTAGTGTGCAAGCCTCTGTCTTTTCTCCATCACTCTCTAACACATGACTTTAATTTCCAAGTTTCTAAGGGAAGGGGGCTTAAAAGTACTGGTCGGTCACACACCAACTTGGCCAAAGTATTTCCAGATCAGATTATAGAGCGGTGGTTCTCCAACCTCCGCAGGCATCATCATCACCTACAAGTCCTGTTAAATCTCAAATAGGGCTCTGAGCCCAGTTTCCTGAGTGCTTGGGCCTGGCGTGGAGCCTCATCGTGTGCGGGTTTTCACAACTTCCCCTGTACCAGAGCTGCTCCGGGTTGGGGACCACGTTGTAGACACCAGTCTCTTGACTCCCACGCCAGCTCTTGGAGATGAGGATGGTGGCCAAGCAGAGGGCAGCAAGGGCTGGGGGCAAAGGTGTTCCCCTCTTGGGCTCGATCTGGTGAGCCTCTCTGGGTGGGGGCGGGGCAGGTGGGACGGACCACAGCTCCCGCGGTGGCTGGGCCCTGGCCCTGGGGGGGGGGGGGGGGGGGGGCCTCCGCACAGGCACGCAAAGCCGCATTCACTAGGCAGGCTGGACGCTGCTCAGGAGGTGGTTAACCCGTTTAAGAAACAAACAGCTCCTGGGCTTGTGGGCGCCGCCGAGGCACAGAAGCTGGATTCTTCCTGCCGGACTCGACCTGGCCTGGCCGGCAGCGGTGGGAGGAGGCAGACTAGACCGAGGGGGGGGCCCAACAACCTAGCACTGCCAGAGCAAGGTCGCCAGGATGGCGTCACCCAGAGGCTAAGGTCACCCGGGCAAGCTCAGACAGCTCCCCTCGCTCAGGGTCCTTATCAGCAGAGCATAGCGCTGTGTGTGGATTGAAAGATCATGCTTCCAAAGTGCATGGGCCTGGCACACAGTAAATAAATGTCAGCTATTATTATTTACTGAATTAAAAGAATTTGCCCTAAGTCAAAACGGCGGGTTGTTGGCAATTATATATGGTCCAACCTAATATATTGCTGCTGATTCAACTTTAAAATAACACAACTTTACTATTCCTCTTTCAGTATCCTGAGATTGCAGGCTTAGCTTAAAAAATGAACTATTTTAACTACTAACTCTGTGATCATAATTTTCCTGATCTTGTCCATATTGTGCAACCCAAAAAAAGGTAGAATCAACTGGAAGCAGAGTTTGGTGTAAATTAGCAACTATCCTGTTCATCCTAACAGCCTCTGACTTCTTACTGATTGCCTTTTTAATGAGTACATCTTACCAATTTTGAATAATAAAATAAGACGAAATACCGGGGCACCTAGGTGGCTCAGTCGGTTAAGCATTCCCCTCTTGATTTCAGTGCAGGTCATGATCTCATGGTTCATGAGTTTGAGCCCCACGTGGTTGGGTTCTGCACTGACACTGCTTGGAATTCTCTCTCTCTCTGTGCCTCTCCCTAACTCATGCTCACTCTCTCTCAAAATTAAATAAATAAATAATAAATAAATAAAGAAATAAATAAATGTTAAAAAAACACAACACAGTACCTTTATGTTGAATACTGAACTTTGGTGTAGATGTCTGAGAAAATAGTTCTTCTCAAACATCTTAAATTATTGAGAAGTCTAAACTCTTCATTTTATAGATGAGGAAACTGAGGTGTGAGGAAGGAGAAGTGAGCCTCCAGGGGAAGGTTGTGTTAGGAAGGCACCTTTGACAAACAGGTCCCGCCAGAGCCCCAAAAGCAAAGTTTGGCTCAGGGTAGGCTGGTAACCAGCTTCTCAGGGGACATACAGGCTCTAGCCCTGGGGCTCCAGCCAGCAGTGTTCCCCCTTCCAGATGACAAGGACAGCTCAGTTGCTTCAGACATGACCCAGGGATGGAGCAAAGGGAGCTGGCAGAGGCCACCCCAGCCACCTGCCATCCAAGGCTGCACAGCTTCCCAAGGAGATTTTTTTCTGGCGCTACAGCGACTCCCAACACCCCTAGAATGACTATGTCAGGGAACCAACCACTTGGCCCCCCTCATGTGCCCAGCACTGAGGTTCAAGGAACAAAGATGTGCTCAGGAACCCTCAGGTCACGGGGGTTTACTGTGAAGAGTTGTGAGACCAAGAACTGAGGCCAAGTGGAAAGCCAGGCCAGAGGCCGGGAGGGGCCGCAACCCCAGGCCCTGAGGTCTGGAACTGAGATGCTCCCACCTCCCATTCTAGCTCTGGGTTCTGTCTCAGGTCTCTCAGCAAGTGGAGGTTTTAGTCTCTGCCGCAAAAGGTCCCCAGGTACTCACCCAAGCTGCTCCTGTCTTCCAGATTCTGCTCCTGCTCCCCAACTGGGCCACACACTGTGCCTGTCTGGGGAGAGAGGATCTCACAGGGGTCAGAGAAGCTCACAAGCCTATGAGGCCAGGTGGATGACATGTCCTTAACAGGTCTCTTGTGTGAATTTATTCAAGTCTTTAAGAAAACAACTTAGTGGGTTAATATCTAGGTTCCTCTTGTGCATCCCTGTCTAGAATGTGTGAGACATGGTGTGGCAGACAAGCTGAGTCAAGCAGATTGGGTTCAAGTTTTAACCTCAGAGCTCTCCCGGGGGGGGGGGGAGGGGGGGTTCGGGGGGTGACCTTGGGCAAATTGCTTAATTTCTCAAAGCCTCAGTCTTTTACTACCTGGAAGTTCTCTGGTGCCAGATATGTTTCAGAGCCCAGAGGCACAGAGTAGGTGTTTAACACATGACAGCCCTTATCCTTAGGCCCCTCAGTGGGAAGGGGTTATCCTGCCCCCACACTTTTTCCACCTGCCAGGTGCCTTATTATTTCTGGTGAGGCTGTGCGGAGACCTGCTGGTTGGGCCCCTATGGTCATCACTGCTGCCACTCAAAATGGAAGAGGAAGCTGAGACCTCTGAAGCTAGGAGGGGGGCAGTGATTTGGAAACAATGGTCACATCCCTTTAGGGAAAGGTCCTAACTCAGATTGAATGGTTTTTCTGTGATTTTTCTGGACCCAAAATGCATCCTATGGAGGCTGTGCACCTGGCTCCCTGGGACCAGCCTTGGGGGTGAGTGGTGTTTTCTGCCCCAGAGGTTTGGCCATCATAGCCAGAGGGGCATTTCCACAACCGAGGAGGGCAAAGGGGAGGAATCTTGGCTGAGGCAAGCCTTGGGGCAGGTGGCTATCACCTCCCAGCCTGCAGGCCTCCCCTGGAAGATGGAGCACCATTCCTGCCAACCACAGCACGGCCTACCAAACCCCAGATCAAGCCTGATTTCTGAATGTCTTCAAAACCCCCAAGATCTGGGCCCACAGGCTCCTAAAACAATAATCACCAGAGCTGAATGGCAGCCATTGCCCCCTTAGGCTGCCTTTGTGGGTGGAAGGGAGCATGGAGATAGGTAGGAACAATACAGTCCATGATCTGAAGGAGTTCAGAACCCCAGAGGCTAATGAGATCATCTCAGAGATAACAATGCACACAGGGTGAGAAAGACCAGAGGTTTAAGAGGATGACAGAGCGACAGAGGAGGTGGTCTCCCGTTCCAGTCTGGGGGTAGAATGGAAAGTGCATCAAAGAAAGCTTCCCAGAGAAGGTACATAGAGAGTAGGCCTCAAAGGATGCACTGCATTTTTTTTCCCATAGTGAAAACACTTTATTTAATTTTTATGATCATAAAAATACATAGAAATTCCAAGCAACATAAAATACTGTGAAAATTTTAAATAATGCAGAATTCCATCCTGCTAGGGCAACCATAGTTAACAATTCAATCAACATTCGTTCCATATATATAGTTTTATATAAACTTACACCACACTATACATGTAATTCTATAGCCTACTTTTTTCACTTAAAAACGTTTTCCTTGTCAATGAATATAGCTATGTATCATCTCCAATGACTGCACACCCAATCGTATTATGTACCATAATTCATTTAATCCCTTCCTGCTGTACAGAGATTGGTTTCAATTTTTACAACCATACACCTTGCTAAGATGGGCCCCTTTGCACAGGCTTCTTCATGGACTTGGTTTCTAGACGTGTCTACAGGAATCCCCTGTGAATGTTCTGACACGTTTACCAGTGCCTTCCATCTCCATCTACTTCCACTCCCATTCAGACAGGTGTAATTCTGAGACTGAAGAGAGGGATGGCAACCGAGACAGGGCATGTCAGGTACAAAGCCCACCATTAACAAAAGGCTCCTTAGGCCTGGGCCGCACAGAACTGAGGAAGCAAAGAGCATGAGCATGTTTGCGGACAGTTTCCGTCAGGGGTCGGGCGTTGTTGTGAAGTGCTAGGACATAAACAGGAAAGCGAGCGGGAATCCTCTCAGAGAACACTGGGAGTGCCAGGTGGCAGAACCTGCAGTTGGAGATCATTCAACCTTGATCTATCTGGTGCCTATTTTGAGCCCAAATCTTTGCTGGAGATCATGGAGTGACAAAGACGTACCACTTCGGAGAGTTGACCGTTTGGCAGAGAGCGCCAAAATCAACCACACATCTGGTGCCACAAGACGTTGGCAGATGACGCACACACCCTTCCCATGGCCAGTAGACACGGATGAGTGGTTCTCACCCATTTCTAACTCTCAGCTCGGGCCCGACTCTCCCCAGTCATGGAGCGTCTCTCCCCAAGACACTTAGCCAGTGTCTCCAAAGACAGGGCATTCAGTTCAGGTGCATGACAATTGCAGCAAAGGTCTGTTCTTCTTTGCTTCAGGAGGGATCACCATCATCTTCCCCTTTCCTCCTGCTCCCCTAGGCTGCTGTGGAGAAAATTCCACCACTTTGGGACCTGATGTCCCTCAAAATCCATGGTTTCCACTCCCATTTGGGCCATAACCATGCTCAGCAACGGACACTCCTCCATCACCATGCTCTCTCTTCAATCACTTCCTGGTCCCATCCTTAGCAGATTTCATTATCATCTCTTGGTTTTTAAACTTTAAGCTGCAAAGGTATTCTTTATTTTCTTTATGGTTCCCAGCTATAGGTGCACTCAGAATGAAAGTCTTCTGGAAAGAGCTCAAAGTTACAAATACCTATGCGTGACACTTTCTATCATTCCCACTTCTCATTTAATCTGTCACTCAGTACTCATATTGAATGCTGGGGTCCCTCCAGCTCAAAGTTTCATGCTCTAGACTCTGAAGCCCAGAGATTCTTTGGGGAAATAATGCATGGGGAAGTAGGGAAGTACAGACTCGTCTCCACACCTCTTCTCTAAACCACTTGACTCAAAATAGGAAAACCAGATATCTCTATTTGAGAACACTTTAATTACCAAGCAGGAGACCTATATTCTCCGCCCCACCCTGTCTTCCTTCCCCACGCCTCCTTGCTTGGCAGTGAGGCTCCCTGCTCTGTGCATTTGTCCCCAGACACAGCTCTGATGGCGATTCCCTTTCTCTCCTCTGAATTTTATTAAGATGCCAAGTCTGACCCACCTTTAAATAAAACAAAGCCTCCTTTCACCAGGTTTCTCTCCCAACTCTCAGCATGGGCCTCCCTTCCCATTCAGAGGAGCCTCTTATGCTACATGACACAGGCAGCACTGACGGCTTCTGCTCCCATCTGCTCCAAACCTACTTGGCCTTGTGTTGCCTGTGTCATTAAGGGCTCCCTTCACTGTCTATCCTTCCCCCACCGCCCCCTCCTAGGGGGAAGCATGAACGCAGTCCCCCACTACCACAAACTATGCAGTCGAGTTCCCCACTTTTGGGGAAATCGCAGGGGTCAGCACATCCAGAGTGCAATGGATAAGCCTTGCCCTGGGGGAAACCACCTTCATGATCATGGTATCTTCCCTGCTAAGTATTCTTCACTGTCTATCCCGAAATTCCAGCCAGAAACCTGCAAGTCAGGCTAGCTCATCCCTCAGGCCTCTCATCAGATCAGTGACCAGGTGTCCGGTGGTTCCACGTCCACCTTCTGAGCCTCTCCAAGAGACCATCCCTTCTGTCCTCCTCAGCAATCTGGCTGGCTGGGATGAACATGGCTGCTCTCCTTGCCTCCAGTCTTATGCATCTAAATCACAAATGTGAACATGTTACTCCCTGCTTGAGTCCCTTCAGTGGGTCCCCACCCTTCTGGGTAATTGTGCCAAGTGCTTCACAAGTTGTATCAAGCAGTGTGATCTGGTTCCTATTTGTCACTCTCTGTGGGCTGCCCAATGACTTGACCCACACCATACCAAGCCACCTACATTTCCCTAGATGCCTACCTCCCACTGTCAAGAGACAGGGAGGTAGAATGGGCTCAGCAGAAGGGGCAAACGCCTCTTCACCTTTAAGCCACAGTTCAAGCATCCTCTTCTCTACAAACGTCTTCTTCCTGAGGCCCCAGGTAGAATGACTCTATCTTTTGTACCACTGTGCAGGCCTTGGGCTCAGTACCCTTAACCTGTTTGCTTTCTCAGTTTCCATGTGTGCAAGCTCTGTACAGAAATGCACAGGCCTGTCAGCCTCCAGTGCCAGATGCTAAGGAGGAAGTTCTGAAACCACAGTCCATCCCAAGGAAATAATAGACTTGCATCAAGATGATCACAGGATGGAATATAACAAAGCAAGGATAAAGTTTTACAATTAAGTTTCTTTGGAGAAGAGTTACAAGTATGGAAAATGGAGAAGACTTAGATAAACCCAATGGGGTTAGACTGTAAGGATCTGTGTGAATTCATGCTTTCTAATATCTAATTCTTTATGTCATCTCTCTCTCTTGCTACTGCTATATATCTTTGTCTTTCATTACTTTCCTGCTCTGCCAAAAGCCTAGAAGCAATGACACTGCAGAAGCCACGAGCACACTCAGCACGCAGATCTTGGTTTCTATATATATTTAATTCTCCATTAAAAGAAATCAGGACTCTGTGGAGAAATGGCTGATTCCAGAGCTGGGGCAAGGAAGATATAGGAGAAGCCTGAAACACTTTATTATGCCAGAAAGTAAGAAAAGTGTTAAAAAAAAAAAAATGAAGGGGACAGGTTAAAAAAATCATCTGGGATGATTTGAGAATCAAAGTAAATCAAAGCAAGGGCTTGCAATGCACTTTGAGTAAAATAGGAATCCATTCATGCATACTGATAAACAAGTAGATTATTAAGTAGAGAGAAAGGATGTTTTTCTTTAGTAGAATGCCAACCAGTAAATGCAGATTATGGAGCCAGAAAAGCACACTGGAGAAGGAACAAAGTATTTAGATGATCTCAAAGTACCTCCCCACAAATTTCTTGTCAATTACAAAGGGGAAAATAGTAATCAAGTGATCAGAGTTAACTTCAGCATTAACGGGACCAACATCATGTGCCAACTTAAAATGCTCTGAGGACGCATCACTTCTGTGATGTTCCTGCCTAATTGCAAAACCCTAATATAGTCACACGGAACCATGAGGCCAATCCAAGTCAAGAGATATTCTACAGAATACCTGGCCTATATTCTTCAAAAATGCCAAGGTAATGAAAGGCAAAGAAAGGCTGAGAAACTCTTCTGGATTAAGAGAGACACAAGTGATCGCACGTTACAACTAAAGGTAACACATGATCCTGAACCAGGAAAAAGGGAATAGCTATAAAGGACACTACTACTGGGATAACTGACAACATTTAAATACGGACCATGGGTTATGTAACAGTATTAGTTTACTGTCAAACTTCCTGATTTTGATAAACATACTTATGGTTGTAAATTATGAGAGATGTCCTTGTTCTTAAGGAAATGTATACTAAAGATCTGGGGGTAAAGGGGCACAATGTCTGCAATTTACTCTCAAATGCTTCAGAAAATACAATATGTAAATATAGACAATAAATCACAAAGCAAATAAGGTAAAATGCAAACACCTGGTAAATCTGGGTAGAGGCTAGATGGGAATTCTTCGTGATACCCTGTAACTTTTCTAGAAGATTTAAATTATACTAAAATTTAAAATTTACCAAACAACCAAGAATCCAACAACAAGGGATGAGTCAGAATTATGGTACAAGCACTCTGTGGAAGCCTTAAAATTACATAGCCTTCTAAATAAAGTTTGTGAAGATATGTAACAATAAAGAAGAAATGCTTACAAAATATACAGTGCTGAATGATAAAAGGATACAAAATATTTCACGTGGGTATTATTACAACTGTGCAAAAGCAAACGCAAGACTGTAAGGAAAAAAATCAAGAGTGTTAATAAAGATATTGGGGGATAGGGAGAGACTGAGTGACTTTTTCTAAAACAAAACAAAACAAAACAAAACACCCAACTGTTGAAAAAAATACTTGCCAGCACTGCACCCCCACCCTGGATCCCTGCCCCTACCAGGCTGGTGCACTGGAAATCAGTGCTGTTTACTGCATTCTCTTGCCTCAGGCTGTCCCTCCCCAAACCTTAACCACCCACCCAAGAGAACTAACAGAGCAGGCCTGGAATGCCCACAGAAAGGGGCGTCTCTGGGGCTGGGGGGTGGCGGACAGGAGTGGCGAGGTTCCATGGCAGGCAATCTGCCAACCCTGCCCCACAGAGCAGCTTCACAGACCACTCTGATCAGCCAGCTTAAGCAGCTGTGGACACAGCTGAGGGGAAGCCCAGCAACAGCGCATGTGAGACTCCAGTCTCCCTGGCCAGGCCAGGACAGAGACCCCTTTGAACGCCCTTGGCCTAAGCTGACAACACTCGGGCCCTGTTGTTGGCATGCTACCTCCTGGGCACAGAGAGTAAAGCTTCTTGGAACCTCAAAAAGTTTAGGAACTCTTGGATGACCTGATCTAGAGGCAAAGTGCTGGCTCTGTTCTCAACGGAGATAAAGTGTTAAGTCCTTATCAGCTCTTTACACTTTTAACAGGAATCGGTCTACTGGGGACTTGGCAGAAAGAAGTTCAGAACAGAAGTCTGCTATCAGAGGGCAAGACTGAGAGAGCCCTGGGCAGCTAAGGGAAACAGGGTAGGAATAAAAGAAAGTCTGCCTCCTTCGCAGGAGAATCCATTGTCCCTCTTACTATAAGAGATGTCTTTACAACTCCTTCCCTAAAAAAGTAGGAATAAGAATTAAACAGGTTAAGAGACCCTCAGAGTGCGTAGCAGAGGTAGATAGAAAAAAAGAAATTCTAGTCCCATAGGGAAGCAGCAGCAAAAGCTTAAACTCCTGTGGAGAGAAACTTACTATACCTGGGCAACTTCTTTGTTCAGAGTATTCTGGACCTGTTTCCCAACTGCTCCCCAGCCTAAAGCAAAAAGCACCACCATTCCGAGTCACGTGACCTGATTTTAAAATATTTTATTACATAATCTTTTCATGGCACCATCAGGAGTAACAGAAAACGTTATTCCCAGTTCCTAACCACATCCTGAAAAATATACATTTGTATTTATATATTTATATCAATACTCCACCCCTATCCCCTAACTCCACCACCTAGTGTAGGTCTTTTGCTTAAAGCAAGAAACTATTCTCTCAGGTAAGAAAATATATATGGAAGCTAAATGAAGTAATGGTTAGAATGGGCAGAGGTTGGTCGTGGGGGCAGGGAAGAAGGGATAAAGTCCAGGCTAGGCAGGATGCATCACTGGAGTCCGGCGGAGGTGGAGAACAGTGTATAAAAAGGCAGCGTCAGGCAGGTGGGCTCTGGTGTCCTTGGTCCATTAGGAGATGGCCTTTGCCTCAGGAAGGAAGGCTTCCCAGTACTTTGCCAGCTGCAAAGAAGTGGGGACAATAAGCAAGTGCCCCCACCTAGTGGCAGAGACTGAGCCTGGGAGGGGAGCAAGCACAGTGCCACGCATTCCCCCGTGGTCTCAGCCACCCAAAGGGAGGCCAGAGCTGAGGCCAAGCTGAGGAAATGGCTAGGCTGAGAGTGGACCCTGGGACAGATTGGCCAGGCAGCCAATCTTACCCCTCTTCAGAGGAAGCATCAAGTACAAGGGAAATCTCTAAAGACAGTCCTGCTTCTGCCCTGGAGGAAGTATCCCTGTGGGGGCTACAGCTTTGCCCAGCTCAGTTAGCTCCTCACAATGGGATCCACTGTTCAATACAATGATTGGGTCTCAGCCTTAAGAGGGTTAGGTGGTACCATGGGGGGTTACAGGGAGAGGTAGGGTTTGTCCTTAAAAACTAACTTATTGTAGGATTAGGGCTACAATATCCTGCTTGGCAAAAGACCCTATTAGATTCTCCATGTTAGAGTAATACAGCCAGCCCAGCCCATCCCATCACCAAAGCCCCAGGTAGGCAGCTGGCCTCTGGAGGAGGCATAGAGAATGAAAGTCATGCATAACTTACATACCTGCTGCTGTGAATACAGGAGTGTCTCAAGGTACTTGATCACGTGGTTTTTAAAGTCCTTGGATTTTTCTTTCTATAGGAGACAGGATTCTAGACTGATCATCCAGACAGATGCTCCTACCCCTCTTGATGGGATGGAGTTTATTGCTGACCAAGGCCAAACACAGCCCCAGAAACTATAGCTAGCAGCTGGAATAGCTATAATTTCCAGCCAAATGGCTTCTGCCAAGGACTTGCAAGGCTTTCTTGCATGGTGGGCAGGGGATGGGAGGTGGAGGAAGACAGGAGAAAGAAAAGGGAACCAGAGGACACAGGAAAGTTGCAAGCTTTAACTTCTCTGGTCCAGCAACAAGTGTAGGACAGCCACTCTGCCTCAGAACATAAATGTGAACACACACACACACACGGCCACGTCTGTTCACAACTACCAGGTCACTGGCACTTTCATCGGTCTCCCTACTCAATAGACTTGAACAAAACCAACACCACCACTAAACAAGGCACTGCACACTTGTGAGAAGTAGGATATTCTATCTCACCTCAAACCGTATCACTTCTTTTCGGACCACAGTTGAAATCCTTTCAAAATCCCTTTCATACTGAGTCACCCGAGACTCCCACTGGGAAGAAAGGGAACAGAAAGGATCACTTAATATTATGGTATCATTACTGAGTCTTTACCTTTGGACAGCAATTCTACATGTGAGACCTCAGTTGGTCATTATGTCTGTTTGCCCCTCTGGGTAAGATTAGAAACCATATGGACATTCAGTGTGTAAGTCTAAGTCTAGGTGAAGGCCATCTGGCTGGAAAAGAGATGCTGTGTACTCCAGGCCAGGCCTGGTCTCAAAGTTCTGGCACCCCAAAGCCCCTGGTTCAGGTACCCACCACAAAGGCTGGGAGTTCCAGAGAACTGAATTCAGTTGTTGCCATACTGAATCGCCTTGGCAGTTTTTCACAGACCCACCCACGACCCCTCCTGCAGAGAATCTGATTTGTTAAGTCTGGGTGGAATGGGAAGAGAGGAAAAGGGCCAGGCCTCAAAGCAAGCCTGGACTCATTCTCAGAGGCTTCCCCAGCAGCCACAGTCCTTTAGACTCAATCGGCTCTCTCGCCTGCTGTGGGGTTTCAAGCATCTGGGTGGGATGGAACCCGGGCTCATTCAGGAGCCAGTCTGCCCTGTGTGCCTCACCTCTAAGATCTCATCCTTGGCCTGCTGCAATTTGTCAGGCTTGTTGGCCCAAAGCAGCCGAGCCTCAGCCTCCCGCTTCTTCTGCAGCGTCGCCTGAGCATCCTGCCAGCGTTGCCACGTCTTCATACGCTGGTCGAAGGCAGCCTGTGGGGGTGGGGGTTGGGGAAGAGCACAACCAGCCCTTCAGGAGCTCCCCTGGCTCTGCCTGGGGTAGGGCTTGGGGGGCAGGGGGACTCTCTCCCAGCACCTGTGCTAGAGAAGGACTGACCAAGGGCAGGTTCTGCAGCCGTGTGTTAGTGCCCAGCTGGAAGCTTCACATCAAAAAGCACAAGCTTGGGTAAGACTCCTCTCCAAGCCTCCAGAGGGGCGGTGCCATGCTGCTTCATGCTACTTCCAAGGTTGGATGGCTGGGAGCACAGCAGGTGGCCTGATGCCAGTGCCCAGTTCTATGGCTTCTGAACTGCCTCCCTCAGATTAGTCTCTGGGTCTACATACTTTTCCTGATCTCCTGCCTGCCATGTGCCAGGAACTAAGAATACAGTGGGGAATGAAACACGTGGTTCTACTTTTATGGAGCTTGTTAGAGGTTGACATATATTAATAATTGCAAATAAATAATTACAAGTATGCAGAGTACAGAGTAAACAAGCAGAAGATCTATCTCAAAATATCAAACTTGGATACCTAGCTTAGTCTGGGAGATATACCAGGGAAGCCAACCTAAGGAAGCAACCTTAAAATTAACACATCCAAATAGTATACAGGATTAGCTTAACAAGTCTTTAACTAAATACTTGAAGCTACCATGGGGACACACATGGCTTCCATCCCATCCATACATTCAACTGATAAATCAAGGCCCCCAAGAAGCTCCCCAACGTCCACTTGCTGGTTTTCCCAGTTTCCAGTTCTTTTCTCTTTTTTAAGATTTTTATTTTTATTTATTTTATTTTTAATTTTATTATCATTTTTAAGTAGGCTCCACCTCCAGCGTGGAGCCCAATGTGAGGCTTGAACTCATGACCCTGAGATCAAGACCTGAGCTGAGATAAAAAATCAGGTGCTTAACTGACTGAACCACCCAGGCACCCCTAAAGATTTTTATTTTAAGTAATCTCTATACCCGTCGTGGGGCTCGAACCCACAGCCCTGAAATCAAGAGTTGCATGCTCTACCGACTGAGCCAGCCAGGCAACCCATCCCCTCACCGTTTCCAGTCCCTCGATCACATTTCCAGAGGACAGTTATTGGCGTAACCAAGCCATCCACCACCCCCACTGGCTTAGTAGCTTCAAGAGGCAGCCTGGATGAGAGATCTGTACCTGGGGTCAGCCTCCCAGCCCTGCTCCAATTTGCTCTCTGCAGAAGTTTTCTGGATGTTTTCTAGGTCTCCTTAGGGCAGGCCTTTGCCAAAGTTTGAACCTTAGGGAGTGAAATGCCACCAAATTCACCTTCCCCAGCGTTGACTGTCACTGCTGTTCACTTGCAATTTCTAAGCAGCTCTCAATGTCAAAGTATAGGTAAAGGGTAACCTCGTAAGACTCAAGCCTAACCCTCTGGGCTAAGGGTGGTACAGTTCCAGGTTCAGGGAAGAGCATAAAACAAATATCTGCTCATCTCCCCAGCCCATCACCCTCTCACGATTATGAAGAGGGCAGGTTAAGGGTCTCTAAGAAAAGCCCAGCTTGCAGTTCTGCACTCAAGCATGTTGCCTCAGTCCCTACATGGAGCTCTAGGCTGGGGCTCTCTCATGCCTGGGGGGTCACATCCAAGAGCTGTGCTCTCCTGAGGCTGCAAACGATGCCCCTCTCTGAAACTTTCCCAGAGAGGGCCCTTCCCTAAGGTAGTGCTCCAGCCTTCATAGTCTGACCAGTTCTACAAATTCCAAAGCAGGTTATTTTTCCAGCCTCTTATCACTCTGGAGTTAGCAGCAAACCAAACAGCTGAGGGAGACAATGAGCGACCTCACAGGCTTTATTGAGCAACTCTGCCACAGAGGAAATGAGAGCCCTGGGAGCAGCTTGGTTCTTGACAACACAGGGGCTCCCTGGTCGGGGAGATGCTGGGGATGGGGAGTGAGTGTGGCTCTGTTCCAACTCAGAGGCTCATCCTGGTCCCAAGCTGGAGAAGGGGCAGATTCAGTCCCTTATAAGGCAGGCACCAGGATCCCTCTTGGCTCTTTCCTCTGTCTCAGGGAGACCATGCGAGAGCTAGTATCACTGCCCAATGAAGCTGCCTCGGCTGCTCTAAAAATGGGAAACCAGACTGCCCCAGTTACCAGGAGAAGAGGTGAGGTGCTTGATCTGAGAGGTAGGCTGCAGTGTTGTTATCAGTGTGGTCAGCACAGCACACAAAGGACTCTGGTGACAAGCTCTCTCAGCCCTGTGGCCACACTCCTCCATGCAATGCCAAGACGATTCCGTGTAGTTACCTGACTGCCCACATTAGAGGGAAAAGTGGAAGCCAGTAAGAGCTCTTACGAAAGGCAAAGCCGCCGCTTACTGTTAAGGAGGCAAAGACCAAAGAACTGAGGAGTCATTGCTCCAGGGGGCTAAGACAGCAGGTCTGTAATAAGCCTCATTTGAAGAAAGGAGCATAGAGGACTGTGTGCAGCTGTAGCAATAAGGAGGGGCCTACCTGAAAATTCAAGAGTAGTCTTTTCTCCAAATGCATTTTAAAAACTGGCTATAAGGCCTCAAAAATGACATAGTGATAACTAGCTAAAAGTTAAAATGGATTTTTTGGTTCAAAAGATACCTTCTCTCTTGAGAGTAGAAAAAAGTTACACCTACTTTCAGCTATAATGGATGAAAATTTCTTGGGAAGGGGAAAAGGAAAACAAAGGCAAATTAAATAAAGGGGAGGAAAAAGAGGAAAGCAAACAGAAGCTTACACGGACTATGGCCAGGAGACGAATGTAGTCACTCAGGAGCTCAGCAAGAAGGAAGAAGTCATTGTTGGCCTGTTCCTGGTGAAGCTGCTCAATTTTTTCTTCCACCTCAGCCAGCTGGGAGAGTGCCCGTGACAGTGCTGTGTTGTCCTCAGAGCTCCCAAGCATGGCTAGACTCTTTGCAAACTGGGCTGTGTTCAGTGCGAGCTCTGGAAGGAGGAAGACAGCAGAGGCCTCTTATCTCAAAACGAAAAGGGACAAGTCAGCTGGCATTGCATGGCATGCCTTAGAAATGCTGCCTTCTGCATATCTAACAACTGTGGGCTCTGCAACCCAGTCACTTACACCACAGCCAACTGTACTTAGAAAAGTGAGGGGAGTGCAGTGTGGTCACATGAGCAGGGAGAGACATCTGCTGTTCTAAGTTTCACCAAGTTAAGGCCTAGCCTACTTGGAAGCAGCAGCTTCAATATTCCTGGAGAACTAGGGGCCAGTTAACACAAACAGGCCAAAGGAATGATTCTAATTTTTATGTTAAAGCTCATTGTTAGTCTATTTGCACGAGAGTGAATGTACGTGCACACTGCATAGTCTTACATGTCCTAAAGCAGGACAAACTTTTTTTCTAGGAAGGGCTAGATGATTTAAGCCTATGGATCACATATCGGCCTCACTTTCTTTTTTCACTCATCCCTTTAAAAATGTAAAAGTCATTCCTAGCTCACAGCAACAGGCCTAGGGCTAGGTGTGGCCCATGGGCTGGGCCATATTTTGCCAATGCTCACGATGGCTTCATTTTAACCGTTTTCTGCTTGTTTTGATTTCTGTTTATTACCATGTTTGTTTGTTTATTTAAGTAAGATTCATGCCCAGTGTGGAGCCCAATATCGGGCTTGAACTTATCACCCTGAGATCAAGACCTGAGCTGAAATCAAGAGTTGGATGCTTAACTGACTGAGCCACCTAGGTACCCCTGATTATTACCATGTTTAAGGCAGAGAAGGAAAGCATTCAAACTTGGCAAATTTTACTAGCTCTTAGACAAATCTCACCAAAGAAAGGTGAAGAAAGGTTAGGAGACATATATAGTTTCCCTGAATTTACATATTGTCCATTTGACCATGTAGCTAAAGTATGTGACATCACTTTGGATATAAGCCACCAATTCAAATCATACCAACTGAAGTCCATGTCCCACGTGAAGCTGTATGTGAGGCAGTTCCCCTGCACCCCTCCCAACTAGAAGGCACAATGCTCACAGTGGCTGAGTCATGTTTCCTGCCAGGAGGTGCAGGGCGTATCTTTTTGATGAGAACATCAAGGACCAGGTGGGCTGAGAATTTCAACTTGAATGGCTGACAGGGTTGGGAACAGCATGCCCTCCCACCTATAGCTCACCGGAGACATCTCCAGCTCCGAGTGCATTTCCGAGGTTGTTACCTTTTCTATGGTTCACCAGAGTTTCTACAACAGCATGCAGCTTCCGTAAGCGCTGCTCTTCACACTCTACTTCCTGGAGCTTCTCCTCAAACCACTGAAACACACAAGTCCAGATCTTTAATAGAGGGGAATCCTATAGGCATACAGCACAGGGTTTCCTTAAGGGAATGAATTACCGTAAAAGGTAAGTCTCTAATCTGAGAAATGTCAGGATTTCTCAGGGCTTCTGACCCATAAGACTGAGGGGGCAGGGGAAGCCGAGAGGCACAGGGCTACTCACAATGTCTGATTCATTCATCTTGATGGTCATTTTGCTGACTGCGTCCGTGGCTTTGTTGAACATCTTGAGGAGACCAGCGCCACTCAATGTCTGGGTACCCACGGCGCGTGGCAGCTACAAGACCAAGAAGGCGGGGATGGCAAGTTATCTTCTGCCCCTATTTTAGGTTCAGAAGAATTAGTATCCATCAGATGCCATGCCCAAAACTTGCCAAACAATTATTTGAAATGTAGACTGTTGTTTTCAAAGGCAGTTAGACACATCTGTAACTAGCACATATAGAAAGAAAAAAAAATCAAAGGACTATGTTTAACATAATAACAAAATTTTCATTTTGAGATAGGGTACAGAAAGAAAATACAGTAAGATTGTTATGTAGCCAGGTGATCTCATGTTGAGATGGTCTGCTATCCCAGGCATGAACTGCTTAAATACCAAACATGCTTTTGTTAAAAGTTACGAGATCCTTTGGATAAGCATACTCTACACACAGCTGGACTTAAGGTCTTGAGAGGCTCTAAAGTTGTGCTGTGATTCCATTTGAACAAAGGTCTAAGGACAGGAGCATTATTTACTCAGATTGGGGTTACTTTTAGGGATGATCTTGTTAAGCCAACCATGCCAAACATTTAGAAACAATTTGGTTGGTTCAGTCTTACCACTTCTTTCCTAAAGTATGAAAAGAATGCTAAAGAATCTACAGTAAATATATTATACGACAGTGAAAAATTAGATTTTAGTGCTCAGGACGGTTAGTCAAGTAATTCTCAAGTTGGGGCCATTTTGATACGTAGGGGACATTTGGCCGTGTCTGTAGATAATTCTGGTTGTTAAAACTGGGGTGGAGATGCTACTGGCATCTGGTGGATAGAGGCCAGGGATGCTACTAAACTTACAACACACAAGGCAGCTCTCTACAACAAAGAATGATCCAGCCCAAAGTGTCAATAGTGCTGTTGTCAATAAACCCTGTTTTAGGGGTATGAGGGAGGGATGAGGGGGTAAAAGGGAAAAATGGATACAGGAACCCCAGAGGAGGAATGAAAAGATTTAATCACTAAGTAAAGAAATTTTAATTAAAAAATTTCATTTGGGGGGGGGAAAACCACATATAGCTAGTACCATTTTCTTCATTAACATAATTCACACTGTATGCAAATTAAGTAAAAATTAACAAGTAAAAACACGGGGGCACCTGGGTGGCTCAGTCAGTTAAGTACCTGACTCTTGGTTTCGACTCAGGTCATGACCTCATGGTTCCTAAGTTCAAGCCCTGCATAGGGCTTTACGTTGATGGTGTGAAGCCTGCTTGGGATTGTCTCTCTCCCTCTCTCTGCCCTTCTCTCGCTTGCTCTGTCTCTCTCTCAAAATAAATAAATAAAAACTTAAAAAAATAGTTTAAAAAATAAATAAAAGTAAAAACAAAATGAAAAAATAAATACAAAATGATAGTCCTATCCTGTCACTTATTTCCTTCTACTTTTCTTTCATATGGGATACAACATCGTTTGATTCCAGTGTTGCTTTTGATCTTTACTGACTAACATGTTCCTATAGCTCTATATACCTGCTGTTTCAAGTTTCACATTTTATTTCATTTTTTAAGTTTATTTATTTTCAGAGAGAGAGAGGGAGGGAGGGGCAGAGAGAGAGGGAGAATCCTAAGTAGGCTCCATGATGTCAGCGCGGAGCCCCATGTGGGGCTTGATCCCACCAACCATGAGATCGTGACCTAAGTCAATATCAAGAGTTGGATGCTTAACCAACTGAGCTACCCAGGTGCACCAAGTTTCACTTACTATTATTATTATTTTTTTTAAGTAAGCTCTACACCTGACATGGGGCTCAAACTCACGACCCCTCAGATCAAGAGTCACATGATCCACCAAGTGAGCCAGACAGGAGTCCCATGTAATTCTTATAATATAGATTTCCAATGAATATATATGAACGCTTCTGTATACTTTTGTTTTATGATGAGAATAAAGTATTTGCTGTATTGATATATAATACTTAATTCTTCAATTATTAGCAATTGGGCCATCTCCAGTTTTTCACAATCATGAATAGCCTATGCATAGCCTGCAAAACAGACGGTCTACTTGAATCAACACTTTTGCTATATGGCAGTTCTGTGGTCGGTGGTAACTGGTTTTGACTTAATGCCCCCCAGCTCCTTGCACAAAATAAGCATTCAATTTGAGCCAAGTCATAACCTATGAAAGACATACAAAGGACTTGCCAAACAGATCACTGTGTTGTTCCAGTAAAACACCAGGGTGCAGTCTGACTCCTGAAACCAGTTGCTTTTAGGGTGCCTAGGTGGCTGTCAGTTAAGTGATCAACTTCGGCTCAGGTCATGATCTCACAGTTCGTGAATTCGAGCCCCACGTCAGGCTCTGTGCTGACAACTCAGAGCCTGGCGCCTACTTCGGATTCTGTGCCTCCCTCTCTTTCTGCCCTTCTTCTGCTTGCACTCTGTCTCTCTCTCTCTCAAAAATAAATAAACATTAAAAAAAATTAAAAATAAAATATAATAAAATAAAATAAAATAAAATAAAATAAAATAAAACCCGTTGCTTTTGACTACAGGCAGAACTTCTTTTATTTCAAAGGCTGAAAACTACCTGTCATTCTTGAGGGCTTACAAATTAAGACACAGTCTTATACTAGGTTAAATGCATATTGAATGAACTAGTTTCATTTCACTAGAGGCAGGTATAAATTATGAAATTCAGTATGTACAATACTAACCTCTTCTTTTTCTAAGAACTCCCTGACATCAGGATCCTGTAACATGGTAGGATGATTCACAATCCTCTGAAGGTACCTACAGGGTATAAGCAGTTATCTGGTTAGTCAACCTGGCCTCACAAGGTTTTGGGTGTCAAGCGTATGTCTTTCATTACTTTAAAATGTGCTCAGATAAGGCACTTAAGTATGACTCTGCTAATAAGCACAAATTCATGTTCTTCACATTTCCAAAGAGAGAAGAAAAGTAACTGCTCGGAAAGAGACCTCAGAGCCAATTATATCTGACTGCAAAAGAGAATATCATTGTCTGCTCACTTAGGGTGAGGAAAGAAAAGAAGATGGTCTGTTCCTAAGGTGGGAAGGTCAGAGACAAAGGAAAGGTTAGAGAGCTAAGAGAGGTGTGAATCTTTAATTCAGTCAAGTCTCATCTCTACTAACTCAAGTGAATGTTTCATAATTAAGTCTGTTTCAGCTTTTCACTTGTTCTTATGTTACTCAGGAAAATGGATGTATGGCATTTACCTTTCTAGAGCTGCCCTCCGTTTTTCAAGAAATTCTGCAGAAGAGGAATCTTCCTTCCCAACTTTTACTTTTGTCATTCCTGGAATGGAATTTAAAAAGTAAAAATAACTGTAAATCATCATGAATTAAAAAACAAAACAAAACAAACACCTGTGAGAAAGCCCACAAAAGGAAAGGCAATGAGAACAGCATTACCAAAAACAACCAGAGGCCACTTCTACACCCCTACGTTGCGAGGAGACATGAACAAAAGATTCTTTACATGAGAATCATTTTTTGAACTAGTCTCAAAGTGCTGAAGGTTCTCAACTCTGGGACTTGCAGAATATTATATGTTTTCTAAAAGGGCCACAGGACTCTAAGTCTAGATGAACAAACATCAACTGATGGCAATGGGAAGGTTCCTCAGCTCCCCCAAACCTCCATCCAATTTAGTACATTTCAATCTGGAGGAATTAGGAATCATTTAAGACTCCTGATACCAATATAAACTCAAACACCACACGTGCATGCGCACACACACACACACACACACACACACACACACAGAGCTGTGAAAGCTCAAAGCATAGCCTCCTACTGCACCCAAGGAAAGAGTACATGTCAAAACATGCTATTTCTCTAGGCCTCATGTGATTTACAGGAAAATATTGGAAATATTTCTTTCCTAACCATAAGATTCCACAGTTAAGAGAAGTATTCTCATATACTAAGTAGAAAGTATATTGCAGAAAGAACACAAAGGAAAAAATCCAGGCAGAATTAAAGACCACATGCTTACCTATTAGGCTTTTCTCGGGTGGAGGAGGGACAATAAAGCCATTCTGAGAATGTTTCTCCGAAAGCTTCTCGTAAAGACCCAGAAAGTCACTAAATCTTCTTTTCACCACAAACTGTTTACTCCTGAACATTGGTAGGCTCGTCTTGGGGACAGAAAAAACACAAGGCGATATCATTTCAAATAGAAGATGAGTATCTGTAAAGTCATCTGGCTGATGTGAAAGGAGTTTACTTCCCAGATCCCTGTCCTTTAGCCACCTGGCAAATAACTTTCTCCAAGGCTGAGATTCTTAAACCTTCTGAACTACAGTCTCCTCTGTCAGGAAGTCTACAGAGCCCTTCTCAGGATAAGAATATTAAATGCATAAAACAAAATGTATAGCGTTACAAAGGCAACTAATTAAATTCAAATCCAGTTCTACTTCCAGGTTGAGAACACTTGTTCTAAAAGGAAACAGAGGGGGGCGCCTGTGTGGCTCAGTCGGCTAAGCGTCCGACTTCAGCTCAGGTCATGATCTCACGGTCCGTGAGTTCGAGCCCCGCGTCGGGCTCCGTGCTGACAGCTTAGAGCCTGGAGCCTGTTTCGGATTCTGTGTCTCCCTCTCTCTCTGACCCTCCCCTGTTCATGCTCTGTCTCTGTCTCAAATAAACGCTAAAAAAATTTTAAAAATAAAATAAAATAAAATAAAAGGAAACAGAGGTTGAAGTCTAGTTTAAAGAGGAAATCTATGGTCACCTACAACCCATTCATCTTGCACTGCCTTATTAAGGGTATTTGCCGCTGGAAACAAAGCAGTGAAACAAAAGACAGACTAGAGGGGGAGGATCAGGTGAAATATCTACACTGTAGACACTTTAAACTCTAAAGTGTCACAGGATCTAGAACTCACAGGGGGCAGGCCAACAAGTAGTAGTAAGACAATATAAAGGAAACTTCTAGCAAAAAAGACGAGGCCTATATCATAATGACAGATCATTTAATACTCACCAGGTAGGCAAAATCTAAGGAGGCTGTCCTTGCCAGTTGTTAGCAGGGGAGTATATCAATGGGAACTTTTACACACATGCCAGTGGGAGTATAAATTGGTACAAAGACTTTTTTAAAAGTTTGTATTAAAAAAAAGCAGAAACAAAAACAAAAGTTTATATTCCTTTTCCTCAACATCTGCTCTATCTAGTACCCTGGGGGACTCCTCCTGTTTTTATACACTCTAGAGAAACTCTTCTACGTGTGCACTAGGAGACATGTGCAAGAAAGGTCGTGGTTCATAATTACAGAAACTGGAAACATGCCAAATATTCACAACAGGAAAACAGATAAATATATTATGCTATAATCACACAATGGACTAACTACAGCTACACACAACACGGATGGGTCTGAGAAACAATGCTAGTAAAGAAAGCGCTATTTTCAGCATGATGCCGTTTTTATGAAACTTAAGGACAAAGCAAAACAGCATATTGTTTAGAGATACATATGTGAACAATTTTTATAAAGGAAATGAGAGACAACTCAGGAGAGTGGTTGTCCTTAAGGTGTGAGGCAGGGGATATGACAGGGAGAAACACGCAGGCAGATTCAATGGTACTCATCTTAAGACTGGTGGTAGGTTCGGGGCTTCATTTTTTATGCTTCATAACCTGCATACAACATTGTGTAAGTTTTGTATGCATTAATGTTATATAAAAAAGGAAGACCAGACCTGAGGGGTAAAAGGGCAGGGAAAGTATTAAAAGAAGTTCCACACAGGAAACCTCATAAGAACTGACAATTTTTAAACAGATGACATAGTTTGGGGCAATCCACCAAACTAGTTCTAAGCCACAAAGTTCCTACAAAGGACGGGAAAAATGTCAGAGATACCACATGTCTTAATAAAACTTACAAAGTTTCACACTGAAGTGTTAGCTCTCTGGAAGAAAAGTGGAAAGGCTCAGATGAGATTACCAAAGGGATGCAGGCTTGCTCCATCTTGAGTAAACTTGAAGGAGGATGTTGGCAAAGAAACTAAGGAAATACCCAGAAATAATCTGAATGATGACCTTCTTGGTATAAACACCCAAGTCTATTAAGTTGGTTACCAGCTGGGTCGCTTGGACTCACCTGTGTTGTAACTTTGTAGGCTACATAGGCATTCATACCATCCCCTGTGGGAAAACAAGAAAGCGTGAGAGGAGTATTCTGCAAACTAAAGCAGTGCTGATCTTGCTAATATCTAACCAGGAATCATAAACCACAGGGGCCCTGTATAAGAAGAGACACTTGTTTCATCTCCAAGCTTTATAAACTATCCTACAATCTCCTACTTTGCCTTAAGGTCTTTGCGGCACATATCATGCCCCCACGGATGCTGGCGGGGTCCCAGGTTGAGTTAAACAAGAGAGTCAGCCCCCCGTTCCAAGGCCAGGCTCCATTTATACCCTTCACAAAGCAGCACTGGATACTGACAATCCATCGGTTGTTACCATGCCAATATTTGGGCTGGTTATACACATCTGTCTAAAATCAAACAATTCTCTTGCTGTATAAAGCAGGAGGAGAAGGAAGCAACTGATGTAAAAGGAAACAAGCAGTTCTACCCTAAGCTAGCTCTGGGCTCGGTTTGCTCTTTCAGAAATACTGTCACGGACCCCTCCATTGGTGCTGGGGGACACTGACCTCTCTCATCTAGCATGTTCATCCAGAGCAAAGGACCTGGCAGGAAGACGCTTCGGCTGCCTGATGTCACACAAATCTCTTTCCTGGAGGAATTATTTTTCTGAAAAAGCCTTTGACTGTTAAATAATTTGGGATTCAAGCAATTGTTTTTCTCTGTGGTAGTGTTCTGACCTAGACCACTTAGGGACATAAAGGCACCATTGACTCCCTGAGCAGTGAAAAGACATACAGTGGACTGTGACAAAGCTCCAGGGCTAGAATGTGGTGTTTTGGGTTGGTTTTGTTCCCTTCTTCCCCCACTCAATTCTTCCTCACACCAAACAGAAAAACCTAGGTCAACAATTACTAGGTGCTTATGATTCTGAACTGGTCCTGGGAGAGGGCCCAGGGGAAGAAGGTGCAGTACTGGATCGGCAGGGCACATACAGCAGGCAACCTGGTTTCAATGAGACGGCTAGGAATGCCTGTTTTTAAAAAGTACATAGAGAAGTTGGAGATTATACAGGAAGGAAGGGCTTGTCTTCTCTACCTTTCTAATACTACCAAAAGGGTGTACGTGAAACAGAAATCATACGCTAACCCTTAGAAATTACTGCGTATCAATTACCACTGTTAGTTCTCTTCTAACCACTACATTGCCTAACACTACCAAGAACATTTACCACTGTTAAAAGGAAAAAAAATCTAAATTTACTTTATAGAAAAAGTATTCAAAATTTCATTCAGAGGTCATAGTCAAATTTCCAAGTGGTCAACCCCGTAATTTAGTGCCTGCAAAAAAGGAAGCCTAAGTGCAACCATACGTAACACCTAACAGCAAAGCAAGATCATCAGTTTGCCAGCCTATCAGCTGCTTTTACTGAGGCAATGAGTGAGGGAAAACATACCTGCATGTACACACAGAGTTCACAAAATATGGAAATGGGCTAGTAATACAGCAGTTTTAAATTTACATTAACTTCCTAAATAATTTCAGAGAGTTGGAGATGGCATATGCAAATTACCATGGCTCTAAAAAGCACATCCTGGTAGAAGTGGGATCCTATTTATTTATTTGTTTGGTTTTATTTTTTGTTTTCACTTTTTAAAACGTTTATTTGAGAGAGAGAGAGAGAAAGAGAAAGAGAGACAGAGACAGAGAATGAGAACACGTGCGCAGGGGAGGGGCAGAGAGAGAGGGAGAGACAAAATCCTAAATAGGCTGCACTCAAAGCATGGGACTCCATCTTATGAACTGTGAAATCATGACCTGAGCCAAAATCAAGAGTCAGATGCCCAACCGACTGAGCCACCCAGGTGCCCCAAGGTTTTAAGTAATCTCAGTGTGGGGCTTTAACTCATGACCCTGAGATCAAGAGTAGCATGCTCTACCAACTGAGCCAACCAGGCACCCCGGTTTCTAATTATTTAGATGTGGGAAGGAGAAGCACACGTTGAATAAACAGCCCACACAAATAGAAGGTGTGGTTGTAAAAATCAGGTTTTTTTGTTTTTTGTTAATGTAATCTCTACATGCAACATGGGCTCAAACTTAAAACCCTGATATCAAGAGTCACATGCTCCAATAACTGAGCCAGATAGGGTGCCCCAAGATCAGGTCCTGAATATGAACATGCTCTAAGCAGCTGGTTTCTTGGCATCAACGTGACTAAGAATCTAGACTATGATACAGGGAATGAAAGCTTATCACCAAAGGGATCTGTGTTTAAATAAATCTGATCCACAGGATGTTTAAATTACTGTTATGGAATGAATTCTGTACTCCTAAAAAGATATGTTGAAAGTCCCAACTGCCAGCATCTCAGAGTATGACCTTATTTGGAAACAGGGTCTTATAGAAATCAAGTAAAAATGAGGTCAGTAGTAGTGGGCCCTAATTCAATATGACTTCTGTCCTTATAAAGAGAAATGTGGACACAGAGATAGACATATATAGAGGGAAGACAATGTGAAGACGCCCAGGTAGAATGTCATGTGACAATGAAGGCAGAAATTGGGGCGATGCAGCTACAGGCCAAGGAATGCCTGAGGCTCCCAGAAGCTAGAGGAGAGACACAGAAAACCTTCCCTAGTGCCTTCAGAGGGAGGATGGCCTTGCTGACACCATGATTTCAGAATTGTGAGCAAATATATTACTGTTGTTTTAAGCACTCTATTTGTAGTACTCTTATAGAAGCCATAGGAAACTAATATACTCCCTCCCTCTTCTCGTCTATTAAACTTCATGACTTTTAATTATTTTTTCAAAACATCATGACTTTTATTTATTTTTGAATGTTTATTTATTTTTGAGAGAGAGAGAGAGAGAGAGAGAGACAGAGTATGAGCAGGGGAGGGCAGAGAGAGGGAAACACAGAATCCGAAGCAGGCTCCAGGGTCTGAGCTGTCAGAACAGATCCCGACATGGGGGCTCAAACTCATGAACTGTGATATCATGACTTGAGCTGAAGTCGGACACTTAACCAACTGAGCTACCCAGGCATCCCTAAAACATTATGACTTTTAAATATTAAAACAATTAGTATTATTCAATTATTCTTATTCTACTAAGGATTTAAAGCAGGTAAAGTTTGGGGCGCCTGGGTGGCTCAGTTGGTTAAGTGGCCGACTTCGGCTCAGGTCATGATCTCGCAGTCTGTGAGTTCGAGCCCCGCGTCGGGCTCTGTGCTGACAGCTCAGAGCCTGGAGCCTGTTTCAGATTCTGTGTCTCCCTCTCTCTGACCCTCCCCTGTTCATGCTCTGTCTCTCCCTGTCTCAAAAATAAATAAAACATTAAAAAAAAAAAAAATTAAAAAAAAAAAAAAAGCAGGTAAAGTTTAACTAACTTAAAATCAATGTGCTTACAAAATACTTATAAATATTGGAGAGGCAAAAAATAACCCCACACATGTAATCCAAAGTACTGGCCCAGGCTCTACCACGAACCATACTGTGACCTGACAGGAAAGCTGCATTTCACCTAGTAGTCCTCAGTTTCCTCTACTACTGGATGGGGAAACTGTATAACATGCTCATAAACATCTTATCAGTGCAACAATCTAGGAAAAGTCAAACTCAACAAACCATTTTGGCATAAAGTCTAATTACAGTTTATAAATTCCTGTTTCTAGGGGTGCCTGGTTGGCTCAGTTGGTTAAGCATCCGACTTCAGCTCAAGTCATCATCTCACGGTTCGTGCGGACAGCTCAGAGCCTGGAGCCTGCTTCAGATTCTGTGTCTCCTTCTCTCTTTGCCCCTCCTCCACTTGCACCTGGTCTCTCAAAATTGCATAAATGTTAAAAAAAATTTTTTTTAATTTCCTGTTTCTAGTTCAGAACAAAGGGTTGGATTCCCTCTTGACCATATAAACAGCACCCATGTTTAGAAGGAAAGGTTCTGTAAAGCCTCTTTTCTCAGGGACTGTACCTAGAACAAGGAAAGTTGAGGCCTGTTGCTCTCTGCTCGATAATAGCTTTCACAAATTTGCGACATGGGAAGGCCATCCAGAAAACCCAAGTTCTGGCCAAAATTATGTATTGTGCTTTTTGAAAACCCAACTTCCCCCAAACTTGACCAAAATTCAACCAGGTCCTTTAGTCATTACCTATCAAAGAGAGATACAGACTTAGGTACTTCTTTAGGCTATCAAGAATGCATGATAAATAATATGTAACAAGAATTCCAAACTTTTTAGGGGAAAAACAAATTTAGTACCCTCAAATTTTAGAACATGTTTTAGGATGCTTAAATAGAATTTATGATTTCAAAGAAAAGTAAAATGGTCTTATCAACTCTGTGGGAAAAAGCAATTTTTGGTTGTTTTTTTTTTTTAAATGTTTATTTTTGAGAGACAGAGAGTGCAAGTAGGGGAGGGGCAGAAAGAGGGGGACAGAGGATCCAAAAAGGGGCTCAAACTCAGAAACTGTGAGATCATGACCCGAGCCAAAGTCGGATGCTCAATTGACTAAGCTCAGGTGTCCCACAATGTTTGGGTTTTTAAGAAAGGATTCTGGGGCACCTGGCTGGTTCAGTCAGCGGAGCATGCAACTCTTGATTTTGGGGTTGTAGGTTCATGCCCCATGTTGGGTGTAGAGATTACTTAAAAATAAAATCTTTAAGAAAGAATTCTAATAGTATTTAAAGTCTCTGATTTTTTTTTCCCAAAAGCAAAAAAAAAAAAGCCTAATAAAGTACTAGGTAACTACTATTTCTAGCCTTAGAAGCATAGCAAGGGGAATAATCTTACAGGAGAGAGAATGATGAAGCACTTCATATTTGCTAATTCAGCTCTAGAGGTAACCATGTAGAAACTGGCTAGCCATGTTTTCCTTGGCCACATCCTAACATCAGAAGGATGTTCAAGTACACTTACCTATCTTCTCAGGATCAGTTATACCAACTGTCAAATCAAATTGGTCTTCCTGTTCTTCTTCCTCTAGCTTTTAAAGAGAAGACAAACCATGAGAGTTAATACACAAAAAAGGGTGTTAATTTTGCCCTGTACTTACCTTGTTTCAATTTAACAACATTAATTTATATCCTTCTACACATCAGTGTTAAGTTCTGTCCATTTCCAATAATTCCAATGAATCAACCTCCACAATTTTAAGGTGAAGATTGCTCAAAGGACTTTGTTACATCTATTCACCTAAAACCTTATTGTGATCATAATAAATAATTACTAGATTTTGGAAGACTTGTGTTTGTTGGGCTAAAGAGAGAATGAGGAAAGACTACACTCTTGAATATGGGAGCTTCAGACATTAAGTATCATTAGTGTTCACTGAAAGCCTCTGTGTTATCCTCTGGGTAGTAGATACTCTGACCAGGAAAGAGTTCTTTATTGGATTTTGGCTGTCCATTAACCATAAAAGTCTTCTTCAAGAGTCATAAATATTTTTTCAAGGTTCATAGTCAACTGAACTTTAGACTGGCAACACAGTCCTAAAAATCCAAAAGAAACAAGACCAAAGCACAAAGTCTCACCTCCTCATAGCTTGTCTGGGGCTTAGAAGAATTTGTGGCTTCCTGTGGAGGAAGAGAAATCAGCGTTTTGGCTGGCACCTTCTTCTGATTATTTTGTGTACTGTCCAGGGAGAGCTCCACTGTGGCATCTAAAAATAGTTGATATTTTACAATGCAGATCCATAATGGGTCTCTCATGGCTAAACTTCAGTTCTATAGGCTAAGACAAGAAACAACAGCAACCACTCACAATACTTACACGTTTTCAAACTAAAAGAGTGAGAGTAGAGAAATTTGACCTAGGTGAACAGAACAAGGGAAGAAGTTTTTACATAGATAAAAGGGGAGTATGGTAAGAGAAGTGCTCTTTTGGCACTAGTTTGGCAGAACAATCTCTCCCGTTTCCAAACACAACTGCTTAGCTATCCTCTCCTACATAAAATTTAGGCAAGAATCAGGTATTAAGCAAAAAGACTACATAGCCAAAGTCAGATTTTACTTTACTAATTAGGAATTTACTTTACTATTTTATTTTACTATTTACTTTACTATTACCAATTTACTATTAGGAATATTCCCTTAAAACCCTATATAAACTCTATTTATTCCTGTTATAACTATTTGTAAAAGAAGAGTGAGTTCAGCTAGAGTTAGATGTACTGACAGCAAAAAAATGACATCAAAGGAAATCAGGAAAACCGTTAAGCTAGAAAAAACAGACCCAAAATACAAACACCGTAACACTTGGGAAAAGACACTATTCGTCACACCTGAGATTGGCAATGTTGTTTTAGCACAGTTTTTGTTTTTTTTGTTTTATAATGTTTATTTATTCTTGAGACAGAGACAGAGCGTGAACAGGGGAGGGGCAGGGAGAGAGGGAGACACAGAATCTGAAACAGGCTCCAGGCTCTGAGCCGTCAGCACAGAGCCCGACGCGGGGCTCGAACCCACGAAGTGTGAAATCATGACCTGAACCGAAGTCGGACGCTTAACCGACTGAGCCACCCAGGTGTCCCCCCCCCTTTTTTTTTTTTTTAATGTTTAGCACAGTTTAAGAATTGTTTACAGGGGCACCTGGGTGGCTCAGTCGGTTAAGCGTCCGACTTCGGTTCAGGTCATGATCTCAGAAGTTCGTGGGTTCAAGCTCCTCCTCAGGTTCTGTGCTGACAGCTCAGAGCCTGGAGCCTGCTTCAGATTCTGTGTCTCCCTCTCTCTCTGCCCCCTCCCTGCTCACACTCTGTCTCGCTCTCAAAAATAAACATTAAAAAATTGTTTACAATTATACTTTTAGATCATCTTGCAAAGATTATGTTTAACACACGCTATCCAAGGGGGATAAAAAGATGTTGTAACATCTCAAAATCTTTCTAATAAAAACCGTTAAAAAAATAGTGCTTAAAATTGCTTTTGTCTATCTGGGAAAATCTCAGTTGAGCACAACAACTCATTCCGTAAGTGTTCTAGAAAGGGGATTTTAAAAGAGCATTATGTACCATTTTTAGACATTAAATTTTTTTTGAC
Organism: Puma concolor; assembly: GCF_028749965.1. NCBI lineage: Eukaryota > Metazoa > Chordata > Mammalia > Carnivora > Felidae > Puma > Puma concolor. The sequence goes on along the minus strand of NC_141672.1, from coordinate 108,244,451 downwards.
TAATAAAAAGAATGCACTTTCAACTTGGAGCAATACAACTAGAAGTTCAAAACCTAAACAGCTAAGATTTTTTTCCTTTTTAATAAAGAAAAACATAAATAACTACTTGGGTTTAGCCTGATCAGTAGGCATTCAATTTTACTCTTAGAAAATTCAAAGAAAGCTATTTGTTTTTCTTTTCTAGACTTTCCTTGGAGCTAAAATGAAACCAGAGATGGGGATCTATAAGGTATAACTAAGTCCTAGATCAATGTTCTAATCATTAAATATGAATCATGTCTACAAACATGGATGTCACACTGTTGGAACTGGTAGCTACCAGGAAAAGAAGGTGGCTATGTGATCTGACCCTGGTGTGGGTGTACAAAACAAAAAAAAAGTACACATGATAAACGTCTCAGGGTGGTAGGGCTCTGTGGAGCAAGCAACCAACTGAAATATGTTAAAGTTACACCATGTAGGCCCCAAGTAAATAATTAAGTTAACAAATGTGTTTGGAAATGAAACAGGAGGCACTTTTTTGAGAGAATGTGCACATGCAAATCGAAGATGGGTAGAGAGAGAGAGAAAAAGAGAGAGAGAGAGAGAGACACTACCAAGCAGGCTCTGCACAGTCAGCGTGGAGCCTGATGCAGGGCTCAAACCCACAAACTGCAACATCATGACCTGAGCAGGAAGTTAGATGCTTAACTGACTGAGCCATCCAGGAACCCTGGAGGTACTTCTTATTTTAAACCTTTCACTTATTAAGTGCTACTGAAAGCCTTTTGAAGAGCTATGTATCTTTTACTGATATTCATGTGACAAAGATGCCTAATCTTATGTTAGAAAGTGGTTTTTTTTTGTTTGTTTGTTTGTTTTTTCAGGGTGCCTGGGTAGCTCAGTTGGCTGAGCATCTCACTTGATTTCAGCTCAGGTCATGATCCCAGGATCATGAGATTGAGCCCTGTGTTGGGTTCCTCACTGAGTGTGGAGCCTGCTTGAGATTTTCTCTCTCTCTCTCTCTCTCTCTCTCTCTCTCTCTCTCTCTCCCCACCCCCCACCCTTCTCCCCTGCTTCTTTCTCTCACTAAAATAAAAAAATAAAAATTAAAAATTTTAAAGGGGTTTTCTCTGCACTCTTGACAAGAGTAATGGAAAAGCCTTTGTGCTCCATCAGAGACTCAGATTGTCACTGAACTAATCATGTGGAAAATAAACTCAGAACATTTAAGTCTCCACAATCCGTATCTAAGACACCTGAGAAGCTTCTCAAGTCCTAAATTAAATGTCTCATTACAGGTATTCCTTTCATGTTCCTTTCTTAGTAGTGAGGCAGGTACTGGCTGCTTATGAAAACAGTAGGGGATCAAAGTAAATCAGAATCTTCATTACTCATAAATATGTCCGTGATAAAGATTTCCTACATGTTCATGTACATAAAATCCAGCCATAGGGGTAACTCAGTCACACTAAGATTTCAAGTCTTCTTATAAGGAAAGATAATATGAATGTTAAGGACCCAGAGAGAACCCCCCCCTTTTTTTTAAATTTTTTTAATGTTTATTCATTTTTGAGAAACAGGGAGAGACAGCATGAGTGGGAAGGGGCAGAGAGAGAGGGAGACACAGAATCCGAAGCAGGCTCCAGGCTCCAAGCTGCCAGCATAGAGCCCTCAACACGGAGCCTGACGGGGGGCTTGAACTCACCAACTGCGAGATCATGACCTGAGCCGAAGTCGGACACTCAACCTACTGAGCCACCCAGGCGCCCTGAGAAAAAACCCTTTTTAACCTGCCATATAACTAAAGATAATTCATTAGATAATTGCATTTCTCCTCCAGTAACTTTATCCAAAACAATTACTACCAGAATGAACAGTGTGCACTTTTAAGTTTCAGAGATAAAAGGAATTGGAAAATCTTCTAATAAATGATTAAAGTCATTCTAACTTCTCTTTCACATCTTTAAAAACAATTTTTTTTTAATGTTTATTTATTTTGAGGGAGAGAGAGACAAGAGTGCAAGCGGGGGAAAGGCAGAGAGAGAGAGACTGACACAGAATCCGAAGAAGGCTCCAGTCTCCAAGCTGTCAGCACAGAGCCCAACGCGGGGCTCAAATTCACTAACTGCGAGATCATGACCCGAGCCAAAGTACAACGCTTAACCGACTGAGCCACCCAGGCACCCCACTTTCACGTCTTTTAAATTTCCTACCAGAGTTCTAATGAGAGGACCTTCCCAAGATGTTATCCTCTGCCCTCCCATGTCTCCCTTTGCTCACCACTCTTCTCTGAGTTGCTCACTCTAGGAAAACAACTCCTGTGTGTTCCGTTCCTCCCTCTCTCCCCAGGTAGAGTACCACAATTCAAATCACCTTTGCATTTTCCTTTGCATTTCAAATTTAAAATATCTCAAACCCAAACTCACTTTTCCCTCAAAGCCAGTTTCTTCTTTCAGAATGTAGTTCTCAAAATGCTCATTTTCTTCTTAATCCTTGGATTTGAAACCTTTGACTCCATCTTCAATTCCCATTTTTGGATGTCCATTACATCCAATCACTAACAACAACAACAACCAAATTTTGTTGATTTCTCTTTTGAAAAGTTTTCACCTTTCCCTTCCTATTTATATCCTCTTATTTTTGGTCATTGCCATATCATTCTTTTTCTTTCTTTCTTCTTTCTTTCTTTCTTTCTTTCTTTCTTTCTTTCTTTCTTTCTTTCTTCTCCTTCTTCTTTTCTTTTTTTGAGAGAGAGAGGGTGCAAGTGAGCGAGGGGCAGAAAGACAGAATGAAGCAGGGCTTACCAGAAGTGGGGCTTGAAATCACCTGATGTGGGACTCGAACTCACTAATCATGAAATCATAACCTAAGCCGAAGTCAGATGCTTAATGATTGAACCACCCAGGTGCCCTGCCATTTCATTCTTAAGCAAATCTGTAACTGCCTTCTGAAGTATCTAGTTTTTCTCTACTGCAATCCATTTTATATAGTAATTCCACTAGATCAGTCTTCTCAAAACATTACTTTACCCATATCACTCTATTTTTTCTTAAAATTTATTTATGTATTTATTTAGAGAGAAAGTGCATGTGCAAGCAGGGGAGGAGCAAAGAGAGAAAATCCCAATCAGGTTCTGCACTGTCAGCACCGAGCCTGACATGTGGCTTGAACCCATGAACCAGGAGATGAAGACCAAAGCCCAAATCAAGAGTCAGACACTTAACCTACTGAGCCACCCAGGAGCCCCTGATATCACTTTCTTTATTCAAAATGGCCAGTGGCTCTTAGTTGACAGGATGAAAATTCAAACTGTAATTATTACTGATGTCTAAAAGCCTCCCAAACTACATTTCAAGCCTTTTCTTCCAGGGCTTCTCTAAGAACTCCCTGCTCTGGTTCAAGTTTATTGACTGGCTTTCAAACTTACCTGCCCAACCATTAGTACTGTTTCTCCTTTTTCTCCTACATAAATTCTGCTTCTTCCAGGAAGTCTTCCAAAGTCACTCTTAGCCAGAGTTTCTCAATGTGGGCACTACTGACATTTTGAGCTAAATAATTTTTTTGTGAGGGCTTGTCTTGTGTATTACAAGGTTTTTAGCAGCATTTACATCCTCTATCCACCAGATACTAATAGCACTATCAGCTGTGACAACCAAAAATGGCTCTCACCATTGCCAAGTGTCTTCTGGGGGGCAAAATCACCCCCTGCTGAAAACAGGGAGGCCCTCTCAACAAATAATCATTAGGCCCAAAATGTTACTAGTGCCAAGGTTAAGAAACCCCACACCATACTAATGTTTTTCAAACTGCAGGCTGTGGCTCTTTGGTGAACTATGAAATCAACTCAACGGGTTGTAAATAGCAGTTAAAAAAAAAAGGGGGAAACAATAGAAAATTTCAGATTGTATTGTAAAAGCAAGTCACTTAATAAAACTTTGTTTCAGTTTTATATAAATATGTATATATTTTGGATTATGACACAAAATGTAATTCTTACTATGAGTCTTGGTCTTAAAAGTCTAAAGCTACTACTTTAGTCTGATCTCAAAGATCTGAGACTTAGTATTTCTAGCATTCTTGCCACATTTATATTGTTTAGTAGCTTGTCTAACTCGATCTGTATGTTTATGTCTTACTCCCTAAACCTGTCAGAATCTTGATAGCAGGGACTATATTCTACATGATTTGGAATCCTCCATAACCATATCCTTATGTGGAGTTATGTTTCCAATATACATCTTGCTTATTAACTCAGCAACTTAGAAGACTTCTAGTGTAAGTTATGAGTCTATACTTGCCTGCAAAGAGATCCTGTGGTTCTTGGTCTTGCTCCTCATGGATCCCATTTTCTTTGGAGCCATTGTTGATGGGAAGGGAAGCAACTCTCTTTGGAGACTGGGGCTTACTCTGAAAATGAAGAGACACTCCGAATAAAACAGTACCATTAAAAACAAACCTAAAAAGTGACTTAATGCATCCCTCAATTGCACCCCCAGGTGTTTAGGGAAGACGGGCCCACGATTCAGTCAGTTCAATAAGCAGCAAATCATCATTAGTGATGTAAGTACTGCCCAATCACAGAGCTAAAATAAACTCACAGATTTCAGGGTTAATTTCTAACACCATAACCTTGCTGAAATGCCCTATTCCAAAGCATATGATACTGACATGGGTATGTGTACACAAGATAATTTTCAAAAGAACCTATCCAAATGCATTTCTCCTTCTCACTTGATGACCTTTATTCTTTCAAATGCTGATGGGGCACATTCTAGTGACCAGTAAACCACATTGGAGTGCAGAATTAAAGCTCTGATCCTACCTTATGGTGTGGCCGTGACTAAACTGTTCACAGAAACCCAGTTGGGTAGATAATCCTGACCCCATGACAGGCAAAGGAAGGTATGACATTTTATATCTAATGCTGTTCATAAATACAACTTATCTGATAAAAAGATAATTTTATCCCTAAATTACACAGACACAATTTTCAACCACACCCATGCCAGGCTAGCAGAATAAAAACCAGTCACAGCCTCCTGGACACATGGTAAAAATACAGTCAGTTGATGGCCTTTATCAAAAGCTCAGTGATCACCCACAAACAAGGGTTGGGTGGGGCCCCAGACCGGTACCAGAGCGAACAAAGCTGGATTGTGCAGAACATGAACAGAACGCTGGGAATCTGGCTTCAAAAGCCATGGTGTGGTATTGCAGCGTTTTGAAGTCAGACCCCAAGGCCAAATCAGTTAAAAGACCTGATTTAAGGAATCTTTTATGAAACATTTCCTTAACAAATCTGAGGGAGTTTGTTCCTCAGAAACAGGCCTTTTCTGACCCAAAAGAAAATGTAAAATGACAGATCTATTGGGTACTCTGAATTTGCCATGCAAACAGCTCAGTCTCAATACTGGAGCCACCCTCAGGCAAAAAACTGCTACCAATATGTAGATTTATGTTAACAAACAATGCTCCTACTGGAACTTTTCTATGCTAATAAAAGTTTAATGAATACTTAGTTGCATATGCTTAAATGTTATACCAACTCAAAGACAGTGATCCTGTTTTCTAGGTGCTTAAAACAACAAAAAAATTACTGCCGAGACAAAGACAACAAATAATAGGGCAAAGCAAAATCCACGGTTCCCTTTTGCCTCATACTTTGCCAACTACTTTCCTACATACGTATTTCCTTTCTATACATACTCTAGTGCTCTTGTACAGTATGGGGATCTCACAAAAAGCCATCTGATTTTTTTTTTTAATGTTTATTTATTTCCCAGAGAGAGAGAGAAACAGAGTGCAAGCGGGGGAGGGGCAGAGAGAGAGGGAGACACAGAAATCCGGAGCAGGCTCCAGGCTCTGAGCTGTCAGCACAGAGCCCTATGCGGGGCTCGAACTCATGAACTGTGAGATCATGACCTGAGCCAAAGTCAGTCGCTTAACGGACTGAGCCACCCAGGCGCCACAGCCATCTGATTTCTTTTAATTCAATTCTCACAGATACCAGTCATCTCCAAATGGAGATCTAGGAGAGATTAAAGCTTGTGGCACATTAAGGGTGTGTGTGTGTGTGTGTGTGCGCGCGCGCGTGCATATATACATATATATGTATATACACACACGTATATATATACATATACATACATAATATATACATATACGTATCCAAATGTAATTTACTAGTTCACCAGGAAGACTAAAGCAACAGGAAAGGCAGAGGTTAGAATTTAGCCATTTTTAAAAAAAAAACACCTAGATTAACACATTCTTGTGATATGGAGATGAATAAAACAAGCTCTCCATTTCTGATTCATCTAAAGTCGGAAGTTTAAACACTAAGAACAGTTTCTGAAGCAATGTTAGAACACCAGCCTGCCTTTCCTTATAATAATCAAAAAAGACAGACCCAGAACATTCCAAAGACAACCAGAGCATGGCTGCCTGCCTCTCTTCCTCCCCCAGATCCCCTTTTAAGCCGAAACCATAAGTCACTTGACTAGAACTGTGACATGAGCTAAAAACAAAGACATGTGACATGTGCTAAAAACAAAGACATGTGCTCCAAGTATGCTAGGTATGCTAGGTAACAACTACCTGTGAGAACAGAAAACTCCTCAGATATACTCTGGGATTCCATCCCCCAAATCAAACTACTTCCGGCTGAGTTCAAAGAAAGCTGAAGATAGACTGATTACTGTATTTGCTACCCTATTCTTTCCTCTGCAGTTCTTTTATAAAATTAATCTTCTATGTGTGTAAAGCTTTGTATTCTACCCCCCTCCCCCCGCCCCACACCATTTGAGCATTTTTTCACGTCATCAAGAGTTGAACAAAAATCGCACTTTTAGTGATTTAACTCTCTATTGTATGGGTATACCACAACATAGTCATCTCCCTAAGGAGGGACACTTACAGTTTACAGGTTTTTATCATCACAAATAAGGCTACGATACTCATCCCTATACATAAGTCCACATTTGATTATTTCTTTGGGATATATTGTTTTTAATGTTTATTTTTGAGAGAGAGTGAGCATGAGCAGGGGAGGTGCAGAGAGAGAGGGACAACGGATCGGAAGTGGGGTCTTTGCTGTCAGTGTGGGCTTGAACACACAGCCATGAGTTCATTACCTGAGCTGAAGTTGGACACTCAACCAACGAGCCACCCAGGTGCCCATCCTTGGGACAGATTCTTAGGTAGAATTATTGAACATAACATTTACAAAGGCTCTGCTAACCTGCCTTCCACAAAGACCACCAATTTATATTCCCTCCCCTACAACGTGTAAGTGTCATACCCCCAGCAACATTTAGCACTCTCTATTTTTCTTCAAGATTTTATTTTTAAGTAATCTCTACACCCAACATGCCACTTGAATTTACAACCCCAAGATCAAGAATCACATGTTCTACAGACTGAGCCAGGCAGGCGCTCCAAATTCTTTCTCTTTTAAAAACTGTTTGCCAGGCTGACTGGTGAGAATTATTTAAAAAAAATTTTTTTTAATGTTTATTTTTGAAAGAGAGCGTGAGTGCGGGAGGGACAGAGAGACAGGGAGACACAGAATCAGAAGCAGACTCCAGGCTCTGTCAGCACAGAGCCCGACGCAGGGCTTGAACCCACAAACCAGATGCTCATGACCTGAGCTGAAGTCATATGCTTAAGACTGAGCCACCCAGGTGCTCTCTGGTGAAAACCCTTGTTTCCATGTGTTTACTGGCCATTTGAACCCCTCTACTTGTTGTCTTGATGTTCTTTGCCCATTTTTCTATGCTAAGTCAACATTAGTCAGATGTACACTTTTCTTACATAAGTATCCGTTAAGTTTATTTAAGTTTCTTACATAACCCTCTCTCGGGTATATCATATAGCACGCAAGTTTGTCTCTTTTTGTATCTGTTTTATTTTTGGCTTTACCAAATTTATTTCAGTTGAATGATCTGGATTGGCATTGGACAAACTAAGCTTATTTCTTTAGGCTGGGGAGTACCAGTACCCAGGTGGCCTTTGAGGCATAACATTCTCAAATTGTACTTAAAATCAGATTCAGTAAAAGTTGAGACTTATTTTTAAGGATAAGAAATGGACATAATATCCCACATTCACAAAGAATTGTTAACAGAAAACAAGTCTTCCATGAGACTAGGGTCTGTAATAACAGCTTGTCATCAAAATAAATACCCACCTGGGCATAATAACACATTTCATATGTTATGCCCAAGGTTAAAAGTCTAATATTTTTTCAATAAATTTTTAAAAAGTTTTGGGGCGCCTGGGTGGCGCAGTCGGTTAAGCGTCCGACTTCAGCCAGGTCACGATCTCGCGGTCCGGGAGTTCGAGCCCCGTGTCAGGCCCTGGGCTGATGGCTCAGAGCCTGGAGCCTGTTTCCGATTCTGTGTCTCCCTCTCTCTCTGCCCCTCCCCCGTTCATGCTCTGTCTCTCTCTGTCCTAAAAATAAATAAACGTTGGAAGGAAAAAAAAAAATTTAAAAAGTTTTTATTATTTTGGAGAGAGACAGAGACAGAGAGAGAGAGAGAGAGAGAATGTGAATGGACGAGGGGCAGAGAGGAAGGGAGATAGAGAATCCAAAGCAGTTTCTAGGTTCTGAGCTGTCTGCACAGAGCCCAATGTAGGGCAAGATCATGACCTGAGCAAAAGTTGGATGCTCAACCAACTAAGCCACTCAGGCACCCCAAAAGTCTAATCTTTAATCAGTATTATTAAGGTATAATTTACATTAAGAAGCTAATTTTGGGGGTGCCTAGGTGGCTCAGTTGGTTAAGGGTCTGACTTGATTTCAGCTCAGGTCATGATCTCACAGTTTGTGGGCTTAAACGCTGCATCAGTCTCTGCACTAACAGCGTGGAGCCTGCTTGGGATTCTCTCCCTCTTCCTCCCTCTCAATAAATAAATAAATTTTTAAAAAAAGCTAATTTTGAATCAAGAGTTATAATTTCAGAAAGGACTCATTTTGAGGGAGGCGAGAGGCACACTGATTATGCTGAGCTGCAAAATGAATACTAAAAATAAGCTTTGCTTTATAATTCATACTTTAAAAACCTCTTGTCAGTAAATCACAAAACATTCCATTTTTTTTTTTAATCTTTATTTTTGAGAGAGAGACGGAGTGCGAGTTGGGGAGGAACAGAGAGAGAATGAGACACAGAATCCGAAGCAGGGTCCAGGCTCTGAGCTATCAGCACAGAACCCCACGCAGAGCTTGAACTCACAAACTGCAAGTTCATGACCTGGGCCGAAGTCGGACGCTTAGCCAACTGAGACACCCAGGCGCCACTTCATCTTTTTGAAGGGGGTTAAATTTCTAGGCAATAGATACAACTATTTTCTGTGATGAAAACAGTATGGTTGTGATATAGTTAGTAAAGTAAGACAACAGCCTTGCCTACCTCCCCATCCCCCCAACCTTCTCCTTTTTCTGAAATAAAGGAGGCATTCTTTCTTTAGTGACAGAATCCTAGGCTAGGCTATCCAACACCTGCTGCCTCCTTTAGGCTGTTAATTCTATCAGGTCATTCCAGTGATAATCCTGTTAAAAAGTTTAAGTACTTCTGTTTATAATTACAAGACACACAGACAGCCTAATCTAACTCTCACAGAGGCACTAGAAAGATCTGCAGTGAGAGCACTTGTGCTAAGAGCAAACAGGTATTCCTCACCAATTACCATCCTCAAACCATGAGGCCAGGCCACAATGTTCTCAGCTCAGGGAAGGACAGATCTGGGTTTGCTGTCCCCCACAGTTGACATAGTCATTCAATCCTGAAAGGTACTACTGTGATTCTGGGTAACTTCCCTTTAGGTTAACCAGTTGTGATTCTTCCTTATACTGCTCAACTGCTCTTTGCTCCATGCAGAAGCCTTGCATTATTCAAGAGACCCCAAAAGGGTAGTACTGTTAAAACCCTCAAATGCATTTAGAGGTCGAATCTAAATTAAAAGCTAAGGTAACTGTGCTTCTGGAGAACTACAGTACTGATTTTCTGGCAAAAAAAAAAATTAATAATTTAGTAAGGCAAGGTACAGCTACAGAATCGTGTGATCATACTAATGTAACAAGGCAAGGATGATTAGGAAAAACTCATGCCCAGAAGTTACACCCACATAACAGGGCAATCATGAAGTCTTTAAAAGTCACCCCTGAAGACCTTGGCATGAAATACTGATCCATTTACCACCTCTACATCCATGGAAAAACAAGCTAAGTGGCACAGCGCATTCACTTTCTATCCCTACTGCAACACAAATTTAACAGTTTAAACAATGCAAATTTATTAACTTACGGTTTTGTACAAGTTAATATAGGTTTCACTGGGCTAAAATCAAGGTGTTACCATGGCTGTATTCCTTTGTGGAGATTCTAGGGGGTGAATCTGTGGCCTTGATCTTTCTAGATTCTAAAAGCTACCCACATTTCTTCACTGATGGCCTACTTCCTCCAACTTCAAAGCCAACAATGGTTGCATCTCTCTGTACCTCTCTTCTGTAGGTACTCTTTTTCCATAGTCACTTTCTGACACTTTCATTTTAAAGGATCCTTGTCATTACACTGGGCTCACTCAGATAACCCAGACTAATTTCCCTACCTAACGGTCAGCTGACTAGCAACCTTAATTCCATCTTCAACCTTAATCACCCTTTGCTCTGTAACCTAATACATTCACAGCTTCTGGGATTAGGATGTGGACATCTTAGGGAGGCAGCAATTATTTTACTTACCATACCCACTTCCGCATGTTTCAAAAATGGCACAGATGCTGTAAAAGCTTCTGTACTTGGGAGAATGGAATTTACTGTCCATTGGATTTGGGAACAGAGTGCATCTTACTTTACAAGCTGATTAAATATTTGATTAACCCAAATGATACCACAATATTACCCCCTTTACAGTTGAAGGAGTTAAAGTAGGGGAATTCAGGAGATATCTGTGAACTTAGATGGGGATAAAATTACAATTTCCTTTTCACTAACCTCTACCTGAAATTGAGCATTATCTTCAATTACAAAGATAGGCAACAAACCATAATAGTAATAGCAATACTTGAGACTATAACTAATAGAAATCAGATAATTTTATTTGACATTACAGTTATTAAAGTTCTCAAAATATCATTTATGCTCATCTCTATTTACAAATTAATTATGGTGGGGCACGTGGGTGGCTCAGTTGGTTGAGTATCCACCTTCGGCTCAGATCATGATCTTGTGGTTCATGACTTTGAGCCCGCTTTGGGCTCCCTGCTGTCAGTACCAAGCCTGCTTGGGATCCTCTGTCCACCCTCTCTTTCTCTTTGCCCCTTCTCTGCTCTCTCTCAAAAATAAACATTAAAAAAATTATGGTAGTTATTATACCTATCCTTAGATCTTACTACATAAAGCATTAAAAATCACATTACTAATATAAAATTGTTTTAAGCTTTTGCTAACTGCATTTCTGTGTAATTGGTTTCCTTTGTAATCTTATGTATTTTATACACTTAAAAACATTCTGAGAATGTATCCACAGACTTCACTGGACTGCTAATGGGTCCATGACACAAAAAAGGTAAAGAACCTCTGAGCTAGTCCCTCTAAGACTATGAAAATAAAAAGGGGAAGCCAGAAGGGTGGGGAAAATGAGAGACATCAAAGTGAAAGGGCATACCATGGTCTGTCAAAATTTAGCTACAGACAATCAACTGAATTTTCTGGTGTAATTTCCCTACTAAACTTTTTGCGTTTCAAGCTAGTATAACTTAGAAGGGCCCAGAAAACTGCAGTAGGATCAGAGTTCTAATGAGTACATTAACTTCCATTTTGAAAAAGCAAACTCAGTTCAAATGTGCTCTGAAAGCAGAATGAAGTTCCAGCTGTCCATCTGACTAAGCAAGAGAATAAGCCAGAAAAAGTTGAGCAACAGGCTTTTCCTGGAGATGAGATACTTATGGCTACTTGCTCTAGTAACTGTCAACTACTCATTTATTTATGCCAACAGTTACTCAAGAGTACGGAGAAGCTTTGAGTACCAAGAGAAACTGGAGTTTCTTTTTCCTCTCTCCCCTCCCAACCAAAAAAAAAAAAAACCCCACAAATGGCTATGTCATAAGAACTACCCTAACACCTGAATAAGCAAAGGAGCAGCAGCTCCCTACAGAAACCAGAAGTCTGACTGCAACCTTTATTGCTTCTCTCATAAGCCCCAAACTTGAATTTTAAATACATTTTAAGTTATTAATCATCTTTAAAAGTCTTCTCTCGTCCCTCTATCTCCAAAACTGCTTTGTAAATACTTTTGTTAGCTTTTCCTGCATCACCTTGAAAACTAGGTTAACTGCTAGTACAATTCTATGATCAAGAAATCAATGACTCTATGTACTTCAAGAAAATCTAAACTTAGTAGTAGTAAAACTTGCTTACAATTTGAGCTGAGCATTAAAAAAGAATATCTGGATATAACACCAGTTGCTGACTTTTTCAAGAACGTATGTATCAGATCAGTGTCAAAAATGTGGAATTTCAACTACTGATCTTTCAATGCCAAATATGACCACCTAACGTGATGTTAGCTCCAAAAAACAAGTGTTTGAGAAAACATGCCTATAGAAAATACTATACACTAGAGGAACACTTATCCATGACTATTTGTTATAACTACACCATCAACTAAAGAAACTAAGCAATAAACTGTTGTTTATGGGGAGCCTGGGTGGCTCAGTCAGTTAAGCATCTGACTTCAGCTCAGGTCATGATCTCAAAGTCTGTGAGTTTGAGCCCCGCTTAAGGCTCTGTGCTGACAGCTCAGAGCCGGGAGCCTGCTTCGGATTCTGTGTCTCCCTCTCTCTCTGCCTCTCCCCTGATCATGCTCTGTCTCGCTCTGTCTCAAAAATAAATAAAAACATTAAGAAAAAATTTAAAAATACTGTTACATAGGGGCAGCCTGAGTGGCTCAGTCGGTTAAGCATCTGACTTTGGCTCAGGTCACGATCTCACAGTTCGTGGGTTCAAGCCCTACATCGGGCTCTGTGCTGACAGCTCAGAGCCTGGAGCTTGCTTCAGATTCTGTGTCTCCCTCTCTCTCTGCCCCTCCCCTGCTTGCACTCTGTCTCTTTCTCTCTCAAAAATAAACATTAAAAAAATATTAAAAAAAAGTTTTTAAAAATACTGTTACATACATTAAGTCTGATTAATAATAGAGAAAAGATATTATCAAGAAATTTACTGAGGACACGTTACATCCTTGGGAACAGCCACCATGTATTTTGTAGAACAGAATTAAAATATTAGCCAGCTAAACGACCAATCTCCTTAGAGCTTTTAGTTAAAACTACCAAATTCTGTCCAGATCTAAAGAAGTTATCCTATAAGCACACAAAAGGAAATAGACTGGTTTGGGGATTGTAAAACAGTGATGTTATGGAAAATAGTAGGGAGGTTCCTCAAAAAATTAAGAATGGGGGTGCCTCAGTCAGTTGAGTGTGTGACTCTTTACTTCGGCTTGGATCATAGTCTCAGGGTTGTGGGATTGAGCCCTGCGTCGGGCTCCATGCTGAACTGGAATCTGCTTGGGATTCTCTTTCCCTCTGCCCTTCTCCCCTGCTTGCTCTCTAAAGTAAAAAAAAAAAAAAAAAAAAAAAATTAAATTAAAAATAGAACTACGATATGATCCAGTAATCCCGCTTCTGGGTATATATCTAAAAGAACTGAAAGCAGGGTCTTGAAAAGATATTTACATACCCATGTTCTGGCAGCAGTATTCACAAGAGCCAAGAGGTAGAAGCAACCCAAATGTCCACTGAGGAATGAATGGATAAACAAAATGTGGTATATACATACATATGATAGAATATTATTCAGCCTTAAAAAGGAAATTCTGATCAATGTTAGAACATGGATGAACCTTGAGGACATTACGCTAAGTGAAATAAGCCAGATACAAAAGGACAAATACTGCATGACTCCACTTATATGAGATTATTCAAAGTAGTCAAATTAATAGAAACAGAAAATAGAATGGTGGTTTCCTGGGGTTTGGGGGAGGGGAAAAAGGGGGGTTTTTATTTAATGGGTAGTGAGTTTCAGAACTGCAAGATGAAAAAGGTCTAGAGATCTGTTCCATAAAAATGTGAGTATAGTTAATACTATTGAATAGTATAATTAAAAAGGTTATGATGGTAAATTTTGTGTATGTTTTACATACAGTAAAAAAAAAACCCTGATTTATTCTCCCTCAGGATACATATTGATCACAGATGTAGGGCTGGATTCTAAAAATAACATGTCCTTTCCTGTCTAAATGTTAATACACAACTTACAGTTCTGTAATTCACTACAGTCTATGAAACATGGTCAATCAGAAACCACTTGCTATCCATGACTTTTGAATACCAATAAGAGTTATAATGTTCTTTAGTCTTAAATACCAGAGAGAATATGTAAGTAAGTCTTGATTAATCAAAGACTAGTTCTTCAATAAATGACTTTTCAAGCCTCCTGCTATTCCTTCATTCTGTTTTATTCTTCCTAGCCATTTCTGTAATTACTAGGGTTTCAATGCAAGAATATGAGTATTGGGAAAAAATTCTAATTGGTCTGATGGATCACTGTAAGAAGTAGTTACCAGATTTGGCCACAATGTGAAATGAAGTTTTTATCTATGTTTTCCTTCTTCCTCTTAACATGAGAAAAACCTCCACAGTTCTCTTCATTTACAAGGCAGATCTAATTGTGGCCCCGGCATACTGCTAAAAAGAGATGGGCATATAAGAACTCCTGGGAAGGTAAATAAAAAACTTGCTTCAATTCTATCCTTCAGTTTTAGAAGTATAGAAGTAAGACCAATGAGGTTAAATGAGGCATAACAATATGTATGCCATTTAGTCTTTTTTAACATAGTATTAAGATTTAGGAGGGCCAAAAATTGCTGTCTCCTTTTAGTAAGAGGAAAAATTAATCTTATCCCAGAGCTAAGAAAGTTTTAACTAAAAAGATACATATTTAGATTCAGGTCCGATCAAACATTCAGATAATATATTTAGAATTTTAGTATAGGCCCGCAAAGTAAGGAGCAGAAAGAAGGAAGATAAGATCTTAGGTATTCTTTTTCAATTTATTTTATTAAAAATTTTTAAAAAAATTTTTATTTATTTTTGGGGGGGGAGGGGCAGAGAGAGAGGGAGAGGGAGAATCCCAACCAGCTGTCAGTACAGAGCCCAACATGGGGCTCGAACTCACGAACTCTAAGAGGACGACCCGAGCTGAAGCCAGGAGTTGGACACTTAACTGACTGAACCAACCAGGCGCCTCAGGTCTTAGGTATTCTTAAGAACCATTTTAAGATATTTCCCAGCTGGTTTTCAGTCTTAAGACAATGATTTCAGATTTGTGTTAATAATCCTTTTTACTCCAGTCTATCCCATTAGTAACTGGTTTGCAGATTCTGAAATGCATATCATGGGCTACTCTTTTGATCGTAAATCATACGTTTATTACTGTATTAACAAAACCTCTTGGGCTCTAAAAAGGAACAGATGGGATGATTAACAACAGCAGCTGTTACATCACTGTCCAGGATATTACATGCCTACCATAAATTATTTTAAATTTTATATGCCTCACCTTCCCAATTTTTTAATACTCCTCCTTTGCCTCCAATACACAACAAAACACACCACGAAGGTAAATTTAATAAGATGCTACTGATGTCATTAAGTGCCTTCTTTGATGACTTTTAGCTAATCAAATCAATCTTATTACTGGTTTGATTTTGATAAATTATATATGTAACTTTTCTAATACATTATTAGATTCTGTTGGTTTTTTGATTCTTAGAGTAATTACCGTTTCCAATGTTCAACCGTTTCATGAGTTACTTCACAGGTATTCTAATTTAATCCTCACAATGGTGGACATAAATACTACTATTACTCACATTTTACAGGTTAGGAAACCATACAAAGTAATTAAGTACTCTGCCCAAGTAATAATCTAGATGGATTTTTTTTAATGTTTATTTTTGAGAGAGAGACAGAGGGAGAGAACTTGAGCACGGGAGGGGCAGAGAGAGAGGGAGACAGAGAATCCTAGGCAGGTTCTACACTGACAGCAGAAAGCCCCATGCAGGGCTCAAACTCCCTAACTGTGAGATCATCACCTGAGCTGAAGTTGGACACTTAACCGATTGAGCCACCCAGGTATCCCATGGATGGATTTTAATCAGCCTTCAAAGCCCTTGTTCTTATTTTATTCTTCCCCTATCTTCTCACACTGGCTCACAACTAAAACATTTACTGGAATATAATTTGTATTTAATGACTATTTAACAAAAAAGTCACAGTTTAAACAGTGAGGAATCTTGGGAGTCTTGGCTTTCTGAAGATTAACATCAGAACAGGCAGCTCAAGAAATGGCTTACAAGTAGCATTTTAGTTTCCTCAGCAACTCAGTTTTCCTGGATCAAAATCTAACTAAAAATAATTATGCTCTCTGTGGTAGAACAAATTCATTCTGACTCCCTCCTCCTCTCTTTGGTTGGAAATTAGGCAAAGTACTTTAACAGTCTTACAAGAGAGAAGTATTTATGCCTCTGTAAAGTAATCTGGTATCAATTACGTCCTAACCTCTTCAACATTTTAGAAAATAACTATCACCCTTCCAGGGTCCTTTTTGCAAAATAAATCATCATTTGCCTATGTGACCAGTCACTTTCAATATCAGAGTTTCTATTTTCAGATATTCGGTTGGATTGTCTAGCATCCCAGCAGTTATTAACAGGAGCTGTTCTCGATACCTTATGGGAGAATTACTAAAGGAAAAGACCAAAAATTTATTTTAAATGAGATACAGAAAGACTAAAATAGTAGAAAGCGTTATCTCTTAGAATAACAAAGACTTCATTAGATAGTTTAAGTGGTTATATTAGCATCAACAAGTACTTTTTGAGCTGGGACTATGAATTTATTTCCTGAATATAAAGGGTAAATTCTAAAGATGTCACCAAAGATATTTCCTAGAAACATAACCTTTCTGACATAAATGAAACAAACTTCAAACTTTTTCAGACACGTGCTGCATAAAGAACTTAACACTGTTTTATTTAGTCACTCATATACTGAACAGCTACTATGAAGAGAAGTATTATCCAAGATAGAATAATACATAAATTCACAAACCTAGTACCGAAATTTTCAACTAGAACGAACTGTACCAAGTGGTATGAGTCAGTATTCTTATAAAACAGCCCCAAACATCTCCAATGGTTCCAGAACAGATTACTGATTTCCACATTCCACATACAAAGATTAGTTTTTCCCAACACCTCTTACGAGAAACCTGGGTATTACGAAGGGAGATACCATTTCCTCCTCACATTTACAAATCTGATCCCACAAAGGTACTTAGGCACTTTAATAATACATCCCTTTAAAAGAGACAAAGCTTGCGGTCTATGTAGTTCTGGTAGGATTTTCCTTAGAGATCAGGAGTCAAATTAACTCTTATAAACTAGACTCAGAACGGGCCTTTGGTAATTATCGGTTTGCTCTGAACTAATGAAAGGATTTGTGGGCGGGTCGCCATCCTGAACCACTCCAGATAACACTATTCATCCTAGGAGCAGTAAGGTTAGGGAGAGCAAAGTCTGCACTCCATCCCCTTATGCTGACCTATTAAATCAAGCCACAGGAAACCACCACAAAACAGCGCCGTGGGTCTTTGGGGTCACCACACGGCAGGGCTAAATGCCGGCCTGGGCAGCTCTTAGCTGTCAGGGACCTCGGCGAAGCCACCACACCCCTCTCACCGTCCGCCCCAGGGGCCTGGAAGTCAGGCCCCTACATCTTGGCACTCATTAATGGCCCCCAAACCACGACCATCGTCACCAACGCAAGGTCTCGCCGGGCCCACTCTGCCCAGCCTCCTCGACCCTCGCTTAGCCTCTCTTCCCTTTTGGGGCGCCCGCCCGCCCGTCCGCCCGCCGGTTGCCCCGAAGGGTGCGAACTCACGACCGCAGCAGCGCCGGTGAAAATATCCTCCCCCTCGGTGTCGCTGTCCCCAGCCTCGGGTTCTGACCCCCCGGCTGCCCCCTCGGACTCCGGCTCCAAGCCAGGAAAAGGTGGAGGGAATCTCTCCGAAGCGCTACAGCCACCACCACCCGACGCCATCTTCCTCCACCCGCGGCGGAAGCCGCAACAACAACTTTATAGAGAGCGCCGCGAGCAAAACGTTCCAGAGGAACGAGGAGTGGGATCTTCGTGATCAACCCCGTGGGACTCACAGGGCGGGGGCTCAGGGGCGGAGCCTAGCCGCTCGGGGCAGGGCAGGCCTGTTCACCACTGGTGCCCAACAAATCCGAGCCCTGCATCGCCACGCTGAGATCTTAACCAGGGGGGCGAATGGGCCAGAAAAGGAGGAGCTAGGTATGGGCTGCTCACATTCCTAGGGTTCTTTGTGTCCTGGATAGCCTTATCTAACAGGCTTCTTAAGATGTCGTTCGAATAAAGGAGCTTGAAAACTCTTCTACATGCCACGTACCTATGCCAAGCACAGTGCTGTCACTGAGATTCAATAAATATTTTTGACTGAGGGCTCTCAACAGGCTGCAGTAAAGTTTCGCCATTTATTCTTTGTTCATTTAGTTAATTCATTCAAGAAATACATATTGAACATCTACTGTATGCCTGGCATCCTACTATGCGTTGGAGATACAGAAATAAACGGACTCAACAGGCACTTGAGAGACAGGCATGCAAATGAACAATTCAACGTGTTCAGTGCTACAGTGTGCTCTGGGAGCCGTGTGAATGAGTATCAGTCATGCTTGGAGACGCTGGGAGGCCCTACAGAAGGTGAGACCTCAGTGCCCTAAATTTGGTTACAAGGAAGTGAGGATTATCCTCTTAATTGCTGTGGAGTGAAGTGGAACAGATGGCAAAGAAATTCTTAAATTCTGAACAGAATTTTCCTGGGGCCTAAGCTATTCACTTGTTGTCTGGTGAGACTAAAGTCTAAATCAGTCAGACAATACTTTAAACAAAAGTTTGAAGATAAATGGGATATGTTAGCATAGGATAATTGTGCAAACTAATCCTTTCTTCTCAATAGAGATGAAATTTGCCATCAAATGTGACAAAAGATTTGTTTCTAATTGCAAATTCCTCAACATCAGGGATTGGCTCCTTCCCAGGTCTATGTATGAACTGTTTGAATGCAGGGTCCGCCTCCTAATCTTGGTATTCTCAGCGTCTGTAGACCAAGTTTGGTAAAGTAAGTGCCCAACAAATGTTTGAAACTTGACTGGAGAGATGGATGGATAAAAATAACATCATCAACCTTGATACTGGCATTCATCACAGCCACGAACACCAGAGGACTTAAACCATTCTTTTTAGGATAACGATCTCCAATGTGTCACTACTGGATGCCCTGGGCACAGCGCAAGCGCTGTCGTTCTAAGTTGTCTTTGAAGGCAACTAACAGAAATAGCTCGCAGTGGGGAGTTGTGCCGGCCGAGTCCCTCTGAGACGAGAAAATCAAAAAGCCCTCTCCGCCTCTGCGACATCTAACGAACCTCACTGGGCTCCCAAGGTGTTCCGTTTCACCCCAACGGAAACTCACTTCCGGCGTGACTAGGAAGTAAGAAAACTGGCTGGAAGCAGCTCCCTCAGAAAAATAACAGTAAAGTCTCCTTGCACACGCTCCTCCAGCGCTAGAAATCAAGATCTCCTTTCCCCCTACCTCTTCAGGATTCATCTTTAGCTTATTGAAGGCGCTGAGTGAGGCAAACAGTGTAAAGTAACAGACCGGTACCTAACCCCCTTCCCCGACAGAGACTACAAATCCCATAATACAGCTCTCTGTCTTCCGAAGCAAACGTCCCATACGTCCCAGCACGCAATGCGCCTCACGTGCTGGGAGGAATTTTTTTTTTTCCCCCCTGTCCCGCCGAAACCGAGGAAAGCATGCTGGGGCTTGTAGTCTTTGCGGGGCCCTTCCCTAGGTCCTCCGCGCTACTCCGTCGGGTCCCGCCTATTTTCTGCTCCCCTGGAGCTTTAGGCTCGTCTTGGCCCATTTGAAGACCAGGAAGTTGATAAATTGCGAGGCCCGCTGCTGAGAGACGGTGGCTCGGGTGGGACAACCGCCAGGGATGGCGGAGCGTAAGGATGGAGCGGGTGTCCGGGCTGCTTTCCTGGACGCGGAGCAGAGTCCTGTGGCTCTCCGGCCTCTTTGAGCGGGGAGCTGCCCGGCAGCCCCGGATCATGGAAGAGAAAGCGCTAGAGGTTTATGGTAATTAATTTTACCCAGGGCAGCGTGTGGCTTTGTATGTGGAGACGGGGGTAATAGGGGCTTCACCTGAGGGCTGGGGGTGGAAACTCCGGTTTTTTCTGGGTCTCGGCGGAAAGCTTGGGAAGCCTTTTCTCCGGAGTGGGGAAATGTGGGTCTTTCTAGGACTGGGGCTCTTCCCAAACTTGGGGCTAAGCCGAGCCTGGAGGTCTTAAACACCTCATTTCCCTCTCATGCCCTAGTGCCCTTCTCAAGACTTCTGGGCAGAGCAGGCGTCTAGGGTGCTTGGTTAGGAAGGAACGCTGGCGTGATTGCACTACTGGTCTCCTTCCTTGCGTTCCCTAACCCCTGGATACACATTCCTTCTCCTGCCACCACCGAGAGCACTGCTGGGTGACTAACGAGTTGGGGACTGGCCCAAGGTTACAGCCGCTCTCATGTGCAAAAGAAAATGCAGAGATTCCCCCCCAGAGAAGAGGAGGACAATACTGGTTCCCTGTACCTGGGCCTCGAAATTAGAGTTTCTTATCACAGCCAAGCCTGGAGTGCAAAAAACGAATACACAGAAACACGCATATAGTCACATGTGTTTGTTTTGTTTTTAATCCCTTGGGACCATGAGAAAACAAAGGTTTAGAATGGTTAACTACCCAGAGGTCACGCTGCCACTAAACCAACCGCAAAAACCAAACCCCGGATCTTCTGATTTCAAACTTCGTGCACTTTACACCATTTCACAATTGTCTTACGGCTGTTTTTGGACTTAGGTAGTATTGTTTTTGAAAACTAAAAAGACTGGGACTAACTAATGTTCAGAGATTCCTGCTGACTGAGGGAGAAAGATTTAACCCTAAGAATACAAATAAAATGTGGGCAAGGATTATGGGCCAGTAGAAGGAGGTCACAGTTGGAAGGGACCGTTGGAGCCAATCTAATTTACCCCTCTCTTACTAGAGGCAGGACTTAATCAACCCTAGCTATATGATTATTGTGAGTGGAATGATCCCCACAACACGGACACATTCCTGTCCTATCAGACTTATGTCTACAGCATCTCAGGACGGACGGGCACTTGGGGATACAACCTTGGAAGAGAGATGATTCTTGTCCTCAAGTTTATATTGAGGGAGACCTATGTACGCAAAAACAGACTTTTTCATTATATGCAGTACCAACCAATAGACTTGAATAAGAGATACAATAGGAGGAAGGAGAGATTCTAATCTCTGATTGGGGAATCTGGAAAGAGTTTAAGGAGGAGTCACTTGAGTTAGGCATTGAAGTAGAAGTAGGTTCTGGATATATGGTGGGTAGAAGGCATACTAAACAGAAAAAGGATCAAAAGAATGGAGGTGAGAAAATAATATGTTAGGGAATGGCAGATAGGTGGGTCTACAGGTTAGGGTTTGTGGTTTAAAGGTGAAAGTGCTGTCAAAAAGTGTTTAGGGGCACCTGGGTGGCTCAGTCGGTTAAGTGTTTGCCTCTTGATTTCATCTCAGGTCATGATCTCATAGTTTGTGGGATGGAGTCCTGTATGGGGTTGATGGCTTGGAGCCTGCTTGAGATTCTCTCTCTCTCTCTCTCTCTCTCTCTCTCTCTCTCTCTCACTACCCCTTCCCCTGCTTGTGTCATCTCTCTTTTTCTCTTTGTGTCAAAATAAATCAATAAACATTTAAAAAATTGTTTTATATACCAGGTTGGAATTGGATACTGAAGGTTTAAATGTAAATAAAGAATATCTGTGCAGAGCCATAGAAGAATTTTTATCAGGGGAGTAATGTGAGGAGAGCAACATTTCTTTCTAAAGAAATAAATCCAGAGCTCTCAAGTCAGTAGAAAACCAGAGAAGTTTAATGCAGGATGAAATTTAATATCAGGCTTAAGTAACATATAAAGAATATAATGTGGCCTGTATAAATGAGCCTTACAGGGAACATGCCTAGGATGAGGGGAAGCAAATTTCTTTTTAAAAAGCAGTGTTTCCCTGAGTCCCACGATGATAGAGCCTTGTGAAGAAGAAGCTTTTGTCTTTATTTTTCCTGCCTCCATTTTGAAATTCTGTGGCTGATCAAGTGATAAGCCCAGGAGTTGCTGGGGAGAAGTTGCAATTTGATTGGTTTAGTTTTCCCAGTAGCATTTCTGATTATAAGGGTGCTATAAATAATACAACAAAACCTCAGGCCTGAGAACGTTGTCCCATCCTACGTGAACTCCCTCTACTCTCCTTTCTGCCTCACCATTTTTGTCTCATTCTCCTTTTCCATCTTTTTCTACAACCTCAGAGTAGGAAGGAAATCTTGTCCTCTCCAAGGCCAACCCAGGCTCCCACATCCTTGGTCTCATTCCCTTCTGTTTATTTTGCCAGTCGTGCCCCGCCCCCCCATATTTTCAGTCTCTCTTCTATTTGGTTCTTCCCCTTGGGCTATATATAAAACACTCAAGTTTCTCTTACCCTTGTGATTGTTCTAGCTTTGTCCAAACCCACAATTCTTTTCTTTTCCCTTCCCCTTCCCTGCTGAAGCCCTAGGACTACATTTTTAGTTCCCACTCAGTTCCCCTTTTGCAAGCTGGCTTCTACCTTCATCCCTCTACTGAAACTGCTTTTTTACAGGTGATCTCCTGAGTGATAGATCCAAAGACCTGTTTCAGCTCTCGTCCACCTGAATTTTTCTGCAGCGTTTAATATTGTTAACCACCCCCCTTTCCATCTCTGCTTCTTGCTTTTATTTCTCCTTCTGATCCCTGAATTAGGTACTTCCCACAGATCTATTCTTGGGTCTCTCCCTTCACATTAGTGGTTCTCAAATTGTACTGAGAGGAACCTGAGGAATTTTTTAGAAGTCACAATGCCCAACCCATGCTACCCATCAGTTAAATCAGGATCTTTAGGGGTAGGGCTTTAACATCAGTTTTTGTTTTGTTTTGTTTTTAAAGCAGGTCTGATAATTCCATTGTTCAGCCAAGCTTGAAAATTACTGTTAAACTCATTCTTCGTGAATCTGTGGGTTCAACAACCACTGTAGCTTTGGTGTTCTCTCTCTCCCCTTTTTTAATTAAGTTTTTAATTTTAATTCCAGTATAGTTAACTTAGTGTTATGTTAGTTTCAGGTGAACAATATAATGACTCAACAGTTCTATACATTACTCAGTGCTCCTCATAAATGTACTCTTAATTCCCTTCACCTGTTTCACCCATCCCTCAACCAGCTCTGGTAACTGTCAGTTCTCCATAGTTAAAAGTCTGTTCCTTGGTTTGTCTGTCTTTTTTTCCCCTTTGTTTGGTTGTTTTGTTTCTTAAATTCTGCATAAAAGTGAAATCATACAATATTTGTCTTTGACTTATTTCACTTAGCCTTATATACTCTCTACCTCCATCCATGTCCTTGCAAATGTCAGTATTTCATTTTTTTAATGGATGAATAATATTCCATTACATATACAATGCAATATCATTCTGTCTGTCTCACATCTTCTTTAATCATCTATCAGTGGATGCACTTGGGCTGCTTCCATAGTTTGGCTTTTATAAATAATGCTGCAATAAACATCAGGGTGCATGTATCCCTTTGAATTAGTGTTTTTGTATTTTGGGGGTAAATACTCAGTAGTATGATTACTGGATTGTAGGGTAGTTCTATTTTTAATCTTTTGAAGAACCTCCATCCTGTTTTCCAGAGTGGCTACACCACTTTGCATTCCCACCAAGAGTGCCCAAGGGTTCCTTTTTTCTCCACATCCTTGCCATTGCTCATTTCTTGTGTTGTTGATTTTAGCCATTCTGACAGGTGTGAGGTGGTATCTCATTGTAGTTTTGATTTGCATTTCCCTGATGATGAGTGTTGTTGAGCATTTTTGTAAAGTTTATTTATTTGGAGAGGGGAGTGGGCAGGGGCAGAGGCAGAGAGAGAGAGAAAGTATCCCAAGCAGGCTCTGCACTATCAGCATGGAGCTTGACTTGGGGCTCAAACCCACGAACTGTGAGATCATGACTTGAACCAAAGCCAAGAGTCGGTTGCTTAACCGACTGAGCCACACAGCACCCTGAGCTTTTTTTATGTGTCTCTTTAGCTTTGGTGGTCTCTTAAGCCTTATGTACCGTTCAGTGTTTGCTGGAATGTTCCTTTGGGTTGTCCCTTAAGCACTTCAAAATCATTATGTATAAAATTGAACCCAGTTGCCCCAGCCCCACCCAACTTTCTTCCTGTGTTCTCCAGCTTTTTTTTTCTTCATTCTATCAGTGTTCTCCCAGACAGACTTAAAACCTGAGTCAGCTTCCATTTTCCCTTTCCTTGTCTTCTACATCCAAACGCTTGTCAAATTCTATTGATTCTGCTTCTGAAATGACTTCTCCATCTCTCACCTCCTCTCCATTACTATTGTCATGTGCCTGTTTTGGGCCCAGCATTTTCAGCTGGTATCCCTGGGCTCTACTCTTAGTTCTGAGTCTACCAGCTGGTGGATGAGTTACCAGCTGACAGTATAGTGCTGTCCACGTTTACTCCCTTGTTCGGAACCTCTTGATTCCTTATTACCTGTGGCTGGCTGTAAAAACAATCCTTGATGGTCTGGATGAATCTCTTATATCCTCACTTATGCTGAGTTCTAGGCAGACTAAACTTTTTTTTAATTAAAAAAAAATTTAAGTAATCTCCTACACCCAACATGGGGATCAAACTCACAACCCCAAGATCAAGAGTCTCATGCATTAGCAACTGAGCCAACCAGGCACCCCTCAATTTCTGGTCCTTTAGTTTCCTTCAACCTTAAATGTCAGATATTGAAATGTCACCCATATTTAGGGGCGCCTGGGTGGCGCAGTCGGTTAAGCGTCCGACTTCAGCCAGGTCACGATCTCGCGGTCCGTGAGTTCGAGCCCCGCGTCAGGCTCTGGGCTGATGGCTCAGAGCCTGGAGCCTGTTTCCGATTCTGTGTCTCCCTCTCTCTCTGCCCCTCCCCCGTTCATGCTCTGTCTCTCTCTGTCCCAAAAATAAAAATAAACGTTGAAAAAAAAAATTAAAAAAAAAAAGAAATGTCACCCATATTTAAAGGCTTGATTCAGATTCTGCTTTCATAAATCCTGATACCACATTCTCCGACACTTCTTTCTCCACATTTCTTTCCAACACTTTTCTCATTCTTATATTCTCTCTGCAATGTTGGATCCAAGAAATGGGTGTGATCTAATAGTAATCCAAGAAAACTGTCTTCTCAAAAGGAAACTGGTAGTGAAATTTTCCGTCAGAAATCTGGGGAGTTACTGTGATATTTGGTTTTAAAAAAATCAGTGTTTGGATTAGAGCTGGCAAAGTCATCCTTATTTAGAATATTCATGGGTGTTTCTGTTTTTGTTTTTTTTTTTATTTAAAAAAAAATTTTTTTAACGTTTTTATTTATTTTTGAGACAGAGAGAGACAGGGCATGAATAGGGGAGGGACAGAGAGAGAAGGAGACACAGAATTGGAAGCAGGCTCCAGGCTCTGAGCTATCAGCCCAGAGCCTGACGCGGGGCTCGAACTCACGGACTGTGAGATTGTGACCTGAGCTGAAGTCGGATGCTTAACCGACTGAGCCACCCAGGCGCCCCATGTGTTTTTTTTTTAATGTTCATTTATTTTTGAGAGAGAGAGGGAGACACAGGATCCAAAGCAGGCTCTGCACTGGCAGCAAGAGACTGATGTGGGGCTCCAACTCAGGAACTGTGAGATCATGACCTGAGCCGAAGTCAGACACTCAACTGACTGAGCCACCCAGGTGCCCCTAGAATATTCATGTTTTAACATAATACCTTGTCTCTGATGATTCTATAGATTTGATTCGAACCATCCGGGACCCAGAGAAGCCCAATACCTTAGAAGAACTGGAAGTGGTAACCGAAAGTAGTGTGGAGGTTCAGGAGGTAAACGAAGAAGACTATTTGGTTATAATCAGGTTCACGCCAACAGTACCTCACTGCTCTTTGGCAACCCTTATTGGTAAGGTTTTATATGTAAATATATTTTTAATCCTAAGTTATTTTACTGATAGTGACCCCGAATAACAATTAGCATCATGTATCACACTTTACAGTTCGCACAGTATTTTCAGATGTGTATCTTCTGTAGTCCTCACAGGCTATGAGAGACTTTTCAGATGAGGAACCTAAGTCTCCGAGAGTCTAAGTGACTTGCTCAGAATCACATAGCTAGGAAACAACGAAGCTGAAGCTCAAACCCAGGTCTCCTGACTCCAAACATGATACCTCCTTTAGTTACACCATGCTGCTTCTCTTTGGTATACACACCTACAACGGCTGGAGAGTGGGTGTGAGCCAGTCCTCCCCTCAGTTCTGGAGATTGGAGTGGGTGCTCTCAGACTGGCACTGCTACCATCACCTTCTTCTCTAGCTGCTCTGTTGGCTTCAGTGAAGTATAGGCAGAAGTCCTAGTGGGAGAGGTGTTGTTTTTGTTTTTTGTTTTTTGTTTGTTTTTGTTTTTTTCTTTGGGGGTTTATTTTGAAGGCTGTTTTCTATTTGAGAGGCTGCATTCCCAGTATTTTGGAATAGTTAGCAGTAAGATACATAAGAGGTGTCTTTGAATACATACTTTGTTATAAAGAAGAGAAAGGACATTTATTTCAAACCAAAATGCTCATCGGTAGGGGATGGTTTAAATAATCAGTGCTGGTATGTATTAACAATGGAATACTATGTAGCTCTTAAAGAGAATGAAGAAACTGTCCATGTGCTGATATGGAAAGATCTTTATTACATAGTGTTAAGAAATAAAAGCAAGTGTAATATTGCTACGGTTGTGTAAAAAAAGGCAAAAGTAGACATTTGTATTTGATGGCCTATGCATGAAGAATACATAAGAAATGAATAGCTGTGATGGGGGTGGGTAGTAGTGGTGGTAGGAACGGGGCAGGTTGGAGGCAGGATGGGAGGGAGACTTTACTATGTACTTTTTCATATTTTTAAGTTTGTGAGCTATGGGACTATATTATCTATTTAAAAATAGATGTTTATAAAAAGGATCGAAAAGGTAAGCATTTTATTATTGCTTCCATGCTTGTGATTTCTGTCTTTTCTCGCTTATTGATCTGGGATCCCTATTAGTGGTTTCTAGTATACGGGCCACATCTTGAGGGACTAGAGGGTTTGTGAATCCATAGGTAATATTGTAGTTATTAATATTCCATACTAGAAAAAGCGTTTTGGGGTGTTTGTCTGTTTGTGAAGATTTTATTTTTAAGTTACCTCTGTACCTAATGTGGGGCTGGAGCTCACAACCTCGAGATCAAGAGTCGCATGCTCTGCTGACTGATCTGGCCAGGCACCCCGGAAAAAGTGTTTTTGAATGCATACTTATCTTTTTTGTCATTGGACAGTTTCTGAATCGCCAGATTCCAGAAGTGCTGCTGCTCTTTTGATGTGAAGGGGTTGTCTTAAAATATTTTGGTATATAAGGGTTCTTAAACAGAGGGTCTATTACTCCAAGAGTCTTCAGCAAATTGATTTTTCAAAAAGTAATGTTTATTTTGTGTTTTTTAAATTGCAAAAGTAATATCTTGGCAATAATTTGGAAACCCCACAAAAGCATAAAGAACAAAATAAAAACCAGCTGTCATAAAAGAATGTGTGTTTGGGTTTAAAACTCTAGCTCCATCAGGTCTGCCATTTTGTGGTCTTAGGCAAGTTACTTAACCTTTCTGGGCCTCAGTTTCCTAATCTGTAAAGTAGAGATAGTAAGAATAGCAACGGCATTACAAGGGTTAGATAATAGAAAGCTTGAAATAGATGAGCATAGGCAATTTTTTATTCATCATTAAATATTAGTTTTTAATTATATAGTCATGTAGGTCTGTGTTACTAGCACAATGTATTATGTTTTATACCATTTAGACCACTTCTAGGCTTTCACAATTATAAATTATACTATGATGAACAACTTTATATGTAAATATTTTTATATGTCTCTAGTTATTGCCTCAGGATAAATTCCTTTAATTGGAATTATTGGGTCATGTGGTATAAGTATTTTCAAGCTTCTGGGTACATATTAGGAAATCCTTCTTAAAAAGTTTCTACTCTTTGAGGAATTAAGGGAATAATTCCATAGAAGAAAACAGTAGCATGTACAAAACATTTATCATAAACTTATAATAAAGAAATCTGGAAGAAATTATAGTATCTATTAAGGAAATGGCATCCAATATAATGGGATTTCTTATTGCTATTGAAAATGATAAATATAATCAAGGAATCAAAGTATCTGAGCAATGTATGAAAAAACTTAAATGCTAAGTTGAATTTGCATAATGATTGTAATTATTGAAAAAACTGTGTTTATGAAAGTCCATGAAATAAAAGTAAATGTAAAGACACCAAGATCTGATTATGGTAGATATTTCAGATCTATACACTTCAGGTGTTGTTTTTTGTTTTTGTGTTTTTGAGAGAGAGAGAGAGGGAGGGTGCAAGTGAGCGTGGGGCAGAGAAAGAGAGGAGGGAGGGAGAGAGAGAGAGAAAGAAACGGGACTCATCTGAAGCAGGGCTCGAGCTCACGAACCATGAGATTAAGACCTGAGCTGAAGTCAGATGCTTAACTGGCTGAGCCACCTAGGCACCCTCAGATCTGTACACTTCTTGAGCAAAGTTTTGTCGGGTTTTTTTTTTTTTGACTCTTTCAATATGAGTTTCAGTTAGGACCCTTGCCTTTTTAGAGGTTAGTAGAGTAGTGTAGTAACCATGTTCAATCGATGTGATCGGAAAACAATAAAAAGAGCTCTCTTTCTGACATTTGGGAGGCATTTCCTGTGAGCAGATAGTACTAAACAGGGAAAGGTACCTGGGTGCATTCCCCTGGGATTGCTGATGTTGTCACCTACTCAGAATTATCCTGGTAGATAATTGCAGAGACAAAGGAAACTCAAAGGGGGTGAACGGGTAAGGCAGAGAAACCAGTTGTTAACTATTTGTGTAGACTTAGTCCAGACAAGAATAGCTGGAGGCAGGTGTGATCCAATATGAAGGGCATAGGATTTGGAGTCAGAAGGTCTATATTTAGCTCCCAGCTGTCCACCTGTTAACTATATGATGTCAAACAAATCACTTATCTTGGTTCCTGGCTGTAAAATGAAAATGATAACAATAGTAATGGCTAATATTATTGGATACTTTTTATGTACCAAGTACTATTTTAGGCACATTGTGTAACTATTTATTACTTATAACACCCCTATATAGAGTGGTACTGTTATAATACTTACTTTATGGATAAGCAAACTGAAGTTCAGAAGAATTCAGTAGCTTGCCCAGGGTCACGTAGCTAGTATGTTCTGGAGCCACTCTTGAACCCAAAGAATCTATCTCAATAATGCTGTACTGCTTCTCTTGAGGATTTTGATGCTCAAGAAAGTGCTTTGTGAGTTGTGAAACAGTTATTATTTACTTTATGGATAAAACACCTACCAACGGTGAGTAGAACACATGAGAATGTTCAGATGGTGTACAGGTAACAGATAAAAGAGACAGCGTGGGGAGAAGAAGAACTCTCCAGATAGGCTTTAAGGAAATGGTTTAAAGGGAAAACCCCTTAAAGAAATGATATATTGTGTTTAGAGTTCTTTAATATGTATTATGAAATTCCTGTGTTCTAGACTCGAAGCACTCTGGAACACTTTCTGTGCATAATAAGAACAATTCGATTTTTGTGTCTTGGGATGTTGATTTAATTAAAAATTCATTCCTTATTTTGAAGTGGGGGAAGAAGTAGAGCATGGGCACAAAAGAGTCTGTTCCAAGCCCAGTTTTAATTTCTCTTACAAGTCTCAACAAGGGGAAAAAAAAATCATTGAACTGTGACTTGGCGTTGGGGTGGCTAACTGAACTTCAGAGGAACTTGTTTCAGGGCAACAGCTCTATTTGTACATTGCGGCATAGAGGATTCCAAACTTGTGAAGTTTCTTGTGGTCCTTTTTAAGTGGCTCTTACTTGGTTTTATTTTATCTTATTTTTAAATTTTTTAAATTATTTATATTTGAGAGAGAGAAAGAGAGACACAGTGCTTGAGTGGGAAAGGGGCAGAGAGACGGAAGCCCAGAATCTGAAGCAGGCTCCAGGACCCAAGCTGTCAGCACAGAGCCCGACATGGGGCTGAAACTCATGAACCACAAGATCATGACCTGAGTCAAAGTTGGATGCCCAACCGACTGAGCCACCCAGGCTCCCCTAAGTGACTCTTACTTGGTTTTAAATATTTGGGTGATCTGGTCTGTTAGTGTTCAATAAAGTGTAATGAGTGAATTGACCTTTGCTTGAAGGCAAATCGATGCAGTAGAAAGGACCTAGGCTTTGCAGTGGTCTTGGGTTTTAGTCCCAACTGTCACTTTACTAGCTCAGTGATGTTGGGCAAGTTACATTGT
Source organism: Puma concolor (assembly GCF_028749965.1). Classification (NCBI taxonomy): domain Eukaryota; kingdom Metazoa; phylum Chordata; class Mammalia; order Carnivora; family Felidae; genus Puma; species Puma concolor. The sequence goes on along the minus strand of NC_141672.1, from coordinate 108,213,791 downwards.
GACCTTGGTTTCATAATTTATAGAATGGGTTTGGTAATATTTGGCTCACTGGAGTGTTATGAGGAGTATGTAAGACTATATAAAAGTTGCTAGCATGGTGCATGGCTCAGAGGAAACCTCCGCTGGGTTGAGCCAAAGCTGTTTCCAGCTACTGTACTGTATGGAGATATCTACACACAGCTGTATGCTTTTTCAAGAACTAATAAAAGAATAGATAATTGGGGCCGGTTTTTTTTTTTCCCCTCTACAGGGCTGTGCTTAAGAGTAAAACTTCAGCGGTGTTTACCGTTTAAACATAAGGTAAGGAAGATTTTCTTGTTTTATAACTGCTTTATTGAGATTTAATTCACCTTTCACACAGTTCCATCTGTTGAAAGTGTACAACTTAATTGTTTTTAGTATATTCACTGAGTTTTGCAACCATCACTACTATCAGTTTTAAAACATTTTTATCACCTCAGTAAGAAACCCCACACCTATTTCCCCAAACCTTCCCCTATCCCCAGCTAACCACTGATCTACTTTTGGTCTCTGTATATTTGTTTATTCTGGATGTTTAATTCAAATGGAATCATACGTTTGTCGTCTTTTTTCACTTAAAATATTATTTTCAGAATTCATCCATGTTGTAGCATGTGTCAGTATTTCAGTCCTTTTTATTGCCTTATACTATTCCCGTTGTATGAATATGCCGTAGTTTATCTTTTGATTAGTTGACGGACACTTGGGTTGTTTACGCTTTTTGTCTATTATAAATTTGTTTGGGCATATGTTTTCATTTTTCCTCTACCTAGGAGGGGAATTGCTGGATCTTTTGCTAACTGTATTTAACCTTTTGAGGAACTGCTAGACTGTTTACCAGAGCTACTTCACCGTTTTACATTCCCACCAGCAGTATGAGGGTTCTGATTTCTCCACATCTTTACTTACACTTCTGTTTGATCTGTATTATTACTATCTTTTTCATTATAGCCATCCTGGTGGGTTGGAAGTGATAACTCATGGTTTTGATTTCCATTTCTCTGGTGGCTAATAATGTTAAGCATATTTTCATGTGCAAAAATTTTAAACCAAGTAAGAACCACTTAGAAAGGGCCGCAAGTAACCTCTCGAATTCAGAATCTTCTATGCCTACCCGGTACCAAACCAACTGTGTGGTTTCGCAGAGGTATTGTTAGTTCATATAAGAATCACAGGGTAAGTGCTTGACTTTTCCCCTTTATTTACCATTTTCCAGAGTAATAAGTCGTGCATAATTTAAACCAAAGTAAATGAGTATAAGGTGATTTTATACCTGTTGCTTTATTGTCTGGAAGAAGAGTTAGTGTCATGCCACTAGGGGAATTTATATGGTGTTTTGTTTTTAAAAAAAGACTGTTCTAGATGATCTCTGGGGTCTCTTTTAACCATAATAAGGTATGATTTTTTTTTCACTCTTGAAAAACGTTTATCTCAGTAGTAAAATAACTTTATAAGAATTAGTTAATACACTCCACTGTTCTCTGGAAAGTAGACACGAGTTTATCATATAGCATGCTTTATTTGCCATGGGATTTGCAGTAATTTTGTGGGTTTATCTTAGAAGCTCCAGTTCTTGGAGGTTAGCTAATCTGAGGGAGTGCAGGAGGCCAGGAGGGATACCTTAACTGATATTATACTTGAGAGGAAATTTAGCAAGATAACAGTGTATGAGAAAAAGGAGGATACTGACAACTGTATATTGTGATCCTATTTTTGTAAAATAAGCAAAGAAAAGAAACTTCCAACCTTGGTGTGTGTGTGTGTGTGTGTGTGTGTGTGTGTGTGTGTGTGTGTATAAAATCTATATTCCATTATTAGGTATGGAGAAAAAATATGGAAGAAACTACACGAGATTATTAGTATAGCTTGCTTGGGGCTTGGGGCAGGGAGTAAGTTTAGATACTTTAGGTACTAATCTGGGAGGAAGAGGTAGAGAGATCCATGAGTGAAATACGTTTGAGATCTCATTTGTGTAAACTTTTATTTGTATGTATGCATTTTAAAAAGTAATTAATGGGAATAACCCTGCAAGCCTTCCCACAGGTGACCAAAATTTAAAATCCTGCTAATTTCAGTCCTTGTTTTAGAGGGATCTGTCACTGATGTTAGAAAAAGGAACTGGGCTTTCATCCTTAGGCTCTTGAGTCCTCTGTGCATTGCACTTCACTCATTATCATAGAGTACTCTAAATGTTTTGCTTTTAATATTTTTTTCTTCCTAGTTGGAAATCTACATTTCAGAAGGAACCCACTCAACGGAGGAAGACAGTAAGTCAATCCTGACTCATTATTAGAAAGAAACAACTTTAGATAGTACTTCATCTTGGATACCAAGTTATTCTGCCATCCAACTATCTACGGGGTCAAAAAAGTGCGGAATTAGTTGTTAGCTCTTCCTTGAGGTGGGGGAACCTAGACTTTTCAAGAAGTAGTTTTTCTGTAGGACTCTAGGTGAACTAGAGGTAAGACCTATGGATATTGGCTGGTTTAGGCTAGGAGCTGCACATCTCTGAAGAATATCCAGCTTTAGGGACCTTGACTTATAAACTCTAAGGAGGGCTTGATATTTTTCTTTGATCAGGATAGAGAGCTATGTACTTAAAATTTAAATTGAAGGTCCAGAAAAGAATATGGACATTTCTTTTGAACTCTTACATCAAGAGTGCTTTTAGCAAATTATAGACAACAGATATGGGCCAGTACCTTAATTATATGAAGATCCATGCAGACTCGTTAAAAAAAAGACCTAGTGGATGAAGGAAAATTCACAGAACTAAGAGATAAACATGGGGTAATGTTCTCACTCATCATTAATCAAGGGATTATAAATTACAACAAAAATATGGAGCCATTTTTCACTTCCTCTTTTATGTGTATGTTTATTTGTTTTTATTTATACTGTCATATTTTTTGCAAAGTGATAATTCATGTATTGTTGTTGACAATATAATTAGTTAAAAAATGTTGGGAAGTAATTCAGTGATGAGAATCAAAACCATGAAAATATTCATATCCCTTGATCTAACAATGCCACTTTTAAGAACCTTTCCAAAAAGAAGGGTGTATGTATAAAGGTGCTCAATGTAGCGTAGTCTTTATAATTAATTTAGAAGACATATAATTTTTGATGTGTTAAATTACCCTGTAATTAAAAAAAAAAATAGGTTAAAGGGGGAAAAATAGAAAATTTTAAAATTTCTTTTACTCTTTACTCTGTATGGAAATCTGTATATGGAAAAAGACTAGAAAGAAAGAAATGAAAATAGTTGTGGAAGAGTAGTAGGATTATAGGGTGTAATTTTCTCTGTAAGTCTCCCTTCTAGAACTTAGGAATCATTAGCCAAAATAAGCTTTAATTTACCAACGAGTTAAATTCTGTTTTAACAGGCTAAAAAAATTTGTTACTATATATCGACACCGTTCCTTTGCTAACTTCGTCTGTATTTTGCAGTCAACAAGCAGATAAATGACAAAGAGCGAGTGGCAGCTGCAATGGAAAACCCCAATTTACGGGAAATCGTGGAACAGTGTGTCCTTGAACCTGACTGATTGCTGTTTTAAGAGCCACTTAACTTTAATTGTTTGGTATATTTGTTTAAATTCTTTGTAAAATGTAAAGACTCATGTTTAATACATAGGTGATTTGTACCTCGAAGCATTTTTTTAATGGATGATTTGCAAGCAAGATTTAATTATATGTAGTACCTAGTTTGTTCAGTGTATAACATTCTCAGGATTTGTAACACTTAAATGATCAGACAGAAGAATATTTTCTAGTTATTATGTGTCAGACAAGTTGCTATTTTTCTGACGCCTCTTCTGGTACAACTACTTTTCATGTCAAATATTTACTGTGCCCAAATGCGCTCAATTTAAATCATTACTCTGTAGAATAAATAAAACAGAGATGATTCTTGTAATGACATACTTTAGAATGTTTTTATTGAATTATACATTTTAGTGTAAATGTCAACTCAAAAGAAATTTAAAAGCTTTATTTTCTTATTAGAATGTAGAATCAGAAATCAGAGAACCAGAAAGAACCCTTAAAATCAAGCCTAGGCCCTGCTTTCCTTCAAGGACAGTCTGGGACCCATTTGTAGATGAGGAAGAAACATGGAGAGGGTCAGATATCGTACATAATTTTGAAGATCAAGAAGTCCCCAAAGAAGTTTTGATTAAACCAGTCTGAATTTACGGTCTCTTCTTTACTTGAACTTTGTTTAGTTTGTTTTAGGGGCTAATGATATTTGAAGTGTAACAGGGTGTGGAAGGCAGCTGCCGAGATGTTCCCCAGTGATCCTTGATTTCTGATGTTCATGCCCTGTAGAGTTGCCTTCCATATTGAATCAGAGCTAGTAGGTGTAGCTAATCAAGAATCAGAGGTGATAGTGTGTGACTTATGAGGCTAGATCATAATAGGCGTTGTTGCATTCATCTTGATTTCTTGAATTGCTCACTCCTCGGGAATCCAGCCACCCTGTCATGAGAACAGTCAAGCAGCCCTGTGGAGAATTCCACAAAGAGAGGAACTGAGGCCTTCTACCAACAACCAGCACCAAATTGCACGCCATAGGAGTGAGCCATGTTAGAAGTGATCCTCCAGCCTCAGTCAAGCTGATATTTTGATTGGAACCTCAAGAGACCCTGAGCCAGAACTGCCTAGCTAGGGCGCCCAAATTCCTGACCCAGAGAAGCTGTGAGCAATAATGAATGTTTATTGTTTATACCACAAGTTTTGGGGTAATTTGTTGTATAGCAATAAGTAACTAATGCACAAGTTCCTAGAATGGAACTCTTCTGCCTTAAATTTAATTGAGGACACAAAGGGGAAAACAGGAGAACTTATTCCAAGGCTCTTGATAACCCTTTATCCACTTTGGGAATACAAGTTTTGAAAGAACAGAGAGGATTTTGTAAGAAGTTTAATGAGATTTTTTGGATAAAGTTGTTGCTGTGTTGAGTTCCAACCCCCATTTTGGAGGAAGGGTAGGGAAGTGATATCTACCACTATCTTCAGAGGGAAGTTCTCAGGGGACAACTCAGAGTTTGGGAATGTGTTCCCTGCAGTTGGGAGATGCAGCAAACTGGTACCTGACTCAGGCCTGAGAAAGAAGGTGGAAGTGGGCTGGAGGCCGGGCTGTAGGTGAAGGCTGACTCCTGCCTAGGAAACCTAGAGGAAAGACAAGGCCAATGACTTTGGTGACAGAGCCCTCCTGGCAAGGAACACATGAATACCTCTCATGGACCGTGCTGTTGGTTCATATTTGACAGTGTCCAATAGGCCATCAGCAGAGCCAAGGAGACCTCCACAGAAAGGGTCTGGACATGTCCTGCCTGGTGCCCAGGGACTGAGGAGAGAGGACAGCAAATGAGCAACAAGGGGGGAGATGCATCTGCCGGGGTCAAGGGTGCAGCAGGAATCTCTGGAAGGCTCATGAAAGTACCAATCCGAGAGAGAGACCCAGCTGTAATCACCAGGCAGGCCCAGAGAGCATGGAGTCCAACAGCTAAGTCAGAACCGTTCAGTCTCCAGTGTTCCTTCCTCCTCAGCCTCCAAAGCAGTGGTAGAATAACTAGCAAGCAGGGGAGTTGAAGAGGAGGAAAGAAAAGAGAGCAAAGGACTGCATCCCATTGCCCTGCTGTAGGTTTTTAGCCTGAAGCAGACTCAAAAGACTTAATGCCAAGTTTGTAGTTTTGACTATTAGATGTGACTAGATTCTCTCTTTTTTTTTAAACTAATTTATTTATTTTGAGAAAGAGCTGGGAAGGGGTAGAGAGGGAGAGAGAGAACCCCAAGCAGGCTCTGTGCTGTCAGTGCAGAGCCCGACGCGGGGCTCAGTCCCACGAACTGTGAGATCATGACCTGAGCCGAAACCAAGAGCTGGACCCTCAACCGACTGAGCCACCCTGGCGCCCCTAGATGTGACTAGATATTTGGTGATTAAAACTGATAGGAAGACAATCTGACAGAAAATCACGTGTCTGCCCAAATCTTCCCTGTTGGGCAGAGGAAAATCATGTCTTCTCAACAAAGTGTCAAAGGATAGTGGGGGACAAAAATAAAACTAATTCTTTATTTTTTTATTTTTTTATTTTTTTTTATTTAAAAAAAAATTTTTTTTTAACGTTTATTTATTTTTGGGACAGAGAGAGACAGAGCATGAATGGGGGAGGGGCAGAGAGAGAGGGAGACACCGAATCCGAAGCAGGCTCCAGGCTCTGACCCATCAGCCCAGAGCCCGACACGGGGCTCGAACCCACGGACCGTGAGATCGTGACCTGAGCTGAAGTCGGAGGCCCAACCGACTGAGCCACCCAGGCGCCCCTAAAACTAATTCTTATATAACCTACTGATTATAGACATGCTTTTGAAACTGTCTTGGCTTCTGCTAAGGCTCTGTGCTGCCTCAGCACATCTTCATCCCCATGTTCTCCCTCTCTCTCTCTCTGTCTCTCTCGTAATTACTAATGGTGCTGCTGTCAGAAAAATCAGACATTGTGGCATTGGAGCACTAGCCTTGTAGAAATGTCACTACGGGTTGCTGATCTGCTAAGAAAGTTCTCATTGGCTCCTTTTTTCTGGGGCATTAAGAATCTGTCCCCCAGCATCTATACATAGATCCACAAGTCATAAAATGTTGCTGTTTTTTAGTCATCACTGTAATCACTTCTTTCTAAAGTACAAATGCACCCAAGAAGGTCCTTAGCACCAACACTGAGTTCCTTGTTTCATGGCAACTTGCAATCAGGGCCAGGGCAAGAGCTGTGTCCCTAGTGTATATACCCGGTTTCATGTTCTCCCAGCCAGTGTACACATGTGCATACAAGTACTTTTTAACTGGCTGTCTGCCTTTTAAAAAAATGTTTTTTATTTCATTTATTTTTTTAGAGGGAGACAGAATCCCAAGCATGCTCCACGATATCAGCACAGAGCCTGACGTGAGACTTGAACCCACAAACTGTGAGATCATGACCTGAGCCGAAGTCGGACACTTAACTGTTGGAACCACCCAGGCACTCCTGGCTATCTGCTTCTAAAAGATATGGCTGGTGTCATCAGAGGGGCTCTGAGACTAACAGCCTAGGATCAAATTCTCATCCCCAAACTCTGACCATTTCTCATTGCTGGACCCTCGGTGGTCTGGGAAACCCAGGATGTCATGGTTAGCGGTTAAGGAACAGGGGCTGTCTTTATATTCCCTTCTTATGAGACCCTGATGTATGAAATGTTCTTTGCTGGTTTCAGGTGGCTGGAGTCTGATGAAGTCGGAGATCCCTAGTGTATACTCTCACCAACGCACACAATTACTCCTCGGTGCTCTCATCCACAGATATTTTAGTGAGCACTCTGAGTACCAGGCACTATCAGGTGCCGAGGATACAAGGACAGATTGGCCACTCTCTGTCCCCTTGGAGTTCATACTTAACCAACCTCTGCCTTCAGTCTCTCTGCTGCAGGCAATGAATGACGCAGCCCATCTCTTTATGTGCCTGAGTTTGGCTTGGCTGGGTGACACAGAGGCTAGACAGCTAGAAGCAAAGACAAAATCATACCTCAGGGACTGTTGAGTGACGCACAACCAGAAATGGGTCACTGCTGCAGCACTCCCATCCTGCTGGCCCCAATGGTCTTAGAAGTTAGATGGGACTGTTATGTCTCCACATTGCCAGAATGATCTCTCCTCTCCCTGCTGTTTTGTGTGATTCACTCCAGCTTCAGAGCCCTAGATGGGGTCTCTAATCCCAAGTCCCACGTCCTTGCCCTGGCTGCCACAGAGGCGGGAGAAAGGAGAATCTGGACTTCTGTATGGGACACCAACTCTGTCTCTGCAAGAGTCACGTGGTAGGAACTCCCCAAATGCAGTATGATGGTTCCAGTGACTAACGTCCCCTACGTTAATAACATACTTAGATGAGTTTGTACTTAATCACAACAACACCAACACACAAGAGAAGAGAAGAGGCAGCCATATTTACAAGATGTATTATCTAGTCCCATCTCTGGCAGGGTCTGCAAAATTTTTTGGAAAAGGGCCAGATAGTAAATGTTTAGGCTTTGTGTCTCTGTTGTAGCTATTTGGCTCTGCTCTTGTAGCACAAAAGCAGCTGTGGCAATATGTAAACGAATGAATGTGGCTGTGTTCCAATAAAACATTTTTTATGGACACAACTTTGAATGTCATTTAATTTTATGTGTCGTGAAATAATTCTTTTGATTTTTTTCAGCCATTTAAAAATATACAAACCATTCTCAAAAAACAAAAACAAACATTCTCAGCTTGAGGGTTGTATGAAAGCCAGTATTAGGCAGGATTTGGCCTGTGGGCCATTTGCCGACCCCTGATCTGTAGGAATGATTCATGACCTTTTCGGAAGTTCTCAGACCTCTTTGAGAATCTGATAAAAGATAAGGAATGGATCCTTTTCCTTTTTCTTTTGGAAAAAAAGCACTCGCATGACACTTTGCATGGGACTCCAGGATTTTCATGGATTTGCTGAGGAGTCAGTGGAAGCCAGGTTTGTAACTCTGGTCTGCAAATCATGCTGCCTGAGCATTTGGGCTTCCTATTCTTTTGATACCTCCTCAGAGCCCTGGGCTTCACAGCTTTGATTAGGAAGCCACTACCTTCTCAGACTGTAATAAATAATCAAGAAGCTTTCTCACCTCTACTGTGAAACAACAGCTTTGTTACCCAAACTGCAGATGTCTCCTGCAGGATACAATTAACTGTAACCGGGGGAGGACTTTTTTAGGAAGAAGAGAGATTGCTCTAAAAGCCACATTGCATTCATAGTCCATTTGGTATTCCTTGTGCATTAATACAATGGCAGAAAACAAGCCAGTGAACTAACAGCTGAAACTCCTCACTGATGCATCGTCACTGGAAATGCTATTTTTTTAAAGCTGCTGGTGGGTACTGAGTATTTGTTATGTTATTCCTTATATATTTTTCGTATATATGGAATATTTTACAAACAATTAAAAAATTTTAATGTTTATTTTTGAGAGAGAGAGAGAGAGAGGGAGAGAGAGAGACAGTGTGAGCGGGGGAGGGGTAGAGAGAGAGGGAGACACAGAATCCAGAGCAGGCTCCAGGCTCCGAGCTGTCAGCACAGAGCCTAACGCAGGGCTCGAACCCATGAACTGTGAGATCATGCCCTGAGCCAAAGTTGGACCCTCAACCGACGGAGCCACCCAGGCGCCCCATACAAATTTAAAAAAAAAATCTTTTTTTTTTAATGTTCATTTATTTTTGAGACAGAGACAGAGCATGAACGGGGGAGGGGCAGAGAGAGAGGGAGACACAGAATCGGAAGCAGGCTCCAGGCTCTGAGCCATCAGCCCAGAGCCCGACATGGGGCTCGAACTCATGGACCGCAAGATCGTGACCTGAGCTGAAGCCAGGCGCTTAACCGACTGAGCCACCCAGGTGCCTCCAAATGTTTTTTTTTTTTAAACCCACTGGATTTAGCCTGGACCAGAAGTTGTCCCTTAATCAGGTTAGAATGCCCGTACGGTAGAGGCAAACTCAGTCTCTGTGTGAACTTATTTAGGACAGATGTACTTGGGGAAGGGGTAGGTAGCAGTTTGCTATGTGGGCTATAAGGTTCTCTCTGTGTACTGTTATTATCACACAGACCTTTGCCCCTCACAAAGGAGGTGGTTCAGAGCACAGACCCTGGTGCCAACATGCCACCTTGTTCTAATTCTAGACTTAGCCACTTGGGTAGCTGTGTGACCTTGGGCAAGTTACTGCACCTCTCTGTACCTTAATATCCTCATCTGTAAAGTGAGGTATTTGACAGGGCTGTTAAGAGGATTAAGAGAGAATGCTTGTAAGTACTGAGCACAATGCCTGGAACATAGTAAATGCTTCATTTTAGTGTATGTTAAGTAAAAATAGACGAGAGGGCCCTTTGGTACCAAGTTGCTTGATGGAGAGGACAGTTTTCCTTCCCGGCTGGGTGCAATTACCTGGGGAGCACTAGATGGCAGCAAAGCATGATTCCTTAGTGCTGGCTTTCAGGTTTCCGGCCAGCCTGCCAGGAACAAGACAGAGAGCACTGATTGCTTAGTGTCAGCTGTCCAGGGTATTCTCAGCACCTGCCCAGGGACCTGCAGAGGGACTCTCCAGGGCACCCTCGCCACCACTCTTACCCGGCTGCACTAAATGCCAGACCACACTGAGCGCATTGCCTTTGTTCTGACTGAGGTGATTATCACAGAAGACTTTCTTAGATGTGGAATTACTTTGCTAAAGGTTATGAATAATTTTGAGGCTTTTGATATATATTGCTGAATTTCCCTCGGAAAAAAATTGTGCTGATTGACATCCTACCAAGAATGGGGGTTTGTGAGGGGCACCTGGGTGGCTCAGTCCGTTGGGCGTCTGATTTTGGCTCAGATCATGATCTCACAGCTTGTGAGGTCAAACCCCACGTTGGGCTCTGTGCTGACAGCTCAGAGCCTGGAGCCTGCTTCAGATTCTGTGTCTCCCTCTCTCTCTGCCCCTCCCCAGCTAGCGCTCTGTGTCTCTCTCTCAAAAATAAATAAACGTTAAAAATTTTTTTTAAACAAAGCATGGGGGTTTGTGTTTCTGCCCCACACTACTACAGGGTATTGTTATTTTGTTTTTGGGAGGCAGGTATTGTTATTTTTAAAAAATCCCTGCTCTAGATGGAAGATTTTTAAATGCAATCTTTTTTTTCATTCACATTTGATAAGATTAAACATTGGAAAATAGTTTTCTATTGCGATTTTAAAACATCACCTGTTGATATCCTTTGCCCACTTTTCTATTGAGATGTTCACTTAAAAAAAAAACTATACAGTATGAGTTTTAGAGTTTTTTGTCATATATACAGCAAATATGTTTCCCAGTGTTTTGGTTGCATAGGCATGTTTAATTAATGTCTACTAACTAATGTAAACTAAATTAACATGTTAATAAATAACATGAATTATTTATTCAGTTTTAAAAATTTATTTTATTTTTAATGTTTATTTATTTTTGAGAGAGAGACAGAGTATGAGTGGGGGAGGGGCAGAGAGAGAGGAAGACACAGAATCCGAAGCAGGCTCCAGGCTCTGAGCTGTCAGCACAGCGCCTAACGCAGGGCTTGAACCCATGAACTGTGAGATCACGCCCTGAGCCGAAGTCAGATGCTTAACCAACTGAGCCACCCAGGTGCTCCTATTTAGTTTTTGAATGAATAATACCTTCAGGTGGTTTAAACATCAAAAAGCATAGTATAGGGACACCTGGGTGGCTCAGTCAGTTAAGCATCTGACTTCAGTTCAGGTCATGATCTCTTGGTTTGTGAGTTCGAGCCCTGCATAGGGCTCTGTGTTGATGGTGAGGAGCCTGCCTGGGATTCTCTCTCTCTCTCTCTCTCTCTCTCTCTCTCTCTCTCTCTCTCTCTCTCTCTCTTTCTCTGCCTGTCCTTCACTCTCTATCTCTCAAAATAAATAAATAAACAAAAATATTTTTTTAAAAGCATAGTATAAGGCCTATGGTGAAAAGATTCCTTCCCATCCCGTTCCACCCAGTTTTCACCCTTCCCCAACAGGTTTCATGATTAATAATTTCTTACTGCTCCAGAGAGTTTTATGCCTGTAAAAGCCAATACAAATATATATACCCTTGTTGGCACAACTTTTTGCATACATTGTGCCAGACCACACTGTTCTATGCCTTGCTTTTTTTTCTATTTAACAATATATCTTTGAGATTTATTTATTTTTGAGACAGAGAGAGACAGAGCATGAACGGGGGAGGGTCAGAGAGAGAGGGAGACACAGAATCTGAAGCAGGCTCCAGGCTCTGAGCTGTCAGCACAGAGCCCAACGCGGGGCTCGAACTCACGGACCGTGAGATCATGACCTGAGCCGAAGTCGGCCGCTTAACCGACTGAGCCACCCAGGCGCCCCTATGTTTCATTTTAAATAACAAGGCTCCTGTTGGTAGTCATTTAGATTAATTCCATTATTTTGCTATTACTAACCAGGCTACAATGAGCAAGCATACCTCATATCATACGTTTACAAGTGGATCTCTAGGATAAATTTTTGAAAACGGGATTGTTGTAAAGTATGTATACATTTACATTATATAGCTACTGATGGATTGTCCCTTGTAGCGATTATGCCAATATACACTTGTACCATCAATGGATGAAAGCGCCCATTTCACTGCAGCCAAATAAGGCATCATCAAACTTTTAGATTTTTGTTAAACTAATACGTGAAAAATTTTATCTCAGTGGAATTTTAGTATTTTTCCCATCATGAATGAGGTTAACATCATTTTTACATAAGTGAGAGGCATTTATATTTTCTTTTTTTAATGTTTATTTATTTATATTTTGAGAGAGAAAGAAAGAGAGAGGGTGGGGCAGAGAGAGAGAGGGAGACAAAGAATCCCAAGCAGGATCCGAGATGTCAGCGTGGAGCCTGACTCAGGGCTTGATCCCACAAACATGAGATCATGATCTGAGCCGAAATCAAGAGTCAGACGCTTAACCATCTAAGCCACCCAGGTGCCCCTATATTTTCTTAATGTGAAACGCTCATATCATTTGTCCATTTTTCTGGTTAGTCTTGTTCTTAGTGATTTCTAGGAGATCTGTACATATTAGAGAGTAGTGATATGTGTTGCAAGTTTTTTTTTTAGTTTTTCACTCGTTTTTTAATTTTTCTCATTTTTTATTATCATGGGAGGAGCAGAGAGAGAGGGAGAGAGAGAATCCTAAGCAGGCTCTGTACTCCCAAACCATGAGATCATGACCTGAGCCGAAATCAAGAGTCAGTTGCTTAACTGACTGAGCCATCCAGGCGTCCCACATGACCACTATTTTCAAATCTTACTTTATGAACCATTTGGTCACATTATTTTTTATAAAGAAAAGTGTAAAACTTAATGTCTAACAATAGGTAAAGTGCTAAATAATTAATACTATATTCATTTAATGGACTCAATGTTTTCAAAGACTTGTTAATTCCATGAGAGAATTCTCAAGATAAATTAAGCAAGAAAAGCAAAATATAAAACAATTTATTCCAAATGATCCCAATTAAAAATGAAAGAGTGCATTTACATGTAAAAATGGCTAGAAGGAGGGCGCCTGGGTGGCTCAGTTGGTTAAATGTCTCACCTCGGCTCTGGTCATGATCTCACGGTTCGTGAGTTCCAGCCCCACATTGGGCTCTCTGTTGTGCTCGTGGAGCCTGCTTCAGATCATCTGTCCCCCTCTCTCTCTTTGCTCCTCCCCTGCTTGCACTCTCTTTCTCTCTCAAAAAAACAAACAAACAAACAAACACCTTTAGAAAAAACTAAAAAAAAAAAGTGGCTAGAAGGAAATCTATTAAAACTTTAAAAGTAGTTATCTCTGCCTTAAAAAAAGTTTATTTGCAAAGAATATGTTTTCTTTTAATAATATGATAACCCCTAACAAATGTTACTAAACACACACACACACACACACACACACACACACACACACACCTTATGGTGTATGTCTCCTTCGTAAAGCCATTTTAAAACATATATTTTTAAGGTGGGAGATAAATCAGTAAAATGTTATTTTACCCTTTGGGTAAGTTTCCTTTGATCCTATCAAAGTACTACTATCACACTGCTCATATTCTTGGTTATCTTCAGTGTGTTTTATTTCCTATCTTCTTAGGTGCCCCCTGTATCTCCCACAGCTCATGATACATTGTTTTCTTGTTGAATGACTTTAGGCTCACCTTGGTCATAATGAAGGGATTCAGCTTTACAAGGACTTGAGCCTTTGGCATTTCATATAAGGAATGTCCACTGCATGATGGGTCAGACCTGACCTTTAATCCTGGCTCTGCCCAGACAAGTATGAACTTGGATAAAAGTCACTTCCCTTGTTTTTGGGCTTTCTTCTTCCTTCTATAAAGTGAAGATGTTAGATAATCTCTCAGGCTCTGTCCGATTTAAATTTCTACCTGTTAGAAGCCACAGTGGATTCTGGCTTTCTTGGGCTTCCAAGAATGCATTAACATCATTAACAACGACAGGAATGATTAATATTGAGATTGGCCCACAGTTGTTAATATGTTGATTTATGGAGAATTTAAAATGATAAGCAAAGCTTATCAGGTTTTTTTTTTTTTTTTTATGGAATGTATGCTTCTTTGGTGATGGTTGTTGTTGATGATGTTATTGTTGTTTTGATTAAGCTATCTAAAGTAAACTGGGTCACATCAGCTGAGTTTCCTTGTTACTGGATTCCTGAGGCTGTTATATCAGTGTTCCGTGGCTACATTAAGGTGAGGTCTGTTCAGATGAGTCAGAATATAAAATGAATACATATGTTGAGCTCAAGATTGCCTTGCAGGGTAAAATTTACCAAGTTGCAGAATCTTGCTGGACCTTTGTTTCCCCAAGTGAAATACATGGCTACCATCAGGGACTGTGGGGGGCTGATCTTATGTTAATCTAATCCTACTACTTGATTTTATAGGTAAGAAAGAAAATGGTGGACAGGAGTTGTTGAGTGACCTGTCCACATTCACACAGCATGGAAAAATCAGATCCAAGACTATGGGGTTAGGATATATGGAAAAAGGTCTGGATTCCAAGTGAGCGTTTGCCAATAATCAAGCAGTATGATTTGGGCAAGTCATTTCTCTGCCCAGATTAAAGTGAATCAAAAGAATAAAATGCAAAATTTTCTAGATTATTTAATTATTTTGTAGACTAAAATAGGGGTTTAAGTAGATTGACAAAGAATCCTCTGGTAAAAAAAATAGGACGTAATAGTACATAAAAATCATGATATGATTCTGTCATTTTCATTAATTTCTCAAGGATATTTACATCTTAATATGTCTTCACATTAGTGATACTTAATGTTCTTTAGCAATATGTTTTCCTCTTAGCAAGTCTTAGTAAAAAAATGCAACACCTTTTATTTTTTTTATTTATTTATTTTTTAATTTTTTTTTTCAACGTTTATTTATTTTTGGGACAGAGAGAGACAGAGCATGAACGGGGGAGGGGCAGAGAGAGAGGGAGACACAGAATCGGAAACAGGCTCCAGGCTCTGAGCCATCAGCCCAGAGCCTGACGCGGGGCTCGAACTCCCGGACCGCGAGATCGTGACCTGGCTGAAGTCGGACGCTTAACCGACTGCGCCACCCAGGCGCCCCTCAAAAAAATGCAACACCTTTTAATAGGTGCTGTTGTTGAGCAGAAACGGGGGTAAGGAAGCCAGGCAGAGCTCTAAGAACCTCAATATGCGTAGAGAGGTCCATAAACTTAATGAGCATTAATAGGCACCACACACGATATTTATTAATTCTTTTCTGGAATGAAGAGCCCTCCGCGGATACAAGCTTACATCCTCAGGGCAACCTCTGTTGTATGTATTTTGTCGTATTAATTAATTACTAGGTTTCTTTTAAGTTTTTTTTAAAGCTTTTTTAATGAGTGCAACCCACTCAGGGCTCGATCTCATGAACTATGAGATCATGACCTGAGCCAAAACCAAGGGTTGGATGCTTAACCGACTGAGTCACCCAGGTGCCACAATTGCTCGTTTTCTTTCATCACAAAAGTAATATAGATGCATAGCAAAACCAAAAAAAGCTCAAAAAATATAAAATGAAAACTGGTGGTGTCCCTTTCTGCCCATCTGTGTTACTCCCCAAAGACAATCAGTTTCAACAATTTTTAGTTTTAGTTTATCTGCTAATTACCATAATAGATGTTGTTTTACTCTCCCCAACTTTTGATTTTGAAAAACTTCAAACTTCCAGAGAAGTTGCAAGAATTCATCTAGATCTATAGACCGTTAATAGTTTGCCATCGTTAGCTTTCTTTTACTGCACGTATATACATGTTCTCCTTTTTCCTGAACCATTTGAGGAACCACTGTAGACATAATGCCATTTCTTCTCAAAATACTTCAACATGCATACATCCAAGAATAAGGACATTCTCCTCCAGAACCACAATATAATTCTCCCACTCAGTACACATAGTATTGATATCATTACATAGTAAAGTTTCCATATTCAAATTTCCGTAATCGTCCAACAATGTCTCTTTTAACTTCTTTTTACAATCCAGGATCCACTCACTCATCACACATTGCACAGAGTTGTTATCTTTTCGCTCTCCTTTAATGTAGATCAGTTATGTTTTCTTTCGTGACGCTGATATTTTTGTTTATTTTTTAAGTTTTTTCTTTTTTTTTTCTTTTTTCTTTCTTTTTTTTTTTTTTTTTTTTTTAATAATCTCTACACCCAGTGTAGACCTGGAACTGACAACCCTGAGATCAAGAGTCACATGCTCTACTGACTAAGCCAGCCAGGCACCCTCCTGGCACTGATATTTTTAAAGAGTATAGGTCAGTTGTTCGGCAGAATGTCTCTCAATCTGGGTTTGTCTGATTGTTTCCTCATGACCAGTTTCAATGTCCACATTTTTGGCAGGAATACTACACCAATGATGTTATCTTTCCCAGTGCAAATAACGTCCATTTGTCCCATTATTACTAATGCTCAGTTTGGACATTTTATTAAGGTGGGATCTGCCAGATTTCTCCATTGTAAAAGTACCTTTTCCTCTTTGTCCTTAATGAATAGTCTGTGACATGGTGGTTAGAAACCAGCTGAGTATCTTGTTCTCCAACCATCTCTCACTCAGTGGTTTTGATATCCAGTGATTGATATCAAATATTGATATCAGTGATTGCCTGAACACCCATTGCTATATGGTGGTAAAGTGGTGATTTTCCTAATTCCATAACGTCCACTTGTGTGTTGGCATTTTTCTTTAAAAAATTGCTTTCTTTTCTTTTCCTCTCTTTGTTTTAATTTTAATGTTAATTTTAATTTTAAAAATAATTTTTATAAATCTCTGAAGTAAACAGGGTTAACTTTTTTAAAGCTTTTGTTTGTTTGTTTGTTTATTTATTTATTTATTTATTTATTTAAACTTTTATTTATTTTTGAGACAGAGAGAGACAGAGAATGAACAGGGGAGGGGCAGAGAGAGAGGGAGACACAGAATCTGAAACAGGCTCCAGGCTCTGAGCCGTCAGCCCAGAGCCCGACGCGGGGCTCGAACTCACGGACTGTGAGATCATGACCTGAGCCGAAGTCGGACGCTTAACGGACCAAGCCACCCAGGCACCCCTATTTATTTATTTTTAAGTAAGCTTTACCCCCAGTATGGGGCTTGAATCTGTTACTCTGAGATCAAGAGTCACACACTCTATTGACTGTGCCAGCCAGGCACCCCTTAATTTTTTTTTAAATATCAGATTAGAACATATCGATTCTTTTTAAAATTTTCAACATATTATAACCTATTCCTATCATTATTTATTTCAATACTCAAATTATTGCAAATCTAGTCAGTGGGAGCCCCTTCAAGCTGGCTCCCTTGTCGCCAACACATTCGTTACCATCCATTTTTGAGTACTTCCTTACTTTCTGGCACAAGATGTTCTAGGTCGTGGAACATCTTGTACTCTCCCTGCCTAGTACTCTCATCCTTGTACTCTCCCTGCCCCAGCCCTGGTATCAGCCATTTTCTTTAGGAGCCTTCCATTATAATTAAAAATAATATAAACTGGAGCAAACTCCTTTCCTTCTACCTCTTCTTTTCTTTCTACTTCCCAAATTTGTCGTGTGTGTGTGTGTGTGTGTGTGTGTGTGTGTGTTGTCAAGATCTATAGCATCACATATTAATCTGTACCCACCATTAAAGTAGTTCATTCTTAGCTTCAGGATTGTTTCTAAAAATTAAAAACCAATAAATGAGATGCATTTTATGATCGTATATAATCCTCTTTAGAAACAAATATGCAGGAGCACCTCAGTAGCTCAGTCGGTTAAGTGTCTGACTTCAGCTCAGGTCATGATCTTGTGATTTGTGGGTTCGAGCCCTGCACCGGGCTCTGTGTTGACAGCTCAGAGCCTGGAGCCTGCTTCAGATTCTGTGTCTCCCTCTCTCTCTCTGCTCCTCTCCACCTTACACTCTGTCTCTCGTTCTCTCTCTCAAAAGTAAATAAACATTAAAAAAAGAAACAAATATGCATTGGGTGTCAAATTTTAGTGTAGATATGAATCTCCTAAAAGGCCTGTTAAAAATTCACATTCCTCAGCCCCACCTCCCAGAAGCTCTGAATCCATTCATTTAAGGGGTCTGGTGATTCTAAGACATTGTGAAGTAGTACTGGGTGCATAAAGAAAGAAATAAAATCCCATGTCATGAAAGTTTGTCAGCTTGATTGAGAAACCTTCAACTGTCAGCCCCTAAAGAATGCTTCTGTTTTCTTTCTAGCTGTGTTCCATTCTTCTGGGTCCCAAGCTATTTCTTGTATCTTGTATCATCCACTCTCTTGGATTCTTTACACATTTTCTGCATTTTCCAGAGTAATTCTTTTTTCATCTTGGATGTGTGTGCTAAAATTTCTGAACCATTTTGAAAAAAAAAAAAAAAAGACTTCATTTTGCTCTCACGTTTAGGGGACAGTTTGGTTTGATAAAAGAGAAGTCTGTTGTTCGTCTGATTTGTATTCTTGAGGCAAGATGCTTTTCCCCTCTGAATTCTTTTAGGATTTTTTTCTTTATTCTTAGGGTTCTAAAATATCATCATGATGTGCCTTGGTATAGATATGTTTTTCATTAACCCTTCTTGGCCCTTGATGGGTTCCTTTAAATCTGAAGATTTTTATCTTTTTTTTTAATTTTTTGCCAAAGATAATTTTCTTTTAGTATATCTTCTATTATTTTTCCTTCTCCCTGAATACTCATTTTAGACTAATGTTGGACTCCCTAGATATATTCTCTATGCTTCTGAACATCTCTTCATATGACACATCTTTTTGTTTCGCTCTTGGAGACTTCTTTATTTTCCAGTTTACAAACTGTGTAAGTGGGTTGGGTGTGTTGTTAGTCTAGCTTTCCTATTGAGGACTGGGTAGGGACCAGAAGGTTGGGGACAAACTGCCAAGATAAGTAGACTTTTACTCTGAGCATGATACACTGTGGTGTATTTCACTGCTAGATGAAGCTATCCTTTTCTGCCCTCTGCCCCTCATGGAGGGCCAGGCTTACCTCTGCTCTGCTTCTGCCAAGGGTCCCCACCACCCTGTCAGGAAGGTAGGTTGTTCTCTTTTTCGCATAGAATTATTCTCACTCAGGCTTTCTCTCAAATTCAAAGCTGTATACTCTAGCCAGTGGATAGGTGGAAGAATAAGGGAGGGGCCTATCGGCCCCGCTGTGCTTGGTGTGGTATTTTGTGATTGATCCTGTCACACCATACACTGCTCCCCAACTCCTGCTCTCCCTACTGTTCAATGCAGAACTTGGAGATTTGGGGTATGGCATAATTGGGGCTGTGGAGTCAGACTGCCTGAGTGTAAACCCTCTCTCTGCTTCATGTTAACTGTGTGAGTCTCACTAAGCCTCATTTATAGAATGGAGATTATAATAATAAGTGATTGGTGCACAGTAAGTGTTCAGTTATTGTTAGTGACTATGAAGACTATGAACTCTGATACCATGGGCTGTGTTTTTAAAAAATATTTAAAAATATATTTTCTTTTTTAGAGAGAGAGAGAGAAAGAGAATACTAAGCAGGCTCCATGTTCAATGCAGAGCCCGATGTGAGGCTCCATCCCACCTTTTGTTATTCAGCACCATATAACCAAAAAACATATTTATAATCCTATTTAATAACTTTTCAATTTAATATATCTATTGATTTCCTACGATGAAAGATGAGGGCTTAATGCTCATAGTTTTCCCCATCCTGCAACCTTCTCTCTATTGAGAGAAGATAAAAATTTATAATTCACATTTTACAACATGTAAATATTTATTCAGAGCTCAGAGCTGAGCTGTGGTGTATTGCGATGAACACTTCGTTACTTACATACTTTTTTGTTATTTTCTGGAATTAATAGTCACTCTGTCATTTTTATTCATTTAATTTTTTTGTGTGTACCTATAATAGATGCATCCCCAAATTTTCCTCTCAAAGAGCACTACTCAACGGGTTAAAACACATTGCCCAATGTATCAATTTCACTTCTCTCTTGGAGCCACCACTCTTGAAGCCCTCTGTTCCCTCTGCTCTAATCTCAAATGGTTGCCTTCGAGGCCTGCTGCACACTGTCAACCTTGGGGTCCCCTTCACGGTCATCCTGGGAGCTCCATCCACTTCTCTCTTGTGTTGGAAACTCCGTGACAAGGTAGAAAACTCCAGGTGTGAAGGAAAATGTCTTCATTTGGTTCCTGGCCCTTCACCATTGAGCACGTTCCTGTCTCTTCCAGTTGTGCTGGTTGTTGCCAACTTAGCACAAAAGGATTCCCTGTAAGGCTAGAGGGACTCAGAATCAAAGAGACGCTGGAATAGGAGGAACCAAAGAGGCTCTAGAGGTTGGAACCATCTGTCCAGCATGTCTCCACTGCTGCTGCTGCCCAATGAACATCTTGGCAGTACTCACTTGAGATCCAAAGTGCTGGGCAGAAGTATGTGATTGGCCAAGCCTAGTCTCATGAAGACTGGGTTGGAAGAAGGAGGATTTTCTCCCTACAGTTTTGGTGGGAGATGGTTCATCATCTCTGTGTATACCCTAGTACTGCCACCATAGTTGTTCCCTCCCAAAAGGGAGGAAGGCATTGGACATTGGACAGTCAAAACAAATCAAATGCCTACTACATTCTTTGAGTTTCAGTTTATATAATATAATAAAATATAATAAAGATAATAAATATATATAATAAAAATACTATCAGTCTATACAAATATTCAACTTGGGGATTAAATGAAATAACAGGAAAACTCAGTACAGTGCCTGACTCAGGGCAGATTCTCTGTAAATGTTGGTTTGATTTGAGTAGAAAGATGAACATATTCTATGTGGATGGAGTAACAGAAACCAAGGCTGAGAGGCTAGAAAACCTCAGAGGAAAGAGCTGAGGAGGTCTGGGGTCCCTTACACTGGAGAACAGTTCTGGTGAGGAAGGAGGCCCAGTTCTGTTTGGGACAGAGGCCACTGTGGACAGCTGGTTTTGGCCTTTTTGCCTTTGTTTTCCCGGATGCAGCTGCTTATAACTGGGTCAGGACCTGGGCTCAGCTGGGATGGAGTCAGCATACAGACCAGGGAGGGCAGGTCAGGAGCTTTGAGTTGGAGGGTCAGCCCATACGGAGGTCAGGGATCAGCCATGGGTGTGGCAGGAGCCACTGCAGAATGACCAGGTCTGGCCCTGGAGTTTCTTTTCAGAGGGGGTTGGGGGAGGAAATGTTGTCTTCCCCATCCTTCCCTCATGGATCCATGAAAGGCCTCTGATGGGTCTAAGCACATCACCAGCAAAGTGTGGGAAGGATGGCAGGAGAGACTCAAAGGACCCATTAACAAACATGGGAAGGTGAAATCTTATCTTCAGCTCAGCAGATATAATTGTGACATTGAGGAAGAGCTCTCTCTTAAGAGGAACCTTCCTGCCCCAGCCCCCAGCACTCAGGGACCCTCCCTCCCACCCCTGGGCTCCTCTGGGTCCCTGCCTGGGCTCTGGCCTGGCCCCAGAGCATAGGGGGTTCTGGAACTTTGTTTCCAGGACAGCTTCTCTTCTTGGCTTTGAGCTCCTGAAGAGCAGGGCCTGTGTCTCACTTCTCTCAGGGACCAACCCAGGGCCTGGCCCATGATGGGCACCAGCAAATTTTGAAAAATGAATGAGGCTGGAATTGGGCTGAGTCTTAGATAAAGGAAGGTCAAACGAAGAAAGTATTTCATAGAGTTGCAGGAACAACATGGCCTGAGAGATATGGCACAAGTGACAGACTGTTTTGAGAGAGGGACGCACCCGTTTGGGGAGGGAAGGTGACATTTGTACCAGTGCTTTCTCAAATATTTTGTCTGGTCCTCACATCAACCCTGAGGGAAAAGGTGTAATTATTCCTATTTTATAGATGAGGCAACTGAAGCTCAGAGAGGGAAAGTGATTTCCCTAGAAAGTGGCTGGACAGGAATATAAATAGGGCTACTTGATCCCCGAGCCTAGAGTAGGAAGTAGGTGAAATTTGTAGCCCTAAAGGTAGGCATAATTTGGGGGCCTTCTCCAAGAACTCAGTGTGCATGCCAGCAACCTCTGCCCCAGACTGAAGGTGGTGGCAAATGCCTGGGTCATGATCCTACAGTGTGACCCCTATGCTGGCTCAGGTGGGGGTTGGGGCAGTAAATGGCAGGTGGTTCCATACACCCAGCCCTTTGTCCACACAGCTACTCCCACCTAATGTGCTCCCTTTCTCTCTACCTCCTACTCACTTGGTCCTCTTCTTTCAAGTTTGAATCAAGCCTCTCCTTCCCCTCAAGCCCCTCATGATGCCTGCTAGACTACTCTAGCCTCCTGACACTTCTGAGCACTGAGTCTATACTTACCCCTAACAGCATCCAGCCCCAGGAGGCGCCCTTGAATGTTTGCAGAGTGAATGAGCATGTACACGTGCCCAGGAAATCCCCATCCTCTGGGTTTCCAGGAAAAGACAAGGCTTCCCACACCCCAGCCCCTTCATTGGTGGGGTCAAGGCCTCGCTGAGTCCAGTAAGGCTAAATGTTGAAGCAGCCACCTTTGGCTTCAGGATCCCGTGGGCCTCCTGAGGGAGGAAACAGGAACGGCTTCCAGGCCTGCTCCACGCCCTCGACATTGCCTGGCTGGGTGTGGGAGAGCAGAGGGCACAGGGCAGGGTGGGCAGGGCTGGGAAGGGCTGAGAAGCCAGGCTACCAGGCCACCTTTGGGAGGAGGAGGCTTCCTGCCTGCCTCCTACCCAAGAGGCAAGCCAGCCAGCCAGGGAGGAACCACCTGTGCCCTCCCCTGGCCTGCTCCAATAGCCTAAGAAAGGAGTCAGTGCTGGGCCCATTGTCAAGAAGCCTGCATTCCAGACTTCATGTGACACTTGCTAAGAACCTCCTCTGGGCCAGGCTGGTGCTGGGTCGGGTGCAAAGATGGCTAAGATCCATTTCCTCCTCTAGGGAAGCTCACACCAGACATTAAAGGAAAAATTAAAACAGCTAATACTCATTGAGCACTCTGCCACATGCTAGACCCTGATCTAAGTCCTTCACATATATCTCTAATGAATATATGTTGTTGAACATCCACAATGCTATTCTTAGCTCCACTTGGCCGTTGGGGATAATGAGACACAGAGGGATCAAGAAGCTTGCCCTAGATCACACAGTAAGTGAATTACATGCTGGGATCCGCACTCAGGCTTGTGGCATCATTTAATCCTCAAACTCTGCACTCTCTGTATAGACTCCAGCGCCAGCTGCCCCAGCCGACTTGTGCAGCAGCTTAATCCCTGCCCTGCCTCCTTGCCAGCAGGTTGTTAGGCTCTGTAAACTTGCCAGGCACCAAAGTGTGCTTTAGGATATCGCCATGTTCATTGCCCTCTGCTGCTTGCTACGGTTACCTCTTTCCCTGTGGGCTTATTCCCTGTGGAAGCTTCAAGCTCCTGTGACTCACCCATCTCACAGTCCCTTGGAGAATCTTGCACAAAGCAGGTGCTCAGATGTGTTTGCAGTTTGGTGGGCTGATGGAGGATGCTTTCATTTCCCCAGATATCTGTGACATGAACAAAGTGGTTCTCAACCTGTACACTGGAATCACTTGGGGACTTTTAACCACTACTGATGCCCAGATTCCACTTCTAGAGGTTCCAATGTAATTGGTGAGGGGTATAGTCTGAGCATGAGGATTATTAAATACTCTCAGGCAATTCTGATGGGCAGCCATGGATGAGAACCCCTGTATTGACACGATTTTAGAATACTTGCAAGTTTCCATGGAGAGCAGTGTGTGGAAGGGGCAGAGGAGCAGAAAGATCCTGGATTTTGGAGATGGACAGGCCAGATTCACAGCACACTCAGCCTCTTACAAGTTGGGTGAGCTTGGTGGGCAAGTCAACTTCCCCAAACCTCAGTTACTACATCTGTAAAAAGGGATAATTGCATCTACCTTGAAGTAAAGTTCTTGGCACTGAGATGGCACATGTTGGAAGAAATGAACCGTACATCTCTCCATCCAACATATGATCACTAAGTGCCAGGTACTTCGGTATCCTTGGGGGACAACAGAAACAAGACAGTTGTGGTCTTGCGACATTTACATTCTAGCAATCCAATTTAACAAACTTTATTGGGTTGGAGATATCAGACATTGCCTCGGTACAGAGATGAGCAAGCCATTGTCCTTGCCCTAAAGGCAAAGAGAAGTGGGCACTAATGATAACTAAAACAGGGGAAGGGGAATGCCAATTAGGTGCAAACCAAGAGCGGTGGGGTTCAGGGGAGAAAGCCAGCTGGAGGTAGATCAGGAAGGTTTCCATGGAAGATATGATACCTGAGAAGGCCCTTGAAGGAGGGGTATGATTTTGTAGGATGGGATGGGGGTGGGTGAGTGGAGTGGCTTAAACAAAAACATGGATGTAGGAACAGCCAATAATCCAACCTGGCAAAGAGCTGGATGTGCATCCACAGGACGGAAGAGGATGTATGTGTAGGCCTGGAAAATGTAGGCTGGAGCTTTAACTGCCAGAGTGAGGCATTTGTACTATTTTCTCAGCTGTTGGAACCATGCAGGAGCTGGAGTGGAATTGCTTGATTCTTACCTGGCCCTTCCTCTGGTTTCATTATGGAATATGTGCACTGTCGCTCCCACCCTTGGGACCTTTCCTTCTCTGCCCACTGCCACTCTGGTCCTATGTTCAGTGCTCAATGTCCTGTCGCTGCTGTCAGATGAGGGTCTGATAAGCTCACTCAATCTTAAGCAAAAAATGCATTTCCAGATGGTATCTCCTTAGGCACTTGCATTTGACAAGTACAGTGGAAAGCACACCAAACAGAATCTGGCAGAGGCCTGGTTCTAATCCTGGCTCTGCCTCTTACCAGCTGTGTGACCTTGGGCAAGTCACTTTTTCTTTTCTGAGCCTCAGTTTCCTCATCTGAAAAATGACAGGCTGGTTGGGGTGATTGATAATGACCCTTCCAGCTGCAATGTTCTTTGACTAATTTGCCAAGTATCAAATCTAAGAATTACTTCATGCAAGGGGAATGCTGTTGTTGCACATTAGGTGTTAAGCATGAGGCTCATAGGGGAAGTGATGGAGAGGCTACATGTAGGTGTTCTGGCAGTGTTGGCCGAGTCCAGCTTGGATGCATCATAGCCCAGGCTATGATGTGAATGAAGAAGCCTCCAGAATATTCCATCTCCCAGCCATTCAAGTCATTCCCAACTACTCAAGTCTTCCCCGTTGAAGCCCCAGACACTGTGGAGCAGAGATAAGCCAAATTGTGCAATGTCTGAATTCCTGAACCTCAGAATTTGTGAGCCTGACAAGATTGCTGTTTCAAGCCACCAAGGCTGAGGTGGTTTGTTACATAGCAGTAGATGACTGGAAATGGGCGGTGTGTGTGTGTGTGTGTGTGTGTGTGTGTGTGTGTGTGTGTGTTTTGAGGGTACTGTGAGGATGAAGGGTCGCCCTATGCTGATGAAAGCTCAGTGGGTATCCTTCTCTGTCACTGACATTGGAAGCCACCTCTGGTCTTGGGTATTACTCCAGGTAGCATGGTGTTCTTGGGACAGGAGACTCAGGGCCTGCACTGTCCTGGGATGTGAAAGTTTATAAACAAGGAAGTTCTGCGGTCTTTTTCTGGGCTGTCTCAGGCACTGGTCAGCTGGGGGGCGGGGCTCATCTGTACTTGTCAGTACCCCCAGTATGTGGGGGAGAGGTTGCCCACACTGGTGGAGGTCCTGTAGATGCAACTTGCACATGCTTTCGTTTCAGCCCCATGTAAGCTCCATTAGACACTCTAAGAAGGGTTGTTTGCCCCACTTAACTGATGAAGGAAAAGCTCGGGTGCCATGCCTAAGACAATACATGGGGAAAGACAGAGCGGGGCTTTGAACCAAAGGGCAGAGCTCTGAATCTAACACCTTCTCCTCTAGGACTGTCTTGAGGAGCACTGTGGGTGACTTAGGGATGGAAACTCTGGAAAGGGGCCTCCATTTCCTTTTGCTAAACAGTCTCTTGTCTTGAAGTAAGTTCTGTCTTGGCTGTGATTCTGTTTCCGCTTCCTTCTTCCCATCACCCTCTCCACTCTCACTCTTCTTTTCCCCTCCTGGGATTCTTGGCAGAAGGACGAGAGGAGGAATCCACTGCCAAGTCCTTTATTAAGGAAGGCTTGATGGTGATGCGGGGCTTCACTTACCAACCTTGCAGAGGCTGGGGGTACGGAGGGCGAAGGAGGTTAGGCTGCTTCCAAGCTGGGGCTTGATGGTGAGGAGGGGGGTGTCCCTCACCATCTCAGCCCCCACCCAGCTATGAAACGTGGGTGGTGAGGTTCCCAGAAGAATATGTCAGGGAGCCTTCTGGCTGGGAGGGAGGAAACGGCCTATTCCCTAGTGGGACTTCCTCTCTCACAGTGTGCGTGTTGGGGGCGGGGGGTGTGGAGGTTAGGGGTGGAGGGACAAGGAAATAACATTGTCTGAGCGATTGTGCCAGGCTACGTCACATTATCAGCAGCTCATTTAAATCATTTTCCAGATAAAGCTTGGAGAGGTTCGTTGACTTGCCCAAGGCCACACAGCTTGGGAACCTCAGAGCCGGTAAGGACGCCTGGACGGTCTTGCCCCTGGCTCTCTCCCTTGACTCCTGGAAGCGTCGCCGGACCTGGTGGAAGGCTGTCGGCCCTCACCTCGGGGCTGTCCGGAGGGGGCTCCCAGCAGGGGGCGCCCCGAGCCCCGTCCCGGGGAGGCCGGGAGCGCCTCCAGCCGGCGCCTGGGACCGGGCAGGCCGCTCCGCCCCCTCGGCTCCTCAGCGGCTCCGCGGGCGGGCGGCCGGAGAGCAGAGACGAGCGCCGCGCACCCGGTCGCGCCTGCCGTGCTCGCCGTGCCCGCCCAGCGCAGCCTCCCGCCGTGAGTAGCGCCCGTGTGCGGGCTCGACGGGCGGGACGGGGCGCGCGGGGCTGAGGCTGGCGGGGACAGATTGGTCCCGGGATCTGTCTCGGGTTCCCCAAGCCCGCCGCCCCGGTCCCTGACGCCACCCCCCCGGGTATGGCCGGCCTTGCCCTTGGCGCTGTGGCCGGCCCTGGACCTGCCCGCTGCGCCCCAGAGGGCCGCGCTCCGAAGCCTGGCACTTTGACCCGAGGGACCGGGTGGGGGCAGCGGGCCGAGGCCTGGCACCCAGGCGAGAGATAGAGACAGACTTTCATCAACGTAGGGCGCCTTAATGGAGAGAGCACTACAGATTCCCGGGAGGAGAGGGGCCAGTCTTCTCAGCAACGGCCACCTCGCACACCTCCTCTCCCCATTTGCACAAGGACTCGTTTCAAGAAGGCTGCTCCGTACATAGTCAGCTTGCTTGTGGCAGAATGAAGCTGTGGTCCCCATCGTCAGGGGCCCAGACCGAGGCCAGAGCTACGGTGGGCATGGGGGTAGTCAGTGGGTCTGGGGTAGAAGGGCAAAGGAAGGAAGGCATTGTCAGTTCTTGACCCTGATTCTGGACCAGGCAATGTGGATGCCTCATGGCATGTGTGGGTCTGGCTAGCCCTCACTGGGACTTTGCCATGTGGAAATAAGTATTCTCACTTTGGGAAGGAGGAAAGAGGTGAACACTGAGGACATGAAGGTAGTGGTACGTTAGGGGTACACCCTGGAAGAGAGGAAGTCATAGCTGGTTGCCTCAGAAGCAGGTGGGAAGAAGGTCCCTGGGGGCATGTGGAGAGAACACAGCCCCTGACACCTTGTTCTCTAGAATCCAGCCGAGGGCAGCTGGGGGCTGCTGCTATGGTTTCTGACTCTGATTCCCAGCTGCGTCCATGTAAGGTATTTCTGGGAGAGTCCTGGTGATTAAGGGGAGCTGGTGCCTTGGCCTCTTCACAAATACTTTCAGAGCCCTGTTCTTCCCCAAACCGCCCATCTCCTAAGATGTGTTTTTAACACCTAAAGTGGCCCCACTGATAATTCAGCTGCTTTGGGAGAGGCTTGGGCAGAGGGTGCAGGGGTGTGGATGAGGGTGGGTGGGTGCTGGTCTGGAGCAAGTTTCCAGCTGGCAGGAATGAGACCTGAACTGTCCTGACCACCTCCCTCAGATTTGCCTCCTTATTAGACATGAGAGTGAACAAGCAGGCTGCACATGGACTGGACCTTCACTAGAAAAATGAGGTTTTCTCTTGTCAATTTAGGCAAATGGCTGATGTCTGAGCCCAAGTTTCTTTATCAGGGGTTGGAGTTCGTCAAAGCCTTGAATGCCTGGAGGGGGTCTGTGATTCTGGAGTCCCTTTCCTTTTTTTTTTTTCAGATTTTTTTTTTTTTAACGTTTATTTATTTTTTTGGGACAGAGAGAGACAGAGCATGAACGGGGGAGGGGCAGAGAGAGAGGGAGACACAGAATCAGAAACAGGCTCCAGGCTCTGAGCCATCAGCCCAGAGCCCGACGTGGGGCTCAAACTCACGGACCGCGAGATCGTGACCTGGCTGAAGTCGGACGCTTAACCAACTGCGCCACCCAGGCGCCCCATCAGATTTTTTTTTAATGTTTTATTTATTTTTGAGACAGAGAGAGACAGAGCATGAGCAGGGGAGGGGCAGAGAGAGAATGAGACACAGAATAGGAAGCAGGCTCCAGGCTCTGAGCCGTCAGCACAGAGCCCGATGCAGGGCTCGAACTCACGAACTGTGAGATCATGACCTGAGCCGAGACCTCAACCGACTGAGCCACCCAGGCGCCCCTAGGGTCCCTTTCCTTCTGTGGATGGCCTCCTCAGAGCCTGGGTGATGGGGAGGGGTATAAAAGGACCATCATGCCTGCTCCCTTGCAGTGGTCCCATGTCACTGACTTATATTGGGTGAGGTGGTGTGATGGTCTCTGAATGTTCAGCAGCATGAGCAGGGTTGAGGGTGCTGTCATCGACGCCCAGGGCAGAACAGCTGGAGCGGACTAGCTGTGTGACTCAATAAGTCCCTTCCCCTGTCTGGTCCTTAGTTTCCTTCTTTTGTAAAACAAGTGGGTTAGGCCAGACACCAGTGGTTTTCAACCACCCCGCCCCCCCCCCCCCCGACCGCCATGAATTCTTACACAGAGCCCTAACTTACAATATAAAGTAGAACTGCTGTGCCTCCCCTTCCTCATGCCGGTGGCTCCTGAAGCAGAGTTTAAAAATCCCCTAAATGATCTTTGAGGTCCCTTTTTGTGAGGTTCTAGGAAATCTGTGTTAACCCTCAGAAGTGTTGCTTATTATTAGGGTTGGGGGCAGGAGTATGATTTCTAGCGATTCCATTAAGAGAAATGTGGGCATTAAGATGGGCTTCATCCTGGAAATGTCTAGAGCTGATGGCCTGTGCCTCTGACCAAAAGCTGTAGCTGTGTCCCTCCCCTCTGACGTGTGCTTTCATCTTTTCAGGGCCCGAAAGGTTCCTGTGCCCTGGGGCCTTTTCTGGGTCCTAACTGGTGATTATAATTCCACCTCAGAGTTTCTCCCCTTTAGTTCATGTTCCTACATGGAGAAAATTGATAAAATACAAATTCATCTTGGGGAGAGATATCAGGAAGAGGCTTTAAGTTGTTATTGGTTATTTTAACTTGAAGCATCTGAGCGGTGGCTTTGAGAATGGAGCCTGAGCCACTACATTTAAATCAACCAACATTTATGGAGCACCTGCTGTCTACCAGCTGCTACAAGGGGACAGAGGTGAGAATGTCACCACCACTGCCCTCATGGGGCTCCAAGACAGTAGGCAGGAGGGAAGGAATTCATATTTGTTGGAACCATCTAGACACTACTTAAAACATTTTACGTATGATATCTCATTTTGTCCAAAAGTAGATATTAGTCTCATATTTTATTATGTAAAATTTTGATTGTATACAAAGTAAGTGTACATACCACATAGCCATGTAACCACTGCCCAGATCAAGAAACAGCATTGCCTGTACCCTGAAACCCCCCTTGAGTCCTAGACATCACCTCCTACCCAGGAGTAACCACTATTCTGACTTTTAGCACCACAGGTGAGTTTTGCCTAAGTGGAATCACACAGTATGTAATCTTTTCTGTCTGGCTTCTTTCATTCAACATTATTAGGCTTGTGAGTTTCATCTATGTTGTTGCAGGTAGCCGTAGTTTATTTATTCTCATTGTTGTGTAATAATTCTATTGCATGGGTATAACTCTATTTACGTATCTATTCTTCTATTGATGGCCATTTGGTTGTTTCCAATTTTTAGTTATTACTAATAATGCTGCCGTGAACATTCTGACATGGGCCATTTTGGAAGGATCTACATGCATTTCCCTTACGGATGTCCATAGAAACTGCCCAACAGATTTCCAAAGTGGTTGTCCCAGAGTGTGCTTCTCCTGGCAGTGTTTGAGAGTTCTGATTTCTCCACATAGTCACCAACAGTAGGCATTGTCCAGATTCATTTTCCATGTAAGTAATTTGAAGCTTAGAAAAGTTGTCCTGTGCTCAATGTGTGCAGAGGTTGTAGAGCTGGGGTTTAAACCCAGGTGTGACTATGGAATCTGTGAATTCTCCTTCTGGGTTAGACATAGACAGTTATGAGCCAAAATACGAAAGCTCTAACCCTAAAAATGTATGATGAGACCTCTCTGGGAACTGAAAGGGAGAAGGGGGTTTTAATTTGTTTTGATGAGTAAAAGGGTCATGGAGCCTCAGAGTTGGTAGCATTTGAGCTAGGTCTTGTGGGAAGAGAGCTGTTTTCCTAGGGAGGCTCTCCAGGTGGGCCTTCCATGGAAAGGGGCCAGGTTGAGCTGAGGCATGGCAAGGGTGGAAGTTTTGGGGGAAAGGGAAAGGTCTACTTTAGCTATACTATAGGTATGTGGGGGGAGGGAGATAAGGCCAAAACGTTAGTTGGAGCCAAACTGGTGGTCCTAGTTTGTCCTTAGGGGGCTCCCTTGCCCCCAAGCCCCTGGCTACCCCTGGAGCCCAAGGCAGGGGCTCATGATTTTGTTGGGGAGCTGGGGTTGCTTCGAACCCCTCTCAGCTCCTGATAGGTGGCCTATTGCCAAATGGAGGATCTTAGCTGTTCCAGGGGCTGCTCTCAGTGTATCTATCAACAGAAATTCTTGGAGTTTTCTGCTTTTCTTTAGTTGTGTGAACTCAGTAACCCCACCCCTCAGGACTGTGTGAAGTAGGTGATATGGATGTTATCAGCCCCTTTTACAGATGAGGGGACTGAGGCCCAAAGATGGTGCCAGCCTGTGTGGGTTACACAGCTAATACACACCCAGGCTAGTCTACAACTGGGGCTCCTGGGAGCCTGCCCTTTTTTGTATTCCATGCTTGCTGGGCTCAGGCCAAGCACAAGGTGAAGACCGAAGAGGGAGGAGGATGCCCGATGGACCACGTGCACTGACAGGGCAGGAGGTCGGCAGGTGACCAGGAGAGTCAGGCTGGGGAGCCAGGCCAGCTCTGCCTGGGGGTCTTCAGGGATGTGTGCTCCATGGAAGGGAGGGAGGCAGGCTGCATCTCAGTAATAGAGCTGTGGTTTGCAGGGGGCAGCATTGGATGAAAGAGGGTGAAATGTATACATTTTCTGAGAGTTGGAACAGCTCCAGCCACTTGGCACTGATGAGACTCACCCTTATGTAATGGTGCCTCCACCCAGCTTGGTGAAAACAGTCTTTTGGGGCTCATGGGGCCCTGGGCGTGGTTGGTATCTGATTGGCAGGCAGAAGAAAAGCTGCCAACTCTAGCCAAAATGAGCTCTGAGAGGCCTTTGCTAATGACTCTCGAAAGACACATCCACAGGCAGCTGGTTTTATCTTTGTCATTTGCAGGCTGTGTCCTGGGCCCTGCCCTTGGGGTGCTGTCCAGGATGGCATATGGAACTCCAAGAATGGGTGGGGCTTCTTGGGGCAGGGGGATCCCAGGGTAGGATGCATACAGTCTCTTCTGGTGTAGTGGTGAACACTCCCCATGGCTCAGAGTTGTCTTCTGGCTCTTACTGAGGTGATCTGGGCGAGCAGGTGGCTCCATTTTGTAGATGAGGAATCTGAGGCTCCTCTGACAAGAGATGAGGTCACAGAGCTAGTTGTGGGCAGAATTGGAACTAGAAGCTCTAGCTCCTGACTCCTGGTGCTTATTGTGATTTGTCACACCACTCCCGTCCATCTTTCCCTTGGGGTGATGAGTGAGAGAGTTTATAAATCAGTTCAGACTCGCAGTTGGGTGGCACAGCCCCTGAGGGAACTGAGGTGATGATAATCCCTTACCTTTTTACAGCATTTTATAGTTTACAAAATAATTTCATGATTTGCATTAAATAGTATTAACACATCTCACAGATGAGGAAACTGAGTCTCTGGCAGTTTACATGACTTATCCAGGCAATTGGGACTTGAATCCAGAACTTCTGACTCAAAGATGAGGGCTTTCTCTCCTGTCTTATGGTTGCTTCTTTTCTCAGTAGACCTGGATTTCATGAGTACAAATTGCCGAAGCTGGCCATGGTGTTGTTTCTCTGAATTTATTCAGAGCAGATCTGAAGAAGTGAGGAGGGCTCTTTTTCTATCTCCTTAACAAATTTGAATTGGTATACATCAAATAAGAACCGTATAGGGGCACCTGGGTGGCTCAGTCCATTAAGCGTCTGACTTCAGCTCAGGTCATGATCTCATGGTTCATGAGCTGGAGCCCTGCATCAGACTCTGTGCCAACAGCTCAGAGCCTGGAGCCTGCTTCTCCCTCTTGCCCCTCCCTCACTTGTGCTCTATCTCTCTCTCAAAAATAAATAAATATTAAAAAAAAAAAAAAAGAACCGTATATTGTCAGTCATTGGTGAGAAAAGGCTTGCTTGAGCAGGGCAATTCTTAAGGAACCAGTGCTGTGGATTATTGTTAAATTATTAGCTCCTTGCAAGCTGATTACTTTTAGGCCCAGACTCTGAGGCTTCCACCAGTGTTCATGGCTGTCCTGACCTCCTGTTTCCTCCCGTTTCAGGGCTGTATGCTCCAGGCCTCAATGAAGAGCCCAAACATGGAGACATTCAAGCAGCAGAAGGTGGAGGACTTTTATGACATCGGAGAGGAGCTGGGGAGGTAAGAGGCTGGGAGAGGTGGAGGGGGTGCCTCTCCTGGAACACTTGTCACTTGATCTTGTAGGCACGGGCTTGTCACAGGACTCGTGGGAAACTTTAAAAACAATCCTGAGGCATTCACCTTCATGTGCAGCTCTGCAAACAGTCATCTCTGTGGAAATAAAGACTTGCTGGCCTAAGGGACTAGAATTCTTGAGCTCTAGGTTTTCAGTATAGCCTGGCTGACAGTTATGGTGAGTCTAAATGCTTCTCGCTTCATCTGTTACTTTTCTCACAAAGCCACTCCCAGGTTCTGGACTGAGATCTGGTCTGTTGGTTTTCTTCTCTGAGTCCCACTTAGGATTCTCCATGGCTCTCAGGATTTTGTTTCATAAGCTCAGTGCCTGAATGGGAGGTGAAGTAATCCTCCTGAAAATGGATTCACGTTGAGTAACAGGGTACGCGAGCCTCGTCACGAAGGTTCCTAGGATCTGAGTTATTGGGTGCATTTTTAGGTTTGCTAAATCTAGAATGCAGCCAGGGATAAGTCCTGATATCTGAAAGTAGTTACTCTTCAGAAAGGAATGAAGATTTCCCAAGCTCTCTTCTTGCCTTCCATTTCCAGAATCTGCTAATATTTAAACAGTTTTTTAGTGATTACAGATCACCAGCCCTAGGGTTGGATTCTCACTGCAATGCAAGAGATGGGAATTCATTTCATTCTCATTTTGCAAGTGAGGAAACTGGCCCAAAGAGTTTAAGCAAGTTGCCTGAAATTGGTCAGCCAGCGAGTGACGCGGCCAAGGTCTGGCCAGTCCAGTTTGCACCCTCACACCTGTCATGCCCTTTCCAATGAGCATGGCACTTACACACTCACATATGCTTACCGGTACACCAAGCCTCACCCCTTCACACACCCAGCAGAGTAAAAACTTGGGGGCTTAGGGCCTTTGCTGTATCCACGATGCAACACAGGAGGCCTTTCCCCTTTATAGAGCTCTTGGGTCAGGCCTAATTCTCTTACTTTCTTTTATGTTTAAAGACAAAATTGAAAGAGTTTCAAAGCCAGAGGAGCCTTACTCCAAGAGGAAGGTGCAGTTACTTCAAGTCCAGGGAGTGCTTGTCCTGACTGACTAGCTGGCTGGGTGGGGGAGCAAAGACTGCAGAGACCCTGGAGGGGAATGGGTCCTCAGCCTTCTGCCTGAGCCGGCTGCCACTGGCAATCCAGGGGTGAAGGGGTGGGAAGAAGACAGAGGGCCGGAGGCTGGAGGGTGGTCAGTTGGAGTCTGCCTCTGAATGGGAAGCCAGGTGCTTCTCCTGCCCTTGGTGATACAAGGGAGAAAGTGGCAAGCTCAGCAGCAGACTCTGGCAGGCCTTGCCCGTGGCATTTGATTTGGTAGCCTCACCTTGGCCACATCCTATGGGGGTCTGTGCCAAGTGCTCTGGGTACAGATATGAGCAAGACATGGACAGTTTCAGTCCTGGACGTTCAGCCTGGCCATAGGGGCAACCGTGCACATGCCAAGGCCAGAGTTGGATGGGACCTTGTTGGGGCGGGGGCTCTGAGGAAGAAAGTAGAAGCAGTTTCCTGGGGGAATTCATCTATTCTTCCTTCTTAGTCCCGTGTCTCCCCAGTTTGTACATCAGGGCTATTAGAACTGGAGGAGGCCTGGGGCACCTGGGTGGCTCAGTCGGTTAGGCGTCCGACTTTGGCTCAGGTCATGATCTCACAGTTCATGGGTTCGAGCCCCGCATTGGGCTCTGTGCTGACAGCTCGGAGCCTGGAGTCTGCTTCAGATTCTGTGTCTCCCTCTCTCTCTGACCCTCCCCTACTCACGCTCTGTCTCTCTCTCTCAAAAATAAATAAACATTAAAAAAATTTTTATTAAGAACTGGAAGAGGCCTCTTCTCTGGTCCTTCACGTATAGCAGGGTGGAGGGCCTGTACCTCACAGCCTGGGAACCTTGGATGACTCCCCCTCATTTCAAAAGGGTTGACTGGACACAGGGTAGGTAAGAGGCTGAAGAGGCCTGAGGCCTTTGGAATGGCTTGAAATCCTAGGATTTGTGGTCTAGAGGCCAGATGAGCTAGAAGGCTTATAGAGATCCTTTCTTCCAGGCTCTTCATCTGAAAACTGAGGAAACTGAGACTCAGAGAGGGGAAGATCTTGCCAGGGGCCATAAACAGGCTGGAACTAGACCTGCCAGCAGATGAGTGCTGAGATTCAGAAGGGGCAGTCCTCTTTTTCTCTCCTCCCCTCCTTTTCTTCACTTATCATGCTTCTGAAGAGGTTCCTTGTGCCAGGCACTGTCCAAGGTAGTGGCAAACCAGCAGATGCATTCCTGTCCTTTTGCAGCTTATGATCCACTGGTGGACAAAGGCTCTAAACCAGTGAACAGGGGAACCAAGAGCATAATTCATTATGGCATGTGTTAAGGGCTGTGCAAGGAGAGAACAGGATGCACTGAGACAGAATAGGGGACACAGTTAAGACCAAGTGGTCAGGGAATGCTGCTCTGAGGAAGTGACTATCCATTTGAGAACTGAGGGCTAAAGGTGCAGGCGAAGGCAACAACATGGACACAGGCCCAGAGCTGTTGAAACTTGAGCTGTAGGTGAGCAGTGCTAGATGAGGTTAGAGACATAGGTGTTAGACACGTGGCCAGTGAGCTTTGTGTCAACACAGAGTGGTGGAAAGGTTTGGCACATATTGAGATTTGGGTCCCCTTCCTAGCTGTGCAACCTTAGGACAGCTTACTCAACCTCTCTGGGGCCTCTGTTTTCTTACCCATAAGATAGAAATAATAACAGTACCTAGTCCATGTTCGTGGGAATCAAGTGAAATGCCAAGTCTATGGTACCCTCATGGAACCAGGCACAGGGTAAGTGCTCGATGAACAAGAACTTCTGGCCTTTGAAGTATATTTGGGACACCAAGGCCCTGCCTCCCACCTCTGGAGCGCCCCCAAGAGGGAGGTGTGGGACTCTGCAGGAAGAACAGAGTTGTTGGGTCATGCTTATTTTGGGGAGAGGTGCGTGTAAACCTGCTTCCTCTGCTGTCAGTGAGCACCCTAGGCTAAACTCAAGGATGTCTTACTGATTTAGCTCCTCATTCAGTCCTTCCTGTGCAAAAATGAAAGCAAGCCACACCATTTTTCATTTTTACCCATACTGATAGATAAGGCTCACACACCTAATGTTGGGTAAAGAAAGCCAGGTGCAAATGAGTCCGTACTGTATAATTCCATTTGGGTAAAGCTCAAAATGGGCAAAATAAATCAATGGTGCTGGAAGTCAGAATAGTGGTTATTCCGAAAGAACTAGTGACTGGAAGGCGGCATGAGGGAGGTCCCATGGGGTGGGTATTGTTCTGTTTCTTGATCTGGGCACTTACTTCACAGATACATCCTTTATGAAAAGCCATACCTCTTTATGTGCATTTTTTTTCTGTAGGCCTGTTATATCTTAACTAAAACCGTGTATTAACAAACAAGGAATCTTTCACTCTGTTCCTTGGCCTAGTCTGGTCCCTAAAGCTCATGTTTTTGATTCATTTGGATGTCTTTATGTCCTTATCCTACAAGTAAGAGAGCATCTGGGAGTAGAGCTGCTAAATCCACCTTTGGATTGGGAAAGTGTGCCCTGGCTGGAGGGTCCTCAGCTGCTTGACCATGTGATTCTTAACTGATTTCATGCTGAGTGCAGATACTTAGCTGTGCCATTTTGGTACCAGCCTGCTGGGGATGCTGGAGATTGTCTGCTGCTTCTGAGAGTGGCTGGAGAAATGCTGCAACCTACAGATTCTGGCTTCTCCCAGCCTTGGTAGCCAGGGTAGGGTAGAGCAGGGGAATATTAGAGCAGGACTTATAAAGAAAAAACCCATCCAATTCCTCCTTTTTAGACAAGGCTAGGTCCAGAGAGGGGAAGTGACTTGTCCGAGGTCACTCGGGGAACTAGTCATGGACCAGGATGGGGACCGGTGGTCTGACTACTCTTAGTCTGGGGCTCTGGCTACCACACCATAAGGACCCACAACGTACAAACTCATTTTTGCTCTCATTTGAATGCTTCTCAGGGAGTGGAGGAGAATATCTAGTAGGGTGGTCTTTTCTGTTTGACCTTGAGAGTAGAGCAACAGTGTAGAGTCAGGAGGTTGAGCAATGGGGAAGGAGTGATGTTCCCCAGGGGGAGGGCACTGATAGATACTCCCTCCCCCTGGGGAGTATGCCCAAGAGTACAAGGTATTTTAGTGAAAGCAGCATGTAATGATCAGTGCTTTCTTCTTTCTTGTGCTTATATTACTTTCCTTTACTTAGATTATTACATTGACATAAAATCATAAAATGTTATGCTGAACTGGATTTCAACAAGAAGTTAGTCCAAATCTCCATTTTATAGATAAGGAAAGTGAGGCCGAACTCACCGAGGAGGTGAGCTGATTTGTCCAAGGTCCTAGAGTAAGCAATATGGAAGGTGGAACTTAAAGAAGCTTTTATATTATTTTATTTTAAAAAATATTTTAAATTTATTTATTTATGTATTTAACACAAGGCAGGAGGGACGAAGGGAGAGAGAATCTCAAGCAGCCTCCATGCCCCTGTCGAGGGGCTTAATCTCACCACTATGAGATCATGACCTTAGCCAAAATCAAGAGTAGGATGCCTAACCAACTGAGCCACCTAGGCACCCCAGAAGCTTTTAAACTGCACTGTGCTAATTTAAACAAACATACAGGGGTGCCTGGGTGGCTCAGTTGGTTCAGTGTCCGACTTTGGCTCAGGTCATGATCTCATAGTTTGTGAGCTCAAGCCCCATGTCGGGCTCTGCACTAAGAGCATGGAGCCTGGAGCCTGCTTTGAATTCTTTGTCTCACTCGTTCTCTGTCCCTGCTTGTGCTCTCTCTCCAAACAAACAAACAAACAAATGTTTATCGATATATACATTCAATTTTCATCCATAGCCCCAGCTCTGTCAAGGAGCCTACCTCACCATTACCCCACACATGCCTCACCCCACCCCCCTCTTCCCTGGTGAAGACAACAGCCATAAGCCTTGCTCCTACTTACAGGAGGTTCATGTATGAAAGGCTGAAAGGTACCCTGCCAGGCACGTAACCTGCAGAATCCCCTTTTGTAGGGACAGGAGCCTTGGGCCAGGGAAGGAGCCACTGTTCTGGACCTCACCCTTCCTAAACAGAGCTGAGGAATTTGCTGCGACATCCATATTGACAGGGCTGCCTGCCAGACCTGAGTCACCCGATGGGGTTCTCAGTGGTTAAGATCACACATGTAGCTTAGCCAGGGCAGCCTCTTTTGGGAGAGAAACAAAACCTACAGGAATGTGTAGAGCTCAGATTTACTCAGGCTGGGTTCTATAGCCCAGTCTAGCCACAGAGCACTATAGGAAACAACAATAATAAGTGTTTGGATTTACCTGTTTCAGTCTTTGGGGAAGGGTTTCCAAGGTGAACTTTGAAGCAAAGAGGCTTTTGGTATTTCTTTTTAAATTAAAAACTTCTTTTTTTTATTATAGAAGTTATGCATGGCAAATGTCATAAAGTTCTGAAGAGTTCAAGTAAAAGGTCAACTCCCTCTACCCTCCTTCCTTGTCTCGTGCCCACAGCTAGACTTTGATGATAATTTTCTTCTGTTGCCTTTTAGAACTTTTCTAAGCAAAGCAAGTGTGTACAGGGGCCCAGATGGGATCATATGACCATAACTACAACTTGCTTTATTCACTTAATGAAATACATTGACTATCTCTAAAAATCTTTTAATTTATTTTTTAATTTTAGAGAGAGAGAGAGAGAGAGATCACAAGTGGAAGAAAGGGACAGAGGGAGAGAGAGAGAGAGAGAGAGAGAGAGAGAATCCCAAGCAAGCACCATGCTCAGTGCAGAGCCCGATGCAGGGGGCTTGATCCCACGACTCTGGGATCATGACCTAAGCCAACAGCAAGAGTCAGAGGCTTAACTGACTGAGACACCCAGGTGCCCCTGAATATCTTTCACAGCAGTATATAGAGATCTTGGAGACTTATTTTGGATGAAAGTTTGTTTTTTTTTATTTAATAAAAAACTAGAGAAGACAAGCCAATAAGAAATTAGCAGCCTTAACTCAGCCAACTATTTTTATTTCTGACTTCTACCTTCTCATTTTTCCAGAGCTGTTTCTCACACCCACACATCCCCTTCTCTTTTGTGTCTGCTTGAGGCACATAAGCTCAGAGTTAACATTCTCCCAAGTGCTGAGCTCCTGGGGCAGGGTGGGGAGGCTGGGGGGGGGGGGGAGCAGGGCAGCGCTCATGGCCCCGGGATTGCCCAGGGATGAGATGAGGCCTATCTCACATTTGTTTGTTTGGGGCCATCAGCTCTTTTGAAGGTAGGTTTTCTTATTTTGTTTATTTGTTTGTGTTTGTTTGTTTAAGTTTTTATTTTAATTCCAGTTAGTTAACATACAGTGTAATATTAGTTTCAGGTGTACAATATAGTGATTCAACACTTCCATACAACACCCGCTGCTCATCACAACAAGTGCACTCCTTAATCCCCGTCATCTAGTTCACCCATGCCCCACCCTGTCCCCTAGGTTCTTACTTTGAGTGTCACTATAGCACTGAGACAGAGGCCGAAGGTCCCAACAACTTCGGTGACTTCTCCTTGTTCTTGCTGTTCCCTTGCTCTTGGATAAGTTAAATTTTTCCTTCAAGGTCTAGGTCAAATGCTCTCTCCCTAGCAAAGCCTGACTCACCCCATCCTACTCCACCCTGTTCTGTAGACGTAATTACTGCTTATACTGGACCCACATCCCTGTTAAGTGCTCAGGTCATCATACCTCATGTTACCTGAAAGAGTTCACTGGTCATCTTCCCACTGAAGATTCCTCCAGGCGGGGCGCCCCTCTATAGTGTCCAGAGCAGGCCTTTTACACTTGATAAGTGCTCGGCTCCCACAGATACCCATCAGGAGACTGCAGTGCTATCTGGAACCTACTCAGAGTTAAATCTGAGGCAGAAAACCTCAGCCAAGTCCCCAGCACCCATAGACCTTGGCATCCATGAACGTTCAGAATTTTGCAAACACAAAGTGGGAAACAAAATGCAAAAATTACTTCCATTTCCTGGACACACATTATTATATTTAATCTTTATAACGTCCTGAGAAGAGTTATTACTCCTATTTTATAGATGAAGAAACTCAGTCTCCAAAATGTTAGGTAACTGGCTCAGGAAATACAGATCTACCTCATCAAGGAGAAGCCAGCTGGGAAATTCCACTCGGTGCAACACAACAAATCTTAGAGAAAGTCAGAAATAAAAGCCAGAAACTTTTCTGGGCAGAGTCCTGTCACCTACTCTGGGCTGGGATTTTTGTGCCTCTCTGATAGCATACGTGTTTATATTTCCTGTTGCTGGGAAGGTGAAAGTGGCTGACATATGTTAAGAATCTTCTGCACTCACGTCAGTGTCTGTACCGAGTGCTTCCCATCCTTCTAGGACAATATGAGCTGGGTCACATTCCCACTCCCCAGATGAGGAAACTGAGGCTCAGGGAAGTTTTACATGGACTCTTTTTGTCACTCATGCCAAAAGCCTTCTCTGCCACTAACACCAGGCTTATCTTCTTCAGGCCCAGGAAGCTCTCAGCTTGGTGTTAGTGGCAGGGAAGCCTTTTGGGCCATAGTTGTCTCCTAGGCAAGCTAGTGGTTTCTGAAAGATGAGTGGGGTGTGTGGATGCATACGTACACATCTGTACTTTAGGTCATTATCATAGTCCGATGCCTCTTCCTAGGCACCCACTGTGTGATGGGCACCATTTAGGGCTCAGGCCTTGCCCCAGAAGAACTCAAGCTCAGCTGGGGCACAAGGATACTCTCCTCAAAAGCTAGTGAAATGAGATAGAACAGCCCATGAGCTAATAGGGGGACCCCTAAAACATGTGCCAGTTGTTCAGAGGAGGAAACCATCA
The DNA here is from genome assembly GCF_028749965.1 of Puma concolor. Taxonomy (NCBI): domain Eukaryota; kingdom Metazoa; phylum Chordata; class Mammalia; order Carnivora; family Felidae; genus Puma; species Puma concolor. The sequence goes on along the minus strand of NC_141672.1, from coordinate 108,172,707 downwards.
CCCTGGGGGTAGGACAGCTCCTCACAGTCTAATCCGGGAGATGGCAGATGACCACCCCAAGGTAAGGGCTCTGCCAGAGACTGAGGGCAGCAGGCCTGGGCTTGGGCAAGAGAGCACATGGTGGGGGTCGAAGGGATGGGGCTGCCAGGAGGACGAGTGACCACAGAGGGCCCTGGATGACAAGAGGCCACGGATGAAGGAGGGAGGTGCTTTCATCACTCATTGTTAGGAAAACAAAGCACAAAGCCACTCAAACAAAGTGGCTGCATTGCCCACGCTTCCGTCAGAAGCTGGCACACAGGGCGAATCGCTCGCCCTGAGGGGTAGGTCTCATTGAGCTCAGTTTGCGTTATGAAAACTGTAAGAGCTGGAAGCAGGTGCTTATGTGGGGATCACTGAAATCATGATATACCTGTATCTACAGCATACACTCTCTTTTCTACCTCATCGCCAGTATGCACATTTTGTGTTGTGTTGTTTTTGGGTTGACGTTTTATTTATACCTTTCTGTGTATCCAGAGTCCGTATACCTTAAACATTTTCCATTTCAAAATAATTGCAAGTTTGATAAAAGTTTTCAGACTAACAACTCCCATATATTCTTTATTCAGATACAGCCTTTTAACATTTTGGCTTCTCCCTCCCTCCTTCCTTCCCCCTCTCCTCCTCTTCCCCCTGCTCCTCTCCCTTCTTTCTCCTTCTTTTCTTTCCGTTTCTTTCCTTTTCTTTTTTCTTTTCTCTTTTCTTTTCTTTCTTTCTTTCTTTCTTTCTTTCTTTCTTTCTTTCTTTCTTTCTTTCTTTCTACTTATCTATTATTGCTTCTAAGCCATTTGAGAGTGGGTTGCAGACATTATACTTCTTTATCCCTTAATACTTGATTATGCATCTTCTAAGGGCTTGGCTATTCTCTTTCATATCCATAGTACAGTCTTCAAATTTAGGACATTTAACTCTGATATAATGTTTTTATTCAAGCTGTCACCCTTGTTCCAATTTTGTTAATTCTTTTTTTTAAAATTGTTTAATGCATATTCATTTTTGAGAGACAGAGTGCAAGTGGGGGAGGGGCAGAGAGAGAGGGAGATACAGAATCCGAAGCAGGCTCCAGGCTCCAAGCTGTCGGCACAAAGCCCGATGCGGGGCTCGAACTAATGACCTGTGACCTCATGACCTGTGACCTCATGACCTGAGCCAAAGTCAGATGCTCAACCGACTGAGCCCTCCAGGCACCCCAATTTTGTCAATTCTTGATAGCAGTTTTCTCCCTGCAGAACAAGATCCAATGCAGATCATCCACTACATTTTGCTGTCATCTCTCTTTAGTCCCCTTTAATCTGGAATGATGCCTCAGCTTTACTTTGTCATGACACCGGTATTTTTGAAGAATGCTAGCCTTAAAAAAAAAAAGATACAATACAGTCTATATACTTTTGTTAACTTCATAGTATTCTGCTATGTAGACATTCCCAGTTTACTTAAGTTCCCCCTGTTATTTCTCACTGCTAAAAATAAATGTTTCTGTGGACATATTTGTTGAATTTCCTCTCTGCATTATTTCTGCTGGGCATACTCCCAGAGGTGAAATACTGGGTCAAAGACTATGACTGATTTGTGTAATGGTTGAAACTAGGTACCGAATCAGTTTGCCAGCTCACCAGCAGGTGCTTATTTCTGTATGGCTTTGTCAATATGCTTTCATTGTTTTTTTGCGTGTTTTTGGCAGTTTAAGAGTTTTGTAAAGACACATTCACGTTTTCACAGTGGGAAAATTTAAAGTGGTTCGAGTCTCCTGTGCTTCTCCCTTAGTTCCAAACTTTATTCTCTCTGCAACTTTGCCCTCTTTCGTGTGTTTACATTTCATTTTCATTTCGTTGCATTTTTGGTCATTGGAGAATGTGAAGTTTTGAGAGCAACAGAAGGCAGGTAAGGCAAATGTAATCATTCCCATTTTATAAATGATGGAAATGAGGCTCTGGAAATTTACCTGACCCAGCCTTGTCAGGACCAGAGGTAGAGAACTCTTCCCTATAGCCCGATGGTGTTGCCTCCCTCCCCCAAGAGGGAGGGGATACAAGGTCTTAGGGAACCAAGAAAGTCCAGCACAAGATTCCACTTCTTTGTCCATACTTTTAGAAGCTGGCTGGAAATGGTCTAAAAGAAAGTTTTCTGAGGGGTGTCTGCGTGGCTCAGTTGGTTGAGCGTCCAACACTTGATTTCGGCTCAGGTCATGATCACAGAGTCATGGGATCGAGCCCCGAGTCAGGCTCTGTGCTGAACACGGAGCCTGCTTAAGATTCAATCTCTCTCTCTCTTTCTCCTCTCTCTCTTTCTCCCTCTGTCCCTCTCTCCCACTCGTGCTCTCTATCTCTCCCTAAAATTAAAAAAAGAAAGAATGATTTATGAGAGCTCTGAAAGAGGAGTTGCCTGGAAAGGGGGCTGCTTTTGAGGGCAAAGGAGAGAGCATGGTTCCCCTCTACTTCTTGCTGGGGAAACCCACATGAGGGGTAAGAGCTGAGGCCAGTGGTAGAGTTCAGGCCTGAGGTACCCATCACCTCAGCTGCAGTAAGGCATCCCAGGCTTGGACAATGCTGGTGGGGGGTCTTAGGAGACCCCGAAGCTTCCAGGTCTTCCCACAGAGGTAATGGCTGTGACCTTTGTGTCTTTCTGGGAGATTGCCCCGGACCCTAAAGCAGCCTTCAACAGACTTTAGAGCCCAAGAACTTTAATCTGCATGGGCTCCTACACTATCTAGTCCAGGGGACAGAAAACTACAGCCCTATAGCTGTATCTGGTCCGCTACCTGTTTGAGTGGTCCTGGAGCTACGAACTGGTTTTACAGATGAACAGTTCCAACAGATTGATTATAGAAAACACAGACTTTGGGCCCCAGTTAAGTAATATGTTTTACCCCCACCAAAAAAGTTCCATTCTTCTAATTGGAAGACCTGTATTACAACAAACAAAACAAAACTCATTTCTTACTATATTTTAAATTTCATCAACTAAAAATTTGTGGAAATGTTTATTTTCTCCCTCATTATATAAGTACCTATGTCATATCCTTAATTTTGCTTCTTGATCTGCAATGAAGAATATTTACTGTCTGGCTCTTTGAAGAAAAATGTGACTACTCCTGATCTTCAGTAGAGTTTACTATTTAAGCAGCAACATGTTAAAAAAAATGGATTATTGTAGGGTGGGGGACAGGATATAAACTGATCAAGGTGAAGGTGCTGTTATGGAAAAGGATGAAGAAGGGGTTAGCAGAGGTCCACCTGCCTCCCTTCCCTGTCCTCCCTCTCATAGCCCTTGAAGAACCTCCAGGAAGACAGTTTCAGAACCACTGTCTACCTAGGTTAATCCTGTCCTTCAGAGAGTGCCAGGGTAAGAAGAAGGGAAAGGAACTCTGGGTATTAGGGATTGAGTGTCTTCTCTAAATCTGGTCCTGCACTAGGCACGGGTGTTCATTATGTGGCTTGTGTAGGGCTCTTGCAACCCTATGTGGTGGTAAGTGTTTCTCCCATTTTAAAAGTGAGAAAGCTAGAGCTTAGCAAGCTCAGCTGACTTGCCATAGTAAGTGCCAGAGCTAGAAATTAAGCCCAAGACTTCTGACTCCTGGTCCAGTACTCCTGCTGAGGTACCAAGATGCTCAGAATTTTCTTTCTTTAAAAAAAAATGTTTTAATGTTTATTTATTTTTGAGAGAGAGAGAGAGAGAGAGAGAGAGAGAGAGAGAGAGAAAATGAGTAGGGGAGGGGCAGAGAGGTTGGGAGATACAGAATCCAAAGCAGGCTCCAGGCTCCGAGCTGTCAGTACAGAGCCCAATGCGGGGCTCGAACTCATGAACTGTGAGATCATGACCTGAGCCAAAGTCAGATGCTTAACCGACTGAGCCACCTAAGCACCCCACCCAGAGTTATCTTTTTGCCTGAGACCCTCAGGTCCCCTCCAGAGAACAAAGAGGGAGGTTGATACAGTTGGTTCACGCTCTTGGTGGACTATTGGAGGAGATCTGCTGAGAGCCCAGTTGTCCTGCATTTGATGTACCTCCAGGGCTGGCACTGCCTCCCTGCTCACCCCCAGTCCTTGGCAGCCAGTATCTAACTCTGAGACCTCAGAACCCTAATCTTGAATTCTGAACTGCTGGCCCCTGGTGTCGTGGCCACAGGGCCTAGGGGGTGATGAAATATCCTTCTCTCCTTGGGGTGAGGTTAATTTGGCACCCTGGGGCAGGGCCCACAAGCTACAGAGGAGACTTTAGCTACAGTGTGGTTCTAGGAGGCAAAGAGTTTGTACCAGTCTTTTGGAGGACAGTCCCCCTTCTCTCCTCTCTGTCCCGCCTTTTCAGCTGAGGAGACAGGGCAGAGGAGAGAAGGGCAGCTGAGGGACTTCGGCAGGAGGACAGGCTCAGCACGGGAGGCTGACAGTGACTGTTCTGGGTGCTGGAGCCACCAGGCACTGGTATGATTTTGACTCTGCTGCTATGAGCAGGTTGGACCTCCAACAGCATCGCTCTCGTGGGCTGTTTTGTCATCAGAAGATGGTCCCTGTCTCACAGAATTGTTGAAATACCACTTGTGGAATCAAGGTCTCTTCATGTTTTCTAGCCTTCTGGGGTCCCATTCTTTAATGGCCAAATAAAAATAATGAACATTCCATTCCAGGGCAACAGGAAGTCCTGTTCTTAATCCAGCCTTTCTGGCTCTCCCCAGGGAGCACTCACATCTCAGTTATCGGAGCCATATCTCAGAGCCTTGGGCTCAGGGGCCCCTTCCTCCTTCAAGACAAGGCTGAGCTCCCTCTGTGACCTCGTGTCAGGCACAGACTCGGGCCCACTTCTGAGTGCCTTCCCTCAACACCGAGATTGGTTGCAGGGTACGCTGAGGAGACCCCCTTTTCTTCACATATACCCAGTTTAGCTCCTTATTGTTGCGACCTCTCCCTGAGTTGACCCTGGCCTTTTTATCCTGAATGAAAGGCCCTTTCAAGTTTTTCCCAAACAACAGCCATCTCTGACCTGCACTCACCCTGCCCCCATGATGGAGTCTTTTGTCTCTTTTAGCATATGGTAACAGCTCTGAGCAGCTTTCAAAATACCACTTTCCCCATTCCTGCCCTAGACGTGAGGGGTGTAGCCTGGCATTTGGGAAGTGCCCAGCAAATAGTCACAGATATGGACACCATTATGCTAAAAGCCTGGTGGTCAGTTGTTTTGAAGAGCTCATGGGAAGGAGCTGGGTTGGGCAGTTTCTCTGTTACCTCATCTGATCATGAGACTCTTGATTGGCGTAGGCAGACAGGTGGAAGTCACTGTCCCCATTTTACAGATTAGGAAACAGAGGCATAAAATCCAGTCCCTACTGTTGAGAGCAGGGAGACCTGATCGAATGGAGACAAGGCTGTGTATCCACGAGATTTTGTAAACACAGGTCCAAGCAGCAATATTGAAAATATGTCTTAAAGAAAGACATTTTTTAAAGCACCTTCAGAACTAGCTAACTAGCATTTGTAGAGATTGGGGTCCTGACATTCTTTCTGATGTCTCGCCCTGATATAGGATACTTCCTGGAGTCCACACATGTCTCTGAGAAGATGTTAGCTTTCTGCTGGTCAGGAAGCACTGCCAGGTCCTGGCTAGTTTGGCCTGGCTCCACCCCCACCCCTCCAAGTCCCCTGGCTCCCAGTGCTGCTACCTTCACTACCTTCTAGCAAGGTCTGTGGCTGGGCCATCTCTAATGGGGCAGCTGAACCATTCCTCTCCAATACAGAGAATGTATCCCTCAGATGTGGGGGGGTCAAACTTGGGTAAAACTGACTACTAGTGACTGCTTGTGTGACTGTGACCTTGAGCAAGTTACTTCACTTCTCTGAGCCTTGGTTCTCTCATCTGTGAAATGGGGAACATACTACCTACCTTATCAGGTCAGGATGTGAACGTAGATCTTTCTTGACTCCAGAGGATTGATCGAGATTAAGACTGAAACATGAAACACCATGGTTGTGATCCCCAGGGGTATATCTGAATCACACAGGAGATTTAAAACATACAAATAAATAAACAACATGCCTACATGCCAGGGAATTGAGGTTTAGAAGGCCTTGGGTAGGGCTCTAGCATCTGTATTTTTTTAAGATGTCCCAATTTGTGTAGAATATACAACTGGATCTGAGATCATTTCTTCGAAATAGTACTTGAGACACATAGCAGGCTCTCAGAGATGTTGGTTTATTTCTTGCTTCTCTTGATGGAGCAAGTCTCTGTATTATCCTCTGTCCTGGCTATGTTAATTTTACCACTTTGCCTTTGCTCATACCAGACGTCTGCTTAGATGCCCCCTCTCCCCTCTCCACCAACCCCTGCTGTGCATGGCTTCTATCATACTCAACATTCCTTTCTTGCTAGAACTACATCTCTTGCAGAAGATGGACAAAAGTCTAAAAGATAGCCATTAAAAATGTAATGGTATTGGTCGCAGGGGTGGGGTGGGGAGGAGGGGAAGGTAGGACCATGGATAATTTAACAGTTTTTTATTTATACTTTTCTGTATCTTCTAAAAAACATTTAATATTTTTTTCCATTGGATATTCTTTCCTGCTTTGTCAAAGATTAGTTGGCCATACTTCTGTGGGTCCAATTCTGGAGTCTCTATTCTATTCCATTGGTCTATGTGTCTGTTTTTGTGCCAATACCATGCTGTCTTGATGATTACAGCCTTGTAGTAGAGGCTAAAGTCTGGGACTGTGATGTCTCTCGCTTTGGTCTTCTTCTTCAATATTACTTTGGCTATTTGGGGTCTTTTGTGGTGTCATATGAATTTTAGGATTGCTTGTTCTAGCTTCGAGAAGAAAAGATGCTCAACATCACTCCTCATAAGGGAAATACAAATAAAAACCACACTGAGATATCACCTCACGCCAGTCAGCGTGGCTAAAATGAACAAATCAGGAAGACTATAGATGCTGGAGAGGATGTGGAGAAACGGGAACCCTCTTACACTGTTGGTGGGAATGCAAACTGGTGCAGCCACTCTGGAAAACAGTGTGGAGGTTCCTCAAAACATTAACAATAGATCTACCCTATGACCCAGCAATAGCACTGCTAGGAATTTACCCAAGGGATACAGGAGTGCTGATGCATAGGGGCACTTGCACCCCAATGTTTATAGCAGCACTTTGAACAATAACCAAATTATGGAAAGAGCCTAAATGTCCAGCAACTGATGAATGGATAAAGAAATTATGGTTTATATACACAATGGAATACTACTTGTCAATGAGAAAGAATGAAATATGGCCTATTGTAGCAACGTGGATGGAACTGGAGAGTGTTATGCTAAGTGAAATAAGTCATACAGAGAAAGACAGATACCATATGTTTTCACTCTTATGTGGATCCTGAGAAACTTGACAGAAGACCATGGAGGAGGGGAAGGGGGAAAAAAGAAGTTAGAGAGGGAGGGAGGCAAACCATAAGAGACACTTAAAGACTGAGAATAAACTGAGGGTTGATGGGGGGTGGGAGGGAGGGGAAAGTGGGTGATGGGCACTGAGGAGGGCACCTGTTGGGATGAGCACTGGGTGTTGTATGGAAACCAATTTGACAATAAATTTCATATTAAAAAAAAAGAAAAGCCAAAAAAACCACATTTAATCTGTATTTCTCATATAGAACATATTGCTTTTTAAGTATTTCACGCTCAGGAGTTTGGATTTCTTGCTGGTTTTACATTGGAAGAAAGGTTAATGGGACTGGAGAGAGACAGGGGCATGGGAGTCAGGCTAAGGAGGAGTGAACTGCTGTAGAGAATGTGAGGTGACGAGATCTGGAAGCTCTTCAGGGGAGGGATGGTGGCTTCACTGTCTTGCATCCTTCATGCAGAAAGAAAAGACTCAGTAAACCCTTGCTGAAAGATTGGTGAGTGAGTATGGCAGCTGCTAACAGGGAAGGTAACAAGGTGGTGGCAGATCCATACTGGTACCAGCTGTGAGTCTCCCATCTCTCTTGTCAGAAAAATTCTGGCACATACCCCAAGGGGTTTGGAAAGTCATTTGTGATCACGCTATCAGAATTTAAACCAGAAGGGTCCCAAGATACCATATGCCCTACCTCTTCAATGCACTGTGAGCTCTTCAGAATAATTTTTAAATTTTAAGTAGTCTGTTCTTCACAGAAGTGGTCACCATGCACAAGTCCTTCTTTCTTGGGCCTTAAAAAAAGTGACTTGACTTTCAAAGAGTCCACTCTTTAGGGATCTTGTCTGTTGGGTGAAGTGACGTATACTTGTATGTATCCTAGCTCAAACCCTAATTATGCTGACTTTAGGAAGCTCTTTCTAAATAAGAGTTTCCCCCAAATAAGTCTAGAGAACCTTTGCCTAATGCTTTGAAGAACATGAGCATTAACTGAGACCAGAACCGAAGCAACATTAATAACTACAGGTGCTCATTTAGTAATAACTCTGTTGTACATTTTCTGTTTTCTCTGTGACATTGCCCAGTGGCCAGATATTAAGTGGCACTTGGGTGGTTGGTTACTCTTGTAAAGCTGTACTCTATGCCCACAGGTATATGGCTCTGATTTATTTGCCTTTCCTTTTTGTTGCCACTTTAGCTTCCTCTTTGCAGGGAAAGTGATTTAGGCCAATGTTAAAGCCATGTCTTCCGTAGATTCTGTCAGGCACAGAGTCAGGAATAAGTGGCTGGCCAACTAAACTGAAGGTTGTGGCTGACTTAGTCCCATTATTTTGCCTATTCTTCTTGCCCAAACTTACCTCTCAGTACTTCTTAAACTTTCTCCACCCTAGCTGCTGTGCCCCTCTGTCTGAGCCTTTTATTTTTAAATGTTAATTTTTTTAAGTTTATTTAATTAGAGAGAGTGTGGGCAAGTGGGGGAGGGGCAGAGAGAGGAAGCGAGAGAGTCCCAAGCAGGTTCCACACTGTCAGCACAAACTGTGTCTTATAAACTGAGATCATGACCTGAGTTGAAATCAAGAGTCCAACGCTCGACTGAGCCACCCAGGCACCCCTAAATGTTTTTAAAAGTTTTAATTCCAGGGATGCCAGAGTGGGTCAGTCAGTTGAGTGTCGGACTCTTTGTTTTGGCTCAGGTCATCAAGTTATGATCCCATGGTTTGTGGGATTGAGCCTCAAGTTGGGCTCCGTGCTGACAGCATGGAACCAGCTTGGGATTTTCTGTCTCCCTCTTTCTCTGCCCTTCCCCTGCTTGCGTGCATATGCTCTCCCTTTCTCTCTCAAAATGAATAAATAAACTTTAAAAAAAAGTTTTAAGTTTTAATTCCAGTTAGTTAACATACAGTGTTACATTAGTTTCAGGTATTCAATATAGTGATTCAACACTTCCATACATCACCCAATATTCATCACAAAAACTGCATTCTTTAATTCCCATCATCTATTTAACCCATCCCCTCCCACCTCCCCCTCTGGTGGCCATCATTTTGTCCTGTATAGTTAAGGATCTGTTTCTTGATCTCTCTCTCTCTCTTTTCCCCTTTCCTTGTTTTCTTTGGTTTCTGAAATTCCACATACAAGTGAAATCATATGGTATTTGTCTTCCTCTGAATTATTCCACTTAGCATTGTACTCTCTAGCTACATCCATGTTATTGCAAATGGCAAGATTTTATTTCTTTTTATGGCCGAATAATATTCCATTACATATATATATACACACATATATGTGTGTATATATATATATATGTATACATGTATATATATATATGTATATAAATATTTACCACATCTTCTTTATCCATTCATCCAACAGTGGACACTTGGCTGCTTCCATATCTTGGCCCTTGTAAATAATGCTGCTATAATATAGGCATGCATGTATCCCTTTGAATTAGTGTTTTTGTATTCTTTGGGTACATACCCTGTAGTGAGATTTCTGGATCACGAGATAGTTCTGTATTTTTAACGTTTTGAGGAACCTCCATACTGTTTTCCACAATGGCAGAACCAGTTTGCATTCCCACCAACAGTGCGCGAGGGTTCTTTTTTCTCCACATCCTTGCCAACACAGGTTGTTTCTTGTGTCTAGGACTTTTAATGAGATGTTCTTTTCCTCCTTCAGAGCACTTTCTCTGTCATCTCACTCTTTTCCCCTAGTTCTCCTCAGTCCTCAAGTACAGTGAAAATGCCTCCTATTCCTCTGCAGCCTTGAGAGGGTACTTCCCCCAGCCTCATCTATCTCTCTAGCTTTGAGGAGCCATAGCCCTTAGAGTCTGTGCCTCATACAGAATTGCTCTTAAGTACAAGGCTTTTTGGAGGTTCATTCTGTGTCCCAAGCCAGACTGTGAACCCCTTGAGGATAGGGGCCAATGTTTATCTTTCTTAGTGCTCCCCCCACCTCTAGTATGGGGTGGGCCCATAGTAGGTACTCAGCAAACACGGGGGCTGGTGCAACCATAAGAGGAGCTCAGCCAGCACTGAGCCCCAAGGGTCTGAGTTTGTGTCTACAAGCCCCAGGGAAAAGTAGAAATGCAGCATCATTTTCCTCACAGCCCTGCTCACACGACCTTCTTTGTTTTCTTGCCTGGAGGAGGGGGGAGCAGGGGAGCAGGCCAAGTGTGCAGAGCTGTTTGACAGCCCAGAGCTGTACAGAATGCTCACTTGTTCTCCCTCTCGTGTGCCAGAATTGCCCCACATCACAGCTTCTTCCTGCACTGGGGTTAGCCCAGTGGCCTCTGTCCTGCTCCTGCTTCTCTGGGAAGTGGCTGAGCATCGTTCTATGAACCCAAGTGGAGTACCTAGTTCTAGGGAAAGAAGGTGCCATGGCTTCCCCTTGTGTGCAGGAACCAGTCTCAACTGAGGAGACGAAGAGAAGTCCTTTTGCTGTGGAAGTTCCAGATCAGACTTGTGGCTTCTTGGGGCTGTCTGAGGATAAGAGAAGTAGAAAACCTCATCATGGCATCTGAGCCAATAGCCATGGATGTGGAGTCAAGAACTTGATTCACATCCCACTTTGTCCACCAGTGTGTTGTGTGGCCTTGGGCAAGGCTCTTTCCTTCTCAGGGCCATGCAGCAGTTTGGCAGTGCAACAGGGACCTGAATGCAGGTCCTTTGTTGTTGTTGTTGTTGTTGTTGTTGTTTTTTTTTTACTACTCCACAGAAACACTACAGGCATGTGGTATCCACTAAGTCACCTATCCTTTCTCTTTGGACTTATTTCTTTTAGTACCTGAGGTGCTCTTGGGACTAGGGACTTTCTTCCAGAGGTGTGCTGTCAGGGATCTACTGCCAAACCACAGTTCTCCCACATTTCCTTCCTATAGGTATTTCCCCTTAAGCCTCAGACTCCCTGATGGTCTGTCTCCTACAACAGCTGCAGGGAGATCCCAGAGCAGGTGGGTAAAGTAGAGCTGCTTTGATGAAGCAAGCAATACCTTCCCATAGCTGGGTTCAGTAACACTTAGTTACATGAATGCATGAATGAATGAATTCCAGCAAGAGACAGGAGAATTGACAATGCCATCACTGTAAGAGACCAGGCCGCTCTTGGGAAGGCAGCCCTGTGAAACTGACCATCTCGGAGCAGCTCTTGCCCAACTGTCAATGAAGGGTCTGATGAAGTGAACCTGTTCTTTCCTGCGATCTCTGCCGTTTCTCCGTGTTGAGGCATTCAAGGAGAGTGCAATAAGACAAAGTCTGGTGTGGAGTGAAGCGGTCCAGGCTTTGGTTCCAGAGCTGCATGTGCTTAGGCAAGTCCTTTCCCCCACACGGTCTCAATTTCCCCATCTATCTCTAATAGTTAAGTGTCTCCTGGCACTAGCCTCCTGGATTTTATGATTTTGTGAAGCATCCTCACTGGGCCAGAGGCCACCTCTCAGTTAGGTCAGGAGTCACTCACCTGGTGCTGTGGCCTGTGGCGCAGGAAAGCATCGAGTGCTGTTGGGGCTGCTGCTGAGATTAGACAGGGACATTTGGCACTGAGTCCATGCCCTGGGCCTGTTTTAGCAACACGGCTAGTAAATATTGACTCTGTGGCACGAAAATGGAAAGCAGAGATGACTGTGTTAACTCACTCAAAGGGTAGGAGTTCATCAAGCCCCGATAAGACGAGGTGTAGTTATGCAATGTGGACATGTGTCACGAACAAATAAGTTGTTTAGGGGTGGGGAGAATGGAAAACAGGACAAGGAAGCCTTCACTGCTTTCCTGTGGGCACTGGCTGGCCTGCATTTTCATCTTTTAAATCAGAATGGATACTTACTTACCTCCTTGAGGCATGTAGAGGAAAGAATGCAAGGAAATACACCAAAACATCCACCATGACGTTCTCTAGAGATGGTGAAAGTGTCACTAATTTGGATTTTTCAAATACTTTTCCTATTTTTTACAGTGTCTGCAATGATCCCGTATTACTTTTATAATTAGAAAAGGGCAGTATGTTAGGAATAAAATATTTTCCTTTGAAGAGTCCGAAGGATATTTCAGAATCTGCCAAGTACCTCAGATCTTTGTGTTTGGCCTACTGGACATTGTGTAGTAACATGGTCATCAAAAGAAAAGTCCATATGAGAGAAACTGCTTTTCTGCATAAACCCTGATTAAGTTTGTTTACTTATTGATTTGTGCCCATGAAAGCAGAATGTGGTGGGAAAAATTCCAATCATTTGAGATTTCAGGATTTTTTTTTTTCCCTAAGCAAACAAACACTTACTGCTTTGAGTACTTTCTGTTTGCCGGCTGTGTATACCACAGTGGCCAGGCCCGGCTTGGCCCAGAACTGGCAGGTCTGAGAATAGGACACTCCGATAAGTGGGTACATGGGAGCTGAAGGTGGCAGGAGCCAGGTTTGGAGAGACTAGGCCTTAGAATGTGGAACATGGGGGTGGCCGTGCCATTATAATAGCTGCTGCTAATTAAGCACCAATCGTGTCCCAGGAGCCTGCCTTATAATATCACGAATGCTTACAAAACCATGTGATAGGCATTAGCTACCTTTTAGGGATGAGGAAACCAGAGCCAGGAGAGTCACCTTTCCAAGGCTCCAGAGCCAGTCAGCAGCAGGCCTGGATTCAAACCCATGTCTGCCTGGCTGCAAAGCATTTGTTCTTCCTACCAAACCAGGCTGCCTCTCAAGTGATTTGGGGTTTTGCACTAGAGAACATAAAAAGTTCCAAGTCCCCTTTGTTAGCCTGAGCTAACAAACAAGGTGCATGCAGGCTCCACCCAGGATTGAGGGTCTTTGGAGGAAGGGTCAGCCCCAAGTATAAAATGTGGGCGAGTAGCTGCAGGTAGGATCCTGGTATGTCAGCCCTGATCCCAGGACTGGGTGTGTCTGTCCTCCTCAGCCCTGGGGTGACCCAAAAGGGCCAGTAGGGCCATGAGAATCCCCCTACCACAGGATAGGTAGGCCTCCTTTGAGGTCACTTCTGGCCAGTCTAGAGGGCCTTTTATTTGCTGACTGCTTGTGAGGTATGTGTCGGGTGGGGGTGGGGTGGGCATTTGCTGGGGAGGAAAGAGATCGAGCTTAAGGTTGTAGCATCAAGGCCTGTGGGGGAGGAGACTGGTCTGTGGGTCTTATTTATGCCTGGTGACTTAAAAACTAGTAAAGGAGTCTTACCGGTTGCTTAGCTTCTTAGCTGGATTAGTAGAACTAATTTCTGAGTCTGAGGCAGTGATTACCTCTTTGGGTTCCTAGATCCAGTCCTCACAGCCCTTGGGACTGGCCAGAAGCCCCACTTCCTCACCCACTGCCCCTGGAAATCTGTCTGCCTGTAAACTGTAACTGGAGAATGCTCTGTCCACCCCCTCACCCAAGAAGGCTTGCCTTCCGAGAATGAATGTCTCGAAGTTGGACTTCATCACTTAAAGTTGGTTTCCACTTATTTTATTTTCTTAGGAGCAAAGATGTGTGTTTTGGGGGATGGGGCTGAATTGTGGTGTGTGGTGTTTTAAAAAAACTATTTTTTTTTGTCCCCAGCAGCCAAGTTATTTGAAGCCCAGCAGCACCCATTATGGAAATAGCTTATCTTGTGGTTCTCCAGAGTTGTGGCTAGAATGTTTTTGGTTTCCTGACAAAACCATCTAGAACTTTGATAGAGAAGTTTTCAAAGTTGCCAAAATTGAAAGGAGCTGAGGTATTTGTGCTTTCCTCCTTCTGGCCCAGGAGTTTGCTCCTCTGAGGCTCACACCAATGTATATAGTGTCTGTTTTTGACATAATAATGATAATTATGATAATCAGTTCACAAAGCACATTCACATACATGATCTCATTAGGTTCTCATGGCTACATTTCTAGATCTGTGGGAGTAATTAACTCTCTTTTACAGCAAACTGAGGCTTGGAGATGTTTATTTTTGAATTTATTTTTAAATTTTTATTTTTGAGAGAAAGAGATAGAGCACAAGCAGGGGAGGGGCAGAGAGAGAGAGGGAGACACAGAATCTGAAGCAGGTTCCAGGCTTTGAACTGTTAGCACAGGGCCTGAAGCGGGGCTCAAACACACAGATTGCAAGACCCTGACCTAAGCTGAAGTCAGACACTTAACCGACTGAGCCACCCAGGTGCCCCTGAGGCTTGGAGATGTTTGTTAAGTGACCTTGTCACACAGCTAGGAAAAGGCAGTGTCGAGAGTCCAGGCAAGGTTTTCTGACTCCAGGCTAGGAAAGACAGGGATATTTGCACCCAGTTTAAGATGTGGCCCTATCATTGTCCTGAAATGCAGTTTCACTGTAACTGAGGCCCAGCAGAGCCGACCTCCATAGGCCTAGAATTATAGTTTAGGGCCTTGCTTCTATGGGCTTCTGTGGCTGCTGTCTCTGTTTGGTCTTTGCAGTTGCCCTATGAAGCCTCAGAGTAGGTAAATGCTATTGTCTCATTTCACAGATGAGAAAAATGACATTTCAAGAGGTTGGGTGACTCACTCAATGTCATTTATTTGTTATTCACAAAACAAGTAGGTATTGGGTGCCTGTTGGAGGTACATAGGGGACTGGGGTCATACCTAGTGACTGGGGAAGGAGGGACTAAGAAGAGGAAACACAATAGGTGCTCGACAACTCTCTGATGAGTGAGAGCCCTTGAGGACAGCCCCCAGGTTGTGACTCTCTTTGTATCCACCACAACAAGGAGAATGAGGTGGGCTCAGGCCAAAGTTCTAGAATAACTTCATTATTTATGTAAATGATAATGATGATAATTGTTACCATTTCTTGTGCTCCTGTTATATAGCAGACCACAGATTGGGCATTTTACACGTGCTATTTCTAATTGTCATAGTTGCCCTGCGAGGCAGCGGTTACTTATCCCACTTTACAGATGAGAAAACCGAGGCTCAGGAGATTAGTCACTCATATCCCAAGTCACCTTGGGATTAAAATATAGGTCTCTTTGGGGTGCCTGGCTGGCTCAGTCGGAAGACCATGTAACTCTTGGTCTTGGAGTTGTGAGTTTGAGCCCCACATTGGGTGTAGAGATTACAAAAAAAACACAAACAAACAAATAACCCACAACCCGGGTCTGTTTGACTCCAAAGCCAGAACACTTCCCACTGAACTATACTGCCTATCTATGATAATGGACTCCGAGAAACTCACTGGATGGTATCAGTTACTTTTGTGGGGTTCATGGGCAAAGAGGGTCAAGTGTGGATCAGGATGGATGGACAGGACCACAGGTTTGGACAGAGAACCCAAGAGGCAGTGCACCCTGCTGCCTGATGGGTGAGTGGGGCAGGCTCCTATTCATGGCCCCTGTATCCAGCTGCCCTGAAGTCCTCAGGAGCCAGAGGCTGCTTTGTCTTATGACCCCTGTTACACAAATGTGAGTGACATCATCTCCCAGAACTCCTGAAACTCCCAGCCTGCTTCCCCATCCCCTGCCTTGCTGTTTTAGTTTCCTGGGGCTGCCATACCAATTACCCTAAACTAGGTGGTTTAAAACAACAGATGTTTATTCTGTCACAGTTGTAGAGGCCAGAAGTCCAAGTTCAAGGTGTTAGCAGTGTTCTTCCTTCAGGAGGCTCTGAGGAAGAATGGCTTTCATGCCCCGCCCCCTGCCCTGCTAGCTTCTGGTGGCTGTCGGTAACCCTTGGCGTTCCTTGGCTTGTGGATGCATTACTCCCGTGTCTACCTCTGTCTTCACATTGCTGTCTCCCCTGTGTGTCTCCATGTGTCCTCTTCTGTCTGATCTCCCTCTGCCTCATTCTTTTAAGGATCCTTCTCATTGGATTTAGGGCCCACCCTGGTAATCCAGGGCGATCTCATCTTTAGATCCTTAAATTAGTTATATCCTCAAAGACTTTTTTTTCAAATAATGTCACATTCATGTGTTTTGGAGGTTAGAACATGGACATATCTTTTTAGGGA
Source organism: Puma concolor (assembly GCF_028749965.1). Classification (NCBI taxonomy): domain Eukaryota; kingdom Metazoa; phylum Chordata; class Mammalia; order Carnivora; family Felidae; genus Puma; species Puma concolor. Next base: position 108,156,370 of record NC_141672.1, on the reverse strand, counting down.
CCACTACTAAACCTGCCCAACCTGCCACCCCTTTTCCCTCTTGGAGCTGACTGAGATCTTTGGGGTCAGTGCTCTCATATGCAGCTGCCTCTCCTCTGCAGGCAGCCTCTTGGGCCATATGGTCAAGTGGGTCTTGGCCCCCCATAAACTGGAAATGGGAGGCTTTTGTATAAAGAGCTCATAGAGCCCTGGTGTTAGCTGCTTTTGAACTTCAGAGCAGTAACTCCCACCTGGGACATGCTGTCCTTGTTGTGGATGGCATAGGCAGGAGAGGGGTATCCTTGGGCCCCCTGGGTCAGCCAGGCTGTTTGTCTCCTGCCTGGCTGTAGCTGGCACAGGTCCTTGACCATGAGATACCCTCTCCTGCCGCCTCACCCTGACTGGCCACCCTGCAAAGGTCTGCTCTCCAACTCTGGCCAGATTTCCTTATACTTTCTGGCCACCTCTTCTTAGGATTCTTCTTTACTCCATGCTTTTCACTTATCTAGGTAATTTCTCTGTCCTCCCTCAACAGTGCCAAGTCTTGTTTGTATTTAATGGCATTAAGTTTGCCAAGGGATCAGGTCTATTTTTTCATTTTTTTAAAATGTTTATTTATTTTTGGAAGAGGGAGGGGGGAGTGAGTGGGGGAGGAACAGAGAGAGAGGGAGACAGAGGATCTGAAGCAGGTTCTGTGATGACCACAGAGAGCCCAATGCAGGGGCTCAAACCCACAAACTGTGAGAGCATGACCTGAACCTCCAAAGTCAGGCACTCAACTCACTGAGCCACCCAGGCATCCCGATGTTTTCGTTTAGATATAAGCTCCCCTGTGGTACTTTGTGTGTGGTCTTTGATAAATACCTAGTGGTGGCCCATCAGCTGTTCACCTGGCATAGGAAAGCATGGACTCTGGGTCTCATCCAGGATTTGGGGTCTCCTTCAGAGACCCGAGGGTTGTTGGGAGAAATGAAAACCCAGGAAGTGGATGACTATCAGGTGGCTTTAAACAAGTCACTCACTTCCTTGCTCCTCATTTCTTTCTCTGGAACCAGTGTTGAGCTGTTAGATGCTCTGGAAGGTTGCCTTCAGGTTGAATGTTGATGTCCCAACAGCTCTCAGGTCTCTGAAGCATCGTGTCTGATGATAGCAGGGCCTGGACCAACACAAAAGTTCTCCCTGTATCCAAGGTAGGTCAGAGATACCTACTCCTCCACCTCTTTCCCCAGGATCCCTGCCTCCTCAGGTGGTACTCCTAAAAAGCCAAACTGCAGGAGGGACCATGCTTTTCTCTGTAAGGAGTCTTTAAGATAACCCCACTTCTCTAGGGTCAGGTTCTCCGGGCCTGGGAGAGGCCATCCTGGAGCCCAGTTTAGAGGAAAATGAGGTGAATAACATTTGACTCACGTCAGCATAACCTCACGAGGACTCTGAGCATCCCAGCCCAGAACCCTACCCGGAAGGTGTTTCTTTCTGGCAAAGCTGCCAGCCACACCCAAAGAAGGTCGGGATTTACTAAGTGAACTGACTAATTAGTACTGAAGCAGGAGATTTCTATCTGTTCACCGTGGCATCATGATTTATTCATGGGAGGCTGGAACACTTCCAGGGACTGGGCCCTTGTTTCCTGCGGTTTCCATGTGATGTGCAGCCAGCTGTAGTTTTCCAGAACAGATAATTTCTCAGATCTAGCCTGCTTTCCCAGTTGCTGCCTGGACGCCTGTCACTGGTCACTTAGTAGCCGCCTCCTTCCTGGGTCTGCAGTCACTTTAGGAGGAATGCATTCTTTTCAGAGCCTCAGTTCCTTCTCTGGCAATGTGTGGGTTGCACTAGATTGTATCTCAGCGCCTTCCACCCCTTAGGTTCTTTACTTTTAAATTCTTGCCCCTTCCTAAAGCCAACCCTTCTGTTTTCCTAACGTATTTGCCTCTATGGGGCTGCTGCAAGGTGATCAGAGACATCTCAGCTGCTTCTGAGCCTTGTGCCTGGCTTCACTTCGCTGCCAAATACTTCATCTCACAGGCGCCTAGTATAGTTTAAGCTGCTAGTTTCTGATCTTTTAAGATTGCACAGGTTCGCTTAATGTCTTCCAACTTGCAGCTCCTAGCCTAAAACCTTAGTAACGAAGAATAATGTCTCAGCCCCCGGGTAGAGGGAAAGCAGGTTTATTCCATCTCCACATTCCCTCAGAGTGAGGGAGCTGGACCTGTCTCACTTTACAAGACCTTGGCCATGTTACTGTGACTGCCTCCCGCACACTGGCTGTGGAATGAGAGGCTCTTTAATGATTTGGTTGCCACCTTGTGGATCGGCTAGGGCTGGGGATGGCAGGGGCCTCGGGCCTTCAGAGACTAGACTGCTAGAGACAGTGTGATGATTTTGCTTCTGTGTGTCGTTCTTTTTGGTCTGTTTGACATTATGATAACCCCAAGATATAATTTATATCCCATTTTCCCCGATTACATTACAGTATAAACATTTTTTTTCTGTCATTCCCTCAGTAAATGTATTTATTGGCTATGTGACATTCCAGCTATAATTTCTAACATGATCAGGTTTAACTTTTATAGTTGAAAAAGAAAACTAGTTATAAAAAAAAATCAAATAATGCACTGGAAATTTCCTGCCCCATCCTCTTGAATTTCTCTAGCCCATCCTCAGAGGTGACCATTGTTAAGTTTCTATGTATCCTTCCAGAAATTATCTGTGCATACACAACCATACATATGCACATTCTGTATTTTTTTAGAATGTAGGTGGGATGAGATTGTACATGGAGGTGGGATCAGAATGTTGTTCTGCAATTCGATTTTTTTAATCTTGTGCATTTTCCCAAATCAACGTGTGTGTGTGTGTGTGTGTGTGTGTGTGTGTGTGTGTGTGTGTGAGAGAGAGAGAGAGAGAGAGAGAGAGAGAGAGAGAGAGGGAGGGAGATTCTTTTTCTTTTTTTTAAAAAATTTTTTTTTCAACATTTATTTATTTTTGGGACAGAGAGAGACAGAGCATGAACGGGGGAGGGGCAGAGAGAGAGGGAGACACAGAATCGGAAACAGGCTCCAGGCTCTGAGCCATCAGCCCAGAGCCCAACGCGGGGCTCGAACTCGCGGACCGCGAGATCGTGACCTGGCTGAAGTCGGACGCTTAACCGACTGCGCCACCCAGGCGCCCCCTTTCTTTTTTTTTTTTAATTTATTTTTTTTTTTTGGGGAGATTCTTTTTCAAAGTTAAATGTACCACCTATTATGGATGGACTGTAACGAATTTAACCAGTGTACTTGTTGGTAGACATTTAGGTCATTACTGCAGTGAGCATCCTTGTACTTCTGCATATCTGTACATGTACCCTGTACATCTGTGTATCTCATTTATTCACCTTCTAACTACCAAGGACAGTTTCAGGCATTGAGGATTCTGCAGTAAATAAGTCAAACTCTTGTGTCAGACTCTGACCGGTATGATTGTCAGATAAATTCAAAGTGGAATTGTTGGCACATTGATTTAGTACATTCATTGAACGCATATAAGCCACACAGAATGGATGCATGCCTCATTTTATTGTGCTTTGCTTTATTATGCTTGTTTTTTACAAATTGAAGGTCTGCAGCAACCCTGCATGGAGCAAATCTGTTGGCATCATTTTTCCACCACCATTTACTCATTTCACATCTCTGTCATATTTTGGTAATTCTTGCAATATTTTAAACCTTTTCATTATTATTATATTTGTTATGGTGGTCTGTGGTCATGATTACAACTCACTGAAAGGTCAGGTGATGATTAGCATTTTTTTTTAGCAATATAGCATTTTAAAAAATAATGTTTGTTTATTTTGAGAGAGAGAGTGTGTGAGAGCAAGCAGGGGAAAGGCAGAGACAGAGAGAGAGGGAGAGAATCTCAATCAGGCTCCCTGTTGTCAGCACAGAGCCCAATGTGGGGCTTCATCTCACTTTTTGTGAGATAATGACCTGGCTGGACGTTAACCAAATGAGCCACCTAGGTGCCCCAAAATAAAGCATTTTTCATTAAGGTATATACATTGTATTTTTGGACATAATGCTATTGCACAGTGAATAGACAAGAAGTATAGTGTAAACATAACTTTAAATGCACTGGGAAACTGAAAAATTCATTTGATTTGCTTTATTGTGATATTTGCTTTACTGCAGTGGTCTCAGACTCGAACCCGCAATATCTCTGAGGTATGCCTGTATTTTGTTGAATGTCTGTTAAATCAGTGGCTGATTGAAACTTTCTCCTCTCCCCTTGCGGCCTGGCCATATTATCATCACCCTGTCCCCAGCCTCCCAGTGGCTAAAGGGCCATTTACTGATTCTTCAGGAAGGTCATTACAGCATTCATGCGTGGTGACTGGTGACTAATGTGTTTGGTAGTACGTTTAAGGCTTCTTAGGGTACAGCTTTGCACTGTGTCCTCATGACTGTGTAGGGAAGTCAAAGCGGCTGGTGTGCACTTTGCAGAAGGAACTGGGTCACAGAGAGGTAAGACTGAGTGAAGGTTGGTGATGGGACTCCTAGCTCCCCAAGAAGCTGGCTGGGGGCAAGGCTGGGATGAGGTCCCAAGAAGAGGGACTCTTCTTCCTGAGACTTCTTCAAGGGGTGCTCAGAGTCTCTCTTCTTTAAATTAAAGCATTTTAGGGGCTCCTGGGTGGCTCAGTCGGTTAAGCATCTGACTTCGGCTCAGGTCATGATCTCAAGGTTTATGAGATCGAGCCCTGCGTCGGGCTCTGTGCTGACAGCTCAGAGCCTGGAGCCTGCTTTGGATTCTGTGTCTCCCTCCCTCTCTGCCCCTCCCCCGCTCATGCTCTGTCTTTCTCTCTCTGTCAAAAATAAATAAACATTAAAACAAGTTAAAAAAATAAAGCATTTTAGGGGCACCTGGCTGGCTCAGTTGGAAGGGCATGCGACTCTTAGTCTCAGGGTTGTGAGTGTGAACCCCACATTAGGTGTAGAGATCACTTAAAAATAAAAGCTTCAAAACAGTTAATTAATGAAAGCTAGAAAAGTAAGTTAGCTTTTTCTTTTCTCTTCCTATGTGGAGATAGGGTTTTAAAGGACTTGCATTTCTTGAATTCACCTAGAGCTGTGCCCTGCAGTAGCCATCAGCCACAGGTGACTAATTTAAATTCAAATGTAAAGGAATTAGAATTAAATAAAATTATAAATACGTCCCTCAGGCATAGTAGCCACATTTCAGGTGCTCAGTAGGCTAGCAGCTACCATGTAGGACAGCACAATTACAGAACATTTCCGTCATCCGTGGCACTGGTGTAGGGTTATCAATAAGCTCTCCCATCAGTTTTCTTTTCATAAACACTTGGTTGTTTGTGAGAGGAATTTTTGAGATTGTCTTCACTTTCTAGGTTTACAGGTAGGGAAAAGGAGGCTGTCAGATGGGAAGTGACTAGCTGCCCATAGTTGCGGAACAGTGGGTGCAGATTACAGTTAGAGCCAGCCCTCCTCCTGTATTGACTCCCCCCCAACCTGCCCTGTTTATCCCGAGGACCCTTTTGCTTGTGGCTTCATCTGTTTCCTTGCCCTGACCACTTGCTAGAGCCAAAGGGCCCAGATCAGGTGCCCTCTGCCAGGTAGCCCCGGGTCTGCATTCTCCCTGTGTTCCCAAGACCGGGAGCTCACAGATTGAGTCGGCCACCTGTGCGTGGTGATGCTGTGCCCTGCCGACTCTCCCCCCAAAACTGCAGGCCTCCTCTTGAACCCTCTTCTGATGAGGTCAGAATAAGCATCCACAGTTTATAAACAAGATTACAGGAAGCTGGGCTGCTGCTGGGCACACAAATCCACCCCACCCAGCGATCTGTACCAGGATGGGTGCTAAAGAATGAGGGGATGTGAAGCTTGTCCTCACGGATGGGGTAAAACTGGAGAGGCCAGCAGACTGACCCAGTGTTTTCAAAGGTGGGGGTGTGTACCCAAATTAGAGACCAGAGCCTTTGGTAGGGGCTTAGAACAACGAAAGTGCAAACTGAAAATCGAGATGATTGAGACGGCAGTCGGTGAAGCCTGCACCCCAAGCCTGTCCTCTGGGGTTAGGGAGTGATGAGAAACCACTGGTTAAAACTGAGAGGCAAATGGGGAACATGGTCCACTGAAAGGGTCATAAGTGCATATACTCTACACCTCATAGATTTTATCTTCTGCTCAGCCTCTTGCCCGTGAAAACTGCTGGTTCATTAGGAAAATTGGAAGAGTAGTGAGCAGTTGGTACCTGTTGTTATTACTGGTACTAGTAGTAAGTAGTAGTTAGTACTAACTAGGAGCAGCATTGAACAACCGCTCGGTACTCTCTGCCAATTTTCCTAACTACAGTTTTCAATTTTAGTGGCGGTAGTGGTTAATAGTAAACAGGACAACATGAGTTAAAAGTTACATCCATAGGCAGTCTTTAGGGATGGGAGGAATTGCTTTTTCTGATATACCAGGATATTCCTCTTGTGTGTTTGCACGAGTGGTTCTCGGAATCCCCCAGAGGGCTTGTTAAGCCACAGATGTTGGGCCCAACGCTCAGAGTTCCTGACTCAGGAGGTCTGGGGTAGGGCCTGAGAATTTGTTTCTGACAAGCTTCTAGGTGATGCTGAAGCTACTTACTGGTGTGGGAGCTATCAGGGGCTAGAGAGAACACTGTGTATTTCAGTGGCATAGATTTTGGTTTCTTTTACAAACCCTCCTCCCCGTGCCCCAGTGGTGCCGGCTGCCTAGAACAAGCCTCTGTACCACCTGGAAAACGCTACTGGCATTACTAATCATGGCTGTGTTGCAGATTTTCAGATGTAACCCACCAGTAAGTGTTGAGCTCCTGCAATGTGCCTGTCTTACAGTGGGTGTGGTGGGTCACACTGATGAAGTGTAATCTTGCCCTGCCCTTAAGAAGATTAATCTGGTTTGGGGGTGGGAAGAAGACAAACACAGGAAAGAAAAGGGTACAGAAAGATTATTAAGTGTACTCAGCTTTGGGGCTGACACATTCAGAGGCAAGGATCCCTGGGGCTTGGCATGGTCAGGAAAGGCTTCAGGAGGAGTTGGAACTTGAATTTAAGCAGAGGTAGGAGTTGAGTAGGCAGAAGGTATCTCAGGGATAGGCAAACAGGGCTAGTAGAAGCCTGGAGGTGGGAATGAGTGTATTGGATTGTGCCTGCTGGGAAGCCAGAGTACAATCGGGCAAGTAGAATGGGGCCAGGTGATGAAAGGGCCCTGGGGCCTGGCCAAGGTGCTCAGGCTTGATGGGAAGGGGAAAACAGGTCTTGATTAGAGGAGAATGGGATAATATCAGCATTTCAGGAAGATGGACTTGGGATGTGCGGGTAGAGGACTGTGGGCAGGAATGGTGATCAGGAGCTTGTGCTAAGTGTATTTGTGTGCAAAAGTCTAGCTCAAGAGGGTGGTAAGTATGAAGAAAGTCTAGTCAATTCCATTCAGAAAACATGTACTGTAGACCTATGGTGTGTCCGGCACTATTGGGTGCCTGGCAGTACAAGGATGGGTGGTCACCGGCTCTGCCTGAGGACCTCCCAGTCTAATGAGGAAGAAGAATATATCAAGAGACAATTCCAGTAAAATGTGCTAAATGCCATGAGGAGGTGTGCACCAGAGATGAAGACGGGAATGGTCTCATGTCCAGGACACAAGGCGCATTTCGAAGGAAAGACCAGTAGTGACTGAATAATTCTGGCTGACGTCCCTGTGCTCCTTTGGATCTTATGTTTGCAGACTTAAAAGGGGGTCCTGCCCTTTCTTCCCCTGTTGCTGTTAGGCCCTTGGTGACCCTGCAGCTCAGGGGCCTGGGTTACAGAGACCACTGATGCCTACCCCCTCCCAGTCCCTAGAGTTCACCCCTGATTGGATAATTACAGTGCTCTGGGGTGTCCATTCAAGTGTTTATTTTCTCTCTCTCTCCCCCGCCCTCTCTTTTCTACTGTTAAAAAAACACAGGAAATTTTTAAAGGGAAGTTTTCAGTCAACTATTCATCATCCTAGCACGGTTTTGCATCTGTGTTCCCTGTTATGTTTTGGCCACACAAGTGTATTTGAAACAAAGCCAAAGTGGTAATCAAACTGCACATGTCGTTTGCACATATTCACTTAACATTATTTTATAACATACGCTGTTCTTATTTATGGTTTTAATGTTTCTGTACTCTTCCACTGCATCCAGAACAACTAAATGCCACGACAGTTCCTTAGTGGAGGATGTTCTGTTTGTTTCCACCTTTTCCTTGTGTATGGAGCTGTGTTCTTTCTTTCGAAGTCTCTGCATAGGCGACATTCCCAAGAAAACACTGTACTTAGACTCAGATCACCTGACTTTAGGTTCCAGAGCTGTGGCTAGTTAGCTATGTGACCTCAACTCCCTGAGCCTCAACTTCCTGGTCTATAAAATGGTGATAATAACAACTGCACAGGGTGTTGAGGTATGACCCAGGACGAATGGATGTAGAGTGTTGCGCGAAACACTTGCTTATTTAGGCACAGTTGACATCACCCGGTAAATCATGTCCATGTTTTTATGGTTCTTATTCTTTTTTTTTTTTTTTTTTTTTTACCTCTTGAAGTGATATAATTCACCTACTGTACAATTCACCCATTTATAGTTATACAATTCAATGAATGTCTTTTGCACATCATTACCATCATCAATTTTAGAACTAGAACCCTGAGATAGAAACCCTGTTTCCATTAGTGCAGTCATGCCTCATGTCCCCCAATCCCTCTAGCCCTAGACAACCATGAATCTAATTTTGTCTCTATGGACTTGCCTATTATGCTCATTTTATGTAAGTGGAATCATATAATATGTGGTGTTTTATGACTGCCTCCTTCCATTTCTCATGATTTTTTTTGAGACTCATCTATGTTCAGCATGCATCAAAAACTTCATTCCTTTTAATTGCCAAATAATATTCCATTATATGCATATCGCACATTTTATTCATCCTTGCATCGGTTGATGGCCATTTAGGTTGTATGACTCTTTTTGGTGTCATTTAGTGGTAAATGACATTTATTAAACACTATTACATGTCCCATACTGTTTGATGTGCCAGAAGGTAGGACTCTTGGTCTTACTCTTGGGCCCTTTTTCAGTGGAACAGTCAAACTGTAGAAATTAGGCAACTTTTAGTAGACCCATCAGAGAACTGTCCCAGTGGGTTAGGAGGAATCCCTGCAGAAAGTAAGCACAAGCCTTCTAGGAGGATACCTCTGTCTTCCTTCCAAGTGCTAACTTTATCCAGTGTTGGGAGATCAGAGGAAGGGCTTCAGGAGGCAGAGAAGGCTGCCTGGAGGAGGGCGGCTTCCATCTGGCCCTTCAAGGATAGAAAGCTCTGGCTGGAGCTAGGAGGAGGTAGACCTCTTGGGCAGGTGTGAGCAGGAGGCAGGTTGCCATGACAGGAGAGCAGAGGGAAGATTTAGGGGCACTGACTGGGTTGGCCAGATTATGGGCTAAGGGTATCTTATACCTTCTCATCATTTTGAGGGTACATGAGAAGGGGTTGTATGATGGTGAGCATGATAAAATAAGGATGGGCCCACCCCTATCTTTTAGCTTTCCTTCTTCCCTGTGCAGCTGGTGGAGGTTTTTCTGAGCAAGATTTGAGCTTCTCTGCATTTTCAGCAGCTACCTGGAACCAGGCCATTTGTTGGAGCTGGGCTACCTGTGGGTGGGAAGGAAGAATAGTCTTCACTTCCTTCTTGGCTACCTGTGAGACTGATGTAATCTGGACTTGGCCTTCTCCTCTCCTAGCTGCCAGGCCTTCCCCATGCAGGCGCCAGGTCTGAACTGTCTGAAACATGAGGCGTGGTGGAGAGCAGAGAGAACTGGGCTGCCTGTCAGGAGACCTGTCTGGCCCTGGAACTGTCCCTGCCTGGGAGAATAGGGGACTTGGGCAAGGCCATTCCCTTTGCTCGGCCTTGGTTGCCCCATCTGTAAAGTGAAGATGATGGTGACAAGCTCCCTTTATTTCTATGGGTTCCGTGAGGTTTGCCAGTGTCTTTTGTGTACTGGTGGATTGCAGACAACTTTCCTTGGTTGGCTCTGTCCTGCTTTGGGGGGTGTGTGGCTTTCCTTTAGGGTCCTGACATAGGGACTGCCCATCCTTAGCTGGGGGGTGTCAGGGGCTGACATGTATTGTGTAAACCAGGACAGACACTATTTTGGTGTTGCCTCCTCCCTGATTAGTCAGCCTGGAGGCTTATGGCCTCTGATTCTCTGTCTCTGGCCTGTTTTTGGCCAACTAGCCAAAGTTATATGTCAGATTCAGGTTGGTACACACCTTGGTGGCAGGTGCTGCCTAATGACAGACCTTGGTGGAAGGCACTGCCTAGGGCTGGCCTAGGGGAGTTGGGTGGACGAGTATGGTGGGCTGGGACCACTTGGTGTGGGTTGATGGCAAAGGCAGAGCAATGCCTAGCTGGCTGGTTTTGCTCATGTTGCAGAGATTTACGTGGGTTGGGTCTGGTTCTGCCCCTGGATCCAGTCCTTGTGTTCACCTCCCCTCCTTTGTGGGCAAGATAGATTCTTGTTTTTTTCCCCTCCTGCCTCCACTTTGGCCATCTGTCTCCCAGTGTTTGCTGTTGGACTCAAGCGTGCGGGACTCTGGGCAGATTGGTACAAGCCCATTCCCATCTTGGGAGGGCACATGGCTGTTCTCCCACCTCCTGGGTTGTTTCAGGCATCCTTTTCTACATCTTCTCCAGCACCTGTGCGTCTTTCCTGAGCTGTACATGATATTCCTGGACTGGCAGCTGGGATTTAGGTCAAGGCAGGATAATGTTTCTGCTCGTTTCCAATATCTGTGCTGTGTTTACTAAACCCCTGATCAAAACACATGGCATCACACACATAGCTTGAGAGTAGAACAAAAGTGCTTACAATTGCTGCTATTTGGGAAAATCTAGGCAACATAATTTGCTATGAGCTAACTAGAATCCCTCCTGCTGAGAGCCTCTTATCTCCTCCAATACCACAGGCAGCACGATCCCTCAGGGGTAGCTATTGGACTTACTCAGAAGACATGTCTTTGTCTTGGTTAAAGGCAAGATCTTAAGAGTAGGACAGCAAGTAGTCCAGCCAATCTTTTTGGGCTCAGTTTCCCTGCCTGGGGAGTGGGGCTCTCTGTTAGTCACCTTCCTTAATCACTTAAGTGCGGGAGGATTAGGTAAGAGAGTGTTTTGAAAGCTCTTAAAACCCTCACCTAAAAGGAGCTGTGGGAGTAGAAGGAATTAATGTTTCAAAGGAAAGAAAGAGAAGTCGTCACTATTTTGGCCCTGAAGCCAAGAATGTGAGGTCAAAGAACAACCTGTGGCTGCTGAAAGGGAGGGTGTGGCTTTCAGAGTTATAGGATCCTTGGGTTGTGTCTTGGCTGATCAGGAGGAAATTCTGCCCATGCTCAGTGCATTTGTGAGAGCCTGTGTGCACCCCAGAGCCTGTTCCAAACCTCAGTGCCCACCATGTGATTGTTTTGATCAAAGCTGAGGCGAAGACCCCACCAAACAAGCCAGTACAGACCCCCCTTTCACCCCATGCTAATGGGGCAGTAACAGCTTTGAAAGTCTGTATCCCACTAAGGAACTCCAAACCTTGAGAATACTCTAGGGGTCTAAAAGAAGCTGTCCCATCTAAGCAAAGGTGTCAGCATGTGGCAAATCATGGAATGATGATGACTTTTTAAAAAATGACCCCCATACCCTGCACTGAAAAGCTGTTAATATTACAAAGAGAGAGATAGCCATGTAGCTCCTGATGGAAACACCTATGGAGTTTTGCCAGAAATTTAAACCTCAATCTGATCAAACCCAACTTCCAATCCATAGGAAATACAGGGCACAAAGGAACATGGTCAACAACACTATGGGTCAACAAAATCCTGAACTGGAAAACTCTGCAGGTCAAAAGATCTAGTATTTTCAGCAAACGAATTTTAAGAAAAAGAGAGAGATGGAAAGAAAGAGAAGAGGTGTGTGTGTGTGTGTGTGTGTGTGTGTGTGTGTGTGTGTAAAGTAGAGAAAGGAGAGGAGGGGAGAAAGAAACCTAGATTAACAAAGACTGGGGTGCCTGGGTGGTTCAGTGGGTTAAGCACCTGACTCTTGGTTTCAGCTCAGGTCTTGATCTCATAGTTCGTGAGTTCGAGCTCCGTGTCAGGCTCTGCACTGACAGCATGGAGCTTACTTGGGATTCTCTATCTTGCCTCTCTCTTTCTCCAAAAAATAGAAAATAAATAAATAAATAAATAAATAAACAAACAAACAAACTTTTAAAAAAATAAGAGAGGGGTGCCTGAGTGGCTGAGTCGGTTAAGTGTCTGACTCTTGATCTTGGCTTGGGTCATGATCTCACATTTTGTGAGTTTGAGCCCCGCATCGGGCTCTGCGCTGACAGTGCGGAGCCTACTTGGGATCCTCTCACTGTCTGCATCTCTCTCTGTCTCTCTCTCTCAAAATAAATGGACATTAAATTTTTTTTTTTTTTGAAAATAAGAGAGACTTAAGAGACATTGTCAATCAGTTGCAATGTATGGACCTTATCTGGATTTTGATTTGATGAAACAAACTATAAAAAACCCTTTATGACACCATAGGAGAATTATTAGGACCAATAGGATATTGATGGTATTAAAGAATTATTGTTATTTTTTAAAGTGCGATAGGTACTGTGGTTATAGTTTTTTAAACAAGAGCTCTTATTTTTTAGACATACATACTGAAATATTTACAGATGTTGTAATACTAGTGGAGTGGGGAGTCAGTAGGCATAAGATGGCTATGAACTGATAATTGTTGAAGTTAGAAAAATTTGGCTTGTTTGTTTTAAGTTTATTTATTTATTTAGAGAGAGAGACAGCATGAGCAGAGGAGAGGCAAAGAGAGAGGGAGAAGAGAGAGAATCCCAAGTCTCTGTGCCGTCAGCACAGAGCCCAATGTAGGGCTTGAAGTCATGAAACCGTGAGATCATGACCTGAGCTGAAACCAAGAGTCTGAGCCAGTAGAGTCTAAGGTAGATGTCTTGAACCACGCAGGTACCCCAAGAAAAATTTGTTTTTAACAACATTGGACAAAAACTTTTATGGGACTGCTTGACCCCAGTCACAAGGTGATTCAGAAACCTTATTCAGAGACATGCCACTAAGTCTTGAGTGTCACAGGTGTTACTGAAATATTTGCAAATCAAATGAACTCCAGTGCAATAGAACATAAAATAGAATAAGACAATTTTCAGGGATCCTGGGTGGCTCAGTTGGTTAAGCTTCTGACTTCAGCTCAGATCATGATCTTCCGGTCGGTGGGTTTGAGCCCTGCATCAGGCTCTGTGCTGACAACTCAGCCTGGAGCCTCCTTCGAATTCCGTGCCTCCCTCTCTTTCTGAACTTCCTCTGCTCGCACTCTGTCTCTCTCTCTCTCAAAAATAAATAAACGTAAAAAAAAAAAAAAAAGAATAAGACAATATTCTGGGTTGCCACAAAGTAGTAATAATAAGAATATTTAACATCCATAGAGAATCTACTGTGCATTGGGTGGTGTTTAGTTCATTTGATCCTCACAACTCTGTAAGGTAGATGCTATTATTTTGGAATGGTTTAGATGCACAGAATAATTTGAGATTTACAGAAAAGTTGTAAAGATAGTATAGAGAGTTTCCCACGCAGTATCACCTAATTCTAATAACATCTTACATACCCATGGTATATTTTTCAAAAGTAAGAAACCAGCATTATTACATTGTTATTAACTAAACTCCAGACTTTATGTGGATTTCACTAGTGTTTCCATTAATGTCCTTTTTCCATTCCAGGATCCCATCTAGGATACCACATTGCATTGAATTGTCGTGTTTCCTGAGACAAACCTACAGAGAAATTTGGCTAGAAATTCAAACCTGAACCTGATCAAATCTCTAGACCCAATTACTAATTTATAGGAAATACAGGGGACAAAGGAACTCTGGTCTGTGGCTATTTCTGTCTTTGTTTTTTGTGACCTTGAGGAGTTTGAGGAGTACCAGTCAGGTATTTGTAGAATGTCCCTCAATTTCAGTTTGTCTGATGTTTTCCTCATGAGGTTCTGGACTTGGGGGAAGAACACCACAAGGTGAAGTACCCTTCTCATCACAACAGTAGGGGGTACCTCACATCAGCATGATTTATCACTGGTGGTGTTGATCTTGATGACTTGGTTAAGGTGGTGTCAGCCAGGTTTCTCCACTGGAAGGTTACTCTTTTTCCCTTTTCATACTCTGTTAGTGAGTCACTAAGTCTGGCCCATACTCAAGGGGAGGGGAATTCAGCTCTACTTCATGGAGAGGGGAGTATCTTTCTCTATATTATTTGGGTTCTTCTGTAAGGGAGATGTAATGACCTCATTTTAAAGATGAGGAAACTGAGGAATAGTGACAAACTAACTTACTCAAGGGATGAATTCCCCATGGGCAACTGCAAGCTGTGTCCACTTAACTTTGTGAATACCCCAACTCCAAGCTCGGCCAATTTCCTATGTAGAACTGGTTGCCTGACTTGTCCCTAAGAATAACTTTGGCTCCCAGTTCACCTTGACGTTCTTCACCAGCTCCCAGAATGAATCATGGAGTCCTGTCGGCTAGAGATAGACAGGGACATAGAGTCAATCTGACCCAGTGATTTTCAAGCTGTGCACCTTAGAACCACAGTCCTTCCAGGCACCACCACAGGGGAAAGGGGAAGGAGGATCGAGCATGTGGCTGTCCCAGCCCTAGCATTTCTGTTTTCAGTTGCTTCACATATTGGGCTTTACTAGTTAAGAAGTTTGAAGACTATGGATAGATCTACTCCAGCCATCTCATTTAAAATGAGGCAACTGGGGTGCCTGGGTGGCGCAGTCGTTTAAGCGTCCGACTTCAGCCAGGTCACGATCTCGCGGTCGGTGAGTTCGAGCCCCGCGTCAGGCTCTGGAGCCTGTTTCCGATTCTGTGTCTCCCTCTCTCTCTGCCCCTCCCCCGTTCATGCTCTGTCTGTCTCTGTCCCAAAAAAAATAAATAAACGTTGAAAAAAAAATTAAAAAAAAAAATAAAATGAGGCAACTAAGTCCCAGAGAGGATGATTGATTTATTCTCAATCAAGCAGTAGGTTAAACCTGGGTTGTTGAACTCCAGCAGGGATCAGTAAAGAAACAGGAATTCTGGTAATGTTGGAATGCCCTGTAAGGACCTTATCTTGCAGTCTACAATGTGTGCCCAGGTCTCTGCCAGAGCAGTGGCACTGGCTAGGATGGAGCATGCTTGCTAAACCTTCCCCTGAATGTGGGTTAATTTCACACCCTTTGGAGGCATTGGTCTTCTGAGTTTTAACTCAGTCATTGAAGAGGAACAGAATCTGGATATGTGGCCTGGAGGGAACAGAGGAGAAGAGCCAGTAGGGCTTGTCTATACCCCCAAAGCAGGCAGGCCCCATCCTTTCTCCCAAGACCAATTCCCCCCACCTCACTTCCCTGTGTCCATCTTGACCCTCCTCAGCCTTAGTCTAAGCCTAGGTCCCATTCTTACTAATTCCTGCTTTGGATGAGTTGAAAAAGGTTGTGGCCTTAAACCTACCCCACCACCTCTCCATCCCTACACATGCACACACCCTCCCTCTGCTGCTAGTTTCATTGACGGGATGATTCTCTGTTAAAGAGCTCCAGCACTATAAGGAATACCACTTTAGAGAAATGCAGTGTGGGGGCAAAGTCCCCCAAACTCTTACCAATAGCTTCCCATTGTTTGTGAGACCCACAGACAGTTTCAATGTGTTTGTGTAGCCTTTTGCCATTTACAAAGTGTGTTCACTTCCATTGTCACAGGTGGGTCTCACAGCAGTCTCCTGTAGATGCGAAGTACCCTCGTTTTACAGAAGAGGAAACAGAGGCGAGAGAGTTTATGACTTATCCCAAGTATGACAGCTCTCTGGAGGAAGCTGGTACCAGATCCCAGGCCACCTGAGTCCCAGGATGATATATCCCAGCTGTAGACAGGTGACTGTCTACAGGGTCGCAGGATGGGTGGTCTGCCTGTGTGGGCCTATCCTAAAAGTCTGCGATCACCTGTGACTGAGGTAGAAAGGAGCATTAGGGTTCAGGGGTCAGCTGGTGACTTTTGTTTGGGTGGAACAAATAATAAGTAGAAAGTTGGGTTGATTGCTCTCTTATGGCCAAGTTCCCAGCACACTCTGGTGATGTTCAAGGATGGACCAAACTTGATCCTGCTTGGCTTTCAAAGTGAACAAGATCCTGACCTCCTATCTCATCATCTCTCCCCAGGCTGCTGACTCCATTTTTTACCAGTTTCCTACCACTCTTGATGAGGCGATCAAGGTCAGGAGTAAGGGTCTGGAGCCAGTTCTTTTGGGCTTAAATTCCAGCTTTGCCCCTTCCTAGTTGTGTCACTGGAAAATTACTTCCCCTCTCTGAGTTCCAGTAGCCTCATCTGCAAATGGGGCAATGATACCTCCCCATATGACTGCTAAGAGGACTGACTGAGTTAGTATATTCTAGAATGGTGCCTAGAATATAGCAAGAGATAAATGTCAACTGTTACTTTTAAAAAGAGTGAAAAGTCTTTGTGAATAGAGAAAGTTATAACTAGAAAATAATGAGTGATCCGTTGTTGTTGTTGTTGTTGTTTTTAAATAAACTGGAGAATTTTCCAAGAATGCTGTCAATTCTGGAAATAGTTCTAAAACTCCTTCCTGGAAGTTACCTTCTGTGCCAGCCTGCAAACCATGAGACAATCAGACACATTATGGTCTCATTCTGTGAAACTTAAGTTAACTGTAATCCTCTGCCAAATGGAATTGTATGCATGTGTACATGCATGACCTTTTAAATAGGCAGATTAAAAGAAAAGATGATATCAGGAATCTGGTTTATATTGTAGGGGTAGGTCCCCAATTTCTTATACCTATAGCTTAGTTTATAGAACTTGGTCCATTTTGCAGATGGCTAAAGGAGCCTGCAAACTGTTAAAGGTCCAAGGCAGTTCCAAGGACCAAACACTTAGAGTTGATCCCAGTAGCCAAACTGAGTGATCTAAAAGCAGAAGGTATTTCCCATAGGAATAAAATGGTGACACCCCTATTCCCCTCCTGTCCCCAGCTCACAGGTGGCCCATCCCCTCACCCCCACCCTCAAAGGGGTTTGACTTTAGGTCCACACCCAATCTCCCACAAGGCTAGAGGTGGGAGGTTCCTAGAAGGAACAGGTTCAAGTCTTCTTGGAAATAGATGACAGATGAAAAGACATGTTCTGAAAAATTTGCCATATCCATCTATTTATTCATTCATTCATTCAAAAATATTTATTGACAATTACATGCAAATTACCATGATAGATGCTATGGAAGACACAATAATAGGAGAACTTGAAGACCTTTCAAAATCTGTTAATCTTCAAAAACATATTTGATCAAAGCACATATGCAGGATCTTGTTCATTACTAGGGCAGGTAAAGCTGATTCATGTTCCCAATAAGAACACCCAAATAAGAAAGGAATTTCTGATGAACTCTGTCAACATTTTTAAAAACCAGGCCATCCTTTCCTCCAGTAACTATGTATGCATAATCTTTGTTGATCTCTGACATTTCCACCAGATGTAGCTCCTAAGTGCCACGTTGGAAGCTGTTTGTGCCATTCTCTCCAAGACCCCTGTGCTTGGCTCCTCCTCTGTCACAGGGGTCAGTAATACCTGTCCCCAAGGGCCTCCTAGGGATTTGGTGAATATGAAATAAGATAACTCACATGAAACCACTTTGTCAATCATAATGCTACTCTTTAAGAGTTATTTATTATTAAAAGAAAGAGTCATTCAAGAGATATTTATTAATTTGAGTTTGCTCATTATTCTGCCTTTACCAAAATATGAAAACAGTCTTATAGGTCCAGACTTCCAGCACGAAGGTCCAGAACCAAAGAGAATGTGGAGTGAATTTTTGGGTGCTCAGAAGCCTATCAAGTAATGGATTGGGGGCTTGCTGCAAGTTTTTCTAAAACCGTGCTTCTCAAACTCTAATGTGTTCATGAATCACACGGGAGTCATGTTGACTTACATATTCTGATTCAGTAGTGCTGGCATGGGGTCTGATATTCTGCCTTTCCAACAAAGCCCTAGGATCTAAAGTCAAATTCCTTTGAGAGTGGGGATGAGGGGATGGGCCACCTGTGAGCTGGGGACAGGTGGGGGATGGGGGTGTCACCATTTTATTACTATGGGAAATGCCTTCTGCTCTGAGATTGCACTTTGAGGAGTCATGTTCTCAGGGGTAAAATGTTCAGTGGTGAGGAAAGGAGAGGAAGCACAACCCAAGGGCCTGGGAGGGAGATTTCTAGGAAGTTTGTGTTGGGAGCTGTGATTGTAAAACTCAGTGCCCCCACTTCCTTCCCATCCCCATCTGGAAGAGGCTGTTATCTTCCCGGGCTGTGTATTTGCTCTGCATTTTGGAGAAAGAAAGTGTGCATTGTGAGTGCTTGGGGGAAGGAGGTGGAAGGAAGGAGATTGCAGCATCATGCATGGTAACTGTCCTATCTAGGTAACAAGGGGCATTTTCCCATGGCTGGACAATGATCTAGAGAGAGCGGAATGAGCCAATTCCTGCCTTGGGCATCCAATGGGCAGCACAGCAGAATCTGGTGCAGACCAGAACTTTTTTCTTTGCCAACTGGAGGTGGTTGGACAGTGTTCTGCTTTTTCCTAGGTACCCCAGTTCTCCCCACCCACAACTTATCCCTTCTTCTCCTTTTACATCAAAGTTTCCTTTTTCTTCCCCAGCATAGCTGAATTCTGCCAGTTGGTAGGAAAGTAATCTAATTCAGTGAATTTATATTAAGGCTTACGTGACTGCTAATCCAACAGCTATTAGTTATTTGCGTTTTTATGAGCTGTGACACATGTGGATTCCTCCCAACTTTTCTCTGTCTGGTCAGAGCCTGAGCTGTAGGAAAGCCTGATGCTTTGTAGAGGTCTCTTTTGCTATAGATGCTGATACCTCAGGAGTCTGGGCATGGGAGGAGCTGTGGGGACAAAATCCATGTATACCTGCTTACAGAGGTGTCTGTTCAGGGAGCAAGGTTCCTTCTGCCTCCATAGCAGGAACCAAGTAAGAGCAGAAGGCTGTGATGTAAGGGGAAGTTGCTGTAATGGTGTGGTTTCACACTGAGTTTTATGGTGCAGACTTAGGGGCTTTCCTGTGTGTGTGTGTGTGTGTGTGTGTGTGTGTGTGTGTGTGTGACTCTACTCTAAGGCCTTCTGTACAATTTCATTTTTATTTAGCCACGGTCATGTATATTTAAGAAAGAAATAACCAAAAGAAGAAAAGGAGCTCTGCTCCTAGAAAAAGTTTGGAAATCCTTCCCACATAGAAAGACACAGAGTAGGGGGGCCTGAGTGGCTTGATCAGCTAAGTGTCCACCTTCTGCTTAGGTCATGATCTCGCAGTTCATGGGTTTGAATCCTACACTGGGCTCTGTACTGACAGTGCAGAGTCTGCTTGGGATTCTCTCTCTCACTCTCTCTGCCCCTATCCTGCACTCTCTCTCAAAATAAATAAATAGACTTAAAAAAAAAAACAAAAACAAAAACCAAAGACACAGAATAGGGTCTCAGGCTGCTCTGTTGTGAATCACTCCATGACCTTGGACAAGCTGAGTATTTCGTCAACTGTGAAAAGGGTCCTTCCTCTCCCCTGTGGTTTGACCCTGCAATTCTGTGAGAAGCAGCTATTGGCAGTTGTGGGGGCAGAACTGTTCCTTCCACTCCCCTACTGTGCCCTGGAAAGGCTTGGGTCTGACACCTAGCCTATGAATCGTCCTGACTCCCAGCCCCAGCTTGGTCAGATAATTCCTGGGCTGGAGAGGAGGGGGAGTTTTGACCAAAATACCTTGCATCTTACTCGCCACTGGGATCATGAAAAAATTCCTTACAGAACAGAGAGGGGCTGGGTGGGTTTACAGCAGAATGTACAGGCAGTGCTTCTGAGCTGAGTGTTGTCTGTGTCAAAGTGGCTCTTACTGTGTACCCTTTGTGAGGTTAGATGTCCTGGAGGTAAAGAGAAGTTCCCACAAACAGCTCTGCCCTCAAAGAACATGGGAGGGGAGACACACAGAATGCTTAGAAAAGAGATTTGTGAGCATGCCTTCTTCAAATGCTTGATGGTTCGTAGATGAATGAGGATCTATGTCTTGTTCATCTTTGTGTCCCCAGTGCCTACACTCAAAACTCACTTATTCAACTCACATGCACTGAGCACAGATAAATGCCAAGAGCACAACAGTGAGCAAGATGGCACTGTCCCTGCCTTTTAGGAGTTAACAGCTCCGAAGGAGGAGAGGAAGGCATGGTGGGTGGGATTCAGACAAGTAGACAATCAGAATAGCCCAGGGCAGAAAGAACTGTGATGAATGCTGAGTTGTGTACCCAGAGGGCACCTGTTGTCCTGGTCATGGCAATTTCAGCCCTCCTGCCT
Source organism: Puma concolor (assembly GCF_028749965.1). Lineage (NCBI taxonomy): Eukaryota > Metazoa > Chordata > Mammalia > Carnivora > Felidae > Puma > Puma concolor. The sequence goes on along the minus strand of NC_141672.1, from coordinate 108,135,901 downwards.
GGGATTCCTGGCAATTCCCCCAGGTTCTGCTCTGGCGTGGGCCCACCCAACAGAGACCCAGGTACCTAGGCACCCACACACCTTCTCTGTGTGTAAATGAACCTTGCCAGGACATGGCAGGGGATCCTGCAGAGTCCCTGACCTGCAGGAAATGTGCAGTGGCGGGAGACCCAAGGGAGACAGTCTGTCCCCTGGTTGTTCTGGGCCCTGACGTGTTGAAACACAGCCTGGCTTCTCATTCTGCTCTGGAGGGAAAGCTGGGACCTGCCAGCAGCTCTCAAGATAAGGCAAGCATGTGCCTGTCTGGCCAGGCTGGGGCCTGTGTGGGGCCCATATGGGTGCCAGTGACTGCTCTGTTGGCACTAAGGGTGAAGGTGATTTTCTGAGATACTGAAAGGGCAGCCCGCAGCCATAGGTGAAAACGTGTGCTCCAAACCATGGCAGTCATTATCTGATTTATTCACCCTTCACCATTCAGAAACCATTCACTGGGCAAGAAAGATATGCCAGGCTCTGTGCTAAGTATTCTCATATTTCTCTGATTAAAATTTCCCAACAATCCTGCAAATTAAGTATATTATTTCCACTCTACAGGCGAGGAAACTGAAGCCCAGAGAGCTGAAACTAAAATCTTATTTATTTATTTACCATACGGCATATGCTGTTCTGAGCCCTCAGGTCTACCAGTGTATCTAATCTTCATCACAGCCTGTGAGTCGTTGTCCTCCTCATCATACTGATGAGGAGGAGACCGAGGCACAGAAAAGCTAAGAAACTCACCCACGTTTCCAGAGCCAGCTAGTGATGGAACTGGGTTGGGGTTATCCTGGGGTCCTTCCCAGATCAGAGTCCCCCTGTGGCCTCAGAGCATTGCTGGTGAACCTCTGCCCTTCTGTGTCTCCGGTGTGCGTCACGTGTGCAAGCACAAGGCCACACTGAGGCAGCTAGTGAGGGAGGTCTGGTAGGTGGGTTTCTAGAGGGAAGAGGCCATGGGCCAGGGTCTATTCTAGATTGCAATTTGGGTAGATAGAGGAAAAAATAAATCACATTGGACGTGACACGTACCTTTCCTGCCTTCTGACAATTAGGCTCAAAGGCAACGTGCCGGGCATGCCAAATGCTGTAATGACTTAGAGCAGCAGAGTTAGAGGAATTGAGAAGGAGTGGCAGCCCTGAGGACGCCTAGTAGCTGCTAATTGGGGATGGTGATGACAGAAGAGGTGGCAAAGCCCCAACTCTGAGCCACTTGCCCAACAGTTTCTGGCTTCTGCTGGGGAGACAGGGCTGGGTAGGAGGACGGTTTGGAGGGAAATCTGCTTCCAAGAGGACTTGGACCTGTTCCTCTCACCCCACCCCACCTTCAGGCTTGTGGGAGACTGGGTGTGGATCAAAGTCAAATCCCTTTGAGGGAGGGGATGTGGGGATGGGCCACCTGTGAGTTGGGGACAGGAGGGGGATGGAGGTGTCACCATTTTATTCCTATGGGAAATACCTTCTGCTCTGAGAGCGCCAAACTTGGCTATTGGGATCGACTGCAACTGTTTGGGTGGTCCCGCCTTGGACCTTTAGTGGTTTGGGGGCTCCTTTTAGCCATCTGTGAAATGGGCCAAGTTCTGGCTTTGTGGTGGTGCTCCGCAGCTCACTGTCTCTGTGCTACCGTGATGGCAACACAGAACCACTTATAGTTCTTCCTGTTCGTGTGTGTTAAGGATTTGAGGCAACACAGAATAAGAGGCACATAGACGCAACTGGAAAATAAAGGCAGAAGATCAAAAGCCACATGCCCTCCAAAGATTATGCGTTATCAAATCTGTGGTGAGGCATTTGGCATTTTAAACAAGCTCCCCAGATGCTTCTGATACACCCCTGAGTTTGAGTACCACTGGTGAGAAGGAGGAAGGCAATACCCCCAAGGTCTAGGCCACCATAGTTGTTGTTACTGACCACCAAGATAACGAAAAGGAAGTAAGATAATGTCATTTTCATTATCTGAAACACGGAAGGGTGTCAGTTTTTCAGGGTGTACGGACATCTTCGTGGTGCTGATTTCTGAAAGAAAGCCGTTCTGTGAATCCTGTTACAAAGGGCACTAAACAATATAGTGGATAATCTGGGGACAGGAGAGGTGCTTTGCATCCCTCAAGGGGTCTCTTGTGCTGGTCACAAGTGCAGCTGTGGCGCATGCAGGGGGCCTGCAGCAGGACATGCTCACCTTCAGATGCCGTCCCTTCCTGCAATCAGCCAGGAGGAGGGACATTGCCAGGAGGAAAAGTGAGGGGACCTTGAGGAAAGGACCAAGTGTGGGGGATAGAGAAGGCAGTGGTTCCCCTGGGCCTGAATTGAGTGCCCAGGTGAGCAGCCAAGTCAAGAGTTCCACCCCAAGGCACAAGGCACTTCCCTTCACAGTGTCCCTAAAGCACATCATCTGGGGGATTGAAGTGTCAGGCAGGAGAAGAGAAAGGTAAAGGGGGAAAAACTGGTTGACACCATCTGATGCTGAGAAGACCTGAAGCTCCTCTGTAGACAATACAATCAGTTGGGGAAAATATTTGCAACATACATGACGAATGGTTAATATCACAAATATGTAAAGAGCTTTCATGAACACTTAAGAATAAGGCAAATGCCCCATTAGAAGAATTAGCAAAGCATATACGAGTATGCAATTCAAATTACCCATAAACATCGGAAAAGATGTTCATTCTCACTAGTAATCAATTACAATTACCCTTTTTCTACAAGTTAATTAACTTAATTCAAGTTAGAACAACAATGAGGTATCACCTTTCAAGTATCAAAATGGTAAAGCTGAAAAACAGTGATGAGCCAGCGTATGTTGAGATGTGTATGGGGTGGGAAATGCAGGAGCTAACAATATTTATGGCAGTCAGGAGTATTAACAGGACAGTATTTCTGGAGGATAATTCGTGAAGCATGAAAAACACCTCAAAATTGTACATCACTTTTGGCTAAGGATTCTATTTCCTGCCATTTATCTTGAGGAAAGAAAATCAAGGGACATATAGAAAGATTTATACGTAAGGGTATTTATAACAGTGTTATTAATTATATTAAAAATTGGAAGTAATATAAATGTCCAAAGTTAAGAATTTGCTATAACAACCATGGGTTATCTGTACAATGGGATACCATATAGCCATTTAAAATCAAGTAGTAAAAGAATTGTTAGTTATGTAGGAAAATTTGAAGTAGATATATTATTAAGTGGAGCGTGTAAAAAAAAGCAGGTTCCAAAATAGTACTTATGGTGGCATCCCCATTACATTAAAAAAAATTAACAAATAGAAAAGACTTTATACTATGCTCTGAAACAAATCCAAGAGAGCAGACACCAAATGACAAGGATGGTTATCTCAGGAATGTGTGATTAAGGACAGTTTTTAGCTTCCTCTTTGTGCTTTTCTGTGTTTTCTTTCTTTTAGATAATGAACATGCTGCTTTTGTAATAAAAAAAATATCAGGAACGTGTTGTTTTTTTAAGTGAATCTGCCAATAAGTAAGGGATGATACCCTTTACCACACTGCCTGCTGCCTCTGTTTAAATCTTCCTTTCTCCAAGCATTGACTGCCTACCTGCTTTGTGCTCAATGCTGAGCAGGGTCCATGAGAGTTGTTACTCTCCAGGCTCTTACGGGTGGTTAGTGGTGAAGGGTAAGGTGAATGCCCAGATCATTTGCTGTAGAAATACTTTTGGTCCTTGGTGTGTTCATCATTTTGCTGGTTGTGAAGATGGTATAGGGGCACTTGCTGAGAGTGCCTGAGATCTGCTTTGCTTGCCTGGAGCCCTAATCCTCTTTCTTTGGAAATTTAATTGGTTAACATGTGACTGCTAAACCTCAGGAGCCTGAACCATGGCTGGGGTCTGTGCAGTGGGAAACCCAGAAATCACCCTATATGTTTCAAACTGATAGATCCATGTGACATATTGGCCTGCATCAGAGAATCCTAAGAGGGCAAGCTAGGAGGGAGGTAGGGAGGTGGAAAAGACATCTGGTCCAACTCTTAATTTTTCAAATGAGAAAACTAAGGCCTCCACAGAGAAGGGAACTTGGAAGTTGGTGACAGAGTCAGGACTCCTACCCTCGTGCTCTGCCCACATTTATAGCCCTGAGTGTTTGGGAGATGTGATCTGGGATGTTGTCAAGTAACGGCAAGGAAGCAAACAAACTTGGGATAAAAAATGAACAGAAATTCTGAGAAGCAGAGCGCATCCACCCTAGACGGCTAAGAACTGAGTATATCAGTGAAGAAGTTGCAACAAGAATTCCCAGGACATTAAGATTCAGGGTACAGAAGAGATAAGAAATAATTGGTTATGATTTGTTCACACACCCACATTCACATACACAGACACACTTAGTCAGTCCTCCACCGAGCCCCCTATTTGGTGTGAATTTTAAGAAAGTGGAAAGACCTTTTTATCTCCAAAGAATTTCTCCACTTGCCCGATATGGCCATAGACTTGCCACCTTAAAGCCCTTCTTGGTCAAGGATGCTGTGAAAATGTGAACACGTTACTTTGGAACGAGGTCAGGTTAACCCTTTGGAATCCTTTGTCACTTTATGTGGGTTATGGAAAGGATCCCAGAGGGATATGGACCACAGGGAGGTGAAAGTTCACGGGAGACAGGCTGGGCACAGAACTCTGCACTGGGGGGAGGGGTCTGGCAAGTTGGGAGGGAGGGGTTAGAGAAGATAAACTGCTCACGTCATCATTTCCTGAGGATGGCCCTGTACCCCCATAGTAATAGCAGAACCTCGGCCATCTTGGATTTTTCTGTCTTCCTTTGCAGTCCCTTTTTTGCTCTGTGCCACGAGCTCGTGTTTTAGGTCTCATCTGTTATGGTCCAGCCTCCTGGGCTTTGCTAGGCTGTGAAGGCCAATTGGCTGACATTTCTAAGATTGATCTAGCTGACCTGTTCCGTTGAAGTTCTTTCACTAATCAAATGTATATCTGGTTGTCAGGAGCCAGGGGGTGAGAAGGGGCCCCACCCCAACTGAACATCTTTGTCGGCTGACCACTTGCTCTCCCCTACCCTCCACCCCCACAGAGAGGAGAGGAAGGGGCAAGTGTAGCTTCCTGATATATTTCCTCAGGAAGTGGCCACTTGAGGGGGAGGAAGTAAGGTAGAGAGGTGATGACTTGAGGCATCCACAGAATAAAGCATTCGTATATCGCTCTCTGCTTTTCCAGCTTTGGTGAGCTGTTTCCCTTTGCCTGCCTGAATCCAGCTTTTTCTGCCACGTTTGGTCAAATTCTACCTGCTCTATAAGGCTTCCACCGACCCCAGTCAGCTGGTACTCCTTCTCTGTTCTGACTTGCTGCAGCATTACTGTTTGCTCCCTCACTTGACCCTGAGGCAGGTGTCTTTTACACACCCTTGTCATATTTCTTTTTCCATTAGTGTGTGTCTCATTTCCCCAGCTGACTATAAGCCTTTCAAGTTGTGGGATGTGTCATGCTTATAGCCCTTCGGACACTGATCAATAAAGGGGGGGTGGAGGAATGAATTAGTGAATGGATGGATAGGTGAATGGACAGTTCGGTGGATGCAGGAAGGTGGGTGGGGAGATAGGGAGGTGAGTGGGCGGTAGGCTCCAAGCCCAACGCTATATTGTGTATAACCTACATCATGTCAGTGTCTAGAACCTAGACTCTAGACTAAGAGAATAACCAGAGAACACTGAGCTGTATTTTCAGTGAAAACCTTTCTCTATGTAGCCAGGTGCAGCTTAAATTAGGCCAGGCTTCTTTCAGGTGTTGAACTTATGGGCTCATGTTCATTTGACAACAGCTATCAAAATGTGCTTATACCTCAAAATAGATTCCAAAAAGTAATCATACCTCAGCCTGACTTGGCTGTGCTCAATGATTCCTTCCTTTCTGTGCTTTAGGAGTTTTTTTCTGACAAAAAAAAAAAAGGTCAGAGGAAGGAAGTTTGTCTGCAGGGGCAGCGTATCAAATGAGCTAACCTGTGAATGCAGCTGTCATAGGCCAGCATGAGCATACACCTCTGACTCTGTGGACAGAGGCCATTTGTAGGTCACGGTTCAGCTCCTGGAGACTTGTGGTTCCTGATTCTATGTATTCCTTACTGCTGACCCTGAGCTTGGTTTGGTTGGAGTGACTTCTTGAAAGACTAGATAATAATTTTGAGAAATATCAGTGTTTTCTATCCACGCCCCCCCCCCTTTTCCATGTACAGTTTGGAACTGTTTGGAGATCATCAAAGAGCATGTGGCCACATTGTACAGTGTGCTTCCCAAATTGTGCTTTGTGGAGCTCTCGGGGTTCCACAGAGCTCGTTAAGCCACAGGGGGTAGGCTCTGAGTTGGTGGGTTCTGAGTGCCTCTCCCCCAAAAGAAGCACTGCTTTTTATCTTTTTTACATATGGCATGTATTCTGTGCAAGATTTATTGGAGATGGGGTTCCACACCTCCAACAAATTTAGAAACGTATGTCAGGAGGCTGTCAAGGCATTCACAACATGGTCAGAGAGGAGAAACGGATTCATTGGACAGACTGCTTGGCTCACTAGCTGGGAGAAAAGGCCACTTAAATTTTTTTGTTAACGTTTTTATTTATTTTTGAGAGACACAGAGAGACGGAGCACCAGCAGGGGAGGGGCAGAGAGAGAGGGAGACACAGAATCCGAAGCTGTCAGCTCTGAGCTATCAGCACAGAGCCCGAGGCAGGGCTCGAACCTACGGACCTCGAGATCATGACCTGAGCCAAAGACAGCCACTTAACCGACTGAGCCACCCAGGTGCCCCAAGAAAAGACCATTTAAATTTTTTTTTTTTCAATGTTTATTTATTTTTGGGACAGAGAGAGACAGAGCATGAATGGGGGAGGGGCAGAGAGAGAGGGAGACACAGAATCGGAAACAGGCTCCAGGCTCTGAGCCATCAGCCCAGAGCCCGACGCGGGGCTCGAACTCACAGACCGTGAGATCGTGACCTGGCTGAAGTTGGACGCTTAACCGAGTGCGCCACCCAGGCGCCCCAAGAAAAGACCATTTAGATGGCTCCAGGAACTCTTGTGTCTGTAGGTCTTGTGCTGATGTTTCTACCTGCTCCAGAGTCTCCACTCACCTCCAGCTGGCTTGGATGTTCCTCCTGTGGGTCTCACACTCCTTGCTTGCCCACCTAGTTCCCGATGTGCTGCCCACCTGGCTTTTGGTAAATTTTTGCTCATTACCCTTATCTCTCTGTCCTGGAATTCTGACCTGATACCTGCGATTTCTGGTGACTTTATACTTCTTCACCTTATTTTGGCTTCCTGGAAAATTGGTTCCTTGCCCTGCCCTTGAGTAACTGTGTCCCAAGTATCATCTGCCTTCCTGGATCCTGGCATCCCCTGGGACCCCACTTTTCATCTGCCATGGCCCTCCCCAGCACTATCTTCTTCTTCTTTTTTTATTTATTTTTTTTTTAATTTTTTTTTTCAACATTTATTTATTTTTGGGACAGAGAGAGACAGAGCATGAACGGGGGAGGGGCAGAGAGAGAGGGAGACACAGAATCGGAAACAGGCTCCAGGCTCTGAGCCATCAGCCCAGAGCCTGACGCGGGGCTCGAACTCACGGACCGCGAGATCGTGACCTGGCTGAAGTCGGACGCTCAACCGACTGCGCCACCCAGGCGCCCCTCTTCTTCTTTTTTTAAATGTTTGTTTGTTTGTTTATTTATTTATTTATTTATTTATTTATTTATTTATTTATTTTGAGAGAGAGAGAGATAGTGAGCAGGGAGGAGCAGAGAAAGAGGGAGAGAGAGAATCCCAAGCAGGCTCTGCACTGTCAGAGCAGAGCCTGATGCGGGGCTCGAAATCACAAACCTCGAGATCATGACCTGAGCCAAAACCAAGAGTTGGATGCTTAATGACTGAGCCACCCAGGTGTCCTGCAGCACTATGTATTTTTAAGCTGGGATCTGAGGAGGCAATTCATTGGGGCTGAATCAGGTTCAAGAATGTGCTGGGATTGGAAAATGGGGACCAGGATGTGGATGTGGCAATCTAGTGGATGGAAAGAAAAAATAAATAACATCCATGGAAAAGTTCTAGTTCACATAGTGCTTTCACATTTCATTCTCATCACAGTCCTGTGAGATTGGGATATTCTTATGTCTGTATTACACACAAGGAATGTGATTTGCTGAAGGTAGAACTGGAAACAGAACCTGGGTCTTTTGACCCTTAATCTTGGACTAGGGTATAGGAGATAAGAAACAGGTTGATTGCTAAGGCAATGAGGAGAAGGCTCTTGTTCATGGGAATTGGGAGTGGCCTGACTAGGGGCTGGATGTTTTGGTAATGGATGGGAGATAAGAGGCAGAGTCAACCACAAAGGTCCCACAGTCAAGGCTGGCTAGGCAGAGGAGTGAGGAGGGGGCTTTGTGACACCATCCCCAGACAGGCTGTTGCCATGAGATCGGGGTGTGAGTCCTCTGGGATCAGGCTGATCTGGTTCTTGCAGACTACAGATTTGAACTGCTCCTGCCCGTGCCTTTGAGACATGTTAGCTGACGAGCCCATTCCCCAACCTGTTAGGCTGCACTTGGGGTGGCCTTGATTGGAAGCATCTAAGCATTATCCCTGCCCTGTAGCCCTGAAACTTGCAGGGTAATTCCAGAAGAATCATGGCTTATTGTTCTGCAGTGTGGGAAGAGGAACTGTAATGACCACTTGGGGGAAGCAGGAGGAAGAACCTGGTCTCCGCAACCCTATGACTCGGAACACTGCACGTTTGCCACCACTCCCCTCAGTGGCATCTCATCCCTGGGTTTGCATTCTGTGCAGCTCTGCCTCATCTCTACCTTGATAAACTGGTGACTTCGAGGCAGGTTACTGAATTCATGGACACTTTAAAGTTGACTGAGAAAGGGGTGCTTGGGTAGCTTGGTTGTTTAAGTGTCTGACTCTTGGTTTTGGCTCAGGTCATGATCTCATGGTTCATGAGTTCAAGCCCCATGTCAGGCTCTGCGCTGGCAGCAGGGAGCCTGCTTGGGATTCTCTCTCTTTCTCTCCCTCTCTCTCTGCCCCTCCCCTACTCATGCGCACATGCACTCTCTCTCTCTCTCTCTCTCTCTCTCAAAATAAATAAATATTTTAAAAATTAAAAAAAAAGTTGTCTGAGAAAGGAAGTGAGTTAAGTCCACTCTATTCCTAGACCTTACAAAACGCCTTTAGCAGCCCACCCCTCATGATTGCCAGAGCAAGTCAGACTGGCCGCAGCTTACCATGGCAGGTAGGGGTGGATGGGCTGTGGATGTGGTCTCCTTGATGCAAGCCATGATGGGTGCATTGTCTTTTGAAAATTAAAACCAACAATAAAATAAAATAAAAATAAGTCTGCTTTCTATTTTCATGTGCTCGTGCAATTCTGAATAATATCAGTGATAAAATATTCCTCTCTTCTGGGGTGGGCCCCTCTCCTCACTGCTTGGTACACTAATGAAGCTAGAGTCAGTAGGCGGGATTTCACGTCCTAGACCTGCTATCAGGGCTGACTACCGGGCCCAACTACCAGGTCACTTAACTTCCCTAAGCCTCCGCTTTCTTTTCTGTGAAATGGAACTAAGAATGATACCTGCAAATATTAAAAGAATGAATGTAAGATTAGTTTATAAAGAGAAAAGCTGGGTATAAATGTTGTAGTATCTACATTGCTATACAAAAGCTAAACGGTGTGAGATCTGGGTCTTGCTCGGGTTATTCTTTGGCAGTGAAGAATTTGGGGGTGATTGAGCCAGGTTCTTCCGTGAAGTTGAGGAGCTAGTGTTGGAGATGTAACATCGTTTTTGGCACTGAGAAACTGTTCTGGGTTTACGCCTTTTCATCTGATTCCTGGGTAGACACTAGGACACCCTTGTGGGGCATCACCCTGGGTCCTGCTGTGTTCTGAAATGAGGCCCATCTGTCTCACTCGTGATGCAGCCTGCTTCATCCTCAGGGGGTGCTGAATGAGTGAGGAGCTGAGCCCTCTGCCTGGGAAGAGGGGTGTGTTCCTGACTTAATTGCAGAAGAGTGTGCTGGCATAAGCACAGAAGGTAGTGTGTGTCTGGAGGATTGACTGTCCCTTACTAAACCAGGCCACGTGACTTTCACACGCCAGCCTTCGGCACTGAACCCCCCTCCCCCGCCCCGCCCATGCCTCCTGCCTTTCTACAGGGCTGGATAGTAAAGCCCTTTCTCAGGCATTATTTGTGATTTCCCCTGTGACGTGACCAGTCTAGGTTTTCTCACCCCCACTTGACAAAGGAGGAAACTGAGGCCCAAGGAGTTGAACAGGCTGCCCAGGGTCAGGGCAGGGCTTTGACTGGAACCCACATGGAGAATGAAGGGAAGGCCTTTACCTCTGTTCAGTTTGCTGTGGGCTTTTTAGAGCTTTCTGACAGAAGCCTTCTGAGGTGAGACTTCAGGGGACAGGTGGAGAAACACAAACTGAGAAGGCAGTTCCTTGTCCCAACCCATGAGGCTTTGATGGCAGGACCAGGAATTAGGCCTCCTGACTGCCAGCCCTTTGCTGCATTAGACCATGGGTTAGGTATGAAGGGAGGGGAACTGGAATATGCATGCTTTGTGCATATGTACCCCATGTTTTAGCATTCCCATAACTTCTGACTTAATGTTGATAATGATTTTCGTTAGAGATTGGGTGCCTTCCCTCTCTTCCCTCTCTGGATAACACCCTGGGGTCTCTGTCCTAACCTAGAGAGCTCCTCGCTGCCTACCTCTTGCCCCCATAGCCAAGTTGGGCAACTTCTGCACTGTGGGGCCTGAACTCCTATCTTTGGAACATCCTAATGGGCAGATGAAGGCCCATCACCATCACTGCTTTTACCTGCCCATTACCAGGCATAATACAGAGTCACCTCAGCTCTGATTTTATTTTGTTTTTTTTTTTTACCTCAGCTCTGATTTTTGCATTTGCGACCAGGGTGTGTCTGAATGTAAACTTCCATTCCTGTTACCCCCAAAGCCTAGGGTAATCTTCTGTCTTGGTTTGGAGCTGACCCATCAAGCAAAAGACTCCTGGTGGGAGAGACGACCCTTCCCTTCTCCCCCTTACTCCTTCCCTTGAATGTCAAATCAAAGAACTAAGGGAGAGGGTGATAAAAGGACAAGGAATAAAATGAGTAACAGCAGTATAGTATCTTTATCTGTCAAAGGGAGATGATCAGAGGACTGTTGTCAGGCGGTGTTTCTCAGCCCCGGCTGCACATCAGTCACCTGGGAAGTTTTTAAAGATCTCAGTTCCCAGGACGCAGCCCAGATCCAGGAGACTGGGATATAAATTCCCTGGGTGATACCGGTTTACAGACAGTTGCTCCAAGGATTAAAAGAGTTGGTTAACTGCTTAGAACAAAGATATTCCTGTATCAGGTTATGCACTAGACTCATCAGAAGGACTTTCAAAATGGTACTGATTCCCTGGCCGCATATTGCACACCATTTAAATCAGTGACTTCTGGGGTGCCTTTGCTTGGCCTTCATGTGAGCAATACACTAGTAACAGTTATACTAGCTATCATTTTTTAAGCTGACTGTGGGCCAACATCGCAGGTATTTCCAGTCATCATGATTCCCTGGTAGGGAGTCATGATTCCCATTTTACAGATGAGGAAACTGACGCTCAGAGCAGAGAGCCACTCTCCCCAGGGGACAGCACAAGTTTCCTGAGTCCAGGCCTGTCTGCCCCAGAAGGCTGCTTTTGCTGCCCAAAGCCTGGCAGCCAAGAGGCTGGCCTTAGTGGAGCGTATTCTCCCCTCTTCTCCGTAGTGGCCCGGCAAGAGGGGAAAACCCATAGGTGGCCTTAGCTCTCCTTGGGCTCCCCAGGGCAGGTTGAGTGGAGGATCCCTCCCCCAGGAAGAGAGGGGAAGATGAGGGGTGCTGCTTGGTATTTGGCTCTCAAAATACCTCCTTTTGGTGTGAGGAAGTTGCCTGCATATTAGGACTGACCCCCGGTCACCTCTCATTGCCACAGCTGCTCTCTCTCACAAGGGGAAAATTCAACCAGGAAAAGCAAACACTCATTTGCGTTTTTGAGAGTTTGAGGAATTTTTAAGTCATGTGATACAGAAAAATGCCTCTATTTCCCTCTTAAGACAAAGCGAGGGGGCTATCTCAAGGTGACTGAAATATTTTGCTCTGCTTTATAAAAACCTTGCACCTCCACCTCTGTGCTCTGTAGGCTTAAACAAAATGCTTAAAATCCTTAAGCTTTGGTTTTCCCATCAGTCAGCTGGAAAGAGTAAGCCCTGTCTGCCCTCAAAACTGCTGATGCCAGGTCCCTAAGATGTCAGAGAAAAGAAAAGCATGGCCATCTTGACACGGAGACTCACAGTTGCCTGGGACTGGAAGCTTTGTCAGATGTTTCCTGGCTCCCGCGAAGGGACCCAATGTCCCTGAGGCCCATAGTAGCTCCAAGCGACCAGTGTTAGAGGTCTCCCTGAATGTGTTCACTCTGGCTTTGGGAGGCCTGGCTTCACTCCGCTTGTGTCAGCTCCTGTGTGTAGACAACTAGGAGCCAATATTTGGGGCATAAATAGCTGAAACTTTATTTAAAAAAATTTTTTTAACTTTTATTCATTTTTGAGAGACACGGAGAAACAAAGCACAGCAGGGGTGGGGTAGAGAGAGAGAGGGAGACACAGAATCCAAAGCAGGCTCCAGGCTCTGAGCTGTTAGCACAAAGCCTGACACAGGGCTCCAACTCACGAACCATGAGATCATGACCTGAGCCGAAGTCGGATGCTTAACCAACCGAGCCACCCAGGCACCCCTGAAACTAGAGTTAGTAGACAATGGAATATAAATTTGGTTCCACAAAGCCATCCTTGTCCAGCCTAGCCCAGGCCCCAGGGCCCCTCCTTCCCCAGAGTTCCCTCTGTACCTGTTATCTGTGCCTTTGGTCCTTGCCCTGCACAGGACCTGGCACAGACCAGACACTCAGGCAGCACTAAAGTGAATGAAGGATGAGGGGATGGAGACATACAGGAATATGTATCTGGTGATGTCTCTAAGGTGGTTGCCATAGAATGCTATTTAAGTGTTGGCATATCTATTCCTTGCTTGCTCTACTTGACTTTTTTTTTTTTGTCACTTAGGTTTATTTTGAAGACTGTCTCACTGAGGATTATTCTAGGAATGGAGTGGTTCAGATGTGATGCTATTTTCTGAGGTTGAGGCAAATATCCCGAGAATTTCATCGTGTGTAACTCTTTTACCCCAGAGCCGCAAAGACAGTACATCTTAAGTGTGGAGTATGGCATCGCTTATTAAGCCATTAAGCTGAACCTGCAAACTTTCTGAGTTCTGTCTTAGCAGTGGGTATTGTGAGCAAACGTGGGGGCACTTGTGGGAATGATAGAAGGGGAGTAGGAAGACGCCAGGAAGGGTGACCACTGGGCCGTCTCCAGGCCCTTAGAGCTGCCCACCCATCCTGACCACCTGAACTGAGATGGTGAACAGAAGGCTGCTTCCCTCCCCTGTGGAGTGGGCTGTCCTTGGAACGCTCAGAGAAGCTGGCTCAGGGCCACCTGCCACTCGCATGGACACTATTCCATGGCTACTGTATTGGTCTCCAGAATGAAGCATTTCTAGGCCCAAACCTGAGGGGCACTTAGCATATTCTTGACTTCTATAACTACTTAGTGGCTTTGTGGACAGTGAGCTGGGCACCTGAGCTGGCCATTAGCTCTGTGATGACCTCATGCTTGTCACTGACCTCTCCTGTGCCTCAGTTTTCTAACACTTTGCAATTCTATGGTCCCATCAGCCCTCTCGCTGTGACCAACTCCCCCTTATGGTTATTAACAGTGTAGGCTGCCTCCACCCACCCCCGTCTCCTCCAGGATCCCACCAACCCAGCCAGCAAATCCTCTGGCCTTGTCTTTACATTAAGTGTATCACTCTCGTATTTTCTCTGTCTCCTTACTGAGGACTTGCTTTGCTCAGGTCATTGAAATTTTATTTGTTGGGCGGAGGTTGGGGGCAAAGGTACAAACTGAGAATATAGAGATATCACAATTATAAATGGATGAATTTATACTTGTGTCCAGGTAAGACAGACTCAAATTCAATAACTGTTACCATTAATATTTTGGCCATACCAATATTTATGTTTTTCCTTGCTAATCTTTACATTATGTAGTATAAACCTCTGGACATTGTGATTTTATCTAGCGGATACTGGACTTGAGTTCTCATAGAGACTTAAGAACAATGAAGCTGTGTCATCCTGATCAAATAGGAAACCGTTCAGGGCCTCGGTGTTTACATCTGTACACGGGGAATGACAATACTGGCATTCATTCCTAGTAAAGGCAAAGTACTCATATGAACAGAAGGAAGCCCAGTACCTGGCCCCTCTCAGCCACTCGTTACCTGGCAGGGGAGGATGCAGGCTGGTGATATAATTTGTCCTACTCTGGCAGAATGAATTAGTGTGGCCTGGGGCTGACAACTGGTCACTTCCTTGATGGACACAGTTACACCCTGATTGTGCTGGTCTGTGTCCCCACAGCGGCCAGTTTGCCATTGTGAAGAAGTGCCGAGAGAAGAGCACGGGGCTGGAATACGCGGCCAAATTCATCAAAAAGCGGCAGAGCAGGGCCAGCCGGCGGGGCGTGTCCCGGGAGGAGATCGAGCGGGAGGTGAGCATCCTGCGGCAGGTGCTGCACCCCAACGTCATCACGCTGCATGACGTCTTTGAGAACCGAACCGACGTGGTGCTCATCCTCGAGCTGTGAGTGGGTGTTTGGGACCCATGGGGGGCAGCAGAGGCAGGTAGGGTGGTGGGTGCTTCAGACACAGGTCCCAGAGGGCAGCGGCAACCAGACCTCATGAGCTTGGCCCAAAGAAGGTGAAGTCAATGGTGGGTGGTTTTCGTTGGTTGCTGCCTCCCTCATCCTCCTTCTGAGCTTGGGCCAAAGGTGGGTGGGTTTGCTGAGCATCAGGCACAGAAGGCTAGGGTCTGGGTCTGGCTTTCATGGGACCCTGGGGATAAAAGGGAGGCAATGGCTGGCCCCTGGGTCGTTTCCTGGCGGAGCATGTGGGAGGATGGTGGGGGGTAGGGAGCGGTGTAAGAACGAAGTATGAGGGGAGGAGAGGCTGTTCCGGAGGGGTCTTCTCTATGAGGAGGAGAGGAACAAACATCCTTCAGGCTCTGCAAAGCCCTTCTCCAGCCCTTTCTTGGGAAAAATTCCCACATTTGTTCTGTTTGATGCCTTCATTATCATAATAATAGCTATTATTTAGAGAGCCCTAGTATAAGGCAACCATTTGTCGATGCTTCTTGTTTGCCTTCCTGTTCAGTCCTCACAAAGACTATTGAGGGAAGTGTCCTCCTAACACAGAGGAGTTACTTGGTATTCACTATATTGAGCACTTCTGTTATCTTATTTAATCTTCATAAAAATCTTATCACACGGAAGCTCTTACTATCTCCATTTTACAGACAAGAACACTGAGAGGCCAGGTCTCTTATAAGACCCTAGAGCCAGGAAGAGGAGGGGCTTGAGTCCACACTGCTTGTGCAGACAGCTATGAGCATGAGGTGAGATGGCATTATGCTGGCCTAACTGGGCAAGACATCATAGTCTGATGATGCCAAGACTCCAGGAATTGGCCACCTTGTGTCCCTCCTGGAGGTGTCTCCATGGAATGGGGAGATAGAGCTTTGGCAGGCAACAGAGTTTGAGTTGGACTGTACAAGTCACAATGGCTGTGTGCAATCAAGCAGCACAACCTGGTGTTGAGAGTGTTCCGAGCCTCATGGGCATATATGGATCCGCTGGTTGCAGAGGAGTGGCAGCATTTGTTTCAGAAATCCCTGACTTTGTGACCTCGGGCAAGACACCTCACTCCTCTGAGCTTCAGCTCCCATCTGTAAATGTGACAGCCATCCTTAACCTGCGCACAAGTTGGGTGGACCACCTGACATTTGAAGTCATTCTAATTTGAGAACTAAGCCCTGACGTTACCAGGATATAGATTTATGTAGCAGATGGGCATTTGCATACTCTTGCATTGATGCTTAAATTATCCATCTCACTGTTTCAATGCATAGACTCGCCCGTGCTATTCCTTTCACTCCAGCGTCCTCCGGTCTCTCCCATAGACCTCTCAGCCACTTGGACTAGTTGGCATATGCCGCTGCCTGACTCAGCAAGCCTGGGGGCGTCCCACAGGTGCGGTCAGCCATGTGGACAGCCCGAGGTGTGGCATGCCGCAGGGCTAAGGGTCAACAGTTGGCACAGTGTTCCCAGCAGGGAGCGACAAGCTTACCCCCGCTGGGGAGGCTAGGCCACTGCTTTAAAAAAACTTTCCAGCAACTGAAAAGAAATTGCATTTACAATCCTACCATCCAAACATAGCTATTCATGTTTTTCTGTGGTTCCTCTCGGCCTTTATCTATTTGTATACAATCATCGTACTTGCACAATTTCTTGCTCTACTTTTCCCCTTCAGCATAATTTCACAAATAGTTTTTTTTTTCTTTTAACTTACTGTATCATGTTTCATTGAATTACATACTCGTATATCCCTATCGTTGGACATTTCGTTTTGATTTTCCAGCTTTTAACCATGACAAATTTCAGTGCCAGAAAACAACTTCCTTCCCATAATTTCCCACTTTTCTTTTGAATTAATCCTTTCAGATCAATCCCCAGGAAGGGGATGACTAGGCTGACATTTGGAGGGCTCTTGATATCCTCACTTTCATGGGACGGTATTAGTTAACCTGTAGGACCTACAATATAGGAGCGGTTTCCAGTTTGCCCGCAGCCTTGTCAGCCCTGGGCCATTTGTTCTAAAACAGGATTCATTATTCATTTGCCTTTATAGTTATCAAATGATTTGTTGTTGTCATTTTTATAATTATAAGATTAAAGTGTTTTATTCTTTAATTGCTAGAGAAATTGCCTGCTTCTCCTGGTTTGCAGAACCCTAGGAGTTGGGGTCTGGGATGCTCTTGAGATGTCCCTGTTTCTCCCAGCAGGGCTCATGGTCAGCAACAGTTATGTGCCCTCTTCCAGTGAGTTGTCACCATCCCTACCATCAAGCTGTCACACTGGTACTCCCAGTGTGACTTGCTTGAGCTGCTGTGCTTGCTCAGTTCTGTCTATTCATAGTTTCTCTATCACCTCTTTTACTTTGAAGCTGTCTCACTGCTCTTGGGGTGTCTGACTATGGAGTGCTGGGGATTGCTAAGGCTAGCAATGGTGCTGGAACAATGTGTGACAAGGGTGTCCCAGGGAGGACCTCCCAAGAGAGAAGGGGTTTTCATGGGCTTTTGTGTTGGGATTTGGTGACCCCTGTTGGGCTGATCAGCAGCCTTTGACTGCCTGGTCCTCACGGTGCCCTAACAGGTTAGTGGGTTTGCCCAGTGTTTAAACATGACTATCAGTGCCCGCCTTGTTCAGTTGGAATTGCAGGTTTTGTGGATGGGTTTGCCCCAATCCCATTGTCCCTCTCAGCAACTGTTGTCTGGTGCAGGGCTTGCTTTTGCTTTCTGCTAAAGTGACCAGTACTCAGAAGACATACCCAGCCCTGAGTTGAGTCCCTTTAAACTGTCATCACTCCATCCATGACCTCCTTAGCAATAGCTGCCTCTGGTCAGGGCTGTTGAAAGCAGGGATGGGAAGGATTTGGTTTTGCCGTATAAATTGACTTTTGTATGGCATAAAGAATATTTTCAAAATCTCGGTAGATTAATTCATGTCATATGTGGAGCTTGCTCTGAAAATGTAAGTCAGCCCCGGGGGGGCGGGGGAGTTGGCAGGCCTCTTATCCAGGCCCCTGACCTCTCTGGAGCCTCCTGGGCTCCCTGCTAATGGAAAGTGATACCCGTGTGGTTGCATACCAGAGAATGGGTTGGCAGATCACCCCACGGGGTCAGCAGTGCTTTCCAGTGCCCTAACTTGAGTGCACCTTCTTGGGCCCAAGTGGCTCTGGCAGCATCCTTTCCAAATCACTGTCTACACAGATCATTTCAGTACACATCCAAGAAAGCATCTGAAAAGGTTTTCTAGCAAGCAGACCAACCTGTGGGGAGGAAAGAGGCAAAGGTCAGCTTAGCAGGAAGGGGACTGATCCTGGGAATGCTGAGAGGAGAGGAGAAGAGACCCAGACTATTGGGTTTTGCTTTTCATCTTTAAGCTGAAGAGGTTTGGGATGTGAGAGGAGAGAAATTTGGGAGGAGATGGGGAATGGCTCCGGGGAAGAGAAACCCTTGGGAAAAACTATGTTAGAGGAAAAATGAACAAAACCTTGAGGAGAGCTGCCTGAGCACTGATGTGAGTGTCCGCAGCCTGAGTGTCCAGACTTGGATGTTTATCCCTGTGGGCTCATCAGCCTCCACCATTCCAAGACTCTGAGGAATATTCTAAGGGCCACCGTGGCTGGGATCCAAAGGAGACCATGTCTCACCCAGTCTCCTGCTCAGATCACACCTTCAAACAAAATGGCTGATTACTGTCCCCTAAAGTCCTCACCCAGCCTGGGCCTTCACATCAGTGGTGTTAGGTGACAGGACACATCCACATTATCATAAGATTCTTTTACACTTATGCAGCATTCTATTTAAGGTAGGAAGGGTAGGGTGTGCCCGAGGCCACAGCCTCATAGGATCCAGCAGGGGCTAGAAGTATAGAAAACAAGGGCCAGGCTGGGTCCTGTGTTTCAGGGGGGCCCTGTGGATTT
The DNA here is from genome assembly GCF_028749965.1 of Puma concolor. NCBI lineage: Eukaryota > Metazoa > Chordata > Mammalia > Carnivora > Felidae > Puma > Puma concolor. The sequence continues at coordinate 108,117,168 of NC_141672.1, read as the reverse complement.
GAGCAGGTCTGGACAGGTCTCTTGCAGATGCTGAGCCTTCACTTTTATATGCTATAGAATATGCTATATCATGTTGATATTTTTAATGTTTCCCCCCCCCCTTTGTTCTTTTATCCACCCACCTTCTATTGAATGTCTTTGTTTCACAAGGTGCTGGGGAAGCAAAGATAACCTAGCTGGGGAGAGAGGCAGACAGGTAACATGTGTGATGAGGGCTCAAATGCAGCTCAACAGGGATGTCAGAGGCCTACCCAGTACTTGGGGTGGCCTTGAGCTTTCCTTTTTGCACCCATTCAAACTTTATAATGTGGAGACAATGTGGCGAGAGGAACACACAGTGGACTGGGGCTGAGAGGATCTGGCTGTGACTCCTGGTTCTGTGGCTTACTGTGCGACCTTGGGCAAGTCACTTGCTCTCTTGGGGGCTTCAGTTTCCTCATTTGAAAAGTCAGGCCAGAAGTTCCGTCTACCCTCAGGGTGGATATGAGTCTCAAGTGAGAGAATGCTTGGGAAGGCGCATTGCTCCGGTGGCCAGCTCGGAACCAAGCACCCTTCTGCCACTGCTATGCCTCATGACAGTATGGTGCGTGTTATTTACTTCCGAGACTTGATCGAGGGTCTCATAGCACTTGTCCAACTCTACAGCGAGATTCCCCACTCCCAGGGGGCAGTGAGGCTGGTTTTTTTCCTCATTCCTGTTTTGCAAGAAGAAAAGCTCAGCCCTGGGACTCTCACGTGCTGCACCCCAAGGGGAAGGTTGGGTCTGTGTTAGGGAAGGATTGGGACCACTGTCCTGGCCCTTTGACCTGGGTCTGCAGAGCAGACTCAGAGTTTCTGCTTCAGCCGGTGAGAGGGGTTCAGGTTCCAGCACCTGCCCAGGTAGGGGTGGGGCAGAGGATGGCCTCACCCATGAAACACATGGAAAAGTAGTGCACAAGCCTCGCTGCCAACACCAAGGCAGATGCTTTAGGCCACACCCAGCTGACTGAGTAGAGGGGCACTGTGGCTCGAGCAGATAGTATGCACCCCTGCACCTTCTCACCTCATTCCCTCTTCACCCCTTTACCACAACCCCGCCCCACTTTCTCTAAATATTTACTCAGCATCTGTCACGTGGTAGACACCAGCCCTGAGGATGAGGATCTGATTCATGGCTCCTGCCCTTGAGAAGCTCACACCCCAGCAGGAACAGAGGCTTCTGGCATTTGTCTGTCTACTAACGGGAGATATTTTCAACCCCATTTGACAGATGAGAGAAGACTGAGGTGGAGAGTGACTTGGTAGTCAGTGGCAGAACCAGCACGCCAGCAGGTCTGCAGCTCATCTCCGAAGCCGGCCAGCGCACAGGGACTTCTTGCCACATACATGCCCTGCGCTTGCCCCCATCTCTGTGCCTTTGCAGAGAGATGCCTGCCTGTTACACCTGTCTCATCCCCTTGCTCCCTGAGTCCAGACCCTACCCAAGCCTCCCTGCATTCCCAGCACCTTCTCCCACCACTTAAGCCCGCACTAACCATATGTGATAAGCAAATAATAACATCATGGCAGAAGTCCCTGCTGATGGGACACAGTCAGGTGCTGGTCACTGTGCTGAGTGCCTTCCTTAATGCACCAACTTGTTTGCTCTTCAGAACAAGGTGAGCAGGTAGACGTTCCCATTACCCCCAGCTCCTGAGAGACCTTGCTGAGAGAGTTAGGGCGGCTTATCTCCCGTCACATGTTAGTCTGAGAAGACAGTGTTGGACTGTGGCTGGGGCCTGGACGCGGCCTTGACCGCACGCTGCCTTACTGGGAGACCTTGTGTAGCTCCTTCGCCTCCTGTGGGCCTTGGCTTTCTCATCTGTTATGAAAGAACTTCCAGGTGATCATGGTCTATGTGGGAGCGCGGCTGAGGGAGATCATGGAGTCTTCCCCCCGGAAGTTTCCTGTTCACTTATAGTGGATTTCAAACATACGCAAAAGGAGAGAGAATAATGTTGGAAAAACTAGGTCATTTGTCCCATTGATTGTCTCACAGTCTGTATTTGGCTTATTCCTGCCTCATGCCATTAGTTAACTTCCTCCTCTATGTCTTGTATTTCCTGTAAACTAATAGTTAGATCTAAATGAGATACCCTTTATATTGACACTGTTCGATAGAAATATAATATGAACTGTATATTCAATTTTAGATTTTCTAGTAGCTGCATTAAATAAGAAGTGAGAAGAAATAGGTGAATTAATTTTAATATTTTTATTCAATCCAATATGTACAAAATATTATCATTTTAACATGTAATTGATATAAAAATCATTAATGAGATATTTTACATTCTTTTTTCCGTATTCCATCTTCAAAACCCAATGTGTATCTTACACTTACAGCACATTTAGTTCATTCTCAGTGCAGTGGTTAGCATGAAATACAATCCTACCAAAACAACAAAGCTGTGTTTACGGGAAAATATTTCACACCATTTCAGTTTTTGAATTAAAATGACTTCAAATGAAATAAAATTTAAAGTTCAGTTCCTGGTTGCACTAGCCGTATTTCAAATGCTCAGTAGCCACGTGTGACTAGTGGCTGCTATATTGGACGGTGTTCATAGAGGGCATTTCCATCACTGTAGAAAGTTCTGTTGGGTAGCACTGAACAAGAGGCTTAAGCAGATGTAGGTGTCATAAGTGTTGCTGTCTACTTATTGTTGTACCTCATTGTGTCCAGTTGTTCTGTTTTTCAGGATGCTGAGATTGATTAGTGTGTCCATGGGTGCTTCTGGGCATTTTTTTTTTTTAATTTTTTTTTTTTTCAACATTTATTTATATTTTTGGGACAGAGAGAGACAGAGCATGAACGGGGGAGGGGCAGAGAGAGAGGGAGACACAGAATCGGAAACAGGCTCCAGGCTCCGAGCCATCAGCCCAGAGCCTGACGCGGGGCTCGAACTCACGGACTGCGAGATCGTGACCTGGCTGAAGTCGGACGCTTAACCGACTGCGCCACCCAGGCGCCCCATGGGCATTTTTAAAGAAAGGAGAAAAGGAAATTTTGGTGCCGTTTAGGGTGAACTAGGTGGCAGGGAGTGAGTGATTCCCCAAAGTGGGACAGAGGCCATTCTAGCCATATAAGCATCATCTGAGGACACTTAGTATGATATAGTGGTTGAAAGTCATTCTTCCTGGGTTTGAATCCTGACTGCCACTTACTAGCTCTATGACCTTAGGCAAGTCACTTAACCTCACGGAGCCTCTGTTCCTTCAACTGTGAAATAGGAAAATACTAGTACTTAGCTCACAAGGTATTATGATGGTTAAATGAGATAATGTGCATAAAGCACACATTATGCACAGAGTAAGTAGTCAATGAATATTAATTACTAATATTATGTTATTGTAAAAATATGGGTTCCAAAGCTTTGGGGTTAGAGAATCTGATTTGGTAGGATCTGTGGTAGGACCTGGGATCTGCATTTTGAACAAGTCTCCAGGTGATCCCCCTGGCCCAGATCCCTCCCCGACATTTTTCCCTGGGATGACCCTTGGCTCTGACCCAGCGCCCAAGAAGCACATCCTGGCTGAATACCACAGCGTCTGTCAGAGGACAGACAAGCCCAGTAGAGTTGCCAGATTTAGCAAATAAAAATCCCGTATTGTATCTGGCAACCCTAAATCTCTAATCCAGCTAAAACTGTAAACTAGCATTTATAGGAGAGGTTGTTCTGCGCCGTGGGTCTCCATTCCTGCCATATCTACCATAAGGTGCAAGAGTGTGGAGTGTGAGGACAAAAGTAGCACTTTTGGGTTTTTAGATAGGTCTTTACGTTTCAATTAGGGACCATGTCTAGATTTTTGACTCTGAAGAGGCCATCTTTTATAAAATCCAAGAAGGGGCTTTAGGGGCCATCTTACTTCTTCTGCTCATTCTGCAGATGGGGAAACTGAGGTCTGACTGGAGAGGGGGAGAGGAGTTGTCCAAGGTCAGTGGCAGGGCTGGACTGGAACCTAGGTGTCCAGCTGCTGGCCCAGCATATGTTCTTCTCTGTCATCCCACAGTACTTGTTTCTGTCCTCTGCTACCTCAGTCGTGGTGGGGGAGAGGTAACACCTAGGGTAACCAGAGGCCCTTCTGGTAACGCCCTAAGAGTGGCTCATACCCTTGTGATCCAAAGGGAAGAACACAGCGAATAGAAGAAAAGGCAGTCCCTGGTGCTGGCTGGACAAAGCCCCAGAGACGGGTGAGGGGATCCTGCCATATGTCCAGATGGTGGGGGTCAGGTTCAGGAGCTGCCCCCTTTGGCCTGGCTCCCTGACACACAGGTCTGACTGGGCCTGGGCCCCACCCCACACCGGTGTCTTGCAGAGTGTCGGGAGGAGAGCTCTTCGACTTCCTGGCCCAGAAGGAGTCGCTGAGTGAGGAGGAGGCTACCAGCTTCATCAAGCAGATCCTGGACGGTGTGAACTACCTTCATGCCAAGAAAATTGCTCACTTTGATCTCAAGGTCAGTGAGGGGGTGAGGGAGGAGAATCATTTTAGGAAGAAGGAGCCCAGTCCCTTCTGATGTCACTGCCGGGAAGGGCTCAGTGCCCGTTTGGCCCTCGTCCCTTCTCTTGCTGTAGAAAACTCTGAGCTCCTAGGAAAGAAATGATGCCACAGAAAGTGTCCCTTTCCTCACTTTCATTTCACCTATCAGGCTTTCTGCACATAGAGACTGACTGCAAGAAGCTTCTTATTCAGACCACAGGTACCTTATCTCTCTCAGGGAGCACGGTGGGGTGCAGTTTTTAAATACTAGACCAACAACAGGAAACTTGAAACCAAACACATTTCACAAGACTGGACTCTTCAGTAACTGAGAACTAACTCATGAGCAGGCAGAAGTAGAAGCGTTCAGGCAAGGACTACTGAGGTTGGCTGGCCCTACAGGCCCTGCGCAGCACAGCCTTCAGCGGCCCTGGCCCAGAGGTCATCAATCTTGGAGCTCAGGGGCCTCTGGCTGCCCTCCCTGTTCCCATCCCCTACTGTGACCACAAAACTGCTTCCAGGGGCCGCTCATCACTTGTGGTCACTGGTATTCAGGGTCAAGAAAGTTCACTGTGACCACATAGGACCTCATAAAGCAAGAGTGTGGTCAAGTAGAAGGAGCAGTTCCCATAGTAACTGAACTCAGTCTAGTAGACTGATGAGCCTTTACAGACACCCAAAGCTTAAAGATCCTCTAACCTGTGATCAGAGGGACCTATTTCCCAGGGTGAAAACCCACTCATGTTTCTGTCCAGAAATTCCTGTTGTGTTTCAAGCATTGTGCCAGGCACCTAGGTATTGCTACAGATACAAAAATCAACTGGGCCCTGTCTGGGCTTAGTTCCTCTTTTCTAGGAAACTTAGTACAGGAGACAGAAAAGAAAGACCAACAATAGAAGGAAGTATAGGGGAGCTAGGGAGCTGAAAGGAGAGGGCATCTAAGTCAGACTGCATTATCTGAGAGGGCTTCCTAGAAGAGGTGTTATTTGAGTTGAATTTTGAAGGACTGGTAGGGGTTATCAAAGGAGAAGAGTCTTCTAAGGAAGAGAGAACGACAGTGTACATGGTCCTGAAATAGCACAATGCATTCAGGGAAATACAGGCAAAGGGTGAATGTTCCAAATGGCTGGAGAATAAGCCAGGAAGAGAGCAGAAGGCAGACACAGGGTTTGAGAGCTAAGCCAAAGAGATTGAACTTTACCCTGAGGGATACAGGGGCCAGGTGATCAGGGAGGTGAGGCCAGCAGATGTGTGTTTTGGAAAAATCCCTCTGGCTGGAAGGATGGATAGAATGGGGAACACCTGGAGGCGGGGGTAGGTGCCATCCGGGAAGCTAGTGCAGTAATCGGGTGAGATGTGGGAAGTGCAAAACTAATGTAAGGAGGGGACAGATTGAAGATCAATTACAGAGGTTGGTCTGAGGCTTGATCAGGTGCCTAATTAGCTGTGGGGGATGAGGAAGACGGCAGAGTTCAGGATGACACCCAAGTTCTGACTTGGGAGGACTGGCCCAGAGAGGGCATGGCATGCCTACGGTCTCACAGTGACTGCCTCAGGCAATGGGTTCAGTTCTTACCATGGACCCCCACCCCAGCTCTTACCCTGCCCTGTGGGGTGACCTGCCGTGATTCCCCTCGGTGGGGTCCTTACTTCTCTGCTGATTGCCGCAGTATTTTGAATTCCTCCAACAGAAGACACCTTGCAGTGTTTTACACGAGAATCTGGGGTAAAAGTTGGAGTCACCGAGGAGGGTGTGGCCTAAGGGGGACTTTGGACCTCAGAGTGGTAATACACTAAGCAGGCAACCGTCTACCCGGACTGTATTTGTGTCTCCTTCCTGGCAGTACTGTGGACAATTAACTTGCTGTTTTCTGTGTCTTTACTGGCTCCAGGAGACCGACCTCAAAATGGGCTCCTTTGTCTTTTCTCTATGGGGTCTGGTAGAGGTAGGAGGTGTTGTAATCCCACAGGCTCCGTGACTAAAGCGGGTCCACGTTGTTTAGTTTGCTTGTGTGGCTGCTCGCTGTGGTGTGGGGAGTGCTGGCTTGGAGGTGGCCAGGTCGGGGTTTCATCTTCATCCTACTGTGTACCAGGATACAACTAAACCTCAGTCTTTCGGCTTCAATGCAAATAATAATCCCTACCTGGTGTGGTTGTTAAGGGTTAGAGAAGCAGCATTACCTGCTGTGTACCAGACAGTGCTCTGTAATAATACCTGCTATTGTTATTTCCCCTCCCAGAATAGAGGAAAAGGAAACACAACTCTTGTTACAGTATGTTGGGCCTGCCAGCCTAGAAAAACAAAACTGCTAATGCAATTCTCGATTAGCCAGCAGAGCTGAGATTCGTTGCTACTGGGGCAGGTCTGGCTCCTGGGCTCAGTGTGGATGCTTTCCTTGGCCTGGAGATGGTCACTGGGTTTCCCCCGGTTGTGTGTAGGGTGATTCTGCTAACCCCCGTCTCGGCCTCCTGTTCTTAGAGTTGTGCACACTGTGAGCATTCTGACCTTTCCTCCCCATCTGTGAGTCCCTTGGTCCAGGCTCAGCTGAGCAACTTCAGGAAGTGATGAGTAGCTGGATTACCTCATGATTGGGTAGACACTTCCTGGAGCCAGAATGTGGGTAGGCATGCCCCCGGTTGGAACTTTCCACCAGCTGGAGGGGGTCATGTAGAAAGCCCAGCTGGTAGCTTAGAGGGGACTTCTTGATTCCATGTTGTTTCCAATCACATAAAATTCATTTTACACGAATACAGTTTTCTCCCTGATTTTCACTCCCTGTGAGGTGCCTCTGCTTTTCTCAACTCTTATATTCTGTTACTCCTCACCAAGTGAGTCAGGCTAGCCTCGCTGCCCCATGGACACAGCCACTGTGTTGTCTCCATGCCCCTACCCATGACCTGTTCTCCATGCTCACCTTCCAGGAGCAGGTAATGGAGGACAGTGAGCTCTCACCTGTCTTTGGAATATGAACTTCTCCTGGATCTTCCCATGATAATCTCCTCCTATGTTCAGTCACTGTGCTAGAGAGGTGAAGCCCTGTCCCTGGTTAACACATGCTCCCAGCCTTGTGGCAGAGAGCAGATAAATGGACAAATTAATGTATGATAAGCAGTCTTGGTAAAAACAAATCATGGCATGCTGTTGCCCAGAAATCTATGTTGGGTCCTTGTCATCTGTAGGATAAATAAACCCGTTCAGCATGGCATTCGGACCTTTCTTATCCTGCCTTAGTCCAGATTCTGGTCTCATCCACCTTTCCCCACTCCAAAACACTAGCCCCAGGCAACAAGATGACAGATACATGTTCTGGCTTCTCTCCTTCTATGTTCATGCTGTTCCCATACAGGAAGCTGTTGCTCTTCCTTTCTCTGTCCATGGACATCCTTCCTGTTCATCCTTCTAGGCCCAGCAGAAATATCATTTCCTCTAGGAAGCCTTTCCCTTCCCTACTACGTCCCAAAGCATAACTAAGAATGAACTTGCCTTTATGCTTCCGTTGCCCTTTGTACAGTCTGAGAATGTCTATTGCTGTTGGTCACTCTTCTGCTTGTATCTAGCACTGTGCTTGGCACATGACACATTACTCAGTGTTGAATGAATGAGTAAATGAATGAATGAAATGACTTAGTAAGACCAGATGCATGCATGGATGGCAAAGACCCTTTGATGTCACCTGGGAAATGCAAAAGAGTTTGCAGGCAGAAGTCAGTGCAATGATGTGAACATTTATTGGGGGGCTATAATATGCCCAGGAGTAGAGTGACAGACATCAATGTGATATGGTACCTGCCTTCCACGGGCAGGAGATGGCCACGGTGAGACTTGGTGGGGAGGCCACCTGAAATGAAAGCTAACCATGACTCTTGCCAACAAATCCCCACTACCAAGGGGTAAGTGTTCCACCTCAGCAGAGGGAATACCAGGCCAGTGTGTGCTGTAAATTCACCATAGAAAGGCTGATTGAGGTGGGTAGGTAGGAGTGGTAAAGGTAGATGATGTTGCCTGTATTTACATGGTTGGAAGGGACATTGGGGTTGCCTGCCCTTCAGTCACAGGGAGCACCCAGTGTGCCTTCAGACATGCCTTTTGCGGGACAGATTACCAGGAAATGGGGGTCAGTACCACCTAGGAACCTTACCCTGGCGTGTGATCCCTACACAAACAAAGGCCTTGTCGAGGGCGGTTTTGTGTGGTTTTGTGTTTATTTTGTATTTAGGAATTTCCCTTCTGAGTTTTGGTATTTCTCCCCTACATCCTAATCCAACTTGAGGATTCAAAAATGGAAGGTCGGCCTCAGGTCTGACTAGTATTTTAAGCAAAAAGAACAAGTCATGAGGATTGAAAAAATTATATGCAAACCAGGAACCCTCATGGGGCTTTTTGGCTTATATAACTACTAGAAAGGAAGAGTGAATTTCTGAACAAGTACTCCAAAATTCCAAATTCCTCTATGCCCTGATCATCTTTTGAGCTGTTTTTATGTTCATGATGTGAGGGGGTTTGCTTGTCAAGCTTTCATAGGAATGATATCAACAGTACTTTAAATGTATATGGCACTTTCTATAATACAGCATGCTTAGACGTTTGTTCTCTCATGTGATCCTTATGGCCACCCATTGAGGTATAGGTATTGTCACTTTTTTACACACAAGGCAATTGACATTCAGAGAGGTTAAGTAACTTGTCCAAGATCGCACAGGTTTTTTTTTTTATGTTTATTTATTTATTTTGAGAGAGAGAGAGAGAGAGAGTGAGCATGAGCAGGGAGGGGCAGTGAGACAGAGGGAGAGAGAGAGAGAATCCCTAGCAGGGTCTGCATCCTCAGCGCAGAGCCGGATGCAGAGCTCGATCTCACAATTGTGAGATCATGACCTGAGCCGAGATCAGGAGATGGGTGCTCAACTGAGTCATCCAGGCACTCCAAGATCACATAGGTATTAAGCGAGATAGCTGGAGCGTGAACTTAGCCAGTGAGGAAACACTAAGCCAAACTGGGTATTACCAGCTTTTTCAGTCACCAAACTGTGACGGTGTAGACTTCTTACTTCCTTGGTCCATGCCTCTTATATTTAATTAATCCAAGGGTCTGAACCGTGTCATACATTTATCCTTTACATGGTTAATTTCTCATCTGGTTACATTGTTTTTTCTTTCTAATATCCTCATAATTTTTAAAAAGTGCCTATTTTATTAACTGCTATAAAATGTGCATGCATTTGAAAGTAGAACTTAGAAGAATGAGATTGTTTCCATACTAAAATCTGGTGGCATGAAGTGAAGGTAAGACATGGCAGAGATTTAACTTAGGATAGGGTGAGATTGTGACGGTGAAGGCCAGACCAAAGAGTCTGTATAGGCAGTCACAGCCATGGAAGGCTTTTCCCCTCAAATGTTTTTATTACGAAAACATTTCAAAACATTTAAAGAAATTGCAAGAATACAGAGGACACCATTACACCATCCCCCTAGATTCAACACGTGGCCACATTTGCTTTACCTCTTTCTGTAAAAAGAATTAAAAGGGGCGCCTGAGTGGCTCAGTCGATTGAGCGTCCGACTTCGGCTCAGGTCATGATCTTGCAGTTCATGGGTTCGAGCCCCGTGTCGGGCTCTGTGCTGACAGCTCAGAGCCTGGAGCCTGCTTTGGATTCTGTGTCTCCCTCTCTCTCTGCCCCTCCCCCACCCCAGCTTGGTCTCTCTCTCTCAAAATTAAATAACATTTAGAAAATTATAAAAAAAAGAAAGAAAAAACTTTTTACTTATATAAAAGTATTTTATGTCTGTGTATCTACACACAGACACGTACACTTGTGTACATATTGTATATATACATACATATGATCTTTAGAATTAAAATCATTTTAAGTACAAATTAAAGTAAAAACATGTATGTGATTTAAAAATTTTTTGGCATAATTTGAGAGAAGATTATAGCCATCCTGACACTTCATGCTCGGCACTTCTGTAGGCTTCTCCTGAGACTGAGGTTGGTCTCCTACAGTGCATCATACTTAAGAAAATGAGCAAGCATTGGCGGAAGACCTTTAATGGGTGGATAAACAAGATTCTATTTCTGATATTGAAAGAAAATTCTGGCAGGGCAGAGAGAGTATGCCAGTTGGAGGCGGTGATAAGAATATGGGAAAGAGATGAGCCAAAGGTACCCCTTAGCATCTTTTAAAATTTTTATTTAAATCCAAGTTAGTTAACATATAATGTAATAATGATTTCAGGAATAGAATTTAGTGACTCATCACATATATATAACACCCAGTGCTCATCACAAGTGTCGTCCTTAATGTCCCTTGTCCAGTTAGCCTATTGCCCCACCCAACACCCCTCCAGCAACCCTCAGTTTGTTCTCTGTACTTAAGAGCATTTTTCAAGGGAAGGATGATCTTTTATGCTATTATAAAAAGTAATAACTCATAGAAAATGTAGAAACTTACACGGAAGTTACCCACAGACTTTCCACTCCAAAGCAACTATTATTATCACTTGGTGTGGTTATGAACAGGTGTGTGTGTGTGTGTGTGTGTGTGTGTGTGTGTGTGTTAGGGTACTTGTAACTATATTGCTTTTACAGTTTTGTTTTGTGCTTTTTTTTTTTAACTTTACATATTAACCCCAGCAGCCCACATGGGCTGTCAAGTATTTTACTTTGCTGTAGAAACTTTTATACAAGTATTTTCTGATTTCCTTACCCCCTCAGGGTATTCTGAGAGGTGGACCCTGCTTCCTGTTTCTCAGATGCAAAGTTTAGCTTGTGCCCTCTTCATCTCCGCCCCATGCATAAGACTGTGAGCCCGAAGCCCTAGAAATACATGTGGTTTGCTTTATCAACTAGTGCAAGGCCACCCTAGGGCAACCTGAGGAGAAGTGACCCTCAGAATGCTGAACTTCTAAATAGTGGAGGGAAGGAACAAAATGTGCCCAAATGTAAGCTATAGACAGCCATTATTAAAAGAATTGAAATATAGATGCTTTGAAATGGGAAGCATTAAACCAACCAGGTGACTCTTACAAGATACAGCAGGAGGCCACATGGTGAAGTAGAAAGAGGAGAGGATTGGGGGTTGAGCCTGCATTTGAGTCTCAACCTATGCTGTGTGACATTGGGAGTTCACCTCTCTGACGTTTCCTGGCCTTGAAAGTGGAGATAATATTGCCTCTTCTTCCTGTCCCGTGGGGGTGGAGCAAAGGACCAGGGAGGTATCAGTATTAATGAGAGGGCTTGCAAATTCTAACACTGCCTGCAAATACTGGTTGTCAGTTTTAACTGGTCTTATTAGGCCACATTTCTCCCTACTCCTCTCCCTATTCCTCTCCCTATTCCTCCCTATTTCTCCAGAGGGATTCAGAAGGGAAGGTGGGCATGGAAACATCCAAAGGGGGAATGAATAAGGTAGCGCTTTCCAGCCAGTCGGCCGGGAAGATTTTGAGGGTGGCAGGACACTGTGTAAGACTGACAGGAAACTAGAAATGCAAATTGCCTTTGCATTCACTGTTAGGTGCTTCAGGCCTCCTGGGGCTTCTAGCTGCCCATGCCCTCCACTGGGGGCCCCTCCCTAGGCCTGGCCTCCAGGGAGGTATCATGTGTTCAGTTACTTCTAGGTTCCATTCACAGCTCCACTGTCAGTCCTCTCACCGCCTCTGATCTCAGTAGGAGTGAAAGAATCTGATTCTGGAAGCAATGAAAATTGTAGAAAGAACAGGAACCTTAGCACTAAGAGGACCTGGGCTTGAATTTTTTTTAAGTTTATTTATTTATTTTGAGAGAAAGAGAGAGAACGTGGGAGGGGCAAAGAGAGAGGGAGAGAGAGAGAATCCCAAGCAGGCTCGCACTGTCAGCACAGAGCCTGATGCAGGGCTAGAACTCATGAACCATGAGATCATGACCTGAGCCCAAACCAAGGGTCTGATGCTTAACTGACTGAGCCACCCAGGTGCCCCAACCTGGGCTTAAATTATAAGCCCGGCTCCACAACTTAGTTGTTTGGCCTCAAATAAGTTACTTAACTTCTCTGTTCCTTAGTTCTTCATCTAGAAAACACAGAGAGTACCCTCCTGTGTGAGGTTCTTTGCAGTGGTATTCTGGGAGCAGCCAGATCTCCAGAAAACAAGTGTATGTTTATACACACACACAAATTTATCCTGAATTTTATGATACAAAGATTTACAACACAACTTATAAACAATAAAGTAACTAATACTTTTTATTGTAAATTCCAGAGAGCAAGTTGTTTCTCATAGCACATTTTCTTCGGTTTTTTGCCAAACCCTTGTATCCATAGCCAATCTATGGCTGCAGGTGACACCTGAGTGTAGTTCTGACCAGAATGTTGGTTGATATTTTTGTCTACGTTAACAAGTGAGATAAAAACCAAACAATGAAGACATGCGTTGGAACTTTACTCGTTTGTCAATGACACGAATGACTTCTTTGCTGAACTAGATAATAGTTTCTGAATATCAAAAAAAATATATTTCCTCAGTTTCTGTGTTATTCACAAAGTAACGGCTACCGACACGGCACCCTTTTAAGTTTAATCTGCATTATTAAGTGACCTTCTCCAGCGCTTCTTAAGTCTAGGATCAAGAAGACCACAAACGAGGTCCTGATCGGAGCATCTGCCAGTTTCCATAGTATCAGTACACCCACCATGGCCAATTTCAAGGAACCAGCGTGCAATTGCACACCATTAATTAGTATTTCCCCAACACAGAGATAGAGGGCAGAAATCACCTCAAGAGCGTCGAGACTATTAACACATAATTAACAAAATTAGGAAGCAATGAGTTTTAAGGATTGTTTTTAAGATAGCCTATTTAACTGTAAGTTTATATAACTTAATTTTAATATTAAAATAATACAGTTACATAGCTCTCTTTAACAACCAGCTCACAAAATTCCTTCAAATTTAACAATTGGCTGTCATGAGCCAGTGGGCACCCCCCCCAGCACCCCCCTGGGTCTCAGAGACTTTGCAGGTGAAAGCATTTTGTGAACAGGTTTCGTGCTCTATGCAGGCTGACTGTTGTCAGGGGTGTAGTGATAATAATGGCAGCCAGCGTTTCCTGAGCACCTCGGAGACACGCAGGCTCTTCTCTGAGTGCTGTGCTTGCGTTCGCTCTTTTTATCCACACAGCCACACTGTGAGGGAGGTTCTGGGTCATGCCCATTTTATAGAAAGAGGAGGTTGCTCGAGAGCTCCTTGGGCTTTATTGTGTCTCCTCAGAACCTCTTAACATATTAGTATTCCCATTTTTCAGATGAGGAGCCAAGGCTCAGAGGGGTGACTGACTTGGCAAGGGTCACACAGCTAGCACGGGGCAGAGTGGGATTCAAACCTGTGTCTGTCAGGTGACTGGGCCCTCGTCGGCACTGGTTTCCCAAACATGACACTGTCCTCTTCAGACTTGCTTAGAGAACTTGCTTTCCAAAACCAGTACAAGAGCCTCACTCCTGGTGAGTTGATTTCTGTCGGTTCGGTAGCATTAGCACGGTCTCCAGAGGATTACAATGGGCAACTAGCTCAGACGCGGACCCCCAAAGCACAGCTTGGGGGCTCAGAATGTCTTGATCCAAGCCCAGATTCCTCACTGGTGAGATGGGGCACCAGCCATCCATAGCTGGGTGGCTGTGAGGATCTAATAAGGTGATGTGTGGGGAAAGCTCACCACAAATGCTAGTTTGGCACAGACCATAGATCCAACATTGCTGATTGGCCCAAAGCCGAAAGCCAGTGGTCCTGGAATGCCTTTGAAAGTGAATTTTTATTTCTGCCCCTGCTGCTAGGGCCTAGAGACAGAGTAGGTAGGTAGAGTAGGTTTTCTCCTCTGCTTTACTGAATAGGGCAGTGGGAGGTCAGAACCATGTAACAGCCTTCCCCAGAGGAGGAGGCCATGAGCGAGTGGCCAGAAGCTGTGGCTTAACAAATCCAAGTGCAACCCAGTTGGGGCCCTTCCCTAAGCCACAGCTGTGGGTTTTCTGGGAAAAACATGGAGCTGGGGCAGGAAGCTGCTGATGCACCAGGGCCAAGATGGATGTGCCCACTTTGCCAGCAGGCAGGAGTGACCCCAGCAGGCACCCTTGCATCAACTAGAGGAAGGGAGGGGACGTGGAAGAAGGGAGAGCCCACAGGATCTGGAGTCAGCCAGAACTTGAACCCTAGCTGCACTACTTATTACTGAGGCACCTTGGGAAAGCACTTAACCTCTCTGAGCCTCTGTTTCTTCATCTGTAAAATGGGGGTGATGATGGTACCTGCCTCAGAGAGTGAGAATCAAGTAAGTATGAATGTGCTTTGTAAACTAAATGCTATAGGTTGTGCTTTTAGGACCGTAGAAAGAGCATGAGAAGCCTGCCTGCTCTCTGCAAGTGGGCAGTCTTGTTGGGGAGGCAGGACTAACAATCAGGGTCTTGGCGAAATGGTTGGTACTGCAGGGCGAGGTTGCTGCACAAGTGTGGAGCCAGGACAAGGAAGGAGAGCTGGGCTGGGTATTCAGATGATACTTCCTGAGATAGGAATTTTGGCTGGGCCTGGAAGAGATAGAATTTTGCCTGGGCCTGGAAGGATGGATAGGAGTTCAGTAAGCAGATGAAAAAGACTCTCATTCTGAGAAGGAGACACATGATCAAGGAAATAATCATAGAGATGATGCTGGGGCACCTGGAAGGCTCACTCGGTTGAGCATCTGACTTCGGCTCATGTCATGATCTCACGGTTCGTTGGTTTGAGCCCTGCATCAGGCTCTGTGCTGACAGCTCGGAGCCTGGAGCCTGCTTCGGATTCTGTGTCTCCCTCTCTCTCTCTCTCTGCCCCTCCCCTGCCCACGCTCTGTCTCTCAAAAATGAATAAACGTTAAAAAAAAAAAAGATGATGCTAACAGTTATAGGTCACGTTTTATGCTCTGTTTGATCCTCTTGGTAACCCTCATGAGGTAGGTTTTATTATCTAATTTATTGCTGCTTATTTATAGGTGAGAAACCTGCGGCTGACAGGCTAAGGAACTTGCCAGTGTCACACTGCTGGTAAATGGCAAAACTGGGATTCAAATCCAGGTTCTAAGTCTCTTAGCTGTGATCTCTCTTGATTCCCTAAAAGCAGAATGAGCAAGAGACGCATATGTGGTTTGTCCATTTGTCCAGCAGACAATTCCTGAGCACTTACTGAAATAGCAGCCACTCTTGGGTGCTAGGGGTGACAATGGCAGGCAAGGCCCCCATCCGCCTTGTGGGGCTTCAGGATAGAGGAGGGAGGACACATAAGGAATTACAGTGCTGTTGGTTCTCTGCCAGAGGCATGTCGGGGTACCATACAGGCCCTGACGGGAAACAACTGGCTGCACGTGCCAGAAGGGAGGGGATCACAGAAGATGTTCCAGTGTGTGTGTTGGGAGTTGGGCGTCAGGGGGAAGAAAAAGCTTGTGAGGAAGGCCATTCCCCCAGAGTGAACTGCAGATTGGGGTACGGGTGATGAGGAGGTCGGTTGGCATGTGAGTGTCCAGTGATAGGAGGGCCTTGAATGCCAGATGGAGACGGGCCTTGGGCATAGGCCACACTGGAGGCTTGTGGGAAGGGGCTGCCTGTGGTCTCATCCACGGTGTGCCAGGGGGAGAGTTTGCTGCAGCACCATGGAAACCAGCCCAGAGAGGCCTGGAAGCAGTCAGCCTTGCTTTCTCAGTTTGCCCAGCGCTTCCTGAATAATCTGGGGCCATGCTCGATATTTGCAATGAAGGTTCATCTGCAGCCTTCTTGTCCCCATAGCACAGAGTGGCTGGGCCCCTGCTCTGCTGAGGTAAGCGGCCTCACCCAGTGATAGGTAGGCTGCGTAGGCACCTGGAGAGGATGCTGGGTAGGGAGGGGGTCAGCAGACTTGGGCTCTGCTCCTTGCTCAGTGACCTTGGCAGTTTCTTGACCTCTTTGAGCTGCTCTGCAACCATGAAGGGACTAAATGACCTCTGAGGTCCCTTGTAGCCTCACCATTGTGAACACGATATGGTGAACTGGGGGTGAGCAGGTGCCCCAGCATCATCTCTATGATTATTTCCTTGATCATGTGTCTCCTTCTCAGAATGAGAGTCTTTTTCATCTTCTTACTGAACTCCTACCCAAATGAGTGGGACAGGAGGCAGGTCAGGTCAGTGAGAGGGCATGGTCTGCAGGTGTGCACAGGTGACTCAGCAGGGATTTAGTAAGATTCCCAGGGCTGACTGTTGTCATTGCTGCATCCCAGAGAGGAGCAAACAAACATAGCTACCATGGTTTGAAATCTTGCTGGGCATTGATCCTTACGTGCACCATCTCTGAATCTTCAGAACAACCCTCTGCCATGGTAGGTGACTCATTTTACAAATGGGAAATCATGGTTGCAAGAGATCCACTGACTTTGAGCAGGTTTCACTGTGAGTGACAGAGCTGGGATTTGAACCTCGACCTGCCTGGCTCTAAGCTCAAGTCTTTTGCACCTTACTGTGTAGCTCCCAGAGGCTGCCTTCATCCTGCAGGAGCTCTTGGACATGCTGTACTGGACTGGCGGGGATCACCCACTGTCATCGGTCCTGCCAGGAGGACTGGCTTCTGGCTGGCACCATAGCAGGCACCTCTGACCAAAGCTGCTGGGGCATGGAGGGGCATGTTGGCCTCTCCCACAGCTGCCTGCCTGGTGGGCTGAGCTGGGTGATTTGTTTTGACAGGTGAGAGCAGTTTCACCTCTTGGTAGCAGCTCCACAAACCCGGTGCTGGGCAGTGGGGGCACCTACTGGAATGTGATCCTTCTTTCCAGCCATGCTTTGGAGGTGATGGCAAACATGTGGGTAGTATTTGGTTGAAGCAACTAAAGCTGGAGGAAAGGGCAGACGGTTAGGACCACACTATCCCAGAGAGCATCCTGGCTTGGGCCCAGTGGTTTGTGGTCACAGTGGATTGTTCGTCCTTCCTGACCAAGAGCCAGGAGACCTGAGCCTTTGTATGTCTCGCTTTGGGGCCCAGAGGAGTGGGAATTTGCCCGGCCAGCTTGGGAGGTTATGCCACCTTGCAGTTGCAGAGGCTAGAGCGCGAAGGGGCTCTGGATCCCATCCAGTGTCTATTTTAGAACTGGGGAGCTGTGACCCAGAGAGAGGAAGTGATGTGCTTAAGTTCACATGGCCTCGTATGGTGGAGGTGGAACTGGAATTTCCCACTACCCAGGCCCAGGATCTTTTCTAGTGCCCTACCCTGTTCAGGAAGGGGGAAGCAAAGAAGCTTAGAAAACCCCCCTGGGGGAACTTCTGCTTTATTGGCCCTCAGACTACCCTTGGGGATCCTCCCTCAGTCATTTTTCTCCTGGCCCAGCCCTATAGCAGCCCTGTGGGGAGGAGTGCACTAGGGCCCCCCTAGTGGTGGTGGAGGGCTTCCACAGGGCAGAAAAGGAAGGACCACTCACTGGTTCCCAATTCTTTCAGTGCACGTCAGCGTATTTCAGTGGGACATACAGGATGCAAGACACCATAGGGGAGGCCAGGAAACTTAATGCTGACCTGAATTTTCCCAGGGAGGCCACCACTCAGGAGAGCGGTGTCACAATATGAGAGACAGCCTGCAACTTAGGACCACTTGCTCATAACCCCCACCTAAGGGGGTTAGAGCACAAGGTCAGGGGCTGCTTCATTGAAAAGTAAGGGAGTAAAACAAGGCAGGGATGGGGCATCGTCTCTGAAAGTGTGAGGAAGAGTAGGAAAGATATTCTAGGCAAGGGGAAGAGCCAGAGAAAAGGATGGAACTGAGATGTCATTCTGGGTGTGGTAATACCCACCTTGAGGGGATATGGGGCAGGTGCAAGCAAATGATGGGCAGTGAGGCTGGGAAGGTAGTGTGGGGCAGTCAGTGCAGAACTTCGATGCCTCAAATATCAGGCAGGGCACCTTGACCTTACTCTCATGGTCAGTGGGACCGCTGAAGATATTTAACCAAACTGGGTGAAGTGGTGGCGAGCAGGGACTGCACTGCCCAGGAAACCCACCCTGATGCCGCCATGATGAGCTGTTGGACCTTGAGCCAGTGCTTTAGGTCTCTGAGCCTCTGTTTCCTCATCTGTGAAATGGGGGTGATAACAATCCACCACTCAGAATGGTTGCAAAGATGGCATAGAGCGCTAGTGTGCTGCTCGCCTTGGTGAATGTTTGGAAAATAACAGCCCCTGCTTTGCCTCCTGGTTAGTGAAGGCTGAGACAGCAAGAAGGAAACCCTTCTGAAAGCGAGAGTTGCTGCAGATATAGGGTCTATTTTACTGTTTTGCTATTTGAGGGCAGGTCTGAGCCAGAAGGTACATTTGGTCCAAATGGCTGTGTGTGTGAGTGGTAAGGTGAGGACAAGAATCTGGGTCCTGACCCCCAGTAGAACATTCCTGCTGCCCTAAGGTCACCTCTCAGCCTGAAAACCACAGGCCATATCACTTTACCCAGACTCTCTATGGGGACTCTGCCAGGACCTCTCTTCTCTCCTTGAAACAAGGAGGTCGAGCCCAGGAGATCCTGAGATTCCTTTTCTGAGCCTTTGAACCCAGCGTGAGGGCAGGCCAGAACTGCACTTGGGGCCCCTCACCTGGGTAAAGCGTCACTGGAAGAAAAGGCGTGCAGGGATGGGAAGCAAGTGCCAGGACAGCAAAACAGCTATGCCTGAGCCAGGGTCCAAGCCTGCCCTAGGTTGCCAGCCTGGAGCAGAATATCCACTTCCCCCCCTGGGATAGATTTCCCAGAACCTTTGGGAAGCAGGAAGATCATTTACTCTAGTTGTTAGAGCAGAGGTTTTGGAGTCCAACAGATAGAGGTTAAAATCCCCATGTCCAGGAACACCTGGGTGGCTCAGTCGGTTGAGCGTCCAACTTCAGCTCAGGTCATGATCTCACAGTTCGTGAGTTTGAGCCCTGCATCAGGCTTGCTGCTGTCAGCGAAGAGCCCGCTTAGGATCCTCTGGCTCCTTGTCTCTCTGGCCCTCCCCCACTCATGCTTTCTCACTCAAAAATAAAAAAACAAAACAAAACATGAAAATCCCTGTGTCCACAAGCCAGTATTTCAGTCTTGGTTTCTTTCTGAAACAGGGAAATGATAACATCCACTGCATAAGATAGCTGGAAGGGTTCAATGAGGTAGAAAGTATGTCCCGTGCTGGGTTAGCACATTGCAGCGAAATGGCAGGTGTCTTCGCTCAGGGAACAATTATGAGCACCTGGTGGATGCTGGGCTCTATCCTGAGCTTTAGGTAGTTGATAGGAACAAAACCCTCAGGAAGCTTATAACCCAGTGTGAAGAGACAGATAAGTAAGCGACCACCTTGAGACAGTGTAAGACACATTGAAATGGGGGAAGCACAGGATGTTATGGGAACTGGGCAGGAAATGTGTGTGTGTGTGTGTGTGTGTGTGTGTGTGTGTGTGTACGCGTGTGTAGGCCTTCTGGAGGAGGTACTATTTTTACTGAAACGTGAATAGGAAATTAGCCAGATTTGGGGTAGGGACTGTGCAGGAAGAATGTTCCAAGCAGGGGAGAAGTCACCTGCTAAGTGTTAAGTTCTTGGAGTGGGCAAGAACTTGCAGGGACAGGCAGTACTAGGGTAAGAAAACGTGGCCTGACCCTGAGGTTTTCACAAGCCAGTGCAGAGGCTTTTTCCCCTGGACTGTGGGACACAGAGGTGAGAGGATATAAGGCAAGGATACTTCTCACCTCTCAGAGCAATGCTGCCTGGGAGAATTCAGCCTCCAATTGTTTTTCCTTCTCCCATGTTCCCTACCCATTTCCTCCTGCCCCATTATCCTGGGGGTCACCAGGTCTGGTGTGACTGCTTTTGTCCACTGTGGCTCCCATCCCCATTCAGTGTGTGCTGTGCCTTGAGCACTATGGTGGTCAGGAAGACCCCGGCTCTGACCCTCCTCTGCCCCAGAAGCAAGACTCAGGGCCATTCCCTGGAGGAGAGGGGAAGTTCCTAATAAGGTAAGATGGTGGGCAGTGGGGAGGGCACAGCTTACGGCATGGGGTTCCAGAACACTCGAGGTCCATGAGCAGCCATTTGAGGGCTGGATTGGGGGTATCAGAGTGGGGCCATCTCTCTGGGTCCCATCTCCTGACCTCCCCCCTCAGTCTCCTTTCTGCAGGACCTAAGATCCTGCTTTGCCTTGGGAAAGGACTTTGACACATTTTCACAATCAAGTTGAGAGAAGTCTCCAGAGGGGAAAAAGGATAAACAAGCTTAAAAAATGCAAAAGGAAATGTATTCTTTATTTATTTTCAAAGTTGGGGGAGGCCACAGCCAGCTCATTTGAGTGAAAGTTTCCAGCCACTCTGACATGAGGTCACAGAGACTTCAGGGAGCCAGGACGTTTGGGATGGGGCAGCTGGAGTGTCTTCAGGCCAGATTCAGAATCAATTCAGCTAACAGGGCAACCGTCAGCCTGCCAGGCACTGTGCTCTGCACTGCAGGGGTGAACATGCAAAGACCTAAATCCTCCCTCCAGCTGAGAGTCCGGTAGAGGAGCTAGAACAAAGATAGCAAGGACTGGTGGACAAGGAGAGAGTGTGACAAATGTCATAACAAAAAAGTTCAAATAAGCACCAAAGGGACAGGAGGGGGATTCATTTCTGGTGTGTGTGGGTGGGGTACTCATTGAGGAAAGCTTTCAAAGCTTTCAAGGACTAGCTGAGTTAGACTTTGAAGCCCAGCTAGGATTTTAATGGGCATAGATCAAGCAGAAGGCTTTCTGGGTAGAGCAGATAATGTGAGCAAAGGTACAAGGTGGGAAATTCTTCTTTGAGAAATAGGGATGTTTGGGGTGCCTTGGTGGCTCAGTCGGTTAAGCATCCGACTTCAGCTCAGGTCATGATCTAACGGTTCGTGAGTTCAAGCCCCACGTTGGGATCTGTGCTGACAGCTCAAAGTCTGGAGCCTGCTGTGGATTCTGTGTCTCCCTCTCTCTTGCCCCTCCCCCACTCGTGCTCGCTCTCTTTCTCTCTCTCAAAAATAAATAAACATTAAAAAATTAAAAAACAAGAAATAGGGATGCTCGATTTTCTTAAACATGTATTTATCTATTTATGTGTTTATTCATTCATGTAAAACTGCTTTATTGAGATATAAGTCACATACTATACCATTTGCCCATTTAAAGTGTACAATTTAGGGGCACCTGGGTGGCTCAGTCAGTTGAGCATCTAACTCTTAATTTCCTTTTTTTAAGTTTATTTATTTAATTTGGGAGAGAGAGAGAGCACGAGCAGGGGAGGGGCAGAGAGAGAAGGAGAAGAGAGAATCCCAAGCAGGGTCTGCACTGTCATTGTGGAGCCCAATGTGGGGCTTGAACTTATGAACCTCGAGATCATGACCTGAGCCAAAACCAAGAGTCAGACACTCAACCACCTGGGCCACCCAGGTACCACCTGACTCTTGATTTTGGCTAAGGTCGTGATCCCAGGGCTGTGAGATTGAGTCCCACATCAGGCTCCCTGTTGAGCATGGAGCCTGCCTAAGATAATGTCTCTGTGTCTCTCTCCCTCTGCCCTTACCTGCCTCTCTCTAAAATAATAAATAAATAAATAGACAAACAAACAAATAAAATAAAGTGTACAATTTACAAAGTTGTGCAGCTAATACCACTATCAATTTTAGAAAATTGTCATCACTCCCAAATGAAGTTCCATACCCATTAGCAGTCACTCCCCATTTCCCCAGTCCTGAGCAACTGCTAAACTACTTTCTCTTTCTATGGATTTACCTATTCAGGATATTTCATATAAATGGGATCATATAATATTGTATATTACATACAATATAATCAGTCTTTGGTGACTGATTCTGTCACTTAACATCATGTTTTCAAAGTTCATCTATGCTGAGGTATCAGTATTTCATTCCTTTGTACTCTTTCTCTGCCTTCATTCCTTTTTATGACTGAATAGTATTCCACTATATGGATATACTGGGTTCATCAGTTGATGGGACGTTTGTCTTGTTTCCATTGTGGGACTGTTATGAATTTGATGCTTTTGTGTGGATGTATGTTTTCAGGACATTCCACTTGGAAATTTTTTTTTTAATGTTTATTTCTTTTTGAGAGAGAGAGACATAGAGTGCGAGCAGGGGAGGAGCAGAGAGAGAGAGGGAGACACAGAATCTGAGGCAGGCTCCAGGTTCTGAGCTGTCTGCACAGAGCCTGACACGGGGCTCGAACTCACAAACCTTGAAATCATGACCTGAGCTGAAGTCTGATGCTTAACTGACTGAGCCACCCAGGCACCCCCAGGACATTCCACTTTGAATGAAGTCTAGGACAGTCATGGTGGGGAGCGGGAGGGGAGAGGGTGAAGTGGAGAGACCTGCTCACCCATGTTCAGGCTCTGAGCAGTTGGGTGGGAGTGAGACGGGTAGGCTCAGAAGGGTAGGCTTGTGTCTGGCCTCCCTGAGAGCCTGTGGTGTATGAGGCCAGGGCAGGGCCATCCCCCCACCAACACATACCCACATGGTTGTGTCACATCTGGCAGCTGTTTGCTACACTGGAAATAGCCTGGGCAGCTGGTATTTTCCCGGGAAGTCAGGTGCATTTTTTTCCAGTGTCCTGCCGAGGGCCAAAATTAGTTAAACCCATAGAGAAGTGTGAGCTACATGGTTAGGCCAGAGGAGGGGAGTTTGTCAACAGGAAGCTGGCCAGCCAGGGGAAAGAGGTGGTCAGGAAGACAAAGGTTAATAAGCCGTGTGTAAAGCCAGGCTAAGCTGCTAGGCTCCCACCCCTATGATCCTCACACAGAGGCAGTGGTTTTGTTTACAGGAAATGCTTTGAATTTCTCACTGGCCCCATTTAACAGATCAGGAAACAGAGGCACTGCATTGAAGGATCTGCCATTCAGAGACAAAAAGGGGACTAAAAGCTAAGGTCTCTGGTTCTGCTGTGAGCAGCAGATTTCATAAAACCCAGCCCTTGCCCTCAGTGCTGTGTCTGTCTTTGAGTTCACAGGAGAAGACAGGACACAAAAACAAGAAAGAATTTTAGTCTCCTAAAAAAGAACACCAAACCCCACCCCAATCCTAAAGCAAAAACACAAAACAGGGCTTTAATTACCATCTTTTCATCCTTTCCTTTTTTACTTTTTTTTTGTTGTTGTTCTCCAGCCAGAAAACATTATGTTGTTAGACAAGAATATTCCCATTCCACACATCAAGCTGATTGACTTTGGCCTGGCTCATGAAATAGAAGATGGAGTTGAATTTAAGAATATTTTTGGGACGCCAGAATTTGTTGGTAAGTTTTAGGCCTATTTCTCTCCCAGCTAAGTAGGCATCTGGGAACAAAAGGTAGAGAAATTCTGGGAACAAACCCTGTGTCTGTTTGAGAGTCTGGGCTGAGAGATGGTGCCTTGGAGACTCCCCCTTGGAAACCTAATGGGTGGGGAAGAAAATGTCCTGCAAGTCTTCTGGGTAAGGGTCCAGGTGCTGGCCTTGAGCACCCAGTGGGGCAGGAGGAGGCCCGGTGGGGCTAGAGGCCTTTGCAGAGTCAAACCCTCCCGGAGCTGGCCCCACCTCCTGCTCTTAGATGAATTTATTGTGAAGATTTAAAATTTCCTCACCCTCTGGCATTCCCATAAACTCAAGTTTCTCTGAAGTAGCTTTTGACTTCCTGAAAAGGAGAAGGGAAATCATCTGCTAAATGCCAGATCCACCCACTCACCTCTCCTGTGTGCCTGGCCTTTATTCTTGCACAGGGGGCCCTGCTTCACAAGAGCCTTGGCAGCTCCCCCATCCCTCCGTTTCTATCAGCCTTGGCTCAGGCCCCAGAAGCCCCCTCGTGGGACTGGGGCTGCAGGCTGAGGGTCCTAGAGAGACAGCCTTACAGAAGGGAGAGGAATGAGAATTGAGGACCACTGTCTCTCTGCTTTGGGAGTTGAAGTGGTCTTGGAAATGGAAGGAGGTCATGGTCTCTCCAAAATCTGGGGAAAACTTCTGACATAAATAAAATAAGGAAAACAGAATGTTTCAGATCATCCATCCTGATGGATTTTCAGGTCACACACGCCAGCCCCACAGCCACTATGGAATGGTGCTATTAAGGCTCCACAGACCCCAGGGTAGGGGAACTTTGCTGTGTGCCAGGCACTATGCCGGTGCTCTGCAGACATCACCTCAGCTAATCTTCAAACAACCTCATGAAGCAGATTTAATTATTTTCTCTATCGGATGCTTTGTTCAAGGCAAAACAACCAGTAGGTGGTAGAGCTAACATTCAAATACAGATACATGCAACATCAAAGCCTGTGCCCTCTTGGTTACATGGGGTTGTCTCTCTAGAAAGACCTTGTCCCGAGGAGGCTTACAATTTAGTTGTGGAAACATCAAACGACCGAGTGTGAGTGGTAGAAGGATCTTTTTAGGTCATCTGGGCTAGTTCAACAAATGTAAGATTGGAAGTCTGGGGGATTTTAGTGAAGGTCAACCAATGGCTATTCTTCACCTAATATCTATGACAGATATTAGGTGAGGTACTAAGGACACAGTGGCGGCAGGGAGCCACACTCAGAATGATTCATGCAAGGTCACACAATGAGCTGGTGGCAGAAGCAACTTGAACCAAGGGCACAAGACATCTATTCTTGAACTTTGTCCAAGATGGCAGTTGCTGCCCACCATTCACATATGTGGTGAAATGCATATATTTATTCACTTAAGTTCAGACCAGATGCTAACAGTAAATGGTTCAACTAGACATTCAGGGCAATAGTGGAAGAGGTGTCACAAGACAGGATGTGATTAATTATAAAGTGAATGATAGAGACCTCTCTGAAGACTTCTCAAACAAGATATTCACTCTGGCAAAGTCAATGGGATCAGTCAAGCCCTTGAGTCAATGAGAGACAAAGGGCTGGTGTTGTGGGTTGGAGAAGTGTGAGGAGGGGTAGGGAAAGAGGCAGGGTAGAAGAGGAGTATACATCCCAGTCTCAGTCGTTCATAGCAGTGGGGAGGGCCAGAATTAGTACATTTATCCAGGACAATTCCCTGTCCACTATGGATGAAACAGAGAGTTCCTATCAGAATGGCCATGTGAGTGAGACATTGATGGCTAGGGCCAGACTATGGAGGGTTCTTTCCAGTGATACAGTGTTAAATGTCTAACAACTGGGTCTCCAAAACAAAACAAAACCCAACCCTAATTTATAGCATTTGCCAATTTTAAGCTACCAACTTGTCACTGAATTCAGAGTTGGGAAGAGATACACACAGTTGACCCTTGTGAGCCAGTATGACCCAGCTCTAGCCTAGAACTGGTTTTGTTTGCACCTTACAGATATACAGGGTGACTTCTCTAGGCCTCTGCCCAAATTATGATAACTTTCTTTATCCAGGACTCCTGAGAAACAGGTTATAATTACTTGTCCTACTCCCACCATTACTCTGAAACTTCAACCTGAGACACAGTATTGAGAAGTTACCATCAGCTTCTGGGAGCATGGTGGACCCGGTCTTCCAAAAGCCCTCCGGCAACAAAACTTGATTCTTGAGAAAAATATTCTTTATAATGAAATTCTGGACTCATGGGAAATAAGAGAAATCTTTAAGGGTAGTAACTCTTCCTGCATCACCTGCCCCACCTCCAAAGCCAGTGAAATATGAACTTAGAGCTGGAGCTGTGAGCAGCAAGAAAATTCAAGAGGAGGTCCTCTCCCAAAGGCAAGTGTATGTATCAGCATTTCAATCAGAGACTAGCAAGACTTAGACATCCAAGGACATAAGATATTTAAATGATCACATGTTGACTGTAAAATCAAGGGAATGTATATAGAAACAAAAGAATCATAAGAATGAACAAGCAACAAGAGACTGTCAAAAATGACCAGGCAAATGCTAAAAAGAACCAGGAAGAAGTTTAAGAAATTCTATACTCCTAGAAATTTAAAATTTAGTGAATGAGTTAAACAGCAGATTACACACAGCTGAAGAGAGAATTAAAGAATTGAAAGGCAGAGCTGAATAAAATTAGCCAAAATACCACAGAAAGATCAAGATACAGGAATATGAAATAGAGGACAAGTGTGAGAGGGTGAAAACAGAAAATCTAACACAGGTCTGTTTGCAGTCCCAGAGGAGGGAATAGAGACAACAGAGGATCAACATTTGAAGAAAATGGCTGAGAATTTTCAGAACTGTTGTGAAAACATGCATCTCCAGATACAGAAAGGACAATGTATATCAAACAGAAATAAATAAATAAATAAATCCATTATAGTTACACTGTAGTTAACACTATAGTTAAACTACGGGGTACCAAAGACAAAGAGATCATGAAAGCGGCCAGGAAGAAAAGACAGATAATAAATAAATAAATAAATAAATAAATAAATAAATAAATAAATAAATAAAAATTTGACAGTGTACTTGTTAAAACAACAGTAGAAGCCAATGTCCAATAGAATATTATCTTTCAAGAACTAAGGAAAAATTAAAAAACAATGATTAGGGAGCATCTCTCTACTTGCTAGATGGGATGCTGTCCAGTTCATGAATCACTTAATAAAGCCAATTACAATCCTCAAAAAAAAAAAAAAACAAACCCAAAACACTCTTAACTCTACACCCAGCAAAAGTTATATTTCAAGAATGAGGATAAGTGATTCAGGCAAAACATAGCAAAATCCAAAAATTCAAAAAAGAACAATACAAACCATAAAACAATTAAGCCACCAACAAACCTTTATTACTAGAGCTTCTAAAGATGTGCTTGTGAACTAAATGTTCTCTGAAGGAAGACCTCACTGTGTGAAGTAATAGAGCAAAGAAATAAGTAAACATTCGGCAAATATAACCATTTTCTGTTTAAAATGATGATGGTGGTGGTGATGATGATGATGATGACAGTGATGGACGGTCATGGATGTTTTAATTGCAGGGTTAAAAAACAGAACTAAAAATTGAGGAAAATAATGTTAGATAGGAAGGAGTTCTTGAAATGAGTGTTCTAAGGCTCTTGTATTATTAGAGGAGAGTCAAAAGAGTGCTTATGTTAGAATTTGTTAGATAGCCATCCTAAAGTCTCAAGGGTGGCCATTACAAAAATGTAAGTAGGAAAGAAAACAGTAAGAGAAGTAATAAAATAAAAAACACCAAGAAAGAAGAAGAAAAGCACAGAAGAAAATAGACAAGCAAATGCACATAGAGAACAGAAGTGAGTGTATATGTGTATCAAACAGATAAGCCTGGAAAGTGAGTTGTGCTTCACAAACTCTCTATGGTTAAAGACTTAAAAAAATTTTTTTTTCTTCAATCTGTCCTGGACTGCTTCTTCATTAAAGACACAAGAAAAATAAATCCCTAGAATAATCATCACAATTTGAATGTCATGGCAATGACATATTGCTGTACGAGTTTCTAAAAGCTTACTCCATTTCTGGACCTATTGTGTCTGGACCAGTGACTCTGTCTTCAGACCACACTTTGAATCACTGTGCTAGAGAATGTCTTTCATGTTTGTGAGGAGACTTGTGCCAAAAAGTTCATAGCAATGTTCTGATAAGAATAGAAGTGGAAACCATCCAAATGATCACTGAGAGGGCAATGACTGAAAGATGATACATATTAACACAGTGGACTATTACATAGCAGTGAAAATGAAAGACCATGTATGAACATTCAGTGAACACTAGAAGCATAATGTTAGAGGGTGGGGGATCAAGTGACTACATTATCTCCGGGATGACATCGTTTTAATGAAGCTAAAAAATAAGCAAAACCAGAAAAGTGGTTCCTTGTGTCTCCAATTAGAGAGGGGGAGGGGGATGGTGGTCACATGCTACAGATGCAGTAGTTTTAACATTGTTCTAGATGCACCAGTGTAGCCTTTCCCACCCTCTCCCTTTTTCCATTATGATTAAACAGGCTCAGTCCTTCTCCCTTCTCTAGCTGTTCCCCTCTTTTTCTCCTCAGTTTCATGACCAAGCTTTTTTTGTAGCATTGTCTACACCCTTATCTCTACTTCCCACAGTCAGGGCACCTCTGGACACCACACACTTTCTAAGTGCTTGCCTGCTTGATCTTTGGGTGGCATTTGGTCCTCTTCTGTCCTGGGTAGACTGTTATTTCCTAGACTCTGCACCCACTCTTGGTCACCACATCATCCACACAGCTCCTGTTTCCACCTGTACGATGACTCCAGATTTGATGGCTCCAAGTCACTCTCCCATACCTGGGGCATCTTTGCCTGGATGCCCCTCGGGCACCTCAGGTTCCTCATCTCATTGGCCCCAGATTGTTGTCATTCTTCTCAGGGAGGAGGTGTCCCTCTTTCAGACCAGATTCAGGAACGTGGATTCCCTCTCTGCCTTCTTTTCTTCGTTATGACCTTCCAGCGCTGACCTGACTGTTTTCCACCAGAGACTTCTAAAGCAAGCCTTGTTGTCAGGCCCCATTTCCCCTTCTGGCATCTTCCTTACCCCACCCTCCTCTTCCTCTTCCAGGCATCCCTCTGTCCTTTCCTTCTTCCTCACTATTAAGGCCTCTTTGTAAAATATTTCTACCAGGATAACAGGCAACTTCATTTCTCAAAATTCTTAGACCCAGATTATCTCCATCTGTTGATTTTTCCTTAGTGAGGATTCAGGAGGGAGACATTTGTCACCAAACTCCCTAAAATTCCCTATCACCATCTCTTCTCGTTTTCATACTCCTGCTGATTCTTCAATATGGCTTCTTTCAGCTCCAGAAATTGTGAACTACGAGCCCCTGGGCCTGGAGGCTGACATGTGGTAAGTTGTATAGACAACCCAGGTGACCTTGGGGTCCTTTCAAGGGCAGAAGGCCTCAGACTCTGACTCTGGCTGACATCATCCTGCTTGACCATGAAAACCCCTTACTCCACACGTTCAGAGCCTCTGGCTGCTCCCGGTGTGCTGGACCTGTGGCCCAGAGAAGCTGGAGGCAGCCAGGCCTGGACCTGAGGCCTGTTAGAACACAGCCGAGGCAGAGACAAGGGGAGAGGCTCACCCTGGAGGCCTGCCACAGCTATGATAAAGAAATAGTAACAATAGCTTATTTAGTTAATCAACCAAGTGATCACTGAGAGCCTTGTAGGCTCTAAGAGCTGTGTTGGGCCTAAGGATACCGTAGTGATTGATTTTCTGCACAGACAGGACTCATTTCATTTGAACAGGGCTTTATAGTTGGCTGAGTGAGTACCTTGATTGCTTGGTTTTCTAAAATCCTCCCAGAAGTTTTGTGAGGTAGTTATCATTAACCTCATTTTATGAGGAGAATGAGGCTCAGAGATCATAAGGGACTTGCCCCAATCACAGCCTGCAAGTGCAGAAGTCTGACCTTGAACTTGGGTCCTCGGACTCAGTGTCCAGAGCTTGATGACTCCAGATGCATCCCAGGTTGCTGCTGAAGACTGGGATGAGTGGAGAGGGCTATGGACTTGAGGTGACATCCTTAGGCCACTGTATAGGGGCACGTGACTCTTCCCCTTGAGAAGCATGGGGGGGAGTCCCTTGCTGGGCTGGGATCAGAGCCAGGTGGCTCTGACTTGCCTGTTCTTTGTTTTGCAGGAGTATAGGCGTCATCACCTACATCCTGTGAGTATCCCTGATGCTGGGGTCCCAACCTAGCTTGGATCTGGGGAACTGGGAGGAATGAGAGAGGGGTAGGGACAGGCAGCCTGAATTTACTGGTTTTACTCATGAATCATTTACCACGAGCCAGATGTGTTCAATCCACACAGCACACCTGAGGCTCCATGCTTTTAGCTCCATTACATACTTTTGGCCCTAGGGTTGACCTTGGGCCTTGTCTGCATCCCTACCCTGGCCAGGCATCCAACGCTCAGCCTCACCCAGGCTGCATTTCCTGTGAGAAAGTCAGCTTTCACCCAGAAGCCTTGGGACAGCCCTCAGGCTGCCGTGCCTTCCCCATCCCGCTCCTTCTTTCTCTCCCAGTCTCCCCTTCCTTCCCCGGCTCTCACGTGCTCTCGTCTTTCTCCCCAGAGTCTCTTTCCCACCCCTGAAGTATTAAGTTGCTTAAGCAGACATTTCCTGTGTAGCTCCATGTGCAGTGGATCTGTCACTTTCTATCTTTGTGACCTTGGGCAGATACTTAACCTCTGGGCCTGTTTTCCTCATCAGGAAAATAAGAATCACAAACTTCCTGCCACGGTGTGCTGTGTGGGTTAAATAAGCAGACATGTGTGCAAACTTCCTAGCGCCGCTTGGTGTTCATTCCATCAGTGCTTCTCAACCATTTCCCCCCCAACAGCACAGCTGGAACATGCTCTTTTTGTCCCAGAGGGGACATGGGGGCTCCAGTACTCACCAGCTGAGGGGGACCATCTCTCCGCATTCCTGTAAACCAGTTCTCTGACTTCCAGCATCACTTAGACTGGGAGCTCTTTACAATGTGGTGGACCCCTCTGAGCTATGGCAGAGAGTCTCAATCCTGGCTGTACCTTAGACCTTTTAATACCTAACACTGCCCAGGCCCACTGCAGATCTATTACATCATAATTGCCAGGGATGGAGTCTGGCCATCAGTATTTTTTTTTTTAAGCCCCAGAAGAACTGGATGCAGAGAAAGAGAACTTGATGCATTGCTCGATGGTTCCAGATTCTGTGTTGGCTCTTAAAACCTTGATTTTTTTTCATAACTCGGATTTCCATTTTGAAATATTAAGGAATTCCAGTGTATACAAAGCATATAGTCTTCTTTTAGCTTGTTTGAATTCTACACAGTTTATTGAGTGCCTGCTCCATGGTGGGCCCTGTGCCAGGCACTCAGGATACTGACATGGAGGAGGTCTGCCCTGCGTGCCTGGAGCTCCCTGTGTTGGAGGGAGACACCACACAGCTCAGTCGCACTCAATAGGACCAAGATTATGCTGATGTATGAACATGCCTGTGTGAGGCACAGCTGGGAGAGACACTCGTTTGCTGGGATTGTGGGAGATTTAATGAGAAAGAGATTGAGATTAATATGAACTGGCCTGTACAGAATGAGATTAATTCTCTGGGTGGAAAGGGAGAGAAGGGCTGTCTGCTGAGGAAAGGAACAGTGAGCCTGTTAAAGTGTGGTGAAATGTACTGAGCGTGTGGTAGGGACCAACTTCCAGTGTCTTGCTCAGGAGTTCAAACGTGATCCTATAGAAAATGGGAAGTCACAGGAGGTTCTTTGTGTTCTAACAAAGATAGTAGTAATGGCCACCAATTCCAGAGCTCTCAGTATGGGGCAAGATTGCATGTAACATTGTAAATATATTTATTTTTCACAACCATCATGTGAGCTGAAGAGTTTTCTTCATTTTATGGTGGAGGAAACTGGAGGTCAGAGAGGTTGAGTAACTTACTTAGGTTCACACAGCTAATGAGTGGCAGAGCTGGAATTCAATTTGAGGAATGAAATATCAGCATTTTCCCAGTGCACCTTGCTACCACTATGCTAAGACAGTGGCAGTGGAGATGGGGAGAACCTTTAGGAGATATTTAGTAAATAAAACCAATAAGACTTTTGGGCCAGTTAGATGTGGTGAGGGAATGGATGGAAGAGTCAGAGGTGACCCTTGTGTGCATTTGTGAGGTAACATAATTAATCAAGGCAAGGAGCTCATGGAGGGAGGTTAGGGCACAGTGACAATGGCACATCTAAGGAGAGGAATCCCATAAGCTGGGATATGAGTCAGGAAACAGTAGATTTGGGAGTCACTATTTGAATGACACCTTCTTTTTTAAAATATTTATTTTGAGAGAGAGAAAGAGAGAGAGAATCCCAAGCGGGGCTCAATCTCATGAATCATGAAGTCATGACCTGAGCTGAAATCAAGAGTCAGAATCAAGAGTCAAGGCACCCCTGAATGATACCTCTTGACAAACCCTGCAGGGGAACCTTACACACTCTTCTAGTCCCTACTGGTCCATATATTTCCACATCTCTCAGACTCTGCTCAAGTTGCTCCCTTAGCCTAGAACACCTTCCATCTCCTCCTCTACTGACAACCTCTTCATTCTTCAGGACACAACTGATACAAATGTCAGTTCTCCCATGAAGCCTGCACTTGGATGTCCCCTCTGTCCTGTGCCCCCCTAGTCCTTTGTCTGGTCTTCCATTGTATTCTGCTTTGTTCTCTTTGGGATTATGAAGAGTCATGTCTCTGTTTCTTCCCCTCCTTTTTTGAGTTCCTTGAAGACACAGTTTCAGTCAAGAACTTAGTAGAAGCTCCGTAAGTGTCTTGAATCGGACTCAGTTTGTTGAAAAGGCTGCTGACTGGCTGCCCAGAGTGGGCAGGCGGTGTTGCTGGGAGCCTCCCATCCCCATGCAATAGTATGAGTCAGGGTTCCCTGACTGTATCACCTCCACCTCCATCTACTTTCTTATAGTCACGTGTTCCCTCTCTGTGTGCTCAGCCTAAGTGGAGCATCCCCTTTCCTGGGAGACACAAAGCAGGAAACACTAGCAAATATCACAGCAGTGAGTTACGACTTTGATGAAGAATTCTTCAGCCAGACCAGCGAGCTAGCCAAGGACTTCATCCGGAAGCTTCTGGTGAAAGAGACCCGGTAAGGTGACAGAGAAAGGCACGGGCTTCTCAAGTACTGACCATCTCCTGTCCCCTCCCCCAAAGATGTGCTAGTCCATTCCTTCTTTGCCACAGGCTGCCATCTGCACCATTGTGGTCTAATCTGGGCAGGTGCTGAGAAGTGTGGATTAGCTGAGACTTGGCATTCATCTTGTTTGCTCAAGTCTTTCTGCTTTCTTTCCTGTCCCAATACAAAGAACGCTGTGTGTGTGTGTGTGTGTGTGTGTGTGTGTGTGTGTGTGTGTGTTTGGAAGTCAGCCTAGGTTTCTCTAGGACACATTATCTTTTACAGTCTTTGAAAAGGAAAGTGGCAGAGTTTCCAAGCCATTTCAAGTGGGAGTTGGGGTGGAGGCAGACTCAGAGGGGTCAGTAAGTGGGAGAATAGGAGACCTGTTGATCCTACCCCTCCTTAGGGCCCAGGGTGAGCCCTGTGGCTGAAGAGTCAAAGTAGGAGATAGGCAGGAAATTGTAAGGTGCCTGGTGCCAGAGCATGGACTAAATGGGGCAGGAGTGAGATCCACAGATTCTAGAAGGTCATGTCCTCTTGGTCCCACAGACTTAAGAGAGAGTGCAGGGGCCTGGTTTCCCCATCTAAGGGCGGTGCTAGGTCAGATCATAATACCTGAGCAGGGAAGGGCAGAGAAGGGATCTGGGAGGCAAATAGAAAAACATAGACCAAAGGTTTAGCTGTGGAGAGCTAAAGCTCACAAGAACACTTATGACTTCCTAGAGTGTGGTGTTAAGCCCTTCAAGTTTGGGACCAGAGATGAGGGTTTATATCATAATATCATTCTACTGAGGGGTCCGCCTGGACCATTTTCTCTGGGATGCAGGGAATTCAGCCCATTCCCCAGCCATCTCTGCATCCCCCCCCCCCCATTATTCTGGTTTGATAGAAGTGGTCAAAGAATGTCAAAATGCAGGTCTGACAAGAGTAAGAATGGAGACTGTCACTCTCAGCTTCTGTATTCATGGATTGTCATTGTTTTCTGATCCTCATTGCAGGAAACGGCTCACAATTGAAGAGGCTCTCAGACACCCCTGGATCACGGTAAGGGCATGGTATTGCGTTCCAGTGAGCGGGCAGGTCCCTGGTCTGCTGCCAGGGCCAGGAGGGGTGGCCAGATGCAGGCAGCCCATGGAAAGGCCTGTGCTAGAAACATCCACCCTGGGGCACAGATGAAATCCAGTTGGGGGGTGCCAACTGATCTGGGTTTGTTCAAATAGGTTTATAAGTTTACATTTATATTTCATGGGCTCAGGTGATTTATGAAATGGAGCCCTCACAAACCTCAGTTGAAACCCTTTTCCTTTGGGGCCATCATAAAAAGTGTTCTTTGTCAGAGAGCATGTTGCTGTCATTCTCAAAGCAGTAATCAGGGCTCCCAAGTTGTAGATAGAAATCGATGACAATTAAAAATGTCAACTTTGTAACCAAGGCTCCTTCTTTCTGACTTTCGGGGCTCTGAATAAAGGATGACACTCCAACCAGTGTGTCTTTACCAAGGTGCTTCTTTAGGCACCTTGAGACCTCAGGGAATCGGGCTCAGAGATGGAAGCCTGGTACGGAGGAGAGATGGCCACTCTCTGGGCGATGCTGTTCCCTCTGGGGAGGTGGGGGTTACAGAGGGACTCTAGCCTGGCCTACTTTGTAATTGGGCTCCCAGCTACTGGTTTGTGGAGGGTCTTGCTCACAGTACAGTAAAGTGCTAGTTAAAGGCACTATGGCCAGGGGTGTCTGACTGCCTCACTTTGTAGAGCATGCAAATCTTGATCTTGGGGTTGGGAGTTCAAGCCCCAGTTTGGGCACAGAGATTACTTAAATTAAAAAAAAAAGGCACTTTGGTGGGGTGGAAATCAGGAGACCAGGATTCTGGCCCTACTTCTGCTGATTGATGAGATGTGCGCTCCTAGAGCATCACCAGATTTCCCATTCACCTGGAGGAAATCACCTGGATTGTTAAATGAGAGGCCTAGCCAGCTTGATCTGAGCATGCAGATCAGCACAGGTAGGGCTATGGAGGATGGAGACCAGGGAGGGCTGGAGTGCTCGGGAGAAGGTCAGGTTCATCTGCTTGTTAAAGGGCCCTCTAGGTTTTGAGTGGGCTCAGAGCACAGAGCTAGGCAGCTTCTCGGGCTTAGCATGCTGAGTATTGCTGAGGCCCAGGATGCCACCTGGTCCTGAAGGAGAGAGGTCTCTCAGCCTCCCTCTGTCAGCCATGGCCTTGTCTGCTCCTGCCGTGGAGTGGATGCCTGCGGAGTCCTGGCTATAGTCTGCTTGTCTATGTGAGCACCTCTAAATGCTATGTGTGTGGAGACCTTCTCTAATGGCCATGGACCACCCTGCCCTGAAGTGAGCATGGAGGCCGCACCCCCGTACTCTTCAGTCTTTTTTATCGTCTGTGGGGATGCTCATCCCACCATGGTCCTCCCCTTGGCCTGATGCATGCAGTGAATGCCTAAGAGGCTGCTTGTGTGCCTTCTTCCTGCACCTTGAACTGCGCTTTGGATTTGGCATCAACTTAATTCTGGCTGTTCTGTCTAAACACCCACCAGTCCAAAGGAGAAGTCAGAGCCCCGGAACAGCAGAAGACAGAGCCTGCCCAGCTGAAGACCAAGCGCCTAAGAGAATACACCCTCAAATGCCACTCAAGCATGCCTCCCAATAACACCTATGTCAACTTTGAGCGTTTTGCCCGTGTAGTAGAGGACGTGGCTCAGGTGGACCAGGGATGCCGTGCCCTGGCAGGGACCCATGACACCATCCAGGACGACGTGGAGGCTCTGGTCTCCATATACAATGAGAAGGAAGCTTGGTACCGGGAGGAGAGTGAGAGCGCCCGGCACGACCTCTCCCAGCTCAAGTATGAGTTCCGCAAAGTGGAGTCCTTGAAGAAGCTCCTACGAGAAGACATCCAGGCCACAGGGTCCAGCCTCGGAAGCATGGCCAGGAAATTGGACCATCTGCAGGCACAGTTTGAAGCTTTAAGGCAGGAGCTCTCAGCAGACCTACAGTGGATCCAGGAACTGGTGGGCAGTTTCCAGCTGGAGAGTAAGAACACAGATGGCCTGGGCTCCGTGTTCTGCAGGGACACCAGGGAGTCCCTAGTGGAGCAGCTCGACAGATCATGCAGCAAGGAAGTCTTGGCTGGCTTGAAACTCTGAGCACCAGAATCTAGTCAGTAATGCATCCTGGATGATTTGCAGAAGCGTGTTCCCAAGTGCCCTGCCAGAGCATCAGCTAGAATTATCCTTAGGGTGTGTGTATGTAGCATAGCCCTCCACCCCCTTCACAGAATCCAGAATCAGGAAGGCGCTAGCTAGTTACTCATTCTGCACCTCCTCTCACCAACCTGGTTTTCTGGGAGGTGGCTGGTGGAGCAGCCAAGCTATTAAAACAATTGAGAATGAGTACCTCTCAGCCTACCCTTTTCCAGAGGGAGGATGGCTGGCCCCGGGGAGATGCTTGTAATTGATCTGTGATAATGGATTTCTTCACATCTCACCTCCCACCTATATGTCTTAATAAATTGCAGATCTTGGGTAATCTTTGAGCTAAGTAGGGATAACAATAAGCCAGTTTGGTGCTTTCCTGCTGCAGAAGGAGGAATTTAAAATGCACAGAAAAATATTACCTTCCATTTGCACTGACTTTTCACTTACCAAGCACTGTCTTTGATCTTTAAAAGAACTCCTTGAGCAGAAAGGTGGATGGTATTATTCTTGTTGTTGCTATTATTTCCATGTAACTGATGAGGAAATTGACTCTGAGAGGAAAAATGACTTACCCAAGGTCTTTCATAGCTAGTTGATGCAGATGAGACAGAAACCTAGGATGCCCGACCCTCATAAGAGGTATATGGAGAAATAGTGAGACTTTGCTATAAATATCCACCTTAACATTACAGTTCAGCTCCAGAGGAAACGTTAGTAGCTTCATGTATTTATTTCATGTATTCTGACAGGTATAGGTGGAATGTCTCATACCTTTAAACGATTGTCCCAAGAAACAGGTCCTAGAAGATGCAGTTCTCTGTTCCCATCCAGCCCTGTCCCTGGCTGATTTTCAGCAGGATGGAAGCGGCAGTATCTCCCCCTTCTCCACTTTTCCCCCTTCTGACTGAGGGCCCCAGCCTTGTGTTAGAAATGAAGACAAAAAAGGACTCAACAAGAATATCCCTTTTCTTATGTACTAGGGCATAGCCCTGAAAGGGCTGAGAAATTCCAGAGCGTTTAAGACTGGAAAGCACAGGCTCAGTGGTCCCTTCTTGACTCCAGGCTTCAAGCACACCTTCTTGAGGACTGTATTATGTCTTCTCCTTTTTCCTAAAGGAGGGACATCAGCCAGCTCATATGGACAGAGTGTGGGCCCAGCACTGTGCTAGAAGCTTGGGGGTGAGGGACCAGATTGTATCATTTCAAAGTTACTACACAGACTCACAGAACACCCTTGTCAGATAGGCAGGGTAAGTGTTATTCCCAATTTGGAATTGAGGAAACAGAGAGGATGTGATTTGCCCAAGGTCACTGTAGTGGCAAAAGTGGAGGCCTTCTGATGATACGTCTGTTGCTCTTTCTGCTTCCCCTAACTGCTCCAGGCTCCGGGAGTTTACTCTTTAATTATGGGGCAGAGACACCCAGATTCATCCATATATCCATTGACAAATGTTTATTGAGCACCTGCCAGGCACTCAGCCTGGCACAGGGGATACACTATTGAGTGAAAACAGGCTCCTTTCCTGCCTTCATTGAGTTGACAGTCAGGTAAAAGATTCCAGCATTAAACAAGAACATTCTACAGATGTAGGGCTGCAGGTGGGATACACGCTATGAAAGAGAAGGATGTAGTGCTGCACAAGCATGCTATGGGGGTTTGATCTAGTCAGGGAAGGCCTCCCTGAGGTGGTGATGCTGGAGGTGAGGTCAGCTAAGCAAACCAGGGAGAAAGAAGTGTTCCTGACAGAGCTGTCATGCCAGGCTCTGTGGTAGAGAGGGCATGGGAAGCTGAAATTGCACAGACAGAAAGCTGGAGGGCAGAGGATAAGGTGTGTATATGGTGTAGATGTGACTGGAGAGGATGCACGACCATTGGTACTTTGCCATATCAAAGAGCTCTGCCTTTATCCCAAGAGTCATAGGGAACCATGATGGGTGCTGGGCTAGTCAACAGCCTGATGTGCTGGGCAGGGGAGGGGATGTCCAGATAGCAGCACAGATGGCAAGTGGTTTAGGAGGAGACATGAGATTTTGACCCCGTGCAGCCATTTTTTCAGAACCCTACCTCCGTTTCCATTATTATGCCAGATCATTTCAAATATTGTATATAACATTGGTTACAGAAACTTTTTTCATCAAATATAAGAGACCATATTTCCATCAAATATAAGATGAGTTGTTATTTTATATACCAAAAATAAGAAAGAACAAAGCCAAGTGCAAGAGGAGACCGCTTCCCCTCTCCTCAAAGCTGGGACACCCTCACTGAGAGGGTAAATGAGAAATAAAGCCACCATGCAAAAAGGGAAGGCAAGGAAACCTGAGTCTTTCACCCTTCATGCTAGATGGAGGGATGGAAAATCCCCCCTGACAAGAGGGGCCCCACGCGTGTGGAATTCACACAGGTTTGCTTTCTGAATTTGCACAATCAGTGTGATCCAAAGGAACTTCAATTAGAGAATCTAATGTCATACAGTCTGAGGCTGAATGGCCCCCAATGTCTGGCAGAAGCGGTGTGGTCATCTTCTGAAACACCTGCCTTTGTTTCAGACTGACAGTAATGACAAAATGCCATTGATGGGAAAGAAGTCCTGATTTCAGAGATCCAAAACTGTGTATCTTGGGATCAATGGAAGATAGCAAAGCCCTTTTTCCTGTGCCTTGCCTGGGAGACTGGGTATAAGTGGCCTGTCTACAGTCTCTCCAAGAACTTACTTGCCCTGTCATGAGTTGTGATGTACTCGTTTGACATGAAGACACTGCAGATATTAAAGGTCCCTTTGGCTATGTCAGTAGACCTTGACCTCATATAGCCAGATTTCCTCAGGAAAGGAAGCCCCCAATTGAATAACTCAGGTTAAACTTTCTTGTGAAAGTCCAAATAAAATGCACTTAAAGGAGTAAGATGTTGAGGATGATTTGATTTGGAGAGACTGGAAACAGAGAGGGGAAGGTAGTTAGTTGAGAATCGTGGCATGAGTCACTCACTGTTTGTACTGAGAAGTGGACCATCAGACACCTTCACTTTACAGCATTTGACAGGACAGGGCCTGCCTGAAGTCACCCAGCTGGTCATCCCCAAAGCTGGAGTCAGAACCATAAGTGATTCTCCTCACAGTAGTGGACTCATCTTCTCCGTGATCATATCTAGTTATTACTAACTATTTATTATTTAGGTGTTTTATAAGCAGACCCTTTTCTGTACTAAGAGTTTCCAAAGACAAATCGAAATAAACTAAGAAGCACTCCCAAGTCTTTCAGGGAAGGTGGAGGAGGAGACCATGACCTTCCTCTGTCCCCTGGCCAGTCCAACTCTCCTCACCCTTTGGCATCAGAACCTGATACTGAGGGGGAGCCCAAGGAGGCCTGTGGAATGTCAGAGAATCCACCTGACTCCCCACCACATGTTCACAGCTGGCATTTTAACAGTGGAGTCAAGGGTAGGGTGGGGCTGACAGTGGCCTGAGGGGGTGTCAAGAGGGGAATGTTTCACTGGGACCTAGAGGGAGGAAGGCCTGGGGGGGGGGGCTGCTTCTAGGCCCATCTGCCATAAAGGAGGAGTTTTCATTTACCCGGCAGTGAGAGGTTGGCCTCTGTGCTCTGTGCAAATGCCACCCTGGGCTGTTGGGGAGGCAGGCTGAGTGTGTGACATCTTCCTGATCATGGGTTCCCAAGGAAGCTGGAGAGTCGGCACCTTGGGAAGGCAGCAGCCTGTCCTTGCTCTGAGCCGAATGCCCGTGGCACATGGTAACTCAGCTTTGTGTTAGGAAAGGTGGAAAAGGTGTGGTAACAGGTGATTCTGCAGCTGTAGGAGGCTGGCAGAGAAGGGATGGGGCGGAGTAATAATGACAACAGAAGCCAGTCTCCCCCATGAGTCCTCTCCTCACATCACCCACCCTTCCCTAGAGGTGATTATGAAGATGGTGGCTTCCCACCTCATTCCGTCATGCAGCAGTCGGCCTGTGTGGGAGGTAGCTGTGTGCCCTGCACCCACCCCCACTGCCAGCCTCTGTAAATGTCTGTGGGACTGAATGGCCTTTTCTCCTTTGTCTGTGAAACTCTTGGGTTGTGGAGAAGATTCTTTGCTCTGTAGAGGAAGACCCAGCAGTGGGTACATTTGAGGAGCAGAAGGGGCCAGTTCATTTGAACAAACACTGATTGTGCTCTGGCTCTGAAGGGAGGTGACAGATAAGGACAAGACAGCCCCTGAATAAAAGACTCAGTGTCTGGAACAGTTGGGGACCCCAATTGGCAGATGGGAAAGGCCATGAGAAGTGGTGAAATAGAGGTACCTAGTATTCCAGAAGACGGGAGAGAGATGAATTCTGACTGAGAAAGAGTAAGAGGGGCATCAGGGGGCAGAAACGTTCTCAGGGAAGGTCCCCCCTCCAACATCTCCTTCCCAAGCCATAGCCTGTGGAGAAGGTGCCACGTAGAATTTGGGGGTGGGGGTGGGGATGAGCATGAGCACAGATTGGGATCAGGAGCCAGGAACTGTTAAGTGGAGGTAAAGAGGAGATTTATAGAGACTTAACAGAGGGCAAGTTTTTGTTTCAAATTTTTTGTTATGGGAGATTCTCATCAGTATCCAGAATGTTACAGTGAGTTCCCTGTGCCTGTTACACAGCTTTGACAGTGAGCGAGTCATGGCCAGTCCTCTCCCATTCATCTGCACCACGGCTTTTTCCGGAGTGTTTTATTTATTTATTTTTTTTTTAATTTTTTTTTTTCAACGTTTATTTATTTTTGGGACAGAGAGAGACAGAGCATGAACGGGGGAGGGGCAGAGAGAGAGGGAGATACAGAATCGGAAACAGGCTCCAGGCTCTGAGCCATCAGCCCAGAGCCTGACGCGGGGCTCGAACTCCCGGACCGCGAGATCGTGACCTGGCTGAAGTCGGACACTTAACCGACTGCACCA
This sequence comes from Puma concolor, assembly GCF_028749965.1. Classification (NCBI taxonomy): domain Eukaryota; kingdom Metazoa; phylum Chordata; class Mammalia; order Carnivora; family Felidae; genus Puma; species Puma concolor. The sequence goes on along the minus strand of NC_141672.1, from coordinate 108,075,965 downwards.
CCCAGGCGCCCCTCCGGAGTGTTTTAAAGCAAACTTTGGACTTACTTAACTTAAATTCCTCAGTATGAATTTCTAAGCACTTTCTTTTTAATATTACTTCTGTGCCATTATCAAGCCTGACAGAAACCAAGAATAATTCCTTAATATCATGTGGATACACATTCCATACTCCCACGTCCCCACTTTTCGCAAGGATGTCCTGTTGTAGTTTGTTCAAATCACGATCTAAACATAGTCCACACTTGGCATTTATTTGGTGGTTACATCTCTCAGGTCTCCTGTCTCCTGTAACCGTCCAGGAGGGAGAGCTTTTGAAGCTTTTCCTGGGGACAAAAAATTTCTCAGAAAACTGAAGGTCCTGGGGCACCTGGGTGGCTCAGTTGGTTAAGCAGTCGGCTCAGATTATGATTTCATAGTTTGTGGTTTCGAGCCCTATACTGGGCTCTGTGCTGACAGCATTGGAGCCTGGAGCCTGCTTTGGATTCTGTCTCCCTCTCTCTCTGCCCCTTCCCTGCTTATGCTCTGTCTCTCTGTCTCTCAAAAGTAAATAAACGTTAAAAAAAAAAAAAAAAGAAAGAAAGAAAAGAAAAGAAAAAACTGAAGGTCCTGGAAAGAGGATTAAAAGGGCTGAGACCTAAGTAAGAAAAGTGAGACCAGGCCGGGCAAGGAAAGGGGCATTTCCACGTGTTTCCATTGGCTTCTTCTAGGTATGAAACAACTGGCAGGGACACAGCCTTTCTATAGCTCTCCCCACCCATATATAAGGAACTTGACACTCAGGCCCCCTTCAGCCTCACATGTTCCTTTCCTGGGAAAACTGGGAAGTGAGGCCAGCAGGGCCCAGGCTCTAGCCAGCAAAAGGGGAAGTTGGAGATGCAAACTATGGAAAGACTCCATTAAGGGAGATTGGTGGGGGAGGCAGAGTGGCAGACTGAGGCGGCAGAGGGGTGTGGGTACTCAGGTGTCCCTGGCTTCCAGTGGAGGACGGGGCTGGAGAAATGGCACAGTTGGAGGTTTGAGAAGTGGCGATCTGTTTGCAGTTTTCTAGAGGAGGCCTGGTATTGAGAGAAAAGCTGGAGTGCCTCTTCTGTAAAGCCAGGCTTCCTTTTTTATGCCCAGGGGAATGGCTGTTGTTCCATCTCCCTGCTCTGTGGACGTGGGTGTTGACCTGGCACACCCCTTGTACTGTTTCAAAGCCGTTTGCATCTCCGTAAACAAAACCTGACTCAGTCGGTGTTCTGTCTTCTTGACTCGCTTCCCAACATTTTTCTGAGAGACTAAACATGCTCCTAGGAGCCTGGTCAGAATCGCCCATACTCTCTGCCCAAAGGACAACAGGCTTAGAAGGTGGGCACTGTCTGTTTGCAGAGACGGCCGGGCCAGGAGGAGGCAGAACCCAGTCCCACCCTACTGACACCCCTAATTTAATCAATGGTGTTGCTGCCACTTTCCTTCTGGGAACAGATTTCACTGCAGAATTTATGTCTCTGACTTTCAAGGATTAGATGGTATCAGCATTTGCTTGAGCCTCTTAGCAACCAAAGAGGCCCATTGATTAGGAAAGGCCAGCCTGATGGATTTATAGCCTGGGTGGCCTCCTTCTCAGAGTTCATGCTGTTTTGTGTAGCACATAGAGCCCTAGAGGTAATTGCATCACTTCCCCTTAATGGCCTCTGGGAATGATTCCCCCCTCATATTTTAGTTGGGCCTCGTTGCTCCACTGCTGGACTAGTTAGAAGGTAGGATTCTTATTAATGGGATTCCTCTAACTGCATGTTGACTTTCCGCCCACGGGGTTCAGGCATCTCTCTTCTGCAAGAGTGTTAATCAGTAAGTGGATAAAAAGAGGTCCATACTCTTCTAGAGTCTACCGATCCCACCTCATCAAACTCCAAGCAAAGTGCAAGTGTCCCCTGCAAGGGTTAGGCTCAAAAGTGAATCACAGACAATGGTGAATTTAGAGGTAGAAAAGTTCTGTGAGTTGGGAAGGCAGGAAATCACCCTGGAAAGGAGATACTAGTTGCTGGGAGGTGCAGGAGAGGGAGATTAACACAGAACAGGGGCACCTGGGTGGCTCAGTCAGTTAAGCGTCTGACTTCGGCTCAGGTGCTGATCTCATGGTTCGTGAGTTCGAACCCTGCATCGGACTCTGTGCTGACAGCTCAGAGCCTGGAACTTGCTTCAGATTCTGTGTCTCCCTCTCTCTCTGTCCCTCCCCCGCTCATTTTCTCTGTCTCCCTTGAAAATAAATGAGCAGTAAAAAGTTAAAAAAAAAAAAAAAACCAGAACAAACAAATACAGAATCAAATATCAGGTAGCGACAAGTGCTATGAAGAAATAGGGTGCAGGCACAGTGAGTTGTGTGGGGGCAGTTGGGATGCTATTTTATATAGGATGGTCAAGGGAGGCCTCCCTGTGGAGGTGACATTTGAGCAAAGACCTGAACAAAACGACCAAGTGAATATATGAAGGAGCAAGGGCAAAGACCGTGAGATTTGGGGCTCCTGGGCCAGCAAGCAGACTGTGCGATGGGAGACACAGCAACAGAAAGGAGACAGGGAGGAAGTCGGCTGGAGAAAAACCCAGATGGTACAGTCCTCGGGGGTCTGGATGAGCTTGTTGGGTTCCATCAAGAGTGCCAGGAAGCTGCTGGAAGGCTTTGATACCAGAAAAGTCAGGCTCTGCCCTCTTTTGCATCTCCCCTCAGGTGAGACCTAGACCCAGGGCTAGGCTTGCAGGTGCAGCACAGGAAGTGAGAGGCAGTTAAGGAAAGAGCTGGGAGACCTTGGCCTGGTGGTTCCCTCAGCACCCTTGTCTTTTTCTCTGTCTTCCTTGTCCCCTCCTCCCATTCTCTGTCACTCTTTGGCACAGAGTGTTTTAGTTTGGGAGGGTGAACAGCCCCTGGCTTTCTCGTCCCCCGCTCCATGTCAAGGTTGTATGCATTTTCCTCCCTGTTCCCTGACCCCAACGGAAGTCTGCTGGCTCCCAGGCGGAGTTGTGGGGAGTCGTGGTGTCATGGCTGCCGATCCAGGTGCCCAGGGCCTCTCACTGGCAGGAGCAAGCAGGTCCCAGGTCCTAGGATCTCATTCCAGTGTCTCTTCAGCAACTCAGGGAAACAATTGAGCTATACAACTGTTAAGCACCCACTGGTGTATGCTCTGGGTGGGGAGGAGATGGGCCAGAGGACATGGACAAAACCATGAAGAAAATTCTTTCTGTGCCTTCAAGTTGTTTCTCATTAGTGAGACAACCCTACCTCAGAGCTGGCCGAAGTCAGTGAGAAATATTGAGGGAGCCCACATGTGTTTCTGTCATGGCAGGGAGAGAGACATTGCTTTTTGGAAGTTGTCTTGGAGGAGGTCACGTTTGGACTAGGCTTTGGAACACACGGAGGACTTGCAGGAGCACGGGGGTTGGGTGAACATGGAAAATGGCTTCTGCCAGAAGATTGTAAGTCCCGAGCGGTGTGGGCCAGCTGTATGCACTGGCTTTCCGGGTGCCGAGCGCCATGATGGAAAATAAACAAAAATGGAGGAGAGCTCCCAGTGTGGATGGGAGACAAGACCAGCACTCAGGAGTCCGTGAGCTATGTCACTCAGCATTCAATGGGGGGGAGGGGGGCGTGGCAAATGAGGCATTGCTGTGAGGAGGCTGTCGGAGCAGAGAGAAAAATTGAGCTGGATGGGACCACACGTATCATCCTGGGCAGTTCATTTGTTGAGACCACAGAATTCTTTGAGAATGGATGAAATCTGTCAGCTCTCCTCAGAAGAGACGTATATCTGTACACATGCATTCAAGTGAAATATTTATTAAGATATAATTCACATACCATAAAATCCATCATTTAAAAGTATGCAAGTCAAGCAGCCGTGTCAAATTCAGGGCCCGCCCGTCCATGGCAGGTGCCGGCCCGAAAGGCTGCCACAGAAACACCGCGGCTCATGGACCCTGATCCTCTGTGCTGGGCCTCAGGGATAAATTCAGTCACAGACACCAAGAAAAAAATAAATAAATAAAATAAAAGTATGCAAGTCAGTAGTCTTTAGTATCTTCACAAGGTTATGCAATAATCATCACCCTCTAACCCCAGGACAATTTGTCACTCCAAAAAGAAACCTCATACCCTCTCAGAGGCCTCTCCCACCCTCCCCTTTCTCCAGCCCCGGCAACTACTAATCTAATTTCTGTCTCTATCGATTTGCCTATTCTGGGCATTTTATGTAAATAGAATCCTACAGTGTGTGGCCTCTTGTGCCTGGCCCCTTTCACTCAACATAATGTCTTCAAGGTTCATCCACGTTGTAGCATGTGTCAGGACAGTGGACGCTCGAACAACCCAGGTTTGAACTATGAGGGTCCACGTTCATGTGGATATTTTTTATGAATACAGTATAGCACTGTAAATGTATTTTCTCATCCTTACAATTTTCTTAATAATACTTTCTTTTCTCTAGCTTACTTTTTTTGTGAGAATACAGCATGTGAAATATAGAACATACAAAATATTTGTCAGTCTGCTGTTTATGTTATCGGTGAGGTTTCCAGCCAACAGGAGGCTATTAGTAATTAAGTTGTGGAGGAGTTAAAAGTTATATTGTGGATTTTTGACTGCATGGGAATTCAGTGTCCTGACCCTGCATTGTTCAAGGTCAACTGTACTTCATTCTTTTTTATGAACAATATTTCTGAATTATATTCCATTGTGTGGATATATTCCATTTTGTCTATCCACTTATCAGGTGATGCACATTTCAGCTGTTTCCATTTTTTGGCTTTTATGAATAATGCTGCTCTGAACATTCATGTATAAGTTTACATGCTAAAATTTGCAGAGCATTTCAGGAGGTTCATAGGACCTCTGAAACCCATCTCTGGATCTAGGAAAGCCTGTTTTACAGAAAGAGAGGAATTCAAGAGGGAATGGAGTCATCGAATTGTTTGCTTAAATATGTCCAGTTTTTTATGTCAATTATGTTATCCCCATAAAACAGATGAGAAAACCGAGGCTCAGAGAAGCCATGTCAGGCTTGTTGGAGAAGCCAGGATTTAAGCTGAGCTTTGACTGCCAAGCTGTGAAAGGCAATGATATATCCCATCTCCTCTCAACCTCCACCGAAGCCCCTATTTCCTTCAATTTACTTTTTTTGTTGTTGTTTGTTTTAAAATGTTTATTTATTTTTGAGAGAGAGAGAGCACAAACGGGGGAGGGGTAAAGAAGAGAAGTGGGGACAGAGGGTCTGAAGCGGGCTCTGTGCTGACAGCAGCGAGCCCAATGTGGGGCTCAAACTCATGAACTGTGCGATCATGACCTGAGCCGAAGTCGGACACTCAACTGATGGGGCAACCCAGGCGACCCCTTTCAATGTACTTTTGAATGGGGTATTAAGCTTCTGTTTGCCAACAAAGCATCTGTTTTGCTAAGCCCAGAACCAGCCCAGTGCACAGTGGGCATCCTAGACTGCTGCCCAATGACCCTTCCCTAAAGTGAGCTGTGACTGAAGGCCCTGCCTCTCATTCTTCCCCTCTGGGGGGCCGATTCTCCAGCCCAGCCAGAGTGTGTATCCGGCTGCGCTAATAATAGCTCAGGGGCACCAGGGCCGTCTCCTGAACAGCTGAGACATCTGTAACCCTTGCCCTGAGTGTGTTGTCCCTGTGCATGCCCTGCCCAATGAGGAGGTGCCAAAGTCAGGCTAACGATGGCATGTGGTCGGGGGTGTGGAGAAGGGGGTGGCTGCCGACCCAATCCCTGTGTCAGCCACCATGCTCTGCTTTGTCTCCCAGCCGGTGGACAACCAGCAAGCCCTGGTCCGCAGGGAGTCTGTGGTCAACCTGGAGAATTTCAAGAAGCAGTATGTCCGCAGGCGATGGAAGGTGTGTCAGGGTTCAGGGGTGGGGGGCAGGGGGCACCAGTGGGTTCCTGGTTCCCTCCAGGGTCTCTGTGCACATTCTCACCAGGCAGTTCCTTTTCTGTCTCCCTCAGCTCTCCTTCAGCATCGTCTCCTTGTGTAACCACCTCACCCGCTCCCTGATGAAGAAGGTGCACCTGAGGCCGGATGAGGACCTGGTAGGTAAATGCAGTGTTGTCGTGTTGGGTGGAATTCTGGGGTGACCTGCAGCTTGGGGACGGGAGGGAGCAGGTGGGCCCTAACTGTTTCCCACCAGTTCTGCTCATCCTGTCCTCTGCGTGTGTGATGGGCAGAGGCTGCATATTCTGGGACACCGCTGGGGTGGTGCTGGGTGGGGGGCCTCTGATGGGCAGCATGAGCTCCTGGAGGATCTTGCATCCTTTCCTGGTTCACCTTCAAAGGTACTGCTGCTGCCATTTCACTGCCCTAGTCTCCCCCTGAGGACTTGTAGCCTGTTGGAGCCTTGAGGACTCTGAATAATAAAATCACCACAGTCAATCCACAATTTATACCTGGCAATCCAAAGATCTGCTGTAGAATGGGAGCTTAATATTCATTTTTCAATTTTTCCATTTCTGTTTTGCTTTAGATTGCCAATAATAATAATAATAATAATATTTAGATGATATTTGACTAGCTTGCTACTGTTTTGTGTACATTTAAAATGAGGAACTTATATTGGTCAAGAGCGTGGCTTCTGGAACCAGACTTTCAGGATTCACATCTGCCACTTACTAGCTGTGTGACCTTGAGGAAAATACTTAACCTCTCTGTGCTGAAATGCTGTCACTTCTAAAATGGGGTTAACAACAGTTCCTACCTCATAGAGTCGTCACAAGGATTGAATGATGACATATTCTTAGAGCCTGGCATTATATGTGCTTAATATGGATTAGCAGTGATTCTTGTGTAAAATCTCCCTGTAGACTTTAAAGTGCAGTGCCAGTGCCTCAGAAGGCAGTGTTAGTATTTAGACAATAGAGGTGCTCTGGACAGATGTTCCCCAGTACTCGTCAAATGTGGTGAGGCCCCAGAGATGTCTGGGATGGCACAGGTCAGGACAGAAGCGACTCCTGTTCAGGAAGAGCGGCTGCCTGAGATGGGTGGGCAGCCAACGCTGAGCAGCCTCAGGACATACCACGCTCGCACTCGGGCTGCATCCCAGGACCTGGCACGGTGACTCTCTCCCCCCACCCCCAGGAGGGGATCCTCTTTCTTCAGCCTAAGCTCTTGTTGATTCTTGCTCTTGCTTTAAGGATTTATGGCTCCAGAGGCCCAAAACAACTGTATGGCTTTGGCCAAGACATGTCCTTTCTCTAACTGCTTTCCTCATCTGCCATTCAAAGGGACTGGACTGTCCCTCTGAAAATCCCTGTGAATGACAGGCAGACTTTCCCCCAGTTTACTTTTTCATTGTTTGGCTCTGACTCATGCTACAAAGTTGCTGTTCAGCAGAGCTTGAGTTATTTTTATTGTTCTAGCCAGGCTTGGTCCAGGATGGATTTGGCTTAAGTTGATCTTGACCTTGGATTTCCAACTGGCTTATGCCAGGGGAAAGAGAGAAGGCTCTGGGAAGGAACATGGCACATGAGTTGCTCTGAAAATTCAGGCCATGGAGAGAGAGGACTAGAGGATAATTAGAAAGAATTTGTATTTCTTTCTTAATTTTTGTCCTTGTGCAAATACTTAAGAACAGTCCTCTTTTTATTCAAACACTCAGCATCATCAGTTCAATAGCTCGTTCTACAGGTGGAGAAGGAAGGCTTGGGTCCCAGACATCTATTCTACAGTTTTCCAAAAGGGAATTTCCTTTAAGTAATAATAATAACAACAACAACAACAACAATAATTTGTAGGTCCTTTTTTTCAGGGAGCCTTAAATTTGAACATCTGACAGCAGATGTTTTATGACACACTTAAGTCTTTCTGATTGGTGCCTCTTTTAATAAATGTTAATAATTTGATTAGACTGATGTGACTGAATGAAAAAGTAATGACCTCCAGGATGGCTGCCTTGACTCTGGTTTAGCCATGGAATGCACTTTACTCTTTTCCTCTTCCTTTTTTTTTTTTTTTTAATTTTTTTTTTCAATGTTTATTTATTTTTGGGACAGAGAGAGACAGAGCATGAACGGGGGAGGGGCAGAGAGAGAGGGAGACACAGAATCAGAAACAGGCTCCAGGCTCTGAGCCATCAGCCCAGAGCCCGACGCGGGGCTCGAACTCACGGACCGCGAGATCGTGACCTGGCTGAAGTCGGACGCTTAACCGACTGCGCCACCCAGGGCGCCCCTCTTTTCCTCTTTCATAAAGATGGAGCACAGAGGCCCTGTCCCTGGTGAGGCTTGCCAAAGGTGCGGCCTAAGCCAGTCAGAGCAGAGGGGGTGTGGAACAGTGGCCATCAGAGCTCGGGGAGGTCCCTGTGGCTCATCCCTGCTTCCCGTTCTCTCCAGGCTGAGTTCAGGAGGCCACTCAACCCACAGAGCATGTATCCAAGTGGGCTTGATTATGTGGCAGCTACAGAGAACACCAGATACTATTTTCATTATTACGATGATGATTTGGCTTCTCTTGGTGCCTGGTTTCCCCTAGAAGCACTACCTGCTTTCCTTCCTCCTGGGATGGAGGCCTCAAGGCAGTGGTCTGGCCCCGTTTCCAGGTCCCTCCCCGCCCCCACACAATCCACCCCCCAGACTCTGGACAGAATAACAGCCTTCGCCTCAACATCCACTTCCCTGGCTTGCAGGCCCCTGGCCCAGGTGCATAGGCCCAGGCTGCCCAGCACAACTCCATCCCTGGCCTCTCGTGACGCTCTTGCCCTGGGCTTCTCTTTTTCCCAGAGGAATTGTGAAAGTGACACAGAGGAGGACATTGCCAAGAGGAAAGCTCTCCACCCTCGGAGAAGAAGCAGTACCTCCTAGCTGGCCCGGCTCTCTCCTTGCAGACTCCGGGTCTCCGCTTGTCACCAGCACCTAGGCATTCTGCGTCCCTGAAGACTTTGCAAGACAGATGGGCCTGCAGGGCTCAGAAGATTTTCCAGGGGAGCTGGGAGCCCCTGGGAGCGGTGGCTGTCTCCTATGAAGGAGGCTCCGGCATTCCCAAAGCTCTTATTCTCCAGAAAATGGCTTTCGCCTGTCTGCCGACCTCAGAACCTGGGCTGAGGTGTGGACTTGAGAAAATGACGCAAATGAACGTCATCATCACGGGGGAAGGTCAGACTCAGGCAGGTTGTTCTCACAGGATGAGGGAGTTCAGAGCTAGCCTGGTCAAAAATTACACCAGAAAGACAGAGACCTCCCCCATGGGAGCGAGACAAGTGAGTGAAGTGAATCTTAGGGTGTGAGGGACCAATCTTGTGACCTCCCAGAACCCACATGGAATCAGCCTGTTGGGCAGACCAACGTATTTGACCTTCTAAAGCAGCCCACTGTATTGTAATTTTTTTTTTTTAATTTTTATTAAACTTCTGGTTTTACCTGGTGCTTGGCTTCTTTTAGGGCTATCCCCATCTGGTTTTCTTTAGCTCAGGTGCCTATGAGTCCGGGGGAGCCCCCAAGGTTGGGGTGCTGAGTGGACAGTACCTCAGAAGGTCACACTGAACCATGCCCTCTGGACTGTAGGGCACCTGCCTTCTATATCCTTCCTTAAGGGTTTCCATCCCCCCAGATCAGTGCAGATACAGCATATAATGCCTGCACCACCTCTGCCACTACTCCTATCACTACTGCTGATACGGGCTTGATTGTGTCTCCCAGCCTCTAGTACCACAGAATATGACTGTATTTGGGAAGAGGATCTTAAAGAGGTAATCCAGTTAAAATGAGGTCATTGGGATGGGGCCTGGTCCAATGTGCTGGTGTCCTTACAAGAGGAAGAGACTAGGACATCAGAGAAAGACCATGTAACAACACAGGGAGAAGACAGCCAGCTACAAGGTAAGGAGAGGGGCCTCAGAAGAAAATAACCCTGCCAATACCTCGATCTCAGACTAAGGGCCTCAAAAGCTATGACAAAATAAATTCCTGTTGTTTAAGCCACCAGCCTGTGCCACTTTGTTAGGGCAGTCCCCAGAAATAAATACACCTGCCAACTATGGCCAAGATAGGGGCGGGGGACTTTTGAAAGATGTAGAGGAAGAAGGGCAGAGAAACCCACAGGGAGAAAGGAGAGGAAAAGAGGTGGGTTACGTGGACCCTGGGGTGAGCATAGTAAGGGAACCTTAATGAAATGGAAATCTGGGCCCTGCTTTCCAGGTCGAATGAATGGTGATGCTGACCAGAAACCCAAGAGAAGGTCCTTAGAAGCCAGAGATCAGGGTTGAGGCACTGAGGCTGAGAAAGTATGTGAGAAGAGATGGGAAGAAAGGGTAAGTTTTGGAAGGTGAATGGGGCAAAGGAAAAAAGAAAAGAAAAGGCCCAGGGAACAGGGAGTCATCCTTTCCCTTTGTCAGCAGCAGGTTTGAAGCCAGGGGGTCAAACTGCCTTCAGCTAGTGCATGGATCCAGAGCAAAATGGCCCCACAGGCACAGAAAGGCAGTCCAGTTTCAGAAAAGCTTCCAGGGAGAAAGGGAGCAGACCTGCCGGCGTGTTGAGGAAGTCCTGCAGCTGACCTGTAGTTCCTGGGTGTCCCCAGTTCTCCGGCAGGACCAGCTCTGTGCCTCGCAACAGCCTCTGGAGGATGGCTGATGCTGGGAGCCACGTTCAAGGCCCCTGGGCCTGTGAGGGGCTCTTGGCTGTGGCTGGGGGGAACAGGGGCTCAGTGGGAGCTCCTGGGAAGTAAAGTGTGGTAGTGGGGGGACTTTGAGGATGCCTCCAGGGGCCAGCAGCCAGAAAAAGCCAGGCGCCCATGCCACTCCCATAGAGAGTCTCAGTCCCTGTGACCTCTCTGCTGGCAGATGGCGGGTACCCCCCAGGTGTGAAGATGAGGGGAGCAGCTGGCCCATGGGAACCAGGTATGTTGGGTTAGCTCTGAAGAAGGATGTGTTGGCCAGCTGACACTTCAAGGCCGAAAGAGACCACAGTGTGCTCTGAGGCGGATGGAATTTTCCAGTGACGAAAGCTGTGCTCGGTTAAAAGGCAAGTCTTCAAAGAGATCTGAGGGAGCCCTGCCCCGGAGTGTTTGCCTGTGTGTTTGCAGGATGCCACATTAATATTTCACAAATGCACACATAAATATTTTAGCGTACTGTGTTTTAATGTCAATCTCACCAGCTTTCCTGACTCCAGATCTTAGAGTGCACTTGCCTTTTCCAGTCACATACTTATTTGCTGAAAACCTTACTTTGGAAGCAAATAAAGGCCCTATCATAAGAGGTGAACCACAAACCACAAAATTTCTATGAGAGAAAAGTCAAGCCCTATGATGTATGGACATGTAGGTACATGTGAAAAGAGCTGAATTGAGGAATCACAAGGAATTTTATCGGGCAGAGGCTTGTACAACTTTCTTTCCATCTGGTTCCCAGCTTGTTGTCATCCCGACATTGTTCTGTTCACTGTAGCTGGACCCCAAAGAATAATGTCTTCTTTGGTGGTCTGTTGAGAGGATCCCATTCTAAGCAAACCTTAATGGGCTGAGGGATGGGAGCAGTTGAAGAGTCGTGAACAATGGGTAATTGACATTTCAAAAAGCAGAAACACAGTTGGTGACCTTCCACTAATAGTTTCTTCCTGTTTTTCCCTTTCCCCCACCAGTTCTGTCTCCCCCTCCTTCCATTAGCGAGTCATAATATATAGCTGAAGTACATACTTTAGTAATGTCTTCACTTACTGAATAAAATTCATGTTCCCAGTTCTTAATCTAAAAAACAGTTGATCATATTATCTAGGGAGAAGTAATTTTGTAAGGATTCCCCACCCCCACCCTCCCACCCCCGGACCAGTGATCTCCACCCCTGAGCTAGAAGAAAAATAAGAGGGGAAAAAAAAAAAAAAAAAAAAACAGAGCTCACAGTAATTTTTAAAAACCTGTTCTGCAGGAGGAATGCTTGACATTCAGGCTTTCACTAAACCCTCTGCATAACCTTGTCAGGGGAACAAGAACCCCATTTATACAGATGAGGAAGCTGAGACTAGCAGAGTTAAGAAATTTGCATGCAATCACACAGCTTGAGTACTTGGGATCTAGATTTCAGCCCAGTTTTGCCTACCCTGCAATCCACATTCTTCTCTACTGTTCCTGGAGAAACAGTGTTGAGTGAAAAAAGCATCCCGGAAAACCACATACAGTATGATACTATTTTTATAAAGCTCAAAAACTATACCATATGTTGTTTAGGGATACATGCAAGTATTATAAAACTGTATTTTAAAAGCAAGACAGTGACATCATTCAAAATTCAAGGTGAAGCTTACCTCTGGGCAGCTGAGATGGGGAGGAGCTCAAGGGTGGGTACTAAGCTGTTGGCAGTGTTCTAGCCAACACCAAGTTCACCGTGGGCTCTCAGAGTTCATTTCACTATTGGGCTTTCTTACATATTATCAACCCTTGCAAGTATAAAGTATTACCTTAAAATAATGAAGAGAGGAAGTGAGGTGAAAAAAATAGATCCTAATGGTCATCGGGTCATCAGATGCCACAGTGTACAGGACACGAAGCTGTGTGGTGACTACCCTTGCGTGTGCCTTGCCCCTCGAAACTCGATGGCGGGCTGCCCTCCGTCCTTTTACTGGCACCTTGATCAGAGCTCATCCTGCCACCCTATGAGAGTACCTGGCTTGGATTAACATTCCTTGTTTATTTATTTTTGAGAGAGAGAGAGAGAGAGAGAGAGAGAGAGAGAGAGAAACAGAGTGCAAGTGGGCTAAGGGCAGAGAGAGAGGGAGACACAATCTGAAGCAGGCTCCAGGCTCCTAGCTGTCAGCACAGAGCCTGCTGCGGGACTCAAACTCACAAGCCGTGAGATCATGACCTGAGTCAAAGTCGGATGCTTAACCGACTGAGCCACCCGGGTGACCCCTTAATACTCCCATTTTATTTATTTATTATTATTATTATTTTTAACGTTTATTTATTTTTGAGACAGGGAGAGACAGCATGAACGGGGGAGGGTCAGAGCAAGAGGGAGACACAGAATCTGAAACAGGCTCCACGCTCTGAGCTGTCAGCACAGAACCTGACGCGGGGCTCGAACTCACGGACCGTGAGATCATGACCTGAGCCGAAGTCGGATGCTTAACAGACTGAGCCACCCAGGCGCCCCAATACTCCCATTTTAAAGAGAAAGGGCAGAAAATATTCCCTGCCCGTCCCATCTCTGCCTTCCCAGTCATAACCTCCCCATGGAATTTGTCTAAGGACTCTGGTCTGAGGATGTCTTCTGAGGCCAAGCAGTTTGAGCTTGCCAACCCTTGCTCTGGGTGTCTCTTTGAGTTTAAACCCAGAAGCTGGGTGGGATTTGAACTGCCATCTGGGCCATTCCCCTGTTCTTGGGTAGGATGGCCCTTGGGTTTCTTCATCTCATTTTGAATTGAGAGAAGGCGATCCTGTGTCTTTTGTCAATTCCCTTTTCTGGTTCTTATCGGTCCTGATTATATCGCACCACTCCGAGCCAAAAAGTTTGGGCTAAATCCTGCCGCTTTTCAGCAGTTGCATCTTGATCTTGTCATTCAACTTTTGCAGACCTTGATTTGTTTGCTTGTTTATTTAAGTAATCTTTACACCCATCGTAGGGCTTGAACTCATGACCCTGAGATCAAGAGCTGCATGTTCTACTGACTGAGCCAGCCAGGCGCCCTGGACCTCAATTAAAAAAAAAAATTTTTTTTTAATGTTTATTTATTATTGAGAGACAGAGAGAGAGAGCATGAGCAGGGGAGGGGCAGAGAGAGAGGGAGACACAGAATCCGGAGCAGGCTCCATGCTCAACGCGGGGCTTGAACTCACAAACCACGAGATCATGACCTGAGCTGAAGTCAGATGCTTAACCGACTGAGCCACCCAGATGCCCCTGGACCTCAATTTTTTAATCTGTGAAATGGTGATAATAATATTGTTACTTGTCATGAGTGCCTTATCGAGACCTACTTTGCAAAGGAGATTTGTTGACTTCGAAGAACTTGGCAAACATAAGGGATTTTTTATTTACATAATGTAACTGCACTCTGGGGCCACAGGCAACTTTGAGAAGTGCTAAAAGAGAATGACCATGGCCAATAGTGACACTCAACACTGGTGGCCTAGATTCCTGGTACAGGGCTCCTGGGGCCTGGATGCACCTCTTGCTCAGCTCTCCTTCTCCTACACGTCTGTGTGATGTCTGATTCTGCCCAGACACTCAGCAAAGATTTATTAAATATAGGAGAGAGCAGGAAGGGCTTTCCTCCCACATTGGTGCCAGAGGCTGTCAGCTGGCCATCTGATTCTCCCCTCTCTGGAGGGGGCCTGCTGGAAGGCCAGAAGCAGAAACAGAGTCAGGTATTGAGCGGCACTTACTGCTTCTTTGTCTTTTCATTCAGGACCTGTGGTATGATTACTAAAGATCTAAGGAGAGAAGGCACAGTGAAAGGAGTGATGGGAGGAACGAGGGGAGAAAGGAAAGGAGAGAAGTGTTGCAGCCACCAAGTCAGCCACTAGGCTCTCCTTCTGGGGGTGGGGATCCTGCAGTAAGGGGCACTCGTAACAGCTGCCCCAGCCACCAGCACATTCTCCCCAGGCTAGTCTCTCCCCAGGCTGATGACTGAGCCAATGATTGAGCATGGCAGGGTGGGGGCTGGGTGGGAGGAATGGCAGGTTCTAGAACCAGGCCACTCCTGTCCAGTGTAGGATGCCTTAATCCTTGTTCTGGGGCTCCCCAGCCCCCTGGCTGAGACTCTCTCAAAGCTGCACTGTGGTCTGAGCCCCTTCCTATCCAGCCCTCCTTCCTTCCCTCTCTCCTGTGTTCTGTGTCAGACCTCCTTGTGTCTGAAACACCCCCTTGCCCACTCCTGCCCCCTTGCCCTTTATCTTTCCTAGGTAACCGTTCACCCATATCTCCTGCATTTCTGATTCTGTTCCGTCCTGACATCTGCTTCCCAGGGCACCTGCACTAACAAAGGGAGAGAGGGAGATGGCAGGGAAATTTGAACTTGTGCCTCCTTTCCATCTCCGCTGATCTCCTTTGGCAGGCGTGAACTGACAGAGCCAACTTGCTCCCTCCATGACTGGGGGCAGAGCAGCCAGTGCTGAGTTCACGTCTTTTGAAAAAGTGATGGTGGTTGTGTCTTTGGCTAAAAAGCATTTTTCTTTCTTTCTTTCTTTCTTTCTTTCTTTCTTTCTTTCTTTCTTTCTTTCTTTCTTTCTTTCTTTCTTTCGAGTTTAATTTTTTTTAGTAATCTCTCTCTCTCTCTCTCTCTCTCTCTTTTAAGTAGGCTTCACACCTAGCACAGAGACCAGTACAGGACTTGAACTCACCACCCTGAGATCAAGACCTGAGCTGAGATCAAGAGTTAGCTGCTTAACCAACTGAGACACCCAGGCACCCCATATTTTTTTAAGTTATTTCTACACCCAGTGTGGGGCTTGAACTCACAACCCCAAGATCAAGGATCACATGCTCCACCAACTGGGCCAGGCAGGTGCCCCCAAAAGCATCTAAGTAAAAGCTAATCCCCTCTTTCTGTTCTTTCTCCTCTTATCTTGAATCCCCAAATCCTGAACATGGCCAAAGATGCACCTCATGACCTGACCCCTGACTGTTGCTCTAGCCCTCGAGCCCTTTGCTCACTGTGCCCCAGCCACAGGTCAGGAGCACCCTGTGTTCCTCTCAGGTGTTCCTTCCTGCTTGCTTCAGGACCAGGCACATGCCTGTGGTCCACAGGGTCCCCTCTCCCACCCCAAACCCCATCTAGTTTCTACCTTTTGGGAGTTAACTCCTAATTCTTTAAGTCTCAACTTACATGACCTTCCCCCACTTCCAGAAGAAGTTAGGTCCCCCTTCTATAACCTCTCATTGTGCCTTTATGAAACTCCTTAATTTTAATTAAGGCTGGGGGGCTTAGACAACTCAACTTTATTTACTCACAATTCTAGCAGCTGGAAGTCTAAGATCAAGGTGTCAGGAAGGTTGGTTTCTTCTGAGGCCTTTCTTATTGGCCCTCCTTCTGCATGTCTGTGTCCTAATCTCTTAACATTAGTCATACTGGATTAGGACCGCCCCCCCCCCCCTCCATGACCTTATTTTAAGAGGTAATTTACCTCCAAATCAGGCACAGTCTAAGGTATTGGAGGTTAGGACTTCAACATATGAATTTCAGGAGGAAAAGAGGGAGATAATTCAGCACACAACAAATGCTTACTTTAAGAATTACTTAGGGGGCCCCTGGGTGGCTCAGTTGGTTAAGCGTTTGACTCTTGATTTCAGCTCAGATCATGATCTCATGGTTGGTGGGATTGAGCCCCACCTGGGGCTCTATACTGAATACTCAGAGACGGCTTGGGATTCTCTCTCTCCTCCTCTCTCTCTGCCCCCTGCCAAAATAAATAAACATTAGAAAAAAAAAAAAGCGTTACTTAGGTTTTGATGTCTGTCTCCTCTGGTAGGCCATAAGCTCCACGGGAGCAGCACTGGGTCTCCCCATTTGCTGTTTTCTGTACAGTACCTGTGGGTGCTCAGTAAGTATTTATGGAAGGAATTAATGAATGAGTTTTCTTTCCTGGGTAGATCCAAAATGGCAAGGGTAGCTGCAGGACCTCAGAGTTGTAAGAAGCCACAACAGAGCCCTCCGAACCAGACAACGGGCAGCCACACTCTCCTGGCATGCCCATCCCTCATGGATGTACCCAGTTCACACACTGGTGTTGAAGGCCTACTGTGCATCAGACTTTTGTCTGGCCTTAAAGGACGAATAATCTTCTGATAAGAGAAGGGGAAAAAAAAAGGTATGGGTTGGTGTTCTGATTTCTTGTCCTTGTGCCTTTTCATGATTGGACTTTGGAAAGTTACCAAATAAATGAAAGAGCAACACTTCTTTTCTGGGCACTGAATCAGTAGTGTGATGAATTAAAAATTCTATGCTTTTCCCCTCCTCTAGTCATTGTGTCCCTGTTTCTAGGTCAGAGACCCAGAGGGCCCTGCCAAAGAGCTGGGAGCCACTTGTTGGGGTCGGAACAGGGGTTCAAGGTTAAGTAAGCATGGAGGACAGATCTGACTCTGACCAAGTCCTTTAGAAGAGCGTATGTGTGTGTTTCTGGGTGTTCCCAGGTATCCGTGTGTGTGCATGTCTCCGTGTGGGTATATTTGGATGTGTCTATGTGTATGTGGATCACTGGATGTGTCTGAGTTTTCTGTGTGTCTGTCTTTGTTTCTGTGTATGTTCGTCTGTGTGTCTAGGTGTGTCTGGATGTGTGTATCCGTCTCTATGTGGGTATATCAGGATGTCTGGGTCTTGTCCAAAAGGACTCATGGGGAAAGGGCCTCTGGGGCCACACTTTGCAGCACCTGGTTCTAATGCTGTCATACCTCTGAGGCTGCTCTATTTGACATTCCAGGGGACAGGGTTGAGGACAGCCACCTCTGCTGAGTCATAAGGATGTGGGCTATATGTGTTCACAGTTGGACATATCTCCTTTCACACACACGGGGAGGGGAGATTTCAGACGGGTTGGCTGGCCCTGCATTCTTTCAGAAGGTGATGACCTCAGCCAGCCCCAGGAAGGGGCGGAAATGAGAATGTTCATGAGACCCTCAGGTTGACAGAAGGTGAACTGAGACCCTGGTGTTCTCCAGCTGGGTCCCCTGGGTCATGGCGTACTCAGGCCATCCCAATAACCAAGCTGCCAGCTTTGAAACTGACTGATGGGCACTCCCTGATGAGGGAGGAAGCCAGGGTGGATTGTCTTGAAAGGTACAAACAGCAGACCTCACCAAACTCTTACAACCAGTGCTGACCCTGGAAGGCCCTGCCAAGCCATGAGTCTAGACCCTGGAAAACCCTTCCTTTTCCTCTTCAAGCCAACCAACCAACCAACCAACAAATAAACAGAAAGTCCCGCAACGGTATGCTTAGCCAAAATGCAATCAAGTGAGTCTTTCAAGCTTGTCTGATTCGAACAGTAAAATATCCCCCCAGGGATGGCAGGGGCAGAAAGCCCCAATCACATGCCCCTTGACTGGAATGGGTTTCCTAGGCTCTTTCCCAAGAGCAGATGGGAAAGGGCAAGAGGACATTTGCCCATGGGTGTGTACTTGGTAGGGCATCATGGATGGGAAAGGGTTTGAGCTGGGCAGGGGATGTAAACATACACCTTCTGAGCATTCATGTGTGCCTGGCATGGTGCTAGGCATGGTTCTCAAGGAGCCCAGGAGCAAACCTGTAGAGATTCAGCTTACCTATAGATAAGCTGCTTCCCCTCGCCCGTGAAGCTGGAGGCACAGGTGTAGATAAGGTGAGGGAAGTGGGTGTGGGTGGGCCAAGGACGGGTTAATCCTTCTAAGGAGGCCATAATCAGAGGAGGGAGATCACTGGCCTGGTACAGGGGACCCTCACCACCGTCCTGGGTTGTATTTAGACAATGAAGACCACGGACAAAAACTCATGTTTGTCTACCATCGCTCTCCTCCGGTAAGGTCCAGCCAGCCTGTGGAGCCCTGGGGGTCCGGAATGCAGAGCAGTGGGCTTGGCGGGGGTCAGGTTTGCCTGGGGAGAGAGCGGCCTGGGAAGGAGGTTGGGTGGTCAGTACCTGCCTAAGCAGGGACGTCAGTGACTTTGTAGATGCTCCTCCAACCTCACTGAGGGTGCCCAGAGGTAACAGGGAGCTCATGCTCTCCTGGAAGGACCCTCCAGAGCTGATGTCAAACTGTTCACTTTGTTACAAGTTCTTTCTCTGGTTGAGAACAAATCGGTCTCCCTGAAGATCCATCCATTGCCCTCGTTCTGTCTTCCGGGGTCACATGCATTTAACAAATATATGGAGGTAAAGTTGAAAAAAACATTCTGTGTCCTCAAGTGACAAGCACAGCTGTTATGCAGAGCAGGATGAAATAGAGGCTAAGCTGTGAGCTGAGGGGGGAGACTTGTGTCCTGACTGATGGGAGCCCTGGGGGCTTCCAGAGGAAGTGAGATTACAGACAGGCCTCTTTTTTTAAATATTAAATATAATTTATTGTCAAATTGGTTTCCATACAACACCCAGCGTTCATCCCAACAGGTGCCCTCCTCAATGCCCATCACCCACTTTCCCCTCTCCCCCACCTACCCTCAGTTTGTTTTCAGTATTTAAGAGTCTCTTATGGTTTGCCTCCCTCCCTCTCTTTAACTTTTTTTTCCCCTTCCCTTCCCCCATGGTCTTCTGTTAAGTTTCTTAGGATCCACATATGAATGAAAACATACGGTATCTGTCTTTCTCTGCAGACAGGCTTCTTTAAGGGTATTTGCGTTTGTGGAGGGGCTGTGGGGGCCAGGCCAAGCCACAGCTTGAGCCAGGAGAGGGCAGAGAAGCTGCTGGGGCCATAGAGTAGCCTGGCAGGATGAGGGCCTGGTGTGGAGGGCAGCTGTGCTGGCTATGGCGGCTGGATCACAGAGGCCTTGAACCCAGGCCTGAGGAGGTCCAGAAGTTTTGTGAGACTTTATCAGAACTGTGGTTTACATCAGGTATTCTCAAAGTGTGGTCCCTGACCAGCAGCATTAACATCACCTGGGACCCTATTAGAAATGCATATTCTCAGGCTCTACCACAGACCTGCTGCATTACAAACTCTGGGGGTGGGACCTAACTGTCTGCTTTATTAAGACTTCAGGTGATTCTGATGCAGTCTTTTGAAAACTAAAATAACTGAGGGCTGAGGGAGGACTGAGGTGGGAGGGGTCTGGAGGAGGAAGAACAGCCAGGGCCCCTGGAATCACCCATATTGGCAGGAAGCAGGCCTGGCCTGGGGAGGGGCCAGGAAGCATTAGACAGATCTGGGTTCTGGTGTCGACTCCTCACCTGGCTGCATGAACCTGGGCAAGGAAGGTGCCTCTCCTAGGCCTCAATTTCTGCATCTTCAAAAAGGAGTCCCAGCTGGCGGATGGTAGGAGATCTCGCCAACAACTGTCCCAGGTTGCCCAGGACCGAGGGCAGTCAGGGACACAGGACTTTCCGTGCTAAACCCACGAGCGTCCAGGGCAAACCGGGATGGTTGGTACCCCTACCCCCTGTGCAGTACCCAGAGAGAGACACTACTCAGAAGGTTTGTGGAAGGAGGGCATGGGTGGATAGCGGGGTTGCTGAGGTGCCCAAGCCCATTCTCGAGTTGCCAGCCCCTTTTGCCACCCGTTTCTTGGGCCCAGTGGACCTGGCAGGAGCCTCTCTCACCTGCCTCTTCACTGGTCTAGCTCTGGACACCAGCAGAAAGGGAGACGGGGCCCAGGCCTGAGGCAAGGACGAAAGGTTGGCTCCCCATGGCTGCGTCGCTGGCCCAGTGCCTAGGTCACATGAAATACAATATGGCTGATGCCTCTCAGACCCTGCTGATGCTGCTGGAGGCTGAAAATACCCAGTGCCCAGGCCTGGGCGCCTGCCTGACTCTTCCAGGCCAGGAGTCAGAAGAGTGGCTGTGGTGTCTGTTTACCATGCTGCTTGGGTCTCAACTGGGTCTTTGCCACTGTAGCTGGGGCCCAGGGGCCCGTGTGGTGCTATTGCAGGGCGCCGTGGCCTCCCACCTTTCCTTCGGGTTGAGTTTTTTTAATAGACACCTGAGGTGTAAACGCCAATAGAAAAGTTACCGATGGAAGCTTTCTCAGCAAAGTGGGGCAGCTTCTTTCTGAAGACCCCAAGGAACCTCTCCATGTGTTTTGCTGGGGACTGGGGGTGGATTAGGTAATTTGTTTAGGCCTGAGACCCAGAGCCATGGAACCTGCTTCCTCCCAAACTAACGGGGGGATCTGAGGTCACTGCCAAGAGAAACGAAACAGATGTCAGGAGAGATCTAATGTCTCCCTCATTTTCTTCCCCTTTCCTGCTGGGCAGTGCTGTTCACCACGTTCTCCCTCTGGGATGCCCTCTACTCCTTCAGGGTTTCCTCATGAGCAAACTCCCTAGAGTTCAAATGAGACTTCCCACTCCCAGCACGGCCCCACCCCTGCCCAAGAGTCAGGCCGGCTGCAGCCTCCAAAGCCAGGCCAGGCCTCTGGCACCCAGTTCTGACACCTTCGTGGCCAGGTGACTTTCGGCAAGGAGGTGAGCCTCAGTTTTCCCTTTTAAAACTGGGATGACAATATGTTCATTGCAGGGCCGCGGTGAGGAAGTTAGAATGAACTAACGCGCATAAGCTGAATATCATAGGTGCCCAGCACATTGCACTCAGAGAGTGGTTGCTGCATAACAAGGATGCTTCTTAGTTACATCATACAGTAAAAGAACAAGAATAAATACATAAATGAGAAACTGGAGCAGGAGGGAGGGGAGGATAGAGTCTCCGTGTAGTATTTCTGCCCCCGGCCACTGCTTTGGTAACTACAAAGCATGGGGTTGGCAAGTGCCTTAACATGAAAAAGGGGTCACAGGCAGACAGAGGGAGACAGAGAATCCCAAGCAGGCTCCATGCTGTCAGTGCAGAGACTGATGTGGGGCTTGAATCCAAGAACCATGAGATCATGACCTGAGCTGAAATCAAGTGCTGGATGTTTAAACCGACTGAGCCACCGGGCACCCCCACACCTCTTAATCCTAAGAGGCTACGCCTCCTTGCCTCCTCAGCTTCCTCACACTGTGGGCTGGGGTGTGGCCCCCTGGCCTGCATGCAAGGCAGGGTTAGTTAGGAAGTCTCACCGCCCAGCCAGGAGACACGTCCTGCTTTCCACGCATCTGTTCTCCTCCCCCCACCCCCGCCCCGACCCCCCCCACCCCCCACCAGGCTGGAACTCTGTGCTCCTACCAGGACCACCAGCAAGTGCAAAGCAGTCTTGCTGCCGCAGCAGGGCCTCTTCCTACCTGTCTGTGCCAGGGACAGCCTGGGTAGGAGAAGCTATTGCAACAGTGGTCCCACCTGTGTGCCTGCCATGTGCCAGGTGATTTGCATGTGTCATCTTTAGTCTTTACAACAATCCCAAGAAAGAGCTATCTATTGTCTCTGTTTTAAAGGTGAGGGGTACTGAGGCTTAGAGACATGAATGACCTTCCAAAGACAGCATAGGCAACAAACAAACAGGAGAGTTCAGGTTCAAATCTAGCTCTAGCTGGCTCCAAAGCACGAGTGATTTCCACCACATCATGGGGGAGAAGCCTCAAAGTGCACGTTAAGGTCATCCGCTGGGACTGGGGGGAGCACCTCCCCTCACCGGACCTTAGATTCCTCATCTGTGAATCAGGTGATGCCTAAGGTCAGGATTCTTTTCTCCTGACATCTGACTTGTCGAAGGTGCTTTGCCACCATGGTACCGAAAACAGCCAGGGCTGAATTGTGACACAAGTGACCTGGGTATTTCCTAATTTCCTCTTGTGAGGTCCTTCCTCTGGCCAGGCTGGTGTCTTCCCACTGCCAGACAGCTTGTAACGGGTGGTCACCCCTCCCAGGCTGCTTTGCCCTATTCTCTGAACACTCTTGCCCACAGCCTCAAATAAACCTTTTTTCAGTCTAGTGTCTCATCTCCTTTGCGTTCTGCCATCTCTGAGAAGACCTAGAAGGGAGGCTAAAATGCTAATCTGAAATAAGGAGTGAGGGGCTAGTGGAATTTTTAGTTGGATTTTATCGGGAGCCTCTAGAAACAGTGTCTTAACCCAGAAGAGCAAGTGGCCAACTTAGTAATTTCATCAGTGCTTCTCTGGTGCCCTCACCGTCTTGTGCATTCATTGTGATTTTTGCTTTATTTGGTTCTCTCTCCTCAGATTATATGCTCCCTGAGGGCCAGGATTGGGCCTTGCTCTCTGGCCAGAGGAAGTGCTTAATGGAGCACCCAGGCCTCCTGGGGGAATGACTAGAACTGGACCTGACCTGCCTGTGGGATTTGAAGCCACCTCCTGGGTCCCCCCTCCCCATCATTAGCCAGACCAGAATTTATTCCTTTGGTAGCTAAAGCCAGAAGGTGGAAGGAAGAAGGGAGAGTGTTTAGCAATACCAGAAGCATACAGATTTCTTTTTCCTCAGTCTTTGCAATGCTGAGTCCTCCTGGCACTCTAGCCACAGCAAGCTCCCAGAAGCCACGCTACCCTCTTTTGGACAGAGGAATAATTTTTTTTTTTAATTTTTAACATTTATTTATTTTTGAGAGACAGGGAGAGATAGAGCACAAGCAGGGGAGGGGCAGAGAGAGAGCAAGGCACAGAATCTGAAGCAGGCTCTGAGCTGTCAGCACAGAGCCCGATGCGGGGCTCGAACCCACAGACCGTGAGATCATGACCTGAGCCGAAGCCGGCCACTTAACCAACTGAGCCACCCAGGAACCCCAGGCAGAGGAATAAATTCATCAAGAAGTAACTAAAGGAAAGAGAATTTAACATTTATCAAATTCCTGCTATATGCAGGCATTTTTCTAGGTTTGCCTACAAACTATCTGACGTTTACCTGTACCTATTTGGTGATGAGAAAACTGAGGACATAGGAGACTAAGCTATATGAGATAACAAGGCTAGTAGATGGTGGTGCCAGAGCTTGAACTCAGGTCTTACTTTAAAGCCCATGTGCTGCGTGCTCTTTGTAGGTTGCCTCTGGGTGGCTCCTTGGGACGCAGGGGTTGTGGAACTTCTGGAGCTGTGCTTCATTCCAATCAAGACCCAGACATGCCGCCCTAGAGGCTGTGTGCCCACTGGAGCCATCCACCGAGCCTGTGGGCACAGTGCCACGTTACCCTCTCCTTCATCTGTATCTGCTGAACATCCTCAGATTTTTCACAGGGATGCTTGGAATCTTGTCTAAGACCACCAGGTGGCGCAGCATACGCCACAGGGCCTTAACTCCTGGATCTAAGGCTCTGCAGGTTCTTCGGGATCTTCCACCACAGGCCAAGATTCCTCTAAAAGAATCCCAGTTAGCCAAAAACTACAGGTCCCATCCCTGAGAGTCTGGTTTGATATTATGAATTGGGTTCCGAGAATCTGCCATTATTTTTATGTTGCATTTTTAAATTTCTGAATTGGTGAAGTATCATTCACATGGTTCAAAAATTTTCAAGTATGACAAGAGATACACAGAAAAATCTCCATTCACTCCCTAGCAGGTATTTACTACTACTTGTGAATCCTTCTAGAGATTATATATATGTATGTAATATATATCATCTTTATATAAACTTTATCAACTTTATATAACTAAATCAACTTTATATAAGTTATATTGTTTTATTATATAATAATACAGAAGGATATTCTTTCCCCTTTTTATACAAATGGCTACATATCTTTTTGCTCACTGATTATTATTTTGTTTTATTCAATTTATTCAATTTCAGGCTGAGAACCTGCGTGGCTCAGTCGGCTAAGCGTCCGACTTTGGTTCAGGTCATGATCTTGAGGTCTGTGGGTTCGAGCCCCACATTGGGCTCTGTGCTGACAGCTTGGAGCCTGGAGCCTGTTTCATTCTGTGTCTCCTTCTTTCTCTGCCCCTTCCCTACTCATGCGTACTCTCTCTCAAAAATAAATAAACATTAAAAAAAATTTTTAAATATATATCTAATCACAAGTTTTGTGAAGAAGGAAAAGATATATCACAGTCCTTCATTACATCAGACCAGTTGCCACTTAAAGCAATAAAGTGACTGATCCAAGCTATATTGTATGTGATCACATACAAATATGAAATGTATACATCTAACAAAAGAAGCAAAATGAATAGATTTAATTAAAGTAACAAAATAATGTATTGTTACGCTCTCTAGCAAAACATAGGTTATCCCAAATAAAAATATTAACAAGCAGCAGCTATTGGTGTGGCAGGAATAGGACCATGTCAGCTGTGATCCTTACTATAAACATTCACTTGATTTTTTATTGGCTAATCTCAAATTGTGGTTTTAGGACCTTTCGGGGTCACCAGGTTTATGATGCTTACTTACTTTGTCTCTCTTTCGGCGATACTTGATTTCCACTTACACAGGCTGTCCAGAAACTTTTGGTCATTATGCTTCTTCCACTCAGCTTTCAAGCGATGCCACTCATTTACTTAATGGAAGCCAAAGTAACATGATGCCTCTGGTGGCAATGTCTGGTTCTTTCCACATGTCAGCCAGCCTCTTAGTTGTGGGGAGTCTTGGTTCTCATGATCACCACTTTGGGAGCTGGATCCTTAACCTCTTGCTGTATGATAATGCCAAACACCTGGCTGTACGTTTTCCAAGCACCCTCATGATAGGGTAGCACTCACTGGGTCCCCAACCACAGTTTCCTGTGGAATCTGCTTCCATTGTATGGAGGTCTGTTTTCTTCTTGGGGTCAGAATGTTGCATATTATGTATACTGTTCCACACTTTTTTTACTTAATATAAATAGAGGGATTTTTTTTTCCATATCAGTTCATAAAAAAAGCTTCCTTCTTCTTTGATACAATTGTATACTAGTCCTCTGAATGGATGAAGCATATTTTTACCAGTTACCTAATGATGGATATTTAGGTTGTTTCCTTTGCTATTACAAATAAGGCTATAATGAATAACCTTGAACATATGTCATTTCATACATGTGTAATTCTGAGGGTAAATTCCTAGAAGTAGAATTGGTAGATCAAATGGTATGTGCATTTAAAATTTTTACAAGTACAACTGAGAACAAACTGAGGGTTGATGGGGGGGTGGGAGGGAGGCGAGGGTGAGTGATGGGTATTGAAGAGGGCATCTTTTGGGATGAACACTGGGCGTTGTATGGAAACCAATTTGACAATAAATTTCATATATTTAAAAAAACAAATAAAAAATAAAAATATTTAATTTTGTATCTAAAAAAAATAAAATACAATAAAATAAAATTTTTACAAGTACAGCAAAATTGCACCTGATAAAGGTTGTACCAATTTATACGTCTACCAGAAAAGTATGAGGGTGCTTGTATCCTATCAACTTCAGTGTGATAGTTACCAACTTTAGGATTTATGCTAATTTGATAATGTAAAAACTGATACCTCAGCACGTATTTTATTATGAGAGAATTTGTGGGATATTTTTGTATTTTTAAGATCTATTTGTGTTCTCTTTTCTGTGCTTTGGGGAGTCTGTCATTTATAAAATTTTCATCACAGCATTAGGCAGCACACAAAAGCACAAAGATGGATATATTTAACTACATTTAAATCACAAACTTCTTTATACTAACCGAGCATTAAAAAGCTTAAAAACCTAAGAGGGAAAAAAAATGTCCAGCATGTATTCCCAATATAACTTGCAGAAGAACTTTGAGAAAGAATGGAAAAGGCCAGAATTTGGACTTTGTACCACCCCTCACCATTTTTATAGCTTGCAAGGAAAGTGTGCTCATACCGTATGCCTCCTCAAAAAAGCCCATTGAAGTGAGTGTTATCATTTCATAAAGACTGTAAGCTCAGAGAGGTTAATCGACCTGCCCAAGGTCACACAGCTGGGGAGAGGAAATGAGGTGTAGTGGCTCTACCACATACAGTTCCTTGAACTATGTAGAGACCTGGGCTCCTGCTCAAGCTTGGCCACAACCTCTAGGCAACCTTGGAGAGGTCTTTCCTTCCTCCACCTCAGTCGTCTTGTCTACAAAATGGCTGGATTTTTAAGGTCCTTGCTAGCTCTAGACTTCTTTGTGGTGGGGATGGTGGAGGAGGGTAGGAGTAAAGTGTGGGATGGGATTTGTGAGGGTGAACTGTGGGGGTGTGTCCATGATGGGGAGGTGGTGAGTATAAGTGTGTTCATGGTGTGTGTACAGCAAGGGCATTTCTGCAGCCAGAGAGGCCCTTCCAGGGAGTTCCTGGGCTCTTACAAGAAGGAACTTCCATCCAGAGCTTCCTCTGACCCCATTCCTGTCAGCAGGCCAGGCCCCTGAGCCATGGGGGACATTGTTTTGTCTCCAGGGCCCACTTGCTAGCCTTTTCCCATTTTCCAGAACTTACTGTATTCAAGTTCTTCCTCGGGCTCTTCTTTCCTGAGTTTCAAGGAAAAGGAATACCATAAGCTCACCACTTTGAGAGAGGTGCAGTTTAAGAGACCCTATAAGGAAAGGCCAGCACTCAACCCTGAAGGAAGACAGCCATTGGCGGCAGCTATGGACGAGGCTGATCTTTTCATAGGTACCCAAGTGGGGACTCATATCCCATAGATGCTGATCCAAGAGGCCTGCCCTGTTAGGAGTCACCTTTCTAGCCAGTCCTGGCCCTGGCCCTGGGGACAATCGGGAAAATTGACCTAAGCACAGAGTGGAGGGCAGAAAACTATGATAGGAGCCATGAGATCCAGCCACACAGCCTGCTGGACAGATGACCCCGGGGCCAGGCTGCAGCAGGAGTGGGGCTAGGGAAAATGCTAACCTACCCCCACTCTCCCCACATGGCACTATAACAGGGGCCTAGTTTGCCCCGCATGGGTACATAACTTGACTAAATGGTCAACGAATATTCTCTTTAAGAAAGAGAATGGACAGAAGGAAGGAGAGAAGGAAGAGAGGAAAGCACTGGATAAAGAAACTTTGAAAGTTAAAATATAAAAACAAAACATGATAAAATAAAGGCGTTATCTATAAATACAACATTCTAGAGTTCTAAGCAGGCCTCGAACGTCTCTGTTGTTGGCATTAGTCGTGGGTTCTGTTCGTGTATGTGTGTGCATGGGGCTCCCTGGGGGGGGTCTGCATCTCCTGGGGCATCATGTGGACAGGGGGTGGGTCAGAGGAAGGCCAGTAGGGGCCCTTCCCAGGCTCTGTGGCTTTCTGGATGACAAGAGCTGACCCTGAACAGGACCTGGCCCTGCATCTGCCTGGAGATCTTATCCTCCCCCCTCCCGAGCTCACATTGACCTCAAAGCAGAATGCCCCAGGCTTGGCCCAGTGTCACGGAAAAGCAGCTGGGGGCAGCTTTCCCAGGCTTCCCGCCCAGGGCTTGGCCCTCAGAGGAGGTGCTGACAGAAGGTCACTGAGGCCTGGCCCAAGGGGGAGGAAATCCTCCAAAGGAAGGAAGTGGAGCAGGGGTCAAAAAGAGAGAGAGAAAGGGGAATGCATCCTTTGGGAAACCAAGCAGCCAGGTTGGGTGAGCTCCCCTCACCACTGAATAAAGACTTGTTTTTCTCAGCATGGGACCGAGGCTTAGAAAATTGACAAACAATCTTAGGACCCTTTGCCGCCTTGGTCCACTTGAATCCTATGAGGGTCATGAAGAAAATACGGCTCTGCTTCTGCCTTCTGGAAGCCCACAGGACAGGCTGTGTCCAACAGAGGTTTAGTAACAGTGCTAGGGGACTGTGGAGATAGGAGTCACTCCTTAAAAATGAGGGGTAACATAGTATAAGATCCCATTTACACAAAGGACAGAACAGTCAGCCCTCGTCTGTGGGGTCAGATTAGGAGTCACCTCTGGTCAGAGGTCGGAGAGGTGCTGGTGGTGACTGGCAGCGACACGAGGGGACTTTGGGGGCTTGACTGGGATTGATTACACAAGTGTATTCTGAAAATTAATTGAGCTATACTAAAGGATTTCAAAATGTACGACTCTGGCATGTGAGTTCTTTGAGCCGAAGGTAATCAAGGCCCAAAAGACTCAGGAAGAACTTTTTGCCTTCCCCTTATCTGCCCCTAAGAATTTAGATAGGAGGCCTTGTCCAGGAAGAGCACTCCCGCCACCGGGAGCAGGGCCTATTTATTCAAATTCCTGTCTGTGTCCCTTTGCCTCTATGTAGCATGAAAAACATGTATTTACCATTTCATACATGCGGCTCTAGTTCATTGATTTTTTTAAATGTTTGTTATTTGGAGGTGCCTGGGTGGCTCAGTCAGTTAAGCGTCCAATTTGGCTCAGGTCCTGATCTCATGGCTTATGGGTTTGAGCCCTGCTCTGATGGCTTTGACAGCTCAGAGCCTGGAGCCTGCTTCGGATTCTGTGTCTCCCTCTTTCTCTGTCCCTCCCCCGCTTGCACTCTGTCTCAAAATTAATAAACATTTTTTTTTATGTTTGATTTTGGGAGAGTGGGTGCACAAGTTGAGGAGGGGTGGGGGGGGGGATGGGGTGGACAGAGGATCCTCGAACTCACGAACTGTGAACTCATGATCTGAGCCAAGGTCGGACATTCAACCGATTGAGCCGCTCCCCACCCACTTCATTGATCTTAATTGCTATATAGTATTCCTTTATCTGATCTTAACCACAATTCAGCCCTTCTCCTGTTGGCGAATCTTTTTTTAGTTTTGCAAACATCACCACACTGTGCATTCTGGTTCATGTCTCTCTGTGCCCATCTGTGAAAGTTTCTCTGATATATACACTCAGAACTGGAATCCATAGCTCAGGGGCATGAATATCTACAACTCACTAGATACTGCTAAATTGCTCTCCCAACCAGCTCTATCCATTAAGCTCACATCAAGCAGTGTTGAACACGTCATTAACACCCTCCCGAAAATGAGTGCAATCAGGAAGTGTAAATCACTTTCCTTTGGTCTTCCTGTTGGGAACTGAGCAATTTTATTTGACCGTGAAGTACTTTATTCCTGTAGCATTTCGTGGGACCAAGTTGTGAGTGACACACAGGAGACCTTACTGCCCATTTTTTCCCTACTCTATCACACGATGAGCCAGTAGCAGCTTAATAGCCCTTCATTCCCATTGTATTTTATTTTTTAATTCTTATTTTAGAGAGCATGAGTGGGGGAGAGGGAGAGAGAGAGAATTTCAAGCAGGTATCCATGCTTACCACCAAGCATGATGCAGGGCTCAATCCCATGACCCCTGGATCCTTTTTGTTTGTTTGTTTGGGTTTTTTTTTACTTTGGACTTTTATTCTTTAAACAAATTATAGAGAATGGAAGGAAAATAGGTTATTTACAGAAAATATCTAATATGTACAGAGAGGAACAAATTTGGTGACAGAAGAGACTTAAGTACATGCTGGCATCTCAGAAGCATTTCTCAAAGAGCTTGATTTTATTTTCTTGGATTTTAAGAATGTCTAAGATCCTTCTTCATCCTTGATCTTGGGAGCCAAATAGTACTTTAAATGTCTCCTATCAGCAATTTTATACTCTACAACAAAGGGTACCTCTGCAGACATACTGAGTGTTACTGTAGGAGAGAGTGGAGTGGCTTTTGGAAAGAAGTTCAAGTATCCCAAGTGCAAAAGTTAGCTGAACTGCCTCATTCATGTCTATGGTAACAGCTTCCTCCTCTTTATTGACATTTTCGACCTGAGTAGAAATCAAGGGTCGGATGTTAAACCATTTGAGCCACCCGGGCACCAGTCATTTTCCATTTTAATTCAACAAACATTTATTAAGCATCTGCTGCGAGCAGGCACCAGGAAAACTCAGTGCAGAACACTGAGGGGATTACAGTCCTTTCTGGCCCTCGAGGGGATTACAGTCTGGTGGGCCAGACAGACTCAAGTATGCAAACCATTATCCAAACCACATGAAATCATCCATGAGTTACAAACAAGACTCTGTGGTGCTTCGTAGCAGATGTAAGTCTTTATTTTCGTTTAAGTGAGGATTTTTGTTTGGATTCTGTCATCATAGAGTCCTTTTGGAAAGAGAAAATTGGCCACCCAGAGACAGTACCTTTATTTACTGTTAATGCTTGGGTGACTCATTCTGAATGGGGTTGTGGGCAAGAGGTGGTACATGAAGTGTGAGGAAGAGGAGGGTGCAGGTCCTCGTTACCTGAAGTCTGACACCTTTAGGATAACAGCCCCTCCCTTCCTGGATGGAAATTACGATACACAAGGAGCGGAGACACCTATATTAAAGTCCTGGTCCATCAAGTCAGGCCAGTCCTGTCATGTCTGTGGGCCTCAGTTTCTCCATGTTTAGACAGATGAACTCAAGGTTCTTTCTAGGTTTCACACGTGGGCAGTCTGGCCTGCAGCTGGCATACTGGATTTGTTAGTTTAAAGTCAGATTATTTTCTTTTCTTTAGTAACAAATGAAGGGAAGCAAAGCTAAACCCCTGTCCCTCTCAGACAACAGCTCCTATTCTCCCTGCGTTCCTGTCCCCACCACCTCTGTTGCAGCCCTGAGCCGTGGGAAGTTCCAGGCCGGAGCCATCTCCCACTATCCTGGTCCTGATGGCTCTGAAGCTGGAGGTCTGTCTGCTTCTGAGGACCCACGGAAAATGCCAGGCAAGTGCTGGGTGAGCCTGGCATACAACCTGTGCTCAGCAGCGGTTATGATTTCCTGGCCCTTGAAGGAAATTCCCCACATGCTAGGCTGCCTTCTGGAGGCGTAGGGGCTCTGACCATTACTGCCCTTTCCTCACTCTCAGGGACCCTCCCCAAAGGGGCCTATGTAGTAGCCCCAGAGGGGAGTAATGTATCCAGGGGGTAAAATTTGGGTAAGCCCCTGGGATTCCAGATCCCTGGGTGTACCTGGATGGTATGCAAGGCCTGTCCCTTCAGCCCCGCCCTGCCCTGCCCTCACCCCACTTGGTCAAGATGATTCTGCCGATGTCAATGTTTGCATCAGATCCAGGTGCTCAGAGAGTGTCCACCCACAGGCCACTCTGCAGCACAGTCAAGGCCAGTCCCAGATAATCCACTTGGAGCTGGCTCTGGTATCAGCTCCAGCTTCAGGATCAGCCAGGTCACTCAGAACCCTGCCTGAGACTCCGTGCATCGGGGCTGGGCTCTGGCTTTGTCCTGGAACAGCTATGAAGTAGGCAGCCTTCCCCACTTGAGGCCCTGCAAGGAAGACAGGAAGTCAGGCAGGTAGGCAAAAACAATGACTAAGCACATCTTCACCCAGGTGTCTCTATCCATCTTTTGGACAACCTCGGACTTACTAGTCCCCCATTTTGGGGATGAAGAAACTGAGGCTCAGAGAGAGAGGTTATTAGTCCTAGTTCACTCAGCTAGCCAGTAGAAGAACCTGGTTTGAACCTACATTCTGTCTGAATCTCCCAGATTGGGACCTACTTACCCTAAGACCTTAGAGCTTAAGCTCTCTGTCTAGCTTCTGGGAAAATGCATAGAGCTAATTCATATGAGAATGAAAATGACTGAAATAGGGTAAAGAGTGAGTATCCTCCTTCCCAGGGGGCTCCAAGGTACAGGCCCAGGTGTGACCTCCCTTGTTCCCCTTGCAGCAGTTCATGGGGGTGGTCCTGGGCCACACAAAGTTGATTTATTTTTTTTTAATTTTTTTTTAACGTTTATTTATTTTTGAGACAGAGAGAGACAGAGCATGAACGGGGGAGGGTCAGAGAGAGGGAGACACAGAATCTGAAACAGGCTCCGGGCTCTGAGCTGTCAGCACAGGGGCCCGATGCGGGGCTCGAACTCACGGACCGCGAGATCGTGACCTGAGCCGAAGTCGGCGCTCAACTGACTGAGCCACCCAGGCGCCCCGACACACAAAGTTGATTTAATTGAACTATTTCTTTTGGGAATTTCCCCTAAAGCTAAGGCATTTCCCTCTCGGTGTCACTGGAAAGTTCCCAAGAGCCTACCTCCCTACCCTCTCTGCCTGGTTGGCTGTAGGCCAGACAAGAGGTCGAGACAAGGATGTGGCAGTTGTGGGGCTTGTTCTGCCTTGCCCATTCGCAGCATGTCTATAGCCCCTACACGGGTTCCTGATCCTTCAGGGTAGGGGGAGGGCAGAGGGTGGGGGTGGGGATGGCAGATGGGGAGACTTGCCAGCTTCACTGTAAGGAGCATGGCTCAAAGGCGCCTCTGATTCAAATGGGTAAGGGGCGTTAAGGAGGACACTTGTTGGAGTGAGCACAGGGTGTTATACATAGGGGACGAATCACTGGAATCTGTTCCTGAAGTCATTATAGCACCATATGCTAACTAACTTGGATATGAATTAAAAAAAAAAAAAAAAAAGGTACCTCTGATTCCCAGGCCCAGGCCCAGCCAGGAGTTCTGCAAAAGCACAGCTCCCAGGGGCTTGCTGCCATGTCCCTCTTGAAGTCTCTGGGCTTGAGGAGAGAGGGGGAATTCGGGCGACGGATTCTGACAGAGTGGATTTGAATCCTGGCTCTGACACTTCCCACTGAATGCTTACGGGGAATTAACTTCATCATTCTGAGCCTTGAATTCCTCCTCAGAAAATGGGGACACTACCTTAATAAGAGGCTGCTGTGAGGACTGAAGAGGAGATGCGTTGACAGTCTAGCAACTCAAGTGGCGACTCCACTTCAGTAAGTGGCAGTGTCTGCCCTGGGCGCTATGTGGACAGTCAAGAGTGCAGGGATCAGCCAGTTGTGCCTGCCCCAGGTGTGACCTGCTAGCCATCTCCAGCGTGGTACGTGGTGTTAAATGACTAGGAACTCCATTTTCCCCTTCAGGAATTCACCTGTCCCACTTGTCACTCCCTTGCCTGCATGTGCTTGGATGTCACCTGCCCTTTTCCTCCCTTAGCTAACAAACCCACTGAGCCTCTTAGGGTCTGCGGTTAGCATCTCAAAAGAGCCTGGATTCCTAATTGCAGAAATCTCTCTCCTCCTGTTTTTGCCTCAGGAGGCACATCACTAAGAGCCTCCCTCGGATGACTGACAGAGAATTCACTTCAGATTTGGGAGTGTGTATAAATGTACGATTTTGAAAAAAGCCTATACTTAGCAAATGACTCCAAGTCTACATGCCGAAATATTAACAGGGGCATTATATACATATGCACATTATATATTATACTGAACTTCATTTCCTTCTTATACATGAACATATTTTTCAGTGAACATGCATTATATTTATAATGAGAACGAAGTCATGTTGAACAATACATTTTCCTTTGTGTAATGGTATCTATGTTGCTTTTTCTTCCAAGTACTGAAATCTGTATTGGCAGGTGAATCAAGTTTAGATGGAATCCCTCAAACGTCTTCCAACCTCCTAACCTCTCCTTTCTCGTTCCGGTCTTGCGAATTCTGAAGTACCTTTGAAAACCCCCAAAGATTCCAACACAGTTTCTCTCCCCTTGACTCAACATCCATTTGCTGAACACCGTGCATCTGGCTCTGTGCCAGGGGCTGGGGGATTATGCTGAAGATGGGGTGGTCTCCATCCCCACATGGCTGGGCAAATGAAGGAAGGAAATACACATCTTTCCGTGACTGGCGTTTAAAGAGGAAAGAATTATATGCAGGAAGGAAAGAGATAGAAGGAGGCTTCCCAGCTGGGCAGTGGGCCTCAAGTACGCTGTGGAGCTCTCTGAGGAAGACCCCTCTTCCATGATAACTCAGAGCAGAGCCATCCAGATCTGGGTTCCTGGGGCATGCGTTCTGGGGAGCAGCCACTAGACCAGGCTCCTGTTGGCATCTCCTGGGGCGTGGAGGGAGTGCTGACTCCAGGGAGCCCACTCCTGCCTTCAGAGAGCTGCCTCCCGGCCCAGAGGAAGAATGAATCCTCTGTCCTCAGGTCTCAGAGAGAGGTGGCCTAGGTGACCTGAATCCTTAGGGAGGGAGGGTGTGCCCGGCAGTTCCCCAATGGGCTCCACCTGTAGCTGTCCTCACTGCCAGGGGTTAGAGCACCAGCTGCTCCCTGTTACCAGTGAGATCAGAGAAGCGGGGCCAGGGTATGGGGTTCAGAGACCTGGGACCTTGTCCTCGCTGTGCCACTAATTCTCTGGGCACGTTCGGTGATACTTGTTACCTAGGAGGTGCCAGACACTATGTGAGATACTTTACATTTTTAGCAATGTGTTTTCTCTCTTTTGCAGGTGAGGAAACCAAGTCTTGGGGAGGCTCTGTAAATTGCACAAAGTCACACACACAACTGGAGTTGCAATCCCATTCTCTCTGGCTCCAGAGCTGGTGTTATCTTTCCCCAGCAGGGCCGGTCTCTGGACCTCCCATCTCTTCCTCACCCTATAAAGAGGTTGGACTTAACTTGATGAAAGGAGAAGGCAGGAAGGAAGCCCTTCAGCTAAACAAGCCTCCCAAGGGCTTACTGTCATTGCCATCAGAGCCACTGGGCCTTGGGGTGGTCCCCACCATTGCTTGGGGTTGCACCAACTTTTCTGGTTTCTCAGGGGCTGGGTCCAGAATGTCCCTATCTGGTGTGTCTCCCATTCACCTGCATTGGCTCAAATCTACCCAATAGGTTGTTTTATTCTCCCTTCCCTTCCCTTCCCTTCCCTTCCCTTCCCTTCCCTTCCCTTCCCTTCCCTTCTTACCAGGTAGGGTCAGAAAATCAGCTTAAGAAGGAAAATACAAATAAAAAGGCTTTCTGCAGAGAAAACCCTGATCACAGGAGAAGCTGTGACTGGAGACTACTTTCTGCAAACTTTTGAGGATTCTGTAGGCTGTGCCTTTCTCGACCTGAAGGTCCCCAAATCCAGGCTCTTTCTTTCTCTTCCACCCTCAGGAGCTCTATCTCCTCTGCCTCTCAGGATTCTGGGAGCAAATTTCCAGCTGTGATTCCACAGCCCTCTTGTTACTATACCACCATCACAGCCAGCCCTGCTTTGTTGTGGTAGAAGAAAGGGGCCACTGGGCACAGGGTTCTGTGACCATTTGACAGATGAAGAAACTGAGGCCATACAGCTAGGAGGTGGATCCTCTGAGTCCTGGCCCCTTGCTTAGGTGAGTAACTGCAGCTTCTGATCTTGGCATTCTGTGGTCCTTTTTCCACCCTCCATGGAGTTTTCTTGCTGAAGTTGTCCGGAGTCTGGAATGCAGCCTGTCTCCCTAGGTTTCCCAGATTTGTGCCAGCAGCTTCTAGGCTGGCTCTTCTACAGGAATTGGAGCTGCCCTCTGCTCCATTCCTGCTGACTGGAACACCCGAGAGCTTTGTTTCTCCCCAACGCGAAATTGGAAACCTGTTGGTCTGCCAAAGGCTCCATCAAAAAATACTTCCCGACCACTTGCCCTTGTCTCCTTCCACCCCAGGGAGGAAACAACAATCTCCCAGGACACACGCAATGGGAAGCTGGCAGCAGGGTTTTGTCACAGCCTTTGGGATCATGTGAATCAGGGGAACCAAACACTCATGCTCTCCTTCCAGATAAGATAAAAGTTTCATTTTATTCTTATTGGGGAAGGAGTGACCTTGCCAGGTGCCAAAAATGTTAATGAGGCCCCAAGAGGAAACCTGCCTGGTAGAAAGAGCTCTGAACTGAAAGCCACATGGGGCTCTGATAATTCCCAGAGGTGCGACTTTGGGCAAATCAGGTTGCCTTTCTGAGCCTGCCTTGCAGGGGGTTGGAAAGACAATGAGGCAATACTGCAATGTTTATGGCCTTGGAAAGATGCTCATGATATATGGGTATGAAAAAAGCAGGTTACAAAAAGTTGTGTAGAGTAGGTCCCCATTAATGAGAAATATAGACAAATAGCTGAGAGCATATACCACCATGTTAATAGTGTTTATTGTGGACGATGGAATCATAGATTCTGATAGTTTTCCCTTCTTTCTTATCTATATTTTCTAATTTTTTTCTACAGTGAGTATGTATTATATATTTGTCAGCTATTCCCACAATAATGCTGCATAATAGACTAGCCCAAAAAACAGTGGCTTATATCACAAGGATTTATTCTCATTCTCATGGTCTGTCGGTCAACTGCAATTTGACTAATGTTGGTCAGCCTTGGCAAGGCTGCTATGTCTCAGGCTGCAGGTCAGCTGGGCCTGGCTCCTTGCTGCTGGTTTGGGTTCAGGTCTGTTCCATGTGTCTTCGTTTTGGGGTTCTGAGTAAAGGGATAGCAGCTATCTAGGACTTGCTTCTCTTTCCAGAGCCCAGGACACAAGCCGAAGTGTACAAGTACATGGAAAGCCTCTGCTAACATCATTTCAATAACATATCATTGGCTAAAGCCAGTCACATGTTGGCTAAACCCAACATCAATGTCACCACAGTAGGAATGGGAGGGAAGTAAGTATATGCTGAATAATAACCCAAATTCATTGGTTATTACTTGCATAAAAAACAAGCATGATATGCTTCATTCATATTGTCCACTAGAGAGAATCCTATACAACTCTCCAAGAATAAGATGTGGAGCTGCTGTATAATCTCATTAAAGAATAGAACAAATGTTAAAGGGATAAGCTGACCCTCTCTTCCTTTATCCTATATGGTTGTCCCTTTAAGACAACCAGACACTGCCATTTATGGCATCCACAGTCCCACAAAGGAATGTGGAAAACACAGGTTTATGGGCATTTATAGCCAAAGGCCAGACCTATGCTAATTCCCATCCAAATCTATCTGAATCCACTTGCTGATGATTTCCTCTCTTTTGGCTTCTCTCAGTTGATTCAGCCATTCACTCAAGATATGTTTATTGAGAACCTGCTATGGGCTAGAACTCTTCTAGCCATGAATAGGGTTATATTGGTAAATAAGGCAAGTACCAATAAATAAGAAAATCTCCCTAGGGTTTACATTCTAGCAGAGAGATGAGGTGGGTGCTGGGTGTGGTGGGAAATGCTAGTGATATTGATAATGCCAAGTAGTATGGGTGCTAAGAATTAAATAAAATAGGGTAGTGCTCTAGAGATTGATAGGGCAGGGCAGGGCTACTTTGGGTGGGTGACGCAAGGGAAGACTTCCCTGAGCAAGTGTTGCTGAAAGTTATTGGAAGTACCTCTTGGGACCTGATATTTGTATCTGGACTCTCCAGACTGGACACTGAGTCGCACTCAAGAACTTGGCTTGGGGGCATCTATGTGGCTCAGTTGGTTAAGCATCTGACTCCAGCTCAGGTCATGATCTCACAGTTCATAAGTTCGAGCCCCATGTCAGGGTTCTGTGCTGACAGCTTTGAGCCTGGAGCCTGCTTTGGATCTGTGTCTCCCTCTCTCTCTGTCCCTCCCCCTCTCACGCTGTCTCTCTCTCTCAAATAAATAAATATTTTTTTAATAAAAAAAAAAAGAACCTGGCTTGGACTTTTCCCACCAGTTCACTCCCTACTTTGGCCTGCTTTGGGGAGCTTTCCTGTCCTAGCTGCATTTCAGAATCCAACCCAGCTTCCCATCCGCTGGCTGGTGCCCCCATCAGCTTAGCTAGTTTTCATCAAAGATGGGACCCAGGGTGCCTGGCTGGCTCAGTCTGTAGAGCACGTGACTCTCGATCTCAAGTGTTGGTGAGTTCAAGCTCCCCATTGAGTATAGAGCTTACTTAGAGACAGAGAGAGAGAGAGAGAGAAAGAAAATTATTAGGTCAGGCCAATCATTTATTGAACTCCTATTGTATACCAAACGAGCAGGCATTTATTGAGTACCTTCTGTAAACCAAACCAATAGATGTTTATTAAACATCCATTGGATACCAAATCTACATTTATTTATTGTTTACCGTGTATGCAAGTCAGTAAGTGTTTGCAGATGGTCCGCAACTTACAATGGTTCAACTCAGTTTTTCAGCTTTATGATGGTACAAAAGTGATACACATTCAGTATAAAACTATACTTCAAATTATAAATTTTGATCTTTTTCCCACGCTAGCTATATGTGTACAATTCTCTATCGTGATGCTGGGTATTGGTAGCACGCTGCAGCTACCAGGCAGCCGTGTGATCACGAGGGCAAACAACTGATACATTCTGGTTTTCACTTTCAGCATAGTATTCAACAAGTTCTATGACATATTTAATACCTTGTTATAAAATAAGTTTTGTGTCTGATGACTTTGCCCAACTGTGGGCTAATGGGAGTGTTCTGAACACGTTTAACGTAGGCGCGGCTAAGCTATCATGTTCAGTAGGTTAAGTGTATTAAACTCACTTTCAACTTAAAATATTTTCAACTTATGAAAATGGGTTTATTGGGATGCAAGCTTATTGTAAGTCAAGGAAAATCTGTACTTTATGCCTGGAATTGAGGAGAACACACAAGTTGTAGCTATTTCTAAAAACTTGCAACTGAGTTGTGGAGCCAAAATGTTATACAACTATGGCTATAAAAGGCAGGGCTTACTACAATAAGTGCTATGTTGTACAGAACAGCCTCTAAGCCCTTTGAGAATCTAGAGATGGGCCTAGAGATCTGCATATAAAGGGGTGGCCATAGAAGGCTTCATGGAGGAGTTGAAACTTGAGCTGGGTTTTAAAGGATAGACAGGACTTAGATAGACAAGGGGAGTAGGGACTGAGGTAGCATGGCTGGCCAGGGCTGTATGTATTTTGAACCCTAGGATATAATTCTTGGCATCCATTATTTGAACCTGGTGTCCTTTCCTTTCTTATTTTCCAGAATTCTTGTAACATCCAGATCCTCCATGATCCCTGTTTCTCCTAGGCCACAGCTGATTCCTTGCCAGTCTATAATAATTTGTCCGGTGATCAAGGGCTGATGTCATTTGGCTAACACCAGAATGGGCAGCCTTGGGGAAAGGTGTTTATGACACTTTCAGCAGAAAAGGGCATAGAACCCATAAAAGTTGGTTTAATCACATCTAACTATGGTGGATTTCTAGTTCGGGTGTCCTCCTACCTTCTAACCCAGAAGTCTTTAAAATAATCATGTTTATTTCCTCTGCCTGGAGCCTTGAGACAGCAACAAGGCTGTTGAGAATTTACTAGATTGAGAATTTATTAGATGGTCTCAGTGACCTCTTCCCATATTTCTGAAAGCAGGAAGAATGACATTTTACTATTTTATTACTCTAATGGCCAAAAATACAGTCTACTTTCTAGAAATTAGTCATAAGAATCGTCTGACCTCTCTGAGTCTCAGTTTCCTCAACTGCAAAGCGAAGGTTATTTAGAGGATTAACTAAAACAACACACTTGCAGTGTTGTGAATGGAGTCAAATGCCCAATACATGTTCAGTGAACACAGATTCCCTTCATTCCCTTGTTATACCCCATCTGGTGGAAAGTTCAACACAGCAACATGGCCTCTCCACTCAGTGCATCATCAACTGTCCTTCCTCCTTCTCCCCTCCCGGCCATCCACATGAGAAGGCCAGGCCTGAGGCCTTGTGCTTTGGCATCCAGGCCCTTGAGCCTCTATCACAGACAATATGGGGCTGCATCCCATGACTTGGCCCTGGGGTGGGGAAGAGGAAGACCCAGGCAGGATCAATGTCATTCTTAGGGGAATTTACAGCATAGTGAGCCATGCCCTCTGTGGGACACCCTCAGGGAAGACTCTCAGGCCAGCTCTGTCACCAAGTACTTTGGGCTGGGGCACAGACCATCTGCTGCCCCTGGACTACTGCATTTCTTCCTTCAGAGGGAGACTTTGGGGACGGCTGTGTAAGACAGTCCTCCACCTCTATTTTCCCACAACTTTGACCTTACTCTTATGCTCGTGCCATGCTCTTCTCTGTCTTTGTCTATGTCCTCCACTTCTCCTCCCCCACCCCCCACTCAATAAGTCCAGATCTTTGTGCCTGCTGGTCCATCTTCCTAAAGTGTCCTTCCCCTTCCTGCATCCTCCTAGACGACATTTTCTTCACCAGTCCAGCTCAGATGTTTCCTCTTCTGAGGAGACAGACTCCTCAGACTCCCTGACTCACCCAACTTACTATATCTAGTCCCCAGGTATGTCTCTGTGCCTTGGTTTCTACATCTGGAAAATGGGGCTGATGATGCCAGTATTACCATAGCTAATCACAGTGTAGTGGTAAAAATGGAATGAGATAATAGTAAAAAGCACCTTGTAAAGGACTGTATAAGTAAGCACCATTGTTAATGGTAGGTTTGTGTCCAACAGAAACTGGTCTGTGAGTGTGTAATATTGTATAGTGGGGGATGAGATCCCATAGTGTAGCAGTGTGGAAGGAATGCTGGACTCAGAGGCAGAAAACCTGCTTCTCTCTACTGCTGGACTAGGTGTTCCTGAGCCAACGCCCGCCCTCTCTGGGCCTCAGTTTCCTCCTCTGCATGTGAGTGTGGCCTCCAAGGGCCCTCCTAGTTATGCTCCCTTGGCTCAGACACTCTGGGTACTGGGCTGTGCAGGTATTGCCTGAGCTCTGAGACCCTGCCCAGCTCCCAGGCTGGACAGCTCCCTTGGAATTTCAGAAGGAAGCGGAGGCTCCCAACTCTCAGCATCTGGACAGCACCTCAGGTTGGGAGGCTGGAGAGCCCAGGCTGTCAGGCCTGGGGTGGGGTGTGGGAGAGTGGGAAGCTCACTTCCAGAGGAAAAGAGTAGAGATCAGCAGTGGTAACGAGCTCCAAGTCCTCAGAGAGCAGGCGGGAGGGGTCTGGGCTAACTCTAGCACCTTAATGAAGAAACTAAAAGACGGTAGCCTTTGGGATTTGGCTACAATATTTAGGGCCAAGATCACCAAAATCATTTAGACCCTGATGTCCTGATTGGCCCTAATCCAGATATAAGACATAGGATTCTCACCTGATGCTATGGAGAAGAAAAATTTTCCACTGTGATTGTTCAGCATCTTATTAGCAATCAAGGGCACTATCTCACACACAGCAACTATGGGAATTTTTTTTTTGAAGTCCTTTGGTGTGTCTTGGATGCTGGATCCAGTAATTGGCTGTTAGGTTTTAAAGGCTTGGCATTTCCACTGTGAGTCATAACTGTTCATTGACATACCTCATTTATTTCGTAATTCCTTTTAAATCCCCAAAAGATAAAACACATTACATGAAAAAATTTAAAACTGCACTTCTTTAAACAGATTCTATGTTGTATACTTTTCCTAGGTCTTTCAGCCATTTATTTACCCATCAAGTGATCATCTAGTGTCTCTTGTGTACTGACAACTTCTCTTACTTTCTTACCCTCACACCCATCCTGTCACTTAATAATCACAACCACCCTATGAGCCAGGGATAGTTACTCTCTTTTCACGAGTAAGGAAAATGCAGCCCAGAGAGGTTAAGTGACTTGCCCAAGGCCACACAGTAAATGACTGAAACAGGATTTTGACTTAGGACATTGAACTTCTAATTGTATCATTTTGGCCTCCTCTCACCTTCTTTGCTCTTCACCCCCATAGTCCTCATGCCCTGCCCCCTACTGTTTTGAAGCAGAGAACACTGAGGACAATGATAGTTGGGTAGATAGAACACAAACCAAGTGGAGGAACACTTGGTCTTACCCCAGAGACCTAAAGGTCATGGTCACCCATTACATGCCAGGACCCATGGGGGCTCAAAAGCATATGACTAATACTCTGGATGAGAAGGGGAAATTAAACAGGGGCACAAATAACTAGGCTTCAGACAAGATAGCTGGTCCTGTAGAAGAGCATCTAAGGAAAGGAGAAGGAGAAAATTCTACCAATTAGAAATCAAGTCTGAACTTGATGCAGGCAAGTAGGGAAAAAGTCAGCAATTCAAAAAACCTTCTGTTCCCATTAATCTCATGATGTTAGATTAAGATGTTTTACATAGTGGGGCACTGGGGTGGCTCAGTTAGTTGAGTGTTTGACTCATTATTGTGGCTCAGGTCATGATCTCACAGTTTGTGAGTTCGAGCTCTGCATGGGACTCTGGGATGACAGTGCAGTGCCTGGTTGGGATTCTCTCTCTCTCTCTGTGCCTCCTCCCCCCTGTCAAAATAAATAAACTAAAAAAAAAAAAAAGATTTTTATGTAGTGGCAGGATAGGGTATGAAACTACATCCTTTGGCAGGAGGTGTTGTGAGGTGGGGAAATGGCAGCACTCTGTTGGCACCATCAGATCCTTGGTATTCTCTCAGGCAAGTAGCCTGATCTCTTCTGGTCTTATTTCTTTATCTGGAAAAGGGAGATCTTTCCCATCTCTTGGGATATTACCAGTAGATTAAACAAGATAACATGTGCAAAGCCCTCAGTGCAATTCCTGGCATGTGGCAGCTGCTTGAACATTGTTATTTAAATTCCATGAGTTATGTTGAGTTAGTTGGTCCAGAGTAGAGGCGACTCAAAATTGGGGCCAAAAGAGGGCCCCTGGGACTTAAGGGTTAACATAGCATAGACATGATTCTTTGTAAAAACATACTCTTTTTTCCAACGTGCCGATGAGACTCCTACAGCCCACCATGGAGTTGGTCAAAATGGAAGTGAAGTGAGCTCCAATTTAAGAATCGTAATGGACTGTTGATGTGCCAATGGCAAATGCTAATGATGATTGCAAACAAAGGGTGGTGGCCTGTAGAAATGAAAATCTTCTACGTTCTCTGGAAGAAAAGAAATATTTATTTGAGACCACTGGTTGGGTGCTTTAGGCTGAAAAAGGCAATACGATATGGGAGACAACATGGTAGAGGGAAGCCTGGACTTACAGCAAGAGGATCAAATCCCAGCTTCATCCTCCAACAAGCTTTGACACTGTGGGAAAGTCACCAAGTGTCCTGCCTTGTTTATGGGAACCGTTGTCTTAGTACCTGCCTTATCTCTGTCATAGAATTATTGTCAAAACATGGGGCACCTGGGTGATTCAGTCGGTTAAGCATCCGACTTCAGCTCAGGTCATGATCTCGCGGTCCGTGAGTTCGAGCCCCGCATCGGGCTCTGTGCTTACAGCTCAGAGCCTGGAGCCTGTTTCAGATTCTGTGTCTCCCTCTCTCTGACCCTCCCCTGTTCATGCTGTC
Source organism: Puma concolor (assembly GCF_028749965.1). Taxonomy (NCBI): domain Eukaryota; kingdom Metazoa; phylum Chordata; class Mammalia; order Carnivora; family Felidae; genus Puma; species Puma concolor. The sequence continues at coordinate 108,032,586 of NC_141672.1, read as the reverse complement.
TCTCCCTGTCTCCAAAATAAATAAACTTTAAAAAAATTAGAATTATTGTCAAAACAAAGAGGTAGCTTCCTCAAAAAATTAAACATAGAATTACCATATATCTAGCAGTTCCACTTCTATGTATATACTTAAAAGAATTGAAAGCAGGGACTCAAACAGATGTTTGTACACCCACATTCATAGCATTATTATTCAGAATAGCTCAAAGATTGAAATTAACCAAATGTCCTACAAAGGTTGAATGAATAAGAAAATGTATACATATACAACGGAATATTATTTAGCCTAAAAAAGATGTCAAATTCTAATACATGCTATAACCTTGATGAACCTTGAAAACGTTATGCTCAATGAAATAAGCCAGACACAAAGGTGCAAGTATTGTATGATTCCACTTATATGAGGTACCTACAATAGTCAAATTCATAGAGGAAAAAAAGTAGGATGGTGGTTACCAGGAACTGGGTGGGGAGAGGAATGGGGAGTTATTGTTTAATAGGTACAGAGTTTCAGTATGAAATGATAAGATTTGAAGGTAAATGGCAGGGATCGTTGCACAATATGAATGTACTTAATGCCAACGAACTGTGCTTTCAAAAATGCTTAAAATGATTAAGTTTACATTATGTATATTTTACCACAATTAAAAAATGATAATTTTTTTAAAGAAATGGCATAATGTAGAAGAAAGTGCTTTGCTCTCTGTAGAGCTATAGGAACCAATTAGCTGTGGTAAAGAGGTTAGAATGTAGCATTTACATTTCTGTTAGAGCAACCACCAAAATTGCAGCCGGCCCGGCCTAGAAATTTCACAGCTGTTTTCTCATCTGTACAATATCAGGAAGATGTAGATATGAAAAAGAAATAGCATCCACTAAGAGTTGAAAGTAGGGCTTCCTCTGAAAAATCAAAAACAGGAGTGGGGGACTGCTGTTTTTCCTAATACACTTTGTAGAACAATTGGACTCTAAACTGTGCAGGTATAGGGATGCCTGGCAGGTTCAGTCGGTGGAGCGTGCACTCTGGATCTCAGGGTTGTGAGTTCGAGCCCCATGTGGGGATGATTACTTAAAAAATAAAATCTTTAAAAGAATAATAAAACAATAAATTGTGCATATACATGTTTCACAAAAATAAACATAACTTAGGCATTATTGGGGGCCAAATCAGAAAAAATACCAAATGTTTCTAATTCATTACTTTTTTAAATGCTTCTCATTTACTATCTGTTCTGTTACTGACTTTCATTACATAATAAAATGAACTAGGCCAATGAAACCTGGGTGTTATTGTCAGAAAGAGGTATCTGACGAACACTGTGCACCCTGAGTTCTTCCACTCTGCTTACTAGGCACCCTGAGAGGGGAGGGCCCTGTCCCAGGACCCTCGGTGTGAGCCCATTGGTAAATGAATCAGTTGGCTTTCCTGTTTATTAATCAGTCTCCCAGGAACTTGGTGCCAAAGCCTGGATTCTTGAGAGCTTGGTTTCCTCACGTGAACTTTGGAGATGGAGTTTGACAACCTCTAAAACCAGGACAAAACCCAGGATCTGTGAGGGACCCGTCAAAGTGTTCTTTGAAGTTCCTCCTTCCTTCAGGTCTTAGCCCCTTTAATTATAAAACTTAGAGCAAAAATCTAATGATAAACTCTGTGCATAAAGGTCAGTATATACCAATAAGTAAATATTAACTTTGGCGGTAGGTTGGCACAATTTCTAAATTGCACTTCACAGGTACTAACCTAATCTGCCCATTAGCAGTTTTTAACATCATTATTGAGATGTCATTCACATACCATACAATAAACCCATTTACAGTGCAAACATTAATGCTTTTTGGTATATTACATTACTAATTTTTTTAAATTCTAGGTAATATATATATAACATAACATTTTTTTAAAAGTTTGTTTTGAGAGAGAGCATGTGTGCATGCCAGCGGGAGAGGGACAGAGAGAATCCCAAAGAGGCTCTGCACTGATGTCTGCATGGAGCCCAACACAGAGGGGCTCAATCTCATGAACCATGAGATCATGACTTGAGCCAAAATCAAGTGTTGGACATGCATTGCTGGTTTTACTGCATGAATATATAAGTAGCATTTCAGTAGTCTCCTTTTGCTATGCTTTTCTCCCATTCTTGACTTAGTATCATCACTCAAGGGTCTGAAACACATGGTCAGTCTTTTGTCACATTTAATCTAATTTTGGTTATTCCCATGATGACACCTATTGCAAATTATCAACTCATAGCAAACATGTTAAAGAAAATAAAGAACTATTAGGATTGAGAACAACCACAAAAAAATCAAGAGTTGGACATGTAACCAACTGAGCTACCCAGGCACTCTTTAACCAATTTTAAGTGTGAAATTCAACGGCATTCATTACAGTCTCAAGTGTTTCATTTCATACCTGTGAAGACACCATTTTATAGATGGGAAAACTGGGTCTGAGTGAAGTTAACAAATTTACCCAGAGTTACTCGGTGAGGAAGTGACAAGGTAGAGTTGCAAGCCCTGCCAACCCTGAAAGCTGAGCTCTTCCCAGTGTGTAGTGTTGCCTTCTACTGAGGCAGAAAGGTTTCTCAGAGGTAAGCAGTCCAGAGTGGCCAGAAGGTGGGCTTGTAGGTGCCTCAAGGGGCTAGGCAGGGGCAACTGTGGAGTAGAGTATGTTCTGCTTCCCTGTGCCTCCTGGCCCACCCTCCCCATTCAACTTTGAACTAATTACTTGTGCTCTCCTTTGTGCCTGTCACTCGTTCTCATCTGAGGACTTGAATAGGCCACCCTTCTGGCCAAGCTTTGCAAAAGAAGGACCCACAACTGTCTCTGCTTCCTCATTCCTTATTATTCCTCAACCTGCCGAGATACAGTCCCATGGCTCCTCTGATGTGACCCTCACCTCATTGGTGTCACTGAGTGGCCTCAGTGACCCAACGCAATGGCTGACTCTCTTGGAAGCTATGCTGGCTTTTCCCATGGCTCCCATGGCATCCTTCCTGCTCTCATGATCCTCCAAGTTCTAACCACTCCTCTACCTCCCTCAGTCTGCCCTTAGATGCTAGGTCGCCTCAGAGTTCAGTCCCCAGTCCTCTGCTCACTGTTCCTGCTTGCCCTGGACAGCCTTCTGTGTGACCACAGACAAACCTATAAGTCCCACCAGACCAGACCTCTCATCTGAGCTCCAGCCTCAATCCATGCCTGGCCGTCCTCGCTGGTCGTCCCACCAGGACCTTACATGAACCATGTCTAACATGGAACTCAGCATCCTCTCCAGCTCCAAACCAGCTCCTCTCCCCTTGTCCCAAACTCAGTAAGTCACAGCCCCATCATCCACCCAGGCACCAAGGGCAGAACCTGGAGTCATTCCCTTGAATGTGAACTCTAGTGACACAGAGACCTTGTTCCCTTACTTTTTTTTTTAACCCTATACTTTAAGCACCTGGGACTGTGCCTGGCTATAGGAGGTACCTAATAAGTATTTGTTGAATAAACTTTTTCCCTCTTCCTACATACACAAACTATCCCCAGGACCTGTCTATTCTGCCTCCTAACACATCCTTCCATATACCTCTGCTTCGTCCAGGGGCTCTACTGCTACTCTAGCCTAATCCTCCCTCAACACCTGCCTGGGCAAGTACAACAACCTCTTCACTGTTACTTGTGCTCTCTACTTCTGATCTTCCCACTCAAGACCATTCCCCAGGTCACCAGCCAGCAAATTCTCACAAAAACCCAAATGTGTTCTTGCCCTTACCTGCTAACAAATCCTTTATCCTGCTGTGATCAGGATAAATTACCTGGCATTAAGGGGGTCAGCTATGGTTTTGAATAAGTATTTCTGTCCTCTCTGTAGCAGATTTAAGGCCAGAGAGTCTTTGGCCTTCAGCTCAAAACTCTCTTCCTAGGGGAGTAGTGTTGTAGATCTCTCTAACATCAGAGACCTCTGGTAGCTCCCGGCAAAAGTGCTGGCCTGGGTTAGGGCCATGTCGGGCTCCTGCTCCACATCCTCTCCCTGTTTGTCCTCCCCACTCTCGAGTCCATGCAGGGGTCATGACTTGGAAGTTGTGCCCAGTCATTCTGCAGAGTGGGGGAAAGAAGAGAGAGGGACAGAGGCAGAGCTGCCAGGGTGATTCATCTCTCCCCTTGCCTAGGATCCCCCTTTCCTGCCATCATGCGTCTGCATCCTGATCTGCCTGCAGCCACCCCTGAAGATCTAGTGGGGACCCTAGCCTGCCATCAAGGGGCAGAGGCCTTTGTCAGGGTAAGCAGAAGGGAGACAGACCTAGCTACCTCCATTGAAGAGAAGGATTTCTGGCTTCAGCTGCCTTAATGGGCTTGGGTCTTGGTAACTTAGAGCCTGGAGTAATGGAGATTGGGGGTACAGTGAACTCTGGAATCAGGCCAGGGAGTGGGGTGTTGCTGGGCATAGGACATAGAGGGATTCAGGCTGTAAGGAACTTCTGGAATGCTTTGGACTCAGGCTGCAGGAACACTTGAGAAATTCTGAGTATCCAGGCTCAGAGGACATCCTATTGAAGTGGCTCAACTGAGGTTGTGGGACCTTTTTGGGAAATGTACTACATTTAGGCTATAAAGGCCGTCTGGGGACTCACAGATTTAGGCAGGAGGCTTCTTGGAAAATGTGCTGACCCTGGCTGTGAGGATGCCCAGGAAAGGCTACTGGACTCAGGGCCAATAGGTCGCTTTGGGGGACTACATAAAACTCAAGTTATGGGGGCTTCTTGGAGAGATCAATGAACTGAGTTTATGAACGCTTCTTGGGAAGTTTACTGAACTCACACTGCAAGTCTGGAACTTTGCTTACAGATTCAAAGTCCATGCAGCTTCCCTTTGCCACACAAACCCAGGGTTACCCAACCTACAGACAGGCAGGACACAGACTGAAGTCACCCACAGGGTCATTCAGTCTCTCTCTCTCAAGTACACACATACACACACACACACACACACACACACACACACACACACACACACACACATTTCACACCACTTTCCCAGACCCTTCTTCTGGTTCTTCCACATTTTCCTGACCTCTAAACACAGGAGTGCTCAGCCCTCAGTCCTCAGACCTCTCCTCATCTTATTAGCTCTTACTCCACAGGGATCCCACCCAGTCTAGTGACATTACACACCATTTATTCTCTGTTGACTCTCCATTGTTTGTCTCCAACCTAGACCTCTCTGTCAATTCCAGACTCATTCATATCCAACTGTCTGCTTGACACATCCACCTGGTTGGCTGACAGACATCTCAAACTCAACATGTCCCAAAACAGACAGACTTACTTCTGACCTTCCCTCCCATACTCCTTCCTCCCATAGTCTTCCCCATCTTAATAAGTGGCAACTGCATTCTCTCAGTTTTCTGTGTCTAAAAACAGAGTCATCTGGGATCCTGTCTTTCATATTCTGTATCAGCAAATCCTGTTGACACTACCTGTAAAATATATTCAGAATCTAACCTCATATGACCACCTCCACCACATCCACTCTGGTTCAAGGCATCAGCAACTCTCCCTAGCCTCCCAGTTTTCTACATAGTCTCCATGCCTCAATCCCTGCCCTCCTCTAGTCTATTTGCAATGCTGCAGTCTTTCAAGAATGTAAGCCAGAGGGGTACCTGTGTGGCTCAGTTGGTTAAGCGTCTGACTCTCGATTTCAGCTCAGGTCATGATCTCATGGTTTGTGAGATCGAACCCAGCATCAGGATTTGTGCTGACAGCATGGAGCCTGCTTGGGATTCTCTCTCTCTCTCTCTCTCTCTCTCTCTCTCTCTCTCAGAATAAACAAAATAAACAAAAAAAAATGTAAGCTAGAGCACACCACTCATTTCTTTACAACCTGCCAGTTGTCTCCATCTCATAGTAAAAGCCAACATTCTTACCTTGACCTCTATTGTTTTACGGTATTCTTCCTCCCCACTCCTCTCTCTCTTCCTTCATTCCTATCACCCTTTCTTACATTCACTCCACCCCAGTCATCCCTGTTTTGCTGCTGTTATTAGGACATGTCAAGGCTACTCTATCTTGGGATTTTTTTATTTTTTTAGTTTTAAAGTTTTTTTTAATTTTTTTTTTTTTAGTCTTTATTTTTGAGAGAGAGAGAGAGACAGAATGGGAGGGGAGGGGAACAGAGAGAGAGCGAGACACAGAATCTGAAGCAGGCTCCAAGCTCCAAGCTGTCAGCACAGAGCCTGATGTGGGGCTCGAACCCTCTAACCATAAGATCATGACTGGAGCTGAAGTTGGATGCTTAAACAATTGAGCCACCCAGGCGCCACTGTTTTAAAGGTTTTTATTTAAGTAATCTCTACCCCCAACATAGGCTCAAACTCATGATCCTGAGATCAAGAGTCACATACTCTTCTGATTAAGTAAGTCAGCTGCCCCAGGATTTACTTTTGTACTTGCTTTCCCCTCTACCTGTGATACTCCTCTCTCAGATAATCACACAGCCCACCCATCAGTGCTGTCAGGTCTCTCCTCAAATGTCACCTCACCAGAGGGATCCTCTTTTTACCTGTGTAAAAAGGCAATGTTCTCTTAGCCACTCCCCACCCCTTTTCTCAGCTTTTTATTTTCTCTGTAGCTCTTATCAGCATCTGATAGGCTTATTTGTTCATTGTCTCCCTTCACTAGAATATAGACTCCAGGAAAGCGAAGATTTTGTCTTGTTCACTGCTGTATCCTCAGGTCCTACAACAGTACCTGGAAAATAGTAGGTTCTCAATAACTATTTGATGAATGAATGAATGAATGCTGGGAACCAAGTAAATATTTATTGGAATGAATGAAACTTTGTTGGTCTCACAGACCTCTATCTTCATTTTCAGAGACTTTAGGAAACAAAAAGGAATTTTCTAAATCAGTTACCAAGATTGTTACATGGGAAAATCAATACTTAGACTAAAGGGAAGGTGTTTAGGACTTGTAGAACAGTATGGGATTGTCACAGACTATGAATCTGGAGTGCTCTCTTGTCCAGCAAGAGAGCTGACACAGAATTGAATATGAGAGAGGCTAATGTCCAGAAGGAGACAAGAGCCCAAACAGGGGTTTTGTCTCCATATTCATTGAGCTCACAAGATATTACCCTCATGGTGAAACATGAAGAAAACAAGATCTTACACATGTGAACGTGGAGAAAACAATCATACAGTAATCATTAACTTGTGTGAGTAAGAAGCAAAGAGTCTGGGGGGCAAGTAAAGTTTGTCTTCAAGGTACATTGGTGCCAGATGGAAAGTAATTTCATGCAGGTGATATAACAAGTTTCTCATGATCCCGTTACAATATCTCGATAACTAACCTTGGGGTTTTTGCTCCGTGGTGGCCCCTTTCCGCCCTAAGCTTTTTTCTAAACCATTTATGTAAGTAGAACCTATTTCCCCACATGGGACGCTTGAAGCATAACAGCTAAAAGGGTTACAGAACAGATATTGGTAATGTCTAGTCTGGAAACAATAATCACTTTGAGTATATAAAACAGAGATGTTCATAAAGAGAACTGGCTACAAAAGGGATGGAAGGATGAGAAACCACTGGGGAACATAATGCAACTCAGAGGTTAGCAGCAGCAAGAAGCCAGTTCTACCCTTAGGTTGGAAGGTCCCTGGGAGGAGGTTGCTAGGGCGCAGGATCCAGGGACACCAACAGAAGCTGGAACTACAAAACAAAAGCAGAGATGCAGTCAGAGGTGTGTGTTGGGGAGAAATAGTCTGGCCTTTCCCCGGTATATCTCCCTTCCAGTGCCTCCCATTGGTCAAATATGCCAGAAGCTGGGAAATGCAGCCTGCAGGGGTCGCCTCCTATAATACAGACCAGAGCAGGGAGAAAGAAGGACCAGTGTGGAGGGCAAATGGCCCAGGCCCAAGAGAGGGACAGAGGCACTTCAAAAGGTAGAAGAGGAGAGAGAGAGACACGGGGAGGGAGGCAGAGGCAGCAGCAGAGCCCATGAGTGAGCAGAAAGGAAAAATCAGACCTGAATTATACTTTGAGTTTGGACTAAAGCTGTGGGAGGTGCTGCCCCGCACTACCATATATAATTTTTATCACTTGCTTCTAGTCTCTCACTTCTGGCAGTCGCTTTAAAGAGAGGAATCTGGGGCTCCTGGCTGGGCTTCCAAATCTGCTTCTGCCCTTCTCTTGCAAGGTTGACCTATTGTTGTTATTCAACACCTGTCTAGAGCACTGCCTTTAAGAGTCCTTTATTACATGGCAGGCACCAGACTGGTATTGTCCGTGGGCCCATGGGACTCTGATGGTTTCCAGAGCATCCACTGTTACTGTGGCAGTGGAAGATGGCAGAAGGCACCCCAGGTACAACTGGTGCCTTCAATTTAGCAGAAGCACCCTTCAAACTCTTTACTGCTCTTAGAGGCCTCACCTCCAGAAGGGGGAGAGGGTTTGTTCAGTCTCAGTAGAGCCAGGACCAAGGGGGGCACATTTCTGAGGAGGAGGGCTTAAGTTAGGGAAGAAGTTTTAACTTCTGGCTGTCTTGTAAAGGAGTAAGGTTCCTGTTCCAGGAGGCATTCTAGGAAAGGTCTGTGCAAAATGTTGTGGAGGGGAAGCCTGCTCTGGTAAACTGAAGGGAATGCATTCTCCATTGTCTCTAACTCTGCCCAGCTCTGAATTCTGTGGGTGACCAGCCCTCTCCTTTCATTCTGATCCTGTTCTCAACACATCCTTCTGCAAACCAAGGCCAAGTTCAAATTCCATGACCCTGGTGAGGGAGCATCTGAGGGAAGGGCTGGTGTGTGCCACTCACTCAATGGGCCTTTCTCTTCCTGCCTGGCTTTGGGTTGTGCAAACTGGCCCTCGGTGGGTATAGTAGACAGAATAATGATGCCCTAATCCCTGAACCTGTGAATAGGTTACTTTATGCAGCAAAAGGGACCTTGCAGGTGTGATTAATTAAGGATCTTGAAACAGGAAAACAATCCTACATCGCTTATGTGCAGGTGCCTCTGGAATCTGGAAAGGCAAAGGATTCTCCTCAAAGCTTTCAGGAAGAATGCAGCATGGCAGACACCCTCAATGTCAGCTCCATGAGACAAGTTAGGCTTCCAACCTCCAAAACTCTTAAGATGATAAATTCTTGTTTTAGGCCATTCAATTTGTGGTAATTTATCTAAATAGAAAACTAACACAGAGTATTTGTGACCAAGTCCTGCTCTTGGTCACAGCCTGGTAGTCGGTGGAAGACTCCTCTCTCATCAAAAGAGAGTGAACATGGCATTTAAGAGCCTGGGCCTTAGAGGCAGATAGACCTGGATTTGAACACCAGTTCTGCTACATTACATGATATCTCAGAGCTCTACTTCCTCATCCATGAAATGGAAGTACTAATACCTACTTTGCCCAGGGGGTTTGAGAAGATGAAATAAAATAATGCAAGTAAGGTACTCAGCATAGTGCCTGGGACATAGGAAGTTCTGGATACACAACAGCAGAAGTTATTCTTACTACCATTTCCGCCACCAACACTGTTATTATTACTACTACCACAGCTATTATTGCTACTGCCGTTGCTACAACTACCACTGCCAGCAACAACAAGAGCAGTCATTGGCTGAAGAGCAGTGCAGGTGTCATGAAAAGGATGACTAGAGACAGCAGTGGGAAGGGAGGGATCAGGGAGCAGCAGCAGGGAGGGTGGGATTAGGAAGGGTCAAAGGGTGGAAGTCACAACTTCAAACTGCTGTGTGACATTGACTTTGGCCTGAGCGCTCTTGAGGCTGAGGAGCATAACATCTGCACCAGCCTGCCCCAGATGTGTGCTAGATGTTTCTGGGGGTGCGGCCTCCTGGCTCAGAGACCTTGACTCAGAATCACCGGCCAAGGCCTTCCGTGTGTGCTTCTGTCTGGCCCAGTACGCTCTGTCCAGGCCTGGAGCAAGGGGAACACCAGAGAAATGCAGAAACATGAAAGAGCCCAAATTCAAGGCCTGGTCCTCTGCTCTGGAAGACAAACCAGGATCCTGAACCCAAGTACACATTCATTTCCTCCTGGTGTTTTCCAGCTGAGAGAACAGGTCAGATAGAAAAAGAATGCGCGGGCAAGGTACGAAAGCCTCCTCATTATCTCTGTAATTCTTTCCCAAGGCCCTATCGTGGGGCTCTCCCTGCTTTTCTTTGAATGTACACAGAGGCACCAGGGGGCTTTTCCTGAAGACACTGGGTTTGATGAGCAACTCACTAAGACAGTATGTTGTAGATATTGTTAGCATGCTTTACCACCTAACGTAGTGGTTAAGAATCTTCCTCTGGAGTCAGATAAAATCTAGCCTCACACTCTGGCCTTGTCACTTTTTAACTGTCTGGCCTTGGACGAGTTCCATAACTTCTCCAAGCCTCAATTTGCTTATCTTAATAATTGTTGTAATAGCAGATATCTTCTAGAGTTCTTGTAAGGAGAAATTAGATGGTCCACATATGGTACTCAGCATACTGCTTGGACTTCAGCAATTACTGAGGAAATACGATATTGGTGACTGTTGTTGATAGTATCACTGTCATGTTATTATCATTTATGGAAAAAGCTTCAGCTCAGGACCAGAGGCAGCCACATGTCTAGATGCCAACTTGGCTTTATGTCTCCATTTTGTCACAGCAGCCTGAGACCACATGCTTGGCAAGGTCCGGGAGCTCAGGCAGCCTGTAGATCTCCCTGGTGGGTTCAGCTAGGCACAGCTCTAAGAGACCAAGAAGAGATGTTGACATGTTCCAGATATGTTTCACAGCTGTTGTAGTGGGGATTGGTGCTGTCTCTCCTACTAAACCATAAAAAAAAAAAAAAAAAAAAAATTGTTGCTGGGAAACTGGTTTTTAAGTTCATGTGTCTCTGGACAAAAGGGTTGAATTGGTGGACAGGCTAATTCAGTCATGACTGATGAGAATACACCTGAGAAACCATGACACCTCAGGTTTATCTCCAACGTGGTGACCAGGAGCATATTTCCCCAGGGTACAACCTGGATATAGAGAATGAGTCAAATGACATTTGGCAACAGCTTTGAACTCATACTCCCGGAGCGACAACAATTGATGGGACGCAGTGAGACAAACAATCTCCTTCGTCACTGGTGCTAGTGCAATCACTATGACCTTTGGGAATGCCATTTGGCTATTGGTGTCAAAGTGTTTCCTTAGGCTTGGAAAAGCTATCTCTGAGGATCTATCCTAAACAAATCATCCACAAACTTAAAAAGAGCTGTATGCATGAGTCTGTTCATTGCCTCTTTGCATATAAGAGTCAAGAGATGGAAACATCCTGAATATCAATCTAATGGTCTAACAGGAGAGAGTTGGTTAAATAAACCACAGCATATCCATTCAGTGGAATGTTATACGGCCATTACTAATGAGTATCATAAAGGCCAATGCCACTGTACAGGAAAAAGTTTATGGTATACATCAAGTGAAAAAGTCAGGCACAAAAAGTCACACACAAAACTGTGTGGAGGACTAAATGGAAAAGTAGATGGGAAAGAGTTACAGAAATATTATTGGTGATAGGGTGCCTGGGTGGCTTAGTCAGTTAAGCGTCTGACTTCGGCTCAGGTCATGATCTCGCGGTTTGTGAATTCGAGCCCCGCATGGGGCTCTGTGCTGACAGCTGGGAGCCTTATGCCTGCTTCAGATTCTGTGTCTCCCTCTCTCTCTGCCCCTCCCCTGCTCATGCTCTGTCTCTCTCTGTCTCTCAATAATAAATAAACATTTAAAAAATTAAAAAAAAAAAGAAATATTATTGGTGATGATATTAAGATGATGGAGGAATTGTGGGTGGCTTTTTGGTACATCCTCCAGGTTTTAAATTTTGTAGTTATATAACTTGTCATGGTAAGTACAATAACCACCCCCTCAAAATCTCCCCCAGAACCTCCAGAAGGAACAGAGCCCTGCCAACACCTTAATTTTAACCCAGTGAGACCTATTTTGGACTTCTGACCCCCAGAATTATGAGATAATGAGTCTCTTGTTTTAGGCCACCATATTTGTGGTAACAGGAAATGAATACAATATATACAATAAAATTGAAATGACTAATATATATAATAAAATTAATTTCCTAAACTGTAAGTTATTATACTTTGTCATCAAATACAGTGGAGTAATTATATATTTTCTTTACACTTATGACATTCCTTTGAATAAGGAAGAGGATTGATTTGGAGCATGCAGACCAGAGTTTGCATCTCAGTCCCTCAGCTGTGTGACTTTGAGTCATAAGTTCCCAGAAAACTCTCATCTCCTAACCTACATATGTGTGGACGCTGAAATATGATCATTTTCAACTGCAGTGGGCCCTGAGAGGGAAGACTGCTTTTCTTTAATCATTTTTTTGAAATTATAAAAATAATATAAGATCACAAACAAAATTGAAAATATAGAGGAAAATTCCCATAGTTCCTTTACCTTAACACCATAATTTTTCCATGCATTTTCTTCATAGATACATCGTGTTAGTCAAGACTCACTTTCAAGTAACCAAAACCCAACTCAAAGTCACCTAAGTTAAAAAAGGAAATTCATTGTTTCGATAACTGGGATAGCTTTTGGGATAGCTAGATTCATGTGCCAAAATGATGTTAAGGTCCTGTGTCTCTCCACGCACTGGCTCTCCTATTTTCTGTGTACCTTTAATAATTCTGGGGGCTCTCTTTGTGTGATGGGGAAGAATGGTCAATAGCATGAGGAGGCTTCTGTGGTCCTTACAGCTCTTGACCCCAGAGGAAGATAAAGTATCCACATACCAAATATCATGCTGAGACTCTGATTGGCCTGCCATGGGTCTCATGCCCAACTCTTGGACAAACTAGTGTAGGTAATGGAAAGGGGTGTCATGATTGTCTGAGCCTCCGTCACTTGCCCACTCCCGAAGGCAGGGATTGGAAGGAACAAGGTGATTGCCATACAACGAGGGGGAAAGGCAGTTCCAGAAGGTATTGGGCATGCAAAAACAGGAGCTGTCCTCTATCCATATTTTATAATATGAGTAATTTGTTGTTTCATTCCAAAGTCTTTAGAACTATCATTAAATTTTTTTAATTAAAAAATGTTTTTTAAAAAATGTTTATTTATTTTTGAGAGAGAGAGAGAGACAGACAGAATGTGAGCAGGGGAGGGGCAGAGAGAGAGAGAGAGAGACAGAATCTGAAGCAGGCTTCAGGCTCTGAGCTATCAGCACGGAGACTGACGTGGGGCTGGAAATCAGGAACCCCAAGATTATGACCTGAGCCAAAGCTGAATGCTTAACCAACTGAGACACCCAGGTGCCCCCTTTAAAACTATCATTTTAATGAATTTTGGTTTGCAACCTACATATTTTGCCTAACCCTCATTAAATATTGTTGGCTACTTGGATTGTTGTAAAAATTCTTCCACTATAAATAACGCTGCAATGAACATTTTTGTGCAATAGTTTTCTCCGAAGTTTAGATTATTTCTTTTTTTTTTTTTAATGTTTATTTTTGAGAGAGAGAGAGAGAGAGAGAGAGAGGGAGAGGAAAAAGAGAGAGCGCACACACATGGGAGGGAGGAGCCGAGAAAGAAGGAGACAGTGAATCGGAAGCAGGCCCCGCCATAACAGGCAAATCCAGACATGGGGCTCAAACTCACAAACCATGAGATCATGACCTGAGCCAAAGTCGGACACTCAGCTGACTGAGCCACTCAGGTGCAGCTAGCTTATTTCTGAAGACAGATTCCCAAAAGAGGGTTTACTGGGTTACAGGTGGCAAATTGGTTTCCAGGAAGGTTGCACAAATGTACAGGAAATGGTGCAGCTGCTTTGAGTAAGTGGTAGAGCAGGGCCCTCTCCCAGGTCTTGCAAACTGGGGTGGGTTGAAAGGATACCACAGATTGCTGTGCCCTGAGGCCATGACCAAAGCAACAAACAGGAAGTCTACTTACCCTGCCTAAAACCAAGAAAAAAATGCAAACTCACTTGTGGTTAGGGAAATGCATATTAGAACTATCTCTCATCCATTAGGTTGGTGAAACTTGAAGACACTGATAACATACAGTGCTTCTGAGACTGGGGGAAGAGGCACCCTCAAAATCAGCCGATAGAGATGGCAATTAGGACAGTCTTTTGGGAAAGTAATCTGGCCACATGGATTAAAACTGATTTGAGAATACCTCCATTGTATCACATAATTACCATTTCTTTTGTGGCGAGAACGTTTAAGATCTACTCTCTCAGCAACTTTCAAGAATATAGTACAATATTATTAACCACAGTCACCACACTGTCCATTATATTTCCAGAAGTTATCTATTTTCTAACTGTAAATTTGTACTCTTTGCCCAACATTTCTCCATATTCCCCACCACCACCCCCTGGTAACCATTTCACTTTGTTTCTAAGAGGCTTTTTTAGATTCCACATATAAGTGGTATACAATATTTGTCTTCCTTCCTTCCTTCTTTCCTTCCTTCCTTTTTTTTTCTTTCTCTTTTTAAGTAAGCTCTACACACAACATGGGGCTTGAACTCACAACCTTGAGATAAAGAATTTCATGCTCTACTGACTGAGCCAACCAAGCGCCCCCAGTATTTGTCTTTCTATGTTTGACTTATTTCACTTAGCATAATGCCATCAAGTGCATCTAATATCATTGCAAATGGCAGCATTTTCTTGTTTCTCATAGCTGAATAGTATTATAATATTTAAATATATCAAATCAACATGTTGTACACCTTAAACTTATACAACATGACATGTCAATTATATTTCAATAAAGCTAAAAAAATTGATTTGAGACTCTCATGTTTGTGAATCTTTAATTAATTAATTGATTGATTTAGAGAGAGAGTGCTTGCAAGTAGGGGAGAGGAGCAAAGGGAGAGAGAGAGAGGGAGAATATCTACGCTCAGCATGGAGCCCAACATGGGGCTTGATCCCACGACTCTGGGATCATGACTTGAGCTGAAATCAGGGGTTGGATGCTCAACCAAAGGAGCCACCCAGGCTTCCCTCAGGTTTGTGAATCTATTCAACAAAAACAAAGTACCGGGTCTGTTTCCTGGTGGTGTCACTTCCTTTTTCTTCACAGGTTATGGCTCCCTGCATGAGCTAGATCTATCATGTGCCTCTGGCCTTAGCAGGTGCCATACCCATCTCGGTCTTAAACAACTAAGCATTTGATGTGGACTGTGGCAGAGGCAGCTAACTGTCTCCAGTGGCTATTTCCCCTTCCTCCTTTCAGTAATAGATCCCACAGAGCCTATGACCATCCAGTGAGAGACCACATAACCCTGCCTCCCTTACAGCTAGGTGTGGCCCATAAGATCTGACCAAGAGGAGATGATTGGAAGTGATGTCTGCAAACTCCAAAGGTGGAACAGTTTGTTTGTCTGGAGACTCTGGTCTCTGAGAGATATCAGTGAATATTTGCTGATCTCCTGAACTGAGAAGAAAGAGAATTGGGAGCCACAGGGTGGCTGCTTTCTGCCATGAGAACAGAGAAACAAGGAGAAGCAGTTTGCCAAGAAAGGAGAATGGAGTAAATGCAAAACAGGAGGCAGGATGGGGGTATGGTGAGGTATGAGGGGGTTCAGAGCCACTGTCCCAGCCCTGGCTCTCATTCCTCACGAATGAGGCCACACCACTCCTTTGCTTGGGTCCTTTTAATAGATCCCCCATTTTCCTTCACCTAATTTGAATAATTTTTCTGTTACTTGCAAAAAAAAGGGGGGGGAGGACTTCACATAGATAGAGACCTCCAGAATAACCCTTTCTTTGGCATATGATAACCAGTAAGGAAAACTTATTGAGATGATATATTTTGCTTTTGCTGTTGTGGAAAAATTAGAAAGACTAGCAGTCATTTGTTTATTTATTCTTGGGATTTTCCCTTCCTGTTCTGAGAAGGTAGACAGGCTTTGGGTTTCCTGCCTCAGAGGAATTTCAAGCTATAGGGCCGTGAGAAGATGTTACCTAAGACAGCCTGCTGTCCTAGGTTTTGTTTCCAAAAGTTTGAGTTCCCATGGAAGACCATCCTGGAGGAAGGGAGAGAGATTCTAGGTGGGGGAGGTAGAAGCAGTGACAGTGAAGGGAGAATCCTTGAGATAAGAGAGGGATAAAAGTCTGTAGATTCGGTGACTTTGGGGAACTTGTAACCTAACCTGGCTAGTCCCAGGGAGATTCCAGGACCCTAGAGGGGACCAGAAGCTTAGTGCATCAAGAGAGATTGGATCCTGGTTTTCTGTGTCTGACTGTCACTTCCTGACCATAAAACTTTACTTATAAAAACAGAAGTTTGGGCAGACTTAGCCCATAGAACATAGTTTGCTGATCCTTGAATCAGAATATGTTCATTTCACAACCCTCAGTGCATTAAAAGATATGGGCCTCATGCATCAGTGGATGTCAACATCATTTTTAAAAAGTGAGATGACCAGGCATTGTGTGCCTCCTATGGTCTTGCCAAAGGACACAACCAGAGTCTAATTCAGTCTCTGGATGCATCTACATATACACAGGAAATATAGGACACAGAGAAATATGTTGAAATGCACCAAGAGTATGCAATCAACAAAATCTGGACTGTGGGAAACTGCACAAGTCAAAAGGATTGTTGGACAGATTGGATAAAGTAAAAGGATAGAGGGATGAGGAGATACAAGTTGAAAGAGATTTAGGGTTGTATTGTTTTGGAGAAGGATGGGCAGGACTAAACTCCAGTTTAGGGATGTATGTACTATAGGGTGAGCGTTATAAAAATCAGCCCTGGAGAGGTTTGTGATTGGAAAGGGGCCCCTGGATGGTGCTTTTGGGGTGGGTGGCAAGATTATATTTCTTGATCTGGTGGTGTTGATAAGAATGTTCACCCTAAATTGAGCTATGCATTTGCTTTGGGTTTTGTTTGTTTGTTGTATTTATGTTTTATTTTGTAATTAAAAAAATATTTCTTATTTATTTATTTATTTATTTAAATTTATTTATTTAAATTTAAGTTAGTTAACATACAGTGTAGTATTGGTTTCAGGAGCAGAACACAGTGATTCATCATTTACATATAATGCCCAGTGCTCATCCCAACAAGTGCCCTCCTTAAAGCCCATCACCCATTTAGCCCATCCCTCCACTCACCTCTCTCCATCTACCCTCAGTTTGTTCACTACAGTTAAAGAATCTCAGGACACCTGGGTGACTCAGGGGGTTAAGTTCTGACTTCGGCTTAGGTCATGATCTCACGGTTCCTGAGTTCAAGCCCCACATCAGGCTCTATGCTAACAGCTCAGAGCTAGGAGCCTGCTTTGGATTCTCTCCCTCTGCCCCTCCCCAACTCGTGCTCTGTCTCTTTCTCTCTCAAAAATAAATAAACATTAAAAAAAAATTTGAAGAGTCTCTTTGCTTTGTCTCCCCCCAAAAAGAGTTCTAAGGACGACTTAAATTTGGAGCTGCTAGGTGCCATCGCTCCTGTATGCAGAAAGCTGCTTTGGGAACGAAGTCCTGCCCAGAGTAACACAGGGTCTAGAGACAGAATGTGAGACATTAAGTTGTTAAAAAACAAATTTCAACTGAATAAATTTGAAGATCTAATTGGCTTTATTCAGATATTATGATTTGGGCGGCATCGCATCTAATAAGTAGAGAGATGCTCCATGGAGTTGTACAAATGGAAGGTTTTCATAGGCAGTAGGGTGGGACAAGAAGGTATTAGTAAAAGAAATGATTGATTCGGACCTGAACATTTGGTGGGGGGAGGGGATGGCAGGTTTTGTTTATTTATCATGCTGGTCACTTCACTAGTGCTGATCAGGAAATTTCAGACCGGCCTTTAAAGGATCACATTCCTGGGACTGTCATTAAATCTTGGTTTGCTGTAATGGGTGGACAAATGACTCCATTTGGGGCTTAAAAAAATTTTTTTTATGCTTTTATTTTATTTTTGAGAGAGAAAGAAGAGTGTGAGCAGGGGAGGGGCAGAGAGAGAGGGGGGAGACAGAATCTGAAGCAGGTTCTGGGCTCTGAGCTGTCAGTGCAGAGCCTTTTTAAAAAACAAACAAACAAACAAACAAACAAACAAAAAACAAAGTCCATGATAATCTTGTTTGATTACCTGCATCCAGGCATTTCTGAAGCTTGATGTATCCATGGAATTTTCATTTATATGAACCAAGAAAGTCCCTTTTTATTTATACTGCTTTGGTTTGTAACCAAAGGAGTTAATCCACGTATCTGTAGATCCTCAAAAGGCTGGTAAATGTTCCTCAAGAAACTGCTGGTTTTGTTGGATTTTTGGTGATTGCTTTAACTATCTGTGGTAACTCACATTCTCTGCCACACACAGGCAAATCTGTTCTTCATTCTCCTGACAGTCTTGAAAGCTTTATTCCATATTTCATAATGATGGGGTCCATTGTCATTCACTAAGGTATGGTTCATTCTGACCTTGTTTGAAAGTTGGGAGAGGTCACTGAAGGACAGGATGGGAAGGAATGTTCTATCAAAAGAGAATAGGTGCCTGGGTGCCTCAGTGGGTTAAGCGTCTTACTCTTTTTTTTTTTTTTTTTTTTTTTTTTAAATTTTTTTTTTTTTTCAACATTTATTTATTTTTGGGACAGAGAGAGACAGAGCATGAACGGGGGAGGGGCAGAGAGAGAGGAAGACACAGAATCGGAAACAGGCTCCAGGCTCCGAGCCATCAGCCCAGAGCCTGACGTGGGGCTCGAACTCACGGACCGCGAGATCGTGACCTGGCTGAAGTCGGACGCTTAACCGACTGCGCCACCCAGGCGCCCCTAAGCGTCTTACTCTTGATTGTGGCTCAGGTTATGATCTCATGGTCACGGGATTGAGCCCCTTGTCGGGCTCTGTGCTGAAAGTGAAGGCTGTTTGCGATTCTCTCTCTCTCTCAAAATAAATATATAAACATTTTTTTTAAAAAAGGGAATAGGGGCGCCTGGGTGGCTCAGTTGCATAAGCGTCTGACTTCGGCTCAGGTCATGATCTCACAGTTCGTGGGTTCGAGTCCCACGTCGGTTCTGTGCGGACAGCTCAGAGCCTGGATCCTGCTTCCGATTCTGTGTATCGCTCTCTCTCTCTCTCTCTCTGCCCCTCTCCCACTCATACTCTGCCTCTCTCTCAAAAATAAATAAACATTAAAAAAAATTTTTTTTTAAAGGGAATAAAAATCCCATCAGCTGGAACGGTTGACACATTGGTGGGATAATCTGAGGCCTCGGGGAAGCAGTGAGCAGTCATGTGTTTCAGGTATCATTCATTCATTTGCTCATCGCATATTTATTTATTTCCAGGCACTAAACATAACAGCCCCAGGCTCAGCTTTCAGGAAACTCATAGCCGGGGTTGGCAGGGTGGGGTGAAGAGCTATGTGGTACAACCTGGGGAACTCTTGAAGGCTTATTTGTCTCTGGTATGATTCGTTTTCTGTTCTAACTTCTGAAATTTCCATCATATGAATTATTTCTTAATGTTGTTGTAATACTCCCAGGAGGTCCCATTTAGAATGCAAAAATGTATTTAAAATGTGTTAACTAGAGGAGTGAGCACACTTTAGGACACAATATCACTATGGTGAAGAGTAGGAGAGGACAGATACTTTTTAATTTTTTTTAATAAGGCCCACACCCAACATGGGGTTTAAACTTCCCTCCCCCCCAAAAATAAATAAATAAATAAATAAACTTCCCTCCCCAAGATCAAGAGTTGGATGCTCCACCCAGGACGGATACATTTTGATGAGAAGACAGTCTCTGGAAAGAATCTACAGCCCTGGGCAGCCAGGTGGTATTGTCTAAGGTAAGGGAGGGGGTAGGGAAAAGGAATGGTTGAGAAATGCCTACTATTTCACCAGCTTTCTTGGGTTTAGGTGATACCCATGCCTTGAATATCTCTCCCTGGTAAGGAAGTGGACTTATTTTGTATTCTAGGCTTTGAGGTCAGACAGATCTGTGTTTGAATCCCAGCCTTGCTACTTAATAGAAAGCACCAAATTACTTCTCAACTCAGCCTCAGTTTCCTTATCTGTATAATACAGAGAAAATCTTCACCTTACTGGATGGTGGGGGGTAGTAAAAGATATTAATGTATATAAAGAGCTCAGCCCACAGCCCAAGTGCATTGGTTTTTCTCAGTGAATGTTAGTTTCCCTTCTTGGTTGAATAATCTTATTCATTTAATGGCATTTAGCTCAAAAAGACAAGAAATTTCAAATGGCTCTTTAGATCAGCTTTACAGATGGGGGGGGGGAGGGGGAAGAAAGAGATAGAGAAAGAAAGACTGACCTAGCCCAATCTCATTCAGTTGACATTCCACAATCACATTTCTCAATATTCTAGAATCTTTCTATTTATTTTGTAGTATTTCTCTTCCTGGCCTATGTTAGCCCCTAAGTCAGACCCTAACTAATCCCCTCTATATCAGAGACAAGGGGTCATAGAGTTCTTCCCATTGTTTTTGTGTTCTCAAAGTATCACCTTCGGGTGCCTGAGACAATCAGGAAATGAGAGGAATTTCCTTTTTTTGGCAACAAGTAATTAAAAATAATGATTTATTGAAGGTTGGCTATGAACCAGGCAATTGGGCTCTGCATCTTACATGTTTCTTTAATGTTTACAACAACCAGGTGTGTGGGGATTATTATCTCAGACTTACAGAGCCCTGTAGGGTTGTTTTGAAGATTAAATGAAATCATGTTGGAAAAGTGCTTAGAACATCTAGATTCAATAGAAGTTAGCTGTCATCATTACTATTACTTTTCAGTGAGGAAATTGAGGGTCCAATTAGTTACAATACCCACCTAAAGTCAACCAGCTAGAAGGTTGAAGAAGGATCCCAGGTCTTGCTGTCCTTAAAGTCAATGTGAGAGATCCACCATGTTTCATAACATCCTGACTGAAATGACAAAACATTAATCAATTTGAATAATAACAAAAGTTTCAACCCTATCTTAACTCATAGTCTAGAAAATGTTAACCGTGATTTTGGGCCAACACATTCCCGCCACTCTCCCACAACCCCTTGGTTAAAAAACTCGTTTTGCAGATGCCAGTTGCAGTCCTTACCAACTTCCAGAGCACAGTCTTACAATTCTCAACTGCCTTTCCAGATCCATCTCTCACTTTTTCTCATATGATTAGTGAGTACTATGGTGTACATCTATGGTGTACCCTAACTTTTCTCTTGGCCCTGGGATTGTTCTAGGGATGAGCACTGATCCAAGCCTGGACGATGAGCACTTTTTTTCCCCCAGGATTTCTCAAACTTGAATTAAGGGTATTAGTTCTTTTCTAATGGTAGAAATAGCCAGATGCAAAACTTGGGAATGCCGTATTTCCAGATATACAAAGAATGTCAGTCTTGGGAACTTGGCTGATTTAGTTGGAAGAGCATGTGACTCCTGATCTTGGGGTTGTGAGTTTGAGCACCATGTTGGGTGTAGAGATTATTTAAAAAAATAAATTAAATAAAATTAAAAAAAAAGCCAGTCTAGGGGTGCCTGGGTGGCTCAGTCGGTTGAGCGTCCGACTTCTGCTCAGGTCATGATCTCACAGTCTGTGAGTTCAAGCCCCGCGTTGGGCTCTGTGCTGACAGCTCAGAGCCTGGAGCCTGTTTCAGATTCTGTGTCTCCCTCTCTCTCTGCCCCTTCCCCACTCATGCTCTGTCTCTCTCTGTCTCTCAAAAATGAATAAATGTTAAAAAAAAATTAAAAATAAAGCCAGTCTTGAGCGAAACTGAAGCCAATGCAGCAAGGGAAGCAAGGAGAGAGCAAGAAAGATCTGGTAATGCTGAAGTTACTGGTTCCAAAATTTCCTGAAGCCTCAGTTCATTTTTCCCCCCATCTCCCACTTTCAGTTTGATTGTTCAGCCATTTTTCTTGATTTCCTTGAACTAATTCTTCTCCTTTATTTTTGCCCAAGCAAGTTCAGGTTGGGTTTCTGTCACTTGGAACCAACAAATCTGGATAACATAAATATCATATAGTCACAACTAAACTGGACTGCCTGCTGATCCTGAGCACACTTTTGCTTATGCTGTTCTTTGTGCCTAGATGTTTCCTATTCCCACATGTCTCAACTAACCACTCAGTCTTCAAGGCCTCATCCCTCATGCACTATCTCTGATCCAACTGTAAAAATTAAACTATCCCCCTTCTAAGCTCCCCAGTCCTTTAATTTTTTTTTTTCAACGTTTATTTATTTTTGGGACAGAGAGAGACAGAGCATGAACGGGGGAGGGGCAGAGAGAGAGGGAGACACAGAATCGGAAACAGGCTCCAGGTTCTGAGCCATCAGCCCAGAGCCTGACGCGGGGCTCGAACTCACAGACCGCGAGATCGTGACCTGGCTGAAGTCGGACGCTTAACCGACTGCGCCACCCAGGCGCCCCACCCAGTCCTTTAAAAGGGGAGAAAAGTTATCTTATTATACTCAGAACTCTCTAACTTGTGTTATAATTATTTATATATACACCCTCTCTACTATTTTCTTTCCAGAACAAAGATTTGCCTTGTTCATCTTGTTCCCACTGTGCTACCACAATGTCTGGCATGGATACCACTGTATAAATGTTAGTTCTTTTCTTCTTCCCCTTCTCGTGGTAGGCACACTGCTTTCCTGTAGCTTCATTATCTTCCCCTGGCATCAACATTCCATTGCCTGCTGCTGAGTGAGAAAACGTTCATCTGCGTCTGCCCCAGGCAGTTGTGTTTTGATGAAATAACACTAACAAACTGTTGTGGAAAGAATTTAATTTATCTGAAAATGGTTATTGCATTGTAGGCTTAAGGAACTATGTGAGAGAATTGGTTAGTGCCGCTTAGATGGTGGGTTGCCCTGGTATATGTGATATTTCATCTAGAATGTGGATTTCGAGTGGGAAATCCACTTGAAGGCTTGTATTCAGCAAGAAGGGACTCCATTTCCCTAAGGACTACCTGTTTTTAGTATCTCTGCTTCCTTTCAAACCTCTTTGCCAGATCAAGTATTTGTTAGTGTTAGTGAGGAAAGAGGTAATGAAGGTGTTCTCATATGCAGATATGTTAAAAAAAATTCCAGGCAACTTTTGAGGCTTGGGGGTTGGTGTTTTGAGAATACATTATTATCAAAATACGTAACTTTTTATATTTAGCTCTCAGCTTCCCTCTCAGATTCTACCACCTGGATGAAGTTCTCTCTCTTCTGCAATCTATATTCTCTTTTCTGAGTTCTCAGAATATTTATTTCTCTGCACTTTCTTTTAGTTTGCATCACACTGCTTTTTAGTAATGGCTGTGTGTGTGTGTGTGTGTGTGTGTGTGTGTGTGCAAGTCTTTAAATAAATTTAACTGGTTTTGAGTTTGGCCTATTTCACATCTTACCTGTACCCAGAGAAAATTATAATGCTTACACACTGGTTAAAGGATGATGTATTCCAGGGGACCTATTAAAATACCTATCACACATTTACAAATATCAAGTTACAATCAACATCTTGTCCTTCCTTTGTATCCTGCCTCTTTGGAGGAGCAACGGGATACACAAGTTACAGAAGTTGGGCACCTGACTTTACAGTTTTGCTCATTCAACCAATGAAAAATATATAGGAATAGAATCCACATTGTTGGTTATTTAGCTATCTTTTTATGGATATGTATCTCCATCTTTCTTTTTGTTTTATTTTTTAATGTTTATTTTTGAGAGAGAGAGAGAGCGAGAGCAGGGGAAGGGCAGAGAGAGAGACACACAGAATCTGAAGCAGGCTCCAGGCTCTGAGCTGTCAGCACAGAGCCTGACATGGGGCTTGAACCCACGAACTGTGTGTATCTCCATCTTTCATTTTCAGAACCGTAGAGGGCATGGACCTACTTTGTATAGCCTATAGTTCTAGTGTGATGTATTATACACGGTAGGCACCGATAAATGTGAGAAATGATTGAATGATACATACACTCTCTTACAGTTTCTTTGCAGGATAACATGACTAAGAATAAAGTGCTATTAGTCATCTGAAAGTCTTTTTTGTAAGGAAGTGGAGTATAAATAAGCACATAAATAAGAATAAGGTATCATTATCACATTTTGGAAAAGCCTCTTGGCCTCTGATCTGCAATATTACCAGGATCAGAAAGACTGGCTGAGGGAACAATTGGGGACCAAGAATGTGAGGTAGAATTCATTCTCTTTTTCTGGTATTTAAACACAAGCTGTAAGAACAAAATGTTTCTAATTAAGATACCACTGATTTTTCCCTCCATTAATTCCATTTTTCTTCCAAGCTAATGGGTGTATATAATGACTCCACATCAAAGACTCTTCCCTAATGGTTTAAGAGATGTGAGTTTTATTAGAACAAAGCAGAATTCACAAGCCACAACAGAGCAACTTGTCAAAGTTATTTCGGAGTTGATTTACAAATCATTCTTCATTGTGTGTGCTGTGCTTCTAAACCTCCTTCTCCAAGATTGCTTCAGCTCTTTGCACTTCCTCTTGCTAAGTCCTTCCCCTCCATACTCTTCTCACCTTGCACTCTCCTCACATAATATTATAATGATCTATTTTCTTCCCTATCACCTTCTATTAGACCAGAAACTCCTTGAGGGCAGGTATTAAATCTTGCTCAACTTAGTACATTTGGTGCCTTGCAAAAGCTCTGATCTCTTAAAAGAATGAATGATAACAGTGCCTCACATTTATACGGCACTTTAGACTTAGAAAGCAGTTTCCTATGTTATTTAACTTCCATGATATTCTGAGGCAGGCAAAAAACCCATTATCATCCATTTTTACAGATCTGAGAAGTTCAGAGAGGCTGTGTAACATAAGGGAAAATAGGCTGCAATTTCAGGAGACACCAGAACTAATGACTATGGATTCCAGCTCTGGAGTCCTTTTCTGAACATTGGAGCTGCTCGTTTTCTGAGCCATGTGGCAAAGGCAAAGCAGACTTATTCCTTGAATGCTTTTAACTTTCTGCCTCCACACTTTGCTCCTCTCTTGGGCCTCTTTTACTTCTGACCTAGCCTTCCTGATAGGGAAGTTGAAAGATTCCATAAAAATCTACTTTTTGTTCGTTTCCTACTTCTATTCTTGCTGGGACCTGCACCCCCACTTCATACATGCCTCATAAAGCAAATAGTGTATGTTCTCCTTGTAAGGGATGAGGAGTTAATTTCTTTAGAATATATTACATCTAAGGAAGGACCAGGTGAGAAAGACCAGAGGAAGCCATCATCTGTGTATTCCAGACCACCAGCGCTAGACATCTCGATGCCAAGAACCCCTAGCTCCAAGAAATAAGACGTAGGCCCTTGTCTTTGTTCCAGTGGGT
Organism: Puma concolor; assembly: GCF_028749965.1. Classification (NCBI taxonomy): domain Eukaryota; kingdom Metazoa; phylum Chordata; class Mammalia; order Carnivora; family Felidae; genus Puma; species Puma concolor. Next base: position 108,007,286 of record NC_141672.1, on the reverse strand, counting down.
TCCTGGATGCCTGAGAGGACATGCACACTGGACCATAATCCTTAATAAAAACCCCAGATCCTGAGCAAAGATGAGACTCTCTCTCCTTCCCTTTCTGTACTCTACGCCTTCAATAAACTGCGTTCATCTCCTGCTGACTCCTATTTGATTTCTATCTTGTGAATAGCCAGGGACCATCTTGGCTGCTCCTGTGAAACCCCCTGTGGGTCCTCAGTCCATCACTACTTTTTATTTAGGAGCCACATATTTCCTATGTGCAGTTGAAAAATGAAAAATATATACTCTTCTGTTGATTCTCCAGTTCCTCTGCCTGGGACCTCTTCGTTGAGGTGTAGGATTGTGGAATATGTGGCATGAGATGGGTATGATGTGTATTTGTGGGGAAAAATGTAGCCGACTGGTGTGGCACTGAGCAGTGCACGGCTCAGAGGACTTTCAGGGCAAGTCCCCAAATGATGAGGCCTTGGCTTTGAGTTCCCTCTAACAGCCCCTCCCATCTCCAACATTTTTCTCTAGTGGAAATCTGGATAAATTGAACTGGTAGAGTTGGGAGAATGATACAATAAGACTCCAGAAGATGTTGATATAAATATTAAAGAGTGTTTAGAAAAGAAGTGGAGTGGTCAAGGTGAGGGTGGAAAGCCAGGGTTTACTTGCTGACATTAACTATATTTGATAATTGTCTGCAGTTGCACTCAATTGTCTAATTGTTCAATTCTCCTTTGCACATAGCTCTGAGGGTGGAAGCTAAGGAGAGGGAAGGAGGGACTCTCTTAAACGGCCTTTAAAATAAGCAGAGTCCTTTTCTTTTCTTTTTAAAATTTTAACATTTATTTATTATTGAGAGACAGAGAGAGACAGAGCATGAGCAGGTGAGGGGCAGAGAGGAGGAGACACAGAATCTGAAGCAGGCTCCAGGCTCTCAGCTGTCTGCACAGAGCCCGACGCGGGGCTCAAAGTCACAAACCGCAAGATCATGACCTGAGCCAAAGTCGGACACCCAACCAACTGAGCCACCCAGGTGCTTTTTCTTGAAAAAGAATGAGTAAAAGCAATAGTTTTACAATCCAGGAAAAATGAAATGTCATGGGATACTTGAGTGGCACAGATGCCTACATCATCAGCAAGTTAAAATGAGAATGATAAGGGACTTGTTGGCCTTATCTCAGTTTCACATGCAATATCCCCATCATAAAGCACTAGCAATATCACTCCATGTATACCCACTCCCTCACATCTAGTTTACCAGAAATACACAGCATATTTTATATATAGAAACTTAAAAGTTATACACATAATAAGGCCTACCATTTAAAGAGTAATTAATATGTGCCAGGAGCTTTACATACATTTACTCCTCACAGGAACCCTGTGATAATAAGAACCAACATTATAAGTTGATAGATAAGGAACCGAGGTTTAGGGAGGTCAAACAACTTGCCCAAGGTCATATACCAGGTAAGTAGAACTCCAGAATTCTCACCTACGTCTGATAGTGGACTTGGGCCACACTGCCTCATATATATCCAATTTAACCACTGGCAAGCACTCTGTCTTCTGCCTGTATCATAATTTTTTACATGAGTAACACATACATGGCTTGTATGTTATGAACTCCTTTTATGTCCCCAATTAGATTGTGAGCTTCTGGAGGGAAGAGAAAGGCTTCAGATCCTCACTCAGTTAAGCAGTAACTAAGTAGAATATGTTTAACAAAGGACACCAGGAAGATGGCTAGAAATGTGGAAGTCTAGTAGTAAGAAAAGATAACAGAAGGGAGGAGACAGGAATATATTCTTTCAATAATTTAATGAGGACCTGGACTGCTGTTAGGTGCTGGGTGTACGGTGATGACCAAAGCCTGTTAGCGTTCCCACCCTTCACGGGACTTCTTTGTGAAGGTCTGGGTCATGATCAAGGATGTAAGTCACCCAAGGGACAATTTAACTCGGTGTTCCTCAGCAGAAAAGAAAACTAAGGAGTGGCAGGCCCCAGCATCTGCAGGGTTCTAGCAGTCCTGCAGCGCAAAGACATAAATAAGATAGAAGTATGCCAAGTGAAACACTTTTATATGATTGAACTTGACCGGCCAGAGGTTTAGGGCCATGTGTGAGGGGAGATAAAGAGCGCAGAGAACCAGGCGCGCTTCCGAGATAAAGGGGTGTGGTCGCCCCGCCCCTGCTGCCAGCTTCCCCAAGCGTCGCTTCTTTCGCCCAGGACTCTGGGCGGTGAGGTCTTCTCCGCCCACCACGGGGAAAACGGGGACTGCTGGATGGCCCCCAACTCCTCACTCGCCCTTGTGAAACGTCTCCAATTGTGCCTCATAAGCAGAGTCCAGTCCCCGCGGGTGGACGGGGTTGTCTAGACTCCGCGAAGGCTCAAAAGGGAGGTCAGGGCGGTGCCGAAGTCCCCAGAACATAAGCCAAACCCCCGCCCCCGCCATTAAGTCTCCTTCCCTTTTCCCCTCCTCCCGCAATCCCGCGGTGGAGCTCCTCCTCCAACCCCTCTAGCCTCCCGCGCTGGGCTTTGGGGGGGGGGGGGGGGGCGGGGTGTGGGGGAGGGGGGGGCGGGACGAGCGGTCAAGACTGCGCGAGAGTACCGCCCAAATCCCGCGAGACTTGCCTGCTGCCGCCGCCGCCGCCGCCGCCGGCGTCGCTGCCGCCGCCTCTTACGTCTTTCCCTTTGACAAGTCGCCGCTGCTGCAGCAAAAATAAAGGACGCGGCCGCCGCAGCCGCTGCCGAGCCGAGCTCGGGTCGCCGGAGCCGCGCCCCACGCCAGCCAGCTCCGGAGCCGCGTACGGTAACGCCTCTTCTTCTGCCCTCCTGGCTGCCTGTGCGTGCGCCCCGCCGGCCCGGCAAGGCCGGCCGGGGCCGTTCCCGGGCCGCGGCCGAGCGGGGCCGCCGGGGTCCTGGGTGGGCGGCAGGCGGAGGCCTGGGGGAACCCTCCCGGCGTTGTGCGCGTCCCCGGCTTCAGAGGCCTCCCGCCGCCTGGGCGCCTACAGAGCCGTCTTAGAAACCCAGCCACTCGCACAGGGACCCGCCCCTCCAGCGGCTTTTTGTACCTGTCCCTGGGCCCTCGGGGGTCGCGTCTCTGACCTTCTCCTTCACCCCTGTATCCTCTGACGAGGGCCTTCCCCCGGCCGGGGCTGGGGTCGTGGGGCAGCGGCCCGACCCTGTTTCGGGAAAGCCTCGACCCCAGTGCCCCCAGTCACCGGCCGCCTTTTGAGGTGGAGATTGGGACGACGTGTCTTTCTCCTTTGCTCTGCCTTTGGGTGGGGGCAGCTCATCTGGTACACCTTTCTCCAAATCTCCTGCCTCGGTAGAATAACAATTTATAATGCCTGTGCTACCAAAAGAGGAGACGAGATGCATTGTTTAGTCTCTGGGTGAGATGAGGATGATGAGGAAAAGAGTTGTCCCAGGGAACATGTTGAAACCTTTTCTGTGATGAGTGGCAGGTTCTTGGGAGACACGAGGACAGGAACTGGTACCACCTTTCCCAAGAGATTATGTAAAAGACCTGCTCTCCGGCCCAGAGAGCTGTGTGCAGGGACAGAATTTGCCTTAATTTTAAAATAATGTCTATAGTACTGTAGGAAATATGGATAATCAGAGTTATAGGAATACCAAATCTTAACTAACTCGTCCTTGTAATTCCATTTCCAGAAATAGCATTTCATGGTTAGCATTTTGGTGTATTTCCTAACAGAGGCTTAATTTTTTCGAATAATACGTGGCTCATCATTGATTGGGACTTCCCCATTCTGTATATGTTTCAAAATGATTTGTTTTATTTGAGTCACTTGGGTCCACTTAAGACTGGTTACTTGTTCATTATCACTGGTTGTACTCTGTCATCACTGTCTCTTTCATTGGACCCTCTTCCAAAATGATTGTTAGTTAAATGGTTTTAAAAATCGAAAGTTAAACAAGTGTTAACTGCTTGGATCTAGTACATATATGTTTTTACAGTTCTTTCTTTGGTGGGTGCTGAAAAGGAGCAGTGTTTGGGGGAAGCAAACTATGATTATTCACGGTGGGGAGAAACCTCTTTTCCTCAAGGTTTTATAACATTGATTTTCATTGGTTATTTTTAGACCCAAATCATTATGTGACATTGTTTGTCATAGTGCCTTTGTGATTGGGATAGGATGGATACCTGCCTTTGATTATGCACGTTTCTATGGTGTGAGTTTATACAAGCAAAATTGAGTGTCCTAAGTGTCTGTATGCATGTACACACACGTATAATGCATCTACACATGGGTATATCTTGGAAGTGAGTTCAAATGTATTATTTGAGAAAAGAAAGCATTAAGTAGGGAAAATAGTAGTCTTGTAATATTTCTTTCAAATTATATGACAGTATTATATAGCAGAATGAAACATCTAGGGAGGTTGAAAATCTAGTGGTTTTAAAAAACATGATAGATTGTCATTTGTCTGCAGTTGTTATTGGAATGGATTAAATGGCCTATTAAGGCCTTTTGTAATTCTAAACTTATATGAATTTTGTTTTTCCTGAGGTTCTCTTATCACTTTGCTTCTTAAATTTCTAGTCATGCTGTTTTGCATGTGACACTTAGCCATTCATTTGCTGGTCATGTATTCCACTCCCTATGCAGGCGTCCTGGTGGTGCATGGAGGAGAAAGCAAATGTGTCACTTAGTCTGTTTATTAATATAAACATCTTCTGGGGCGCCTGGGTGGCTTGGTTGGTTGAGCGTCTGACTTTGGCTTGGGTCATGATCTCACGGTTTGTGGGTTCCAACCTTATGTGGGGCTCTGCACTGATAGCTCAGAGCCTGGAGCCTGCTTCAGATTCTGTGTCTCCTCCCCTGTCTTTGCCTGTGCTGTCTCTCAAAAATAAATAAACATTAAAAAAAAAAAAATATATATATATATATATATAAACATCGTCTGCAAATCCTATTTGATTAAAGGAATTTCAAAGACTTTGTTGTTGGTTGGTCTGGATTGGTTAGTAGAAGATGTAAATAATAAATAGCAGTAGAATTCTAAGGTTTCAAGCATTTTTTTTCCTAAAAGACATTTTTTCCCCCAAATACTCCTTAGTATTTAAATTAAAAAGAATGACTCGATATATTGAACAGTTGCACTGTTAAAATTTAGATTTTCAGTAAGATAATAGTAATGAAGACTTTGTGATTTGGGGTATGGAGAGAAGTTTGTGTTAAGATAAAAGCATATTGACTTGTGAAACATTTTGAATTTTATAGTTGGACAACTATGTAATAATAAGTAAAAAACTTACTATAACCTATTAACTTTTTTAATGTAAGTAAAACTTCGGCTTAATAGACAAATGAAATGCATTGCTACAGGCACATACTGCAGATTATCATGATGTTGAAAACAACCAGTTGGCCACATCATTTAAAAATAAGTTTGCAAAGCCAGTGAAGTCACAACAGCTAGCAATTTTTTTTTTTTTCGACTAAGGTCTAAGGGAACATAAAGTAGATAATTAATTTTTAGATACCAGATCTCATTTTTATGGTTTTAGTTTTTTCTGTTGTCACTTACTGGGCCCTCTAAATTAATCAGAATATTAAATTACAGATGAGGTCCCTGAGCAAGGAAATATGACAGTTGCATAAGATGATCAATTGATGGATTTTATTTATTTTTAACTGTTTATTTTGAAATAATGTTAGACTTACAGAAATGTTGCAAAGATAGTACAGAGAGTTCCTATATAATACTCTTCATACATCATCTCCTGATGTTGACACTTTATATAACCAAAGTACAATGATCAAAGTCAGGAAATTAGTTTTGGTATAATACTGTTAACTAAACTACGGACTTCACTAGTTTTCCCCCTAATGCCCTTTTTTCTGTTGCAGGATCTAATTAATTGCATTTAGTTGTTATATCTTTCTTGTCTCTTCCAGTCTGTGACAGTTCCTCAATTTTTCCTTGTCTTTCATGATCTTGACACTTGATGAGTACTGTTAGTTAATTTGTAGAATTTTTCCCATTTTGGATTTGTCTGATGTTTTCTATGATTTGATTGAAATTATGTATGTTTACAAGAAAACCACAAAAATGTGTCCTAGGTGCATCATTTTAGAGGATACATGTTGACAGATCTTATTGCTAGTGATATTTTCACCTTGATTACTTTGTTAAGGTGGCCTCTGCTGTGTTTCCCTTATAAAGTTACTATTCATCCTTTTGGTACACGTCTTGGGAGGGGGACTATGCAGATAAACTGTTTTTCCTCAAACTTTCTGCCACTGATTTTACCATGCCTTGGTAGATCTTGTCCTCAACAGTTATTGTGTTGCTTACCTAATGGTGATTTTGTATTTTCTTCATTTTAAAAATACATATTGTTAGAATTCTTCTATTAGGAAGTGGTATCTCTTCCTCATTTATTCGGTTATTTATTTATATAAGTATACTGTCATTGGTTATTTGTTTTATTCTACATGTTATAGCCCAATACTATTTTTTTTGTTACTCAAATTTCCCCAGTTTTGGCCATTAGGAGCCTTTTCATGTTGGCCTTCATCCTTATTCAAGAACTTCCTTATATTCTGGCACCATAGGCTATTTCTTGCTCATCTTGTACCTTTCCTTTTATCAGTCCTGGAATCAAGAACTTGTCTAAGGAAATCTGTTTCCTTTGATCAGAGAATAGAATTTAAATTAAGACCTGGATGGTAGGTGTAGTTAACAGGAGTGTCACTAATCCTAGGCCCTCAGAGGGCAGGGTTTGGAAATACAGGTATATATACTAACCCTCCCACACGTACAAATGAGTCACGCGCACACACACGCGCATGCTTGTTTATTTCTATATTTATCTTTCTATATATATTAAAAACCATGAGTTTGTATTGATAACTTCTACTCTACTCCAACACCACAGGTTCATTTTAACCTTTACTTGTTTCTTTCTTTTTTTTTTAAGTTTATTTTTTTTTTGAGAGACTGAGATAGTGCAAGCAGGGGAGGGGTAGAGAGGGGGAGAGAGAGAATCCCAATTGGGCCCCGCACCCTCAGCGTGGAGCCCAATGCTGGGCTTGAACCCACAAACTGTGAAGTCATGACCTGAGCCAAAACCAGGAGTTGGCTGCTTAATCGACTGACCCACCTCGGCCCCCAATCTTTGATTGTTTCTTATTTGTAACTTTTTTCTGATAGTGAAAAATCTGGCTTTTGTTTTCTACAGAGAATGAGATAATAGATCATATCCAAATTACTTGCTGACTTTTATAATGCATATCAAGTAGTTACTGATTGCTAACAGTACCCTTATGAGATGCCTGTTTGCTAATTAGAGTTCAGTGTTTGTGTCCAGTGTTTTTTTTTTTTTTTTTTTTTTGTCTTGTCTTTAGCCTTACAGTATCTAGTCAAAATATTATTTTTTCCAAAGTTGTTTAGGTTAGTTCTTTATTTCCCCACTCCCTTTAGGGTGGTTCTGTTTTTCATCTGTAATGCAGTTAGATTCTTTTCTTTGTATTCCATTTTGGATTACCCCTCAATCCTGGTTGATTTTCATTATTGATTTATTTATTTTGGTATATGAAACATTGTAGTTACTAAACATTACTACATAAAAAGATACAGAGAAATATCACTTCTTATTCCTACTACCCCATTTCCACCTCCACTTCCACCTCCTTTTGCCCATCTGTTTTCCTTGCCTTGTAGGTAACCAGTCTCTTCAGTTTTTTTTGTTTATTCTTCTGTTATTTCTTTTACAGAAATGAACAGCCTGTGGGTTTTTTTTTATATTCCTTTCTTCTTTCTTTCTCATACAGTTTTTAAAAAAATTTTTTTTGACATTTATTTATTATTGAGAGGCAGAGCATGAGCATGGGAGGGCAGAGAGAGGAGGAGACACAGAATCTGAAGGAGGCTCCAGGCTCTGAACTGTCAGCACAGAGTCCGATGTGGGGCTTGAACCCACAAATGACGAGATCATGACCTGAGCTGAAGTCAGATGCTCAACCGACTGAGCCACCCAGGCGCCCCTTTCTCATATAGTTTTAATTGAGATACATTTCACCCAACACAGAACTTACCTTTTTAAAGTGTACGATTTAGTGGTGTTTTGTGTATTCAAAGGTTGTGCAGCCGTTACAACTACCTAATTCAAGAATATTTTCACCACTCCAAAAAGAAACCCTGTATGCATTAGCAGTCATTTCCCCTACCATCTTCCTTAGCCCCAGTTAACACTAATTTAGTTTCTGTTTGTATAAATTTGTCTATTCTGGACGTTTCATGTAAATGGAATCATATAGTATGTGGACTTTTGTGCCTGGCTTCCTTTACTTAGCATAATTTTTTTCAGGGTTCTACCATGTAGCATGTATTAGTACTCCATTCCTTTTTATGGCTGAATAATACTCCATTATATGGATATATCACATCTATGCATCCAGTGATGGACATTGGTTTTCTATTTTTTGGCTATTGTGAATAATACTGCAAATGAGCATTCATGTACAAGTTTTTGTGTGGACATATATTTTCAGTTCCTTTGGGTATATACCTAGAAGTGGAATTACTGGGTTGTATAATAACTCTATGTTTAACTTTCTGAGTAACTGCCCAACTGTTTTCTTTTCCCTTCTTTCTTATATGAAGAGTAACATGTTATAGATACTCTTTTGCAGTTTATTTTTTTTTACTTATTGGAAATCACCGGATATCCTGGAAATCACTCCAAATTAGTTCATTCTGTCTCTTTTTTATTTTTTATTTTTTTTATTTTTTATTTTTTATTTTTTTCAACGTTTATTTATTTTTGGGACAGAGAGAGACAGAGCATGAACGGGGGAGGGGCAGAGAGTGAGGGAGACACAGAATCGGAAACAGGCTCCAGGCTCTGAGCCATCAGCCCAGAGCCCGACGCGGGGCTCGAACTCACGGACCGCGAGATCGTGACCTGGCTGAAGTCGGACGCTTAACCGACTACGCCACCCAGGCGCCCCTCTGTCTCTTTTTTAAATGTCTATTTATTTATTTTTAAGAGAGAGAGGGAGGGAGCAGGGGAAGGGCAAAGAGAGAGGAAGATAGAATCCCAAGCAGGCTCCGTGCTTTTAGCGCAGAGCCTGATGTGGGGCTTGAGTCCACAAACCGTGAGATCGTGACTTGAGCCAAAATCAAGGGTCAGACACTTAACTAGTGACTGAGCCACCCAAGGGCCCCAAATTACTTCATTCGTTTTAATAACTAGTCTTCATTCTTTTTTACAGCTGTATAGCACTCTGGTCAGTAGATTTATCTAATTTATTCAGCCATTCTATGTACATTTGAGTTGTTTCCTATATTTTGCAGTTATAAACAGTATCGCAGTTAACTGACCTGTGCATATGCAGTTTTGTACTGTTAGAGGTGTATCTTCAAAGAAGATTTCTATGAGTAGGATTGCTGGGTCAAAAGTTAAGTACATATGGTAGTCCTCCCCCATATCTACAGTTTATCTTTCCATGATTTCACTTACTGGTGGTCACCAGTGGTTGAGAAGCAGATGATCCTTCTTCTGATGTATAGTCAGAAAGAAGGTTAGTAGTAGCCTAACACTATATCACAATGCCTGTCATTTACCTCACTTCATCATATGTACCTCACTACATGTAGGCATTTTATCATTTCACATCATCATAAGGTTGAGTATGGTACAATAAAATATTTTGGGAGAGACCACATTCACATAACTTTTTTTTTTTTTAAGTAAGTTCTACACCCAAAGTGGGGTTTGAACTTATGACCTTGAGATCAAGAGTCGCATGCTCTACCAACTAACTGAGCCACCCAGGCACCCCTCATAACTTTTTTTATAGTATGCAGTTGACCTTTGAACAATTTGGGTTTGAACTACCTGGGTGCACACAGTACTATAAATGTATTTTCTCATGATTTACTTAGTAATATTTTCTTTTCTCTAGCTTACTTTATTGTAAGAATACAGTATATAATACATATAATGTCCAAAATATGTGTTAATTGATTGTTATTGGTAAGGCTTCCAGTCAGCAATAGGCTATTAGTAGTAAAGTTTTCAGAGAGTCAATAGTTGTATGCGGATTTTCTTTTTTTTTTTTTTGAAAAAATTTTTTAACATTTATTTATTTTTGAGACAGAGAGAGACAGAGCATGAACGGGGGAGGGTCACAGAGAGAGGGAGACACAGAATCTGAAACAGGCTCCAGGCTCTGAGCTGTCAGCACAGAGCCCGACGCGGGGCTCGAACCCACGGACGGTGAGATCATGACCTGAGCTGAAGTCGGACGCTTAACCGACCGAGCCACCCAGGCGCCCCTGTATGCGGATTTTCAACTGCATGGGGTGTCGGTGCCCCCAGTCCCTGTGTTGTTCAAGGATTAGCTGTACTGTTATAATTGTCCTATTTTATTATTGTTGTTAATCTCTTACTTTACTTAGTTTATAAATTAAACTTTGTCATGGGTATGTATGTGTAGGAAAAAACATACCAGATATAGGGTTTGGTACTATCTGCGATTTCAAGTATCCACTGGGGGGTCTTGAACTGCTGTTTCAGGTATCTGCTGGGGGTCTCCCCCTTTGGGTAAGAGTAGATGACTGTATGTAGTTTTGTTAGATATTACAGAAGTGTTGTACTTGTTTGCATTCCCACCAGTAATGTATGAGAACGCCTATTTTCCTTATAACCTTACCAACAGAGAATGTGTTGTGCTATTTTTTTTCCAGAGATGACTGATTTTTAAAAATGCCCTGTAGTAATTTCAGTGACCTGAACCTATTGTGTAGGGGCACTTAATGCCTATGGTTGGTAGGTTCTTATAGTTTGAAAATGAAATACATTGTCCACTAATATAGTGCTGATACATGTATGTTATGTGCAGGTGAAATCAATTTGAATGCAATTTCTGGTCTAGCTGGGTTTGCTCATTGAAACTTTCTGCATTTAATGGAGTTGCTGCATTGATTCATAATACCTGTACTCTGAAATACTTCTGGAGTTTAACAAAAGATAGCTGAGATCGTAAGAAGAATATTCTTTCTTCCATAGTATGTATGATTTAGTAGTTTTGGTTAACACTGTGTGCTAGTTATTTTGAACACTGTACACAGTACATAGTGAAATCATGGTATGGTAGTTATTTGACCGGTAATGGCCATATCTGGAAGCTATTATATTTCATAAGAAAGAAGGTTAATCTTAAGGAGGATGCAATCGAGAGTTTACAGTTCTAGATTAGGATAATACCAGATGTTAGTGCGACCAAGGTACTAAGACAACATGAAAAACATCCCCATCTTATAAAGTAACAAGTTCTGCCCAGCTGGAAATTTAGGTTCTTTCCCAGAAAGAACACTTTTCCAAGTGCTTGGGACACATTAATGAAAAAAAAAAAAGAGGATTCTTTTTTAAAAAAATTTTATTAACTCTCATTGGCACACAATGTTACATTAGTTTCGGGTGTGCAGCATAGTAATTTGACAAGTCCATACAAAAAACAAAAAATCTCGCACTGGAGGAGCTTACGTTCTAGTAGTTTTCAGATGAACTGGTGTTCTCAGGAAAAGAGATGCTGAGTGCTGATTGTGAATGGAACCAATAGAGGTCTGCGTAGTCTTTTAGTAAAATTACCTTTGGTCCTATAAAAACCCCAAATGACACTTGATTTTACTAGTTACAAGGAGAAGGCCATGAAAAGTCATAGTATGGTAACATTATTCACCAATCTCTTTCTCTCTTAATTTAAAGGATTCCAAGTACTAGTGGTGCCAGTAGAGGTAGTAGTAATAGAATGATAATAATTGAATAATAGTATAGGTGAGTTTTTTTCCCTCAGCTGGGATTCCAGGAGAGAACTAAACACTAATGTTTTAGGACATTTGGACATGCACTGTATGTAAAGAATTAAGTCTTTTTCGCTGGTGCATCTAGAATGCCACTAGGTATCTACCATTCTTGGAAGAATTGAGAAAATATTTACTCCAGTATTCAGTTCAGGTTCTCTGGTTCAGATGACTAACTTCAGTTGAAAAAGGTCAGGGTCATTGTAGTCCAGATCTGTTTTTTTCTTTTTTTTTTTGAACTCTGCCACTTGCTAGCTGAGTGATGTTGGACAAGTCTTAGTCTCTTAGTGTCAGTTTCCTGGTCTATAAAAGTGAGAGTAGTGGTAATTGCTACGTCATAAGGGTGATGTGAGGATTAAACAATGAAGTCTTTCCAGTTACATTTATCCATTTCTGTAGCTTTAAAAACTCTCTATGCTGATTGACTTCCACATTTATGTCTTGTAGCGCAGACCCTTTCCCTGAAGTCCAGGTTAGAGTTCATCTGCTCATTTCACCATTTCATTTGACTAAGAGGCATCTCAAATTAAATTTATACAATAAAGAAGGTGTGATTTCTGTCCTCTTCATTTTCTCTGAATCAGCTCTTAGTAAATGGCAGAACTAATCAACTAGTCACTTGGGCCAAAAGCCTAGGTGTCATCTGTGATTTTTCTCTTTTCTTCAAACCCTATAATAAGCCCATCAACAAAACCTCTTGACTCTATTTTTTAAATATATTTCTAATCTGATTACATGTCATCATGTCTGCCTTATTACTTTGGTCTAAACCACCATTAACTCCTGCTTAAATAATTACAGTAGTCTCTTAACCCTGCTTTCTCACTTGATTTCTGACAGTCTATTTCTACTTGTAGTAGAATGACCTTTTTTTTTTTTTTTTTTAATTTTTTTTTTTTCAACGTTTTATTTATTTTTGGGACAGAGAGAGACAGAGCATGAACGGGGGAGGAGCAGAGAGAGAGGGAGACACAGAATCGGAAACAGGCTCCAGGCTCTGAGCCATCAGCCCAGAGCCCGACGCGGGGCTCGAACTCACGGACCGCGAGATCGCGACCTGGCTGAAGTCGGACGCTTAACCGACTGCGCCACCCAGGCGCCCCTAGAATGACCTTTTTAATGGTCAGATAGGCCACTCCTCTACTTAATACTTTACAATGACTTCCTTTTACAATTAAAGTAACAGCCCAATTCCTTGTGTTGACTTACAAGGTACCACATGGTATAGTTCATCCCTGCCTGTCTCTCTGTTCATTCCACCTGTGCTATACTGAACTCTTTATATTCTTTGATTGTGACAGGTACATTTCCAGGGCTTAATATTTATTTGTTCTTGCTCTGTTTGGAGTGTTCTTTCCTGAGATCTTTGTTTCCTCCCTCACATCATTCAAGTGTTTGTTTAAAAAGGAGTTCTCAGAGGTTTTTACCTCTTTAGAGAAATTGTTAGCCATCACACTGTAGAAAATAGTAATCATCTTTCCTCCACTCTCCTTTTCTCTTTTTTTTTTATAGCACTTGTGCTTCCTGAAATTTAGTGACTTGTCTACTTGTTTATTTGTCTTCCTCAGTAGAATGTAAACTCCATGACACCATAAACCTATATAATTTACTCATTCTGGTGCCTCTAAAGTCCCTGATACATAGAAAGCCAAGAATACAGCTCTAGGAACTTGAGTGTGGAGTAAAATTGTCTCTAAATTGGATTCAATAATTGTACGTCTTTAATGTTTTATGACGAAGGGAAACTATTAAATCAGTTACACAGTGTGAATTTTTTTGCATTGTGTTATCACATGTGAAACGTTAAGATTTAGAATTTATGGGGCACCTGGGTGGCTCAGTCGGTTGACTGTCCAACTCTGGCTCAGGTCATGATCTCACGGATTGTGAGTTTGAGCCTGGCGTTGGGCTCTGTGCTGGCAGCTCAGAGCCTGGAGCCAGCTTTGGATTCCCTGTCTCCCTCTCTCTCTGCCCTTCCCCTGCTCATGTTCTGTTTCTCTCTCTCAAAAATAAATAAACAGTAAAAGATTTAGAATTTATACCATTATCAAGAGCAAATAATTGTGCATAGGTTATGCTAAGTAATATGCAAAAAAATAAGCTTGCCGTTCAGCTCTTTGCTTATTGCAGTGTTTGGTTATTCTCATTATAATGGTAGTGATGTTAATGAAATAGTAGTATTTCCTCTTGCTCTGGCAAGCTATTTGTCCTCATTCTAAACTCTTAATTTAAAGTCTGTTGGTTTTCATTTTAGGGGGTACATATTGTTGTCCAAGCATTTTTTTTTTTTTTAACTTAATACAGGTCATGGGCAGTGGGGAGTTTTATGTTATACAATTCAAGTAAGTAGCTTTGCTAACTTGATAGTATTAGAAATATAGGATAATCTATTCTAGAACTAGAAAGATTATATTATCTATGTGTTAATATTTAAAAAAGCAAAAGTATCTTTTATAGAAGATATCATTGATCTTTCTTATACAACCAAGTATTCATTCATTTACATATAATGAATTTTGTCAGTAATATGGCCAGATTCTGTTTTCTCAAAATTGCTCATTCTTTTAAAAAGAAGGAATGATGGGGTGCCTTTGTGGCTCAGTTGGTTAGGTCTTCGATTCTTGACCTTGGCTCAGGCCATGGTCTCATAGTTTGTGGGTTTGAGCCCTGTGTCGACAGCAGAGCCTGCCTGGGATTCTCTCTCCCTCTCTCTCTGCCCCTTCCTTGCTCACACTTTCTCTCAAAACAGATAAATAAACTTAAAAAAAAATAAAAAGAGAATGATGGAGAGATTTGTGTAATTCACTGAAGGTGGTGTGGTAGAGTAGACAGATGCACATTTAAAGGAATAATGCTGGGTAACACTTACTGAGCATTTACTGTGCAGCAGGCATTATTTTAAGTGCTTTTATCTATTGTTTAAACCATGGTTAAATCTGATTGAATACAACATTCAACTTGTTTATTTTGCAGATAAGGAAATTGAAGCACAGAGAGGTTAAGTAACTTGTTCAAGCTCACACAGCTATAAAGTGGTGGGAGTGTGGATTAGAATTCTGTAACAAAGGGGGCTGTTGGCAGAAACTCTTGGGGGCAGAGTTTGGAAATGGCCAACCTCAGTGTGATGGTTTTGGCTGATCTAAAATCCTATCCAACTAATGTTTGAGCAAGACCATTCTACATACATGTTTATGAACTCATAGTGACAGTGAGACAAAATTTTTGGTGCCACATGTTGCTTTGAATTCTTAAAGAATGTTTCTAGGGGCGCCTGGGTGGCGCAGTCGGTTCAGCGTCCGACTTCAGCCAGGTCACGATCTCGCGGTCCGTGAGTTCGAGCCCCGCGTCGGGCTCTGGGCTGATGGCTCGGAGCCTGGAGCCTGTTTCCGATTCTGTGTCTCCCTCTCTCTCTGCCCCTCCCCCGTTCATGCTCTGTCTCTCTCTGTCCCAAAAATAAATAAAAAAAAAACGTTGAAAAAAAAAATTAAAAAAAAAAAATAAAAATAAAAAAAAAAAGAATGTTTCTAGTTCTGTTCTCCCAAATGGGGGAAATCGATGTGAGAAGAGAACAGCAATTGGTATATGGATTGGATATCACTACAGAAAGGTTAAATTTTCATATAGAAAGATGAAATTCTTCTTGGTAGATGTTGAAACCTAATGATAGTAGGGAGCAAGTTTAGCTTGCAAACTGTCTAGAGCACAATCAAGTAGTGAAATAATAATGACTTCCATTTGTGTGTGTGCATTTACATACATATGCACACACATATATATTTGTATAGTGTATATGGCTTCTAGTTTGTAAAGTACTTTGGTAACCATATTCTCAGTTGATCTTCTTAACACCTCTGTGAGATAGACAGGATAGAGACTCTGGTATTTGACAAGCTTCCATAGAGGAGAGAGGTAGCTTTGAGGAATGAGCCCCTGGATAACCTCTAGTTGCTAGACCCTCTTTTTTTTTTTTTTTTTTTTAATTTTTTTAATGTTTATTTATTTTTGAAAGTGAGAGACAGAGTGTTAGCAGGGGAGGGGCAGACAGAGAGGGAGACACAGAATCTGAAGCAGGCTTCAGGCTCTGAGCTGTCAGCATAGAGCCTGATGTGGGGCTTGAACCCATGAACCTGAGCCGAAGTTGGATGCTTAACCGACTGAGCCACTCAGGTGCCTCTGGACCCTCTTTTAATAGGTTCTCATCATAAAAGAAGTTGCTCTTTCTTTGTAAAACTGCAAGACCGTGAGTGGTGGACTTCTGTATTATGTGGTATTATGGGCTTGATTAAGTGATTATAAATTGCTTAATCTGGAATCAGGAGGTAACTTGGCATGATGAATGGACAAAGATGGCCTGCTGTAATTGGCATGTTCTCAATGTTATACTGAAAGCCTAGCCATTTTTAAGAAATATAATTTAGATTAAAACTATACTTCTAATAGCAACACTGTTGTAATGTTTCTTAAACTAATATTTTAATTAAAACCTTCTATCAGTTAGGCTGCATTAATATTGATGCTTTATTATTATTATATTGGAGATTGGGATAGAAGAGGAGGATAGCTTTACTTTTTTGAAGTAAAAAAAAAAAATTGGTAGCTTCCGAAAAGGCTGATGTGAATGTAAAGCCATAGTGAAATGCTGATAAAAGCTTAGTAAGTCCCCTGTTCCCCTTGTTCATTTTGGAAATAGTTTGAATTGCTTTGGTTAATTTAAATTGATTTGAGATATTAAGAGGGACTTCTCAAAAGTCTTAAAGGTACACTGCATAAGAGAGTAAAGTAAGATGTAAATTCATAGAGTCCCTTCACTTTAAAGTAGTTGATGATTGACAAAATGTGACTTTGCTTTGCAAAAATCTACAGAATTGCTGAATATTTTGTATTCTTAAATTCTTACATCTTTCAGTTCTCAGTGTTATTTTCTTTTTCCCTGGTTCTCTCTTGTAACTGGCTCCTTATCACCACCCCCTCCCTCTTGGTCTGCCATCTGTTGGTTTCGCTCTTTATTTCAGAGTAGGAAGGCAGGAAAGGGTTTTCATATACAAGATAAAGCTAATTCTTTTGGAGCTCAGTGCGCTGGAGCACTTATGCAATGAGTCTGCTAATGGTGAATTCCAGAAGTAGGATGGGCCCATAGGACTAGAAAGATAGTGATGACTCTGCAGTATTGTCTACAAGTTTTTTCTGTGATTGTTGCTTTATTTAATAAATAAAAATTAAAAAATTATACTGAAACACTGTAGTTTTTTCATAGAAAGCCATAAATTGGTTAGATTGTAATAGGCTTGCAAATAACAGTAATTATGTGAGAGTTTAGCATGTTGGGTGTTAGTGAAATTCATGTCCAATTGTTTCCGATAGTACTTTATAAATATAATTTGATCATGGTAAATTTACATTCTCTTATGCCTGACTGTGTATTAATCTATTGTGGGAATTCATGTAGAGACTATTTGTAGTCCTAGGGAAGTAATTCAATTCCCAGACAACATTTAAAAAAAAAAATCTTTTTAGGGGTGTCTGCTTGGCACAGTCAGTTAAGTGCTGGGTCTCTTGATTTTGACTCAGGTCATGATCTCATGGTTGTGAGATCGAACCCCCTGTCTGGCTCTGTGCTGAGTGTGGAGCCTGCTTCAGATTCTCTCTCTCTCTGCCCCTCCCCTGTTCTCTGTCTTTCTCTCAAATAAACGTTAAAAAATTTTTATTACAAAATATTTTAAACATATGTTAATATAAAATAGAATAGTATAAAGAGCTCCCATGTACTCATAATTGAGCTTGAAGAATGATGGGCAGTCTTGTTTTTTCTATAGTTCTATCAACTACCACACCACCAAATCCTTGGACTCTTTTGAACCAA
Source organism: Puma concolor (assembly GCF_028749965.1). Classification (NCBI taxonomy): domain Eukaryota; kingdom Metazoa; phylum Chordata; class Mammalia; order Carnivora; family Felidae; genus Puma; species Puma concolor. Next base: position 107,989,594 of record NC_141672.1, on the reverse strand, counting down.
ATCCCAGGCATATTTAATTTGTAAATTTCACATATTTCAGTTTAGATTTCTAAAAGAGTCTCTCTTTTTATACAATAAGCAAAACACCATTATCATACCAAAATAAATTTATAGCAAGTTCTTAATATCACCAAGTATATAATCAGGTTTCATATTTTTCTGATTGTTTTACTTACATGTATGTATGTATATGTGTGTATGTATACATATATAATTTTTTTGCATGTATATATACATATATAATTTTTTGCCTGAAATGGGGTCAAAGTAAGGTCTGTACTTTACAGTTTATTGGCATGTTTATTAAATCAATTTTAATCTTTTAGACTCTCCCTCCATCTCTTTTTTCATTTCCTTAAAAAGAAACTAGGTTGTTTGCTCTGAGAAATTTCACATGGTCTCATTTTGCTGAATGCATTTCTGTGATGTCATTTAACATATTCTGTCTCCTAAATTTCCTATAAATTGATAATTTGTCAGAATTTTGTTGTTGTAAGAGTACTTCATGGGAGTGGTTTGTTTACATAGGAGGTACATAAGGTCTTGTTATGGCTTGGGATGTTAGCAGTTATTGACAATCATTGTTTAGATTTATTCATCAAGAATTGCAAAATAGTGCAATTCTGTTGTTCTTCATTTATTAAGTGGTGTTCTTTTGGATACCTCTTTAGCAATGTAGATTGTATATTTAGGGCATTGTATTTATGCCTGAACTGGTTCTGGGATGATTGACAAGGTTCTGTGGTGGAATTCCTTTAAGGGAAGAGTACAAGTACTTATTATTTGAACATTCAGAGAATACTTAGAAATATTGAATAATTAGACTTTGTTTAAAGGATGTTTGGCCAATAAATAGGTTAACATGCCATCATGAGATAACAGCTGTGACCTAGCATGTTTAGCTAGCTGGCTATTGGTGGTGGTTCTTTTTTAGAGGCCAGTGTTCATATTCAGAAATTTAAGAAGTGATTTGTGCAGGGCAGCAGTTACTGATTTCTTGAGCAAATTTCTCAGCATGATTTTGAGATCAGGCCTTGTGTTTGAATCAGGTTTTTAAAATGTTGAGTTTACATAACATAGAATATTTTGGTTTTGTTGTTTTTTTAGTACCTCATTTCTTTCTTTTTTTTTTTTTTTTTAATGTTTATTTGTTTTTGAGGGAGAAAGTACTAGTGAGCATGAGCAGGGGAGGGGCAGAGAGAGGAGAGAGAGAATCCCAAATAGGCACTGTCAGTGCAGAGCCCCATGCAGGACTCCAGGGCTCCAACTCAGGAACTGTGAGATCATGACCTCAGCTGAAATCAAGAGTGGGACACTTAACAGACTGAAACATCCAGGTGCCCCTAGCATAGAATATTTTGTATTAAAGCTTGTAAAGAACTGGAGCAGCAGCATTTTCCTAATGTGGCTCCTTGACTAAAAGGTTTTGGGGTCAAATAAACTTCGTGAACATTGTGCAGTTTATGGTTTCTTGGAATGTAATGGTGCATTTAATATGTAGAAGAAGTCTGTTTAACATTAAAACAGCCTTTTCCAAATTTATTTGATCACTGAACCTTTTTTCCCCCTCTCATAACATCTTGAAGAACTAGTGAAACAAATTTTCTAAAGGAAACAGATTTTGGGAAATGTTGGCTTAGAGGATTTGAACAAAGAATAAAGAAAAACATCTGATGATGAGTGTGTATGACTTCACTACAGTTAGTGGAGAAATTTTGATAGGTAAATGAGAATACATTTTTCAGTGAGAAAAAAAAAAGAAAGGTTGTTGCTTGTTTTATCTTAACCTATAAGCATTATACTTTTAGAGAGAAGGAGTTTTAAAAAGGACTTAATCACATATAACATTTACTGTATGTCAGGCACTGTTTTTACAATTGTTTAACAACTTTATGCAGTAGGTGTACTGTTTTTATCTCAGTTTTACAGAGAGATTAAGTAAATTGTTAATGGTTAAATTGCAGAGTTGGTGACATAGCAGAGCCAGGTTCTGAACCTTGGCAGCCTGGTTCCAAAGTCCATCTGCTTATTAGCCACTATTCCACATTGCGGGGTATAGCAGATGGGAGATCATAAAATATAAATCAGATTAAAGGAGATTTTAACGTCTGTTTGGAGGAAGCAGACATATTTTCTTTCACTTTCAGACAGGGCCATAAGAGAAGAATGTAGAGATCTGGCTCTGTCCTAGTGAAGGTAGAAAACATGGAGACCTGGGAACCATTACTTGTAGAAAAGGTATACCTCCTGAAGAGAGAGCTTAGATGCAGGTAGAAGGCTGAGTTAAGAGGACACTGTTAATACCAGAAGGGAATTGGAGCTCACTTAATAGGCGCCTTCATTTTATACATGAAGTCTGGGTTTCCATAGTTTGTTCATGTGCTTGTAGTAATAATCGTAGCTTATATTAGTGTATTGTATTAAAATACTTTCACATGGATTCTCCTTTGATGCTTTGAACAACTCTGAAAGTTAGGTAGGTACTATATTTTCCTTTGATGCTTTGAACAACTCTGAAAGGTAGGTAGCAAGCCTGGTTCTTGAATTTAGATTTTCTGCATCTTAAAAGCTAAAGTTTTCTACTCTCTGTCTCTTTATGTATCTATCTCACATTGCCTCAGTTCTTGATGAATAAAATATATTAATGAATAGTGTGTGCTTTTGAAATGAGATGAGGATTTTGGTCAGAAAGAAAGCTACATTTTAACAAATGGAAATAATTCCCTTCAAAGTGTGAGAAATAATACATGCTATTGTAAAAAAATACTTTTTTTAGACAGTATAGGGAAATACAAAGCAAAAGGCAAAAACTGTTCAACTCTGCAGAGTAACCACTATTAAATTCTAATGTGTAGTTCTCCAGATTTTTTTTCTAGGTCATTTATATGAAACTTTTTCAAAATTCTATACATATTGTTTTATAACCTGAAATACTGTATTCTTAAAAGAGAATATCCATCGGTGCTTGGTCTTTTGCCTCTACCATCATAAAAGGGTATATGCAGGACTATTGGCATAAAATGGTAATATCTTGGGCAAACTGGGATGTATAGCCACACCCCACACATACTTTAATAGCTGACCTGTTAGTAAAGGCTGGGTGAATAGGTAAAAAAAAACCTGTTTGGGATTATGTTAATTTAGGGAGGCAATGCGTAGGACAAAGCTTCATTTTATTATAGAATTTGGGGGAAAAATGTTTTCACAATATACTGGATCAAAAGGTAAGTAACTCAGACCTTAATGTTTAGGTAAACATTAAGAATAAAGCATGGCTCTTTTTTTTCTTTTAAGTGTAAATATTTTTATTTATTTTGAGAGAGATAGAGAGCAAACACGGGAAGGACAGAGAAGAAGAAGAGACTGAATCCCAAGCAGGCTCTGTGCCCTCAGCGCAGAGTCCGGTGTGGGTCTTGAACTCATGAACCGTGAGATCATGACCTGTGCCGTAGTCAAGAGTCCGATGGTTAACCAACTGAGCAACCCAGGTGCCCCTGATTATCACTACTTTTGGAGTGGTGAGAGGAAAGGAGCCTGTTGTGTTGCGGATAGATTTTTGTACTTGAAGTCAGGGCTTTAGCAAATCTTGCTTATTGACTGCATCTAGTAATTTCCCTTGTTAATCAGTCTGTTTGCCCAAGCAGATTTTTGGGATGGTCTTAATTTTAAAAAATTTTTTCTTTGTGAGGATTGGGTTATATTTTATTTATATCTTTCAGTATTTTCTTGTTGGTACTAAGTTGATGGTAAGGCTTACAATTTTAGCTTTCTATGTAAATTGTTTTCCTCCAAGATTTTATTAAAATCTAGTTAACATATAGTATAGTATTGGTTTCAGTAGTAGAATTTAGTGATTTATCACTTACATATATGATACCCAGTGCTCATCACAAGTGCCCTCTTTAAAGCCCATCACCCATTTAGCCCATCCTTCCACCCACCTCCCTTCATCAACCCTCAGTTTGTTCTCTATAGTTAAGAGTCTCTTAGGGTTTGCCTTCTCCTTTCTGTATAAATTTTAAAATAAGCTTGTTTAAGGGTGGCTGGGTGACTCCGTTGGTAGAGCATGTGACTCTTGATCTCTGGGTTCTGAGTTCGAGCCCCACGTTGGGAGTAGAGTTTACATAAAAAAATTAAAAAATAAAATCTTAAAAAAATAAACTTGTCTATAGTATTACATTAAATCTATAGATCACTTTGGAGGAGAATTGATATTTTTATATTTAGTCTTCAAATCTAGGAAGATGGCATGTCTCTCCATTTATTTAGATCTCCTTTGGTTTCCTTAATTTGTCTCTTGTAATTTTCAGCATATAGGTCCTTTACATGTTTTTGTAGACTTGTGCCTAGGCATTTCATTAAAAAACGTTTTAAAAACTTTTAATCAAACTATAATATAAATTCATAGAAATATACATATAGTAAGTGTACAACTTAATTAGTTCCACAGGGATGGACTTATTTTCAAATTCTGTTTTCCATCAACCTGAGAGATTTGCAGGAGGGAGGTAGTCAAGGAGGGAACAAGAAAAGCTTCCCATTCCCTTCTGAGTCAGGTCTTCATAGTATGACTTCATTGTTTTATTTATAAGTGAATTCTCAAGACTGAACACATATTCGGATAGCTAAGCTCATTTCCAAATCAGTTTTATTTGGATTTTCCCTGCTGTAATTTGCATCCAATCATGTTATAATAGAGATTTGCCTGGATGTTTTCTGATACAGGAATTCATACTGTTTTAAAACAGTGAAGATGTGAGTTGAAGATTTAAGTGATGGAAAGCTCTGCCTTACCTTTTTTCTTGAACCCAAGCTATTCTCCGCCTTTTAGCTTCCTTCTATGCAGTTTGTATAAAGCAGACGCTGAAGTAAACTTGCCATCTTGCTGCTTGGCTTTTATCTTCCTTCTAGGAAAAATAGGCAACTTAGTGTTGATATTTATGGGAACTTTCTGTCTGCTCCTTTTTGAGTAAGACTTATAAATCGAACTCTTGTATTTAAAGAGATAATATCACTGTAATTACTTAAAGGAAAATGATTATGTAGCAAGGAAACTAAACATGAGATTTGCTTAGAACAGATATTCCTGGGAATAAATGAGTTTATCACATATGCTCCATCAGGAAGGACATGGTTAATTATGGAATATTAATGCTTATTATTTAACTCTTATGTATACTTTTAAAAATATTACACAGGTTTTGGTTTTTTTTTGTTTTTTTTTTTTTTAGAGCACGTGTAAGTGGGGGAGAGGGGCAGAGGAAGAGAGAGAGAGAGAGGGAAAATCTCAAGCATGTTGAGCATGGAGCCTGATGTGGGGCTCACTCCCATGACCCAGTAATCATGACCTGAATGGACTAAATCAAGAGTCAGATGCTCAGCTGACTGAGCCACCCAGGCACCCCTCTTATGAACACTTCTATTGTAAAAGATAATTTTTTTTTTTTTTTTTACATTTATTTATTTTTGAGAGACAGAGACAGAGCACAAGTGGGAGAGGGGCAGAGAGAGAAGGAGACACAGAATCTGAAGCAGGCTCCAGGCTCTGAACTGTCAGCACAGAGCCCAACGCGGGGCTTGAACTCACCAATCGTGAGATCGTGACCTGAGCCAAAGTCGGACGCCCAACCGACTGAGCCACACAGGCGCCCGTCTTTTTCTCTTTATATCACTGTTCCTGTTCAGCTGTTCCTGCCCTCCTCCCCAAACTTTTATTTTGAAAATTTCTTAAATCTGTTGAAAAGTTGGGGAATATTATACGAAAACATCCATATGCCACTTTTCACCGAGTTTCAAAAATTGTAATGTTTTGCTGAAGTTGCTTTTTTCCTTTTCTGTAAACACACACACACACACACACACACACACACACACACACACACTCTACACGCTTTGCTTTAAGTGAAAGTAAGTTGTAGTCACCGAGATACTTCCCCTGCATGCTTTGAGTATATGTCTCCTAAATAGAAGGACATTCTTCAACATAACTGCATACCTTTGTTACACCTAAGGAAAATAACACGAGCTCATTATCATCTAATATGCAGTGTCTGTATTTAAATTTTTCTAGTTTCCCTCATATCTTTCTATTTTTTTTTTTTTCCTGATCTTGGATCCAGTCACATTGGCCTATTGCTTTTGACTTTTACCTCTCTTTAGTCTCTTTTAATTTAGAACAGTCCTCTGCCTTTTTTAAAAACGGTGTTAACTTTATTGAAGAATCTAGGCCATTTGTCTTATATAATGTCCTACAATCTGAATTTGCTGATTGTTTCTTTATTGTCATATATTCAGGTTAAACATTAATTGCATGAACACTACATAGGTGCTGTGTACTTCTTACATCACCTCAGGAGGCACTTAATGCCCCCTTTTCCCATTATAAGTGATGCTGAGTTTGATCACTTGTTTAAGATGGTGACTACTACTAGATCAGTTATAAATGAACATTTTTTTCCCTTATGCAACTAGTAAACAATCTAGGGGGTGGTGTTTTAATATTGTGTGAAAATCATTTCTCCCACAACGTTTCCCAATGGATTTAACATCCGTGGGAAGATTATCCTTGCATGGATAATAATTTTTTTTAATAAAAAAATTCTTAATATATGCACATAGTAAGAAACTTCACGTGGTACAGAGGAGATCACAGGAAAATGCATGTCTACCATTCATTCTCTATTTACACTTCCCAGTTTTTTCCAGAATTAACTGTTGCCAGTTTCTTTATGTATCTTGTCAGAAATTCTAAACCCCTCCAGTCATGCATTCATATATATCTTCTCATTTTTATTTCTTTTTACAAAAATGCATTGCAGACTGTTTTACATCTTTTTTATTGTGGTATATGTAGCATATTTATCATTTAAACCATTTGTGAAGTATACAATTAAGTGGCATTAAATGTGTTTACAATGTTACGTAACCATCACTGCTGTCTATATCGAAAACTTTTTCATCATCCCCAACAAAAACTGTGTACCCATTAAGTAATAATTCCTCCTTTCTCTCCCCCACAACCTCTGTAACTTCTGTGGTACTTTCTCTGTGAATTTTCCTATTCTTGGTGCCTCATAAAAGGGGAATCATATTTGTCCTTCTATGTCTAGCTTATTTCACTAAACATAATACTTTCAAGGTCCGTTCATGTGGTAACATATATTAGAATTTCATTTTTTTTTTTTTATGGCTGGGTAATATTCTGTTGCATATATGTAACACATTTTGTTTATCCATTCATCTGTTGATGGACACTGAGATTGTTTTCGCCTTTGGGCTGTTGTGAATAATGCTGCTGTGAACTTGGGTATACAAATATCTGTTTGAGTCCCTGCTTTCAGTTTCTTTGGATAAATACCTAGGAGTGGAATTGCTTGGTCTACATCTTAATGTATTTTTAAACTTAATATGTCATGGTTTATCATTCCAATTTAATATATTCCAGGTAATTGTAGATCTTCCTCATTCATTTTTATGATTACCTTGAATCCCAGTGTATGTATATAATTCATTTAACTAGATTCTTATTGGTGGACTTTAAATTGTATCCCTTTTCATTTTTTACCTTTTTTTTTCTTTTGCTATTTTATTTATTTATTTTTTATTTTTTTTAAATTTTTTTTTCAATGTTTTTTATTTATTTTTTGGGACAGAGAGAGACAGAGCATGAACGGGGGAGGGGCAGAGAGAGAGGGAGACACAGAATCGGAAACAGGCTCCAGGCTCCGAGCCATCAGCCCAGAGCCTGACGCGGGGCTCGAACTCACGGACCGCGAGATCGTGACCTGGCTGAAGTCGGACGCTTAACCGACTGCGCCACCCAGGTGCCCCCTCTTTTGCTATTTTAAACAAGGCTGCAATGAATAGGATATTTCTTATTTTAAGCAATGCCTTTTTTAAAATTAAAACTGCAATGTGAAAATGTTGATTGAACCTAGTCTCATTAAGCATACCTTCTCAATATGCTTAAAATTCATCTTCTCACAAGCCAAATACCTTACTGATCTTTTATTTTAGGCCCTCATATTTCAACTTTTGGGGTGTTTGTTGTGTCCTCACTATTCTGCCCTTCTCTTCATTCCCTTAGTATTCTCCATAGCTCCTGCTGGGTAACGTTGTTATTCAGGGTTAGCATGTTGTATTGTAGTTCTTTACATATGCTTATTCTCTTCTGGGATCTGAGTTCTGCAGGAGCCCTGGGCTGTGTATGTAGTAGACCTTCCTACTGTGTATAAATTTGCACATTCTTTTCAAGTTCTTAGTATAAATTGGAATAAATTTATACTAAATTTATTTATACTAAATAAATTGGAATGCCTTTGTTAAAATTAACATAGTTACAGAGATTTTTTAAAAAAGTGTGCATATAGGACTGACTTTAGTTCATTAGTGAATATGCTAGGAGTACATCCCTCTGTTTGTTTTCTTTTTGGATGAAGAGATAAAGAAGTTACTCTGGGACCCCTAGGTGGCTCACTCTGTTGAGTGTCCGAGTCTTGTTTTCAACTCAGGTCATGGTCCCAGGGTCTTGGGATTGAGCCCTCCATCAGGTTCTGTACTGAGCCTGGAGCCTGTTGGGATTCTCCTTCTTCTCTGCCCCTCTCCCCTGCTGGTGTGCACTCTCTCTCTCTTAAAAAAAAAAAAAGTTACTTTGAAGCCAGTTAGCATTTGGTACTATTAAGGCCACCCCCTTCAATGTCTTTTGATACCAGTAGAACTTTTCATATAATCTTCAAAATTTTTTTTCTCTTCAAAATCACATTCACATATTCTGAGATTGTGTGAGGAACTAGCCATAGTACCTTTTTCTTGCATTTTAGCCATGTCTCTATTTTTTATTTTAGGGAACCTCATAAGAATAAGTTCTTGAAGTGTAAATTGGATATGTCACTGGGAATTCAGTCAGGATAAATTTACCAAAAGATATTATGATTGATATCACTTGGCTTTAGATGCCAGCAAATTGATGGTCCAAAGACGGGGGAGGAGATTTTTTCTACAAACAGTATATGATGAAGACCTCTAGTCTCTTCATGTGTCTTGAAAATCTATTATTGTTGAAGGGTATTGTCTGGTTCACTGGCCAACTACAAATTAAGGTATCCTGCATGTGCATTTCTCTTCGTATTTCTGGACTAATTGTATCTATTTGCATAACAGGTTGTTGAACTTGACAGATTCATAACTTGCTTTACTCTTTTGTTCTCAAAGATTCTTTCATTAGATAGTGTGTTGATCTTCTAAAAACCCCGAGGTTGATAGCAGCCATAGTTTGAAAATAGAATCATTAAAAACATAGTTAATTTGTTTCTGGCTTGGTATCACAAACTTTTTATACTAGAATGTTATGGTGAATGTATTTTTGTTTATTACATTTCGTCAACAAGAGTTAATGTATTTCTAATGTTATTCTAATTTCCATGGTGGAATATAAAAGAAGGACTTAAAATAGCTCAAATTATTTCCCTTTGAAGGATATGTGGTTAACAATTAGAGACTATACAGTGCAATATCTAGCATTTGTTTTTAGTTTTCTTTTTTTTTTTTTTTTTTTTTTAAATTTTTTTTTTCAACGTTTATTTATTTTTGGGACAGAGAGAGACAGAGCATGAACGGGGGAGGGGCAGAGAGAGAGGGAGACACAGAATCGGAAACAGGCTCCAGGCTCCGAGCCATCAGCCCGGAGCCTGACGCGGGGCTCGAACTCACGGACCATGAGATCGTGACCTGGCTGAAGTCGGACGCTTAACCGACTGCGCCACCCAGGCGCCCCTGTTTTTAGTTTTCAAAGCTCTTCTATGTAAGAGACATGGAAATTCCAACGTGCAAAAGATAATCTTGGGTTAAGGTTGTTAGAACAGGTTTAATTATGGGGCACCTGGGTGGTTCAGTCGGTTTAGCACATGACTCTTGATATTGGCTTAGGTTGTGATCTCTCTGTCATAGGACTAGCAGAGCCTGCTTGAGATTCTCTCCCTGTCTCTCTGCCCCTTCCCCATGCACTCTCTCTTTCTCTAAAAATAAATAAACTTAAAGAAAAGAATAGGTTTAATTGTGTGTGTGTTGGGGGGGGGGCGGGAGGTGGAGGGGATGGTAGGATCTGAATTACCTGAAGAAGTACAGGATTTGTTAAGTAGAGAGGACAGGTGGCCATCTATCAGGCAACAGCATGACTGAGGGTATGGAGGTAGGGGTCAATACATTCCAGATGGTAAGGATTGGGAGGGATGCTTGCCTGACTAGAACAGGAGACTGCTAAGGAGCATGTGATAGTTAAGATTTGATAGGTTGGAGGGAACAGTGGATTGTAAACCTTGAAAGGCAGAGTGAGGAATTTTAAGTCCAGGGAGCTATATCACTCAGGGCCCTGGCAGGAAATAAATAGACTAGTTATAGAGGTTTGGGTGGGTAAGTTTAAGAAAAGCAACAAGGGATTGTGAAGTTCTCAAGGCTCAATAATATCTGAAAGTTGTTGATATTTTAAGCCAGAGGTCAAGAAGAGGAGGAAGACTGAAGCCCTGATGAGAGTTGAAACAGTGAACGCCAAGCTAGTGGATAGCACCTGTGGCCATAAAGGAAAGGGTTCTGAGGTGGGGAGAGAGCCAGGGAAATAAGGACTGCCATTTCTTTTTCTTCTCATTTTCTGATTTCCTTCTAGTGCCTCTCATTGGCTCAACCCACCTGGAAGCCAGGGGAGCTTGGACAGTATAATCCTAGAGGTCAGCCTCAAAAGGTACAAAGCAGATCATGGAAGAATAGAGATTAAGTTTGTTTGGGGAGACTGAGGTCAAACAGAATGCCTAGTCCAGGACCCATTTTAATTTACGGTATATGTGTAAGCAGAGGAATGTTATGCAGGAAGATCTGGTTTGGTGGATTTTGAGGGCCTCCTTAAAAAAATCTCTTTCCAGGGGCACCAGGGTAGCGCTCAGTCAGTTGAGTCTCCAACTTTGGGTCAGGTTATGATCTCGCGTTTGGTGGGTTCAAGCCCTGCGTCGGGCTCTGTGCTGACATCTCAGAGCTTGGAGCCTGCTTCGGATTCTGTGTCCCTCTCTCTCTGTTCCTCCCTTGCTCACGCTCTGTCCGTCTCTCTCTCTCTCAAAAATAAACATTAAAAAAAAGATCTCTCTCCAGGCAGAGTTTCCACTTACAACAAAAAAGGCAGAATGCAATCTCTTACTTGATTTCTCTCTGTAGCCCCTCATGGGCTATATACTTTTTAAATTTCTCTGTAGACTCATTAGCTCACAATAAATTCTTCTACTACAGAGTTCTGAGCCTCTGCAACAAGAAAGGTAGGATGCCACTGGCTTAAAGGGACAAAGAGGGTGCAGTTCAGAGTACCAGTTTTGAGAGGCTTAAGTCTGGTTGGTTCTAGAGTGAATGGGTTAGTGGTAATGAAGACAAATATACAAATAATAATACATCAGGCAGAGTGTGACAAGTGTCATAATATGTGTAAGCAAAGTGTTACAAGAGTCTAGAAGGGGAAGTGATGAGTTCTGTATTGTTAGATGGAGTGAATAAAACATGAAAGTCTTCATGGAGGAGGTGACCTTTGAGATTGGCCTTTGAAAGAGAACTGGATCATGACAGGTAAAGGTTAGATAGGTGAGGACAGTCAGTTACAAGAAATAGCATGAACAAAAGCACAGAGGTGGGGAGTGTTTGGCTTTTTCAAGATTAGGATGTGTATAGGGGAGTTGTGGAAGATGAAATTGGAAGGCAGACTTGGCTCCCTCTAGATGGTTTGTATTCAGTTTCATAGGAAATGGTAGAGCCATTGACCTCTTTATGGGCAGTGATTAATTGGTTAGAACTGAGCTTTAATCTAGCAGAAGTAGGTAGATGCAGTGGAATGCAGAGATTCCTTAGGAGCTCATTGCAGTTATAAAGGGCAGGTTATAAAGGTGGCGGTGGGAGGGGTGTGGGGAGAAGGCAAAGGTAGGCTAGAGCATAAAAGACAGAGTGGGGTCAAAGATTACACTACAGTTTTTGACTGTGATACCTGAGTCATGTATCAGAAGGAGCTGGTTCTGTAAAGTTTTATAGGGTAGGGGAAAGGGAGCATGAGGAGATGGGGAAGCGGGAAGAGGTGGTGAAGTTAATTTTGGATATGATGAATTGAGGGTGGGAAGCATTGACGTTTTAATGTGCACCAGACATTTGGAAACAAAAGACTGGAGGTCTGCAGAGGTGCTAGCCAGAGGCATGGATTTGGGAGGTATCTGTATAGTGACGATGAGTTAAGCTTTAGTAATGAACAGAAATGGTTGATGTTAAAAAAAAAAAGAGAGGAAAGAAAACGAATATTGCAGAGAAAAAGAGGACTTTAGGGCATTAAGCGGACAAAAGGTGGTAAGAGGCATGTAAATTACTGGTTTTTTCTTTGTTGTTGTTTGTGTGTTTTAGGTCAGCTTTAAAATGAGGCTTAATTAGTATACAATAAAACTCACCATCTTAAGTGAATAATTTGATACATTTTGACAAATGTATGTCATTTTGTTGCTGCCATAATCACAATATAGTCCATTTTCATCATCCCCAGAAAGTCCATTTCCAGTCATCCCCTGTACCTCTTAGCAGTTAATCTGCTCTTATTCCTTTAGTCACTGACAACCACTGATCTGCTTTTTATCATTATACTTTTACTTCTTCTAGAATTTTACACATATGGTGGCATAGTTATGTGGTCTTTGGTATCTGGCTTCTTTCATTTAGCATAGTGGTTTTGAGATTCATCCATGTTCTTGCTTGTATCAGTACATTACTTTTTATTTTTGAGTAGTATGCTGTTGTATTGGTAGACTATTAATTTTCTGTCAGTTGATGAACACTTGAATTTCTAGTTTTGGGCAGTTATGAATAAAGCTGCTTTGGACTTTTAGGTGTAGGTTTTTATGTAGTCATGTGTTTTAATTTTTCTGGGCAAATCCTTAAGGAGTAGAATTGCTGCATATATGGTAAGTACAGTATATGTTTAGTTTTATAATAAATTGCCAAACACTTTTCCCTTTTGCATACCACCAGCAGTTTATGAGATTTTTAGTTGTTCCACATCCTCACCCATACTTGGTATTATCTGTTTGAATAAATTTAGCCATTTTAGTGGATTTGTAATAGAATCATCATGTAATTTGCATTTCTCTAGTGATAATGTTGAGCATCTTCTTTATGCTTATTTGGCCGTTTATAGATCTTTGGTGAAATGTCTGTTCAAATATTTTGTCTACTTAAAAATTTTCATTCTATTGAATTGCAAGGGTTCATTTTGTGTATTCTTGCTACAAGTCCTTTGTTAGGTATATGTTTTGCAAATAGTTTCTTTCAGTTTGGGGCATGCCTTTTGATTTTCTTAATAGTGCTTTTTGAAGAGAAAAACTTTTTAATTTTGATGGAGTCTAATGTATCAATTTTTTGAGTCCTATTTAACAAATATTTGCCTAACCCAGGGTTGCTAAGAATTTTTCCTATGTTTTCCTCTAGAAATTTTTATAGTTTTAGCTCTTACATTTAGGTCTATGAACCAGTTTGAGTTGATTTTCGTAGATGGTGTGAAATTAGGGTTGAAGTTCATTTTTTTCCCGTATGTATATCTAGTTGTTCCAGCACCCTTTGTTGAAGATTTTTCTTTCCCGTTAAACTGCCTTGGCACTTTAGTTAAATATTAACTGGCCATGTATGTGTAGGTCTGTTTCTGGACTTGCAGTTCTGTTCTGTTGATCTATCTTGATGCCAATACACATGTCTGGATTGCTGTATTATAATAAGCCTTAAAGACACATAATGGAAATTCCTCAATTTTGTTTTCTGTCAAAATTGTCTTGCTATTTTCAGTCCTTTGCACTTTTTTTAAATATGAAATTTATTGTCAAATTGGTTTCCATACAACACCCATTGCTCATCCCAACAGGTGCTCTCCTCAGTGCCCATCACCCACTTTCCCCTCCCTCCCACCCCCCCATCAACCCTCAGTTTATTCTCAGTTTTTAAGAATCTCTTCTGGTTTGGCTCCCTCCCTCTCTAACCTTTTTTTTTTTTTTTTTTCCTCCCTTCCCTTCCCCCATGGTCTTCTGTTAAGTTTCTCAGGATCCACATAAGAGTGAAAACATATGGTATCTGTCTTTCTCTGTGTGACTTATTTCACTTAGCATCACACTCTCCAGTTCCATCCACGTTGCTACAAAAGGCCATATTTCATTCTTTCTCATTGCCAAGTAGTATTCCATTGTGTATATAAACCACAATTTCATTATTCATTCATTAGTTGATGGACATTTAGGCCCTTTCCATAATTTGGCTATTGTTGAAAGTGCTGCTGTATACATTGGGGTACAAGTGCCCCTCTGCATCAGCACCTCTTATCCCTTGGGTAAATTCCTAGCAGTGCTGTTGCTGGGTCATAGGATAGATCTATTTTTAATTTTTTGAGGAACCTCCACACTGTTTTCCAGAGTGGCTGCCTCAGTTTGCATTCCCACCAACAGTGAGAGAGGGTTCCCGTTTCTCCACATCCTCTCCAGCATCTAATAGTCTCCTTATTTGTTCATTTTAGCCACACTGACTGGCGTGAGGTGATATCTCAGTGTGGTAGTCCTTTGCATTTCTATCCTGCCAATTTCTGATAAGGACTGAAAATTATTTTGTTGTTTTTGTTACCTGATTGGGATGATTTAATGATCTTGAGAGAGTGCTAGGAAGAACAGGTATTATCATAGCAATAGGACTCTGAGAATGAACTGTTGATTCATTGAAACCTTCTGAGGTTTTTAATTTTTTAAATTTAAAGTGATATAGGACATGTGAAACCACCATGATAGTGATAAGAAGCAGCATGATTTAGTGGTTTAGTGGTTGAGTGTCAGACCGCTCTGGTTTGCATGCTTACTCTATCATTTACTGGCACTGTGACGTTGGGCAAACTGTATTTAGCCTCTCTGTGCCTCCATTTCCTTTCTTGGCAAATGGGAATAACAAGAGTATTTTATAGAGTTGTTCTGAGATTAAATAAGATAATACATGTAAAGGGTTTCGCACTGTGCCTGTCACATAGAAAGTGCTCAGTGAATGTTAGCTACCGTTACTGCTCTGTTCACCTAGAGAGTAGAGCATTAGAAAGCTTCACAATTTGGGGAGCCTGGGTGGCTCATTTGGGTAAGTGTCGGACTCTTGATCTCAGCTCAGGTCATGGTCTAACAGTTCCGTGGGATCTTGCCCTCGTTGGGCTCTGCACTGACAGTGAGGAGGCTGCTTGGGATTCTTTCTCTCTCCCTGCTCCTCCCCGCTTGTGTGTGCATGTGTTCTCTCTCTCTCTCTCTCTCCCTCTCTCTCTCGATAAATAAATAAATAAATAAACAAACAAACTAAAAAAAAAGCTTCACTATTTGATAAATTCACTTATAAGAACTATTTAGTCTACCCGTGTGCTCAAATCCTTCAGCTTGTTTCATTTATTTCAGTTTTACAAAGATAGTAGTAGTGCTATTTGGTTTATTTTCCAGTCCTTTGGTAGTTTTTCCAGCCCCACTTTTCACTGGTGAATTTGGTAATTTATGTACATAATTAAATTTGGATTTGTGCATTGGACCATGAATAGAAAAAAGAACAATTGTCTTTCAGTGGTATAAATCATTACTGTAAATTAAACAAAATAAAACAAGACAACAGCAGTTTTTTTCTTTGCCAGCATTTAGCTGGTTCATCAGGATTGTGAATTGGTGGTTTTTGAATACAAGCGAAAACCCATTAGTTTGATTTGATTTTGCCTGTAGTTCTTTACTCGCTGCATAAGCAGGTCTGCTTCCTGGTTTATTTAACTAGTTCTCATTATTGATGTAGCAAAACAATTTGCCAGCGAACTCAGCAAGTCTCTTCCTTTTCTAAGTGTACTCACTTTCTAAATAGGGATAATAACAAAAAAAGAAGTTTTTTCCTTTTTATCAGCTGTTTAATTTTGTGTAGCTAAACACTGAAAATTTGTATGGTTTAATGAGAGCCAAAATAAGTCAGCCTAGTAAAACCCTCTAGAAGGGAACTACTTGGGGCAGGGGTAGGTAGAGCTGGATTACAATGTGCACTTAATTTTCAGTTGCAGAACTTTGCAGATGGGCTGTCCCTTCTGCACTTCCTTGATAATGCCATTAGTAGTATTCTCATTGATGTTTTTCTTTTATGAATCTCTAAATTCATAAATTTAGAGTTTCATAAATTTATTGATGAGTGTGAGTGTGGCAGGGGGTGGTGGTGAATGACAGGTTCAGTTTTCAACATGTTGAATTTAAGATTCGTTTGGGACATTTTAGTGGGTATATTATGTTAGCAGTGGATATTCAGGTCTGGAGCTCAGGAGAGAAAAATTTGGACTAGATTTCATTAGCATATGAGAGGCACGTGAAAGCCTTGGGAGTAGCTGGAGTTATTCCAAAAATTATGTACAGTGAGAAGAGGAGACAGAAATGGACTGAAGACAGAATTCATGTGGTCTGTGCATGTGGTACCTCCATCCTTGGAATCAGTTTGTTTGTTTATTTATAAATTTTTTTTTTTTATTTGAGAGAGAGTGCACTAACGGGAGGGGGCAAAGGGAGAGAGAATCTTAAGTAGACTCCTCGCTCAGTGCAGAGCCCCACTTGGGGCTTGATCCCATGACCCTGGGATCATGATCTGAGCTGAAGTTAAGAGTAGGATGCTCAACTGAGTGGGCCACCCAGGAGCCCCTGGAATCCGTTCTTTTAAAGTACTTCTGTTATATATCAGCTCAGAGTAAAATAATATCTGGGTTTAAATTAGATTGTAAATAATGAATTACATAGACCCATATTGCTCAGCACAGTTCAGCAAATATTTACTGAGGTCCCTTTATGTGCTTTACCTTTGCTAAGCACCGGAGATATAAGCATTTTTGCCCTCATGACTTTGTAGACTAGTATGAGAGAACAGTAAACACATACTCACACAAATAGTACATAATTGCAAATTGAAAATTTTGAGAAGGTAAGTACTAGGTACTATGTGAGCATTTTAAAAGAAGGACTTGATCTCTTATGGGTGGAGTCAGGGGTAGCTTCCCTGAGGAAGTGACATTTAATTCAACTAGCAATTATGGAGTACCCAGTATGTCCCTGTACTATTTAAACTGATATCTTTTTTTTTTTTTCCAACATTTTTATTTATTTTTGGGACAGAGAGAGACAGAGCACGAACGGGGGAGGGGCAGAGAGAGAGGGAGACACAGAATCCGAAACAGGCTCCAGGCTCCGAGCCATCAGCCCAGAGCCTGACGCGGGGCTCGAACTCACGGACCGCGAGATTGTGACCTGGCTGAAGTCGGGACGCTTAGCCGACTGCACCACCCAGGCGCCCCTAAACTGATATCTTAACAGTAACTGGGTGAAAGAGTGTGGGATGGAGAAGGCAGGCTGTAAGTAGGGAGAACTTCATGTGCAAGTGTCCTGCGGTAGAAAGGGAGGAGCATGACTCCTTCCAGGAATTAAATATCTCAGAGATAACTTGTAGAAGGGAGAGCAGGGGAGAGAGGTCATTTCTTGGCTTTTTTAACAACTATGGACAGATATTGTTTTTTAGAGTAAAACTATTGAAAAGCTTCTGAGAAAATTTTAATGTTTTTTTCCCCCTTTTAAATTGATTAACTTTTTATTTAAAAAAACAAACAGGGACACCTGGATGGCTCATTCGGTTAAGGTTCCAAATGTTGGTATCAGCTCAGGTCATGATCTCCTGGTTTTGTGGGTTTGAGCCTCAGGTCAGGCTCTGTGCTGACAGTGCTGTGGAGCCAGCTTGAGATTCTCATTCTCTTTCTCTGCATCCGCCTTCCCATGCCCCCTCCATGCTGTTTCTGTCTCTCTCAAAATAAATAAATAAACTAAAAAATAAATAAATAAAACATATATTTTAGTGGAGAGAATATTTCTCAACATCTATTTTTTTCAGCAGTGTTTTATAGTTTTCATTGTATAAGTTTTTCACCTTCTTGGTTAAGTTAGTTCCTCAGTATTCTCTTTGATGCTATTATAATTGGGATTGTTTTCATAATTTTGTTTTTAGATTGTTCATCATTAGTTACAGAAATGCAACTGATTTTGTGTGTGTGTGTTGGCTTTGTGTCCTGCTACTTTGCTGAATTCCTTTATGAGTTCTAACAGTGTGTGTGTGTGTGTGTGTGTGTGTGTGTGTGTGTGTGTGGACTTAGTAGGGTTTTCTACATGTAAGATATCTGTGAACAGAGCTCATTTTACTTCTAGTTTGGATTCCTTTTATTTATTTTTCTTGCCTAATTGCTCTCATTAGAATATGTACTATGTTGAATGGAAGTGGTGAAAGTAGACATCCTTGCTTTAAAGCTTTTATCATTGAGTATGATGTTTGCCATGGGTTTTCATATAATGCTTTTATTACGTTGAGGTAGTTTCCTTCTGTTCTTAGTTTGATTGTTTTTCCCATGAAATGCGTTTTCTGAGTCAATTGAGATGAGCCTCTGGTTTGTTTTCCCTTCATTTCGTTTCACAGAATCTTGAGCCAGACTTAGGAATAGCTCCTGAAATTTGCTCACAGAAATTCTCTGATCTTGCTTCTCTGCATTTTTAGTCTTGCTTGCAGCTATCTTTGTTAATTAAATACTGTCATTTTGTAGTATTTTACTGTTTCATTACCTTCCATCTTATCTTTGCTCAAATTCTATTTTCTTTGCTTTCAAAGTCCCCAGTTTCTCATAACTCTGACCTCCACTGCTCTCCGAGGATACGTAATAACTTCCGGGGGCTTTCTGATCATTGCCTCCTTTGGATACTTGGGGCAAGGAACGATATTATACTTATAATTCAGACACACTTGAATTCTTCTACATTTTTAAAAGTTCTATACTTCTAGACTTGAGTTGTTTTAGACTTTTACACTTGAGGTTAGGGGTTGGGTATAGATAATATATGAATAGTAACTATAACTATGGTTGGGGATGATAATGATAATAGCATCCATTTCTTGAAGACTTGTCATGTATCAGCCCTGAACTGAGGAAAAAGGTAGGTAAAAGAGGTTGTCTCTATTGAATTACAGTTTGTAATTTAGTTGTACAACTCCCTAAATTGGCCTTTAGTCAATCATTAACTGACTGATTTAAAGTTAACTTGTCTGAAAGTTACTCTTTTGGTAGCTAATATTATTTAAATGTAGACATTAGTTGTAATTAATCTGTTAATTTAACAAACACTAGTTTTTTAGGTTGCATGCTAGGGAATTAAAATTGAGTAAGATGGAGTCCCCATCCAAGGGAGTGTATTATCTATTAGGGTTAGAGTGAAAAAACTCTAATTACAGTTCAAAGTGAGAGGTATCCTGTGAGAGAATTAGCCTAGTTTTCAAGTTCTGAAACGTCTTGCATGGGAGAGGGTAGAAGAAGATAAACTGAGGAAGTACCTAAATTCCTAATTGTAAGGAGGTAAAGCAGTTGGCCTTTACTTGGTAAACCAATGGCTGTTTGAGGCTTGAAACAAGAGCATAAGAGTTGTAGAAAGATGGAGGATGAACAGAGTGAGGGAGAACCTGTTACCAGGGAGCGGAGTAAGGATGCTACCATAATGGGTCAGCACAGAGAGAATTTTCAGTTAGATGTATAGTTCTGATCCCAGTTACACTTTTGATGTGTGGGTTTTATCCACAAAACCAAGCAGTTTTTGGACACCAGCTTGTCGTCCTGCCATTCAACTCACTATGACACTATCTACCTGGAGATGTGTCAGGTCCTACAGGTTAAGGGTTCAGTCCTTCAAGGCTGCCACCACCCCCCTCATGCCAATCACAAGTACATGTTGTCACCTGTATTTCTGGCCAATTGGCTATAGCTTGGAGGTTCCAACGACCCCTCTTTGGGTTTGATTAATTTGCTAGAGTGACTTACTGAACTCAGAAACATTTTACCTACTAGATTACCAGTTTATTCATAAAAGGATATAACTTAGGAACAGCCAGATGGAAGAGATGCATGGGGCAAGGTATGGGGAAGGAGAGTGCAGAGCTTCCATGCCCTCTTGGAGCATGACACTCTCCCTGACTCTCCATGTGTTCACCAACCTGGAAGCTCTCTATACCTCCCCCCGCCCCGCCCCTGCTTTTTAAGATTTTATTTGTAAGTAATCCCTATATACCCAGCATGGGGCTCAAACTCACAATCCCAAGATCAAGAGTTGCACACTTTACTGACCGAGCCAGCCAAGTGCCTCCCTCTTTTTGAGAGGTTTGATTACAGAGGCATGATTGATTAAATATTTGGCCAGTGATGATTGAAGTCGACCTTTAGTTAACTCTCCCCTCCCCAGAGGTTAGAGTGTGGGACTGAAAGTTCCTACCCTCTAGTCACATGGTTGGCTCCACTGGCAACTAGCCCCTATCCTCAGGTACTTTTCAAAAGTTACTTCTCTATTTTTAAAAACTTTTTTTCAGTTTATTTATTTTGAGAGAGAGCGGGAGCATAAGCGAGGGAGGGGCAGAGAGAGAGAGAGAAAGAGAATCTCAAGCAGGCTCTGCACAGTCAACACAGAGCTCAGTGAGGGGCTCAAACCCATGAACCATGAGATTATGACCTGAGCGGAAATCAAGAGTGGGATGCTCAACTGACTGAGCCACTCAGGCACCCAAGTCACTTCATTAATGTAACAAAAGACATCACAGCAAATTCCAAGGGTTTTAGGAGCTTTCTGCTAGGATTGGGGACAAAATTGGGACAAAAACCAAGTATAAATATATTTCTTATTGTAAATCACAATGTCACAGCTATCATCCTTAGGCACTGATGTCAAAGGTGAAGATGGGGGGGTTGCAGTATCACACTTCTTAAAAAGAAATTCTTTGGTGGGGTAGGTTATGGTTGGGGAGCTGCACATGTGTATTTTGTCAAGCTCTCACTCTTGATTCTTAAAGCTAGCCTGCATTTAGATTAATTTTTCCAGGGAATGATACTATGGGACTGTGGAAATTGCATTCAGCTTCAGACTCTGGGGACTTGTGTTTAAATCCTTATTCTGACATTTACCTTTTATGTGATCTTATCAAATTATGTAAGTCCTTCCCCCCAACCCTGCTTTTCAAGATCCAATTGACATTAACATGTGGATAAGGGCACTGAAATATGACTAAAGCCAGTAGTTTGTAATGTAAATTTTTTTAATTAAAAAAATTTGATTAAAATTTAAAATTAACAAGTCTTTAGAGTTTAAGCATTTATTAGATTTCAGATATTTTAATTATCATAAAAAACCATAAGACAGGAGCAATATGGAACAAATTTTTAAATTTTTAAAAATTAAATGATTTGGGGAGCACCTGGCTGGCTCAGTAGGAAGAGCCTGCGACTCTTGATGTTGTGGTTGTGAGTTCAAGCCCCATATGGGGTGTAGAGATTACTTTAAATAAAACTTTTAAAAAATTAAATAATTTGGTGTATACTGTAACCTAGTGCAGTGTTTTTGTATTCTTTCCAGAAGTGGGTAGAATGTAGTAGGATCCAAATTTGAATGTTATTAAACATTTGGGTTTTATTTTATTTTGAGGGGATTATTTTAAATATAAAGGTCCATAGTATTTTAAAACTGGAAGGAACTTTGGAGATTATTTCATTCGATTCTCTTATTTTTTCATATGTGCTCTGGGGAGTAAGCATTTTTGCCCAAGGCCGTTTCTTGGCTAGTAGCATCTTAATTTCCTAATTCCATTCTAATATATATTGAATCATGCGTGTCTTGTTTGTAGCTAAGGTAGGAGGTTGATAAACTGGCTTGTGACTTTCTAAGATTTGAAAATGTTGGTTGATTGAATACAAAGATATAAACTTTGTGAACCTACTATATACTTTCTTGGAGTTTCAGGGAAAATGAAAAAATTAAATCAGTTATCACTTACTGCGCCTTGCCCCAATTGGACAGTTTTTTGTAATAAAACTACATCAGAAAGTTGATTAAATAAACAATTTTGCTTTGTTTTTGAACAATTGTAGGACATCAACACTGGAGATTCTATAGCTAAGTAGGTAATATGGTTTCAAAACAGATGATTGGAAACTAGCTTTTATAGTTTTTGAAGTTTTATAGTTTTCAAATACTATAGTTAGTATTTGAAGAAATGCTAACTTTATATTTTGTGTAAGTGAAGGAGAAATTTAATGTATTCTAATTTTTCACGTTTAGAGAGGATCTTTGGGTTGTAGCTGATGTGAATGGCTTGAATAGCTTGAAAAATGGAGACATCCCAGTGGATATTAGTTTATTATTAGTGCTTTAGCACTGAAGGAACCAGAATTTGTAATTTGAACACCCTTGATGAATTGTTTTTTTATCTTTTTATTTGCCTACAACATAATGTATTAAAAAAAGAAGTAGGTAGAATTTATCCAGTACTTCAAAAGTTTTATTGAAAGTGTTTAGTCTGCTGCAGTATTTTGTTGTTTAAACCTTTCTCCATTGATCAGAATTGTTCATAAGGCATCATCCCCTTGTCTTTGGCAAATCTTGCTCTGATGATTCATTTTTCTGTTTTACAGAATACATCATCAGAATATACCCAGAAGTTATGTTTCTCTTATTTATGTGTAATACATATGCAGAATGACAAATTGTAAGTAAAACTATCACAGTGTCTGAGGTAGCATGCTGATGAATATATCAGCTTTACGGTATTTGTCCTATAACTGCAGATTTCTGTATGCATGAGAAGGGATAAACGCTATTAAGCCTATGTTATTTGATTTTTGTTTTCCAAACCTGTGTTACTGTTAGAACAAGATAGATAAAATCAATCCTTAAAAAAAAAAAAGACATTTTTAGGATTTTTTTTGTTAAAATGCTTTTTGTGAAAACAAGCCTATTAAAAATTAAAACAGTAATGGGACAGTGATGATAGATTTTGATTATATTATAATTGAAAACAGTATGATCATACAAGCTTTTTTGTTTTTCCTTTTTTTGAGAAAAATTTAAGACTGAAGAGAAGTACAAGAATAAAAAAGGACTCTTCTTTGTTTTCTGCCATCATTTAACAATGTTAAAATTTTGTCATGTTTATGTGATCAATTTAAAAATAAGAGAATGGAAACATAAATAAAGTTAATGTCCTGTTGGACACCTGCCATCTCCCCTAGGCAATCGCTGTCATGAGTTTGGGGGGGGGGGTCTGTCCTTCTAATCTTTAAAAAAAAAAATTTTATATACATCTCCACATATATCTATAACCAATATTTGGTAGAGATAGCAATAAGGAACAAAATAATAATGATTATAATAGCAGTTTACATTTTTTGAGTGTATACTATGTTTCAGGCAGTGATTCTAAGAACTCTGTATGCGTGATAACCATAGAGGGTTCTCTGTATTATCCTATAATTTACAGAAAGCACTTGGAGCTTTGGAGAAATTAAGGAACTTGGCCTTGGTCAATAGCCAGTAAATGATAACAGCCTAGATTCAAACCTAGAACTTGGCCTTGGTTAATAGCCAGTAAGTAATGTAGACTAGATTCAAACTTAGCCAGCCTGGCTGACTTTGATGCTTTTACTTTCCAATTTTTTTTTAACGTTTACTTACTTATTTTGGGAGAGAGTGAGAGCATGTGTGAGTGAGCAGGGAAGGGGCAGAGACAGAGGGAGAGAGAATCTCAAGCAGGTTCCATGCTATCAGCACAAGCCCAGTGCAGGGCTCAATTTCACGAACCAAACCATGAGATCATGACCTGAGCCAATATCAAGAGTCAGACGAGGGGCGCCTGGGTGGCGCAGTTGGTTGAGCGTCCGACTTCAGCCAGGTCACGATCTCACAGTCCGTGAGTTCGAGCCCCGCGTCAGGCTCTGGGCTGATGGCTCAGAGCCTGGAGCCTGTTTCCGATTCTGTGTCTCCCTCTCTCTCTGCCCCTCCCCTGTTCATGCTCTGTCTCTCTCTGTCCCAAAAATAAATAAACGTTGAAAAAAAAAAATAAAAAAAAAAAAAAGAGTCAGACACTTAACCAACTGAGTCACCCAGGTGCCCCCCTTTTTAATTAATTCATTTTATTTTTTAAGTAATCTCTACACCTGACATGGGGCTTGAATTTAACAACCCCGAGTTTAAGAGTCGCACATTCTACATACTGAGCAGCCAGTGCCCCTGATGCTTTGCTGTTAACTTATGCTGTACAGCTCCTCTAGGGTTGTTTTTTGTGTTCCTTAAACACTAAGTCTTGTTTTGATAATTAGAAAATTATGTTATTTTTGTTGAATTGCATGTGTTAACTTTTTTATAGTATAAAGTTTATACTTTGGCATCATTTGAATATACAACATTTTAGTTATCTCTTCCCTATTGATGAATGTTTTGGTTTTTCCCTATTATAATGAGAGTGTATTGAAAGTCCTTAAACATGGGGCCTTGTACACATTGGGATGTAGTGTATGCATTCATTAGGATTAAAACCTTTATCATATGCCAACATTTATCATGTACTAATTTTTTGTATATACTTGGATCTTCTGGACTCTCAGTTCTTTTCTTTTGATATTTTCTAATGTAATATGTCTGTTCATGTGTAAGAACCACATTTGGTTATTCTAGCATTATAATTTTTTAATTAATTTATTTTTAATGTTGGTTTATTTTGAGAGAGAGAACGTGAGCAAGGAGGGGAGCGGGGAGTGACAGAGAGAATCCCAAGCAGGCTTCATGCTGTCAGTGCAGAACATGATGCAGGGCTTGAACTCACAATCTGAGGTCGTGACCTGAGCTGAAATCAAGAGTTGAATGCTTAACTGATTGAGCCACTCAGGTGCTCCCAAAATGTCTATTTTCTGAAAATTAATATATAAATTCAGTGTAATTCAAATGAGAACATTAGTAATGTGTTGAGGGAGGTAGCATGTGACTGAATATAATTTTAAAGGTTAGGGACTTGTCTTACCATCCATCAGAACAGTTACAAAGCCACTGTAATAAAGTCGCTGTTGGCCTAAGAATGAACAAGTGGACCAGAGTAGAGAATCCAGAAATAGATTGTATTAATGGGAAAAGAGTGAATTATTTTGTTGTTTAGATCTTCTGTTTCTTTATTTTTGTCCACTTGATCCATCTGTACTGAGAGTGGTATATTAAAGTCTCCCATCATTAGTGTGGTTCTGTTTCATTGCATTTCCTGTTTTTGTTTTTGCTTTACAAAAGCTGTTGCTGTGCTATTTGGTTGGTTTTAACATATGTGATGTCAGTCTAATTCTTCTGCCTTTTACTTTACTTACTTTTTTAAGTAATCTCTACATCCAACATGGGGCTCACCCTGACATCAAGAGTCACATGCCCTACCGCCTGAGTCAGCCAGGCACCCCTAATTCTTTTGCCTTTTAAAGTTATTGAATCTTTTTGCCTGGAGGTCTTGAGGATTATTTATCTTTATCTTTGAAATCTAATAGTTTAACTAGGTTAATGTCCTAAAACTGATTGTTCTGGGATAATTTTCCCAGGTAATTGTGAGCCCTTATTGTGTTGATTGAAATTCTTTGTTTCTGGTGAGATTTCTTGGCTTGTAGCTTTAAAACCAGCTTGCACACTCTCTCTTAAACTTCTTCAGGTAGTTAATAGTACAACTGTCCTCCTTTGCCTGTCTTCTGTTTCTGCTAATTTCTCTCTGACTCTTTATTTTCTTTTATGTCATTTTATTTATTTATTTGTTTATTTTGAGAGAGCACAAGTCGGGGAGGGGCAGAGAGGGAAAGAGAGAATCCCAAGCAGGCTTCAGGCTGTCAGTGCAGAGCCTAATGCAGGGCTTGAACTCACAAACTTGAGATCATGACCTGAGATGAAATCAAGAGTTAGATGCTTAACCAGTTGAGCCACCCAGGTGCCCCTCTTTTATGATTTCCTTTCTTTCCCTTCCTTCCCTTGTGTTCTCTTTCCTTTCCTTTTTTTTAAACCTTTTTTTGTTAGTCTGTTCTTGCTTTGTTTTTAAATTTCCAATTCAGATTTTTTTTGTACCTTCGTATGTTTCAGTGTGTTTAATTTTGTTTAGGTTATTAACTTGTATTTTTTTTTGTTTGTTTTTTTGTTGTCTGAAAGATTTCTATCAGTTATATGTGAAATTTTCTTTCTTGATTTTCTACAGTAGCTTTGTATGGACTTTTCTCTTGTTCATTTTTATGGTATTGGGTATTTTATAATATTCTTAATAATGTCACCCTCTTCTGTTAATATAGCAAAGTCCAAGTACTTTAGAGGGATTTTTTGGTTGGTTTGTTTGAGTGAAGTTTTGTTAATGTTGACAATTTTATGGTTGTCCTCTCTCTCAGAACCGTAAACATTTCCTCCTTTTTTCTTTTACCCTTCACCCAGTTGCCAAAAAGATGATTCTCTCTTCCTGTTTGTCTTTTTTTCCCTCCCCTCTGCTTTTCCAGGAATGCTCGTTTAAATTACCCGTCTTTTTAAAATTGTACCTGCTCATTTAAATCCCGTCTGACTCTTTAAATTAAATCAGTTCCTGTAGTCTGTGATTTGTCTGGACACATTTGTAGTGTTTTCAGATTTAGTGTGGATATAACTTCTTTGGCAGTCATTCCAAATCACCTGTGGGCCCTTTCACTGTACTTCCTTTTTTGTCTTTTGTACAGTTTTTCTTAGTCTGCTTTTGCTTCCACAAAACCTCAAAGTAACAGTGTGTACACTGAGATTGGTGATTTTTCTGTTTTATTCACAGTTACTTTGCAGTTTGCTTCTTCAAATTCTGTATCTTCAAATTATGCTGTGTGTGTGGTTTTGTGTAGAATAGAATTTTTCCTTCTTGTTATGGAAAGAAATTTGGGGAAATACTCATTCAGCTTGCATTGGCCTCAGCCATCTTGGAAGTCCTGGATTACTTAAATTGTGGTGGTATAACTGGCCATACACCTGGAAACAGTAAACTTGGAACCACTTTTACATGTAGAGCTTGTTACAGTTCCAAATGAATGCAGAGTTTATTTAAATTCCATGTGGATTAAAGACCGGTGTAAAAACAACAAAAATACCTCAAGAAAGTCCAGGTGAATACATAATCCAGAATTCATGTGTAATCTGGGTATGAGTGTGTGTGGGTACTCTTTTAACTGAAGATGGAAAGCAAGAGCTATAAAAGAGATGTATGTGTATGTAAAAAGATTTAGAAGAAATATTTGTATTTTGAGGACATTGATAGGATACAGAAACCTTTCACAAGTTGACAAGATAACCTGATAGAAAAATACGTGACTAGAAGGACACGAACAAACATTTCCCAGAAGAGTGTAGTGAAATGATCAATAAACATAAGCTGTTCAGATTTATTAGTAATCAGGGAAATTGAAGTTAGAGCAACAACATATCCCTTTATAGCTATCAAACTAGCAAAATTAAAAAGAACAAAATTACCTATGGGTTGCAGGGATGAAGGTAAATAAGGTGCTTTTATATCCTCTGCACAATGTTTAATAATTACCAAATGAAGTGGGAGGAGGCTTATGTTTTCCCCCCCTTCCTAAGTACATACTTTGAGTATATAATGAAGATAATTAAGCATAGTAATCATAAGCTTGAGAAGGGAAGTGTCATCAGATTTTATATTTAGAATTTAACAGGGCATACTGAGAAATAAGAAACTCCTTTAGATGGCCTAGGATCTCTATAACATGAGCTTTTTCTTGAAGATTTACCTATATCATGAAAATGAAATGCCCTTCAGTATTTGAGGATGTTCTACCAACTTGCCCTTCAGTATTTGAGGATGTTCTTCTACTACCAACTGTAATGACTTCCTTTTTGCAGACTTAGTCTCCACCTCCCCTGCAGTAATTTATGATGAAAATTGCAAACATAAGTAATCTCTACACGCAATGTGGGATTAGAACCCACAACCCTAAGAATGAGAGTCCTGTGTTCCACCGACTGAGCCAGCCAGTGTCCCTAAAGATTTTTTAAAGTAATCTCTAAACCCAAGGTAGAATGTGAATTTACAACCCTGAGATCAAGAGTCGCATGCTGTACCAACTGAGCCAGCCAGGTGCTCCCCACAGTTGAAAGATTTTGAAATGAACAGACATATACTTGCCACTGAGATTCTACCATTACTAATTTACTATTTTTGTTTTATCACATACCTATCATATATATATAGATATGTATAAAGATATATATATATATATAAAGATATACATCAGTGCATCTCAATTTTTGATGCATTTCAAAATAAATTACATCAGTATACTTGCCCCCTAAATATACTTCAGTATGCATATCAACTAGAATTCATTGTTTATTGAGATAAAATTCACATTCAGTGAAATGTAAAAATCTTAAATGTATGTTTACTGAGCTTTGAGAAATGGATATGCTTGGGTAATCCAATATTCACCTCAGGAAGCTCCTTCATGCTCCTTCCCAGTTTATTCATGTCTTTACCTTCTAGCGGTAACCATATTTTTATTTAAGTCTGTTTTATGGACATATGTTTTCTTTTAGGTAAATCCCTAGGAAAGAAATTGTTGGGTCATCGAGTAGGGATATTTTTAGTTTTATAAGAAACTATCAGTGGTTGTCTGAAGTGGTTGTTCCATTTTACACTCCTGCAAACGATTTGTGAGAGTTTTGGTTACTCTACATCCATGCTAACGTTTGGTATTGTTAGTCTTATGAATTTCAGCCATGCTTAAGGATGTGTAATAGTATCTCCTATGGATGTGTTTTTAACTTGCATTTTTCTGATAAATAATAATTTTGAGCACTTCTCTCGTGCTTATCAACCATTCATAAATCTTCTATGAAGTTGTGTTCAGTCTTTTGGCCTTTTTAAAAATTAAATTGTCGGGGCGCCTGGGTGGCGCAGTCGGTTGAGCGTCCGACTTCAACCAGGTCACGATCTCGCGTTCCGTGAGTTCGAGCCCCGTGTCGGGCTCTGGGCTGATGGCTCAGAGCCTGGAGCCTGTTTCGGATTCTGTGTCTCCCTCTCTCTCTGCCCCTCCCCCGTTCATGCTCTGTCTCTCTCTGTCCCACAAATAAATAAACGTTGAAAAAAACTTTAAAAAAAAAATAAATAAAAATAAAAATTAAATTGTCTTTTTATTTTTGAGTTGTAGGAGTTCTTTATGTATCTTGGATGCCCGTCCTTTGTGGGATGTATGTTTTGTGAATACTTTATCTCATAGGACTTAGTTTTTAAGTACTTTTTTTCCCTACAAATACTCACGGAGCACTTACTATGTGTTGGAATATGGTAGTAAACAAAATACACAAAAAACATTTTTACCCTTTTGGAGTCACTGTGATTCCTCTGTACAGTGAGAGAGACTGGTAAGAAGGCTCCTTCAATGATCCAAGAGATGATAGCTTGGGGCAGGTTTTAGTAAGGGAGTGGCTGTTTGGATTCTTGGAGGTACTTGTAAGTAGTGCTGACTGATTTGTTGTGTAAGAGAGGGAGGAATCAGTGGTGACTCCCAAGATTTTTGTCCAGAGGAGCAGAAGGATAGAGTTGCCATTTATGAGATAAGGAAGTTTATAGGAGAAATGGGTTTGGGTGGGCATGGCGGTAGTGGTGGATTAGGAATTCGGTTTTAAATATGTTGAGATGCCTATAGATATCTATATGGAGTGATGATGTGAGGAATTGTATATATGAATTTGGAGTTCAGGGAAGAGTTCTGGGTTGGAGATAGGAATTTGGGGGTCATGAGCATGTAGAACCCACTGTTACACTGACAGTGGGGCCAGAACTTGAAGAGAAGAGGCACACAAATCACTAATTTTTAATAATAAACTTTATTTTGGGGTAATTTTAGGTTTACACAAAAGTTGCAAAGATTGTGCAGGGTTCTCCTATGCCCTTTACCCATTTTCCCTTAATATTAGCATCTTAGATAACTATAGTACACTTATCAAAGCTAAAATACTAACATTGGTACATTGCTATTAATTCCAGTTCAGACTTTGTCTCACCAGTTTGAAATCACTAATTGTAATGTAAGATGGAAGTTCAGAAACATTTTATGAATCAATTGTGTAAGTTTTTGACTGCTTTTTCATCTCCCTTTATAGAACTAATGGCTGAAGAGTAAACCAACATGGCAACTATGGTTCCACCAGTGAAACTGAAATGGCTTGAACACCTGAACAGCTCCTGGATTACAGAGGATAGTGAATCTATTGCTACAAGAGAGGGAGTTGCTGTTCTGTATTCTAAACTGGTCAGCAATAAAGAAGTAGTACCTTTGCCCCAACAAGTTTTGTGCCTCAAAGGACCACAGTTGCCAGACTTTGAACGTGAGTCTCTTTCAAGTGATGAGCAGGACCACTATTTGGATGCCCTTCTTAGCAGCCAGCTAGCACTAGCGAAGATGGTATGTTCAGATTCCCCATTTGCTGGGGCACTTCGAAAACGACTGCTTGTACTCCAGCGTGTCTTTTATGCACTTTCTAATAAATACCATGACAAAGGCAAAGTGAAACAGCAGCAGCATTCTCCGGAGAGCAGCTCTGGTTCAGCAGATGTCCATTCTGTTAGTGAACGTCCCCGGTCAAGCACTGATGCACTTATAGAAATGGGTGTTCGAACTGGTCTAAGTTTATTATTTGCACTTCTAAGACAAAGTTGGATGATGCCTGTGTCAGGACCTGGTCTTAGTCTTTGCAACGACGTTATTCATACTGCAATTGAAGTTGTCAGCTCTTTGCCACCATTATCTTTAGCAAATGAAAGCAAGATTCCTCCAATGGGTTTGGACTGCTTATCACAAGTGACAACATTTCTTAAAGGAGTAACTATTCCCAATTCTGGGGCAGACACTTTAGGTCGCAGATTAGCTTCTGAGTTGCTACTTGGTTTAGCAGCTCAGCGAGGCTCTTTGCGGTACCTTCTTGAATGGATAGAAATGGCTTTGGGGGCTTCAGCGGTTGTAAATTCCATGGAGAAAAGCAAACTACTATCAAGCCAGGAAGGAATGATCAGCTTTGACTGCTTTATGACTATATTAATGCAGATGAGGCGTTCTTTGGTATGTACTATAAATCTGCCTTCAATTTAATCTGTAATAAACCATCTTATTCCTTTTTTGACTTCTTTTATTTACTGCTCCCCAATACCTGCAATTAAGGAAGAAGAGAGTTAGCCTTTGTTGAGTACCTGCTAACAACAAGGTGCTTTGGATGCATCCTGTGATTCAATTATCATGATAATCATGAGGTAGATATAATTTATCCTTATTTTAAGGAAGAAGAAACTGTGACAGTTACCTAAATTTACACGTTTGGCAAAAAGAACTAGAAGTGAAACATATACTGATTAAGTACTTATGGGGCAGACACTTCATTATTTATTTCTTACTCCAAGTCTGTCTTTGCAGACCATGTATTGTATTTATGTTAAGTTTATTCATTTTTTTTCCTGTGAAGGCCTACCTTAAAGTAGATCTAAAATACAATAAGTTTACATTATTGTTGGATTTCCAGTTTTCTCTTCACTTTACCTCTTTCATTCCTGGATAAAATGTCAAATACACCTAGTCAGAAGGGGCCTCCCTCCATAACTTCCAAGTTTATACCCTATGATATAGCTCCTTATTGTAATGAGGGCACCACGGAAAACTAGATTGCTTTTGACAGAAATCTGGATCTGTTCTGGGGAAGAATCTTGTATATTTGATTTAGTTTGGCTCTCCTAACATCACCAGAGACCTATATTAGATTGAATTTAATTTAATTTCAGATTGGCTTTAGAGGGAAGGAAGGGTTATTTAGTTGAATTTTATGTTTATTATTCCTTCTTGCACAGTAAGTGATAGAGTCTGATGCTCTTGGTCTTCAGAACTCACGTTTCTTACACTTTACAGTGTTGTCTGAGAATTTGGAAAATTGGTGTATCCACTCCTTGTACACTGGACCCCAACTTGACCTGATCCTCCCTGCCTTAAGTTTCTCTACCCCTGAACAACTGGGACAAAAGTCACCACCCAAGTTAGAAGTGAAAGAGAGAGACACATAACCATTAACTGAGTATCTGATGTAAGGCCTAACAAAAATAAGTTCAATCCATAAATTTTATTTACTTGTGTGATTCTTAACCTTCAGTGATAACACATGTGTAGTAATTGTTTGAATGGGAGTCCACAAGATATTCATGACCTTATATTTAAATAGAGAGTAGGGAAAAAATGTCATTGTATATCTCTGAATTCTAAAAGAATAAACAACAGTTAAAACACCATTGGCCTTTGATGCCACTTCGTGTTTATTTAACACTGTGTGCCAGATGGTGTCAGGCACTGAGTTAAAAAGATAAATGAGCTTTGTAGCGTCCATGCCCTCAGCCAACTCACAGTTTAAGGAAAGAGAGATGCACAAACATTTCAAATTAAAGATAATGAGCTGTAGTAGAAGTCTGCACAGAGAGGAGGTGATGGGACACAGGAGGAGAGCTGGAGGGAAGGGGCGGAAAATGCCTTGTGGAGGAAGGATCCCTGAGCTTAGTTGGAAAGTAGAGTTTGCCTGCAAACGTGAAATGTGTAAGTGGAGGTAGCTGGAGAAGTTTTCAGATGAAAGGACCAGAATTCACAAAGTGACCAAGGTGTAGGAGAGCAAGCCCCTGCTTGTATGGGGTGGAATGGGATGAGATAAAGCTGCTAAGTAGGCAGGGCCTTGTATCTCATGCTATGCAGTGAAAATTAGTGCTATAGGCAGTGGGGAGTCATTGAAGCAATTTTAAGTGGAGTCAAACCAGATAGCAAGAATATGTGGAAAGGTACTCTATCCAGTACCTGGATATTATGTTCTTGTCAGAATATCTTAAAAAGATGAATGTGGAAAAAAAAGGTATAACATTATTTTTGATAGTAGATGCTTAAGAGGTGGGTAATTAAATGAAGACCTATGAAATCATGAATTTGTTATTTTAATTTCCACTTATCTTTATATCATTGAAATTCCTGTGATATGTTAACAGTGTATAAAGTTACACATTTCATGTGCTATATTTTCCAAAATTTAGTTGTTTAAAAAATACTTAGGGATAGTATTGTTTTCTTATTTACATTAAGAATTCTGTACAGAATGGGTTTTAGAGATGTCTTTAATCCTTACTGACTGACTGGAGCTGGAGTAGTCTCAGTCTTAACTACATTATCCCCCCCTATCCCTGGGGGCTATGTTCCAAGACCCCCCCAGTAGAAGCCTGAAACTGCAGATAGTGCTGCGAACCTTATGTGTACTGCGGTTTTTCCTGTACATGCATACATATGATATAATTTATAAATTAGGCACAGTAAGAGACTAACAACAATAATAGTGCTATTATAACAATATACTGTAATAAAAGTTACGTGAATCTGGTTTCTCTTTCAAAATGTCTTAATGTACTGCACTCACCGTTCTTGTGATGATGTGAGATGATACAATGCTGATGAGAGAAAGTGAGGGGAATGAGCAGGTAGTGTGACCTAGCATTAAGCTACTGTTGACCTTCTGACTATGTCAGAAAGAGGAGCATCTGCTTCTGGACTGCTATTGACCTTGGGTAACTGAAACTGCAGAAAGTCAAACTGTGGATTGGGGAGAGGGGAGAGTACTGTATTGACTGTATTGGGAAGGACAGAAATCAGTGACAGTGTTTGAAGGATGTTTTGTTGGTTTGGTATTTTCAAATTTAGAAAGAATTTATTAAAGATTTCTTGTATTTTCTTTCTCAGTGTACATGATGCAAATTAATTACTGCTACCAGTTTTGAGTTGTTATTATATACTAGGAGCTGTGCTAAGCATGTTTTATACATAACTCTATTTAATCTTCCCAACAAACCTAAATAATATCTGCATTATTCTTGTCTAAGGATAGGGAAACTTATCCTTCATTAACACATCCAATAGGTGATGGAGCCTGGATTTAAACCCAGATCTGTTACTGAAAACTTCATGTGGTTTTCAACATTTTCCTCCATATTGTAGAAAGGCATAAAAAAGAGGATTATAATGGCTCTCGTACCAGCTCCTAGGAAGGTGCAGCAGTCTACTTCTTCATCTGCTTTTGATTTGAAGATCACTTGAGATGGCCTTTAAATAACGGAACCATAGATTACACTTGTGTTTTCCTCAGAAGTTCTGCACAGCTAATGATGGAATTCGTTGAATCTGTGCCCCAAAGTATTTGCTGAGATCGCAGCACCTTGTATATCTAGGTGCTAGTTAATTTTGAACACTCACTTTCTGGTATGATTCCAGACCTACAAGTGGCTGGCTCTCTTTAGCTTTACTACTCAAAGAGTAAGCCTCAGGTAGCAGCATTGGCATAACCCGGGAGCTTGTTAGAAATGCAGAACCTTAGACCCTATCTATAGTTACTGAATTGGAATCTGTGCTTTAACATAATCTCCAGATAATTCATGTCCCTATTAAAATTTGAGAAGCACCATCTTAAATAGATAAAAATTGATTTGGTGGCAGCAGGTTAGTACCTAATAAACTAGCCATAACTTAAATAGCCAACATATTCATTTGTTTAATTACTTAGGAATCATGTTGATTAAAATAGTTTGAATTAATAAAATTGATATTGATAAATGGGATCTTATAGGGCCAGCCTCCCTTCCGTAATAAAAGACACACTTTCCTATCATATATCTGCCAGTTTATCATCTAGAATATAAATATTTTTACAGTACAGAATCCTTTGAAATAAAGCTACTTATGAAAATTTCATGATTAAAGAATTGTTAAACCAGAGAAAGAACTTGACATTTGTGGTCTAAAGATTTAAGTATTTGAGAATTTGAGGGAGCAGTGAGATCAAGTTCACTTTCTGGTTTGTCGTTTTTTAATGATGGAATGATTTCTTGTCACAGCCATTGGGCCCTTCTGTAGAGTCCCAGAGAGGTCTACGATTCTTCAGCTGTGATAGGAGAAAGATGCTTTGTTGCTAGTGTAGTCAGCACTGATTTGTGAGACTGATGAACTGATTTGTGAGACTTTAGTTTTGCTGAAACTAAGAAGGGAGGAACAGACTTTCTGCTGCTCTGGTCAAGGTCATCACTCAAGCTCGCTATGTTCTACTTGCTGTATCCTTGGAGACAGGTGGGCAAGGCAGCCCCAGGAGAGTAGAATATTTCCTGGGGCCTCATTTACTGGATATTGGCCACTCAAAGAATATGTGATTAGTAAAATTCTGCCTCCTTGACTATTTTCTGGGTCAGGCCCTATGATTATTGAATAGGGTAATCATTGAGGAATTGGCACTTAATTTAGTGTTTCACTCTATAGCTCTTTCTTTTATAACACTTCTATATAAAAGTTGGTTTCATGACCTAGTGTTAGGATTTGATCTTAATATGCATAATCATATAAACAATTCCTCAGGTATTTTTGTGGAATACTTAAGTGATTTTAATACATATGTCTCCTGAAACTGTAGGGTTCATCTGCTGATCGAAGTCAGTGGAGGGAACCAACCAGAACATCTGATGGCTTGTGCTCACTCTATGAGGCAGCTTTATGTCTCTTTGAAGAGGTATGTAATAATCATATCTTTTACATTAAAACTACTTTGTCTTAAAATGCTGTAGCATGTGTTTATCCCTTAAAAATAATTATTCAATCTTTGGAAAGGATGCAAAAGGAAGTAGCATCAGTAGTTGCCTCTAGAAAGTAGAGCTAGGGTGTCTGGCCTCAGGAGTGGGAAGGAGACATACTTTTCAATTTATATATACCCTTTTATTCGTTTTGAACTTTGTGTCATGTGCAGGTAACTTTAATTTAAAACATTTATTATTAAATAGATACAGAAAGACATATAAACAAATGTCAGGCTTAATGAATTATTATAAAATAAATTTTCTTCTCATCTTACCCAGGTAAAGAAGTAAAACTACCAGCCACTCAGAATGGCCCTTTCATGTTTTGGTCATTACCCCTGTCCTCCTCTCCTACGTAATCACTAAGCTGACTTTCAGAGTAATCACTTCCTTGCATTTCTTTGTTGTTGTGTCACCCAGGTGTGTATCTCTAGACACTGTAGACACTGTCTTGCCTATTTAAAAAAAAAAAAGATGTCTTTGGGGTGCCTGGTGGCTCATTTGGTTAAACGTCTGACTGTTGATTTCGGCTTAGGTCATGATCGCACTGTGTCATGAGATCAGGCTCTGCTCTGTGTGTGGAGGTTGCTTACGATTCTTCTTCTCCTTCCCTTTGTTCCTTCCTCCCTCTCCCTCTCCCCCCCCCCCCCCCCCCCCGTCTAAACACACACACACACACACACACACGATGTCTTTTAAATCAATCTATGGGTTCCCCTCCATTTATTTCTTTTCCTTCAATGTTTTTGCTCAGGAACCTGGGCTTTTTGCTGATTGATTACTCATAATGTGGTTCACCATGTTCTATTTATTTCCTGCAAATTGTCAGGTGGATCCAGAGGCTTGACCTGAGGATTAATCCTTTTAGCAAGGTTTGATCTTAGGTTTGATCCCTTTGGCAAGACTGTATGGCATTGTGATCTTCCATCAGCTTCCTTCTAATTGTCTCTCTTTTTGTGGTATTAGCAAATGTTGATGCTACATTTATATGACTACATTTATTAATTCATTGATGGTTGAGTGCAAAACGGTGATACTTTAACTGTATCATTCTTCTTCCATTTATTCTTTGGAATGTTTTTATAAAGGTGATTCCCTTATCAATTATTTGGTTACTCTGCTTCAGTTCATTTAAGAAAGGCAGAAGAAGTGCTTGATTCTGTTTATCCAATTTTTAAAAATTTTGACACTGATTTTTATTTACTAGTGTTCAGTTTATTGAATTAGTCTGTTATCCTCCAAACTTGACCAGTTGATTTCTTTTGAAAAATATTATTATGAACCCATAGTAGTGGGCCAATAGTCTTCTGGGGTAGTAGTCTCTTCAGGGTGGTTCCTAAATTCTTTTGACATAGACCTAATAATCTTTGATAGCTTTCTTGCTGTCTGACACATTAAATTACTCTAGATTCATCTTGTACATTTCTTGCCCCAGATCTAGAATCAGATAGCTATTTCTTCAAAAAGCCCTAGTTTCTTTTAGTGGGAAATAGTATTTCAGAACCACAATCAGAGTGTTAAAAATGTTCATCACTACTGAGTATTTTGTTTCTAGGCTTTTATAGTGGACAGAGCTAGAGTGTGTGTATTTAAAGCTAATATACCTCATGATTTGATGCTGATACTTTCAAATTCAGAGCCAAAGAATTTTTACTTAATCTTTTCTATATTACATTTATATCTCCTTTCTTCTAAACTAAGAATACTCATTCTCAAGGGTATAGGGTTGGTAGAATTAGAATACCCCAAAATTACTTACTTGTTTTAATCATTTATTGCACACAGTCACAAACAGCCACCCTAAAATAAGACAAATACTACCACCATATGACTACTGAAAACATTACATTTTTTTAATTTTAACTTTATTTTTAAAATTTACATCCAAATTAGTTAGCATACAGTGCAACAGTGATTTCAGGAGTAGATTCCTTAGTGCCCCTTACCCATTTAGCCCATCCCCCCTCCCACATCTCCTCCAGTAACCCTCTGTTTGGTCTCCATATTTATGAGTCTCTTATGTTTTATCTCCCTCCCTGTTTTTGTATTATTTTTGTTTCCCTTCCCTTATGTTCATCTGTTTTGTCTCTTAAAGTTCTCATATGAGTAAAGTCATATGATATTTGTCTTTCTTTGACTAATTTCGCTTAGCATAATACTCTCTAGTTCCATCCATGTAGTTGCAAATGGCAAGATTTCATTCTTTTTGATTGCTGAGTAATACTCC
Organism: Puma concolor; assembly: GCF_028749965.1. NCBI lineage: Eukaryota > Metazoa > Chordata > Mammalia > Carnivora > Felidae > Puma > Puma concolor. Next base: position 107,951,802 of record NC_141672.1, on the reverse strand, counting down.
ATTGTGTGTGTGTGTGTGTGTGTGTGTGTGTGTGTGTGTGTGTGTGTGTGTGTACACACCACATCTTCTTTATCCATTCATCCATCGATGGACATTTGGGCTCTTTCCATACTTTGGCTATTGTTGATAGTGCTGCTATAAACATGGGGGTGCATGTGTCCCTTTAAAACAGCACACCTGTATCCCTTGGGTAAATGCCTAGTAGTGCAATTGCTGGGTTGTAGGGTAGTTCTATTTTTAGTTTTTTGAGGAACCTCCATACTGTTTTCCAGAGTGGCTGCACCAGCTTGCATTCCCACCAACAATGCAAAAGAGATCCTCTGAAAACATTACATTTTTATATATGTTCTTTTTTTTTTTTTATAGTTAACATTAAATGTACATAGAGCATCATGTTCTCTTCCTTTTAACCCTCATTTAGTTTTAGTTTTAGAAGTAACTATATATTTAATGCTCACAGTCAGCTTCTCTGTTAATGTCTTTTTCTTCTTTTGGGTTATCTGAATCTCATTCTCTAGTACATTCCTCAGTAAAGTCCATTAGAACAATATTGTCTTCTGGGGCGCCTGGGTGGCGCAGTCGGTTGAGCGTCCGACTTCAGCCAGGTCACGATCTCGCAGTCCGGGAGTTCGAGCCCCGCATCAGGCTCTGGGCTGATGGCTCAGAGCCTGGAGCCTGTTTCCGATTCTGTGTCTCCCTCTCTCTCTGCCCCTCCCCCGTTCATGCTCTGTCTCTCTCTGTCCCAAAAATAAATAAACATTGAAAAAAAAAAAAATTAAAAAAAAAAAAAAAAGAACAATATTGTCTTCTTATGTGTTAATAATTGCTGTCCAGTTTGTACTTTAAAGTCAGTTTTGAGAATATAAAATCTTTGGGTCACATTTTCTTTTCTTCTGCACCTCAGTTATGTTCATCCGTTTTCTTCTGGCATGAACCTTTGCTGTCAAAGTCTGAAGATAATCTGATTTTCTTTCCCATGAGTTAGGTGATCTTTAAAGATCAGTATTTCACTTGAATACATGTAGATGTCGTACATTCTGGATTGATATTATCAGAGATATGAGAATTTCAATATGTTGTTTAAAATCTTTTTTATTTCATGGGGCGCCTGGGTGGCGCAGTCAGTTGAGCGTCTGACTTCAGCCAGGTCACGATCTCGCGGTCCGTGAGTTCGAGCCCCGCGTCGGGCTCTGTGCTGCCGGCTCAGAGCCTGGAGCCTGTTTCCGATTCTGTGTCTCCCTCTCTCTCTGCCCCTCCCCCGTTCATGCTCTGTCTCTCTCCGTCTCAAAAATAAATAAACGTTAAAAAAAAAAAAAAACTTTAAAAAAAAATAAAATAAAATCTTTTTTATTTCAGAAAAATTTCCCTAAATTCTGGTTTTTAGTATTTAAAAAATTTTTTAAATTTGATTTTCTTCTTTAAGGACCACCATTATCTGTATGTTGGATCTTTGCCTAACTTTAGTATTTGTCACTTTTTCTTGAATACTTTTTATATCTTTTTCATTTACTTATTTCTAAACATTTTTTCCTTTTTTATTTTTTGTAGCTCTTAAGGTGTTGTCGACTGTATATATTTACACTTGGATTCCTTCTAGTTTAGTCTTCATTTCTGAAATTTTTTTTTCTTCTCTGATTTTTTCTTGAGTTCTGTCATCTCATTTTTGAGTGTTTCTATTTCAGATTTTTGTTTGTCTTTCATGTCTTGTTTCATTTTCTTAATCCCTTTAGCTTGTTTCGAAATAGGTTACAGTTTGATCTGTTTTGTCAGAAGTTCCCTTCTGGCATGCTTTTATTGTAGGAATGTTATTCTGCCTCTTTTCCCCTTTTTTTCTAGTAATAACTTCATGTGGAATTTGACCTGGATATTTTTGTTGCTGATTTTTGTGGACAGTTTGGTTTTCTGAACTTTTAAAATGGAGATGAGATTCAAGATAGCTTTTCAAACACCAAAGACTCCTATTATTTTTTTGTAAAAAAAAAAAACAAAACAAAAAAACAAGATGGTTTTGCAGCATGGTCCCCTCCACCACTTTTATTTTGACATTCTGTCTTTCCTCTTTATTGTCCCTATCCTGCTCAATTTATATTCCTCTCCCAGTAGTTACTCTTTAGTGTGGTGACTGTGTCCTGGAAGGGAATTCTTGCTTGTCAACTTGAAGAGTTCACAAGAAGTAGATTACTATAGCTTTTTTCAAACTTCTCATGGACTCTTTGTACTTACCTGCTGTGAGACCAGGCAGAGTCCTTCCTACTTGCAACTGCTGTTCTTAGATTGGCTTACTGTTCTGTCCATTGAGTACCTAATTGGTTGTTTGAGGTTTTTCCTGTTCTGAGGTCTGTCGGATACTTTATTGCTTCCTCTTGCACAGATGTCATTACTATGTAGTTTTTATGCTGGGTGGTGGTTCGTCTGCATCTGCTTATATTTTTGAAAGGAGTTACTGGAGGTACCCTTATCACCTAGTTTTATTGTGAATGTTAAGTGTGAACTTGAAGTTTGGCCTTGTAGCTGTTCTGTTCAGGGAGTTTAGAAAACTGTGTTGCTGCTGCTGTCATCTTCCTAGGTTCCTATCCCGCCCCTGTCTCTGTTTTTTTTTTTTTTTTTTTTTTTTTTTTTAATGTTTATTTTTGAGAGAGAGAGAGACAGCATGAGTGGGGAAGGGGCTGAGAGAGAGGGAGCACAGAGCCTGATGTGGGGCTCGAACCCATGGACTGTGAGATCATAGCCTGAGCCAAAGTTGGACACTTAAATGACTGAGCCACCCAGCCACCCCTCAGTTGTTTTTAAACACACATTTCTAAGCCCTATAAGTAAATTTTTTTCTATCTCGCTCTTTTTGGGGGTTGTGGGGGGAGGAGAGCTGTGACTTTTTTATAAAACCTATTAATAGCAATAGATTTTTATATTAAAAATTCTAACACATGGGGTGCCTGGGTGGATTAGTCAGTTAAGCATCTGACTCTTGATTTCAGCTCAGGTCATGATCTCACAGGTTCACTGACAGTGTAGAGCCTGCTTGGGATTTTCTCTCTCCCTCTATCCCTGCCCCTCCCTCACTTGTGCTTTCTTTCCCTCTCCCCACCACCCCCCCCCAAAAAAAAATTAAATAAACTTAAAAAAAATTCTAACACTCTTGACCCCACCATTCTCCATTTGTCTCCAGCAAAATTTCAGATTTTTATTAGGGACTGGCAGCCTTCACTTACCCATATTTTGTATGTTCTCAAAACTGTCCTTTTGTTCATTGGAAAATGTTTATTTACCACACATATCATTCTCTTGTTTTGGATACTATTTAATGATTCTGACTAAAATTATTCTATCCCCTTCCATTTAATGGGCTTCTGAAGATTGACTTTTGGAGGTTTTCCTCCTTTTATTTTGTTAGAGCAAAAAACTACTAGACAGAACAATTGGCAACAGCTACAGTCAGAATTAATACACCTTTTAAAAGTAATTTCTTTGCCCAATGTGAGGCAGAGTCGCATGCTCTAAAGACTGAGCTAGCCAGCTGCCCCCAGGGTTAGTATTTTTATTGTATAGAATTCATATAAGCCAGTTGAAAGTCCGTTAAGCTCTAAAAAATAAATGGGCAGAAGTTAGTGGTAAACAAATAGATGAAAAAAACTTTAGTTCTATTGATAATAATGAAATGTGTAGTTAAAATAAGGCATCCTCCTTTATCCCACTTAAGTTTGCAAAAAAATTAGAATCATACATATTGGTATCAATTCAGTGAGACTGGTACTCTCATAAAGATGTATTCCGTGGTTAGGGCAACTGAAATGGCCACACTGGGTCCAATCCTTCTGGTGGGTTGTGGGGGGCGGCAGGTGAAGAAGTCTAGATTTTTAAAAAGCATTATGAATGACAACAGACTTTACCATTGTATTCAACACAGATTGTAAATAAGCAGTGATTTTTATTATACATAGAATATATTGCTGGTGATAAAATAATAAAGTAGCACCATTTTGGAAAGCAATTTGTTACCTAGTATATTTCAAGATTTGTAAGGTTGTTATCCTTTTGGGATATAGTAGCCCCATTTCTGAGGTTCTCTATTTAAGAAGTAATACAAAAAAATGTATTAAAAACTACATTCCTTAAAATGTTCTATATAACAAAAAGAATCTAAATGTCCTGTTTAAAAGAAAGGGTTAAGGGGCACCTGGGTGGCTCAGTCGGTTACGCATCTGACTTCGGCTCAGGTCATGATCTCACAGTCCGTGAGTTCGAGCCCCGCGTCGGACTCTGTGCTGACTGCTCAGAGCCTGGAGCCTGTTTCAGATTCTGTGTCTCCCTCTCTCTCTGACCCTCCCCTGTTCATGCTCTGTCTCTCTCTGTCTCAAAAATAAATAAACGTTAAAAAAAATTTTTAAAGAAAGGGTTAAGTAAATTGTGTTTTTATGTTAGGTGGGAAATTATCATTTCAATCATGAAGATTAGGTAGACATGGAAAATTTTGCATGACTTTTGTATCATTACTTTTATATATGCACTGTGATAACAATGTTAAAGAACACGTATATGCAAAAATCTGGGAAAACATACCTAAAATAGATAGCATTCATTGTTTTAAGGTGATAAGATTATCAATTGTGTTTTCTTTCTTCTTCTTTCTTTCTTTCTTTCTTTCATTCTTTCTTTCTAAAGTAAGCTCTGTGTTCAACGTGGGGTTTGAACTCACAACCCTGAGGTCAAGAGTTGCATGCTCTACCAACTGAGCCAGCCACTTCTTTGTTTTTTAAGCTTTGATTTTCTGTACTGTGTGTACAATAATATAATTTTTAGCTAAAAAAGTCTTGATTGTGTGTCTCTTCCTCCACTTTTGCCACCTTTATTAGTATCTTTTCCAGGAGAGAGTAGTCTACAGTAGTCCATCTGTATTTAAAATTGGATGTGTTGTTCTTAAGTTATTTGAGCAGTTGAGAGTTTTAGAAGAAAGTAAACAGTAATTTCAGGTGACAGTTATAAAAATGTTTCCATTAAAAATATCTTGCCTATGTATTGCATGTTTTTAATTTTAATAGGTTTGCAGAATGGCTTCTGATTACTCAAGAACGTGTGCTAGCCCAGATAGCATTCAGACTGGTGACACTCCCATTGTCTCAGAAACCTGTGAGGTCTATGTTTGGGGGAGCAATAGCAGCCATCAGTTGGTGGAAGGCACACAGGAGAAAATACTACAGCCCAAACTGGCTCCCAGTTTCTCTGATGCTCAAACTGTGAGTTCTCTGCATACTTTACAGATTGGTAGATGACAGGGTTCTCTTTAAATAGTGTTCAGGGCTTTTTTTAAGTGGATGAAGATTCTTGTTTCTTATCTATATCATTTCTACACTGTATTGCATCACTTTTTTCATTTTACTAGAAAAAAACTTTTAGTCCATTTCCCTAACTTTGTTTCTAAGTTTCAAAAAATTAAATTGGGAGCTGGATTTTTAAAAAGAATTATGAATGACAACAGACTTACCATTATATTCAATGCAAATAATAAATAGGACTAAATAAAAACTGGAATTTTCCCTTTGCCAAATCAGCACTTTATTTTCTTATTAACACCTTTTTTCATTTGTGGCTACCTTTAAGCTAAGTTAGAATCTTCCATTTTATTATTATTTTCATTAAAATGTATGTGTTTTTTTTTTGAATGAATGTAAAATACTGTGTATGGTCTTTCACCATAATGGACTCTAAGGGATTTATAGGATAATTTTATTTCTTGCCCTTTACCCAGCCTTTATAAGATGAGGCTAAAACATTTTACTGTGTTGTTTTAGTGAACCATGACTGGGTAGATACCCTGAAAAGATAACATATACATTAATTTGAGCTCAGCAATAAAGTCAACATAAAAAGGCCAGTAATAGTTTTCCTAATTTTCTGTTTAATCTCTCTGGAGATTCATGTCAAGTTCTGACTTTAAAGACTTCCTTTGAACCTCTTTGATAAAACTAACGTCAAATATTATACTTTGATTCTCACAGAAGCATTTTATTTTATTATTCTCTTTGTTTGCTTATAGATTGAAGCTGGGCAATACTGCACTTTTGTTATTTCTACGGATGGCTCTGTCAGAGCTTGTGGTAAAGGCAGCTATGGAAGACTGGGCCTTGGAGATTCTAATAATCAGTCCACTTTAAAGAAGTTAACATTTGAACCTCACAGGTCCATTAAAAAGGTTTCATCTTCTAAAGGATCTGATGGTCACACTTTAGCTTTTACAACAGAAGGAGAAGTCTTCAGTTGGGGAGATGGTGATTATGGGAAACTGGGACATGGAAATAGTTCAACACAGAAATATCCTAAGCTTATTCAGGGCCCTCTGCAGGGAAAGGTATGTGCTTTCTTTTTGTATTTAAAAATAATTAGATGCACTGTGCTATAAGGATGGTATCTTTCAGATTTTGATGTATTCTTTCTGAAGTGGCACTCTACCCGCAAATCCTTTGGCTTATCTTTTGTATGTTTGCTTTATGGTTTACAAAACACTTTCACATACAGTATTTAATTTTAATTCTTACAACAACTTTGTTAAGGTAGTTATTATTCTCATTTCACATGAGGAAACTGAGAATCCTCCATTCAGCAAATATTTGTTTAGTACCTTCCAAGAGCCAGGCAGTGTTTTAGGTAGTTGACACAACAGCAGTGAACAAAACAGACAAGATCCTTGCTCTCATGGAGCTTTAATCTGTGGATAGAGATAAAAAATAAGTAAGCACATAAAATAATTTCAAATAATAGTAGGGAAAAAAATGAGTAACGTAGTAGATACTAACTTGGGTGGGGTGTGGTATTAGATAATGAGGTTGTAAGGTTAGAGGAGGTGGCATTTTAATAGAAACTTAAATGAGGCTTTTAGAGTGGTTAACTAACTTGCCTAAGGTCACACACAAATAATTAGCACCATTACAAACTGAACTTAGATCTCCTCTTCTTCTTTTTTTTTTTTTAATGTTTACTTACTTTTGAGATAGCGTGGGAGCAAGCTAGTGGGAGAGGGGCAGAGAGAGGGGAGACAAAGAAAATGTGCTATCAGCACAGACTGTGAGGTCATGACCTGAGCCAAGGTCAGTTGTTTAACTGACTGAGCCGCCCAGGCACCCCTAGACTTCCTCTTCTTATTTCTGTTTTACCTTTCCTTAAAGGTATTTTCCTTAAAGGTATTCCTTAAAGGTATTTTCCTAAACTTATATGCAATTATATGGATTCCTCCATTTTAAGATTGCATTCTTTCTACAAAAGTTTTTTTTTATATAAAATCCTTTTAAAGTTTCAATTTTTATTTTATACCAGAATTACAAGTGGGCACTTTTACTTCATAGGAGATTGTCTGACAAGGTTGGCTATCAAATGAATTTTACTTTATTATAACTTTCAGTATTTTAACTTAGACATCAACCCCAAAGCAATGAGCCTTGGAATGTTCTACTTGACAACATAATGGGATACTTGATAAGATATTGAATGTGGAGCTCTAAGGAGATTTTCAGACAAATACTACTTGAAGTTGCATTTTTCTGGTCTTTCCAGCACCTTCTTTCTTCCTTAATTCTAATGCTGTAAAAAATTTTTACTTCTGTTCCTTTTAATGTCCTTTAATGTCCCATTTTGCAGTGGAAACATTGCCAACATAACTTAGTATGGACATCATAAAGGAAAAATGTTCCAAAAAGTAAATTACTTTTACAGATAAAAATTTCAAAAGTTTTAGCATATTGTCTAGAATATATTAGGTGCTCAGTATTTTTAATTGAATCTAAACTTTAAATTTTCTAAAGTGAGTTCAAATTTTTGAATATTGAAAAGATGCAAATAATTAGTATATTTTTTCTGTTAAATTACTATTTGACTAGTGTTAAAAGGTATGATAGTGATCCCCCAATTATGTTGCTTATAATCTTATTCCCCTGATTCTACTCATCAACTATATAGCTAATTGAGGGTAAAGAGATAGTGTTAGGAGTTTAATTAATGTAAGCTTATATACTGCTTAGATCTTTCTGCATTGGTAATAATCACTGTGTTTTTGAGTTATCCCTATTATGTAATGAATTTTTCTTGATTAGCCAGGATTGTAGGTTTTATGTTAACATTATATTTAAAATTTTTTCATTGTACATGAGCATTCAGCCCCAGCCAACTCTTTGAGTAAAAACTTGATTGGTGTGATATCATATCCTTGCAAGTGATTAGATTAATATATTCAGGGCTCCTGCTAGCCTTTACAGTGCCTTTGCATGAATTAAGGAAAGTTACCTTCTCTGAGTGGAAGGCAAGTTTCATGGGCTGGGAAACAGCAGAGGCTGTATTTCACCACTTTCTTGACCCCAGGTACTTTTGTCCTGAGCACAGCCTCTACAGCTGTACATGGCAACTTCTGGGTAAGTTGTGAATATCAGTATCTCTGAAGTCTCTGTGCATAACATCAAGTATGAACTATATATTTTAGCATATTCATGTTCTTCATCTTGGTGTGCTTTGTGTGCTGTGTAGGTAGTTGTTTGTGTGTCTGCTGGATACAGACATAGTGCTGCTGTCACAGAGGATGGTGAATTATACACATGGGGTGAAGGAGACTTTGGAAGATTAGGTAAGATTTTTTAAAATTGCAGTTACTCTCATAGAAAAATAGAAATGATGGTTCCTAAAAAGTAGTGAGACTAGATTTAATAGGCAAAAAAATTGTTATTTATTTTGTTAGTTTTAGCTCAGAGGAAGATAGTTTTTATATAGTGAATACCTGGATTCTAGTGCTGAAATTTAAGCTGTAATTAAATCCACCAGGCATTTACTGCGTACCTATAATGAACAGACACTGAAGGATTAAGGGGTGAGACACTTTCAGGGGTAAGAAAGATACCATCATGATCCTGAAGTGTGTAATCTAGTTAGTAGTGAAAACTAGTTGACATGAGCATGATCCTAAATAACGTTAGACAAGTGTTGGGAGAGGAACACATATAGCATATTCTAATTATTCACTGAAGGGACTGGGTCTCTCAGTGTGAGAGCAGCCTAGAAGATGAGATGAGAAGATACTAGAAATGATTCTTATTTAATTTTACTTTGAAAATACCTCATTTCTGTCATTAACTTAAAATGTTTATTCTACCTGTGAAGTAATGGCCTAAAGAAAAAGAGTTAACATTATTTCTTTGTTGTATATGTTTTATCCAAGGTCACGGTGACAGTAATAGCCGTAACATTCCAACATTAGTGAAAGACATTAGCAACGTAGGAGAGGTTTCTTGTGGCAGTTCACATACTATTGCTTTGTCTAAAGATGGGAGAACTGTATGGTCTTTTGGAGGAGGAGACAATGGTATGTAAAAATTTATTTATTGATAACTTTGGGCTTGTTTTCTTGAGATTTCAAAAAATTTACTTTTCTGTTGTACATGCCTATTGTAGAAAAACTCAATATTAAGATGAGCAGAAATTTAAATGAACTGTTTCAAGAAATGTTGCTATAGCCGTTGTTAAAACTGTCATAGCTGGACCTCTAAATGATATATATTTAAATATGTACATATATTTCCATATGGATGTCTTTTTTGAAAACCAAAGCAGACTCATATATACCTTAGGTATTTTATAACCTGTTGGTTTTTATCTAACAGTATTTTTTAAAAATGTTTATTTATTTTTGAGAGAGAGACAGGGTGTAAGCGGAGGAGGGGCAGAGAGAGGGAGACACAGACGGGGGAGGGGCAGAGAGAGGGAGACACAGAATCTGAAGCTGTCAGCAGACAGTCTGATGCAGGGCTTGAATTCACAAACCGTGAGATCATGACCTGAGCTGAAGTCAGATGCTTAACCGACTAAGCCACCCAGGTGCCCCAAAATAGCTCAATGTATTCTTTTATGTGATTGTAACACAACTTAAAAAAAAAAAATCAGTTTATTATTGTTGAGTATCTGGGTGGTTTCCAAATATTCTCCTGGATCAAAACTACACAACAGTAACTAAATCTTTGTCCACTTTTTCACAACTACCAGCAGTGTGAGATTGCTTATTTCCCCGTATGTTTCAACAACAAACCATGGGGTATTAAGATTATTTAAAAAATAATTTCAATAGTGAAAATGGTATCATTTAATTAGTATTTCCTTGATTCTTAGGTTGAATTTGTTGTTGGCCATTTGTTTTTCTTCTTTAGTGATTTGCCAAGTCTTATATTTCAGTAATTATTAGATCTGTTCAAAAATTAATAATAGATACATACGCAATCTTGTGTAGAATGTATTTATTACATCAGCAAATTTGAAGTTAGAAATATGACCATCATAGTGGAGAAAGAAAAACAGTTTTTCATGTCTCTCAAAGTTGTTTTAATTACTTGAAATTAAGATTCAGAAGCCTGTTGGTTGTTGGTTTCTATCTTGTAACAAAAACATTCATTTGTTCACATATTCTGCTGTCAGAAACTTAAGAGTTTTGCACATCTGTCAGGTACATGATGGAAAGATGAGCAATATTTGTCAAAATAAATACTTAGGTAAAGAATAGAGGTTCTTTAAAACAAGTAAATTTTTTAATTTGAATGTGTGTGTGTGTGTGTTTTTTTAAATAGGCAAACTTGGCCATGGCGATACTAACAGAGTGTATAAACCTAAAGTTGTTGAAGCTTTACAAGGAATGTTCATTCGCAAAGTTTGTGCTGGGAGCCAGTCTTCACTTGCTTTAACATCAACAGGGCAGGTAGGACTAAGGGATGAGCATAAAAAGCTTAAATTATTTCAGAGGAGTAAGTAACTAAAAAGTAATAATCATAATTAAACTTTAAAGTTAAAAAATACATTTTAAAGGCAGTCTACTGAAATGAAATATTTTCTCCTGTTTGAAGAGGTGGAATATTTGCAAAGGAATCAGGTTTTCTCACCTGTCCCGTATGATCCAGATAAACCTGCCCTCAGCCTCCTGTTCTTTGTATAAAACCTTTTTAGCACTCAGCACCCCTTAAACGTTTTCCTAAAAATTATGGTTAATGGGAGAAAGTGCGAATAGATCTTGTTGGAACCAGTGATAGGAACTAAGAAGGCAAGAAGGTGATCAGTAGAGAGGGTAAGGAGAAATTTCCAAGTGGAAAATAATCTGAGGGGATAGGTATTTGTAAGAAAGGGTGTGTCAGGCTTAAGGTGGTCAGAGCTTTAGAATACCTTTACATAAACTTTTGAACTTCTGTATGCATATTTTGATTTCTGTTTTTGTTGGTGTTAGAGAGGGTCCACGTATGGTGATAGATTGATGATAATTTCCTTCTTATTCCATCAGCAGTGACAGTGAAAAAGTGAGCTGACCACTCATTTTCTCTCATGTCAGAATCCATTATGTGCCACGTAGTGGTATAAAAATGTTTTGTGACTAATTCACAAGACAGATGAATAGCAAAGTTGAAATTAGCATATAGTTTAATTATTTTTTGAGGGTCTAGAATGCCTGTGTCCTAAAAAATCGAACTATTCATTACCCTGTATTTCATTACATTAGTCATTTGTTACAATGCTGGATGCTGCCTTAAAATCTGAAATTTCTCTTGCACATTTTTGTCACTACGGGTTTTGTGGTAAGAATCTGTGAATTGAAGACAGCAGATGCTCGCTTGTTTGGTGTATAGCCATAGTCAAATCACAGACCTCCCTTGATCATCATGTGGTTCTTTTGTATGAAACGATTAATGATTTCCATTTTGCTTACAAATGATCAGGTAAGGTAATTATGTTTATTGAAAGTTTGTATAAATTATCAAGTACTATTCAGCTATTAGTTGATAATACATTTTATTACCTTGAAATCCAAAGGAACTTGTAAGTTAGTTGTGAGATAGAATAGTTGTATCATGAATACACGAAGTTATGTGAAATCAAATATATATACTTAGGAAAAAATAAAATAAGAGAGAAATACTTTTAAATGGCAAGGATACTTCTGTTTACTGTTACAGTTGCTAAGCCTGAGGTGATATCTGCTTTTCCCTCAGTCCTCTTAGGCCACTTCACTGCTGACTTCCCATCATATTAAGTGTGATTCTTATGTTGAAAAATACAGTATGTATTTTTTAGACAACAGAGTCCCTAAATACAGGCCAAGTGTTTCTTTATCTGGTGTTCAGCCAAAGTAACTTGGCAAGAGCAAACTCTAGCTATGTGTGTCTTATTGACAGTACTGTATTGTACTTGAGTGATTTAGGAGATTTAGAATGACTTTGACTACATATTTTTTCATCTTACTTGTGTTTAGTTCTTAACCCCTCCGAAGATATACCTTTAATTGTACTGGAATTTTGTTCTTTCTATCTTTGTCTTAAGTAGTTTTCTAGCAACTGGTACAAGTATTTGCTGCTCATTTTTTGTTTAAGAGGTTTAATCTCTCAGTAGTCTTTACTGAAAGAATTGCAAGACAAAAAAAGTCCCAAACCTGGTGGCGTAAGGGTTAAAGTCTCTATGATATTACCACAACCCACCGAAGGGAAAAGAAGGTCATTTAGTTTGCTAATTGTTTTGATTTGGGGTTGCCAAACTGGCAGTCATTCACCCTTTTATCTTCCTTGTCACCTCACCTTTCCCCCAAGCTTCTTAAATCAGTCAGTGGTTGTAGTAATTAGCCAAAAAAAAAAAAAAAAAAAAAAAATGCAGATGTTCAAAGAGAACTGTGTGGACTCCTGCTTCACATGGCCATCTTTGTAAGTGATCATTAAAATTCTTGTAACAATGAGGTGTGGTGGTTTTTAACTAAATTATAAACATCAGTCTTGTGATTTATATCATTCATTTTATATGTTTATAGCTTGGTCTAGTCAACCAAGAAATATTTATTGAGACCTGCAGAGTGAGAAACATATGAAGAAGTTGTAAGATAGCAACAGTACTTCTAAGCTAAGATTCTTCTAAGATCCTTCCATTTTTTCTGTGACCAGTTATTTTTCTTTTCAGTTTGGCTGCTTGTCTGTGTATATAGTAAACACTTAAAAACAGCACAATAAGTGACTGAAAATCCTTAACAAGTCAGTAAATATTATTTTTAACAACATAAAGTTATTATTTAGTATCAAACCACACTCTTGTTTAATAGATGATATTTATTTTTAAACAGTGTAAGTCTTTGACCTAGTAACGCAGGATGTAACATGTAGTGCTGTTCTGTTTGTTTCAGGTCTATGCTTGGGGCTGTGGAGCTTGTCTGGGTTGTGGTTCTTCAGAAGCTACTGCTTTGAGACCCAAGCTTATTGAAGAACTGGCTGCCACAAGAATAGTTGATATTTCTATTGGAGACAGTCATTGTTTGGCTCTTTCTCATGGTAATGTTACTTATTTTTAAAAGAAATAGTATTAACTGTTACCTTCTATAAATGTATTACATTTAAATTTGGCTTTTCTTGTGTTCTCCATTTTGTTTTTAGATAATGAAGTTTATGCCTGGGGCAATAATTCGATGGGGCAGTGTGGCCAAGGAAATTCCACGGGTCCTATTACTAAACCAAAGAAAGTGAGTGGCTTAGATGGCATAGCTATTCAGCAGATTTCTGCTGGAACTTCACATAGTCTGGCATGGACTGCTCTTCCTAGGGATAGGTAAGAATGCCCACGTTTAAAAATGCTTGTGTTCTAATAACGACAGAAACACCAATAAAAGCAAAAATAATTATACTCTGTTCATAAAAATGACCTTCTGAACATTTCTAGTATTGGTATTTTTACTATCAAAGCAATGACATCTAGAGTTCTTTTGATTTGAATGTTGAGGTTAGATATGTAAGCAAGAAGTTTATACCCTGTATTTAAGATATTTTCTTTTAAAAATTTTTTTTTTTTTTCAACGTTTATTTATTTGGTACAGAGAGAGACAGAGCATGAACGGGGGAGGGGCAGAGAGAGGGAGACACAGAATCAGAAACAGTCTCCAGGCTCTGAGCCATCAGCCCAGAGCCTGACGCGGGGCTCGAACTCACGGACTGCGAGATCGTGACCTGGCTGAAGTTGGACGCTTAACCGACTGCGCCACCCAGGCGCCCCAAGATATTTTCTTAATTTAAGTGTCTTGTAAACATTTTGAATTCCTTCTCTGTCTCTAGATAATGATTTTAAAAATTAAACGCGTATTAAGAGGAAGTTCCATTAAAATAATTTACATTAGAACTAGGCTTTATTCAACAGTTGATTAGCCTCAGTGGCCTTTATGTGGTTGGTTTTTGAAAAGAAACTGGCTGTACTTCTAAATAAAGGAAGTTACTTTTGTAGGAATTTAGCTTTTTCCTGAAGTGGTAACAGTATCTTATTAGATAATCAGGTAGGTGAGTTTTAGACAGTATTAGTGTGAATTTTAAGGAATTTTAGGGTTATTTGAGATACATATTTTCTTATGCATGTGGGCTAATTTAAACTTGACATGTATTATATTTTCACTCTAGACCTTTGATTCAGATGGGTTTATTAGGACATTCTAACCAATTAAGAAATTTATAGATAATTACCTTCCAAAACAAAAGCTAAAGATATAATAAATTGATTATAAATAATTTGCTATTAACATTAAATTTGCAACTTTCCACTTCATATGTAGGTAATTGGTTCTCAAGATCCTGACAGTCTTCACAAGAGTCATTAGGTGTTGTTCTTTTAATAGATTTCAATTTATCATTATATAGAGTCAGGCTGTTTTTCTTAATATGAAATATACATTGTGTAGACCCTTAGAACTAGAAGCCTATAGTAGGTCATGTGACTCAGCCCTCTGCTTTTAAGTGAGTGAATACCCAACCTTCCAAAGCAGGTTGTGGTTATATGTTTTCTTCTTGAAGAACTCTAGGGATGGCAAGTGCTTGGTTTTCCTTGGTTGCTAAAGTGAAGGGTTTTAACTTTCATAATCAAGAAGATCTTCTGTATATCTTATTGAAATCTTTCAGCTTTAGTAATGGTTTAAATTTTGTTTTTGATCATGTGTGAAAATTCCCGTCAAGTCTGTTACATGATTTTCTTCTTCCTTCTAGACAAGTTGTTGCGTGGCACCGACCTTATTGTGTAGATCTTGAAGAGAGTACCTTCTCACACCTGCGTTCTTTTCTTGAGAGATACTGTGATAAAATAAACAGTGAGATTCCCCCACTCCCTTTCCCTTCATCAAGGTATGTTATATATATGTATATAAGGTGTGTGTGTGTGTGTGTGTGTGTGTGCGCGCGCGTGTGTGCGCCCACACGCCTGCGCATGCCTACACCTATTACTCATTTTGAGTTTTGACTTATTCTTTTTGTCCTATTTTGCCCTCATTTATATTAAACTCCTTTAAAATCTAAAAAAGAGCTAAACTTCAGGTACTTACTGATAATAACCTTTAAGAAAAATTACCCATAATTTCACAAATCATGTTTTAAAAATCACTATTGCTCATAATTTGACAAAATTTTTAAAGAGAAAAAAAATGTTACCCAAACTGGATAGAACATGTTCTTTCGTAGGTCAGAAGTTCATAGTAGTTTATTTGGTTTCAGGGAACACCACAGTTTCCTCAAGCTGTGCCTGAAGCTGCTTTCAAATCACCTTGCTCTTGCGCTTGCGGGAGGGGTAGCTACCAGCATTCTTGGGAGACAGGCAGGTCCACTTCGAAATTTGCTCTTCAGACTGATGGATTCAACTGTCCCAGATGAAATTCAAGAGGTAAGCATATAGGACTTGGAATCTGTATCTCCAGACACATCTTTCCCTGAACTTGTTGCTCATAAATTCAGTCATATATTGGAAAAATTCAATTGGATGTTCTTTCCCTTACTCCTATTTTCTTGGTGGGAGTAAATGTTTTTGGTTAACTCATCCTTTAGACAAAAGTCAGATGTTATCTTTGGGAAACCTTTCATTCCCTGCTCTCCTGCCAGGTTAGGTTTCTCCTGTATATGTTTTCATTGCATCACAATGTTTTGGAATTGTCTGTTCACATACAGCTCCTTTTCTACCAGAGGATGAATTTCTGAGGGCAAGGACCCAGTTTTATTTTTTTATTATGGTAGAATACATACAACTTAAACTTTACTATCTTAACCATTTATTTTTTTATTTGAGAGAGAAGGAACATGTGAGTGGGGGAAAGGGGCGGAGGTAGGGGAGGGGGAGAAAGGGAGAGTGAGAGAGATTGAATCCTAAGTAGGTTCTCTGCTCAGCTCAGAGTCCAATGTGGAGCTTGATCCCATGACCCTGAGAAACATGACCTGAGCCCAAATCAAGAGTCAGATGCTTAACCTACTGAGCCACCCTAGTGCTCATAAACCATCTTTCATTATATAGTTCAGTGGTGTTAAATACCTTTGTAATATACAACCACCATCATCATTCATTTTCGTAATTTTTTTCATCTTATAAAATTGAAATTCTACACCCACCAAACAATAAATCTTCATTCCACCCTCTCTCCAGCTTCTGGCAACCACCATTCTACTTTCTTTCTCTTTGATTTTTACACTCTAAATATATAACGTAAGTGGAATCATTTACTCTTTGTCTTTTTGTGACTGCTTATGTCACTTAGTGTAATGTCCTCAGAGTTCATCCATGTTGTAGCCTGTGTCAGAATTTCCTTCCTTTCTAAGGCTTAATAATCTTCTTTTGTACGTAAATATCATATTTTGCTTATCAACTCATCCATCATCTTTATGACCTTGGATTAGCCAATAGTTTCCTAGATATGACACTGAAAGTACAAGCAACCAAAAAAAAAAAAAAAAAAAAGAGAGAAGTTGGACTTCATCAAAATGAAAAACATTTATGCCTCAAAGGAATATTATCAAGAAAACAGACATACAACTCATAGAATGGGAGAAATATTTGTAAATCATATGTCTGATAATACTCTAGTTTCCAGAACATATAAAGGATCCTTACAACTCAACAGTAAAAAGGATGAATAACACAACTTTTAAAAAAAATTTTTTTTAGTAACCCAACTTTAAAAATGAGCAAAGAATCTTGAGTAGACACATTTTCAAAGAAAATATGCATATAGCCAATAAGCACATGAAAAAAAAATGCTCACCAGTGTTAGTGATTAGGGGAATGCAAATCAAAATCACAATGAAATACTGCTTCAAACCCACTCAGTGGCTACAATCAGAAAGACTGACAATAGCAAGTAAGTATTGGTGAGGATGTGGAAAAATTGAAACTCTCTAATTGCTGGTGGAAATGTAAATTGGGACGGCTGCTTTCGGAAGATAGTTCCTTAAATAAACATTAAATTACCATATAATGTAGCATTTCCACATCTAGGTCTATACCCAAAAGAATTTTCACTCAAATCTTTTACAGGAATGTTCATAGCAATATTACTCATAATAACCAAAAAGTGGGAATAAACAAATGTCTGTCAACTCATGAATGGATGAGCTAAATGTGGTATGTCCATGGAGGGTAATATTATTCAGCTGTAAAAAAGAGGTACTGATACATGCTACAACATGATTGAACTTTGTGAACATTGTGCTAAGTGAAAGAAGCCAGTCACAAAAGGCCACATATTACATGATTCCATAAATATGAAATGTACAGAGTAGGCAAATCCGTAGAGAAAGAAAGCAAATCAGTTGGTTGTTAGGGGTTTGGGGGAGGGAGAGATGGGGAGTGACTGCTAACAGACACAGAATTTCTTTTGGGGGTGATGAAAATGTCGTAAAATTAGAAGAGGGGTGATGGTTGTACAACTCTGTGAATATACTAAAAACCACTGAATTTTATACTGAAAAAAAGGTGAATTTTATGACATGTGAATCAGATGTCAATTTAAAAAAAAAACAAAAAAGATAACCGATTTTTCAACTTGAGAGACATATCCCTGGCATGCAGGTATAAGAAATACTAACCTGGTGGTGAATAGGAACTTTGAGTTTTTAATATTTATCAGAAATGAGGTAGTGTAGTATTTTTAAAAGGTCAAAAATCACTGGAAGAAAATAAGGAAAATAAACGTTAAAAAATTATCTTTAGAATTGTTTATTTATTCCTTGAATGTCCTTGGTATCTACTCTGTTAGGAGAGTCCTTAGGAGATGAATTCTCTCGGAATGTGTACAGGCCTGTTTCTGTTCCTTATCTCTGAAACTTCTAGTAACTTAATCCATTTGTAGCAGTAATCACTGTTGCTGCTCTTTTTTGTTTCTTTTTAAATGCTTTATTTTGAGCCATTTGTTGACTTCAGGAAAAGTTGCATAAAATGTAGTTTTCTCACTTAGCTTCATGCTAATATCATACATAACCACAATACAATTATCAAAACCAAGAAAATAACATTGGTTTAATACTATTCATTACCCTAAACAGCTTATTAGAAATTTTATCATTTTCCCACCAATGACCTTATTCTTTTGCAGGAATCACATTCAGTATCCCATATTAGAGTTGATGTTTCTCCTTAGTCTTCTGCACTGTTTTTTCCTCATTTTTTCCTTGTCTTTCATGACCTAGACAATTTTTGAATATTGGTCAGTTATTTTATTGAATATCTATCTCTTATGTTTTCTTATGATTGGACTGAGGTTATACATTTTTGACAATGCCACAGAAATGATGATGTGTCCTTAGTACATCGCATCATGGGGTTCATGGTACTGATGTATCTTACTACTGGAGATTTTGACCTTGGTCAGTTGGTTAGGGCGTTGTCTGCTGGGTTTCTATATCCGTCAGTAGCTTCTGAGAGAGGGTAGATAGGAAAAATATTCTTTGAAAATGTCCTCAAAATGAAGTAGTTTGTGAGTTGAATATTTTCACGAATAGTTGAGAGTGTAGTATTCTGATCTAAATCATTTTCCTGTAAGAATTCATTCTCTTGTAGAAGTCATTGCCTTCTAGTTTTTAGTGTTATTGTTCAGAAAACAAATGCATTCAAATTTTTATCCTTTGTATAGAAATCTGTTTCTTCTATGGGTTTTATAGCAAATTCTGTTTGTCCTTTGTGTTCTCACATTTCAGTTGATGTGGATCGGTTTATACTTGGGTGGACCTTTTTCATTTTGAAACTCATCGCCTTCGGTTTTAAGAAATTATCTTGAAGTATATTGTGTATTGATTTCCTCTTCACTGTTTTCTGTCTCTCTGAAACCCCTTATTATTTAGGTTACTAGACATCCTGGACAAGTCCTCATAATTTTTCTTTGGTTTTCTTTCCTGTTTTCCATTTTTTCCCCCTCTACTTTATGAGAAATTTAATTTTATATTCTAACTCTTCTAGTCAGGTTTTCTAAATTTCTTTTGTATTTTAAATTTATAAGAGCCCTTAATCTTCAAGTGTTTATTTTTTCTTGTCCAACACCCTCATTTTACTGATATAGAAGCTATAGCCCTGAGAAATTATGAGGCCTAAGATAATGTGGCTATTCTTTTTAAAAAAAAAAATTTTTTTTAAACCTTTATTTTTGAGACAGAGAGAGACAGAGCACGAATGGGGGAGGGACAGAGAGAGGGAGACACAGAATCTGAAACAGGCTGCAGGCTCTGAGCTGTCAGCACAGAGCCCGACGCGGGGCTCGAACTCATGGACCACGAGATCACGACATGAGCTGAAGTCGGACGCTTAACCGACTGAACCACCCAGGCGCCCCTGTAGCTATTCTTTATAGCTACCTGAACATTTGTTGGGTTAAGTTCTTCTCATTTTAAAATTCTTAACCTCAGGGCGCCTGGGTGGCTCAGTCAATTAAGCGTCCAACTTTAGCTCAGGTTATGATCTCACAGCTCACGGGTTCGAGCCTTGAGTCAGGCTCTGTGCTGACAGCTCAGAGCCTGGAGCCTACTTTGGATTCTGTCTCCCTCTCTCTGCCTCTCTTCCACTCACATGTGCATGCGTTTTCTCTCTCTCTCTCTCTCTCTCTCTCTCTCTCTCTCTCTCTCTCTCAAAAATAAATAAACATTAAGAAAAAATTAAAAAAAAAATCTTAACCTAAATGGCTAATCCTCAGGGAGACCTTCCATGAGCCCATCGGCCATGTTAATTACGTGTGTGTGTGATTCAAGTTTGTACTTTCCCTATGTGACTCCTTTCACACTTGTAAAAACTTGCTCAGGATCTCTTTCCCATTAGACTGTATGCTTATGAAAGCAAGGCTTTTGTCTGTCTTGTTCACTTGTGTCTACAGCACTTTGCAAAGATCCTTACCAGGACCTGAACTAAAAAGTCAATACTAAATATTTGTTGGATGATGATTAGCTCTTAGTGGCAAATTCAAAATATGTATCCTAGTTTACTTAAAGACCTCTAAAGGACTTGGATGCTTTCTTTTTTCATGTCACTTTTTCAGACTTCTGTGATCTACTTTCTTTAGACTTCTGTGATCCTAATAATCAGTTCATTTTATTTTTCATGTATTTCTTTTAAAAAGATAAGGACTAGGTCAATAAATACACTTTTCTTTTTTGATACTAGGTGGTAATTGAAACTCTGTCAGTGGGAGCAACCATGCTATTACCGCCATTACGAGAACGTATGGAGTTACTTCATTCTCTTTTGCCCCAAGGACCTGATAGATGGGAAAGCTTATCTAAAGGACAGGTGAGCCTTTACCCTGTATCTGAGTAAACCAGTAATATCACACACACAAAAATAGAGGGAAATAAAGCTAATCAGTTGCCATGTGTTCATGGAATAATTCTTGATGGGTCTAGTAAATCCTAATATTTAATGTTTTGTGCTGGAAGAGTTTCCAGAATTCTAATGAAGGTGAAGCAAATGATAATTTATTAAATGATTTGGGGCTAGTTATTAAAATTTCAAAATTTGTTACTTATATTGTCAAGCCAGAGACATTTTATAATGTGTTGAGTTGAAATCAAGGTCATGTGCTACTGTTGGTTCCATGCCCAGAATGTTATGTGAAATTGCTTATATAAAAAGTAAAAGATGACTGTGAAAATATATTTGAGGACATAAATGTGCTTATTCTTTCCATTTTTAATATTACATTATTAATATTATGTACATTAAAATAAGTACATTTTGCTCAACCCAAGTAGAACAATCAATTGTAGAGTTGTAGATTTCAGGGAAAAAGTGGTTCTTACTGGCAATATAATCCACCGATGACTCCAGTGAGTATTTTTTACTAGTTTAGATTTCAGTTGATTCATTTGAAATATTAGAATAAATAGTTACATTGATAATTCTGTAGAACAATGTGTAGTATAATTTATCTGGTAACATTTCCTTTTCTTAAAGTGCTAACTAAAATCATTATGCAGAGAATATCATTTTGCTTAGAGTTTGGGTATTATGTATTATTGTAAAAAGGAATAAAATATTATTAGTTACATTTTTTAAATGGTATTAATGGGATAGCTTTTCTTTTTTAAAATTTTTTTAAGTTTTATTTTATTTTTGAATAAGAGAGTATGAGTAGGGAAGGGGCAGGGAGAAAGAGAGGGGATCCCAAGTATGCTCCATACTGCCAGAACAGAACCCGAACAGTGGATCATGACCTGAGCTGAAATCAAGAGTCGGACACTTAACTGACTGAGTCATCTGGGCACCGGCATAGCTTTTCTTTTAAACACATGCTTCCTAAAATATCAGGATATTAAATGGAATTTTTTTTCTTTTTAAATGCATTTTAAACTATTTGTACCTATTTCATGGATGAAAATATTTTTCTTTAGAGAATGCAACTGGATATCATTCTGACAAGTTTACAAGATCATACCCATGTAGCTTCCTTACTTGGCTATAGCTCACCTTCTGATGCTGCTGACCTCTCTTCTGTTTGTACTGGCTATGGAAACCTGTCAGATCAACCTTATGGCACTCAGAGCTGCCATCCAGACACTCATCTGGCTGAAATTTTGATGAAAACTCTCTTAAGAAATTTAGGATTTTATACAGTAAGTTGCTCTTTTTCTTTGTAGTAAAAAAAGAATAAAGCTTGGGGTTTTTTGTTTGTTTTTTGTTTGTTGTTTTTTTGGAGGCGATAGGGATGGCTTCAGGTTAAGGTATTTTGACATTTAAATATGTATGAAATGAATAAAACTCTGGACTTCACTCCCCCAAAGGGGGAAAACATGTGTCAGATCTTCTGAAATACTGTAGAAGCCAAATGACTTGTAATTGAGAATTCCAAAAAGATTTATTTTAGAATTTTACCAATTTTTTCTGATGTCAGTGTACAAGAATAAACAGATAAAAATAGTCAAAAGCATTTTGCAAAAGAAAATAGTGAGGAAGGGAATAATATATACTCCTATAGTTACAATGTGGTTGGTACTTACTAAGAATAGCTGGTCAGTAGAAGACAGTAGATGCTATAGTTTTCCCTGTGTTAGGATGTAGTTAATTCTTAAGTATTTCTTAGATCCATCTCCCCCCGCCCCCCGCCATTTCTGTTGGTTCTGACCCACACTATCATGACCTAATGCTAATACCAGTGTTGTCACTGTTGCTGGTCTCTGCATCTTACTGCTGGAATAACCTAGTTGTATTAAATAACCTCATTGTATTAAATTAAAACCCCTTCAGACACTTCATCATTTGGCTTACACACCACTCCTCTGAGCTTATGGACATGACATGTCTGTCTCCAGCTTCCTCTACTAATCTGTGATTTCTTCAAGGAAGCCTTACCAAATAACCCTATTTAACCATGTAATTATAACTGCATATCCTTAGATCTTAGAGTTACGTGTAGTGTATGACTTAACTTTGAATAGTTCATATATTGTTTCATATTGTCTCCTATGCCCCTGAAGGGTCGGGTCTATATATTCTTCTGTGCAAGTCTTAGTGTTCTATTCTGTCCACATTAAAAGGTGGCTAAGTCAGAGTGACAATTGAGCTTATATAATTTTCTTTCAGATTTAAGAATGTATATTTGATCTGATGTTTGGCTGCACGTGGAATGGGAACAGTGTCATGGTATATCCATTTGTTACTGACAGTACATTTTTTCCAAAGTTGTAAGGGATATTTATGCTGCATTAAAGTAGTGCCTTTCTCTTAAAGTCGACTGGCTGTCACTGTCAAGTGTGAAGCCCATGGGATTCTTAACACCAGAAATATAGTTTGGTGTGCTTGTCCTTTGGAAGAAAACACCCTCCAGTTACTGTGATTTAATAGTTTTGCCTTCAGCTGTAGAAGCTGCTGCCAGGTAATTAGTCATATATCCTTAGGGCAGTTCCTGTATAGCTGTTACATGTACTTTAGGCAAGAATCTACCCTCTTTGACTAGAGATTTCTTAATGCTTTTATTTGTTTTTTTTTTATGTTTATTTATTTATGAGAGAGAGCATGTGGGGGAGGGACAGAGAGAGAGAGAGAGAGGGGGGAAGAGACAGGAGGAGAGAGAGAGACAGAGTCCTTGGCAGTGCATGGAGCCTACTTGGGTCTGTCTGTCTCTCTCTCTCTCTCTCTCTCTCTCTCTCTCTCTCTCTCTCTCTCAAAGTAAAGAACTGTGAGATCATGACCCGAGCTGAAATCAAGAGTTGGATGCTTAACCAACTGAGCCACCCAGGTGTCCTTTATTTGGTATTTTTACAGAGGAAAATACAATCTTGCATTTATATAATTAAACGTGGCACATGCCACAATGATGTGAACGCATTGGACACTACTGAACTGCACATTCAAAAATGGTTAAGATGATAAATTTGATGTTGTATGTATTTTACTATAATTAAAAATAAAATTAACAAGTGAAAATAAATTAAGTAGTGCCTTTCTAATTTCATTAGGGGTGGGGTTGATATGTATGTTATATGGAAATGGAAATAAAATATTAAGTGATTTTGGGCTACAATCCTAAATTATTTGTCCAAATTTGTCATGTTCCCAAGATTTTAAAATGGTGGTGCTTTTCTCTTTGGGCTGCTGTAACAGAATACCGTAGTCATCCATAGACTGGGTGACTTTTAAACAACATATTTATTTCTCACTGTTACAGAGGTGCTGGCAAATTTGATGCGACTAGCTTCTTGGGCCATCTTCTTGCTGTGTCCTCACACAACGGAGCTCTCTGGGGTCTTTTTCATATGGGCACTAATCCCTTCCCAAAGGCCCCATCTCCAAATACCACCACACTGAGGATTGGGTTTCAATGTATGAATTTTGAGGGGACACAAACATTCAGTCTATAGCAGTACTTATTTGGCAGCTTATAATGGTGCTTATATAGCAAGGGCCTTAAAATGTTCTGAGACTCTGTCTTGGATATTGTACACATCGACCATACTTCATGCATAAAGATGTTCATCACATGATTATAAGAAATAAAACTTGGAAACAACTTAAATATCTAAAATGGGTGGTAAATTACGGTATATATGCTCAAGGGAATATTATGACTTTTAAAATTTATATAACCGTGGCTTCTGAAAACAAAATATTTGTGAATCTGCTGGAAAAGAGAAGTCTAAACATAGAATATGCAGTATTGTGAAAAAAATGAAATAGTCACAAAAATCAGGAAAGAAATACACTAAAAAATATTAATAGTGAGTTTTCTTTGGGTGTTGGCTAATTAACTTATTTTTTAAAATACAGTTTTGGTATTTTCTAAATTTTATACAAGAACAGTTATTTATTTATTTATCTATTTATTTATTTATTTTTTAATGTTTATTTTTGAGAGAGAGATGGAGACAGTGTGAGCAGGGGAGGGGCAGAGAGAGGGAGACAGAATCCGAAGCAGGCTCTAGGCTCTGAGCTGTCAGTGCAGAGCCTGATGTGGGGTTTGAACCCATGGACCATGAACCAAAGTCAGACGCTTAACTGACTGAGCCACCCATGCACCTCTACAGGAACAATTTTTAAAAAAATATTTTTAGCTTGAACTAATTTAAAACTTATATACGACTTTCAAGAATCAAAGAATCCCTTCTACCCTTTAGCTAAATTAGCTTCATCTATCTATCTATCTAGCTATCTATCTATCTATTTATCTATCTATCTCTCTATCTTTCTAAATAGTTTGAGAGTAAGTTATAAATGCCCTCCTGGCTATTCTTAAGCACGTAAGCATGTATTTCTTACGAAGGGTATTCTTTTGCATAACAGCAGAACAATTACTGAATTCAGAAAATTTAACATTGATACAGAACTATTATCTAATATACAATCCATATTCAGATTTGTATAAGTGTCGCAATAATGTGTTTATAGCAACCCCTTCTCCCAATCCAGGATCACACTATATTTAGTTGTTATGTCTCTTTAGTCCATTTCTTTTTTTTTCTGCCTACTTTTTCAGTATAGTTGAAATCATTTATTTTTTTATAATCATAACCTAATTTAATTTTGAATAATTGTGTTCAGGTGTTCATTTGTGTCATTTCACAGTATGTGGAAACAAAACTTTTACACAAGAGGTATGGAAAGCAACAGCATTAAGATGTTGAAATATGTTTGTGGATCTTATATGGTTTTCTCAATTTTCAAAGTTTCTTTGGTGAAATGCGCATTACTTTTGTTTAAACAGTAAAACAAATTGAAATTGCTTGACAAATCTTGCTATCTAATAGCTAAGAACAATAGCGCAAAGATTTAAAGATTGATAACGGGAGAAAGGAGACAGTGGCTTCTTAAGTCAATCATTTATGGTAGGACATTACTTTTATTTTTAAGTACTTCGGATTTAATCTTCTTTTATGTATCATCTTAGGATCAAGCATTTGGAGAGCTAGAAAAGAACAGTGATAAATTTCTACTTGGAACATCATCTTCGGAAAACAGTCAGCCTGCTCATCTTCATGAACTCCTGTGTTCACTGCAGAAACAACTGCTGGCATTTTGCCATATCAATAACATTAGTGAGGTATGTGATTGTTTGCCTTTTATGATGATCTCTCAGGGACCTTGAAACTCAGATATTTGGGTAAACTATGATATTTCTGTACCTTGAATGTTTTACAGTAGTAATATAGGAACTTTTCTCCCCTAGAACTCAAGCAGCGTGGCATTGCTTCATAAACACCTTCAGCTCTTGTTGCCTCATGCCACAGATATTTATTCACGTTCGGCAAATTTGCTCAAGGAAAGTCCTTGGAATGGCAGTGTTGGAGAAAAATTAAGAGGTGTGTTTGGTACTAGATTTGACATTTAATTAGTGATTGTAAAGCAAGAATTCTTAGCCTTTCCAAAGACTTAAGGGAGTGAAACCTCTGAATGGAATAGGAATGATCTTGAATCTCCTTCCTATTGAAGATCTTTTTGATTTTGGTTTGGGGGTGATGGTAATAGTGATTGATATGACTGATCTTAAACGATGCTGATTGGCATGAAAGAGCCCTAATTTATTGTTTTTAAATTTTTTAATTTTTTTGAGAAAGAGTGCATGTGAATGAGAGCATGCAAGAGCAAGTGGGGGAGAGGCAGAAGGAAAGGGAGAGAGAAAATCTTAAGCAGGCTCCATGCCCAGCATGGCGGCTGACTTGGGCTTGATCTCAAAACTATGAGATCATGACCTGAACCAAAATCAAGCGTCAGACACTTAACCCACTGAGCCACCTAGGCACCCCCGGAAGAGCCCTAATTTAAAGGCGTTGGATGATACATGCTCAAAAAGATTAATTTTAAATGGCATAAAGTGAATTTTTATTTGCTGTTTCTTTATCTTTCTTCAGCATATGCCAAGTGTTTCACTTTCCTCCTGGCAATGCTTTCTTTTTTCTTGGTTTCTGTGTAGTCACAGTCATCTTTTTACTCTGTCCCTCTGTTTGCTTTTTTCCACTTGGTTCCTGTAAGTTCCTCTCTCTTGGACATGCCCTTTAATGTTTAAGACTCTCTGAATTTTGCCTTCAACCCTCTTTTCTCCCTAACTGATCTTATCTGGTCCCATTTTCTTTGACTATATGTTGATTCCTGTATCTGCATCTGGCTGAGAATTCCTTTTTCACACTATTAAAGCCTTTTGTAGTTATCTACTGGGTGTCTCTTCTTGGTTGTCTCAAAGGCAACTAAAATTCAGTATGTCTCTTCAAAACCACCTTATTTTGGGGCGCCTGGGTGGCGCAGTCGGTTAAGCGTCCGACTTCAGCCAGGTCACGATCTCGCGGTCCGTGAGTTCGAGCCCCGCGTCGGGCTCTGGGCTGATGGCTCAGAGCCTGGAGCCTGTTTCCGATTCTGTGTCTCCCTCTCTCTCTGCCCCTCCCCCGTTCATGCTCTGTCTCTCTCTGTCCCAAAAATAAATAAACGTTGAAAAAAAAAAATTAAAAAAAAAAAAAAAAAAAAAAAAAACACCTTATTTCTGAATTTCCCCAACTGAAAAAAGAAAGAAAGAAACTAAAACCATTGTTTTCTGGACACCTCCATTTTGTTGTTCCATAGGTATTTAAAATTCGTTCAAACAGAGCTCATCTCTGAAGATCCTCCCTGCCCCCAAATACGATGAAATATTGAAATAAAATTAATTTAAAACCAATACAGATGAAAAGACAGATGCTTTGAAGTGACCTTGATTTTTTTAAGAAAAGTAAATTCGTTTTAAAAAACATAGAGGGGCACCTGGGTGGCTCAGTCGGTTGAGCATCTCCAACTCTTAATTTTGGCTTAGGTCATGATCCCAGGGTTGTGGGATCGAGCCCCGCATCGGGTTCTGCACTGCTTAAGATTCTGTCTCACTCTCTCTTCCCCTCCCCCACTCTTGCACAAGCCCTCTCTCTTTCTCTCTCTCAAAACATAACATAAATAAAATAAAAAACAAAACACACAGAATGTAAGTATCATGAGGGTAGGAGTTTTTAGTTCTTTGTTCACGGCTGTCTCCTTTTCACCTAGAACAGTGCCTTGTGTGTTGTAGTCAATGAATATTTCTTGAGTAAATCTGAAAATGAAGATAAACTTGTGAATGAGAAATTCATAATGCATTTTAAGGGAAGCAGCTTTAATCTTTTGAATGTGTTGGCACAAGGATATGTGTGTTTTCCCACAAAGTTTCTGCTGGTGGTACTTTCTGGAAGTGAGTAAATACTAATACCACATCAGCTGCCACATAGATGTTTGACAAAGAGTTACTGAATTAGTGTGCTCTAGTTTTAAGCTAAAATAGTATTTCTTAGGTTTTTTCTCTTTAAAGTTTGTTTGAAACAGTTGATCCATGTTGAATTTCTTACCTTTCATAGATGTGATATACGTCTCAGCTGCAGGGAGTATGCTCTGCCAGATTGTTAACTCCCTACTGTTACTCCCTGTGTCGGTGGCACGGCCTCTCTTGAGTTACCTCCTCGACTTGCTGCCACCTCTTGATTGCCTTAACAGACTCCTGCCAGCTGCCGCTCTTTTAGAAGACCAAGAGTTACAGTGGCCTCTTCATGGTAAGTAAGGAGAGTAAAACAAATAATGCTTTTGAGAAAAGTTCTTCTTCTTGCACGCATCAGGTAAATCATATCTGTCACTTGGGTGTTTTATGTAATCCAAGGGTAAGGTTGTTATGGTGTAGGAACTTGCAGTCTAAAGGGCAGCTAAAATGGGACAACTTAAGAAAGGTGCTCATATGTAACAGTGCATAAATAGGGTCTTTACATGGTCATCAGGTTTCAATAGTACATTTCATTGATTCTGAGACACGTTTTTTTCAAATTTTGACATGGTTGAAATTAGGACATATTTTACATCGGATAATAAGAAAGCATTCTTTCATAGTTCAGTCAGCAGCATGATGACACATTTGAAAATCAATGGATTGATTTGACTAGAAAATTTTATTTCTTAAATGAAGAGAATCTTTAGTTTTAAATCTCTTTGACAGTAAAATATTTTATATTTTGGTTGGATATATAGATAACTGAATGTAAAAAATGAGTATCTTTATTGTGCGTGGGCTTTTTTTTAAGGCACTTGATAGAATATATATATACGTGTATATACATACGTACATACATATACATACATACATATACATATATACATACATATATATACGTATACGTATGTATATTTATACGTGTACGTATACGTATATATATTTATACGTGTGTGTATATGTACGTATATATATCCATATATAGTGTGTGTGCATGCCTATGTATATATACACATATATACATACAGCATTCTGATTTTAGGCATGGCACGTGAATTCACTCCAATTTATAAAATATTGATGATCTCATTCAGTTGTATATAGCTTAAAGTACCATGTCTAGAAAACATTAACGCCATTTTTCCATTAAAGTCTATCATAAGGTCATCGGGGCGCCTGGGTGGCTCAGTCGGTTAAGCGTCCGACTTTGGCTCAGGTCACGATCTCGCGGTCTGCGAGTTTGAGCCCCGCGTCCAGCTCTGGGCTGATGGCTCAGAGCCTGGAGCCTGCTTCCGATTCTGTGTTTCCCTCTCTCTGCCCCTCCCCCGTTCCTGCTGTGTCTCTCTCTGTCTCAAAAATAAATAAACATTAAAAAAAAAGTTAAAAAAAAAAAAGTCTATCATAAGGTCATCAAAGGAGTTTGATTATTGAAGTCTTAAAAACCTTTCAAGTTTAAGTGAGGCCACATGTTTTATTAGAAAGAATCCTGGACTAAGGCATAAAACTAGTGACTTGGTTGTATGATCTTGGGCAAGTTGCTTATAATTTCTTAAACCTTGGTTTCTTCTGGAAGGATTGGGATTGGACAAGATGACACTGAGGGCCTGTCTTACTTTAGCATTGTACGGTTCTGTACCAACTAGAGTTAGGTGAAGTTGAGTATCAAGGTTACAACTGTAGCACA
Organism: Puma concolor; assembly: GCF_028749965.1. Taxonomy (NCBI): domain Eukaryota; kingdom Metazoa; phylum Chordata; class Mammalia; order Carnivora; family Felidae; genus Puma; species Puma concolor. The sequence continues at coordinate 107,922,133 of NC_141672.1, read as the reverse complement.
GTGTTGATTAGGCTTTATATGGAACTATTCCAGGTTTACTCTTGTTTTCCTAAAGTATATCAGAACTTTTTAAGATTCATCTGTTTGTATTAGGTGAGTTAGGTATCATTTATTTAAAATTTTTTTTTTTTTTCAACGTTTATTTTTTTGGGACAGAGAGAGACAGAGCATGAATGGGGGAGGGGCAGAGAGAGAGGGAGACACAGAATCGGAAACAGGCTCCAGGCTCTGAGCCATCAGCCCAGAGCCTGACGCGGGGCTCGAACTCACGGACCGCGAGATCATGACCTGGCTGAAGTCGGATGCTTAACCGACTGTGCCACCCAGGCGCCCCGGTATCATTTATTTTAGATTTCTGCATCTGTATTCTCATAACTGATATTTTTCTATGATTTCCCATTCTTTGTGTCATTTACTACCACAGTTATACTAATCGCATAGCATCTGTTTGGAGTCTTCCCTTTTTTCTCTTTTCTCTGAGATAACTCGTATAAAATAGAGGTTCTCTCTTTTTGAAGCTTTAGAAGACTTTATCTATAAAACTACCTGGCTCTGGCATATGGATAGACTTTGACTATTAATTTTCTTTCCTTAGTGGTTATTGTTGTCATCTAGCTTTTTGTTTCTTCTAAAATTGGGAGTTGATATTTTTCTGGAAAATATAATTTTGTTGTGTTTCAGATTTATTGGCTTAAAATTGTTCATAATACTCATTAATGGCTTCTTTCTTGCTTTCTTTGTTTGTTTCTTTATTATTCCCCACATTTAGATATATTGTGGCTTTGGCAAATAATCTGCTAAATAATGCCAAATAACAAATTTACAGTAGTGGGAATTAATGGTTTCTTTAAAGTATTTTAAATTTATTTTGAGAGAGAGAGAGAGAGAGAGAGAGAGAGAGAGAGAGACCAAGTGGGGGAGGGGTAGAGAGAGGGGAACAGAATCCCAATCAGGCTCTGCACTGTCAGCGCAGAGCCTGATGCAGGGCTCAAACTCAAATTTGTGAGATCATGACCTGAGCCAAAGTTAAGAGTCGGACACTTAACTGACCAAGCCACACATGTGCCCCACTCATTGATGGTTTTTAAAAAATCTCTATTGTGTCTGTGGTTACATCCTATTTTTTATTTCTAATTTTTAAATTTATGCCATCTTTTATTTCTGGATTATGTTAGAGGTTTGTCCATTTTATCAGTCTTTTCAAATAACAAGCTTTTGGATTTGTTGATCTTCTTTGTTTTTCTTCAAGGATTTCATTGACATCTGTTCTTAATGGCTAAGTGTAGTTTTTCTTTTTTAAGTGAATAGCTTTTAAAAACAGATGATAGTAAGGAAGCATGGGTGTGGATTTCAGTACCAGACAGTTCTCAATTCGGGCCTTTAAAACTTAGGAGTTTCTCCCTCCTTCTCCCTCTTCCCTTTCCCTGCTTGTGTGCATACACTCACTCTCTCTCTCTCTCTCTCTCTCTCTCTCAAAAAAAAAAAATTTAATAATAAGTCATTTTACTAAAACAACTCTTGTATCGATTTTGGAGGGATGAGCTGCCTCAGGTACTCACTGTTATGGTGAAATTTGATATGGATCATTAAAAGTAGGAAAACAATCCCTTGGGATATTTTTGTCTTATACTGTTTTAATATTTATCTTAAAATTAGTAACTTTACAAAGGAAGTTTTTATTTGATGGCAAACTTATTAGAATATATTTAAATTAGCCTAGTGAAGAGAATAAATACAGAAAGTGTTATAATTTATATTTTCAATGTAAAATTAATTTGCTTCAATATCTTACTGCAGTGCAATAGAAATGAGAAAGATTGAGACTCTTGAATACCAGATAAGACACAGTTATTAATGATTTTGTCTTCAGGAGGACCAGAACTGATTGATCCTGCCGGCATGCCGTTACCTCAGCCAGCTCAGTCCTGGGTGTGGCTTGTGGATCTGGAAAGAACGATTGCTCTCCTTATTGGGCGGTGTCTTGGTGGTATGCTTCAGGGCTCCCCTGTGTCTCCAGAGGAACAGGACACCGCATATTGGATGAAAACACCACTTTTTAGTGATGGTGTAGAAATGGACACCCCTCAGTTAGGTAATGTGCTTCTCTATAACGTTTAAAATACATGCTTGTGTTTGTACCTCCATTGGAGCTTTCTCTTATTCTGGGTTTGCTGAATAAAGAACTGATAGCAAACAAATGAAACATTCGCTGGGTGGGGGATCTGAGATTTGTAATTTGGAGCCTTCAGAAAAAGTAAAATCCTGCAGCATTGTATAGTGAAAGCCTCCAAACTAGGACAATGTAGGTCTGGTTCCACTCTGTTATTACTTATCACTCATTTTGAGCAAAGTCATTTAATTCATAAAAATGGGAAAATGCTTTGATTATTGTGTTCTGGGGGTTGGAGGTTATGAAACTGTTTCATAGAATGTAAAGCTCTGTAAAGTTTCCATGACTCAGTTTTCAAACACCTCCCAGATGTGAGTGGCAGTCCCTTCTCTCCACCTCCCCCCAACTGCAACCTGTCTACTTTGATGCTGATGCTACTTGTGTAATTCCTCATTTTTTCCTCCCCATTTATGGACCTTTTGGGGTTTCTGTTTCCTGCCTCATCTCCCATTTGTGTACTTTGCTGGTAGGGTAGCTCTCAGACTATCAGAACATGATGACCTCTCCAGTTCCTGAACAGATGATCTAGTTGTTTTATTTAGGATTGATCCTTTAGTCTCTCTGGGTCTCTAACTTTGATCCATAAAAGGAGTTGATTAGACAGCTTATGTGGTCTTACTGACCTCAAATTCATTATTCCTCTGATGAGAGAAAGAGACTCAGTGCCCAAGAAGGAAAGTCTAAGAGAAATCTCCATCTAAGAGGATCTCAACCGAGAGGGAAAACAATAGATAGAAATCAAGTCAAAATTCCCATATTCTGCTTTGGATTTTGGAGGGTTGGGGAGTGGGATTGAGAAGAGCAGTTTAAGATTTTCTCCCTTTTCCAAATAGAGTATCTATTCATCATATCAATTATGAACCAGATAGTGATTCTAGCCATGGCTGATGCTGCTAGACTGGCACTTAGGATACAGTTGTACCAAGAAAAGTAAAATCATGGTTTTTCAGGGAATGTTTAACATTGTAAATGTGTTTCCAGTGCTGTTAGTGTTTAGTTCTATGGTAGTTGCAAATGTCCTCCTGAGGACAAAAATATCTTTATCTCTACCTTCCTCATATTTCTGTTACATTTACTTTAGTCAGTTGGTTACATTTTATGTTTAAATACTTGCAGGGATGACTGAGTGGCTCACTCAGTTAAGCATCTGACTTTGGCTCAGGTCGTGATCTCACAGTTGGTGAACTCAAGGCCTGCATTGAGCTCTACGTTGACAGTGCGGAGCCTACTTGGGATTCATTCATTCTCTCTCTCTCTCTCTCTCTCTCTCTCTCTCTCTCTCTCTCTCTCTCTGCCCCTCCCCCACTCACACTTTCTCTCTAAATACACTTTAAAAAAAATACTTCCATGTATTAGGAAAAGGTTACTGTCCTTTGTAAAATTGTAAATATATGGTAATTCAGTTCTATTGTGGGTTACATTGACTTTTGGTATTAGTCCCAAACCTGTCATTTTAGCTATTTTTTTAAATGGGAAATGAATTCTGAATGCCAAAATGTCTCATTAAAAGGTTAGGAACCACTTGAACAAATGTAAATATCAGTAGAGAAATTGTTCATGGTATCTTTGCTCTCTCTTGAATGGTACTTAACTGATTATTTTCCCTTAATTCTAGAAAAAAAGATTAAGTTATTGTCTAGTCCCTTTCCCTGTGTTCCCATATTTCTCAGTGAGGATATCCTTCCATTTTGAACAAAAGAGTTCTACAGGACCTGCACATGTAGGACATTTAGCCTCCCTGACCCCTGCCTACCAAAATGCCACAACTCCTCCCTGGATGTTGTGGTCACACATCCTTCTGGCTGTGATTAGAAGGTGATACTACCTCCCAGTGAGAAATGTTAAAGGACTTTACCTTTGTAGCATCTACTTAAAATGGTTTGAAAGGTATTATTTCATATGGATTAAATAAAAGTGCTGAGATTTTATTTGTAGCACCATAATTATTCAGGTTTAAAATTGATAATTTGAATAATTCTTTTTAGATAAATGTATGAGTTGCCTGCTAGAAGTAGCTCTTTCGGGAAATGAAGAACAGAAGCCTTTTGATTATAAACTGCGGCCTGAAATTGCTGTCTATGTAGACTTGGCATTGGGTTGTTCAAAAGAGCCTGCTCGAAGTCTTTGGATAAGCATGCAGGATTATGCTGTTAGTAAAGGTAAGATGAAGGGGATGAAGTTGGTAAATATGGAGATAGCTTGTGATACTAAAATATTTGTGATATGTATCAATAGAAAATCACAGGAATCACCTTATTTTTTATAGAAAAAAGTATTTTACAAATAACATTAAACATAAGTTTCTTTTTCTTCTTTGTGGAAAATATTCTAGGCATGCAATTTAGCAAACCTACTATGGGGAAATTGAGATTTACATAAAAGATAAATGCAGAGGCAAACATTTTACTGCAGGATCCCTGCAGTGTAAATAGACCTAGTTTAAGAGCCTGTTAATGAATCTCTTCCCTTTGTAAGCCCTAGGGTAAGAACTAAAAAGCTGTATATGTAGAAGTCGAAGCCTGGTCATTTTCCTTCCCTGTAAAACATTTGCCCACTACAGAGTGCTAGTGAAGATACCGATTTGAAATAAGATGGACTATTGAGTACAGTAGTAAAGTGCCATGCAAGTATGTAGTGTTACTTCAATTTCTAATGTTATTTGATAAATAAAATTAACCTTATATACAAGTTTTAAAAAGGCATACCTGATTTCTTTTTAGTTCCCATGCTTTCCTTTTTATTTTTTATTTTTTTATTTTTATTTTTTTTTTAAATTTTTTTTTAACGTTTATTTATTTTTGAGACAGAGAGAGACAGAGCATGAGCGGGGGAGGGTCAGAGAGAGGGAGACACGGAATCTGAAACAGGCTCCAGGCTCTGAGCGGTCAGCACAGAGCCCGACGCGGGGCTCGAACTCACGGAGTGTGAGATCGTGACCTGAGCCGAAGTCGGCCGCTTAACCGACTGAGCCACCCAAGCGCCCCTCTTTTTAATAATGACCTTGATTGTTCAGAATCCCATATCCATAAGTTGTCTTTCTCTGGGTGTTTTTTCTTATCATATATTTAGTTTCCCCCTATTCTTTGAATTGTCTTCCTTCTGTGATAAAAATGGTAAAAGTAAATACATTTTTTTACCTTTTATTGTCTTTCATTTTGTGTAATAAACATGAAATGAGGTGCATATTGTTTACATCTTTAAAACACCATTAGATATGATACCTTTGAAAGTTTAATTTCATCCAGTTTATTCATTTTATTTATTCATTCTGTATTGTGTTGACTCCAAGCAGAAGTGGAAAAGTATGGTAATGGAGGAGGAAAAAAATTTACTTTCTAAGTTGTGTTTTCTGATATTCTCTCATATTTGCATTATTTGCTTGGAATGTTCAGTTAGGGTTTTGTTTTTTTTTATCATGTCACTTGTTAATTGCAGTTAGGAATTTTTTTTTTTTTTAACGTTTATTATTGAGAGACAGAGAGAGACAGAGCGTGAGCAGGGGAGGGGCAGAGAGAGAGAGGGAGACACAGAATCGGAAGCAGGCTCCAGGCTCTGAGCTGTCAGCACAGAGCCTGACGCGGGGCTTGAACTCACAAACCGCGAGATCATGACCTGGGCTGAAGTCAGACGCTCAACCAGCTGAGCCACCCAGGCACCCCTGCAGCTAGAACAAGATATAAACATAAGATGAATAAAAACTCATTGTATGGCTCCCTTTGTGGAATTGCTTGTACACTGTAGCTTAGACTTTATACCTGAATAGTGGAAGTGTTCTGTAGTGTTTGATATGAAATGACCATAACTTTAATGAAGAAAAGAACCCATTACTTTACAAATTGTTATAGGAGGATAATCTCTTGCTAAATTGGAAACACAGCAGAGGGTCTATAGTTTTCATTTTAAGTTGAGCATTAGAGTCCTTGATATGGGTCATTGTTTGATTTTAAGTCATAGCAGCTGTCAGAATAGCAAGCATTCCCTTGGAACAGATGATTTCTCAAGAACTTAATGTGGAAAATTTTTTATGTAATACAGTCTATCGTTTAAGATTTGCTGTGGCCTATAAGATTTTTTTAAAATCATGCATGTTTATATTGTCAGGGTTTTGTTTCTTTTTTTTTTTTACCTGTAAAATAGGTAAGTCTGAACTTAGTTTTTACCTAAGCCTACAGAAATGACTGGAAAACCAAGATATAAAATTTTATCTCTTGAGATAGGAGTTTTAAGAAGGGATTAAGAACAAATAATGTTGACTTGGGGCTTGATATTTTCCATGGGTGTTTTTTGTTTGTTTTTATTTTTAAGTAGCTTGGTAAATCTGTCAAATTAAAAGTCTAGTGGACAGTAAACCTCCCACCCCTATTTGGAATCTACTGCATGTACTACATTTTTAAAGTACAGCATTAGTATGCTAACATGGAATTAAAGAAAGCACCTGCCTAGTTCTCATCATCTGATGCTGTGATTTTGGTTTTCTGTTGCACGTACTCATCTGTGTCCATTGTTGTTTTGTTTCTTACCCACTTCATTTCATTTCATTTTTGTATTCACAGTATCTACTTAATGGCTTCAAATACCACATATATTCACACTTGACTAGTTTACACAATATCTCTACTAGGATGCTTAATAGACAGTATTCAAAACCATACTCCTGATTCCAGCTCCTTATTTCCCCAAAGCGTTCTTCCTGTGGTCTGGCTGTCTGAGTAAATCAGCCACAGTCTAAGTACATTTCTAGTCAACTTTGACTTCTCGTATTCGCACATCTGATCCATCAACAAATCCTGTCAACTCTGCCTTCAAAACGCTTTTGGAATCTGACCGCTTCTTCCTACCTCCACTGCTACTGCTCTGGTCTGAGTCACCATCATTCCTCACTTGAGTTACTGCAGTACTGCTGTTGCAGTCCATATCTGGTTCACCACTCAGCAGCTATAGTTGGCCTTTTAAAACACAAATCAGATCATATTGTATTTCCACTCAAAGCCTTCTAATGGTGCTTCCTGTTTCCCTTATAGTAAAATCTAAAGGACTTGCAGTGGCCTGCAGGCCCTGTGTGATCTAGTCTCCAGCCGACTTTCTAATGTCTCCTACAACTTATGTGTGCACACTTTGTTCTGGCCACACTGGCCTCCTTGAACCCACCTCAGGGCCTCTACACTAGTTTTTTTCTGAGGAGACACTATTTCTCTGTGGTACCTTTCCCGATTTTGTCTACATCTCTACTCACCTGTACCTTATCAGAGATCTTTGCAAACTAGCCTGTATGAAATAGTATGGTACTCCCTGTTCTCTTTGCCCTGCTTTATTTTTCTCCATAGCACTTTTCCTGTCATATTAATGTTTATATTTATTGGTGTCTCCCACCCCCCAACTAGAATATAAATTCTGCGAGATCAGGGACTTAGTTTTGTTGACTGCTATATCCCTAGCACACAGAACAGTATATAGGACCTAGTAGGTGCATTTGTTAACGTTTAGGAAATGATAACATTCACCTGTTGGATTACTAAAGCTATTAAAATTATCTCTGGACTGTTTTCTGAGCCCTTTTAAATGTTAATGAATCATTTTTGTTTTCAGATTGGGACAGTGCAACTTTAAGTAACGAGTCACTCTTGGACACTGTGTCTAGATTTGTTCTTGCAGCCCTTCTGAAACATACAAATTTACTTAGCCAAGCATGTGGAGAAAGCCGGCAAGTAACTTAAAACTATCCTCAGACAAATATTTGCTCTCATGATGTTAGAAATTAGGTAACTTTTCTATTTTGGTTCTTTATTTAGATATCAGCCTGGTAAAAGCTTGTCAGAAGTGTACCGTTGTGTGTACAAAGTTCGAAGTCGTTTACTTGCTTGCAAGAACCTTGAACTTATTCAGACCAGGTCATCATCACGAGACAGATGGGTAAAGTTGGAAATCAGTCAATTTCTGTTTTTCTGCAAGCTATGAGAGATAGCTTCTTATTGGTTTATGTGAGGGGAAAAAATGTGCCTTGATCATTGCAGATATTCAATAAATACCGAGTACATACTTCTTTTTATAGTGAAGAAATTGGATGAGTAAAAAATTTGGGGTTTATTTAACACCACATTTATCAAGTGATATGGCTGCTAAGAAAGTTTGTATATTCATAGGCTGTATAAGTAAGAATAAATTGAGTTGTCCAAACCATATGAAATATTATTCCTTTATTTTGTGCTGATCAGACCACATTTGAATTATCCTTTTAATTTGGGGTGCCATAATTTATGAGGGACATTAACAAAAGCTACCTTGGATTGGTGAAAGGTCTGAAAGTCATCTTATATAAAAACTGAAAGTGTCAAAAACATTTAGCCTAGGGAAATGAAAACAGAAGAGAGTCACATGATAGCTGCCTTAACAATACTTAAAAAGCTTCCATGTAAAAGAGGAAGTAAGGGTGTTTCTTTTTCTAGAGGGCATAGGCAGCACCAAAAGGTAACAACTGAATGGAAAATCACTGTTAGCTGAACATAAGGAAGAAAGCCTTATCATGATTAGAATTGTCCACCACTGGTGGTAAAGATTGAAACCTTTTCTTAAAGATTACTCCAGAAGTTATTCTTGCAGAAAAATAGGCAATTTTTAAAGTGCTGGGTGATCCTGATAACATGATCCTATAAATTATAAGCCTGGATAGTACATCAGCTTCAGAAATGCTTACTTTGAAACTTTATACATTAGATGATTTGCACCCTATTATTGAGGTCTTAGATTTTAAAAACCAAACTCTGTCTCTGCATTTGTATTATAGAATTCTTTTGGCATGCACTGATTTAACATTTGTGAATCTAACTATTAGTGACCTTGAAAGTCCAGGAAATGTATTAATATGCTGTTTTGTTGAGGCTCAGATTTGAAACTTACATATTATGGGGATAAATGACTTTTTAATGTATTATATGAGTCTGACTGACTGCTCAGTATCCCCATCTCTGTGAAATTCTTGAATTATTTACTGGCTAACAATCACAAAATAACTTTTATTATGCATCTGAGAAGATCATTAAATTTTTTCACTTGTACTTTATACTAAAGTCTGTGGGAGAAATGTTGCATACTGTTATGGCATTTGTGACACTCTTAACTTTTGTTGTAAGGACTCTGTCCTCTAGATGACTGCTAGTTAGCTTAACCACTGGGAAATAAAATTAACATTGTTCTTATCAGATTTCTAATTTGTGGTTTCTTCAGGGGAAAGTAAAGAAATTTAAAAAAATTAAAAACAGTACTGTTTAGAAATTGAAATTTGCTAAGAGTAGAGCATAGGTGTCACTCTCTGAAAAAAGTCTGGAAAATACAATTTTAAATTAGAATTATTAAACATTTATACAGAGTAGTAATAGCATACACAGCTTGAAGGAGACTGAATGGTATATAAATTCATGTTCTTAAATTACCTTTTATGCTTGGTTTTATACTCAGCTCATTTTAAGTTGCAGTTCTGTAGGAGTTTATTGCTGAGTAGCAGTATAAATTCAAATCCACTTAATAGCATGACATTCTAATCAAAATACTGAGGGAAAGAGCATATAGGTGTCTCTGTACATATTTTGTGTACATACATTGTTTCTGATCTTTTCAGATTTATTCAATGTATCTTTTGGATTTTGGTAGTAAAATTCATGTGTTGTTGGTTTTAGCAATATTTTCCATGATCAAAAAGTCAAAGTTTTGATGAAGTTTTTCAGAGTTTTGAAAACTATATTCAGTGTAGCTTTGATGGTTTCTTTCAGATCTCGGAAAACCAGGACTCTGCAGATGTTGATCCTCAGGAGCATTCGTTTACCCGGACCATTGATGAAGAAGCTGAAATGGAAGAACAGGCTGAGCGAGACCGGGAAGAGGGGCATCCCGAGCCAGAGGATGAAGAAGAAGAACGGGAACATGAAGTGATGACAGCTGGCAGTGAGTACACCCTTCTTAATTAACAGATCCACATCATGGCATTCTGAATGGTAGGGGAACTGACTGGAGAAGAGAAGGGCAAACATTTCTCTGTAGTTTTTCTGTAAGGATCTGATATTCTCCTGGTGATCTGAATTTACATTAGCTAATGTTTCAGCTCTTAAAAACTGTGCTAGTTCCATTTTGAAGCTATTGGATTGCATGTTTGGGGCTGAAAAGCTCTGAAAGCAGGCTTTTAGAACCAGTAACTGTTCCACTGAGTCTTATGCATGCAATAATGCCCATGAGTGATTGGGTAAGGTCATACAGAGTTTGTTTTGGAGGGTACCAGTTTGTCCATTGGCCTGGCCCCTCTGTGTGGTGAGGAAGAGAGCCTCTTCCAGCACTTACTAGGAGAGCCTAGTTACTTTTTATATGTCACACTTTTAAAATTATAAATTTCACCCACTGACTACACTGCCATTGTCAGTAGAGAGCAAGAGTATGCATGAGAATTCTGTTGGCTGGGTGATTATAACACTTTCCATACTTGTATATTTCAAGGCTACAATAGAAAACTATTGTAATCATTTAGATGTTTAAAAGGAAATACCAAAGCTTTTAAACATGTGTTAGTATCTTTTGAGTGATTTGGCTATTTCAAGTTAAAATGTATATTCACTTTATAGACTGAAACATTATGGCTAGCTATGCATTTGGTGTTGGGATTATCTCTGTGTATTAATCAATTTGACATTTTATTATCAATTTATTTGTGTTTTGCATACTTGTAAAAATGATATATGGAGGTGGCTCAAAACCAGAAACTACTTAAAAAAACGAGGAGAAAAGGGATTGGAGATAGGGAGGGAGAATAATTATATTTTAAAAACCTAGGCTGAAGGGACTTTTGCAGTTGAACTTAAAACTTAGTTTAAAAATTCTGGAAAACAAAGGCCAAAGGGGAAAACATGGTAACAAACTGTAACCTTCAATTATAGTAAAAGAAAGCATAATAGTCACTGGGGAGTAAGAATTTTAAATCAGCTATGGTTTTTGAGCACCTGTGTTACATGCTGGGCATTGGGTCATATGCTTCACATAGATGGATAATCCTTACAATAGTCTAATGGGATACATTCTGGTATTTATCTTAAAGATGGGCAAACTGAGATTTAAGGAGGCAAAATTTATGCCTAGGGCCAGATTAGTAGCAGCTGGAAATCGAATGAGATCTGCCCAAAGTTCCAGTGACCCTTCTCTTAATTACTTTAACTGATTTCAAGCTTTGTACTGAGTTTGTTGCTTTGGTTTTTACAGAAATGAGACTTCAAACAGCATAATGAAAATATTATGTAATAATTCTATAAAATACACATATGAAAGCCATTTTTAAAGTTTATACTTCTGTATGAACAGATGAATCTAGTATTTATCCAAATTTTCTGCTTGGGTGCCCCATAAAGAATACTGTCTTCACTCCAAATTTGAACAAAAAATTATTTTCCTGTTGTGAAGTATCTGCCACTGCATCAGAACCTTACTAAACTCACTGTTTTTTTACACTTGTGAATTGGGAAGGGCTGGTATTAGATGGACATTCTTGGTGATGCCACTTGATTTTCTGAAGCAGTCTTGGCTGTATATTATTATCATATTCAGTTTCAGCAAAGACCTTTAGTGGTTTTACTTTTTTAATGTGTTTGAGATACAGCAGAGTATAGATGTCAGGAATTACATAGACTTTAGAGAGGGAGGGGGGCTATTCTTAACTCATGCAACTTAAATTTTGTTTCTTTTGTAACCTGACATTTTTCATACAAAGGTCATAAACATTTCAGAAATAGTTATTTTAATCTAACTCAGTCATTTTGAAACTTCAGCAGAGCTCAAAATCAGCTGGATGGCTTGTTAAAACACATATTGCTGGCCCCATGCCTAGAATTTCTGATTCAGAAGGTCTGGGATTGGCCTGATAATTTGCATCTGTTACAAGTTCCCAGAAAATGTTGATGCCCTGGTCTGGGGCCACTTGGAAAGCATTGATCTAACTCATGAGGAAGAGTAGAAATAGAATAAACCAAATGTGAATTCTATAACGGCATAATTATTTCCTATTTTAATTTTTGTGAAAAGTTTAATGTTTTACATGTATTTAATATAATCTTAACTTAGTTACTATGCTGTATTTAATGTCTAAAAAATAACTTTTCCCTCTTTCAGTAAGTTTTTGATCCAAACTTTATGACTATTTTTGTTATTTTCTTTGCTCTTCTCTCCCCATGTGTTAAGACCTTGTTTTTGTGTTGCATGTTACAGAAATCTTTCAGTGTTTCCTCTCAGCCCGTGAAGTAGCTCGTAGCCGAGATCGAGATAGAATGAACAGTGGGGCAGGGTCTGGGGCTCGAGCTGATGATCCACCTCCCCAGTCTCAGCAAGAGCGAAGGGTCAGCACAGACCTTCCTGAGGGTCAGGATGTGTACACCGCTGCCTGCAACTCTGTGATCCATCGGTGTGCCCTGTTAATATTAGGAGTAAGTCCTGTGATTGAGGAGCTTCAGAAGCGGAAGGAAGAAGGACAGTTGCAGCAGCCTTCAACAAGTGCCTCTGAAGGGGGTGGACTTATGACCAGGTGGGACTGACTAGAAACTTGAAACATTTGTGACTTTATGCAGTGCAACACTTTGTTCTCGAAGTTATAGTGGTCTTCTGAAATGAACACACATGTGGAGGAGGAAATCCAAATTGACTAGGGTGAAGTAATATATTAATGTATTAAAGTAATGTAAAGAGTGATACTGATTCAGCCTGGAATAGAAATTTCTGATTAGATGAGGAGGCACAATTTTTCATACATATAAACAACAGTAGTTGACAAACATACGAAGTTTCTTGCATCTCTCTGTAATGTAGTGGCATGTAAGTTGGTTTGATGTCATCGTAAAGGGCTTTGTGCTTACACAAGAGTCAGGATTTCCCTTTGACAGATATAATTACTCCTCACTGTGTATGTATTAGGTCTGTGCTGCTAGTTCCATTCAATTTTATGTTTACTAACAATCCCAAATTGAAAAACTTTTCTTTGTGCGTGTGAGACAGGAGTGAAAGTCTTACTGCAGAGAGCCGGCTAGTCCATGCAAGTCCAAATTATAGACTGATCAAATCGAGGAGTGAATCTGATTTGTCTCAGCCTGAATCAGATGAAGAGGGTTACGCGCTGGTAGGTATACCTAGATTCAGTAAAGAGGGATTTTTGTTTTCAGCGTATAGATATATAAGAGTTTGGTTACAGTAAGTACTATATGTTTGTTTTAGACATGTAAAAACTTTTTAAAAAGAACTTTTAAGAAAAATGGGATAACTATATTGCATAGATATTTACCACCTATATGTTAATGTGATTCTCAGATTTCTATCTTTATTTTTTTTTAAGTTTTATTTTATTTCTTTATATTTGAGAGAGAGCACACAAATGGGGGTGGGGCGAGGTGGAGAGAGAGAGAGAGGATCTGAAGCAGGCTCAAGGGTCTGAGCTGTCAGTGCAGAGCTTGACATAGGTCTTAAACCTACAAACTGTGAGATTATGACCTGAGCAGAAGTCAGGCACTCAACCAACTGATCCCCCCAGATGCCCCTCAGATTTCTGTCTTCAGCTCTGACTTCTTCCTAAACTTCAAATTCATATATCTGATTCATTGGTGGACAGTCCTCCTGAACAAGTGAGGTTACCCCTATCTTAACCTATCCAAAAATAAATTCATCTTTCTCTCAAACTTTCTTTTCTTACATTCACTATCTTAGTAGGTGGTATTATTAACTACTCAGGATTCATCCTTTTCTTTTCCTTATTTTCTTGTCTTTGCAAACCTCCACACTCCCTACCATCTAGTTAGTCAAGTCTTGCAAATTTTAACCTTGGTATGTTTCTGATATGTCCTTTCCATCCTTTTTGCCACTGTTCTGTTCAAACTTTCCTTCTCTTTTGCTCGGACTAGTCCAGAAGCCTCCAAACTTGTTGACCTACTGCTTGTTTTGTGCCCATCTTCCACATTTCACAAGTCTGTTTATATTTCCTCTACTTAAAATCTGTCAGTAATTCTCAGTTACCTACCAAAAAAGCCTCAGGACCTGGGCTGCAGGCATTTACAGTCAAAATCAAACAGATGAGATGCTGATTTACCTAAGAAGCAGGGAGCAAAGGATGCTGTAGTGTAATAGGTAAATTATGGTGTGCAAATTGTCTAAGAGATTACTACTTTTGAGTAGTTTTGGACTTGGAGTTCATAGCTGGATTTGCATTTTGGCTCTCCCTCTGTCTTGTATGTGAATAATCTATACGTGTTACTTGACTTAACTGGGCCTTAGTGTCCCGCTGTGATAGGAGGACATTAGTGCCTCTTGTGTTTATGACAATGTGTGAGATTTTGGTCATGTCACATGGCAGCCCAAACAGAAACTCTGGTTTTTTGGACTGAGTGAGTGGTTTATAAGCTCCATTTTTAGCTCTGAAATTCCTCTATTGTGTAAATTGAGATGATGGATATGAAAATACTTTTGAAAAGTATAAAGTACTACATAAACAGAAAGGTATTGTTTCAGAGAAACTTCTAAGCAAAGAAGATTCCTCCTCTAAGGAAAGTTCAGCAGTGTCCCTAAGCAGATTTTATTGTACCATGGTGTTTTGTTTGTTTTTCCCTTCTTTTAGTCATTACCATTAGTATCTCTGTGCTCCCAGTTCATGTTTCCTCTCTTATAGTCTCTGAGATTCCTTTCAGTCTGATCAGTCTCATTATCTAGTCTCCTAATCCTGTGATAGTTTTTATTACATAGATCATGTTACTTCTCTACTCAAAACCTCCAGTGACTGCTTTTTAGAAGCATAAGTCCTTACAGGGGCCTACAAGACCCTACATATGCTGGCTCCACTGTCACTCTGATCTCTTACTGTCCTCCTTAATTGAGGACTCTCCTTCTATCACACTAGCCTCTTGCCTTTTCCATGAACATACCACACAACCTCCTTTTAGGGCTTTTACCTATTTCCCTCCCCTACCCCCACTAGAATACTGTTGTCTGCCTGGCTAATTCCCTCACTTCAGTGTTTCCTTCTGTTTTTACTTTTCAGTGAGGCCTAGTCTGACCCCTCTGTCTAAAATTGTAGTTTGCCCTCCTTTCCACATATTCAGTCCCTGTCTACCTTGCCTTGCTAGGTTCCCCCCCCCCCGCCCCCCATCCCCCAGCACCAAACATAATTTTGTTTATCACTTTCTGTTGGCCTATACTACACTATAAGCTCCTTGAGGACAGGAGTTTTTGCTGTTTCGTTTACTGCTGTATTGCAAGTACCTGCAGTATAGTGCCTGGTATGTAGTAGGAGGCAATCACTAAGTTTTTTTTTTTGGAATGGATGAATTATTTTGTTACCTGTTTTGGTAAAATATTTGTGCCCATTCTGTCCTTTCTACTCTTAAAACATTTTTTTTTAATGTTTATTCATATTGGAGAGAGAGAGAGTGCACAAGCAGGTGAGGGGCAGAGAGAGAGATGGAAACAGAATCTGAAGCAAGCTCCAGGCTCAGAGCTGTCAGTACAGAGTCTATGTGGGGCTTGAACTGAACGAGCTGTGAGATCATGACCTGAGCTGAGTCAGACGCTCAACTGACTGAGCCACCCAGGTGCCCTTTTTTTATTTTTTAGTGTTTCTACTCTTTAATTCAGGCCTTTGTTACCTTTGCTTGGACTGGTAGTTTTAAACTGCTCTCCCTACTTTTTTCAGTTCCCCTCCTTAGATCCTGTTCCCAAAGTTAGAGCCTTTTTTTTTTTTTTTTTTTTTTTTTTTTTTTAAATGCTTCTTTATTTTTTTGACAGCTCAGAGCCTGGAGCCTACTTTGGATTGTGTGTTTCTGTCTTTCTCTGCCTCTTCCCTCCTTGTGTTCTGTCTCTCTCTCTTTTTCTAAAAAATTAATAAGCATTAAAAAAAATTAAAAAGAAAACACAACAAAAATAATACCAGCTGGTCACGCTCCCTTCCTACTTAGAAAACTTAGTGATTCTGTACTACCTACCAAGAAATCAAAGATTCTGGAAAATGTTTCCTGCCTGCCTTTGGAACCAGTTATCCTCTGCAGTAATCTGTATTTTTGGCATGATAGTCCACCTGCCAGACCCCAAACATACCTCTTGAGCCTCTGCTCAAGCACTCTTTGCCTTAAATGTCTTTCTCCTGGATTTTATTGATGGGGGTCTTATCTTTTCTTAAGAACTGGCTAAAGTGTCATCTCTTCCAGAAAGCTTTCCAAGATCACATTACTCCCAGGAGTCTTCATGTTATTTCTGTGACATTTTGGTAGTATCTCTAATGAACCACTAATGGTTTGTCTCACATCATACTTATTTATGTATTATTAGTATTTCTTTCCAGCAGACCTCTTAGAAGGCAGGTTTATTGTAATGCCCCTGATGTCTTTTACAGTATGTTTTGTAGATTGATAATTCATTTCCACTGAAATGAAAAGATAAAAAATGAGGATAGATGTAGTTAAAGCAACATACTTTGAGAAAACAAATAGTGAAATCTCACTTAGTCATAGTAGGCTTAAGATTTACTATTGATTTTTACCTGGGGCAAGATTTTTACCTTTCTGAACCCCAGCTTCTTTATTTTGAAATGGGGAATAAAACTGCCTGTCATGCAGGGCACCTTGGTGGCTCAGTCAGTTAAGCATCTGACTCTTGATTTTGGCTCAGGTCATGATCTCATGGTTTTTGAGTTCAACACCTGCATTGGGCTTCCTGCTTACAGCACAGAGCCTGCTTGGGATTCTCTCTCCCTCTCTCTGCCCCTCCCCTGCTTGCATATGTGTATACTCTCTCTCTTTCTCAAAATAAACTTAAAAAAAAAAAAGAAAAGAAAACTACCTGTTATACTTGCCTCAACTGGGTTGTTGTAAAGAACAAGTTTGGTAATATTTAAAACGTTTTGAAAAATATATTTTCAGAACAGAATGGAAAGAGAGATCAGTGGAGGTAGATTGAGCCTAGATTTAGTTGCCAAGATTGTTAACATTGAATTTCCTACAGTTTATAAAAGATTAATAAACACATTTTTGAAAAAGATTTGCTCTTGATCATCTTTCTTTACAGAATGTTTAGAAAGATAGTCTTGTAAGAGATAGGAAAGTCTAGAACCAGAGCAGATTCTTTTGCAGATGAAGGGAGATGTGGGCTGAGCCTTCAGCCTGGTATAGATGAAGAGGGGCAAACAGTGGGGGCAGTTTGGGTTTTTCCAGCTAAAATACATTATCCTTCTGTCAGGTTATTTAGGATTTCCATTCATATCCTTAATATCTAGTGGTACTTCATTTCTGATTTGTGAATGAATGAAATGCTTTCTTAACATAACTGAAGTTAATCAGTTTAATGCTCAGTCTTTGCTTTATCCTTCTTTTATAAAGAGTGTTACATGATGTATTATCTACTTCTCTGTTTTAGTAAACCTCAACAGTTAATTAAGCGTAAGTTCAACTGTGTGATTGACAGTTGTCATACCTATCCAGCATTTCATACTACACTCTCTTAATCTATTCCCTCTCTTCCTTATTCCACAAAGGAGTTGATTTAGTGTATAAAAATAAATACTTTATAAAAGGATGAATTAGGTGAATGAATTAGGACTTAAAGAAACTGAAAGATAAAGCCCTGGGTGAGATTTTGTACACCTCAGACCATATCCTGTGATGTTTGGCTAAAGGTGGGCCACCAAAGAGGAACAGCATAATGATTTCCAAGATTCAGTGTCTAAAAGATATAACAAACCATTTGTTCAAGGGAAACAGATAATTCTAGTTCTGAGGCCTGAGATAAAATTATTCTGTGACCCCTCATGACCAAGGTACTGTGTGATAAAAATGTTTTCTTGCATGATCCACTGATATCTTCAGGAGCGGTTGTAACATTTCGTATTTTGTCTAGCACCAGATGGCCTGACAACATAGTTAATTTTGGTGTGTGTGTGTGTATGTAAGACGAAATGTGTTTATCTACAATGTAGGTACATGTGTCTGTGTATAACCAGGTAATGATTTTCTACAATGGCAGTTCCTAAATGAATCTGTTTTATCACTTCTACAATCTTTCTTCTTTGCCACCGTTTTTTAAAATTATGTGATAGAGTAAAAATGAAATGCCTAGTAAGACCATAATGCATAAATGAGTCAGTCACCTATGGTTTGTACTTGGTTGGCTATACATATGAGCAGAGCAGATAGTTGTCTGCACCCCTCCCCAACAGAAATATACTTCTGTTCTTCCTGAAAACCTTCACTATTTTATTGAGCTGTCTGCAGTTTCAGCAATTTGAGATTTCTAGATTTAATAGGCTTTTTTTTTTTTTTTTTTTTTTTTGAGAGAGAGAGAGAGAGAGAGAGGGAGTGCATACCCGCTTGAGAGGCAGAGGGAGGGAGAGAGAATCTTAAGCAGGCTACATGCCCAGTGCAGAGACCAATGTGGGGCTTGATTCTATGACTGTGAGATCATAACCTGAGCTGGAGTCAAGAATTGGACACTTAACCCAGGCACCCCTTAAAAACATTTAAAAATCCTTTAAAATACTGCCAGTAGTCTTAGGACTATGTTACTTTTCTGTTAGGGTGGATTCATCAGATTCTCTTCCTCTAAAATGCCTAGCCAAGACTAGTGGGGGCTTTTGAAAAGAATGTAAAATAAGAATAGAGAAAGCAATTTTTGAAAATGAGACTTTGCTACAGGAGGTATTAATAAGATTATAGTGTATTTGGAAGATAAAAGACAAAGATACCTGGGGCACCTGGGTGGCTTAGTTGGTTGAACGTCTGACTCTTGATTTTGGCTCAGGTCATGATTTCACAGTTTGTGAGTTCAGAGCCCAGCATTGGGCCCTATGCCGACTGTGTACAGCCTGCTTGGGATTCTCTCTCTCCCTCTCTCCCTGCCCTTCCCCCACTTGTGCATGTGCTTGCTCTCTCTCTCAAAATACATAGATGAACTTTAAAAAAAAAAAAAAAAAAGGCAATAATTCCAAAAAAGAAAAGGTGACAACAAAGAAAAACTTATGCTACTGTACAATGTTAATTAGCATACACCTTGACTTTGTGTTTTAGTATCTCAGAGTTATGTACCTGGGCTTTCTTAAAGCTGTTTTCAGTGGGTTTTTTTGAGACTTTTTATTAGACTTTAGTCTGACTTGACTGGTATACAGGTAGCACATTGTTATAATTTTATGTATTTTTATTCTAATGTTGTGTTAAATCTAATCTTAAAACACTTTTCACAACTAAATTTTTCATTTTTAACTTAATAGAGTGGAAGACGAAATGTTGATTTGGATTTGGCATCATCTCATAGAAAGAGAGGTAAGTATTAAGAAATTAAAAATCTGGTTAAATGATGTAGCTGTTTTTATATCTGATGTATTTAGATATGATTGTCTTTGAAACATTGCAAAAACAAATTTAGAAACATTTTATTGGAAGAGTTAAAAGGAAATTGTTTTCTTTAACATACACCCTTTTAAAACAGAAATGTCTAAGAGTTAATAACCAGTCTGTTTCTCATTTGTCATGTGTTTTGACTTTTTAAAAAGTTGTGTGGAACTCCAAAAGTAATGCTTTACATTATGGGGGGTTATGTACATTATTTGCTGTGTTTTAGTTCACTGGTACAGTTGCCATAGTTTAATGGTATTACATGAGAACTCTCCTCCACTCACCTCCTGTCTCTGCATGCACACTTTCAGAAAGTTTCCACTTTTTTTTTTTACTCTTTGCCTCTTAAGATACAGCATGTAAGACATAAGCTTATGATTTCTAGACAAATTTTCCCATGAGGAACAATTTTACGAGTGTTATCAAGAGTTTAGCTTGTTTGTTAGAAGCTCTTTCTTAGTAAATAATACAGTTAACTCTTGGTTATATATAAAAATGTATGGAAAGGACAGCTGTTTCAGAGACTCTAAATTCAAGGATACCTAAAACTCCCCAAGTATTGCTCTCTATTAACTGGCACTTTTATTAAACCCATTTATACTGTGGTTGTGAAAATGTGAAATGTTCAACATTGGTGCTAGTGGCAATTTTTAAGAGCCTGTGGGAAAAATTATTTTCTGTGATAGTAAGTCTTCTGTACTTCAAAACCAAACCCTTCTCTTGATAGCTTCCTTGGCAGAATGTTCAGTTCCCCCACAGGAAGCAAACTGAGAGATGAGGGAAAACTGAGGAATGAAGGGAAGAAATGCATGCACAGTTTTTTCATTTGTGTGTTTATAACTTAGAGGAAGAAATGTTGGCATTCTGTCAAATAAAATATGATACTTTGTCCTTTAATTAGAATACAGAGAATGATTTTTCTGAAATACTAAGAATAATGACTAGAACTGGTACTTTGTTTATTTGAAAAGTCTTTGGAAGCTATAACATAGCTGTTGGGTTTTTTTAAAAAATCATAAGGTTATTTGTGATATAAAAATAATTAAATGATGTTTAGTGTAATGTGCAATATGTATTTTATTATTTTATAATTCTTTGAAAATTGGGAGTTCATGTGTCATAATTATCCAGAAAATCCTTTTTGCATAACCACTTGACGTAGAAATTAAAATTTTGGTTAGCTCAGGTGAGCACTGTTGCTAAAATTTCTGTTATATGTGTATCATTTGGTGCTAGAGAGACAATGGCTCCAAACTTAATGAGTAGCATAAGGGATCCAGTCTTTAGTAAGAGCCTCCTGCTGTACTGATTATATTTATGCATGATAGTCCATTAGCTAAAATTATTTTCTCTTAAACCTTTATCCTGTGAGATTTAGTCTATATTAGCCATGTCAGTATGTGCAAAGTAATGTTTAGAATAAAACAGAAAGTGATATCTTTTCTCTGAATTACAAATGACCTAGAATTTCATTGTAAATTACTTAGGAAAAATAGCTAGAACACTTCACAGTTACTGTCCTAGAGTTGGTTTCTGCTCAAGTTTTTAAACTGTTATCCTATGAGTAGATGTGGAGTTTCTATAGTTGTAGGTATAAGGAGATACAAATGAATGAAGCCATTAATCCAAATATTGTTTGTGGATAAACTACCTTCTCCAAAAAGCTCAAGGCAGTACCAAAACCTATTAACTTTTTGGAATTTAACTTTACTTTGTTGAAAACAGAAAAGCAAATATAGGACCTCATGGGAAAAGTTTTTTTTTTTTTAATTATTCACTTAGGAAATTATAATAGGGAGGGAAACTAGTTATATAAATCTTCATGATATCACTTAATATGGTACCAGTTTATCCTAATAATCATTGCATTTTAATGTTCCCAGAGAAAAATCTGCTGATGGCTTTGTTCTTAGGAATAGGTGACTAGAAAGTAGAAGAATTACTCTTTTAGGAAGGCAGCAAAAATAGTTTTCAATCTAATGAATACTAGAGCTTACAGATTAAACAATGAAAATGTACACTTAATAGTTTTCTTATAGATTTCCTTCTTTAAAATAAAAGAACATTGAAAATACATTAAGGGGAATATATTTTGAAAGGAATTTTTAAAAATTATTTGTATTTAGTGACTACCTTCAGACCGCAGTGGTTTGTTTTGTTTTGTTCTTAAATAATGGTAGAATAAACAATCCTATTTTTTCCTTATTTATTGTCAGTTTGGACTAGATGCCTATCTTCATTTGGGCAAACGAATCAAGTCAGAACTGTTTGGGGCCATTTAGGTGTTCTGATTATAACTTGAGCTGTGAAGGACAAACAGATGCCCTGCCAAGTGACAATTCTCCTATGCTCTTGTTTACCCCTTTCCAGTATTTTGAAGAGGAAATGACAATTTTTTCCCTTGCGTAGCTTTTGTACTTACTAGTCTCAGTGGCCCTGAGTTATTAAAAACCTAGTAAAAGAAATTAGAGATAAGTTACTATGTGACATTCACTGAAATTAAATGGATGTATCAATAACAATTAATGGTTGTATACTCGTTTCAGCTGCTCTTCTTTTCCTTCCAAAGGCTCCTCCTTGGGAATGCTAGTGCCTATAATTTCAGTGTTTGGCATTGGGGATACTAGGATTCATGCTTTTGAACCATGATTGCTGCTTCTTGCCTCATTCAAGTTAATCTTTCACAATTGGTCCAAGCAAGCAAATATGGTAGGAATGGGTAGAGCACATAGAGCACATAAATGTAGCTGTTTGCTCATCTGTTCAGAGGCATTAAAGCTAAATTCTAAAACCAAAAAAATGTCTTAAATTACTTTAAAAAGAGATAGGTGAAACATTTCTGCTTAGTGCCTCAGAGATAATAGGACAGTTTGTATTCATTAAACACCTGTAAACTACTTCCATATGCCAGTCATTGTTCTGATGCTTAAAACATATTAACTCATTTAATTCTTAAAACAGCTCGTCAAAATTTTATACAAAACCTGTTAAATGTGTTGGTATTTTGGTACTTTGATAAATACTTAAAAGATTTGCTGTAGTTGTGTAGAACTGAGCTCATCCATCGCTGAAAGAAGATACCTAACTTTGCAGATACTTAACTTTAGTTTTCATACTTAAGCTGAACCTGGTGCAGTGAAAAATGGTAGGGATACCAAAGCAGCAATTTAAGAAGCAACATCAGGAATCTTATTAGTTAAAATACTGTATGACTTGATTTTTTTCACTCCTTAGGCCTTATAAATAAAGTGTTAGGGTTTTACAGCTAAAAATAATACTGGAAACATTTATCAGCATGTGTGTTTCATGGTATAACATGTATGGGTGAAATGCTGTTTTTATCTATGCATTTCAAATTAGATTATATAAAGAAGAGCAAATGTAAATGTTGTCTCCTGTATCAAATTTCTCCTTTTGTCTTCTGATTTTTGTGTGGTAGTGTATTTACTCCTTTTTGGCCAGTTGAGCCCCAGAAAAAAGAAGAGCTTCAAGCAAGTACATGATGGCATGTTTAATTTTTTTCCCCTTTTAGCTTGCCTACATATTTTATGGTTTATAAAGTATGTATTGCAGCTCTGCCATGTTCATTTTGAAAATTCCATTTAAGAACCAAAATTGTAAGGACAAGTAAACCATCTCAAAAAAAGTCTTGTTGAACTTTGTATTTCCTTTTTATAGTAGATGACTCTGAAATAATACTAAGAACTGGACTTAGTCACAATTACTCTATAGAAGCTTTTATTGTACTTTTCAGACACAGTATTTCCTATATTCCAGTGAAACAATATTGAACAAACCAAAGTTAATCAGGTTGTTACAATTTTTTTTTAAAGACTTAAGAATTCTTTCATCTCTCATTTCCATAATATAAGTTTTTGTTTTAAAGTATTTTTGATGTCAGCCTAAATATTTGGCTTACGGTTATTTTATTTATTTATCCTAATGTTTTCATATGCTGCTTTTCCTGTTCTTTCTTTTAGTCATACAGAATTTTGTTTGGGTCATATACCTAATAAGTTGCATGTTTTACGTTGGGGTCAGCAAAGTATGCCTGGTGAACCAAGTCTGGCCTGCTACCTCTTTTTGTAAATAAGGCTTCCTTGGAATGCAGCCACACTCATTTGTTTATATACTGTCTGTGACAGCCTTCCTATTACAACAGCAGAGTTGAGTGGTTGCAGCACAGACCTTTAAGACCCACAAAAACCTGAAATATTTCCTGTCTGACTCTTTATACAAAAAGTTTGACCCTTGCTTTAATTTGCCAAGAGGATTTTAATGGGTTGGCCACCCATTTCTAGAACATTTTGGGTTATATCAAAGCAATTCACTCTTTGTATATTCTTCATAGTCAAACCTTTGTGTAGGCAGGCAGTTGACATTTCCGTGTATTGGTGACTCATGAAGTTGATTAATAACAGGAATTTGTAAGATCACCTCCCTCCCATAAAATTAAGGAATTAGCATTATTAATTTTACAGATCAAATTTTTGACCTCCATTTCCTCAATTGGAATTTGAGGACTGGATAATCTTCAAGGTCTCTTTTACATCTGTGGTTCTAACACTAGCTCATTGCACATTTTATTTTCATTTTGAAAAGTAATTTGTAAGTATTGGAAAACAGAACATTTTATTCTGAAATTTTATTA
Organism: Puma concolor; assembly: GCF_028749965.1. NCBI lineage: Eukaryota > Metazoa > Chordata > Mammalia > Carnivora > Felidae > Puma > Puma concolor. The sequence goes on along the minus strand of NC_141672.1, from coordinate 107,897,937 downwards.
TTGAACAAACAAGCTCAGTGCAAAGAGCCAGAAACTATTATTTGTAAGTTAAGGCTAAATCCACATTCTGGATTTGGGGTGCTTACGGAAATGGAAAATGATTATTTCTTTTTTTTTTTTTAATTAGCTTCTGCTTTATTCTTTATAATTTTTAATTTAATCCATTATGCATACTTGGCATTATTCTTTGGGTTGTTTTACTCTTTTCTGTTTTACATGAAAAAAATAATCAGCTGTCCAGTTTGGAGAATTTTTCAGATTGGTTATTTTTCATGCTCAGTAAAACTGAAAATTCAGCATTTTTTAATCTAAGAATTCTTGCTAAAACATGGAAGGCAGAGTAACCATGTCTTCTTTGCTATTCTAAATTATTCTAGTAGAATGCATATAAATTAATTCAGTTACTTTATAATATTAGCTAAATTTCTACATCTGATTTTGAAGTCCTGGGGTTTTATTGACACCAGTGTAGTAATTCAGAAATAAGTCAGGCAATCGTTATTTATTAATTTTTTTTCTCCGTGGGCATTAGTGTTTAAATAGTTCTCTTTCCATATCTTTTCCATCTAGTTATACAACAAAACAATTTTTGGAATGCATATTTTATTGACTACCTTAAGATGCATTCCTAATAGAGAAAGTTGGTATATTCATGTGATAGGACATTATACAGTACTCACACAAATGAATTACAGCTACATGTAATAATGTGAATGAATATTGGCAATATACTGATGGAAGAGAGTATGCCCACAAAGATTACATAAAATGATACTTCTTTATAAAGTAAAAACTCACTAAAACTAAACATTATTTGTCTTGGCAATACATATAAGATAAAACAATATTTAACATTAATAAAAGCAAAGGAATGATAAACCCAGGCTTAGGGATAATATAGCCTTAGGTAGGAAGAGATATGGAGAGATGGATTAGAGGAGGAACAGATAGGTAGATACAAGTTACTATCAGTTTTCTAGTTCTTGTGTTCACATTTATTATAAATAAATATAAATACAAAAGCAGGCCATGTGTGGACCAGTGATAAGAGATTATCATGAGCCAAGGATTATGGTTAATCTAATTCATGTACCTGACATCAATTAAATTAAAAAAAACAAAGCTTGTAAGAATTGGACATTTATATATTTATTTAAAGCTAATATTGGCATATGACTTGTTGTGTTCAAACATACTAACGTATTTGTTGTCTAATGTTTTAGTCTGTTTAGTCTAGAAAATGTCCACTGGCAAAACTAATGATATTATATTTAGCAACTATTGTGACATCACTTGGTAATTTTAAATAGATATCATTTTACTTCGAATCTCATATATTCTTGTCTGTGAAACTTTGCTTCCTCTATATAGGAGTTTCACAACATGCAGTAAATATGCATATGACACAGTGAAAGTGTTCCTTATATTAATGAAACCCAAAGGGTGATGTTTGTGTCTCCTTTTTGTATAAGTTTACTTGCCCTTCTATATCCATTTTTTGGTAATGTTTCATTGCAGATATGTAGACACTTTGCTCAGTCTTAACTTACTCTTTGCAATGATAATGTTAAATTGGATAAAATTCTAGTACTTGTAGGTCTTACAAGCAGTGTTCCAAGTGCCTAGTTCTTTTGTGTTCGTAAATGATGGTCTAGTTTAATATCGCAGAGCATTTTAAGCTAAGCATTTTGAGAGCAGCTTCTGCCTTTCTTTTTCTTGTGGCAGTGTGTTGCTAAAGCGCTTTCAGAGACACTGATACATCAAACAGGGCTTTCCCTTTATTTTCTTACATTGCTCTGGTTTTTGTTTGTTTTTTTGTTTTTACCAAAGCATTTTGCTCAGATTCACTTAATGCATGCATGTAATTCAAACGTGAGTGTCCATTTCTCACCAGTTGGTATGGTAGCAGCACTCAGCCCTCCCCTAGTTTCAGAATGTATGCTCTACTTGGTTGTTATTGATACATGTTTGTTCTGTTTGTATGTAGGTCCTATGCACAGTCAATTGGAATCCTTGAGTGACTCTTGGGCTCGCCTGAAACATAGCAGAGACTGGTTATGCAACTCCTCTTATTCCTTTGAGTCTGATTTTGATCTTACCAAGTCTTTGGGAGTTCACACTTTGATCGAAAATGTTGTAAGCTTTGTGAGTGGAGATGTGGGGAATGCTCCAGGTTTTAAAGAGCCAGAGGAAAGTATGTCTACGAGTCCCCAGGCCTCTATCATTGCAATGGAACAGCAGCAGTTAAGGGCAGAAGTAAGTCTTTGATACTTACTCCTCAAGAGGCACTGTGGAAACTTAAATGGAATCACTGACTGTACAATAGTAGAAAAAATTTTTCCTTTTCATCTACTCTTTGCCTCTCCCTCTCCTCCACCTGAACTTTTTGATGTCACTATCATATAATGGCATAATATATTGTTTGAAATGGACAAAGTGCATTTTTAATTGCCATCTCTTAGAACAAGATACTGTAATCTTAAGTCTTGCCTTGTCTCCTAGAAACTAAAATGAGACTGGCTGGTGAGCATATACATCTGCTTCTTAGAGCCTCTGGTTTTGACCCATTTGTCTCCACTTAAAAAAGGCTAGATTAGGACACCACAGTAGTAATGATGAATGCTGAAGTTAGTGAACAGAACTTTAAGGGGACCTAACATGCCTGTGTAGCCTCATAGTATTTCCCTCAAAATATTTATTATTCTGGTTTTAACATGTACACAAATTCTTTAATACTCTTCCTTTAGGATGTGGAGGTTAATTCCCGTTCTCTTAAAGTAAGCAGGACTTAGTGTCTCGGAGCTAGCAGAGTATGAAAAGGGAAAAACATGAATAATTTTACATTGCAGAAGCCTGACACACATCACCTTAGCCAAGTGATCAAGATTAACATTATCAACAATAAGTTATAGTGACATCATACATCCCTGAAAATAATGTGTTGAGAAGAGGACTTTATAGTATTTTCCCCTAAATCCATAACTCTAGTCCAGTCATGAAAAAATATCAGGCAAGCCCAAATTGTGGGACATTCTGTAAAATACATGAACAGCTCTTTCGAAGGAAAGATGGCAACTGGGACAGACTAAAAGAGACTATGGAGACATGACAACTGAATGCAAAATGGTATCCGGGATTGGATCCTGGAACAGAAAAGGAACATTTTGGGAAAACTGGTAAAATCCAAATAAAGTCTGTAGTTTAGTTATAGTGATGTACCAGTGTTCATTTCTTAGTTTTGATAAATGTACCATAGTCACCTAAGATGGTAACATTAGTGGAAAGTAGGAGGAAGGCATACAGGAAGAATCTATACCATGTTTTCAACCCTTCTGTACTATTGTTAAATGTACAGTTATTTCAAAATAAAAAGTTATTGAAAAAAAAAAAAAGAGAGATAGGCTGATGGACTACAGTGGTAGGTTTTGCCCTCCTAGCTAGGGACGAGAGAGCCAGATGTTCAAGAGACCCACAGAGAAACCTTCCAGAAATTCTTTTTCTAATTCTTGAACGAAACACTATTCATTCTATTTAACTTCCCTGTAAGTGAAGGAAGCAATAATCATAACACTTTATGGTTTTGAACCCTTCATATATATATATATATATATATATATATATATATCCTCATGAGCATCACAGTAGCTATGTGAGTAGGTTAGAAAAAGTACTATAGGATTAGCCTTATTTGACACATGAAGAAACTGAGATTCAGAAAGTTAAGTGAGTTTCCTAAGGCCACAAAGTACATGGAAGAGTCTGGCCTTGAAATTAGGTCTCATACATCCAGATCTGCTTTGCTCATGGTCCTGTGTAGCCTCTTAATTACTGAAGTGTGCTAGTAGAGTTTTTAGAAATATTTTGATTTTAATGATAAAATAAATGTCTACTTTAATAGAATAGAGCCCTAAGAAACGTCAGGATTTTCTGTGCTAAGTATATTATCTGTGTTGGAATTCCTTTGTGTCTCAGTTCAGTGAAGAACTCTAAAATATATTCATTTTGCTTTTCTCAAGCTACGTTTAGAAGCACTTCACCAGATCCTCGTTCTTTTGTCTGGGATGGAGGAAAAAGGAAGCATCTCTCTGACAGGAAGCAGATCAAACTTGGGCTTCCAGTCATCCACACTGCTCACGTCTGTGAGGCTGCAGTTTCTAGCAGGGTGTTTTGGTTTAGGCACTGTGGGACATGCAGGAGCCAAAGGAGAGAGTGGCCGATTGCATCACTATCAGGTAGGTGACAGATCTGGCGTGTGAGGATGCACCTTGCAGTATATTCAGATTCTGGCCATTTTTATTTTAAACATCAGTTTAATAATGCTAAGGTTTCTGGTGTTTAACATTGAGATTTAAAAATATAAAGACTTTTAAATGACTCTTAAAGCTATCTAAGTCGTTTAGTTTCCTGAGTAATAGTAGTATAGTGGAGATTAGGTGAACTATGGTACTGTTGTTTTTTTAGATCCTCTGCTGGCTCAGTTGTCATAACCCTTAGCCAAATTGGATAGAGATAGATCTAATTTGGGATAGGGATTGGTGTTTGGGAGGATGGGTTTCCAGAATTTACATTTATACTTTTATCATTTTACCCAGTTTCTCTGATGACTTGAAAAAAATTTTTTTTGAGTGTTACCTTTATGTCTTCCATATTTAGAGAAGAAAAATTGCTTTGTGGGAAAGGAGAAAGAATATATAGAATCAGGAATTGTCAAGCATTTAAATATAAATTTATTATAAAGCTTTTATATATTGAACCATACTGAATAATTAAAAACTGCCATAGGACTCTAGCACAGAGTAGGATAAAATGCTATTACTTTTATTTGGTAGGAGGTGTCATTGTTACTAATAGAAAAAGTAAATCTTTATTCAGGATGGGATCAGAGCAGCTAAAAGAAATATTCAGATTGAAATCCAGGTGGCTGTGCATAAGATTTATCAACAGTTGTCTGCTACCCTAGAGAGAGCTCTACAGGCAAATAAGCATCACATTGGTGAGTAACTGCCCCCACAAATATAAGATGCAGGTTACATTTTATGCTAGATACTTAATGTTCTATATCTTGTTTTAACATTAATAGGTCAATTTATATGTAAAAGAATACATATTTGAAAATGTAGTGGTGTTCCACATTACTATTTATATTTTTGAATATGCTTTGTTTTAGTGTGTTGTTTACTTCAAAGAAAATTCTCAATTGTCTTTCTTTCTTTTTTTTCTAGAAGCCCAGCAACGTCTCCTTTTGGTTACAGTTTTTGCTCTGAGCGTTCACTATCAACCAGTGGATGTTTCTTTGGCAATTTCCACTGGTCTGCTAAACGTATTGTCGCAGTTGTGTGGTACAGACACCATGCTGGGACAGCCTCTGCAGTTACTGCCAAAGACGGGTGTTTCTCAGCTTAGTACAGCTTTAAAAGTGGCTAGTACAAGATTGCTCCAAATTCTAGCTATCACTACAGGGTGAGCATTATAGATGTCTTGATGGAACTGTATGGCACCTGGTCTTTTCTCATTTGAGTAATTTCCACTTCCCCCTAATGTCCTTTGTGTGTTTAAGTACATTTACCCTACTATGTTATTACCCTTTTTTTTCGCTGTTACTTCATGTAGGACTTACGCTGATAAACTGAGCCCCAAAGTAGTTCAGTCCTTGTTGGATCTACTCTGTAGTCAGTTGAAGAATTTGTTGTCCCAAGCTGGTGTACTACTTATGGCCTCTTTTGGAGAAGGGGAAGGAGAAGAGGGTGAAGAAGAAGAAAGAAAAGTTGACTCCAGTGGAGAAACTGAGAAGAGAGATTTCAGAGGTAGCATAACCCTTTTTTTGTCATTATTTACAAGCATTTATTGAGTCCTCATGTGAATATTAGAATGTAGACTTCTTTCTGTTGTGAGGAGTGAAAGGATTTTTTTAGAAAGAATTTTCATTTACTCATTTATAAACTCTTTTGCTCTCCAAATAAGTGTGATTTCGATGAGCTCCTGACTGAACCTCTTCTCTTTAAAGTCTTTTAACCCTGATATAGCAACCATACTGTTCCCTAAGTTCAGCTTCTCCTTGGCTGTCCTGGTTCTAGAATCTAGAGGTTCTAGGTGACTGATTCCCCCAGGTTCTGTTTTCTTAGCATTTGATCCTGACAACCCATCTTTAACCATAGTCTTGACTTAAGTGTTCCCTCAGGAACACAGGTTTTCATATATGGAAACTAGGTTAAAATTAAAGGACCTGAACAGTAGAAGTACTTCCTATATCTGCTACATAATTAAGGAATAAAGATTTAAGATTGACCATTTCTTAAAGAGATTTTTATGAAACTGCCATGTCTTATTACTGTAATAAACTCTGGGAGACCTTAAATCCTCTCTGGACCAAGATGGCTGGCTGGCTGGCTAGCTAACTAGCCAGCCAGATGAATGAATGGATGGAGAGAGAGCAAGTTACTTAACCTTTCTGTGCCCCCAATTCCCTCATCTGTAAATAAGGATAATAGAACCTTAGAGTGTTTGAAGACTAATTAAATACATGCAAAGCACTTAGAGCAGTGTCTGGCACATAGTGAGAGCTGTGAATGTGGATGTTAATATTCATACTGGAATACTGTACTAAATATTAAAATTAAATAAAGTAATATTTAAATAATATTGTGTAGATAGGTGGGTTGGTAGAGGAAATACCTGTGGATACAAAAATGATAAAACATGGTCTCTACCCTTAGAGACCTTCTAAGGTAACCAGAGAGGCAGACATGTCAACAAATAATTACACTGTAATACAAGAAGCTCAGAAGAAATAGCTAAATCTCTTAAGTCAGAATCTAGGAGGATATATGAGTCTAATTAAGGACTAGCTTTTGGTTTGAGGGGCTACCCCTGTGTCACATTCCTTCTTCCTGTTTATATAAAGAGTGTGGTACTTTTACAAAGACCGTGCCAGACTCACAAGGCATGGTAAAATAAACAAGCTTTTAATGCCTCCTCCTGTTTTTCTGAGATCCAGTGAGGGATACAGGGTGATTAAGGTAATAGTTTCTCACCACTCTGTGCTGAGTACTGCACATATGGACAGCAGGGAAGATCTAATAGAGTTACTTCTCAACTTATAGGCCCCTTAGGAAAACTGGGCCCTTCCATATCTAGTAAAGAAAGAAGCACTTCTTCCGTAAGTGCATCTCAGCAGGTGTAAGAGCAGATGGGATTCACATCCATTCCCCTCAGGTCGTCCTAGAGAGAGGGCTGTTGCACCATCTCTATTCATGGGGATGGCTGGGAGTGAGACTGATGCAAGTCAACGGTGGCCAGCTATTAAAAACCCCACAGACACTCTAAAATACTTAACTGAAAGTAAGGTGTACCTTTGATTTCAAACTGGTATTGGTACTGAAACACATACCATCTCCAAGTTGTATTAACCATCTTTCTATTTAAGGTCTCCAAACTTAATTAATTTAACTAATTAACTAATTTAGTATCATGTTACAGAGATACTTGCTGGGAGTGAGGATGGGGAGTAGGATAGAGCCCTCATAACAGATTTTCCCAAGGATCTCTACCAAGAGAGAAGGCTTCATAGAAGAGGTAGCTCTTGAACTGGATTTTGAAGAATGTGTAGGAACAGGGTTGGAGTAGTATGTGGGTATCCAGCTCAGGCTAATAACTTTATATTCTTCAAACTGATATTATAAAAATATTTGCTTATTAGCATTTAAGTAAAGAAGAGGTAGAGGACCATGTAGAGGAATTGTAGCAGAGGAGTACAATTGTCTCTCATTGTCACCAGCGTTCTAATTCTGTCATAGACATGCACACCCATCTCAGCAGAACAGATGTCCTCTAGTTATGACAAGATGTCTGTGAAAGTAGATTGCTGGCCATTTAAGTGTGGTGCCCTTGGTGCGGGGGTCTCCTTCTAAGTGACTCGTCTGTGTATTCCTTAATTTGACATGCCAGGATCTCCCTGAAAGGAATGCTGTGTATAATACTTGCCTCCAAATCATTATGATTTTGTATGTTTTAGTGCCCTGTAGAGATTGATATTCTGGGCAACTGCCTCACTGGCATACTTCTTCCTCTTGGCTCTGAGTAGGATTTGCCAGGCTGAGAGGGTATGAAAGGTGATGGATGATGATAGAACGTGGTGTGTTACAGGAAGAGCAGATAGTCCTTTGGCCTAAAAATGCACAGGGTGGAGGGAAACTATGAGAGGCGCGACAGGAGAGAAGCCGGTACTGATACTCGTGGAAAAACCGAGAAGATTGCTTAGAGCAAGTTTATATAAGAGATATACATGGAGTTGGTGCTCAGGCAAACCAGACACAGCCTTAGAAATGTGTTTCTTTGTAGAATCTGAAAACACAAAGTCTTCTTTAGGGATGTGATTCTTAATTTGATGGGGCTGGGGGAGGTCACAGACGTTTCGAAAATGTGAATCAAGTTGTGAACTCTTTTACTAGTCAGATGTACACACAGTTTTCATACAACTTTAGGGGGTTCACAGACCATTTCTCTCAGATTCTACCTCATAGAACTCTAGACTTGGATAGAGAACTGTTGCATTTTAAAATAGCAGTAAAAAAAAAAATGCACAAAACCAAGTACACATACTTTGTTCTAGCAACCTCACTATTATTGTACACAGATGTAAAAAATGTTTTTAAGTTCGGCTTTGTTTTCTGACCTTTCCCCATGGTGTTCTTTAAGTTTTAAAAATTCAGCAGCCAACTGACAACTTAGATTTTGAATTAGGTTTGGGCTAACTACAATCTAAATGCAAGTTACTTGGTATGACTTTTTCCTGTTGATTTTTGGTTGTAATGTAAACTTTTCTGTTTACTCTTCAGCTGCTCTTAGGAAACAACATGCAGCAGAACTGCATCTGGGGGATTTTTTAGTTTTTCTTCGCAGAGTTGTATCTTCAAAAGCAATTCAATCAAAAATGGCTTCCCCAAAATGGACAGAGGTGCTTCTAAACATAGCATCTCAGAAGTGTTCTTCAGGTATATGACTTTTGCCTTATTTTAGAGTGTTTTTATACATTACGTGTATTTTATTCAGATAATACCACACTTTAACAACATTGAATATTTGACCTTGATTTCAAGACTTTTGTTTTCTGAGTACTTACTCGGTCAAAAGAAAAGTCCAATTTCAGGAGTAAAATTTGATAGGAATTAATAGAAAGTAGCACCAGGCTAGATTATGGATTTAATCTAAAGAGAACTTGGCTCTATTTGTTTGGATTACCATAATAAAAATAAGCAGAGAACATCCTGTTTAATAATTGGTGCAGATTTTGATGTCACTTGTTGGATTATCAAAATGCAGGTCTGATTGTCCGTTCTCTATAATCATAACATGATTTCTGTTGTCTTGATTGTAACTTCTGATTGTATGCTGTCTATGTGAGGTCTATGTAATAAGCTTAACTCCAGGTTCTTAGTCTAAAAGTCTGGTCAGCCTTCATAGATTACTGTCAGTCCTTTCCTAGTCTTTTTTTTTTTTTTTTTTTTTTTTTTTTAATTTATTCATTTATTTTGAGAGAGAGAGAGAGAGCACAAGCGGAGGAGGGGCAGAGAACTGAGAGAGAGAGAGAGAGAGAGAGAGAGGCATGTGGAGCTCAAATTCATGAACCATGAGATCATGACCTGAGCCCAAGTCGGACACTTAAATGACTGAGCCACCTAGGTGCCCCACCCTCCAGTTTTTTTTTTTTAATTGTGGTAAAATATATATAAAATTTGCAGTGGTGTAAAATATAAAATGTACAGCTTTTAATTATTTAAGTGTATAATTCAGTGACATTCACTATATTCACAGTGTTAATCAACCATTACTACTCTCCATTCTGGAACTTTTTTATCATCCCTAGTCTTTCTTAAATAGGCTAAAACAAATTTAATTTTCCATGGTACATGTTGTTTTATATGTATACGTTGTCAGTATACTTTGCTAGTTTTTCTTAACTCGTATAACTTATAACAGGCTTTTTTCTCATTTAATAAGGTGAACCTTATATAATATTAAAATCTTGGAGCATAAAGAAAAAACCAGATATTCATTTATTTTTAACTGGTTTTGTTGTAGTAGTAGGTATAAAAAAGAGCATCATTATTCTGACTCTGCTTTTGCTTACTTCAGAAAAGTACAAACTGCTTACTCCCCATTAATCCGAACAGTCTCTGTGAGGCAGTCAAGGCATGGATGGAGAAGCAATGAAAGGATATGAAAACCTGAGCTTTAGAGATTAACAGACCTGTTTAAAATTCTTCTTCTGCCTCTGCTGAGCTATGGTCACATTACTTAACTTCTCTCAGCCTCACTTTCCTCATCAGTAAAACAGGGATGTGATGTAGGATTTATAAATTTTTTTTTTTCAACGTTTTTATTTATTTTTGGGACAGAGAGAGACAGAGCATGAACGGGGGAGGGGCAGAGAGAGAGGGAGACACAGAATCGGAAACAGGCTCCAGGCTCCGAGCCATCAGCCCAGAGCCTGACGCGGGGCTCGAACTCATGGACCGCGAGATCGTGACCTGGCTGAAGTTGGACGCTTAACCGACTGCGCCACCCAGGCGCCCCAAGGATTTATAAAGATCAATAGAGTTAATGTGTGTGAAATGCATAGCATAGTACCTGGCACAGGTAGTTATTATAGTGCTGTTCCCTTTTATATACAGAAAAACTGAGACGTAAACATGAATATTCATGTACATTAGTGGGTCTGGGCTGAGTCCAGAATTCTTGTGATAATAGGTTGAAGTGTTGTCCATTCCACCCATAAATGCTTAGGAGCCTCAAATATGTTTATTCAAGAAGTTCATTTACACTTTTAAAAAAATTTCTTAATGTTTATTTTTGAGAGAGAAAGTGAGAGTGGGGGAAGGACAGAGAGAAAGGGAGACAGAATCCAAAGCAGGCTCCAGGCTCTGAGCTATCAGCACAGAGCCTGATGCAGGGCTCCAACTCAAAAAGGTCACAACCTGAGCCAAAGTCAGACGCTTAACCAACTGAGCCCCTAGGTGCCCCATTTACACTTTTTAAAAAATGTTTGTTTATTTTTGAGAAAGAGAGAATGTGAGAGAGAGAGAGAGAGAGACCTAGAGAGAGAGACCTAGAGACCTAGCACAAGTAGGGGAGGGGCAGAGAATGAGGGAGACACAGAATCCGAAGCAGGTTCCAGGCTCCAAGCTGGAGTACAGAGCCCTACATGGGGTTCGAACTCACGAACCATCAGATCATGACCTGAGTCAAAGTCAGACACTTAACCAACTAAGTCACCCAGGCGCCCCTCAGTTACACTTTGAATTTAAGTCACACTGATAATAAGAAAATGTCTTTTCCCTCCCCAGGTATTCCTCTCGTTGGTAACCTAAGAACAAGGCTCCTTGCACTTCATGTCCTTGAGGCTGTGCTACCAGCTTGTGAATCTGGCGTAGAAGATGATCAAATGGCTCAGGTTTCTATTTTTAAAGCTATTAGAAGATACTTTTCACATCTGTAACATTATTTTTCCAAAATCTAAATTATAGTCTCTTCAGTTGTAAATGTATCATTTATTTAATAGCTAGACTTCTCCTTCTGAAATTGCTTTATTATTTAATTTCCAAGCAAGGAGAAAGAGAAATTAAGTTATGGGTGTGAGGAGTAGGGAGATAGTGAATACTTAAAAGGTCAGAAGGAAAGGAAGATCTGTGGAATTTCTTCCTAGGTTTGGGCCTTTAGAGAGAGAAGTGTGTGAGGTTGTGTGTCTTCATCAGAGGTCCATGTAGCGAAGAAACATGAGGGTAGTGGGACCCACTTTCTAGTGGATTAACGATCTTTCTAGAAACAAGATATTTAAATTACAGCCAACCACTGAAAGTAGTTGTTGACTTTGGTATGATGAAATTTTACATGTGACTTAGTATTACTTACATGATTTATCTTTTCTAATATTACTTAAAATCACCTTTACAAATTTCATCATTCTTTTTCCTTCAATAAATAGGTTGTTGAACGCCTCTTTTCCCTTCTGTCGGACTGTATGTGGGAGACACCCATTGCTCAGGCCAAACATGCTATTCAGATAAAGGAAAAAGAACAAGAAATAAAGTTACAGGTAAGCGATTCTTCCAAAAAGGTATTTTTAGACCACACAAGTACCCTGTCTCCTGTCTCTGGATCCCTTCTTCTCTGAGGGACTTGGTTCTACCAGTTACTCCATATTCTCTCTGCACTTTCTTCTTCTCCACTGGTTCTTTCTTCTCAGCTTATAAACATCTCTAATTCCCACCCTCCCAAACTCCTTTTTACCAAGAAGCCTCCCGTGTTCCTGTCTTTTCTTTCATTGCTAAGCTTCTCAAAAAAGTAATTTTATACATGTTGGGGCCACTCCTTAGTTCTCATTTTCTCTTCAACTCAATTGTTGATCTTCCATCAGAGCACCAAAATTAAATCACAAAGGTAAGTGCCAATTGCTAAATATAGGATACACTTTTTTGTCCACATCTTACTCCATCTCTGGAAACTCTAGCCTTCTATTCTTTTCAAAACTACCTTATTCTACATCGCTAGTCCTCTGCCCATCCTTGGTTCCCTCTAGAGGCATCTCTTCTTTGGTGCCACGTTCTCCTAGCCTCCATCCCAAACACTGCTGGCCCTCAGAGTTCCAGTCTTAGCTTTTTTTTTTAAAAATTTTTTTTTTTTTCAACGTTTATTTATTTTTGGGACAGAGAGAGACAGAGCATGAACGGGGGAGGAGCAGAGAGAGAGGGAGACACAGAATCATCGGAAACAGGCTCCAGGCTCCGAGCCATCAGCCCAGAGCCCGACGCGGGGCTCGAACTCACGGACCACGAGATCGTGACCTGGCTGAAGTCGGACGCTCAACCGACTGCGCCCCCCAGGCGCCCCAAGTCTTAGCTTTTCCAACAGCCTCAGTATATCCGGGACCATTTTCACCTGTATGCAGTGCCTTCCAAACTTAAATGCTAGCCCAGGTGTCTCCCCATCAAATCTTTATACGTTTCTCCCTGTTCCATTTTCTAATTGATGGCACCATCATTCACATAGCATTTCAAACCTGAATTCTTGGGAATTCTGGATTTTCCTGATGTCTCCCGATCCACATAGTCATTGGGCCCCATTGATTTTACTTCCTATATAGCTCTTAAATCCATTCATTTAGCTACCTTAATCTTTCTCTTGGTTTTTTGAGTCCACACTTTTTCTGGTTTTCCTTCTATCTCAGTACAGTGACCTCTTCTCATTCTTTTATATTGGTTCTTCCCTCTTCTGTTTAAGTGTTAGATTATCCCAGGCCTCCCAAGATCCCTTCTTTTTCTCACCATCATCCCCATTCCCTTTCCTTCACCCAACAAAACCTTATTCAGACACATATGCTGTTGCTTCCCAAATTTTTAATTCCAGTTCTAACATTTTCCCTGAATTCTGGGCTACCATATCCATCTTCTACTTGCCTCACCACTTGAATGATAGTCTAGTAGGCATCTCACACTTCATAGCATTTTTAGTTCTATCAGATCCTGTTCCTTCCTCAGCTTTCCTATCTTCCTAGTTAGTGACTTGACTAAAAAAACCTAGGTGTTATCCTCTTTCTGTCACCACTACCCTCCCGCCCCCCATTTTCTCCCTCCATACAATCTCCAAGTCCTATTGTTTCCTTTGTAAAATATAACTTGAATTTGCCCACCTCCTCATTTCTCTGCCATCACCCTGTTCCAAGCCACTATCATCTCTGACTTGGACTATGCAGTAGTCTCCTAAATGGCCTTTTTTTCATTTTTAATTCCCTATAGTCCTTTCTCTGCATGGGATTTAGAATGATCTTTTAAATTGTAAGTCATAGCATGCTGGTACTGTGCTTAAAACCTTCCATTGGTTTCTCATCATTTTTGGGATAAAATCTAGAACTATTCGTTCTCCCCCCTTTGCTCACTACACTCAGAACAACTTGCCTTCTTCCTGTTTCTTGAACACACTAAGTTTGTTCCTTCGTTTATGCTTTGCATGGCTATTCTTTCTACCTAGAGTACTTCCCCCATAGGTTTTTCAGATGTCAAGTTCTTCTTACTATTCAGGTCTCAATTATCACTTCAGAGAGTCCTTTCCTTATCCTCAATCTAGAGTTAGTTGTCACATACTCTGTTACGTGATTTGCTTTAATTTTGACATAGCACTTATTACCTGATATTTTTTATTTATCTTCTATTTCTACCTTCTAAAATGTAAGTTCTAATATATATATAAAATATAACATATTATAGTTAATAAATATAATATATATCATATTTTTTAATTAATATATAATATGTAACATATATAATATAAGTTCTGTGAGATCAGAGATCTTATCTCTATCTAATATACTGCTGAATATATAGGACCTGGTATAGTAGTAGATACTTAATACTCATTGAATGAATTAATAAGTTCAAGTTCTCAGTATTTTTTACTTGAACTCTTGTGATAATCTTCTGATTGATCTCTCTGCCTTCATCCTGTATACACCTGGTAGAACAATGTTTCTAAAGCACAGATCTGATTAGAGCTTCTCTATATAAATTTGTGTAGGCACTCCCTGTTATCTGTTAGGTTCAAACTTAAAATGGCGTTCAAGACATTCCATGATGTTCTCTTTTCTCTTTCTAGCCTCCTTTTTTGCTGTCTCATCCTCTAGACATTCCACACTGCTTACAATTACCATAGATCACTGAACTCTTTTGTACCTCCATGCCTTGGCACCATGGTTTATATACTGCCTAAATGTCTTCCTCTTCTTTGACCATCTGCTGAATGCCTCATCATTTAGGACTCACCTCAGAAATCCTCCTCTTTTGAATGCTTTCCTTCTCTTTCCCAAGCATGTTTAGACACTTAAACCTTTTTGTTTCTGCAATACTTGCATGTAACTCTTGTTATTCTCCACAGTACTGGTGGTACTTATTTCTTTGACCCTAATTGGACAGTAAGCTTTATGCATGGACCCCGCTGTATTTATCATTGAGTTTCCTTGCTTACATTGTACCTGGTTCATAGTAGATACTTAATAAATATTTGTGAAATAAAACCAAAGAGTCTTAGAATATATATTAACTGAGATCTGAATTATTCCAAAATACTGACCCAGCTTCCTTTTTGGTAGAAGCAGGGAGAGTTAGAGGAAGAAGATGAGAATCTTCCTATACAAGAAGTATCCTTTGATCCAGAGAAAGCTCAGTGTTGTCTAGTGGAGAATGGACAGATTTTAACTCATGGCAGTGGAGGAAAAGGATATGGATTGGCATCAACTGGAGTAACTTCTGGATGCTATCAGTGGAAGGTATGTAGAATTCCAAGTAGTTTTTAGCATTTTGTGTTTTAGTCCTTACCAAAAAATGTTCTTACCAAAAATGTGTATCAAAAACTTTTTAAAAATCATATGTAGGGACGCCTGGCTGGCTCAGTCAGTAGAGCATGCAACTCCTGATCTCAGGGTTGTGAGTTCAAGCCCTATGTTGGGCATGGAGCCTACTTAAAAAAAAAAAAAATCATATGTAAATGTTTTATCATTATGTAAGATGTTAACATAAATGGAAACTGAATGAAGGTATACAGGAACTCTATTATTTTTGTAACTTCTATAATGTCTTCTAAAGTTACCTGAAATTTTTTTTTTAAATGAACAGTTAAAAAATTATGATAATCCCTCTCATGAGGGATCACAGAGATCATACTCAGCCATGAAAATACAATAATGATGTGATGTTTCTGCCTGGGAAAGCCCATTAGAGATTCCATGCCCAAGATTTTTATTGGGTGCTGGTCACCCTCTGACATAGACTAAAATTTTAGATTCCCAGAAGGAAAGCAGGTGTTTATGTTAAACTATAACGTTGTACAAAACAGTCTAGGCACAATGAGCTACCCTTCTTGTAAAGTTTTTATCACTGAAGGGAACTGGTTATCATTCTAGTTCCAGATGCCAGCCAAGGACCAACATTGCAAGCAGGCCTTTCTATGGATGGCAGTCTCTGCTGTATTAATTCCTTTTTATCACAGTTGACCCCGTTGGCTCTTGGCCATAGTCTCTTTATAGTAAAATTATATAGTGTGTGTGTGTGTATGTATGTATATATATACACATATATATATATACATATATATATATATATACACACACACATACATATATATATGTGTGTAGTATATACTATAAATAATATAGTATATTATTATCAGTAGGGCGCCAGGCAGCAGGGTGAGACCAGCCTGTACTATTGACTTCAGTTATGCTTCCTTGGTGGTTTTAGACTTAGCTAGTTAAAAACAAATCTCATTAACCATAAATGTCTGTCATAGAAAGCCACGTGGATTTGTCTTTAAGTTTTTTATATTAACTCACTTAGGCATCAGTTCAGCACAGCACACCTCTGGCCAGTCCAGGGCTCAGGTAGTGTCATGATAGGGTGTATACACAAGAAATACAATTCTAGAAGGCATACATGCTATCCCTGGAAACAAATAGTTTATAATTGTTAGGATACCCCTAATCAGGTTAAGCAGAACATGTTAACAGGGCCCCAATGTGACATTCCACCAGAGGGCCCCCCACTCTCTATTCCCAGTGCAGTTTGAATAATCTAGAGTCAGTGGGACTCAGATACTGCCTAAAGGCAGTCATTTAAATGGTTTTGTTTTTCTCTGACTTCACTTTATCTGCCTGAAGAGCATGATGACATCTAGAGGTGTGCTGGAAATGTGCAGGTGCTGGGGCCAGCCACCCCCTGTTTCTTACAGCCTGTCATTTGTAATGGGAGGCTCAGCAGTCAGGTTGAATATGAAGTACTCACAGTAGCCTTCAAGACAATATGGATTTTTTTCCCCTCTAAAGAGAAGCAGTTCTCAAAAACAAAGATCATTAATGCCTTCCCCACTCCTCCACACTTCCCAAGGGTCTGGGTTTTTGTTTTTTTTCCCCCCCTTATTCTAAAATC
The DNA here is from genome assembly GCF_028749965.1 of Puma concolor. Taxonomy (NCBI): domain Eukaryota; kingdom Metazoa; phylum Chordata; class Mammalia; order Carnivora; family Felidae; genus Puma; species Puma concolor. The sequence continues at coordinate 107,880,970 of NC_141672.1, read as the reverse complement.
AGTATGTCTCATTTAGTAATTATAACTTCAGATTTTTTCCATCATTTTTTTTGTCTTCATTTAGACCTTTTGTCCAGAAGGGTTGGGTGCAAGGACAAAAGAATTTTCACACAAAAACATTTTCATACAACTTAACCAGAAGAGTTAGTTGGGAGATTGGTCAGGACAAAAGCCCAGTTAAAAAATTTTTTTATTTCAAAATAGAAAGTTTAAAAACCTCCTCTTTTATCCTAATCATTTATGTAGTTAGCAGCCTAGAAAGATAAATCTCTTTCTGTGAGAGCTTCTTTTAATAAAAGGCCTTACTAAAATAAGTGTATCAGAAGAAAGATGTGACATGTAGTCAAGCTATCAGTCTGTTGTTGCAAACTGCAACTAATCCAAAAACCTGAGCATAAGTCAACAGCAGTGGGATGTCCCCAAGAAGAGGTTGACAGTGCAGTTAATTAAGAGTGGATGGCAGGGTTATACTCCCTGGGGTATGCCTTCCTCCAACTTTCTATTTTGAGCAGGAATTGCAAGTTAGGAGTATAATCATTTTCTTTGTCAGAAATATGGAGCCAATTAGTTCAAATTTAGATGGTTCCATAAAAGAAAAAGCCCTTACCCAGGGGTATCTGCAAGTGATCTGGACAGTCCAGCAGAATCGATGATATTTTCATGGTTTTTGGCCCCACAGAGGAGTCCTAAATCCACAACAGTCCCAGAATTTAGGTTTTGTTCATTGGGCCAGTTTCTGTTTTTAAGTTGAGCATAGCTCATGTTAGGTTGAAACAGCCCAAGGCAGATAATTTCAGGTTTTAGATTAGAGTCAGGTCCAGGTAATTAGGATCTATAAATTCAGGATTCTAAAAAGCTAAGCAACTTTTTTGGCAGCAATGAAGCATAGATTCTTGTAAGACCAAACTGCTGTGTTTTAAGTCAAAGTGACAAGTAATACTTTTGTAGGTGGTTTTGTTTGTTTGTTTTGTTTTTGTTTTTTTGCCTTGTCAGTCTTTAGAGTCCAAATTTCGCCAGTCAAAATTTAGGTTGGAAAATCATTAGCCTCTAAGAGTCAGATATCAGATTTTACAAGAACTCAATGGCAAGTAAAACTGCTTTTTAAAACTCTGAAAGTGTATCTGTGTATCTCTCTCTGGAGATTACCACTCTTTTTATTTGGTCTCTCTTTTTCCAGAAGCAAAAATCATCAGTTATGGAAACTTATTTTTGTCTCCAATACTCAAAAGAGTTTAAATTTACCCACTGGTGGTAGAAAACATGGAAGTTGGATCTCCCTAACAATTTTTCTTTTGCAGCTTTCACTGATCAGGATGATCCCTTAGGATTTATTAATTTTACATCAATTTTTATCATACATCCAGATGCAGTAGCCACAGAACACTTGCAAATGCTTTTTTTAAAAATTTACTTTTACCCTCAGATTTCAGGTTTACTCAAAGCCCTAGCAGTAAATTTAGGGTAATTCATTGGGTCAGGACCACTGCTACAGCAGTGGAAGCATCTAGGCTAAAGAAAATATCTAGAGAGGTGTTTGTATTTTCATTTCTTTTTTCTTTTTTGTTTATTTAAAGCTTTGCTCCAGCTTTGGGAACTGATTGATCTTTTTTTCCTCTTGGAGGAAAAAGCAACACAAACTTCTAATATTTTTGATCTACCCAGAACTCTCCTTCAGGGAAATTTGAACTCTTCCCCCTCCTGCCCAGAGGAGAGGCAACTGCAAGTTAATTTTTATTATTTGGCCCATCCAAAGCCTTTTTATAAGGATGTTTGGGCCCCTTTCTCTTCCCGCCTACAAGAGAGCACACTACAAACTTTATCCTCTTTTTGACTCACTTTAGCTAACAGGGCCTAAAGCAGTCACTGGAGTCAGTGAACTAACTCTCCTATGGTTGGATCTATTACTTTTGAATTCCATAGGTAACTTTTATCTCTCTCAACAGATAGCAGTTTACCTGCTGTTCCATAACACCTGTAACTCTGTAGCCCACCAGGCACCAGAGCACCATCTTTTCCCACTTGTCTCTCTCTCTTTTCTCCAAATAATACTGTAACTATGTTTTAATGAGTTAGAATTGTTCTAGTCTAGTGAATTTTCATTTATTTTATAAAATGATGAAATTGTTTCATTTATATGTTATTTTCACTTGGGCTGAAAATGAACTTATCGTATTCCCATAAATGCGTCAATGTTACTTGTGAGCATATTCCCCAGTATTGGTTTATACAGTTAATTATACATAAACAAGTTTTTTGGATATTAGTGAACATTACCATTTTCATTTTAGTTTTACATTGTGAAGGAAAACAGAGGTAATGAAGGCACGTGTGTTGGAGTTTCTCGCTGGCCAGTACATGACTTTAACCACCGTACTACCTCCGATATGTGGCTGTACCGGGCCTACAGTGGTAACCTCTATCACAATGGAGAACAGACTCTGACGTTGTCCAGTTTTACTCAAGGAGATTTCATTACCTGTGTGTTAGACATGGAAGCCAGAACCATTTCCTTTGGGAAAAATGGAGAGGTACTGAAACTCATTGACAAGCATTGCATGTTTTCTTTTTTATTTACACTCAACTCAGTTATTTAAGTGCTGATTACTCAATTAATACGTTATCCACCCTTTGCTTTTTCTCTAATGCCTTTTGGTTCTTTTAGTATTTACCAGGACCACAGAAACAACAGAAAGATAGTAAATTCCCAGTAAGATTTTTGAAGCAGATGAACAAATCAGGATCATTAGTTATATGTGGAATTTTCTTGGTTAGCAGGGTTGAGATTTGATCTTATAAATTGTGTTCTGTCTCATAAGAGCTTTGAGTCTTAATGTAATTAGATATTCCATATTTTTTAAAAAAATGTGTTTTCTTCTCCTCTGCCACACTATAGGAACCCAAATTGGCTTTTGAAGATGTGGACGCAGCAGAGTTATACCCGTGTGTAATGTTCTATAGTAGCAACCCAGGGGAGAAGGTAATGAAACTTCAAACATTTATGCTTAAGTCTAAAGGATATTTGTCTTCTTTTAAATTAATATTTGTTAGGATCAGATAGAGTTTATAAATGGAATAAACTATTTCTACCATTAAAAGTACCTGTTCAGGTAATTTATTCTCCTAGAAAGTTAGATTACTTTTAGAAATTGCCTTTCCTCTTCATTAAGGCACTATTTGATATTCTGGCAATTTGAATGTAATGAGTCAGCTTTCAATTATAGGAATCATAGGCTATAGTTTAGGAGTAATCTGGTTCATTGGCAGTTGTTCATTCGAGAAAGAGATCTAGAAATAATCTTAAATGTAATCAGATACCCTTAGCTGAATAATGGCAGATCCAGTTGTGATATGGAACCTGAGGTTCATTCAGCTGAGGGGGTTCTTATAGATGGTGTTAATTTGAACCCCAAACCTTCAGGAGGACAGTATTAAAGGGCTATACTCTCGCTAAAAACTTTTTTTTTCTTCATCTAAAAGCCAAGAAGAGACAAACGTCTTTGTGGTCTCCCTGTTGCTTTCTTTTCTACCACATCCTTTCACTTGAGGATGAAGTGTGGCCTAGCTCTCGTCTCCAGAATTTCTAGTTCTTTTGTAGTAGAAAGTTTTCACACTGTCATATATCTATAATGGAAGTGCTGAACTTGATCAGTCCTACCTATGAAAGTTACCTTTTATTCTGTGCTTTTAAATGTGTTTTTAAAATTTTCAAGGTCATGTAATTTTAAGCTAGCATTTTATAAGTGAAGGGAGCTGCCTCCTGAGTAGGTAGTCAGCAAAACTGGGGATGAAGTTCAGAGACAGCCCAGTACCTGCAGTCATCCCTTTCCTTGATGATATTCTTGCAGCCCAAAATAGTCTCTGCTATCACCTGGTTAGAGTGATGGCCTATTGCTCCCCAACATCTATGAACCTTGAAGGAATTAATTCACCTGTACACTGTGTCGCAATCAATTTATTCTGTCCAGAAGCCTTTTCTGATAAGTTTCACAGTCTCTGATGAAAACAATATTAATGGTAGTTAACCTCTTTTTGAACATTTACTATGTATCTGGCACTGTAGTAATAAGCAGTTTAAGTACATCGTCTCAATCTTTAACCATAAGAGACAGTTACCATTATTAGTGCAATTTTTTTCAGATGAAAAAACTGAGGTTTAGTGAGATTAAATAATTTCCTAAGATTGTGCAGAATTAAGATCTGGATCCAAATCTTGCTCTTCTTTTAACCTCAGTGTCTTATTTGAAATGTGTGTAGGTTGGGAATATCCCAGTTATCTAGACTCAACAATTTTATCTTTGTAGCCATTGAACAGTGTAAGATGCTCTGAGGACTTGTCTTGAGGATAAGAATGACTAGATTCTCAAGGCTTTTTTGTTGTTGCGTGGGGGGGCAGGGTAGGGAGTAAACTGAGCCAGTCACATACACCTTAGTCTATATCCACCTTTTGGGTGGCTGCAACAGCTCTAATACTCACAGGCTGCAGGAGGAAGTTTAAATAATGGGGCACCTTGTTTCAGAGGACCATACTGCTCCTAACTTTAGTAAATTTGTAATATTTGCTCACTCTTTACCAGCAGCCAGTGGTATAAATACGCATATATATTAGGAGACCAAACACTAGTTCAACATGGGATTACATGTACTAGAATGTATAGTGACTAATGGTTTATAAGAACTATTAATCACACATTTGCCGCCTTCTTTTTTTCTTATAGGTGAAAATTTGTGATATGCAAATGCGTGGGACACCACGAGACTTACTTCCAGGAGACCCTATTTGTAGTCCAGTAGCAGCAGTGCTGGCGGAGGCCACTATTCAGCTTATCCGTATCCTTCACCGAACAGACCGTTGGACTTACTGCATTAACAAAAAAATGATGGAAAGGCTGCATAAAATTAAGATATGTATTAAAGAGTCAGGTCAGAAGCTAAAGAAAAGCCGCTCGGTTCAAAGCCGAGAGGAAAATGAAATGAGAGAGGAGAAGGAAAGCAAAGAGGAAGAGAAAGGTAAACATAATAGACATGGCCTTGCTGACCTCTCAGAGCCGCAGCTGAGGACCCTTTGCATAGAGGTGTGGCCTGTGCTGGCAGTGATAGGAGGAGTTGATGCTGGTCTTAGAGTTGGAGGTCGGTGTGTTCACAAGCAAACTGGGCGCCATGCCACGCTGCTGGGAGTGGTCAAAGAGGGCAGCACGTCTGCTAAGGTCCAATGGGATGAAGCAGAAATTACCATCAGGTATGATCTGTTGAGTTACACTTTTAGCAAACGAGTATTTAATGGTGAAATGGGCCATTGCCTATGGACAGTGAGTAACTGTGTTTTAGGTGAGCCAGTTTTTAAAATAAGTTTTTTTCATACAGTTGGGTATGAGTAATTTGATTTCATAAAGGAATATATCTCAAACCCATGTTCCCTGGAATACTAGTAGTTAATAAAATATATGGTGTTTTGTTTTGTTTGTTTTGTTTTGTGAAGAAATGGTAAGCTCACTAATTTAGGTTTAACTGGGATCCGTCTTTATTTTTCATTTGGCTACTTACTTTTTGATCATTTCCATTACATACTGGGATAGAAAAAAGCCAGCCAGCAGATTTGTCAGTTACATTTTGTGTAGGTGGGCTTTGAGTGTAGGCAGAAACATTTGAGTGACTAAAATTAAGTTTGGGAGTAACTGTGATACAAGTACTCTTACTTTTTTTTTTTTTTTAAGCACATACTTCTGTCCCTTCAGTGTGCAATATTTTGGATAGATATGGAAATTACGTTTATTTAACACAAATGATATACTTAAACGCATTTAGACATGTTTGCAGTCAGATAGGATTTGTGAGAAAAAGAAACTCCGTACGTTTCAAAGGAAATACGTCATGTATCTTCTTTGAAAATGTGGATTTTTATTAATTATAATATGTAACTGTTCATTATATTGCCTAAAGTGATTGCTTAATAGTGTTAATATGACATGGGACAATATCTAAAACAGCGGTTCATAAGATTTCTTTGGAGGCAGTGCTGTTTTAGAATGTAACAATAGCTAAAGATTTCTCGCAGCTGAAAATAACACATGTGTAACCTTTATACACAATTTTAGGAGTTAATGGACCCTACTTTACCCCATTCCACCAAGCTAAGAAACCAATGAAAATTTTACAGTGTTACATGAAAGTATTTACCTTTTCTTTTATTCTTTGCCTTGTTTCAGAAAGGATTTATGATTCCTTATTAAAATGCAAATGTAACATAGCAGAATAATCAAAACAAATAAGGAAATAAGACAAAGGGAAAATAAAGATTAAGGTTAAGCTAAAATTAAGATTTAGGTTAGTATAACAAATTTATGCCACCAAACTTTAGATGCTTGCTAAAGCTGTTACATTTTTTGTGTACTTACATTTTTAAACTTCAGTAAATTTTTGCCAAATATCAGGAAGTGTGTGATCCTATTTTTGCTTAAACTACAAATTAGAGGCATTAATTGAAGACTACAAAGTTATGTTTTAAATGGAAATAAAGTCTTCTCTGAAATAGGTTATAGTCATTACGCACATAATAAGTAAAATTTATTATACAAACTTTCCACATAGCTTATATCAGGGATAGACAGACTACATCTGGCCCACCTCTTATGTTTGTAAATAATGTTACACAGCCACACACATTCATTTAGGTATTCAGTGACTGCTTTCATACTTTGATGGCAGGGTTGAAAGCTATATTTACTATTTGGCTCTCTTACAGAAATTTTGCTAATTCCTGGCTTGCATTGTAGTAACAATATTCTGATTTGAAAGTACATGCACATCTCATTGTTTTTGCATTTAGCATCACATCTCCCCATTTTCTCGTAATAGATTTATTTTTCTCTTTGTAATGATTTCTCTAGTTTGTGTAAATTATGCTTTGTACTGTGTACATGATACATCTTATTTGTTTACATTATTTTCTGTACCTTCCTCCCGTCTATCCCTCACTTGCTTCTTCCTGTGTCATTCTGATCTTTATTAAAGCTTCCCAACTTTTTGGTCGCCTAGTGATACTCCATTGTATAATCTGGAGCCCTGTGAACCATTGCCTTTTGATGTGGCGCGATTCCGAGGCCTGACGGCTTCTGTGTTGCTGGACCTCACATATCTGACTGGTATTCATGAAGACATGGGCAAACAGAGCACCAAGCGACATGAAAAGAAACACCGACATGAGTCTGAGGAGAAAGGAGATGTTGAGCAGAAAACCGAGAGTGAATCTGCTTTAGATACGCGAACAGGCTTAACATCCGATGATGTCAAAAATCAGGGTACCACAGCCTCCAAATCCGAAAACGAAATAGCTTCATTTTCTTTAGACCCAACACTGCCAAGTGTGGAATCCCAACATCAGATAACAGAAGGAAAAAGAAAAAATCACGAACACATATCCAAAAACCATGACATAGCCCAATCAGAAATCAGAGCAGTCCAACTGTCCTATCTCTACCTCGGTGCTATGAAATCACTTAGTGCTCTTCTTGGCTGTAGTAAATATGCTGAGCTGTTGCTGATACCAAAAGTTCTGGCTGAAAATGGCCATAACTCAGACTGTGCAAGCTCTCCGGTTGTTCATGAAGATGTGGAGATGCGAGCAGCCTTGCAGTTCCTGATGCGACACATGGTGAAGCGAGCCGTCATGCGGTCGCCCATAAAGAGAGCGTTGGGATTAGCTGATCTGGAACGAGCTCAAGCCATGATCTACAAATTGGTGGTCCATGGGCTCCTGGAAGACCAGTTTGGGGGCAAAATTAAGCAAGGTATGTTATCTGCTTTTTCTTTTCCTTATGTGTTGTTGAAATTATTCATGTCAGATGTGATATATTCCATAAGTTATTCATCAAAAATTTTTTTGGCCACAGCAGTTTTCACATTGTTTTTCCTTTGCAAGGTAAACAGGTTTTTTTGTTTGTTTCTTTTATATTAATAATTATCTGTTTACCTATAATTTTCTATTTAAAACGTATACAAGCACAGAACTTAATAATTACTACTACGTTTTGTAAAAGTTAACTCATGCCACAAAAGATACTCAATAATTTATTGATCTGATTCAAAACATATATAGTATATATACTGATATCTTCTCAGAGACATTTTTTAAAGTATTACTTTTATAGATTCTGTATTGTAGGGAAAAAAAGCCCTTATTTTATCTTTATCTTCACCTTTTGGAATATGAATTCTGAGATAAAAATGAAGTTTATTCAGTAAATATTTACTGAGTCCCTGTTATATGCCAGGTACTCTTCTTGGTTCTTGGAAAGTCAGCAGTGAACAGAGTCCCTTGCCTTCATGGAACTTCTTTTCCTTTTTTCTTTTTTCCCTTCCTCTTCCTCCTACCTTCCCTTTTTCCTCACTCCCTTTCTTCCTTTCATAGATTAAATGGTAGATAGGCAGAAGGAAGTACATGTTGCATATAAATAGTATTAAGATCATGATTATGTAGGTATGTGGCCATTTAGCAACCCCAATAGAATTAGCTGTCTTTGTGGTAACTGCTATCTTGATATTCTCTTTATTTGTAAGCTCCCTCACTAGATAAGAAAAAAAATTATAAATACTTTGTAAGCTCTTAGACATTTTAATTAATTTTTTAGTTCTTGGGAGTAGTTTATTTTGTGAGACATTGTCCTTTTTAGAGCATGGGGTTTCTATCTAGATTTGTATTGTATTTACATGTATTACTTGTATTTACATGTCTTCATCTTTGCCTATGTAAAGTCTAAAGATAGGCACATCAAAATCAAAGTGCTAAGAAAACACAGTTTTTAAAAAAAATATATTGTTTTTTTACTTGAGAGCAAGAGAGAGCACATAGGGATAGAGAGAGAGAGAAACTCAGGCAGGCTCCATACTCCGTGCAGAGCCTGATGTGGGGCTCGATCCCACAACTCTGTGATTGTGACCTGAGCTGAAATCAAGAGTCGAACACTCAACTGACTTTGCCACCCAGATGCCCAGGAAACACAGCCGTTTTTTTAGTTTGTTTGTTTGTTTGTTTAGAGAGAGAGAAAGAGAGAGAGAGAGAGAGAGAAAGTCGGGGAGGAGGGGCGGGGAGAGAGAATCCCAAGCAGGCTCTGTGCTGGCAGGATGGAGCCTGATTGCAGGGCTCAATTCCCTGAACTGTGAGATCCTGTCCTGAGCCGAAATCAAGAGTGGATACTTTAACTGAGCCACTCAGGTGCAACCAGGAAATAGAATTTTAATGATTAGATAGATAACCTTTAGAGAACCTCTAGTCAAATCATAAAAACAAAAGTGAGACTATTTTTGTTTTTATTTTTATTTTTTTTAAGTTTATTTTGAGAGAGCACGCACGTGCAAGCCGGAGAGGGGCAGAGAGAGAGAGAGAGAGAGAGGAAATCCCAAGCAAGCTCCGAGCAATGAGCACAGAGCCCACTGCATGTCTTGATCTCAGGAATTGTGAGATCATGACTTGAGCAGAAATCAGGAGGTGGTCTCTTGACTGACTGAGCCACCCAGGTGACTTCTTTTTTGTTTTTAAGAGAACCTTCTTCTCTAAAAAAGAAAATTTATTACAAAAGTGTATTTATTAGTAGAGTCTGTAGTAAGGCTCTACAGTAGTGAATACAGGGTGTATATATGCAAGAACATTAAAAAAATATGATATGTCATAGAAATTGGCACTTGGGAAATATATTTAGAAACTTTTCATATTGTAAGTTTTTCATTTATATGTCACTTGTGATAAAACAAATCCTTACTACTTTCTTAATATTTACCTTGGTTTATAGAGATTGATCAACAAGCTGAAGAAAGTGACCAAGCCCAGCAGGCACAAACACCAGTTACCACTAGCCCATCAGCCTCGAGCACAACTTCCTTTATGAGCAGCTCGCTGGAAGACACCACGACTGCCACCACTCCAGTCACTGACACAGAAACAGTACCTGCATCTGAATCCCCAGGAGTGATGCCACTTAGTCTTCTCAGGTAGGGAAGTTGACCTTTAACATCTGCCGTATTGATGCCTATGATTCTGAACATGTGATTGTTCTGTCAGTGAAGAATGTGCCCAACTAAAGGCATTCTAGAGCTAGGAGGAACCTAAGAGATCATAAAGTCAAACCCATTTTGCTAAAGTTGGGAATGCCCCTCAGAAGTTAAATAACTTGCACAAGTCTCATAGCCAGTGGAGGGGTGGTCTGGATTTATCATCCATGCCACCGACAGTCAGATAGTGTAGGAGTCTATCTCCTTATAATGATCTTTTCTTTTCTTTCAGCTAGGCTTTTGGATATTTTTTTCCTCAAAAAGTAAATGCTTGTATTGAATATTAGAGCCTCAAGATGGAGGTCACTTCCATGAAAATAATTTTCTCTAGTTATTTCCCTTTTAAGCATAATTTCTTAATTATACTTTCATTCTTACTGTAAGATCAAATAAGTCTACTTTTCAAATGAAAGAGCCTGTCTTACAATAGATACTTCTTCAGCCAACCCTATTTTAGTAGGTTTGTAAATTCCAAATAATGTGTGAGTTTTCTTTTTGTTTCACTTTACCAGTTATATACACAAAATGAAAACTTCTAAGAGAAAATCATTAGGGAGCGACTATTTTGTGAGCTCCCTTAAGTAGGGCCTAAGTGAAATAAAGAGCAGTAGAATGGTTGGTCTCCCTTTTTCTTCTTTCTTTCCCCCCTTCCCATAATTGACAGGTTATTATCATTCCCATTGTGTAGACTGACATCTTAGAGAGTAGGAGAGGGGCTATTACTGTAATGCTTTTCAATTTTTGGTGTCCACAGGAGCCACCTGGGAGGCTTTTTAAGGCTCTGGGACTGTAAAGTATCCCCCTGTCTCATTCAGTAGGTCTGGTGGGGCACAGTTTGCATTCTAATTAAGGTTCCCCAGTGATTTTTTTTTTTTAATGTTTGTTTTTGAGAGAGAGTGCGCATGTGCATATAAGCCAGAGGGGAGCCAAGAGAGAAGGTTGTCACAGACGATCTGATCTGATCCGAGGGTGGGCTCTGCGCTGAAAGCAGAGAGCCTGATGCGGGGCTTGAACTCATGAACTGAGAGATTATGACCTGAGTCATAAGGGACCTGACCGGACCCTTAATGCAGTAGTCTTTAGCTCACACAACTGAGTTACTGCTCTGGTCTTGGGCAGGAGGAGTAATAATCCTAGCAGCTACCATTGCCCAGTCCTCACATATCCTAACCCTCTCACTTGATAACAGTTCCACGGGGGTGCTTCTGTTCAAGAAAGGAGGAAAAGAAGAATGATAGGATATTCTAATATGGTTTTTAATCCTTGTTGCCTTCCAAGCTGTGCAGTGTAGACATGGCATTCACTGGTAGAATAATATTCCCTTGCTCTCACAGGCATTCATAGACCTTGTGACTCCTCCTTTCTTCTCAGTCTTTGCCTGCTGTTGGCTGGGACTGTATTAGAGCTGCTGTTGTCTCTGCCTGACTAAGCATCATTTAACACTAGAAAGATCAGGGAACAACTGCTGCCTGTGTGAATATCATGTATCAGTTATTTGACTGGGTAGACAGTATTTTTTGATGCTTAAAAGGTTATTTTGTTGGACAAATCTAAAGAGTAGACAGTCAATGAGGACCTTCCTGGATTTTATTCTTAAGCCAGTGTGTGCCTTCTCAGCCTGAGGGGGCTGCCTCTCTTGTACCTTTCCCCCTCTACATGGCTAGCATACCATTCATATGCTGTTTTTCAGTTGTGTTAAGTGACTGGGCAGTTCTCTTTTCTTTCCATAACTTACCTATAGTCTATTACTTTGAATACCTGTGAATAATTTCATGGCTATCTAGTAAATTTATATTTGAAGTAACTGTAACTTAGCTATCTTTAAAATCCCTTATTCTTTAACTACTGTGTACCTATCAAAATAACCCTGTCATCTTCTTATAGTAGAAGGAAAGCTCCATGAAAGCAGGGATATTTTAAAAATCTGTTTTATTAATTGCTGCCTTCCCCTCACCTGCTATGTTGCTAGCATTTTGCCAAACAAATGGTAACATATTACTTTTATAGTAAATGTATCCTATGTGATAATGATTATTAAAATTGTTGGGAGTCTTTCTCCCCTCCTCCATTAAACCATAGCTAACTTAAAGTTTTCCAGGTTGAATATTCTTCTATAAGAAGACTGTGATGTATGTATTATTTTCTAATTGGATTTTTATGCTAACCATTATTGTTTTCTTAAAGGCAAATGTTCTCTAGTTACCCAACTACCACTGTACTTCCCACACGTCGTGCACAGACTCCTCCAATATCATCGTTACCAACCTCTCCTTCTGATGAAGTAGGAAGAAGGCAAAGCTTAACTTCTCCTGATTCCCAGTCAGCAAGGCCAGCTAACCGCACAGGTGCGTGTGCTGTCATGCACTATGACACCCAAACCTCTTGGCATTCCTGATGTGTGGGATTTCATAACGTGGGCATTGTGTTTTTTCTCATTGAAGGTAAAACAGTGATTTTGATTAAGGGTGATCTGTCCTATCAAACTAAATTGTCTTCTCTATTTTGAAGCTGTAGATTCATTTATGGCTAGTTGGGAGAGAAAAGGTATGCTATACATCAGTCATACTAGACCCTTCTTATTTTCTGTTATAGGCATTTTTAGTGTTATGAATTTCCCTTCACCATTGCTTTTGCTGTAACCTCCACATTGTGAAATGCTGTGTTTCCATTTTCATTCAGTTTAAAGTACTAATTTACCATGGATATCTTCTTTGACAATTTTGGTCATTTAGAAATATGTTATTTTATTTCCAGATCTTTAGGAATTTTCCAGATGTCTTTCTCTTACTAATTTCTAATTTCATTGTTATCAGAGAATGCATCTTGTATAATATGAATTTTTTTAAATTTATTGAGACTTATTTTATGGCCCAGAATATGGTCTGTTTTGGTAAATATTCCATGTGACTTGGAAAAAATGTGTATTATGCTATTGTTGAGTGGAGTGTTCTGTAAATGTTTGGTCAGTCAAACATAGGTAGTTGATTGTTTTTTCAAGTCTTCTTTATCTCTACTGATAAAGAAGTATCAGTAAATATCAGTATTTGGTCTACTTACTGTATCAATTATTGATAGAGTAGTGTTGAAATCTCTGCCTGAAATTGTGGATTTGTTTATTTCTCCTTTCATTTATCAGTTTTTGTTTCATGTCTTTTAAAACTCTCTTTGGGTCCATAAATATTTAAGATTCTTATGTTTTCATAATGAATTGATCTCTTTGTCATTACCAAGTGACTCTCTTTACTCCTGGTAATATTCTTTGTCCTTAAATCTGCTTTATCTGATACAAATATACTAGTGTTAGGATGGTATGTTGTCTCCCATCATTTTTGCCTTTTACTTTTTTGTGTCTTTATATTTAAAAGGGGCTTTGTAAAGGCAGCCTATCATTGGGTCTTGCTTTTTTCATCCAACCTGGTATTCTCTATCTTTTAATTGGTCTCTGTAGACTGTTTACATTTAATGTGATAATTGGTAGGGTTGTGTTTAAAGTTATCATCTTTCTGTTCACGTTGTCTGTTCTTTCTCTTTTCCTTCTGTTTGTCTTTTTGTTAAATTCATATTTTATATTATTTCATTTTACCTCCTTTGTTGGCTTATCAGCTGTATGTGTATTTTTAGAGATTATTTTCAGGTCTATAGTATACATTTTTAATTATTACAGGCTACTTTCAAGTACCACTTCATATATATTAAAAATTCTAACAATGGTATACTTTTATTTCCCCTTTCTTAGTCTTTGTACTTTTATCATACATTTAATATACACATAGGTTATAAAGCCCATAACACATTGTTATTATTTTTGTTGTAAACAGCCAGTTGTCTTTGCAAGAATTTGAAATCTAAAGTATGTATTTTATATTTACCCACGTATTTATCAGGTCTTAGATTCTTTATTTCTTTATGTAGTTCCCAATTTCCATATGGTATAATTTCCTTCTGCTTTCCCTTTAACATGTCTTGTAATGATCTGCTAGTGATGAATTCTTTTGGCTCTTGTATATCTAAAAGAGTGTATTTCACCTTCATTTTTGAAAAATATTTTCTCTGGGTATAGAATTCTAGATTCACGATTTTTTTTCTTTCAGTGCTTTAAGATCCTCTGCTGTCTTCTGGCTTGCATGATAACTTTTCTTTCATTCTAATCTTAATATAATATGCCTTTTTCTCTGGCTGCTTTTAAGATTTTTCTGTTTTATCACTAGGTTTAAGCAATTTTATTATGATCTGCCCTGATTTAGTTTTCTTGTGCTTGGGATTTATTGAGCTTGTTGGATCTGTGGATTTATAGTTTCATTAAATTTGGAAATTTTTAATTCATTATTTTTCAGATGTATTTCTGTTGTATAACTCCATTTCAGTGTCTATGGTTATGTGTATACAAGGCCACTTGAAGTCGTCCCACAGATCACTAATGCTTTGATTTTTTTTTAATATCTTTTTATTTATTTTTTATTGTTTATTTATTTAATGTCTGTTTCCATTTTGGATAGTTTTTATTGTTGTGTTTTCTGGTCATTAATCTTTTCTCCTGCAGAATCAGATTTGCTCTTAATCCCATCTAGTACTTTTCCATTCATACATTGTAAAGACAGTCTTCCATGTCTTTAACATGCTTATTAATCTTTTCTCTGCCTTATCAAATACATGGAATAACAGTCAGTTCTCACTATTAGGATAGTTATGTTCTTCTATAAAGTCACTGTGAACACTGAATTAGTGAAAAATGAACCATTACTCCTAAGGGAGAGATAAGGGTAGGTTTTTGTGAACTTCTGGTCACATTTTGTCAAGTATATAACCTTGTTTTATGTATGTTTCTATTTAAATACATTATATTTAATATATATTATTGATTCATTAGCATTGAACTCATGGCCAAGAGCCTTAACTCATGGCTGAATGAAATTTATGTGACACATACATTTTCTCCATAAGGCATATCGTAGCCTTCTTGGACTTAGAAACACTAGACAGGGACTCCTGGTGGCTCAGTTGGTTAAGCCTCTGACTCTTGATTTCGGCTCAGGTCATGATCTCACAGTTCGTGAGATTGAGCCCCCAGCATTGGGCTCTGTACTGACACTGTGGAGCCTGCTCGTGGATTCTCTCCCCCTCTCTCTGGCTCTTCCCAGCTTGTACGCACACACTCTGTCTCTCTCTCAAAATAAATAAATAAACTTAAAAAAAAAAATAAACTAGCAGCATTTCAGCACTATGCTTCATGGCCATTTTAAATAGTGAAGTCACCAACAAAAAGCACAAAACTGCAAAACGCATGACACTAAATAGACCATGAAAAGGAGACTTGTTTACAGTCTCGGAGCTCAAACAAGAATGTAAGCATCACCTGTTATACCTCAGCTAGGAACCAGTGTGTCAGGAGATTGAAATGTTTTTGTCACTGTGTGCATGTAAATTACTGTGAAAGCACCACAAGTATTGATTTGGGAGTTACAAATTAACTTTAATGAGTAGATGAATTTGCAAATATGGAATGCACAAATAATGAACATCACCTTTAGATCTGTTTAAATATCATTCTCTTCTTAGCACATATCTAATATCTAGGTCTGTTTCTGTTGACTAATTTTTCTACTTATTTTGAATTATATTTTCTCGGGGTTTTTTTGGGGGGGGGATGTTTGGTAATTATATATTGGTTACTAGAGATTGTGAATTTTACCTTTTTGGGTGCTTGATAGTTTGTATTTATTTAAATATACTTTAACTTTGTTATAGGATACAGTTAAATTACTTGGAAATGATTTGATTCTTTCAAGCCTTCCTTTTAAGCTTTGTTAGGAGGGACCAGAACAGCCTTTAGCTTGGCTAAATTTTTCCCCACCACTGAACTAATACCTTTCTTAGTATTCTATCCAGTGCCTTGTGTATTGTAGTTCTTTCCTTCTGGTAACACAAATTCTTCCCAACCCTGTATGAGCCTCAAGGATTGTTCTGCCTGCTACTTTTTGGTAATTCCTTCCCTAGTTCTGGGTAGTTGCTGCATTAACATCAGCTGAAGACTTGAGGGAAAAAGAAGGACCTTCTGTACATTTCTGAATTTTGCTTTTTGTGCAGCTCTCTTCTTTCTGTACAGTTTTCTCCTTTCTGGTGTTCTACCCTGTGAATGCTAGCCATCTTGAATTCTTTACTTTTTTGTCCTCAGTTCAGAGAGGCCGCTGAGTTTAGTTTGAATTTGCCCTCCCTGAACTGCAGCTTGGAAATTCTCTCCAGCAAATATGCTGAGGCAATTGTATACCTCGCCTCATTTGATTTCCTTCTCTCAGAGATCACTGTCCTACGTTGCCTGCCATCCAGTGTCTACAGACCATCATTTGATATATTCCATCTGTTCTTTTAGTTGTTAAGGTGAGGGTAAATCCAGTCTCTGTTATTCTATCATGGCTAGAAGCAGAAGTCCAACAAATGTGTCAGGACTATTACCACTGTAGGAGTAGTGACATTTTTTAAGCAAAAATGAAAGTTGTCATTCTCCCTGCTTCCTTCTTCTTTCCTTCCTAATTGAATTCAAAAACCATTAAATGAGGCACAGGGCTTCTATCAGCACTGTCCACTGAAAGGACCTAGGAGCAGTGATGCCTTAGTAGCAATAAACACACCTAGTGCCAAGATCCTGTCTTCTAAATACCATCCTCTACTAAAAGAGAACCCTATCTCCTGGTAGAAATGGCTGATTTCAGGGTTAAGTATGAGATGAGCCTAGAATATCTTGTGCCAGAAAGTGATAAACTGCTCAGAGAATTATGGGCACATGCCTCCAGGATATAGAAACTAGATTGAAGGGACATCTACTAGCCAAATCTGGAATGTTTGGGGCATCAAAATAAATAATCATTGTTATAATAACATATAATAACCCACAAATACAATGAAAATCTCTACTGATGGAGAAAGGAGACTGATAAATCTGAAAGCAATGATGGAATTAGAAAATCCTCATTTGTCAACCATCATCATCATCATAATAATAAATAATTCAGCCAGTAAACATTAATGGATGTTAGTGAGTCTCACTTTGACGAGGAATGGGCTATTTACATATAATTCCTCCCAACAAATATTAATTACAAAGGGAGAAATAAAAAAGAGTACCTTTTTTAGTTAATCAGGAGATAAACTAGCAGATACCAGCTTAACTCAGGTGATCAAAGTTAGCATCACCAGCAATGGGATAAGTTGAAATCATGTACCATCTAGTAGAATGTAATGAGAAGAAGGCAGAATCAGTTTTGTATTCCTGCCAAAAAGCACGTGAAGAAACATCAGACAAACCCAAATTGAGGGACTTCCTATCATATAGCTGGCCTGTAATCTTAAAAGTATCAAAGTGATTGAAGGAGACTGAAGAGATCTGAAAACTAAATGGAAGGATGATAATCCTGGATTGGATCTTTTGCTGTAAAGAACATTATCAGGAGTTCTGGTGAAACTAGAATGAGATCTGGATTAGATAGATATTAACATTGTTAATTTCCGGACTTTGATACTATGTTATGCAAGCCAGTGTCCTTATTTGTAGGAGTTAATTAACTGTTAGAGTATTCAAGGGAGTTGGAAGCATCATGTCTGCTACTTACTCTCCAGTGGTTCATGGGTAAAAGAATTCTTTTGTACTATGCTTGCAAATTTCTGTTAAGTCTGAAATTTTTTGTAAGTTAGAAACTATTTCAAAGTAAGAAAACATTTAATATTTTTTTCAGCAGCTTTGTTTTATGTTAGCTTTATGAAAAACCTTAAAAAGCTGTAACAAAATCCCATTTAGTTCCACATTTAGTGAATTCTGAATAGAATAAAATTTCAATAAATGTAGACAGTATTAGGAAATTGGGGACTTAACAGTTACTATAAGGACACTTTTTACTCATAGTATGTACTGATATTTAGGACTTTACTCTCTTTCTTTTGTTTCAGCCTTGTCAGACCCAAGCAGCAGACTCTCAACTTCTCCTCCTCCTCCAGCAATTGCAGTACCCTTGCTGGAGATGGGGTTCTCTCTCCGGCAGATTGCCAAAGCCATGGAAGCCACAGGTAGGATAAGTTTTTATATATCAGTATATACATATAGGAGAAGCCCGATATTATAGAGCGTGACACATTGTTTTAAGAGACCGTAAAACTTTTTAATAGCAGATTTAGTTATAATGGTGTCATAGCAGACACTCTTAAATTGGTGCCATGAATAATTATGTTGCCCAAAATCAGTATCATACTTTTTTTTCACCTGTTCAGGTGCTCGAGGAGAGGCTGATGCCCAGAACATCACTGTCCTTGCCATGTGGATGATAGAGCACCCTGGGCATGAGGATGAGGAGGAACCCCAGCCAGGCAGCACAGCTGACTCAAGACACGGAGCAGCTGTCCTAGGCAGTGGTGGGAAGTCAAATGATCCCTGTTATTTGCAGTCACCAGGAGACATACCATCAGCTGATGCTGCTGAAATGGAAGAAGGCTTTAGTGAAAGGTGAGAGTCCGGTTTCCGTACTTGTTTTATGCGTTATAAATGGTGCTTCCAAGTGTCCCATTTATTTCCCTTCATAGATGCTTTTAATGGTTTGTAAAGCTGATAACTAGAGGTATATGAAAAGATGGACGTTTCGCTTACAAGTTTATGTTTCTGTGAAGCGTAAAAATGAGATGACAAGTCTTGAATGGATGTTTTTGTAGAAAATAGGTAATAATTTTTACATGAAATAAAACTGAAAAGAAACAATTAAAACAAGTTTATTCTGAGATAAAATAAACATTCTGATAAAATAATTCTCCTTTATAAATGATATAGAATGTTCATTTTAATATTAGAAATTGATTTAATGGATTTGGTTACCAAGGCTTGTGTCTTATATGCAGACTTGTTTCTGACAATCTCAGTGGATATTTTCATAACTTTGAAATATGTTTCTTGTAGGCAGGGATTGTCATTTCATTTCAAATTTTAAGTGTTGAATCATTTAGAATTTAGTTAAGACCATTGATCTCTTTTGGATCTGAACATGCATTAAGTATCATTCCCTTGTTGGCATAATTCAAAATCAGGTAAGGGCACTTGACTAGCTTAGTTGGTAGAGTGTGTGACTCTTGATCTCAGGACCATGAGTTCAGGTTCTATGTTAGGTGTAGAGCCTACTTAAAAAAATAAATAAAAGTAAAAAAAAAATAGGTAAAATTACTGCTTAGGGCAATATGACGTATTTATAATTTAGGAGCTTTACCAAAGACAAGCTATATTTCAGTTTTATCATAAATATATTTTATTCTTGGTAATATTTGGAGGAAAAAGCAAGACCATAAGTAAGCTTGTGCCTGTGCTTTCCATTTATGATGGTTCTCAAAAATCTGTGTTGCTTTTAAATTTGCACTTGTAGCGCTGATAATCTGGACCATGCAGAGAATGCAGCTTCTGGAAGTGGACCACCAGCTAGGGGTCGCTCAGCAGTAACAAGAAGGCACAAGTTTGATTTAGCTGCTCGCACATTGCTAGCAAGAGCAGGTAATTATATGTTTCACATCCTTCTATTGGTGAAAGTCGTATAGTTTATATTTTAAAGTCAGTGTGAAAGCAGCATTAAAGAAGATGAACTAATGATACTAAGTACTCAGTTCCTCCACATTAACAGAGCAGCTATTTGCATTTTTCTTCCTGTTTACATAATTTTGCATTGAAATCACAGCATACTTTCATAAATTTATTTTTAAGCTCCCTCTGGGTACAGAAGTCTATACTGGTTACTTGTAGATACTGAGGTATTTCATAAATGCTGTCTCTGCCCTCGAGCTGTTTATACTTTAAGAAGTGAAGATGAATGTTTAAAATGTCACATTAATATTAAGAAGGAGCTAAAAAGAGCACTGTGCTAAAGTGGTCACTGGCTTTTCTGATGTACTCTGTGGACCTTAGGACAAAACTACTAGGTAGGGCCCTAGAAAAGCAAAAGTAAATTTCATTGTTACATTAGTAAATACTTCTGGGATTATGCTCTAGAATGTGAAGTGTAATTTATAGGGAACATATTTTCTAAACTAAAAACTAGAATGTGTGACTTGTCAAAATGGTGTTTGATTTTTGAACTATTAAAACATAATTTTTCAGTAATTTATAGTAATAGTGAGAAGTTAAGACTGAACTAGAAAATACAGGATGTGTACTTAATATATAATGACTGATTTTTTTAAGTAACCCTAAAAGAATAATAACAGCTCACATTTACTGAATGTTTTCCATATTACATTATGAAGTATTTTACATGGATTATCTTACTTAAACCTGTTAACAGCCCTGTGAAGTATGAGTGCTATTACCCCATTTTATAGAAGAAGAATCACACATGATAGGTCAAATTTTATGTTTATGGTCTGGAATCCAGGCAGTTAAGAACTGGTAAAATATTCAGAATTACTTTATGCATGTAAATAAAATGCCTTTTTTGTTTTGTTCTGAGCGGGGTTATACCGCTCTGTGCAGGCCCACAGGAATCAAAGTCGGAGAGAAGGAATATCTTTGCAACAAGACCCAGGGGCGTTGTATGACTTTAATTTAGATGAGGAATTGGAAATTGATCTTGATGATGAAGCAATGGAAGCTATGTTTGGACAAGACCTGACCAGTGACAATGATATTCTGGGAATGTGGATCCCAGAGGTACTGGATTGGCCTACCTGGGTGTGTGTGATTGCAGCGGGGGCTGCTCTGACTTATTTTCCTGCCCTCCTGTTCATAGAGCTTACTAATAACAGCCTTGCCTAGAGTTGTAACACTCTGAAAAGTCTTAGATCTCATCCTAAAGTTTGGGGCTCTAATGCTTAAGGTTACTTTGATACCTACAAACCAAAAAGAAAAAGCGTCTCTTGCTTTCTCTGTACGATTTTATCGTTTCCCTCCCCAGACTAGATGAATAGAGCCATATTTTGTTCATATTTGATTGTAATGTCAAAGATAGATTACAAAACCGGCATCAATTCTTAGCTCTTCTGGGTGTATAACATGGCTGCTGTGCTCACCTTTCTATCTGAATGCATGCTCTTCTCCTTCATAGGTTCCATTTAATCACTGTAGTGCCTCATTCTAAGAACCAGTGCCACCTAGGTCTTGTAACTACCTCCATCCAGGGGCAGGGTACATGGTGGGTTTGTATGTTTTCATTGTTTAGCATTATGCTTTTGTAGCGGGGAGCGTGAAAACTTCACAGGTCTGAATCCTATAGAAAAGAGCATCTACTATATTAAGTTAATAAGATAAATGAATCCTAATGACTTCTTAGAAATTCAGATAATAGATATGCATGTTATGACCAGATGTAAAGTAGGTTTATTAGAGGAATTTTTAAAAAGCCATTTGAGATAGCGCTAATTGTCATTTTTATGAACTCTTCTCAGGAGAGTGAGTTAATTTTATTATAACTTATTAGATTGAAAAAGAGCAAGGAACACCTTGAGATCATGTGATCTAAATTCTGATTTGAAAGAAGTTTGTTATGTAACATTAATGAAAATCCTGCAAATGTTCCAACATGTGTAAACAAAGTTATTAATTTAACATATAAATATCTATTTACCTCTTCTTAATTTTATGTTAAATTGACTAATGATTTGATATAAAATTTTGTGCAGCATGTTTGTGAGTCTGAAGACAGGGAAGAAGTGGTGGTGTGTGAACTGTGTGAGTGCAGTGTCGTCAGCTTCAACCAGCACATGAAGAGAAATCACCCAGGCTGTGGGCGCAGTGCAAACCGCCAGGGCTATCGCAGCAACGGCTCCTATGTGGATGGCTGGTTCGGTGGTGAATGTGGGAGTGGAAATCCATACTACCTGCTCTGCGGCAGTTGCAGGGAAAAGTACTTAGCCCTGAAGACCAAATCCAAGACAACAAGTTCTGAAAGGTACCTTGAAATTGCGTAGATATCCAAACCCCCTCTGAATGAAGAGTATAAAGTATCTCTCATCAAGACCTGGGAATTAAAGCTTATTTTAATGTGAAGAGTTACACTTAACCTTTCCCTAAGTCCTATGACTGCTGAATTGGGGGCAGGAAGGATGAAGGTGGTTGAGGAATTCATGTTTTGCCAGAGCTGGGATCCTGCAGTCCATGGCAGCAGGTTTTTGACTGGAGTTTGACTCTATTAACCTTCAACTTGTTGGCAGGTTCTGGGCAGGACCCTTGCCTTAACCTTCAGGAGGCTTATGGTCAATTTTTTTCATTGTGTTTTTCACTCTGTTTTTGTTTGACATCTTAATTAAGATCTTTTTGTTGATTAAAAAAAAAATAGACTGTTTAGATTAAATTGAGCTTCCGTGAAAATATTACTTCTTTATATCCTTGAATAGCAATTAATCTGTAGTGAGCAGGGCTTTTGCCCTTACTGTCAACTATTAAAATCTTTAAGGTGGTCTGGATGAGTGTTGTAGGTGACCTAGAAACCTCCCCAGTAACTTGGTAAAATGATCATTGATTTTGTAAGCATGTGTGTACCTACATACCAGGAGTTTTTCTTAGCCCATAACCTGAAACACTTTATTTTGTGTTGCTTTATTAATGACCTTTTAAATGTTCTAATGACTTAATTTGCATTTTTGGGTACTAACTGTTTTGTATAAAAATACAATGTTCTTCATGTTTGGTGCAGGTACAAGGGACAAGCTCCAGATCTTATTGGCAAGCAGGACAGTGTGTATGAAGGTAGTTGTTTTGAGAGCTTCTTTATTTTACGTGTATTTTTGTATATACCTTCTGCCTAACATCTGTTACTAAAATTTAGTTTATGTGTATGTGTTGGTATTTAAGTACATAGTAACTTAAAACTTTCTCTAAAAAGCTAAAGGTAGTTTGAAAGCAACAGCCCTAGTTTTAAAAATCAAAGGGAAAGGACCTGGGTTCAAATACTAGCTTTACCACAGAATGTTAATTTCTGTGTGGCATATATTTTTTTCAAAGTAGGGAAAGTATGGAGTACATTTTGAATTTCCATCCTGATTGAGGAAAGTAAAAAGTACAAAACTGATGACAGCGTGAATTTATATGGAGCATTCATTTACTTCAAATAACTGATTCTCTAATGATTATGGATAGCATTAAGAACTCTTTGTTGGCCCTGTAACAATAGCTTTTATTAGCTGAAACCTTCATTACCAGCTGTAACATTTGCTGTTGCTTTAGGTGGGTTTGACTCAGACTCCCTTTCCCTTAGACTCTCACTATGCTTCAGGGAGTGCAGTTCGGTTGGGTCACCAGGAGATGGTGCCATAGCATATTTTGTGGGCACTGGGCTTTCAGTCCATCTGCATTTTAGACATCTCTCACAGTAACCGTTCCCAGCAGAGTTACTTCATGTTTATATTCACATGCCATAAATTCATTTATTTAAATTCCAGAAGACTGGGACATGTTAGATGTTGATGAAGATGAAAAGCTAACAGGTGAAGAAGAATTTGAATTACTTGCTGGACCACTTGGTTTAAATGACCGACGCATTGTACCAGAACCAGTTCAGTTCCCTGACAGTGATCCCTTGGGAGCATCAGTAGCAATGGTAACAGCTACCAACAGTATGGAAGAGACTCTAATGCAAATAGGTAAACTGAAATGATAATTGGTATTGATTTTATAGAGTCTGTATTAATTTGTTTCTTAGATTAGATAAATAGTAATACAACATTGTTCCACCCCATCAAGTATCCTTAGCTAGTTGTTTGAACATTTTCAAGGTATAAGGTAATATTTTTCATTTTTTGCTTTTATGAAATGCCGAAGTAATAAAAAGAAAATTTATAAAATATGAGTATGATTTTTTTTAAAGAAAATAGGGAAATCCTGGAACTGACTAAAACCAATTTTGCAGTCTTTTTTTTTTTTTTTATGTGCATGAAAGGGTATGGGTAACTTTTGCTCTCGGGAATACAAAATAAAGAATTAGTATTGGTGACTCAGCCCTTTCTGTATACTTAAAGCATATTTTAAAAACTGTATCTTTTCTGTGTCTGTTATATATGATATATGAACAAAATAAAACCAAAAAAATTTAAGGAACATATATAACAGGTTATTGCCTTAGAACTGTCTCTTTCTCCCAAGGAATTTTCTGTGTAACAAAGTCCAAATGAACAAAACACATTGGTTTGCTGTGTTTCCTTGCAGCCCAGAACATAGATAGAATGGGAAAATTTTTCAGTGCTCTGGATATGTTTTTCAGGTTGCCATGGCTCTGTAGAAAAGAGTTCCTCTGGAAGAATAACACTAGGTGAGCAGGCCGCTGCCTTAGCGAACCCTCACGACCGGGTGGTGGCTTTAAGGAGAGTGACTGCTGCTGCTCAGGTTCTTCTGGCAAGAACCATGGTAATGAGAGCTCTGTCTCTTCTCTCGGTCAGGTAAGAATTATCGTGTCAGGTGATGCTAAGTTAGTTCCTAGTATACATTAGACAGGAGTTTAGTATTGTTTGGGAGGATGAGATAGAATTTTTAGAGCCTTGAGTATCTAGGCTGTCAAATGAAAGAAGTTGGAAATAGTCATCATTGTTATTCATTCATCCAGTCGGTAAATACTTAGCTCTTTTTAGGTAGAAAATAAGAGTATTATAGTAGCTGAGTAAACTGCAAACATTTTTAATTTTATTATCTGAAATGAGAAACTAAAGCTTTCAATCCATTTGATGCAGGATAAAATCAAAAGGTTGAATGAATTTTCTGCAAAATTGACCCAACTGTTTAGCTATTTCAACCTGCAGATTCCATCATGGAGACTCCTGCCATGTTCATACTGTAGAATGTAATATTAAAAAAGGAAGAGAGCCAAGAATACCTAAAAGACATCCATTTAAGAAATGGTTAAGCAGGGGCGCCTGGGTGGCTCAGTCACTCAAGCATCTGACTCTTGGTTTCGCCTCAGGTCATGATCTCACGGTTTCGTGTGAGTTCGAGCCCCACGTTGGGCTCCATGCTGACAGTGTGGAGCCTGCTTGGGATTCTCTGTCTCCCTCTCTGTGCTCCTCCCCCACTTGCACTATCTCTGTCTCTCTCAAAAATAAATAAATAAACTTAAAAAAAAAAAAAAAGAATTGTTGAGCAGAGGTATATAAAAGTAAATCAGTGAAGACAGAAGGACCCTGAAATAAAAATTCAAAAATAGATGAGACTCTGGTATTGGATAGTGGAGAACAAAATTTAGAAACTGATCCACACATATAGATAAACACTTGGTGTATGGTTTGATTTATGATAATGTTTATATGGCAGAACAGTGAGGAAAGCATGTCCCCTCAATAACTTGGGCTTAGGTCACATGGTTTATTCAACAGGAAAAAGTGAGTCTTGGCCCCAACCTCACACTATATAAGACAAATATTTCCAAGTGGCTCTTAGATCTAAATGTGAAAGATAAATCAATAATGTTTCTCTAAGGTAGGAAGAATTTGTTCTCTTGGGATAGGTACAGTTTTCTTGAGTCACAAAAAGCATTCATCATCAAGAAAAAGATTGATAAATTGAACTACATTAAAAAAGAACTTTTCAGCAAAAGTCATTAAGAAAATAAAAAGTCAGAAAGTAAAAAAAATGAGCCACTTAATGGGAGAAGATATGAACAATGCATATAACCAACAGAACATGTAAAGAATTTCTACAAATCCGTGAGAAGAAGAGACAACTCATAGAAGAAGTGGGCAAAATGCAAAATAATACAAGAGGATCTCCAAATGGCCAGTAAACATGGAAAATGAGGTCTTCAGCCTCATTAGTCTTCAGAGAAATGAAAATGGAAAAACAGTGAGATATAAATACACCTATTAGAAAGGCTAAAATCGAAAAGACTTGGGAAAATGTGAGCACCTAGAAAATGTGGAACACCCAGAACACACTGCCAGTAAGGAAGTGAATTGGTACAGCTACTTTGGAAAACCATTCAATAGTACCAACCAAAGGTGAATATGAACATACTCTATCACCTAGAAAGCTACTCCTGGGTATATATTCGGCAGAAGTGCTTCTATATGTGCACCAGAAGACATAAGCAAGAACTTCATGGCACTGCTATTTATAATAGCCCCATGCCAGAAACCACCTAATTGCATCTGTATGGAGAAATGAATTATGGTAGATTTTATTAATATGTCAATGAAAATGAGTATCTACTGCTATAATGCAACAACATGGATGAGTCTTAAAAGAAGCCAGACACAAAAGATTACAGACTTTATCTTATTTATATAAAGTTCAAAACAGGCAAAACTGATACATAACTTAAAAAGTCATTGGTATTCGTTATTTTTAGGGGTCTATGACTGAGAAGAACCCAAGCAGGCTTCTGAGGTGTTGGTAATGTTGGTTCTGTTTGTGAAAACTCACAGTTTGTGAACTTTCTTGTGTATTATACTTATACTTCCAAGTTCATGAAATTAAAATAAAATAATTAAAATCTTAACAGTTTCCAGCTTAATATTTTTTGACTTATCTTAAGATACATATGGCTAGTAATATTGCAGGTTGACTTTTATTTTAGTTATTGGTACTTTGGCTGATAGGTGGGGCTCCCAGTGGTCCCTTCAGAAATCTGTTTTCTTTATCCATCTGAAGTGTTTTTTCTTTCTTGGCAGTGGTTCCAGCTGTAGCCTGGCTGCTGGCCTGGAGTCTCTGGGGCTTACAGATATCCGAACACTGGTTCGGTTAATGTGCTTGGCCGCAGCAGGGAGAGCTGGCCTTTCTACCAGCCCTTCTGCCATGGCAAGCACCTCAGAACGCTCACGAGGCGGGCACAGCAAGGCCAGTAAGCCCATCTCTTGCCTGGCCTATCTGAGCACAGCAGTGGGATGTCTGGCATCAAACACTCCTAGTGCTGCCAAACTCCTGGTGCAGTTGTGTACACAGGTAAGCTGGTTTTCAGTGCTTTTCGTGTTGCATTATTTCTGACCAATTCTTAAAGAGCCTTTTGAGGTGAAATCTTTTTGTTCCAAAATTATATGTAAAAATTAAACCTGTTTGTTCCAATTGCCTCTTCAGAACTTGATTTCTGCTGCAACAGGTGTAAATCTAACCACGGTTGATGATCCAATTCAGCGAAAGTTTCTACCCAGCTTTCTCCGAGGAATTGCTGAAGAGAATAAGCTTGTAACCTCCCCAAACTTTGTTGTAACTCAGGCCCTTGTGGCATTACTAGCAGACAAGGGGGCCAAACTGAGACCTAACTATGATAAATCTGAAGTTGAAAAGAAAGGTAAGTTTCATACCATTTACCATTTTAAATATACAGTCTTGTTGTCAATTTGATGTGTGCTTTTTAAAACGTGTTTTAGAGTTGTTGTAAGCGTCATGTATACTTCTTAAGCTCAGATCATAAAAAACTACATGGATCCTTTTTCATGGTGCATGGAAACAGATATTAGAAAATGTACCAAATTAATCTTGGTTTGATTATTCTATTAGATTATGGTTTGAATCACAATAGATAATAATCTTGGTTAGGTGTCCTTAATAAAATTTATGTAAAGATACGGCTATTTTTCTCTTTGTCATAAGATGATAACAGTTTGAAGGGACTCCTTAATCACTATTGTCTGTACCCTTCTCTTCATCAGGACCATTCGGCCAAGATAGATGGGCTTTGGGATCTATCAGCCCAGCCCCTTGACTGGCTGTTACGATCACTTTTGAGCAGCAAAAGCCAAACTCTTACTTTTTAGGGCATGCTGTCTCTGCCCTGGCTTTGAAATTATTTCTGATGCATTCTGAATCTGTGTGTACTTAGAGCAAAGACTCTTGATGTACATAAATGTATATTTGCAATGAATCAGATTTATTAGAGAATGTGATAGGAGATAAATGCTTTATACCTTGTATGCATATCTTAGTGAATTGATTGCTTGCAAAAGTGCTAATTTTTAAAAGATATGGGTTAACCCATTTTTTTTGTTTACCACCACCAGCTCTTACCTGGGCATCATTTCATTGTTTTGTTTAAGCAGGTTTAACTGCCCAATTGTATGCCCATCCTTCCTATGATCCTTCTGCTGTAGGCCCTCTGGAGCTGGCTAATGCCCTGGCAGCCTGTTGCCTCTCCTCCAGGCTGTCCTCACAGCATAGGCAATGGGCTGCTCAACAGCTTGTGCGCACTCTTGCTGCACATGACCGCGACAACCAAACTACTCCCCAAACACTCGCTGATATGGGAGGAGATCTCAGGAAATGCTCCTTTATCAAGTTGGAGGCTCATCAAAACAGAGTATGTATTTTGAGCCCTAAGTATGTTAATCCCCTTATGTAAGATGAAATAGTTTCTGCCCTTCTCTGAGAGCTTAGATCTTAAGTGTCTCTCTCTCTGCCTCGTGCACATACACACGCACAATTACCAATATTTGTCTAGTAGTTACCAGCTTTCCTTTCTCTGTATGTTGGGTTGACATAGTAGTGTACAAATAGAAAAATCAGATGGGGGATGAGAAGAAAACCAAGGGAATTACCTCACAAAAGATGAGGGCTTATATGTGCAAGAGGAGAAGAAATTGTTAACTGCTGTGTTAATCTAACTTACCAGACCCTTGAGCATTGACAAGGGCAGTTTAGGAAATGAAGACTGACTTCCGTTATTACCACTTTAAAAGTCACTTCTTAGTCTGTGTTGTTTATTTTGTACAACATATGTTGAAATATTTATACTTTATTGAATTAAATAAACATGTTTAGTAAAGATTCTCATAGGTCTGCAATAACTCAAATGAGTTTAGGCATAGTACTTTAAAGCCATACAAATAGATGTATGTTTACAAGCCAATTAGGAAAGAGTGAAACCATGTATATTATGCTATAACATGAATATTTTTCTTTTACAATTTTCTGGTAGATTATTTTTTAATTTGATAGATATAGAATGACAAAATCATTTGAATCAAAACTTGCTCAAAAATGTTGGACTTTGTCAGAATGAAATCTTGCCATTTGCGACAACATGGCTGAAGCTGGAGAGTATAATGCTAAACAAAATTAATTAATCAGAGAAAGATAATACCACGATTACACTCATATGTGGAATTTAAGAAACAAAACAAATGAATAAAGGAATAAAAAAGAGACAAGCCTAAGAGTGGACCCTTAACTCTAACAGAACTCTGTAGAGAAGGTTACCAGAAGGGAGGTGGGTGGGAGTGGGAGTGAAATAGGTGAAGGGGTTAAAAGTACACTAATCATGATGAGCACTGAGTAATGTATAGGATTGTTGAATCACTATATTGTGCACCTGCAATTAATATAACACGGTATGTTAACTATACTAGAATTAAAATAAAAAAATTAAAAATCGTTGGACTTTTTCAACCTTTCTAGGTGATGACTTGTGTTTGGTGTAATAAAAAAGGACTTTTGGCTACAAGTGGCAATGATGGTACCATCCGGGTATGGAATGTTACTAAGAAGCAATATTCACTGCAACAAACCTGTGTGTTCAACAGATTGTGAGTGCTAACATCAGCTCTCATGTGTAACATTTAAGAGAATCCTAAACATGCTTCATCTTGGTTGTGTTAATGTAATCACAGTGTCATTAAGTTATTACAATTTTTCTTTTATTTTTTTCTTAATTTTAATTTGTTTTATTTTTTAGAGAGCAAGAGCCAGGGAGGGGGCAGAGGGAGAGAAAGGGAAAATTAAAAAAAAATTTTTTTTAATGTTTATATTTGAGAAAGAGAGGGAGACAGAGAACAGGTGAGGGAGGGGTGGGCGGGGGGGAAGACACAGAATCCGAGACAAACTCCAGGCTCTGAGCTGTCAGCACAGAGCCTGATGTGGGGCTTGAACCCACAAACTGGGAGATCATGATCTGAGCCGAAGTCAGATGCTCAACCAACTGAGCCATCCAGGTGCCCTGATTAAGTTTATTTTGAGAGCAGGGGAGAGACGCAGAGAGAGAGAGAGAGAGAGAGAATCCCAAGTAAGCTTTGCACTATCAGCGCAGAGCCCAACATGGAGCTCAATCCCACAAACTGTGAAATCATGACTTGAGCTGAAATCAAGAGTCAGATGCATAACTGTTTGAGCCCACCAGGTGCTCTGAGAGAGAGGATCTTAAGCAGACTCCACACTTAGCATGGACTCCAGTGCGGGGTTCGATCCCACAACCATGGGATCATGACCTGAGCTGAAATCAAGAGTCGGATGCCCAACCATCTGAGCCACCCAGGCCCCCTACAGTTTTTCTTTTAGAATAGTCTTACTATATCTCTGGTGTGTGTTTTTAAGTTTCCGGGATAGTAATTAAGAAAATAAAAATTTTAACAATCAGTGTCTTAGAATTAAATCAAGGTCTACTATGCTAGCATTATAAATGTTAAATTCTGTAAAACAGTAGGCTAATATTCCATCATTCTTTAAGGATTATTTAGGAATTAATGATATTTCTTACAGAATGTTAACAGCCTTTATAGTTTTATAGCTGGCATAGGTATTTCCTTTCTGAGAGCTTCCCTAGAGATTAGGCAAACAAGAATCATTGTGCTCTGAATAATAACCAGGTTTACAACCCATAAAGAATCAGAGTGTCTTTGTTGAGAAATTATCTACTATGGTAATTGGGTAATCTAAGCATCACTCTTCTTTAATTCTACATTTTTCACACCATGACAAATGCTAGCAAATATGTGATTGTCAAATAGTGCTAGCCAAGCTTCTGAAATGAAGAGTCTCTATTATTTACTTCAGTCCATATGAAACCTTTATTTTAAGATTTGAGGTTTTATATATTTTTGGATGATGGGGATTAGAATCCCATATGTGTCTTTTATATTTTAGAGAAGGAGATGCTGAGGAGAGCCTGGGGTCACCCAGTGATCCAAGTTTCTCACCTGTTTCCTGGAGTATCAGTGGCAAATATCTAGCTGGGGCCTTGGAAAAGATGGTGAATATTTGGCAAGTTAATGGTAAGAGTCATGCCAATACTAGCAAATTACTGAAGGTACTTTTTAAGCCTTTTTTTTTTAGCTTTCTGAGTCCAAACAGTGGCTTCCTTTCACCTTGAAACTCACAGTCTGTTCATCAGCTGTGTAGATGTGTGCATATTATAGTTTAAATTAAAGAGGAAATGATCATTTCCTGACTTCTCTTTCTAAGAGTTTTGACTAACCTGGTAATTGTAAGCTAAAAATTCTTTTCACATACTACTATAAGTGTTCAGAATAGGTTTTGAGCTATGAGTTTTCAGTGATGCATTCTTTTGAATCACTTGAAATATTTCTACTAATTTTGTCTAATTCACAGGTACAAACTCATTTCAATTTTTAATGATATGTCTCTGGAAAGTAAAAATTATTATAATCTTAGGCTTATTGCATAATTTTGTTTGTTTTTGCATATTTGAAGAAAGGCTTTTCTATGTTTCACAGATTTGAAGGAAAAGCTAGCCTTAACTCTAGGGAAATTTCTTACGTTAATTTGATTTTCAGTGATTATTAGGAAAGGATGTAAGTGTTTGACATTTCTGCACTGAATATTTTCCTTTACTCCTTTTTATTTTTTTAAAAGTTTGTATTTATTTTTGAGAGAGAGAACGTGAGCAGGGGAAGGGAACAGAGGATCAGAAGCAGGCTCCGCACTGACAGCAGTGAGCCTGATGTGGAGCTCATGAACCATGACATCATGACCTAAGCCAAAGTCCGATGCTCATCCGACTGAGCTACCCAGGCGCCCCTCCTTTACTCCTTCTTTAATAAAGCTATCACTTTGAAGCATCTGAGTGGCTCAGTCGGTTAAGCATCTGACTTCATCTCAGGTCATGATCACACAGTTTGTGGTTTGAGCCTCATATTGGGCTCTGTGCTGACAGCTCAGAGTCTGGAGCCTACTTTGGATTCTGTGTCTCCCTGTTTCTCTGCCCCTCCTCCACTCACACTCTGTCACAATTCTCTCTTTCAAAAATAAATAAACTTTAAAATAAATAAAGCTATCATTTTTGTCCCATTAGTAGTTATAGGAAAGCCTGTGAATTTGATAATCATATATAGTATATAAATGAAGGATCCTGCCTTATAATTGTATTTATTAATAGACTATTATGAAATTGAGGACTGCCTTGAGTGAATATTAGAATTAATATTTTTGTATTATTGTTTTTAAGGATTAAGTAACTAGTTAACATTTTCTCCTCTTTAGGAGGTAAAGGATTAGTAGATATTCAGCCTCATTGGGTATCTGCCCTGGCTTGGCCAGAAGAGGGTCCAGCTACAGCCTGGTCAGGAGAGTCTCCAGAATTATTGTTGGTGGGACGGATGGATGGCTCTCTAGGACTGATAGAAGTTGTTGATGTATCCACCATGCACCGTCGAGAATTGGAACATTGCTATCGAAAAGATGGTAAATGACTTGCGTCTCATTAAGAAAGTATTTCCCCCAATCAAAAAACTTATTTTTTTTGGCACTTGCTTTTAAAAATGCAGAGTTAATATTACTTTTGGCTTTGTTTTCTAAATTTTCCAGTTGGTATTTCGTTTTAGTTAGTTACTACGTTGAAAGATAATTCCCTCCCAACATCTACCACATACCTCTGCCAAAATGAGATCTAATAGTATTGTATTAGTCATTCATCCTTTGTGTGAGTGTCTGAAACTTAAGTGGGGCTGCCAATTTCCCTTGAAAGTTAGGAATGTCCAAGAGAAAAGAATTATAATCATTGGTAGAGATGAAATTGTTAACAAATGAAATTGAGGAAATGGAAGGAGGAGGAGGTACGTTCCTGGTATGACCAGAGATAGTAGGAAGTCTCCTTTCATTTATTTTCTGTGTTCCCTTTGGATGCATAGACATCTTACTACGTGGTTTTTTTAATTGTTTGGGGGGAATGGAGTGTTTCACAGATCACGGTCCCAGCTTACATGGCACAGAATAGAACAAGTGTTTTTTAAATTTAGGTTTTTTTTTTTTAAATAGGTAATACCTTCATGGGGTTCAAAAATCTTAAAGTTTAAAAAGGTAGGCAGTGAAAAGTCTTTTTCCCATCCACTCATTCCACATGTCCCCATTCTACTCCCACAGATAAATACTGTTTCTTACTTCTCTTATAGTTTTCCAGAGTTATGTGTACTTGAAGAAGCAAATATGAATGTAGATTGTTAGAACATGTTTGGTAAAATATGGAAACACATAGAGTAAGGAATATTAAGCAAAAGAAGGGACAGATAATTTTCTTTCTATGATGGATTATTTCATTTCTCAGTTTCATAGTAGATTCTGGTCCAAAAGGAAGGAACCTGGTACATGGACTTGGAATCAGCAAGGAATTTAACTTTTCAGTAATCATCTGAAAAGAATAAAAGGTTAAAAATGAGGTAGTCCTTGTCACTTATTATAATACTTTTAAAGTAAGTTACACAGAATCCCTGCTCTCAGCCTACCTTTTATCTAATAAATGCATCAAAGAGATGTTTGGAAATTTACTTGGAGTGGTTGTGGTAGCATATGTTTGTTGCAAAAATATGTCTTTTAAGTTAGACAGTGACATATGAGTGTTATATTTTTTTCTTAAAAAAATTTTTTTTTTAATCATGTTAGTGTCTGTAACTTGCATTGCTTGGTTCAGTGAAGACAGACCATTTGCAGTAGGATTTTTTGATGGAAAATTGTTACTGGGAACGAAGGAACCACTTGAGAAAGGAGGCATTGTTCTAATTGATGCACATAAGGTAAAAACATCTTTCCCAGATGGTTACTTTTTCTTGTTTTTTTACTATAGTATTGCTTGATACTAGTTTTCTTTAAACTTTCTTAACATAGTTCACTTATGATTTCATATTCTATTGTTACACAAAATCTTTCGACCATGTATATACATGGAAAGGTCTGTGTAAGAAAGCCATCAAGCCAAGAAAGAAGTAAAACCAAAACAGTAAAATAGGAGCACCCTTGGAACACCCCCTGTCATGCTAGAAATTCCATCTATGAAGAATGATTCCTTTACCTTAAAAAGGGTTGCTGGTTCTAATGCTTACAGGGCCATCTAGGCAAAACATAAGTGCACGAAGGCAGGGGTTGAAAGTGTGAAGGAGGGTAAAAATAAAAAAATGTCAGAAGAACACAACGGCAACCATGTAAACGTACAATATGTCTTAGATTCTCATAATATTTGCTATTTTGGTATGAAGGATGCTTTTTTTAAAGTTTCTTTTTCATTATTCTAATGATTACAAGTCAATAATTCTTTAAAATGCTAATGAAAGATAAATATTCCTTCTGAATCAGAATTTCCTAGTTCATTCATTCAACTAACATTTACTGAGCTTTGACTGTAGCAAGTGTATATAATGCAGATTATATTAAAGGGTGAGTTGTCTTGTGATTGGGAATGATATGACGGTATCTTATTTGCATAAAATGTTGATTTCAAAATAATTGAGTAATGGAAGTATAGGTCATAAATTACTGAGTTTACGTATCTGTGAAGGACGGTTACTATGATTTTTTTTTCTCTCCCTGTCATTTTAAGGATACTCTTGTTAGTATGAAGTGGGACCCAACAGGTCATATTCTTATGACATGTGCCAAAGAAGAAAATGTGAAACTCTGGGGGCCTATTTCAGGATGCTGGCGCTGTCTACATTCACTCTGCCATCCATCTATTGTAAATGGCATTGCTTGGTGCAGCCTCCCAGGGAAAGGATCCAAATTGCATTTACTGATGGCTACGTATGTTATAAATTTGTGTGTGTGTGTGTGTGTCTTAATTTTTATATTATTATGGACTGTTACTTGCGTTAAATATGGCTTTTCAGTGGTCTTAAAACAGTTTGCCTGTTACTATTCTTATAATGTATAATTCCATAAGATTACCTTAGAGAAATAAGGCAAAATATGGAAGTTGGAATGCACTCTCCTTATCTGGGTGTGATGTTGCTAGAATATCGATTCTTCTTGTAATTCTTGTAAAAGATTATAGCATAAAGCTATTGCAAATAATTTTTAAAATAATATTGTAACAGTTTTATCAGGTCTTTAATTGATTGCTCTTTGAAACTATATTTACTTCTGCATATTGACATGTTTTGGTTTTACGTGATTAATTTTTAAGTGGCTGTCAGAGTGGCTTGGTATGTGTTTGGCGTATTCCACAAGATACCACACAGACCAGTGTGACTAGTTCAGAAGGATGGTGGGACCAGGAGTCAAATTGCCAGGTAAATGTTCTGGTGCTTTTGAAGACCTTATCTGAAACCAAAGATGGTTTGTGTTATCAAAGTAATCCTCCTTTGATTACTGAGATACTCACTACTCAGTATCTTAAAGGGCAAGATCCATTAGGGAAACATGAATAATTGTCATACTTTGTGTGTTTTCTGAATTGGCCTTATTTTTTATAAGTCAGGACGGCATGATTGCTTGTTAAAGTGAGACATTCAAGATACACTGAGTGGTGATCATTTATAGTAATGGATATTATTTGGTACTACAGATAGAGAAGTCCTAAATCTTTGGTACAGTGAAATGGGAACACCACAGGAACACCCCTGTCCAAAGTATCTGCTGCTGATACCACATTCCACCTATGAAGAACAATTCCTTTAACTTCAAAGGAGGTTACAGGGGGTGCCTGGGTGGCTCAGTCTGTTAAGTGTCCCACTCTTGATTTCGGCTTAGGTCATGATTTCACAGTTTGTGAGTTCAAGCCCTGCACTGGGCTCTGTGCAGACAGCACAGAGCCGCTTAGGATTCTCTGTCTTCCTTTCTTTCTGCCCCTCCCCTGATCGCATTCTCTCTCTCTCTCTCTCTCTCTCTCTCTCTCAAAAATAAATAAACATTTTTTAAAAAATTATTTAAAAAAAGGAGTTTACAGATTCAGATAGATGCTTATAAGGCCATCTAAACAAGCAACATAAACTCAAAAAGCTGGGAGTTGGTGTGGAGAGGGTAAAAACAAAAAACCTAGAAACACACATGCTTTCTATAAAGGACACGGCTGCCAGAGAGCTGATTGCCGCCATCCAGAAATGAGGCTATTGTTACCAGATTGTCTCTTTTTTTCCTGATAGAAGCCAGAAGCCCAGCATTTTAAGTAAAATCTCCCAATATTAAACATTGGCACCTGACTTAAAATTCTTTTTTTTTTTTTTTTTTAAATTTTTTTTTTTTTTCACCGTTTCTTATTTATTTTTGGGACAGAGAGAGACAGAGCATGAACGGGGGAGGGGCAGAGAGAGAGGGAGACACAGAATCGGAAACAGGCTCCAGGCTCCGAGCCATCAGCCCAGAGCCTGACGCGGGGCTCGAACTCACGGACCGCGAGATCGTGACCTGGCTGAAGTCGGACGCTCAACCGACTGCGCCACCCAGGCGCCCCTTTTTTTCAACGTTTTTTATTTATTTTTGGGACAGAGAGAGACAGAGCATGAACGGGGGAGGGGCAGAGAGAGAGGGAGACACAGAATCGGAAACAGGCTCCAGGCTCCGAGCCATCAGCCCAGAGCCTGACGCGGGGCTCGAACTCACGGACCGTGAGATCGTGACCTGGCTGAAGTCGGACGCTTAACCGACTGTGCCACCCAGGCACCCCGACTTAAAATTCTTTAAAATACTTGGTGGCCAGTCATATGGCATCCCTGAGCTAATGGTTTGCACCTTCTGTTGCTCTTTCTTTTTGCTCATGATACAAATACCCCTGGAAGAAATATACCTCATGTTATATCTGGATAAATAAGTACATCTGGTAATATACACTGTCATAACTAGAAGGAAGAGGGAGCTTAGGGACAGGAACAAAGAGGTTAAGAGGGAGAGGTAAATAGCTCACTAATGAGAGGAAAATACAGAAGTAGAATTGGGAGGGACATCTGGGTGGCTCAGTTAAGCATCTGACTTCAGCTCAGGTCATGATCTTGCAGTTGGTAAGTTCGAGCCCCACACTGGGCTCTGTGCTGACAGGTGCTCACAGCTCACTGCCTGGAGCCTGCTTCATTCTGTGTCTCCCTCTCTCTCTGCCCTTCCCCTGCTCTCAAAAATAATAATAAACATTAAAAAATTTTTTTTCTTTTTTTTTTTTAAATTTTTTTTTTTTCAACGTTTATTTATTTTGGGGACAGAGAGAGACAGAGCATGAACGGGGGAGGGGCAGAGAGAGAGGGAGACACAGAATCGGAAACAGGCTCCAGGCTCTGAGCCATCAGCCCAGAGCCTGACGCGGGGCTCGAACTCACGGACCGCGAGATCGTGACCTGGCTGAAGTCGGACACTTAACCGACTGCGCCACCCAGGCGCCCCTAAAAAATTTTTTTCTTAATGAAAAAGAAGTGGAAGTGGAGGCACTAAAGATAAATCTGATTTTCTGTTTGTACTAGAGAGTAGCCCTTTGGACCTATCTCACTTCTGAAACGTGCAAGGCAGGAGCACCTGGGTGGTTCAGTTGGTTAAGCTTCCAACTCTTGATTTCAGCTCAGGTGATAAGCTCATGGTTTGTGGGTTCAAGCCCTGCTTTGGGCTCTATGCTGACAGTGCAGAGCGTGCTTGGGATCCTCTTTCTGTGCCCCTCCACCTCTCGTGTTCTCTGTCTCTGTCTCTCTCTCTCCCTCCTTCACCAAATAAATTAACTTAAAAAAATTAAAACGTGCAAGATGCAACAATGCAAACATGAAATTAGACACCACGTAACAGACAGAACCACTGGCCATCAAAAAGAAGAGCCTGTTTATATAGAACCAACATGTGCAATTCATGAATTTTAGGAGCTAAAAATGAAAATTACATAAAGCTAAATTTAAAAATTAAAACACTCATTAAAAAGCAGAAGTTAGGATTTTTCTATCTCTGAGGGATAATTGGAACTTACAATTGTAATTTCTGCCGGTTTGAAGAATAGGAAATTCACTTAGAAGGGTGTCAAAAAATATGAACTCAGTTTCAGAGGAGCCAAGGAGAACCACGTTGTTATTTTATTATTTTCTCAAGGTAAACCTATGAGAGAGTTGTCCTTCCCTCTTGCCCAGTTTTTTACTGAAATATAAAATTTCCAAGAATGAATTATAAATCTTGAATCTATAAGTTTGTTTTAATTTCAATATATGCTAAAAATCAAAATGAATTGCAGGATGGATATAGGAAATCAGCCGGAGCCAAATGTGTTTATCAGCTGCGGGGACACATCACCCCTGTCCGGACTGTTGCCTTTAGTTCTGATGGGTTGGCCCTCGTGTCTGGTGGACTAGGTGGGCTCATGAACATTTGGTCTTTAAGGGTAAGAGTACAGATGTTATTTTTATCTTAAGAAATGTTTATGCATTAACTTAGATATGGTAAAAATTAACCCAACCATCCCTAGGAGTATTTCGTGTACTAATACTTTGGGTACTGAAGAAACTCCTTTCAGAATTCTCCACTCTTTAATTTTTCTTATTGATATATTTTTAAAGTCATCTAGAAAAGGCCCCAGAAAATTGGGTAGTACCTATATAATTAGACGTTGCTAAATTTCATTGGAGCATATAGATTTTTTTCTAAAATGTTTTTGTGAATGTGAAGTGTGTAAATTTAAAATGTCTGGCACAAAAACAGACACTCAGATCATTGGAACAGAATAGAGAACCCAGAAATGGACCCACAAATGTATGGCCAACTTATCTTTGACAAAGCGGGAAAAATTATCCAATAGAATAAAGACAGTCTCTTCAGCAAGTGGTGCTGGGAAAACTGGACAGCGACATGCAGAAAAATGAACCTGGACCACTTTCTTTTTTTTTTTTTTTTTTTTTTTTAATTTTTTTTTTTTTCAACGTTTATTTATTTTTGGGACAGAGAGAGACAGAGCATGAACGGGCGAGGGGCAGAGAGAGAGGCAGACACAGAATCGGAAACAGGCTCCAGGCTCTGAGCCATCAGCCCAGAGCCCGACGCGGGGCTCGAACTCACGGACCGCGAGATCGTGACCTGGCTGAAGTCGGACGCTTAACCGACTGCGCCACCCAGGCGCCCCTGGACCACTTTCTTATACCATACACAAAAATAAACTCAAAATGGATGAAAGACCTAAATGTAAGATGGGAAGCCATCAAAATCTTCGAGGAGAAAGTAGGCAAAAGCCTCTTTGACCTCAGCTGCAGCAACTTCTTACTCAACACATCTCCAGAGGCAAGGGAAACAAAAGCAAAAATGAACTTTTTGGAACCTCATCAAAATAAAAAGCTGCTGGACAGCGAAGGAAACAATCAGCAAAACTAAAAGGCAACCAACGGAATGGGAGAAGATATTTGCAAATGACGTATCAGATGAAGGGTTGGTATCCAAAATCTTTAAAGAACTTACCAAACTGAACACCCAAGAAACAAATATTCCAGTGAAGAAATAGGCAAAAGTCATGAATAATCACTTCTCCAAAGAAGACATCCAGGGGCGCCTAGGTAGCTCAGTTGGTTGGGGGATCGACTTTGGCTCAGATCATGATCTCACAGTTTGTGATTTCGAGCACTGCATCGGGCTCTGTGCTGACAGCTCAGAGCCTGGAGCCTATTTCAGATTCTGTGTCTCCCCCTCTCTCTGCCCCTCTCCTGTTCATTCTCTGTGTCTCTCTGTCTCTCTGTCTCTCAATAATAAATAAACGTTAAAAAAAAAATTCAAAGAAGACATCCAGATGGCCAACCAACATATGAAAAAATGTTCCACATCAGTCATCATCAGGGAAATACAAATCAAAACCACAAGGAGATACCACCTCACAAACTGTCAGAATGGCTAACATTAACAACTCAGGCAACAACAGATGTTGGCAAGGATGCGGAGAAAGAGGATCTCTTTTGTATTGCTAGTGGGAATGCAAACTGGTGCAGCCATTTTGGAAAACAGTATGGAGGTTCCTCAAAAAATTAAAAATAGAACTTCCTACAACCCAGCAATTGCACTACTAGGTATTTATCTAAGGGTTACAGGTGTGCTGTTTCGAAGGGACACATGCACCCCCATGTTTATAGCAGCACTATCGACAATAGCCAAAGTATGGAAAGAGCCCAAATGTCCATCGATGGATGAATGGATAAAGAGGATGTGGTGTATATATATACAATGGAGTATTACTCGGTAATCAAAAAAAGTGAAATCTTGCCATTTGCAACTATGTGGATACAACTAGAGTGTATTATGCTAAGTGAAATTAGAGAAAGACAAATATCATGTGACTTCACTCATATGAGGACTTTAAGACACAGAACAAATGAACACAATGGAAGAGAAGCAAAAATAACATAAAAACAGGGAGGGGGAGAAAACATAGAGACTCTTAAATACGGAGAACAAACAGAGGGTTACTAGAGGGGTTGTTGGAGGGGGGATGGGCTAAATGGGTAAGGGGCATTAAGGAATCCTGAACTCCTGAAATCGTTGTTGCACTATATGCTAACTTGGATGTAAATTTAAAAAATAAAATGAAAAAAAAATGTAAATAATGACTAAGGTTAAGTAATATGTACTGATATAACTACTTCTCATTTTAGGATGGCTCTGTCTTGCAAACTGTAGTGATAGGCTCTGGAGCTATTCAGACCACAGTATGGATTCCAGATGTCGGGGTAGCTGCTTGCTCAAATAGATCGAAGGTACTTTTACAATTCTCTAAAATCGTAGGGGATAAGTCTATAAGGTACCTTAGAAATCATAGTCTAAGTAGCCTGCTTTACAGGGGAGAAAACTCATATCCAGAGGGATTATTATTTGCCTAAGATAATACAACTATTTTGTGACAGAAGGAAAACTAGAACCCAGGCCTCCTGATTTATAATCTAGTACTCTTCTTACCATACCCTGGATTTTGGCGAAATGCCTAATCATCAAACGACTTAAGTTCCATTGGAAGTTATAAAGTGGATTTTTACTTTCTGCCATGACTTTTGAGATAACAGTAAGTTGTCTCAAAAGAATTTTCTTTAAAAAGTAGGACCACAGGACCACCCCAAAGACCTTTAACTCAAGTATACAAAATGTATCTTGACTTTCAAATTTAATATTCTAGTTAAAAAAATACTTACTGCATACACACACGCACACACACAAATATGTATACGTGTATGCATACTAGCCCCTTTCTGCGAAGTAAGTCAGAGATGACATTATCTCCTGCAGTCTTGCTCTTCATACCCTTAATGAATAGAGCCAATGTGCTGCTTTGGTTTATATTTTATGTAGGTAAAAGATAACTAAAATTGAGCTCTAAACCTGTATAAACAGTAAAATACAGACTCAGAGCCAAGGCAGTAGTGGCCTTTATAGATAAATCATAGAGCCACAGTTAGAGCCGAGCTGCTTGTCCTGTAGATGTGTCCCTCAGCAGACAGAGTACTCCTTCCTATAGTACCCCTGTGGTCATGTCAGACTTTGGAAGTATACTGGGTACCTTTTCCTGCAAGTCCTATGAAACAGCAAAGAATTAATGTTGTCTCTTTAAGGAGCATCAGCAAAGCCAAGGTAGCTCACAGATTTTATGGTTCCTATTCACTGGTTTTTACTTAGCAAAATTTAGGTTGTTTTGAAGTCGATAAGCATTAAAGGTACAGCATAAAATGTCCAAAAAGCAAACGTGTTTAATGGAATAACTGGAAGGATTTCAGATATGAATGGTAATAGAATGATCTCTCTTTTATCTTTTATTTAAATAACTATGTGGCATGATTTGTTTTCCAACAGGATGTTTTGGTCGTGAATTGTACAGCAGAATGGGCTGCCGCCAATCATGTTTTAGCAACCTGTAGGACAGCACTGAAACAGCAGGGTGTTCTGGGATTAAATATGGCTCCCTGCATGAGAGCATTTCTGGAGCGGCTACCCATGATGCTTCAGGAGCAGTATGCCTATGAAAAGGTAACCGATTACACTCACTGCTACAGATCTGCACATGACTGCTGCTCCAGCATTTGAATTGCATAGCAATTAAGAGCAGAAGGTCTAAGGAAAATAAGTGGGGCTGTTTGGTAGAATCAAATAAAGTTAAGTCATGTCTAGAACAGTTGTTGAATAATCCTCAGCCTGCTTTTACTTTTAGTGGGAGTAAAATTTTAAAATAACCCTCAAATTTGTATAGTGTTGGTATAATTTCTTTTCAGATTACTTATTCACTCCAAAACTTCTTAAAATACCTGTACCTTCAGAGTATCATCTTTTGTGACCCATAAATCTATTTTTGTGTGGTTTTGCCATCCTGAACTTGAGAGATGGGGGTGGATATGGATGTTGGAGTAAACGTTCTGTGTATCAGTTGAATCCATGTGGAAAGTTAAGTAGAAGAGCTAAGGCTGAAGTGAGTAGGGTCCTTAAAATACTAGAATGAGGAATAATGGAATTTGGAGCTGTAGCCCAGGCTGTGATACTGTGTAGTCTGTCCTCCAGACCTCAGTAGTCACTGTGTGCTGCCC
Organism: Puma concolor; assembly: GCF_028749965.1. Taxonomy (NCBI): domain Eukaryota; kingdom Metazoa; phylum Chordata; class Mammalia; order Carnivora; family Felidae; genus Puma; species Puma concolor. Next base: position 107,838,574 of record NC_141672.1, on the reverse strand, counting down.
CTAGGCAGAGCTGTTTGGTGTTATTTCCTTCTTTTTCAGCCAAGCTATATTAATACAGTCAACTGTTACTGTGCCCGGTTAACTTCACTGATGCATTTGCCTAGGTTCTCTTTTCTGAATTACTCAGAGTCTCACAGAATTGCTCTGCCACAGTTAGGGAGGGCCACAGAAGAGCGATCTCCTTTGATGGCTACCAGGATTCTCTTGTAAAGGAGGAAATGTGAGAAGGGAGGAGCTTGCCTTGGTTTAGTTACTTGCTTTTTTACCTTTATTATCATTATCATTATTATTCATGAAAAACTATAGAGTGAAAATATACTACTAAATGCAGTGTGATGTGCTGGATTAGATCCTGAAGCAGAAAAGGGCATTAGTAGAAAAACCAAATAAAGTTCTGTGGTTTAGTTAATATTGTAGCCAATATTAATTTCTTAGTTTTGATTAATGCACCATGCTTATGTGTTAACATTAGGGGAAGTTAAGTGAAGGATTTACAAGAATTCTTGTTCTATCTCTTGTAACTCTCTGTATATCTAAAATTATTTCAAAGTAAAAATCTTAAAGAACTGAACTTTTTCTTGTTTTGTTTTTATTTTTTAAAGTTTTATTTATAGTTGAATATACAGAGTAATATTAGTTTCAGGTGCAAAAGAATAGTAAACTTAAAAAATACAATTACAGATTTTCAGAATACAGCAGGTTAATTCTTTTGAAAGAGGACATGTGTGAGCGGGGGAGGGGCAGAGGGAGAGAGAAAAATCTTAAGCAGGCTCCACAGCCAGTGTGGAGCCTAATGCTGGGCTCAATCTCACGACCATGAGATCATCACCTGAGCCAAAATCAAGAATCAGACACTTAACGAACGGGCTGAGCCATCCAGGTGCCTGGTAGGTTAATTTATAATATTTGGTACAGACTCTTCAACTTAACATTCTTGTATTTCCTCTTAGCCTCATGTGGTTTGTGGCGATCAGCTTGTTCATAGCCCCTACATGCAGTGTCTGGCTTCCCTCGCTGTGGGACTGCATTTGGATCAGCTGTTATGTAACCCTCCAGTGCCACCACACCACCAGAACTGCCTCCCTGACCCAGCATCCTGGAATCCAAATGAGTGGGCCTGGTTAGAATGTTTCTCAACCACCATAAAAGCTGCTGAAGCCCTGACCAATGGAGCACAATTTCCAGAATCTTTTACTGTTCCTGATCTAGAGCCTGTTCCAGAGGATGAGCTTACATTCCTAATGGTAAGCCTAAAATTAGCTGCTGTTATATGCAGCTGAGATTGTATCATGGATGTTTAGCAAGTAGCAGACCTTCAGGATTTCCTAGCTTGGATAGCTAGAAGCATGCCCTTAGATAAACTTAAAATGTTTTGCTTTCAGATAGTCATTTTCAGTCTTATGGCAGCCCTCTATGGTGACAAAGATTGTTTATAGGAGAACTGTGAAGCACCTGTAAACTTGTTGGTTTTCAATGACATAGTCCCATTTTTTCTCCACAGGTGCCACGTTTACTACCTCATTTATACATATTTTAGCATCTTTTCCTGGGTCATCTTGTGAGATTTATTCCACATAAAGACTCTGAATTATTTGACACTCTAATCATGTTTTAATCTCCATAAAGTAAGAATATAGAAGAGCATTCCAGTTGTTATTTCTTATTCTAATTGAGAGTGTCTAGATATAGAAACTGTGATGTAGATAAAATGCCTATGTAGATAGTGTAGGCCAGCGCTTGATCTAACAATATATTTGCTTAATTAAGATTTGTACATACAGGGGGCACCTGGGTCAGTTAAGTCAGTCAAGCATCCGACTTTGGCTCAGGTCATGAACTCGTGGTTTGTGAGTTCGAGCCCTGCATCAGGCTCTGTGCTGATAGCTCACAGCCTGGAGCCTGCTTCGGATTCTGTGTCTCCCTCTGTCTCTCTGCCCCTCCCCTGCTCATGCTCTGTTTCTCTCTGTCGCTCGAAAATAAATAAATGTTAAAAAATGTATATATATTTGTACATACAAACATTTGAATACATAAATATACAGTATAAAACAGAAATACGAATTGAGGGAAATTATCGAAGTATAGGTCATTTATTTATAGATATAAAATATAATTTTAATTTAAGAAGAGTCCTTCTGAGCCCATTTGCCCCAAATTTGTCATTTTGTAGATGAGGAAATTGAAGCCTGGAAAGATGAAGTGACCTGCTACTGCTGTACAGCTAGTTCGTGGGGGTGGTGACTCTTGTACCTGTTGGTGCTCAGAAAACATAAATGGTTAGCTTCGAATCACCATTGTATTAGTGATAGTGATAGTAGATAGTAAAATTGTTTATGATAAAGGAGAATATTAACATGCATAGTCAAATTTGGTGTGATTGTAAAACTCCTCTTAATTTCTTACAGTATTACTAAGTTCTTTTATGGAAAGAAGACTTAGTTAAGCAAAGATACATTTTGATTAAGCAAGATTCATCTTGGTGTTTATTGTGTCTTACAGGATAACAGTAAATGGATTAATGGCATGGATGAACAAATTATGTCTTGGGCAACATCCAGACCTGAGGTCAGTAAAGATAACTAAATGGTGGTTCTCAGTAAATCTTCTGATTTTAAGTGTGTGTTTGTCACCTGATGTCTCTCTTAGAGGCTGGCACATACTTGAATGAATGAATGAATGAATGAATGAATGAATCTAATTTTGAGATGATTGTGGTTTTCCAGGACTGGCACTTGGGAGGTAAATGTGATGTCTACCTGTGGGGTGCTGGCAGGCATGGACAGCTTGCAGAAGCTGGAAGAAATGTTATGGTACCTGCAGCAGCTCCCTCATTCTCACAGGCCCAACAGGTAACTACTGGGTAAAGAAATGGAGAAGAAACTTGGGAACTAACAATTCTGATTCCCTTGCCGTTAAAAAAAATTTTTCCATTGTGTAATCTGTGGTGAGGAATAACTGAACAAAGTCATGTATAGCCTCCAAATAAAAGATTTCTAGGGTTTTTGTTAATTTTCTAAGTTTTTCTTGCTTTCAAGTGCATCAGCATTAGACCTGCCTAGTACATATTTACAGAAGTTAACATGCTCCTAATTATTGATTCTGTTTGAGGGCCATTAACTTACAGGGATTTTTAGCTAGATTTCTTTAACGCCCCTCTCCTCTTCTAATAATTGTGGTACTATATTCTCAAACCCTTTCTCAAGCCACTGCTTTCTTACCCATTCTTCTCTACCTTAGTGAGTCCCAGGATGCGTTACTCTTTCTTGTGTATATCTCCTCAGGCTTCTGCTTCTTGATGATCTCTAGCCAGTCTTTAATATTTCCCCATCATCCTTTCCGCTGTCTGTTTTGTTAACATTATTATTTTAACACCGCACAGCTGGCTGAAATTCCTGTAGATCACATAGTTCTAAATGATTTTAAATAGTCCGATGAGCCTCCTACACCTCCTTAAGTAAGCAGTTTTATAACAATCAAGGGCTTGTAGGAACCCCATACTTATTTCAACTCATCCCCTTTAGTGAAAGGATAAAATAATTAATACAGGCATCCTAAGTATATGTAGAATCATTTTAAGTGTTAAGGCTGTATAATGAAAGATAATATAGTTCTGTGTTTCTTTACTAGGTCATATGTGGTCAGAATTGTACTTTTGTCATCCAGGCCAATGGCACAGTGTTGGCTTGTGGGGAAGGAAGTTATGGCAGATTGGGGCAAGGAAATTCAGATGACCTTCATGTGCTGACAGTTATTTCAGCCTTACAAGGTAAAATTATTCTCAATTAAAAAGCTGGTCAGAAAATATGGACTAACCATAGGAATGTTTGCTTTTGTTGGAACTCATCTCAAACCTTTGCTGGATAAAGTCATAATAGGATTTTCACTTATTTAGATTCTCATTTAGGATGTACAGCCTGATTTCCATATTTTAAGCTGTTATTTTGCAAGCTCTTTTTCATGGCAGTGCTAGAATTCAATGATATAAATAACTATTTTAAGACCCATAAAGATTGTTGTAAACAAATTCTTATAAAATTACAAAACTGAAATTAGGCAACTATTAATAGCAATAATCATGCATGTGTTTCCTTAAGAGTAAAAATCAGTTTCTATGGATATGTGCAAATGTACGAAAGACTTTTACAGAGTTCTCAGAGTGCTGTCAAAGACTGTCAGAGTTCTCTGACTTGGAAAAAGTATATCCCTGGAGAAACCACTGCAGGAGCCCCTGGCTTGTTCCTTAAGTCAACTTTTACTGACTCCAAAGCCTACAAGAGAGCAAAGAGGGTTTTTGTATTAAAAGCATACAAGTAATAATGAGTTGAGAGCCAGTTCCAAAACAGTTCTAAGTTCTCTTCCTTGAGATCTAAGTGTGAAGAGCACAGCAGTGGGGACGGGAAGGTGGGACTCCTGGCTGGAACTACCACGTCCTGCCTCTAGGACCTTGCACAAGCTATACTAGACCTCTTTGTGACTTGGTTTACCCATTTGTAAAAGTGGTGATGATAATATCTGCCTTGTAGGTTTTATGTGAAAATAGAGAAGAGATAATCCAGGTAAAGCATTTATAGGAGTGGCTAGAACATAGTGCTTAATGACTAACTGTTTCCGTCACCCTGCTTTCCTTCCTGGTCATCATTATTTTATGGGACTGCTCTCAATTTACTAAGTTATGGCTACAAATGTGATTTACAATTAAAGACATTGTTTTTATTACTGTAGTGCAGTTTTGGTGTTTTTCCATTCTAAGAGTATTCTGTAGCAGCTGTAACTAAAGAATTTTAACATCCAGTGATTCTTGTTGGGTTTCTTTCTGCTCTGTTCCAGGATTTGTGGTGACCCAGCTGGTGACATCTTGTGGTTCTGATGGTCACTCAATGGCCCTGACTGAAAGTGGTGAGGTCTTTAGCTGGGGAGATGGCGATTATGGCAAACTCGGCCACGGGAACAGCGACAGGCAGCGGCGCCCCAGGCAGATCGAGGCCTTACAAGGAGAAGAAGTGGTGCAGGTCAGGCAGGACATGGATAAGTTTGCCTTTGAATGAAAATATACTAGCTGTTGAATAGGGTTCTCAAATTCATGTAACAGGAGATAATGGTAAAAATACATTATACAATCATTACAAGAGATCCACTGTTTCTGGTTGTTCATTCTTGACTTTGTCAGAAGTTTGAATGGGCTTTGGTGTTAGAATGGAGTCCTTTTTCCTGAACCAGCTGGTTGGCCCAGGCTGGGGTACTCCAGGTCCTTGGAAGAAAAACAGTGGGGTTTAGCTTCTGCCCCATAGTTCTGGACACAGTATTAGTTTGAATGAAAAGCTTTCCATTTACCATTATTGTTACCAAGGCTGAGTTGTACACATATTCTGGAAAGTCAATTAGTGATTAATGTAAAATTGCCTAGCACTTTAGCGTTCACAAAGCATTTCCACATTTACTATTACACGTGGTCTAGGTCATCTGTACACAGCTACAAGATAGCAACAGTTCTTCCAATGTAGGCTCTTCAGCTTGGTCTTCCTAAGGATGATGAGGCGATAAGATTTGAAGGAGCAGGAGGGCCACTTGGGCAGGTCGGACATACTGGTCTTGAAGACCCAGAGTTGTCAGTGAAGTTTATTACTATATTATTACCTGAAAATGACGGAGTTCTTTATTTCTTAGTATACTCTCTTCTTAATTTTTTTTTTCTTCTTGGTTCTGTCTGTAGATGTCTTGTGGCTTCAAGCACTCAGCAGTGGTAACTTCAGACGGCAAACTGTTCACTTTTGGGAATGGTGACTACGGTCGTCTGGGTCTTGGAAACACCTCTAACAAAAAACTACCAGAGAGAGTGACTGCACTGGAGGGATATCAGATTGGACAGGCAAGGAATAAATCCATAATATGTTTCATGGTCGTAGATTCGTATTTCCTCTGTGTGCACTCTGTTTTTTCAGGAAGACTAGAATCACCAGTTCTACTTAACCTCATGTACATTTTGTTTGGCGTACTTGATCATTTGTCATGATTTTTTTTCCCAATGTGAAAATTAACATTTTAAGGCAAACAATGTGACCAACATATAGAAGCCTTAATTCAGGATATGAATGTTTTAAAAACCCCTCTGTAGTACAACTTGATATAAAACCTTTAAACAATACAGATTTTTGTCATTGCTGTCTGCTAGTTTTGAAGTAGATGGCTGAAGTGCAGCATCATGGGTAGCTACTGCTCTTAAGCAATATTGTCCCTGTCCTGTATACATTGAGACTATCTCTGAACAAGGAGATACTTTTATCTTTTCCTGTATCATTCCTCAGACGTATAAATGTTTTTAGTCATATGTACTTTTTCCTCTTTTATGCTCTCTGATTCTGAGTTAGTCACAGGTATTTAAAGGATTTTGCCTTGAAAGAAAAAGTTATTTTTTTCTTTGTGGACATTAGGAATTTTTTCTTACACATTTTGGTTAACATATGCAGAAAGTCCTGAAATTAATAAAAATACAAATATATATAGCCGAAGTCTCGGAAGCGGGTACGTGGTTTAGGTGCTATGCGTTTGTCTTACTGAGTACCCTGTTATTTCTCCAGGTGGCCTGTGGTTTAAACCACACTTTGGCAGTATCAGCAGACGGCTCCATGGTGTGGGCTTTTGGAGATGGGGACTATGGAAAACTAGGCTTAGGAAATTCTACTGCAAAATCTTCCCCTCAGGTCAGTATTGTCTTTGTGTCAGTGCCTCTTTTTACTTGGAAAATCATTTACCTTTAACATTTTAGTAAATTCGTAATGAAATTTGGAAACTTCTATTACTTACTCTTAAATGTCCAGCATTTTGGATCTTGGTTTTAAATAAGCCATTAATTGCTAAAATGAATGTAAAAATTCTGCATGGAGAAGCCTGTGTCTCCATACACAAGCCGAACAATGTAGGACTATCTCCCATGTAGAGAAGAAATAGTTATAAACATGTCTCCAAGGTGTCTTATGGAGGGAACCATGAACAATCTTGTAACCTTATGCTTGCAGCTGCCATTTTAGCTTATTATTATCACTGAATTATAGAGGTATATGCCTCCTTTTAAAAAGTAATAAAAAGGAAATGCAGAAAATAATAAATTAGAAGCTAGTATGTTACAGGTTTCTTGGCTCTGCAGAAGACCTTCTGTGCAATTCTTTTAGTGGGTTTTCCTAACACGTTTAACAAGCAGCATGATTTACGAATATTTAATATGTATCTTCAACTCCAGATGCCCTATCATATATAGTCTGTAACATCTTGATATCTAGACTGCTGAATATTCCGCTAGGGATGTGGAAAGCCAGGAAACCATCTCTGGGGTGCATATAAAGCAGTTATTATCACCTCTGAAAGTAGAAAAAGCCTAACTGGGAGCAGCCCGTGGACATGGTCTTGCAGTATTATTTAAAAGGCCACAGGATTCTCTTTGGTCTCTGTTGCCTAGAGAAATGCTTTCACTCACCTGGGGTCCTAGGGATTTTAGTCAAATGCCCCTGTCCCCAACACTCCCTCCCACAGATTCAATTTAGGAGTATGAATTTGGGTGGAGACAGGTAGGTGACAATTAGTATTTTTATTAGTAGACAATGCTTGCTTATACAGGCCAGTAGGCAAATTCAAAAGTGTTCTTATTTTCTTTTTAAAGTATGTGCTTTACGCTTATATTTTTCAGAAAGTTGATGTCCTTTGTGGAATTGGAATAAAAAAGGTTGCTTGTGGAACTCAGTTTTCTGTTGCATTAACCAAAGATGGTCATGTGTATACCTTTGGTCAAGGTGAGGCATTTTCCAGGCAATACTTTACTTGTCTTGTGTACACATGTATTACAGAAACATTTGCCTTCCAGTTTTACAGAAAGTGCTCTAAATTGAGTTGTGTTTTGTTCTGGGTGATGAATGGCCACTGTGACCTTCACTCACTAGCTACTTTTCTGCTCCTTTTTCATGAAATTTGTCATAAGGACAAACTCTTCTCCCCATTGATAGTCTGTCATACCAGAGCCTTTGATCCTGCTAGAAGAGTTCCTGCCAAAGCCCTTCGCATCCTCCTTTCTTCTCCCTCCACTGTTCTGCCATAAACACTTCTTGACCAACAGAGCTCCTCTGGATCCTGTCTGATTCCCCAGCCCTCTCAGGGACTGGGGATTCAGGTCTTAGGAATTCACAGGCATTCAGGGTTCAGATCTTGAGTGGTTCGTAGTCGAGTCATCCACTGTGGGATTCCCTGGCAGTATATTCACCTTCTTAAATCGAACTTCTTAGCAAATTGTAGTGACTGAGGAAGGTGTAAGGCAAATGTGAGGAAGAGGAAGAGGAAGGAATAAGTCGTGAATGAGGTTTCTAATCTTGGGAGAACTCTAATGCCGCTAACTGAGGACAGGAAGCTGGTTTGGAAGTAGGTAAGAACTTAGTTAAGGTCATACTGAATTGGAGCCATATACTCTAGGTATATGTATGGAGATGTCTAGCAAGTTATTGGGGATTTGGATCTGGAACTCCAGAGAAATTGGATATGGAGATGTAGGTTTGCATAATGCACAATAATAGTACTTAGAACCATGTTAACAGGCTCAGGAAGCCCACGGAGAGTATAGAATAAAAAGACTTGGATGGAACTCAAGGGCAGGTGAGCACAGAAAGAGGACTGGGGAGAGTTGGCTTTGAAAGGGGTGAAAGAGAGGTTGCCAGTGAGCCAGGGTAGTGAGAAGTCTCTTCAGGGTGGCAGGGGGCTGAGGCCAGGTCATCAGAAGGTTATGTGGACCTCCAGGGGCTGGAGCCTGAGAAGAGGCTGTTGAGAAGAGGCAGTTAGGAGCTGCTCATGGCTTTTGACAGTACAGTCTCAGTGTAGTGGTGAGAGTGGAAGGTAGGCTGCAGGAGGTGGCCAAACCAAACAGTTCTAGAGGCCATGGGGTAACAGGGGCTGGCCTGCACTTTCTAGAAGTTTGGCAGCAGAGGGAAAGGGAGAAGTTGGCTGGCAGTTTGAGGACAAGGCAAGTTGAGCAACGTCTTTTCTTAGAGTACAAGAACTGTAGGGCCTTTCTTAACTACCTGCCAATCCTCTCAAATAGGAGGATACTGGAGGTGCCTCTTGGTTTGAAATAAGCTGCTAATTTTAGATTTATTTATTTTATGAATAAGGAGTCTGTGACATTTTGCAAAGAAACAATTTCAAACTTCATCCGCTCAGAATCCAGTATACCTTACCAGAATAGCAGCTTTGGCTCTAAAGAGTTCTATATGTCATCGCCATTCCACCAGAAAAGTTAGAGAACTCATTAGAAAACATAAAGGACTGTTGTATGCCATCCATAAATTTCCTCTATTTCTTCAGATCGCTTGATAGGCTTGCCAGAGGGGCGTGCTCGCAATCATAACCGACCACAACAGATCCCTGTGCTGGCTGGAGTGGTCATCGAAGATGTGGCAGTTGGAGCTGAGCACACTCTTGCTTTGGCATCAACTGGAGATGTGTATGCCTGGGGGAGCAATTCAGAAGGGCAGGTAAATATTTATCTTGCTTGCCTCATATTCTAGAAATCTGACAGTGTTCCTCGTTTGGTAAAGGGATAAGCTAGGAAACTCATAAGATCTACCACGATGCCTCACACATATCACTTTGACACGGACTGAATTATTTGTGAGTCCAGTTGTGTATGTGTCTCTCTTGATCGTGGCCAAGTAGGCATTACACCATGGTTTTAAAAAAAATCTGATGGTATAGCAAAGCAGTTAAGGGAATTAACTGAGTATGTGTGTGTATCTACACTCATTTAAGTACCTGGCACATAGTAAGCAGCACTTTAGGGGTATTTGCTATTGGCATCATCATGATTTTTACTATGGTAATGGGTGAGATTAGGTCCTAGGAGCATCAGTTAATCTGGAAAATGGAAAGAATGAACCCATACTTTTATGTTTAATAATATGACATAGTACTGTACATAGTATGGTATCCATAGTATATTTGCGTTTCTGCAGGAAGTCTTGTCATTCTTGTTCTACAGAGGAATAAACTGAGCCTCTAAGAGTTTGAGAAAAGATTCAAGAAGTTGATGTATTCAGCCTACCTTATATATGGAGGAGACACAGATTTGGGTGGGAGATGTCTAGGATGCCTGCTGCTACAGTGGCTTTCAGCCCTGCGTGCAGAGCCACATTCCCTTCCTCCGTAAATCCTCTCTGGGTCTGTCTGCCCATAGAGCCAGAGGCCCTCAAGTTCAAGGTCTCCATTGTTCATCGGTGACTCTGTGGTCACCTCATCACTATGTTAATAGATGAGGAAGCTGCTCATCATTGTGGTTTGCATGCACAGTGTCTTAATGAGAAGAGAGTTGATGCTGAAGACATCTTAGGGAGGTCACTGGCAGGGTCTTGACATGATTCTCTCTAATGATGTCAAGGTGCTTAGCTGCTGAAACACTGGGTGTCCAGTCACACCCTAGGAACAGAGACCTGGAGATGAGAATCTGCTTCTGTGTACGTTTTTATAGCTGTTTATTTATTGTTACCCAGGCATCCCATCTTAAAAGGAAATCAATGTGTTTTAAATAAAAGCTGTGTAGATCATTCTGTTATTTTTTTAAACTATTCATGAATTAATTTCCTCTCTAGAAGTGGAATCCAAGGATGTGTTCAGTCATTAAGACTCACTGCTAGATTTGGAATAGCCTTGTTGCAGCTTGGTTTTTAGGAGACAGTCTGAGCTGTGAGGACTATTCTGATAGAGACAATCAGAATTAACTTCATTTTTTTGATGTTGGTTAGTACAGGTATTTATTTGTATCTGCTACCACCTAAGGCAGATCTCATCATCTTGACTTCCTCTCTTTCTCTTTGTAATTGGCTCTGTATTTTTGTAATTTATTTCCAGCTTGGCTTAGGCCACACCAACCATGTTCGAGAACCAACCCTGGTAACAGTCCTGCAAGGGAAAAATGTCCGGCAGATCTCAGCTGGCCGCTGCCACAGTGCTGCATGGACAGCGCCACCTGTCCCGCCAAGAGCACCCGGTGAGGGATGAACTACCCTTCTCCTGCAGCTTCTCTTTCAGCAGTGCCCAGCTGCTCTGTCTGCTTGCCATTTTCAGACTGCATCGAGGCATCATTCTGAAACCGCCAGGCCTCCCCACCCAGCCAAAGCAGTCTTTGTGCTGCCAGCACTGTAAATACTTTGATAGCAGGTGATTCTCCTGCAGACCTCACACAAAGCACTCCCTCTCTGCACCCCGCCAAAGAAAAAAACCTGTCACTTAGGCAAAAATGTACAATTTTAGAGCAGCAACTAAGTGTTTTTTCATATTTATATGAAAGAAGTGATGAATCATAGCTTTCTAAGGCTTGCTGTTAGGAATAAAGATTAAAAGGTCTGAGACCATCTGTCAAATTCTTCACACACCACCCCCCCCAAGTTAACCATTTGAAACATGATGTCTCTGCACTGACACAGAAAAAAAAAATGTTGCCATTTTACTCCAGCATGTAGTAGGACCGATAGGCAGTTTTCTACCTTTTTGTTTATTATTAAATCCTTATAAAGCTACAAAAACATATTAAGAAAATGTGTATTTGTGTACTTAACATCCTAGCAAGTACTGTCCAGATTGGGTCCATCTTCCATTCCCTGCAAATGTGGGGCATTTATCATTCTTAAGCATTTTTTTGATATTGGGGCTGTTTCTCTTCCAGGCCCTTAAGCCCGTTATTTCTACCATTCTCTGGTGTCTAAGAGACTAGAGTTTCCCTAAAGCAACCTTGTGCCTGGGAACTCAGTATCCTCTTCCCTTTTTGCTGACCTCTACTTCTAAGCCAGAGGTCCCTGGGGAAGACTCACCATAGAGAATTTTTTCTTCTAGATAGGTATCCTTAGAGAGCAAATGAGGACTGCCAAGTAGAGGCCAAACAAGCAGGAGATGGTTTCTGATTAACAGAATCTGGAATGAGCAGTGCTATGCACACACTGACAATTCCACGTATTCAGGGTCCTCTTCATCTTTCAGAGAGATTTCACTTGCACTTCAGGAGAGAGGCTATGCAGTGTGGTGGTTAAAAGTCCAGACTCTGGAGCCACATTGCCTGGGTTGAATCCTAGCTTCTTCACCTACAAGCTGAATGAATGATCTTCAGACCCAGTTTCCTTGTCTGTAAAATGAGGATAAAAATAGCCCCTATTGTAAAGGGCTATAGGATTAAACAATTTGTGTGAAACTCTTAGAATAGTGCCCAGCACATAGAAGTACTCAATGTTAGCTTTTACTAATAATATTAATAAAATTAACTAGAATAAAAATAAGCTGGGAACTGAGCTGTACAAATCTTTATTTACACAAAACTCAAATAAGTAGGGTGTTGTATGTTTACTCTTTTATGCATTTTTAATAAGAGGTTCACCATGAATGTGGTCCTTACAGTCCTTGCTTCTGCAGAGCTCTTACTCCTCAGTACAAAGCCTTCATAAACCATGCACCCATAGCTTTCCTTCTGTCATGGTCACTTTCTCTCAGATCCCTAGTGAGTGTGGGAAGTGACTGCTGAGTTGCCCATTTCCGTTTTCCAGAATTGCCTACCTAGTCCTGGCTTACATCTTGTGTTTTATGAAGATGGCAGTTAATATGAAAGGAAGAATTTGGGGTGTTTTTGTTTTCTTAGGCCCCATAGTTAAATGGAAAACTAAATTAAATTAAAAGTTTCCATAATGATAAATAAAAAAGATGCTTTAACAACCAACATGCATGCATCAAGAAATAAAGGTGAATTGATGGAGAGAGGAACTGATAAATATGTGATATGGCAAATATAGACAAATAATAATTAGGGAACTTAGGTGGTAGGAATGGGTGTTCATTGTACACTTATCTCACCTTCTCTGTGTGTTTGAAAATTTTCCAAATACTCAAAATGAAAGCAGTGCATTTTCCTTTGTAAGTGTCCATTTGCTCTCTGGGCAGGTGTGTCGGTACCTCTGCAGCTGGGCCTGCCCGATGCGGTCCCCCCCCAGTATGGGGCGCTGAGGGAGGTGAGCATTCACACTGCAAGGGCCAGGCTCCGGCTGCTCTACCATTTCTCTGACCTCATGTACTCATCCTGGAGGCTACTGAACCTCAGCCCCAACAACCAGGTAACATGTTGGCTTGGGAAGCACTGCTCTCCAGGTCCCAGGAAAACACTTTTTACTCTCAGCTCCCAAAAGATGTAGAAAAGGCAATAGTTCTGTTTCCATTTTGTTGCTGGTTTAGCGATAGTCCAGATACTGATAACTGTGTTGCTGGACACAATGCTTTGGTTTGTCCATAGCTCAAGGAAGTATGAATGGCTAAGCATGTATTTTCTGTAAAGTCCAGTATGTGATGTGATTTTTAAAACTTAAGCACACACAGATGTTAGCACCACAGTCTAAGTGGTTCTGTAATGAATCTGAGACACTGGGGAGACTTCCTTATCTCCTTGCAAATGAGCATTCTGGGTCCTGTGGAGGAGATAAAGTAAATCTGGCTGGTTTGACTGCCTTTGTAGGACAGTCAGTAATTTAGGAAGAAAGCAAGCTGGTTATGTTTGTTTGTTTGTGTAATGTATAGACATGCCTGCCAAAATGTGTCACAATTTGTAAAACTGTTAGTCAGAAATCTTTGGGTAGCCAGTCATGGGGCATATGAGAGATTTGACAGATCATTGTTAGAAATAGGTGATCAGCCAGGCAACAGAATACTGGGCAGCACTAAAGAAAATGTTAGAAAACTGTTTGTAATTCATGGGAGAAATGTTGATGATAAAAAGTTAAGTGAGAAAAACAAAAAATTGTATAAACAGTATGTTCTCAACAATGCAAAAAATGCACACACGGAAACTAGAAGGAAATAGATGAGAGCGATAATGTAGATTATGGATGACTCATTTGTGTGCGTGTGTGTGTGTGTGTGTCCTTTTCTGTATTTTCCAAGTTTTAAAAAATGATAATCATGTATTTTATCAGAAAAAAGTATTTGTAAAAAGTTAATACTATCCGGGTTTATACTTTTTTTTAATGTTTGTTTTTTTTGAGAGAGAGTGCGTGCGTGCGTGTGTGCGTGCTCAAGCCGGGGAGGGGCAGAGAGAGTGGGGACAGAGGATCCGAAGTGGGCTCTGCGCTGACAGCAGCAAGCCTGATTTGGGGCGTGAACTCACAACCCGTGAGATCGTGACCTGAGCAGAAGTCGGATGCTTAGCTGACTGAGCCACCCAGATGCCCCCAGGTTTATGCTTTTAATTCATGAAGAATTATGTTCTAAAAGTGAGAGGTGTTATTTCTTTTGAGCCTTAGAGTGTTCCATTTCTGAGTAGCTTACTTTCTGTTACAGAACAGTACATCCCATTATAATGCTGGAACATGGGGCATTGTACAGGGACAGCTTCGGCCTTTGTTAGCTCCAAGGGTCTACACTCTGCCAATGGTGCGCTCCATAGGGAAAACCATGGTTCAAGGCAAAAACTATGGACCTCAAATTACTGTGAAGAGGATATCAACCAGGTTAGCATATGTGTGTATATTTCACTGTCTAGCATTTTTTTAGATGAACCTTATTACTAACTAATCTCTGTGACCTTCAGCTTTTTCACTTGTAAACTAGGATAGTGGCAGTGCTTCCCTTAGTGCCCAGTGTGGTTATAGTGGGCCTAGCACACTGTTTGACTGTTGTTAGGCTGGATTGTTCATTCACTGATGGGAAGATACCTTCAAGGGACCTTTGTGGTGGTTTGGGAAAATTAGTGAGAGTTGTTTTTCATTCTGTTTTCCCTTTCTTTTAAAGAGGACGGAAGTGTAAGCCCATCTTTGTCCAGATAGCAAGACAAGTAGTAAAGCTGAATGCATCAGACCTCCGTCTGCCCTCACGAGCGTGGAAGGTTAAGCTGGTTGGTGAAGGGGCGGATGATGCTGGGGGAGTGTTTGATGACACGATCACAGAGATGTGCCAGGTATATTCATGCAGTGTCCCTTGCTGAGTCATGTGCTCAAGTGGTGGCTGTTTTTTACTGTTTTCAGTGACTGCTCTGACATGTTTTTATAAATGTAGCAAGGATGCATTTGTGAGCCTTATAAAAATCACGCTGTTAATGATGTATAGGTGAATTATAGCTACGGTTTGTGAAATGATGTATGAAGGTACCTGTCAGTGCTTAACCATCTACCAGTGACTCACAGTCTGTGGTGCTCTAATACTGGCAGAGGAAACAATGATGACACATACTTATACATTTATGTAATAGACAAATCCAGGACCACCCGTGTGCTCCGATTAATTCTGGTGCTTTTAGAAGGAAGTGAACTGCCAGGTTCTAGCGGAATTAGAAAAACAAATACTAAGAGTTTGGACTGGTTCTTATTTTGAGATCTGCAGTGACAACTTTGCTTCCAGATCCACTCGACCCTTCCTGCTTTGCTTAGTAGCAGGATTTTTCTAATCAATCCTATGACTGAAATAACTTCTGGCTCTCCTTTGTTGGTTATATTCGAATAGACCTATACCCTGCTCACAGATACCCCAACTCCTTCCCTGGATTGACTTTGTTACTTCCGCATACTACAGGATATTTTCTACATGGGGAAGGTTTCTAGTTTCATTTTAAATTAAAGCCACAAAAATTACAGAGTTGCCTGGTTGTCACATAACTATAAATTCCTCAAAATATTCTCTTTTCAGTATGATCTTTAGTTTGTTCTCTTGATGCATTTGATTGTCATTTTTCAAAAACCTGTTCTTTCTTTTACAGGAACTTGAAACTGGTATTGTTGACCTTCTTATACCCTCTCCCAATGCTACTGCAGAAGTGGGCTACAATAGGGATAGGTAAGGCAGTCAGCAAGTGTTTGTTGACTATCTCCAGTAATAATGATAATAATAACGATAGTTCATTTATTGAGTGCTGACTGTGTGCCAGGCACTGTTCTCAGTGCTTTACATATGTTATCCCACTGAATCCTCATTAGAGCCCAAAGGAGTAGGAACTGTTATTATTACCATTTTACAGGTCAGGAAACTGGGGCACTTCCGTCATGACTTTGTTACAGGACCAATTCAAATATCATACAGAGGGGAGAGGAAACTCAGACTTGATAATGAAACCTGACTTATTTTGTGTTTCTGAAGGCCCACATGGCCTCCCCTCAAGGAATTTGCTGCATCACAATTCATCAGAAAGATTAGCTATGCTATTAAGTCACAGCACTTAGTCTTAGCAATTATCTGTATTGCCAAATTTTGAATTTTGAATCCTGCTGCATGGACTCATAAATGATAAATGATTTTAGGAAACAGAGCATCCTGGAGCAGGTAGCTTAGAGGCTAATAGACCATTCAGTTGCTATTTTATGGTTCTTCTAAAAATAATTCAAAATATGGTCCCTGGGCTATCCAGAACACTAGCCCCATGGCACATGTGGCTGTCAGGCACTCGAAATGTGGTTAGAGTCACTGAAGAACTGCATTTTACATTTTATTTAATTAATTTGAATAGCCACATGTGGCAGATGACTACCAACCATATTGAACAGCACAGGTCTGGATTATGCTATAGCTGTCGGATAACTTATTTCTAATAGAAATGAAGGCAGTTTATTTGAAATATTTCCTTTAATTTTGCAGGTTCCTTTTTAACCCCTCTGCCTGCCTTGACGAACACTTAATGCAGTTTAAATTCTTGGGGATCTTGATGGGGGTTGCCATTCGCACAAAGAAGCCTCTGGACCTCCACTTGGCCCCTTTGGTGTGGAAGCAGCTGTGCTGTGTCCCACTCACCCTAGAAGACCTGGAGGAGGTGGATCTGCTCTACGTGCAGACCCTCAACAGCATTCTTCACATTGAAGACAGTGGGATTACCGAGGAAAGTTTCCATGAGGTGAGTCTTGGCCAGTCTGCCTTCTGCTGGTTTTGACTAGAATTTTTCTGTGTAAAACTCAGATACAGTCTTCCACTTGCTGTCTGATTAACTCACGCCATATCCCATTGCTGCCTGAGCAGCTCAGCCCCAGCAACTGACATAGCTGCCGATGGGTGGAGTTGACACCAGCACCCCAGCTTCTGCTCCTTCCTCCTGTCAGCTCTCTGCCTGCCAGGATGGGCGAGCGAGGGGGCCCAGTTGGAGAGAGGGAGGCCTGGGGTGACCAGAGTTCATCAAGCCTCGTTTGAGAACAGAGGAATTTTTAACTACAGCCTCATAAGTCAGCACATTCCCTTCTGATCAAGTGGCATGATTAGCTACCTGGATTCCTTGTTTTTATCCTTAAAATATTTTTGATGTTATTACTGTTTTTGCTATATTTGTGTGTAATCTACTTTTATTTGTTACATAAAAAAAAAAAGCGGGTTCTTTTTGTAAAAATTTTTTTTCTCTTTTTAGATGATTCCTCTTGATTCTTTTGTTGGCCAAAGTGCTGATGGCAAAATGGTTCCCATAATCCCTGGTGGAAATAGTATCCCACTGACATTTTCCAACAGGAAGGAGTATGTGGAGAGGGCCATTGAATATCGACTTCATGAGATGGACCGACAGGTGAGATGACATTTGGAACGTGCTTGTGAGTGTTTGCAGTTGTCTTCAAAGAAGAGCTAACTGGTTACTACTGAATTTTAATGTATGAACTTACCATGTCAGTTAACTTGTATCAGAATTTCAGCTGCTCTTCAGAGACTTTACAGGCCTTATCTATGAATTTCCTGTCATCTTACTCAGGGCCTTAGGACAGCTCTGAATTGGTCACTGGTTGGATTGAAGGACCAAGCTCTCACCCAGGCTTTTAGACCCCAACATCTTACTCTTCCCCTGTCTTGTTTGTCTGTATCTCTTACTGTCCCCAGCCCAGTGTCCCCACTCCAGCTGGGTCAGTCAGGGCCCATGCAAGTGAACCCCTAAACACTTATCTTGGAATCCCACACGAATCCCTCTTTCCCCCTCCTGCTGCAGTCCTGCAAGCTCCAGTTGAAAATTCATCTCTACCGACCAGCTTTCCTCCAGGTCCATAGCCTGTAGAATTCTTTTTTGTTACTTAGAAATTTCTCAAGATATCACAGTATTTCTATATTGTGGTCTAAGAACTAGGCCACAAAGTTTAGATTTTGTTTCTTTAATTAGCCTGTCAGACTTTGAGTGAAGTGTGTGCGTATGTATGTATGTGTGTGTGTGTGTGTATATG
Organism: Puma concolor; assembly: GCF_028749965.1. Lineage (NCBI taxonomy): Eukaryota > Metazoa > Chordata > Mammalia > Carnivora > Felidae > Puma > Puma concolor. The sequence continues at coordinate 107,820,410 of NC_141672.1, read as the reverse complement.
TATATATACATGTATAAATACATACATACATACACACATACATACACACACACATATCATATATATATGGTGTATCCTCAATATTCTTGTTCTGTGCTGACATGTAGTAAGCATTTAATAAATAATGAGAATGTGATGAGTGACCAGAGAAATGAATATTTTGTCCAAAAATGGGTTTTTTTGGTTACACAGTCCTTAATAGCCATTTTAGTAATACTTTATTTGCAGAATATGTTAGGGTCTTCTTGAGAGCTATACTGAGACTCTAAGGCTGTGTAGTGATTTGAAGTGTATATGTATTCTGCACCCTTCACTCCTGCTTCCTTCTTTGACTCTGGCTTTGGGCCAAGTCCGGTCAGAAAACTGTTATCCCTTAGCTTAGTGAAAGCAAATCCTGTGAGTGACGCTGTTAACAACAGCCAGGGCCTAGGGTTTGTCTCCAGTTCTTCAGAATTTTAATCCTTAGAGTACATAATTGACTAAAAATGTATTGGTCACCCCTGCAGGCCAGGTTGGGACCAGACACCCTCAGGTGCAGTTTTTCCTATAGTTACCCTGTAACATAAGGGTTACTGTCACCATTTCACAGATGAAAGCACAGAGTCCAGAGAAATGAAGTGATGTGCCCAAGGCAAAGCCAGGATCCCAAACCAGGTTTAACAGTGGGGTCTAGGCTCTTCTGCTGGCCCTTCGTTTGAGGGTCGGATTGACCCTCCACTCTCAGCTGAGCTCTTCTCTGCCCTGGCTTTGTTCCTTTCTCAGAAATGAGGCCTTCTTCCGCTCTCACTTCCTCCATGTCTCTTAGAACCCAGTGTTTTTCCCACAGCTGTCCCCATTTGTTCCCTGCCAAGCAGCCAGCCCCATACCCCAGCCTCATTTTTTTCCAGACAGCTTGGTTTGTATTCTGCCAGGCATGACAGCTTGTGTTGGGACAAACTTTGGCTAGGGTATTCCCTTTAATAACAGTGCAAACTGCGCTCACTGCCACTCCTGTTTCTTAGCCCTGGGCAGGACAGCCTTATACCAGTCACAACCCCAGGGCCTTCCCCAAGGTGTGGCTCCTCTTGAGGTCCTCAGATTTTGTTTTGCTTTTTATCATTGTTGCTTCTGAGTTGGCCAAGAGTGAAGAAGTATTTGTGAACAAGTCTTGAATGGTGATGAGTCTGTGCGTAGGGTGTGTGCATTGCTGTGCAATCTTGGGTTTTTTCTTTTCTTTTTAAGTTTATTTATTTTGAGAGAGAGAGAGGGTACAAATGGGAAAGGGGCAGAGAGAGGAGAGAGAATCCCAAGCAGGCTCCACACCACCAGCACAGAGCCCGACGCAGGGCTCACGAACTCACGAACTACAAGATCATGATCTGAGCTGAAGCCAGACGATAACTGACTGAGTCACCCAGGCGCCCTCCTTGGGGGGGATTTTTTTAAACAGACTCGGGCAGCCCCTGGCAGCTCCCGCTCCACATTCCCCAGCTGACCTGTTGTGAGCACCCCACTAGGAGAAAAGAAGCAATGTAACTGGTCACACAGACTTGCATTAAAAATTCTCGTCATAGTCACATGAGCAGCAATCATTTGCTTTGCTTCTCAGATGAAAAAATTGAAGTAAAAGAAGAGGTGGAGCTTGGATTCAGACCCCAAGTCTCCTGATTAAATCTTCTGTCCTTTCTACCCCCTTCCCACAGAAAGACTTGCCAGTTTTACTTTCTTCTTTGTACATTTCTTTTTTCTTTTTTTTTTTTTACAATGAGCACAAATAAATTTTACGAAAGGATAGAATTATTTTCAAAAGAAAAATATGAATGACGAAAACAGTAGAAGCTAGACACATCCTCCAGGAGCTTCTTACCCTAATGAGGAGACCAAGTAGCCTACAGAGCCCAGTGTAACAGTGCGCGGCCACATGTGATTAGGGGTATGAGCGGGGATGGCACTGGGGGGCCCAGCGGGCTGAGTTCTGTGGAGGCGGAAGGCGGGCTCCTAAATGGACTTGATCTGGGACCAGAAGGGGTGTACAAGTCCCACAGGCAGGGAGAAGCTGTAACAAAGGGGCAGGGGCAGGTGGGCCATGTGCACCTGAGTTGTGGGGAAAAGTGGGGGTCTGGGGAATGAGCAAGCGGGAGTTTCCTGGTCTCCGTGCACATGTGTAACAAACAACTTGTCCTGGGAGCAGGTGGCTGCAGTCCGAGAAGGGATGTCCTGGATCGTCCCTGTGCCGCTGCTGTCCCTCCTCACGGCAAAGCAGCTGGAGCAGATGGTGTGTGGGATGCCCGAGATCTCCGTGGAAGTTCTGAAGAAAGTGGTGCGGTACCGGGAGGTGGACGAGCAGCACCAGCTGGTGCAGTGGTTCTGGCACACGCTGGAGGAGTTCTCGAACGAAGAGCGGGTGCTTTTCATGAGGTTTGTGTCTGGAAGATCTCGACTACCAGCCAACACTGCTGACATATCTCAGAGATTTCAAATCATGAAGGTTGATAGGGTAAGTAAGCACGCCTGCCTTCCTGGCTAATGTCTGCCCTGCTGCCTCCTTGGTGCTTGCATTTTGGGAAAACTGAACTGGTGACCCTCAAGTAGGCCTGCCAATTCAGGCTTAATGTTTGGAATTTCCAGATTTAAAAAAAAATCCAGCAGAAAAACTTGTTAAGAAACATAACTTGACTGAAAACAGCCCTAAATGGATATAGAAATCACACTACAGCCAGCAACATTTGATAAATCTTCCAGTATCTTCCCGAGTAGAAGCTAAGCTTGCCACTGGGGCCATCGTGTTGCCTCTGCCCTTATTTCCTGCGCCTTTTCATCGTGTGACTTGTGCGCTCAGACGTGGTCTTGTCTGTTTTCACAAGATACTAACCAGTAACTGGCGCACGTACTGCAGAAGGAACATGAAGACGGGAACAGCAATACGTGCTCTGTGGCTGCTGTGTGGTGCGTGCCGTGGAGCAGGTGGTGTGGCTCCTCTGCGGCACAGCCCCAGCCCAGCTGCCATTTTGACAGATGGCTTAGAAATAAAAGGGCTCAGAGCCTTAAATGCACGCTGCTGCCGGAGTCATCTTTCTCACACCCATCTGACCTTGTCACTCTCCTCCTTTCAGACCATTCAGGAGCCCCCTGACTCGAGGATAAATGCCAGCTGCCTTAGTGGCCTTAAATACCTCTACAGTATGGCCTCTGTCCCTGCCTTTTGATATCACCTCTTAACACATAGTGCCTTCTGACCGTAACAGACTGCTTATCTTTTTTCCTGACAGACCATGCTGTTTCTACACTCATGTGCCTTTGTGTAGGCTCTTCCCTCTGCTTTAGGAAGTTCTTCACACCCCTTTCCATCTATGCCTGGCAAGCACTTACTTATCCTTTAGTCCCGATACCAATGTCATCTCCTCCAGGAAGCCCTCTCGGATGCTTTCCTGCTGCCCCTGACCCTTCCTGAGGCCAGACTTGGATCTCCCTCTGTCTACCTCCTGGACACTTGGTACATACCTTGAACCCAGCATTAAATTACAATGTGTTTCCTCTATCTCTTTACCTCCCAACTCCTCAAGAGCTGGGCAGTCTTCCGAGCAGGGCCCATCATGTTTATTCTGGAAACAGTAAGGAAAGTAGGGCCTCTTCACACAGGGACCCTTCCTGCCAGTTTCAGCATCTGCCTTTCTGGTGTTTTTCCAGTAACTATTCCTGGAGGTTGCTGTAGCCAAAGCTGTCCCTCCCCCACTGCCTCCTGAAGCTGCCGGCCTAGGCTAGGCTTGCTGGAGAGGCCGTGCACAGGAAGGGCTATGAAAAGAACCTTTCCATAAATTTTCTACATGACTTGCCAGAAACTATAAGTTGTAAATCTGTTTTGTTGCTTCAGAGAGAGGTGGGTGGAAGAAATGGTTTGCTTCTATTCAGCTCTGGAAAAAACCCTTGCCTTGTGTCCGTCCCAAGCTACCCCTGCCATCCCGGGAGTTAATCCATCACTAATCCCCTGCCTGAGACTTCTCAGCCTCAGAAAACTGACCACTACAGGTCCTTCCTTTGTGACTTTCAGACCATCGCTCCACCTTCCCGATCAGACGCACCTGTTGACATTCCCCTTCAGTGTCTTTGCTGGTTGTTGTTTTTCTGCGATCGAGGTTTCTGTGTCCTCACTGACTCAGGCCCAGTTAGGCTTGTAGGCCCTCCATCTCCCACGTCTTTGAGGTGTATTCACCAGGTGTAGGGCTCCGGGGAGGAGGAGGAGAGCCAGTTTCAAGGAGGTGAGCGAGAAAGAGAGGTCAAATGCTTTTTTAAAAACTTTTTTTTTTAATGTTATAAAAATGTAGAATCATTACCATCAGTACAGATAGTTGGGCAGCCAGTTGTGTTTGCAGGGAGGGCCAGAGAGCGTATGTCGCCTCCCTAGTAGCGGCCTTTTCCACCTTTCAGTCAGCCTCCAGCATAGGTGGTTCTGTGTGCTGTATTTAGCGCAGCCTGCCCCAGGCACTTTTCGGCTTTGCTGCTGGTCATCGTAATGATCATTTTAAATGTCTGTGTCACTGTCAGTTAGATGGATGGACTGGGATTTAATTCACTGCTCCCTCCTCCTGCGAGCTGTGTGCTGGCAGCCATCGCAGACGCAGACGAGGGACACGGAATGCACACTGGGAGGGATGGGCGGGGGTGGGGTGGGCGTGGAGGAAGGCGGTGACTCCCTCCCAGTTCCTTCCATTTCACCGGCTGGCAGGGGATCCCTGCGGCCGCTTCAGGCGATAGGGAACGAGCTCTGCTGCGCCCACAATCCGTGGCAGGCACCGCGAGAAGTGTGTTCTCTCACATGATCCTGCCGGTCAGGGCTTGCTCTCACCTTCCACACGGGGCCACTGGGGAGTGAGGACAGGAAGGAACCCTCTTCACCAAAAACCTTGGTGGCCGTGGGACACCAGAGCCCGCCGCCTTTCCAACACAGCACAGTCTGTCCTTCCCCTCTAGTCGGCCCTGCAGTCCTGTCTGTGGAGCCCATCTTAAAGGCCGGGAGAAGTGCTTTCCTGATTTGGGGGGGGCAGCAGTCACAGGTACCCCGTGACACCCCGATGCTGCAGTCACGGCTCCGGGTCTCTCTCTCCACAGCCTTATGACAGTCTGCCTACCTCACAGACCTGCTTCTTCCAGCTGCGGCTGCCCCCCTACTCCAGCCAGCTGGTCATGGCCGAGCGCCTGCGCTATGCCATCAACAACTGCCGCTCCATCGACATGGACAACTACATGCTCTCGCGGAACGTGGACAACGCCGAGGGCTCCGACACCGACTACTGACCGCGCGGGGGGGCCACCAGCCCCTTTTCTCAGTGATGCTCACTTCCAGTTTCACGTGGATACACTTTTATGGTAACTACATAGATGTTTTAGGAACATAAACCGACATTACAAACAGTGGCCACATTTAGTTACTCTAAATGTAACAAAGAAATTAGATGTTTTTATTTTTCTGTGATTGTACAAAAAAAAAAAAAAAAAGACAAAGTGCTCTCAGTCAGGTTTTTCCCTCCACATTTTTGGTCACTTTTGATAAGTTTGCATGGAACCATTTTGGTGCATTTTTAGTTGGGAATGGTACATTTTTGTAAACCCACCCAGTGAACATGAAATTGTACATTGTGTATAATTGTTCATTAGAAAGGACAGTTTTACATGAATATTCATATATTTATTTTGTTTTAATTTGAATTGCCTGTGCAGGGTTCCTTATGCAGAGAAATAAAGCCGATGCAGGAACCAGAGCGTGGGCTGCTTTTGTTACCTCCAGTGGAGCCTCTGACTGAGAAAGGACAAGCTCTGGGGCTAGTCTCACTGTGACGGCATTTTGACCCGTCAGAAACACTCGTTCACACTGAGTGAGCTTGGCTTGGAGATGACAGAGCAGCCCCTGGGAGTGGGAAGCCCCTACTTTCATTTATTCTATCATCCTGGCTGCCTTACTTCGTCCCCTCACCCATCACCCGGGGCCTTTGGGTCAGCCCGTTGGCCTGTCCTCTCAGCAACCCCCTTCCTCCTCCTCTGAAGCTGGTTTGAGTGTAACATGCTAACAAGAGCCTTTCCGGAATAGCCCCAGTGGGGAGTGGCTCTCCTAAGCAAGGAGGAAGCTAACGAGAGTAACACGATTTAACCTTGCTTGTGAGGAGTACGTGGGGGCTTAGAGAGCCTGGCGGTTCACGGTCGTGCAGTCGGACCGCCATTGCTAGTAGGCACTCCGCACGCACGAATGAGTGACCACGAGAATGAGCGGGTGAATGTGCGAATAATATGAGAACCAGTGAGTGGCTTTCGTATCCTTGAATGGTGGATGGTGGGAAGTTGTGCATGGGCTGGGGAAGGGGTTACACTCGTGGGCATGTCAGAATGAGCGGGTGGTTCTGGGAGAGGGGGCCATCTCCAGAGCAGCTATGAAGGTTCTGGCTGCCGGGAGTGGGAACAGGAAGAGGGCAAGGCCTTTGGGTGGTTTGTCTTCATCTACAGCCAGTTCGTGCCACAAGTTGCTGCAGTACTTCATGGACCGAGGACAGTTCAGTCAAATGAGGTGCCAGATGGAGAGCTTTGCAGGCACTTGTTTTCCAGAAGGAAGGTAGAAAATAAGTGTTTTCAAAGAGAAATTGGAACAAAGATACGGTTTTGTGTTACATAGATATTTCCCAGTGACCGTGCCTAATAATACGTGTCACAACGACACGTTAGTTTTGTCGAAGAGAAGCCTTCAATTGGAATTGGGTCTCAGAGGGAGAAACTACAGCTTCTGGGAAGCCACAGGGGTTCTGGGCAAAGACGAACCTTTAATACTTGATGTGAGAGCTCAGTCAGCAGGAACAGAAGTGGTGAAGGGCTCTGGGCCTAAAGCACTCAGCCTGGGGTGGAAACACACTGCCTAGGCCTCTGGGCCAGGAGGGAACTGAGAGGAGAGAGGCCTCTGTGTGCTCCTGAGGTCTTGGACAATGCCAGAAGACGGGTCTCTCAGAGCCTCCTGGGCTGGTTCCTGGTAACAAGTGGCTCTTCCCTCTTTCTGAGCTGGGCTGAGAGTGTGCCCAGCTGAAGGCTACATCTGCAGTCTCAGGGTTTATTTTATTTTATTTTATTTTATTTTAATTTTTTTTAAATGTTATTTTTGAGACGGAGAGAGATAGAGCATGAGCAGGAGAAGGGCAGAGAGGGAGACACAGAATCTGAAGCAGGCCCCAGGCTCTGAGCTGTCAGCACAGAGCCTGACGTGGGGCTCGAACTCACAGACTGTGAGATCATGACCTGAGCTGAAGTTGGACACTTAACCGACTGAGCCACCTAGGCGCCCCTCAGGGTTTATTTTAAATAAAAATAATGCCTCAACCTTTGAAAGGCTCTGACCTTTGCTGCCACATTTGATTCTTGATTGTAGGGCAAAGGTGCCCTCAGCAGGCTGATGCTCATGGTTCCAGGGGCCACCTGTCAGGCTTCCTGGACGGCTTTTCAGGAGGTCTGACCCTGCAAGGAAAATCTGCATAGACACCTTGATTTTATAACAGATGCCATTTCTTTGCTGGAAACCTGTCTTTTTTTTTTTCCTTTTGTAATTTGCTGATTTTTAGAAGCCCTGAGAGAGAGAGGAAGGTTGAAGTCCCTGGTCTGAGGGGCTGAAGTGGGCCCAGCACAAGTGTTTATCCCCTAGTTCACTTTCAGCCTCTCTGTAGAGGCTTGGGCAGTTTTTTATTTTCTGGATTCATCCAGTTAAATACTTGCAGTTTTTTTGACCCTGACATAGTCTCCAGAGAATTTGGACCCCCAGCTTTTAAAATTTAAGATTTTCCCCTGGGGTGCCTGGGTGGCTCAGTCGTTGAAGCAACCGACTTAGGCTCAGGTCATGATCTCACGGTTTGTGGGTTTGAGCCCTGTGTTCACTCTGCGCTGACAGCTCGGAGCCTGGAGCCTGCTTCGGATTCTGTGTCTCTCGCTATCTCTGCCCCTCCCTTGCTCACACTCTGTCTCCCTCTCACGAATAAATAAACGTTAAAAAAAAAAAAAGTTTTAAAAATTAAGATTTCCCCAGAGGCCTTTCAAAGGGCAGCTTTGTTCTGGGCCTCCCAGCTCTGTGGCCCTTGCCCAGCCCTGCTAGTCAGATGTGTTGAACTTGGTTTTTAGCCGAAAAAACGTCTTGGGCATTGTATCCTACAGCTGGAGGAATCCTAGAGCTAAGGGGTCAGGGGACCTCTCCTTTTACAGACCATAACCTGAGGTCTGGAGAGGGAAAGTGCTGGATCACAAGTGTGTACAGGCTAGAGCTGGGAGCCCTGGCTTCCTGTGAGCGCACCCACCGATGATGGTAGAACCCAGAGAGCTTAGTTCTCGCCAGTCATCCCACCTGTGCAGAAATGGGCCCGTGTGTTCCTGTAACACAAACCTCATGGCACCCCCACCGGGAGCCTCCACCTGCCAAGGAGCATCCTGGAGCCCCTGACCTAAGAGCGTGCGGCTCCAGGTTCTGCTAGTACTGAGGTTCCCGTGCAGACCAGCTGGCACCGTGTGGTGACTGGCATCAGCCTTCCACCGGGGAGCACCGTCCTGCCCGGGTGCCCGTGCCAAGGCTGTGCGCCCTCCCCCTAGCTTTTCCTCTGTGTAGCCATTGGCTGCCTTGGCCAAAACTGAGTCAAGAGTGCGTTCAGGAGCTGGAGAGTTTGTAGTCTGCTCTAATGGAAGCCGTGAGGACACTCGTAACCTCCAAGCTATTTTCAAGTGGCTTTGGAACACAGGCTCACGTCTCCCCTGGCATCTGTGGGGATGCCTTGGGCTTTCTGGCTGCACCCTTGCTGAACTGTGCCTGCTGATGGAACACAGACCCCGTGGGAGCTGGGGTCAATCTTCCAGCGTGGCTCAAATCAAGTGATGTCCTCCATCAAGTGTTCCTGGATCACCCCTATATAGACCCTGCTTGCTTCTTCCTGGTGCCCAGGCCTTGTGGGTTCTGCCAGGCACTTGGCTTTTCCAGGCCCCCACAGATGTGGATGTGAGGACGCCTCTCCCTACCCCAGCCCTCCAGGCAACTGCACATTTAGACCTGATCTCATCAGAGCGTCACAGAGAGGGTACTGGTCCTATTGTAGAGATAAACAGGCTCAGAGAGGTCATAACTTGTCAGAAGTGATGGATGGCAGAGCTGCAGATCACTCAACACTCCCCGCAACCCCAGATGATTGAGTCTGTGGGTTAATTAGGCATGTGAAGTCCCTTGTTCTATGCAAATCTGAGAGAAGACCTGGAACATTGTTACTGATCAAGCAGGGGACTGACTGTTCTGTCAAGGGCTTTTTGCTCAGTGCCCACTGATGTGAACAGCACCTGTTAGAAGGCAGATTGGAGAGCCATCTCATCAGTGCCTGCCTTCTGGCAGTACCTCAGGTAGCCCTCACGCCCGGGGAGGGGGCGGGGCCCGATTCAAGCTGGAGAAATAGTGTTGGATGCAGCTGTCAGCACGGCTTCAGTTCTGTGGTCACTACAGCCTCAGTATGTGGGGGATTACTGGGCACCACAAGCTTAGCCAGGGGATTTAACCCTCATTTGTAAAAGAGCTTCCATAGGGAGAGGGAAAGGGGGCCTCAGGTTACCCTATTCCAGCTGAACTTGCAGTGACTTCTGCTTTACACACATAATGTCTTAATCCTTAGAAGAGCCCTGCAAGCAAGATTCTCTAGCAATCCCAATCCACAGATTAAAAAGCTGAGGGCCAGGGGCACCCGCCTGGCTCAGTCAGTTAAGCGTCCAACTCTTGATTTGGCTCAGGTCATGGTCTCACAGTTCATGAGATCGAGCCCGAGTAGGACTCTGTGCCAACATCTCAGAGCCTGCTTGGGATTGTCTCTCCCACCCCACCCCACCCCGCCCCTCCCTCGCTCATGCAAGCTGTCTCTCTCTCTCTCTCTCAAAATAAATAAACTTAAAAAAAAAAAAAAAAGGTGAGGTCTGGAGAAGGCTGACTGCTCTCAGTCAGAGGAGAGCCAGAAACTAGGATTCTGTTGTTCCCCAGACTAAACCCCCCAACTCAGGGCAAACAGAACCTGCTGAGAATTCAGGCTTATCAGAGATAATAAAAGCAAAGCCCAGGGTTTAAGTGGTGCTATTTTAAACAAACATTTAACCCCATGGAAGCCTGAGCTTTCTTTAAACATTGTTTGCAGGAGTGGGGGAAAGGCCGGCAAGGCCTCCTTCTAGAGTCCGGAGCTATGGTGGGTAAACTGGAAAATTACCCACCCGGAGGAGTGGGGCCCTCCCATTCCAGAGTAGCTGGCGGCCTGAGGCAGCGGGCTCTCCCTACACAAGGGTGTGAAGGAACTATGCCAGGTGTGGCCTCAGTGCAATTACCCACCTGTTTCTGGGCTAAGCGCTGGCGAGACAAGGGGGCCTGGGCGCAGCTGAGGCCTTTTTGGCAGTCCCTGGAGGGGTTGGGATGGGCTGGGTTGCTGCTTGCCTGCCCACAGGTTCTGCCTGGAGAAATTTCAGCTCCTGGGAGTCACCTACATGTATATCATCTGTGCTTGGGGCCCTGGCTCCTGCGGGTAGGTTGGGTGGGGGACCTCCAGCTCTCATTTCCTGTTCACAATAACCCCTGAGGCCCCAACGGCCGCCCACATCCCTATTTCTCTGATCTCCTTTTCTGCTCACCTTTCCTCCTCACTCACTCTGCTTCGCCCACGCTAACCACCGGGCCTCCCCTAAGTCACGGGCTCTGCTCTTGGTCTGGAGCCTTGCACCGGCTATTCCCTCCACCTGGAATATTTTCCTGCCAGATATTGCTTGGCCCCCTCCCTCACTTCTTGTTTCAGATGCTGCCACTCAGGCTTATATTGATCAACCCCTTTTAAGTAGCTTCCCTCTCCCCAAACCTTCGCCAGCAGTTGCCAGACATCCCCTTCCCTGGTGCTTCCTCCCCACCTTCCGCCACCGTAGCTTTATTGTCATTTTATATACCAATTAGTGTCCCTTCTACTAGAAGGTAAACTCCGTGAGAATGGAATTTCCTCGCTGGTTCCCCAATATTGGGCAACCGTGAGTAGGGATGGAGAGCCTCTTTCCCAGAAAAGTAACACCTGGCCTCAAGTGCCTAAAGGCCATAGGTAACCGCTGGTGGTGGGCGGAGCCAGAGCGTGAGCGTCGCCTGCCCGCCGGCCCATGGCTCCCTGCCTTCCTCTCTTAACCCAAGTTTTCACCGCGTACCTGGGACCCGGAGGCTGCTGCCTGGACGAGAGCCTATACTTTGTGGCTAAAGGTGAGACATCAGTGACTAAAGCCCTGAAATTGTTAAGTCAAGGCGTGTGCCCATGTTGAGCAAGTCCAGCATGTAAAAATCTAACTTTGTATCAGCTTCTAATTGGTTTCCTTATCAAGAGACTTAACCGGGGCTGCTGCTCTTGTTTTCAAATCTTTACTTAGGGTTTTTCAAACGATTTCTTCTGCCTTTGTGATAAGATAACCATAGAAAATAAGGATATGCTATTTATGAAAGAATCACATCTACCAGCGCATTTTCTAGAATTCTGTGTGCGGTCTCTGCTGAGGAAAGGCAAGCGGGCTCGCCCGGCCACCGAGCAAAGGTGCGGGCGACAGGGCCGCGGTGGCGGGTTCGGTGGCTCTCTCCGGCTGTGAGTCCCGGGTCCCCCGCTTCTCCCGCCCGCTCGCGCTGCACGGAGGCCACGCTCCTGGGAGGCCGGAGCCGCAGACGTAGTGCGGGACGAGAGGCCGGCTGCGGAGGTCGCCCCACCCCCGTTCCTAGGGCGCTTGCGCGATGCCGGAGAGCTCCCGGTGGCCACGCCTTCCCGTGCGGGTATTTCGGCCCCCGCCGGGGATTGTAGTCCATGCGTGGTGCAGGCCTGTCCCGCTGCTGCAGGCAGTGTGTGGTTGAGGACCTGGGGCAGAAGGGCGTCGGGAAATGTGCTGGTGTTTAGTGAGAACTATCCGAGTGTTTTCCCAGCATCCGGTTAATCTTGCACTCCTGTGCGTAAAACCGCCATTAATGTGAGGTAGGCATTAGTGTCCCAATTTTGCAGACAGGGAAACTGAGCTTCAGAGGTGTGACAACGCTCTGGGAGGTGGAGGGGCTGTGGTTGGAAACCAGGTTGCTCCTTCCGCCCGGCGGCCCTTGGCCGCGTGTCGTGCTTCGGCGCCGTCTGCCTAGCGCGGCAGTAGCTTACGAAGGGCAGTGCCGGGCGCCCTGGGGAGCTGGTCGGGGATCATTGTCGCGCTGTGCTCGGCTCGCAGCGCCAGGCGCGGGCACGCGGCGCTCAGGCGGCGCAGGCCGGCCGCGCTCACGTTGCGGCAAAAGTCCACGTGCAGGGTCTGCAGCGCGCGCCCGTGCGTCGCCACAGCAGCAAGCGTGCGGTTGGTGACGCGCGCGCAGTTCTCCAGGCGCAGCGCACGCAAGTGCTGGCAGCAGCGCAGTAGGCGCACGAGGCAGTCGTCGGTGACATGGCCGCATCCTGAAAGCGTGACGGACTCGAGGTTGGGGCACCTGCGGAGAGATCGTAGTGACCCCGGGAGGGGCCCGCGGGGTCGCGATTTGCGTCTGCCCTGGGCCGCGCCCGGTCCTGGAGCTCCCAGGCCAGGTTGCCCCCTAACAACGCTGGGACTCTCTGCATATTGTGGGCACGGAAACGGGGAAAGGGACTCAGCAAGTTTAAGGAACTTGGCCTGCGATGCCGCGGCCAGGATCAAAACCAAGGCTTCTGTCCCATTTCCCCTACTTTCTGCCTCTCCATTCCACCAAACTTTAATCTGTGTGGCTTTCAGCCTCGTGAGCCGCCCCTGGTCCTGCTGTAGGTGGACAACTCTGGATGTTCTTGGGCTCTCTCCGGACTTGTTTGCTTTGGGGTGAGAGAAGAGATGCTGGGTGACCAATCGAGTCTAGCTTCAAACTTAGGCCTTGATGCTCCTGGGAGGATGGTCAGGTGGGAACAAGGGTTTCCTGTAGGGTGGCTTAGAGACAGGCACATTCAACCCGTGAATCTGGGGTCGGGACATTTCTTCCAGTATGCCTGGCTCTGGGTTCTAGAGCCCGGGTTTCAGCTCAGTTAACTGAGACAGTTATTGCATGCCCACTGGGATGCCAGCCTAGAAAAGGTCAGGAACCAGAGTGAAGTGGGTATAGTCAGGGCCACTTCTACACAGTTTGGAGGCTCCTCTGCCCCAACCTAACCAGCACCTGCTGCTGAGAAGAATCTTGAGCAGAAGTTAGATTTGGCTTATTTGCGGTGTGACCTTTGCTAAACCACTCACTGAGCTTTAGTTTCTTGGGGGAAGTGGGGCCAGCACAGCAGGGAGGGAATAATGCCTACCGGTGGGGTTGTAGTGAAGATTGAGATGGGGGGTGTAAAGAGCCTTAGGGCCTTTTGTAGGCAATTGTAACTCACTTTTTCTGGGAGCACACAGAACCAGACAGCTTTGCAGTCAAGAAGGACCGGTCTCGTGGGCAGGGGCCTTGGCTCCCTGTAGCCAGAAGGAGCTGGCGTCTAGACTGGGGCTTTCCCTTTCCCGATAAGCTTCTCCCTTAACCCCCTGACTGTACCAGACTGGGCACCACCTCATTTCAGGTGCTGAGCCCATTCCACCTCCCCAAGTTCACATGGCTTCTTTAGTCTTCATATCCAGTCCTCTGTCTACACCCTGTTGTGTGAATGAGGGCTCAGGTAACTTGCCTGCAACTTAATTGCGCTCTGACCAAGGACAAATGCCTGAGCTGTGCTAGTCCTCCTTATCTGTCAAGCGGGAGAAATTATTACCTTCAGGGTGGTTATGATGATTAAGTGTTTAAGCCACAAAGATGGTGAGTGGTCCCTTTTGTTGTAAGAACCTTTAGAATAATCTTGCTTGTAGGAACAAAACAGAGAAAACAGACTCCTTCCCTGCCATCCTTCCCTGTTTTCCCGTCTCTCCCTGCCAAGAGCCGATTGCTTAAAGAACCGGATTTGGTGGATATTAGTATCCACTGTGTGCCAGTGCTACTGTGTCATTTAATCCTCTTAGCCTGTGAGAAAGGTGACTTATCCCATTTTAAAGATCAAGAAAGTAGGTTGAAAGAGTGTAAATGTTTGGGCTGGGCTCCCATGGTTGGACAGGAGCAGAGCTGGGAGACTCCGCACTGAACCCTGACCACCAAGCCCTTTGTTCTTTTTGTGTCACTGGGGCCCCTTGCTGCACCCACATGGTGCCACGAGGGGCCTAATCCGTACCTTGTCAGCTCTCTTACAGCAAGAATGGAACAACTTGAGAGCAGGCGTGACCCTCCCGTATATGTCGCTCCAGTCTGATTTCCGGGCCTTGTTAAACCCATCAAGATGGCCTCATCCCGGCAGGGCCTAGCCAAGATGGGCTTTTCTTCCTGCTGCCTTAAAAAAAAGGCAGGGCGGGGCCACCACACTGTTTGCTTTCATTCCTGTCATGCTGCCAGTAAACAGCAGCTTTTAAACCTGGGTGGCAGCAAACTGGCGGAGCCTAGTGTGTTACCAACCAAGAGTGCTCTTCCTCAAAGTCAGGACAGGACTGGTAAATACAGGCTGAGAGAGAGGCTGGCAGCGGAAGTCTGCTTGTGTGGGCTACCTTAGGAGGGTGAGACCATGGAGGGTTGCCTGTGGCTCAGCCTCTACCCATGGTAGGCCTGACGGATGAGTACAGGATGTATTTGGGACATACTTACATCAGAAAATTAGGGGCAGCCTGGGTGGCTCAGTCAGCTGAGCTTCCGACTGGCTCAGGTCATGATCTCGTGGTTCCTGAGTTCCAGCCCCACCTCGGGCTCTGTGCTCACAGCTCAGAGCCTGGAGCCTGCTTCGCATTCTGTGTCTTCCTGTCTCTCTGCCCGTCCCCCATTCATGCTCGCTAGCTCGCTCTCTCAAAAAAATGAATAAACATTTAAACAAATTAATTTCGTCTAAAATTCAAATTTAACTGGATGTCTTGCATTTTTTTTTTTTTTTTTCCCTAAAATCCAGTAATCCTAGGCTATGGGCAAATCACATGATGTCTCAGAGCTTTGATTTGCTCATTTGTAAAAATAGGCCAAAACACCCTTCCCTAGGGGTACAGTGAGATTAGTAAATTTCTAATGAGGAAACCATTCTTCAATACCACCACCCCTCCTCCCCCTGCAGTCTGGCTTGGTTCGACTAACCCAGAGCACCCTTGCTCTCCTTCCTTAGTTGCATGTCACAAACCTTGGAGTTTGTTTGCTAGGGGAAGAGTGGAGGTGGAAGCTAATAGCTGAGTCTAAGAACCTTTCCCAGGGCCTGACCTTGAAAACAGAGGCCCAGCCAGACCCCCTGAGGTCTTAATGGCTGCCAGGGCGGACAGCTGCCCGAATGCTTCCTCCTTGTGGCGGAAGCAGCTCCAGGACCTGTGAGGCTAAGAGGAAGAGAATCCCCACGACTGTACTCATCATCGTCTGGGGACTGTGCTGTGGACAGGCCGGGACATTCTGCCTTGGGCCTAGTTAGATTCTCCCCCAAATGGAGCTATCTTGGTCTTGTGGTTTGTTCTTCCCTGTCCCCCAGAAGTCTCCTAGAGCTCTAGAATCCAGACCCCACCAAAGCCAGCTCTGCTCAGGAGGTGGCCTACCTGTCGCACACCTGGAAGAGGAAATCATTGACCAGACTCTCATGCCGGCTGCAGATGGTCCTCTGGAAGGCGCTCTTGAGCCAGTCCTCAATACTGCACACCTGCACGCGACTAGAGTACCAGCAGATGGAGAGGCTCCTGAGGGCTGGGCTCAGCAGGAAGTTGTCCTTCTTGAGTTCTACGAGGGAGTGAAAGTGCAGCAGGGGCCAGAGTGTGGGGTCCTCAAACACGTCCTGGAGCTGGGGGCAGGTCCTGGCAAGGTTCTTCCTGCTGTCCTTGTCCAGGAAGGAGAAGAGGTGCAGCAGGCACTCCCGGTTGAGCTGGGTGAGATGCATGGCGTGCAGCAGCCACAGTGTGTGGCCGGAGCCTGGGGACCTGCCCTACCTCCTGCTCCTCCTCCCCCGCTCTGGGCTGGTGGACATATATGGTTGAGGAATGGTGTTTATTTTTGGCTAACAACTGGTGCTGAAGCTCTGAGAACGGGGCGGGGGGGGGGGGGGGGAAGCCAAGATCCAGACATACGTGTAGCAGTCTGTGGTTCGGCTTATGTTCAGAGGAATTGAAAATCCTGGCAGAAAAGCAGGCTATTGAAGTTAAATAGCTTCCTTAAAAGGGATTTCTTTCCCTTTTAGCTGACAGTGGTGCTTAGCAGAGAGCTCTCTTGGCTCTTCCCAAGGCACTTTCATTGGAGGGTGGACGGCCAGACCACCTGTCTAGGCCTGCAGTCTCCGCTCACTGGGAGAGACCCTAATTATAAATTGTATGTTTTCATTTTCTAGTGTATCAATAGGAGTATTCTGTTTGACTTAGTAGGAAGCAGCCTGTTGTCTAGAGAGCTAAGGGTGACAGTTCTGTGTGCAGAGGGGGAAGGTGAAGCCATGGGTAATGCCCCCTTTCCTGTGAGTTTTGCAGGCCAGGCTGGACCACCTTCAAATCCTGCTACCCTCCACCAGGCGACTGGACTGCCTTGGCCTCCCAGCTGGCTGTTTTTACCTTGAGTTGTTTCGCAAAGCTTCCCCTCAAGTAGCTTAGCTGTCAAGGTTCTTCTGTGTGTATTTGTGGAACCTTTTAAGCTTCAGTTTACTTGGCTTTACATCTTACTATTTTTCCGGCTAAGAGCCCTGCTGTATTTCGTCTGTATTTCCCAAAATGTCAGGATGGATGAGGTAGCTCTTAGTACAAAACTGCCTGAAACAATTCTAAGTATTTTAGCCTAAGCTTGCCCTTTAAGCCAGCCACACACCATCCTCTTTGTGAATGCCTTCATAACCGGGCCCCTGAGCCTAGGCAGGCTGCCTGGAGGCATCATCCCTTAAGTTCTCCTTTCCTGACGTAATTTAGATTTCTCAGTACGTGGATCTATTTTCTAATACTCCACTCCCACTCCCATCCCGGATTCTACCATCCCGGATCCTACTGTATTCTGCTATTGTGAATTACCGGCATTGTATGCCCCTCTGTTAGTTTGTTTGGGGAAAGAGGCCAAAGGCTGCATGCTGCCTCATGAGGCATGGACCAGCTATTTCTCTGCTCCAGGGAACACCATCTAAGTAAGTTAGCTTTGTTCATTCTCCCATTTGATTGGAATTGGACATAAGGGGATACTAGGTGTCCAGTTGTGTGGCTATAATGCAGATGAATGCAGACTAAGGCTTAGTCATTCCTGGTGCAGCTCTGCCTTTGAAATAAGCATGATGCAGGGGTGCCTGGGTGGCTCAGTCAGTTGACTGTCTGACTTCGGCTCAGGTCATGATCTCGCAGTTTGAGTTCGAGCCCTGCACTAGGCTCGCTGCTGTTGGCACAGAGCCCACTTCGGATCCTCTGTCCCCTTCTCTCTGCCCCCCCTGGAGCCCACCACTCTCTCTGGGAAATAAACCCCAAACAAAACAAACCATAATTCAGCTAAGGAAACCTCTGAGACACCAGACTTAGCGGTCCCATGTGCTTAGTTACCCCAGCACGGCCAAGGCGAAGTGGAAAGGGTGACTTTTCTTAAAAACATACACCAAGAGACCGCTAAAAGAAGCATTTCTCAAGGAAAGGGTCACTAGTCACAGCTAATGTTCCAGACTAACCATTTTAATGGTTCACAAGTACAGCTGACAGCCACGGCCCCTCTTTGGCTCTGGTTGCACTTAGCCAGTCTAACGGTATGCTCGGCTGGGTTTTAATAGAAAGCCTTACGATCTCCACTTTCCCTCCCAATTCCTTTCCAAACCAGTACTTTTCAGAGGGCTGACCTCTTAGAAATAGGTGGTTCTTTGAACTTCTTAAAAGGTTGGCCACTGGCAAGTCCTTGTGGTCTGTTGTGGCGTCCACAGAGTCCTGAGGCCCTGCTGGAACAGTTCCAGGCTGGCAGGGCCAACGTTCAGAGCCTGGGGGAGGGGAGGAATATCCCAGAACAGGGGGTGGGTCCATGGAGGCAGGCGCGCCTGCAGGGAGGGTCTGGACCGCCAGGGTGCTGTTGACAACTGCTGCTCCCAGTTGGCCTGTGAGCCTCTGACCAGCACAGCTGCCTATGGGAGCTGGAGGCAAAACCATGTGCGCTTCTGGCACCTCTGTCTCCAAAGGTGGAAGACTGACAGGAGCAGGCCAATACGTAAGAGGGAAAAAGGAGGGATGTGGACGGGGGAGAGGGGGATGGTTCTTGTGTTTTCATTCTCCAGGGACCATGGGGGCAGAGGGGTCGTGTGTATATATATGTGTGTTTGTATATATATATATATATATATATATAGGAGCTTACTGAAAACCAGAATGTTTATTTCTTAACAGTGGCACTTTATTTGCCTGTCTTACTTTATTTAAAAGGTGACCAAGAAACATCCTTTGCTCAGAGCCCAAAAGCCAGTTCCTCAGGGTGGGGTCTAGCTCTGAAGGAGGCAAGCAGACGGCACTTGATAGGACGAGCTGTGCCAGGAGAGGCAGGGTGATCTCACTTGGCTCTGGTGCACACAGGCTGCTCCTCCAGCACCTGACTGCAGGTGCCAGGGTGTCCCTTCCCGCCACTACCTGTCCCTGCAAGTCACTCCATCCCGGCCTCTGTACTCTGGCGGCCCCAGATAGGGAGGGTTGAGAAGCAAACTGCTGACTGACTGACAAGGCCCATGGCTGGAGCA
Source organism: Puma concolor (assembly GCF_028749965.1). Classification (NCBI taxonomy): domain Eukaryota; kingdom Metazoa; phylum Chordata; class Mammalia; order Carnivora; family Felidae; genus Puma; species Puma concolor. Next base: position 107,801,718 of record NC_141672.1, on the reverse strand, counting down.
AGTGCACCATTACTTCCTTGGCTCCCATGAAAGGAGCTCAGAAATAATAGCCAAGAGGAAAGAGACCAGAAATTTAATGATACGTTCATCCATAAAACAGTTCAGGCTGGTGAAGCAGAAAAGGGATGTGATTACAACATAAGTGAAATTAGTCACTTGCACAGTTAATCCGCTCGCATCACACAAACGAGGCTTTCGCGGCAAACGGTCACATCAGACACAACCAGCACCGGCGGAGGGCAGGGCGCTCTGGAGTCCATCATGCTCAGACCCGCGAGGCGATGCGGAGACCTTGCCCTCCAGCATGACCCACCACGTGGCTGCCTCTTCCTGCACCGCAGCCCGTTCCTGTGGCTACACCCCAGTCCCCTGGGACCGGTGCCCTGGCCGCAGAAACAGACTGCTCACGAGCCTTTTCAGGGCCCAGTGAAGAGGCCACTTGAGCCACAGGGTACATGAGGGAGTTTAGGGGACGCTGGGGGCCGAAGTGGGAGAAGCGTATCTAAATAGACTTATGTACACTAAACCAATGAAAGAGGTTTGGCTGTTAAGAAATAAAGATGTCCCCAACTGCAGAACCAAGCTGCTGAGTAGGTTCCCCAGGTGAGATACACATTTAACACTTGACCAGGGCCTGTACACTTCACTGGTTTAATTCTATTACATTTGTCATCACTAGACACTGAGTAGAATACAGTGGATAAGCAAAGGTTTCTCCACCATGGAGAGAGATTTGTGTTGCCACAAACTGTTTCTATCACCCACCTGTGTGGGAGGACTTCTGAGGAAGTTTTCTTGTTCCAGGGGAGAGGTGTGACAGCATGAGGCACCACCTCAGCATAAGCTCTCTGCGCGAGAAGCCACACACACACAGACGACATGGCACAAGGGGAAAGCCCTGAAGAGCACACAAAGATCAGCTTTTAAAATAGGTGTGATAAGGCTACACAGTTAAATTTTGTAAATACGAATAGGCACATTTACATCACTGGTGTTCAAATGCACAGTTCAAATGGATCCAATCACTTTTCCAAACAGCCTTCCTTCATAACACCATTCAAACATTCTGCTTAAGTAAAATCAAGCACTAAAAATACTCTAAAAATTCAAAGAGGAAATGTGTCCATCTCTTAAGCCAATGATGTTACCTGTCTAAGGACCACCTTCCCCCAGCAAAGCAGTCTGGCTGTCACTAAGTTCCTTTTGGTATGAAAAGACAGTTTTTCTCCACCAATATCAACACTGCCCAAGCCTTTATTGTTGAAGTCATAGCAGCTGCCCATTAAGAGGGAATAATCTAAGTGCAAATGTTAGAAGTCACAGCTATATACCATCTCAGTAAAAGAGCCTGAATTCATAGGGGATACTGAACAAAAATCAAAGAAGATGCACATTCCAAGTTCAATTACATGTGGTGTTAATATATTAATAGGTCAAATTATGTGAAACTTTCACTTTTGTAGATCAAAAAAGCAAATACCACAAACTTCCTATGGTTCAACCTAATGTAATTTAGAAGTGTAAACTATTTAAAATATATGTTGCCCTCTTAATTATCTTCCTAGACTCTGTTTCTAAGGTGTCAGACCTAAACATAAAGGCAAAGCTTTTTTCTCTGGAGTGAAAATTTAGACCACTGCTATCTAAGAGAACTGCCCTAGACCTAAGCAGTCCTATGCCACACATGGCTGCTGAGCACTTGGAATGTGGTTTGTGTGACCAAAGAAGTGAGTTTGAAATTTAATTGAAAAAAATATATAATGTTTATTTTTGAGGGGGGGGGAAGGGAGGGGCAGAGAGAGAGGAGATACATAATCCGAAGCAGGCTCCAGGCTCTGAGCTGTCAGCACAGAATCTAATGTGGGGCTCGAACTCAGGAACCAAGAGATCATGACCTGAGCCAAAGTTGAACATTTAACCTTCTGAGCCACTCACACGCCCCTAAATTTAATTTTACTTAAAATTTAACCACATATAACTGGTGACCACCATAGTGGATAGTACAAGTTTAGACACAATTGCAGTTTTCTCCTGGCTATGTTAAAGTGTTGAGCAGCTGATTTTTGCTCTGAGAGAATAGGAGATATACCTAGCTAATACTGAAATGGAGCCACATCTTCTCTTGCAACTTCAAATATCCACCCTGAGGACAGCTGTTAGACTTTATTTTACATTCATGCACTTAAAACTTGACAGTTTTTTCTTTTAATAGAAAAAAACAAGATTACCAAAAAGTCTGGTAGGTTGGCTTAATATGAAATACATTCTGCCCCTTGTGACTTGTAGACACTTGAGAAGAAAATAAAGGCTGGAATGAGAGATGAACCTGAAAACTGTGCCTAGTCCTAAGGTGCAACCCTCTCTGGGAGTCCCTTTCTCTGATTCCTTCATCAGTGCTGCCACTGCCCCCCACCCCACCCCCAAATCAACAAACCTGGAACACTTGCAGAAATCACAATTACCTTAGATGGAATTCTGGTTCCAAATTTCAATTTGAGTTAAATCTTAATGGAGCCTGTACCTATGTTTCTTGAACACAGTTTTAAAACCAAGACTGCTAAACTCAAGAATAGAAACTCTCTGTTCACAGTGAGAATATTTTCAGCTTGCTCTGCTATCAGGATAGGCCAGTGGGAGTTGTTAAAACCCAAAGTAGCAAAGACTCAAATTTCCTTCTGGGAAGTGTAGGTGATGGTCAAATCAGCTCTGGAGGTCAGCATCTCAACTTGAGATGGCCAAGCAAGAAATAAGGCAAAAGTGGACAGGTAGTTCCTTCCATCCAGCACCACAGACAGTGGGGGAACTAGAGTCTGGTTCTAAAGGCAAACAAGCTGTGGTCTCCTCACCTGACAGTATCTATACCGTGTAGCTGAGTCACAGACATTTTTAAACACTAAATGTATCTGGTCTTATCTGGACTTTTCTGTACTCTTCTCTCCATGAAAACACACGCAAGCAAAAAATAACCCCGAAACAAAATAAAACTTCAAAGGACTAATTCTTGAATTTGCAGTATAGGTACAAGTGATCCAACAAATTTATTTAATCAGTGCTGATAAGCAGCAGCCTTGAGAGATACCAAGAGCAGCAATCACCTGGTCTACTTAATGATGCTCTCCCAGTTACCTCTTACAATCGAAAAGAACGATTACTGACAGTCACTGAAATCTTGTGGGCCACAAATGATGTGCGCACATGATCCTGGATTTCGAGTCCACCTGATCTCCCATTACAGCTGTGAAAGGCAGCAGGCAGTTCTGCTCTTCGCAATCAGGAACATATCTTGCTTTCAGCATGTGACAGTAACAAAGCATTGATGTAAATGTGCCTCAAAGTGAGAATTGAAAACATTAATATAAAAAAAGTCAAATAGAACTAAGTTCTTGAAACTACATATAAAAACAATTATTACAACTAAAGCAGCAAATCAAAGTATCTGCCGAGGTTTTCTGGTAGAACTAAAAAAAAAATTAGTTGGTGCCCATGTTTAATATGTCACTACCATTGACAAAACTAAACCAAAAATAGGAAATTGAAAAGTGCATAATGAAATTAAATCTCGGATCAAGTATTTACGGAAAACTGGAAATGTTTGTCCGGTATAGTTGACAAATAATGATTTAAAGGAGGTATTAAAGTTTATCTGATCCAGCTTTGGCCTGGCGTTCCACATAAAAAAGGATGTAGGCCTTTGCCTTCACAACGGTGTCTTCATCAGTCAGCGTTACAGTACTGTCATTGAAATGGAACCAGCGACCTTCATGAGTTGCATATGCTGTGTAATGTCCAGAACCGACCCTATAAGGAAACGTAAAAAAATGAAAGAAAAGGACTACAGAAATAACAGAAGGATCTGCGCAATCATATAATCTGTTAGATATGCAATAAATTATAAATACTGTAATAAAGAATAAGCCCTAGGGACTTGTGGTTTAAGATGGCGGACTAAACTCGTGTGTATGTTCCTCAAAACTCACGGAAGTAACAATGAATGTGCAGGCATTGGAAATAGAGGGAAGAGGGCCATTGAATGAGCAGGAACTGAAGATGTTCTACATCACCTAAAAGCAGTGTTCACATAGCACTGGGTTAATGGAAACACCAAAGGGGCCAAGGAGCTCAACCTAACAAGCATGGGTCTAGGCTTACGGACACATGGAAAAGTGAGGAACAGATTTCCATCACAGCCTTGGAAAAAACCTGAGCTTAAGAAAGTAATCTGCCTCCAGGAAAGGGCTTTTCTCTTTCAGCATGACCCACCCACTCAGCCATACAGTCAGCCCTATAGTCAGCCCTCCCAGGTGAGAGAAAAGCCTCAGGTAGAACAGACACTTTTCGTAAATGCTAGACAAACCCTTACCATTTATCAATAATAATCTCATCATCTATTAGGATTCTAAATAGCCCCAAATCATCAAACCCTTGGGGGGGGGGCAGCGGTGGGGACACAGTATGAAAGAAAAGTACTGGGAAGAACAAGCAATTAACCACTAACAAATTTAATGCAGAAAACCAAAGAGCTTTAAAAATTCTTATTAATACCAATGGTTTAAAAAAGATAGCGCAACCATAAAACAAAAATGTTTGTTAGGAAAAGGAGTTACCAGAAAAATGGGATTGCCATGGTATCAAAAATGTCATCTTCAATTTGGGTACAGATGAAATCCAAATTGGTGATTTGGAAAAATAGGCCATGGCAGTCTTAAGAAACAGAGATGGAAATCATTAAACAACGGTTAAAATGTGGAAAAGAACCAGAAAATTCACTATATAATAATCACCCCTTGTCCTCAGTTTCCCTTTCCACGGTTCAGTTTACCACAGTCAGCTGCGGTCCAAGAGATGATGCTTTCTAATATATTGTCCAAAGGTCAAAAGAAGCCTAACACTGTCACAATTATAATTAATATTATAATTGTTTATAAATTAAGCTATCATAGGTATGTCTGTATGTACATGAAAAAATAAAGTGTATATATAGGATTTGTTACTATGATTGTAAGCATCCACTTGGGAGTCTTGGAATGTATCTCTGCAGATACGGAGGGATTGCCACACATGTAACAGGGAGAGAATGGGGTGGAACAAACAATATTTCCATGAGCTGAGGACACCAAAGACTGTCCCTATCAACTACTAAGCCAGGAATACAGCTACTATAATTTCTTAAATCCGAAGAGAGAGGATCCTACAACCTTCCAGTAAGTAAAAAAAAGTTGCCTATAAAGAGATGAGAATCAGACCTGTAGTGGACTTGGCCCTGGAATGATGAAGTCAAGGGAGCAATGTCTACAAAGTTCTGAGGGAAAAGGGTTCTCAACGCGGATAGGGGTTTGTTCATGTTTAAAAGTAAAATAGCCATTCTCAAGGAATCAGAAAGCATAAACTAATAACAAAATTACCAGAAAAAAATTATTCAATAAAATAAAAAAATCTTTAAACAGATGATATGAAGTAAGTTACTCCAAATAATTTCCCATTTTACCCCAATTTAAAAGTCAAATGGCAAAGGAAATAAACAACTTTGGAGTAAAGTCTACTGAGGATTTTGTGGACAAACAGGTTCTCAATGCTGAGCTCAAATGAACCCTTCTCCATTTTGCTTTCATGTGCCTTTTCTTCTAACTTTACAACATCCTCTCCAGAACATTCTTTGACACCACGACTGAAAGAAAGTTCTACCTCACCTGTGTTATGTATCTGAAACCATTTTTAAGGAGTTGACGGGGAATGATCAAGAGTGGTGCAAAATTGCAGGTCTTCGCTGTGCTTTTTATTTATTTTTTTTAGCGTTTACTTATTTTTTGAGACAGAGACAGAGTGTGAGTGGGGAAGGGGCAGAGAGAAAGGGAGACACAGAATCAGAAGCAGGCTCCAGGCTCTGAGCTGTCAGCATACACCCTGACGCGGGGCTCGAACCCACAAACTGTGAGATCATGACCTGAGCTGAGGGTGGAAGCTTAACTGACTGAGCCACCAAGGTGCCCCTTTGCTGTGCTTTTCGAAAACCAATCATAAGAAAAGCCACTGACACACTTACCCAGAACCATGGTGCACCACCACAGCAGCAAGGTCATACAGGCAGCTCTCCGGGCCACTGTTCTCAGGCTATAGAACAAGGGAGAAGACATCCAGGACTGAGTTAGGAGCAGGGGTCAATGACACCCCAGCTCCTATCAATGTGAAGACTTAATTTTACTGAAAAGCCATCTTAGCACCTCCTAGCAAAGGTAATTAATTTACCATACCTCTAGTAAGTAGCATTTCATGTCTAGGCCTCTCAATGGAAATTCTACATAGGTATCAACTTTGTTTCTTAAATATGCAGTCCAGTGAAATCGTTTCAGATGTAAGCATAGTACCTGGATGAGAGATAAGGACAAAGATTGTAAAAAAAAAAAAACCAAAAACACCTAATTTCCCTTTCAGTAAAATTAGCTACTTGGTACTAATACCTCTCAGTAATATTTTAGGTGGCCTATCAGTTCTTTTTTTTTTTTTTAACCTTGATAGTACATTCTTCCACATACCTTATTATGATATTGTGATTTATAATAAATATAACACCTGAAATTAATACAACACTGTAGTTAACTGACTGGAAACAAAAACTAGAAAATATATATGCTAAGGGTTTAGGAGCTGTATGGAAAGGGGGTTAAGACCTAATATATATATATATATATATATATATTATATACATATATATTATATATACACTGTATTTTCTAAAATAATTATATATACTTTATATAATGTTATATATTTAATTAGACTTATATAGTATATATATTATATATGTATTTCCACACAGCTCCTAAACTGTTAGAATTTCCAAAGGGATGGCCATATAGGTGTCTTTGTTATGCCAATAAGGTAACTTGTTGACTGCCTCAAAGGATTGGGCGTGGTTGCCAGGGGTCCAACCATGTGATTACAGAATTGGAACTTTCAGTCTCCCCAACCCAACTCTCCAGGTAGGGCAGAGGGGCTGAAAGTTGAACAACTGCCAACAGCCAATGACTTAATCAGCCATGCCTATGTAATGAAGGCTCCATAAAAATCGTAAAGGAGAGGTTTGGAGAGCTTTCAGATGGGGAACCAGAACACTTCAAAGTGCTACTGGTGCCAGGCCCAAACTCCACAAGGACAGAAGCTCCTCTGTTCAGGACCCTGCCCTATGCATCTCCTCATATACATGTCTAGCCTGTTGGGCAGAAGCATAAAATAACAAGCTGCATTTGCTGGGCTTCTGAAGCAGAGGTAGTCTTATGGGACTGAGCCCTGAACCTGTGGAATCTGATCACTATCACCGGCTTTGACAGTGTCAGAGTTGCACTGAATTGTAGGACACCCAGCTGGCTGCTTAGCAGTGGTGTGATAGGAAACCATCCTCTCCACATACTGGAAATTGTGATCAGGACACATTAATTATACATTCTCAAAGGGTTTATTTACCTCTTGCTGAAAACTCTAGAGACCAATACAGAATAGATCACATAGGCTAAAGTTACAAAAATAATTTGTCTTCTCATCAATCATAAACATTTTTCCCCTCAAAATTGCATAATTTGAAACTCCATGCTTACCTTGGGTAGTTTCTGAATCCAAAACTTTTTAGTGGATTTTTGTTTCTTTTTGCATTTGTGGCACATATATAACTCTGTCTCATCGAGTTCTTCTAAGTCAGTAAAACTGCGAAGACAATCTAAAACCAAATTGATTTTGGCGACATTAAAACAGAAAGCCTTCTATAGAGACAGTGTGCTGTAGAAAACAGACTGAACTTTGAAGCTGGACAACTATGGCTCAAATCTCAGCTTTATTAGCTTTGTGACCTTGGAAAAGTCAGCCTTTCTTGGTTGCAAAATGGATACCAAAAAACCCCAAACAAACCCACTTTGAAGAACTGCTGTGAGGAAAATAACGTGTGAAGTTCCTGGCCATTATGTCTGACATCTGGTAGTGATCAGTTAACGACAGGTGATACGGTTATTGGGTTTGTTGCTTTTAATGAAGAATTAGTCTGGATCATTTTGATGAAAATGGTTTCCTTAAATCCAAGTTTGAGCCGCAACTTTCTCTCAATGTCTTACATTATAGTTGGACAAAGTCAGATCCAACATTTTGAGTCATAACTTACTTAAAAACATGGATTGCAGGAAACGACATTACTGACCTTCCTACTATACCTCCAGTGAATCCTTTGTTCCAGGCTCTACTCTGAATCCACTAGACAAACCACAGATAGTTGTTTTTTTTTTTTTTTTTCTTTTAAAGGTTTAACTGTGTAATCTGGGGTTTGGCGTACTGCAGCCCCAAGCCAAATCCAGCTAGTTGGTTTTGTAAATAAAGTTTTCTTGGAACACAGACACACCCACTCATTTATATATCATCTGTAACTGCTTGTACACTTAACAGCAGAGTTAAGTAGTTGGGATGCAGAACTTCTGTGCAATAATGCCTAACATATTTATATCTGGCCTTTTATAGGAAAAGTTTGCCAACTCCTATTGTAATCAGTAAGGTATGTATTGTTCTGTAGAGAAATAATACTCTTTTTAGAGAAGAATATGAATGCCTGTACCCAGCCCTCAGGTAAAAAAAATGGATTCTCTCTAGTACTGGAGGAGCCAGACTTTATGTATATATACGGCTTCCCCTAGAGTTCTGCAGTGAACGACCTAAACGGCCATGTGTGGGAGCCCTGCTAGGAGTTTCCTGTATCTTCCCACTCACAAACCCCGTATTTCCCCCTAGAAATAGCCATTATCCTGAATTCTGTACTGTCTTTTTGCTTGCCTCTCTAGACCACATATATGCACATATGCATCTTTAAACAATATAATGTTTGAAAAGTTGGGTAGCAAGCACAAACCTATCTATATAAGGAAAAGGGACACTGGTCTCTGTACTCAAGAGTTTTCAGGTCATAGTCAATGCGGGCTTCCATGAGACAGTATAAGGAAGAGCCTGGGAGTGCACGGGCCAATGTGTGGAAAAGGGGACCATGCATTCTTTGTGGGATTTTTTTTGAGGTATAACTGGCACATATTATTTTCAGCTGCACAACATAATTCAATATTTGTACTGTGAAATGATCACCACAATAAGTCTAATTAATATCCATCACCATACGTAGTAACATAGTTTAATTTTTTTTTTCCTGTGGTGAGAACTTCTGATTTCTCTTAGCAACTTTTAAACATACAATACAGTATTATTAACTGTAGTCAACATGCTCAAATTGTATCCCAATGACTTACTAACTGCAAGTTTCTACTTTTTGATCCCCTTCACCCTTTTTGCCCACCCCCCCATCCCTCACCTCTGGTAACTACCAATTTCTTTTCTGTTATCTATGAGCTTGGATTTTTTGTTGTTGGTTTGGTTTGTTGTTTTGTTTTGTTTTTTTTAGATTTCACATAGAAGTGAGATCATAAGGTATTTGTCTTTCTCTGACTTGTTTAACTTAGCATAATGCCCTTGAGTTCCATCCATGTTGTTGTAAATGGCAAGCAAGATTTCATTCTTTATGGCTGAAATATTCCATTGTATAAATATGTTGTCTTTATCCATTCATGTAACAGTTGCTTCTATATCTTGATTATTGTAAATAATGCTGCAATGAACATGGGGATCATTTATATCTTTTCAAGTTAGTATATTCATTTTCTTTGGGAAAATACCCAGAAGTGGAATTGCTGCGTCATCTGGTAGTTGTACTTTAATTTTTTGAGGAACCTCCATACTGTTTTCCATAGTGGCTACACCAATACACATTTTGACCAGAGTGTACTCCACATCTCTGCCGACACGTTATTTCTTATATTTTTGATAACAGCCATTCTGACAGTTGTGAGGTGATACTTCATTGTGGTTTTCATCTGCATTTCTCTGATTATTAGTGACATAGAGCATCTTTTCATATACCTGTTGGCCATCTGTAGGTTATCTTTGGAAAAATGTCTATTAGGATCTTCTGCCCATTTTTTAAATGGAACTGGTTGTTGTTTTGTTGTTTTGCTATTGAATTATATGAGTTCTTTATATATTCTGGATATTAACCCCTTAGCAAATATTATTTGCAAACATTTTCTCCCATTCAGTAGGTTGCCTTCTTATCTTATTTCCTTTACTGTCCAGAAGCTTTTTGGTTTGAAGTTATTCCTCTTCTTCTAAGTAAGCTTCAAGCCCAGTGTGGAGCCCAATGCAGGGCTTGAACTCATGACCCTGAGATGAAGACCTAAGATAAGATCGAGACTCAAATGCTTAACCATCTGAGCCACCCAGGCACCTCTGAAGTAATCCCTCTTACTTATTTTTCCTTTTGTTGCCTTTGCTTATGGAGACAGATTAAAAAAGTCACTGCCAAAACCTATGTCAAGGAACTTACCTCCTATGTTTTCTTCTAGGATCTTCATGGTTTCAGGTCCTAGGCTCCAGTCTTCAAACCATTTTGAGTTAAAAAAAAAGTATTCCATTTTCACTCTTTTGCATGTGACTGTCCAGTTTTCCCAACATCATTTATTGAAGAGACCATCCTTTCCCTTGTATATTCTTGGCTCCTTTGTTGTAAACTGACCATGTATGTATGGACTTATTTTTGGATTCTCTATTCTGTCCCACTGATAAAGATGTCTGTTTCTATGCCAAAACCATACTGTTTTGATCTGCTATAGTTTTGTAATTTAGTTTAAAAGCAAGGAGTGTGGGGCACCTGGGTGGCTCAGTTGGTTGAGCATATGACTCTTGGTTTCAGCTCAAGTCATGATATCATAGTTTGTGAGTTTGAGCCCCGCATTGGGCTCCATGATGGCACTGTGGAGCCTGCTTGGGATTCTCCTGCTCTCCCACTCTCTGTCTGTCAAAACAAATGACTAAACCTAAAAAAAAAAAAAAAAAAAAAAAAAAAAATCAAGGAGTGTGATGCCTCCTGCCTTCTTCTTCTTTCTCGGGATTTCTTTGGCTATCTGGGGTCTTTTGTGGTTCCACACAAATATTAGGATTATTTATTCTACTGTGAAAAATACCATTGGAATTTTTATGGGGTTGCAGTGAATCTGGGGATTGCTTAGGGTAATATGAACACTTTAACAACATTAATTATCCCAATCCATGGGCATGGTATATCTTTCCATTTATTTGTATCCTTTAATTTCTTTCTTCATTCTTACAGTTTTCATTGTACAGGTCTTTTACCTCAGTTAAATTTATTCTTAGGTATTCTTTCTGATGCAACTGTAAAGGGACTATTTTATCTTTCTGACAGTTCATTATTAGTGTATAAAGTGCAATAGTTTTTTGCTATAATGATTTTGATGTTAAAACTTGAATATGCTTTTTGGTGGAATCTTAAGGGTTTTTCTATATATAATTCTGTGTCATCTTTGAAATAGGATGCCTTTTTTTTCCCTTGCCTAATTGCTCTGGTGAGGATTTTCAATACTATATTGAATAGAAGTGGTGAAAATGGACATCCCTGTTTTATTCTCTGCTCTGGGGAAAGGCTTGCAGCTTTCACCATTCAGTATTATGTTAGGCTGTGGGCTTGTCCTATATGGCCTTTACTATGTTGAGGAAAGTACCCTCTATATCCACTTTAAGAATTTTTATCATAAATGGGTGTTGAATTTTGCCAAATGCTTTTTATGCATCTACTGAGATAACCATAGAATTGTTATCCTTCATTTTGTAATGTGTTGTATAACACTGACTACCTTGCAGATGTTAAACCTTCCCTGCATCCCTGGAACAAATCCTACCTGATTATGGTATATGAACCTTTAGTGTACAGTTGACCCTTGAACAACACAGAGATTCAGGGCATTGATCCCCTGTGCAGCTGAAAATCCATGTATTAAAAAAAATCCATATATGGCTTTTGACTCCCTCAAAACTTAACTACTGATAGGCTATTGTTAACCAGAATCCTAATAACACAATCGACACATATTTTGTATGTTATATATATTATATACGGTACTCTTACAGTAAAGTAAGAAAAAGGAAAATGTTATTTTAAAAAATGACAAGGGGCTCCTGGGCTTGTTAAGTGTCCAACTTTTGATTTCAGCTCAGGTCATGATCTTAGGGTTTGTGGGATCAAGCCCCATGATGGGCTCTGTGCTAACAGGAAGGAGCCTGCTTGGAATTCTCTCTCTCCCTCTCTCTGCCCCTCCCCCACTTGGACACACACGCTTGGTCTCTCAAAATAAATAAGCTTTAAAAATAATCACAAGGAAGAGAAAATACGTTTATAGTACTATACTGTATTAATTGAAACAATTCGCATATAAGCGGACCTGTGTAGTTCAAACCCATGTTATTCCAGGGTCAACAGTATTGTTGAATTCACTTTTTTAATGATTTGTTGAAGATTTCTGCACCTATGTTAATCAGGAACATCAGCTTTTCTTATGGTGCCCTTGTCTTTGGTATCAAGGCCATTGTAACATGGCCTTGTAAAATGAATTTAAAAGTGTTCTCTCCTTGGGGCGACAGGGCAGCTCAATCACTTAAGCGTCTGACTTTGGGTTTCAGCTCAGGTCATGATCTCATGGTTCGAATATTCAAGCCCCGCATTGGGCTCTGTGCTGAAGGCATGGAGACTGCTTAGGATTCTGTCTCCCTCTCTCTGCTCCTCTGCTGCTTGCTCTATTGCTCTGTCTCAAAAACAAATAAACATTAAAAAAAAGTGTTCTTTCATTTTCTATTGTTTGGAAAAGTTGGAGAAGGATTGGTATGAATTCTCTAAATGTTCAAAAGGATTCATCACTGAAGTTGTATATAGTCCCTGGCTTCTGTCTGTTGGGAGTTTCTCAATTACTGATTCAATCTCCTTACTAGTAATGTCTGTTCACATTTTCTGTTTCTTCATAGTTCAGTCTTGGTAGGTTGTGGGTTTCTAGGAATTTTTCCAGTTCTTCTAGGTTGTCCAGTGTGTGTAACTGTTCGTAATAGTCTCTTAGGATCCTTTGCATTTCTGTGGTATCAGTTGTAAGGTCTCCTCTTTCCTTTCAGATTTTGAGTCCTGTCTTTGTCTCCATGAGTCTGGCAAAAGGTCGGTCAATTTTATATTTTCAAAGAACCAGCTATTTCATTGATTTTTTTCTATTGTCTAAAGTCTCATCTATTTCCACTCCAATCTCTGTTATTTCCTTCCTTCTACTAACTTGGGGCTTTGTTCTTTTTCTCATTCCTTTAAGTGTAAAGTTATTTTGTTTATTCGAGATTTTTCTTGTTTCTCGAGGTAGGTATTTATCACTATGAACTTCCCTCCTAGAACTGCTTTTGCCCTTAAGTTTTAGTATGTTTTGTTTCCAGTTTCATTTGTCATAAGGCATTTTTTAAATTTCTCTTTTAATTTATTTGACCTATTGGTTGTTCAGTAGCATGTCATTTAATCTCCAAATATTTGTGGATTTTCCAGTTTTCTTCTCCTAATTGATGTCCAGTTTCATACTCCTATGGTGAGAAAAGATGTTTGATACGATTTTAATCCTCTTAAATTTATTAAGACTTCTTTTGTGGCCTAACAGATGATCTATCTTGGAGAATGTTCCATGTGCACTTGAGAAGAATGTACATCCTTTTGCTTTTGGATGAAATGTTCTGTACATATCTGTTAAGTCCATCTGGTCTAATGTGTCATTTAAGGCCAATGTTTCCTTATTGAGTCCATCTGTGTTGTCCCAAATGGCAAGATCTCATTCTTTTTTATGACTAATATACATCATGTATATCTATCTATCCCACGTTCTTTATCCATTCATCTACTGATGGATACTTGGGTTGCTTCTACATCTTGGCTATTGTAAATAATGCTGCAGTAAACACAGGGGTGGATACATCTTTTGGAATTAGTGTTTTCATTTTCTTTGGATAAATACCCAGCAGTGGAACTACTGGATCATATGGTATTTCTATTTTTAATTTTTTTTTGAGGAATTTCCATGCTGCTTACCCCAGTAGGTTGCACCAATTTACATTCCTGCCTACAGTGCACTAGGATTCCCTTTTCTCCACATCTTTGCCAACACTTGATATTTCTTTTCTGTTTGCTACTAGCCATTCTGACAGGTATAAAGTAATACCGCATTGTGGTTTTGATTAGCATTTCCTTGACTAGTGACGTTGAGCATCTTTTCATGTCTAGCCATCTGTATGTCTTTGAAAAAATGTCTATTCATCTTGATTTTTTACTTGGATTTTTTTGGTGTCAAGTTTGTGTGTGTGTGTGTGTATGTGTATTGGCTATTAACCGCTTATGGGATTTATCATTTGCAAATATCTCCTCCCATTCAGTAGGCTGCTTTCTTGTTCTGTTGGTTCCTTTGCTGTACAGAACCTTTTTATCTTGGTGTAGTCCTATTAGTATATTTTTGCTTCAGTTTCCCTTGCCTGAGGAGACCTATCCATAAATATGCTGCTAAGGGTGATGTCTAAGAGATAACTGCCTGTATTTTCTTTCAGGAGTTTTATGGTTTCAGGTCTTACATTTAGGTCTTTAATCCATTTAGAGTTTATTTTTGTGTATAGTGTAAGAAAGTGGTCCAGTTTCACTTTTTTGCAAGTAGCTGTCCAATTTTCCCAACACTATTTATGGAAAAGACTGTCTTTTCCTCAGTGTATATTCTTGCCTCCTTTGTTGTTGATTACCTGACCATATAGTTGTGAATTTATTTCTGGGCTCTTGAGTCTGTTCCATTATCTCCAAGTCTATTTGTGCTAGTTCCACACTGTTTTGATTAGTGTAGCTTCGTAGTATATTTTGAAGTGTGGGATTGTGATACCTCCAGTTTTATTCTTTATCATGATGGCTTTGGCAATCTTTTGTGATTTCATACAAATTGTAGGATTGTTCTACTTCTATAAAAAATACCAGTGGTATTTTGATAGGATTTACATTCAATCTGTAGATTGCTTTGGGTGGTATGGACATTTTAACAATACTCTTTCAACCCATGAGCATGGTATATCATTCCATTTCTTTGTATCATGTTTCATCTCTTTCATCAATGTCTTACAGTTTTCAGAGTATATATCTTTCACTTGGTTAAATTTATTCCTAGGTATGTATCTTTTTGCTGCAGGATTTTCTTTCTGCTTCTTCATTACGAGTTTTTTGGTGGAGTCTTTAGGGTTTTCTATATATGCTATCATGTCATCTACAAATAATGACAATTTTACTTCTTCCTTACCAATTTGAATGCCTTTTCTTTTTCTTGTCCAACTGCTACAGTTAGGACTTCAAGTACTATATTGAATAAAAATGGTGAGTGGATATCCTTGTCTTGTTCGTGATATTAGAGGAAAGGTACTCACTTTTTCACTATTGAGTACTATGTTAGCTGTGGGTTTGTATATATGACCTTTATTATGTTGAGGTATATTCCCTCTAAACCTACTTAGTTGAAAGTTTTTATCATGAATGGATGTTGTATTTTGTTAAATGCGTTTTCTGCATCTTTTGAGATAATCATATGGTTTTTGTCCTTTCTCTTGTTAATGTGATCTATCACACTGATTGACTCGCAAGTAGTAAACCACCCTTGCATCCCTGGAATAAATCCTACTTAATTATGTTGAGTGTTGTTTTTTTTTTTTTTTTTTTAAATGTATTGTTGAATTTGGTTTGCTACTACTTTATTATTTTTGGATCTGTGTTCATCAGAGATACTGGCCTATAGTTGGTGTTTTGTTTTTGTTTTTTGTATCTTTGTTTTTGTATCTTTGTCTGGTTTTGTTATCAGGTTAATGCTGGCCTTGTAGAATGAATTTGGAAGTTTTCCTCCCTATTCTATTTTTGAGGATAGTTTGAGAAAAACAGGTATTAACTCTTCTTTAAATGCTTGATAGAATTCATATGTTAAGTCATCTAGTCATGGACTTGTGTTAGTTTTTCTTTTTAATTGTTGATTCAATTATATTACTAGTAATTGATCTGTTCAAATTTTCTATTTCTTCCTGGTTCAGTTTTGAAAGATTGTAAGTTTCCAGGAATTTACCCCTTTCTTCTAGGTTTTTCAATTTGTTGCATATAACTTTGCATAATATTCTCTTATATCCTTTGTATTTGTTGTGTCTCCTTCATTTCTGATTTTATTTACTGGGAGTCCTCTCTTCTTCTTGATAAGTCTGGCTAAAGGTTTATCAATTACCTTTTCAAAGAACCTGCTCTTAGTTTGAGCGATCTGCTTTTTTTTTTTATTTCCTTCGTTCTAGTTTTGGGCTTCATTTATTCTTTTCGGGCCCCTTTAGGTGTAAGTTAGGTTGAGAATTTTGTTTCTTGAGGTATGCCTGTATCAGTATTACCTTCCCTCTTAAAGCTGCTTTTGCTCTGTCCTGAAGATTTTGGACCTTAATGTCATTTTCACTTGTGTCTATGTATTTTTTTATTTCTGCTTTGATTTCTTCACTGACCCAATGGTTGTTTAGTAGTATGTTGTTTCTCCATCTGTTTTGTGTTTTTCAAGATTTTTTTTTGTAATGAATTTGTAGTTTCATTATGTTCGGAAAAGATACTTAATATGATTTTAATATACTTGTTTTGTGGCTTACCATGATCTATGCTGGAGAATGTTCCATGTGCACTTGAAAATAATGCGTATTTTACTGGTTTTTGAGTATAATGCTCTGAATATACCTGTTAGGCCAATCTGGTCCAATGTATCATTGAAAAGCATTGTTTCTTTATTGACTTGCTGTCTAGATAACCTATCCATTCATTGATGTAAGTAGGGTATTAAAGTCCCCTGATATTACTATTGTCAATTACTCCCTTTAGGTCTGTGAATATTTGCTTTATGTGTTGAGATGCTATTTGGGGCACACAGATATTTACAATTGTATTTTCATGTAGGATCAATCCCTTTATGTAGTCCCCTTCTTTGTCTCATGCTACAGTCTTTGTTTTAAAGTCTATTTTGTCTGATATAACTGTGGCTACCTCAGGTGTGTGTGTTGTGTTTTGTTTGCTTCTATTTGCATGGTATATGTGTTTGCATCCCTTCAGTTTCAGTCTGTATGTTTCTTTAGGTCTGAAGTGAGTCTCTTGGAAGCATACAGTTGGATTTTTTAAAATCCATTTCATCACCCTATATCTTTTGACTGGAGCATTTAGTCCATTTACATTTAAAGTAAGCATGATTCTTTGAACTGTTTTCTGGTTGTTTTGTAGTTTTTCTGTTCCTTTCTTGTTCTCTTGCTCTCTTCCTTGGTAGTTTGATGGCTTTATTTAGTGTTATGCTTGGATTCCCTTATTTTTTGTGTATCTGTATCTACTGTAGGTTTTTTATTTATGGTAACACTTGGGTTCATATATAACATCTTATGTGTTTAGCAGTCTGTATTAAGTTGATGGTCCCTTAAGTTCTAAAAGGACTACATTTTTACTCCCCCTCCATATTATGTATATGATAGATTTTGCATCTTTTTTTATTGATCCCTAGACTGATTTTTGTAGATATAATCTATTTTGCTACTTTTGTGTGTTAACCTCCATTAAGTGATTAATCTACTACATTTACTATATATTTGTTTTTACCTGTCAAATTTTTTCCATTTGTAATTTCCTTTTAGTTATGGCTTCTTCTTTCCACTTAAAAAAATTCCTTAAACATTTCTTAAAAGTCTTGTTTCATGGTGATGAATTCCTTTAACTTTTGTCTGGGAAACTCTTTATCTCTCCTATTCTGAATGACTACCTTGCTGGATTGAGTATTCTTGGTTTGCAGGGTTTTTTCCTTTCAGTACTTTGAATACATCTTGCCATTTCCTTCTGCCCTAGAGTAAGTTTTCTGTTTCCTTCTCTCTTTGCTCCCTCTGAGATCTCTATAAAGTGAATGTCACTATGCTTGATGATGTCACTGAGGTCCCTTAACCTATTCTCATTTTTTTTTCTTCCCCATTTAGATTGGTTGCGTTTGATTACCCTCTCTTCCAGATGACTATATTCTTTTGAATCCTCTAATCTGCTGTTGATGGCCTCTAATGTATTTTTTATTTCAGTTATTGAATTCTTTACCTCTGACTGGTTTTTATATTTTTAAGTTCTGAGTTCATCCACTCTTAAGTCCAGTGAGTATATTTATGCCACTACTTTCAATTCTTTATTAGGCATATTGCCTATTACCATTTCATTTAGCTGTGATTTTGTCTTGCTCTTTCATTTGGGACATATTCCTCTCTCTACTCATGTTTTATAACTGTGTTTTTGTTTCTATGTATTAGGTAGGTCAGCTACATCTCCTGGTCTTTAAAGTGGTGGCCTTGTGTAGGAGAGAACAGCCCCCTCAGGTCACCAAAACCAGGTCCTCCAGGGGTGCCCTTTGTGTGGGTTACATGTGACCTACTATTGTGGGTAAGCCGCATATGCCTTCAGCACAGGGAGCTGCAATGACCTACTTTGCCTGCTGTGGGTATGCTGCACAGTTTGGTCCCATGCCCTTTATATGCCTCAGGCCACCTTGGTTGGGCTTGTTGTTGGGTGAAGTCCACATTCAGCCTAGCTGCTTGCAATTAGCCTCTGTGCCACAGCTACAGGGGCACAGAAGACCAGGTTTTGCTCCATTGCTTTTGAGAGGCTTAAACTTAAAGGGTGACCTAAGTAAGTGGTCCCATAACTGATTTATGCATAACTGGTTTATGATAAACCAAAATACAACAGAAGACAGAAAAGGCTCATTAAACAATTCATTAGTAAGCCATACAAGCTGAATCTGGTTTTTCAAACATTCGGTTTTTAAAATGGTAGCCCCAACTGTCTCTCAAAGCCATCTTGTGTTCTCACACCCCTTTCTTGCTACAAGCTCAACAGCCCACACCTGCTGCTATACCCCTCAGACATTGAGGCAGCTTTGCTGACTGTCACAGCTGCATCAGAAAGTCAGAAGACTGTCGTGTCCGTGGGCAGCCTCCAGTTTTAATAAAGAAGGAACATTATAAACCCTCGTTGGATTAGTAAAGAACTACCCACATAGTCCTCTCCATATGGGTTTTAAAAGCTTGTTTTTAGCTCTCCTTAAAACTAATGCCTATTTGTAATGGCTTCTATGGGTTAAAACAGTAACAATCCACAATAATTCTAAATTTCCAACTGCTGCCTTTTTATAAAACAGCTTTTATATCAGTTTTTAAATAAAAAATTCTCTTAACCATGGTACTGCTGGACAGAATTATAAGGGTCGCTTATTTTCCCCTTTGTATTCTTTTGAATCTTTGCTAAATTCTACAATGAATATGACACTTTTCTTAATGTCCTTCAACTTTTATTGAAACATACATGCATACAGTCATTATTTCTCAAAGAAAAAGACTGCTTAGGCACAGCCTACCCCTGACATTCACAGATTTGATGCCTGCCGTTTTAATTATCTGGAAAGTCTGAATGACCCTGAAATGACTACAGTTTACTATTTTGCAGCAGCATGAATATAAATTTCACTTCTCAAAGCTTGTATGTGGAAGTGAATCACATGGCCAGTGAACAGTCTACTAGCTACCCAGCATTCACATCTCAGCAAAGCTTTGTTCTCTACTTACCTTCACACCTCCCATCTGAGGAAGCTGCTTAAACTTTTTTCATTTGTACATTACTGCATTTCATGAGCAAAAAAAAATATATGCCATGGTGGTTTTTGAAACTCCTAAGATTCTCAAAGGTTTCAGGGCATATATTTCACAAGTGTCAGTCTTCCACATTATTTAAACTGTTAAATACATCCCTATGGAGAGCAGGGAATAAAACTGATTTGTTGACGTTATTAGATCCCCTTTATCCACTATATAAATTTAATTTAGCAAAACAGTAATTGGGAAGTATGTTTAAATTAATCCACATTTTTTTTTTTTACTCCCCCAAAGCAAATGTATAATTATGAAGGTGATAGAATAGGTTAAAAAAATCCAAACAACATAAAAGAGCATGAAAAAGGAAGTCCTAGTTCACTTTCTTCTGGAATGCCTGTCCCTAAGAAATCACTGTGAACAGATGGATATGCTGCTCAAGAATTTTAATGCACACCTGAATGTTTTTTATTTTATACAAATGGAATCATTCTATAAACATACTTCCATAGATAGTATTCCACAGTACTTTGTAGCTATCTTTCTGTGGCCTGGCTACTGATCAACTTTATATCTTTCTTAATTACTACATAGCATTATTTATTAAATTTACAATTTATTAAACTAGTGGACACATAAAACTGTTTCTGATCTCTCCAATAACAAAGAATGCTTCAAGGACATCTTTTTACAGGTATCATTGTCCACATTGACAAGTAAAATTACTTTTTAAGGAAATGCTCACTGAAAATGATCACTGTCCTCCCAAACCAGCAATTTACATTGACCCCAATATGTGAGAGTGTCCACTCTCCAAAACCTTTACTAACAATTAATATTACCTATCTTTGTCATTTTGAACAATTCTGCTTTATGTACACTTTCTTTTTTTTTTTTTTTAATTTTTTTTAGCGTTTATTTATTTTTGAGACAGAGAGAGACAAAGCATGAACGGGGGAGGGTCAGAGAGAGGGAGACACAGAATCTGAAACAGGCTCCAGGCTCTGAGCTGTCAGCACAGAGCCCGACGCGGGGCTCGAACTCACGGACTGCGAGATCATGACCTAGGCCGAAGTCGGCCGCTTAACCGACTGAGCCACCCAGGCGCCCCGATATGTACACTTTCTTGAATATGTAAGACAATGCATTTTCATATGTTAAATCAACTGTTTGCAATTCTCTTCCTATTCGTATACTTTACTCAAGTACTCTTTCTCACAGGTCATCTCCTTTTCCACTTTGTTTATGGTGTCTTTCACCATTACGCAGTTGAATTTATGAATATTTTCCTTTATGGGTTCTGGCCTTGGTGAAAGCTCTCCCTTACAACAAGATCCAAAAAAAACTTGCCGATAGAGTCCTGTGGTTTTATTTTTCATAATAAATTTTTTAAGTTTTTTTATTATTTGAGAGAGAGACCAGGGGAGGGGCAGAGAGAAGGAGAGAAAGAAAGCCCAAGCATGCTTCGCGGTGTCAGTACAGAGCCGAATGGATTCAAACTCAACCATGAAATCATGACCTGAACTGAAATCATGTGTTGGACACTTAACCAACAGAGCCACCCAGGTGCCCCTCATACTAAATCTTGAAACCTTGTATTAATTTGAGAAAACACAGGAATTAGGGATGAAATTAATGTTTTAATTTTCATTTTCACTCACACTATCTATTGACTAATATCTTTTCTGCACTGATTTGAAATTTTTTCTTTGCTATATAATAAATTCCCATATATAAGCATTTCTGCACTAGTACCTGCTAAATTAGTACATCTAGGACATTTTCTACCTCATCTCTAACCTGTTTTCTCATCTTCACTTAAAAAACTTTTTAAGCACCTCTTAAGAATTTTTCTGCTTACAGGAGAACTTTTGGGCAAATTAGAATAATTTTAGGGAATAATTTGGGGGATAACTGACATCTCTACCATTTCATATTGGGTCTTCCCATCCAAGAATAGGACATGGCTCTGTTTATTAAGACTTTTAATCTTTTCTTGTATAAAGTTTTATAATGTTCTTCACCTAGGTCTTAAATATTTTTCAATAAAGATTTTACTGCTACTGTGAATAGGATCTTCTGCTATGTATAGTAAAGCAATTGTTTTTTTTTTGCCTACTTTTTAAATATTTATTTTGAGAGAGCACAAACTCATTCTTGAGTGGGGGAATGGGAGAGAGAGAATCCCAAATAGTCTCTGTGCCTGACATGGGCGGAGCTCAGTCTCCATTATCTGAATCGTGAGAACATGATTTGAGCCGAAATCCAACTGAAACACCCAGGGACCCCTTGCCTATTTATTATTTGGCTGCCTTATTAAACTTTTTAGCTCCATGTTTAGAACTTACCAAAATAATACCTGTTTTTTTAAAAAATGGACAGTTTTAGAAAAACAAGTCTCCTACCCAGGGCTGCTCTTCAGGGATAGCTATTAAACATTCTCTCATAATTTCCAACTAATTTTCTTGAAATGTTTGCAGCGTCTAACCAGTTCATCTGCAAATGTTGACAATTTGGTCTTTCCTCGTCCTTATTTTTATTTTTCTTGTCTAATGCCTTGTCCCTCAGTGGCAGGACTCCTGGCTGCTTCCACACTGTAATGGAAAATCCTTAGTGCTTCACTGTTAACTATGAAGATCACTGACAGCTTTTGATAATCTCCATCAAATTAACATTTTTATTCCTAGCTTACTAAGAGTCAGTAAAAGGTTTTTTTCCTTCTTTAATCAGCGATGTATTTGGAACTGTATCAAAACCTATTTGGGCGTTTTTATCTTCTCCCATTAAATTATATTTTCCAATATTTCATCTGCAGGGGTATAAGGCAGGCTGGCCAGAGCAGGCTGCCCCAAGATAGGCCACTTTGAATTTTTTTTTTTTTTTTTTTTTGAGAGTGCAAGTGGAGGGGAAGGGCAGAGGGGAAGAGAGAGGGGGAGGGAGAGAATCTTAAGCAGGCTCCACACTCAGTGCAGAGTCCAACATGGGGCTTGATTCCCATGACCCTGGGATCATGACCTGAGCCAAAATCAAGAGTCTGACACAAATGACTGAGCCACCCAGGTGCCCCAATTTTTTTTTTTTTTTTTTTAAGATGGGCCACTTTAACATGAACATTATTTTGAGTTAAGCAAACAAAACCCAGCAGGTTCAGCAGGCTCAGGAAAAGCTCTTTACCTCCCCCTCAACTGCCTGCTCACCAGGAAGAGATTCCTCTTTAACTAAGAAACTTATGTGCCTAAATAACAGGACAATCTTTGTTTTACAAACATCTCTTCTCCCCTTTGATCCTCAGACCCCCACCCCTCTCCTTAGCTCGTGGAAGCCTCATGTTGGTCCTCAGGATTTCAAGTCTGTGTGGATTCCCTGTACATACCTAAATTTGATTTTCCCCAGTTAATCTATCTTGAGTCAGTTTGGTTCTTTGCCCAGAGAGGACTTTGAAGGGCAGAGGAAATTCTTCTTCAACAGTTGACATAGTCAGTAGGATACTTTGACTCACTAGACACCACTGCAACGGAGATCCTTGGGACATCTGACATATACCCGGCAGAAGGTAAGATTTCTTACCCTGTCAACCTCCCAAAATCTCTATCTGCAGAGTCCAGTACACCAAGAGTGGTGAGAGTCCTCCTCACTCTTGCTAAGTTAAATTAGCAGTAGAAAATATTGGTGGAACCTAGTTCCTTAGGCTAAGCAACTCTGGTTCAATTTGGTAGAGTCCTCTTTTGGTTACTGATCCATTTCCTCCAAAAAAAAGTTGTTGGGATTTTCTGTTTGTGTTTTAAGTCATTTGTCATATGAACTTTGAATATGCACATAAGGTAAAGACTGTTGCTAAGGGACATCTTGGAAGCTAAAGCCCCAAAACTGGTGGGCACAGATCAAGCACTTAAAAGCTATTAATTAGAGTGCTGTCTCAAGAAGACTCTTGTGATAGGTAAGTTGATCACAGAGCAGGTTAGATTGACACTAGGTTTACCCACTAGCCTCAAGCAAACTTCCTTGCAACAAGGTACATTGCAATACAACACACAGTCCCCAAACCTACAGCACATCCCTTCTAGGTATTCATGTGGCTCCAAGAAACCCAAGGTTTAGCCAAAGCTGTTAACATGTATAGAAGATATTTTTTCTTTCATCTCATTCTATATCCTAAAAGGGTAGCCTCATGGCCAGTGGAATAGACTGGGGATTGGCCTCTCCCTCTGGCCAAGCCAGCTCTCAGGGGTGTTTGTCATGGGAGGTCCCACCTTATAATCTTTGTCATCTCGGGCACCTGGGTGGCTCAGTCATTAAGCATCTGACTTTGGCTCAGGTTATGATCTCACAGTTCATGACTTTGAGTTGTGCTTTGGGTAAGCTCCTGCTCTGCTTCAGATGAGCCCCACTTCTCTCTCTATCTCTCTCTGTCTCTGCCCTTCCTGGGATTCTCTCTCTCTCTCTCAAAAAAAAAAAAAAAAGTGATTGTCATCTCAGTCACCATTGCCTGTTTATGCTGGCAAGTCCCAGTCCATCAGCACCTGCCCAGTGTCACAGATTAGCAGGCTGTGACTGGAGGAATCTTGTGTTTTCCTGGGAGACCAGAGAACCTGTTTTTACTATCCTTACCACCTGTGAAATGAATGTCTTTGCTTTCTTAGACTAATTTTGGGAGCAGATTGTTAGATCATGGGGGCTGTATCATCTATGCCCTTTTTGGATGCTTCTTGCTTCTTTGGTTCAGCCATTAAAAGGTTAATTGGAGTCACTGTTAATAGATCCTACTCATAGATGGTCTTTAAATTGGTTATATTTAAAGGAAAGACACTCTGTATAGAGAGATCTCAATGGTCTTATTAGAGAACAGTGAGGCTTAGGGACTCCCTTGACAAGCTGAACAGAAATCAGGCCTAAGACTTATAAATAAATGTCCACATCCAATGTAAAATCCCCTTAAAATCTGGCCTCATCTACCTGTTTTAACCTCCTTTTCCTACCAAGAATTACAGGCAGCTAAATCTCTGGGTTCAAAGAATACATGTTGCTAATGTAGAGGCTGAAAGCCAGGTAATAAATTTGACAAAAGCACTTGAGACTGGCAATAAGGCTTGCTTTGCTCCTACCTTCCAGGGCTGTGTAAGCACGCTCTGTTAGCTTGAGACATTCCTTTGCAATACACTTTGCAGATGTATCCTAGACCCCCTTCACAAAGAAAAGAAGACCAAACTTTCTCCCAGGCCCTCACACAAATGATCTGCGCAAGACCAGCATTCAGGGGCGAACAGAAGCCAAGACTGAATTATGTATGCTGCAAGAAGGCTTTTGTTAAATTGCTTGATATGGACTTTACTACATCTGTCGATTCCCATTTTAGTTAAAAAAATAAAAAAAGGGAGAGGGGGGTTAATTTAAAAAGGCAAGCCAATCCCTTGATATTCTGACTGTAATCTAGTCCTTTGGGAATTAGAAACAGTTGGCTTACAAACCTCTACAAAACCAGAAATGCAACTCTAGTATCAAGTCAAATCCCAGCTATTTTTACCAATCCCTAAAGCTCGCCTATTCCCCTCAAAATGTTGGTAGCTATTTATTATAAAAGATCAGGATACTGGAACAAAATTGTCCTATACTTAAAACAATAATAGTAAGTTTTAAATCGCAACTGCCCTGAAACTCTAAACAAATTTTTTTCTTTATATTATTTTTTTTAATGTTTATTTATTTACTTTGAGAGAACATGAGCAGGAGAGGGGGAGAAAGAAACCCAAGCAGGCTCCTCGCTGTCAGCACAGAGCCCAGTGCGGGGCTCTATCTCACAAACTGTGATATCATGACCTGAGCCAAAATCAAGAGTTGGACACTTAGCCAACTACCCAGGCACCCCTAAAATTATAAATTTCATCATGTCTTTAAACACAGTTCACAGTCACCTGAGACTGAAGAAAAAATAAAAGACCTTTTTAAAATGCATACTGCTAAAATGTCTTGTGCCCAGATTCCAGCACCTCTGGTAATAGGCAGATATGCTCCAGATTTCCATTTTGGAGAAAACTTGGGATTCTTTGTGATCTATGTTTTCTGTCTGCATCTTCTCTAGGACCTAAAAGCCATTCCTTTGAAATACAAACTTTAGGGAAGTTTGTAAATAAAGGGCAATTGGGCCTTAAATGTCCTCTCAACAAATTACTAGTAAAAACAAAAGCTGTAATATTTTGTCTCTTGACTGTGTATGTTCATATATGTTATAAATGTAAGATATTTTCTCTATCTCCAGAAGTTATCACCAAAATTAATTTGTAAAAGAGTTCTTTTTAGTTGGTTTGAAGCCAAGCACTTGTAAGTACTGGGAATTCCAAAACTCAGAAAGACAGAAACTAACCCAAATGTTTTCCAAATTCGCATGATCTGGGAAATTCTCAGTACGAAAGCTAATTTAAAGTTGGTTTAACTAAAAAACATGCCTTTAGAGTTAGCATGAAATGTAAGACTGTCATCCTACCTGTGTTTACTGAAAGTCAAGTAAGTTCACCTCTGAAAATTTATCAGGAAAAAAAAAATATTGATTTTTGTCTAATGCTTCATGAAGTTTTCTGGGAATTGTTAAGAACAAGCAAACAGATGTAAATAAGATAAAAAGATTCGTAGGTAAACTTTTAGTTTCCCAAATCCCTGAAACTAAGTTAAATGATCGGTTAAGTGAAATTTATTGAATATCTAGGTCATTTCCAAATAAAGTAAAATAAAACCATAAGTACTAAACATAGGTTAATTTATTTTTGTCTTCTTATAGAGAAACTAAAACAGAAGTCTGTTAGCAAACCTAGTTTTTTACTGAAAAACTATGTTTTCAGAAATTATGAAATGTATTCACAAATTCGCCATTCTAAAAAATACTGTATAACTTCATAGTTGCTTACCACTTAGTTTTCACTAGAAACTAATAAATGTAATTAAGACTACTAGAAACAATAAGAGAAACCATTCCATATGGAAGGAAAGAAAGATATGTGGTTTTGGTAGAAAAAAGTATGAGGGATAGGAATACATTTTTTTGTTTAGGGAAAAGAAAATTTTGTCGTAAAGGGAGACTGGTTTTTTAAAAAGGGGAAAACTTAAGAAGTGAATATAAAAGAGGTTTCAGAAGGTTTATGGGAAAGGAATTTTATATATGATCGGTACTGGCTAAGATTAGGATAAACTTAAGTTTTAGTTTTTCTCTTTGCTAAAAGACCAAGGTTTTCTTAAACATAAACTATAAACAAATGTTTTTTTTTAATCTTTAAAGGTAATCTGCCTAGAAAAGAGGAAATGATCACAGAATGCTTATTTATCAAGTCTTTGATTATTTAAGAAAACGGGAGTCTAGTTAGTGTTAAAAAAGCTAAATTTTGCTCACAACTATGTGAGGTTCTTCTATATTTGCCTTTGAAATCTTTTACTGTCACTTTGGGTAAATAGATAATTATTGTTTCATAACGATCTGTGATCCTAATATGAAGTCTTTTGACCACAATGTAAGGTGTTCGAGAGAGGTCCTAGAATATTTCAAAGTTTTTGTGACAAATTAAACTAATCAGGTATGTTATTATGTGTTGTGTGTCACAGAAGTAACCAAATTTCCTTGTCCTCTACAGTGTAATGAACTCTGATACAGTCACTGTTTTACTCTGATGGTACTGTAGATGTGCCTTATCTTCAGTGAGACTCCCATAAAGAACTCTAAGCATAGGTTTCTGATAAGCTTAAGATCATAAAACTGAATTCTTACCATGAAACTGGTAAGAATTTCTGAACTAGGAGAAAAACTGGATTCAACCCAAAACAAGAATTAATGACATGGAAATGAAAGAACTGAAAAGGGTAATTTGAAATTTTATGACTTTTTATTTACCACATTGCTGACTTTCTAAAATGCTTTGTTTTTCTAGATTAAAAAAAAAAACAAACTTTTTCTCTTAAATGACTTAGAGCAATTTGATAGAATACTACCACTGGAACAAATTGAAACTTGCATCTTTTTTCTACCTGAACCCTCCGTAAGTATTCTTATAATTATTTTCACAAGTTCAATTCTGTTCTCCTTGTAACAGGACACAATTGGAAACACTGGTTATATAACCAAGGCTTTGACTGGAATGTCACATTTGATACATGCATAAATTCAGATATGACCAGACAGCTTTAAGGAGCCAATAAAGCCCCTCAGAGATATCAGTTTAGTACCTTGCTTACAGAGTTCCCAGCAGCCTTACCAGGTGAGTAAATGTTGTTAATTCCTGACAAGTACAGGAACCTCAGGATATTTTGGGGACCTCGGGAAGAGAGGAATTCACCCAAATCTATAGGTATTGCAGAAGTTGTGATGATGTTTTGTTGGGGATCTGGTCTCAAGAGGCTGTTAAAGCTTCAACCTAGAAAAAGCTCCAGGCAAAGCAGGTTTTATTGCTATTCCTGCTGCACTTATATAAGTGATCAGGCCACGTTTTTTTGAAACTAGATTTTACAAACAAATGAGTTATTAATTTGGCTCTCTACGAAAGGTGATTATAGAATAAATAGGTTTCAGTAACATACCTATTAGATTCTAATACTGTTCATTATAATCTAGACTAGATCCTGATTTCTTCTAGTTTCCTACGATGCCTAGCTATATAACTCTCCACAAACATTTTTTATTTTTGTCCCAACCTTCTACATTGAGTTCATCTGAGAACTAAAACTGCCCTTTCCCCTGAAGCCCTCCAAATTAAATAGGAATAAATTTATGTAAACCTCAGAGAAATAAACACATCAGCATATACAGGCACTCTTCATGCCTTTTGCTCTGTGGGCCATTCCAAAAGATCACCAGAGACATTCAAACTACAAACCAGAGAAAATCTGTCAGACTGCCACTGCACTGAAGACGCTTTAAGCTTGACATCTAGAAATCTTCTCAACTGGCTACCCTCAAAACTCAGACACCAGCTTAAAATTTGATCTAATCACTAACTGCTCTTTGTGTTTCCACAGAAATGCCTCTTATTTAATACCTGATTGCTTGAACTATAGTTCAAGGCCTAACTCTGAGAACACACTTGCATCATGCCCCCCAAAATGAGTTTAACTGAACTGATCTACTGCCCAGGACTGGTTCAACCAGACAGAACAATCAACCGGCTCAATTTTAATGTGTGAAACTTGAGGGAAGTTTCAGAGGAGGAAACTGCAGGGGCCCAGGGCAGGCAGCCCCAAAGACAGGCCACTTTGGCATGAACATTCGTTGTTGAAGTTAAAATTCAGGAAAAGCTCTTAACCTTTCCCTCAACTGCCTAAATTTACATTGGAAAGGCGAGCCTGTACCATGAACAAGAGATACATCTTTACTGAAGAAACTTCCCTACGTAACAGGACCACCTTTATTTTCCAAACATTTCCTCTCACCTTCCTGCTAATATTCCTTACCCTCCTACCCCTCTCCTTACCTCATGTTGCTTGTGTTCAGAATTTCATGGCTGTGTGCATTCCCCATACATAAGATATTAAATTTGGTTTTCTCCTGCTAATCTGTCTCATGTCAATTTGGTTTTTAGTCCACCTAGGACTTTGGTGGCCAGAAGAAATGCTTCCTTCCCAATATATCAGTCCTGCACTGCTGGAAAAATCCTACTTGATCTCTTTATGTTATTGTACTACAGTACTAAATTCTATTAGCTAATATTTTATGTAGGATTCTTTGGTCTATAATAATATCTTTCCTTTTTGATGCCATCTTTGTGAGATTTTAGAACTGGGGTTATTTTAGCTTCTCATAATATGCATGCTTTCAGTTACATAATTTCAAATTCCAGGGATCTTTCTCACCATATTTTTCCTTTCTATGAAAACTAATCTTATCAATTAACATTCCAGAAACCACACAAGGAATCCTTGCATAAAGCATGTAAAAGCGTGTGAAAGGTAATCACATCTCCATCTGTTTAATAAAGAAATGCATATCGACTAAAATTCATCACATTCTGGATGTCCCAAGAAAAGTAGTACCTTTAATTGATAACAGTGGTAAACAGAAAGAATGAGGAGATACCCAACTCTACCGTCTAGTTTTTTAAGTCAACAGTAAGCTCTTTAATAAAATAAAAATCAAGTCTGAAAATTCAAAGGAAAACCAGCTGAGAATACAGGAAACCTGTTTCCAGCCAAACCCTAAACCCCTCAGGATGGTCTGGGCCCCCTGAAGCTAAATCCCAATCAAATCAGATTTCAGGGAGTCTATGCCAAGAAAAATACCACTTGGGAAGCAAGGCAGATGCCATTTGCCACTTGTTTATAGTACCAATCAACCACTTAAGCTATGTCATACACTCTCCCCTCCTGGACAGTCTCCAGAGAGTAAGGTCTTTGAGTATTACAGCATTCTGGAATAGGTAGTAAGTGAAATGCCAGAGGGGACTATAATAACCACGTATACAACCAATTCAGGAGGGGGGCACACAGTGCAGAAGGAAGGTAAGAAGCCTGAACAAACCAGGGTCTTTGGGTTTCCAAGATCATCTGGACTTACTGGGTTTTGTTAAACATTAGGAAATACTGTTCAAATATATATTCACATATTTGTACTAAAGAACATTTGTGGGTTTTTCTTAACTAATGTCAGCATTATTACTGTTCTCACTGAAGGAGTTATAAAATGAAGCCATGTCCAGTTTAGATAACCAGACTTTGACAACAACTAATAATTTCTCACTGCTTTCCTCGCTAAATGGTCAAATGTTTGTCTTATGATTAAGTTAGCTTGTGCTCACATGCCATCAATATAAAGAGAAAATAATCTGACATTTGATACCAAGTACACTGTGGTATTTTTGAAACCTGTAACCATGTCTTTTACAGGGAAGAGGAGCAGATGGGATTTGCTTAAATTTCTTCTGTTCAAAAGAGACCATCAATACTGTTGCAAAGGTGAGGAACTGAAAGCATCTACAAAATGTTTTCATACCCAGTTTCTTCCCTGTCTTACAGGAGTCCAGTGTCTTGGACAGCCACCCTGAGAGACTTCAACATACTACCTGAGGAACAGCGCTACAAGCACCTAGGCTGCTCCTTTTTTAACAAAACTAGATGCTACCCAATGTACCTGACACAGACAAGCCTGCTCCTCCCCCAACAGTTATTTTTACTAGGTGATGGTGGTGGTGGTTTTACTCTTTTCTACTTGGATAATTTGATTCTAGAGCAGTACTGCCCAGTAGAACTTCACGCAATAATGGAAATATTCTCCATCTATGCTAATACAGTAGCCACTAGTCACATGTGGTTATTGATCACCTAAGCAAATGAATTTTTAATTTTAATTTACATTTTTACCAACCACCTATGTGGTATGACTTCACCACAGTGGACACTGTAGTTATAGACCAATTAGAATTTTCTGTAGGAAAACTGTGTGTGTATATGTGTGTGTATATATATAAGTGGATATATATAA
Source organism: Puma concolor (assembly GCF_028749965.1). Lineage (NCBI taxonomy): Eukaryota > Metazoa > Chordata > Mammalia > Carnivora > Felidae > Puma > Puma concolor. The sequence continues at coordinate 107,770,703 of NC_141672.1, read as the reverse complement.
TATATAAAATACTAAACATATAAAATATATAAAAATCCTTATGACAACACTCCCTAGAACAGCTGAAAGAAAAAAGAATTACTTTCAGTGAACAGACAATTCAGGGTATAAATTGTTATTTGCCTTCAGTGTAGAGGTAATCAAAGAACACACACTAGGCCCTCTTTCTCCTATCTTAGTTTCTTTTCATGATCAGTGAGAACAACTAGTCACTTTAGTAAATGGTCAGAAATCAGTCTTTGGCCTTGACTAAAGTAGTTAACACTCATCAAAGAAAAAATCTGTTCCAAATCTCATAGTCCTGCTTTTAAAATCAAGGCCTCAGGCTTAACCAACAGATGTAGCATCAATAGATTTCTAAAACTTAGTCACAGAAAAGAATAACACCCTAACTTAAAAAAATTTAGCTGAGTGTTCTTTCCTTCTATGGATACTAGTGGTATATCCACAAAATGAATTCTATTTCATTAGGTCAGAAACTGTTACAGACTCTCAATTTTAAATCAGTATTAAAGAAAAAGGTGAGAAATACCTTATGTCTGATTTAGTATCTCTGGCACACATTCTTTTGTTTGATAGAAAAAGACATTCAGGTTTGACTTTTGTTATAACACAAGTTCATTAAAGCAATTAACATCATAGCACATGTAGATGGAGTTTATGAGTCTATTCAGGTGGAAAAACAATTCTACAACATTAAAGTATCTTTACCTCGTAATGAACAAACTGGTCCATTTTCTTGATTCTTAGAGCGCTTATTTCTGAACTGACTTGGAATATCTAATGAAAGGTCTTAAAAGGAAATAGGAAAACAGCTGTTAAAGGTACATACCACACTCAAAAAAGAATTTCAAAAACTGGCATATTTGTACATTTATCTCTTTACAGTCATTTTAATACATTATTTTATCTCTACATGCCAAGTATGTCTTACCTAGGAATGGATCAAACTTTCTAGATTCTGTCCCACATATGAGGCAGTTAACCTCATTCTGGAGAATACCTCCGAATATAGCTGTGACAACCGTAGATGCTCCATTTCTAAAGAAAATCACCACAGAGGAAAATACCTCAGTAAAAAATGGAAAATATGTACAAAGCTCCCCTTTGGTGAAATACGTCATTTATTTAACAGATATTAAATATTTTATTTAAATTATGAAATACAAAAACTTTAACGCTATAGAGATATCTACCAAATAAAAGGTTTAAGCCACTGCCCCCCCTTCCCCCACTATCACTTCCAATTCCATTGATTTCTCCAAAAGTCACTAACCCTGGACATTTGTCATTACTAACAGATCACGCACATGCCTATACTCAGGACAAGAGGACCCCTTTACCCACAAATATATCCCTCAGAAAAAAGGGAAACCACCTTATATTCAAATTTTTGCAAAGTCTCTCATATGGAGCTCTCTCAATTACTTTGAATAACTTCACTCAGGGATAGTTTTAGATTTTTTACATGGTCAACTGTCAGGCTGAGGAAAAAAAGGTAAAGAAATTTAATACATAGTAATTACTGATGGAGGTATGACTTCACAGTTGAAGGCTAGATGTTACCATCAACAAGCCTTTTAAAAAGCTCACTTAAAATAATACTGTAATTTCCTTGCTGAGATCAAGAATATAGGTTGAGAATGATTAAACAAAAAACCAAAACCAATAGCCCTAAAGTACTTAACTTTTTGTGCTTCAGCTTCATCACATGTCCCACAGGAATAACATCTACCTACCTCAGAGGCCTGGTGTGAAGATGAAATGGGAGTCTACACAGTGCTTTCAGACAAGAGCTTACCAAAAGGAAAGCCTTCAAATTATTTCAAGGCTTTTCTACTAGCATAATAATTAGGCTCATACCTGCATTTTGCTTTTTTTTTTTTCAAAATATATGTCTTGAACACATACCTCACTCTCTTTGACAGCAGTATGGCATGCCACAGTACCAACACGTAATAGACGCAAGAACCACCAAGAAAGTACACCATGAAAGCAGGATTAGCAAACACTTAGAGAGCACTTAATCTATGCTGAACTACATTCAAAATACTTTCCATGTATTAAATCAATTCATCTGCAAAACAACTCTATGAAGTAGATACAATTATTCCCACTTCAGAGACCGGGAAGCTGAGGTCCAACTTGGCCCAGGGTCACACAGCTGATCTGGTGTGAGCAGATGCTCTTAACACTATGCTCCTTTTCTTAATTTAACCAATATAATGTGATGGCTTTTCAGGTGGTTTCAACTATTTGCTATCATTGATAGTACCTACCACAAACACTTGTGTATTATTAACCTTTGTGCACTTACGTATGCAGTTAAGTCAGTAAATGCTCCTTTTCTGCTGATAGCAATTTTAGGTGGTTTCTGTCACTTGCAAGCAGTAATACTTCTAACATACGTAACCGTACTTTCTGATTTGCTCCAAAATTAAACCCACTGCAACGGTGAGACAGACAAAACCTACTTGAGCAATTATATTATTTTAAATGTTTGCTTCCTTTTCCACAGAAAGGCTTCTGTTCCTTACTGGCAAAGAAATACACTGTTGCTTCACCTTTTTTAAAGTTTTTCATAAGATATCTAGATTTAGTAAATTAAAAAAGGGAAGATACATTGGAACTATGTGACATAAAGCCACTTCAGGTTTCAGGTGGAATATCTATGTCATAAAGGACTATGACCTTTTCATACTGATGTTCTCATACAATGACACCCTTAGTTAAAATGGAAACTGCTTTATTTCTTCCACTGAGAAAAGGATACTAATCAAGTCTTGACTATGCGATGTGTATGGCATTAAATGATTTAAAACGAGATTCATAAATAATTTCAAAACTGCTTTCCCATTTATTATAACTGTGTTATAAGAGTGTTTAAATATTAGCTACTTGGACAGCCTCACGCCGCTAGGGTCCTTTATATTGGCAGTAACGATTTTCTGTGTACTAAAAAGAACACGTCTGTCATTTATTTCTACCATCCCCACCTTCAGCAGGGCTGGATGTGTTTACACAAGTAAACAGTGCAGAGGAGACCTTTTTTGCAGTTTTAGCAAATATGATGCTTAGATCCTGAAATGATAATTTTCTTCTTTTTGTTCCTAACTCACTAATGGAACTTACAATTACTACTCTTTAAAATATCAAGAAAAGATTGAGCTAATGCTGAAAACTCATCAGTTACTAGATCATCCTAGGACTATTACACATTGTGACTCCCATGAGGGTGCCTTGGGCATCAAATAAAATAAAAACATATACCCTCTCACCTCACACAGACTACCCTTGATAAAGGCCCAGTTCAATATTCTTAGTGTATGAAATTCCATCATAAAATACAAAGCAGAAGTTTTCACTTAATACTACTGTCAACTTGGTGCTAGCATCAAGAAGAGTTCTACCAGGTCACAGATCCCTCCCTTTCTGTACTGGATTCTAACTGGAATCATAACCAGTAGGCCCCAGAGAGCCAAACATTTTGAAAAGCATGGCAATTCAAATGGTTGCCCTTCTCTGATACGGCCAGATTAGCTATGAGGCTGCTCTGTCATTGTAAGGACCCTAACTCCAAATTAAATCAGATTTGTGAACTGCAAGGCAATACTATAGTGACCCCCATATGTTACTTACTCTTTTCTTTCTGTCTCTAGGGAGTTTGTCTTGTAAATCCCTTTCCTGCACAGGTCAATACAAAAAATTTGTCTTGTAAATCCCTTTCTGACACAGGTCAATTCAAAAAAATTTGAACAAAAGGAGACTACACTTAAACAAAATCAGCCTGAAATAACAGCAAATCATCCCAACCTCAAGCAAAATAAACTTTCTAATCTCAATGTATATTTTGGGGTTTTAGTACCCGGGAAAACAATCTAAAAGGTTTGTTTTATTCCTACTGACAGGCAAGAAAAATTCTGAGAACTTACAAAGGCCTCAATTTCATTCAAGAACAAATGTAAGGAAAATTTACATTCAAAATATTTTAAGCCTTTGTTTCTACTGAATAAATATAATTATTTTAGTAAAGAAAATTAAGTCTCCCAAACATTATTCAATACATTTGGCAAGGAATTTTTAAATGCTAAATTGTACAAAATATTTTCTGTTCTTTTTCATATTTTAAAATATACCAAAAACAATCGGTACTACACCAAGAAGCAAGTACAGAATGCCTCTGGTATGGAAGCAGGAGGCACATGCTCACCCACTTGTTACTAAATTCAAGTGCCCAAAAATTTCACCAAAGATCCAGGAAAACTCTCCACCTTCCATTACAAAGCTAATAAATAGTAACACCAACAGAAATGTTTGAGGTCCTCCTAAAAACAAAAGAAGAAAACTACATCTTACATGCAACATTTGTTACTTCCAGACAGAGCAGAATTCTCCTGCAGAATTGCTGAGCGGGAAACGCCATTGAAACCACCCTGGAGTTCCAGGTGCAGGTGGTCCAAAAGGTATCGCATGAATTCATGGGCATCCTGTTGCTGATAGCCCCTAAAGCAAAAAGAAACAACCGTCACTGGGGAGGCTCCACCTGCCCAGCCAAACATTCAGGAAGGCAAAGCGTTGTGAAGGGCTGCAGTCCCACCTCAGAGCACAGTCCCCCCACTTGCCCCAGGTTTTACTTCTCTTCAGGGAGAATTTCTAAAATTTCTCTATGAGGAACAATTCTCCTAAAACAAGTGTGAAAACACAGAACATTAGAGCTAACTGGGCTTGCAGTGATCTCAACTGAACTCACTTTAGAGATGAAAACTGAGGGGGCAAGAAAAGGGGTGTATGACGTGCCTAAGTTCTATAACAAAGGACTTACAGAGATGGGACGAACTCTAACCCATGTCTCCTAGATGGACTCCGAGCTTTCCCACTATCACACATGGCCTCTCTAGAAGATGCTCAAATGTTAAAAGTGTCACATGTTGCCCTCACCAGAAAACTAGGTCTAAACTACCGTTATAAGAGATAAGGAATTTAAAACTATTTTTTTAGATTGAAAGATACTAATTTTTTTTAACTTTCTAAAGAGTCTATACTTGGTTCCTAATCTCTGATTCAAAAGACATTTTTAAAATAAATACTCTAAAAAATGCATTGACTCATATACAATTATGCTCTAGCCTAAAACTTGAATATAAGCAGCAACATATTCTTAACTTATTTCTTGTACTATATTCAGACAGGAAATTGTATGGAATTCTGATACTAATATAGACCATGACAAGTGAACAGTAATGAAGGCAGACAGAAAATGAAGCTGGTATAGTTGAAGATTATAGAGGTTAACGTACATAAAATAATCAAGCAATGATACACGTACAAAGTACTTTAAAACACTATGGGTAGAAAACATTTCTGACTACAGTTTGCTAGCATGGAGGTTCTTTTTATCTTTTAAATCACAAGTTTTTCTGGCTTGGTCTTGAGTCAAAACTTCCACCACTCTTCTAGGCAGTGGTTCCACAAACAAATTTCTTTCAAGCAGAGTTTCCTTCAATATATATTTTCCTCCTTTCCCTAAAATTTCTCCTGAAAATCATAAATTATTGAAAACATCTACCCAACCAATGCAACGTAAGTCAGAAGTCACTTGACCACTATAGCTTTAACTGATCTGTTCAGCAACTAAGTATCAATATATGTACAAGGATTTCTTCTAAGACTTCTATAAACAAAAATGTTAAAATTCAGTCAAAAGTATTCCAAGTTGGTAGTTCTTTTACATATCTATGGAGGTGCTTTAAACTTTTTCATCATAACATCCAATTTTTTTTATGACTCAAAGTTAAGATTAGTATCTCAGATCATATGTGAAATTCTATCACATATAAAACAGTTTTATTCTCTCACCAAAATAAACTAATCTCTAATCATTTTTCTCAAATGGGTCATGAAAACCAGTACTTTGTAGTTATGTTGATTTGTTCTTTCATCAAACACATATCCATTCCTTTTTAAAAAACAATCTTCCTAATGTACATTCATGAATGCTTCCCAACACACCATGATTCTCTTTTCTTATATAAAAGCACAGCATTTTCAAACACTTCCCTTACCATGAGGAACATTTTTTTTAACCTTCATGTGATCATGGAACACTCTATAAAGGTATAACTTATATTTTTGTTCCAATTTGTGATCTTTACCAAAAAAAAAAAAAAAAAAAAAAAAAAAAAAAAAAAAAACCCACCAGCTCTGCTTCTTTTCTTCTAAGACTAGGAAATTTTGGGGCCCCTGGGTGGCTCAGTCGGTTGAGTGTCCAACTTTGGCTCAGGTCATGATCTCGCAGTTTGTGAGTTCGAGCCCCGCATCAGGCTCTGCGCTGGAAGCTTGGAGCCTGGAGCCTGCTTCGGATTCTGTGTCCCTCTCTCTCTGCCCCTCCCTGGCTCACACCATGTCTCTCTCTCCCTCTCTCTCAAAAATAAACATTAAAAAAAAATTTAAGACTAGGAAATTTTTCTGATTGACTAAACAGACATTTACAACTCCATTTTTAAACACTTTCACTGACTTATCTGAAAGTCTTAAAAAATACTATTTAGTAAGTTACAACCAACAAACTTCAGTTAGCTTTTCAATTATTTCCCAATTATACAATCTGGAGCTTCAAAATTTCCTTTGCATTCAACTTATGTCTCTCTTGGTTGGTAATCATGTTTAAAGGAAACACTCCTCACATTGGATGCAATGTTTGTTTTGTATACAAATCATTTCAGTGACGTCACCCAAACAAGTGCTTGTGAATTAGTGAGGAAATAGATTTATAAAAAAACTGGGTGGCTGAGTTGGTTAAGTGTCTGACTTCGGCTCGGGTCACGATCCCACAGTTCATGAGTTCAAGCCCCGCTGTCAACTGTGCTGACAGCTCAGAGCCTGAAGCCTGCTTCAGATTCTGTGTCTCCCTCTCTCTGTGCCCCTCCCCCACTCATTCTCTGTCTCTCTCTCTCAAAAATAAATAAACATTAAAAAAAAAAAAAGCCAACTGGTATCTCTCTGACAGACCAGAATTAAGAAAGTAAAGACCGAGGGGAAAAAACAGTGGCTCCAGTTTTAACACTGTTCCTTATCTCCATTTGTTTGTAACCTTAGATAAAGATTACCTCCTTAATGCTTACAGAAAATCTGTGTCATAAAGATGCTGTGAGAAATAATGGTTGGCGACCACAATGCAAATATCATGAAGCATCCCTTCTGAGTGAAGGAGACGAGAAAGAGGGGCACTGCTGAAGCACCACGTATAAGAATACAGGGGCAACTGTTTCTTCACAACAATTTTTGGCATGATAAGACAAGCTATGTTTTTTAAAATTTTTTTAAAAGTTTATTTTGAGAGAGAGTGCAAAGGGCAGAGAGAGAGGGAGAGAGAGAGAATCCTAAGCAAGCAACGCACTGTCAACATGGAGCCCAACGTGGGGCTCGAACCCACGAACCGTGAGACCAAAATCAAGAGTCAGGAGTATAACTGACTGAGCCATCCAGGTGCCCCAAGACAAGCTATATTTACTCACATCGTACAAATAAAGAAAAGTTCCAATGAAGAATAGTAAAAGAAAATGCTACTTTGTACCTGAGCTTAAGTGTGAAAAGCAGACATTCCAAGTAATGAAACAGATACCACAGAATACAAACAGATGCAAGTACTTCCTGTATGAAGCCAAAACACACACAGTCGTGACATACACCTGTACATTATTGACTATGCTCTGTTTTGGCAGTACCAGTACGTAATGCATAAAATGCAAAGTCCAATAGGGAACAGAATATGCCTATACAGAATCAAATTTTATCATTCCAGAGAAAACTTCTTCGAAAATACCTAGGACATACTCTAATTTTAGGTCGTGTTCTTATTTTTTAAATAACATTCATAAAATTAAAATTCATATTTTTTAACATTCATAAAATAATTGTTACTATTTTTTCCAAATTATCTAAATACCAAAATCAATTACATTTATCTATTCCTATCCATTTTGTGGAATCAACCATGGCTGAGTTTCTCGGAGATAAAAATACCAAAAAGTGAAAATAACAAACATGATTGATTTTATTTACAAAACACACAAAAACATACAAAAGCAAAACTCCTACTCAGAAGAAATAGTACTACTTATTTATAAATTGCTAACAGCATACCTAGAAAGATTACCATTAAATTAAGATCTCACATGCAGAGACTTATTTGTTATCCACAAAGATATTTTTTATATTCTCTACAAAGCCAAGTTAGCTAGCAAATATAAAAATAATGTTTCAGTACTTTATTCACCCATCATTTTTAAACATTAATTACAACAAGAACTGATAAAAACAAAACTACAGAAAACTCGATTTTGAGAAGTCAAGGCCAATACATATTAAGTCAAGTTTATCTGAAATCAGAGACAGTACAAAAATGATATAAGAAGCAAGGGAATAAATACCAGGACCTGATCTGAATTATCAAGAGGCTCTCCTGGAGAGGTAGCATTAAACTTGACCTTAAAGAAGAAACTGGGCATCATAAAGCAAATCCCATAGGACAAACATAACAAAGATACAGAGGCAATGAGACAACAAACATCATGTTAAGGAAAGCAAGGAGTTAAAAAAAAAAAAAAAAGGCCTATCGAAATTAAAAGCAAGTATCTTTCTTTTAAGTAATTTCTATGCCCAATGTGGGGCTCAAACTCACAAGCCTGAGATCAAGAGTCAAATCAAGAGTCACATGCTCTACCAACTGAGCCAGCCAAGCACCCCAAAGCCAGTATCTTTTGACCCAGCAATTGTCTCTTGAACCAGCAACTGCTCTCTTAGAACCTTGCCCATACACGTATGAGACTATCCACTGCAGCACTGTCTCCAACAGCAAAAGAAATGGTCTATATAACCACTGGTAGGGGACTGTATATAAATTATGATATGACCATAAAGTAGAACACTATGTGGCCATAAAATGAACAGAGAAAGAAAGTTATTGATACTAATATGAATCACTTCAAAGTAGGAAAAAAATTTTGTTACCACTTGTTAAAAATTATACACACACACCCCACACTTGTATATACACAGAGTATCACCAAAAGGATACAAAAAAATCTAGTAACTATGAATGCTTCCAGAAAACAAAATGAATGGCTGGTAAATAGAGTAAAAGAAAAAACTTTCATTGTATATTCCTTTTTTCATCTTTGGAAATTTGGAGCCATTTGTATTTTATCTATTTAAAAAACATAAACTTAAAGGTACTTTTATGAAAAGGAAAAGGACAGGAAAAGCAGGACATACTAGGTAGCAGTAAGAAGTGTGGTAAGTAGATATGCATGTTGAGAAGGTCAAACTTTGGCAATTGTTTACCTGCTGGCTTTTGGTCTGAGTAGGGAAAAAGAAAGAATAGCTTTGGTGGTTTCTATACCCAAAGGTGCTGATTACATTTACAGTGTATTTTTTTTCTGCATTTATTTAATGAATGAAAGCTGTTCCTACTTCCAGATGCATGTTTTTATTTCATTCCAAGGGATCAAATTCCCGAGACACTGTCATAGGTTTTAATCAGGAAAATGGGCTTCCTAACATTTTTTTTTAATGTTTTATTATTTATTTTTGAGCGAGCACACACAAGTGACGGAGGGGCAGGGGAAGAGGGGGACAGAGGATCTGAAACAGGCTCTGTGCTGACAGCAGAGAACCTGATGCAGGGCTCAAACTCAGGAACCATGAGATCATGACCTGAGCCGAAGTCAGACACTTAACAGACTGAGCCACCCAGGCGCCCCACTTCATAACGTTTTTAAAACATTTATTTGGGGACCATAAATATAACAAAAACATAGTTCAAGACTCCCTACACTTCTACATAGGCACACTATAGGAACTTTACCCTGCATACCTAAAAGGAGTAACAGCTTTAAGAAGAAAGCCCCACACCTCCCTCACACCTGGGTGTTGTACAGTAACCTTACACTTAAGCTTTATCCTGGATATAATCTCAAGATCTAGATCTAACCAAGAGAAAATTATTCTTTGATTAAAATACAATGGGGAACAATCTCAATTACTGCAGAACTAAATGAAAGCCCTGCGAACAACACACATTCTACTCTCATCAGTCAGTAAGGAAATCTAAGAGTTCATGTGTATTAGGAGTCACTCCATTTCTCAACTTTTTTTTTTTTTTTAAGAAAATAATCCAATTTATTCTCTAGGGAATGGGGCCACCCCTCTCAGATCTAGGGTGCCGTCCATCCTTAAATAAACAGAAACTTGGTTACCTTTTCCAAGAGTCCTTTCCTTTCATCGGTAAGGGAACAGGATGTGCAAAATTAAGCAGCTAAAAATAAAATCATGCTCACAGGCTACAGAAACTTTATACAAAGGGCAGAGATGTGGGCAGACTTAGAAGAAAAGTACAATTCTATTGAATACAAGTTTCATACTGTTTCTAAACTGATTAAGAATAAAGGACCTGAGGGGCACCTGGGTGGCTCAGTCGGTTAAGCATCCAACCCTTGATTTTGGCCCCTCCCCTACTCGTGCTCTTTTTCTCTCCCAAAATAAAAAAATAAGTTTAAAAAAAAAAAAAAAAGAAAGAAAGAAAAATAAAGGACCTGAGTCACCATGGGGACCAAGCAGAATAGTATAAAGTTAGTTGGTGAGCTTTATTCAGGCATGTAGACAAATTACTGCTCACACATCTATCATTTACCAACTCCACAAAGACCTGGGTTCTAATTCTGGTCCTACACTTACTAGATGCTTAAGACTGAACAAGTTTACCTCCTCTCAGTTTTATCTTTTTTAAAATGGGGCTAACCCTTCCTACCTTGACAAATTTTATTGTTGGGTTTTTTAATTAAAGTCAGACATAAAAGACGTAAAGTACTGGGCACATAGCATTCAATAAATAGAAACTATTTTTATATAGTTTATAAAACATATAAGCTATATAAAAACATATAAAAATATGTATGTATTTATAAATATATAGTTTACAAAACACAAAGACTAAGTCCCTACCAAGAGTCTAACTAGGAGACTGTGTTAGAAATGTTAATATTAAGTCCAAACTTGGTTAGTGGTAAATGAAACCGTCATTTCCACCTTTCCTACTTAGAGTCAAGAAACTTTAAAATCCTGGGGCACCTGGGTGGCTCAGTCGGTTGAGCATCTGACTTCAGCTCAGGTCATGATCTCGCAGTTTGTGAGACCCACATTGGTCTCACTTCTATTAGTGTGGAGCCTGCTTCGGATCCTCTGTCCCCCGTCCCTCTCCCCCTCCCCCACTTATGCTCTCTTAAAAAATAAACATTAAAGATTTTTTAAAATTAAAAAAAACAAAAGAAACTTTAAAATCCTTACAAAATTTATCTCCTCTGGAAGGGGATTTAAGTGGCATGATATATAAAAGAAATTTCCTTCAAAACAAAGACCAGGGGAACAACAGTCCATCACCTCAGATCCTCAAGGCTAGACTTTTCAAGCCTTTCAAGAATGACAGTTCTGTTTATTACCTTTTAAACATTTCTTTATATTACTAATATATCTAAACTACTATTAGGCAATAGAGCAAGAAAAATAGCTAACTTTTACTAAAGCAGGCTGTTGTGTTTTTTGTTTGTTTGTTTTTAAAGGAGAGGAATATACATTAGATGCCCACATCCTGACTAGCAAGAGTACAGACACGCTTCAGGAGGATAAAATCAGCAGAAGGTAGCAAAGACTGTTGTCAAACACCTGCAGTGCCTCAAATCTGCCACTACCTGAATCCCTACAGAGATGACTAACCAAGGAGAAGAGGCAGATTCCTCTGACAGCAAGGCTGTTTCCCTTCTCAAGTGAGGCCAGAGACAGCAAGGAAAACACAGTGACTCCACAGGCACATTAGGATGTGGCCCACTTACCTTCTGAAAACTGAATCCCGATGGACTAGCCTTGACTAGTCTTCTAACACCTTTAGAACCCAGCCCTAACAGTGAAATGTAAGGCACATATTTCTGCAGTTGCATTTGAATTTTTTTTTAGTTGAAATAACAAGATGGTGTATATGGTAATTATTCTTCATAAAAGTTTGAAAGTATCTAATATCTAAAAGCTATAACGAACTTATCAAACTCAACACCCAAAAAACAAATAACTTAGTTAAGAAACGTAAAGAAGATACGAACACTTTTCCAAAGAAGACATCCAGATGACTAACAGACACATGAAAAGATGCTCAACATCACTTATCATCAGGGAAATATAAATCAAAACCACAATAAGATACCACCTCACACCTGTCAGAATGGCTAAAATTAGCACAAGAAACAAAAGCTACTAGCAAGGATGCAGAGAAAGGGGAACAGTCTTACACTGTTAGTGGGAATGCAAACTGGTGCAGCCATTCTAGAAAACAGTATGAAGGCTCCTCAACAAACTAAAAACAGAACCCTACAACCTAGCAATCGCACTACTAGGCATTTATCCACAGGATACAGATGTGCTTTTTCGAAGGGACACATGAACCACGTTTATAGCAGCACTATCAACAATAGCCGAAGTATGGAAAGAGCCTAAATGTCCATCGATAGATGAATGGATAAAGAAGATGTGGTGTATATATATATATACACACATACATGCAATGGAGTATTACTTGGCAATGAAAAAGAATGAAATCTTGCCATTTGCAAGTACGTGGATGGAACTGGAGGGTATTAGGCTAAGTGAAATTACTCAGAGACAGACAAAAATCATATGACTTTACTCATATGAGGACTTTAAGAGACAAAACAGATGAACATAAGAGAAGGGAAACAAAAATAATATAAAAACAGGGAGGAGGGCAAAACAGAAGAGACTCATAAATATGGAGAACACACTGAGAGTTACTGGAGGGGTTGTGGGAAGGGGGAGGGGCTAAATGGGTAAGGGGCACTGAGGAATCTACTCCTGAAATCATTGTTGCACTATATGCTAACTAATTTGGATGTAAATTTTAAAAAATAAAAAAATTAAATAAATAAATGACATTAAAAAAAAGAAACTAAAAATAGAACTTCCTTGTGATTCAGTAATTGCATTATTAGGTATTTACTCAAAGGATACAAAAACACAGATTCAAAGGGGTACATGCACCCCAATGTTTACACAGCATTATCAATAATAGTCAAATTATGGAGAGAGCCCAAATGTCCACTGACTGATGAATGGATAAAGAAGATGTGCTATGGGGCGTCTGGGTGGCTCAGTTAGTTAAGGGTCCAACTTCAGCTCAGGTCATGATCTCACGGTTACTAAAGCTGAGCCCCGCATCAGGCTCTGTGCTGTCAGCTTGGAGCCTGGAGCCTGCTTCGGATTCTGTGTCTCCCTCTCTCTGCCCCTCCCCTACTTGAGCACTCTCGCTCTCTCTTTCTCTCTCTCTCTCAAAAACAAATAAACATTTAAAAAATTTTCTTAAAAGAAGATGTGGTATATATATATTATATTATAATATATATATTATATATATATACACACACACACAATGTATTGTATGTATACAATATATACAATGGATTCAGCCACCAAAAAGAATGAAATCTTACCATTTGCAATGATGTGGATGAAGAATGTGTTATGCTAAGTGAAATTAATCAGAGAAAGACAAATACCATATGATTTCACTCATATTTGGAATTTAAGAAACAAAGCAGATGAACATATGGGAGGGAGGCAGTAAGAGAAGAGAGGGAAACAAACCACAAAGGACTCTTAATGATAGCGAACGAACTATGGGTTGATGGAGGAGGGTGGGAGACAGGCTAGATGGGTGATGGGTACTAAGGAGGGCACCTGCTGTGAGGAATACTGAGTACTGTATGTAAGTGATGAATCACTGACTTCTACTCCAAAGCCAATACTTCACTGTAAGTTGGTTAACAAAAATTTAAATTAAAAAAAATTTTTTTGAAAGAATCAAGGAAATTTTGTCTAGTATGTTTTCCTAGAGCACCTAAGTTATTTATAAGGGCTTTGTTTTCAGAACAAAATATCCTACTCCCTGTGTTTGTGTGTGTGTGTGTGTGTGTGAGAAAAAGAGTGCATGAGAACATGTGTGCACCAGCAGGAGAGGGGCAGAGAGAGAGAGGGAGAAAGAGAATCCCAAGCAGGCTCTGTGGTGTCAATGTCATGTTAGTGCAGAGCCCGACCCAGGGCTTGATCTCGTGAACCGTGAGATCATGACTTGAGCCAAAACCAACAGTCAGACACTTAACGGAATTAGCCACCCAGGCACTGCCCCTACCCTTTGTTAAAGTCATTTTTAATGTCTATATATTAAACATACACATTTGTCTAGTCAAATGATCCAACTCTTGTTCTTCTCATTTTAATAACAAAACAAAATAAAAGCCAGTCTTTATTATTTAGAATACCACCGCTTCATAGGAAATTGTTCCAGGAATAGTATGAAGACTAATATTGATTTTTAAAATATGCTTCATTAAGTAATACTTACCTAAAATTTGGCATGATCTTCCAAACAACATAAAATAAGGACTCTGGGCTAAATGCAGTCTGGCTACCTTGCCATAAAGCACAGAGTGTCTTTCTAAACTCTTCGACCAAAGACCTGGAAAAGAAGAAAGTGAGAGGCTACTATTTCAATGCATAATGTCCAACTGGCTACAACTCATAATAAAAAAAAGTGAAAACATATATGCTTAACTTGGATGTAAATTTAAAAAAATAAATATATTTTAAAAAATGAAAACATAAAAAGGGTTTGGTTTCTTCTAACCTAATTCTGACAGTTAAGTAAGAGCATCTCAAAAACCCACATAAAGAGCAGCAATTATAGACAAAACTAGGTTTTTTTAACCCCACAACGAACATTGAGTGTGCCAGAGTAATGGCATACTTGTACAATAAAGCAATAGAGAAGTTACAAATTACTTCAAAATGTACATTTTTAGAAAACTTTTTAAGTAACAGAATCTCTTTCTCCATTTCCTGTAGTTTTCCTTCTTACCACTTACAAGGAGCACTTCCCAGACCTCAGTGTGTGAGAATCGGCTCATTTCTGTCTGAGACAATTCATCTGACCACAAAGCTTCGACACTCAGCTCTACATCATGACTCCCAAATCCAAATCTAAAAGCCAGATTCTCTCATGACCACATTTCAGTCAGGTTTTTCCAGTTTCCAAGGGGAATTTTCTTCTGAATGTCCTTTGTCACTTCAAACCCAATGTACACTAAAGCTGCTCTCTATACTCTCCCTACTACCGCCCAATAACCATTGTCTTCTCTCATAGGAACAGAACTTCCATTTTTTGCTTGGTGTAAGAACTCCTGGAATAAAAAACTTTGAGTGTGTTCAACTTCTGAGAAATTTCCTTAAAGAGAAAGAGTAGTCGTCATTAATCCCTTCCTTCTTCCTTCTAGCTGAAAGGACAAAATGGTGGCGATCCAGCACCACTCTGAACTATGTGGATGACAGCCCTACCCTAGGGTTGGTGGAACAGAAAGCTAGAAGGAGCATGATGATGGTGTCAAACAGCCCTAGAGGGATAATCTCTAACTTTTACACGAGAAAATAAACAACGGTTGTTTAAGTCACTATTAATTTTGTTTTCCTATGTAGGTAGCTAGAATGAAACACCTCCAATAACCAGTTAAACTGAAACATCACCAAACAACTTCAACACCTGTGTCTGTCAATACACCTACCATCCTCACAGATACCTGACTGGTTTCTCAGAGAATCTCACTAATAGCTCAACCTTTGTCATCCAGTAAGTAGTGTGCTCACAAATCATATTTTTTGCTTCCTAGTACCTGAACCTTCTTCCTGTATTTGAGGAATTCCCCACGTTAAGAGTCTGGGTAAGAGTCAGAGCCTGCTTCCCACTATGGAGGTTGGAAAGCCCAGATACTTGCTTTCTCAAACCACCTTGCAGCCAGCACTCAGGTACATGGCCTGGGTCCTGCCTATTTGAAGCAGAAGTTAGTGAGGCGAAGAAGCTGGGGCAGTGGCAAATTCCTTCTGATGACAAAGAACATCACCTGGAGTACAGAGGCAGCAATAATAGCAGAAACCGCAGCATTCACCCAGCACTCAACTCCAGCAGTGCTGGCAACAGGAACTCTGGTGTCACAATGGGAAGTGTGTTAGAGGACAGTAATATCCTTATGGGATAGTTCCATGGGGTGATTGTGGCTATGGTTCTGGATGTCTAGATGCCAGACCTGATTTTCCACCCATCCAGTAATAGCTTACCAACAGACTTTTAATAAATTCTTTTTCTGCCTAAGATGGCCAGAGATAATTTCTGCAATTTATAACTAAACCCTAAATGACACTAATGCATCAAGTACTACTCATACATCCCTTAATTTTTCTAAAAATGTATTTTTTCCTCCTTATTTCACTGCTATCCCCTCCAACCCAAATACTATAAAGTGTGAAGTCTCCTTGAATGCAGGCATTTTTCCAGTTCATTCTATATGCTGCTAGCAAAGTAAACTCTGAAGACATCACTTACAGTGGTATGACTACTCCCTACTCCAATGCCTGGCTCTAAAGTTCCCTGGTATTTTGGCTCTATGCAAACTGTACACTATTCTAACATGTTCTATTGTAATTTCCCTGAGCGTCTTAAGCAGAATAATGTCAGATCGTAAAATGGTTTTTCAGAATGTGTGGGGATGGGGTGTGTGGGAGCAGGAATGGGCAGGCGGAAAGAATATTACGTTAAAATATATACCAATTATAAAACATAGCCTTATTTCAGTAATGTTAAAATATGAAAAAATGTGCCCACTGATAATAGATAATAGAGATTATCTGAACCCCAAATAGAGCACAGCTGCACTGAATTTGCATACATATCGGTTCTCAATAATCATTTGTCAATTTTCCCTTCTCCGTGTCAACTAAAAATTGATTGCATTGCCCCATAATTAATGTGAGGACTACAAATTAATTTTATTAGCCAAAAGAGGTTTATCTACTATTATAAGACAAATCAACTCACAAAGGCTAATGATATTCATGCTGGTCTAAACCTAGAACTGTGTTTCATATATAGATGTCAATTTGAGAGCTCAAATCCACAAAGACTTAATAAGTAGAGAGCTAAATTTATCCTCCCATTAGGTAAACAGAAATAAAAGAATTCCAACAATTATTAAGATTACCAGCTACATACTTAAACACAATTTTTAGAAGAGTGTTTTAAAATGTATGTGCCTATTAACTCACATAATGAAATGGAAATCACCAGTAAGAGTCACTTGTTTTGTAGCTCAAAGCCAGAAAGGACATATTCTTAGAACTCACACATTGTTATCCCCTTGGCTCCTGGTGTGGTATGTTCGCCTTCCTGCTGTTTTCCCATTCCTTAACTCCACAGCGGGCAGTTCTTTGAAATAACAGCAAAACTGCTCAATGTTACTATTTTAAAAGGAAGGGAAGAAAATTATTTAAAAAAAAAAAAAAAAGAAAAGAAAAAAAAGAATTTACTAGGACTGTAAAGAAAGTTGTATAAAACCCACATGTGAATTTTGAAAATGTGATTTCACTTTCTCAAGAAATTGCTTTGAGTTTCCTCATTAAGTTTCTTCATTTACTCTAAGAAAACAGTATTAACAGATGACTTTGTAGAAATGAACAAAGAGCTTAAAGCAAAATCTCTTTAAAAAAAAATTCCTCACTTCTGGGGTGCCTGGCTGGCTCAGTTGGAACAGCATGTGACTCTTAATCTCAGGGCTGTGAGTTCAAGCCCACATTGGGTGCAGACATTACTCATATAAATAAAACTTTAAAAAATGTTTCATTATATCCTCAATTCCCCTCCCCCAAAGGTTGTCACCATTTTTTTTGGGGGGGGGGTGCCTGTTTCCAGGTATTCAATAATTTCCTCAAATAAAAACAAACCATGAAACCAACCATATTGTTTAGATATACAGTACAGAGTAATAAGGAGAATTCTGCAGTGATTTGAGTTTCTTGTTTGAAAAAAACTAGATAAGTCAAGAGATAGTATCTTTAAGGTGGGACCAAGTATGATTTCTGTTCCTTATTAGCAAGGTGGCCTTAAGACGATAATTTATTCTGGCCTTTGATGGCGCATTAAAATCTACAAGTATATGGCTTTCAAAATAATTTCTTCTATATAACTGAGGTCAACCTTGTTGGGTATTTTATTTTTACTACTTATCTTACATTTTAAAGATCTTCTAAACATCTGATCTTATGATCATATTTAAGACTCAACTAATGGGGGGGCAGGGTACCTGGATGGCTCAGTCGGTTAGGCATCTGACTTTGGCTCAGGGCATGATCTTGCGGTCCGTGAGTTCAAGCCCTGCGTTGGGCTCTGTGCTGACAGCTCAGAGCCTGTTTCAGATTCTCTGTCTCCTTCTCTCTCTGCCCCTCCCCCGCGCGTGCTCGGTCTCCTTTTCTCTCAAAAATAAATAAATAGGGGCATCTGGGTGGCTCAGTTGGTTAAGCGTCCAACTTCAGCTCAGATCATGATCACACAGCTGGTGAGTTCAAGCCCCACGTCCAACTCTGTGCTAACAAGCTCAGAGCCTGGAGCCTGCTACCGATTCTCTCTCTCTGTCTCTCTCTCTCTCTCTCTCTGCCCCTCCTCCGCTCACACTGTCTCTCAAAAAATGAATAAGTGTAAAAAAAAAGTTAAATAATTAATTAAATAAATAAATAGCATAAGACTCCCCTAGGTGGCTCAGCTGGTTGAGCCTCCAACTCTTGACTTTAGTTCGGGTCATGATCCCAGGGTCATGGGATTGAGCTTAGGATTCTGTCTCTTTCCCTCTGCCCCTCTCTCCTGCTCATGCACTCTCTCTAAAAAAAAAAAAAAAAAAAAAAAAAGACTCAACTATAATCAGATTCAACTCTGAACAAGGTTCCCTATAATCCTGGGGTCTGCATACTACAGCCCACAGGCCAAATCTGATCCTGGGCCAGTGACCTTTTACATTTAAAAAAATTTTCTTTAATGTTTATTTATTTTTGAGAGAGAGAGAGAGAGAGAGAGGGAGGGAGAGAGGGAGGGAGGGAGTGAGGGAGGGAGGGAGGGAAAAGGAGGCAGCCAGGGAGGAAGGGAGGAAATGGCGGGGAGGAGCAGAGAGAGAGGGAGACACAAATCTGAAACAGGCTCCAGGCTCTGAGCCATCAGCATAGAGCCTGATGCAGGGCTTGAACTCATGAACTGTGAGATCATGACTTCAGCTGAAGTCTGACGGTTAACAGACTGAACCATCCAGGCTCCCCACCAAGCTTTTACATTTTTAAAGAGATGTTTATAAAGGGTTGGGGTAGAAGAGAGGGGGAAGAGAAGAAGATATGAGACACTGTGTGTGGGATGCAAAGACTAAAGTATTTACTATCTGGCCATTTACTGAGAAAGTTTTCTGACCTCTGCTCTAGTTCATTCAAGAAGCAACAGGATATAAATAATGACAACTAACAGTTACTTACTGCTAGACACTGTTCTAAACACTTTATAGAAATTATATTATTTAATCTTCCCAACCATCCTATGAGGCAGAACTATTAACCTCAATTTTACTGATGAGGCAACTAAGGCACAGGGAAATGAGATAACATGCCACATGACTAGAGTTAGTGGCAGAGATAAAATCTGAAGCCTGAGCCTTTGCTCCTAACCGTTTTGCTAGAAACTAACTCTGATCTGAACATTACCTGAGTGACTGAAGGATGGCATTCATGAAACATGTGTTCCCCAAATTCCGAAGGCCTGTGGCACAAATGCCAGTGGTGCTTCCCTGTAAAATGGGATAAGAAAAGGCCATCAGCAATACCAAGAGAAGGCTGTGTCAGACATCAAAGCAAAGGCCTATATTTGAAACTCTAGCATCAAACCAATTTGGAATTGGTCCTTTTTTGTCCAATGAATATTTCAAACTCTCGTTCTACTCTCTAAGTATCCAGATATTTTTAAAAGCCTACTTTTGATCCTGGGATTGTTCTCAATGGAAGTACCCCGTGGAAGCTTATATGGAAATCAGCATTAATAAATACCATGGAGTACACGATATAAAAACCAGGAAGATCCTTAAATGAAATAAAGTTTTAAGACGGAATGCTTTTACAAGATTTTATTAAAACTACTACAAATTGAAAAATATAAACATATACACCTCAAATAAATCTGTCCCCAAACTTTTAACTCTAAGCCATGCATAAAAGACCAATACATGTATTCCTAGCAACAGGATATCAGTCTTTAAAACGCTACCTGAATTTCCCTTAAAGACCAAGGCTTTGTTTTCTGATTAACTCTACAAATGCACCATGACATCTAAATATTACACCTTAGAAGTGAATCTACCAATCCAACACAAAACCTCTCTGCCCATAACTCAGATGGCCAGGGAACACTTTAAGCTCTTTATCACACAAAATCATAACACTTCAATTAAGTGCATGTCTAAACATAACTAGCATGACAGCAGAGAGGCAGGTGTAGGGCAAAATTACTGATGTATTTATAAGTATTTAGCGACCGTTAAATTTTTTTAATTTATTCATGGCTCATACATCTGGTAACAGATGGTTACCAAAATGAGGAAGCATATTCTTTCATGATAGACTTTTATTAATGAAGTCCTAAGAAACAAAACTTACCAAAACCTCAGACCCATAGAATTTGCACTTAGGACCTTTAACAGAAGGAAGCAAAGAACTGTGGGATCTTCAGGAACAGAGTAATAAGATACATGACTAGGCTTTCAGAATGAACACTTGCTAAGGGAGAGGAACACAGTAGTAATCCTGATGGAAGGAAGGCACTGACAGATGGACTCACTGGGGTATTCAGTCACATCAAGAATCATTAGTACAAGTGGCAAACATTTCGCAAAATATTCCAAATCCAAGGCATACATTTATGAAAGTTCATAAGGACCAACATTAGTGTTAGAGATGTAACAAAAACAGCGACTAGGTCTAAACCAATTCCTACATTTGCATAAATTTTAATTACTTACATTTACTTTTAATAACTTGGTGTTTAGTGATGAATTTTCCAAAAGTTTTCTTTTCCTATGCCTGTCAGCCGTGAAAGCGGAGCTATTAAAACAAAAACAGATAGTAAAAAAGACATTGACGCACACATACTACACAGCCTGTACTTCTGCCTCTAATCCTAGACAGGGCTTCTGTTGCTCTATTCAGATTACAAGAAGGGAGGAAGCCCTTGAAATGAGAGGGGCCAAAGAGTACTTAAACTCTAAGTATTTTAACTAGTTGAGATTTTAAAGAAATCAATTCTTCCCTTATCAGCTTTATAATCTATTTAGTCAGTAAGACATGCATAAAGACTTCAGTTAATAAAAACTATACCATGTTTTACTCAAAGACCTCAGGCTATTTTCTCTCATTATATGATTTAAAAATATTGTATTGCCTTTACATTTAAGTTTCCTAAGGGACACCTAGTTTTGGTATGTTCATACAACAGCTTTTAATATCAACTGCCAAAATAAAATAAATGGTACCTGATGACTAGGGGTGATTTGTACAAATTTCACTAGTATCAGCAGCCATTCCAGAGCCATTTCTATTCGTACAGCTTCAAAGCCATCACTGTTTAGATTTCTATTTATTGCTTCAATTTTGGATTCAGGGAGTTTTATCTGAATAACAACCTATCTTGCTAGA
This sequence comes from Puma concolor, assembly GCF_028749965.1. Classification (NCBI taxonomy): domain Eukaryota; kingdom Metazoa; phylum Chordata; class Mammalia; order Carnivora; family Felidae; genus Puma; species Puma concolor. The sequence continues at coordinate 107,749,049 of NC_141672.1, read as the reverse complement.
GCTAAAAAATTCTATTCACATAAGTACTGTAATTTCTTTATGATGGCAAAGCATTTCACAAGTTACTGTAATTTCAAGTGACACAGCCCCTCACAAAAGAGGAAAAGAAGAGGGGCGCCTGGGTGGCTCAGCTGGTTGAGCATCCGACTTCGGCTCAGGTCATGGTCTCACTGTCCGTGAGTTTGAGCCCCGCATCAGGCTCTGTGCTGACAGTTCAGAGCCTGGAGCTTGCTTCGTATTCTGTGTCTCCCTCTCTCTCTGTCCTTCCCCTGCTCGTGCTCTGTCCCTCTCTTTGTCTCTCAAAAATAAATAAACATTAAAAAAAATTTTTAAAAAAAGAGGAAAAGAAGAAAATAAGATCTTGTGCTATCATACAGGTGCAAAGGGACAATAATATAACAAACCTAATTTCCCTTAAAAATAATGCATAAATTTTAGTGCTTCTAAGAAGACCTCATAAAACATTTGACAAGGATTTTCGAATATCAAAGGTAACTCTATAATGATTTTCTATCATTTTATGTCCTTTCCTTACACCTCCAAAATTCCCCTTGCAAATAAATTGAGTAGCTTATAAATTGATGGGTAATAACTTTTTTTTTAATTTTATTTTTTAAAATTTACATCCAAATTAGTTAGCATACAGTGCAACAATGATTTCAGGAGTAGATTCCTTGATGCCCCTTACCCATTTAGCCCATCCTCCCTCCCACAATCCCTCCAGTAACCCTGTTTGTTCTCCACATTTATGAGTCTCTTCTGTTTTGTCCCCCTCCCTGTTTTTATATTATTTTTGCTTCCCTTCCCTTATGTTCAACTGTTCTGTGTCTTAAAGTCCTCATATGAGTGAAGTCATATGATATTTGCCTTTCTCTGACTAATTTTGCTTAGCATAATACCCTCCAGTTCCATCCACGTAGTTGCAAATGGCAAGATTTCATTCTTTTTGACTGCCGAGTAATACTCCATTGTGTGTATGTATATATGTATATATGTATATATGTGTGGACATACACTGATGGGTAATAACTTAAAAAAAAGGCTCATCGACTCTTGGCTATAACTTATGATAAATATTAAATGAAATAAATGCTCAGTTATGACCATTAACTATGGGCACAGTTTCAGATATCCAAAGTAAACCCAAAGTTTACTTCACTAACATTTCAATCACACTAAAAACATGATGGAAGTTATGGAACTCATTAAGAAAAATCCCACTCAAAAATTCTAAACAACCCCTCAACCCCATTCTATCTCCCTTCCTTTCCCAAAGCCTATTACTTACTTTTCCAAGTTCTGTAAGTGTTCTCTGACTTTCTGTACCAGTCCCAGCTTGGTGTCATTAACCACAAAATCATCACAGCGATAACTGCAAGAAAAATATTAATCAATGTGTGTAAAGAGCTTGAGGAAACCACAGTAATGAAATCACTAAAAGGCCTGGCTGCTGCCAAGATGATCACATGGCTCTGCAGGCAGTTACTGTCAGTGGTAAGTTTAAAGAGAACTTGGAATCCACAATGGAATGTTTTTTAAAAGCCTTTTAAAAAAAGCCATGCAGGCAATGATCACTAGCTTCTTTTCACATTTTTACTCAAATTTTACTCTTCAATTTCTCCTTCAAAAACAAAATAAGCTGCTACAGGTGTTACATTCTTTTTAGTGGTGCATAATACACAGAAAATAAAAAGCACCAAGTCGATTCACATAGCCTCAAGCCTAAAGCTTTCAGGTGATATTTCCCAACTCAAAATAATGGGAATTTGCAGGGAGGAAAGATTTAAGTGAAGAATAGGGAAAAGGTAGGGATAAATTAAAAACAAAAAAAACTAAACTAAAAGATATATATTTAAAACAATTTAACTAAAATAAACTGAATTCAGATGGTTGAGAAGAATCTTCATTCTGAGGTGCTAGAAAACAAAAATAAACAGCAGCTACACCTTTTAGGAAACTGATAACTGCTTTGAAGAAAGATGTTAAGGTGTTCTTTAAAACTGATACTGTGAGGGGCACCTGGGTGGCTTAACTAGTTGAACATCCAACTCTATTTCAGCTCAGGTCATGATCTCATAGTCATGAGTTCGAGCCCCACGTTGGGCTCCACACTGAGTATGGAACCTGCTTGGGATTTTCTCCTTCCCTCTCTTCTGCCCCTCCCCCACATGCACTTTCTCTCTCAAAAAAAAAAAAATCAACACTGTTAAAAATTAAGAAGCGGGGCGCCTGGGTGGCGCAGTCGGTTAAGCGTCCGACTTCAGCCAGGTCACAATCTCGCGGTCCGTGAGTTCGAGCCCCGCGTCAGGCTCTGGGCTGATGGCTCGGAGCCTGGAGCCTGTTTCCGATTCTGTGTCTCCCTCTCTCTCTGCCCCTCCCCCGTTCATGCTCTGTCTCTCTCTGTCCCAAAAATAAATAAAAAAACGTTGAAAAAAAATTAAAAAAAAATATTTAAAAAAAAAAAAAAAATTAAGAAGCAAAACAGATATTTTGTGTGTTTTTAGCAAGTCAGTAAGCAATTACAAGGACTCATGTAATAGACATTACCTTGTACATTAGCATTCAATTTTTTTCCTGGAATAAAGTCAATTTTAACAACAACAACAAAAAACCTTACAAGCTAATACCAATATGTTCTTTTGAATAGCAGCTTTGTATAAAACCACTATTTTAACTACCAAAGAATAATGACAATAATGCTGCCATTCTGAGCGAATTAAACTTTGAATGCATAGCAACTACTAAAAATTAGGTCATTTCAGCAGAATCCAAAAAACATTTCTTACATGTCTGTAATCAGTCTATAAAAAAAAAATGAGAAGAAAAGGGGGAGAGTAATGAAAAAAAAAAGATTACACACACAAAAGCATGGCTTGTGTCTCTTATTTACAGAAGTTAAAATTTCAAGTGATGCTTTTGAAAACTCTAAAATAATAACATATATGTAATTATTTAACACCCCTTCCCCCATTAACTGACTACCTATGCTGTCAATCATGAGTCTCTAATGTATTCTCCAAGTTTCCTAACATGTACACAAACAGCAAAAGCTACCTTTTACATCCTGGAGTGTTTTTCTATGGCCAAAGAACCAGCAATGGCAGGAGAATAATTCTTTATCAGTTTTATGATAAAAACATACAAAGTTAAATTAGTGAAAAGGTTTAATTCCTTGCTTCTTCTCAGCATAAAGGTTAAGAGGGTTAAGGTCTACTCTATGAATCTGGGCTTAAATCACTTGGTTCCTCCATGAAGCTTAAGCATTGACTGAAGAATCAAATTGCACTGCTACATTCTTCCTTACATTTTCATTTTATGTTTACATAAATTTATGCATGTATTACAAATAAAATACTCAGTATTCAGAACAAAAACAATATTAAATGCTAGTGTTCAACTGGGGAGCAACGTCTAAGAGTAAATTTAGATCACTTTTCATACATTTACCCTAAGCCATAATATCTAATAATATCTAACTGGAAACTCTAACCTCTACAAAAAAGTTGTTGTTCTGTTTAAACAAACTATGTCCAGTTAAACTAAATAACTGGGTTTTTTTTCTTATTAAAGTAATTCTTTTTGGTGTAATATGGATTTAGCCTAGAATATAAAATAACATTTGTTAAAGTAACACTTTCATATACTGAAATATAGATTTACTTATGCTTTTGCTCCATTCTAAATAAATCTGGCTTAACTGGATATAGTTGCTTCATCTCTCTGAACTTTCATCCTTAAAGTAAGTAAGGTGCTGGGTGCCTGGGTGGCTCAGTCCATTAAGCATCCGACTTCAGCTCAGGTCATGATCTCCCAGTTGGTTGAGTTCGAGCCCCGTGTCGGGTTCTATGCTGATGGCTCAGAACCTGGAGCCTTCTTCAGATTTTGTCTCCCCTTTTCTGGCCCCCCCGCCCCCGCTCGTACTGTCTCTCTCTCAAAAATAAACATTAAAAAAAATTAAATAAGTTGCTCAAGATTCTACAGCTGTGCTAATGTGACTGATGCAACTGAATAATTGAATTTTAATTTTTAAAAAATTCTAACTGATACAAAATTTCACTTAACATCTAAAGTATTTTTACAAAATACTTTTCCACTAAACACAATTTTATGGTTTTGGTAAAACTATGTTTCATTTTTATTATTACATCACATGATGGGTGCATGTGTCATTTCTAGTATTACACATTAGCATATTACCAATCTGGTTTATGTCAACAGAATGGTTGAGTTCGTTATTTTTCTATGCGACAATGCAGCACTGCAATGTTTATGTGAATATTTTATACAGACAGCAGAGTTACTGTTATGTAAACAGTAATTGATAGTTAAGTTGAAATACTTATTTTAACTATAATAAAAATTTTTTTCTAGCTTAAAAATTATGAAAAAAATTTTAACTTTCACATGAAGGCACACTAATGAGGCAGTATCAAGTAGAGAAGTTATGTCACAAATTTTACAAAGGATGGCAATTACAATTTGTTACAGCAGAGCAAAATGAATGTTATATTAAAAAGGTTTCAAGATAATGGAGTAGACAATATTAAGAGTCACCTTCAGCAAATGCATATTCATTTAATAAGAAGTTGCCTCTCAACAGACAAAACTTAAAGCAGTTCATGAAATCAGAATTAAACATACAACAAAAAAATGTCTCAATGATTAGTAAAGGATCTGAGCTTATAATTTTGGCCAACTATAAAATGGCCTAGATTCTTGCTCAAGAAAGAAAACCATTTTTAGAAGAAGAGATAAAAAAAATTAGCATTTCATTAAGGGAATTAGGATTTAAAATTTGAGGAAAAGATTAAAAAGAGATTTTACAAAATGTGAAATTTTTTTTTTTCTAAAAGAGAAATAATCTTAAGCAGCCTCCACGTCCACGCGTGGCACAGAACCTGATGTAGGGCTCAATTCCACAATCCTGGGATCATGACCTGAGCCAAAATCAAGAGTTGGACACTTAACCAATTGAGCCACCCAGGCACCCCCAAAATGTAAAAGATCTTAAATTGACCCACCAAGCAAGTGTCAGTGAATAAAGGACTTTTCTAACAATTAAACTCAATCAATTCAACATTTGAAAAATTGCAAGTACTTTTATTTTTAGCTTTACATGAGTTTCACAAGAGATACTGACCAATTAATACTGTGGGTATGTTTTGTCTCAAACGACTGTAGATAGGAAAAAGTTTCTATCAAGACAGACAATGGGCCAGCTATGTGAGATCAAAAATCTGAATTTATGGGGCACCTGGGTGGCTCGGTTGGTTAAGCGTCCTTTTCTTGATCTTGGCTCAGGTCATGATCTCATGGTTCGTGGGTTTGAGCCTCGCATCAGGCTCTGCAGTGATGGTGCAGAGCCTGCTTGGGATTCTCTCTTCCCTCTCTATCTGCCCCTACCCCACTCACACTCTGTCTCTCTCAAAACAGTAAACTTAAAAAAATTTTTTTTACTATAAAAAATTTACTAAAATTCCCTTGTATTTATTCCACTGTATGATACATATTGAAAATATCTGTGTTCTGAAGGAGACTGTATCATGGATGTGGTTATTAAAATTGTTCAGTATATATGTGCAAATGCTATGAATCATCACCAATTTATGAAATCGGTTTTTAAAAAAATTTTTTTTTTTTAAATTTTTTTTTTTTTTCAACGTTTATTTATTTTTGGGACAGAGCATGAACGGGGGAGGAGCAGAGAGAGAGGGAGACACAGAATCGGAAACAGGCTCCAGGCTCTGAGCCATCAGCCCAGAGCCCGACGCGGGGCTCGAACTCACGGACCGCGAGATCGTGACCTGGCTGAAGTCGGACGCTTAACCGACTGCGCCACCCAGGCGCCCCTAAAAAAATTTTTTAATGTTTATTTTTGAGAGAGAAAGAGACAGAGCACAAGTGGGGGAGGGGCAGAGAGAGAGGGAGACAGAATCCAAAGCAGGCTCCAGGTTCTGAGCTGTCTGCACAGAGTCGGATGCAGGCTCGAACTCATGAACTGTAAGATTATAACCTGAGCTGAAGATGGACACTCAACCAACTGAGCCACAGGCACCCCTAGAATCTACTTTTTTTAACTGCAATTTTTATAGAAGTCAAGCATTTCTAATGAAAATTTAGCATCTGAATGGAGATGTGCTGTAAGTGTAAGATATACACTGGATTTGGAAGGTTTCATGTAAAAATAAGAATACAAACGATCTCTAATTTTATGGTGATTACAAGTTGACACATTATTTGAACAAGTGGGTTACATAAAATATACAATTAAAATCAATTCACCTATTTCTTCTGCTTTAATGTGACTATTAGGAAAGTTTAAATTACATGTATGACTTGTATTATTTCTGGTGGTAGCACTGCTAATCTAAAGGGTATCTAGGATATTACCCGCTCTAATACTCTATATTACTACCCAATATCATAAAGGGGTAACAAATTTAACTTTATTGAACTATAAGAAATCATTTTTGTTTTGTCTGGTGTTGTTTTCACTGGTTTGAAACTTTTTTTAATGTTTTCACAACGGCCCCTATTTCTCAAGAGCCAATTTTAGGTTTTCTTACAGTCGCTAAGGACACTTACCTTTAAGATTATAATTTTTATACTCTCTGAATTTACCACATGATTTGATAACTGAAATAATTTACCACTATTATTTGATGATGATGATGATGATGATGACGACATTTTGAAAGGAAAGCACCTACTTCTATAGGTCAAAACTTCTAAGAGTGCCTGGCATGTGGCAGAGATCAAGAATTGTTAGTTTCCTTCCTCTGTGTAACCAAGAGCTGCCTCACAGCACAGGCTTCTCTACCTGCCCCAACTCCTTTTGATTTCTTCTTCCTCCCTGGCCCAGAGGTCGAAAGATAACAAGTAGCAAAAGTAGGATATAAATGAGAATTTAAATGTTGTCTGGTTGCCTTAGTCCTAGCTGAAGACACTGATTTCAAACTGGAAACTATCCCACTAATATTGGTATTAAAAAGTCCCAAGGCAAACAGAAGGATTTAAAGTAAACAAGTTCTGGGGTGCCTGGGTGGCTCAGTCAGTTAAGCATCCAACTCTTGATCTTGGTTCAGGTCATGACCTCATGGTTTGTGAGTTCCAGCCCTGTGTTGGGCTCTGCGCTGACAGTGCGGAGCCTGCTTGGGATTCTTCTCTCCCTCTCTCTACTCCTCTCCCCCCAAATAAATAAGCTTAAAACAAAAAAAAGTAAACAAGTTCTAAACATCTCTTCTGGAGGCGCCTGGGCAGCTCAGTCTGTTAAGCAGTCAGGTCATGATCTCAAAGTTTGTGGGTTCAAGCCCTGCATCAGGCTCTACAGTGTCAGCGCAGAGCCCACTTTGGATCCTCTCTCCGCCATCCCCCACCCCTGCTCCTTCCCTGCCTGCGTGCTCTCTCTCTCTCAAAAATAAATAAACATGAAAAAATATATTAAAAAAAATAAAATTTAAACATCTCTTCTGGTTTACAACTGTGTTGAAGCCAATCGGTCAGAATTATACTTACCTCAAACACCTAAAAAAAACAAAAACAAAAACAAAAAAAACCAGCCACTCTCCTTGGTTTTCCCTTCAAGAAGATTATGTCAGAAAAAGAAGTACAAAAAAGTACTTAACTTGTAGGATGGGTTTCAAAAGCTTGTAGATTGGTCCTCTGAAACTCGGAATGCTTTTCCCATTTTGAAATAAATGTTATAAAATATGATTAAATGTCATAAGGTGAACATACACCTGGCTCACAAAATGTAGTTGAAATAATACTATAAAGAGTTGTATTCCTCTTTTTCTTCTTTCTATACTGCTGTCACTGAGAAACTGTGAAAGGAGAAAGCTGGTCAGAGTTCAGGTAACTAACTTGATGAGTACTTCTCTCGAAGAGGGCCTGGGTTCAGCATCTCCTCATACACATAGGACTTCAAGTATGTAACAAACACAAGTCAAGAACCACCAATATTACATGACCAATTTTTAGGTTATTAAATTTACAATTAAGAAAGTTCTTATTTAGTGATTTTAGGTGATTTTTCAAGTAAAGATAAGCTCTACTTCTTCTTCTTTTTTTTTTTTTTTGATTCATCAAAGCATCACATGACTATTTCAGGCTTAGAGAAGAACTTCCAAGAAAGTACAAAGATGGCTATGAGTTCTACTTCTAATAGACTATTTGTCAGATAAGGAAAAGGTCCACTTTTGTATTTAGAAAAAGGAACTTTTTAAGAAAATGTAAGTAACTTGAGCATTAAAGATAAAAAATAACACTTAGAAATCATATCAGGCAACATATTAGTGATGTTAGATAAAGAAATAGGATATAAAAAAACAAGGCAGGAAGGGGATTGGTATCTTTCTTTATTTCTAACACCTTAAGACAAACCACACTATCATCTTGGCTATGTAAAGACTCTTCTCAAATCCAAATTCCCTCAGCCAAAAATGATCTCTAAATAGTTTCAAATTACTTTAAGCCAATAGTTAATAAAGAAATTAAGCATATAGTATGGAATTACATGTACACTGATGTTAAGATAATAATTAACTTTACTACCTTGCACTGAAAGAATATACAAGTAGCAGCTAAATTTTCATAAAAAAATATGTTATTTATACTACTATATAATTAGGGAGGTAAAAAATGGATAAAATCAGAGGTTTATTTCACATTCTGCTTACTCTAATAAAGAGCAAAATAAAACTGTCCAATTTCTTGATTACATTGATTCCTTATGTGTATACTTTTAGATTTTCATTTATTTCTAATTTCTAACATCTAATCATATCTAATCCTTTCTACTTTTCTGTTTATAAAATCTCCCCCAAATCGATCTTTTTTCTCCTCTATTTCAACTAACATTCTATTCTCTACTTTGGTTATTTCCTCTGGTATGATCTTTCCCACCCCACCCCCTTATACAGTGACTTTCAAATCCACAGATAACTACAGCCAAATTAAGCTATAGTATTTGATGGTCCCACAATGTTAGCCTTACCTTCATTCTCTTCTCTCTCACCTTTCCCTCCCAATCTTCCCTTTCACTTCAGTGTTACATGCTTTGCATTTAGATTTAAGCTTTCATCCCATATATATCAACTCCCTTATCTTTCTTTAGTATCTTCCATGTAGCACCATTCACTTGTTTAATGACAAAAATATTCCTCACTTTTGGTCATCTCCGTATGTGCTTTCTTTCCCTGGCTTTTTTTTTTTTTTTAATTCTAACTTAAAAAAAATTTTTTTTTTATTTTAACGTTTATTTATTTTTGAGACAGAGAGAGACAGAGCCATGAACGGGGGAGGGTCAGAGAGAGAGAGGGAGACACAGAATCTGAAACAGGCTCCAGGCTCTGAGCTGTCAGCACAGAGCCCGACGCGGGGCTTGAACTCACGAACCGCGAGATCATGACCTGAGCCGAAGTCGGACGCTTAACCGACTGAGCCACCCAGGCGCCCCAATTCTAACTTTAGAAACACTTCTTTCTTCCCTATTTTCACTCCTGCATTACATGCCCCCTCTAATTCTAAAAGGCAAAACCCTCATCTATTAAGAAGAAATCTCCAAATTAGTTTCATCAGCACCTAATCAAGTTAAAAAGTAAACCACAAAACTACCCCCAATATATTTATATGTCTGTATTAAGAAATCACATATATGTAAGTAAATCTAAATTAATGTGCATAATATAAAAAAGAAACATCTTAAAATAAGCTGGAGGTAAAATAAACTATTTGAAAATGTCTTGTTATTCATGATATCTTCACACTATGATTAAACTAATATCTCAAAGTATAATATACACAGGGTGAAAGTTGACATTAATGATAATAGATACAAATTCATACTTCTTATAGCTTAAGCTTTCTGTCCAAACTTATCGGATCTGATTAGTCTGTGTTTTTATTAGATAGCCAATATTTTTATCTTCTCCTGTGTTTGATGAGCTCAGAGTGGGAAAGTCTGTTAGCTTTCCCTTTTCTTGTTCACTAGTATTTGCATTATTATCTTGCAGGGCTTATTTGGTAAAAAACTCTTGTATTATTTTTTTATTTTAAGTAGCCTCCACACCCAATGTGGGGCTCGAACTCACAATCCTGAGATCAAGAGTTGCATGCTCTACCAACTGAGCCAGCCAAGTGCCCCATTTGGTAAAAATCATTTAAACAGTGTATCATGTGATGAGGGTTGACTTGGAAAAACTAAGTAAATCCATGTAACTAAGCAGACTGCAATAAACTGCAAAATGCTAAAGGTGAACAAGGGTGAGGACTCCACACAAGAAGCTCTGATTCAAGACATTCTGTGTACAGTTCATGACACATGACCACTTAATCTAAAGACTACCAGCAGCAGGTATATGAAATGCTGGCCAGAGCTTTTTTTTTTAATAAACTTTTTTTTTATTTTTTTTTTTAACGTTTATTTATTTTTGAGACAGAGACAGACAGAGCATGAACAGGGGAGGGGCAGAGAGGGAGAGGGAGACACAGAATCTGAAACAGGCTCCAGGCTCTGAGCTGTCAGCACAGAGCCCGACGCGGGGCTCAAACTCACGGACTGTGAGATCATGACCTGAGCCGAAGTCAGACGCCTAACCGACCAAGCCACCCAGGCGCCCCTAATAAACTTTTTTTAAAAGGTTTATTTATTTTTGAGAGAGAAAGAGAGAACATGCAAATGAATGAGGAAGGGGAAGAGAGAGAGGGAGAGAGCCCATCAACACGGAGCCCAACTCAGGGCTCAAATCCACAAACTGTGAGATCATGACCTGAGCCAAAATCAAGAGTCCGATAATCAACTGAGCCACCCAGGAACCCCAATAAAAACATTTAATAGAAGTCCTATATTTTCTTTCATCCCCTCAAGGGCATTATTTTGGTGACTGCTGGCACTAAAAAAACTAGGTTCCTAGCACAGAGTAGGTTCTCAATGGATATTTACTGAATAAGAGCAACACATCTGCTCTTGTGATTTTTTCTGGATGCTGTTCACATTATGTTTTTATTTTTTAATGTTTATTTATTTTTGAGAAAGAGAGAGAGAGAGAGAGCGTGAGCAAGGGAAGGGGGGGAGGGGGTGTGGGGGTGTGGAGACAGAGGATCTGAGATCTGAAGCAGGCTCCAGGCTCTCAGCTGTCAGCACAGAGCCCAAAGCAGGGCTCAAACTCACGTGAGATCATGACCTGAGCCAAAGTCAGACACTCAAACAACTGAGGCACCCAGACACTCCTGTTCACATATGTTTGAAAATCATTAGGCAAATTAGACTCTCAAGTAAAAATTTTGAAGGTAAAAATTTGGGGAGGAAAGGACTGCTTATAACACTGAATTTTATTCACAAAGGATCTATGTCTTTGCTTTGTGTCTTTAATACGTTTATTCCTACATATAGTTTATAGTTTTTGCCATTACGCTGGGGTTTTGTTTGTTTCTTTATTTCCTTTTTTTTTTTTTAAGTTTATTTATTTATTTTGAGAGAGACAGAGACAGCACAAATGGGGGAGGGACAGAGAGAGAAGGAGAGACAAGAAGGCTCCACACTGCCAGTGCAGAGCCGGCTGCGGGGCTTGAACCTACGAACCATGAGATCATGACCTGTGCCAAAACTAACTGAGTCACCCAGCTGTCCCTGGGTATTTCCATTTTTGATTGATAACTGCTAATGAAGCTATTATTATTTGTATATGATATATCACCATTTCAAAATTTCTTAACTAATTCTAGTTGTTTTTTACTAAAGTTTCCGTGAATTTTCTGGGCATTCTATTATGTAATTTGAAAACAAAAAAATTTTTCCCGTTTTCCAATATTAATACTAATTATCTCATTTACTTACTGTCTTACTTCAAAGGCTAGAACTGCCAAAACAATGCTAAATAATACTGACAATCATGTAAGTGATTTTTAAATATTTATTTATTTTTGAGAGAGAGAGAGAGAGAGCACGCACACACAGGCAGAGGGGGATGGGGGGGTACAGTGCAGACAGAGAGGGAGACACAGAATCCGAAGCAGGCTCCAGGCTCTGAGCCATTAGCACAGAGTCCAACATGGGGCTTGAACTCAGGAATCTTAAGATCATGACCTGAGCTGAAGTTGGATGATAAACCGACTGAGGCACTCAGGTGCCCTGATCTTTTTTTTTTTTCATTTTTTAACGGTTTTTAAAATTTGTGTGTGTGTGTGTGTGTGTGTGTGTGTGTGTGTGTGAGAGAGAGAGAGAGAGAGAGAGAAAGAATGAGAGGGGGAGGGGCAGAGAGAGACAAGGACAGAGCTCTGAGGTGACAGCAGGTGAGTCCAAGTGGGGTTTGAACTCACAGAACTGCGAGATCATGACCTGAGCTGAAGTCGGATGTTCAAAGGACTGAGCTACCCTGGCAGCCCGCATGTAAATGATTTTAAAAGGTATTTGTCTTGTTTCTGATTTAATGGAAATGGCTTTAGTACATGATGCTTCCTTTTTTTCTTTAGTTTTTAGAAGACTGTGATATTTTAATAATTTCCTTTTGTTTCAATGTTATTAGGATTTTTAAATTCAGAAATGGCTATTTATAAATGTCTTTTTGCTTGTAATGATATAATAACTGGGGGTTCTTTATGAAATACGTTGATACAAATAATGAATATGTCCACAGACTTCACATGAAATTAACTAATTGTATAATTTTTCTTTTTGGTACATCTTGCTGGGTTATATTTGCTTTAAGTTTTAATCATCTGCAACTATTTTAATTTGTGAAACTGACTTATTTTCTTTTTGGAGTTTCTGTCAGATTTTTGTCTAAATGCTTTGAAAGATTTATAACATTAAAATATATCAATGTTAAATTGTAATAGTTTGAGGCTGAACTGTCCAAGATAATAGCTGCCAGCCACATGTGGTGATTTAAAATTATATTAATTAAAATAAAACAAAACAAAACATTCCTCAGTCCCACTGGCTACTTTTTTTTAAGTTTATTTAAAAAAAAAATTTTTTTTTAACGTTTATTTATTTTTGAGACAGAGAGAGACAGGGCATGAACGGGGAAGGGTCAGAGACAGGGAGACACAGAATCTGAAACAGGCTCCAGGCTCTGAGCAGTCAGCAGAGCCTGACGCGGGGCTCGAACTCACGGACCGCGAGATCATGACCTGAGCCGAAGTCGGCCGCTTAACCGACTGCGCCACCCAGGTGCCCCAAGTTTATTTATTTTTGAGAGAGAGAATGCACACATGCGTGAGAGCAGGGGAGGAGCAGAAGGAAAGTGAGAGAATCCTAAGCAGGCTCTGCACTGTCAGCATAAAGCTTGATGTGGGGCTCTATCTCACAAAATGTGAGATCAAGACCTGAGTCAAAATCAAAAGTTGGACGCTTAACCCACTGAGCCACCCAGGTGCCCTGTACTAGCCACTTTTAATTTTTATATATTTTTTAATGTTTATTTATTCTTGAGACAGAGACACAGAGAGAGAGAGAGAGAGAGAGAGAGAGAGAGAGAGAGAGAGAGAGAGAGACAGAGCAGGAGAGGGACAGAGAGAGAGGGAGACACAGAATCTGAAGCAGGCTCCAGGCTCTGAGCTGTCCACACAGAGCCCAATGCGGGGCTCAAACTCATGAGCCATGAGATTGCAACCTGAGCTGAAGTTGGACGCTTAACGTACTGAGCCATCCAGGTGCCCCTGTACTAGCCACTTTTAATTGCTCAAATGCTACCATATTTTATGGCACATATATCACACCCAAAACAGAGAAAACTTTCTCTTTCTTAACTTTAAAACTCTAAGGTTGTTTTTCCATTCCTATTAAGTGCTATTAAAGTTACAAAGATCCGTATGCCATCCTTGAAGAACTTAGAAAATACTCCCAAGCCACAAGACTCTCCACCAATCGGAAACAAGAAGCAACCATCATACAAATGAACCTGATTTTTTATGCAACAGTAAAGAAACAATCTTTTAACCTACAGCTACAAAGTGATTTTTTTTTAATGCTATTTTTAGAGAAAGAGAGCACACGCACATGTACGAGCAGGGGAGGGGGCAGAGAGAGAGGGAGAGAGAATCTCAAGCAGGCAACCGTCAACGCAGAGCCTGCTATGGAGCTCAGACTCATGAAGTGTGAGATCATGAACTGAGCTGAAATCAAGAGTTGGATGGTTAATCGACTGAGCCACCCAGGTGCCCCTACAAAGTGATCTTTAAACGGTAAGTTGTGTATAATACTAATACCAAAAAATCCCCTCAAAATAAAACAAAAACTTCTATGCAAAAAGTACCCCTCAAAAAGAGTAGCAGGGGATCCAGCAATAAATTTTAAATTCCTTTTCATTTCCTTGTATAGTATTGTGATATTTGGAGGCAAATTTGATCTCTGGTTTTATTATAAATACTAGATATGGATACAGAAGATTCATCTTTTCAAACCAAGAAAAGTTAAAACTCAAAAGAACTCATTTACATAGCAAGCTTATTTTTAAATTCTTTTATTAAATTCTAATGTACTGCCATCAAATAGGCCAATTTTGGAAAATTAGAACAATACCTGCAGAGAAAATCTATATCCTTTGTTAAAAGCAAACAAGTACTAGCTTATTAGGAAAGAACCCTTTATGTTTTCAGAACACCTCTATTAAAAAAGTTCTTTTTGAACTTCAAAATGATTACATACACAATGGAATACTACACGGCAATGAGAAAGAATGAAATACGGCCTTTTGTAGCAACATGGATGGAATTGGAGAGTGTTATGCTAACTGAAATAAGCCATAAAGAGAAAGACAGATACCGTATGTTTTCACTCCTATGTGGATCCTGAGAAACTTAATAGAAGACCATGGGGGAGGGGAAGGGAAAAAAAAAAAAAAAGGTTAGAGAGGGAGGGAGCCAAAACATCAGAGACTCTTAAAAACTGAGAACAATCTGAGGGCTGATGGGGGGTGGGAGGGAGGGGAGGGTGAGTGAGGGGTACTGAGGAGGGCACCTGTTGGGATGAGCACTGGGTGTTGTATGGAAACCAATTTGACAATGTATTTCATATTAAAATAAATAAATAAACTTCAAAATGCTGTTTTTAAATAAACAAAACTCTTCCTGTTCTCTAATCTTTACATCACTGAAAATTTGTACTAAAATTGTTTATAAAGATAGTCAAAAGATGTTCCCCTTTTTAATAGTCAATCACAATTTTCTTTGAGAACAATTCGGTATCAATTTAAGTCCACAAATAAGAGCTTTATTTTTACTAGTTTTAGTTAAAACTATTTGTTACAAGTGTTTAAAATCTGAAATACAAGTCTTTTTTCTAAACAAATGAATTGCTTAACATTTCATAATATTTCCTTGTGTGAAAGAGTGTCTTAAAACATTACCTGCCAGAAAAGAAAAATTCTAGTAACTTAGTTTTAATATTCCTTTTACATTTTTGTATCCTCAGAAATTCAGTTACTGTTGATAAGGATCGGAATCGGCAAGACTATGTCAGATGTCAAAAGCTATTTGTTCAGTGTTTAAAAACTATTAACTCCAAATATCTACATAAGAAATCAAAGTTCCTAATTTTAATCTTAGTTTCTTTGTGATAAAAGAACGTATACCACATACAATTCCATTTTTACTGACTGGAGAGAGAAGATGGGGTGTGAGGAAAAAAATAAATTACTTAAATAATAAAAGTGAACACTAGCCCTTGTGGGAGTGATTTTCATTTTGGGGGAGATTTTCATTTTTATAGAAATCTTCACTTGACTTCAAAGCTCAGTTTAGCTGACTGATCTCCTAAATGAGTAGGTCTGTGTCAAATCAAAATTACTCCTTTTGGTGTCGCTTTCCCTCTTTGGAAACAGTGACCCATTTTATGTTGTTCTGTTTGGATGATATGAACTTCTTCCGGATGTCCTGTTTATGTGAGAAGTGAAGGGAGCTGTAGCAAGGTGTCCCTCTTGGGAGGTAAATAAAATAGCTCACACTTGCCATGATTTAGGTCTTCTTGGAGAAAGATTTTCCATGGCTATTCAGTCCTCCAAAATGACCAAAGGACACGATATTATAGATGTGATGTAACCTTCCCCATTTTTGGAAGATACGTAACAAAATACAAACCTTCAAACATATACTGCCCTCTCTGCACCGGACACTGAGTAGTGTGGAAGAGATTATCTGACATATGGTTCCTGCAGTCACCAAGGACATTTACAAATAACCTAATGCACAGCAGGAAATTACAAGTATCCCAAGAACTATGAGTTTAAGAGCGATTACATCTAGCTACAATAGAAGCTGGGAGGAGGGACTGGGGAGAGTTCAGTGGTTAACTTCACTGAAGGATATGCAAAGATAAGACAGGGCAGGGACTCTTGGAAAGGGGAAATAAAGATATGGCATGTTTCTCAAGAGCATGTTTCAACTTCTTTAGAGTACAGAGCACATGGAAAAGGAGCTTTAACATTAACTAAAGTAAAAAGATTTTGACCACGGTAATAATAATAAAGTTAAAACTAATGCACCAATATTTTACCAATGAAGCAAATCATTCAGTCTAACCACAAGAAACTTATGGGCAAGGAAAATTTATAAACTGAAGTGAAATTACTGAAGTGTACTAGAAAATAACACACACACGTTCATACAGAAAGAAGAAATCCTTTTTCATTTCTTAATCACACTGAGGTATGAGGAAACTTAATTTAGAGTACAGCTTTCTCAGTTTGCAACTATCACAGATTTCTTTTAAGGCATCAATGTAATCCTGCTACAGGGTGAGTCCCTGGCATTTTGTTTTTAAACCCCCAAATGATACAGTAATGTGACCAGATGCAGTTCCCTTCCTACATTTCAGAAGCTCTGAGCGTCCATACACTTGCAGCTCTGTATAACTTCACACAAAAGACTGGCAATTGGCCAAGAAGGCTCTGCATGGTGTATATTCCCCAAGATCTGCCATTTAAGGGGCACCTGGGTGGCTCAGTCAGTTAAGTGTCCGACTTCAGCTCAGGTCATGATCTCATGGTTCGTGAGTTCAAGCCCTGTGTTGGGCTCTGTGCTGACAGTTCAGAGCCTGGAGCCTGCTTCAGATTCTGTGTCTCCCTCTCTCTCTCTGCCCCTCCTCAACTCATGCTCGTGTGTCTCTCTCTCTCTCAAAAGTAAAAAACATTAAAAAAAAAATTTTTTTTTAAACATCTGCCATTTAATTCCAATTCAGCCATGAAACCACACGTACTTTAGCATATTATACCAACATAAAACAAATCAAATTGCAATTCTGGTTAATAAAGGCATTCCTTCAAAATTCATAAAGTCTCAAATGTATTTTTACAAATAAAGACACTGAAGTATACAACATATTTTTAAATAGACCTATGAATATTAATTCCACTCCATTATGATAATTTTTTAAATTTCCTCAAAGAGTTACTGTTTCCACATAATCTTACCAGCTGCAAGAAAACCCACTGAAAACTTTTTACATAGTACACAGAGATTGAATTGTATTTCCAAACTTCCCCATTTAACATTTCATGCACATTGCTAAATGAAAATGAAGAAAAATGTGTGTTTTCAATATCTGGTATGTATAGATTGATCTGACTCACAACAATGATTGTGATATTATACCTAAAGAATGATCTTAATTTCCACTCACTAAAAGAAATAGTCTTTTTTTTTTTTTTTAATTTTTTTTTCCAACGTTTTTATTTATTTTTGGGACAGAGAGAGACAGAGCATGAACGGGGGAGGGCCAGAGAGAGAGGGAGACACAGAATCGGAAACAGGCTCCAGGCTCCGAGCCATCAGCCCAGAGCCCGACGCGGGGCTCGAACTCACGGACCGCGAGATCGTGACCTGGCTGAAGTTGGACGCTTAACCGACTGCGCCACCCAGGCGCCCCTAAAAGAAATAGTCTTAAAGAAATATGGTTCTGTCAATTAGGTAGCTACCTCATTCTAGTATGTAAGTGTCCTGAAGGAAAAGAGGAAAAACTAATGAGAACACTTTAAAAGCCTGGCTAATGCTTAACTTTCATAGGAAGCAGTGTTTTACAACAGCAAATAACAATAAACTGAGCACTAGCCCATGTGTCAAAATCTCGGCAAGATTTTCATTTTTATTGAAACTTTTTATTTTTATCTACCTCCAGCTTCTCTCTCTTCCAGGTCTGGACATCTTCCACCGAAACAGTAGTAGTCTAAATGACTAAATCTTAAGATATTTATTCAGTAGCCACAATTTAATAATGTTCAACCTGTAAAAATTTTAAGGATGGGAAGCCATTCTTTCCTCCTTTTAATGGACATTTTTCTACAATAACCAACTAAGGATGATATAGAAAAGATTAGCACAAAACTTCAGTAGAGTGGGAATCAAAAGTGGTATTTAGACTTTAAATCCCCATCCGCGCCCAGTACTGCTTTCATGTGACATTCAAGGGCTGTATGGCCAAAAAAAAAAATCTCCAAAGGGATCCTTCAAATGGCTTTTTTTCCCCCCTTCAATGTCAAAAACCTTTTGAACTGAGAGTAAACTGATGAAAACAAGTAAAGAATTACTCATCATAATTTACTAGTCAACGACAAACATTTGCTTAACACTGAAGTTAAAACTGCAAAAACAGTGACCTTCTGAGTATAACAAATGGATATGAATTGTTAAACGTTACTGTAAACTAAATAACCTAGTTCTAAGTAGTCACAAAAATCGATACTTCTTTCATTGCCATTTATATGAAACATATACGTATACTATGTTACAAAGAGAGAACAGGGACTCTAATATTTTAAAGGATGTGATATTTACAAAACAAAACAAAACAAAACAAAACAAAACACAGCCTGAAAGGCTACACATGAAATCCTTAACATTTATCTACAGAGGAGGAGAAGAGAATGGATCTGTGCTGGGAGAAGAGAGAGTGTCAGAACAGTTTTTTTAAAAAGAAGTTACATTTTTAAGATTACATAACAAAATGTTACCCAGACAGTAAAAGGATACGCTTGGGTTTTTGTTTTGTTTTGTTTTTTTGGTTTGTTTGTTTGTTTTTAACAGAAGTTTGTATCATAATATTCTTCAATTAAAAACAAAACAAGAAAAAGAATTATAAAGAACCACAAACAAATGCTTTTCATTGCCCTGCAGTTTACTGAGATGAACAAGGAACAGAGGGGGTGGGAAAGAGAAGGAGGCCCAGAAGTTGAAGGGAACAATGATGCAGAGTAAAAACTGAATGAATAAGGACAGGCATTCCTAATGGCTCCAATCCCCTCTGAGTCCTAACAGAACAAAAAGGAGGTAATGGCAGCAGCACTGGTTTAGAGATCGACGGGGAAGAGGTGAGAGCAAGGAAAATGAGACATTTGCACACTGAGTAAGGAATATCATTTCCAGAAAATACTAATACTTACCAGTATGTACTGTAGCTACTGCAATCCATACACACTGTGTGCTGAGGTTTATCTTGCTTTTCTGATTTCTTATGATTAGCTAAGGGTACTTGTGCATCTTCATAATGTTTTTTTGCATGGCCATTCACATACCTTATAAAAACCAAATAAAAATTCATTTTAACCCAAATATTACTGTGGAAGTTAAAATAGTAGCAGATGACAATAAAATCAGATGATAATCAAACTAGAATGAGAAAGAATTCCTCCTTTTAAGAGTACTCAGTCCTATAAAAGCATTCAAGTGGATAGTGATTTATTAAGCTGAGTGCTTAAAATATGCTTTTTTACAATCAAACATGACAGTCAACTTTTAATTAGACACAGATTAGGGTGAGGCAAGGAAAAGCATCATCTATGCAAATCAGTTTCAGTACCATTGACATTATCACTTATCAACCCCTTTGCTAATGCTTTTGCTGTAGCTTTTTTCTTTGTTTAAGCTTTTCTCAGACTGCTAACCCCCAACTCAGGTTGTTCTCAAAGGTGAACTCTGTAAACTAAATCATTCAACCACTTCCCAAAGGACCATAGGTTATGCCTGGACTGCTGCTTAATATAAAAGGTGAAAGTTAGATATGGAAACAAGATCATCTTCTGTCTCTTTCTCATCAATATGGCTTCAGATCTTGTATTCGAATGCCTAAATAATTAGTTCCACTCATATGGAAACACGTTTGTTTGGAAACAACAGAAAGTACAAATCATCTTAAACCTACATAAACTTATTTCTTTACATGGACAAAGACAATCAAAGGTCAACTATATTCATAAAAATCTCCTAATACTTTCCAACTCAGATTTAATAAATCAATGTATTACAGAAGGCAGAATGAAACTGAAATAATGCGTATGGTGTACACCCAAATTCCTCTCAACCTCCGCCTAAATATTGTACTATGTTGTAACTGACCAGTACTGTGAAGACCTTATAAAACAAAATTTCCCAGTCCCTAGACAGTAGTCGATTTATAGAAGGCAAGGCCTAATTGAAAACTCAGTCAAAACAAATGTTTAAATGGTACCAAAATAAACATACTCAGAGAATTAAAGTAACATTTTGTCATGAGGCATCTCAATTATACTAGGAGCAACACTCACCTTGGGGAAAGTAGGACAGTTGGGGTAAATAGGGAGGATGAACTTCAGGTCCAGCCTCTACCCTAGGAAAGCTGGAAGCATCAGAGGCACTACAACCTCACCTTAAACTTTGATGTTTTTTTTCCCCTGTTTTTTTCATCATAGTAAACATAACCAAAACTTGTGTGTATATGAGTCCTCTGTCCACAAAGGTATAAAGCAATTTTAAAATAAAATAATGATTAAGAGTATAAGCTCAAAAACTAGACTTCCTGGCTTCAAAAGTAACCTTGTCACATGCTAGACATCGTGAACTTAGACGAGTTACTTAACCTCTGTGCTTAGAAAGTGGTCATATTACGCACATACGTTGCAAAGGTCAAGAAACACCCAATATTTAAAATCCAAGGCATCATAAAGGTTCAACATCTAATTACCTCAATTTCCTATGCTTATATAATTTATACTGTCGAGAAACACAACTACTATTTATAATGAGCACCTTCCAAATCAAAGAAAAAGCAGTACTGAATGATGATAATAAGGCATTACTTTAAGTCTGTGAAAACTGGTCATCTGTACATAGTACATATACTTCACTTAGCCACCACACTATAGTCTTTCAATGTACTAGAGGTTTCAATGGTTACTGTAAAACATCACTGAAAAGTAGGAAGTGTATTACTGCTGACATTAAGATTAGCAATGTTTTGGGTAATATTCAAATATATCACTCAGAAGTTAACAGTTACGTATAAGATGAATAACATAAAAAAACAAGTATTTCCCTCATTTAGATTAGATTTTAACTGGACAATTTGGTCTAAGAAGGAAAAGCATCAATGTATATATCACAGACTTCTAACAATCACAAAAATTTGAAAAATAAACAGGATGATGTCGTGAAGGCCAACTAAATTACATAAATCAAATATGCTACTGACAAACTATGTTTTCTAGTTGAAGGAATATTCAATTTAAGACTTTCTGCAGACAACTGGCCTAAAATTACTGAAAATCAGAACCCTTGGCAATCAATACCCAGGATTACATAAAAGAAAATTAACCAATCAGCTATGTAAAATGAAGAACCAAACACAAGCTACTCTCATTATCTGTTTAATCTATTTAATCATATTTCTCCGAAACTATGTAAAATTTCTAAATTTAAGACTGCTTGCAATTAGAAACAGACTACCTGCAGAGTCTAGAAATTTTTCATTTTGTTTTTCCAAAACCTACTTAAGAGAATTGTTTGTTGCTTGCTATTAAGAATATTAATCTCTCCAATTTTTGCGAGTTTGTTAGGTCTTTTTGCTGGCATATGACCTTCAAGATTTAGGTCGTAGAGCACTATGAGACAACTGGAGAACAGAACTACATAAATTTTAGTGCATTATAATTCTCACCTCTCAAAATCTAGGAGAGGAATCTGTCTCTTCAAGTGCAGAATTTAAGTGCTTGTACTTTTCTTCTTTTTTTAAAAAAAATGTTATCTGTACAAAGTATTTTCAGGTTCCCCAAATCCTAGAGATTTCAAAACCACAACAGCCACAATTAAGATATGCAGTTAACATTTTCCAAACGTACTTTTAAGTGTACATGGAAAAAATACTCAATTCCACGACTCAAAATGTAAAAAATCAAAAGTGAACTGAACATAGATGCTTTCTTCATGCAATGAAGATTTAAAAATAACAATGGGGAAATAGTCCTAATAAATACAAAGTATATTTCGACCTGTGTGACAGTATGATTTCCCGTTCTAAGTAAATTCAAAGTGGATTTTCTAAGTTAAAAGAGCAATAGGAATAAATGAGCTACTGCCAAGGTAAAAGAACACAAAGGTTGGTATTTATTTGAGTTTGAAGAAAAGAGTTATCAAAGTATTTAAGTAACATCATTTTGAAGCCAAGAATGGGGAGGAAAAGCTAGGCTTGAACCAGAATTGGGGGGTGGGGGTGGGAATTTTTCGTAAAACAAAAAATGTATTAATGGAACAATGAAACAGTTGGTACATCTTAGACACCAATTAATAATGAACTCCACAGTGAGATCATTTTCAAGAGGATTCCTTTATCTGTAATAAAGGGAACTCTTTATCTGTAAACATTTTGTTATTTTGTTTTCAGAAGAATGATGTGATAACTGGAATTTGATTCAAAAGTTAGTAAAGCCGGGCATGGTATAGGGAATAGAAGAAATAAGACAGGCAACGTATTGACAGCTGTTGAAATTGGGTGATGAAAGTAATGGGGTTCAATTATATTATCTCTCTACTTTTGTGTATGCTTGAATTTACCCTATTAAAAGGTTTAAGAAACAACCATAAGGTAAACTTGTATTTAAAGATTTTGAAGTTCTCTCATGTCATCTTTTTAATCAAATATTACTAGATTATCTGATCATCAAATTAATTCTTCTGAGTATCAATACAAAGGTTTTTCCCCCTAGATTTTCCTCAGTTTTATCACTGAGCAAATAGACTGTATTAGGAGAGGGAAGCCATACAGAGAAATTACAGACTATGATTAAGCAATGGTGTTGATAATCCAAATCAATAAAACTTTGACATAAAGCTTAAAGGCAAATTGAAAAAATCAAGTAGGGTAGTGAGGTAATAAGTATGTCACCTACCTTCCACAGTGGACACTTGAACAAGTCAAACAGACCCAGGGGCTTTTGTTGGACCGGCACACTAATAAAAAGAAAAATACACAATATACCAATTGTATCATGTTATTTCCCAGTTTCTCCCCTAATCTGTAATAGCATATCCTGTGATTAAGTTATAAATTCCATGGCTGCTTAGGTGTACTGAAATCCTAAATCCTTGCTTTGTGAGTGCATGTACACAGAATGGCTGCCTAATTAAAGTTACACTGAAAAGAACTGAAATGCATGTCCACAGCAGCTGCTCATTTTAATTGTTGACTCAAACAGTTCAATCACAAGTTAAGAACATACACATTTTTCCTTTATTACTTATTCACTTTTACCAGTCTCCAACAAGCTAATGACAGTCTATTTTCTCTTAAAAACATTTTTTAAGTCTAATTTTTTAATCACATGTCTTTGCCAGGCAGATTATATACTAATATAAATGACAATTCTTTCAGTTTACTTAGTTAGAGACAAAGCCTAAAGATACAATTAGGAAGACTAAACCCAGCTCTTCCCAGATGTATGTCTTGGTTGCATGAAATTCAATTCTAAATAGGACAACTGCATATAATTCTTGCTGAGGGTAAATCAGGACATTATTTTAGTTTAAGTATTATAAGGATGGGACAGGCAAGAAAAGGATGAAAACTTTTAAAATACTGCTTATAATTTTGCCTACTGTTTACCTATTCAATTAAAAAAAAAGCCCAATAAACATAACAATGATTTTCAAAAAGAAGAGACACAAAAATCACGTGCAAAGCTATTTCAAAACTCCTATGTTTTACTCAGGCAAAGATATCTACATTGGGGTGGGGAAAGAGGACAAAGAACACGTGTATTTTGAGAAAAGTAGCTTCTCAGGTGACTCTGTAATACAACCCCTTGAGAACCATAAGTCCACCTCCTAGGGGTATGGGAGGGGCATCATGGCACAACCACACACTCAGGAGTATAATAAATCCATTGCCTGGCACACAGTGTGTACTCAATAAACATCTGTTGAAAGTTCAAATTTCCTAGTTTAAGCTCCTCCAAATCCTGGTCCTTACTGTACTATTCTTGCCTTACACATTACAACAGGCCTTTCTGGCTGGTAAGAAAAACTGACCAAAACTTGAAATGAGGTTAATCAAGAACCACTGGCCTTTTCAACATGTAATGAAGCATTAAGAGGTCCTCCCAAAGATTTTAATTATAGTACTACTGTTTGACTACTGTTTATTGTTGATTAGGACCCAAATTCTATGAAGTTAGAGGTAAACAGGTAGATTTTTGAGATGTATCTGTCCAGCACACTCCAAAAGTAATGGTTTTACTACTATATAGGACATTAACCAATTTTACATCAAGTTTAACAATTTATTTCAATGTTCTTTCTTCAACATCTACATGCACTCAATTCCTCAAATGCTCTTAAAATCAGCTTTATCACCTGCTGTTTCCTTCATTAATGAGTTAAATAAATCTCTGACATACATTCATTCTATATTTGTATGGGAGGGAAGAGGTGGGCAAGGAATAGGAAAGCACAGTGATACACTGCCCAAGGGATTCTGCTTGTCTGGCCAGCACAGGGCTCTAACCTTTCTTGAATATGAAAGCTTTGTGTGGTAAAATTTCCTTCCAGCAGGCAAGGTTCCTACCTTTCCTTAATGCATTCACACCTTTACAGTAACTGCCAGGGCCATCCTGAAGGCATTTGAGGTTTTTACTTGATTGGGTCCAATTTTATTATACGTGGCATGTAAGCCACATGACCAAAAGGCCATGAAGAATTCTAGCCAAACTACTAACAGCAATTATTATAGGCAGGTACATGAGAAGACTATATTTGAGGGGAGACTGTTAGCTTTTCATTTGTACACCCCCATGGTATTTGATTTATATCAACAGGAATATGATGTTTTTATAGTTTGAAAAGAAAGTTCTAAAGTATATATTTTTTAAAGGAAAATAAATTAGAACACAGCTTACTCAAAACAGGTATTCATGGTTTGAGATATAACTGGAGGACTGAAAAACCATGAATACTATAACTTTGTTCCTCCAGCAAATCTTTTTCTCTTATTAAATACTAAGAAACACATAACTCAATCGGGGGTGGGGGGAGCTGCTGAAGTTTAGTATTAACCTGAAATAAGTAATTATGTTACAACAGTAAGTTTAGGCCCAAGTTTTTAACTATCTAGAGTTTGTTTTCATTTTAATTATGGAAACTTTTTTTCCTCTTTTAAATGAGAAAAAAATCTAGAGTAATATCACTATCACTTTGGTGTGTTTTCTACGAAGTATTCCTTTTTCCTCCTTATAGTTGGAAATATACACACAGCACATACAACTTTATAAACTAATTTCTCCACTGTCAGCATATTAAATGCATTTCTGCATGCTGTTGAATTTAGAACAACATATTCTACATCTTGTGTTATAACATCTCAATTAACTCAAAAAGTTTTATTAGCTTTTTAATTTCTCAATATCAAATTTTAAAATAGCAAATTTTGCCCTGAGGCTAGGGCAAAAAGAAATGGGGGTAACTACTTAATGGGTATAGAAGTTTATTTTGAGATGATGAAAATGTCTCAGAACTAGATAGAGGTCATGGCTGTAGATGTACTAAATGCCACTGAATTTTTCACTTTAAAATGGTTACTTTTGTTATGTGAATTGTACCTCAATAAAATAAGTAAGTAGGTAAATAAACAGGTATGTTACACAGGGATGAAGAAAGAGAATAAAAGAAAATAAAGTACTGACTTTCAGAAATACTGCAAAAAGTGACTGTGCCTTTTAATAAAACTCAAAAAAGACTTCACTTCCTAAGTTAAGAAACCTGACTTCTTCTAACATGAATCTTTACAGCAAGAAGGTTGGTCTTGGCTATTTAAATGACAGTGCTTTCTGAGGGCTTAATACTTTAACACCAAAAAAATATCTGAAAGCTAAAAAACTATAGAGAATAGGGTATGATGAGACATTCTGAAGCCACTTATTGCACTGTGTTGGGGAACAGTCACCATTTATACATACCTTATCCAAATTAAAAACCTTTTTTAAAAAAAATTTTATGTTCATTTCTTTTTGATAGAGACAAAGACAAAGAGAAAGAGAGAGAGAGCATGAGCAGGGGAGGAGCAGAGAGAGGAGACACAGAATCCAAAGCAGGCTCCAGGCTCTGAGCTGTCAGCAGAGCTCAACACGGGGTTCAAACTCACGAGCCATGAGATCATAGCGTGAGCCGAAGTCGGACATTTAACTGACTGAGTCACCCAGGCATTCCCAAACAAGGAACCTTTAATGTACCCCATTGTAGGGGTACATTAAACTAACTTTCAATTGTTGTTGAGAACAAGACGTAGCATGAATAAAAGAACACTACAAATAATTTTAAAATTATTTATTTTATCACCTCAAGGGGCACTATCTTATTATAAAAGGTAGTCTCAATTTATAGGCAGATGAGTTTCAAAAGTTTATCTGTAGGATGAACATATTTTCCATGGAACCAGTATTAGAAGTTTCCCAGGCTCTTCTATAAAATGCTAGATGAACCATAATGTAACTGAAATAATATACAGTTGACCCTTGAACAATGCAGGGAGGGTTTAGGGTCCCAACCCCACACAGTCAAAAATCCATATATAACTTTTGACTCCCCAAAAACTTAACTACTAATAGCCTATAGTTGACTGTAAGTGTTAGTGATAACATAAACAGTCCATTAACATATATTTTGTATGTTATATAAGAGTAAGCTAAAGAAAATATTAAGAAAATCATGAGAAAGCACATTTACAGTACTACACTATATTTACTGAAAAAATCCACATATAAGTAGACCCACATAGTTCAAACCTGTGTTGATCAAGGGTCGACCATATATATACATATATATATGGTTTTTTTTTAAAAAACACAACCCCACAGAGTCGATAAAAATGTTTGTAAGCTATGAATATTCATATTATCTATTCAGTGAAAAATAAAAATATTAAACTGAAGGTTTTATTTTTTTAAATCTTAAATGCTAGAACTTGACAGAAACAGTTATAAGGATAGAAACTTATAGAAGTTTAAAAAGATAAATCTAAGAACTTATTAGAGCTCTTTTTATTACACCTAATTATACTTAAAGGTGATATCAAGGCAAGGAAGTCAGGTGGTGTATTTCTCAGTTACACTCGGCCACGACAGAGTCACTGGATCTCATAAATGGAGTTTTGCCTTTACTCAGATTATAAAATGTCCTTAAAGTTACTCTTTCTTTCACCAATCTCTCCAATTTATTTGGATTCTTCCAACTGTAAGCTAAGCTTGGGCATCTCAGCTCAGAGGTTGGTACTAACTAGGCTCCCTCTACTCTCCTCCTTCAACTATGGCGTCACAACCTTCCTCTGGCCCTGTTCTCACCTCAGCCACAAACTCTACAGTTTGGCAAAAGGGCCTTTTTGGAGGTAGAGAGTCTTGATCTTCTCCTGGCTAGAGCCAGTCTCCAGAAGGTAGAAGCTATAACACATATGCTGAGAGGGGTGAAGGAGCACCAGCCTCTAAAACATGCTCATGCCAGATCTTCTTCCTAAAAGCCCCAAAGTTTTAACTCTCCCGGAAACCAGGAGGTGAGAACTAATAGGGCACACAGGCAGAGGAAAGGCATCCAAGTGATCTATGACCAAAATGATATTATTTCTTAACTACTTTTGCAAAAGGAATGGTAGTGTGCTCCTTTATCAAGAGACAAAGAAAGGCAGAAAACTAGGGGCCCATTTTGTGCTTAAAGGGTCATTTACACACAAATGTTTTCAGCTTGTGTTCTGAAGACAAGGAGTTCGTTCACAAGACAAGATGGCATCCACACTGAATACAACGTTCTTTCCACATAACCACTGATCTCCAATATCCTTAGTATTCACTACCTAGAACCTAATAATATACAGTACATTTGATATTCAAAGCCTATCAACAACTCTCATGAAATTCTAAAAATGTTTTTAATAAAACATCATGCACCAATGCTTATGATACAACTTAGTCACTGTTTCTACCCACAAAATAGTTCAAGCATACAGCACTGACAGGCAAGCCACCTATAGTGCATCCATTACTCACTAGTTGCTTCAACTCAAAGTGAGGCTCTTTACCTTCTTAAGAATTCAGAAAGGTGAGGATCCAATGACCAAGATTCTAGTCCTGGTTCTACCATTACTAGAACCAGAGAACTCCTGAGAATATCAGGAGTGTCTGGGTGGCTCAATCGGTTATGTGTCTGACTCCTGATCTCAGGGCCATAAATTCAAGACCCTCATTGGGCTCAGTGCTGGGAATGGAGCCTACTTAAAAAAATTTTTTGAGACCATCACTACTATTCTGGGTCTATTTCTTCATTGTAAAATGAAGACTAGGCGATAGGCATGTCCTCTCTAATCATAAAATTAGTCAAAGACTATAAGGAAAAAAATGAAACAATGTCATCTTCCCATATAGGCAGAAGTCTCCCAACTCTACTCTCCACCTAATCTGAAGGCTTAACACAAGGATTAATTGCTAATGTAGTATAAAATTCTAAACCAATGGTTTTCAGCTTTTTTTCCTGCCTCCCACCACTTGAGAGGCGAACACATTCCCACCACATCGCCCATCAGTAACAGCAACTCACTTCAACAGTAAGGGGTAGGAACTGTAAGTGTATGGAATCACTGTATAAAACTGTTATAGACAAACACGCTGCTATGACAGTAAAACTCAGAACACTACTCCCCCCAAAGACACACAAAATTTTTTAAGTGTAGCACTCTAAAAATATTACCAGGCCATAAGAAAACATCCACAATACGGGTTTTTTAAAAAGCAAGTTCAGGGGTGTGTGGGTGGCTCAGTCGGTTAGGCGTCCGACTTCGGCTCAGGTCATGATCTCACGGTCCGTGGGTTCAAGCCCTGTGTCGGGCTCTGTGCTGACAGCTCAGAGCCTGGAGCCTGTTTCAGATTCTGTGTCTCCCTCTTTCTCTGACCCTCCCCTGTTCATGCTCTCTCTCTGTCTCAAAAATAAATAAATGTTAAAAAAAAAAATTAAAAAAAAAAAAGCAAGTTCACTTTTATCTAATTCATATTTATCTAGGACATACTATGTATCAGGCACCATGGCAACCACTTTATGAATATTACTTAATCTAATCCTCTAAAATCCAATAAGGAATATATTATTCTTTGTACAGATAAGCAAACTAAGGCATAGACAAGTTATGTAACTTGCTAAGTTAGTAAGTGACAGAACTGGAAATCAAACTCTGTTTGAAGGCATGGATGGCTATAAAGCAGTAAGTCCAGAAGGTTGTCATATTTTTGGAAAGATTTTATACTATGTGTTTCCGTGTGTATATTATATACCTGTTTACGGAATTTTTAAAGTCTGAAAAGATATGTAGTATATAACTGTTAGTGGTTATGTAAAACAAACGGGATGGGGGATTGGAGCCACATGGGCCTATTTTCTACTACAGTGTTTGAAGTTTTTCAGAAACCATTACTACTTGTATAGTAAAATTTTTAAATGGCTTAAATTTAAAGATGCTGATAATATAAAGTTGTCCTAATGAAACAGACTTAATTCTAAATTATTAAGCATGAGTGGTAAGTTAAATCAAAATCCAAGACTACAACTTACGGGTTTGTAAAAATATAATCAGTGAAAACAAAATTTTTGCAGCTGTTATTCAAAACACACACACATACACATTACACAAAAGTGTCAATAGTAAAAGTGTTATTCCCTGTGAAACTGAAGAACAGAGCAGTATTATCATAAAAATTCTGTGAGTATTCCAGTAAATATAAGTAGAACAATATTCTAGGACTAAACCAGCTTACCCTCTAACTAATGTATTTTTAGATATTTAAGAGCAAGGCATATAATCTTCTTTATACCATAAATATTATTTGAACCATATGTTCACAAGCCTATTCTATGCTACAAGTTCTGAAGTCTCTCCTATCTTCAACTCGAATCCTCTGAAATCACTGGGGGAAAAGAGTTGGTAAAGTCACATAAAGACAGCAGGAACTGGGCCACAATGTAGTCCAGAAAAGAAGAAATCCAGCTATACTAATCAAATGCCAAAGGTGCCAGAGCAGTTTGAACACAGCCAAAATCATGGTCTGTCACACCCCATCACCCAATTCTGCTCATTCTGGGAGTGGGCATCGGGTTCCCAAGGAACAGAGAAATAGGAGAGTTCTCTTAAAAAGCAATGGGAGGTGCCAAGGGCCAAAGGAGTAAGCCAATGCAGAGTCTGGGAGACTAGGCAGAGGTCCAAATACTAGAGGGAGAGGAGGAGGAGGGAGGAAGGAGGGTGCAGAGGAGGAGGAGAAGATGATGATGGTGACGACGATGACCACCAAGCATGAGCATCAAATCCAAAGGGGAAAGAAGTGGCAGGGAGGGACTCAAGGCCAAGATCACAGAACAAAGAGTTCAGGGCCAAGGCAGGGAAAGCAATTATGAAGCAAAGCGTACCTTGGTCGCCTTTCCACTTTGCCCCATAAGAACCTTTTCTACCTTCCTCCTTCTGGCAGCTCTCTCCTGCTCACTCCCATTCTTATTCAAGACTAGCAATCCATTAATCTCTCCTGAATCATTAAATAAGTAAATTGTTTTCTGGTAAAGTCACGGTTCAGTATTTCTCATAATCCTTCTCTCCTGTTTAATGGCCCTGTGATAGATTAAAGATAGCCACAAATACTTTCACATTCCTTCCATCGAGAGGTAGGTCTATGTCCTCATTCTTTGAATTTGGCAGGCTCTGTAACTGCCCTGATCAACTGAATATAAGAGAAGAGACTCTGTATCCATTTACAAGTCCAGACCTTAAGAAACTGACAGCTTACTCTTGATATTACTTGGAATGCTCACTCTTAGAAAAGCCAGCCACCATCTAAGGAGTCTGATCATCCTGAGACCAACGTACTATGAGAAACCCACACCACATGGAGAGATATTGGAGAATATGATACCATGGGATCAGGGGTTGGGAAAAGGAGAGAGACTACGGAGCACAGAAGCACCAGACATGTGAATTAAGAAGCCATCTTGGAAGAAGACGGCTCCAGCCCTAGGTACTCCATAAGATGCAACACAAGCCAAGTTCCTCCTGAATTCCTGATTCACAAAATCATAAGCAACATAAAATGGCTGCTTTAAGCTATTAACATGTAGCTTTGTTATGCAGCAGTAGATAACCAGAAAACCACATCTAGAAAGAGAGCTATCAGTGATATAGCATCCATCACTCACACCTACCAAACTCACTGGAATGATTGACATTGTTTTTTTTTTTTTTTTTCCAACGTTTTTTATTTATTTTTGGGATGGAGAGAGACAGAGCATGAACGGGGGAGGGGCAGAGAGAGAGGGAGACACAGAATCGGAAACGGGCTCCAGGCTCTGAGCCATCAGCCCAGAGCCTGACGCGGGGCTCGAACTCACGGACCGCGGTATCGTGACCTGGCTGAAGTCGGACGCTTAACCGACTGCGCCACCCAGGCGCCCCAATGATTGACATTGTTTAAGAGAAGCGAGGATGGGAACCTTCAAAAGGTTCTACCCATAGGAATCAAAATTATATAAAGGCTAGACTATCCTCTCTGCAATAGAGGTAGTAAGAGAGTAAAGACATGGTGGTCTATCATCAACTAAACTGCCATCATCTCTGGGACTGGCTCTTTCTATATCCTCTCAATATTTTAATAACTCAAATCCAGATGTGCTGTCACTACCATAAGACAACCTAACTCTTATTTGAGCACAAAAATCACTTCTAATGTTGCCCTATATTATAAAAACAAACTTCAAATTTCAAAAACACTATTCCCATAGCAACCCCAAATTCTGAATAAAGATTCTTATGGAAGTGTTACGGACACTTGCAAGAATTCCTTTTCTCTCCTTTAAAACTACAAAGCCTCGGGGCACCTGGGAAGCTTGGTCAGTTAAGGGTCCAACTTTCTTTTTTTTTTTTTTTTTGTTGTTTTTAAATGTTTACTTATTTTTGAGAGAGAGCGAGACAGAGCATAAGCAGGGGAGGGGCAGAGAGAGAGGCAGATACAGAATCTGAACCAGGGCACAGGCTCCAGCTGCCAGCACAGAACCCAACGCAGGGCTCGAAGCCACGAACTGTGAGATCATGACACGAGCCGAAGTTGGAGGCTTACCTGATTGAGCCGCCCAGGCGCCCCAAGAGCTTATCCTTCTTTTTTTTTTTTTTTTTTTGGTCTCTCTGGATTATTTTTTTTAAGTGTATCTATTTATTTTGAGAGAGAGAGTGAGCAAGCAAGCAGGGGAGGGCAGACAGAGAGGGAAAGAGAAGGTCCCAAACAGGTTCTGTGCTGGGACCAAAGCGGGGCTCAAACTCACAAACCATGAGATCATGACCTGAGCTGAAGCCAAGATGGGAAGCTTAACCAACTGAGCCAGCCGGGCATCCCCAT
The DNA here is from genome assembly GCF_028749965.1 of Puma concolor. Lineage (NCBI taxonomy): Eukaryota > Metazoa > Chordata > Mammalia > Carnivora > Felidae > Puma > Puma concolor. The sequence goes on along the minus strand of NC_141672.1, from coordinate 107,716,410 downwards.
GAATATGTTCTTTAATAAGCATTCTGGGTAACCTCAGATTTTACTGAAGGTTCGATTGGAAAAACTGAATAGTTATGAATACTCTATCTCTGTTTCCAATTCTATCTTTGCTCTAAGAGTTCTAACATACTCCTCAGCCAGCCTGACTTGATCCCTATCTTACTCAGCAATGTCTGATCCCAGGCCTTTCTATCTGGGATCAAGAGTCCCCCCCATCCTATCTAGAATGCCAAGATTTCTGAGGAAGTACTCACACTTTTTTCTCTTGGATTTCTGAGAAAATTGCTGCATGGCCAGCCTAGAAGAAGGAGGAGGAAAAGGACGGGCACAATGGCCAGAACTCTTTTCTATATCATTTGGGTTGAACCTAGGCAGAGGCCTTGATCATCTGCCCTTGACTCAACCCTGCCAAAAGAAATCTTCCTTCTTTAACACAAAAAATACACCAAATGATTAGGTTAACCCTTATAGGAATGTAGCTGTTATTCTAAAGACTCAAAATAAACATGTTAAGAGGTCATGTGACATAATGAAGCAAGCATGGGCTTCATAACCAGCAGTTTTACGTTTACCTTCTAGCTTTACCATTGTTTTATTCTGTGACCTTAAGAGGCTGGTTCCAGAGCTAGCTTCTTCATCTGGAATAAAGGACAAACACCACCTCAACCTCACATGGCTATGGTAAAGATTTCTTAAGACAAAAGATACAAAGTGCACAGCAAAGGACCTAACAAAGAGACAGCACCAGTGACTGTCAGTTTTATTTCCCTCAAAAATGTATTAAAAAGAATAAAATGGCTGCCAGGGGTTAATTCTGGTGGCTGCTATTATATATAATACAGTTAACATATGTCCACATATACCATGAGTACCAATTCTCAGAATTTTTTCCCTTAGTTTACACTCACTAAAAGGAATTGCAGCTGACAATTCTTTTTCATAAAAAAATTCAAATACATAAGTCACATTAAAGTCAGCAAAAATCCCTCAGAAACCCCTCCTATATCTGACCTAAAATTATAATATTCAAAACATCAAATGAAAGAGGTAAAATAGTCAATTTTAAGAAGTTTATTTCAAAATTGATTGAAGTATGATAACCACCTTAATGTCAGAATCATTAAATTTTATATATCCAATGTAAAAGAAATATACTGTATTTAGAAAGCAAATGCATTTTAGATGTACATTTTGAGAGATGTGCAAAGAGGTTTAAATAACTTAATGACACAGATAAAATATTTAAGTACAGAAACAACTTAAGTGTCAAAACCACACTGAAATACACTCAACTCAAAGGTATTTAGAACAGAGATTATATGATGGCTCACCAATCTAATCAAGCAAAATATACCTTGGGTATTCCAATATCCAATACAATGCACTAAGCCAAGTGATTTAAAAAATTTTTTAATTTGGGGCACCTGGGTGGCGCAGTCGGTTAAGCGTCCAACTTCAGCCAGGTCACGATCTCACGGTCCGTGAGTTCGAGCCCCGCGTCGGGCTCTGGGCTGATGGCTCAGAGCCTGGAGCCTGTTTCCGATTCTGTGTCTCCCTCTCTCTCTGCCCCTCCCCCGTTCATGCTCTGTCTCTCTCTGTCCCAAAGATAAATAAACGTTGAAAAAAAAAAATGAAAAAAAAAATTTTTTTTAATGTATTTATTTTTAATGAAGTTTAGTTGACACACAATGTTACATTAGTTTAAGGTATACAACAGTGATTCGACAACTCTATACTATATCACCACAAGTATAGCTACCATCTGTCATCATACAACACTATTACAATACCATTGTACATGCCCTATGCTTTACCTTTCATCCCCATGACTTAAACATTCCGTAACTAGAAACCTGTACCTCCCACTCCCTTTCACCCATTTCCCTGTCTCTCCACCCCTCCCCTCTGGCAACCACTAATCTGTTCTCTGTTTATGGGGTCTGTTTCTGCTTTGCTTGTTTGTTTTGCTTTTTAGATTCCACATATAAGTGAAATCATATGGTACTTGTCTTTCTGACTTATTTCACTTAGCATTATACCTTCTAGGTCCATCATGTTGCTGCAAATGCCAAGATCTCATTATTTTTGATGGCTGAGTAATATTCCAGAGAGAGAGAGAGAGAGAGAGAGAGAGAGAGAGAGAGAGAAGGTGTGTGTATAAAACATCTTTTTTATCCATTCATCTATCAGTCCACACTTGAGTGGCTTCCTTATTTTGGCTACTCTAAGTAACACTGCAATAAACACGGGGGTATATATATCTTTTCTGAATTAGTGTTTTCATTTTCTTTGGGTAAACAAAAATATTTTTTTTTAAGTTTCCAATTCTTTTTTAGCAAATTTCTTTTTAGCAAAGAAGAAAATAGGAATGATTTTAAATCACACCAAATTAAATATATGGTGTTCAGCCTATTTTTATGAACCAGTAGGCTAAAATTTAATTCCTCTTTATCCACCTTATTAGCAGATTCTCTTTAAGAAGCAGTGTCCCTGGGGCGCCTGGGTGGCTCAGTCAGTTAAGCGTCCAACTCTTGATTTCAGCTCAGTTCATGATCTCACGGTTCATGAGTTTGAGCCCTGCATCAGGCTCTCTGCTGTCAACACAGAGCCCGCTTCGGATCCTCTGTCCCCCTCTCTTTGCCCTTCCCCAGCTCAAGTTCTCTCTCCCTCTCTCTCTGTCTCAAAACTAAACAAACATTAAAAAAAAAAAAAAAGCCAAGTCTTTGGCTCTTTGACGCTAATTTTGAGACTGTGCTCTAACCTACTTTTCCAACCTTTTCCATGTCAGGACATGCACAGAAAATGATCAATATCTGTATGGCACATGCACATAAACTCAAAAGGCTTCTCTTAACCAAAAGTGATCTATTGGGAGGCTACAGCCACCCTTAGGCTGAGGGAATCATTACCTCAACACATGTATAATTCATTCATGGTCCCTGTGATGGGAAACTGTACTAGCCAATGTTTTACATGGTTATCTACTAATGTAGGAAGAAGTCTTCCTCCTGCTGCAATGCCCACGTATTGGAACAAAAGACTGGTAGTCCTCAGCCACCTGAGAGGGCCAGCAGCATTATCTGGGAATCCAAGAAGCCATTCCTTTGAAAATCTGCAGTTTATAATGTTGACTAATGCTCTGAGACCATCAGAGAAAACAGATGCCCAAATATCCACTTCTGTCTCATCCAATGCAATTTTATAACCCCAGGGAGGGGCCAGTCAGCAGTACAACTTGAAGGAAACTAACACGAATTAAAAGAAAGAAAGAAGTCCCAGAAACAGGTCAGTCTGCGTACTCAGGTGGTAAAATAGCATTGATTAGCATGCACAAGGAGCAGTCAACTGCTTAAAATGAAACTGGGCCCAGAACACATATGATTAGCTATTATGTACTGACTAAAAATGTTTCCAAGGCCACTTAGAGCTCTCTGATTTCAAGGTTTCTCAAACAGAAAAATAATTACAACACAGTATTTCCCTTCAACAGCCTTAAATACACTTGTAAGGCCAAAGCAGATGGGAAGACATGAGCAGGCAGGCAAATAGGTTGAGATATAATTATAAAATGACTTACACATTACTGCTCACCCAACTTAAAAGTTAAAATTTCCAATATGCTTGATACAAAAGCATATTTGTACAAGGTTATTAATTGAAACATTATTTGTAATTGTAAAACATTGGAAACAACCTAAATATAGGAGCCAAAACACAGGAGAATTGTTGAATTCACTGTGACCCATCCAAAGATGGAGTACTATGAAGCTGTTAAAAAATAATACAATATATATAATTATATATTATATAATAATAATACAGGGGCGCCTGGGTGGCTCAGTCTGTTGAGCATCCGACTTCAGCTCAGGTCATGATCTCACAGCTCATGAGTCTGAGCGCCATATCAGGCTCTGTGTTGACAGCTCAGAGCCTGACGCCTGCTTCAGATTCTGTGTCTCCTTCTCTCTCTCTGCCCTTCCCAGCTTGTGCTCGCTCACTCTATCAAAAATAAACAAACATTAAACAAAATTCTTACAAACATAAAATGATATACAGGGTATACGGTTAAATAAAAGAGGCAAAGTCCAGCGCAGTCTGTGCTGCCAGTGCAGAGCCCTACATGGGGCTTGAACCCATGAACCGCGAGATCATGACCTGAGCCAAAACCAAGAGTCCCACTTACCCAACTGAGCTACCCAGGCACCCCCGCCCCCCAACCAGTATAGCTTTAACTTTTGGAACCATGCTAATGTTTTATACATTCAAAAAGTAAAATAAAAATCAGCCTTGAAAGAAAAGTGAAAAAAAATCCAAAATGGGAATCAAATGCAAATGAACCCAAATGTAAATCAAATAAATAAGTTTATTAAAAGACAGAAAGTAACCTAAGGGGCTTTTGAGCATAATACTTTATATATTGTCAGTATACAGATAAACATAACTATAAACAAATATTGAACTCTAGTTAAAAGGGGTTTTCTTTACAATGGTATGGGTTAGCAGTTCTGGAACTACTTTCTCTGATTATGGCACACAGAACAAATAAGTACATATACTGAGGAAAATGAGAACCAGATTTTCAATGTCAGAGAAGAGCATTGCAAATATGAAAAGGCTGTTGAAGGGAAATACTGGGCAAGACCAGACCTGTGTTGTTGAATTGGAATTATAAGGATTAATATGAACTCACACACACATACACACACACACACACATATAGACATGTGCATGTGCATTTATTTATATTTCTTAGCTCTTATCTGCTGAGAGATCCTAGTTTACAAACATCACTCCCACTAAACAGAATAAGGAATACTTGGAAAAATGGCTGACTCCAAGGCTGGGGAAGGCGGAGTATAAGACGAGACTGGAGTATCCTGCTGTGTCAGAAAGTAAGAAAGAGCTCAAAGAACAATTAGGGACATGTCAAAACTATAGCTTAAGTTGCCCCCACTAGTCATATATGCTAATATGAGCCTCAAATTATAACAGTATCACAGAATAAAATTAAAAAAATCTATGAGTCCATACTAATACAATAAATGAATAAATAAATAGGTGGGAGAGAAAGGAAAGCTCTTCTTTACAGAATACTAATATATTTAGAAGAAATACAAATTAAAAATTCAACATCGTAAAAAAAATTTCAACATCTCGCAACCATCCTACTAATAAGTGATTCAGTCAAGAATCATCAATGGATGCTAAATTGTTGGGTGAAAGCTTGGAACAGCATATACACACAAATTCTAAAGGACCTCCGAAAAAGATACTAATAGCAAAAGGAAAAATAATAACTTTACAGTGGAATAACGTTGTAAATATGACCTTAATACTGGAAGTTAACATTACCAAAAATGAGACAAACCAACATCATATACCTCTTGATAGGATGTCCTGAGAAGACACATTACTTTTGTAGTAGTCCTATGAAAAAAGTGCATGACCTGAATCTAATCATGAGAAAATATCAGAAAAACTCAAATTGAAGTACATTTTATAAAATAATTGGCCTGTATTCTTTAAAAATACCATGATCTGAAAGATAAAAGCCAAGAAACGGTTCCAGATTAAAGAAAACTAAAGAGTTATGACAACAAAATGAAATGCATGATCCTGGATTAGCTCTGAGGTAGCTAGGTAGGTGTAACACAAAGGAAAAGTGCTGTAAAGGACATACATAAGGGACATTATTGGGACAAATGGAGAAATCCGAATATGGAATGTGCATGCTATTAATATTCTATCAGTATTAATGTCCTGTTTTCACCAATATCCTACACTTACTGAAAAGAAACTCCTTGTTCTTAGAAAAAACACAAACTAAAGTATTTATTGACAAAGAAGCATTTTATCTGCAAATTACTCAGGGGGGAAATATACAAACAGAGGGTGCATACATAAATGATAACACAAATGGGGTAAAATGTTAATGATTGGTGAGTCTAGGCAAAGACTCTTAACCATAGAGAACTGATGGTTACCAAAGAGGGGAGGGAATGGGTTAAATAAGTGATGGGGATTAAGGAGGGCACTTGTTGTAATGAGCACTGGGTGTTGTTTGAAAGTGTGGAATCATTAAATTCTAAACCTGAAACCAGTATTACACTGTATGTTAACCAACTGGAATTTAAATAAAACCTTGGGGGAAAAAAAGTACATGGGAGTTCTTTGTACTATTCTTAGCAATGTGTCTTTAAGTGTGGAATTATATCAAAATACAAGTTTTGGGAGATTAAAACAATTTTATTCTTTACTTCCAATTCAGGACACACTTTTTGGGGCACCTAGATGGTTCAGTCAGTTAAGCATCCGACTTCGGCTTAGGTCATGATCTCATGGTTTGTGGGTTCGAGCCCCACATTGTGCTCTCTGCTGTCAGCAAGGAGTCCGCTGGCTTCAGATCCTCTGTCCTCCCCCCTCTCTCTCTGCTGCTCCCTCTCTCTCTCTCTCTCAAAATAAATAAATAAACTTTTAAAAAGTTAATTAATTTAAAAAGAACACACTTTTTTTAAAATACCAAAACACAAGGAACAAGGCTAAATTACCAATGCGCAGAGCCAAAGAGTTTTATGAACCCAGCATTAACTCCACTATATTGATGATGAACTAATCCAGTAAAAATATTACAACATATTAAATGTAGTAGCCCAAAGGACCTTACAACTTTCTTTTACATATTCAAAGTCTGGCGTGCGATTTGGTTTCCTAAGCAGAGTCAAAAAACCCCTCTGGTCTACCTAGTTTTTCTGCTGACTCTAATAGAAACAATATCTTGCTCTGTCCATCAGAGAAGGTAAATCTGAGTTTGAATTTTTACTCAAATAGAGTAAGGCAAAAGTTCAGTCTCAGTGATTTAACTATCTGAATGATAATTAGTAAGATCCATTTTTGATAGGACAAAGATCTTGCCCTAAAAACAGATTTAAAATATTTCATTTAAAAATAGACACCAAATTAAACATGGCAGACCAACTTCTCTCTAATCTCCTGTTCCTAACATCCCACTAAAATGACAAAAAAGGAATTAAACTGATAATAATTCACAAGGATAAAGAGAACATGTGAGGCAACCAAAGCACACAAAAGATTTCAACATGTTTTTGGAAGTCAGGAAGAAGTCAGAGGAGCTTTAAGAATCTTAGTAGTGCAAAGGAAGCTACAACCTAACTGCCAGCAGAAAAGAATGCAGACAGGAGGTGGCCCTGGGCTCAGGGACACTAGGCACAGCAGACAGCAGGAGAAGGACAGGATTGAAAACAATGGATCTAAGGGCTGTAAGGAACAACTGAATCATGAAACTTCCTACACCCTGATGGCAGAACATTCGTGGCCAGGTGTATAGCCTGGGAAAACTGGAAAACTGAAAAACTGAATAGAGCTAAAAAAAAGTTCTCATAGAGACATCTTCAGTGTCACCTCCAATGAAAAAAGTTCCCCTTACCTCATAGCAAAGCCAAATATAAACAAGCCCCATCAACTCACAAAGCTTTTTAGTGCCTCACTCTTGTATGAAGACAGACAGACAAAGATTAAACAAATCCTTGAAAAAACCCCTAGTCTGAATCGTTTTAAAAGAAAGGGACACCTGGCTGGCTCAGACGGTAGAGCATGCAACTCTGGACCTCAGGGTCATGAGTTCAAGCCCCATGTTAGGCACAGAAATTACTGAAAAGAAAAGAAAAGAAAAGAAAAGAAAAGAAGGAAGAAAGGAAGAAAGAAAGAGAAGGAAGGAAGAACGAACGAACAAGAGGAATCCAGAGGAAACAAATAATGTTGTAGCACAGAAGCACAGAAAAACTTTAAAACAAATTCTAAAACTCTGGAGTAATAGAAGATACTGCAGGAAAGCAAAAGGATATATGAAGAGGCAATGGTCAGAAAAACGAGAAAAAGCTCTTGAAAATTAAAAATATGATTATCAAAATTCAATAAAAAGGATAGAAGAAAAAATTAAGGAAATATTTCAGGAACTGGAGCCAAAGGGCAAAGAAATAAAAAGATAAGAAAATTGCAAGTTCTATCCAGGACAACCAACATTCAATTAATAGGAGTTCCAGAAAGAAAAAAGAACAAATTGAGAGATATGAGTATGGGAAGATAAGTATGCTATCAAACACGGACACTGAAAGGCCCCTTCAGTACCCATCACAATAAAAGAAAAACTACCCATACCAACACATATCACTCTGAGATTTCAGAACACTAAGGATAAAAAGAATATCCCAAAAGCATCCAGAAAAAGAATAAAAGGATATACACTATGTGAAGTCTTAATAATCAGAAAGGCATCAGGTTTCTCAACAGCAACACTGGAAGCCTAAAAACAAAGAAACAACACTTTCCTATTTCTCAGAGAAAAATCTTTTCTAACTAATAGTCTATAGTCAGTCAAGCAATCAAGTATGAAGGTGGAATAAAAATGTCAGGCTTGCATGGCGTCAAAAATCTGCCTTCTATGAGGAGGGGGCTGTATAACATACTCCAACAAAAGTCTAATAAACCAAGAAAGAAAAAGAAATGGGATCCAGGAAATGGGAGATCTCAGTGACAAGAGAACAGCAAGGGAATAATAGGATAAAATAGGATAAAAAGTGCACAGTAGGCCTAGAGAACAATCTGTTCAAATAGGAGCAAGAAGGCCCTGGAAAAGAGGTCTTCAGAAAAAAAATAATAATACTAAGAGATTGTCTGCTTAAGTGCTTGAAAAACAATATTCATAGACATTTGACAAATTTAGAAGTAAATCTGGGAGAAATTTTGTAGAAGGCAAATTTTTTAAGAAAGGCAATTATTAACTCAAGGAAAAATAAAATTCTGGACAAGAAAGAAAAAGTACTCTCCATATTAACCAAAACTTGTACTCTAACTACATTGAGAAATGCAAAAATGGGCAGAAAAGAGAGTGGAACAAACACTAGTGTCCCCATTTACCAGAGCAAGATGTCAAGAGATAAAGCCTAAAAGCAATAAATTAAGAAATAACAATGTATTACTTAGAAGTATACAAGTATTTACCTGCATGAGAGAGAAAACTAAATGGACCTTAAAGTGGTTGTCTATGGCAGTAAAATTGAGGGCAGAGGGGAGGGAAATTGCTGCTGTGTTTTAAACCTTTGGCTACTATGACTTAATTATGTACATGTATTACTTTTTGAAAACATGAATTAATCTTTAAAAGGTAAATTGATAAAGTCCTATCAATTCATGTAACTGCCCAAACCATTTTTTCAACTTTAAGAAAAAGCATGTCTAAAAGTTATTACATGGCACTTACTGATGTATGGAATTGCTGAATCACTATACTGTACACTTGAAACTAATATAAAACTGTATGTTAACTATACTGGAATTAAAAATTTTTTTAAATCTCTTACATGACATAACATTTACAATAGCAACTTATCATATGAGGTGTGTTAGGCACACAGTGAATTCCCTATATACTACAAGTAGAATTTGCAGAGCTAATTGTATGTGTTTTTTACTAGAGAATATAATTTCAAAACTGGCCAAAACGTGTCATCTATATGTTAGCAGATCCAGTTACCTACAGAGCTAGAAAAGAGAGGGCATCTGGTCTTGCTGACTTCCCACATAGAGGCAAATTTTGATCCATAAGGCTGGTCCCCTCACCTGAGATTAAATGCTCAAGCATTTTAATCTATTTTGAAATTTCTGTAATCAGTTTTCAACATCAAATGCAAACAACATATGGAAATAATGTATGTGAAACTATATAAGCCCCCAAACAGTAATGCATTAAATAAAATTGTTATTAGTCATTCTATCACAAACTCTGACTTCTTCAGACCTATTTTGGTGAAAAACCTAATGAAGCTATTATGTATGCTACATCTACCCTACCAGCCTTCAGCTAACTGCTGGAACTGTGCCCCTACCTCCAAATGAGGGGAAAGGGTAGTGGGGAGGAGGATTAAAACTACTAAAGCCAAAGCAGATTACCAAATCTAGAGTCAAAATGGGCCACTCTTGCCTTTGGAAGACCAGACACAAATAACTACAGAAAAATTACCAAGAGTTTATATTTATATCGTTTCAAAAATAACTTCCCCTATGAAGCAGATTATGCAGAATGAGAACAAAAGCCATGCATCACTTAAGAATAATTCTGATGGGGCACCTGGGTGGCTCAGTCAGTTAAGTGTCTGACTTCGGCTCAGGTCATGATCTCACAGTTTGTGAGTTCGAGCCCTGCGTCGGGCTCTGTGCTGACAGCTCAGAGCCTGGAGCCTGCTTCAGATTCCATGTCTCCCTCTCTCTCTGCCCTCCCCCGCTTGTGCTCTGTCTCTCTCTCTCAAAAATAAATAAACATTTAAAAAAAAAAGAATAATTCTGACATCCAATTTTTCCATTTATTTCACATAGCAAGATCTAATCTATTCCATGCTTTTGCCAATAAACTCAGTAAGCAAATCCAATGGTAGTGAGATCTTCAAAAGAAAACAATCAGGTCATAAATATAAACACCACACAACTATTATTTCAAAAGAGCAAGTATATGCAATACAAGACTCATATATATACGTGTGTACATATATGAATATTTATAATTTATATTTATAAATAAATAAAATAAGTAAGAAGTTTAAGAACCTCCCATTGTCAAAGACTTTACTCAGAGAACAGGTTTAATATCTGCATTGTATAATTCTCTTCCTAGTTTTCTGTGGTTACATAATAAAGGAAAGCAGTAAAGCACAAAGGGGTGGGGGTGGGGAACACCACACTTGTATTTACTGGTATGCTGGGAATCTCTTCATTCTCCAAAAATCAGTGTGACTATTTATGAAAAAATGGAAAGAAAAACTATAAAATGGGCACATACTTATATTCTGCCTAAGGGGCTAGATACCAAATATTACAGAAAATAGGCACCTGCAAACTCCAACAGCTGTTCTAATTGTTTAACAAAAAACAAGAGTTGGAATTTTTAAAAAAATAGTAGATCCAAATCTAAAATCTGACCCACATTTCCCCAAAATATCTATTAGTTGTTCAAAGAAGAAAAACCCACAAAAGCCTAAAAAATGTTTTTAAATGAGGCTCTAAAAAGACTACAAACAAACAAAACAAAATAACTGAATGTAACTGATGTAGTAAAGCTCTCAAGTTAAACTCTAATGTCATGAATGTTGACGTCTGGCAACTACTGCACACCCATAAGGTAAAACTTGAGTCCTTAGTTGGGGCAGAGCAATTTCTCCAATGTTAACACATCTCACAATTAACATTCAAAATAACTTTAAAATTTTTTAATATTTATTTATTATTTTTGAGAGAGACAGAGCACAAGTTGGAGGGGGAAGAGAGAGAGGGAGGCACAGAGTCTGAAGCAGGCTCCAGGCTCTGAGCTGTCAGCACAGAGCCCAACATGGGGCTCAAACCCTCAAACCATGAGATCATGACCTGAGCAGAAGTCAGAGGCTCAACCAACTGAGCCACCCAGGCTCCCCTAACATTCAAAATAATTTAAGTGGAAGCTGGAGTTAATCTCAAATAAATCAAAGGACGTTTAACAGTGTGGCATTAAAATTAAAAGATCAATCAATAACCTAAGTACTGGACCCAAGAACTCTAAGAATGATTGACAGATTGATTGATGGATGTTTATTTATTTTTGAGAGAGAAACAGACAGACTGTGAGGGGGGTAGGGGCAGAGAGTAGGAAACACAGAATCCAAAGTAGGCTCCAGGCTCTGAGCTGTTAGCACAGAGCCTGACACAGGGCTCAAACCCATGAACTGTGAGATCATGACCTGAGCCAGTCAGACACATAACCGACTGAGCCACCCAGCCACACCAGCAACTAACTCTAAGTTTTAAATAGAAGTTCTTTTTTTAAAAAATATTACATTAAAGCATTTCTCTAACATGTTATCTATCAATTTTTCCAAAACATTCTAGAGCAAAAACGGTTTCCTTGAAATTTCAGTATGATCTTCAAAAACTTTGACCAAAACATTACCATCCCAATATTGTGCAACAAATGTTCAAAACAAAGGAATGAACAATAATCTATTATTATACAATAAGTGTAGTATCTTACAAGCAGTTAAATTAAACCTGTAGGAATATGACAGTTAATCACCAGCCTGCTCTTTCTGATGATGAGACAGTACAAGAACAGTCTATAAAATGAAGAGTCTTCAGGGTAGGTCAAGGATAAACAGGCAAACAGATGTTTACAAAGCTGTCTTAAACCTAACTAGAAAAAATATCAGGACTGAATGTCTACTCAAGATGGAAAACGGCCCACTGATAGAACTATTCAATCCTAAAGCACAGTACAAAGTCTTCACATAAAAACCAGTTGGTTATATCTTTTCAAAGATACAAGCTAGTTCATATTGTAAAAATAAACTTTGAATTCCCACCTTGTATTTATTAATCATGAAGCATTTAGCTAACACAAACACTAAGACAACTATAAACTTCAATGTCTAAGTTTAATTTCAACCGTAGTTTTCAAAATCTGAAATGGCCTAAGTTCATCTGCATTTTATACATCTGTAAATAACACACATACATACTTTTCAATATTTAAGAGAGGGAAATCTGTTTTAATCTTTGTAGTCTAAAAACTATAATTAACCTTTATAAGAAATACAACTGGAAAATCTTAGACCATAACTAAGTGGAATCTACAAAGTACACTGGCCTAAAAGCAAAAATTCAAAAAACCTCTGAGCTACCAGAAGCAAAAGCAAAATTTCATATCTTAAGAATTCCCTATCTCCCCTACCCCATATGAAAACCACCTCCAAGAAGAATCTCCTCTACCAGAAACAAAATTTAAAAATGAGAAGGGACTTGGAGCACCTGGGTGGCTCAGGTGGTTAACCGCCGACTTCAGCTCAGGTCATGCTCTTGCAGTTCATGAGTTCGAGCCCCATGTCAGGCTCTGCACTGACAGCTCAGAGCCTGGAGCCTGCTGTGGATTCTGTCTCCCTCTCTCTCCGCTCCTTCCCCACTTGTGCTCTCTCTCTCTGTCTCTTAAAAATAAATAAACATTAAAAAAAAATTAAAAATGAGATGGACAACTTCAAGAGCAGAAGCACATTTATTTTGTCTTAATGTTTTATTTTTATTTTTGGGACAGAGAGAGACAGAGCATGAACGGGGGAGGGGCAGAGAGAGAGGGAGACACAGAATCGGAAACAGGCTCCAGGCTCTGAGCCATCAGCCCAGAGCCTGACGCGGGGCTCGAACTCACGGACCGCAAGATCGTGACCTGGCTGAAGTCGGACGCTTAACCGACTGCGCCACCCAGGTGCCCCTTATTTTTATTTTTGAGACAGCACAAGCAGAGGAGGGGCAAAGAAAGAGAGACCAGGATTTGAAGTGGGCTCTGAGCTGACAGCAGTGAGCCAATGAGCCCAATGTGGGGCTCAAATTCACGAACACAATGTGAGATCATGATCTGAGCTGAAGTCAGATGCTCACCCAGCCACCTAGGTGCCGGAAGAACAGAAGCTCATTTTAAAAATAACCAAAGGCTAACTGCATTTTATCCATTGCTATGTTGAGAAGGCTGATTTATTATATCTGAACTAAAGTAATATGAATTTCAGACAACAAAAAAAAAATTAGAGCTGAACTGTAATGAAGTTAAGACATTCAAAAACAGCAGTTTCTTCCAACCACATTACCAATCTTGTTCCAACTTGTCTGCACTTTAATCAATAAACAGGGAGAGGAAAGGCTAATCAAATACAGAATTTTAAAATAAATTATTTTCAAAATGTGGAATTTAAAACATATTTCTGCCAAAAATCTTCAAAGGAATTATTTCCAGTATGTTTCCAAACACTTTAAATCCTTTAAATTATTAAGCACTACGTTACTGGATGACAAAATAAAGACCCTGCTTTTTAAAAGGCAAGTTGAAAGTATGGTTTGAATGGTATTTGAATCTAAGCTTTGGGCTATCTCTAATACCCCCAAGCATCTTAAGCAACTCTCTTAATCTTTGTCTCAGTTTCACAATCCATAAAACAGGAAAAACTACAAGGATGGGCAGTTAATTAAATTAGTCAGGATTAAACGCTAGCAATCTTCTTTGAAGTTACTTTATGTTGTTCTCCATTCTCCTCCTACTCAGTAAAACTAATAGATGAGAAAACATCTGGAATTACTATAGATACTAACATCTGCAGACTCACAGCAGCTAAAAGATGATCTCTACATACAAGTTTCTAAATTAAAAAGCATTCAAACCCCAAAAGATTCCAGGATACAACTGCAATGAACAAGTTTTAGGTAAATTTTCTTTCAATCTAAAAGACACCTACTCTTACCTACATTCTCAACTTAGACTTACTATGAATCACAGAGCATCTTGAGAGGTCTTGGCACAAAATAATTCTAGGTAAGATGAACAAGCTGTTACTAATATCAATGCTATTCTCACCATTCTAAACTGTCAATCAAGGTAAGCTTCATCACAAATATACCATCCAAAAAGTACTAGCCCCTGCTGAGAATCTAAGTACTTCCTTCTAAGCCATCTGTCCAGGAAAGCTCTGTTAAAACACCCAGAATGCAATTGCTCTCATGTCTAAAGGAGCTATGAATAAACATGAAACACTAAAATATATTAAACCGTATATATTTTCCACTTCAAGCACTGATAAACTACCTACCCAACTCTATTCCAATGCCTAGGCTGAACACCAAACCCATAAGGAGGGAGGTGGGAAACTGCAGTTAATCGAAGGATAATATTTTTTTTTTCAACGTTTTTTTTTTTTGTTTGTTTGTTTTTTTGGGACAGAGAGAGACAGAGCATGAACGGGGGAGGGGCAGAGAGAGAGGGCGACACAGAATTGGAAACAGGCTCCATGCTCCGAGCCATCAGCCCAGAGCCTGACGCGGGGCTCGAACTCACGGACCGCGAGATCGTGACATGGCCGAAGTCGGACGCTTAACTGACTGCGCCACCCAGGCGCCCCAATATTTTTTTTTTAAAGGAGAAAAATAGGGGTGCCTGGGTGGCTCAGTCGGTTAAGCATCAGACTTCAGCTCAGGTCATAATCTCGTCATTTGTGGGGTCAAGCCACCATGTGGGGTTCTGTGCTGAGAACTTGGAGCCTGGAGCCTGCTTCAGATTATAGGTCTGTCTGTCTGTCTCTCTCTCTCTCTCTGCCCCTCCCCTGCTCACGCTCTGTCCCTGTCTCTCAAAAATATTAAAAAAAAAAAAAAAAGAAGAAGAAAAAATACATAAAATAGCTCAAGAAAGAGAGAAAAAATCTAAAAGAAAGAAAAAAAACAAAGTTGGGGGAAATGTACATGTAAATTACTCCCTGATAGAAGAGAGACTCAATTAAATTTTTAAAACAGGAATTTAAATTACTCACTGAGCTCAAACTAAACTACTTACTCTCCTGCTTACTGAGCTACAAATACTACAAATGTAAGTATTTTTAAATCTAGTTTCAACAATCCAAAAATGAATCTATTAAATTCCAGTAAAGAAGGAAATTGCATATATTAAAATGATTTAAAAAGTAGGATGTTATAAAGGCCTAAGGCTAATGCTGTAAAAGCAAATAATGATGAGAAGGAATTATTTTGAGAATAAAGGAATAACGGGAAACCGAAACAAAGAGTTCACATTCTCCTCTTAACCCTATCCTTTCTTCTGCTTAGGACATGAAGGATATTCTTTGTATACTACTAAGAATACTATTTAGAAAATAACTTCTGATCAATGTGTCAAAACTTCACAACAGCAAAACGTTAGGCTCAATGCCCAGACTGCAGCCTCTCCAAGCAAATACACAAAGCACACTCTAGATTCTAGGTATTTCACATCTACTACCAATTGTTTAGAGACTTTGCTAAGGCTGGTTTAAGGTTCTGGGGGTGAGGGGCAATCCTGCTAGAAAAACTCGAAAGACAATTACATTTGACTTAAGCTTACAAATATTACCAACAAAGTTTAAGTTCTTCAGAGAAGTATATAAAATTCAAATGTTAGGGCGCCTGGGTGGCGCAGTCGGTTAAGCGTCCGACTTCAGCCAGGTCACGATCTCGCGGTCCGTGAGTTCGAGCCCCGCGTCGGGCTCTGGGCTGATGGCTCAGAGCCTGGAGCCTGTTTCCGATTCTGTGTCTCCCTCTCTCTCTGCCCCTCCCCCGTTCATGCTCTGTCTCTCTCTGTCCCAAAAATAAATAAACGTTGAAAAAAAAAATAAAAAAAAATAAATAAAATTCAAATGTTAGCCTCTAGAATTAATGTGAAAAGCATCACCTGTCCACTGATTTTGAACTGCCCCAACCACACTGACACTAAAATGTCCACCTGCCCATCTATAAACACAGAATGCCAAAAGAATACAAATTCATTGTGGCAACAACATTGCAGAAGGCCATTTGCTCATAACCCAGACAAAGTATACCTTACAAACTAAAATATTGGGAGTGAGGTCTGGTGAAAGCATTCTGGGGAGAAGTTCACTCTGCATTTATTTTCAACATAAAGTTTAAGGCCATTCCAGCCATGATCTTAAGTTGAAGAAATTCCTTCATTCATTAAGCAAATATTTACTGAGCGTCTTATATACATGCTAAGCACCTAATAAGTACTTCAAACAGTGTTACCAAAAGCAGACAATACATTCGACTCAAGTATGAACAAATGACTGATCCTATCTAGAAAATTTAGTCTACTGGGCATCCAAGAGTCTTCTTTAAATGAAGGTTGTAAGAGAAATATGACACAAGATAACCCATCACCAGATCAAGGTAATTTCTCACATTTATCACAAGCTTTACTAAAAATCACAAATTTATTACCACTGTCAAGGACTCAATAATTAGTGCCTATTCTTACTAAACGGATCTTCAAAACGGGTGGGGGTATCTCTAATGTCCACCCCCAATTGGAGAACACTCACTTCATTTACACTTAGTTTTCTTGGGTAGAATAATGTGAGGGCAACTGTGTACTGGAAACTTAAAGAGGTATTCTCAGCTCTTTGAAGAATTAATCAGGGAAAATTCTCATGACTATGCTATTAAAATTTCTCCAATTTACCTGGCTATTTTATTTAATCCAAACGCCTTAGGTCCAAATGCTTATTCTTTGGCTTTAGTTATTAAAACAGTTGTGTTTAGGGCACCTTTTTAAACAATTTGTGTTTTCTCTCCTGTATTTTACCACTTGTTCAGTCATTTTACCCACAAAAGTAAGAAATGCCCAAGCCTCCAGCTTCTGAAAATAACATCTGGTATGTGCACGTAACAAAGATCTTGAGAGAATGTCCTAGTTTTTATTTAAAACTTTTTCACTTAAAATGAAATGCCCTTAGCAAAGATTAGACATAAATCAGCCTTTACCTTATTAGGAAATTGCTATTTTCAACATTTACCTTAAACCACAACATGGATTTATCTTCTAACCTGTTAGCTTCCTGTCTCTCACCAACTAGATTAGACTGTAACTTTTTTGAGAGGACAGGACAACTGGACCCCAACAGAACTGGATCCGTTCCCAGCAAATATATTTGAAAAACCCTGTAAGTCTCCACAAAGACATAAATGTGGCTAGCCTTAAGGATTTATCTAATATTTTAAAGCTTTTTATTAGAGCAATTGTCCTTCACGGTTAGTATAGTTATATTACTAGTGCATTCTCAAAGTGTGGTCCTGGACCCCTGAGAGTTTCCAAAACCCTGTCAGGGGTATAGTGAAGTCAAACCATTTTCATAAATAATAATAAGATGTTACTTTTATTGTTTACCCTCATTCTCTCACGAGCATACAGTGGAGTTTTCCAGAGGCTATATGATGTGTGGTATCTCAGGAGACTGAATGCAGAAGCAGATACGAAAATGCAGCTGTCTCCTATTATGCTAGACAATAATAAGAGCTGCAGAAATGTAAAATAATGCCACTCTCCTTATTAAATCTTTGTTTTGAAAAGTACAGTTATTTTATGTAAACTATTGTTTCTATTAACAGGTAATGGGTTTATTACTGTTATTTGTAAATGACTTACTAAAATATATTTAAATTTTGTTTTAATATCTAGTACAGAAAATATCAATAGATACAAGCCATACAAAAGCTGAGGTTTCAGTAGTTTTTAAGTATATAGGGGTCCCAAGAAGAAAAAGTTTGAGAACCACTGTAGTATACAATTATATAACCTAACATACAGTGCCTTATTCCATAAATAAGAAGCTCAAGTTAATGCTGAAATATAATTACTTCTTACACACCCTAATCTTGTTGAGTAAGATATCTCCTTGCAAAGCGTAATTCAGCATAAAGCCAGTCTGTCCTAGGCCCTATTTAAGGGGCTTTAGATATTTAAGTATGCAGACTCCTATTTATAAAGATGTTCTGGCTGTAATACCACCTATTACTTGCCTAGTGTACAGGAGTTTCCCAACACTTTCATGAAAAATTATCTTGTTCATCCTAGCAGCAACCTGTGAAGTAGATGTGAAGTATTACCCCCCCCTTTTTTTTTTACAGATGAAATAATCAAAGTGATGCTCAAAAGAAAAAGAACTACTTGTCCAAGGATGTACTGCTAGCTAACAGAGCCTAGGATGTTGGCCTTTTGCAATTTGCTTGGCTGCCTTAAGGCTGTTTCACTGTGGTGTAATTGCAAGCTCCCAAAGAAAACAAGGCGAGGGCATTACTTTTATTGTCCCAGTGCCAAAACAGGGATTTTTTTTCCCTCCTTAATAAGAATGTAATCGGACTCAATACTCAGTCACAGCATTATTCAACACACTGGCTACCCTTTTGGTCCCCTACCAAAAAAAAAAAAAAACAAAAAAAAAAAAAAAAGAAAGAAAGAAAATAAATTCCAGAGTTAGAGAATAAATACCAGAATACATAACACTCCAAGATGATGAATTAGTTAAGGACTCACAGATTTACTAATCATTTAATCACTGAAACAGGCAGGCAAGAACAAGATCAAGCTCAATACAGTAACAGAAGATTATATCAACAAATGGATGACAACAGGTTAAAATGGGAGGCCCATACAAAACGGGTTCAATTCACAAAACATGAACAGAAGGAAAAAAAACATAAAGTTGTGAATCTAGCTTTATTGATTCTAGAAATCCAAGCATGTGACTAGAACCACCCTTGTGAAGCAATGTCAGAGACAAATTTTGTTTCAAGATGCAAAGACCGCCATCCTCCTCGTGGGAGAGAAATCACCCCACATTTAAGGCTACACATAATACTTTGTTCTTGTTATCAGCACAAGTCTGTTAGTTATGCTCCATTTTAACTTCAGTTCCTCAAGAGATACTCATTTTTCTGCACTTACTTCCACAGTCAAGTGGACTCCCTGACTGACAAAGGCCAAGACTGACTCACAACAGGCTATCTGCCACTTGCATAAGCTCTTTCCTCTTTATAATTTCTTTAATGTTTATTTATTTTGAGATATAGAGAGCACGCCCACAAGCACAGGGGAGGGGGGGGCAGGGATGGGTGACTGGAGCAGAGAGAGTGAGAGAGAGTGAGAATCCCAAGCAGGCTTCGTGCTGTCAGCACAGAGGCCAACACAGGGCTTGATCCCATGAACCGTTCATGACCTGAGCTGGAACCAAGAGTCAGACACTTCAACAACTGAGCCACCCAGGCGTCCCTCTTTTTTAGATGCATATGCTCGGCGAGGCCATCTTTAAATTCGATGTGATTTTACCTCGAAAAAAACAGAAGTGTGCTGTCCACTTTGTACCCCTGAAGTTTACTACAGATGAGCAAGAGCCCCATTCCTCAAGTGATAAGCTTTTCCTAGTGTTTACTTTGGTCCTTTGTTTTTCAATCTCTGGGGCGGGTTGGGGGGAGGATTAAAAGTTAGGTTATAGCACGACAGCTATAGCTACAATTATAGCTAATGCACCCCCAACCAATTTGTAAAACGATTTGCTACACCGTATTTATTTTTCCATACTCAACATTCACTGTGGAAGAGAAATTTGTAGGTGAAAGCTAATTTGTACAAGTTTCTGCACCTTCATAAAAAAACTGCAATACTGCACTGTAAAACCAATTTAACCAGTTAATCTTTAAAGGCATCATGCAGAAAAAGATCATCTGACTTTACAAAGGCACGAAAAAGCATCAAACCTCTGAAAGCTCCAAGAAACCGCAGTTATTTCTAGTCCTTACCCTAGAGTACCTTTTTCTTTGTGGCGTTGCCTATGTATTTCTCCAAGGACATAATCACCATTTAAGAAGTAACCTGTCAAAAGTGTTAAAGCGTTCTCTCAACTACCTTCCCAGTTCCGAACCACAATGATAAATGTCACACATCCAAACTGTACCATTGCCATTTTCCTATATTTCTTCAAATGAACTTAAGGGTTTTGAAATGCACAATTCAAATTTTACACTACACCTCAAGCTACCATTGATCATCTCAAAGCTAATAAACAAAGACTCTAGCGGCGGTACCAGGGCCCTACCAGGAAGTAATCAAAGCAGTGTGGCTGGTGCGATCCTAAGTCGCTAGAGCAGACAATAAGAGGGCACTGGGGCTTCCAAAGAGCCCAACAGAAGGAGTTAAGATGCTTAAGTAACGCAAAAGCAGTACATAAACCTAATAACGGTCTTACAGCACATGAATTCGGGAATCCTAACGCAATTTCAGACAACCCAAAAGATATGAAAGGCAACTCGAGCCGCCCTTCCAAACCAGCTGCTGGCTCAGCCTCCGGAGCTTTTTAGCCCGCAGCCTGTCTTCAAACTTCACCCTTCACGTTTGATGAAAGACTCCAACCTCCGCCGCCCGAGTTCCGAGCGCCTCTCGGGGCTGAGGGCTCCCACCTGGCGTGGATCGAGTTGCCCGAGCCTGCCGGGAAGCGAAAGGAAGCCGGGCGGAGGAAGCGGCGAAGGGCCCCTGCGCGCCCCGCAGCCCAAACAAAGCTGCGCCCGGTGAGCTGCGCTTTTCTCGTGCGGTTGAGGAGGGACGCAACCCGGGCCCCACCACACGTGCGGCCGCCGCGTGGGGGCCGGACACCCGCCCCCACAGCCCCGGACCCGGCGACACGGGTGAGTACAGCCCCCCGGCAGGGCGGGGCGGGGGGCGAGCCGCGCGGGCCCGGGCCCCCGCCCGCCGCTGCCCCCACGCGCTCGTGGCCCCCGCGGGCTCCCGCCCCTCTCGGGCCTCTCCTCAGCGGGCCGGGCCGTCGGGCCGCGGGAAACAAAGGAGCCGCCGCCGCTCCACCCGCGGCGCCCGCCCGAGCCCGCCTCACCGAGTACCCCTCCCCAGCCGCCGGGCCCGGCTCGCCCTCACCCCACCCTGGGTCCGCGCGCCGGCCGCCCGCGGCCCCTAGACGGCAGGCCGGGCGAGACCGGGGCCTCGGGTGCGCGGCAGGGCCGCCCCGGGGCCGCACTCACCGCTGCAACACCAAGACGACGGGGAGCCGTTGGGGAACTTGGCTGAGTCCGGAGTGATGCAGACGCTTGAGCTGAGGTGTGGACACTCCATTGCCACGAGGAGGGCGACGAGGAAGACTAAGGCTCGGAGACTGGGAGACGGGGCGGGGGGCGGCGCGGCTGCGAAGGCTCCGTCTGGGGTCGCTCCTCGCCGGGCGCTCGGCCGACGGCGGCTGCGTCCCGAGCCCTTGCGTCAAAGAAAGCAAAGGCTTCCGGGCGCCGGGTTTTCCCACCCGCCGTCTCCAGAAGCCCCGCTCCCAAGAACGTGGAATTCCGCGATCCGTGTTCTACCGCCACCCATAGGCTCAGGGCTTCCGTCTTCCCAGGCCGGCCCCGCCCCGCCCCTAGCCAGGCCCCGCCCCCAGACCCGGCCCCGCCCCCGTCCTCTCGCTCCGGGTGGGGTTCCAAAGCGCGCGGGCGGGTGGCGCTGAGAATCCCGTTGCGTTCGCGAGTGACTTCCCAACTTTGCAGCGCGGAGCGGCTGTGGCTTCCCCCTCTTACCGGTAACGGTGGGGCGCCAAGCCCCCACACGCCGGGCAGGTCCGCTGCGTTTACCGCGGAGGAGCGAGTGCTCACAGAGAAGACTGATCCGGCGTGTTGTGTGGTGGTCTGACTACTCTGTGGTAGAACATCTGGCCACTCAGAAAAGTGTGAAGAAAATAAAAACCTGGGCAGACGGGGACTGGAGCCCCCATTTTACACACGAAGACACAAGCGCAGAGAGGTTTAGGTACTGGCTCCCGGTGGCCCAGCGGGCTGCATACATCCCAGAACAGTCCCGATTTAGTGTTACGCTCCCTGCGACAGGTTCGATATTGACCTGGTTCTAGGTTCTGAACACGTGGCCTTTAGCCAGTCACCTGGGTGCTGTATGGCTGGGACCGCGGGGGCGCCCACGAACCTGGCTTCAGATCTTGTCACTGTGACTCACCATCTGCTTTGCCTGGAACACGTGGTTGGACTTTCATCCCTAACCCCAGTGTGGGTTTAACCGAGATGTAACCTGGGTTTGCTGCGTGCGAGGTCTCAATTACTATGTGATAAAAAGGGAAGGGATCTAACATTTGTTAGATCCTACTACTTTTTTCGTTAGACACCTACTAGCCAGGCACTTGACACACAATATCTCATTTAAACCTCGCACCGCTCTGCTAGCTGCCGTTACCCTACCCTTTTTGGCCTGGGGGAATTGGTTAATCCACGCGAGGACTGGATACCTAGCTCTCAGACCGCTCTGTAGAAAAAGGGGCCAGGGCAATCCTCAACCGGCCGCTTGGGCAGTCATTACACCCGAGCTAGCCCGCGATCTCTCTGGGGAATGGCCTTGAGGACGTCCGGGGCTATTACAAATATTGCCTCAAAGTTGGAGCTTCTTGTAAAACCCGGCGAAGGAGCTGCAGGGCCAGGAGGCGAGCGGGGGCGGGGTGGGGGTGGGGGCTGATGTGGCAATCCTGCGGGCAGGGCGAAAGGGGGAAGGAAGGTCAGGAAATGATTAACCGGGCAGGGCCGGGTAGTGGTTAGAGCTGGGCAACTCCCCGCAGCAGCGCAGTCCTGAAGCAGCCCAGGACGCCCTCCTGGTCACTTGTCACGCCTTCCCATTCCTACCCCTCCTACGCCCCGCTCCCTCCCCCGGCCCCCCTCCCCCCACCCTCCACCAGGACTCAGTTTCTTCCTCTCATTCTTCTGCCTCATGATGTTTAGTCAGTCACCTGGGGCATCTCTGCCGACCCTTTTCTCCCAGCAGTACTTTGGAATTAAAGCTCTTCTGTTGCTTTCCAAGTTTTATTTGATTGCTTTTAGAGCATGCCCCGGTCTGGGGATTTTATGGCAGTGAGGAGTGTGGAAAGTGTAGCTGCTCAAATACTAGCTCTGTTGCCTACTTGATGGCCAACTTTAGCAAGCAAATGTCTCTCTAGTCCTCCCAACCCTTTTTTTTCTAATCTGTAAAAGTGGAAAAATAATACTTCTCTCACAAGGAAGATGGAAGACTTCATAAGAATTGCCACTACTTAGTAGATAGCCCATAATTTATAGCTTTTTTTTAATAGCCTGTGAGGACATAATTCCCCAGGAAGGGGGTGGATAAACAATAAATCGGACCTTTGCTCAATCTGACCTTCCAGTCCTCTCCAGTCCTTCTTCCAATGCCTGGCTAGAGCAACCTCTGTTTCTCTCTAAACAACTACCCCCCATTTAGTATCCATACCCTCTCATTTAGCCATGGAGCAGGCGCTGACCCATGTCCTCTTCATTTCAGTATGTACTGCTTTTTTCACCCTCCAAGAGACTCAGTTTCCTCATCCTCTAGACCTCAGCTTAAACATTACTTCCTCAGAAAGGCCTTTCCTGACCCCTCTCCACCCCTAGGTTATTTCCAGGTGATGCCTATGTGATGCCCTTGTCTGCCCCCATACTCTGCCTATTCGAAACAGTCTTCATGCGTGTAATTATTTATTTAATGTCTGTCTCCCCCTTGGAGGTCCATAAGAGTAGCAAGCAAGTCTTTCTGGTTTCCTTCTGTATTCCTAACATATGGAACATGGACGATGTCCAATAAGTAAGTGTTCAATAATGAATGAATGAATGAATGAATGAATGAATGAATGAATGAATGAATGTGATTGATTAGCAATGTCTACCAGGGGCAGGAGCTGAGGAAGTGGCTGGTATTAGGGCAGGTATTTGCCACTCCCCTGCCCTTCCCAGTTGATCTCTAAATTTCCTTTGGGCTCTGAGTTTATCATTTTAATGACATTAGGAATGCTCAAGCACCTAAAGTGTAAACTGCTAAAAACAAAAACAAAAAAAGAAGAAGAAGAAGAAGAAGAAGAAGAAGAAGAAGAAGAAGAAGAAGAAAGAAAAGGAAAAGAAGGTTTTTATTAGCGTCTTCTTCCTCCCAAGTAGAATTAAAAACTCCTGTGAGTAGGGGCCCTAATTTAGTCATCACTGACTGCTAAAGTTCCCAAAGGGCAAACTATGACTTTCAAACAGTCAAACAGTCCAGAGAAGCTGGCCCTCCTGGGGCTTTCACTAAATTTCCCTAAAACACAGAGAACTTTCCTGTGTCTCAGCTTTCATTTTATATATATATATATATATATATATATACATATATATATATGTATATGTATATATACACACACATATATATGCACATATATACATACATATGTATACATGTACATACATACATATGCATGTGTATACACACATACACATACACACATTTTTTTTGGGGGGGGGAACCTTCACGGTGAGTAAATGTGTCAAAAGGGGGAAGACCATGGCCATGCACGCTGAGAAATCAACTTTCTCAGTTCCTGATCTCTCCTGGCTACCTATAACAATGTTTGCTTTTTTGTTCTTAGCCCACATCCCTTTGGCTCCTGGGAGCCCTGACATACATAGAGCCCTGGTGGTGACAAGCCAGCCTCCAGCTCGGGCAGTAGGGAAGGCATCAGTGGGGATTCCCCGACCAGCCCTCTAGAGACCGGGGAACTGGGGCGGGGCAGGGATGTGGGGGGAGCTCCTGCCAGGAGCAGCGGGAGTATTTTAAAAGTTTGCACTTTTCAGAGGACAGGAATACACAATTTCAACCATGCTATCAAACGGTTTCTCTTATAAAGGATATATATATATATATATATATATATATATATATATATATACACACACACACACACACACATATACATATATATAAAGGAGGGGCCTGCTGAGAGGGGATGTCATACGTTGCCATGGGAACAATGATCAGGAAAGGTCTCAAGGTTGCTGTGACCTTCCCCTAGCCTTACACTTGAGATTTGTACCAGAAGTGGGTGGCCCCGAAGCAAGGATTACAAACTGACCAGGCCCTGGAGAAGACTAGCTATCTCCACGCAGGCTTATTGGAAGTGCACAGAGAGCTGAGTTAATTATTTACCATAGAGATTTTTTTTTTTCTAAGAGCAAAGCCTCCTTGGGAAACCAAACTTAGATCTAGAGAAGGCTTGGCGAAGATTCAGAAGTGAGGGGGCAGGTAGGAACAGCCCCTCGGGACTCTTTTATCACCTGGTTTGATTTTCCAAGAGGCTCTTATCTGATACTTCCTTGCTTGTTTACTTGTTTATCTAGTATCAGTCTCTTCCATGAGAACAGAGACCTTTCCAGTACTGTTCACTGCCTGATTTCCAACTCCTGGAATTGAGCCTGGTTCTCTGCAGGTCCTGGGTAACTATTTGAAAAACTGAAGGAAGGTGGGTGTGGCCTTGAGCCAGCCAGTGTTCTCTTTCGTAGTCACGAATACTTACCTGCGGTGTAATTTTCCCACTTCTTCCATTTACCCCTTTCGCATTATCTCCCTGCCCTCAATTCTCCAGTGGCTCCCCATCTCCGGCAAGATAAAATCAATCAGAAACCCACTGCTGTCAATCACCTGTCCCTTCTCTTTTGCTAAAGCTTTTTATTTATTTATTTTACTGTTCCAGCAGTACTGAAATAGCTCCCTCATTTTAGAAAATGTGCTTCCTTACACATCTGTGTCCTCCCCTACCTGTTTCCCTTCTATCTGACAGCTCCTACTTCTTCCCCATGAAGCATATAACCTCCTCAAGAAAGTCCTCCATCACTCAGGTAAGCAGACTTCCTAGCCCCCCCCTGCCCCCCCCCCCACCCATTCTGTCCCCTAAGCTTGTCATATAGTGCTGTTACTTTCTGTTTAGGGTTCAGTCTCCCTTGGGTAGAGTTGCTTATCTTTTTCTCAATGGATATTAGGTACCTAGTTCAGCGATTGCAGATATTAAGAAAACATCCTATTAGTTGATTAAATGTTGAAAGTGCCCCTTTCGAGAGTGATTATATCAATCATTATGTATTGGTCCCCTAGGTATTCACAGAAAGAATTGCAGTTATATAACAACAGAAACTTAACGTTTATTGGGTCCCAACTAGGTGCCAAATATTACATCAAGTGGTTTTCATTTCTTGTTTAATCCCCACAACAAACCTGAGAGGTAGATATTATCATTTCCATTTTATTGGTGAAAGAACTAAAGCTCAAAGGTGAAATAATTGCACAAATTTACACAATTGGTACTTGGTCTTTTATCCAATGTGGTAGAGTTTCACCCCTCATACACATGGTCAGCTAAAGGATTTTGCAGTATTATATGTGTGTGGGGGGGAGGGTGGGTAGCTGATGTTCCTAATAATGAAGACTCTTAAGGACCACAGGACACAGAAGAGCCTTCTAAGTAACTAAAGAATCATTTACTCCCCTTGTAATAATCATTATTTCATCAACATCTTAATTTGTATTGCTTTTAATGCTTTTTTCTTTATCGTTGAAATGTAAACTTCACAGTGCTTTCAGGAAGGAGATGAGAAGGTTCTCTTGTTTAAAGACCCACTTTTCAAGGGCGCTTGGGTGGTTCAGTTATTTAAGCATCCAACTTTCCAATTCTTGATCTCAGCTCATGTCTTGATCTCAGGGTCATAAGTTCAATCCCTGCGTTGGGCTCCACATTCCTCGCTGGGAGTGAAAACTACTTAAAAAAAATAATAGGAGTGCCTGGGTGGCTCAGTCTGTTGAGCGTCCAACTTTGGCCCAGGTTATCATCTTCCATTTGGTGGGTTCAAATCCCTCATCGGGCTCTGTGCTGGCAGCTCAGAGCCTGGAGCCTGCTTCGGATTCTGTGTGTCTCTCTCTGTCCCTCCCCTGCTTACGCTCTCTGTCTCTCTCTCTCAAAATAAATAAATAAACAATAATAATGATAATAATAATAATAATGGGGCACCTGAGTATCTCAGTAGGTTAAACGTCTGACTCTTGGTTTTGGCTCAGGTAATGATCTTGCGGTTCCTAAGTTCGAGCCACACATCAGGCTCCTAGCTAACAGTGCAGAGCCTGCTTGGGATTCTCTCTCCCTCTCTCCCTGCCCCTCCCCTGCTCGTGCCCTCCCTCTCAAAATAAATAAACTTAAACTAAAACTAAACTAAAATTTAAAAAGATCCCCTTTGCAGATAAAGCACTGACTGATTAAGCAAAACAGCATTACCCTAGCACCAAACAACTCTGACAGTGAAGGAAATACTTCTCTCACTAGGCCTTAGTGTTCCATTTGTAAAATTAGGGGGTGGAATTAAATTATCCCCAAGGGCCTTTCCAGAGTGAGCATCCAGTGATCCTGTGATAACTCATGGCCAGCCAGTGACACTGGCAGAGCCAGGATGATCCTTCTGTCCTGTGGCAGAGACTGCTAGCTGTTTACCCCAAATCTGTCTCTTTTCCTCCTGGGTTCACAACCAGCAATCTCTCAGCTTCCCTTGTGACTAGGTGTAGCCATTTTTAGTCAATGGAGACTGAGCAGAAATCGCAAGGATCAGCCTTGGCCGGCACTGTGGACAGCTGCCCAAGACAAAAATACTTCAGCGTCCAGTTTTGTGTATCAACACATGGAGGAAGTGGGGAGAATATTTTAGGTCAGATCTGGAAAGAAAGATGGGTTTCCTAGGCTTCCAATCTGCTCTTTCTGCGTTCTCTCTTCAACCGTTCATTCATTTGTTTGACAAATCTTGTCTGTGCTGCTGCCATATGCGAGGCACTGAAGATTCAGGGACTCAGAGCCTGGTGCTATGTGGGGGTCCCCCTCTACTAACATCTCTTTGCCACTAACAAGATGGAAAGTGTTGTGGTATCACTCCTTTCTCCTTGTTCGCTGCATGACTGCACATCAGAGCCTTTGAGTTTCAAAGTGCTATCTAGACGTGGAGCTTCCAGCCTTCTAATTGTGAAAATGGCTTTACATGTAAAGGGCCTGTCTTGGTGCTTGGCATACAGTAGATCCTCAAGAAGTGTTCGATTTCTCGATACCTTGTCAAACAGGAGGATTGATGTGGGAAATGGAGGATGATGGCTCGAAATCCTTGATTCTAGTATAGCTGGCCCAGAAGGTTAGATTTTTGTTCGTTTAAAGGCGTCTGGGCCAGACCATTCAATAAATAACACAGATGCTCAAGGATCATGGGATACAAAAAGTCTCATCTCAAAGGGATGAGGAAGGGGCAAGAGAAGCAGACCAGCAAGCAGGCAATTGCAACACAGTGTGATAAGTGCTAGGAGGGGAAGTACAGGATGTTGCTTAGCCACAAATAAGGGGCAACTAACCCAAACTGGTGGGTGGGGGTGAGGGAAAGCATCATGCAGGGCTTCCCGGAGGAAGTGAGATATGCTGTGGGACTTGATTGATACCTAAGAGTTAGCCAGGTAAAGTATGGTGGTGGGAAGGGAACATAGTGTCCAAGGCAGAGGGAATTGTATCTGCAAATGCTCAGAGGCTTGGAGAGGATCTGAACCTGCCAGTCTGGCTGGAGAGTCATGTAGAAGGAGATGGAAAGCTGAAAGATGAGCTGGGAGGTAGGCAGAAGACAGACAACGTAGGGCTACTGACTCCCCAAAGCAGAGAACTGCCAACACAGAGAAATCTGGGGCCCCAAGACTCGGGCATCTTTCGGGGTTGCACTTTGCCAGGTCCTGGGAAAGGGGATAAGGGTGCAAAGATACAGAAGAATAAGAGATATGACGGAGTAAAGAAAGGCACCAACAATTATTAAACACCTATATGATGTTGAATTGCCTTAGCCACCCGGAAAATGCAAACTAAAACCACAGTGTATACCTACCTAGAAACAAAGAGGCAGGGATTAGAATGCAGATGTGACTCCCCTTTACCCCTCATCGTGATGGGAGACTGTGTCCTGACTGTGTCATGATGGGAGGAGCTTCCAACCCACTGAAAAGGAGAGGCTCATGGAATTTTGATGGGGAAAGAATCCTAGGCTTGGAGAACCTCCGTCTCTACCTTCCCCTGTCCTTTCCTAACCTTAACCTGACCTGACAGTTCAGCTCTCTGGAATATTCAGCTCACCAGAAAATGAATTTCTCAAAATGCAGAACATAGTCCCAGGCCTTTCTGTGAGGTGCCTGGTGCATTGGAAAGAAATAGAGCTTTGGTGCCAATCAGACTAGGATCCTGCTTCTGCCACTGGCCTGCTGTGTGACCTTAGGCCAGCATCCTGACCTCTCTGAGCCTCTGTCTATGAAATGGGAATAATAATAGTTGCTTCCAAAATGGTGACTTCCCTACTTAATGCTCACTCTCCCTTAGCCATATACTTACTATTTGGAAAGAGAGAACAGGGATTCACATGTCATGATTGGAACCATTTTCTGAAGTCACCAACACCCATAACTTCTGCATTTATGTAATTATACCTCAAAGGTTATAAGCATATATATTTTTTAATTTTTAAATTTATTTTTAACGTTTATTTTATTATTGAAAGACAGAGTCAGAGTGTGAGCAGGGGAGGGGCAGAGAGAGACACACACACAGAATCCGAAGCAGGTTCCAGGCTCCGAGCTGTCAGCACAGAGCCCGACGCAGGGCTGGAACTCACAAACCGCGAGATCATGACCTGAGCCCAAGTCAGACGCTTAAATGACTGAGCCACCCAGGCACATCTATAAACATATTTTATAATTACGTTATAGAAAGCAGTGATGTGGCTGACCCGGTTATAAACTGGCAGAAGCATGGGGAAAAAAGGTATTTGACATTATCATCTACAGAACAATGGTGGGAAAGTAGGGAAAAGGCATTCCAGCCCTCTTGGCCATTCTCAGTCACCAGTGGAGTAGCTGGCCCTTTTGGGCTGGAAGTGAGACCAGAAGCAACAAGGCTTCACAGAAAATGACCCTTCTCAAGAGTCCTTCGGGCAAAACGATTAACGAGCTGGAAGGGTCAGGAGTTTCACAGAGGAGGAAGCTGGTCCCAGAGAGATGTCACATTTGTCCAGCACCCCCCAGAGTCCTCTGGTTGGCTTCTGACACCAGAGTGTTCCTCGCTTGCCAGAGTCTGTGCAAAGCCAAGTTAGAGAAGAGTTTTTTTGTGCACTTCTTTCGGCCTTTTCCTGTGCGCAGGATGTTGGTTGTACTGGGGGAAAAGATGGCCAGAGAGGGAAAAATACTGGGTGCAGCACTCAGTACAGCAAGTTCCTCCATAAATAACTTCTAGACTCAAGCCAGTGAGCCCTCTGAAGGCAGCAGTAGCCCAGAAAAAAGTCCCTGGTGCATATGAGGCACTCAGGGAATTACATTACTCTGGTAAATAAGTGTGTGTTAAGCAGTGAGCAGCTCAGTCTAAAGCTTACTCTGGAAAGACATACAAGAAATTGGTAACAGCTGTTGGCTCTGGAGAGGAAGGCTGAGTGAAGAGGAGGGAGAAAGGGAAATTTCTTTTTCACTGTACACCCTTTTATTTCTTTTGAGTTGTGTACTACTGGTTATCAAAAAGGTAACTTACATTTAAAGAAAAAAAATGTAAGGCTAAGGCAATTCCCCACTCAGAGAACCGTGCACCACAATAAGAGGGAGAGCTGGGTCTTTGGAGTCAAATCACCTTGGCTTTGACTTTCAGCTAATCCTGCTACTTCTGAGCTGTGTATCCTAAAGCAGGTTATCTACCCTCTCTGAGCCTCACTCTGGGCCTCATCTAACCACAACGAGGACAATGATCCTCGACTGGACTGTTGTGAAGGTAAATGAGATAACCTATCAACACTTCTAGAGCCTCACCATGGACCAGATACCCTTCTGAAGCTACTGTCTGTGTATTGATTCATTTCACCCTCAGGACAACCCTGAGGGATACTACTATTCTTTGGTTCCTCCTTATATATTTTTTTTTAATTTTTTTTTAACATTTATTCAATTTTGAGAGACAGAGAGAGACAGAGTATGAGCAGGGGAGGGGCAGAGAGAGAGGGAGACACTCCGAAGCAGGCTCCAGGCTCTGAGCTGTCAGCACAGAGCCTGACGTGGGGCTCGAACTCACAGACCGTGAGATCATGAGCTGAGCCGAAGTCGGATGCTTAACCAACTGAGCCACCCAGGCACCCCCATCCTTATCTTGTAGATGAAGAAACTGAGGCCCAGAGGGACTGAGAAAATTGTTCAGAGTCTCGCAGCCAGGCAGGCTACCTCCCCAGCCTGGCTCTTCCCACCTCCACTCTGCTGCCTTGTAATGTTCCATCTTCTCCTTTTCAATAGGGAACCCTTAAAATATAAACATTTTCAAGAGCCCCCCCAAATGTCTTTATAATGGTAGGCTGTTGGATATGGTGACAGGCTAGTAAGGGCGGTCCTGGTTAAGGAATCAGCAAAGCAGGTAAAAAGAAAAGTGCACGCATGCACACACACGTACACACACAAAATCGGTTCCAATGAAGTAAAAAATGTGCAATCAGAGAATGAAGTTAAATTGTAGCATATGTGTAATTTTTCTCTTTTATACATTATAGAGGAGGACACCAGAAGTTCTTCAGAACTTAAGGACTCTAAAAACATTAATAGGGTGGAGCAAACTTTTAGGTGGGGTTACTTCTCCCACACCCTTCAAATGGGCCCCAGGCTGAGTCATCTGCTTGCGGTATCCATAGTAGGTGTTTTTATGACTAATATTCTGATATTAACTTGTCTGTGGTCATTTACCTCTTTTTCTTATAATTCAATCAAATAATAATTCTCTCTCAGTGGATTGAACACCCAGGCAATTGTGTTCTTAATTTCACTGAGTTTTTATTGCACTTAGAAGAAAAATTCATCTGCACTTCCTTAAAAAAGATTTTCAGGGTCACCTGGGTGGCTCAGTCCGTTGAACACCTGATTTCGGTGCAGGTCATAATCTCGAGGTTCGAGGGTTCTAGCCCCATGTCAGGTTCTTTGCTGACAGTGCGGATCCTGCTTGGGATTCTCTCCTTCTCCTCTCTCTGCCCCTCCCCCACTTGTGATTGTTCTCTCTCTCTCAAAATAAATAAATAAACTTTTAAAAAAGCAAGATTTTCAAAGCCAGAAATGAGCCTGATTTTTTAGGGGGTGAAGGCTATTATTTTGCTTTGGCTGAGTTGAAAAGACTTCTTCACCATGTTCCAGATGTGTTTCCTTTCCATTCCCCCTGCCCATGTCCACCATCTCCTCCTGCCTCGGGACCTTCTGAGTTTCCTACAGCCACCCCACGCCCCCAAATCAGGCCACTTCCTCCTCTGAATCTCTCCCACAGGCCTTTAGGGGCCTTATGCTCAGCCTGTGCTAAGATAGGGAGCTCCCACTGCTGGAAGCAATCCTCCTTTTTCTATCCCGCACTGAGTGCCCGGCCTAGCAGCAGGCGGTGGCCAAAGAAGGGAGGAACCACAATGGCCTCATCTCTACCTCCCACGGCCAGTTCTCACTGCAAACTTTGGTCATCTCTTCCTGCCTGTGCTCTGTCAGAAGCTTCCAGCAGCTCCCCCACTGCTCCCAGAAGCAAGCTAGACCCTCCTCTGGCATCAAGGTCCTGATTCACCTGCCTGGCTTCTCTCTACACCCCCACACTGGCCTGATTGCTAATGAGATTCTGAGCACTCTCGCCCTGGCTTCTCACTCAAGCTGCCTCCTCTGCCCATGTTACTGCAGCCTGTGGGAGATCTAAGACACAACACAAAGCCCATCTTCTAGAAAAATTCTTCCCAGTACCCATCTTAGTCATATTTTTTCTCTTTCTGTCGTCCCTTCTCTTCTTCCTTTCTCCCTTTTCCCCTCCCCCACCCCTCCCTCTCTCACACACACAGTGTGAATTGATCTCTCTCCATCCAGTTCCCATGGACACTGCTTGTACTTTAGAGATCTCACTTATTTCAGTCTGCTTTGGAATAGAATCCTTTATGTTCGCCCCAGATCACAATTAGAAACTGCATTCCTGGGATGCAAGAACTACCCCTTCCTCATTCATCTGCACATTTATCATGGCCCTGGGGGGTTGCATATAGTAGGTTCTCAATAAATGTTTAGCCCTTGAGTACAGCGACTTGATGGATAGAGCCTTGGCTTTGACATGAGTCACCAACTTCATCCTCTGCACATTTTTCAAGCCCTAACTTTTGCCAGGGACCCCCTGGAGTGGATATCTGGGAAGAAGGCTACTAGAATATTTGCACTGGAAGATAAAGATAAGTTGGTTGCAAACTAGGTCTGGTTACAGAGGGGATGGCAAAGACCAAATGATTCTAAAGAAAGGCCTGTGGCCTGAAGCTGACTCCAGGCCCTGGAGGAGGTGTTCCACTCCCTTCCCAACCCAAGAGGTCATACACTGCCCAGGAAATGAGCCCCTCCAGTCTCATTTATGATACATGAGCACCTACAAGAGACCCTTCCCAAAGCCATCTCCATACCTTCATGTGAGCCTGGGTAACTGGAGAATAGGAATGACAGCTTGGAGCATGGAGAAAGAGCATTTTCAAAGGATCTTGGCCAGTGTGTCCCTGGCACTGGGGTGTGGGGAACAGAGGCCCAGGAGAGCAAGACTCTAGAGTACCAGAGAGCCTATGCTATCATGGAGACATTCACCTTGCCCAACAGCCTTCTGATCTTACCCTGGCTTCTAAGAGCAGCATCCTGGAAAGGGTGATGGGGGGACAGGGTATAGTGTAGGGTGGAAAGGGTAGAGTGGGAACAGAGCAATATTCTCTGCTTGGCAGCTGTGGTTCTCAGTACACATTAAGTGGGCGTTCTGATGCATTTCAGTCTCCTGAGAATTTGGGCAGGGCCATCAGCTTTTCCCAGGGCTGAGCTCCCTTGAATGAGGTGATCTGTTTCCTTCCAGGCACCACCTCCACCAGCCTGTATAAAATCTAGGTCCCTGTGACAGGGCAGTGTTGTGGGATTGGGGGTGGTGGTGACACTAGTTTGCAAAACACTCATTGTTGGAGGAATTGAATGTCATGTGGCAGCCTTTCCCTTGGAGTTACAATCTTGGACTGGGATTTGGCACCTGAATGACTTTTGGAGATCATCTAATCCAACCCACCCTTTTACAGATGAGGAAATGAGACCTAAAGAGTCCAAGAGTGTGTACAATGTGTAGGATATCATATCATCAGAAGGAGAGCCCAGGTCTCTTCACCCCTAGTTCAGGGTTTTTATCCTGTTTCTCTATAATAGCCTCATTAAGGCATTTTGGTGTGGTATGATGAAGGTGTCACCACCAAATCTGGATTTGACTAGAAAGTACGAATCTTGCTTGTTCTATTCTCAAATTGGAACCCTTATTTACTTCTCGCTTGACTTGCAGCTTCTCATTCCTATTGGTGACGTGCAAATGGTATCTAGATTCATCCTCAGATGGAATCTTGGGGTGAAGTTGGGGAAGGTCCAAGGCATGAGAGTTTTGGCTGGATCAGCTTGCTTTTTTGAGTGGTAGGTAGGCAGGCAGTCATTCTCTCCCTCCTTCCCTAAAAGATCTCCAGCCTCTTAAAGTCCAAAGGAGGCTGGTGTGTAATGAGACACCCCTGGGAGGTAGCACCTGGCACCTCTCCCAGGGAAAGGAACAGAGTAAATGAAAAACTGACAGTAACTCATGTGGGTTAACACACACACACACACACCCCACACACAAGTAAATGAAACTGGAGGTGCCTGGGTGGCTCAGTCAGTTAAGCGTCCAACTCTTGGTTTCAGCTCAGGTCATGAGCTCACGGGTTCACCTGCTCCAGCCCCACATCAGGCTCTGCGCTAACAGCAGGGAGTCTGCTTGGGATTTTCTCTCTCCCTTTCTCTCTGTCCCTCCCCCGCTTACATTCTGTCTGTCTCTGTCTCTCTCAAAAATAAATAAAATTTTAAAAAACAAGTAAATAAAACTGGCATGGGTATGACAGATGGAAAGGCTAAAGGAAGGGGGGGATGTCAAAAGGATTGATGAAACTCACAAAGGGACATTCAGTCATTCAAGAGATTTTGATTGAACACTGAATTAAACCAGGTACAATTCTAGGCACTGGGGAAATCAGACCAAGAAGAGACCCATGTAAGTGACCCAGAAGAGGAAAACTCAAGGTCACAGACAGGTTCTCAGTGAAATGGAAAGCAAGCATAGAGGATGGTGGGAGGAATGAGTTCTTAAAAAACTGGTTTTATTTTGAAGAGGATAACATCTGCACAGATAACATTTTTTAAAACCTGGAATAAAGGAGGCAGAAGGAGTTGTGATTTGAGAGCCACTTTGAACTCCAAGGACTAAACTTAAGTGTGTGCACTGCATGCTGGGATAAGTCCTTCACTTAGCAAGTGCTGACTGGAGCACCTATTTCTCTGGCCACACCAGGCTCTTTGCTGTTCCTTGCTATTACCACATACATTCCCCTACCTGCCTTTAATCCATCAGTGTGCTCTCCTTCCCAGAGTCCCCACCCTCTATGAATAGGACCATTTAGCAGATACATTAACAAGCTGAAGATACTGTGAGAGGAGATGGAACAATATCCTAGCAAGGACCCTGTGTAATTCATTTTTGTGCCCCACTGCCAGGCACATAGTAGGCATTTGGGAAATGTTTGATGAGTGATCACTGCTAGGCACTGAGGAGGCCAAATTTTTATTTATTTTGAGAGAGACGCAGGACTTGAACCCACAAGCCATGAGATCATGACCAGAGCTGAGATCAAGAGTTGGCAGCTTAACTGACTGAGCCACTCAGGCACCCCCTTTTTTTTTCTGGAGGAGGCCAAATTTTTAAAATCAGAAATGTTACCATAACTACAACGTTGATAAAAGTACATTGAGGGGTTCCTGAGTGGCTCAGTCAGTTAGGCATCCAACTTTGGCTCAGGTCATGACCTCATGGTTCTTGAGTTCGAGCCCCAGCGTAAGGCTCTGTGCTAACAGCTCAGAGCCTAGAGCCTGCTTGGAATTCTGTGTCTCCCTCTCATTGCCGCTCCCCGGCTTGCGCTCTGTCTCTGTCTCACTCTCTCTCTCAAAAATAAATAAACATTGAAAAAATCAAAGAAAAAATTTTTAAAAAGCTCATTTTAAAAGTGCTTTAAAAACCCACTGAAACATATTAACAGCAACTGAATGATGTAAGAATGATTTTCCATGTTTTGTGTATTGTAGCAATATTTTTTAATGAAAAAAGCATATTTTAACCCCA
The DNA here is from genome assembly GCF_028749965.1 of Puma concolor. Lineage (NCBI taxonomy): Eukaryota > Metazoa > Chordata > Mammalia > Carnivora > Felidae > Puma > Puma concolor. Next base: position 107,679,970 of record NC_141672.1, on the reverse strand, counting down.
TCCCTGCCTTGCTTCTCCCCCAAGGAAAGAATTGTGAGAATAACCTACCACCTAATTTTTTAAACAAATTTGTGCCATATACATTATAAAGACTGAGAAAACACGACCTCAGTTTCATAATGCAACCAAAATAAGCTTTATCACCATGTTATTCTGGTGTGTTTGATGATATGCATAATCATTGTGTAGCTGGGCATAAACAGCACTTCTCATAAAATGCTTTGATCAGTATTACTTGAAACAACCAGACAGGGCCATTTGTCAGAGCACCGGGGGAGAGGAGGCAGGAACTGGGCCAAGGGGAATGGGACACTCCCTCACAAGGGCCCCCGCTTTTCCGGCAAAGCATGTCAGGACCTGGGAGCTCTGAGGACCTCTGGCTGACAGATATGCAGGCGCCCAGATGTTGGCAGGGGAGCAAGGTGGTCACCGGGGCTGCTCCTGCTTCACAGAGGAGCTTTTCACTCCAACTGGAGTGGGGCTACCACCCCAAACTCTCCTTTCCTTCCCTTCCCACAGTATGCTTTCCCAGTATGAGAAAGCCCTTAAGATACTGCCTAAAATGTCATCAGTAGAGACTTATTCCAGCAGCGCAACCATTGCCTTTTAGAGGGCTAGAGGAAGGACCTATTCATTCAGGCTACAGAAACTTACTGAGAACCAACAATGCACGAGACGTGAGGAAGGTCCTAAAGGTACATGATAGCGTTTCTTCCGTTCTTTAAACAGATAATGAAAAGGGCTCAGGAAGCTTAAGTAACTGGCCCAAGGTCACACATTTAAGTAAGTGGTGAAAACTGGGTGGCAGGGGGCCGAGGGGGACGCAAGCGGGAAGGAAGAGGGATCCGAACTCAGCTAGATGGGGCTTGAAAAGTCACTCTCCACACACCTCGCACTGCAGCAAGGCGGCATTTTCCAGACTTGATGTTTAAGGTCTGTGTGACCATCAGCAACCACTCCGGGTTTCATCCTCCTTTATAAAAATAAAGGACTTGAGAAATATGTTTTCGAAGTGTCCTTCCCACACTGGATTCTTTGTACAATGTTTCTTCTCGCCTTTGTAAAAGCTCCGCTAGACGAATTCTCCCTGGCCGCTTGTGCAGAGCAACTCAGGGGCTCTTGCGTGTCTCCTGGGATCGCCCCCTAGAGGACATCCGTGGTGTTGAGGGAGCCAGGGCTCCCGCTGAGAGTACACGCAACTGACAAACCAACGTAATCACGCGGCCCAAGTCAACTTTAATTACCGCTTTAACTTTTTTTAAAAAATGGATTTAGAAAACATTCTCACAGCCCTTCCCACGCTCACCAGGGCAATGCTACTGGAACATTTAATGATGGGGAGCATTTGTAGCCTGAAGACCTACTGGTTCTATGAGTCATGTTTTAAAATTGGATATTTTACTTCCTACACCTCAGTTTCTTTTAGTTTCTTTCTTTCACAAGGCCAGTTATTGATCCAATGCTGATTTTGCAGCGCTGCCCAACAGTGATTGTAAAACAAAATATCTGTCTCTCGTTATTTTTATTACACTAGTCCATTTTTGGTTCGGTAATATATGCACATGGGATAACATTCCAAAGTCACTACAGAGTTTTCAGTAATTATCCTATGACCTAGCAATTCCACTCTTGGGTATATATTCACCTAAATGGAAAACAGGTGTTCAAACAAAAACTTGCATGCAAATGTTTAGAGCAGCACTATTTACAATAGCCAAAAAGTGTAAACAACCCAAATGTCGTCAACTGACAAAAGATAAACACAACATGGTGTATCTGTACAATGGAATATTATTCAGCCATAAAAGGAAATGAAGTACTGATACATGCCACTGCTTGGATGACCTTGAAAACATTATGCTAACTGAAAGAAGCCAGATACAAATGGCCACATATTATATCATTCCATTTATATGAAATATCCAGAAGGGGCAAATCCACAGAGATTTTCTTCTCTGCAAGTTAGTGGATGCCAGGGTCTGGGGGAACGTTGGAATGGCAAGTGACTCCTAATGGTATGGGGTCTCTTTTTGGGCAATGAAAAGGTTCTGGAACTAGATAGTGGTGATGGTTGCACAACATCGTGAGTGTACTAAATGCCACTGAATTGTACACTTTAAAATAAAGTGATGACTTTATTTTACCATAATACAAATACACAAGGTTTATTTAGGTTCCATTCCTGAAGACAAAAACAACTGTTAGAACTCTTCTCTTTCCAGAAATTATTATTGTATGTATGTATGTGCATGTGGATATATATTTATGTAATATTAATATTACTGTATATGCTTATATATATATTATTTTTCTCATTTTTTGAACAGCAAATGGTCATACCATTCTGCAGCATTGTTTTTCTGCTTAAATTGTTTTGGATGGTTCTAAGTCTGTACTTTTTTTTTTTTTAAATGGCTTTTGATCTTTCTAAAATGATAAATGAAAAATATTATCTCATTTATAATTTTTATTTATTTTCTTATGAATGAGATTGAGCATCTTTTCATGCATTTCAGACTCATTTTTAGGAGTGTCTGGGTGGCTCAGTCAGTGAAGTGTCCGACTTGATTTTGGCTGGGGTCATGATCTCACAGTCGTGGCATCAAACCCCACATCAGGCTCTGTGCCATCAGCTTGGAGACTGCTTGGGATTCTCTCTCTGCCCCCTCCTGCTTGTGCACTCTCTCTCTCTCTCAAAATAAATAAATAAATAAACAAACATTTTTTTAAAAAGACCCATTTTTATTTTCTTTTATGTGAATTTTCATGTATTTTGCCTGATGTGGAGTTGTTGGTTTTTCTTTTTGGTCTCAGGCACTTTTTTAAATTAACACTATTAGCTCTCTATGTATGATATGCATTCTAAATGTGTTACTCCGTTGTCTTTTAACTCTCCAGCATCTGTGTAATCAGATGCATTAATTATCCCTGCTGGAATGACTTAGCATGAGTTTCTGTCTTCCTGACTGGATCTTGACTGATACACTTGGGTGATTTTTTCCTTATTCATTTGTAAGAACTCTTTGTATAAGGAAATTAGCCAATTATCATATATGTAATGATTTTATTAGTTTGTTTTTGCCTTTGTTTCTATGTTTATTCTTGTTCAGAAATTTAAAAACTTCATATACTCAAATTTATCAACGTTTGCCTTTAGAGCTTCTATATTTCATGGCATCCTTTCTTAATTTCAAGATTATAAACATATTCCTTTTTTTTAAGATTTTATTTTTTAAGTAATCTCTACACTCAATGTGGGGCTTGAACTCACAGCCTCAAAATCAAGAGTTGCATGCTTTACCCACTAAGTCAGCCAGGTGCCCCTTTCTTCTTATACTTTTATGGCTTCATGGTTTACACTGAGTTTTTTATTCATCTGGAATTTATTTTGGAGTAAGGAGTGAAGTAGCAATATAATTTAAACAGTTTTCCCAAATGGAAAATGGTGTTTAGTCAATTGTCTCAATACCCACACACTTGAATAGTACTTCCTTTCTCCTTTAAAATGCTAGTTTTATTAAGTGTTATGTTCATATATATACTTGGGTCTATTTCTGGACAGTTTTTTTTTTTTTTTATTGGTTTGTCTATTTCTCAGTCGGTAACACTTTATTTGTTAACCAGAAATCAGCATTTGGTTTTATGGAATCATCCATACAAATACCTCTACATTTGAAGTAAGTAACTCTTAGAAGTCAAAACACAAGATAAAGAGGGTGGGATCCAATCATGTCTAAGAAGCCAGATGTTGACGCAACAGGAAATATAGAAAAGTTGATTTCCTAAACCAAGGCTTCTTGAATACTTTTTGGTTGATAAAGCAAATGCATCTTAAGTTTCTGGTTTCAACAAAAAGTTATGCAGGGTTTTTTTTGTTTACTTTCTGGTCTGGGAGATTTTTTAAATTCTATCTTGTGACTCTTTTACTGAGCTGTCATTTCTGCTCTCATATTTTAAAAAAATTTTTTAATGTTTATTTCGAGAGACAGAGAGAGTGAGAAAAAGAGAGAGAAGAGGGGAAGAGAGAAAGGAGAGAGAGACTCCCAAGCAGGCCCTGCACTATCAGCACAGAGTGGGACGCAGGGCTCCATCCTATGAACCAGGAGATCATGACCTGAGCCGAAACCAAGAGTCAGAAGCTTAACTGACTGAGCCACCCAGACCCCACTCTGCTATCATATTTTCAAGTCCAAGAGTGTTTTATTGTTTTCCAAGTGCTCCTTTTTTGTTTCATGGATACATTATTTTCTCTTCCCTTCCTGAAGATTAAATATAGAATTTTTTCCCTCCTCTTTTCTGTATATCTCTCTTTTCTCTGAGTTCATTGTTTTGTTTTAGCTGCTTTTAAATTAGAGACTTTGCCTTAATTATATGATTTTTGCTTATTTATCCTTATTTAAGAGCGGAGCATCAGAAAAACTGACTGGAAAATGTGTGTGTGTGTGTGTGTCTAAGAGGGAGAATAAGGTTGTTTGATAAAAAGGCTTCAGGCAGGACAACTAGGCAGAGAGCCCACTGTTTATTTAGGTGACCTTCAACTGTCAATCTCTTAAGCCTTTTTCCCTTGGGGCCTCCAGTCTCCTGCTTAGTGGGTGTATATCTGGCTGCCTGCTCTTTGGGAGTTAAGCTAGGGAAGTGTGTGTGTGTATTGGGGGGTGTGGGGGAGGTGGCATTGGCAACATAGGGACAGTACAGAATGGAAAAATCTTTTGGGAAAAAATTTGATATTTGATATCTCAAAACAATATTAAAATACTAATATGTGGAGAATCTATGTTGGAAACCAGTAAGTTTGCTGGGTAAGAGCCTCTGGATACATGAAGTGTCACCGTATTCATAACTACTAATATAAGTGCGTTTGAAGGACAGATGTAACACGTATCCTTTACTACTTCCTTAGTCTGTGGCCACTGTAATGCTACCACCTGCACCTGTAGTTGAAAGAATGTACCATACACTGCCCATGGTTGGGGGGGGGGGGGGAGGAGCAGGAGTGATGGGGATGGTGGAGAAGGGAGCCCTTTGGGAAACAATTCCATTCATAGGAATCTTGGGTCTACTTCCCTACAACCTTTAGGAGTTTGTGCTGATGAGGATTATTTCAGTGGCCTGTTTGGCCTCTATAAAGCTCTCAATTGTTCCTTCTTCCCTTTTAACTGGGGATCAGATGTGTGGGAAGATTTTGCTTTGAAATGTTTTTATTCCAGCAAGAAGACTCCGTTTTAAACACAGAATGTACTTGTTTTAGCTATGGGCTCTCCAGCTTCCAGAGGGAAGATCTTTTATAAATGTGCTGAATTCTCTGTGAGCTCACAGTTTATCAAGTCCCACTGTTTGCAAAGTATTTTGCAGCGACATAAACATCATTTTAAAACAGGAAGTTAGCTTTTAATCATCTGTCTGAAATCAAGTGCTTCAGAAAATAAGAAGGCTTCAGCCTGAGAATTTAACATGACAAAAGTCACGGCAGGAAGTTAGGTGACTCTGGCTTTGCTTCTTCAGTCACAGCCTATGGGCATGTTCTTTCATTTGTCCATTTCTTAAATATCTACTCTGTGCAAGGCCTCATTTAACACTCTAGTCTACCTATCAATTGAGCTACTCAATCAAAATGCAAGAACTCTGCTAATACATAGACTTCCCATATACAAAGATGGGGGAAAGAGGCTTTATTTTTACTGTTATAAAATATTCCATTGTGTGAATGAACTACAATTCATTTATTCATTCTCCTGCTGATGGGTGATACTTGGAATGTTTCCAGTGTTTTCTATTACAAACAATACTGCAATGGACAATCTAGCACATTCCTCCCAGCACACATGTTTAAGTTTCACTGAGACCACATTTCTCAAAGTGTGATCCAAGGACCCTAGGGGTCCCTATGTCCTTTTTGGGGGACCATGAGGTCAAAACTATTTTCACAATAATTTTTCCCTCTTATTATGTCAGGCATATGCAGTGCAGTTTTCCAGAGGTTGTAGGATATATGCATCATGATCAGAAAAGGCTATTTAAAATACTCCTGTCTTGGGGCGCCTGGGTGGCTCAGTCAGTTAAGTGTCTGACCTCGGCTCCGGTCATGATCTCGCGGTCCGTGAGTTCGAGCCCTGCGTCGGGCTCTGTGCTGACCGCTCAGAGCCTGGAGCCTGCTTCGGATTCTGTGTCTCCCTCTCTCTCTGACCCTCCCCTGTTCATGCTCTGTCTCTCTCTGTCTCAAAAATAAACATTAAAAAAAAATTAAAATACTCCTGTCTTTTCCAACTATGTATCTGTGTGAGATTGTCTTTTATTAAGCCAGACAATAAAGAGATTGGTAAAATGTAAAAATATGCCACTCATCTCCCCAAATTTTAAAGTATATATAATTCTTTCTCATAAAATATGTTGTGTTAACATGTAATGAGTTTATTTTAAAATTAATAAATTAATTTAGGGGTGCCTGGGTGGCTCAGTCGGTTAAGTGTCCAACCTGGGCTCAGGTCATAATCTCGCAGTTCGTGAGTTTGAGCCCTGCTTCAGATTCTGTGTCTCCCTCTCTCTCTGCCCCTCCCCTGCTCACACTCTGTCTCTGTCTCTCTTTCAATAATAATAAACATTAAAAAAATAAAATAAATTAAATTTTCAGTTTTAATTTTTTAAATATCTATTTATTTTTGAGAGAGTGTGTGCATGCAAGCAAGGGAGGGGCTGAGAGAGGGAAACAGAGGATCAGAAGCAGGCTCTGTGCTGAGATCAGAGCCTGATATGGGGCTCGAATTCACGAACTAGGAGATCATGGCCTGAGCCCACGTTGAATGCTTAACCAACTGAGCCACCCAGGCGTCCCAGTTTTAATTTCTCATACAGTAAATATCAATAAACACAACCCCACATAAACAAAAATTCTTTGGGATGGGATCTTTTAATAATTGTTAAGAGCACAGAAGAATCCTAAAACCAAAAAGTTTAAGAAGCTCTGCATTAGGGTACATACTGAGGAGTGGAATTGCTGAGTGACAGGGTAGGTACATATCCATCCTTAAATGGTAAATCTCATGACCACTGGAGTTTAAATTCAGTTTGAGATTGTTTATAGAGAACCGCATCCTCAAAACCCAGAGCAGGTAAAGTATATAGAACTCAGAAGTGCATACATATTGGCTAAAACTGAAAACAAAAAAATGGAAGGCAATTTTAAGCTCAAAATACAGGACAGTGGTTACCTTTTGAGAAGAGACAGGATATATGGGAGGAGACCGTTTGGATTAGTTTTTAAGTGGAGTGTTTATTATTGTGCTTTATAATTTACAGATATGCTGTATTTTTCTTTTATATGTAGTAGGGTTTTTTTTTTTTTTTTTTTTTTAATTTACTGAAAACAAGAAAGAGTTTCTGACCCCACAGGGGTCCCTGTCTGCCACTGAGGTCTGAGCAGAAATCCTGCTCCTCCTTCCATGTGGGTTTCAACCAGCTGAGAAACTGACCCAGGGCTAAGGGTCTTAATGGTTGGCAAAACTGGATTAGAGAAAGTGGATGGCACATGGTTTCCTCTTTCTCACCTGATTCAGCTGGTCAGTGCAAACTGAAAGTTCCCCTGCTGACCTCTCCTCAAGTGGCAGGGCCTCCCTGGGGGAGGAGGCAGGACAGAAACCACTGAAGGGAAAAAGAGACAGGGGCCCTCCTTCCTGGGGAGTGGAGTTGTAGTTCCCCGGATGAGTCTCAAGCTAACTACTGGGACGCAGGGCAGTAGGTGACAATTGTTTGGTCAAGAGTAAGTGAGCAGAGCAAGACAGAGTTATTTGCAGCTAAGAGTGTGATGGGAGGCTTCCCAGGGGAGGCCACAAACATTGTGCCTCCACATGAAAGAAAGATGGTGGGCCCTGAGGGGTAAAGGGGGGAAATAGGGGGTATTAATACAGAGGTTGAAGGAGCCAGAATGGTCAGTGGGTAGAGGTCTGAGTTGGGGCTACTATGAGCTCCACATGGCAGAACTGGCTCTTCTGTGGACATTAAGGGATGTCACTTGAAAGCAAGCAAGTCCAGCACCAGGTTGGGCAACGAAGTGGGCTGGAGGAGGGACAAGTGTGAGGAAGAGCTGACTGGGTGCTTGGAGAACCCCCTCTCTCTCTCCTTTCAGCTGCTGATTCCTGAGCGCACACAGGGAGACCAGAGGAGGCATGGAGATACTGCACTAAAGTGAGGTCCCCGACTTACCCCCCAGGGGGATGGGTGACCTTGACTTTGGGCAAGGAGCAAGAGGAGCCACGTTCCCTGAAAACCTACCTCCTGTGTGTCAGGGCCTTGTTTTCTGTGCATTGTTGTCCTTGATTGGACGGAATCCTCACAACTCTGGGAGGCGGGCATTAATATCTCCCATTCACAGATGAGGAGTTTGAGGGTCAGGGAGGTGAAGCAGTGATATTAGATACCCAGTTCGTCTCTAAAGGTGATGACCTGCTCATTATACAGCTTAAGTCTTCTGGGCTAGATTCCCCTTCTGTAAAATGGGAATAAGATCTACGTCCCAGATTTGTCATGAAAACTAACTGCTTAACCTAGCACAGTGGTTGACCTTTCTTCTTTCCCTTCAAGTTCCGGGTGCAGGATCAGGCTGCAGCCTGAAGTTGCCCCTGTGTACCTCTCCTGGCTTGGCTGTTCTCAGATACCTTCATGGCTGGGACCTATCCAGAGAGGGCGGGACCATTTCACCTCATAATTCTCTTATGTTTCTGAGTTACATTTTCCCCTCACTGACTGTAGGTGGGGCCTCTCTTCCTCCCCCACCCCGTTTATGCTCATTCACACCCTGGCTGAGCTCATACCCGGATTCTCTCAGAGACTTCACGCTCTTGACTTGATTCAAAGCCAGTCGTTTACCACAGGCAGTAACTGAGAAACCAGAGTTGAACCACAGAGCAATGAGCTAAGTAAGAAGAGAACCTTCCCAAACTACCAGAATGGGTGCTAGGAGTGTGCGTGCCTCCTCTTAGACACTGTGGTTTCAGCTGGGCTACATTTAAGGGGCCAGTGGCCCTTATGGGCAAGGCTAGGTTTTGGCCTATCAGTTCGATCTGGTTTGATTCTATTTAATTAGGTTTAACTCCTTTTAACAATTAAACTTCAGGTGGTGGGCAAGCCTAGTGTGTTTAGATGACTGAAGCTCAACTCCCCAGAAAACCACTTTGTTTGGGACACAATTCCAGGAATGGAGTCTACTTCACAAATAATTTAACTGGGACAAGAGATGGAATGAGAGGGAAATGGAGGGCACATGAGTTTCATTATTACTGAGGAGTCTAGTTCTCAGCCTGTCATGCTGAGACCTCTGATTTTACCAGGGAGAGGCAGAATCATGGCTCACCCTAATCAGGCCATGCCACAGAGAGCTGCTTCTCCAATGTAGTTTAGAAACATGCGTGTTTGTGCTACTGTGGAACTGGAGAAGGAAAACCAAGCGGGGGGGGGGGGGGTGTGCAAATCAAGGGGGGAAAAACATAGTTAAAAGCTGTTTTCTCTAGCATTCTCTCCACTGGAAGTTTCCAATTCTGATATTCTTGTTAGTTTTTAATGTATTGAAAATATATATTTTATATATATATATATATATATTCATCTATTTTGAGTGAGCAATACTGATCACAACACAGTAGGGGAGGAGTGAAAGATATCAAAGTGAGCTGGTAAAAATAAAATGAGTTTCGTAGGTCATTTGTAGAAGAAATAATACATGTCAGGCAGACCTTATAAAGAGAGACAAGACAAGATGAAGACTGCCCCCCCCCCCCCGCCCCGCACAACTACCACCCAACCAGGAGAACTGAAGAATGTTTACATTATTGCAACCACAAATGTGAAGTGAGCTCTAAACCCAGTGGGAGTTTAACAAAATAGAATTAAGGTTGAGGTGAAGACTGCTCTGTGCATACTCCCCGGTCTGGTTGCCCTGGCAATGGAACATCTGCCTTACAGTAATGAAAGCATATGGAGAAGAAACCCACACGCACAAGAGTTTGCTGGGTCTACAGTCTTGCTGTTTCTCCCTCTGATGTTCGTCTAGTGAATACAGGACACAGATGAGGTAGTTGTGTATGCCTGTGGCTGCCCCTTTGCCCCTTTTGCTCATTGGCACCCCTGCCTGGCAGGAAACTTCAGGTACTCAAGACTGGGAAGTGTCAGGAGCTTTATCTCCTGGTGGCCTGCCTGAGGGGCTAGGATCAGAGGGGTTAGAGAGAGGAGAGCCTGAGTCCACTCGTTAGCCAGCTAATTCATTCTTGAGCAGGTCATGGGGTTGTCATGGAGAAGATAAAATGAGTAAGAGGAGATCCATGTCCCCAAGGTAAAGGGAAAGCAGGCGCATATATGAATGAGCTGTGAGATAAACCACACTGAGGTGGGCAACCAAAGTATTACAGGAACGCTTTTCCCCTTCGGTATTCTTTTTCTTATGCAAGCCATGTTTTTCTAGGAAAAAATCTTACTAAATGTGAAAATAAGCAAAAGGAAAAAATTAAAATCACTCCATATTACACCACCCAGAGAGAAGCATCATTCATATTTTGGAGTATATCTTTTCACACTTTTTTCTCATGCAAATATGTGCATCAGTTCAAGACATATATATGCACTCTTTCTATAGACTGATATTTTTTGGAACAATTATATATATATGATTTTACCCTTTGGCATCTTACAATACACCACGAACATCTTTTCAACTAACACATATATGCTGCCATCAACATATTTAATATCTACCTTGCATCCATTATTTGACCTTAAAATAATTTAGCCAGCCAAAGTGGAGGGAGAGGAGGTTCCTGTCCTTCCCCTCAAGTCAAGGCAAGGGGCTCTGATGGGAACACTCAAAGAACTTAATAAGGGTTTCTTATTGTTCTCAGAGCCAATGTTGGTGTCCAAAACTAAGAAATCTAAAGGGCAAATGCAGGCTGGCTGGCAGCTGATGGACAGGATAAAGGAAGGGGCAGGGCCGGGATCAGCCTCCAGTCCCAGAGTTCCCACCAACGAGTGAGCATTTGCAAGGTGCGGGGTGATTCCATCACATACAGGTTAAAGCCGTAAAGGAGCTCAGACATTATTTCGATGCTAAGAAGACTCTTTGGAAGGCTGAGGAGGGGAATGATGCTGTTGGAGCCTTGCTGTAGGAGATCAATCTACTAATTGTGTCTAAGAGAACTGGAGGGAGGGGAAACAAGAGGACAGGAAGTGGGTTCAGAGGCTGTTACTAAAGTCTGAAGACAAACGTTCCCTCCTTTCAAGGGAGCGAGAGGATCTGGGTTCAAGTGTGGCCTCTACCACTGATGAACTTGAATCAGTCACTTTTCTTTCCTGAGCCTTAATAGCTCACCCATAAAAAGGGCATAAAAACAACCCCAAGGAGTGATGAAAATGCTTTGGAACTTGCTAAAGGTGGTGGTCGCACAACATTGTGAATCTACTAATGCCAGTTGAATCGTACACATTATAATAGTTAATTTTATGTTATGTGAATTTCACCTCAATCAGAAAACAAACAGGCACCTGGGTGGCTTAGCCAGTTGAGCATCCGATTTCAGCTCAGGTCATGATCTCATGGCTCATGAGTTTAAGCCCCACACTGGGCTCTGTGCTGACAGCTCAGAGCCTGGAGCCTGCTTTGGAGTCTGTGTCTCCCTCTCTCTCTGTCCCTCCCCCACTTGCTCACTTCTGTCAAAAACAACTAAATAAACACTCAAAATAAAACAAAACAAAAAAAACACAAACAAAATATCCCCAAGGGTTGTTGTGGGGGGATTGAGTCTGGTGGATTTGTTTTTATCATCACTTTTACATGGGCAAACATGAAACTAGCTTTATTCCCATAATGGCGTTAACCCTTCTTGGCCTGGATCCCTCCATAGGCTTAGAGCAAGCAATTTATTTAGGTCCCTCGAAGGTTTTACAGGCTTGTAGTTCCAACTAGTTATTAAAATCTCAGTCACTGTGCAGTTTACGATTTCAATATCCTTCCTCCTCCTGGTCCTGAGGAAGGGGGTAGTGTTGAGAGGAAACAAATGAGGGCCTGTTGATGGCAGTAGGAGTTCACAGTAATTCACAGTGATTTTCCTGGGACTTCCCTTGCCTGAGTCATACTATCTGGCTCCTGGCCACGGCCTCATCCAGGTGCTGCTGGGGTTGGCAGGGCCAGGTTCTCCACCTGCTCAGTCCAGGGTCCACTGAAGAGACAGTCTCAGTGTGAGTGCTGTACAAGGTTCCCTTGGGGAGTATTCAGTCTGGCCCCACCAAAGAGCACCCCAGAGGGGTGGCCACATCTGTTTGGGGTGGAGGAATGGTCTTTCCTCTTGGTGCTAGCTGGGCTGGGCGACCACTCAGGCTGCCTGACGGTTCTCCCCGTTCCTCCCTCAATCTCACTAATGTCTGTGCTTCCTTGTGAGAGTCCTTTCCCAGGTCCTCCCGGCCCCCGTTTCCCCAGCTGCTAAGGTGAAGCCATTCTGCTAAATTCCAGTCCAAGACTTGCTTTCTTACTTGCCCTGGTTCAGAGACACATTTAAATCTCCTCCCCTTCTGGCTTCATGCTCAACTTTTCATTGATTCCAGGCTGACATTTTCTTTTTTTTTTCTGATTTTTTAATGTTTACTTATTTTTGAGAGAGAGAGAAAGAGAGAGCATGCGCGCGCACGCGAGCATGAGTGGGGAGGGGCGGAGAGAAAGGGAGACACAGATCTGAAGCAGGCTCCGGACTTTGACCTGTCAGTACAGAGCCCAACACAGGGCTCGAACTCATAAGCTGTGAGATCATGATCTGAGCCGAAGTCAGGTGCTTCACCGACTGAGCCATCCAGGCACCCCTGGGCTAACATTTTCTTTCAGTGACTCAACAAGGACAGATGACACCCATGGTTGATGGCTCCTCCCTCATTTGTTCCTGGTCTGTCACGATCACTACATGATGGACTCTAGGAAAACAGTCATTGAGGAAAAATGGATGGCAGAGAGAGAAAATAATAGATCTTAACTTTTATCCCCAAGCCAGCCCTTGTCAGCTGAAAGCACGTGTCCCCAGCCCCTGAGATGCCTATTAGCCAGCATTTGAGACATACTGGCTCTTCCGGAGGGAGCTGTCACAGGAGGGCAGATGTAAAAAAGCTACAGCCTTTCAAATGGGAAGGGAAGAGGCTCAGAGGCTGTCTCAAGCCTCCCTCCCCTCAGCTAAGGCTACAGTGCCTACAACCCCGAAGTCACAGTGAAACAAATGGCAGCATTCCCTCCACCTGCAGGAACCTCCTTTTCCTCTTTTCTGCACGTAGAACTCCTAACCTGTCCTTCCAAGCCCAACTCAACTGCTACACTTCCAGGAAGGCTCACCCACCCCTCCGCTGTGAGTCCCCTGGGGTGTGCCAAGTGTCCGTGAGACATCAGGTGTGGAAGGACAGAATGCCTAGCACAGCAACCTTCCTCTTCGCCCCTGTGGTAGGGTCCTCGTGAGGGTCACTGGACACTGTGTGTGTATGTGAACAGGCTTTCCAAACTATAAGGCACTATATTCAAATTAATTTATCTGCCTGGGTTTAGTTAGTTGCTTGTACCTGTTCCTAAACAGGTACTCTTTGATGACTTTTTTTTTTTTAAAGGTGTAGCCTCATCATTTTGCACAATGTTGGGGCACAAAGGTAGGCACTTGACAGACATGCCTCTGGGCATGGGAGCTGCCTTCACAAAGGCCTGCAGCCTGGCCAGGAAGGCTGGCACCTGACTCTTTGGAGGAGCACAGCAGTTACTTCTAACTTAAGGCCCCAGACTGGCTGTCACATCTTCCCCTGAGACCCGTGCGACCCTGTTTGTCTTTGCCTGCCCCGAGCAGCTCTTGCAACCCACTCTTCTAGAATCCTAGGACCTCCCACTTGCTCCCCCAGCACTTGACCATGGCCTCTTTCCTGCCCACCACGGCTGCATCTCAAACTGGACCTGTTATTGCTTCCCTAGCACTGACTACTACGTGACTGACTCAGGTTTTGTCTTACTAAGGCAGGCTTTGGACCTCGTGGGTGGCCCAAAGCTCAATAACTTTATGTTGAAAGTGGAGAGGATATCAGTGTTGTGAACTGACGGGCCAGCATTAGTGGAGAGAGCAGGGGCAGACCTGGGGGCAGATCGTGGAGGAGTTCTTTACTAGCTGTGTCAGAGTGGCCGGTTGCCGAACTTCTTATAATCTGAGTTTTCTCATCTGTACATGGGATCAAAAGACACACACACCCTAACGCATAGAGTTGCTCTGAAGAGTAAATACGATGACACATCCTAAGCCTCTGGCCTTGTGCCTGATACGTGGCATATTCTAAGTATGAGTTTCCTTCCTTTCCTCTTCGGCTAAGATCTCTTCCAAGTCTAAAAGTTCATGAGCCTTTGAAACACATATTCCCATATTAACCTGTAAGTCGGGAAGGTCACCCAGCTGCCAGAAAGTTTATCTTTCCAGAGGAACAAGGATCTCAGGTGGCAGATAACCTATGGCCCATGTCACCTGAATCAGATCTCTTACTCCCAGTCTAAAGTCCCGCGGATGGGAAGAGGGTGTTGCAGGCAGGCAGAGTTCGCAAACCATACTCGACCGAGTAGGTGAAAGCGGATTCGGTCCACCAAGCAGCAGCAAGTGAGCGAAAGTCCAGGGGGGCCTGGGATTGACGCCGGGGTGCAGGGGGAGGGCGGCCCCGCTCTGTCGGCACGGAGCCTGCGGTCTCTAACACGGGCTCCCATGAAAACAGAGGGGAAGATCTGGGGCAGCACTTGCCCTCCCTCTTCTCTTCAGGCGGGTAAAGTGGGTAGACTTTGGAGGGGCCAAACTGACCTGGAGGTGGGAAAGTTAATGGAGTCTGTCTCTTAGAGCGGTGGTTCTGAGTAGCAGCACCAGGAGCACCTGGGTTTGTCAGGCCCCTCTCCAGACCTACTGAATCGGAAGCTCTAGGGGTGGCCCCCAACTATCTGTACTATATATCTACATATATGATGTTAATTTATTTGGGAGACACAGAATGAGAGCGGGGGAGGGGCAGAGAGCTACAGGAACAGAGCCTCCAAGGCAGGCTTTGTGCTGAGAGCAGGGAGCCTGGTGTGGGGGCTTGAACTCACACACCAAATGGTGAGATCAGGACCTGGGTCGAAGTCAGACACTTAACCGACTGAGCCACCCAGGCGCCCCCCTCCCCCCCAACTACCTGATTGTAATAAGCCCTCCCAGTGACTCTGGTGCATGCGAAAGTTTGAGGACCCCTGATTAGCACACACTTTTGTTAATTTACCTGAAAGTCCCCTCCCGTTCTGAAGTGGTGGGACATGGCATGAGGGTGAATGGTCGTAATTTTTGGAGACAAGAAGACCTCAATTCAGATCCTGGCTCTGCCCCTACATGCCCCTACGTGGCCTTGGACAAGTGCATCAGCCTCTCTGAAGCCTGACCTCCTCAAGTGTACAATACCTGTTTGTAGGATTAGGTGGTTAGGTGTGGAGAGAATATGCAGAAAGCATTTAGCAGAGTGCCTGGCACAGAGAAGGTGCTCATCATCATCATCCTACCCACCGTGACTACGAACAACTCCCTGGTCGAGTAAGAATTCTAGATGCATCTAAGGAAAATCTTCAGGTTGAATATGGATCGTCTTGTTCCATGAGCGTTTAACATGCTGCTCAGAATGCCACTTCTCATTCAGCCAGCAACGACAATTCCTTTCAAGTTTGAAATCCAAATTCCAAATCCCTATCTCACTTGGGTATACCAAGTGAAAACCCGACAGGAAAAACCACTCTTATCCTAATATAACCTAGTCATTTTCTCACCCTGCCCGCTTTCCCTTTTCCTTTTAGTTAAGTCCCTTAAGCAAACAGTAGCACTGGGCAAATATTTGCTGAGTGTTAAGTGAATGGATTGACTCTATTTGATTTGAAAATGCCCAACTGTTGTGCAATAAAAGGAGTCAAGTCTGTGGCCAGGTCTTTAGGATCCTGGGTGGAAATGTGGCAGGAGTGGCCATAGCACCCACATGGGGAGCACATTGAAATCTTGGCAAATCAGGCAGGCACTGTGGGGTTTATCAGAGACTGAGCTGACTAAGACAGGGAATGTAGGTGGTTTTCTGCATTTAGCAAAGGCTTTTTTTTTTTTTGCAAAGGCCTTTTATGATGCAATGGCTAGTGGCCCTCTATCCCTGGCTGTCCACGTACGTGTCCATGTCTGCTCCACCCTCTAAGCCTGGAGAGGAACTCGCCCTTGCCAGCAAAGCAGTTGCACCATGGCCTCTGCAAATTAGAGCACCAAAATGGGATTCCAGTTTTCCCCCTGGAGACAATAAATGTAAATATTACCATTCTAGTTCTCGCTGAAAGGCATTACAGGTATCCCCTAATTATCAAAAGTTCATGTTACATCACTTTGCTTTTCAGAAAGGCCTACAGGGGCGCCTGGGTAGCTCAGTTGAGCGTCCGACTTCAGCTCAGGTCATGATCTCGTGGTTCGTGAGTTTGAGCCCCACATAGGGCTCTGTGCTGACAGCTCAGAGCCTGGAACCTACTTTGGATTCTGTGTCTCCCTCTCGCTTTGTGCCCCTCCCCCACTCTCACTTTGCCTGTCTCTCTCTCAAAAAAATATAAACATAAAAAAATGTAAAAAAACAAAACAAAACAAAAAAACCCTACATTAGTGTCTATTTTCACTAGCCAAAAGAGATCTAAAGAGGATTTTCACTTTTATGATTGAAAAAACAATGCACAAATTGGGGCCCCTGGGTGGCTCAGTTAGTTAGGCGGCTGACTTCCGCTCAGGTCATGATCTCGTGGTTGGTGGGTTCAAGCTTGGCATCGGGCTTTGTGCTGACAGCTCAGAATCTGGAGCCTGCTTCGGATTCTCTGTGTGTGTGTGTGTGTGTGTGTGTGTGTGTGTGTGTGTGTGTGTGTGTGTCTGCCCCTCCCCCGTTCATGCTCGGTCTCTCAAAAATAAACATTAAAAAAGAATTTTTTTTTTTAGATGTGAAAA
This sequence comes from Puma concolor, assembly GCF_028749965.1. Lineage (NCBI taxonomy): Eukaryota > Metazoa > Chordata > Mammalia > Carnivora > Felidae > Puma > Puma concolor. The sequence goes on along the minus strand of NC_141672.1, from coordinate 107,662,967 downwards.
TTGAGAATAGCATTTAGTGTTTGTTTTACAGTCAGCCACTATCAAGCACACACCCCAGCCGCAACAGCGGCGCCACCAAGCTCCTTCCGCATGAACTACACTCAGCATGGCAGCATCCAGCCCTCACAGCCCTGAAAAGTGTCTGTGAGCATCCCAGCCTTTTCTTGACTTATGGTGTGCTTCTGTTAGCAAGATGTGTCCTAAGAAAGGCCTAAGAGAGGCAATTTTTTTGGCTCTGGGAATGCTCAAAAAATTTTTCCACATAAATTAACAGGGATTCCTGCTTCACTTTACACTATTGTGGCTTACAAAAGTTTTCATAGTAACACTCTACTTTTGGGTAGGTGGGGAGACCAACATTCAAGCCCTCAACGTCTTTAGCCTCCAAATGCTGCAGTAGTCCTGGGTCTCCCTAGCTCCTGTCCTGCTCTTCTACGTTCATCTCCCCACCGTGTATGATATATATCTTCTTATTCCCTGCCCACTCCCTGCTTACAGGATAAAGTCCCATCACCTGTGCAGGGCGTTCGTTCCCTTACAGTTCAACCCCAACGTACAGTCTGGCTTTCCTGCCCACAGCCAGTGCCTGCCCACATGTGACTCCTGCCTGCCAGTGCCCTATTCTTTCATACTTCCTGGCCACTTACTGAAAGGCCCTTCCTCCTGTTGCCTGGTTGGAGCGCCCTGACTCCTCTTTGCAGAACCTGCTCAAATGTAGCTTTCTGTGAAATGGGCCCACCAGCATCCAGTGGGTTCTTGAATGCTTTCCTCAGTCTTTACTTGGCCCCGGGGTTCCTTTTTCCTCCTTCCCAACCTCAGAATTCCTAGTTTCCTTCCAGATGTGGCTCTGCTATTGCTTAAAAATGTTTTCTTAAAATGTTATTTGACATAATTTAAGACTTAAAGGGAGACTGCAGGAATAGTATACAAAGAATTCATGTACATTGTTCACCCAGATTCCCTAAATGTTACTGTTTTGCCACATTTGCCTTCATCTCTCTAGATCTGTCCGTCTATTTATCTGGATGTATAATTTTATTTTTTCCCAACTGTTGGTGAGTTGCTTGCAGACTTTCTACCCCTCTATTCCTTCAACGTGTATGTTTTCTCATCCTCTTAGCTAATCATAGAACAATTATCAAAATTAGGCAATTAACTTTGATATTGATTATTATCTAACATACAGACTTTCCTCAGATTTCAAAGTACCCCAATGCAGTCCTTTATCACAAAGGAAAGGAAAGTCCAGATCATGATTCATACATTGCGTTTAGTTATGTCTCTTTTGTATTCTTTAATCTAGAAGAGTTACCTTTTTTTTTTTTTTTTTTTTTTTTGGTCTTCCATGACATTTTTGAAGTGTCTAGGCCAGTTATTTTATACAAAGCATCTCATTTTAGGTTGGTCGGTTGTTTCCTCGTGATGGGTTCATGGTGTACAGATTTGGCTGGAGTATCCCATGGGCTATGCTGTGTTCACCTGTGTTCACCCTGAGGTGTCACTATCAAGATGTCCATGAGGTCACTGTCTCATTTCTGGTCATGTTAACATTGATCACTTGGTTGATTTGTTGATGTGTCTGATTCTTCCCCTGGCCAGTGAGGCCCTTTGCAAGGTTAAGGAGGGAATTGGCCTGATTCATCCTGGTGTCCTGGTACCTGAGGATGTGGAAATCCAGAGAAGTGAGGAACAAACACCAGCTGAGCCCCTCCCTTGTGTCTGATTCTGTGGCTGTTTTTCATCTAAGCCTCATAACCCCCCTATAATTTAGTCGTTTGTGCTCATTTTGCATGTGTGCTCAGTGAAGATGAGCAATTTGCCTAAGGGTACTTGAGTGGTAAGTACCAGGGCCAGATTCAAATCTGGTTCTGTCTGCCACTTTCTATAACACTAATGCCTTAGACACAATAGACGGTCAATGAGATTCATTAAATGGAAAAGTCTAACACCAAGACTATCAAAAAACTTAACACCCTCCTACATCAATGAGGGTGCTTTCTATCATTTATCCTTTCAACAAATATTGATGGTGGGTCTACTGTGTACCAGACAGTATTATAGATAATGGAGATATAGCAGTGAACAAATAGCTTACGTTCTAGTGGGACTCTGCAAATACCAACAAATCCAACTAAAGTGGCTTGAACAATAACAAGAAGGTTAGCTATAGAGCAGTTCCAGGGTTGATTAATTTAGCAGCTCAAAGATGTCATGACTAAGACTCCTGTTCTCTGGAATTCTCTTAGCTCTCCCTTTAGGGATACAAGATATTTGCCTTAGTTTTAAGCAAGACATCCTCAAAGGAAACAAAGGGGGCATTCCTGCCATGAACCCTTTATACGGGCAAAGAAAGTCTTGCTAGAATCTCCCACCTACCTTCCCTTCTACCTCACTGGCCAGAACGGCATGACCAGCCCACATCTAAATTAACCTCTTGGCAAGAGAAATGGGCTGCCACGTGGGCCTTGGGCAATTTAGATTTGTACCACCCCCCCCCCTTTTCCAGACCTCCAGGCTCAACCTTCCCCAAAGCACTTGGTTGTCAGAAGAGTAGGAGGAAAATGAACAAAATTGCAATTTTCTTTTAAGAAGGAATGAGGGGGAAAGGCTGTTGAGTAGGCAACTGACAATATTTGCCACTTTTCCCATTCATGAAATTACCAAATATTTACAAACTCTGTGGCTTCTTAGAAACTCTTCTTTATGTAAATAAAAATTTGCCTCATTGCTATCCCTTATATTCATTACATCAAGATCTGCCTCTTTTTACTAAGTCATATGATGTCTCTGCCTTTATCGATCTCCGTATCTCTGATCTCCTTCTAAAACAAGGTCCCCTTTACGTGACTGTAGGGAATCTTAGCCAGAGGAGGTTTAGAAAATATTTAAGAACTGTTCCTAGGATATGCATTGACCACTGACAGGGGAGGGCCCTGGAGCATCCTTCTGGGCCAGGCATTCACCATTTAGTGGCTGGATGGGGAGATCCAGGAGGATCCTAGGGGAGGAGCCAGGGAGGTTGGCAAGTGGGGGTGGGGGACACTCAGGTCATACTATTTACCAACTGGCATGGGAATATTTATTTCAGTAATGGAACAACCAGTATGACAGTACCCACGTGACAAGCTGGACATCAGCTCTGATCTTCCCAGTGTCAGTATAGTGACCATAGTACAGTATCCCCAGCTCCTACCAGGGTCAGGCATTCAGGCTGCCTCCAGTTTTAACTGTAATATTAAGAGTATGATCAAAGGGTATGATCTAAGTTGATGTAAAAAGCATTTAAATCATGGTTTAGAAATATCCTTGCCCACTTTTTCACAGACTGCTGCTGCTGCTGGGGAGCTGGGAGTCACAGGATGTGGTAGAGGAGGGTAGGGATGGGAGTAAGGAGAGCTGAGCTCAGGTCTGGCCAATACTCATCTACTAGAGACTGGGGACTTGGCAGTCTCTTGGCCTCTATCAAGTTTGGTTTCCCCAACTGTAAAACGAAGGAGATGCCATCTCTCCTAGTACCAGGCACAGTAGGCATCGATTGCCTCCATCGATTGCCTCCTCGATTGACTTCGGCCTGAGGCCCTGGTGACCCTTGTCACATGCTCACTATGGTCCACCACTGAGTGATCTGATGATCAAAAAGGTCCTGGAAGGTGTTGGTTCTGTGCCCTAACAAAGTGTATAGACTGCCACCTTCTGGTGTAAAGAATTAGTATCCAGATCCAGTGCTCCCCCTTGTGTCCCTGTCAAGATCTGCCCTTTGGGTGAAGCTGCAGGAGGAAGCCGAGGTGACCCCGGGGCCGGTGGTGGCTTTAGGGTGATGTCCTCCTTCTGCCAGTGAAACTCTGAGAAAGAGAAGATACTGAGTTTTGAAAAGCTGTTTCTAAGTGACAGTGCTCTTGTTTTTAGAGACTGGGAAGGTGCTGGCAAGGGCGTCTTTGCACAGACAGGAGGTCTTTGTCAGGGATTTATTAGACCCTGTGTAGAGACAGCAGTGGTCAGTCCGTCCACAATTATTTACAGAGCACTTCATACGTACCAGACAAGTGCTTTGGTAAATAAGTTTGAACAAAACAAGCCAAGTTCCTGGTCTCATTGTCTAGTGGGAAAGTTTGGTGATAAGATGAATTCTTTTTTAACTGATATACCTTAACTGAAGACAAGATGTCATCTGAACAGAAAAACTGAACGCTGCAGCGACTTGTATTTCAACACCTTCCAGCTGTTTTACACATGTATGCACATTTTAAAAAGCTATAATCAAAATGCATGTTACCCTGAAGTTTGTTATAGTTCAATCATAATGAACACTCCTCTCTATGTTGCTACTTAATCTGCATAATTATCCTTATAGCTACGTAGGAGGTAAATGTGTGGCCTATCAAAATCCATGTAGCAATTCCCTTAAGCTTAGACACATTTTTTTTCCCTTTTCTTTTTCTATAAGAGAAGTTGCTGATGTTGACTTCTTCATGCGGACTTTTTATTGCATTACTGTTTAGTAATCATGAATATGGTTCTAGGATCCCATGTGTTGCCATATTGCTTCCCCAAAGAGCTATTACTATTTATAATGGCATAATTTATATTATATAAGTGAGTCGATTTTGCTGCAACATCGGGTACGTTGAATGTTGTGACTTTAACACATTTTTGAGAATTAATATTTTAAAAGAGGGTCCCAAATTTGCTTTAATCTGCATTTCTGTGGATATCAGTGCACAGGTTCTTTTTTTGCCTGTATAATTGCTCCTTTGTGAAACGGCTGTTCTCATTGCAATTAAACATTTGAGTCTTTCCTGTGAAGACAGAAAAGCACCAGAAGGACTGCAGTATTGCAGCCCAGGGAGTCAGAATGGCACTTACTGCATTATTCACTGGGTTAATAAGTCCTTCTGGAATCTTCCTAAGAAAGCTCAGCTGTTTCAAAATCTAGAGTGCAACTCTGTTCTGCTGCCCAGAACTACTAAGTGAGGAAAGGGATTCTGTGACACCCTTGGCTGGGCTTGTCTCACTAACGGAAGGGACATAATTGCCCAGTGTTTATTAAAGAGTTGGACATCAGCCCAGGTTACAATAACGCAAATGAAAATTATGTGATTGGAGAGTTAATTCGTTTCCTAGTGACTCTGAAGGATACAAAGCATCGTTGAATGTCTCTGTTGGAAAGGTCTTTCTGCTATGGCCCAGAGCCCTGGCCCAGAGCAGTCAAGTGACTTGCCCAAGCTTACAGAGAGAGCTAGAACCTCTAGCTCCTGGTTCTCATCTGTCCTAGATTTGAATCTAAATGAACCTGTGATTCTCTCCTTCCAGGCCCCTGCCCCCCATTGTCCACCTCTTGCCTGCCTGGATGGCTTCCAGAACACGGTTCTGGGAACACTTTCTGTGTTGTGGGAGTTGGTTTCCTTTTCCTACCTAGCCTCCAACAAGAACTCTGGGCCTTTCCTCTCTGGGAACTCCAAGTGCCCCACCACCCAGGGATCCAAGCAGGAGCTCAAATACTTGGCTTAAGCACAAGTTCTTTTCCTGAAAGAAGACTGGAAATGTTAGAAACTGGGCCTGTGTGAGGGTGAGCGATTTTAACTCTGTCAGAAAGGCTTTGGGTTTCATAACCCACCCCACTACTATTTTCTGGGATGATTGGATGAAGAAGGAACAAATGTTTGATTAACACATACTATGCATTAGACACCGCCTCATTTAGTTTCTTAAAAACACCTATAGAGTAACAGATTTGGAAATGGAGGCTCAGAGAGGTCAGGTAACTCCATCAGCTCCCGCAGCTAAGATGTGTTACTCACTGATCCTCAAGTGGGGGTATGGTGGGGACCTGGAATGGCCAATCAGAGTCTCCGGGGAGCTTTTCCAAACCATCTTGCTATGTTTTCCATTGACAATGACTGCACTGTACAGAGCCATCTATAAGATTTGTGTGCCAGGGTGCCACCCCCGGGATATTCTAGTCTGGACAGGTGTCAGTAAACTGGTGATGTATATAGTAAGAGGCAGATTGAAATCTATGTAGAGGGGCTATAATGACGGGAAGGAAAAGAAGCATCTGAAGAAATTCCTCAGGGAAAAAGAAATAGAAGACTCCTAAGGATTGGGACACAGGGAAATATAACTCAAGACCAGAGAAGAGAAGTAGTCCCAGTGGGTGGGAGAGTGCGGGGGGGGGGTGAGGTGGGGTGGGGAGCAGGCTGACCCATTCCCAGGAAGGATGTGGCTGGAGGGAAGAGGGGCATGGTGCAGGCTTGGCAGGGGTGGGTGGGTGGAAGATTTGTGGTAGAATCTCTCTCTACCACACTTAGAACAGAGAGGCAGCAGCTATTACCATAGAGCACTTGACCAGAGGTTCTAAGACCTAGTGCTGGCTGTGTGGCCTCAATCAAGTCACATCACCTCTCTTGGACTTGACTTCTTCTCCTTTACAAGCGGCCTAAAAATAACCTTCTCTGGCTACTTCTCAGAGAGATCATGGGAACCAACCGGTTAACTCATATGAAAGGGTTTTGTAAATTGTGAAACACTGTGCAAATGTTCCACACAGACTACTGGGTACGGCAGTAAGTTCTAATTCGCTGTCATTCAGAATTTCAGCCCCTCAGTTTGTTTGTGGTTTGCTTTACTGGCAAGGTAGCATTTGATGCCCACTGAGAGTGTGCATGCCTACTAGACCCTGGCATAGGGTAAGCCCCCTGTTAGTGTGAATGCCCTCCCTTCCCCCAGCCCTGATGTTCTGTCCTGAGCCAATCCAGATGGATCAGCTACATAGAAAGTACCCTCTGAGACTTATCTGACTGACCTTTTTTTTTTTTTTTTTAACGTTTATTTATTTTTGAGACAGCAAGAGACAGAGCATGAACGGGGGAGGGGCAGAGAGAGAGGGAGACACAGAACCGGAAACAGGCTCCAGACTCTGAGCCATCAGCCCAGAGCCTGACGTGGGGCTCGAACTCACGGACCGTGAGATTGTGACCTGAGCTGAAGTCGGACGCCTAACCGACTGAGCCACCCAGGCGCCCCTTATCTGACTGACCTTTAAAAAAATCCAGCTCCTTGAACATCACCCATCGTCAGGGAAATACAAATCAAAACCAGAATGAGATACCTCCTCACACCTGTCAGAATGGCTAACATGAACAACTCAGGCAACAACAGATGTTGGCGAGGATGCGGAGAGAGAGGATCTCTTTTGCACTGTTGGTGGGAATGCAAGCTGATGCAGCCACTCTGGAAATCAGTGTGGAGGTTCCTCAAAGAATTAAAAATAGAACTACCCTACGATCCAGCAATTGCACTACTAGGTATTTATCCAAGGAATACAGGTGTGCTGTTTCAAAGGGACACGTGCCCACCCCAGTGTTTATAGCAGCACTATAGACAATAGCCAAAGTATGGAAAGAGCTCACATGTCCATTGACAGATGAATGGATAAAGAAAATGTGGTGGGTGTGTATACACACACACACACATATGTGTATATACACACACATATATATGTATACATATATACATATACATACATACATACAAACAATGGAATATTACTTGACAATCAAAAAGAATGAAATCTTGCCATTTGCGACTACGTGGATGGAACTAGAGGGTAGAGGGTATTATGCTAAGCGATATAATCCAGAGAAAGACAAATGTCATATGACTTCACTCATATGAGGAATTTAAGATACAAAACAGATGAACGTAAGGGAAGGGAAGCAAAACTAATATAAAAACAAGGAAGGGAACAAAACATAAGAGACTCTTAAATACAGAGAATAAGGGGGTGCCTGGGTGGCGCAGTCGGTTGAGCGTCCGACTTCAGCCAGGTCACGATCTCGCGGTCCGTGAGTTCGAGCCCCGCGTCAGGCTCTGGGCTGATGGCTCAGAGCCTGGAGCCTGTTTCCGATTCTGTGTCTCCCTCTCTCTCTGCCCCTCCCCCGTTCATGCTCTGTCTCTCTCTGTCCCAAAAATAAATAAACGTTGAAAAAAAAAATTAAAAAAAAAATACAGAGAATAAACTGAGGGTGGCTGGAAGGGATGGGCTAAGTGGGTAAGGGACATTAACGAAGACATTTGTTGGGATGGGCACTGGGTGTTATACATAGGGGATGAGTCACTGGAATCTACTCCTGACATCATTATAGCACTATATGCTAACTAACTTGGATGTAAAATACATACATACATACATACATACATACATACGTAAAGTTAAAAAAAACAGCTCTTGATCTTTAAAGAGTTTTTAGTGAAAAGTTCATTCATACAACAAAACACATACTGACCTTAAGAAAAAATATCCCCCAAATCTCCTGTGAAGCCCTTACTTGTCCTTCCCAGATGCTGCCCCTTCACTCTGCTAGCCTCACTCTGTGTTGATCTTTCTTGTCCTTTTGAAAAATAACTTCATTCCATATTTGATATCCCTAAGAAATGTATTCGGTTTTTTCCGTTTCTGAACTTCTTTTTTCAAAGTTTTTTTTTAAACGTTTATTTTTATTTTTGAGAATAAAATAAAGGGAGAGAGGGACAGAGTGTGAATGGGGGAGGGGCAGAGAGAGAGGCAGACACAGAATCCTAAACACGCTCCAGGCTCTGAGTTGTCAGCACAGAGCCCGACACAGGGCTCCAACCCACGAACCATGAGATCATGACCTGAGCTGAAGTCGGATGCTTAACTAACTGAGCCACTCAGGCACCCCTAATGTTTACTTAATTTTGAGAGACAGAGAGAGACAGAACACAAGCAGGGGAGGGGCAGAGAGAAAGGGAGACATAGACTCTGAAGCAGGCTCCAGGCTCTGAGCTGTTAGCACAGAGCCCGATGTGGGGCTCAAACCTATGAACCGTGAATTCATGACCTGAGCCGAAGTCAGATGCTTAAAAGACTAAGCCACCCAGGCGCCTGTATCTGAACTTTTAAAGTTATTTTATTTTGAGAGAGAGAGAGAGAGAGAGAGAGAGAGAGAGAGAGAGAGAGAGGCAAAGGGACAGAGAAAGGGGGGGGGGAGAGAGAGAGGGAGAGAGAGAATATCCCAAGCAGGCTCTCCAGTGTCAGTGTAGAGCCCAATGCAAGGCTTGAACTCACAAACCAGGATTAGGACCAGAGCCGAAATCAAGAGTTGGATGCTTAACTGACTGAACCACCCAGGCACCCCATGTCTCTGAACTTTTATAAAGAGGATTGTACTATAAGTATGTTTCTATAACTTACTTCTTGCATCTGTGATGTCCCTGTGGTGATCGATACAGCTGCAGCTCGTTCATTTTTCACTGGTATATAGTATTCCACGATGGGGATGTGCTATCATTCACTTACCTGTCCTACAGCAAATGGACATTGGGTTGTTTCCTGTTTGAGAATATTATAAACAATACTTTTCTAGGTCTCCTGTAGCGTATGGGTAAGAGCTTGTATGTATCTACAAGTGGAAGTGCTGGGTCATTTAGCATGTAGGTCTTAATTTTTAAGATAAGGCCAAACTCTTCCAACAGGTTATGCAACTTAACACTCACACCAACAGTATATGAGAATTCGCACTGTTCTGCATTCCTGTTCATGCTTGATTGCTTCTAAATTTCTGGTTACTGTGGACAAGACAAATCTTGATTAACAACAGATAGGAAGTAGGAAGGCACTTGTCTGTCAGCCAGGGCTCGAGACTGACTCACCAGAGAAGAAATCCCACCTGATCCTGTGACTAGCTACAGCCAGCTCCGTAGCACCATCCAGTATTTGCTCATTTTGGTTTTAGTTTGCATTTCTTTATTAATAAGGACGTTGAGCATCTTTTCATGTACTTGTGGCCTTTTGGTTTTCATGTCTGAAATGCCTGTTCATGTCTTTTGCCCATTTAAAAAATTAAGTTTTTTCCTATTGAGGTGTAGCTGCCTTTTATAGATTCTGGACACGAATTCTTTGCCAGTTGTATGTGTGATAGTGATCTTCTCCCAGTCTCTGGCTTGTCTTGTCACGCTCTGTGATTTTTTTCCCCCAATGAATAGAAGTTCTTATTTTAATGCACAGTCCATCTTTCCCTTCATCATTTCCTTCACTTTTGGCATCTTGTTTAGGAAATTATTTTTCACCTGAGATCACACAGATAATCTCCCACATTTCCTGCTGTAAGTTACAAAATTCCAAATGCCTTTCTTAGGACTGTTCTGTCTTCCGAGCTCCTGCATCTTTCCATAAAATGTAAGCCAGAGGTTATTTCTATTCTAGTATGTCTCCTCTCAGCACAGAGGGCTTTGAGTTCTGACAGGTGCCAAGAGAAAGACTTCATTGGGGGCTGCAGGCTTGGCTCTCAAAGGCCCTGTGTCCTGCATCCTTCAGCTGCTCCAAAGCCCCTAGGAGGCGCCTCCACACCAGATATGGAGCTCCCTACCCCACAATCTGCTCGGCTCAGAGGTGGTGAAGCCTGTCCCTAGGCCCTGCTCAGCTGTGCCCAGCTCCTGCCCCCATGCTCTCACCTCCCAGCAGCCCGCAACGGTAGCACCTTTGCGTCAGCTAACATCCTCCTGCCGTCACCCAGCTTCACACTGGGCCTGAGCCTCTGGGGCTCAGGCCTCTCCTTGGTTTGGAAAGAACCACATGAAAGCTTCCTCACCAGTCTTTCAAACCCGTCCTCCTCCCTCTTGCTTTGTCTCCTTTCCTGGAATTCCTCCTGATTCTGTATGGTCATTTGGAGGACCCCTTACAACAGTTTGTTATTAGGTCAGATGCTGCTATCTATGGTTTAATTCTGCCCCAAACCTCTTTGGCACGTAACTGAATGAACTACAGGCTCCTCAAAGGACCAAAACTCTTAGGAGATCACAAAAAGTGTAACATACTGAGGGTGAGGCATGGTGCCCTTTGCCTGTCTGAATACTCCATTTTATTTTCACCAGTTAATAGTTGCCTATTTCCTTTTACCTCGGTCTTCTTATCTGGAAGACCCAGTTAATAATCACAGTATTATAGGGGTGCCTGGGTGGCTTAGTCGGTTAAGTGTCTGACTTCGGCTCAGATCATGATCTCACGATTTGTGGGTTCGAGCCCCGCGTTGGGCTCTGTGCTGAACTCTTGCTCAGAGCCTGGAGCCTGCTTCGGATTCTGTGTCTCCTTCTCTTTCTGCCCCTCCCCATCTCATGCTCTGTCTCACTCTGTCTCTCAAAAATAAATAAATGTAATAAAAAATTTTTTAAATAAAAAAATAATCGTAGTATTACAGATGAAACGAGACAACACAGGGAAGGCTCACTGTGCTTGGCACTTAATAGGAATCCATAAGTATTTGTTTCCTGTTGTCTTAGCTTGAGTTCCCCAGAAAACAGAGCCTGTAGCCGGGCTTATGCACTGATGCTTTATTGGCTGGCTCCACCCAGGGCAACAAGAGTGAGGGGGAAAAGAGAAGAGAGGGAGGAAGGAAGAGCAAATACTGGATGGTGGTACTGAGCTGGCATGGCGGGTTATGTGGGATTTCTCTGAAGAGACCGTCTGGAGCCTTGGAGGAGAGAAGAACACCTTACTTGCCAGCACCTTCCTATTTCCTGTCTCTGGCTAATCAAAGTTTGCCCTACGGGGTACTTAGCCCTTGCATTTCTGCACGCCCCTACAAGCCCACCCCCCTGAGACTTCAGGCAACCTCTGGAGAAGCCAAGGCCTCTATGAGTCAGGTGAGCTCAGGTCTGGGGGTCTGAGCTACTGTGATTCTTGCTGTGGTGGGCAGGATGGAAGCACCTAGTACTCTGGCCCTTGTCCTTAGAGGACGTGGAGGCAACCAGTGGCACTGGGAGAGGGGGTGATGGTGGTAGCTGCTAGGACCTTATGAGCTCACAAATAGTATGAGCTCTGCCAGGACCACTTGGGCCAAGAATTAAGGAGAGGGGTCAAGGCCTGGGACAAGGAATGTTTGAGGGCCAAGGAGACATAATAGGGAGCATATAAACTGGATCTGGTACATCTTTCACTCTTAGGTTTACGTGACCTCTGCTTCCTAGAACAGCGCATCCACATGGACGTAGGTATGTCCATATTCCTTAACTCATTCGACATTTATTTGCACAGTACCCATAAGGGTGCAGAGATGAATGAAGCACGCATCAAGCACATGACTTCATGCACTGTGCAGATAGTCTATTGGGGAAGGACCAGTGGAGTGAACTTCGTATGGCCACTGAATGCTATGCAGAGTTACGTTAGCATCATCGGTTATTCCAGGGCTCAGCAAGAATTTTCTGTAGAAGGCTAGAGAGCAAATAGTTCAGGCTTGGCAGGCCACATACAGCTCTTGCATTCTGTTTATACCCCTTTGAAAACGCAAACACCTTTCTTAACTTGTATTCCCAATAAAAACAGACTGGGGGCACTAACAATCTCCCGACCTAAGTGGCTTAGCACATTGAAGGTTTAGACTTGCTCACTTACTGTCCCAGGCAGCCTCAGTGATCTCCTGAGCAGCTAGGCTCCGTGTGGTACTTCAGGGACCCAGGCCACCTCCATCTTGTGAGGCCACCATCTCTGCCATCCTGCGAAAGGAGAAAAGAGGGTTGAAGGCTTGCCTGAGATCTTTGAAGAGGCACATTGCTTCTGCACACATGTTCTTGGTTAGAATTCAAACGGTCCCAACAGAACCGCAAGGGATATGAGGAAATCACTTTCCAGTATGTCTAGGAAGAGGCAACAGCTTGATAAATACATTATAGCACTGTCTGTGGCAGAGAGTAAAGAGGACTTTAAGACACGTGCCTGTGTCAGAGGAGCCCAGGATCTGGCTGGGGAGAAAAGTGAGCATGTATGGAAATGTGAGTGACAGTACAATTGCAAACACCGTGTCAACCATGGCATTCGCAGTATAGGTGCTGACTGTATCAGTAACTATACGATAACAAAAGACTGTAAGAGTTCACAGAACCAAGAGATCGAACTGATCTGGAGTAGTTGGATAAAGTTTCATGGAGAAGGCGACTTGAATTAGGTCTTGAAGGACTGGTGAAATGTAGCCAGAGGCAGAGGAAGGGGGAAGCAGCATCAACAAAAGGGTCACCCTGGAGAAGGTGGCAAAGTCCCGAGTTAACACTCGGTAAAGTGCACGCGCTAACCAGTCCTGATGATTACTGGCCAGGTGAGTCTCAGTTGTTGGGTCTGGGAGAGGTTCCTAGGGCCGGGACCCTGAGGTGTGTGTGTGCGTGGGTGCTCAGGACAGCAGTTAGAGATGACTTCCGATCGATTTAACCACCCTGCCGAAGGATGTTATTCGTCTTTGAACACCCAGGATGGCTCTATCAGTGCCTGCTGGCTAAACATCTGCCCTGCATTGGAGACTAATGGCAGCTGAGGCTGTAAAGTCACGTTGGAGTTAAGTTGTGAAGGGCTTTAACTTTTTTTTTCATTTTATTTATTTGAGAGAGAGAGAGAGCACAATCAGGGGAAAGGGGCAGTGGGGGGAGAGGGGGAGGAGGAGGAGGAAGGGGAGGGGGAGAGAGAAACAATCTTTAAAAAATTTTTTTAAAATTTTTAATGTTTTTATTTATTTTTGAAGGAGAGAGAGCGAGTGGGGGAGGGGCAGAGAGAGAGGGAGACACAGAATCCAAAGCAGGCTCCAGGCTCCAGTCAACACAGAGCTGGATGCGGGGCTCGAACTCACAAACCGCGAGATCATGAGTGGAACAGAAGTTGGATGTTCAACCGACTGAGCCACCCAGGCGCCCCCCCCCCCCCACCAAAAAAATTTTTTTTAACATTTATTCAGGTTTTGAGAGACAGAGAGCATGAGCAGGGGAGGGGAAGACAGAGAGGGAGACACAGAATCCAAAGCAGGCTTCAGGCTCTGAGCTGTCAGCACAAAGCCCAATGCCGGACTTGAACTCAGGAACCGTGAGACCACAACCTGAGCTGAAGTCAGATGCTTAACCAACTGAGCCACCAAGGCACCACAAATTGTGAAGGGCTTTAAACACCCAGGTGCTTGGGATTCCCAAAGATGAACATCGTTTATTTTCAGAGACAAAACTTAGGACCCCCCCCCCCATAAACATCTAATAATGAATGAATGGTTAAAAAAAACAATAGTCTATCTATACAATGGAATAGCCTGTAATCATTGAAAATCAAGTTCCTTCCGACTTCAACCAGGTCACGATCTCGCGGTCTGTGAGTTTGAGCCCCGCGTCAGGCCCTGGGCTGATGGCTCAGAGCCTGGAGCCTGTTTCCGATTCTGTGTCTCCCTCTCTCTCTGCCCCTGCCCCATTCATGCTCTCTCTCTGTCCCAAAAATAAATAAACGTTGAAAAAAAAAATTTAAAAAAGAAAATCAAGTTCCTGATGACTCATTGATGACATGGAATAAGAGAAAAATAGGAAACTATCAAGTAGAATACCAATAATTAAAACTATAAAGATATTAAGAATAAACATTAAACTGTAAATTATGGTTATTTTTGATGGTAGTAGGATGCTTGATTTTTCTTTTCATGATTTTTTGTATTTTAACTTTCTGTAATGAGTACATAGAATTTTTAGAGTGACTAACATGTAATAAATATTCTTTTTCAAATGCAAAGCTTAAACACGTGGAGTTTGGTCAGGTGGTTGCTGTTTCTGTTTTATTCTTTCAGTGCAGGTGGATCCTATCTTCATATCCACAGCATGCAGGATCTGTTCACCCACATCGTTCAGTTCACAGTGGCTGAGTGCCATCCGTGCCTGTGGTATGAGACTTCGCTTGCCACTGTGCATATGACTGGAAAACCCTCCTGACTTGTCATCATTCTTGAAAGGTCTTCCAGGGCACCTGTAATTTTAGCCATTTCCTGAGGCTTCTGGAGCTCCAGGGTGAATATCTAGATCAGGAAAGCACCTGATCACTGGGAGTAGGAGCTCCGAGATGTGGGAAGGCGGAAGATGGCCATAGAACTACAGGGAGTGAGATCACATTCAGACAGAACTTCTCAATGTATAGATGACAAAAATGAGGCCAGCAAGAGGAAGGCTCCCGCTCAAGATTACACAGTTAGTGGCAAGTGGGGACTTGGGCCCAGGTCTCCAGCATCCTGTGCTGTCATTAATAGTCACGGGCCTGTAGGGGCACCTGGGTGGCTAGATTGGTTAAGCGTCTGACTTTGGCTCAGGCCATGATATGGTGGTTTCTGGGTTCAAGCCCCTTGTTGGGCTCTGTGCTGACAGCTCGGAGCCTGGAGCCTGGAGCCTGCTTTGGGTTCTGTGTGTCCTCCTCTCTCTCTCTCTGCCCCTCCCCTGCTCAAGATCTGTCTCTCTCAAAAGTAAATAAACATTAAAAAAACAA
This sequence comes from Puma concolor, assembly GCF_028749965.1. Classification (NCBI taxonomy): domain Eukaryota; kingdom Metazoa; phylum Chordata; class Mammalia; order Carnivora; family Felidae; genus Puma; species Puma concolor. Next base: position 107,647,681 of record NC_141672.1, on the reverse strand, counting down.
TTAAAAAAAATTTTTAAACAAAACAAATGAGTCACAGGCCTGTAGACAACTGGCTTTTCTAGGTTCTGGTCAAATTCATTTTTTTTTTTGCCCGCTTTTCAGATGTAGGGTAGGTTGAAGTTCACTGAATCGTTTCTATTTCTTGTCTATTCAGTTTATTCAAGTCTCTTTAAATGCACGCTGATCTTGTTTAATTCCAATATAGTACCAAAATAGTGAAAAGATTCTCTGAAAACAGTTTGGCAGTTTCTGAAAAATGTTTGTAAACACAGAGTTACTGTAAGACCCAGCAAAAGCCATTCCTACATATATACCCAAGAGACTGTAAGCACAGGTCCACTTAAAATCACACACCCATGTTCATAGCAGCATTATCCATGATAGCCAAAAAGTGGAAACCTCCATGCCCACCAACTGATAAATGGATAAGCAAACCATCCTATAACCATACAATGGCACCTTATATGGCAATTAAGAAGGAATGAAGTGCTGATACATGCTCAAGCATGGATGCACCTTAAGAACGTTTGCTAAGTGAAAGAAGCCAGTCACCAAAGACATGTTGTATGGTTCCATTTGTATGCAATTTCCAGAATGGGCATCTCCATAGAGACAGCATAGATTCGTGGTTTCCAGAGGCTGGGGGAAGATGAATGGTAGTAACTGCTAACGAATATGGCATTTCTTTACCGAATGATAAAAATGTTCTGTAAGGAGATAGTGGAGGAAAACCACAATGAGAGTTTTGTAATACAACGATCTACATTTAGAAGCTAGATGCGTGAGCCTAACAGAGCATTTATATGCAGGTCTTCTGCTCCAAGTGGAGTGGTGGAATGCATTCTGCCTTATGAGGTAGCTAATGAGATACTAATTAGAATCCTAGTTCCTCCACTAGCCAGATGCAAGGCCTTAGTCAAGTTGCTCACTCTTGATCAACCTCTGTTTCTTCATCTGTGAAATGGGGCAATGAAGTCTGTCTAGCAGGTAGTTGCACGTACAGAGCCTCACACTCATCACCTGGTTGCCTTTGGCTTCCCTTTCTCACCTCTTCTCCTGTCTCGGGAGCTGTGCAATATTGGGGGTGTTTGCCCTCCTTAGCAGGTGCAAGACGACCTCCTGACACAGGGGTCTGGAAGCTTTTCTGAGTGAGGGCTTCTCAAGTATCACAGGCACAGGCATCGTTTCTTTCCCATAGCTTTTCTCTAACTCTGTAGTTGGTGACTAGAACAAGGCTTCTCACACCAAAATGTACATTGAATCGCTTGGGGAATCTTAAAGTGTAGATTCTGAATTTCTGAGTCACAAGTCTGGGGTGGAACCCGAGAGTCTGCATTTCTAAACATCTCCCAGGTTGTGCTATTGTTTCTCATCCTTGCAAACACCTGCGAAGTATGGTATGAAGTCCCTGGAAATGTTAAGTTAGAATCACTGATGGACCCCTGAGCATGTAGCAAACTTCGAGTGCCAGTATAAGGTCCATAGAGATAAAATAAATTAATATGGGTTCTTTAAGAGGCTTACAGAGATAGCGTCAGAAATACTATCAAGATTTTTTGCAAGTCCTTTCAGGTATTCACAGAAATATCTAGAGCCTTCCACGAGAGCCCAGAGATGACATACGAAATTCTAATTAGAACCATAAATATCCAGAGTTGCATGACGTGTCCAGGCTTTCCAAGCACAGCTTTAAACTAGTATCTCCTTCAATCTGCTTAGACCAAGTCTAGGAAGTAGGTAGAAGAGGAACAATTGTCCTTATTTTGTAGATGCCAAAGTTGAGGTTCAAGCAGGTTAAGGGGCCTGTGAAGGGCACCTGGACGGTCAGTGGCTGAGCCAGGCATATGGAAGGCCCCTCCTCCCAGCACCTGGGTCCCCTCCCCTCCCCTCCCCTTCTGAGGACATGACACAGGATTCTGTGCAACTCCACATCTTCCCTCTGGTGGGTGGACAAACTAGGCAGCTTCAGGGATAAAGAGGCAAGAGAGAGAACCTCTAGCAAAGAGTATCGGCAGAGGTCTAAGATAATAGAGCTAGTAATAGTCCTACCCTTCTCTTTGCCCCCCCGACCCCTATCAGAACTAAAAAATGTCAGTCTTGCCTACACTAAAACACGCCTGTTTGGGATCAAAACACCCATGTTGCTATCTTCTTGCTCTCATTGTTTATAGGACACAGGAAGGCCAAAGGTCCCCCGCCTTCAGCGTGTCCCCAGACTCCCTTTCACACAGCCTACCATGGCCTATCCGACTTGGCCCCTGAAACCTCTCAGGCCTTTGGCGAGGGGCCCAGTGGGAAGGCAGAAACAATCTCTCTTCAGAGTTGGAGTTTATGTCTGATAATTCATCAGCCAGGCATTCGCAAGTCTTAAGGGTAGGTGTGATTTTCAACCTTAATGTTTTAATTTCCATGCTGGGTCTCCACCCCTGGAGATTTGTGGTGGGGCTCGCATTTCTTCAAGTTTTCCAGGCATGCTAATGGGTAGCCAGAGTGGGAAGGATTTGTGGATTCCCCAACCCCAAAGACAGGTTACTTCTCTCCATTCTGTCCCACGTAGAGAGACTTTGCTCACCCTAGATTAAACATGTTACATGAATTTCATTCCACACAAATTAAGTTGTGTGTAGGAAGTGCAGGCTGGAAGGGAGACTGGTTCATTTCGTGGTTCTGCCACTTGCCCCTCTCAGACAGCCCATGAGTGTGTTATGGGCACAGACCTTTGGGTTTGCCTCCCAACTCCACTGCTGATGAATTCAACACACTGCTAAATCCTTCCCAAGCCTCAGCTTTCTTATCTGTGACATGGGGCTGTGTTTTGTAGAAGGGATGCAGGGCTGGGAAGAGGGCATACTTGTCTGGCCCTGAGCATGGGGGTCCCTGTAAGGTTTGCATCCTAGGCACCTCACTTGCCTCACCTCGGTCCTTGCTCTGAGTGGGTGCAAGGAGATAGCACATGCTCAGTGCTTAGCATCGTGTCAGGTGTAAGCCAAGCACTCAATAAATGGTGAGCAGGAGCCAAGAGGTGGGTCTACTACGCGCCTCTCAACTCAGCCGATTCCAAATTGTTTTATTCCACCCTAACAAGTGAAATTCCATTCCTTTCTATTTAACTCAGGTCAACAACCCAATTCCATCCCTCCTCTCCACCCCACCCAACTCCTGCAGCTTTCCGAACTGGCCACAGCAACTTAATTTCACTCAGTTCAATTCTTCTAACATCCCCCAACTCCCAGAATTGTCAGATTCAATGACCACAAACACGCAGGGGGCCCAGTTTAGATAATCAGGGAGCAATTATTTTAGCATCAGTATGTCCATGCTATGTTCAAGTTTAAACTGGAAATAAATCAGATCAGGCGTAGTGTTATTTGGCCGCGCCACCACCTGCCCTTCACCGCTCAGGCAGAGTTGGGCTCTTTGCTCGCTGGGGCTTTTTCTGCCCGCCTTACGGCATTTACAGCGTAAGACAAGTTTTAAGGGCTCCCTGACAGACTGGGAGCACCTGGAAGACGACACTAATTCATATCTCTGTTTCTATCACTTAGCATAGCTCCCGGGACTGTTTGAGGAAGATAGGAAGGAAGGAAGGGAGTGAGGGAGCGAAGGAGAAAGAAAAGGAAACAAGGAAGGAAGGAAAGTTTGGTTGTCCACTCATCTGATTTCGCATATGAAAATGGAGAAGCAAAAATTACTCCCTCCTTTGTGCTCAACACTTTGTAATTTCAGTAATTAACACATGCCCAGCGTTCTAACATTTACAAATAGATTACACATGTTTATCTTATTTAATCTTCATATTAAGGCTTTTTTCTAATGTTTATTTATTTTTGAGAGAGAGAGACAGCGCGAGCAGGGAAGGGGCAGAGAAAGAGGGAAACCCAGAATCCCAGGCAGGCTCCAGGCTCTGAGCTGTCAGCACAGAGCCCAACACGGGGCTCGAACCCACAAACCTCGAGATCATGACCTGAGCTGAAGTCAGACGCTTAACCAACTGAGCTACTCAGGCGCCTCTGGTTTTTTCAATGTTTATTTATTTTTGAGAGAGAGAGAATGCAGGAGCAGGGGAGGGGCAAAGAGAGAGGAAGAGTGAATCCCAAGCAGGCCCCACACCCCACACTGTCAGTGCAGAGCCCGACACAAGGCTTGAACCCACGAACCACGATATCATGACCTGAGCTGAAATCAAGAGTCTGACAACCGACTGAGCCACCCGGGTGCCCCTTCATAGCAAGACTTTAGAATAGGTCTTACTTTTAACCGCAGGCGGCAGAGTTGGTTGCCCACTCACCAGTTATTCCGGGGGTCCCCATCTGTCTCCTTTTCCGTGTGAATATTGGGCCTCGGCTTTGTTCCTTCTTCCTGGGCCTCAGAGGGGGTGGGCGCTGCTCCCCGATTCCCAGATCTCGGAGCAGCACAGGGCAGGGTGGGGGCACTCCCTTTGCTAGTCGCCAGTTAGGCACCTGGCACAGTTCTAGAGGGATGCAGGAGCAAGTCTGGTGAAGGGCTTCGAGGAATGATTCTTCTCGCTCTTCACAGAGCTGCCGTTCTGCTCCTTGGCTGCTAGACGGTGTTGCGTCTGAGCTTGAGGCCTGGAGGAGGAGCAGTTATCCTGAGCAGACACGGGCAGAGCAGGGAGACGGAAGGAACCTGGGGGCTGGAGAACAGCCTGGAGCTGAGAGAGCCCATCCTGACCCTCCTCCCTCCCACTTCTCCCTGCGAGACTCTTGATTGTCTCAGCTGTTGTGAGTTGGGTTTTCTGTTCTTTGCAGCTGAAAGCATTCCGCTCGACACGCTCCTTCTCATGGGTGAGAACAAATTGAGGCATCAGAAGGGAAATGACTTGCGCGGGCCGAGTAGCTGGTAAACCGCAGAAAAGGGTCCCAGTCCCAGCTGTACCTGAGTTCAGGTCCAAGGCTGCCTCCACTATGCCTCATGCCCCTCGCTCACCATCGTTCCCTCCTTGGAGTTTGCCACCTTAACTCAGATTCCCACTGTTCAGCTGTCTCTTTGGGTTGAGTAAGATATCGAGGACCTTCATAAAAATGCAACTACATTTGTATTTCACTTCTGAACGTGTATGTCTGTGCAGTGTGACAGATTGTTCTTTTCTCCCCTGAGAAGTAACAATTAATCCACTTTATTATATCAGCAGATTATCTTTTTTTTTTTTAATCTAATTTCTTGTCAAACAGGTTAACATACAGTGTATACAGTGTGCTCTTGGTTTTGGGGGTAGATTCCCGTGGTTCATCGCTTACACACAACACCCAGTGCTCATCCCAGGTTACCATGTGGATATACTTGCTCACACAGGTGACTTTTCTTGTAGCCCAAAGAGGGATTTTTCTCCTTTTGAAAACACATTTTCCCCAGAAGGATGAAACATTTTTTTTTTTAATTTTTTTTTTCAACGTTTATTTATTTTTGGGATAGAGAGAGACAGAGCATGAACGGGGGAGGGGCAGAGAGAGAGGGAGACACAGAATCGGAAACAGGCTCCAGGCTCCGAGCCATCAGCCCAGAGCCTGACGCGGGGCTCGAACTCACGGACCGCGAGATCGTGACCTGGCTGAAGTCAGACGCTTAACCGACTGCGCCACCCAGGCGCCCCATGGATGAAACATTTTAAAAGCATGTATTTTCGTAGTATGTAGGAATTACAAATAATCTTTTTTTTTTTTTTTTTTTTTTAAAGTCGCAAGGCACAGGCCTGGTCAGCAGATGTGAGGTCTTTAAATTTGCTTTCAGGCCTCCCTTCTAATTTATTCTTCATCTTTCACAAGTGGTATCAGAACATAAAGATTTCATCCTCCCTGGAGAGAATTAAAAGCACTTCACGTGAAAAATCAACTTTTTTTTTCCCCAGTAAGAAAAATAGTGTGATATCAGGGATTGTGAATATAATTAATGCCGCTGAATTATACACTTAAAAATGGGTACAATGGCACATTTTATGTTATATATTTTTTACCACGATTTAAAATTTAATAATATATCAAAAGCCTTAAGTTATATACTTTAAATGGGTGAATTGTATGGTAAGTGAATTATATCTCAATAAAGCTGTTAAAAAAAGTAGAAAGGGCTATTATTTCCATTAAGAAAATGTTGTTTTCCATTGGCATTTACGTTTCTTAAAAAGTGACCTGATGTCTAAATCATTTCAACTTCATTAATAAAAGGGACCCATGTGTGATCACCCATGTATAAACATCAGTGGTAGTTATCACAACATTTACAATAACTTCTTTGGGGTAATGTTTTATTTATTTTGTTTGTTTATTTTTAATTTTTTAATGGTTGTTTACTTTTGAGAGACAGAGAGAGAGAGAGAGACCTCACAAGCAGAGGAGGGGCAGAGAGAGAGGGAGACACAGAATCGGAAGCAGGCTCCAGGCTCTGAGCTGTCAGCACAGAGCCCGACGTGGGGCTCGAACTCGTGAGCTGTAAGATCATGACGTGAGCCCAAGTCAGTCGGAGCCACCCAGGTGCCCCTATTTTTATATCATTTGAAACTTTCAGAAAAGTTGTTAGCATTTTACATGTTCTTAAAATAACATAGGACACATATAGACACACAAAGAGGGGAAATTTGGACAATCTAAAGTAAGTATTATGCCATGCCATCAGGAGAAAATCCCATCATACAAAATAAACACAACTTTGAAATAACTAAAGAAATGCCATCACTTTAATACAATTGAAGTTCAGCATACAGCGGTTTCACTACCCAATGATAAAGCGCCTGGGCTCCTCACAGGTAAGGAGTTTGTGTATTACAGTTATGTGCTCCACATTTTTACAGTAGGAAGCCATTCAAGCGCATACTTCATTTATTTATTATTTTTTGAGAGAGAGAGAGAACATGTGAGTGGGAGAGGAGGAGAGAGAGAGAAAAAAAAATTTTTTTTTAATTTTGAGAGAGAGAAACTCTTAAGCAGGCTCCACATTCAGCACAGAGTCTGAGTTGGGGCTTGATCCCAAGACCTGGATCATGACCTGAGCCGACATCAAGAGTCTGATGCTCAACGGACGGAGTCACCCAGGCTCCCCCAAATGCATACTTTAAAATGGGAATAGGGGCGCCTGGGTGGCGCAGTCGGTTAAGTGTCCGACTTCAGCCAGGTCACGATCTCGCGGTCCGTGAGTTCGAGCCCCGCGTCGGGCTCTGGGCTGATGGCTCAGAGCCTGGAGCCTGTTTCCGATTCTGTGTCTCCCTCTCTCTCTGCCCCTCCCCCGTTCATGCTCTGTCTCTCTCTGTCCCAAAAATAAATAAACGTTGAAAAAAAAAATAAAAAATAAAATGGGAATACACTTAATACATGGCCTTTAAATTGTTTTAAAATTTTTCAGTGCAGGGGTGCCTGGGTGGCTCAGTCGGTTGAGCGTCTGACTTCAGCTCAGGTCATGATCTCACAGTCTGTGGGTTCGAGCCCCGTGTCGGGCTCTGCGCTGACAGGTCAGAGCCCGGAGTCTGCTTCAGATTCTGTCTCCCTCTCTCTTTGCTCCTCCCCAACTTGTGCTCTGTCTCTCTCAAAAATAAATAAACATTAAAAAAAATCAGTGCCAACATCTACAAATATGCACTTCTTGCAGCAAACTCCTATTTTCTCTTTCATAGGGTTCTGGGTCCCCTCCCCAGCTTCACAGCTCCCGCAGTGTATCCCTGGGGGAATGTCCTTTTCCAGCCCCTCTTCTCTCCCTGTTCCTGCCCTTCCAGGCTTGGAAACCCGAGAGGGAAACCAGTCTTCTCCCACAACTGACTGACTGTGATGGGGAGGAGGTCCCCCTGGTTGCTCTAATTGCTGATCTTTGGGATGGCCAGGGGACCTTGGTCCCTGAGCTACCTCATTGTCAAGAGGTTCCGTGTGGATGGGTAGAGTAGAAGCTCCATCCAGCCCCAGTGTGACAGGAATCAAGCTCACGCAATCCCTTTGACATCGGTCGGCGCAAAATTGATCAGGCTCCCAACTTCCGGCTGCCTCACTCCGCCCCACCTCGTGTGCATCCCCCACTGGCGGTACCACGCTGCAGCTTGCTCTCCCTGTCTCTTTACTTTCCAGCTCTGGAGCCCCCAGCCGTACCTTTCCAGAAATGGGATTAGAGGATGTTGGTTTGAAACCCTCTTAGGAACTCCCCTGGTGTAACCTGAGAAGGGTCGGTGCACAGAGAGTTCAGAGAGACCGAAGGAAGAGGCAGCCACTCCAGGTTGGTCCTGGCAATTTTAATAAGCAAAGGGAACTTACATATGAGGCTCGTCTGGCTGCAGCAAGACCAATAGGTCCCTGCAGCCGCCCTCCAAACCCTTAAAACTTTACAAAGAGGATTTAATTGGGATTAGTCACGCCTACAAAGCAGATGTTCTCAACACATCACTGTCTCAAGGCCAGGTCCTTGGTGCTGCCTCTGGGAGCAGGAAAAGCCAGCAGAACTCACTTTCCCAGGACAGGGGAGGAGTGAGGAGCCTCCCAGTGCCTGGGTCTGGCTTATAAATCAATCTGAGGTCATGTCTATGTGATGATATTCCCCAGCAGAGAAGTGGCCCTGGTCCCTTCTAGCTAACTCACCCTAGTGAGCCTCCTCTTCACCTCCTCCAGCTCTGCTCAGGCCAGCAAGCTCTGAGGCCCTACAAAAGATTGTCTCAGGGTCATTATCTTGGTACTTCTACTGTTGGCCTTTATGCATGGGACCAATCAGGGGACCCCCTCACAATGGCAGGAGATGGCAAAAAAGTCATCTCAATTTACAAACGTGCTCACCCCTCAAAGTTAATCATCAATCCCCCTCCCCCAGTGCATCTTGCAGGGACCCAGGGTGGAATCATGGGGCTCGGGTGGGAGAAATGGGGTGCTGATTCTCTAGAAATGATGTTTTGCATGTTAGAAAATTTGTACAGGGGTAGCTGGTGGAGTTGTTCTAAAAATGTGAGGTTTCCAGCTATGGGCTCTCATAGGCAATTCTGGAAAAGAGGAAAGATCCCACCGTCATGATATGTTGTCCAAATATAGTGAGGCAGTGCTACCCCGGGGACATTAATGAGCAGAAAGAGGGGCAGGGGTTAGGGGTGGGGCTGAGGTAGGGCTGCTATTTGAAGGAGACACCTGCTGGGGGGCAGGAAGGAGCCTTCCAGCCAGGGAAGAATGTTTGCTAAGACTTTGGCTTGAAAGGATAGGGCCTGTTCAGGAAAGAGCCTGGGAGTGCCCGGGCAGGGAAGAGAGATGATTCTAGCAAGTGGGTTGCAGCCAGTTATGAAGGCTATGGGGGTCCACATAAGGAGCATGGGCTTCTGTTGGCTTAGTGGGACAGTCCAAGAATCTTCAAGTAGGAGAGTAACACCATGGTATTTTTTGTGTACTGTCTCCTTATGATAAAGACTATTACAATGAACTATATAAAGTTTCTACTTCTAACATGTTTCTAAAGTCATAGGATATACATCAATATCCCAGAATGAAAATTCCCATAGGATTTTATTTATATAAAATTTATTTAATTTATATAAAACTAGTATTTATTTATAACTAATAATTAAAAGTAAATACATTCTTTGTGTAGCTATTTTAATATAGAGACATAGTATATATTTTCATTTCTACTGAATTATAAGCCCTGCTAAATAACTATGAAGTCTGAGCAAAACTGCCAAGTCTATAAAAAAATAAAATTCTATAGAAAACCATTTTTTATTTTATTTTTTTAAAGTTTATTTATTTATTCGGAGAGAGAAGACAGTGTGAGTGAGGGAGAGGCAGAGAGAGAGGGAGAGAGAGAATCCCAAGCAGGCTCTGCACTGTCTGCACAGAGCCCTACGTAAGGCTCGAACTCACAAACTCATGAACCATGAGATCATGACCTGAGCCGAAATCAAGAGGTGGACACTTAACCAAACGAACCACCCAGTCGCCCCTAGAAAAACATTTTTTAAAATTTCATTTTCCATTAAAAAAATAACTTTGTTTTGAAGAGCTTCACCTAGAAACTACTGACACAGAGCTGTGCTTATACGGCATACAGGATTTTCCCACCTTGCAGTGACACAGGTAAATGATTCAGTATTTTCTTGCTGTTGGAAACAGTAACCGAGTTTCAGAATAAAAGTATTTTCCCTGGTTCTTCACAACTCACTTTGAATATTGTGTGGCTATTTCTAAAGCTACCTGTACTTCCTGTTCTTATTTAAAAAAAAATTAAATCTATGGAAGAGTGGCAAATAATACAACACTTGCTTACTCTTCAATGAGATCCGCTAGCTTTAACATTTTAGTGCATTATATATATTCTATATATTGACATTTTGGAAGATCATGGGCACAGGTTTTGTAGCATGTCCCTTAATTTGGATTTGTCTGGCTGTTTTGTCATGATTAGGTCCAGCTTACGAGTTTTTGGCAGAAACAGTGTGTCCTCCTCAGTGCATCATACCAGGAGGCACATGATGTTGGTTGTCTCATTAATGGTGATGTTAACTTTGATCAGTTGGTTAAGGTGTGTTTCTAGATCTTTCAACTGTAAAGGGACTCTTTTCACTTTGTAACTAAAAATACACAAACCAGGGGTGCCTGGGTGGCTCAGTAGATTGAGTGACCAACTTCGGCTCAGGTCATGATCTCACGGTCTGTGAGTTCGAGTCCCGTGTCGGGCTCTGTGCTGATGGCTTGGAGCCTGGAGCCTGCTTCAGATTCCGTGTCTCCTCTCTCTGCCCCTCACCCACTCATGCTCTGTCTCTCTGTCTCTCTCTCAAAAACAAATAAACGTTAAGAAATAATAAATAAATACACAATAATAAAAAAAATACACAAATCATTGGGGTGCCTGGCTGGCTACGGTCATTAGAGCATGTGATTTTTTTTTTTCTTTTTTTTTTTGAGCGTGCAACTCTTGATCTCAGGGTGGTGAGGTCCAGCCCAGGTGTAGAGATTACTTAAAAACAAAATATTAAAAAAAATTTTTTAAATACACAATCATTTATTAGTATAATAGTTAGAAAATGATGATTTTCTTACTCATCATTTCTTCTACATTTATTATTTGACAGGAAGAGCTTTCTTTCTCCTTACTGTTTCCTATCCCTTAATTAATTATTTATCTATTTGTATATCTGTTTGTGTTTGTAAGTATCAATATGGGCTAATAGAGTCTTTGGATGGATAACATCTTATAATCTTTTACAGTTATTATTTATTTTGATGCCCAAATTGTCTCTGGTTTGTCCAGTAGGTAACCTTTTCCCGCTGTTTTTTTTTTTTTTTTAATGTCCCTATCAGCTTTTTAAAATTAATTGGGGTATTTCCCATCTACTAAAAAATTTCAAAACCCCCTCATTTTCTGGTCCTGCAAGATGTTCCAGACTCACCTTCTACTTCCCTGCCCAAGTCCTGGAATCAACTATTTCTCTAAGGAGCCCTTGGTGCTTTTACTGGACAATGGTGTTTGGAAACCAATATTTGGGTGCTGAATGTGATATAGAATGCATTTTAGAAAAATAAAACAGAACTCAGCACGTTATGCAGGGGCAGTTGCACAGGGAACCAGACAAAAGGCCTTCTCCTTTCTTGTCTTTCCTGGGAGGGCACTTGGGCATTAGTGGCCTTACACTTAGCAACACGTGCTTCTCTGAGCTGGGCTGGCTGCCAGAAACCCAATTGCAGAAAGGATGGAGCCTTCTTTATGGCCTCCTGCCCTCTTTTGCTGCCTCCTGGGTATTGAAGTCTCTCAGGTTCCTGCCTTTAGTGAACCCGAGAGCTTGTCCTGCTCTGAAACTTTCCAGTTCCCTAGATCCAAAAAGGTACCTCCCCCCCCCCCCCCACCTCTCCCAAGTGCTCCAGGCTTTGGAAATAGGAATATGAAGATTTGCACTCAAATTGTGATTCCTCTACCTGTGTAACTATGTATTAATGTTCCTGGGCCTCAGTTTTCTTATCTTTAAACTTTCTTATCTTTCTTATCCTTACTATCAAAAAACAAATTACCGTGAAAGTGCTTTGTGAACCATAACACCTCCATAAAAATGTAAGAGGTCATTACTACTATAAATTAAATCTTCTGATGTATTAATAGCTTAAGGAGTTAATGCTCCTGGGTTATCAAGGCAGCCTGATGAGCCGGGAATCTCTTTGAAGCCAGAGAAATCCAGTCTGCCATTAATTACTTGGGTGCCCTTGGGGAAAAAATCACTTAAACTCTCTGGGCCTCAATTTCTTCATCTATAAAATGGGAACACAATACCTACCTGTAGTTTGTTACTGGGTGTCTGCTGAGCCCCAGGCTTTCTAGACTGACCAGGACTGGAGTGGGAAGGGGAGGGGAGGAGAGGCTTGAGGGTTGGGGTGACATCACTACTTTAAACTCTCCAGGTGACTCCAATGTTAAGTGAGTTAATAAACCTAACTCCTGTGGACCTTTCTCCTCTCTCCCTTTGGGACAAAGACCCAGACTAATGGTGGCACCCCTAGGCCTGGAGGCAAGGTGATGAGGAGGGCACTTCTTTTTTTTTTTTTTTTTTTTAATTTTTTTTTTTTCAACGTTTATTTATTTTTGGGACAGAGAGAGACAGAGCATGAACGGGGGAGGGGCAGAGAGAGGGAGACACAGAATCGGAAACAGGCTCCAGGCTCTGAGCCATCAGCCCAGAGCCCGACGCGGGGCTCGAACTCACGGACCGCGAGATCGTGACCTGGCTGAAGTCGGACGCTTAACCGACTGTGCCACCCAGGCGCCCCAAGGAGGGCACTTCTATATGGGCAAGCCTTTCAGAGACTGCCTCTTTGCTGAGTGTATTTAGGTTGAAGGTTTTTGTTTTTTTTTTAAAGTTTATTTATTTATTTTGAGAGAGAGAGAAGGAATGTCAGCAGGGGAGGAGCAGAGAGAGGGGGAGAAAGAGAATTCCAGGCAGGCTCTGGGCTGTCAGCACAGAGTCCTACCCGGGCTCGATCTCACTACTGTGAGAACCTGACCTGAGCCAGTATCAAGAGTTACACGCTTAACCGACTGAGCCACCCAGGCTCCCTGAGGTTGAAGTTAAGTGACATCATGCTGATGCCTCTGTCTCTCATCACCCCCACCCTAGGTACATAGGATCTTATTTTTAAAACTCTCCTTAATGATAGGTATATACTGAAATGTTGAAGCTGCCTGTTCAAAACATCAACAACATACTTAAATGTGTAATAAGCACATTATGCATTTAACCTGGGGTTACACAGAGGCTTGTCATCTTGACCATATGTTGTGCTGTCGGGGAGAGGTTTCCAGGAAACCACGTGGGTGCCCTCCAGCCAGACCCTTCAGTGTCGGGCTGGTCCCCGGCCCAGGTTTGAATAATTTTGGCTTGGGAATTACAATGAAGCTTTGTGTTTATATTATGTTTTTGCTAGCACGGTTTTGGAGCTGCTATAATTTAGTGCCTCTACTGCCAGAGATGGAGGGCGGTGTCCCCTTGCACTGTCAGAGGGGTGACGGAAGAGAAAGGGAAATACCCAGGAGTCTTGGCTGCTAAGGTCCAACCTTCCTCCCTTGAGCAGAGGTCTTTGCTTCCTTGAGATCTTTCCCTTACTGCGCAGATCTTGCAATAAATAGTGCAGGTGGTTCTCAAACTGTTTAGGTGGTAAACACCCAGAGGTTACAGGGAGGTTTCAGCTACTGAGCATTGACCTTCTATTGCCAGTTGCTTCATGTGCATTATTGTGTCTAATCGGACCTATACCCTGCAAGCTGGATATATCCCTACGTATTTTCCAGTGATAAAAACCAATGCTCAGAGAGGTGACAAAGTTGTCCAAAGTCACACAGCTAGTAAGTGGCAAGACCAAGCTTGGAAACCAAGTCTGATTGGCAGACTCCAGGGGGGAGGAGCCAACATGGCGGAGAAATAAGGGGATCCGAAGTTTCCTAGTCTCACAAACAAAGCAGTGTCGAAGCTAAAGGACTTTGAACTCCGAGAGCCCAGGAAGAAAAGAGGCGGTCGCGCTCCCAGGGACCCGCCGGGACAACCTGACAGGCCATAGGACTACTTCAAGGAACAAATCAAAGCACACCTAGTGGAGGGTTCAAAACATCACCACGAGTAGGGAGATGAAGTAACCAAACTCACAACAACAGAGAGCAAGTAAAACTCTCCAAAAAACACCTCCTGAAGGGCCAGGCCCTGGACAGTGCATGACCCCTCTTTAATACAGTAGTGCTCACAGGTGCAGGACACATAACAAGCTTTTGAAACACATATGGGACAGAAAACTAACCAAAATGATGAAATGGAAGAATTCACCTCAAAAGAAATTCCAGGAAGAAATGACAGCTAAAGAATTGCTCAAAACAGTTATAAACAATATAACTAGACAAGAGTTTAGAATAACAGTCATAAGATTAATTGCTGGACTTGAAAAAAGCACGGAAGACAGCAGAGAATCTATTGCTACAGAGATCAAGGAAATAAAAAATAGTCATGAGGAATTAAAAAATGTAAATGAGGCGCAAAATAAACTAGAGGCAGTGACAGCCAGAATTGAAGAGGCAGAGGGGAGCATAGGTGAATTAGAAGATAAACTTATGGAAAAAGATGAAGCTGAGAAAAAGAGAGATAAAAACATCACGAGGGGAGAATTAGAGAACTAAGTGACTCAATGAAACAGAACAATATCTGTATCATAGGAGTTCCAGAAGAAGAAGAAGAGAGAGAAAGGGGCTGAAGGTTGTGCTTGAACAAATCACAGCTGAGAACTTCCTCAATTTGGAGAAGGAAACAGACATTGAAATCCAGGAGGCACAGAGAGAACTCCCTTCAGACGTAACTTGAATCGATCTTCTGCACGACGAATCATAGTGAAACTGGCAAAATACAAGGATAAAGAGAGAATTCTGAAAGCGGCCAGGGATAAACGGGCCTTAACCCACAAGGGTGATTGGCAGACTCCACTTTCAATGTTCAGCTACGTGAGTCCACGAAGCCCAAATGATCCAGCTCCACCAGCTCCTCTGGTTTACAGAAATACGAGGGTTCATAAGCAAGGCTTGCCCCTCCACAAAATAATCAAGCCAACAAGCAGTACTTGCAGAAGTCCTGCTCTCCTTCCGGACTGGTTTTGTCTTGCCTCTATGACCACCACCACGCAGACGTGACAATAATTGTGTTAAGAGGCAGCAAGGAAAGGCATTTCTCTCACTCTGGCAGCAGGGGACTGTTCCCAACCTTATCTGGAAAGCTCATTTTATGGACACATCTAGAATACACCACAAGCCATCAAGACTTGTCTCCGGATTTCACACCCAAGGTGTCCACTCTGCTTTTGTGCCCATCCTCTCCTAGTCCCTCTGGGCAGCAAAGCAGAGTTGTAATGAATTTGTCTTAAAATCCAGTCTTGATTTAAAAAATTCAGGTCCATAGGGGCATCTGGGTGGCTCAGTAGATTGTCTGACTCATGATCTTGGCTTGGGTCATGATCTCAGAGTTAGTGAGTTTGAGCCCCTCACCAGGTTTCTTGATGACAGCACGGAGCCTGATTGGGCTTCTGTGTGTGTGTCTCTCTCAAAATAAATAAGTAAACTTAAAAAAAAAAATCAGGCCCATAGAGTTTTAGATTCATAGCATTTTAGAGCTGGAAAGGATCTTAAAGATTAATGATTTAAATCTCCTTTATGTTGGGATGAGCACTGGGTGTTGTATGGAAACCAATTTGACAATAAATTTCATATATTGAAAAAATAAAAAATAAAATAAATAAAAAAGAGCAAACAACAACAACAAAAAATAAATCTCCTTTATGTACAGTTGGGGAAACTGGGATCTCAAGCTGTGTAGACACTGCTGAGGTTACACTGTGAAATTACTGTCCAGAACACGGCATTACTGGGGTGCCTGGGTGGCTCAGTCAGTTAAGCATCCGACTTCGGCTCAGGTCATGATCTCATGGTTTGTGGGTTCGAGCCCTGCGTCGCGCTCTATGCTGACAACTCGGAGCCTGGAGCCTGCTTTGGATTCTGTATCCCCCCCCCCTCTGCCCCTCCCCTGCTTGTGCTCTCTCTCTCTCAAAAATAAATAAACATTAAAACAAACAAACAAACAAAACCCACAATTCTTTAAAAAAAAAAAAAAAAAGACCACGGCATTACTAAGAAAGGCTAAGTCAGGTCCTCCCTTTCCCCTTGTCATTGTGTCCCAGAGTTTTATTCCTGACACCTTGATTCCCATTCTGGAATCTACTTCTGGGAAAACTCCATCAAGGGATGAGGCAAGATGGGCAGGGCCTGTGGCATCTATGGGTGGGCACAGAGGAAGGGATGGGAAGTCTCCCACCCTCAACCTCAGGCCACAGCTCAGGATCAAATGTAGCTTGGTGAGATGTTGGTTGCAGAGCATCTTTGCCCCAGAAACCAGAAGCGTTTAGATGCCACAACTCCATGTGGCAGGAGAGGGATGGGGCATTTGGCAAAGTCCCTCAAAGGGAGGCCAGTGTGAGCAAGCCCTAGTGACAGGGAATCCAAGGCCTGGGTCCTGGTTCCCACTCACCCGGAGGACCAGCTCTGATCTTGACAGCTTTGGCCCCAGCCCCGCCCCTGGCGTATGGCAGGTGCTTAGTGCATTATTGCCTTTGAAACCCCCTGCAGAGCCACACATGGGATCCAGGTGCATTTTTGAGGTTTCTCATCTTATTTGGGACAAAGAAGAGTATCTCGTTCTTACTCCACAGGTTCAGCTCTGAATGACTTCGCCTGTTTTTCAAAAACCCCAATCTATCTTTAAAGGAAGAAGACTGGTTACTATTGATAAGATTCGAAGGAAGTGCCACAGACTTTGAAGGCATTTCTACAGGAAGAGTTCCCAAAAGGCTCGGCCCAGGGCGGTGATTCTCAACCCTCTGCATGTTAGAACCGCCCGGTGAGATGTGAAAAATCCCCATGCCTCGGATCTGCCTGCCCAACTCACTTGAATCTTGGCAGGTCGGGCCCGGCATCAGTGTATTAAAGCTTCCCAGTGGTTCCGATGTGCCAGGTTGCGAAGCCCAGTGCAGGAAGTGGAGTCCTCCAAGGTGCTTCCTTTGAAAAGCACAGCAGTGGTTTGGAGGGCTTAGCTCCTGTGTGATTGCTGCAAACTAACCTTAACCACTTGGTCATTCCGGTTTATCCCTGGCAGTGGGCACACCTCGGTTCCTTTCATTGATCTCATTTACTTCAGATGCAGCTGATGTCCCGGACAGCAGCTTATAGATGCCTCCAGCCTGTTACACACTTTGAAGTGGAAAAGGAAAAAATGGTCTGTAACAAACCGGAAGGATCTTGCTGTCATTCGTCACTCCACTGTTTGGTCCAAAACCGTTACTCTCTTTGCTTCTTCCTCTTTGCTGCTGGAGAAATCCCCAGTGTCTGCTGGTGATCTTGGGAAAGTTACTTGAAGTCTCTGGGCTTGGATTTCTTCATCTATAAAATGGGAATAATACTGGCCTCAGAGCATCAAAGGAAGGAGTAAAAGGAAATTGTGTTGGTTAAACACCTGGCCCGGGTGAAGGCACTCACTGAATAGTAGCTAATGTTTATATTCACTGAGTTGCCCGGATCTTCATTCTAATACAAAACACCCAAAGAGTTTATTTATTTATTGATTTTTATTTATTATTTTTGAGAGAGAGAGGGAGGGAGGGAGAGGGAGACAGAGGATCCAAAGCAGGCTCTGCGGTGACAGCAGAGCGCCTGATGCAGGGCTCAAACTCACGAACCACAAAATCATGATCTGAGCCGAAGTCAGACGCTCAGCTGACTGAACCACCCAGGTGCCCCTTCAGAGAATTGATTTTTAAAGAGGATACTGTGTTGGTCAGGCCTATTTTAATGTGCCTAAGAAAGGTGAAGAATTCCCACTTCTTTACTCTTCACCGCTCAGATGTGAATGCTGAGTTCACAGTTAGCCACTTACAGTGGTGGTTGGTTGTCCCTCTGGTGGATGTGAATCCAACATTGTCATCACAGGGGTGGCCACAGTGCAGTGCTATAATGGAAACCCGAAGATGAGAAAGTCCTTTAGTATACCATCTTTCACAATCGAAAGGGCATCTCGAATCTCTGACATGCTTTCAGGTTCTGACTGCTTTCAACGTCGGGGACAACAGATCTGAGCAGAGATTCCCTCATCGGCAACGGTCCTAACCCCTTACGCTTATAAGATGTTTTCAGACTTCAAATATTTCCCGCATTCATTGCAGCAACCATGGGAAAAAGGCAGGGGAGCCTTACGCCCATTTTACAGATAGAGAAACTAAAGAACTAACGTTTCTCCACAGAACAGGGGCTGACATGTCCGGTATTTCCAAGAAAGTACTCTGACGCCAGTAGCCCCACGAGGAGAGGTCGAGTCCACTCAGTAACGATGTGCTATTTCTACCCTGGGCTGGGCACTGTTTGAGTGTCGGGAAGGACAGTGAAGGGGACAGACTTAGTGCTGTCCTCACGGAGCTGAATCAGGAGAGCCACTCTCGGTCTCCAATTTGTTCCTCTGCTCAGGATGGTTCCTCTGTCCAACCTGACCTTAGCAAGGAGTCTCTAATGTAAATCTCTACCAGGCAGGTGCTCCAGAAAAGGCAGCTACTGTTGTTCACCAGCCAGATCCAGGCCTCCCCCACGCCCACGGCTCATGGCATGCCATCCCGTTTGGTCAGCGAGTGCCCTCCGAGGCTGGTGATCAGAGCCCCACACATGTCATCATTCCCGTCTCAGACATTTGAGGTCTGTGGGCCAAGCCAGAGTCCGGCGGCCAGAGGCCCGTCCTCACTTGGCGATCCAAAGCTAACAGAGGAGCCTCCTTGGCGGTTATTCCCCTTCACCACAGTTTGGATTACAGATCTCTGGCCGCAGGCCTGGTGACTTCTGTGTCAGGTGCTGAGGTGGAAAAGCAGACTCCAGGGAGGCTGTGGAGCTATTTTCGTCTGTCCTGACAGCTTAAAACACCAGCTTCTCTTGCGCCTTATTTAGATGAATAGTCTTGACCTAAAAGAAGTCAAAGCTGTGACTCAGTTGAGCTCCCAAGTTGCCCAAAATGCTCTGGGCTCCCGTCTGGGGCTATTCTGAACATCTTTAGATGGTTTAAGGTGGACGCCATGTTTGGGCAACTCAAAGAGGTTTTGGAAATCATTCCCCTGGATTCGGGGGCCAGAATGAAAACCACTGGGGTTTGGGATCCCAGTGTGCTGTTTTGGCCCACTCTGGTTTTAAATAGCATGGGTGGGGTGTGGACCTGTCCATTCAGAGAAAAACGTGTTTCCATCCTTCTGAGCCACAGTGTATGGGACTTGTAGACATACCGAGGTGAGCCCAGAGACCAGATCCCATCTGAGGAGCCACACTGCTATGTTCACCAGGGCCACGCTGCCTTGCAGGAAGGGCCGTGGCAAGGTAAACACACTCATTTCAAACCTCTTCTCAACACCAGGCTGGCCTGAGGAATAGGCCAAGTTCGCCTCCCGTGTCCTCTGATGCCCTCTGATCACTGCATGCCCCCTTGACCCGGCCCCCACTGTTGAGTCCTGTCTGTGTCTTCCTTTCCAGGACAGTAACCTGTCCTCCAAAATGGTCTGTTTGCCTTGCCATAACCATATCATTCAACTACTACTTTTGGGGCACCCGGGGGGCTCAGTCGGTTGAGCATCTGACTCTCGATTTCGGCTCAGGTCGTGATCTCGCGGTTTGTGAGTTTGAGCGCCACATCAGGCTCTGTGCTGTCAGCACTGGTGTTTGGAATTCTGTCTCTTCCTCTCTCTCTGCCCTTCCCCCACTTACTCTCTATCTCTTTCTCAGAGTAAATAAAAACAAAACAAAAATGATTGCTTTTTCTTCATGTGGAACCTCGAGTGGCAAGAGAAAAATATGTTCTTCACGTTGTCCCAGTGTCCAGCCTGCCCTGTCCCAGGCTCTAAGCAGGATGCACAGACAAGAAGAGGTGGCCTGCTGTGAGGGCAAATACGTGGGTTCTGGGGACTTGGTTCAAATCCCACCCATGCTACTTTACTTCCTAGCTAGGTGACCACGGTCTAAGGCTCTTCACCTCTCAGCCTTAGTTTCCCCTTCTGTGACAGCGTCATGGGTCACAAATCTGAAGAAACATTCCTACCAATGGCTTCAGACAAACATAAGCAATAATCGCGGGCCTGGTACAAGTTTTGAAATCAGCCTTTGGTCTGACGTCAATGCCAATAGCACCCCACAGTCCACCCCAACACTGACAGGCTTGAGTACGTTGCATTTAGTGGTATGCCAGCGACGCTCGGGAGCACATGGGCAGTCGCTGCAGTGTAGGCTCAGCAATAGCCAGACTGGCTTGTATCTGAGGGCTTCCGGTTCCTGGCTGAGTGGTCTTGGGCTGGTATCTTGGTTGCCTCATCTAGAAGTGAGGGTACTAACAGTGCCACAGGTATCTCACAGTATCTCACAGTGTTGTGATAAAGATGAAATGAGTTGATTCATGTGAAGTTCTTAGAACTAACGCCTCGCATCAAAAGGCACTCGATAACTATTATAACTAGCAGTTTCCATGTGTGGAGAATGTTCAGAGGCATCATCTCATTTGCGTTTGATTCCTACAACATCCTATGACGGGCAGAGAATCCTATCCATTTACAAATAAGGAAACTCAGATTCACATGATGACACATCTCATCTGAGGACAGAGGCCAGTTTTCTGACTCCAACACCAGTGCTCTTTCTATTGTTTTCTGCCACATGGACAAAAGTACTCTTTTTTTTTTTTTTTTTTTTAGTGTTGATTCATTTTTGAGAGAGAGAGAGAGAGAGCATGAGCTGGGGAGGGACAGAGAGAGAGGGAGACCCAGAATCTGAAGCAGGTTTCAGGCTCTGAGCTGTCAGCACCGAGCCCGATGCAGAGCTTGAGCTCATGAACCATGAGATCATGACCTGAGCCGATCAATTGACTGAGCCACCCAGGCGCCCCCAAAAGTATTCTTAAAACTAAACAACAAAAGCCCATTAGAGTCAAGTCATAGGTCAATGTTTTTGGAAATTCTTGTCAAGGGCTAGACAAAATCAAGCCAAGTTTTAGATGTGACTTTTGAGTGATGGGTTCCCCACTCCAATGTCTGCAGCTTTGTGGAGTGGCCAAGTCACTCTGAAAATTAAAAAATTTGGTTAAAGGCAGAATCCAATATTCCAACCTGAAAAACAGCTCCAGAAATACAGAGCAGTAAATGTAACCTGAACCCTGTGCCCACGGAAACTTTGATAGCAAGGCACTGATTACTCATTCTGTTCCTCCATCCATCCTTCAGTCTGTCCACGCAGTCATTCTTTCATCCCACGTGTATTTATTAAGCTCTGACTCTTAGGGCCACCTCTTGAGTTACTTATGGCTCGCCCAGTGGTCACAGTTAGCTGTAGCCAGGAACAGTGGCCCTGGCACCTCTCTTCAAGGGGCAAACTTGGCTCAAAGCCGCAGCTTGGCCTCCCTGGTTTGCCCCTTCCCTCCTTCCTTCCCTTTTAATCTG
The DNA here is from genome assembly GCF_028749965.1 of Puma concolor. Lineage (NCBI taxonomy): Eukaryota > Metazoa > Chordata > Mammalia > Carnivora > Felidae > Puma > Puma concolor. The sequence continues at coordinate 107,626,205 of NC_141672.1, read as the reverse complement.
GGCCAGTGTCCTCAGACGTGGCAAGGATGGTGATTTCCCAAAGCACGTCTATTATTTTGTTTCTATATTTGGCCCACCTGGAGGTCATGCATTTAATTTCAAGGCACCATTAGACCCTGTTTTTTCTTGGCTTCTTAGAAACAAGGCACCCTAGAGCTGCCTCTTGGGTCCTCCCCTACCACATACAGCTGGTTACACCTACAACCTCTCATCAGAAGAGCCCAGAATGATGCCTCCCTGCTGCCATTGTCAGGCATCCGTGCCTGAGTCACCTGGCTGTTGGGAACATGGGTGTCCCAAGCTCTTCTCCACTGAGTGGGTGGGGAAGGTGGGGGAGGGGAGGCTGAGTGTCAGCAAAATGGCGAGCACTTAGCACTAGAAGGCAGGAGACCTAGGTGCTTGCTCATTCTTGTCCTAGATCTCTAGTAACTCGCTTGCTCTCAAACCCTAGGCAAGTGCTTTCCCCTTTCTCCAGTTTCTTTATCTGTATCTCAAGGATAGGCACCCACCCGTGGCTATAATGGGACCACTAGAGGCAATATGACATCACATGCTAAAAGGTACCAGTCCTATCTAAAAATTAGTTATTATGGATGACTGGTTGCTATAGGGACAAAAGAGAGTCCTGCTGATTCAGATATCTGACCCCTGCCACTTGCTTAATGCTTTTAAGATAAACCGCCCTCTGTGATTCATGCCCAGACAGTTTTAGAAAAAGTTGAGAAACCAGAAGTCTGTCACACAAGTTCATACAACTCATATGGCAAGTACTTAGAGATGATATCGATGTTGGTGCCTATGGTTGTAAAAATGCCACATGGTTTCAAAATACTTAGTGTCTTAAAAGGCACCAGTATAAGAATATTCATCAGTGTGGGTAGGTCTTTTATGCTTCTTTTTCTCATTGTGCACACATTTCTGTTTCTTCCTATACCTATTCCACTTCATTTATTTTATTTTAATTTGAGAGAGAGAGAAAGAGAGCACGAGTTGGGGGTGAGGGGCAGAGGGAGAGAGAGAGAATCCCAAGTAGGCTCGACGTTCAGCACGGAGCTGGACGTGGGGCTTGAGCCTATGACTGTGAGATCATGACCTGAGCTGAAATTAAGAGTCTAACACTTAACAGACTGAGCTGCCCAGTGCCCCCCAACTTCGTTTATTTTTTAAAAATTACTTTGCCTTATTGAGGGGGACACCTGTTGGGATGAGAACTGGGTGTTGCATGTAAGCGATGAATCACGGGAATCTACCCCCAAAGCCAAGAGCACACTGTATACACTGTATGTTAGTCAACTTGACAATAAATTACATTAAAAAAATTACTTTACCTTTTTATTCCCATTTCCCCTGGTATTTCTCCCCTAAACTGGTCATGACTAAAAAACAAGGTTAAAAACCACAATTCAAGGTTCATTGTCCTTACCTATATGTATTGAAAGTTTAAATATCCTGTTCCAATTTTTGAATTGGATGGATCGAATATTTTATGAATGGTGAAGCCATCAAGCAGAAAAGCTTATTTTTTGCCCACATACTAGAATTTTTACAACAGAATGTTTTGGAACTATTTGTAGGGGATTCTTTTTTAAATCCTCAATGAGAACAAAATCGTCCTTTAAGGGAAGATTTTTAGAAACAGCCGAAGATGGGTTTGGATTTGCCTCTGATGCTATAATGGGTCTATCCTTAGCACCGTCTAAACAGAGTTTCACTCCTTTTTCCCACCTCAGGCAAGTGCTCTACGCTCCATTCCCCAGTACCCTCCCATGTCCCATGTCACAACCAGCTCAGCTGTGAGGTCTGGGGAGGTAGCACCCTTAGACCTGGGGGAAGGGGGACACTTGACCTGGGCCTCACACTTCATACGGGTGCTCTGGCCCTTCTCTAGCCCTGGCCTTCCCCATGGGGTCAGGAGTTCATGGTTCACGCTATGCCCTCACTACTGGACCATCCTTAGGGTACCAGGAGCTCCCACATTCCCTACCCAAGAGCCTCTAAGCTGCATGACCTCCCTCTTAGATTACACTGCTGCTGTGCTTATCCTCGGCTGAGGAGATATCAAGGACAGCTGTTTGTGAGTATGAAGTTTGTATGGGGAGTTGGGGTGCCGAGATGCATTCACCTAAGTCCCCTCGTGGTATGACATAGAGTTGGCAATGGAAAGAAAACTGGGCAGGGGGACCGACAGGTTGGGGGTTGGGGGCTTTCCTCTGCTATCGTATTTGGGCTTGGAACTTTGAGGAATGTGAAAATTCTACATCTGAACCTGGGATTCCATCCTGTGGAATGAAGGTATGGTATAAAGGTGTATTTGCCAAGGTAGGAGGATAGAACATATTTATTTCATGCTGTTGTTAGCTTGATTTGTAATTTTATTTTATTTGTGTATTTTTAATGTTTATTTCTCTTGAGAGAGAGAGAGAGACAGAGAGACAGAGAGAGACAGACAGGGTAGGGAGAGAGAGAGAGAGGGAGAGAGAGAATCCCAAGCAGGCTCTGCACTGTCAGCACAGAGCCAGACACAGGGCTCGATCCCATGACCTGAGCCAAGATCAAGAGTCGGAGGCTTACCAACTGAGCCACCCAGGTACCCCTTGATTTATAATTTTAAAATACTAATGTATATGGTCTGTGACCTCTGAACACTTAGCCTGTATATGTTAAGGAGACCCAAGCTGGCAGGCCTGTTGCTCTGGGCTGGTGTCGGCCTCTCGGCATGGCTCCATTGGAAGGCCCCAACTTCACCCAAGATCCTGATTTATAGCTCCCCCGTGGTGTCATGCCGCGTGGCCCAGGGGCCAGCTCAACCCAGCTCCTCCGCCCGGCCTTGGGTCCTGAGAGGCCTGGGAAGGAAATTTCAACGATTGGGAATCAAATCTGGTGAATCGGGCTGGGACTTAAGCTAGATTATTGCTTTTGTTTGCTTCAAGACGTGACAGGCCATTAAAGGGGAGGGCAGCCCCTTTCTTCTGTGGCTGACGGGCTGACTCTTCAGGCAGGTCCACCATGGATCTGGGGCACAGGCAGCATGATGGTTGGAGGGAGCTGAAGGTTACTGGGGCTCTGCCAAAACCTGAAATTGAGAGATCAGGTAGGCCAGGCCAGGAGAGAGGGAAGTCCAGATCCTTGTCCTTGTCCGGGTCCCAGTCCTTGTCCAGGACAAGACCGTGAGGCTGAAAAGCCCACTACAGTCGATTGCAGGGGCATCGGCGGAGCACTGACCAATAAAGACAGTAGTACCTGCTATAGTCTGAATGTCTGTGTCCCCCTGAAATTTATATGTTGAAATCCTAACCCCCAAGCCTATGGTATTAGGAAGTAGGCCTTTGGGATTGTGATTAGGTCACGGTGGGTGGAGCCTTCATGAATGGGATCAGCGCCTTATAAAAGAGACCCAGGGAGTTTGCTTGTCCTTCTGCCATAGGAAGACACAGGGAGAAGGCACTGGCTATGAACCAGGAGGAGGGGCTTCAACCAGAACATGCTGGCATGTTGATCTTGAGCTTCCAGCCTTCTGAACTGTTTGAAATAAATTTCTGCTGTTTATAAGGCACGAAGCCTATAGCATTTTGAGACAGCCGCCCAGATGGACTAAGACGGTTCCCCTCCGGAATTGTGTTTCTCAACACGCCTCATGGAGAGCACGATGAGGTTGGGGAAGGGGACCTCAGCCTGGGGCAGGGGCTGAGAGCCTCGGGGCTGCACTGGTAACATCAAGAGCTCACTCAGTGCCCTCCCAGGCTGGGCTCGGCTACTGCGGGACTTCCTTTTGCCTGGTGCCCCGCTCTCCTCTGGGCTCTCTGTAGGTTCTGAGATAGGCTGTCCGCTGGCAACATGAGTGACGTGGGGACCGGAGCATATGAAGTGAGGCACTGAAGCAGAGGACAACTTCAACTGGCAGGGGCCCTGCTCGCCTTCCAGTTTCTCCAGGAATTACCCTGACTGGCCTCTCCTGGCCGGTGCTCTCAAGGCTGATGAGTCTGAAGCTTACATCTCTCCATTCATTCCGTCTAGAGTTCTCTCTATAGGGCCGGCATTGTTTTCCCCAAGAACAGTGAATAAAGCCTTACGCTCTAGTGGGGAAGACAGGCAAGAAAAAACCAGACACATATAACACGTTTCAGGTAGGAATACGCACTAGAAAGGACACAGAGTGGAGCATGAGGATAGAAGGTGACTGAGAAGAGGGGCTGGTCTTTTTGAGACAGGGTAGGTGGGGAGGGGACCGCGGGAAGTGTCTTGAGGAGGCACCATGTGAGCAGAAGCCCCCGGGAAGTGAGGGAGCCGTGTGGGTACTGGGGAAAGGAGTGTCACTGGGCCAAGACCCTGTGGGCCCACCAGGTGTCACGAGGGAGGGAAAAGTGGTAGGATGAGGGCGGGGAGGCAGCCAGAGCCCGGATCAGGTGGGGCCCTGTTGTTGTGGTCCCTTAGTATTTTATTTTTGGTGATGGGACACTGTTGGAGGGCTTGAAGCAGGGCAGTGATATGATAGGACATATATAGGAAGCAGTCAGGGGGACTGTGGTGTGGACAATGGACGGAGGGAGGCCGGGTTGCAAGCCTGGAGGCTTCCTGTAAAACTCCAGGTGTTCGCCTGCAGAATTCGGGGAGTTCATGCCCTTAGATGGGACTTCGCTTTATTTTTATTAACCTCTAACCAAACGTTAGCATTGCCCGCGATGATAAATGTAGGCAACGATCACGGTATGGGCAGTGCCCGTGACTTTGTCACCGCTAGAAATCACAGATGGTTTTACATCACGTTACATACAGTCTCTGCAGGTGTCTACAAATACTGCTTATCCTTGTCACTTTGTAATTATAATAATTATTAGACTTGCCACTAGGTCTTTTCACTTAACCAGTGAAGCACATATATTAATATACCACAAGTCTGTTATTTAAAATGTTTTGGTAGCTATATTTCAGTATGGTTGGTTTTCTTTGTAATCCCCAGCGTTCTAGGTACTGAAAAAACACTATTCTGATACTGGGATCCTTCAGTTCCTGGCAAGAAAATGAAGAAAATGCCGGCACTAGTGGGAATAGGGTATGTGGTAACAAATAGGTTCTGGATGCATCCTGTGGGTGAAGCTGGCAGAGCCAGTTGGTGGATTAAGTATGGGGAGGGGAGGAAGAGGAGTTGGGGCCCCCGGGTCTTTGGCCTGAGCAGGTGGATGAAGACTGATGGGTTACAGAAAAGAGGCGTGTTGATTATTGGATGACAAAGCAGAGGTACAGGGGACAGTCACATGCATGAATCTAGAGCTCAGGAGAGCCACTGGGGATGGAGATTTTCGAATGTGGGAGGCATCGGTCTACCGACGGTATTGCTGGTCATGCATAGGACTGGATGCGGGAAAGGTTACTGTCCCCACCTTCTAGATAAGGAAACCGAGGCTAAGAACAGCAAAACGCAGTACCCGCTGTAGGCAGAGTGCGTTCTTAGCTCTTTCCTTTATGAAGCAGCCCCTGCTTGCTCCCGCTGAAAATAAGCGAGCGTGGTGGCTCCACCCCGTCACATGAGGATGGCTGCAGAGAGGGACTGTTTGACAGAAGCAGGCCCTGTGTGGAGTCTGGCACCAGCAAGTTGAAACACGTGAGGTTTCCTCCCATCTTGCCAAGGGGGTCACCTTTCTCCTGATTCAGACCTCTGCATGCCCACGGGGCCCGCGGTCATTTCACGCGCAAGAGGCCATTCCAGCCGCAGCGTATTTCGGGCAGAGATTACTCTAGAAAGGTGGTAATTTAACGGCACAGCCAGAGACGCTCTCATATATGATCGCTCGTATTGATGTGAAACCTCAAACACTGTTTACCAGAAGCACAGGGTGGTTAGTAATTTTGTTTCAGACACGAAAGCGTGGAGCAGTTGTGACCAACGTGACTGACTGGGCCTCAGTTTCCTTACCTGTTAACCAAACAGGTTCAACAAGGTGTGGTAAATATCCCCAAGGCTTTAAAACGCGGGTTTGCTTTTCTCTGAGCTTGCTTCCCCTTGTGTGAACGAATGAATGTCCAGTTATTCCAGGGAAAGCCGTCATCCAAGAAGAGGCAGGGACTGCTCTACACGAGGGTATCAGGGCTTCTGTTCCCAGTGGCTGTTCTGATCTGGGGAAAATCTACATTTTGGGGTCTCCATCCCTTTTGAGGTCCTGAATAAGAAGGGAAACTTTCAGAAGTGAGTGGAGAGGTGAATTTCATGATTATAGAATGCTCTGAACATAGACGCCCAGAAGAATCCTTTCCTTGAATCAACATGAAAGTCTTCCTTCAGTGTTCTGTGTCACACAGACCGTGGTATGTGCATAGAGAGGAAGAATGGTGGTGGAAAGAATGTGGATTTTGGAGGCAGGAGACCCCACCCCAGGCTCAGCGCTGGGGCAAGTTTCCATTACAGCTGCCACTGGGTGCCTACTATGTACCAGGCGCTTTAGAGGCATGGTTTCTTCCCACGAGGATGATTGATCACCCCCATTTTACACACAAGGAAACATTATATACAGTTGTGCAATTCCCAAGCTGTGGGGGGTCAGGGTGCAAACATGGGTTACCTAGACGACTCCAAGTTTTCCTCACACTGCACAGAGACCGTGGGGCAACAAGTGCCCGGGAAACACCTAGGACATCATAGTTGTCCGAGGAACACCAGTCTCCTCTCATTTCTGGGCTAATATGGAAAGTACAGGTTCCCAAGTTCAGAGAAGATTCTTTCCCTCCCCTTCCTTCAATCATTTAACTATCACCAGCATCAGAACCCTTGAGAAATACCAGCCTTTCACGTAGGAAGCGACTTTGCGGCCAGGCAGATTTGTGGGTCCAGCTTCTGCACCCTTTGCATCAGCAGGGCTGGGCTCTGCCTTTGATGCACTGGTCTGTGGGGGAGTATTTCTGCCGATCGTAGTATCAGTCCACATCTGGGGAGCACCTGCTAGGGGCCAAGCTCTGCATCCGGTATTTCAGTGCGTTTTCTCACTTCATCCTCAGAACACACCCGTGAGGTAGATATAGTTGATATCTATTTCACAGATGAGCAAACTGAGTCTTAGAGGGAACCACTTTCTTAAGGCTGCACAACTCAGCAGTAGTAGTCAGGATTAGAAGTGAGGACTGCCTTCCCCCTAAATTCTTCATGGCCCTTAGAAAATAGACATTTCTGGGGTGCCTGGGTGGCTCAGTCGGTTAAGCATCTGACTCTTGGTTTCAGCTCAGGTCATGATCTCACAGTTTCTTGAGTTCGAGCCCCGCATCAGGCTCTGTGCTGGCAGTGCGAAGCCTGCTTAGGATGCTCTCTCTCCCTCTCTCCCTGCACCTCTCCCCCACTGCTTGTGCTGTCTCTGTCTCTCTCGAAATAAACTTAAAAAAAAAAAAAAGAAAATAGACATTTCTTTGGGCAAACTGGGGTTTGCCCATCTCCTCCCAGCTGTCTTCTTTAGCCTCCCCACAAACTAGTAAAACAAAAACAAGCCCAAAATAGATTATTTCTAAAATGAAGATTCCTAGGCATTTGGGAGGGCCAGGGCTTTAAGTAAACAGCCATTGTCAGAGGGAAAGCTTTATGTGTGTCGTGGCAAAATTCCACACAGACAGTCACACCCCCTGACTTAGTAATTGTACCCCTGGGATTCTGCTAAGGTTATATTTAACATAAACAAAAACCTCTATGAGTATATTTATCATAAAGTTATTTCAATATCTAAAATTGAGAAGCAATATAAATGTCCAAAATAGAGGACTGGATGAATGCATCAACACAACGAAACATCGTGCAGCCATTTAAAAGGATGATTCTTTAGACTATATAGAAATGGAGAAACATTTATGGACATACCATGTATGATTAGGTGAGAAAAGTAGAGTATAGAATACATGTGCAATATGATTGCAGTTCAGCACTATGTATGTGTGTGGGCAAACCTGGAAAAGGATTAATGGAAATTAAAATAGTGGTGTTAGAGCTTTAGCACAGTGAAGGAAACCATCAACAACATAAAAAGGCAATCTACTGAATGGGAAAAGGTATTTGCATATAACATATCTGATAAGGGTTTACTATCCAAAATCTATAAAGAACTTTTACAACTCAACACCAACAAAACAAAATAAAACAAAACAAAACCCAAATAATCTGATTAAAAAATGGACAGAGGACCTGAATAGACATTTTCCCAAAGAAGACATCCAGATGGCCAACAGACACATGAAAAGATGTTCAGCCTCACTAACCATCAGCGAAATGCAAATCAACACCACAATGACATATCACCTCACACTGTCAGAATGGCTAGTATCAAAAAGACAAAAAGTAACGAGTGTTGACAAGGATGTGGAATAAAAGGAACCCTCATGCACTGTTGCTGGGAATGCAAACTGGTGCAGCTCTTGGGGAAAACAGTATGGCGTTTCCTCAAAAACTTAAAAATAGAAATACCATATGATCCAGTTAATTCCACTATTGGGTTATTTACCCCCCCCCAAAAAAAAATGAAAACACTAATTAAAAAAGATGTGTGCATCTCTATGTTTATTGCAACCCTATTTATAATAGCCAAGATATGGAAGCAGCCCGAATGTCCATTACTTGATGAATGGATAAAGATGATATGACACAGATAAAGAGATAGGTAGGTAGGTAGATAGATACACACAATGAAATATTTCTCAGCCATAAAAAAAAAAAAAGAATGATCTTGCCACTTGGGGCAATATGGATAGACCTGGAGGGTATAATGCAAAGTGAAATAAGTGAGAGAAAGACAGATACCATTATGACTTAACTTAGATGTGGAATCTAAGAAAAAGAAAAAAAGCAGAACAGACCTACAAATAGAAAGAACAAACTGGTTGCCCAAGGGGAAGGGGTGAGGGCCTAGGCAAAATGGGTGAAGGGGAGAGGGCAGGGAGAGGGTGATACGGGTGTCCAGTTTGGGAATGAATAAGTCAGGGGAATGAAGGTGCAACGGAGGGAATCCCGGCAATGGTATGGTAATAGGGTTGTATCCCCATACACCACATACCCCAGTGTGTGCCTCCGTCTCAGTGCCTCCGTCTCCCTCTCTCTCTGCCCCTACCCCACTTATGCTCTCTCTCTCAAAAATAAATATTAAAAAAAAAAAAAAACTTTTAAAAGGCAGTTTCTGCTCATGTTAAAAAAAGTTCAGACAGGGAAAGTATGAAGTTGGAAGTATTTCTACTTTCCAATGGCGATTTCTATTACATTCTCTGGTGCTCTTCTCACAGATGCATTTTTCAACTTAAAAAGATCCTTAATCCTTAAAACCATTTGGATTCTTTCAATAAGATTTTACTTTGGTTAATACTACTTTTTCGTTTAAAAAATTTCAGACCTAGAAAAACTTTAGACTATAATGCCATGGTCATAGGTATACCTACTGCCCAGCATAAAAAACAAAACACTTAAAATACACTTTTATTTTAAGGCCTCCTGTGTGCGCCCTCTAATCCCATCCCTCCCTCCCTGTCTGTGGTCATGACTCACCTGAATTCGCTGTTCATCACATTTTCTACTTTTACTACGAACACCTACGTCGCAAAAATATTTGCTCTTGTTTTGCATGTTTGAAACATTTCCATAAATTATATTCTATTACATATCTCCTCCTGCAACCTGCTGGTTTCACTCAATATTATTTTTGTGAGACTTATTCATATCGATACAAATATTTCGTTCATTTTTCCTGCTATTTACTCTTCCTTTGTATGAATGTAGCGGTCCCTGTACCAACCAGGAATCTCGCCTGCCTGGATCCAGCACTTAGGCCTGGCCCCGCTCCAGCATCCCACATTATTGCCGGAGGGCTTTCTCTGGCTGCTGGAGCCTGCTGTACTGCCCGCGGGGCAGACCAGAGGGCCAGGATTTAACAGCTCCCAGAGCAGCCCTCAGTCCATGCTTGAGGGGAGCTGGTAGATACATTCTCCAGCTCCCTCGATCCTCAGACAGAATAACTCTGAGGCACACGCCCTGCACTGTCTCCTAGAGGTCCCTGGAGGTTAAGCTCCACTTAATTGCCCACAGTAGTCACTGGCTTGATAATCATCTCAAGCGGGCTTCTCCAGAAGCAGATGTTGAGCCAGAGCCTGGGCACAAGGCATTTGTTAGGAATTAATGCCTGCAAAAGGCAGGCAGAGAAACCAGGATTGGGCATCGGGAGAAGAACTGCTATGCCGGACTGACAAAGCTTCAGTCAACCCACAGGGAGCTCGGGGATGAGTAGTGGCCTTCAGAGTGTCCCACAGTGATGCAAAACGTCTGCCACTCTAAGTCTCCAGATGTGAGCTGCCCTGGGGAGGGCCTGATCTCAGGTGAGGCTTCTCTCGGAAGGAGAGATTCTCTGAGTTGAATAAACAGAGGTGGGGTCCAGGGAAGCCATGGCAGCTAGAGCTCACAGGGCAGAGTAGCAGAGAGGAGAGAGCTGCACAGAGAGAGAATACTGAAGATCTGCAAAGGAGGCCCCCTGAGTACACATTTGGATACTGGTCAGCCCATGCATGTGAAGAATCTTGCTGAGACAAGGAAAAGAGCCACCTAAAAGGATCTGAGGGAACAGTACTCAGAGCTCACACTGGGCCAAAAGTAATTCCTTTTCCCAACAGCCAGAGTGGAAACATCGCAATCCAGGAGGCACTGACTAGAGTACTAAGGAGGGTCTTGTCTTGGGGGAAAAAATAACTGTAAATGAAATGCAGCTCTGATCTAGTCTCACAAAATTTTAAAATAAGACCTGAAATGATCAAACTATTGCCAAGTAACTTAACTGCATTCAAGAACAAAGCTCAAGAATATTTATATAAATACAAAAGTATTCACATCCATCAAAGTAAAATTCACGATGTTTGGCATCCAAACAAAATGTACCAGGCATGCGTACATTCAGGAAAATATAATCCAGAATGAAGACAAATGTCAGTGAGTTAAAACTGACCCAGGAAGAATACAGATGCTATAATTCATGTACAACAATGTATTTTTCAAGTTATTAGGACTGTATTCAATATCTTGAGAAACTAGAAGAAAGAATGGCCATAATAAGTGGAGACATGGAAGATATAAAATAGGCCCAAAGTGAACTTTGAGAGATGAGAACTATGATGTCCAAGATGAAAAATGCACGAGCTAGGATAAATAGATTGTACATTATAGAAAAAAAGAAGAGTGAACTTGAAGACATAGCAATAGAAACTATCCCAAATGAAACTTAGAAAAAAGACTGAAGAAAAGTTACAGCATCAGTAAAATGAAGAATAGCTTTAAGTGGCCTAACATACGTGTAATTTAGAAATTAGAGTCCCAGAAATGGGGGTCCAGGGGTCAAAAAGAATATTTGAGGGAATAATGGCCAAAAATATTCTAAATTTGACAAAAACTACAGACCCACAGATCCAAGAAGCTCAACAAACCCTAAGCACAAAAACATGAAGAAGAAAACTTCGAGGCACATCATAATCAAATTGCTTAAAACGAGTAATAAAGAGAGAATAAAAAGCAGTGGAGGAAAAAAGACACATTACAGAGAAACAAAAATAAAGATGACAGATTATTTTGGTCAGAAACGAAGCAAGTTGGAAGATAGTAGAATGACATCTTTATAGTACTAAAAAGAGGGGCGCCCGGGTGGCTCCGTCAGTTGAGCATCTGACTCTTGACTTCAGCTCAGGTCATGATGTCACAGTTTGTGGGATCGAGCCCTGCCCTGGGCTCTGCACTGACAGCACAGAGCCTGCTTGGGATTCTCTCTCTCCCTCTCTCTGCCCCTCCCCTGCTTGTGCTTGCTCACACTCTAGCTCAAAATAAATAAACTTTACCAAAAAATTAAATAAAGTGCTAAAAAGAAAAAAAATCTGTCAAACTAGAATTCTGTACTCAATGAAAATATCTTTAAAAAATAAAGATGATCAAGAGAATGAGAAGTCAAGCCAGAGACAGGGAGAAAATATTTGCAAAAGACACACGTGATAAAGGATTGTTATCCAAAACATACACAAAACTCTTAAAACTCAACAATAAGATAGCAATAAGAAAACAAAGAGATGTAATTAAACAAACAAACAAACAAACAAACAAACAAACAACTAGGGGCACCTGGGTAGCTAGGTCGATTGAACATCTGACTTCAGCTCAGGTCATGATCTCATGGTTCGTGAGATCAAGCCCCTTACTGGGCTCTGTGCTGGCAGCTCAGAGCCCGGAGCCTGCTTTGGATTCTGTGTCTCCCTCTCTCTCTGGCCCTCCCCTGCTCACACTCTGTCTGTCTGTCTCTCACTCAAAAATAAATAAACATTAAAAAAAAATTTTTTTAAACCCACAAACAAAAGACCCAAATAAAGAGTGGGCCAAACTTTAACAGACATGTCACTAAAGAAGATATGCAGATGGTGTATAAGCATATGAAAGGGTAATCCACACTCTATGTCATCAGGGAAATGCCAATTAAAACAATGAGGTATCACTACATGCCTATTAGAACGGCCAAATCTGGTACACTGTCAACTATGACAACTGCTGGTGAGGACTCAGAGTAACAGGAACTCTCACTCACCACTAGTGAGAGTGCAAAATCGCATGAGCATTTTGGAAGACATTTTGGAGGTTTCTTATTAAACTAAACATATCCTTGGGGCGCCTGGGTGTCCGTCGGTTAAGCGTCCGGCTTCAACTGAGGTCATGGTCTTGTGGTTTGTGGGTTCAAGTCCTGCGTTCAGCTCTGTGCTGACAGGCAGCTCAGAGCCTGGAGCCTGCTTCAGATTCTGTGTCTCCTTCTCTCTATGCCACTTCCCTGCTCACGCGCTGTCTCTCTCTCTCCCTCTCCCTCTCTTTCTTTCAAAAATAAATAAACATTAAAAAAAAAAAACCTAAATATATTCTTACCGTATGATTCAGAAATTGCACTCCTTAGTTTTTAGCAGCTTTATTCATAATTACCAGAACTTGTAAGCAACCAAGATGTCCTCCAATAGATGAATGGCTAAATTGTGGTACAACCACACGATGGAATATTATTCTATGCTAAAAAGAAATGATCTATCAAGGCATGAAAAGACATGCGTATTACTAAGTTAAAGAAGTCAATCTGAAAAGGCTATATACTGTATGATTTCAACTGTATGACATTCCGGAAAAGGCAAAACTGTGGAGACAGTAAAAAGATCAGTAGTTGCCAGGAGTTGGAGTGCGAGGAATGAACAGGCAGAGCAGGGAGGATTGTTTGGGCAGTAAAAACACTCTGTATGATACTACAATATTGAATACACGTTACTACACATTTGCCTTAAACCCACAGAATGTATGATACAAAGAATGAACCCTAAGATAAACTGGGCTTTGGATGACTGTGATGGGTCAATGTAGGTTCATCAATTGCAACAAATGTACTATTCTGGTGGAGGATGTTTATAAGGGGAGAGGCTATGCATGTATGGGGGTAGGTGATATATGAGAAATCTGTATACTTCCTTCTCAATTTTGCTGTGAACCTAAAACTGCTCTAAAAAAATAAAATCTTTAAAAAAAGTTTTGTAAGAAGGAAAAAGAAAGATAGGTAAAATACTTTTTCAGAAATACAAAAGCTGGAAAAATTCATCAGTAGCAGACATATTCTACAAGAAATGTTATTGAAAGTCTAATAAGCAGAAGGAAAATGATACCAAAGGGAAACCTAGATCCACATAAAAGAATAAAGAGCATCAGAAATGACAATTGCATCAGCAATTTAAAGGCTTTTTCCTTCTTAGCTAAATCTCCTTATAAGATAATTGACTATTTATGGGGCGGCTGGGTGGCTCAGTTGTTTGGGGGTCTGACTTTGGCTCAGGTCACGATGTCATGGTTTGTGAGTTCGAGCCCCACATCGGCCTCCATGAACTGATAGTGTGGAGGCTGCTTGGGATTCTCTCTCTCCCTCTCTCTCTGCCTCTCCCCAGCTCGTGCTTGTGCGCTCTCTCTCTCAAAATAAATAAATAAACACTTAAAAAATAAGATAATTGACTATTTAAAGCAAAGATAATAATGCCATTATTTAGAAGTAAATGTATGAGAACAATAACCCAAAGGCCAGAAGGATATACAGTTATAAGGTTTTTATATTATACATAGGTATATAATTATAACATTCTTACATCATACATGAAGTGGTATAATGTCAATTGAAGTTAAACTGTGATGTTAAAGATGCATACTATAAACCCTAAAGCAGTCACTAAAGTAGCACAACAAAGAGCTATAGCCAATAAATCGAGAAAAATGGAATCACGAAAAATATCTAATTAGCTGGAAAAAGGCAGAACAAGAGAGAAAATTGAAGCCAATCATAAAAATCATCACAGTAAATGTAAATGAACTAAATATCCAAATTAAAACAAAGATAAGAAAGTAGACTCAACTATATGCTATCGATAAGAAACTCACTTAAAAAAATTTTTTTTTAACATTTATTTATTTTTGAGACAGAGAGAGACAGAGCATAAACAGGGGAGGGGCAGAGAGAGAGGGAGACCCAGAATCTGAAACAGGCTCCAGGCTCTGAGCTGTCAGCACAGAGCCCGACGCGGGGCTCAAACTCACAGACTGTGAGATCATGACCTGAGCCGAAGTCAGACACTCAACCGACCAAGCCATCCAGGTGCCCCAAGAAACTCACTTTAAATATAAAAACACAAATAGGTTAAAAGTAAAAGGATAGAAAAAATAATACCATGCTAACACTAGTCAAAGGAAAACTGGAGTGGTTATACAAATATCAGACAATGTAGATTTCAGAGAAAGAATATTACCAGGAATAAAGAGAGTAATGAAATAATGACAAAGAAGTCAATTCAATTCAATCTTAACCACTTGTATACCTTATAATAGAGCTTCATGAAATACATGAAGGAAAAACTGATAGAACTACAAGGAGTTATAAACAAAACCACAATTACTGTTTGAGATTTTTTTTTTTTTTCTTAAGTAGGCTTCATGCCCAGTGTGGAGCCCAACACAGGGCTGGAACTCACAACCCTGAGACCAAGACCTGAGCTGAGATCAAGAGTCAGATGCCTAACCAGCTGAGCCATCCAGGTGCCCCAACCGTCTGAGATTTTAAAACCTCTCTCCCAATAATTGTTAGAATAAGTAGATTGATAGAAGATGAACTCAGTAACTCTGGGGCCCAAAGGAAAGGAAGTGTTTGGTAAACAAGAAGCTCTCCTATTGCTAACCATAGTTAGGTCAGAAGATTCCAGTTTCCATAGTTTCAGGCATTCTTTTTATTTTTATATAAATAATCTATAAGTTTTGCCACAGGAATATTGTTGCTCTTTAATCACAAGAACCAGTTGGGAGCAGAATTCTTCGAATTTTATGAAGTCAGACCAAGAGAACAGTCTATGACTGACCCAGATTATCATTGCCCCTTGGGGAACACTCTGGCAATAACAGACATCCTATGACATGACACCATAGCTTGTCAACTCAAACCTTCTCAAATCAGTCCCCCAAAACAGCAGGTCACCAAGAATTCAGGCCAAGTGGGAGCTACACCTGGATCAGACTGTACTGAAGGGAGAAGTAACCTGTTGGACAAGATGTACCTTCTCCAGAAAGAGAAACAAAGATGAGTGGGAGTGGGGCTTCACTTCTTTCCCTCTATTTTTTCCATTCCTCTCCAGTTTCAGTCTTTCCTACTCCCGACCCCAAAGCATCATTTGGTTAAGAGCCAATTGGCCACTTAATTGGCAGATGTGCGGACCTCTCTTAGAAAAGTGACCAAATAAACCCTACTTAACATGGAATGTGGAGTCCTGAAGAAAGCATCAGCTTCGGGGGCTAGAAGCACCTAGGTTTGACACTAACACCCAGCTCTAACACGTAGATGTTGCCTAACCGTGATTAAGTCTTGGTTTTCCCATCTGTAACATGAGGGAAATACCAATTAAAATACCAAATTTTTTCTGAAATTTAGCTTTAAATACTATCACGAGCTCCCATCCTGCCTTCTGGTTAAATGCAGACACAGTAACAGTCAGACGATAGTCAATTCCAGGAAAATTCAGACACTTGAGGGTTTTCTTGGTCATTTTAGTTTTAAGCTCAGTGGAGTCTGTATTTGTTCCTCTCTTTTCTTTTCCCTAGGGTGACTGTCCTCCTTCATCCTGGGGGCTTACGTGTCATCACCATAGTGGAGGAAGACACCTGCCCATGTTTACTCCCTGAACCGTGATTCATCTTGACTAGGCTTTGGCGCAGAATGTGCTGGCTTCTGGGACATCACGTACCTCATCTGTTATCTGGTCATCAAGGCCATTCTACATTCTACATCAAGGCCATTCTACTCTGTACTCGCTGTGTCCTTTTCAGGGCCTCTGGCCTTCTTAGGCTCACTGTCTTTGAACCATTTTAAATTTACCTTAAAAAAACCAAAACACAATAAATCCACATTGTTCGACATGCAAAGGGTGCAAAAAGAAAACCAGAAAATTCTCTCTTCATCCCTGTCCCGAGACACTCCTCCTCTGTAGAGGCAATGATTTTTACCAGTTTCTTATGTGTTCTCTCAAAAATAATAGTTCATGCCTTTATAAACATAACCCTCCTAAAATCATCTCCTATAATCATATAATGTATATTATATATATATATATATATATATATATGTATATATATATATATATAATCATCTCCTATCTATCATGGGTCGAATTCCACCTCAGGTATACATAATACACACAAATATATATTTATATACACAAATGTGTATATACATAATATGTAATATTACCATCATTTTTATATACACATAATAAATATATACATAATACTTAAAATTTTATAGATATTATATATTACATTATAAATTATATTTTATTATAAAATATATATTATATATATTTTACAATATATACATATAATATATATAATTATATTATATATTGTAAAATATATATAATATATAATATATAATATATAATATATATATTATATGTATATATTGTAAAATATATATAATATATAATAAAAGAACATATAATATAATAATATGTAATATATAAAAATTATATGTATATTATATATATACATATATATATAATATTTTTAACTGCCTTTGACAACAGAGCCTAAGGCAAACACTTTATGGAAGGACGTAATCCCACGGCACAGCAAAAGTGAAGGAAAAATGGAAGTGAGGTGAGACAGTGTACTGATTTCTTCAGGCCTCTGTAACAGAGTCCCACAAACTGGGAAGGCGGAGTTAAAAGCAAGAGCCTGCATGTGATGGTCTCTGGGCCCCAAATCCTCTTTCTTCCAAAAGCCTGGACTCTTATTTTCCCTTAATTTCTCTGTCAGAAACTGCAGGGAATCATCAGGTACCCCTCCTGCTCTTAGAGACAGTCTCTGAAAAATTTAACTACCTTTGAATGAATGGAAATATTAACCCCAAGAATTGAGTTGTTGGGTTTTTTTTTAAATGTTTATTTATTTTGAAGGCGTGAGCAGGAGAGGGGCAGAGAGAGAGAGGGAGAGAGAGAATCCCAAACAGGCTCCTCACTGTCCGCACAGAGCCTGATGCGGGACTCGATTCCACAAACCGTGAGATCATGACCTGAGCAGCAATCCGGCGTTGGATGCTTAACCGACTGAGCCACCCAGGTGCCCCCTCCTCAAAGTATTGAGCTGTTCAATCAGATTTCCAATATCTTTCACAATCTTCAGCAAATTCTTATTGAGCACCTACTATTTGGCAGCCACTGGGCAAGGCAGTAGGAATATACCAGACAAAGGCAGCGCCCCCAGCCCCCTTCCCTGCCGCCCCCCTCCCCAAAGCTTGTGCCCCAGCAGGAGGGAGGGAGACAATAATCAAGCTGTTAAGTGCAGTTTTTATAGGGCTCTGAGCAGGGAAGGACAAGGGGCTACAGAATCCAGTTTTGCCTCTGTTGTTATCTATATTTTCTTTTTAATTTTAAACTGTTAGACAAGAAAACTTGGAAATACAGAAACATGCAGGGCAGTGCTGGATCCTCTTTTATTATCTAGCAGAGAAGAGCTACACTGAGGGAAGGGAATTTATTAATTGGAGGGGAGATAGGTAATCGATACTTTGTGGCTAGCCTAGGCCTGAATGGCTTAGGACACCCTAAATTCAGGGACAGCCAGTCCAGCATAGAAGAGGCACACTGTCTTGTGCATTCTGATCTCTTGGAGAGCTTGTGAAATAGGATAGATTCTTGTGGTCTACTCCCAGATACTCTGTTTCCAAATATGGGATAGGGGAATTGATGCATAGTTCATAGAGCTCTTGAAATGCTTCTGTTGAATGAATGAATGAATTTTTTAAAATAAGATTTTTATTTATCTTTGAGAGAGAAAGTGCAAGTGTGGGAGGGGCAGAGAGAGAGTGGGGGCGGGGGACAGAGGATCCCAAGCAGGCTCTGCACTGACACCAGTGAGCCCGATGCAGAGCTTGAACTCATGAACCATGAGATCATACCTGAGCCAAAGTCAGAGGCTCAACTGATTGAGCCACCCAGGTGCCCCAATGAATGAATTCTAATGCGAGTAATCCAAGGATCCCATTTGGATCTAGAGAGAGGTGCAGTAGGAAGTTTTGCCCACTCCAAGGATGTTACGAGAAGCACCCTGTATAAGGGAAAGCAGGAGAAAACCTATGTCCCTTCTGTATCCCGTGGCCCCCTCCTCTCAGGACTCAAAGCTTAGGCTGGAAGTGTTTACACTCTAGTTCGGCTCTGTTCAGGGTTAAGTAGGCATTGGGAGTTGGCCTGGGAACTTAACCATGACTTACAACAGTGTTTCTTTGGGGAAGCATAAGTGAGGTTTAAAGACCAATGCAAGACATAAACTTTTAGAATAAAATCGTCTGGTGAGTTGGGAATTACAGAGCGAAAAAGGAAAAGACAACATATATAATGTTGTAAAAAGTAACTTGAATGTAAATGACTATGTATTGTATGACTCTATTTATGTGAAATGTCCAGAAAGGACATATCCAAAGGTACAGAAACCAGATCAATGGTTGCCTCAGACTGGGGGGTGGTGCGAATGGAACTCTACAGCACATGGGCATCAGGGGTCCCTTTGGGGCGATGGAAATGTTCTAAAACTGGATCGGGGCGAGGGTTGCACGACTCTGTTACTGTGCAAAAATAAATCACTGCGTTGTACACTTAAAATGGGTGAATTTCATGGTACACAAAGTATACCTCATCAAAACTATTTTTTCCAAGTGACTTGAAAAGACCTCCAAGATTACCCAGTAGCACGCCCTTACATACGTGAAGCACTCGATAGCATGAAACACTTCATTTGCATTATCTCCACATACGCATCACGATATCCCTGCAAGGAGGTAGATTTTTGTTTTGTAGTGAAGAAACTGAGGCTCAGAGCTCTTATTGCCTTAAGTGGAAGGTTTCAAGTCCTGCTTTTGTATGATGCCTTTACCCACTAAATCCTAGGTCTGTAAACCCCTTTCTCCAGGTACTATACTCAGGAATAGAAGCAGGACTCATTTTTCTCATCTGTTCTTCTGTCTAGCCTTTGAGCCAATCTTCTCTCTGGTTACTTCACCTAGTCGGTTCTGCATGCTTGGGGGGGCCTCATGGCTTAAGCCTCCTGAAGTAGCTGCTTTAGGCCTAGATCCTTTCTTTTACTGGGGGGAGGAGGTTAACCTTTAATTGGAAACATGCTGGGACTAAGTTGGGAGGAACGGGTTGAGGCCAGGCTAAGGAGACTTTTGACATAGGGGCACCTGGGTGGCTCAGTTGGTTAAGTGTCTGACTCTTGACTGTGGCTCAGGTCATGATCTCACGGGTTTCATGAGTTCGAGCTCTGTGTTGAGCTCTGCACTGACAGTGCGGAGCCTGCTTGGGATTCTCTCTCTGTCCCAACCCTGCATGCACATGTGCTAACTCTCTCTCTCTGAAAATAAATAAATAAACTTAAAAAAAAAAAACCCACATGATATCTAGGTGGAGAGGGCATCCAGTCCTTGTGAGCTCCACTCTGGAGACCTCCACTGGGTCCAGGGATATGCTTATTGGCCCTGTGGGGCCAGAATAGCCGATGCTTCTCCACTTGGTTTCCCATCTGGGCTGGCATTGTCACACACCATTAAATGTCACCCTTGGATCAGGCAGTCAGGGTTCCTGCCCTATACACTCAGCACTACAGGACCACGTGCTTAGGCCTTCCTATCCCTGGGCTCTTCCCCCACGGAGCAAGATGGAGCCAAGGGGGCCGGGGACAAGAAGCACCTTCCAGATCAGGCTGTGGTGCCTGGGGCCCTGGAATTCTCTGTTGAAATGAGCCCCAGACCCTTTGATGAACTTTTCCCCAGATCCGTCCTCCCCAAGGCGGGTAGTGTTTCTGACGTGCACACCAAGGGGCCCAAGAGGTAGCCAAGGGCGCTCTGGTGGGAGCATGAGGACGAAGTTGGCCTACGTGCATGCAGGGCCCTCTGCAGTGAGGAACAGAACAGCGTGTGCACAGAGCAGCAACATGAGCTGTGGCCAGGGAGCCCCCCTTTAAATGCATGCTTTAGCCTCTGCAAATATAAGTAGTGAGCTTACCCCAGGAAGAACAGATGGAATTAGTCAAAGAACGTACAAAAGTCATGCAACCAACACATTTACCACAACTTGTGTTTTGGTGTAGAGAGAAAAGCATCCCCATTGCTTTACTACATGTGGACATAAAGCTCAATTTATTTTTCATTGTAAAAACCAAAACCAAATATTGATTATTCCAATAGCTGAGATCCATTTGTTTGGCAAATGGCGATAATAGATTCCCACGTCATTGTCAAGATAAAGGGAGAACGCAGGCAGGATTTAGCGGAGGGCAGCACTGAATACAGGCTAATATGACTGTTCTTTTTTAAATTTTCCTCCAGCTGGTCTCTAAGATAACGTTCAAAGCTTTACCTTTTCCTTCACTTGTCTTAGGCTGTCTGGTGGGATATAGTTAATAAAACACAGACACTGAGATGGTTTTGAATGTCAAGTTAAGACAAGTTAATAATTGCTCTCCCACAATATGAGAGCAGAGTGTAGTCCAGGATCAAAAGCAACTGTTTTTCTACTTTTTGGAGCTGCCAGAATTCCCTTCGGGGTGTGCACCAGGTAAGTGTGGGGACAAGCTTGGAATCTGGATGATATCATCAACACAGCTTATGCCAGACCCCAGCTGGGGGCGTCTATCCAGTTTGACGAGGGTGTGATTTCATCTGCCTTGTCTGAAAAACCATGCTGGCGAACCATGCAATCTGCTCAAATATCACAACACGCTACCTGCAGTTGGTCTCCAGGGGTCAGTAAATCGTAGGGGCGGGGCTCACACCAAAACTCACAGTTGGGAGCCTGACACTGTGTAGCTCTTTGTTGTTTCCACGGGGCTGCCACAGACATGATTTCACACCTTCCTCCTGTGGAGACAGAGTAGTGCTTGTCCACACAGAGAACCCAGGGACAGAACCCTCAGCGTTCTCCCCCTCCTATTTGGAGAGCACTGGGAGAGAATGACATTGGTTTTGTGGGTTGAGCAGAGCACCGGGAGCTCAGTAAGTGGCCCACCAGTGGCCCCTGAGATTGGGCGGTGCCACGTGCTGCAAGGCCCCTAACCAGCGTGGAAGCCACGATGCCTTGAGGGAACCCGTCCACCTCAGGCCCCTGGGTGCAGCCCCTCCCATCAAGGTCCAGCATGGATTTGGTTTTGGCTCTCCCCTCCCTGCCCTGGAGGAACAGTTGTTACTAACATGGGTGGGCATCGGGAGACCCGCATTTGGACCCACCACAGATGTCTCAAAGGAAGCTCTGGTCTACAGATCTGGTTGGAGGGAATGGCCCCAGCCTGTGGTATACCTGAGGGCTTGGGGCCAGATGCTCAATAATCTCATCGTGGGTGTTCAGGCTGGTGCACTCAGAAGAGGCACAGAGGCAGGAAGCTGACCAAATCAACCCAAATTATCGTGACCACCATTTATGGAGTGTCTCCGGGCACTGAGTCCTCTGTATACATTATTTTGTTTAATCCTCACAACACCTTGCATGGGTTTTATTCTTCCCACTTCACAGATAAGGAGACTGAGGCTTAGTGGGGGGGATGAAATTTCCCACAGGCATGTTTTGGGAATCCAGGGCTTTCTATCAGAAGGTCTGCTTACAGAAAGTCACAAGGGCAACCCTTGGGTCAGAGAGTGCTCCCAGGCCATTGTCTTGGGAGCCTTATTTCACATCTGAGATTCTCATATTTGCCAACACTATTGTGTAAGATCCCACCAAGCTTAGGAACCAAGGCCTAGGTGCTTTCTCAAAGGACAACACACTCCTCTACAGCTGTTTCAGGCTGCCCGGTTTTCCCAGTAGGTGAGGAAAGACACTGTGGATGCCTCCTTCCCAGTCTGGTGGTTTTCAACCCTCTTGCAGGACAGAGAGAACACATCCCCAAGGGGGCCGGGGTGGGCGCAGGAGGAGTGCAGGACTGGGGATCCAACGCTCAGGACTGATGCTGGGTCCTGGGCTGGGTCAGGTGGAGAGAGCCCACGTAGCATGACCCATGCCACATGCTGAGGGTGAGTGCGGGACACCGCTGAGGAGGCGGGCCAGGGTTCCCCGAGTGTGCGACTGGAGGTGAGGCAGGTGGGCAAGAGTCAGGGAATCAGCAGGCCCCGGGTGCAAAAGAAGGGAGCAGCAGGAGCTTATTTGGGCAGAAGCAATAGGGGGTCGTGAAGCTGGCTGTTCTGGGTGTTGGTCACATAGATTCATCAAGGTAAAGAGACTCAGGCCATCTCACTGTTCACTCCTATGAGGCATTTTGTACCAGTTACACTAAAAACCCATAGGATTCAAGGCAAACTTTTGCACAAGCTGGTCTCCCCTTCCCTTTCTAGCCTCACTGCCACCATTTCTCTTTTTGGTATACCCTATCCCCCAACCAAAAAGTCTGCGTTTCTCTTCCATCCCGACACCTGCTTGAGCCATTTGTTCTCCCCAACGGGCCTGTTCACCGGCTCTCTGCCTGTAGAATTCTGCCCCCTTGACCTGAACAGGAACTCACTAAGAGGTACAACCAGGAAGGATATGGAAAAAGTTATCGCAGAAATGTCAATTAAGACAGCAGTGAGGCATCATGGCATAGCTATGACATCAGATTAAAAAAACAAAGAGCCAAAAAAAAAAAAAAATCACCCAATGCTGACATTGTTTTGAAGAAACAGGTTGCTGGTGACATCGTAAATGGGTCCAAGTTTTGAGGGAGGGTGTTGGAAACAACAGAGCAATATATTTCAAGAGATACAGAAATGTTCATGCCCTTCGACCCCTATCCATCCTACTTTGCAGACCTAACCTAAATAAGATTACACTAAAGAAGAAAAAAAGCTACATGCGTAAAGATACCCTTTACATCATAAATTGTAACTATGAAAAAACCGGAAATAGCCCAACCATGCTACAATGAGGGACCGTAAAGGCAATTATATTCACCAACAGAGGGAAATTATGATGGAAAGTATTTAGCAGAAGGAAATGCTTATAACTTGATGCTTAGGAGAGCACAAAACTGTACTGTGAACATACTATAAAAATCACATAGATGCTTGAATAAGATTGTGTAAGGGAGCACAGAGAACAGAAAATCACTATTTATTAGGGCATTATTTTTATTAGAATGTTGTTGATGTGATAAAAATCTAGAGAAAATGCTACCCTTCCTTCAAAACCCCCGGTTTACCTTGTTCCTACCTGATTGGGGGTCCCTGAGTGTGTATTCGGTTTAGCTCCCTCTGGACCAGAAACTCTTCACGGGCAAGAACTATGTTTCACTTTTCTTTGTTTCACCTGAGCTCCTCTATTTGCCTGGCACATAGTAAATGTTCAATAAGTATTTTTTAAAGTGAATTCAGCTAATGCAAAGGATTACATTATGCTTAGAAGTAAAACTCAACAGAGGCATGTTCTCTACTCTCTTGTCTCTTGGCAAAAGGTACTCCGAGAAATAGATCTTTTTTAAAGGCTTCGGGAGAAGGAAAATCCACATTAAAAACGTTAAGCATTTTACCTCTGGGGTGATGCAGATGCCGCAACACAGGCAACGCTTGGAAATCTACTGAGGCTCTTGGGAAGTATTTACATTGGCCTCTTAAGGCAACAAAATGTTTAAAAATTAGAGCCGTGCTGAGGTTTGCCCCTTTGGGCCCCACTAGATCCCAACCAGAAGGAAAACTATTCACCGCTTCTGCTGGGACCCCCAAAGCTGCTGTGCCTGAGTCGGGGCCTGTCTTGAATGAGCTTAAATGTCAGGGCTGAGGAGGAGACAGGAAGCGTGACAAAATGGCAGGAGCTTAGCTCGCCCCGAGAGAATAATAGGAATTTACTGCGTGCCTGGCATGCTATGTGCATCACTTTCAGCTCCCATTTTACAGACTAAGAACTTGAAGTTCAAAGATATCATATTACTCACCCAAGGTCAAATGGCTGGCGAGGGGTGGGTCAGGACCCCACAGCTGCCACAGGCCTTGCAACTCTCTCTAAACGCCCCATTTTGGCTTTTGGTCCAGGCTGGTGATGTCTCAGGGTCTTCCTTTTCGTTTTGTTTCTCTTTCTCCTTTTTCTCATTTTTAAAAGGCCAGTTAATGCTTTTGCAGGATCCCGGTAGGGAGGAAGCGAGCAGATTCTTGCCCAGTTATCTCCCTTTCTCGTAGCCTGCAATTCTCGTATCCAGATCATTCTCACCTGGCTTACATTTTCTCTCTTGTTTTCAGCCTGGCTCCCCCAGCCCTTGATTCCACTCCATACTCTCTGAATCCCTGTGGTCATTGGTCATTTCTCCCCAAGAAAATTGCACATTCGCTTTTATCAGTGACTTTTCCTGATGCCTGAGTGTGTAAATCATTTCCAGAACATGTTCTCTTTAACTGAACACAATCTCACATATGGTGGATTGGGTTTGGAGATGAAAACGGCAGTTGTTTGAGAAAGAGTTTCTTCCAAAATTAAATGAATTTTCTTTTCTTTTGGAAGTAAAGCTTTTTCACAAATTGCACTTTTTAACATTTAAGATTCTCCTCCTCTCGCTGTTTCCCCTTTCCTTTTTTCTCTTCCATGCATTTTGTCTGAGTGCAAAACTGATACTTAATGTAACAATCACATCTAATGAATACCCAGCTACACTCCTGCTAACCCCCTTCACCTGCTGTCCTGCGGGGCTCCCCCCACTTTGCTCACTTATATTCATTTTAGCTTTATTTTGTGCCCTTCAAATTGTCTTCCTAAAATACAGAATTCCACATCAACTAAAAATTAGTGTAGCAAATAGATGGTGCTTAGTAAGTTCCAAACACTAAAATCCCACCCATTCTCATCGTCTGGGGCTCACACAGTTAAATATTAAGTGGTAGCAGATGTTCCTGCTGGGGACTCCATTTCCAGGCCTGCATTTCATCATTCTCTTTAAAAGTCCATTCCCCGCCCCCCTTTTATTCTTCCATTAAAAAACACGCACACATTTATCTAGGTTTAAATAGAATTAAACCTTCTGCGTTTGGATAGTTTCGCGATAGTTGCTTTTCCTTTTAACCAGTTAAGGGAGATGGTGGAAATTGAGACAATGCTTTCTAGGTTTGCCGTGCATTATGTAGATTTCAAAAGAGTAAATGAATATTTTAGTACATGTGTGTGGTGAATGAAATCCAGCCATCGATTCTTTGCAGCTCCTCCCACCAAGAGGCAGAGTTTATTTTCCTACTCTTTCAAGCGGGGCTGGCTTTGTGACTTGCCTTGACCGATATTAGATGGCTAAGCGGGCATCCCGTGAGTTCAGGGCCTAGAACCCAAAAGGGCTTGCAGCTTCTGCCCTTATCACTCAGAATGCCCTGAGACTGCTAAAAAGAAGCCCGTCTGGGGCGCCTGGGCGGCTTAGTCAGTTAAGAGTCTGACTTCGGCTCAAGTCACGATCTCATAGTTTGTGAGTTCGAGCCTAGCTGCGGGCTCTGCTGACAGATCAGAGCCTGGAGGCTGCTTCGGATTCTGTGTCTCCCTCTCTCTCTCCCCCTCCCCCACTCATGCTCTCTCCCTCTCTCTCTCTCACTCAAAATAAATAAACATTAAAAAAATTTTTAATGTAAAAAGAAATACACCCATATTTTAATAATACGTTAAATAATACCGAATATATCTAAAATATTATTTCAATATTTACTCAGTATGAAAATGATTAAAGTTTGTTTTTCTCATAACAACTGTTCAAACTCTGATGTGTATTTTACAGTTATAGTATGTTTATAGTGGTTGCATTTCAAGAGCTCAGTAGCCACATGTGGCTAGTAGCTAATTTATTAGCACAGATCTACATTTAAAATCTGACCTGAGGGGTGCCTGGGTGGCTCCATCAGTTATATGCCTAATTCTGGGTTCGAGCCCCGCCATCAGCCCAGAGCCTGCTTGGGATTCTCTCTCCGTATCTCTCTCTGCTCCTCCCTTGCTCGCACGCACTCTCTTTCAAAATTAAAAAACAAAAGAAATCTGACCTGAAAACACTCACCGAGTAATCCTCAGTATGTGAATCTTCATATTAACGAATGGACACTATGAAGGTGTTTGCATCTTTCCACGAGGCTAGAGGAAGTCTTTGCACGGGGGGCTTCGGGGCCGCTGGGATGGTGCAGACAAGGCAGCACCAAATGGTTTGGGAGGCCTGGCAGGGGCCGGGGTTGTGCTGCAGCCCTGTACTCCCTTTATATAATCTTAGGAAGGTCTCTTGACCCCCTAACCTTTTGGGGCCTCAGTTTCCCTCTCCATAAAATTGGGGATGGACTAGGAGTGTTTCATGGGCCTTCGTAGCACTGATGATCCTGAGTTTTCCATTTCCCATGGCCAGTCTGCCTTGGGATAAGGACCATGCTGGTCCTCCGCGGAAGGGATGGGATGTTATTTGTCTTCCCATCACAGAGCACCATTAAAAACGGACTCCTGCATGTCCCACGGAGCTGACACATAAACGCCTGTTCTTTCAGAAGGACCATGATTCTGCCCGAGCCAGGCTGGCACCACAGGCGTCCACGGTCAGAAAGAACCACAAACCAACTCCCCTGGGTGGCATGGTCCGGGCGGCACTTTATTTAGAGGAATCCACACAGAGATGCTACAGTTTGGTCTGGGCATATGATTATATGGTTTTGATGCAAACTGGCTTATGGGAAGTCAAAAGTAGTGGCTGCAAATCCCAGCACACACCACAGTTACTGTGCCCTGCCTCAGTTTCCCTTTTTCTCATACTGGCAGTAGAGCCGTTATTTATCATGGAAGTATGGTGATTCTGTCCTGGTCCCCAAATCTCTTTTCAAAAAGATACATGTCTTTACATAAATGCTGCATAAATCCAAGTTCTGAAGTAACTTTGAGCTGAAACCAGATTTGAAGTCAGGAGAGATCTCAGGGTTTATCCGGTTTTCTTCTTTGAAAGCCGGTGGTTCTACGGAGGGTAGGTGGCCATGACTAGCTGAGGGATCAGAGGAAAAGGAAGAAAGATGGTAACCTTTGTTCCTTTTTTGTTTAAAAGAATTTTTTTAATATTTATTTATTTTTGAAGGAGAGAGAGAGAGAGAGACAGAGCGTGAGAGGGGGAGGGGCAGAGAGAGGGGAAGAGACACAGAATCCGAAGCAGGCTCCAGGCTCTGAGCTGTCAGCACACAGCCGGACATGGGGTTTGAACTCACAAGCCGTGAGATCATGCCCTGAGCCCATGTTCTTTTTTTTTTTTTTTTAAATGTTCATTTATTTATTTTGAGGGGGTGGGGAGGGAGAGAGAGAGGGAGAGAGAGAGGATCTCAGGCAGGCTCTGCACTGTCAGCACAGAGGGGCTCAAACCCACGAACAGTGAGACCATGACCTGAGCCGAAACCAAGAGTCATAGTCTTAACCATCAGAGACACCCAAGTGCCCCAAGAGATGGTAACTTTCACCCTGTTCATCAAGCCCTTAGAGAGACATGGGGGGGTCAGTGTGCCCCTGAAAGGGAGGATCCAAGCTGTTAGCACCTTCCAAGGTCCCTTTCGAGATGGGCACCAAGGGGACAAGCTCTCAGTCACTCTTCTCTAATCATGGGTGGGAAGGAAAAGGAAGACTCTCCAGCCAATGTAACTTCCTATCAACAGTCAAGAGGGCCACTTGTCAGTGCATTCCGATTCTTGGCAAATTGTCGTTAGACATAAATCTGAAGTTCATGCAGTGCCACATCCACCCCCACCGCGCCACGTCCCGCCTGATCTCTTTAAAGAGATGGGTCACCACCCAAACTTTGCAGGCTCATTCAGAAATTACCCTCCCTCCGAGAGCTCATGTATCCTGCAAAGCCTCTGGTTGGATCCTCTCAGGGTTGCGACATTTATTTTCAGAAAGGATTTAAGTTGTAAAAGTGATTTAGAATTCAATTTAATTTAAAAAGTTATACATACAGGGGCGCCTGAGTGGCTCAATTGGTTAAGCATCTGACTCTTGGTTTCAGCTCAGGTCATGAGCTCACAGTTTCGTGGGTTCGAGGCCCACGTCGGGCTCCGTGCTGACAGTGAGGAGCCTGCCTGGGATTCTCTCCCTGTCTCTCTGCCCCTCTTGAACAGGCACTGTCTGTCTCTCTCAAAATAAATAAACTTAAAAAAAGTCTAAAAAGTAATAAAAAGTTATACATAGAGATAAATACATACACAGATACAAATATACACATGCATAAAAATCTGGTAAAAACTAAGATATTATAAAAGAGTATTCAACCAAAAGTTTCTGGTATATTACTTCAAAGCTATTCTATGCATAAAAAATATTTTTTCTGGAGCACCTGGCTGGCTCAGTCAGTAGAGCATGCGACTCCCGATCTATCTTGGGGTTGTAAGTCTGAGCCCCACTTTGGGTGTAGAGATTACTTAAAAATAAAACCTTAAAAAATATTTTTTCAGACATTAAAAAAGATATACTGTTTAATTTTAAAGCCACTTTAACTCAAGACAAAGTAGAAGGGCAGAAACCTGTGGATTTAAAAAGCAGGAGAGAGAGAGAGAGAGAGAGAGAGAGAGAGAGAGAGAGAGACAGAAAGCCTGAGCTATAATTGTTTTAAATGATGTGTTGATGTGTTGAGTTTAAAAATATTTTGATGTGTTCCAATGCATGGAAAACAAGATGCTATGAATCATTGACTGTCCTGAATAAACTGTCCAATATGATTATATATTTTTGTGTTCACTTGGTAAGGTCACCTCAACGAGTTTACATAATAATATACAGAACACGGAAAGCCACCAAATAAACTGGAGTGAGCAGGGAGGGAGGGAGGGGTCAGAATCACCCCTTAGAGAAGAGGTGTTGAGAAGGAAAAGAGAGGGAAGGCTGGAGAGGTAGGTAACCAAACTCCAGGCTGGCGCTTTCCTGGAGGGTTTTCTGCAATGATGGAAATGATCATGTTCTGCACTGACTTCAGTGGCCACCAGTGCTGTGGAGCACTTGAAACGTGAGGGGCTGAATTTTTCAGTTCATTTAGTTTTAATTCATTTCATTCTAAAAATTTTTTTTTTTTAATTTAAAAAAAAAATTTTTTTTTTCAACGTTTATTTATTTTTGGGACAGAGAGAGACAGAGCATGAATGGGGGAGGGGCAGAGAGAGAGGGAGACACAGAATCTGAAACAGGCTCCAGGCTCTGAGCTGTCAGCACAGAGCCCAACGCGGGGCTCGAACTCACGGACTGCGAGATCGTGACCTGAGCCAAAGTCGGACGCCCAACCGACTGAGCCACCCAGGTGCCCCTAATTCATTTCATTCTAAATGGCCACATGGGTTGGCGATTTGGGCAATGGACAAATAGAAGAAGCAAAGGAAGGAGAGGGAAAAAGATTAAGACATACGTGGAAAAGCTGAGGACAGTTGTCTTAAGTGACAGTGAGTGACCCTGTGCCACTGGAAGGAAGGGAGTTTCCTACCACCTCTGGCATTTATTCCGAGGTCTCTGTGGCAGCAGCAAGGGAATGCCCTCTCCAGTGCTAAACTCCAGAACAACAAATGTCCCAGCTGTGCTGACCGTGGGAAGCCTATCGGCCTTAACTGCCCAATCTGTTAGGGGAGCAGGAATCGACCTTCCCAAGGACTCCACTACCCTAACGTGTAAAATAAAATAGTTTATTACTCCAAGGAAAACCCACACCTTGGATACCACCACTAGGTGTCATCATTAACCAAACATTTGGTGAAAGTTTTTTCTTTGAATCTATAGCTGCTTTGGCTATTTTCTCACTTTTCCACACCAAAAGCAAAGTGGTTTGTGCTCACTAAACAGTGGTTGGAGCCCACTAAACAGGGATACTCCTTCTAATTTGGCTTATTTCTCTTTCCAGTTAAAACTCTGCTAAATGCCACAAACATGATGTGTAGGCACGCACACACGCTCACTCACTCATTTGCTCATTCATTCATTCAACATTTACTAGGTGCCAGGCAGGGGCCTCGTGTACAGTTGTGTACATTGCGCACTGCACAACTGGGTTGGGGGACGATTAGTATAGACCTCAATGTGAATGGTTGCTCCCTGAAGTTGTTCAGGCCAGTGACTCTGCAAGACTCTCTTCTGTATCATGGGGACAAAAACATGGCCTTTGCTTTTTCCTTCCTTTCTGTTTTCTCTCTTAGGATAGATTGCTAGTCTAAAACCTTCTTTGTAACTAGAAATACCTCCGTCCTATATAAAGTTTGAGGGTTATACATATCACATGTAATTTACCTTTATCCTCGTAAGAATTAAACTTTCATTCCCTTTCAGAAAAAGTAATACTCTGTACTGAACATATTTTATGAATAAAGTGATGTACTAAGCCAACTGGAAAAATAAAGTCGTGACCTTTGCCCTCGAGGAATTCAAGAGGCCTGATCATACCTAAGATACATAAGTTTTGCATATCTCAACCTGAGCGTTGACTAGAAAAGGAGTAACAGCAATTGAACATGAACCTGGAGACCAGGACCTCTAGATTCTAGCCCGAGTAGGCTTTCTTGAGGAATGTATTAGTTAGGTTTTGCTGTGTCACAAACCATCTCAAAACTTAATGGCTTAAAACAACAGACATTTAGTTTTTCTCAGGCTTCTGTGAGTCATCTGGACAGTTCTTCTGATCTAGTTGATGTGATGGATCTCTGAGGTCGGTAGGTGGCTCCTCTGGGGTTGGCTGGCCTCACTCACATACCCGAAGATTGATAAGCTCCTTTCTTGGGGACTCTGCTGTGATGGCTTGTCTCTACTCTATATGTTCTCTCATCCTCAAGCCCAGGCTTCACGTGGTGATCGCACCATGGCAGTCTCAGGGGACCAGAGAGCAGTAGGAGATGGCAAGGTCAATATGCAAGCCCTTCAAAATTTCTGCTAGAGTCAGGGGTGCCCGGGTGGCTCAGTAAGTTAATTGTCTGACTTGGGCTCAGGTCATGATCTCACAGTTGTGCGTTAGAGCCCCGCATAGGGCTCTGTGCTGACAGCTCAGAGCCTGGAGCCTGCTTCGGATTCTGTGTCTCCCTCTCTCTCTGCCCCCACCCCCCGCAACTCGTGCTCTCTCTCTGTCTCTCAAAAATAAATAAATGTTAAAAAAAATAAAATTTCTGCTAATGTCATGTTTGCTCTTATCGCTGGCCAAAGCAAGTTACATGGCCATGCCTGGAGTCAGTGTGAAAGGTATTACCCAAGGATGTACATACAGGGAGGTGTGAACGATTTGAGGGCCACTGCTGCAACAATCTATGGAAGAAAAGGAATTTAATTCCTCCTTATCTCAGCTATTATATGATAATGATATATTTATATCATTATATATTAATTATATATGTGTGTGTGTAAATATATATATATATATATTATCTTCTTTACTTATTGCCTAGACAGGCAAAACCAAAAAGAATAAATGCACAGAAGAAACCATCATTCAAAGAAAAGCAGCAATACAAACGTGATTAATTTTACTTCAGTTTGTTCATTTACTTTTTCCATGTTTCCTCTACCACATGACCAATCTCTCCCACTTATTGAAAATTCCTATCAAAAGTAAAGGTGCTTAAAAATGTTTCTATTTATTTTTGAGAGAGAGAGAGACAGAGTGCAAGCAGGAAGGGGCAGAGAGACGGGGTGAGGGGTACAGAGAATCTGAAGCGGGCTCCGTGCTGAGAGCACAGAGGCTAACGTGGGGCTCAAACTCGAGAACCGTGAGATCGTGACCTGAACCAGCCAGGTGCTCCAAAGGTAATATTTCAAAAGCCCTTTCCAGGTATCTTATAATCTTGACCTGTAAAGTGGCACAGTTCAAGGGCCTTTGTAGCATACAGCATAAGTAGAAGTATCGTTCAGAAGGAGAGACCCAGGGATGTCTACCCACACGCTAACTTCCACAATTGCCCCCAGGGTTGCTGCGCACTGCACAGGTTGAACACCTGTCCCTATAGCACCCGCAAGGTTTATCACAGAATAACGAGAATGACTAGGCACGTACGGGGTCTGTTCTCGCTCCTATCTGCGTGTTGCTGACTATTACTGCAGGTAACAACACCTCTGCAAATTTCGATCGGCATTACTTCATCTTTATTCACGACTTCTTTTTTTTTTTTCAACGTTTATTTATTTTTGGGACAGAGAGAGACAGAGCATGAACGGGCGAGGGGCAGAGAGAGAGGGAGACACAGAATCAGAAACAGGCTCCAGGCTCTGAGCCATCAGCCCAGAGCCCGACGCGGGGCTCGAACTCACGGACCGCGAGATCGTGACCTGGCTGAAGTCGGACGCTTAACCGACTGCGCCACCCAGGCGCCCCCACGACTTCTTTTTTGAGTAATTTATGATCTCTACCCTTTCATTTGATGAACAAGCATTTATTGAGCATTTGTTGTGTGCGAGGAATTGTTGCAGAGACAGAGATGAATAGAACACAGTCCTTGACCTTCTGGACGTCGCTATCTAATGGAACAGTTAGATAAGTAACAACAAACTGTAAGGCAAATCTGATAGCCAAGTGCTCTGGAGAGCACGGTGGAAGGAGTGGTTTACACCAATGAGATAAACTTGGGAAGACAGCATAAGACTGATGACTTTTGTTTTGAGCCTTGATGAATGATTAGGCTTTCTCAGTGTGGAGAAACGGCGAGAGAATCCCTTGCAGAGGGAACTGAATGGTAAGCAGATAAGGTTGAATGGACACACATTCAGGAAAAGGAGATCACCCAGGATGGTCTGAGTGTGGGGTATGCTGTGGTAAGCAGAAAAGGAGGTGAGGCCACCTTGTCAAGTCCTTGAATGCTCTTATTAATTTACAGTGAGGGCCTTCAATGGTCTATGATTAAAGCACTCTCATGATGGGAATTATTTTAGAAATGTCACTCTGGCTTCTGGATCTTGACAAAATGGCAACCCATTTTAGGCTACTGGCTACCTTCCTCAACCCAGTTCTGGGAATGAACGCCTCAGAAATGGAGCAGTGGTGAATCTGAGTATCTAATGTAATAACTGTGAGAAGCTTCTAGAGAGACAGCAAATAGTTGGGTCCCAGGGTATATGTGTATGTGACTACAGTCTATAGGGGAAGAGGAAAGGTGCCACGGGGGGGGGGGGGGGGACTTACATCTCCCCCATATTTCCATGGACAGATTAGGGTTTATCCCAACTCTACTACATGGCAAAACAGAATCACCAGTCTTGCACGAGTAGGAAATAGAGCTTGTGGCTACATGAAGGCAGGCTTAGCCCCTGGGGATAGGAAGGAGATAAGAGGTTCAGGTAGATCCACATTCCCTCTAAGAACAGGAACTGCTACTTCTCAACAGAGTACTGGAGGTCTTGGCCAACATGTTAAGACATGAAAAAGAAGTAAGAGGTATAAGGATTTGAAATGAAGTGATGGGTGCCTGGCTGGCTCAGTTGGTAGAGCATGTGACCCTTGATCTTATTAGGGTCGTGAGTTCAAGCCCCACGTTGGGTGTAGAGCCTACTTAAAAAAAAAAAAAAAATCAAGGGACACCTGGACAACAACAGATGTAGGCAAGGATGTGGAGAAAGAGGAACCTTTCTGCACTGCCGGTGGGAATGCAAGCTGGTGCAGCCACTCTGGAAAACAGTATGGAGGTTCCTCAAAAAACTAAAAATAGAACTGCCCTACGACCCAGCAATTGCACTACTAGGCATTTATCCAAGGGATACAGGTGTGCTGTTTCGAAGGGGCACAGGCACCCCCATCTTTATAGCAGCACTATCAACAATAGTCAAAGTATGGAAAGAGTCCAAATGTCCATTGGCAGATGAATAGATAAAGAATATGTGATATATATATATATATATATATATATATATATATATATATATAATGGAATATTACTCAGCAGTCAAAAAGAATAAAATCTTGCCATTTGCAACTACGTGGATGGAACTAGAGGGTATTATGCTAAGCGAAATTAGTCAAAGAAAGACAAATATCATATGACTTCACTCATATGTGGAATTTAAGATACAAAGCAGATGAACATAAAGGAAGGGAAGCAAAAATAATATAAAAACAGAGAGGGAGACAAACCCCAAGAGACTCTTAAATACAGAGAACAAATTGAGGGTTGCTGTAGGGGTGTTGGGTGGGGGGGGATGGGCTAAATGGGCAAGGGGCATTAAGGAGGACACTTGTTGGGATGACCACTGGGTGTTTTAAGTGATGAATCACTAAATTCTATTCCCAAAAATCATTATTACACCATATGTTAACTAACATGGATTTAAATTTTAAAAAGGGGGGGGGGCGGTGCCTGGATGGCTCAGTTGGTTAAGCATCTGACTCTTGATTTTGGCTCAGGTCTTGATCCCAGGGTCATTAGATTGAGCCCCACTTCAGGCTCCACACTGAGCATGGAGCCTGCTTAAGGTTCATTCTCTCTCTCTCTCTCTCTCTCTCTCTCTCTCTCTCTCTCTCTGGGGTGCCTGGGTGGCTTAGTCCGTTAAGCGTCGACTTTGGCTCAGGTCATGATCTCACGGTCTGTGGGTTCGAGCCCCGTGTCAGGTTCTGTGCTGACAGCTCAGAGCTTGGAGCCTGCTTGGGATTCTGTGTCTCTCTCTCTCTCTCTGCCCCTACCCTGTTCTGTCTCTCTCTGTCTTTCAAAAATAAATAAAACATTAAAAAAATTTTTTAATTAATAAAGAAAAGATTCTCTCTCTCTCCCTCTGCCCCCTCCCATGCTTGCATGCTTGCTCTCTCTCTCTCTCTGTCTCTCAAATTTAAAAAAAAGGAAAGGAAGTGACAAAACTGTCACTATTGACAGGTGATTTGATTATCCATATAGAAAATCACCCCAGAATTAATATAATCCTGGCAAGGATGTCAGGAACAAGGTCTGCTTTCAGAAATCAGTAGCATTCTTCTGTATTAGCAATATTTTACCAGAACATATAATAGAAAATAAGATACCTTTTATGAGAGCAACAAAATTATAAAGTACCTAAAAATTAATGAAAAGTTCAAAATCATTTTTGGAAGCCAAATGTAAAACTATTAAAGGGCACAATACAAGACTTGAATGAGCAGAGACATATGCCATGTTGGTAGACAAGACTCCCTAACATGTAAAGATCCCAATTCTCCCAAAGTGAATCTAAAAATGTAAGGCAATTTCAATAGACATCTAATAATTTTTTGAGTGGAAAGGAAAAGCATATTCAGAAATTTATCTAGAAGAATAAAATCAAAATCCATAATTCTGAGAAAAGAGCAAAGAGGAGGGACTTACCTCACGATACTCCAGGGTCATGGCATAAAACACTATGGTGCAGAAACGTGTGAGGAGACCAAGGGCCATAAAGTGCCCAGAAACGTATATGCTTTTGGGTGTGAGTGTACCTGATGTACAGGAAAAAAAGTACCACAATCAATGGGGACAGGATAAGTTGCTGAGTTGATAGGACAGGGAAACTGACTCACTACATGGGGAAAAATTAAGTTGAAGCCTCAACACACATAAACAAAGGTGAATTTCAGATACACTAAAGACTGACTGTGAAAACCATCCCTACGAAAAAAGACACAGAAATATATGTAGGAGAATAGAGTTATGATTTTAAAGTGGGGAAGGATTCTTTTAAAACCAAGACCTAAAAAGTACAATCATAGGCCAAAAAAATGGAGAGATCTATGTCAAAATTAATGATAATGATGGATATTGTTACCAAAATTAACTGACAGGTGATAGACTGAGAAAAAATATTTGAGACTTCAAAAACCAACAGGGATTATTACCTAGAATGTATAAGAGAGTCCTACAAATCAATCAGAAAAAGATGGAGAACCCAGTAGGAAAATGGACAAAGAATACGAATATGTGACTCACACAAGAAAGTCCAGTAGTTCTGCTCAATCCCACCCGTTACAGGTAAATGAAAATCCAAACAATAGGAAAAGAGATCTCTTTTTACCCAGGAGGCTGGCAAGAATGAGGGGACTGGGTAATATGAAATTCTCGCAAGGTCTGAAACTCTTCTGGTCGCCTGCTGGGAAGAAAGTACACTGCTAGGATTTTTCTAGCGCGTGTCACAAATAAAGCTGGACACGAGTTTAAGCAGCGAGGACAAGTTTTATTCAGTAACTATGTTGCAACAGGGAAAATGAGTCCAGGGGGAATGGGACTCAACGTCCTCAAAACAAAAGGCTGGAAACGTTTCAACAAGGTTGTGCAAGGGGAAAGATACTGAGATGGGGGTTAAGAGGGCTCAGCCTATGTGACGAGGCTACCTGGATTCGTTAATTGGTGCTTATTTGAGGAGGAACAAATTCTCCCGTCTTTGTGAAGGAGGCAGTGGTGTGAGATGCAACGAGGCGCCCGCTCAAGTTAGGTCTTTGTCCTCCCACAGGGATAGGCGGGAGAGGAGGGTTATCTCCCTGAATGTTTCCTCTTAGGTCTTTTAGGAAACAGTTTGAGGTGGTAGATTTGCGTTTCGAAGGGCAGAGAAAGAATTCATAATTGCAAGCTTTCTAAAGTAACTGCCCTTTGAGGGGCTCGGGGGCCCATCTGCGGAACGAACAGCAAATTGTCCTGGCGGCACTGAACTTTCATCCCGGGCGGGCCCTTCCAGGGGGCTAGGATCATCCCAGGGATGACCTTAAGCGACTGAAGCCATGCTAGAGTTTCATCAAGTCTGTTAGTGGAAGGGTTTGGACAACGGAGTCTTCAGCTGCCGAGAGTTCTGCAGTTCTCAGGGACGACCCGGCAGTACTTTGTCAAAGGAAATTGGCATAGATATTATGATTCAGTGACTCCCCTCCTGGCATATGCTTCAGAGAAACTCTTGCTCGGGTCCTAAAGGATCATCAACAAAGACATTCGTCTCACTGTAGTACTGGCCGCGGGGAGTTGAGGGTATTTGCCAGGGGACCGGAGAAGTAGATGTGGTAGGTGGGTTTAAGAACAGAATGTACACAAAAAAAACATAATATATTTTTTAAGTTCACATACGTTATCAAAAACATGCCAGGCACCTGGGTGGCTCAGTCGGTTAAGGGTCCAACTCTTGACATCGGCTCAGGTCATGATCTCAGGGTTCACGAGACTGAGCCCCACCTCGGGCTCCCTGCTGACAGCGCAGGGTCTGCTTGCTATTCTCTCTCTCTCTCTCTCTCTCTCTGCCCTTCCCCTGCTTGTGCATGCTCTCTCTCTCTCTCAAAATAAATAAACATTTAAAAAAACCCACGAGAGTGAAGGCCTATGGGAAGGAGGCAGCCGGAAGTATCAGGGACAAAGGGAGAGAAGCACAACAAAAGGAAAGTGGCTCCTTACACAGCTGGAGAATGAGGGAGACTGCACTGCAGACAGGGTGGGGGAGGGGGAGAAACAGGGAGAAAGGCTGTCATCTGAAGAATGAGAGGCTGGCGGGGGGGCGGGGGGCAAGGGAGGTTGGGGAGGGGAGTTGCTGGGCAGTGTGGGTGGGGGGAGGCCAGTGGTCAGAAGGAGAGCAGAGGCAATGGAAGTAAAAATAAACTATCAGTGTTGATTAAGGACCTGCTGTGTACCGGGCGCTATTAGGTTCTTTCATTCAGTTTGGGATCCCAGCGGCAACCTAAAGGGGGAAACCCTCATAACGGATGATGCACTTGAATGTGGCGTGGAGTCGAGGCGACCCCCAGTTTCTAACTCAGGCACCCGGGAGGATGGTGGTGCCATTAACCAAACGAAGAAATAAGTGAGATGGGGAACATGAACATTCACGGCCTGGGATCTCCCAGCCCATCACTCTGAAAACCAAGATTCTAAGAAGGCGTTCCTACTCAGGTGAAAGAGAAGTGACATTCGTTGTGCTCCTAATAATAACTGGTATTTTCCTAAGAGCAACAACAAATCTGAGAGCTTACTGCACATTAGATGCCATGCTTCAGCTGTTTGTGCCCATTAGCTCGTTCACACCCCACGAAAGTACTATTATTATCATCTCCATTTTATTGATTAGGAAGCTGGAGCTTAGGGGAAGCACCTACCTGAGGTCCCAAGGTCACAGAGCTGCTACCGACCATGTCTTCTGGTTCCTTAGCCCAACAGGTGACCAGACACCATGCCACAGGCTTGATGTCCATGCAGTTCTCGCAAGTCTTCCATGCGATAGGCTTATTCTCTTCATTTCAGAGATGACGCAAATGAGCCTCAGAGCACTCCGGTGGCGGGTCCGACCTCTGTCAGTTGCAAGTGGCAGAGCGCGATTCAGACCCAAAGGCTGTGCTCTATTCACAATACACAGCGGCACATCTCTCAGTGCTACTGCCCAAACGACCCGCATGCTACTCAATCAAACCCCACCCCTTAGACCAGAGGAGTAGAAAATAGACTAACCAACGGCAAGGCCCCGATCTTGTCCGGAGCACAGATCAACAAGTGGTTGGTAAGACCACTGAGAGGACACCTGGGAAAACATGATAGTAAGGAATTACGATAGATTTTTGTGAGTGGTGGCAACATTGTGATTATGTTTTAAATAAGGGGGTCGTGTTTAAAAGAGAAATATGTACAGATGAAATAATACAGTGGTTGTCGAAGTGTGGCCCCTGGATCCGCAGCACTGGTATTATCTGGGAACTTGTTAGAAATGCAAATTCTCGGGGCACCTGGGTGGCTCAGTCAGTGAAGCGTCCGACTTCGGTTCAGGTCATGATCTTGAGGTCTGTGAGTTTGAGCCCCATGTTGGGCTCTGTGCTGACAGCTCAGAGCCTGGAGCCTGATTCAGATTCTGTGTCTCCCTCTCTCTCTGTTCCTCCCCTGCTTGCACTCTGTCTGTCTGTCTCTCTCTCAAAAATAAATAAACATTAAAAAAAGTAAATAAATAGAAATGCAAATTCTCAGTCCCCCTCCAGACCTGCAGAATCAGAAACCCAGGGTGGGGTCCAGCAATCCATGTTTGAACAAGCCCTCTACGGGGTTCTGATGCTCAGTCGAGTCTGAGAACCACTGAAAGGATGTTGAATCTTGAATTTGTTTCAAGCCAGCCCAGGGAAGGGGTAATGAGTTGGTGAGCGTATAGAGGAGGCAAGGTTGGTCATGAGCTGCCAATTGTTGAAGCTGGGTGATGGGTACACAGGGATTCATTGTAACTACACTGTTTTGTTTTTTTTTTTAAGATTTTTTTAAAGTTTATTTATTTTGAGAGAGAGGGACACACACATGGGGGGAAGGGGCAGGCAGAGAGAAAGAGAGAGAGAGAGAGAGAGAGAGAGAGAGAGAGAATCCCAAGCAGGCCCACACTCAGCACAGAGCCTGACTCGGGGCTCAATCCAGGAGCCACAAGATCATGTCATGAGCCGAAACCAAGAGTCGGACACCCAGGTGCCCCAGGATTTTGTTTTTAAGTAATCTCTACATTCAGTGTGGGGCCTGCATCCACAACCCTGAGATCAAGAGTCACATACTCCACCAACTGAACCGGCCAGGTGCCCCTGTATTCTGTTTTTATATGTGTTTGGAAGCTTTCCCTAGTACAACGTTTTAAAAAATTGGAACCATTTTTTTTTCCTGCAGTGCAAGCCCTAACTGCTCTCTCCTCGCTCCTCTTGGTCCCTTTTTCTCCAGCTCTCCTCTGTCTGGAATGTTCCCTCCTGGCTTCGGAAATGGCAGCTCCTTTTATTCTCTGTGTTTGCCTCAAGCTTTCCAAATCTTTGAGACTCCTGCTGCTCTTGCCTTGTCTCCTTGTCCTCCCTGCTGACGTTTTTAAATGACCCATCTCTTATCAGTTGCCATTTCCCTCCTATCAGGGTTCTTTCTCGAGGCTCACTCTGTGTGTTTGCAGAACGGGATTTCTCGGAGGCACTGACTGCCTGTCATCTGAGACCTTTCCTCTGCATTTGCTATTTGGGATCTTGCCCCTGCTTATTGGCACTGTAGACTCTCCTTAAGTAGTGTGAAAAAGAACCAGCAGCTCAACACGGCGTTACTGAGGCCAAGTCTTGAAACAGGGGCTTTATACCTAACCTAACTATAGTTTCAACCTTCCCTACAAATGCAGGCCAGCCAGCACCAATGAGGCAACCTGTCCCGAGGGTCCTCTCCACCCCACCCAAGGGGAGATGAAGTAATCTGCATGATGAGACCCCCCCCCCTCCCCCGCCCTTTTCCCAAAGAGAAAGCGCCCTCTCCTGGAACAATCATTTCTTTTGCTAATGACGTCTTTGTCCCACTGTCTTTCCTATAAAAACCTTCCATGTGGTCGAATTCCTCTCCCGGAAGCTCACTTCCACTTGTGAGATTCTTGAATCGCTTCATAAAGCCAATCAGAGCTTCAAATGTACTCAGTTGCACTTTTGTTCTTTAACAGTTGTCTGTTGCTTCTTTTTACTTCAAAAAAGAAAACATTTGCCTGTTTCAATGGTTTTAAAATTTGACTTGTGTGACTGTTTCAATGTGTAACAGATTTGCTTAAAACAAACAACAACAACAACAACAACCCCAAAACTTCAAACAATACAGAAGTGTAACAAGTAAAACTGTCACTTT
This sequence comes from Puma concolor, assembly GCF_028749965.1. Lineage (NCBI taxonomy): Eukaryota > Metazoa > Chordata > Mammalia > Carnivora > Felidae > Puma > Puma concolor. The sequence goes on along the minus strand of NC_141672.1, from coordinate 107,585,196 downwards.
GTTTCCTGGGACAGGGTCTTCCGCCTACTGCCCTAGCTAATCCCTCTTCACAGAGACATCAATTCAAAGTAGGCTCCAGGCTCCGTCCAAGCTGTCAGCACAGAGCCCGATGCAGGGCTTGAACTCACAAACCACGAGATCATGACCTGGGCTGAAGTCGGACACTCACTGACTGAGACACCCAGGCGCCCTAGCCCGTTGATTCTTCAGACTGAAAGATGGAGAACGTTCACGGGGGAGGAATAAATGAAATAGAGAAGAAGAAAGGAAAAGCATGACAAGCGAGTGGGAGGAGGGCGGCTGGCAACCTAGAAGTGGGACAAGGAATAAAACGCCCAGCTCTGGATGTCCTGGATGTGTGGTTCTGATGATTCCCCAAACTTTTCCTTTCATTGAGTGTCCTTGGTTCTTGGTCTTGGTCTTGGGCTCTTTTAGGAGCTCTGAAGCCTAGAAGCTTCTTTAGAGTGCCTACTGGTGAAACACTGTGCAGCATGTGAACTTCGAAGGAAGACTCATTGTCATACACTATGGCTGCTCCTGCTCTGGGCTGTGAACTTGGACTCATCCTTGTGGGCTCACTTCCCCTGTGCAGCCAGTGCTGTATATGCAATCACTTCCCCTTGTTCCCAAAGCCATCAAGCCACTGACTTACAATCTACCCAGTGTCATATTTATCTAAATCCGTCAAATTGTATCTTCCATTGTTCTTCTAGGAGTTTCCTGACCTTCTTGAGGAACTCCCTCAAGAAATTTGATTCCCTGTTTTAAATCGCTACTCTTCCCAGGTTTCATGACTTCTTGAGGCTTCATGACTTTTTCTGGAGGCTTCATTACATCAGCATGACTGAGATTTGTCAATGTAAAAATTATTAAGATTACGTAGAAAAGTACAAAAGTGCTTATGATCCACTGTCATTTTTTTTTTATTAAAAGTTGTATGCACATTATGGTATATTTACTTGACAGTAAGTGGATAAATATTTTTTGTTCACATGAACAAGAATAAGAATGGAACATGCAAGAAGTTATTGTCAACTAGGATGCATTCATATGAGATTTCTTTTCCTTTTATGAATTCCCTCTAAATAACTTTGTTTATAAAAATCATTTGAGATGTTTCCCGGTTATAGTTGAGCATTTAAAGTTCTGTTTCCAGGGGCGCCTGGGAGGCTCAGTACGTTGAGCGTCCCACTCCTGATCTCAGCTCAGGTCATGATCTCATGGTTCATGAGATCGAGCCCCATGTCGGGCTCTGTGCTCACAGCACAGAGTCTACTTAGGATTGTCTCTCTTCCTCTCTCTCTGCCCCTCCCCTGCTCACACTGTCTCTCAAAATAAATAAATAAACATTAAAAAAAAAGAAACAACAACAAAAAAAAGTTGTGTTTCCAGTCTTGGCCAGGAATGCTTTGTCCAGCATCAGACTCCTGAATTTTCACAAAATCACATGTTGCTCATCCCTCAGGTGGAAGACCACAGAATTATCCTTGACTTCCCCAGGCTTCTTCCCCTTTAGTCTGGACAATGGCTACAAGTTAGCACTGTTCCTTCCATAACTTTTCTCTGCCTTCTTCCCCAGTTTTTACCATCTCCCTTCTGCTGGCAGCTCGTTACATACGAACTATTACGATGAGATTTCTCTTTTTTATTTTTTCAAAGATTTTATTTTTTCAGTAACCTCTACATCCGACATGGGGCTTGAACTCACAACCTCGAGATCAAGAGTTGCATGCTCTACTGACTGAGCCAGGCAGGCACCCCGTGACGGGATTTCTCTTATTCACTAGCTCTGAAGTGATTTCTTTACTATGAACTGCGCCTGTGTTAACATGTTTTTTGTCTCAGAGGGGTAATGACTCTGAGATCCTTCTTATCACAGGGGGATCAGATGCCTTCACTAAAGATGAACAACTCAATAGTAACAAGCATCAGTACACTTTGTAATTATGGAGTATGGAATCCTTCCTAAATGTTTCAAAAGAATTTTACAAATTCTCACTGGAATTAATTGGCACAGTTTCTGTTACAAAAATGGAATGACTGAGGTATCTGAGGCATTTCTCCTTCCCATCCTCCCCAAGAGAAACAGAATTCGAAGATGTAAGTAACCTAGTTATAATTTATTCCACTGTAAAGTGAGCCTCAAACTCTCATTTTTTTTTTTTTCTGGATCACCAGTTTATAATCAAAGGATATAACTCGGGGTGCCTGGGTGGCTCAGTCAGTTAAGCATCAGACTCTTATCTCGGCTCATATCATGATCTCGTGGTTGTGAGACTGAGCCCTGTGTTGGGCCCTGCACTGGGCCTGGAGCCTGCTTGAGATTCTGTCTCTCTCCCTGTGCCCACTCTCCACTCTCTCTCAAAACAACAACAACAACAACAACAACAACAACAACAACAACAGCAACAAACAGGGGTACTTGGGTGGCTCAGTTGGTTAAGTGTCTAACTCTTGATCTTGCCAGTCTCACGGTTCATGGGATCGAGTCCTGCGTCGGGCTCTGTGCTGACAGCGTGGAGCCCACTTGGGATTCTCTCTCTCCCTCTCTCTCTGCCCTGCCCCTTTGTGTGCATGCACGCATATATTTCTCTCTCTCAAAATAAATAAATAAACATTAAAAAGAAAACCCCACACATTTAAAGGGTGCAACTCAGGAACAGATGGCAGAGCTGCATGGGATGAGGTCTGGGGAAGGGGTATGGAGCTTCCATGCCTCTTCAGGGCCCACCCTCCCCACATCTCCATGTGCTCACCAACCCAGAAGTTCTTTTGTTTTTTTCTGGAGGCTTCATTACAACAGCATGACTGAGGAAATCATTGGCCGTTGGTGACTGATTCAACCTCCGGCCCCTCTCCTCTTCCCTGAGCCTCAGACTCTTGATTTCAAGGATTGGGGGATGGGGTGGGCATAAAGAAGTTAGTTCCATAGGTAAGATTTCTTTACTCATCTCAGTGAGCTCACCGTGCAGCCTTTCCTCAGGGAGGTATCTCTAGTTCACTGGCCATACTGTCTTGGGTGAGAGAACAATGAAGCCTTGGCTGCCTATCTGCTGTCCTTGGTCACTGGGTACACCTGAGCCCTTTCTCAGGGCTTGAGATGGAGCTGGGTCCTTGCCAGGGGCGGGCACCTGACCCGAGAGCCAACTCAACTTGGATGGTCTGTTGAGATGCTCAGTGGCCCTCACCTGTCCATGCCATGAAACCAGCAATGTTAACTGCACCAGGCTTCCAGCCTACTGAGTCTCTGCCTGGCACTGGGGCCAAAGGAAGGTGGGAGTTGCTTGCCAGTTTTCTCTGAAAGGAAAGGAAATGAGGGATCAGATTATAAATTCCTGCAATTGTAAAAAACAAGGGTATCGAAGCAAGAGGAAATTACCAGCTTATTCTAATAGCATGTGGCATCTCTGAGCTCAGGAGTACCTCCCAGCTCCGAGATTCTAGTGATCAGGCATTTCCCGTGATAAAGTAGTTCTGAGTCTCCTTGATTAAAAGGTATCATTGCTTCTGTAGGAAGGCTGGTGTGTTATGACAAAAGTGACATTCTTTGAGAGGCCAATGTGTAAAATTAGGGGAAAAGAGATGTCTTGAGATCTTCACTCATTCTTCTCTTAGGGTTCATGAAAGTTGGTATGGTTGCCCAAACCAGGGAAGTTGGTGGGGTTGCCTAAACCAGGAACAATGGGTGAAATAGTCCCCCATCAGCCATTCAAGGCCTTTCTATAGCAGAGAACTACCATTATATGGTGCTCATTATATGCCACTGGGCTAAGTTCTTTACAGGCCTATCTTATTTTGTTTATTCCTCCTTATTGCTCTTTGGGGTATTCTTACTCTATGGCCCTCATCTCTTTAAAAAGGAAAACAGGAGGGGTGCCTGGGTATCTCAGTTAGTTAAGCATCTGACTCTTGATTTTGGCTCAGGTCATGATCTCACAGTTGTGAGATTGAGCCCTATGTTGAGCTCGGTGCTGAGCATGGAGCCTGCTTGAGGCTCTCTCTCTCTCTCTCTCTCTCTCTCTCTCTTTGCCCCTCTTCCCTTCTCACTCCCTCTATCTCTCAAAAAAAAAAAGAAAGAAAAAGAAAGAAAGAAAAGAAAAGAAAAGAAAAGAAAAGAAAAGAAAAGAAAAAAAAGAAAAGAAAAGAAAAGAAAAATAGGAAACTGAAACTCAGAGAGGTTAAGTGACTTGCCCAAGTTCCCATGGGTAGTGAATGGTGTTGCTGACTTTCAAAACCCAGGTTCATGTGATGCCGAACTCTTTCCCTTATACCATTCGGCCTTCCTAACCCCGGGCGGAAGTTGTCAGAATTGATATGAGGACTATTCACTTTCGGTGAATAGTCCAGGATCTGGACCAAACCCCCGAGGTTAGAGAAGAGTGGATCCAACCAGCAGGGGTGAAAGGAGATGGATGTGAGAAACCTTAAGCTACTGTAGTCTAATTATATCTCCTAAGCAGTCTGTTGTCGGCTAACCATGGTTTTCAGAATCGTTTGCCTTGAAAGAGGAAACATATTGCACCAAGGTTTATTTTCACTGACAATGCGTACTTTCCTTGCGCATAGAATTTTAAATTACTGTCATTTTGTTATTAATCACGCAGAGTGCTTTATAAAAGTCCTGATGACAAGCCATTATTTCCCACTTGACAGAAGCAACAGCTGAAGGATTCAGCGGACAAGTAGCTGGACCAGAGTCACAAGTTGCCATGGTAACTGGTGGCAGGGGCTGAATGAGAACTTATGGTCCCTTGTTGGAATCCAGTTTTCATTTTCTTTGGTAAACCAAGGCCGAGATCAAAACAATATCTTTTGTTTCAAGCCCTCTCTTAGGAATATCGTGTTTGTCGAGTACTTTCACTTGGTTTTCCGACGTACTTTCACATCTATGGTCTCATCCCACACTCTCAACCCTGTGTGTGGCTAGACATTCTTACTTCAACTTACAGATCAGAAAACTGAGGCCTATCCTGGACAAGAGATCTGCTATAAGCCCAGAGCTCATTCGTGGCAAAGCCATGAGTCCAGCATTCTTTCCTGTGGGTCACTCTACCCTGTGACGATCCTGCTTGAAAGTGAGCAGGGTAGCTAGGGTTCACACAGAGGCTATGACTCCAAGCCACAGCTTCACAAGTGAAGAAGCCCATGTGAATAAAGCTACAAAAGTGACTGCGTTTTCAAAGTCCTAGACACTTGCACCAGGATCAAGGGGTCTGTGCAAGTCTTGGCCCAGAGGTCTCCTCAGCTATTACCCAGTCAAAGGAAAACCTGTGGCTTTTTCCTTCCTTCTTCCTTTCCTTTCCTCCCTCCCCTTCCTTCCTCCCTTCCTCCTTTCCTTCCTTCCTTTTCCTTCCTTTTCCTTCCTTGTCCTTCCTTTTCCTTCCTTCCTCCCTCCCTCCCTTCCTTCCTCCCTCCCTTCCTTCCTCCCTTCCTTCCTTCCTTTCCCTCTGCCTTCCTCCATACTCCCTTTCCTTGGTTCATTATATAACAAGTCCATTAATATAACAAGTAACTAGGCAGTCGGGCTCATATTCTCATTTGCTGGAGAGACGTGTCATATCAAAGCTCTGTGGTCTCAGGTTCCTCGTATCACATTTTGGCAGATGTGCTATGCGTTGATCAGAGTGCAGGGGCTCTCAGTAACCCCATGGGGGTCAGGGAGGACACAGCCACGGCCCATGCTGGGCATTCTGGCACATTGTGCCCCTAATCCACAAATAAATGATCAAAGCATCTAAAAAATGAAAGAATCCTCATCCTACAAGGATATAAAGTATCCCCATCTAAGGTATTTGTTAGGGGAGCCGTGAAAAGAGCCTGCCTGGGTCTTGGAGACAGAGAGTCGTCTGGTTGAGGATTCAGTTTCTGCCACCCAACAGCCTCGTTCAAGGAAAGGAGTTAACCTTGCCAAGCCTCAGATTCCTTATCTGTGAAATGGCAATCCTAACACTATCCCCACAAGCTGTTGTAAGAATAAAGTGCCATGCACGGTGCCAAACAGTGGGTACTCACTAAATGTTAGTCCTCCGCCCACTAGTCCTTTCGTTAGCCCCATAAACAAGTCATTCCCAACTGAGTGACACTGTTTGTTTGTTTGTTTGTTTGTTTGTTTGTTTGTTTGTTTTTAAGTAGGCTTCACGCTCAGCCTGGGGCCCAGCACAGGCCTTGAACTCAAGGACCCTGAGATCAAGACCTGACCTGAGATCAAGAGTCAGATGCCTAACCGACTGAGCCACCTGGGCAACCCTGAGTGACACTATGTGAAAAGTTAGTTCATACCTTAGGAAATAAAATTCTTTTTTTCTCCTTAAAAAAATTTTTTTTAATGTTTACTTATTTAGAGAGAGAGAGAGAGAGAGAGAGTCAAAGTACAAATGGGGGAAGGGCAGAGAGAGAGGGAGACACAGAATCCAAAGCAGGCTCCAGGCTCTGAGCTGTCAGCACAGAGTCCGACGCGGGGCTTGAACTCACAAACTGTGAGATCGTGACCTGAGCCGAAGTCAGACGCTTCACCGACTGAGCCACCCAGGTGCCCCAGGAAATCAAACTCTTTATACTGGAATGCTTATAGCTACACATTAGCTTATGTATGGACAAACGATGCCAGCTCTGGGAAAGAAGAGATTGGCATTAGCAGTGTGCTTCAGAGGTTTTATGAAGTCACAGAATCTAATTCTTACATGGATGATGTCTTCCCTCATTGCCCCAGGCAGAGTGGTTCCCGTCTGGTTATACATCAACCTTCCATCACACTTATTCCAATCTGATATAGTTGTTTATGGGGTTGTTTTACGTTTCCACACTCTCCAAGAGCAAGGAGAACACCTAGCACAGCGCCTGGCACACAGAGGGTGAATGAATGAACAGAAAAGTTTCCACTCACCCTCATTCCAGCCATATATCATTTCTGTTAGTCACCCAGGGACCAGGATTACAACCTGCACTATACAGAGGAGGAAACTGAAGTTTTAAGAGGTTGTACCACTGTCAAGGCCATTCGGTAAGTAGTGATGGGGCAGGCACTTCAGCCCAGACCCCCCGACACCAAATCTCGAGCTCCTTTGCCCCACACTTCTCTGCCCTTTGACTCAGCAGCCTCGCCCTCTCATCAATTCAGATGGCGACATTATACAGGAGCTCCTCACCCTGGAGCCTTCTGCCTGGGCATGTTGTTTGGTGGCCAGCTGCCACCTTTTGTGTGCCACAGGTCCGTTTTCCACCTTAACCCATTGAGTAATGGATTATTTATTGGCGGATGACAGCCCCATCTGATGATGGCAAAGCGAGCCCGTGCATGTCCAGTTACGCAGGCTTCAGGGAGCCTCCGACAGGGAAGGCTCCCAGAGTTGGGAACGTAAGCTGGTTAGGTTTGTGCTGTTTGTTGGGGAGCGAGGGGGTGCTTGATGTTCAGCTTTAATACTTTAGAAATTTGGTCACTCCATCCATTCCTGCTTGCTTTTCCCCCTTTCTGATCCCCTAAACTTAAAAAAAAAAATCACTCAAAGCAGGGCAATTGGGTCTTAGTTGATATTCTCAATTCTCTTTGGATTGCTATCCATTCTTTACTAATTAACCACATCTCTGTTCTAGACACGCAGTGAACATCCCAGCCCTCTCCTTTCTCTCCACCAAACCCACTTCACAATCTTGCCTTACTCTTCTATTAAATCCCCCCTCTTTTCTAAACCCGTCCACCTCGATCTCGGAGGATCCTTGGAGAAGACTTAGAGATGCATGTTCAAGGAGAAATTGAACTTAATGTTTAGCCAGACATAATGGGAAAACACCTGAACTGAGAGTAACGAAATGTGTGTGCATGGCCCAGGGTACCTTTAAGTCGTTGTGAGACGTGGGGTGAATGATTTCATCTGCACAGGTTCAGTGTGTGCATCTCTGAACCTGCAACAGCTCTTCCCTATCTCTTGTGTCCTTCAAGTACATTTAATCTTCTAAAGCCCTTGATGACAAATCGGAGGCAGGAATGTCTTAAGAACTGTAAGTGAACTGTTCACTCGCTGCTCTGGAGCTTAGTCAAGGCTCTTTATCAAGATTTGGAGGCAGAAAAGGTCATCCTTAAGCCTGCTGTGGTCTGGAAGTGCCGGTAACAAGATTGTCTTTGTAGCTACTTCCTTAAAAAGACTTCAGGGCTCTTGATTAATGCAAACAGTAGCTGAGCTGCTGGGGATAGAACAGTAGCACCCCTTCTAATGTGGGTGGCATGTGCTTGCTGGTGACTGTCGGCACAGACGCTCCTCTTTCCCTCCAAAACCTGCATGGACAAGTGGTTTCACTGGTCACTGAGGCCAGCCTGAGAGTCCGCATAGGCTTGAGAGTCAGCACAGACCGGAGAGATGGGAGGCTGGTCAGGCTGCTGTGGCCAAGAGAAGAGGGCAGGATGGGCCAAGTCACAAAAGCAGGGGTCGTGTACCAGGGCCGGTGGGTGCCCTTCAGCAGACCATGTGGTCTGTACAGCGTCTATAGGCAGCTGGAGCCAAGAGAACAGGCAAGGTCGCAGAGCAGGAAGGAAATTGAGCCCAGCACGGGGAGCAGTGCAGACATGGAGACGGCCCGGGGAAGCCTAAAGAACAAACGACAAGGATGTGGGAACGGCAAGTGGCAGTAACAGCAGGAGGAAGATGTACCGAGGCAGCAGGTTAGTAAGACTTTTGACTTAACAAATGAACATGGACTAAATACAAAGGGGAATCAGAACCACGTGTACGTGACTAGATGTATGTATACACGTACTTAAAAGAATACAGGGGTGCCTGCGTGGCTCAGTCAGTGAAGCACGGGACTCTTGATTTCAGTTCAGGTCATGATCTCCAGTCATGAGACTGAGCCCCATGTCCAGCTAGCGCTGGGCATGAAGCCTGCTGAAGCTTCTCTCTCTCTCCTCCCTCTGCCCCTCTCCTGCTTGAGCTTTCTCTCTCTCTCTCTCTCAAAAAAAAAAAAAAAAAGGAAAGAAAAGAAAAGAATACAGATATGTGAGAAAAATGGGCAGAAATGAGCAACAGGTGATGATAATATGCATTGGAAGCAGAACTCAGACATTGATGCATGATGCAAAATGCCTAGTACAGTGCCTGACACATAGAAGGTACTCAATAAATAATCGAAGTCTTTTTCTACCCCACAGAAGGGACACCCCGCCCCCCAGCTTCGTAGAGAACGGATTGGTACTACGAACACGAATATGAGCCTTGTCTACTTAACACGTTACTAGGGAAAGTCTAATTGCTTCCTAAAGCTGTTCACTGCCTCCCCTATTTACCTATTCTTAATTAATTAATTTCTTTGTGTGCAAATTCAAAAGCAAGGCTGCACTGCACAACCTGCGGAAATTCTGAATTGGAGTGCAGCCCCTTTGCTGTCCTTTCCAGTCTCTGATGTGTGCCCGGTCCAGGCAGGCACGCAACTGGGCGTCCCGAAGGAGGCACTTGTCTTTATGGCATTATACTCAAGGCGCTTCTCACTTAAGGGCAGCCACAGATCAAGGCGGTGACCAGTGGAGCCAGTCCCCAGCCGCACCCGTCCTGGCGGGGCCGAGGCAGGCGGCTCTCGACCCACACCTGCCCGCTGCTCCCAACGAGCCCTGGATTCGCGGGTCAGCGCTGCCCCGCGGAGAGCGGCTCGAGTCAGGCTACAACTCACCTCGCAGCCCCGGGCACCAGACCTCCCGTAGGCAGGGCGTTCTCCCATCCCCCCCCCCCCCCCCCCGCACGATGACATCATGTGTTTGGGGCTGAGTCGCTCCTTAAAAGCAGCCCGCGGGGAGCCCGGAGCCCGAAGCCCGAAGAGCAGACGTGCTCGCAAGGCGGCGGGGCTTCGCGCACGCGGTTCCCAGCGCGGAGAGCCCGGGAGGGGACGGAGCGGGAGCCCAGGCTGCGCCCCCGCCGCGCCCCGACAGCCAGCGATGCCCCGCAGCCTGCACGCCGCCGCCGTCCTCCTGCTCCTGTGCTTAAACGAACAGCCAGCCGCCTCGGCCCCGCTCCACGGTAAAGCGCCTGCCTCTTCTTTCCTCCCGGTCCAGGAGCTCAGCTACACCTGGACGGAGGGTTTCCTGCGGGGCTCTCTCTCTCTCTCATGCTAAAGCAAAATCATTCCGGGGAGCCGGGAAGGTCACGCATACTTTCAAACGCGTGTTTTTTTAGACAATCTAGAAAATGCGTTTTGGGAAATTCGTTTTCTTCTGGGAGGCACGACCTGTTGCGGTTGAGGGAAGCACGTCGTCTTCGGATTGAAAGATGTTTTGTGTGTTCTTTGAGCTCCCGCCAGCTCGGCAGGGGCGGCTTGGGAACTTGCTGAAGGGAGGAGGAAGGGAACCGGGATTTAAGGTACTGTGCCTCGGTGCACGTGTAGATGGCAGAGAAGTGAGTGTGGCCTTCTGGGCTGCGTGGTTACCGGGAGGGGTTTGCCGCGCCCCAGTTGCAGAACCTTCCACAGTGGAGGATGCTTTTCTTTGGAGGAGAGACTCTCTACCATGACGTTTTACCTCCAAGTCTAAGGGATGATGCATCCCATCCTTAATCACTGTTTTTCTCCAGAAGGGCTCCACTATCCTGAACGGAAGTGTGTGTGCACTCAGGAGAGCATACACACCTCATTTCTGAGTGTAATTAGGGCCCTTAACCCCGAAGGGCTGGAGGCTGAGGGTGCCCAATGGGATGACAGGAGATGGGGAGGACCTGAACTGCAGGCTCAGGTCAAGGCAGTGAGTTTGGGTGAGCAGCCAAGGTCAAGGTTAGTTCATCCTTAGGAACAAACAGCAGGACTCCAACCTGTCCCCTGCCTCTCCAGTTGCCGGGTGAGCACTTTTCTTGAGGGTAGATGGTGACATTTGTGGAAACTTCTGGGTGGACTAACTGATGGTGGCTCCTGCCCTTGACAGAGTCTGTCCCAAGTTGTAGGGGCATCTGTAAGTGTCTGGTTCCTGGACCGAGATTAGGGTGAAACATTTGTAGGAGGCCTGAAAGTGACTATGATGGCTGGAAATGGATCCTCCCCTACTAGCCAGTGGTCGTGGGACATTGGACCTCCTCTGTAGTGTGCAAGCTCCAACCCTCCTCCTCTCCTGGAGGTCACTGTACCCGTGGGGCAGGGCAGGAGGAAGGTCTAGGGAGCTGACCTGTTGCAGCTTTGGCATTACTCTTAATTCAACTCAAATCCGCTGGCTGGCAAGATAGGCTTGATATTATTTCCCCTATCTGGCCCAGGAGAAATAGAAGGTGGGTGGGAGAAAGGGGTTATTTAAAAGTGGAAATTAATTTTTACAGTTGCAGACTTTGACATGTATTCCTCTCTCAAGAAAGCTGCACCAAGACCTGAAGTTTTGCTAGAAATCTCCCTTGTAGTTCCAAGCTGCTCAAGACGGGAGAGAACCAGTCATTTATTGGCTCGCCTTCCAGAAAGCCTGTTACTCCCCTCACTCTGGGGCAGCTCCTCCTCCCTGCTGTCTCTTCCCCTGTCTCCCTGCCCTCCCTCTTCCTTTCCTTTCCCTCCTCCTTTGCCTTGCTTCCCTCCCCATTCTCCAAGTTGGGGCGGGGGAAGCTTGCAGTAAAAAAATTCACTTTCACCCCACACTGAGTAGCCGGCCTGCCTACCCCCCAGAGTTGAAGAACACGGGTTTTATTCTGCTATTCCTCATGCAGGTTTCTTGGCTGTTTAACTGTCGTGGGGGACAAGGTCAAAGCAAACGTCACTGAGATGTAGAGTGTCAGTATTAACCCAAGGTTGGGAATGGAGGGGGGTGAAGCTAGGTAAAGAGGTCGGAGTGTGGTCTGCCCTCCCCCTGGAGCACTTAAACTTCCAGCATTTGGCACTGGTGAATGTCTGAAAAAAATGACTTGAGTCGGGAAGGAGGGAATGTAATAAAGTGAGGTCAAGTGTCTTCTGGAGAAAACCTTGGAATTTTTAGTTGCTGTGGGGGACCATTTCAATGAATTCTGCAGAGCCTGCTCTGTCTGAACCTGGTATGGAGAGCTAGACAGTCTCTGGCCTCCCCGACAACAGTTACTCAGAGAAGGTTCTAACACCCAGGACAGGGAGCAGGCGGGCCCTGAACCCTTGGCCTGGATCCTTATCCACACTACTTCCTCAGTGAGCCCTCAGGGCATTCTCCCTGCCCAGTACAGAGTAGGCCTGCAGGTTCTAACAGGCACTGAGCTGAGCCTCCAACATCTAACAGAAAAGATCACCTTTCCAGGAAGGGGAAAATTTTCCTTCTGGAAGAGCCTGCTCCCTCAGGAAGCCTCTGAAATGTGGCTGAAGGAGCCTTGGCCTGGCCTGCCTCCTGTGTATGGTCAGGTGAGTCTGTTAAGACTCCTGCCTTAGGGGCGCCTGGGTGGCGCAGTCGGTTAAGCGTCCGACTTCAGCCAGGTCACGACCTCGCGGTCCGTGAGTTCGAGCCCCGCGTCAGGCTCTGGGCTGATGGCTCAGAGCCTGGAGCCTGTTTCCGATTCTGTGTCTCCCTCTCTCTCTGCCCCTCCCCCATTCATGCTCTGTCTCTCTCTGTCCCAAAAAATAAATAAACATTGAAAAAAAAAATTAAAAAAAAAAAAAAAAAAAGACTCCTGCCTCTAGGGGTACCTCGGTGGCTAAGTTGGTTAAGCGTCCAACTTCAACTCAGGTCATAATCTCGTGGTTCGTGAGTTTGAGGCCCGAGTCAGGCTCTGTGCTGACAGCTCGGAGCCTGGAGCCTGCTTCGGATTCTGTGTCTTCCTCTCTCTCGGCACCCCCACCCCCTCCCCCCCACCCCCAGCTAGTACTCTGTCTCTCTCTCTCTCAAAAAAAATAAACATTAAAAAAAAAAAAAAAAAAGACTCCTGCCCCTAAAGCTAGAGGCGAGGAACCAGGAGGTGCTACTTGCAGATAAAGCAAACATACACACACACACACACACACACTCTGGATGCCGCTGCTTTTTAAAGACCGAGTCCTTGGTCCTGCGAGGCTTTACGGTCCCAGATGTCCACTCTATACCACTGGTCCCTGAGCTTTCCAAAGTATCACACAGATGCCTCATCAGAAGAAGAGCTACAACAGTAGGGAAAACCCCAGCGTGGCCGGCTTTGGGGAGGACAGCGGAAGGTGCGGAAGACTGAGGCTATGATTTGATTTGGGGCAGGTGCAATTCAACTTGTGGACAAGGCAGGACTGCTCACGGGCAGCAGCTGTGTTTCTGGTGGTCTCCAGGCTCACCGCAGTGGCCCGTCTCTCCGGGTTAGTGGCGAGGATAAACTCCCCGATGACTTGTGAGCTTCTAGATCCTGAGCTTCCAAGTGCGCTGCCCAGCCTAAGTGGCAGTCTGATTTCTTCTGTCTCTGAAATCCATGATTGCATTTTAATAATGAACCCCTCAGGCAAAACCGCTGAAGGAGAATATTCAGCAAAGAGGGTTGAGGTCTTCTGTAGCTTGGTTCCACGGCAATGCCTCCTTTGTTCCTTTGCAGTGTTGTTTCAGTAAAAGGTCCAGCGGTACACTTTGGGGTAGTGTACAAGTTCGGTTTCCCCATGGTTCTGAATGTCTTCATCTAACTGCTAATTCAGGGAAGGTTAATCTTGGGACTGTTAACTCCTATGGGGTCCAGAGCAGGTTTTAGAGGGTCTGTGGACCTCTGGAAATTACCTGTATGTGAAATCTTGTGTGTCCAAGCCTACAGGCATTTTTTGGGGAAGAGGTCCTTAGGTACTCATCAGATAGTCTAAGAGATCTGAACACCCCCTTCTTTCCCACACTACAGATTGAGAAGGAGACTCAATGATTTCCAAAGTTTTTTTTAAGTTTATTTATTTTGAGAGAGGGGGAAGGGAGAGAATGAACAAGAGAGGGACAGAGAGAGGGGGAGACAAAGCATCCAAAGCAGGCTCCGTGCCGACAGCAGAGAGCCTGATGCGGGACTCGAACTCACAAACTGTGAAGTCGTGCCCTGAGCCGAGCTCAAGAGTCGGACATTTAACCAAATGTGCCACCCAAGCGCACCCTCCCTTTTTTAAAAAACTCTTTTAGCTTTTCAAAATCACCATTGGCTTGAGTAGAAAATGCCCACTTGTGCTAAGTGAGCAGATTGCTGGTCAGTTAAAGCTTTACTGCAAATCAATTCCCAGGAGAAAAAGGAGACGTGAGAACTTCTTCCGACTGTACCCCGTGGGCCCAGAATGATGGAGGCCTCCAGAGAAGCCAGGAGAGGCACTTAGGATTTAGAGAGTCCCTCTCCCTGGCGGTGTCCCCTGAGACACCCTGAGTCTCGATTCAGGGTCTCTGTGTCCTTCTGGAGGTGACGAGGGAGGTGTCAGGCGGGGTACTAAAAGTGCCGCCCAGCAGCCTCTTTTCCCAAACTGTGTTTTGACGTGGGAACAGAGGACTTCTACCTGTGAAGGGCGTGGAGCGGGAGGGGGTAGGCGGCTTCCATTATATTCCCGGCAGAACTTCTCCACGTTCTTACCGCCCCTGGCCTTCTAACGCAGGTGAGGGTGGCAGCTTCCTCCACGAAGAACATGCCTTTTGAGATGACTTTTCTCCTCTTTATGCACGGAGGTGAACTGCTCTCCAGGGTATGCTGTTCAGTGGGAAGGAGCAAGATGCAGACCCCCGTTTCCAGTATGCGGACGTTTGTGTGCAAAGGGGGAGAAAGAATGTGATTACATGTGTGTGCGTAGTCAGACCGTGAAAATGTTCTCATCAACTATAAAACTGGCTGTCTCTAATGGAAGCAGGGAGAGCGGGTGGGAGGAGGAACTTTCACTGGTACCTTTCGGGAGCTTTTGGGTTTTGAGCCTTGTGAATTTTATTACGTATTCCGAAAAATAAAATTTGGCTTAAGATCTGGGAGGCTTCTAATCAAGAAGCCCCCTCCCTGATCCTGGAGCCCCAGCCCGAACCCATGGCCTTGTGCCTCCCTCTGGAGCACGGTGACTCTGGGAACCGGTTGTTCTGACACCGACTCCAATGACGTTTTACGCCTGGGTGTCCACCTCCTTTGTGACCGCACCCATTTCAAAATAAAATCTGTAGTTTTCTCTAGCTTGCTCAAGTTCAGTTGCACTTACTTTGCCTTGTTTTGTTCTTTGCAGGATCCAAGTGGAGCTATTTTGGTAAGTAGAGATCTTGCATACTTTTTTATTTTTGAGGAGATGGCTGTATTTAATGAGAAAGCCAGAAACTCCACGATCTGTGGAGGTGACGGTGGGGGTTGAGAAGAGCAACTCTGCTATCATTAAAAGGGGGTACCCAGGCTTCTGTAAAGGACGGTTCCACCCAGGTTCCACGCAGCACTTTCTCCAAGCCCAGGAGCCTGCTCTGTGCACGTAAACTGTGAATCCCAGCGTTAAGGTTTCCAGCTTCCTGCAAGGATTTCTACCAAACCTCCCAGGTGAATGTGCCCGGGTTACCTCCAGACTGCAAGGGCCTTGGCTAGGAGAGAGACCTTCTCCTCTGGAGGACATTTATTCTCCAAAAAACAAAGAACAAAGGGCTCCTTTCTGGAAGTTTGGCTCAGGCCCCAGGAGTTAAGCTGTCAGTGTGCCTAGGATTAACTTCTTGTTGCCATGTTTGTAAACAAGCATAGTTCAGGGGTAGTGACAGTCCTTCGTGAAGAGGGATGCCTGCCTCGTGCATGAGGAGAGAGAGGGACATCGAGTAAGCAATGGGGTTTCTGTGGGATTGGCTCAAGAATGACATTAGCCACTTCTGGCGGGCCTGCAAGGTTAGCAGCCTGAAATCAGCCCAGCTGCTGTGTCGCAATGAACTGGAAATTTGGTCGTCAGCTGGGGTGGGAATGGAGGCCAAGTAGCAGGTCCACTGACAAGCACAGGAATGTTAATAATGTCTTGTTAGGGACGGTCACAAGCAATGGGGAAGATGGACTGTTATAGTGAGGAGGCTGGGACTGCCTCACTGGCACAGGAGGAGTGGTGACAGGCAGAGGAGTTGATCTCGACAGCGTAAGCAGAATCCAAAAAAGGTCTGCCTTAGATTTGCAAAAGCTAGCCTCTGGATGTTTGTTAACCCAGGAGGCACAGCAAAGTCACTGAGCTAATTAACCAATGATCCTACAGGTCAAGGTCCCCTTGGTCCTAGCACTGCATGGCTCCATCATTACTAACATCCCTTATGTATCTGCTGTGTGCAAGGCACACTGCGGAGTGCGTGGGTGATCAGAAGGGTGGGCTGTGGTCTGTACCTGGAAATACTTTAAGCTCACAGTTCAAAGCTAAATAGATAATGACAGGTAATAAATGGCTCGGTGCTCTGATGGTTCAGAGGAGGATAGAGAGGGTTAGGGCTGGATGGTCAAGGAAGGCTTCCTGGAGGAGAAGGGCTTTCACCTGGGCCGTGGAGGATGGAGAGGATTCAGTGTGGTGGTGGATTCAGAGAAGTGGTGTTGGCCAAGATGATGATGGGATCACATGAGTGGAGGCAAGAAATAAGGTGGTATTTGAGGGGCAACAAGTACAGAAAGAGTTGGGGCATCTGTGGCTCAGTTGGTTAAGCATCTGACTGGATTTCGGCTCAGGTCATGAGCTCATGGTTCAGGGGATCCAGGCCCCGCCCACCCTGGGCTCTGCACTGACAGTAAGGAGCCTGCTTGGGATTCTCTGTCTCCCTCTGTCTCTCTGCCTCTTGCGCGCACACACACACACACACTCTCTCTCTCTCTCTCTCTCTCTCTCTCAAAATAAATAAACAAATATTTAAAAAAAAAGAGTTATAGGGGAGTGATTAACTCTAAGTTTGGAAAGATAGGTTGGATTGAACAGGGGAGACAGGCAGGGGCAGGGCGAAGCTTTCCCACTTTTTCCATAGATGGAGGGGCAGGGCCGGGAGTAGTCTGTGTTTTAGGGAGAGTCATGTGGTGGTAGGGGCTGAAGAGGGAAGGAAAGGGCAGGGCAAGGGACGTGACAAAGGAAGAACCCACAGAGTCTGGGCCCCAGGGCTCCTCGGGAGGGTCAGTGTGGGGTGGGGGGGGGCGTCAGGAGTGGTGCAGAAGCGTTTCTTCCTGACCACGGGCTCTGGCCGGCACCTCTGTAGCAGCCCCCTGCTGAGGAAGCAGAGGGCAGAGTCTAATGGTGCGTGACATTCGTGGGGTGAGCACAAAGACAGATCTGGCTTCCTGTTAGTGACATGAGTACACGTGATGTGGAGTCAGCCCTCAGTGGGGGCCAGTGAAGGAGGACGAATGAAGGATGGCTAGGGACAGGTCCAGGCTGGCAGCGGGCACCTGTGCTCAGCGTCACCTGGCGAAACAGAGGGCCTGGCACAGGCGCTCGGGGGAAATGGTTTCCAAACAGTGAGGGCTGCCCTGAATGAGGCGAGTCCAACCAAATGCCACGTGCTAGTTTTCCCAGGCTGCAGACCTCAGCTACTCTGCACGTAAATGCGGGTGAGTCATCCTGAACCAGGGACCTCCCAAGGCCTGGAACACAGGGTAGGACTTCTAGAAGCACATGGAAAGAGAGCTCTTCCCCCCTCCCCCTCCACAAAGTCACCAGGCTGAGCTCCTGGACGGCCCGCCTGGAGACAGGAGAACCCTCTGATAGGCAAGATGGCCCCCCCGCCCCCGGTCCTGTGCACCCCTCTGGGGTGGCTGGGGCAGCAGCTGGGTGCGTCAGCGGGGTTTGGAGCTGCCGAGCAGGCCCTCCCCACCGCTCGTCAGTCCCAGATCAATCCTGCTGAGCCCGGGAAGCTCCGCCGACTCTGGACTGGAGGGCACTTCCAGTCAGGTTGTCCTGTGAGCGGGAGATAAACGCCAGCCCGCTCAAGTCACTGTCTGCTGACGGAGGTCAGGGTAGCCGGGGCCCTCATGGGGTGGAGGTGACTGGAAGGAGGCACCAGGAGGGTGCTGGTCACGGTTAGTTCCTTGGTGTGGGTGCTGTGCTCAGAGGGGGGAGAATTCATCAAGCTGTTCACGGATGCTCCATGCACTGTTCTGTACGTGTGTTATATTCAATAAAAGAGTCAACCAATTCCAGCTGGCTGGAAGAGTCATCCTTACCCTGGAAGTTTTTTTTTTACTTCTCCCCCCACAAAAACGCCCCCCAGACCCCTTAGTGTGTTCAAAACGACAGAGCAGCCAAAAAGGATGAGTGTGTTGGAACTAATGACCTAAGGACACGTCAGATGAGCAGAGAACGGGTGCCGTGCCCCATCCCTGAGCATAGCAGTCATTGCTACGGTGCTCCTTAGATGTGAGCTGGCTCAGAAACAGATACCATCATCTGCTAGAGATTTGGGAGATAAAAGATAAGCCTTCAAAGGAGATGGGCTGGATGGGGAACATGGGGCGGGTGTTCCACTCTCCCGGAGTCGGGGCCCTGCAGGACATCCGCCGGGTCAGCCCCACCATCCTGGTGCAGGGAACTCTGGAACGACGGTGGCGTGGCCTGGGGGCACCGGGCAGTGGGCTGCAGCCCCTCACAGGCCCTCCTGCCCAGCGTCTCTGCCATGTGGCCAGAAGGCCCTGGACTCTGGCAGGACTCCGTGTGATCCAGGCCCTGTCACTGCATTCCTCATGCTGCTCCCCTTGGTCCCAGACAATAGATACCCTGTCTTAAAGGATTTTCCTTGGGAATCAGGCAGGGATCCTTCACGGGGCAAACCTCTCTGGTTTTCCCGACTCTGGGCTCCACCCACCTTCTGTCCCGAATCTTCTGGAACACTAAATTGCCACAAACAAGCTTTCCCTGACACATGACATCCTTCCCAAGGCCTTCCCAAACTCTACAGGCTAGATACGAAACAAGGGGGAGGTTGGGGGAAAAACTCTTCACTTTCTATTCTTTAGTACAGATAAAGGCAACTTGTGACCTCACTCTCAAATGTAGTATGGGAAGCAGACTAAGAGCTAAAGGGAGAACTTAAAACACAGGTAGGAAGCACGTGCAATTAGTTAAGAACAGATCTTGTCTTAGGACTCCTGGGTGGCTCCGTTGGTTAAGCGTCTGACTCTTGGTTTTGGCTCAGGTCATGAGCTCGTGCTCATGAGTTCAAGCCCCATGTTGGGCTCTGTGCTGAGCTTGGAGCCTGCTTGGGATTCTCTCCCTCTCCCTTTCTCCCTGCCCCTCCTCTGCTCTTTCTGTCTCCCTCTCTCTCAAAATAAATGAATAAACTAAAAAAAAAAAAAAATAGCTCTTGTCTTTACCAAAGGTAAGAGGCCCAACCAACTCCAAACACCCCAGTGACTCCCCCCCCCGCCCCGCCCCCGATTCCATTTGCTGTCCTGAGGGTGAATGCCAAGAGGCACAGAGCACTGTGAGGAGAGACAGCAGGAAAAGGCTGGAACATGTTTCTCATACCAGGGAACTGAATCCCCAGCCCTACGCCTTAGGGATTTCCCTTGAGGCTAGCAATCCAACCCACTATCATTTATGAAATCTGTGCTGTTGTTCCAGTTACTTCGAACTGAGGTTGTGACATCCAGGGTCTGTTAGGATGTGGTATGGTCTGCCTACTCATACTTATTTCTCATCTCTTCTGAGCTGTGGAATTGAGGTTTGTGTGTTCGGAGGGATCCTGGCCTGTAGCTACCAAAATGCCTGCATTTTAGTGTTCATGGCTGGCCTTACCAGCTGGGTAGTACCATAGAGAAGCCAGGATTAGTTCCTAAAGGCAGGTGTAGTGGCTCGGGAGTGGGGGAGGCAGAAAACCAGGAGGAAGAAGTGGAAAGTGTATGGAACCCAGACCCAGGCAGACCTCCATGAATATCTGCTGGGCCGCTTTCTGGCTGAATGGCCTTAGGGAAGGAACTTAACCTCTCTGAACTTCAGTTTTTTTCAACTACCGAATGGGAGTAATAGCGTCTACTCCGTGGTTCTCAGATCAGTAGCATCACCGTCACCTGGGACTCGCGATGCCCTTCCCAACACTAAGAAAGAACTAGAAGAGGAACACATGAAGGAGGCTGGGAGGAAACAGCAACCTCTTCAGCTCCGGTTCTGTGGCAGTAACAAAAGCACCGTGTTTGATTTTGTTAGAAACGCAAAACCTCAGGCCCGTCCCAGATCTGCCTACAAATTAAAAAACTGGGGCTGGACCCAGCCATCTATTTGGGGAAGCCCACCCGAGGATCCTGAGGCCCACTGGTGTCTGAGAAGCACGGGTCTGCTTCATGGAGGACTGAGTAAGATCACGTGTGGAAAGAGCCTAGTGGAGCCTGGCACATAGTGAGCCCCTAATACAGCTAATCACCATTTTCTTTCCCTCCACCCCACAGAGTGGAATTACATTGGCTAATATGTGGGAAAATGCCTTGTAAACCCTATCGCACCAAACAGACGTGAAGTGGGTTGGGAGGGGGTTGCTTCTTCCGTGCTTTTCTGAATTGCCTGAGCTTTTAATAGCAAGGAGGTACTCCTTTTGTATGAGCAAATGGACATTTCCTTTGTGAGAAAGAAAGGGACCGGGCAAAAAACACAAGCTCCTCACAGGCCAGAATGTTCCTTCTAGCTCTGTCCATTAGGCCAGGGAGAAGTCAGACGTCATCTCCCCGGTGCTTTTCTGGCCTCTAGGGACCAGATACCTGGCTCCACAGCCATAGCCACCTCAGCCACCTCAGCCAGACAGCTGAAGTCACTGCAGCTTCCTTGGCCTCCCGACCCAGCCCCTGGGAAGCGCCAAGGCTGATCCTCGATTTAGGATGCCAGGGTGGAGGTCTGAACCTGGGCAGAAACCTGAGGCTGGGCTGTGAGGATTGTGAGCTAAGTAAGCCCAGCCCCAGGCAGAAACCCTCACCCACCTGAGGCAGAGTCAAGCTTTGGGACTGCAGGGTGAGAGCTGGCTGACTGACTGGAGCTAGGAGCAGGTCTCCTCAGGGGCCCCATCAGGCCTCCTGCGGTGCTCAGACTTGCGCCTCCTGCCCTGTGCCCCAGGCCTCCTGGTGAGGGCAGAACAGGGCCCCCCAGAGCTGGTGAAAGCCCTTGGCAGCCCAGCCTCAGCACTGAACGGAGAGGAACCTCTGGGGTAAACTGGCTCAAAGGAAGATTTAAAGCAAAAACAAGGCTGAATTCAAAGCAGGTGTGTAAAGGAGGCTCTAGGCAGGGACTGGAAAGTCTGG
This sequence comes from Puma concolor, assembly GCF_028749965.1. Classification (NCBI taxonomy): domain Eukaryota; kingdom Metazoa; phylum Chordata; class Mammalia; order Carnivora; family Felidae; genus Puma; species Puma concolor. The sequence continues at coordinate 107,564,146 of NC_141672.1, read as the reverse complement.
TTTTCCGGGAGGAAGAGAATGGATCCGGGACCGTTTCTGCAATCCCCTGGGCGGGAGGGCCTTCCTTCCTGCTCTGTTACCGTCCTATGCAGCGGCACCCACAGGGGTGAAGGGTACAGAAGCCCAGAAGCACAGCCAGACTTCCAGGGGCCACCCCATGTGGCCAAGTGCCTGCCTTGGACAAAGACCATAATGGCTTGACTCTCAGATGCACATTTCCCCCACATTTTAGCATCTCTGAAATAGGGACATACCATCAATGGTGTCTGGAAGCAATGAAATATGCTAGTTGTTCCACAAACACTCACTGAGAAGCACCCTGTTACATGCTAAGAACACGAGGAAAGGAGCTGAAATGACTACTTTTGATAACTCAATAGTGAAAACAGTGGGGGCAAAAAAGTGTAAAAATAATGGCTGGTACGCACACTGCCCAACACAGCATACGGGAATGATGGGTCATCATATTTGACTTTAAACTATAACGTTTTCCAATTTTCGGTTCATGTATGCTTTCTGTTTGATAATATTACACGTACTCATAAACAAAGTAATTTAGGAGCTTTTTTTTTTTTTTTTTACCAAAGTGTTTCTTTAAGAAGCAAGCTCCCCGATTTCCTCACAAGCACTCGATTTTATGCCAACCAGGAAGGAAGAAACGCCAGCTGCACCTCCTTCTGCCTATAAAGGCTGACTCAGAACTGGTGTAATTCGGAATGGTTTGTTTAAATCATCTTAACTTTTTAAATGGTTTTGCAATCATTAACTGGTGACTAGATCAGTTGGGTGACTCCTGGGTGAACTGGATGAGACCCGTCCAGACACCAGCACAGTCAGGGCAAGGTTCAGGCAGCCCCCACCTTCCAGGGGCTGATCACTCTGGAAAGGCTCCTTATGTTCAAAGTGAGATTTACTTAAAGCAGGGAACAAGGACATTGGCAAATGGTGCCTAGTGCTGTCGTAGCAGCGGCCATTCCTGGGTGTTCCACCTTCTGGGAGGTGGACGAGGAGTGGAGAAGTGAGAAAAGGTGACTCTGAAGGTTGTTGAACAAAAACTTTTTTCCCCCCCAAAGACATTTTGTAGCAGTCATGCAAATGACTGTTTCCCTTTTGGCTTTGGCCACCAGGAAGCCCAGAGGCAAATTGGTGGCTCCGACTTGAGTAACTGTCTATTCTTCTATGACCTGCAAATCTAAAGATTCTTCCTTATATTACCCTTCTGGTTTCTAGATATTTTTCCTGGTCCTGAGCCAAAAGGTTACAACAAATAGCTTTCTGGAATTTTTAGCTAGAAGGGACCTTATAGTAGAGATACTCTAGATTTCTACCACTCTTTTTTATTCTGCCCCCTCCATGGACACCACTGCTTAAAAGATTTGTTTTAACAAATTAATACATTAATGAAATAATCTTTCTCCTTTGTTATTAATCAAAGATGCACATAAAAACCAATCAGAGTTTTCAGTTAGCCCAAGATAATTGGTTCATATTCACTCCACAAATATTGAGTGAATACTAAGTGCCGAGTATTGGACTAGATGCTAAAGAATGACGAGTAAGGCATGGTCTCTACCACTGTGGAACTATGAATCTGGGAGGAGACAGTGAATTAGACAGGGCCTTACAATACAGAGAGATGAAGCATGGAAGAGACCTCACCTAGGGTTTGGGGGAAAGGACTAGAGAAAGCTTTCCTAGAGGAGGTGATATCTAATCTGAGATCTGGAGGACAGATAAGAGCAAGCCAGACAAAGGGCAGGGCATGAAAGGGCACTGGGGGCCAAGGGACAAACTATGCAATGACCACCTAGGCTGGTATGTTCTGGGGACCACCCAAGAACCTTGATGAGGGGGACTGGGGCTGGGGAGGCAGGCCAGGGCCAGAGTGTGACGAGTGTGAGCCAGCTGAGGAGTTAGGACCTCATTCTGGAGGCAGCAGGGACTGCTGGAGCATTCCAAGTACAAACCTGAGGTGATCAGATGAGCAGTTTAGAAGGATCATCTCAGCTGCAGGGTAGAGAGTGAATGGAGTGCGAACACTGGAGAAAGGGAGGCCAGAGGGATGTGGGAGAGGGGCTTAGGGGTCTGAACCAAGGGAGGGGGAATAGGGGTAATGACCTGTTGATATAAATCAGCTGGAAATGTAGACACCTAACAGAAATGTAGACACGGTGAAGTCTGATTGTGGATGAGTGCCTGTCTCTGTTCAAATTGGCATGCAGACTGCCATATTGCCTACGTGGGACCCTGGGGTGTGTGTGTGTGTGCATAGGACACTGATGTAGCCAAACCCCACCCCCACTTACAAATGAGGCAGGGGAAACTCACCGTTCCACAGTGGCCCAAACAGAGCAGGAGGCACCGAGCGAGGACCAGAACTTGTGTCTCCCGGTTCCCGTTGCATGCACTTTCCCGGTCATTTTGCGGATGTTTATTTTATACCAGGTGTTGCATGCCCTACACTGCACATCATGACATTGTGTAAAAGCCCTTGAGGAAAGGCAGTGATTTTTTTTTTTAAAGTAAATAATGTAGATTTGCCAGGAACAAATTATGCCAAATTAACGTGCTTTTCTTCCCCTCGTCAGGATAAAAGGCTTAGTGGTTAAAGAAAACACAATACGTTTTGACAGAGATAAATATCTGATAAGGTTCCATGTGCCACACTCATGGTAAAGTAGATCAAGGACCAGTGTGGTTGGTAGGAAAAAAAATCAATAGATCCCCCCTACCCGCCATCGTTACCATTGGCAACACACGGCTGTTACTGTTGTCGGGGTTCCTCTGGGGGCATTCCTGAATCAATACCCTTCTCAGATTCTTAGGAAGAGGAAGGGCAGCTAAAGGAATGTGGTCATTGGAATCAGAAGGATCAGCGTTGGGAGGAAGAGTAGGGAGTAGAGGACGAATTGAGGTGAGGAAGCAGGTCAGAAAAGCAGATCAAGTGAGAGGGCTGGGTGGCAGGGGCAGAAGGAGCACCTGGTGAGCAAGTGTCGTGTGAGCACGGCACACTGCAGGGCTAGAGGCAGCCGGCAAGACTGAAGAGGAATGCCTGACCATTGTGCTCTGTCCTGGTTCCTCAGGAAGGAGGGCGTGCCTATGCACCCACATGCACATATACACGTGCACGCCCACATCCATATTCATGTGAGTATCTGCTTTCTGAGATGCGTCTGTACTCACACACGCTCACAATTCCATCCCCTAGCCTGTGAGCTGGCGTAGCCTCTAGGCTGGTTTCTGAGGCATGGTCTGTTTAAACACTCAGCTTGGAGGGACCCTCAGGTGCAATCTTACAAGTGACTCCTCTGTGCCTCCTTCTGGCAGTCACCCAAGAACCTCTCCGGCTCTTGATAAACCTTTGGGTGCGATGCTTCAATGTGTCCGTCAGCAAGGATGAAGGAGGGAGTGTCCCAACCCTGAGTATGGAAGGTGTGCAAGTAACACTGAGTATGCAAAGCTGCCTGGTCCGAAAACTTACTACACCCTGGAGAGAAATGGAGAACTGCAGGAACTTAGTGTTCTCCTTTCACATAACTGTCCCCCGAAGCACAGGTGCCTCTTGGGTTGGTAATAATAGCCAAGCGCTTGTTTTCCAGTGAAGATTAACGTGAAGATTATCACTGGAGAAGTTTTTTTTTTTTTTTTTTTTTAGCATAAGCCTACTGCAAGCAGGGCAGTGTTCTAGGGCCTCTGCAGGGTACGGGGCTGAGCAAGGAGCCATTTCCAGCCTCAAGGAGGGTCACCCAGAAGGAGCACATAACTGCACAGCCTGTGGGGAGCGACACCCTCCCCATAGGGGCTGCCTGGACAGATGCACAGACCCCAGCCCAGGCAAGATGCTTGGGAAACATCGGTTGAGCGAAGGAGGAAAGAATGGTTTATTTCTCTGCTTATTTTTGGCTTTGGGAGTTGGAGAAGTCACCAGGGAGAAGGTGACACTTGATCTGGGATGATAGGATTTCAGAGGTAAAAGCCAGTCTGAAACGAAATGCCACATCACCATGCATATCTCATTAGAAGTAAACGGAGACACACAGGGAACCCTGGATTTATTTTCCAGCGAGGCGAAAGGGAGACCTTGCTTGAAAAGGTTGGCAAATGGCCCGCAAGAGAAAGGATTGAGACAATTTAGCTCAGAATGGCCCAGGGCCCAGCCTGTCTTGGGAGTCTGTCACATCTAGGCACTGATCTTACGCTACCACATTTATTCCTCATGACAGGGATGGGAGGAGGTGCTGTCACTTCCATTTTCTGAGTGAAGCTCAGGGCATCGATGACATGTGCCCAAGGTCACACAGCTTGTAAGTGGCTGAGCTGTGCTTGGCAGCTCAGCCTGAGGGCTCCAAAGCCCTCCTGCTGCACCTCATGCCTCTCCAGAAAGGGGATAGTAAGAAGTAGCTGGGATGAGGTCTTCAGGTGGGAGAGACCCATGAAAAAGCAGCTTTTCTCACTAGACAGGAAAACTGAGGGAGTAGCTTTAAGTAACAGCAAGAGTGCTGTAGGTTAGCTATCAGAAAGAACTTCCTCATTGTGAAAGCTGGTAAGTGAAGGACTGAGCTAACATCAGGCCGGTGTTTCGAGGCCAGTCACCCTTCACTTTAGTTCAGCTTCCACCCAGGGTAACTGCAGAAAGTCTGTCTTTTACCAGATCCCTTCTTTTCATGATTCCCAGACTCCCTGGGGAATGTTTACAAGGTCACAAATGCCTCCATGGCTGCTCTTCCTCTCTAGCTCTGGACGGTTACCCAGGGCCTACCTGCTGGTCACCTCTTAACCACCCTGGAACCAATGCCGATGCCCGGGCTCTGTACCCTATAAAGCGCGCTGGGAGCTGCCATGGTGGCCAGTATGAACTGCCAAGGTCAGAGCCCAGCCTTGCTACTCAATGGCAGTATGACTTTGGGCATATTATTCAAACTTCTGTGCACCAGTCACCTCCTCTATTAAATGAGAGTATAGTACCTATGTCATAGGGCTCGTACGCAGATTAAATTAACAGATGTTACGCATACAGAATGGGGATTGGCAGACTATGCCCCGTGGGCCAAAGGCAGCCTGTTTTTGTAGCCGAAACTTTCTTGGCATGCGGCTCCATGCATCCACTGACGCAGTTGCTAGGACTGCTTTTGCACTAGAGCAAAAGGACCGGGTAGTTGTGACAGAAACAGTACAGCCTGCAAATCCTAAGATATTTTACTCTCTGGTCTTTTGCAGAAAATATTGGCCAACCTCAGATACAGAGTGATACCTGGTACATAGTAAGCGCTCATTATATGATGGTATAAAAAAACAAAAACAAAAACAAAAAACACTAACACTAAAAAACAATTCATTAGGCCTTGGAATTTAGCAAAAAAAAAAAAAAATTGGTTCAGGCCCTGGGATGACACAGGCAATTACAGTCTACAGATCTCCCTGAGGGCAACAAACATCCCTTTGCCATGGGTCCCCTACCACCAGGTAGGCACCGGCCTTGCTCTCCTGGCCTGGAGTCCTCCTGACTGTGTTCCCTCTTCCCTGACACCAGGTCTCTATTCCTCTTTGTGGCCCCAGGATGATTCACAGTGAGAGCACTCAATTCCTTCAAGAAAAACCTCCTCCGCGCTGTATGACCTGGTCCTTCTTCCATACCGCCCAGAAGAGGAAGTCACAATAGACTAGCCCGGGGCTTCTCAGCCTCTGCACTGCTGACATTCTGGGCAGGATAATTCTTTGCCATGCGGGGCTGTCCTGTGCATTGTAGGATATTTAGCAGCATCCCTGGCCTCTACCCATTAGATGTCAGTAGCACCTGCCAGTTGGGATTCCAAAAATGTCTCTAGTCATTGCCAATGTCCCCTGAGGGGTAATATCACTCCTTTTGACCACAATGACTTGAACTTTGGAAATAACATCACAAGTGGGACAACAATGTTCCTGTTCAGGACACCTAAATTCATATTTAGAAAAACAGTGTTTTTTGCAAGGACAGAGACCTGTTAAAGATGCACCCAGTTTGTATCATTGGGTCACTAAACAGAACGCTTAGCATCTCAGCCTGAAACACGAGCATTTGGATGGCTACAGCAGGGTTACGTTTTCATAGCAACATTGGGTAGTTCCAGGCCTCAGGTGTGTATAGCTAAGAAGACTTATCCAAGTGCTCCATCCTACAACACGGGGAGGGCCTCCCCGTGGACAAATTTCTGGCTCCTCCCCCAGAATGTGGAAGGTGCTTATGAACCCCACACCTGCCCCACCCCTTGTCCCATGCCAATCTTCCAGCTTCAAGGGTTTGTACATCTGACTCTTGAGGTAGAGTCAAGATGTTACTCTACCTCAAGTGACAGGAAGAAACTGCTGGCTGCTATAAAATAACAGTTCATTCACAGAGTCACTTATTCTTGCCAGCAGTCCTTAATGATTCCTTTTTGGGCTGGTCCTGGGATTAGAGACAAGCATGACACAACCCTTGCCTTCAATGGGTTGACAGCCAAGGGACCCGCAGACATGTAAACAGGCAATTAGAGTGGAGCAAATTAAGTGCTATGACAATGTGTGCTGGAGCTGTGGACACGGAGGGATGACAACAAGCCTCAATTTGGAGGCAGAGTGACTGTCAGGGCTGCCTGAGGAGCTGTTTCTTGAAAGACAAAGGAGCACAGCAAGAAGAGCATGTGAATGTTTATGTGCATGGGTGGTGTGTGTTTTAGGGATGAGGATGGCTTTCCATTGAAGGCAAGAGAGGTCCAAAAAGCAGGTAAGAGTGTGTGGCGTGGTTAGAGAATCAGGGTGGCAGCAGACTAGCGTTTGAGGAGTGGTGTTGGGAGCTTGTTCTCCCTAGGTCTCTTGTGTTTCAGGAAATCTGTGGGCAGAGGCACTGATGGCTTTTGTTCTGGACAATCATTTCAAGGATGTGTATGTAGCAAATAGTTTTAGAAGACAGAGACAGTGTCTCCCTCCAGGGCAGAGAGGTTTGTTTGCTATCCAGTAAGATAAAGACAGTATCTCCCTTGGGGGTGAAGTTGGGCAGGTTTTCCCAACTTGGAGTTGCTTGGCCATGATGCAGAGTAGTTGGCATGTGCAGGTGTCACCTGGCCCTCGTTGTAGTACCCTGTGGAATTGGGGCTTGGGAAACAGACACAAATGTCACTCTGCTACTGCTCTGAGTATTAAACTGTCTTTTGTCTCTGACTCAAGAGTCTCGTGTCTTTGCCATGAAACTGTGGTAGCCTAACTTGTTAATCTGGTTGAAATTTTGGTCCCCCCTCCACGGACCTCAGATTTTTGACAGGTGGCAGTGGGGAAAGCAAAGGCTGGAGAAGGGGGGATCACAAAGGTCTTGAGGGCTGCAGTATAGGCCTTGGGATTAATCCTAAAAGCTTGAAGAGCCACTGAAGAATTTTCAGCAAAGTAATGTTCAGAAATGGTGTGAATTAGTGTGGAGAGGCGAGGGCTGTGGGGTAAGCCTGGAGAGACAAGGCCAGTGAGGCGGACAGATATGGAGCTGTGGGTCTGAACAAAGGCTGTGCCAGTGGGAACACATGAAGGCCAAGTTTAAAAAAAACTTAATGTGGTCCTTGATAGCACTTTTACTGATACAGGAGTCAATCCAGGTAACTCATTGCATGCCTCTTTAGACCTTTCATGCTCTGACATTTCTGAAGCATATAGACTGGTTATCTCCTAGAAGGTCTCTCAATTTGAGTTTGTCTGAGGGTTTCTGATGAGATTATGTTGTCCATTTTGGCATGAATACCGTAGAAATAATGTGTCCTTGAATATCTATGTATTTCATCAGGAGGCTCTCGACTGGTGATAATTTTGATCACATGGTTAAGATAATGCCTGTAGCTTTCCATTTTAATGTTACCATAGGCAATCTATGGGAAGATCCTTTGAGACTGGGTACAAAAAATTTGAATGTTGATTGTATATTAGGTAACTGTACTAATTGTTAAGTTTCGTGACTGGGATCGTTATATTGTGATTATGTTGGACAATGCCCTTGTTCTCAGGAGACAGACATGTATTTAAGTACATGTATTTAAGTACAGGAAGGCGTGAGGTCTAAAACTTTCTCTCAAAAGATAGCCCCAACTGGTGATGGTTCAACTTACAATTTTTCCACTTTAGGACGGTGTGAAAGTGATACGCATTTAGTAGAAACCATACTTGGGATGGTGAATTTGGATCTCTTCCTTGGCTAGGGATACCTGGTGTGATTCCGTTCGGTGACACCAGGTAGGGCGGCTACAGCTCCCAGGCAGTCACACCACCACGAGGGTACACACCTGAGGGACTTACAACCATCCTGTATCCAGACAAGCACTCTGACTTTGACTTTCAGCCCAGCACTCTACAAATTACATGAGATAGTCAACACTCTCTCATAAACTAGGCTTTGTGTTAGATGCTTTGCCCATTTGTAGGCTAATTTAAGCATGTTTAAGGGAGGTGAGGCTGTGGGGTGCCTGGGTGGCTCAGTCGGTTGGGCGGCCGACTTCGGCTCAGGTCATGATCTCACGGTCTGTGAGTTTGAGCCCCGTGTCAGGCTCTGTGCTGACAGCTCAGAGCCTGGAGCCTGTTTCAGATTCTGTGTCTCCCTCTTTCTGACCCTCCCCCGTTCATGCTCTGTCTCTGTCTCAAAAATAAATAAATGTTAAAAAAAAAATTTTTTTAAAGGTAGGCGAGGCTGAGCTAAGATGTTCGAGAGGTTAGGTGCATTTTCAAATTACATGATATTTTCAACTTACAATGGGTGTACTGGGACATAATCCTGTCACAGGTTGAGGAGGAACTGTCATAACAATAATAATGTGCATATATATGTATATAGAGAGCGAGTAATAAAGCAGGTGTGGCAAAATGTTAACAACTAGTGACTCTAGGTGAAGAGTACATAGGAATTCATTGTGGTACCTTCAATTTTCCATACATTTAAGATTTTTCAAAATAAAAAAATCTTTAAAAAAGATACCTGAAAATAAAATCATTATGTCTCTGTGCCTAGCAATGGGGCCAAAGGAGAGGACAGGAAGAGGTAGATTGGGATTCCAGGCTTTGGTGTGGTGGGTGGTACCATCAGCTGAGACAGAGAACCTTGAAGGAAGTAAGGGAGGTTTTGGAAGGAGGAGGGTCAGAGAGGAAAATATGGCAAGTTTGGTTATTCTTTTTTGATGGTTTGTCTGTCTGCCTTCCTCTCCAGCCATGTCTGGTTTCAGGGAGCCATGGACATCGAAAGGGGGCATCCAGTAGGCAGCTGGTCTGGAGCTCAGGAGGAAACTGCGTAGGGCAGAGGTGGTGTTGAAACCGTGGGAGGGGATGGCCTCAGTCCGGAGGCGTGTGTGAAAGTAAAGAAAGAGCCAAGAACAAAACCATAAGACAGCTGTCATTAAGGGGGCAGTGAGTTACAGATAGTGGAAGAGGAGAGGTTTCAGAAACGGGGGTGGAGGCATTGGGATCAAGGGCTGCAAGAAAAACGAGGGCTGAAGAGTCTATTTGAATTCAGTGGCACATGGACCCAGAAGTCAGAGTCGCAGGGCAGGGAGTCTGAATGGGAAGTGAAGACGCAGAAGCCAGCAGCTTAGACAACTCTTGTGAGATGCTTGGCTGAGGAGTGGAGGAAAGATATCACAGTAAAAGCTAAAGGGGAAGTACTCGTTCTAGTAAACAGACATCCAAGGTCCACAACCGAGTATTTTGCCAAAGCCACATTCAACTTAGATATCCGCTTTTGTCCCTCACCTACTGTCTAACCCTGAATGCAGTCACGGTTTGTCACCCCCAGGTTCACCCTTTTAACAAAGGGGTGGGGGTGGCGTTGGAGACGAGCAGCTTCTTGTCAGCTAGAGGAGACGGCTGTACCAATGATTCAGAGCACCTGAGACATTTTCACATCTCTCTTCGCCAAAGAGCCTGTCACAAAGGCAGCCTCTGCCCACTTAATTTGCCCTCCCACCAACTTCCTTCTTGTGGGAGGGCACACGGCTACACCACCTTGTATGGAACATGCCTTTGTTAGCACGATGATGGAAGGTTCCCCTTTTCATTCAAGTAAGAGCCTCGTTGACCCCTAGACTCTTGTTCCCGGGAAAGCAGCCTGCATTTTCTCCATCTTCCTTTTCTGCTGACTCTAGTCACACTTCTTCTAAAACCCTCACAGGAGAGGCACTGATGCTTTATTACACAACAGAATAGCAATTTAACCAGAGTCAGATATTTAAACTACAATAAAAAGCAACAATACGAATGAATAAATGAAGGTATATCCATACAAAGCGATAGAATTCAGCTATAAAAAGGAAGTACGGATATATGCTACAATATGGATGCACCATGAAAACACTCTACGATGTGAAAGATGCCAGACAGAAAAGCCGCATGTTGTACTATCCGCTTAGATGAAACATACGGAATAGGCAAATCCATTGAGACAGAAAGTAGATTAGTGGTTACCAGGGGTTGGGGGTGGGGATGGGAAATGGGGAATGAGGATGGGGTTTCCTTTTGGGGTGATGAAAATGTTCTGGAGCTAAAGAGTGACGATGTTGCACCACACTGTGAATATACCAAGTGTCACTAATGGCAAACTTATGTTATATATATTTTACCACAATGAAACAATAATTTAAAAAAAAAAAAAAGCAATCTTACCCTGACGATGGGGAGTAAAAGCCGGGGCTCCAACTTCAAGGCCTTTGATCTGGGAAGAACTTTTCATCAGCTCTTCTCAAATTTGGCTGCACATTAGAATCACCTGGGAAGCTTTTTAAGGCTTCCTGTGTCTGCATCCCACCCAAGACCAGTTAAACCAGATGTCAGGGGCTGGGGCCAGGGGCACACTTAGAAGCTCTCAGAGATGCCAGTGTAAATCCAGGGTTAAGAAACACTGCTGTAGACAGTGGTTCTCAAAGTGTGGTCCCCAGACAAGCAGCATCAGCATCACCTGGTAGCTGAATCAGAAACTCTGCAGGTGGGGCTCAGCAATCTGTGTTTTAAAAAGCCCTCCAGGGGGGCGCCTGGGTGGCGCAGTCGGTTAAGCATCCGACTTCAGCCAGGTCACGATCTCGCGGTCCGTGAGTTCGAGCCCCGCGTCAGGCTCTGGGCTGATGGCTCGGAGCCTGGAGCCTGTTTCCGATTCTGTGTCTCCCTCTCTCTCTGCCCCTCCCCCATTCATGCTCTGTCTCTCTCTGTCCCAAAAAAAAAAAAAAAAAAAAAAAAAAACATTGAAAAAAAAAATAAAAAGCCCTCCAGGGAATTCTGGTGGTCACTCAAGCTTGACAACAGCTGTTCTGAGACTAGACTGAACCACTGGTCTACTGGGATAGAAAGATAGAAAATACTATTTTGAAAAGTGTATGTGTTACTAGGAAAGAGAAATGCCAAGGGCTCTACAGGAGCACAGAGGAGGGGGAAACACTCTGTCCTGTGTTAGGGGGAGAGAGAGGCAGGGAGAGATATCTACCCTCGTACCTCCACCCCCCCCCCCAACAACCCCAGTGCTACTGTGGGGGTACCTCTAGATATGGCAAGCAGAGGGGAGGGGCTTCTGAGGGCTAGCAGAGAGTTGAGTTGGCGGTCAGTCTTACAGCTCACCTCTTCTCCCCCTACTGCCACAGCTAAGCCAGAAATGACACCAAGCAAGGCTTGATCCTCTCAAACTGGCCCAGCTGACGCCAGCATCAGCTCTCCCTCTCAAGCTGGCCCAAATACTAATGGAAATAACAAAGAGGAAAGTTTGAGATAAAGTACAGATTAAGGCATCTTTAGAAAACTTTTCCCTTTTCAGGGCGCCTGGGTGGCTCAGTCGGTTAAGCATCTGCCTTCAGCTCAGGTCATGAGCTCAAGGTTTGTGAGCTCAAGGCCTACATTGTCAGGTCCTCCGTCCCCCTCTCTCTCTGCCTTTCCCCCCTCTCATTCTGTCTATCTCCCTCAAAAATAAATAAACTTAAAAAAAAACTTTTCCCTTTTTATTAACCCATAACATAAAATCCAAGGAAGAAGAATGGGCCTCCTTCGGCAATCCAGCTTTAGGCTGTATAAATAATAAGTAACCCTGACTCTCCAGCCCTTGCTCACTGCCCTGTCTCCGACTCATTTGTAACATTAACAAAGGAAAATGCCAGTTTGATTCCTTGGCCTCCTCTTGTTTATAATAAAATCCTAAGACCTCATCCACCAATCATTAACCCACAGCCCTGCTAGCCTCCTTTCCTTCCGGGCAGGATCTTGGTTATTGTGGCCATGCCTCTCCACTTGACTGACAGGAAAACAGGCAGAATCGGCAGAACATGGCCTTCTGCAGGGGGCCAGAACCCAGCTAGGGCGGACTCTGTGGGAACTCCCTACTCCCCATAGGCTGAGCCCACTGGACTTCTATGAGAAGCTGTATATCTTTTAATCAACTTTGGAAGTAAACTGCAGGACCTATAAAGTATATATTAAATAGTTTTAAAACGTGGCTCCCATGTCCTAATGACATCTTCAGGATGTGTGGTTTCAAGATGGATTTAGAGGGGGCCCCAAAGTCTGCCTTCTCCTCTGAATGGGGTCCTATGGCCTAGCCATGTTCCGTATGTCTCTAGCCACAGGACCATGACTGATGGCCCTCAGGGAAAGGTGGGTACCAGCTCCCTGAAAGGGGGACCTTTCTAACAGAGGAGTGTACATGAGCAGGTGCCGAAAGATTCGCAGTGTTGTCGTAGGGCGATGCCCATCTTGGGCATGGGCAAGCCAGATGTATCCTAGGTTCTTTCCGAGTTGATACGTCACATGCATACAAAATACATAGGCTCTCTGCTGCAGCAAGTCCTCTGAGCTTGTGGTGCCCTCTCTCTGGAATGCCATTCCTCTGTTTTTGCTCATGGTTGGCTCAGATCCATCCTTTACATCTCAATTTTAATGGCACCTCTTCTGAGAAGCCTTCCTGTAGCACCTGGTCCACAGTGATCCCTCCATTTTCTCCATCCTAGTCCTTGCTGATTTCCTTCATAGCACTGACTGCAGACTGTAATTATTATATTTACGTATTGGTTTGCCTATTTGCAGTTTATTATCAGACTCTTCCTCTGGAATGGATGCTCCATGAGGACAGAGACCACATCTGTTTTGTTCTCCATTGCATCTTCAGTACCCAATACAGTGTCAGGCACATAGTAGGCACATTTGTTGGAGAAATGAATGAATGAACTTCAAAATTGAGTAGCATTCCAAGGAGAGTAGCAATTCCCTCCTCTATTCAACATTTGAATACCCATTTTTAATTGCAAACATGATCAATCTCATTAAATGTATTCAAACTTGATACACAATCTGTGATCACTTAAGTATATACATGCTGGGACTAGGTCCATTTTCATTATATAGTCAGATCCTTTGGGGGACTGACCGAAAGCTTTTATTGCACTGAAACTTTGACTATTGGTTGAAAAAAAGGCATGTCAATATCCATAATATGTAGACCTTGTAAACCTTCCCACTATGGTTTTATCTGTTGGCACAAGTTTTGATCTGACTTTGTGTTTCGGCGGCCACGCTGAAGAGACACGCCCTGGAGCCTGTGGCACAGGACTGGCTTCCCAGGCAGCTGCCTGCACAAGGGTTCACAGAGACACGGAGATGAGTCTACCTCAGAGAGGATGACCATGAAGAAAGGTCAGGGGCAGCAGGTGGATCTGAGGGACCGACTTAAGAGAGGCTCAAAGAGAAACCTCAAAATAGGATGACAATGAATGCATTTTGGTTTTTGTCCAGACTCATCGGATACAGTGCAAGTTACAGACAATGTTTTTATTAAAATTTTTATTATTCTTGAGCACATAGGATGTACAGTCAGGGAGAGAGAATAATCGGTGAGAAACCGGAATCCGATTGTAGCAGTAACTACATAGTTCTCATCTTTGAAGGCGCTCTCCGTGCTTTTATTATTACAGTATATGTACCAGGCATAAAAATATAAGAAATTACTCAACCCATAAAGTTTTTACTTACCCCATACCACGTCTGCAAACAGGTTATAAAATAATAAAATCATCCTCCATTGACTTGCATAAATTATTATTTGCTTGAGGCAAAGACATACCTCATATATGTACAGAGTAAATACACCCATATTGGGGAGAGATGAAGCGGGGGCAGGAAAGAGAGACCTAAAGCCATTAAACAGAAACCTAGAGCCATATTAACCAGTCATAATCCATGAACCTTACCTGGACCCTGACTCAAACAAACTGTTCAATGAACTTATGTGACAATTGGGGAAACCAGAACAGTCTCTGGATATCTGATGACATTAAGGCATTACTGCCAACAGTTTTTGGATGTGAAAACAATATTGTGGTTATTTTTTAAGACTCCTTATCTTTATTTATTTTTTTTTTTTAGCGTTTATTTATTTTTGAGACAGAGAGAGACAGAGCATGAACAGGGGAGGGGCAGACAGAGAGGGAGACACAGAATCTGAAACAGGCTCCAGGCTGTGAACGGTCAGCACAGAGCCCGACGCGGGGCTCGAACTCACGGACCGTGAGATCATGACCTGAGCTGAAGTCGGACGCTTAACCGACCAAGCCATCCAGGCGCCCCAAGACTCCTTATCTTTAGATAAGCATCCACAGATTTTCTTCAAAGTAATCCAGTGGTGGGGGGACAGACAAAAACTAAACTAATCATGGATTGACAGATGGGTACATTATATGGTACCTTTGCACCTGCTTTGAAGTTCTCTGTAATTAAGTTTTAAAACAAGACACAAGACGTATTAAGAAAATATCAAAATATAAGTGCATTAAAAAAAATCACACTAACTTGTTTAGGCTCACTGGCGCACTTTGGTTGCATATACTGCAGAATGTGGAGAAAGTTTGTCTTCCCATAGCCAATCCCCTCTGATCAGCATTGTGGGCCCGCTGAGCTCCTGGATTTCTGCCTAGGTTTTCAGTCTATGGGTTTCACTTCCAGGCAGCCTTCAGTGTCCTGCTCTGATTGATCTGCTGAATACTTACTGAGTGCCTCCTTCAGCCTGGAGTCAATTTGTGCTCTGCTGGACCCTCCCCAACCCGCTGTCTTCTCAGAGCCACATTCCATCCATAGGTTCCTCTTTCTGGATCCAACTCTCCTGGATCCAACTCTCCTTCTCTACTCCCCTTTCCATTCTGTATGGAAGTATGCTTAAGTCTATTAAGAACAAAACCCTTCTTGTTATCCTCATCTTCCTATAACCATGTGCGCATGCCCATGTACACACACACACACACACACACACACAGTCTTCTCTCAACTCTTTATGGCTAGATTTCTGAAATGAGCTTAAGAAATCCCCCAAATCAATTTATTAAGTGTTTAGTAAGTGTTGCTATATCAGACATGGGGGAGGGACGTGACAAAAAGCTCTAGTCTTCAAAAGGACTGTGAAATTTGTAGACAGAGTTCTAGTCTGGAGCAGGTTCATGTGCTAGTCTGGAGACAGCAGTCACACATGAGACTTTAGTGAGTATTCATATCACTGTACCACCATGTGAACCCCCAGCAGGCTGGCCAAGGAGTCCCGGGGCAGGGAGAAAGCCCTGGAAGTAGTTTTGGCAGGACTTGAGCTGGACTTGGAAGAGTGAACAGGATTCAGAAAGGCAAGGAGGAAAGAAGGTGGCATTTTAAGCACATTTTTTAGCATAAGAACATATGGGAAGGTTGAGTTAGTTCATAGCTTGTTCTGAGGATGGGGAAGCCAGCCTGACCATAGGGGCTGGCAGGGGAGGGTATGAGGGCCACCGAAGGCCTCGACAGGCCTTGAAAGATGGCTATGGCTCTGCTCTGATCTGTTGGGTGGAGTGGGTGTGCTCTGGAGAAGGGGGGTGGGGTGGAGGGCGGCGCCACAGAGGCAGGGCAACGTCTGGTTAGTCTGGTTAAACTCGGTTACGAGAGAAAGGAGCCTGGCAGCTAACAGGAGAGGCTGAGGCACGGAACTCTGCAGGAAGCCTTGACGGTGGACATGATGAGGGCTTACCCCAGGGTGGTGGAGATGGTGGTGGTAACAGTTTCTGTTTGATTCCATGACCAAGTGAGGGCACAGGATGGACACAGCCAGCTTGGCTCTGAGATCTGGAGCCTTGGAAGAGTGGGGCCAGTTGTTCTCTGATGAGGCATCACACCATCGAATTGAGATCCAGGCCATCACAGGTTGATTAACTGCAGTTTGTGGACCGTACTTCAACCCCGAAGCTTACAAATAAACCATTCAACAGTCAGGAGATAACTGGAAAACTGAGTTCTGACTAGATTTGATAACATTAAGGAGTCGTTCACTCTGGAAGTGTGGTAACGGTCTTGTGGTTTTGAGTCATTGTGTTTTAGAGACACATACTGAAATATGTGCAGAAAAAATACATTTGGATTTGTTTCAAAATTATCCAGTGATGGGGGGAGTGGGTGCGATTTGTTTCTGCAAATTGTTAGTTGTCGAAGCTGGGGGACACGGAGTTTCACTGTGCTCCCCTCTCCCCCGTTGTATGTATTTGAAATTCTCCATGGAAAAAAATTCTGATCCTTGGGCATCAAATCTTGGACCCCGGGCTTCATAATTCCCACTCAGAGATCACGAGAGGCATTCTGAGCTGTGCTATGTTAATCTCTTGTCACATTTCAAAACAAAAATGAGGTCCACTTCTGTTTTGCCTAAAGCAGAAAAACATGTGCTGGAAAAGAAATAATGCCGGGACTTTATTTGGAAAAACAAACTGGGAGATACACACGATCTCCTTTATCAGGATCATGCGAGGAATCCAACTAACTGAAAAGGCAAAGTCAAAACTCAGATGAGAAAAGTGGCATTTTTCTGATAGCTGGAAATAAATGCTTCTTTTGGAAGAGTCCATCCCAAGGGCGGTTTTCTGGCACCAGAGCACTTGGCATGAGTGTGAAAATCGTGGCCAAGTTGAAAAACCACAGCCCGGGCTGGAGCTGCCTGTAAAAAGCCAGCATTGCCTCTGCAACAAGTCACAAACTGCCCAGGCGGAGGCGAGGGGTGGGGGGCAGAGAGAGGTCTACTGACAACACCCCCAGCCCTGATACCGGCTGCCCTGGTGTCCACCCACACAGCACCTCACACCTGTCTCACTCACAAGCCACAACGATGGGAGGCCGCTCGGACAGTGTCCCCAGATGTGTAAGAAGGGGACACTGGCTGCCACGTGCTGGTGGAGGGTCCTATGAACTGTGGTGAAGCCCCATACTTGACAGACCATCTCCCAGGCTCCAGGGCAGCAACCAGATTTTGTTCTCAGTGAGTGGCCCCCAAACAGAACGAACCCTCAGGCAGGTAAACGAGGAAGCTAGGAGGGTAAATTTTGAACCTGAGCAAAGGACAGAAGTTTCTTCTTTTCTTTTTAATGGGAAAAAAAAAATTATAGGGGGTAAAAGGGAAGCCAGGGGCATTCATAGGTGCATGCTTCCCTGGAGAGGAACAAGCACAAAATTAGCATCAGAATCCAGCTCAGTAAACAAGTAAGGGCCTGCTCCATGCCAGGTGAACATGACATGATGCTTACCTGCATGGCGAGCACAGGAGAGGGGGGAAACAGGCATGCACCAAATCTCCTGGGTACATACTAAAACGGAAGAGCATGGAGGTCCTGGCACCCAGCAAGGTAATTCTGTTACTGAGCCCAAGTCTAACTTAGGGCAAATCATTCAATGTCAATTCTTCATCTGTAAAATGGGGCAATTCTTGCCTTTTGGATCCTATAGAGTTTAGAGATGTAACAACCACAACTACTAAAAATAATAACAAGGCAGGAAGAGTAGCCTTTTCTACTAGACCCTGTTGCCCCTAAAAGCGCCTGTGAGTGGGGCTCAAAGACGAGGCCCCCTGTGGACGGCAGCCAACACCTGTGGCAAGTTCCTGATGCAGATGGCTTTCCAGCCAGACCTCGGAGCAGCAGCGCCCTGCGCTCAGCCTCAGCCCCGCTCCCCACTGGGCACCTTGTCACATGCCCAGGAGCTGCCTTGGCATGAGCAACCGTCTCCAACCCATTCAAACCTGCCTGACACCGAGGGTGGAGGTGCTTAGTCCTAGTAATCTCAATCAGTCTCGGAGCTGAGAGCCAGAATGGAACTTCCAGAACGCAGCGTTCAATCCTCTCATTTGCATGAGGGTAAAGGAGACTCAGGCAGCGCATGTGACTTGCTCAAGGTCACTCACTGAGGTGCTGGGACAGCTGGCGCTGAAATCTTGTTTTCTGGACTCTTCTGGTCCTGTGCAGTTGCTTTTCTTTCCTCGGGAGGTTTTGCCAACACAGACTCTGTTGCCTTTTATATCCCTAGTCTTTCTGCCCCCAAATACCTAATTCAGTGTGACTTCCAACAAAGAGTATTTAGGGTGCAATGAAAAGGAAAAGTTCCTCCTGACAACCTTTTCCCAAGCTCTCTGTTCTTTGGGGTCTTTTATTCTTTGGGAAGCTGTTTACTAAATGCCTGTTATGCATGGGACCCTAATCACAGCATGAGTTCACAGAGACGAACAAGAGATGTCCCTGTCCCCCAGGAGCTCTTGGTTTAGTTATCACTAGAAGGCTCTCTTCATGACACCTTTTGGAACCTCTGCTCTGGGAAGAGAAAGTCCTTCTGACCCAGTTCCCTTTAGTCATGTGGGCAAGGAGAAATCGTCTCATCGCTACGCCTCTTTACTCACTGAGTTTTTCCATTCGTGCCTGGCTGGCAGCTTCTGCCACGCTGGCTGTGGGTCCAGACGATGTTGTGATCAGAGAAAAGGCTGGCGGCCTCACTCCAGAAGGCTTGCCACCCGGTAGCTGTACCTCTTCCTGACCCGAGGGTTTCGAAGGGTCCCCATGATTGCTTCATCTATGCTTCCGACTGTCCCTAAGGAATTTGGATTTGCCCTCAGCTGAGCAACGGTCTTACTTTTACTCCGGTTTGCCCCATGGAGTGACAGCTTTGATGTCCTCCGGCCTCCCTCTCCCTCTGCCATCTTGGTGTGAGTTGCTTCTGAGTCCAGGGCTCTGAGGTCTGGGAAATTAAAATATATCTCAGTGAAGACTCTGACTGGCTTGTGCAAGTGAGGAAACTGGTGTCTGTTGGAAGGTTGGACAGGAGTTGGTGAAATCCCTTCAAGCCCTAACATTTCCCAAAAGGTATATCCAAAGGTTAACGGTCGGAAAAATTAGCAGGGTTCCACTGCGTGTCCAGACCTCGGATCAATTCCTCATAGTATTTTAAATGAACACGGGCACCCAAGTTTTTCTTTAGACTCTCCTTACTCTCAGATGAAGTCCCCTAGTTAGAGAACAAGGGGTAGGGAACCAGAATACACACGTACACTCTTGGGAAATGGTGCCACTGTCTATGGAAGGCTTCCTGGAAGCGGAGTTCCGTTCCCCTCTGCTCCAGTTAACATCATTCCTGGTGCCAAAATACTGATGAATGGACCCCAGATGGCAAAGCGTGGTCCCCAACTCAGACAGAGCCCACAGGGCACAATGGTTTTACCCTAACGAGCCATGACATGCCAATTATTCGCTTTTCTGGAGAAACCTCAGCCTGAAAATCCATTTAATTACCACGGGAGATAATCTTTTAAACACAGCTTTACATTCTTTAAAGATTTTTCCCTGTGGGAGTAAGAAAGTTTATCTGAACATGGGATTGGATTGTTTATTTCCATTTCCAGAGGAAGGACAATCACCTGGTAGTTACCAAGAAGCCTGAGCCCTGGAGGATTTATTTTTAAGTCTCTTCCTCCTCACTGATCGTTTGTCATTAGTTTGTAGTGTTGTCACACTCTCTCAGGGTACACTGTGCACTTAGCTCTGTGATCCCCTAATTACTTGGAATTTTTCAAGCATCCCTATCAGATGGGGTTTTACACTTGCTCTGGATGTGGCTATCAAGAGTCAATGTCCTCAAAGGTTTCCCATCAGGAAGATCATATCTATAAATCCACGAGCCCTGACAAGAGTCAATGTCCTCAACAGTTTCCCATCAGGAAGATCATATCTATAAATCCACGAGCCCTGAAGACTTCCCTGGAGCTGTGGTCAGTAAGACACCACTTTTTCCAGCCTGGAGCATCCCAGAGGATGCAAACTTGGGCAAGCAGGGGCCCTATGGTTGTGTTCAACCTGGTGGCCCCAAGACCCTGAGTAATTCCTGCTCGTAATAGGTGCTCCATAAACAGAGGCTAAATTGCTGAATATCAACAGGTCCTCACATGGAAAGGATGTGTACTGTGCCAAAATATGAGCAATGAAAACGGAGCTTGGTGGGCCCTATTCCGTGGCATGGGGCTGCTCTCGTCCTTCTATCCCCATCTCCCTTCAAGGACAAATGGCAGGAGGCTGAGATTTCTGGGCCTCGAAGAATATACCTCTGGGGATTAAGAGGAGAAAAGGAGTGATTGTATTGGACACAGAATTAGAAAGTGAGGAAAACAGTTTTGTGGGAAATGGACTCACTTTAGGGCCTGAATCTCCCCTTTCAGGTCCAGATGGGGAGAAGAGCTGGTCCAAGAAGTACCCATCATGTGGGGGCGTGCTGCAGTCCCCAATAGACCTGCACAGTGACATCCTCCAGTACGACGCCAGCCTTGTGCCCCTTGGGTTCCAAGGCTACAATGTTTCTGCCAATGAGCAGTTTCTCCTGACCAACGATGGCCATTCAGGTGAGAGAGACCTCTGAGGACTGCAAGGGGATGTCTGAGCTCCCCTCAGCTCCTTGGCCTGCTCTCTTGCCCCTGGCAGGGAGGGGGCTGCACTGAAATACAGCCCCCAGGAGACGGGGCGGTGGGAGGGGGGAGGGATGAGAGATGCCTGGACCACTCACTGGGGGGGATGCTGGAGGCAGTTCTTCCAGGGCAGCGCCTCGCATAAGAAGCACATTTCTTGGGAAGGGGCGGGGGGGGGGGGTGGGGGGGGGAGGTGGGGGACAGGCTTGAGCCCTTGGGCTCCCTGGCGCAAACACTCCAGGAGGCACGCAACTCACTGTGGGGTCGCCCAGGCTTTGGAGTCAGACAAACCTGGATTTGAATCCTGGCTTGACTACTTATGAGTCATGAGACTCTGGGTAAGAATATTAACCTCCTTGAGCTTTCATGTGGAAAATGGGCATATTGATGGGTACTGCGGAAAGACTAGAGATTATGTATGTTGGGGATCTGGAATACAGAAGATGCTTCATAAATAGCAATTATTATTGTTGCTGTTATATTATTCTACGGCTTGGAAGATACTTCATTAAAGGTTCTATCTTGATAGCTGGGTGTGTAATACGTGGATATGTAAAAACACACCCACCCATCTAGTATTAGTGCTCTTGCCATCCTTTTCCCAGGGGAGCTTAGAAGGGGCTGGTGCGACTAGAATTTCTTTAGGGAAATGGGGACATTTTCAGGAGAAGAGCCCAGGTTTCTGAGCCCCAGGCTGTGTCTCCACTCACTGCATCCACCTGCCTCCTGTCTGGGCCCCGGGCTGGTGTCGCATCGCTAACTGCTCTCAGGCAGTGCTCAGCTGGCCAGGGCTCTGAAGGCTCCACTCCCCACAGTGAGGCTGAACCTGCCCTCGGACATGCACATCCAGGGCCTCCGGTCCCGCTACAGTGCCGCCCAGCTGCACCTGCACTGGGGGAACCAGAATGACCCTCACGGCTCCGAGCACACTGTCGGTGGGAAGCACTTTGCTGCTGAGGTGAGTGGAGCGGGCAGGCCGGCAGAGGCTGCCTGGCGGTGGGTGGTCTGGCACCCTTCCACCTGGCTGGTGTGCAGCGAAGATCAGAGCGCAAGCAAGGGCTGCCTTCGGGCTCCACACACGCACTCAGGGAAGGCAGAGCCGCTCCCATCCCCCCCGCGGTTCTTCCGCGGTGTCCTGGTCCCCTTCCTCCTGAACGTACGGAGTTTGTCTCTGTCTTTACTGAGTGGCACCGCTCAGAAGGCAATGCTCCCGGGGTGGCACAGTGGGGCATACATGCCCCTTTTGCATCGCTCTTCTGCCTGCACAGATCGGGATCCCACCGGCTTGTCTGGCTGACGTATCGTATCTCGCTGCTGAATCCTACTGGGCTAATTGCTTCCCCCAACTTCTTCATCTTTCTTCACAAGCCGTGCTGTTTGCACAGGCCTTTCCCACTCCAGCTTTCCTTTTCCTGGGCATGGCTTGTGCTTGGAACCTTGGGGCCCAGGGCCACAAGCCAAGGGAAGACTGGCATTATAATTCACGGGACATCACGGCAATGAGAGAGTCAAAGAAGATAGTCTGGGATGTCGGCACAACATTGTGTTGTGTCGTTCTGAGGCACTACCCCAAAATGCCCAGAGGAAACGGAAGGAGTGGAGCATTGTTCCTGCACTATAGGTGTGCAGGGGGTACGGTGGGCGTGCTTGAGATGCTCCACTTAAGAGCTCCCAGAGGACAGAACTTGGGGGTGTGGCTCTGACTGTTTACAGGGCAATAAATACAAGGAGATAAACGCTACTGATCAGCCAGTGGAGCCCAAGGTAAATAATGACATGACCACTCTCCTCTGTTCTTAACTGCTGAACTGCTTAATGTCTCAGGCTAATTATAGGTAGAGTTACACGTGTGGAGGGCCTATATTTCTGGCCCAATAGGACGGCACTCTTGGAGGGGCACGCATTTCAAACCAGGCCCATCTCTGAAACCCCAGGACTGCAATTTCTTTCCGGCTAATTGCAATGTGGAGACTTCTACCTACACACGGGGAATAAAGAAGCAGTTAGGGTGTAGGCTGGGAGAGTGTGGGCATTTAAATGGATTTCTCATTATTATATTTTCTGCTATGAAGCCACATCATCACCAAGGGCCTGGTGAAGATGCGCCATAAATGTCTCTAATAGAGAAAATACTTCAAGGTGACCCGAAAGTGGCAGATTCCCTGTGGAGGGCCCTTGAAAG
The DNA here is from genome assembly GCF_028749965.1 of Puma concolor. Taxonomy (NCBI): domain Eukaryota; kingdom Metazoa; phylum Chordata; class Mammalia; order Carnivora; family Felidae; genus Puma; species Puma concolor. Next base: position 107,541,248 of record NC_141672.1, on the reverse strand, counting down.
TGCACAGTTCTTCTGGACTGGGTCCTATAGAGAAGAGTCTCTTCATCTCTTCAGCAGGGAATTCTGTTCCTCTCCGTTTAATCTGAACACAGTAAGAAAAGTGCTGAAGCAGACCGCATGTTCAAAGGGCAGCTGTAAAAAGAAATACGGATCTAGGACCTGCAGGGTGTCAGCCACACAGAATCCCCCATTTCTCAAGGCTGTGCCAAGCTAACGTGGTGGGGGGCAAGGCGGCGGGCTACATCCTTCATAGCGAGGACTACTTACAAAAAGAAATGATGTCATGTCGCTTGTGAAAATTAGAAAGGGCCACTTGAAAGGTGGGGAACATTAAGCCGTATTCAGTAAAATCTGCTTGAATTCCATTTATGACCATGTAAGACGGAGAAAGAGATGAACAAAGAAAAAATCTCAGCGTGTCACAGTCTTAAGAGGCAAAGACTCAACAAAAATGCATGTCACATATATAGATGTATCTACTAATATAGTTTTTTGGAGGACAAGTGACAGACACCACATTTTGGATTAAAAACTAGGTCCAACCTATTGTCAGAATTTATCATAACAATACCTTAATGCTTACCTAGACATTTATTTATTTTTTTTGAGAGAGAGAGAGAAAGAGCATGTGTGCATGCAATGTTGTGGGGGGGGGAGCGCAGAGGGAGAGGGAGAAAGAATCTCAAGCAGGCTCCTCACTCAGTACAGAGCTGGACTCGAGGCTCAATCTCACAACCATGAGACCTTAGCCGAAATCAAGTCGAATGCTTAACCGACTGAGCCACCTGGGCGTCCCAGTTACCTAGACTTTTGAAACCCAAGATTTCTCAGAACGTTCTCTTTCCCTCACTTTAATAATCACAAGTAATTCCTGCTTTGATAAAATGAGCTTAGAATTTTTTTGTGAATGCTAAGAATCTACATTCAGAGAGTAACATCCTTGTTTTTTTGGCCTCTTGAAATATGGCTGATTAAACCCGTATAAAAGCCGGGCTGTGATTTCTTTTTCCACCGGAGGGATAAACATGTGTCCACCCCCTGCAAAAGCAAAAGGTTCCCATGAGTCGCCCACCCGTGGTGAGCAGCTTTCCTTCCACTGCAGCTGCATATTGTCCATTATAACTCGGACCTGTATGCCAACGCCAGCACCGCCAGTAACAAGTCAGAAGGCCTCGCCGTCCTAGCTGTTCTCATAGAGGTAAGAGATGTTGAAAGGGGTTTTACATGAAATTTGAAGCCAGGATGGTATCACACTCGGCATTTGGTCCCTGAATTGCCTGTCCGTTGGATGTGTGTGGCTCACTCTCATTTTGGCTGTGTCTTGCCTCTAGAACCAGAGGAATGCCCCCATAAGGGACCTTGTCTTTTGGCCAGGAGGCAGCACTTTGTGTAGCTGGGCAGCAGAAATGGGCATGTCCTTTGGAAGACTGGAGAAAATGAGCCCTAGTTGCTAGCCCTAATGTATAAAGCTTGGAATTGTCCAGCGAGGCAGGCCCTGTGTGTATGGGGTTGGGGGGTGGGGATCATTCAGCACTGCCTCATCAGGTGTCGAATCCCTTACACAACTCCTAACATCCAAGTTGCAGTCTTTCTATAGACCCTGGAGTGAGCTCTTTCCTTAATCCCCCAAATGGGAATGTTTCCTGATTCGCTTGCATGTATTTCCCTAATAAGACAAGTACCTCGTTTTTCGACATGCTTACTTGCCTGACTTGGCTTGTACGTACTACATCTCCCTTGAGTTCTGGTTAGAAAACATGCTAGTTGTGGCTTTCAGACTCAAAGCCTGATCGCCAGGAGCACAGGCTATATTCTTTGCCTCGCTACGCTCAAGCCCCAGTGCCCTGAGGGCTCAGTGCCTCGCGTCCTGAGATGCAAGAGGACAGGACCATCACCCTCATTCTGTAACAGGCTAGCGATCCTTCATAATTGTCCTAGTAAAGTGAATCCTTCAGGGAGGACCTTGGCAGTGGTGACTATATACCCTAGTCGAGTCCTTCCATTAGCAACTGTTACACCAGGCTCAGCCTATATAATTCTGTCCTAGTTCAACCTGCCCCATCTATGTTGCAGATGGGTTCCTTCAATCCATCTTATGACAAGATCTTCAGGCACCTTCAAGATGTCAAATACAAAGGTAAGGGGTTCTTGGATGCTTATCTACCCCTAGAGAGGAGAATACAGTCACCCCCATGTGACCTGAAGAAAAATGAATGCAGGGGGCAGGTGCTGTTCACATTTCTAGGCTCAGTCGCATGCCCAGCAGCACCTCTGCCATGGGGAGAAAGGCGGACACCATCTCCCCAATATGTCTCTCCAGGCCAAGAAGTGCTCATTCCGGGTTTCAGCATTGAAGAGCTGCTTCCTGAGAGGCCTGACGAATACTACCGCTACAAAGGCTCCCTGACCACACCTCCTTGCCACCCCACAGTGCTCTGGACGGTTTTCCGGAACCCTGTGCAAATTTCCCAGGAGCAGGTAACTGTCGTGCTCTTCTGAGTCAGAGGCCATGTGGCACCTCTGTCTCTACCATCACCCAATATCATAACAACTTGATTTCCTCACTTAGAGTTTCACTGACAGCTGTGCAAAACCTCTCCAAATAGTGCAGGTTCCTGGACGCACTGCAAAAATTACAGGCCGAGCTTCAAAAACAGAGTTATCAAGTCAAGCTTGAAAAATGGACCCATCTCCACAATTCCTTACAAGCAAGTCGTTAGGCTGCATTTCCTAATATACCCCTCAGTGGCTGCATAGTATTTGCCTCCATGGTGGAGCGAGCATGGTTCCTTTACAGGGCAGAATAAGGACAGACCCAGTTTCGATGGTCTAACCAACCAGAGCGCTGGGACTGCGGCAGTGAGTAGGCAATGGTCTCTGTTCTCAAGAAGCTCAAAGTCTAGTGCAAAACTAGGGGACAGAAGCCTCAGCAATCATCTCCAACCTTCTCATCTTACAGATGATGAAAGTGAGGGATAGACAGTTGAGGGAGCTTGTGGGATCGCCTGCTGGTTGGAGACAAAGCCCCAAAGTCAGATTGGGGTTGCTAGTCGCTGCCCATCCCCTACTCCACAGTTGAAATTCATCAAGAAGAAAAGTGACTGTCCAGGAGACAGGGCCAGGGGCAGTGCTGCACACTGGCTCATGGCCCGTCCCACCCCCAACCCCTCTTCCTGACCAGTAAGGCCCTCACTGTTGGTCGTTCTTTTTACTATGAGCTACTGATCTGAGTAATGTAGATAAATGGCAGCAGGTGGGCGGACAGGAATAGAGATGTGATGAATCAAGAGATGAAATGTTCAGGGAAGCAGTAACCTAGAAGCTGCCTTGGAAACAGATTATATAATCTATGTGGGTGTACGAAAATTCCATGGAACCAGTGGTCAGAGGAACTGAGAAACTCTTGCCTCCCTCTTTTTGTTCCTTGTGATGGGACCACCAGAATAAGCCCCAAGCCCCTCTGATTTAGAGTCGGGTTGCAAATCAGGCCTGTGAGAGGCTGAGGAGCCCCTCCACCACCCAGCAGCTAAGAGCTGTAACCTCCCCCCAAGCCTTGGGAGATGGTGACAGACCAGCTCACCCGGTGTCCAGGCAACCAGACGCCTGCGAGGGAGGGGAAACAGTTATCTGGCTTTCCCACTGCTTTCTGACGTGCCTCCTGCCAAGCCCCAGAGTTCTCCTCCCCACTGAGGTCAGGCAAGGGAGCATCACTTTGCCCATGGGGTGTGTTCCTGCCTTGCAGCTGCTAGCTTTGGAGACTGCTCTGTACTGCACACATGTGGATGACCCATCCCCCAGAGAGATGGTCAACAATTTCCGGCGGGTCCAGAACTTTGATGAGAGACTGGTGTATATCTCTTTCCGACAAGGTGAGAAGACGCGGTGTGTGGGGGCGTATGGTGCCAGGACACCCATTTTATCTGCAGTCGGGTGCCCTACCCTCGGGCTTTGTCACTGATACCCTTAGGGGGTGGGTTCAGAGCACTCTGGCTGCCAAGGGAACCAAGTATGCAAGAAGCTATTGTGTGTGGGTTTACTGAGGTCTCCCTCCACTGCTCTTGACTTCCCTGAGCCTTTGCAGGGAAGCACCAGCCAGGGCTTCTAGGTGCCTGGACCGGAGCCCCCATTAAGTCTGGGAGTCTCTCACAGATGGGGAAGAGAGGATGTTCTGGGGTCCTCTCTGTCAGAGAACTACGTCTCCTAAGACACATGGTAGGACTGTTTTCACAAGACAAACTCCTAACTTCTTGCCGTAGGCTTTCTTGGCATCAAGGCCCATCTTCAGCCTCACCAGGTGATTCATAGCACCATCACCATCACCAACGTCCAGGGATGCTCCTTCGTTAAGCTTTCAGAGCGTGGGCATAATCCACATTTGTGGGCATAAGTAGCTCATGGTCTGATGTAGCAGGACCCATCAGGCAAGAAAGCGTCTGCATTCACTGCCTTTTTGTCTCATCTCCTTAAGCTTGCCTAAGCACACACACACAGGAGCTATACTGAATGAAGCTGAATAGTTTGGTTTATTCCTAATGCTATGAAGGCTCCGTTCTTCCTCTTAAATCTGTAACCATAACTCCCCAGAAGGACATTTAACATCTTTACTTGTTCAATACCCCTGTCAATACTGTTGGAAGCTGGGGGTTCAGGGAAACAGGTAAGAGAGCACCCTGGGGGTCCACAACCTTCTTCAAACCTCCAAGTTCACTTTCTCGCCGTAGACTCTTGGGCCACTCCCAACACGGGAATCTCATGGTCAGAAACAGGTAGGTCTGTGCAAGTTCCACTTTTTCTCCTTATGTCACTTGTGATGGAACTGGGCCAGGTGTTCATATCTAAAGATGACCCCATTAACCCACTTGTCCGAGACTCAGTTCTCCTTGTCTCACCTTCTTGTTCCTTTGTTATTGTGTGAGATTATAACTACCACTGACTAAGCTTAAACATAGGAAGATAGTATTTCAGGGCCCTTGCCAGAAAGCTTTAGAAACACGCCCTTTTGCACTGACCCATATATATGATCAGAATTATGTCCTGTCAATCACTTAATCAGACCTGCCCAAGAATTTATCTTTTGTGCGCTCCTTGCCACACACCACTGGTTAAGGTAGTTTCTCTCTTTTTCTCAGTTTCCTGGTCTGAAAACGTCATCTGTGAACAATAGTCCTTCTTAAACACAGAGAACATATATGATGATGACTGTCAACTTCTTTTCTAGGAAAACGCCTCAAATGTACAGATCATCCCTTTGTGATCTAGTTTGGATATAAATTTCTCTTTTCCCATTCCTCTAAATGGAGTAGTAGTCAAGGGTAAATGGAAAATACTTCAACTCTTCAATAAAATACAAAACAAAAAAACTACCTGGAGATAAGGGACTTGGCCCACGTAGATAAGGTAGATCTTATTTGTGATTCAAGATAATAATCAGATCTCTTCTCTGGATTGGTCTATATAAGTCACAGGGGATACGGTCATAAAGACTCCCCCTGCAGTCAGAAGACCTAGGTTCAAGGCCTCAATTTGTTTCCTCCCTGCTGTATGATGTAAGCAAATCATGTCCTTTCTTTGGCCTTGGTTTCCTTAGCCATAAAATGATAGGTTGGACAAGGTGAGCTAATGTCCTTTCAACGTTAACATGCTATAGGATTCGAAGTGGATACTAACAACTGCCCATCCTGACTTTACGTTGCAGGGACAGTGTTTGAGGGCAGTTACAAAGGATCAGAAGAAACCACACAGGAACTTGAGTCTGACATCCCAAAGTAACCTCCACTTGTAACAATGGACTATGGCACTGGGAATAATTAGCCATCTTCTTAGACCAGCTCAGGTCTAAGTTGGCCCTCACAGAGTGGGCAGTGCAGTCAGGCTTGTAGCAGAGCGCTTCAGTAGACTCTCCCAGTCTGGCTGGGGAGCTTGAGGGGCCTCTTAGCAGAAGCCTGGAGACAAACTCCAAGCTCAGGGCATCAAGATCAAAGCCCAAATGCATCTTTGCCACTGCCATTCCTGCACGGCTCACCCAGAACTGTTGCTTCCAAGAGCCCAGGCTGTGCCCAGCTCTCCCCTTGGAGTGAGAAACCCTGGCAGTCCAAGGCAAACCTGTTCATTTGGAGGCTGATTATAGAAACTTGGCTAGAATTGTCCCCTCCCACTTCTCGAAGACACAGGAAGCTACTGGGGCTGTTTCCCAAGGAACAATGGGGAGGGCGGCCACAAAGGAGAGACGCCCCAAACCTCACCCCCCCGGGGGCACCTGCATTTATGAAGGGCTCTCACACCAACTTGGAGGGGCCTCAGACCATAACATGCCATTTCAGGTTTATGGAGTGAGTGTGTGTCAGTGTGAACCTTTAGCAATTGTGCTGAATTATCTGTAAACTTCCATTAAGGCAAACTTGTAATTAGGGCCTGATTTATTCAGAGCTTTCTCTGGAAGTTAACAGGAACTATGGAGTTGGAACATTGAGCCAGGAGAAAAGTGATGTTAAGGAAATCCTCTAGGAGAGAAAGTGCAAGGACTTTGAGAGTAGGCTCTGAGGTTTAACCAAATTGGAACAACTGGGACTAAATCATTTAACTTTACCATGCTTCCTCAACTGTGCTTAGAAAAGGAATAAAGAACTTAATTTCTGTCCTTAAGAGGTAGTAATCTGTCCTTAAGGGGTAGTCTATGATTTAGCCCTAGGGCAGGGTTTCTTAACCTTGGTGCTATTGACATTTTGGTCTGGATAATTCTCACTGGGGGCTGTCCTGTGCATTGCATTGCCCTCTCCCCACTAGATGCCTATAGCATCCCCCCACTTTTGAATGCCAAAAATGTCTCCAGACATTGCCAAATGTCTCCAGGGCATGAGGGGCAAAATTGAGAACCAGTACCCAGGAATTACATGATGAATTTCCTAGGCCCATGCTGATTTTTTTTTTTTTTCACTTATATGACAGGATTCTGGAGTTTTCTATCATATGCCCTGGTCTTTCCTCTATTACAGCATGACATTTTCAAACTGGTGATGGCTACCCTTGAAACCGAAAGGTTGTTGGGTTACTAAGGTAGAACAACCAAACTCAAGAGAAACCCTCTTCCCTACCTTCCTTTAGAATTTGAATATACTTGCTTTTTGTATAATTGGCTATGTCCAAGGCCAAGAGAAGTGGACAGGCGAGAACTATCCACCCTTAAGAGAAGCATACAAACCCCTTTATCAGGGCTCCAGATGCCTCCGAGGCAGCAATTTGCTTCGGAAACTCGTTATCATTTTTCTCCCTCGCTTTTATACCATTTTTTCTCTCATGTGTGTTGTGTTTCTTGTTGCCTTTAGTTAAAATGACCACTCTTTATGGAGAGGTGAAAGTCATGTCAGGCACTTTTTTTTTAAGCTCTTGTGAAAGTGCCTCTTCCAAGGGGTACAAATGGAGGACTTGAGCTGAAGAGGGGAGACAAGAGTCATTGCCCTCAAGGTGGGACCCCAGAGAGGGGGGAGACATCCTGTGGCCAGACCAGATCTCACAGGAGTCAGATGCCCTCTGTGAAGAAGGAGAAAGATGGCATGGGCAGATTTATAGCCCAGGCGCCTGATTCTTAGTTCCTTCACGTTGACCTCTTCCAAGCTAAAGATAGCAACACTGGGTCCTGACGGTGGTGGGTAATAAAGCAAGAGCCTATAGAACCCAAATGCTAATGTTATCTAGTCCTATTTTTAATATACCAGGGCCAGGGACACTTGAGGGACAAGGGGAAGCCAAAGAGTTTCTATAATCATGCGTTAGTGGGCTTTCGCTGAGCAACTGCATGTTCCCCACTGCAGAGCCCAGAGCCAGCTGAGGCACTCTTAGACAAGAGCGCTGGACAGTAGTGGGGCAGGGCTTTGACCCGTGCTAAATCTGTGGAGTCGCACGATTAGAATCCACTTGACCCTTAGAGACCTGGGGAGTTTTATAAAACCTTTAAAAAGAGGAAAAACTCTTACAAAGCTAAGATGGCTAATTATCTACTTTTTGAGACTAGACTGTATGCTTTGTGGTTATTGACCTCTTGTTTCTAAAAGTTCCTATTTTTAAATAAAAACTATTAGATGGAAAGTATCAAGTCTACTGAGACATCCAAATGAAAGACAGAGGGGTTCCCACCTTCCAATTCCCCTGGATCCAGGGGGCTGAACAGTCAGGAGTAATTGTCAAATGTGCTACAAAGTCCCTAGTCCCTTCATCTAGTGCAATTCAACACACCACATGTTTCCTCAGCATACCCCAAGCCGAGCATTATGGAGAACAAAAACCTCACTGTGGATGTTCTCTTGCTCCTTAAAAACAAGCCTCTGGCACAGGGCAGACCAGGTGGAAAGTCAGAAAGCTGGACCCACCCACGGCAAGGTGGCCCCAGCTATCTTTCCGGCATTTCTCCCCCTGGCACCCGTCCACGCCCTGCGGGGCCTCCCTTAGCAAGGCACTGCTTTTACATGTGCACATGATTTACTTTTGCACACGACTCCCTTTGCCGGCGATGCCCCTCAGCTTTCCACCTGGAAAATTCTTTCACGACCCCACTCTAATGTCATGCCAGAAATCTTCCCTGTTCCCCTGAAGGTGACTTACAGTCTCTTTCAATGCGGCTGGAACAACCCGTTCATCTCTGTTATGGTTCTTAGCATAGCGCAGGATAATGATTTACTGCTGTACAGAAAAAGAAAAACAATGTCTAGATTATCCACACACTCCAAGACCCTAAGGACAGGGACTCACTTTTGTGGCAGGCATCGTGCCTGGTGCTCATTACAAGTTTGAGAGGATATAACCAAGCCAGCTCCCTTCCGCTCCCCTCCCCAGGCTTTTCTCTGCAGAATGATTTGAACATAAGCCTGGCCAGGGGTCACCTTTTAGTTTCAAGTCTTCTTTTGCTTTGTTTCAGGTTGCCAACAGGCATTCAAATCAATCCATTGGTTTAAGAAGCCTTAAAGATCAGAACTTAGCCGGCAAGTTTCAAAGTCTTAGGAGAGAGTCGCCTAGGGATGCTGTCAGGCTTTTTCTGTTGCTCTGGCCTGAAAGGAGTAAGACGCCCCTGTGCCACCACCTACCATTCCTTCAGCACAGACAGCCTGTGCCTGGCCACTGATGGGAGCGGAGCGCACTAAACCCCCAGTGCTGGGATTGGAAGCCACGCCTACTGCCCCGGGATTCAGGCCCCTCAGAGCAATGTGTGGCTTTCTGTCCTGGGCCTACAATCCTGCCATCTGGAGGGCAAAGCCCTCAGTCCCTATCATGGTTGTAGAAAACCAGCACCCTGATGTAATGTGGTGGCATCCTTTTGGCAGATCTGTAGAAATTATTTCTTTTTGGGGTTCCATAGTGTCAATAAAAAAGTCCTCCAGTTAAATATGTTCTCCAAAGATAGCTATGTTCTGTAGTCACTGAGGGCATCTTCCTTGCTTGTCTTACCAAAGCATCATCCAAAGAGAGGACTAGCATTTCAGTTACTTCACTCTATGACCTGTATTAAGCATAATAATAAGAGCTTTTATCATCTCAAACTGGATTTTATGTATTTAAACTATCAAATCCCTGCTAAGCCAAAGCTCTTCTTGTCTCTTTTATAAGACTGGAGACTGCTAAAGAGGCATATACATATGTATACACGTGTATGTAACTATGTAAAATGTCACTTACCAAAATAGGCTATACTTTAATATTTTTTTAATGTTTATTTATTTTGAGAGAGAGAACAAGCATGACCGAGGGAGAGGCAGTGAGAGTGGGGGAGAGAGAATCCCAAGCAGGCTCCATGCTATCAGCACAGAGCCTGACACGGGGCTCGATCCCACAAACTGTGAGATCATGACCTGAGCCGAAATCAAGAGTTGCATGCTCAACCGATTGAGCCACCCGGGCGCCCCTAAAATAACATTTTGAAAGGAATAACAATAAGGATTGTATTCCTCTTTATTTAAAATTCTGTTTGAATAAACAGAATTGCAAATAGATCTCGAAAATGTTAGAGTTGTTCCAGGAACGGCAAGCTGTGTGAACGAGGGGCTTGTTCCTTCTGCTGGGCTTTTCTGTGTCTGCACTTGAGGCTTCAGAAGACCTCAAAAGCAGTTAACCAGCATCCCTCGGTCCAGCGAGATACCAGTGGAAGATCCAGCTCCTGAGCCAGCAACAACAGGTAGCAGCGCCCCTGTGGCAATCAGCTTGTCTGCCTTCTCTGGGATCTGTACCCTCCTGGGGGAGGCATGTGACAACCGGATTCTTCTGTATCTGTGTGATTTCATTCTCTGTGTCATACTGCCCTATCTTTGCTCACCCTGATCCGTACCAGAGCACTTTCTAGATAGCAGATAGCTCTCACATCTGTATGGCATGCACCCTCTTAACCAACCAGCTCGGAAGCCCCTTCGTCGTGTTCTCATGCAGTAGCTCTTGTGGGCCATCTCCGTCAAGCAGCCTGTCTCTGTTTCTCCTGTCTCACTGTGCTTCAGTGGGAACTGCCTGTGTTAGTCGCCATATAGAAACCAATCCATTTCTTTGTTTAATCGGCAGATGAACTTCTCTGGCTGTGTCCCTCCCATCATCAACTGTGTTCCCTATTCTCTACACCATCGCACAGGCTCTGCTTGATGCAGGCTTTGGCTTTTCTCTCTGGGCTCTACTTCAGTTGCCCCAAGAATTTTCCCTGTGCCCCCAAAGTCTCCCTGACTTTCCCCTCTCCTGTTAATTAGCAGATGCTTTAGCAGCTGCTTCCAGGAGGCCCCAAGCCCTGTGGACTTCATCTGGCTCTGCAGAGAAGTCCCGCTTCCTGGATGGTTGGTGCTGTCTCAACTGGCAGGGGGTAGCATCCCAACAACATCTTCCTGCCCTGGACTCCCCTGGGGGTGGAATTCTTGGGGGGTGACACCCTCACTACCATTCCTCTTCCATAGTGGCTTACACTTTTCACTTGCTCAGTCAAGCCGCTTTGTCTTTGCTGCATCAAAGTCTTGGCTGAAAAGCATCTGTCCCAGTCTCCGGGGCTTACTTTGCCTTTGTGGCTGCTTGCTCATTTCATTATTTCCACAGAAAGGCAATTTAGGCCCTCACAAGTGGTCATCCAGGAGCAAGGAACCCTGGTTAGAGCCCTGGATTAAATTAGGCTGTTGTTTACAGGGCCTAATACAGCCAAGGGCAGCCAGATTTCCTTCCAGATAAGACATCAACTTGGGCCATGGACTCTTGAGAAAAGTCCCATCTCTGGGGGCCTTGCTTCTGTAGACTTGGCTCTGCTCCCCAAGCTCCCTGGGGGTGCCCCCTACAGTCTGGAGTGGGGCTGCTCAGCTGTCCGGGGCCCTGTGTGTTTCCCAAGGATGTTTGAGGTGACTGTGAAAGCAACGACTTTAGAAACTGTTCAGTTGGGGCGGCTTAGCCAGTGGTTAGGCTTACTAGTGATGGTCTTATGTGGCGAGAACTAGTTTGGTACCACAGACATCTGGACACTCTCCTCAGGGGAGACTCATATCCTGAGTGTCTCCCTAAGCCACAGACTGGTCCTTGTATTCAGGTTACAAGAAGAGACTTGGAGCAGGGAATCAGGCCATCGTAGCCACACTCTCTCTGCCACTTGGGAGGCCATGGGCTGCTGATGGCTAGCAAGAGCCAAGAGAACAGGCCACCCTGTACTTTGTGGATAGCTCCTCTCTATACCGGCTCTGCTTATTCTGACAACAGCCTCGGGCCACCTGGGGCGGCCAGACCAGAGACTCCTAGGGGCCAGCCTTGGATGAGGGAGGCTGCAGGGTCAGTGTGAGACTGTGGAAGAGGACAGCCGGGAAAAGACACAGGGCTGATGGCTCCGGGGGAATCAACCAGACTCTGGCCACATAACAGGAGAAGGGAGTGAACAAAAAAACCCTCATCCTGCAGTCTCGGGTCTGGTTCCCCAGGGTGTCAAGTGCCCCCAAGTCTGAGTCCCTGGCCCTCTGCTGACACCTCACAACTGGCCAGGGCTCTCCCAAGGTCTGAGTCTCAGAGTGGGCTCCGTGGGCACAGGCTCTCCTGAGTGTCATGCTGGGTGGCCACAACTCCGAGCACAACTCTGGCTTCCAATGTGAACTGGAACAAGCACCCACACGCACATACACACATATGCTAGAAGTTTCTGCTAAGGTCAGAAAACCACCAGACAAGAGGGTATGTGTAACAGAGACTTTCTTTAGATGCAGGACCTGATTGGGAGAATGGGGAGTAATTCTAAGAACCTGGAAGGAGCATGCTGGGGTTACCCAGGGGAGCTTCATGACTGGGCACCACTGTCTTACTCAAAAAGATGGGCTCACCCATTACCCTCCCCCAGGGAGGTCCCTAGGAGGCTGACTATGGGATTTTATTTTAGATAGCTGGGCACTATTTCAGCCCCATTGAAGACTCCTAACTTACCCCCAAAGGAACTCACTAAGAGAAGCCATAATCTTCTTGTTCCACATCAGAGAAGGGAGGCTAGTATCAGGGAGGGGTATCTCCAGTTTGCCCAGTGGGGCCAAAGCAAAAACAAAACCAAATCATGGTAACAGGACTAGACAGGGATGGAGCAGAAGTCTAGCCACAGGCTCCAGCTAAGCCCTGCCAGCCCCAGACAGCCAGAACCTGGAAGATTCCTTACAGATGAAGAGGGATAGGTATCCAAGCAGCAGATAATAGCCTGCCCAAGGAGACTCTGATCCTTACCCTTCCTTATGTTCCACTCTAGCCATGTTGGACTAAAAACTGAAGTCTTGCCCTAGCAAAAAGACTGCTGTGACAAAAATTGGAAAGGAGGATCACAGTGTGAACTCCCAAGGTGGGCAATTCCCTCTATACATCAGGCACCTGAGTCAAGAATGAATACTCTCAGAAAGTCTGTATGAGTCCTGTACTTCCAACCAAATGTTCAGCACACTGGTCAAATCCACCATGGTTTGACTTGGTTAATTTTCAACCTTTTCCTCTCCCCTTTGAAGTGCAAGACCTTACCTACACAGGACTGAGTCTGGGTATGTGGCCTGCCGGCCTTGCATGCTGCAGCTGGGTGATCTCTGTGATTCTTGGTGTGATCTGGGCCTGTGATACTTCCAGCCCAATCTCCCTGCTTCTCTGTGCTGTTGCTCTGGCTCCCGGTCCTCTCCTTGCTGTGGGTCTTACCTTCAGGTCACTCTGTGATTCAAAGATGAACCACCAATCAAATGCTTCCCTAATGAAAGACCTAATCACTCTATAGCATGTGTACATTCAACGAGCTATCCAAGACCTGCTGGCCATGGTGGGAAGCCATTGTCTGAAAAAAAACATGCCCGAGACCAGTGTGGAGGTTGGGTGACTGGCTAAGTGATCTTGGCAATGGACCCCTGGTTGTCTTGGACTGCTTAGGACTGTGCAATGGAGCTTGGGGGAAAAGCCAATAGAGGCATCCAATGGGCCTTAAATCCAGCAAACAAAGACAGAGTAAGTTCTTATTCTGTAGCTCAGGTTTTCTCAAAGTATGGTTCATGAACCATTTACATCAGCATCAGCTAGAGCTGTTTGTTTGGTAAAAATGCAGATTCCTGGGCCCCACTCCAGACTGAATCAGTCTCTGATGGTTGGGCTCAAAAAAAGTCTACATTTAAACAAGCTCTTCAGATGATCCTGGTATAAGTTTGAGAACCCTTGAAGAGTCACTACAGTTTGCAAATGCCGCCCCCCGCCCCCAAGTACTCCAGCCAGTTCTGCTGAGCCAAAGACCAGAACCTGAGAACAGAAATAGGGAAATGACACCTTTCTGTGGCAGATTATACAGCTGTCACATGACTTCACATCCATGTGCCATGGGATGAGACGCAGGGGAAGGGAGGAAGGTAATTTGTGTTCATTGCCTCTTCACCAGGCATCATCCTTTCAGTGGCCCTGGCTGGCGTTCTTGGCATCTGCGTTGTCCTGGCAGTGTCCATTTGGCTTTTCAGAAGAAAGAAGAGGTAGGAGCTGGTTTTGGTTCTAAATGACAGTGGGTAGCTTATTTGTCCATGAGGACTGATCTGTCTGGAAAGGCAGCCTGCAGAACGAAGGGCCCCTGTCACCCGTTCCAACACTTATCCTACGGGTGCTGTTTCCAGAACACAATTGCCCCTCGCATCCTCTGCAGGAGATGCTGGTCATTTAAGGATCCTTATGCTCAGAGCTGGAGGTGTGTCTGCCAGCCTTGCTGCACCAGCTAATACCTCAGACAAGAGACAAGTCTCTCGACTGGGGCGCGGGAGGCCCCATTTGGCTAAATACAAGCTGCAAGGCTGTCTCCGTTCTAAATCTGATTTTTCTTCTCTGAACCCCAAAAGAAAAAAGAAGGAAAACCTGATTCATCACTCACATTAGCTATTAATGCCCGTTGCTCATGTTTTTATTGTCATGTTTGGTTTTTATAAAATCTATTTCTTCTGGCATTTGTAACAAAAGTTTCCAGGAGCTTTGTTACACACAATCAAAGGTTTGAAGTCAGGGTAGTCATGAGACCTTCTTCAAAATGCAGGTCTAGTATTGTCAGCTGTTAAAAGAGAACAGTTGCAGATTCCTGGGCCCCACTCCAGACTGAATCAGTCTCTGATGGTTGGGCTCAAAAAAAGTCTACGTTTAAACAAGCTCTTCAGATGAGGTTCCTTTTTGGTTGATGCTTTATTTGGGGGCATTCCTCCCAAGAGTGACAGAACTGGGGAAAGGTCCCTAAGAAAGGAATCTGACCCCTAAAATTCATCTTATTTCATAGCTGAGTCAGGCTACTCTCTGCCTGTTTCTTCTCTTTAACTGAGACTAAACGTGTGTTCTTCCTGTTCCAGTAGTAAAAAAGGTGACAACAAAGGAGTCATTTACAAACCGGCCATCAAGAAGGAGACCGAAGCTCATGCCTGAGGCCCCAGAACTCCCAGGCACGTCCAAGGAAGGACTCTGGTTTGGACTCTACACAATGTGGCTCCCTAGACACTTGAAATACCTGAGGTTCTCTGACGCTCAACCCACAAACACTCCAGACCCATGGGGGAGCTTCTTGGTGGGTGCCCTGCCATCCTGATGCCACGGCCACCGGCCAGTGCGATGCATGGATGGGAATAACTCACCAAGGAGGCAGAAACTCTGAGTCTGCTTCAGCTGTGTGGACCATTAAGTTGTCTGGATTCTGGGGGCACAAGCCAGGTCACTCACTGGGGGCTGTTAGTGACTGTAAAACATTCTGACCCAGGGATTCACCTGAGTGTGATTTCAAGGATCCTGGAAATCCTGCTTCTTGTCGAAGCTTTCAGACCTGGATGTGCACTCTCTGCTTAGGATTTGCTTTTGAGACTCAGTTTCTTTCCTCAGGGAAGGGGTTGTTGTTCTCCTCTGATTTCCTCCTGCTATGACAAAAGCTTTGGTCTGACCTTACAATTGGAAGGAAGAATGATTCAGGAAGGGTCAAGGTATCAGAGACAAAAGAAAACAAGAGAGATTCTTTGAAACACAGTAGAGGCATTTCCAAAGTCCTGTACTTTGGTTCAAATGTAGCGAAGGGACCTGAGAGGGAGAGAATGAGAAGACAGCTAAGGTCTGGAGGAACCTCACTTTGGAGTCAGAAGTTGTCTGTCAAGCCGTTAAGTGTGAGAAGGACAGAATATTAAGGTCAAGCCCAGACTCCTGTCAGTGGGGCAGTTATGCTTTGTACTCCACACACTTTATACATGATTAGGCTATTCCTTGAAAATGTGTTGTTGCTTTCTCTCTCCTAGACATGAGTTCTGAGATGACCCAAACTGCTTTTGACTCTACAGGAAACAGGCAGATGCAAAACGATTGAAGAGCTTCATCTCGTTTGCCCAAATTTCATTTCTGCCACTTCTGTGGTATCTCTAGTGCCTAGCTGGATGGAATGGGGACTTCTTACTTCTCTGACTTGGGGGATATTGAGTTAAAATCGGGGGGAGGGCTTGGTTAAAATCTGTTTTCGAGCTATGAAAGCGGGAAGTTATCTGTGCAGGGTGGGGGCACCACGGTATTTAGGGACCAATAATAATGGAATGTTACAAAGATTCTTCATGGTCTTCCACTCAAGTCGCAGTTTCTGAAAAGACTTAACTCTTTCCTAGATGTTAAGAGCCCCATGGAGATCAGTTAGTTCCATGACTGAGAAGGAGCTTCCAGCACCAACCTCTCATGGCCAGCACCTTGCAGTTCACAGACAGCTTTCTGATTCCTGGTCTCATTTTGACAGCATGGAATGTCCTATCAAAGCACAGATTTCTTTATAACATCTTTTTCCTTCTACTCCTCTCTCTGACTCTGAGAAGTCTTTTCCCTTTTCTACTGTCATGACTTTTTGTAGCGATGGCAAGCCCCGTGGCTTTGTAGCTAGTTTGCTAAACAAAGTTATGAAAGACCTAATGGACACTCAGATGTGTGTGGATGAGAACTCTGACAGCTTTGGAGCCTGGAGCAGCATCCCAACCTTGCCATTAGCATGCCTGATGCTGATCAAATGACAGTAGGGACAGCCCTCATGACAGAGCAATGTGACTTAGGGGATGCTTTCTTGGCCTTGGCCCAAAGTTGTCTATCAGAAACCAACATAAACCACTCCAGAGCCATGGGAATGTCTCTCTATACCTTTTATGAACAAATTTTGTAAGAGAACAAAGAGATCATCATACCTGGCATGACAGCTGCTCAACGAAAGGGAGATCTACTGAGCCATGAAAACTGGCATTTTTCCTGCCCTGTGGCTGAGATAAAGCAACACTAGGGAGGCAGGCAGAAGGCTCCAAGAATCAACACTGTCAACTTCCATGTGAATCATTATGGGACCTCTGAGGACCCAGCAGCTTTGGAATTGGGAAGCCTTTCTTCAGATTCTCCCTCCTTCCACTGACACCAGTGGCCACTACAGGAACCCAGACTGTGGTGTGTGACGCTCTTCTGTCTCCCATGCACCTGGTGGAGGGCCCCGGTGCTGTGCTGGGTGCACAGCAGGCAGAGATCACAAAAACCAGGCACAGACTGGGAAAGGGACACACGGAAGGCCCTGGCTTCTTTGCTTCACCAACGGATAACCTGAGTTTCTGTATTCTGTTTCTTTAGTGCCATCTGGTAAAAACAGTAACTTATACTTGTTTCTTTAATAGACATTCTAGGATTTTGCTGCATTGACTATTAACCCTATTTCAAGTTCAGACCTTAGATTCTTCTCCCCTTTGCTAAACTCTCTGAAGTCCTCCTGAGCACCGCTGGGGAGCAGTGGGGTCTGCAGCACCCCTCCATTCCTGTGCCATGGATGGATCATGGGCCACTGTGATGATGACGTTTAGCACTTCTGTATTTATTGTAAGAATGATTGTAATGAAGACCTATACTATAAATACGAGAAATTATAAATAAAATGTTTTTCACATCAGGCTGATTTTTTGGAGGTGAGGCTAAGCATTACTGTTGGCAAAGCACTTTGTAGTTCCTGGTCTATGGTGACACGTAACTGATCATAATGATGTCACCTGCATCCAGGTCTTAGAACCCGGCTCCAAAGGAAAATACACCGATGCATTTAATCATTTTACTAAGGAAGGAGGCCTATGGTATGTGCAGTAAAGTCCTAGGATCACACAGCTGCTTAGGGAGTACAGCTGGGAAGTTTAGAATAATCAGGGAAACGCTCAGAGAGAAGCGGGTATCTGAGCTGTGCCTTAAAGAATACGTCACATTTGAACAGATGGATGGAAAGAGGGAGGCATTCCTAACCAAAGTGACATGAATATAGAGAATGGGTCTTAGTAGCTATTGCACTTAGTAGGTTGGTAGCCGCTTTAGCTTGCCTGCTACCTATTTTGGTTTTTTTTTTCAAAACATGCTATCGCCTTCCATATAATTTTTATCTAATTCCAGATTTCATATTCTGGTTTGCTAAAAGAGGCAGTCTTGTACCGGTTACAAAATTGTTTGAGTTATTTAGAAAAGCTTCCAGTCTTCACTTTAGTTGTCCAACGATGGAAATAGATGAACTGTCCAAGGATAATTTTGCTCCAGTAGGTGATAAAAAAACAGTGGACCCAGCTTTCGAATAGAAACACTATAAACCCCTCCAGGTTCTGACGGTCTCTTGGTCAGAACACAGGGATTCTTCAGTTTGCCCCCTTTAGCATCCTTCTGGGGTGAGGACAGGTGAAGCGAGGCATACACAGAGTGCCTGTGACTCTCATTCCCATTGGGGCTGGGGCGACAGGGGAGGGGAGGCTGGGGCGAGCAACAGAAATCATCTCCCTCGTCTCTCCATAGCCTCTCTCCCCATTCCCTGAACTCAAGATTCATCAGGGTTGATGATCAGGGATGTGAGGTGGCAAGAGCCATGGGATGCCAGGTGACACTCAAGTCCTTCTTCAGGTTGGCCATTACCTCCTCTTGTAAATCCAGCTATATGGACATTCTGGAGCACAAAGCCCAACAGAATACAAGACAACATAATGCAAGACACATGAACATTCACAGTAGCCACACCTCCCAAAAGGAAAAAAGTGGGTCCAAAACACTACACTTTGTAATCAATATTTTGATATGAGGTTATTTTCATTCTTTTTTCCTGTAGTAAGTCTTTGAAACCTAGAGTGTATTTTTACATTTACACCACATCTTGATTCAGATGCTGAACTTTCATTGAAAATATTTGATCTGTATTTAGATTTGACAAAATTACAGTTAAAAAGCAGATTCACATGCCAGGAGTTGCTCCAAACACACTTAAAAGTTTTCCAAATAACTGAATCAATTATCAGCTTTTAAATTTACAGTGATTAAAGTAAAATAAATCAGGGGCACCTCGGTGGCTCAGCTGGTTAAGTGTCTTTGGCTAAGGTCATCTCATGGTTTGAGAGTTCAGGTCCTGTATCAGGCTCTCTGCTGTCAGCACAGAGCCAGCTTCAGATCCTCTGTTCCCCTCTCTCCCTCCTCCACTTGTTCTCTTTCTTTCTCTCTCTCAAAAATACACATTAAAAAAAAAAAAAAAGGAAAATACATCAAGTTTTTTCTCAGTTTCATTAGACACATCCTAAGTGCTCAGTAGCCACATATGGCCAGAGGCCAGCACAACCACTGTGCAGATATGGACCGCTCACCTCCTGGGACATACCCTTTGTGAGAGTTAGACCTAGAGAACTTTCATGCAAAATCAACCTAAGAACAAAGTTTTGAGGGACAAGGGATGGGGGATGAGAGAAAGAAAATGGGGGAATCCAGGTGGGTGGATATGGACGACAGAAGAAAAGAGGGCAGACAGAAAATCAGGACAAGGTGAACAGAGCAGCAGACCTTAGGCATAGATCTTCTTTCCCTCACACCTCTTCTTGTAGCTCCATGGGGGCTCCCAGCCCTCCTCACCCTGGCAATGTCCCCTGGCCAGGCCCTGGGGTCCAGGTGCTCAGTAGTGACTCCAACTAGGGCATTCTGGTGACTTTGCAGGAGTTTGAGCTAAAGGCACAAGGATGCCTGGTTAACCTGTTAGGGGACCTTGCTGCACTTCCCTGGCCAAGTTCCAGGTGCTAACTCCCCTCTTCCCACCCCCGCCCCCCCCACCTCCCCGACAACATCCTCTTCCTGATCTCAGAGTCCCAACATTGCTGCTTTGTGTCCACTCTTCCAGTCCTGGCCAGCCTGAAGAGAGCAAATGCCTGAAACCCGAGTTCCTTGAACTGTCAGCTGGGCCTGGCCCCTCATATTGGAAGGGGCTATAAGTTGCCTTCCATTCAGGTGTGGGGAGAAGTCTTGAGACAAGAGGAAAGGAGACCTCTGGAGAGGCCTGCTGGGAAGCAGAGGTGCCCACCGCACATTCTGGCATTGCCATCTATGTCTACATTGTACACAGCCTGGCAGGAGTGCATGATCCTCTATGGTCATCTGGCTCAGACTCCACTACGAGAGGGTGGGAGAGAAGGCATAAGGCCCAGACAGTGCTGGAGAGGAGGGGCCCCATGCTCTACCTGTGCCTTTTCATTTTATATTGAATGGGTAGGGATAAGGGCCACAGTGCCTTGTAATAGAATTATTCACCATAAACAAATCATTGCAACCAGGTCAGCATATTGTTATGACTGCAAGTCAACCAGGGAGGCTTCAGTAAGTCTCCCACCTGTATATCCTAGACTGAACCTACCTTCACTCCATTATCTCACAACCCAGGGAAAGAGGAAACACTGCCCTTGTAAGTAGGAAACCAAACCAGGGCTCTTGCTCTGGGCTAAGTTGACACAGCTCCTGCGGCTCTAGGATCTGCAGTGACAGTATGGTCTGCCCTTCGCAGCTCCAGTGACATGAAAACACCTTCTTATAATAGAACGTACTATGCTTATCTCAATCATGCCACAACCTCATAAAGCCCCAAAGGCTAAAGGCAATAAAGGCATTTGTGCCAACAATTTCTGGGAAGTCAACAACCACCTCCTGCCTCCACTCTGCTTGGTCATATTAACCCCTGGCCTCTGTTCAGGAAAAGTCGGTCCAAAGGTTGCCAACTGCAAGTAGAAAAAGGAGTCAGCACAGCTCCTGGGATGTAACCCTCACCTCTTACTTCTGCAAACCAAATGTGTCCCAAGGATACATTCATTGAACTTTCTCTATCTGACGGCTGAACTGGAGAGAAGGAATAAATACACACGTGTGCACATGCACACACACACATACACACACACACTTTAATTCCATTTGTATAAAATTCTAAAAAGTGCAAAATAAACTATAGTGATAGCAGATCAGTTGTCGCCTAGGGATGAGGTGGGGGTGGAAGGTGGGGGAGGAAGGGATTACAAAGGGGTACCAGAAACTGGTGAGGTGATGGATACGTTCATTATCCTGTTTGCGGTGATGGTTTCTCCGCATAGGTCAAAACTGGTCAAATTTTACACTTTAAATGTGCGCCCACACACAGCCAAATGACACCCTGCCCTGTCCTGGAGTTTCCATTGAGAGCTTATCCTCCTGGTCCATCTAGAAGAAGCCTGCCCAGGACTGGCACCTTCCCTGGGACCCACCCTGTGGGTGGGAGCCCAGGAAGAAGTGTGCTCTCTATTCACATGATCAGCTATGACCTCTTGATACTGGAAGTCAAAGTCATTGTTTCTGCTTGACTTCACTAGTATCAAATATTAACTTTTAATTACCTGCAATGAAGACAACAAACACAGGGCTACAGGTTCAAGGACAGATGCAGACCTCTATAGGAACTTTGTGTCAGTGATGACAGGGTCTACTACCTTCTCTACAAGAAGCAAAGACTCTCCTGGTGAGTCAGGTAATATAACCAGTTCATTCGTCTGCTGAAACTAGTTTCCCAAGATACCTAGACATGCAACAAGAGATCTCATGCACCTTAGTTTCCTTCCTTCCCAGCCACCCAACACATAACCATTTGAAAAGTTTTCCTGGGACGCCTGGGTGGCTCAGTTGGTTAAGTGTCCAACTTTGGCTCAGGTCGTGATCTCATGGTTCGTGGTTTTGAGCCCCGTGTCCGGCTCTGTGCTGACAGTGCAGAGCCTTGAGCCTGCTTTGGCTTCTCTGTCTCCCTCTCTTTCTCTGCCCTCCCCTGCTTACGCTCTGTCACTCTCTCAAAAATAAACATTTTAAAAAATTAAGAAAAAAGTTTTCCTAAATAACGTACAATCTTTCATGGAGTTGGACAAGCATGCTTTGGAGCTTATCACCTTCTCTTAGCCACTGGGTGAAATCTGGATTAATCTCCTGTGATACTGTAATATAATAATAAATACGTGTTTGGTCTTTGTTCCCAGTTCCTGGTACAGAGATCCCAAATGTTATTCATAATAAGTCCCTTTAAGCCATACCTAAATTTATGCTAAAGAGGTGATGCTTGGAGGATGGGATACTGGTTGCCGGAGGAACCAGCCATGTGATTAGAAGGTTGGAACTTTCAGCCCTATCCTCTGACCTCCAGGGGAGTACTGGGAATTGAGTTCAATCACCAATAGCCAATGACTTAATCAATCATACCTATATAATGGGACCTCCACAGAAACTCTAAACCATGGGGTGCAGAGAGCTTCCAACACCTGGAGGTGCTGGGAAGGTGGTACACCCAGTGAGGACACGGAAGCTCTGTGCCCCTTCCCCATACCTTGACCTATGTACCTCTCTATCTGGCTGTTCATCTGTATTCTTTGTAATATCCTTTATAATTAGGCAGTCAATATAAGTAAATGTTTCCCTGAATTTTGTGAGCTGTTCCAGCAAATCATCAGACCTGAGAAGAGAGCCATGGAAACTTACAACTTATACCTGGTCAGAAGTACAAGTGACAATCTGGGACAAACTGGTGTCAGACAAACTGGTGTTTGAAGTGGGGGCAGTCTTGTGGGATTGAGCCTTTAACCTGTGGGTCTGGGGAGTTAGTTAGAAATGAGTTAAATTATAGAACATGTACACAGTATCCACTGAGAACTGTAGAATTGCTTGGTGTGGAAAACCTCACACATTTTGTCAGAACAGCATTTTCCTTGATCTCTCCTCTATCATTCAAAGTAATTTCCAACTGCCTTCCTTTCTCACACCTCCTTATTCAAAAGCAAAAATTTAATGAATAACTACTGTCTGCTACGCATAGATTAAGTGATGGAGATTCAAACATGATTTAGATAGAGTTCCTATATTCAGTGATAATTGGTATCACAGTCTCTTCTGGGGAAGCAAGCAGAAAACACTAAACATAATATAAAGAAGAGTAATATGAAAAGAATACTATGTACCTATCAACAGAAGAATGGATAAACAAATTGTATATCCAAAAGATGGAATGGTATTTAGCAAAAAGTTGTAAATTACTGATATACACAAAAACATGGATCAGTTTCAGAAAATTATGTTGGATGAAAGAAGTCAGACACAAAAGAGTACATTTAGTGTTATTCCATTTATATGAAGTTCAAAACAAGTGAAACTAATCTATGGCGATAGAAGTTGTAACTGGCAATTACCTCTGGGGTGAATAGACTAGAAAGGAGCATGAGGAAACCACCTGGGGAAAGGCAATGTTCTATATCTTGATAGATGTGATGTTCACCAAATAGGTGTATCCGTTTGTCAAAACTCATCCAATTGTATACTCTAAATCTGTGCATTTTATCATATGTAAATTATTCCTTGATTTAAGAAAATACATGCTGAAGGATAACAGTGGAGAAAGCCATTTGTTTTGAGTCTAATCAGGAAGGACTTCACAAAGGGTAAAATTTGAGCAGGACCTTGAAGGAGGAATAGGATGCTTTCTGGTTGAAAATGAAAACAAAAGCAAAAAGGTAGAGGTGTGAAAGTCCACAGTGGATAATAAGAGCTCTCAGGGATGTGTTTGAGAACATCTGAGAAACAAAGATAGGGAAAAAGTGGTTGGGATCAGATTGTGAAAGGCCTCGAATGATATCCACTTTCTAATAAGAACAACAAAAATCACGAAAGGGCTTATCATTTTGTCTGATTACAAAAACAATATATGCTAATTAAAAAATACAAATCATATATGTATAAAACCAAAAGTCCCCCATAATCCTAACTCCTAAAATAAAAATTGCTAGTAATTTAGTTTTATCTTTCTGGCTTTTATGTAAGTGTGTGCACATTTTAATATTTATTTTAAATTTTTAATAAAATGGACTAATAGGATACATATTGCATGCTTTACAAGGGCTAGGATCATACCTGTCTACTTTCACTCTTGTATTCTCAGTATCTAGCACAATGCCTAGCCTAAGAAATATGTGCTGAGGGGCGCCTGGGTGGCGCAGTCGGTTAAGCGTCCGACTTCAGCCAGGTCACGATCTCGCGGTCCGTGAGTTCGAGCCCCGCATCAGGCTCTGGGCTGATGGCTCAGAGCCTGGAGCCTGCTTCCGATTCTGTGACTCCCTCTCTCTCTGCCCCTCCCCCCTTCATGCTCTGTCTCTCTCTGTCCCAAAAATAAATAAACGTTGAAAAAAAAAATTAAAAAAAAAAAAAAAAAAAAAGAAATATGTGCTGAATGGAAGAATGGTCTATACCTTGCTTTTGTTTCCTAATAAAACAAAGAACATCCTCATTCTTTTTAATGGCTATAAAGTATTCTGCTCCTTGAGGCAAAGCTGTACTGACAGACATTGCAAATTCCTTACCTTCCAATACTAATGCAAGATCCTTTTGCACTTGGATATATTTTAATAGGATAAATTCCCAGAAAAGGAACTGCTGGCTCAAAATATGCATATCTCAACATTTTATAGATACAATAAATTTTGCTAAATTACCACCCAAAAGGTTGTACTCATTTGCTATCTCACAACATGCTGTTTCCACCATATGTTCAACCACCCTTGATATTATCAATCTTTTGCACCTTTCACAATCTGATAAATCTAAAAATTGTGTTATTTTTTTATTATTAATAGTTTAGCATTTTATTTTATGTTTGTTGGCTATTACATTTACATACTGTGAATTATCTGTTGACCTCCTTTGATCACTTCACTAAATCAGTCATCTTTTTATTTATAGAAGCTTCTTATATATTATAGGTGGCAATTCTTTGTAATATATGCCAAAGATATTTCTCCCAGTCTTCTTCTTTAGGGTATCTTTTGCTGTTTTAAATTTATGCAGTTAAATCCATCCATTTTTCCCCCTTTGTGATTTATAGTAAAGTGCTGAGAAATACTCTATCTACCTTAAGATTATGAAACCACAGTTGACCCGTGAACAGCACAAGTTTGAACTGTGCTGGTCCACTTACAGGCAGATTTTTTTCCATAAATTTATTGAAAAAATTTTGGAGACTTGCAACAATTAAAAAAAACTTAGACAACTGCATAGCCTAGAAATATAAAAAAAATTAAGAAAATGTTAGGTATGTCATGCATACAAAAGATGTAGATAATGGTCTACTTTATCATTTATTTCCATGAAAAATACACAAATCTATCATAAAAAGTTAAAGTTTACCTACATGGCGCCATTAGTCAGGAGAAATGTAAACACACAAAAATGCAGCATTAAATCTTAACTGCATAAAATTAACTGCAATACATAACGTACTACTGTAATAGTTCACAGCCACCTCCTGTTGCTATTGAGGTGGACTCAAGCTTCGCAAGCATCTGCTTAAAACGCTGTGTGACGCTAATCGTCTCTGCATGACCAATTTACCTCTCCAGTATTTTTGCGTATCACAGTAAAAAGTGATCTCTCTCAGGTCTCACATAGTTTTCATTATGTTTAGTGCAATACTATAAACCTGGAATACCACTACAGGACCCTTCTGAAATACCACTAAGTAATGCTGGAAACATTGCCAAGAAACAGAAGTCACGACATTACAAGAAAAAGTGGAATTGCACCATACTTTGAGGTCTGCAGCTGCGGTTGCCTGCTTTTTCAAGGCAAATTAATCCAGTGTAAGGACCATTGTGGGAAACAACAACAACAACAAAACCAAAATTCACAAAGCTGTCACTGCAGCTATGCCAGCAGGTGCAAAAAATCTTGCACTTTTTTGCAAAACACCTTTATCTTGTACTGAAAATGCACCCTTAATGTGAGTGCAGGCTTGCTATAAGAAAGGCATTCCTATATACTCTAATCATGATTTGAGAAAAAGAAAAGTGATTATGTGACAACTCAGAGCAAAAGGAAGGTGAAGGATCGAAAGCTGGAAAATTTAATGCCAGCAGAGTGGTTTGATACTTTTAGAAAGAGGTTTGGCTTAAAAAGTGTCAAGATAACAAGAGAAACAGCTTCTGCCAACCAAGAGGCAACAGATGAGCTCCTAGTCACTGTTAAGAAAATCACTGTTGAAAAAAGAATTATCTGCCTGAACAGGTTTTTAATACAGACAAAAGTGCCCTATTCTAGGGGGGAAGAAAAAGCCACAAAGGGCATTTCTTAATAAAGAATTAAGCAACGGGATTTAAGGCAGGAAGGAATAGGCTACCTCTACTGTTCTGTGCAGATGCAGTCAGGGTTGTCCTTATCTGTAATGCTACTCAGCTCAGAGCCTTTAAGGGAAAAAAAGACCAGGTGCCAATCTTTTGGTTATACGACACAAGGACAACAGAACTCTTTTTCTGGATTGGTTCCATCAATGTTCCTGAAGTTAGGGAGCACCCTGCCAGTAAGTGACAGCCAGGCTTTTTTTTTTTAAATGTTTATTTTTTTTTGTAATCTCTACACCCAATGTGGGGCTTGAACTCACCACCCCAAGATCAAGAACTGCATGCTGTTCCTACTGAGCCAGACAGGATCTCTAGTAAGTGACTGCCTTTTAAAGTTCTTATGATACTGGACAATGTCCCTACTCACCCAGAACTCCATGAGCTCAACACAGAAGGCATCAAAGTGGTTTACTTACCCACAAACACAATTATCTCTAATTCAGTCTCTAGATCAGGGGGTCATTAAGACCTTTAGGGTTCATTATACATAATACTCTATGGAAAGGATTGTCAACACTATGGAAAAGAACCCTGAAAGGGAAAACATTATGAAAGTCTGGAAGGGTCACATCATCGAAGATTCAATCATTGTTATAGAAAAAGCCATGAAAGCATCAAGCCAGGAACAATAAATTCCTGCTGGAGAAAGCTGTGCTCAGATGTTAAACATGACTTCAAAGGATTTACAACAGGGCCAGTCCTAGAGATTATATATGGCAAAAAAAAGGTGGAGGGTGAGAGTTTCAAGGATCTTAGAGAAATTCAAGAGCTAATAGACACCACACCAGAAAAATGAACAGAAGACAACTTGATGGAAATGAATGCTTTGGAACTAGTGCCAGATGATGAGGAAGGAGACAAAGAAGGAGTCACAGAAGCCAGAAAACAAGTGGATGTTAGACAATCTGGCAGAAGGGTTCTGATTATTCAAGACTGCTTGTGACTTCTACAACATGGACCCTTCTACGATACAGGCACTGAAACTAAAACAAACGGTGGAAAAACAATTGATACTGGATAGAAACATTTTTAGAGAAATGAAAATACAAAAAGTCAGAAATTGCGATGCATTTCTATAAAGTTACACTGAGTGTGCCTGCCTCTCCTGCCTCCCCTTTGACCTCTTCCACCTCTGCCAGCCCTGAGATAGCAAGACCGATCCTTCCTTTCTCCACCTCCTCAGCCTACTCAATGTGAAGATGACGAGGATGAAGACCTTTATGGTGATTCACTTCCACTTAATAATCAATCATGCTGGGGTGCCTGGGTGGCGCAGTCGGTTAAGCGTCCGACTTCAGCCAGGTCACGATCTCGCAGTCCGTGAGTTCGAGCCCCACGTCAGGCTCTGGGCTGATGGCTCGGAGCCTGGAGCCTGTTTCCGATTCTGTGTCTCCCTCTCTCTCTGCCCCTCTCCCGTTCATGCTCTGTCTCTCTCTGTCCCAAAAATAAATAAACGTTGAAACAAAAATTTAATAAAAAAATAAATAAAAATAAATAAAAAAAAAATAATCAATCATGCTGTACAGCCAACAAACTTACGTGTTATGTATATATGTGAGTGTCTTCATATGAAAATCTAACAACTGTACAATAATTGTGTGAGACATTTTGTGTCACCATTACCATCATTGCCTAAGTGTTCATCATGTAGAACACTGCATGTGAAGCCTGTATGGGAGTGGAGAGCCTATCCTCACATAGGCATAAGGTGAGTGATATTTAACATAGAAGTTAATAATGTGTTAGTTTTCTGTTTTATAATTTTGCTTTCAGGAATTACAGTATGCTTCTTATAATTAGAGAAACTGCATATCAGCCTATCATCACAAGCGTTTTTTTTTTTTAGCAACAATATTTCCAATACTGTATTATGAATATGACTGTAATACTGTAAGCCATAATAATCTTATAACAATTAATTCATCAGAGTGTAGGCTAGGCTACCATGAAGCAATCTTATTGATTACATAAAAATATGGTTACCATAAAGCAATCATATTGCTGCTTCTCAATGCATGAGTTCTTATACCTGTAAATAAATGAGTTTCTTTTTCACATTATCTTTTCATTTTTGATGTCTAGTGTTAGTAATACATATAACATTTACAGTGTTTTGTATCATTTAAGGCAATATTGATGTAGGTACTGACAATTCATCTTGTAAACAGATGATGTAAACTTACAATGTAAACTTACGGTACAGTACTATAAATGTATTTTCTCTTATAATTTTTTTCAATTTTTTTTATTTTTTAAAATTTACATCCAAATTAGTTAGCATATAGTGCAACAATGATTTCAGAAATAGATTCCTTAATTCCCCTTACCCATTTAGCCCATCCTCCCTCCCACCACCCCTCCAGTTTGTTCTCCATATTTATGAGTCTCTTCTGTTTTGTCCCCCTCCCTGTTTTTATATTATTTTTGTTTCCCTTTCCTTATGTTCATCTATTTTGTCTCTTAAAGTCCTCATATGAGTGAAGGCATATGATTTTTGCCTTTCTCTAATTTCACTTAGCCTAATACCCTCCAGTTCCATCCATGCAGTTGCAAATGGCAAGATTTCATTCGTTTTGATTGTCGAGTAATACTCCATTGTATATATATATACACCAAATCGTCTTTATCCATTCACCCATCGATGGACATTTGGGCTCTTTCCATACTTTGGCTATTGTCTATAGTATTGTTATAAACACGGGGGTGCATGTGTCCCTTCAAAACAGCACACCTGTATCCCGTGGATAAATGCCTGGTAGTGCAATTGCTGGGTTGTAGGGTAGTTCTGTTTTTAGTTTTTTGAGGAACCTCCATACAGTTTTCCAGAGTGGCTGCACCAGCTTGCATTCCCATTCTCTTATAATTTTTGAATAACATTTTCTTTTCTGTAGCTTACTTTAAGAAAACAGTATGTAATACATATAACACATACAATGTGATAATTGGCTATTTATGTCATCAGTAAGGCTTCCAGTCAACAGTAAGGCTAGTGCTAGTTGAGTTTTTAGGGAGTCAAAAGTCATGCACAGATTTTTCAACTGCATGCAGGGGGCGGGGGAGTCAACACCACTACCCCCCCCACATTTTTCAAGGATCAACTGTAGTCTAATTTTTTTTCTAGTTCTTTTCTAGTTTTACTTCTTGCATTTGAATTTTTAATGTTTAGATTTTGTTTTACAGTAAAAGTGAAAGACCTGGCTGTACATTTTCCCCCCGAATATAATCAAATTATTAAATAGCCCAATTATTGAATAGCTGATTCTTCCCCTGTTAATTTAAAATGCTGATTTTATTATATACTAGATTTTCATATACACATTGGCCTGCTCCTGAATCTTCTATCCATATCCATTACTGTAGATTTATGGTATATTTTGGTAACTAGTATGATAAACACAGAAATACTATAAATATGCTTTATTCTTTGAATAGACCAGGTAAATTAAGAAACAGGATACAAGATTATTTATCACATAAAAAAGCTTCATGTGTGTTAAATAGGCATTCAACATGGAGAATATCCTTTTCATTATGACATTTTGTTCAGTTATTATAGAACAGAAAGTTTTGAGTATAATATTGGTTCCATATTAACTGCCTATAAGCACATGGTCAATAAAACGTATACATTTTTGTACTTCTTTTTTTCCTCTGTGTTTGCTTTGGTTTATTTACTGAATGTAAGTTTATATCTGTTGACTCTAACAACAACAATTTTGGGTTTGTAATTTGAATGTTTTATTACATTTTTATAATAATTCATTTTTGTTGTATTTTACAAAAGTATTGATCTGCAATGAATTAGAAGGTTTTTTTAAAATGGCCCTTCACTACAGTCTGAGAAGCAAACTAGTTCCAGAGAGCCAACCAATTTCAATTTCCAATTGTTTGCTGCTTGTATAGAGAAACATGATTGATTTTTCTATGTTGGTCTTATATCCTATGACCCTACTAAGTTCACTAATTAGTTGTAATCACCTTTCTGTAGCTTCCTTAGGATTTTCTACACTAATAATTCATATTATCTGAAAAAAGAAAATTTCATTTCTTCCTGTTTGATCGATGACTTATTTCCTTTTGTCTTTTTGTACCTCCAGTACAATGTTGAATCAAAGTGGTGAATGTGGACATTCTTGCCTTGTTTTCAATCTTAGTGGAGACAGCATTCAGTACTTTATCATTAGGCATGGCCTTAGACACAGGTTTTACATAGAT
Organism: Puma concolor; assembly: GCF_028749965.1. NCBI lineage: Eukaryota > Metazoa > Chordata > Mammalia > Carnivora > Felidae > Puma > Puma concolor. The sequence goes on along the minus strand of NC_141672.1, from coordinate 107,511,099 downwards.
GTCTTCTTTTCAGGTCAGAGAAATCCCTTTCTATTCCTAGTTTGCTGAGAGTTGTTTAATTTAAAAAAATGGAATTTAGATTTTGTCAAAAGCTTTTTTGGATCTGTTGATATGATCATGTTTGTTTGTTTTAGTCTGTTAACATGGTGAACTGAATGGTATTTATATGTTAAACTAATTTTTTATTATTGGGATAAACTCCATTTGGTCACATGCATTTTATCTTTTTTATATTACTGGATTCAATTTGCCAAAAGACTGTTGAAGATTTTTACATGTTTATACATGATAGATACTGATCTGTAGCTTTTATTTTTGTTTTCCTTTATAATATCTTTGTCTGGTCTTGTTATCATTGGTAATGCTCATAGAATGAACTGGACAGTGTGCCATCCTTCTATTTTGTAGAACAGTTTGTGTAGAATCAGTATTGTTTCCTTCTCCTTTTTTCTTTCTGTGTGGTAGAATTCTCCAATGAAGCCTTCTAGGAATTGGCCTCATGAAAACTACAAATTCAATTTCTTTAATAGAGACAGGGGAATTCTGGTTAGCTCCAATAAGTAAAAAGTTTGGAAGCTGTCGCTCCCATCCTTACAAGAAAACACTAAACCAATTAACAATCAATAATGCTTTGCACTTCTTAGAGAACTGAGTCTCAGGACACGCCACCACCCTGAAATCTTGAAAGACAGGGGAATCTGCAGAGTCACAACTGAGATTTGCTTGCCTAGGGCAGAAGCCACCAGAGTCATAAATAGATAGGGACACTTACAGGCTAATTTTAACAAACTGCTGCAGTCTGAGTGTGTAGTAGCCTAACAGTGAGAAATCCCTAAGACTAGCACACAGTCTTAAGAGGCTCACATTTTTCTAGGTTTTACCTCTAGGAACATGACCACAATCTCATGGACCACCCCCTATGGCTCAGGCAGGGAAAGGGTAAGATCAAATATTGTAAATTATGCCCAGTGTTATCCATAACAAAGACTTACTCTCCACAGAAAAAGACCTTATAAGAGCCTTATCCTACCTGGGGGGAAGGCATTCTTCCCACTCTAGCCCTCTTTGGCTTTCCTGTCTTACCCAGGGGGGTAAAAAGTTAAGAGACGCTTAGTTTAAGGATGCAGGCCCACTACAAAATTGAAATTTATTCTTAAGATTATAGGACACCTTCTTTCTCTTATGTCTTTTACTGTCACACCAATAGGTTTCCAACAAAATAACAGTGGATTATAGCTGAAAGAGCTGTAAGACTTAGACTTTCTTTGACAAGGAGCATATAGAGAAGCCCAAAGTCAAGAGGGGAGACCAAAACAGGACACTAGAGGAATCTGAAGCCTCTGGTACTTAGATCTGCAACAAACATTTAATACAATCCAGCTTCTGCTCAGATTAAAATTTACACTAAAAGCCTATTTCAGTTCCTGTTACTCAATATATGGTGTGCAGGTTTAATAAATAATTATCATAGTCTAAAGAGTTATTCAGATTTTCAATTTCTTCTTGGGTGAGTTGTTAGAGCTATTTGTCCATTTCACCTAAGTTTTTAATTTATTGGCATTAAGTTGTTTATAATATTCTATTTTTATTCAATAAACGTAGGATCTGCAGTGATAGTCATAATTTTTACCCTCTTTTTTTCCCTCACCAATCTGGCCAGAGCTTTATCAATTGTAGTGATTTTCTCAAAGAGCTAGATTTTTGTTTTATTGAAATCCTCCATTGTTTTTCTGCTATGTGATTTTTGCTATTCTTTTCATTATTTCCTTTCTTCTGCTTATTTTGTAAACTTTAGTTTGCTCTTTTTCTAGTTTCTTAAGAAAAAGCTTGAAGTCATCTATTTTAAGCATTCTGACTTACCCAATATAAGCATTTAATACTAAAAATTTCACTCTACTCTTCCCTCAGGTACTTTGCTTTGGCAACTATCCTCCCCATCTCCTGCATCAATCGATTTTCCCTTTCCACTAAATTCCCATCTTCATACAAACATGTTGTTATAATGATAAATTATGGGGGTGGGGGGGGAAGAAAGACACCCTCTGTTGCCCCCTCATACTCCTCAGGCTATCATCCCATTCCCCTACTACAATTATAATGGTTGTCTGTACCCAATATGCTGTGTCTACGTCCTTATCCCCCAATATTTATAACCCACTCCATTTAGGTGTTCATCCATACAATGAAATTCCATCTCTTCATATGCAATGATCAATTCTCACTTCTCATCTTACTCATTATCCAACAGTATGTGACATACTTTCCCCTCTCTGGCCACCTCCCGGTTTTCCTCCCTCCTTCAGGGCACAATTCCACTTCCCCTTTCCAACCTCTCAGTTGGGAGTTTCCCAGGGTTCAGTCCTCAGTCACACCTTCTCCTCTGGATCTACATCCATTACCCAGGTGCCTTTCATCTACCACTAAAATTGCAAGTATCATGCACTCAAGCTATTCTGTATTATTTCATAATTGGTAGTACATTTTTAGTTGCCTTAAAGTAATATTTATGTGTTTTAATCTGTGCGGTGCAATTATAAGTTCCCAGAGAACACAGATCTCCACCATCTTGTTCTTTTCCATCTTTTTAAAGTATCTAATACAGTGTTCTGTGCATGCTAGGCCCTGATTAAACACTACAAACTCCATCTCTGATTTTGCTCAAGCACTGAAAAAAGAATGGTTTACTACAAAATCGAAGAAAGGTTTATAGTGATCCACACTCATGCAACACGTACCTTGTATTATTGAGTCTTAAAGCCAGGACCTGCTCAGGGCTCATAATTACAGTCGCCTTAGAATGTGTCAAGTCCCCAATTCTTTTACTAAGACTAAATCCAAAAGCCAGTTAAGTAGCTCCTTCTATTCAACATTTTCAATGAGATGAAGATAAAATATGTACTTCTTTCCATTGGAGGTTTCTCATGTGTTGAGGCTGGTCACAGAGAAATCCTTGTTCCAACTAAATATCAAACAATTAAATTAGAGCCACAGTTTCAGTGGGAAGGGGCCAAAAAATTGTACACAAATCTGGGCTGTTACCTACAGAATGTACATCTCTTCCACTGGCTTACAAGTTACAACCAAAAGGCTCTTGGTCTCTGAGGTTATTTCACAGAGTAACACAGTCAACATAAACCTGAGCAGCCTCATTTCAAACCAGAGTGAACAGGTATCACATGGTTTGCGTTTCAGGCCATAACAATTCTCTTCACAGCCTGTCTGATGGTGAAAGCCAAGCTCAACCCCTCAGCTGCCCTGCCTCCACATCAAGGAGAGAAAAAAACATAAGGACTCTATAGGCTGCTCAGGGTCACTGGGTAGAAAGTAAACTATACTCTCTTTGTCAACCAATTCCCATCTTTAGCTACTATTACATGCTGTTTTATAAATTCATTGTTTTACAATTACTTAGAAAGATGGATGCCTGGGTGGCTTAGTCGGTTGAGTGTCCAACTTAGGCTCAGGTCATGATCTCACAGTTTGGTGAGTTCAAGCCCCACATCGGGTTCCACGCTGACAGTGCAGAGCCTACTTGGGATTCTCTCTCTCTCCTTCTCTCTCTGTCCCTCCCCTGCTCATGCTCTCCCTCTCTCTCTCTCTCTCAAAATAAACTTTTTTAAAAAAATTACTTAGAGGAGATTTTTCAAGGTGATTCTAGGATCTTCAAGAATAATCTTCCACTTGGTTTAGAACACCTCAAAGAACTTCTCTGCACCAAACTGTTTCTGAACACACAGAAATGAAATAGGCCTTAGGAATTTTAAGGTAACAAAGATTTCTCTTTAAAAAGTCTCAGAGCTGACCAGTCATAAACAACAGAATATACAGCCAAGTTTTATAAGAGACAAAAACTGTAACAACACATACTGAAGGATACACTACTCCAAAAAGAGGAAACATGGGAAATGAATAGTGCCAAACAATATTTTTATTGTTCACTGAAAAATACAGGTCTGCAAAGAGTCTATTGCATTGTGTACTGAACGCAAGGCCTGACATTACAAGGATACATGACATAACGGCGTAACTTACATAAAATGATACATATTGCATACTTACATAAAATGATACATACAGTACCCCACCTCTCTAAACACTAGAATTTAATAGAAGTAAAGCCTTGTATTAAATGAGAACTGTAAACATTGCAATCATACACAAAATGCTCTAAGCAAAGCACTTTAAAATTGGTTTGTTGTGATACCTACTTGGTCCACCCAGAGTTAGGAATAGCAGGGCCTAAGAAACAGTTAGCTAACGAAAGCTAGCACCTTCAAGGAGCTCTTCCTGGGGATCAGGCTGCCGCTGCCCCAAGACAGGCCGCCACCCTGGCCTCCCTGGAGCCCTCAGGCCCATAATGACAGCTAATCCCTGTCTTGGCGCTAGTATGAGGTGACTGGGAAGGGGGAGGAGTAGCAGGAAAGAGGAAACTTCTGTCAACAACTGCTTATACTGCACCAACTCTATGGATAAGAACACCTAATATTTTTGACGTGAATCTACCACTCTCAGCAAACACCGAAGTGTGATTTAAAATAAAAAATTAACATTGAGAACAAAAACCATTTTCTAGACAATCTGCCATTAATCATCATTTCTTCCTTTCAGCCATGTTTTCATTAGATGCTCTAAAAGAAACTGCTACTTACTATATGACCAGCCAGGTGGGCCAGGATTGAGGTAACAAAACTTCTGCAGTTACAACTACTGACTTAAATGAATACAAAATAAATACAAATTTATTAGAGAGCAACAAAACCAATCTCTATTAATCACATGGCAAAATATTCAAGCACTGCAACAATATTCATATTCCAAGGTCAACTTTAACTCTATAACCCACATTTCCTTCCAAACTGAGAAAGCTTTGTGCAGAGGAAAACATCAATATCAATATCAATATCAACAAAATATCAATACCACCTCCTCTACAAATACTATCAGGGCTCAGAAGGCTCACCATAGATAACAAATGTTAAAAAAAAAAAGGCACCTCGATATATACACAGCAACAGAGGAATACTATCCTCTCCTCTCCTTCTGGGTGTCCTTGGCATCAGGCAAATCAGGGCTATTTATGACAACAGTGCCTAAGCTGACTATGGCAATGCTCACATTTTAAGAGAAATCAGGATTACAAAGTTCCTTTATTCATAGGGAGTCAAAAATAATTTCCTCAGACAAGTCTTAGCATCAAAGAAAATTTTCCTCTGGCCTGAGAAATTTTTATAAATAAGATTGTACCATATCCCAGCTTCTTTACTTAATATTAAACTATTAAAGCACAGAAGATATCCTCAGAGGGCAGGAAGGTGTACGACTAATATTCTCGGATTTTTCAATACTTTACAGATCAAATATTTTATCAGACTATCCATTTAAGAGATGTGTAAGTCAATACTAATAACCAACTATGTATTTTTCTTATTCTGTTCATCAAAGAACACCACATTCCTATAGGAATAAAGGGCAGTTCAGTGGGTATCCTGTTTCCCATAACTCTGCACAGTAAATTTCACTGCTCAGTCTCTATGCCTTTGACTCTTCCTGTGGCTCTTTTCATCTAAGGAAAACTTTGTATAAAGGGGGAAAACTGCAAACTCCAGTGGAAGCGTCGGTATTAGTGTTGTGAAGTGAACTTTAGGGTAATAACTGTAATTGTTATGGGACTGTTTACAGCCTTGCTAGAAATCCTATTTCTCTTGAAGCCCTAGATTGAGAAATTCTCATAATTTAAACATGGGGGAAGATTTCACCGATAAAGATCTAGTTCATGTGAAAGGTCTGGCCCCTGGAATGATGTGTGGCTAGCCCAAAACACTGGCCACATTTCCACTTTAGACATGTTCATTATTCTTTCCCATCACAGTACCGTTCAATTCTTCCATCTGTCATGGCCCTGGTGAGCTCTCTCTCACTGCTGCTCCCATTTCTTTTGGGTGTTCTACTGCACATATGGGATCCATTGAGCTTATCACTTTAATGTGTAGGGAATTTTCATTTCACACCATCCACTCTCTAAAAGCCATTAACTGGGAGCAATTTCTAGTTAGTAAAGGCACAATTCACTGGCATTTCCTCTTTATAAAGGAAATCAAAAGGGCTGCTCAGAAGCTGAACACCTTGGGTATTCCTATAAAGGGAGTGTTGTATCTGCTACTAAAACCCAGAGACATTTGCTAGCTCTAAAGATTATACGGATTCTGTAAAAGCATCGATGTGGCAGTTTAAGACATATTTCTAATTCTGCACTACATCACTTGGTGAGGAGGAGGAAGTACTGGCTAGTATCACAGGAGCAAATTTAAAGTGTCAACATCATTCTACTGGCTTATTTTCCTCATGCTTTTGAACTTTCACCAGCTCTAGTGAAGCGTGTCCCAGGGTACATCACTCAGCAACCTGCAGAACTGCTCAGAGATAGAACAATGGACTTCACCCCAACTAGCCCAGCTGGTTGCTAGCACTCAGCTGGTAAACACTGCCTCGGGGCACAGCGCACGAAAAGCCTTAAACCCAGGAAAGATTTACGGAAGTTGCACAAAAATTCTTGGTTTATAATACCTTCCCAGAAATCAGAAAATAATTGATTTTTAGGTAAAGAAACTGAATCTACGCTCACGAACAAAGTAATGCCTCAAAAAGCAGAATCCAGAATGTAAAACTACAGGAAAAAATGCAGCTTGTTAATCACTAGCTTACTTTGGCTAAATTATCATAGTAAGTCAGTGCGATTTACTATTGCATTTAGAAGCACAACCTACCATGTTCTCATAAATTTAGGGTATAATAAAGAACATGAAAAGTTCACAGGGGTGAGAGCCCTTTAGCGTTTTGTGACTTCCTAACTTAAAAAGACAAAGGCTAAGCAGGATCTGACAGTCAGAGATTTACCTGCTCAGCACAAGCTGAGTTGAGAGACGGCTAAACATCAGACTTTTATTCATTTATGGTGTTCTCAGAAAGTTCCTATGTGGACACTGATGATTATCAACCTGGCTACACATCAGAGTCATCTGGGAAAAGCTTTTAAAAATGACCAAATGCCCAGACCAATTATATGTGGAGGGTGAAGCCCAGATGTCAATATTCTTTACACTTCCCCAAGGGATTCGATTCTAATGTATAGCCAGGATGTGTACATCCACTGCTGTATCCTTCCAGAGATGCTGCATGAAGTCATATTTTATTTATCTAGAGGGTTTTGTTTTTTCTAAATCCCACCAGGAAAAGGAACTTTTAGAAAAAGGCACAGTTGTGCTTCCTCTAAAGATGCAGCTTACTGTTTGGCAGGTGCTGGTTGTCAGAGGTTATCTGGAACGCTGATTGAAAAGGAGGAAGTCCTTGTCTTGGCAGAGTAGGCACAGTTTCAGGCTTCGGCAGCTGCCGCCAGCAACAAAGAATGCCCAAATGCCCATGAGTACCACAATTATATATGTTGACACCAAATTTATTCCATAATGAGGACTTATGAAGGTCTGCAAAAGGAAAATAAAGCAGTTTGGGTAATAACAGCAAGCTGATTAAACATGTAGAGTAACCAAAGATAAAGGAAAATCTAGGATACTTTCAACAGCTGGGGTGTGTTTCAAGAGACATATGATGTAGGTCATGTATTGCGGAGTTCCACAAAGACAAACAGAACTAACCTAGTCAACAGACGCTAACCCATAGGTGTGCGCTTTGCAATATTCAAATGCCAAACCTAGAGGGTAATTAGAAGTCAGCATCTAATGGAATACCCAAGAGAAGATACATGCTATATAATCTGGGCCCAGTTTATAATTTCTGTGTTAGCTGGCTCTTAATATTTGCAAGAAAGTAGGACACGTCCACGTTACTTTAGTATGAACCTTTAGTATTTAAGGGAACAAGAGGGCACAGCATTTCTTTTTCAGCTGCATAATTGCTGAGCCTTCCAAAAGTTTATTTAAAAAACAATGATGAAAAGCCAAGAGGTACTCTGTTACACAACAGTGAAGACCAAAGTATCTACCTACTGGAGCTTATATGCTAGGAAGAGAGACAAGTAATGAAAGAACAAATAAATGAATTAAATAATTACACATTGTGATGAATGCTAGACAGAATAATTCTAATTGTGATGGTGCCAGGATAAGTAAGAATAAGGTGGTCTATTGAGGTTGCTCAGGGGAGGTCCTGAGTAAGTGGCACGTAAAGTGAGACACATAGTTGGGAAGAGAGAGCCAGCCTCATGTAGACTGAGGGAGGGAATGACAGTAAAGCGAAGAGTTTGGGGCAGCTGAGAACCTGAGAGAGGGCTATGACTGATGCGTAGGGATGGAGAGGCAGCACAAGAGATGAGGCATCAGAGAGGAAGGCAGGGACCAGCTATGTAGGAGTGTAAATTTTATCCTCAGTGCAACAGAGGGTCACAGAACAGGCTTACATGGAGGGGCTGAAAGACTTGGCTTAGATGTTTAAAACTGCAGAGAATGGATTAAAGGAGGCAATTGTGAAAGCAGGGAGACTCATTGGGAAGATTCTGCACTGGTTGATGAAATCAGGGTGGTGGCAGTAGAGATGGAGAGAGTGGGCAGTATGAACTGACAGGACTTGCTGATGGATGCAATGTGAGGGAAAGGGGGAGGCCAAAATGACTTCCAGGTTTCTGGCTCTTGGTAAATGATGGTGCTATTTAAGGAGATGACAAAGACATGAGGAAGACCAGGCTCGAAATGATGGGTAAGAATCAAGTCCAATAAGGACACGCTAAGAGTGAAATGCCTGTGAGATTTCAAAGGATGGAATGTCAGGTAAACATTAGGTATATGAGCATGGGGCTCAGAGGAGAGGCCTAGGCTAGAAAGAGGAATACAAAAGCACAGTCCATAAGCATAAAATTTAAAAATTTTAAAAATTTTAACTTATTTTTATTTTATTATTATTTTTTAGAGTTCTCTCTAAAAAAGAGACAGAGAGAGAATGTGTGTGTGTGTGTGTGTGTGTGTGTGTGTGTGTGTGTGTGAGAGAGAGAGAGAGAGAGAGAGAGAGAGAGAGAGAGAGAGAGAGAGAATCTTAAGCAGGACCCATACCCAGTGCAGCGCCCAATATGGGGCTCAATTCCATGACCCTGGGATCATAACCTGAGCTGACATCAAGAGTCAGATACTCAACTGACTGAGCCATCCAGGCACCCCCATAGATGGTATTTAAAGCCATGTCTCTACCCAGGGAGCTACTGCAGAAAGAAGGGAAAGGAGAAGAATAAGCCCTGAGAACATTTATAGATTGTTTGTGCTGCTTAGTATTATAGGAGCAAATTAAAAGTGTCAACACCTTTCTATTAGCTTGACTTTTTTTGTTTGTTTACATTTTTTTAATGTTTATTTATTTTTGGGAGACAGAGACACAGAGTGCAAGCAGGAGAGGGGCAGACAGAGAGGGAGACAGAATCTGAAGCACGCTCCAGGCTCTGAGCCATCAGCACAGAGCCCGACACGGGGCTCGAACCCATGAAGCACGGGATCATGACCTGAGCCAAAGTCGGACATTCAACCGACTGAGCCACCCAGGTACCCCAATCTGTTAGCTTGACTCCGTACTGAGAGAGTCATCAAAGGGGTCTGAGAAGAGCAAACAGTGAGGTAGAGCAAACAGTGAGGTAAAAGAAAAATCAGGACAGTGTGATATAGCAGTCAAAAGAGGAAAATGTTTCACAGGGGGTGAACTCTTTTAAAGGCTGCTGAAATGAAAACAAAACAAAACAAAAACCAATGTCCATCAGATTTGGAGAAACGAAAGTCTGTTTTGACCTTGCTTGACAAGTGCAATCTTGGAAGAGTGGCTGAGGAGCACCTGGGTGGCTCCAGCTGGGATGCTGGATGAGTTCCAGCCCAGCATCATTCTCTGTGCTCACAGCACAGAGCCTGCTTCAGATCCTCTGTCTCCCTCTCTCTGCCCCTCCCCTACTTGTGCTCACTCTCTCTCTCTCAAAAGTAAATAAATGTTAAAAAAAAAATTTAAGAACAACAACAACAACAACAAAGAAGGTGGTTGAGCAGAAGCCAGACTGGATTAGAAGCAGGAGAGGTGAAGAAGTGGAGACAAAATTAGTGGACATAACTCTGAGAAATTTGGCTGTGATGTGGAAGAGAAAAAAAAGGAGTGAAGGCTAGGAGGGGGAAAGGCAAGAGGAGAGATTTTTTTTTTTTTAAAGATAGGACTATATGGGGGCATTTGGGTAGCTCAAGTGGTTGAGCGTCCGACTTTTGATTTCGGGTCAGGTCATGATTCCAGAGTTATGGGATGGAACCCTGCACTGGGCTCTGAGCTAAGCATGGAACCTACCTAAGATATTGTCTCTCTCTCTCTCTCTCTCTCTCTCTTTCTCCACCCCCCCACCTCACTCCCCTGCTTATGCTCTCTAAAAAAAAAAAAAGCAAAAAGATATGTCTGTATGTTGATGAAAAGAGGGAAAAGCTGGTGGTATGGGATAAAGGGCACAATCAGAGGAGCGAAGTCCTTAAACGAGAACTGGATCTGGTGGCCAGGAGGATGGACTGGCCTTTGACAGAAAGAGGGATACTTCCTTTACTGGGCCAGGGTAAGATAAGGAGATGGGTTCCCACGTAAGCCAGCACTTACACGTACCAAAGGAGAGAATCTGATTGGGTCAACTTGCCACCATACACCTTTGCCAAAAAGGGGCTTCAGGGGAAGTGCCTCCACGGCTCCTCACTGTCCTTACCCTCACCATGCCTGTACGTGACCCCACCTCTCAGCTCTGGCCAGGAAAATGGGCTGATTTTGCAGGTAGCTACTTATGCAGAAAAAGTGCTTTTCTCAAGAGGCATTGGTGGGTATGACAGGCATTGAGCATTTTCTGGATTCTTCAGAATAATTCTTTACCTCAAATCCACTGAATTTTAATTTATTTTACAGGGTGCTAAGCTCTTTTGTATTTCTCTTTAGTTTCTTTAAATTTTTTTCTCTTTTAAACAATTACAAAAGCAGCTGTGATTGTTGCAAAAAATTAGAATACACAAATGAGTAAAATAATCAAATTTTAAAACTTGAAATTCAGATAGGTTAGTATTTATTGAACAGAACACAAAAACTGCAAACCATAAAGAAAAACTGATTAAACTACATTAGAATGTGGAACTTTGCTTATAAAAAAAGACAACAGTATGAGGAGATAAAGATAAACCATAGTACAGGAGAAGTTATTTACAATATGTATATCTGACAAAGACGTTTTGTCAGAGAACATAAAGAGACCTTCTAAAAATCAAAATGATTTATAGGCAAAAGATTTGAATAGGCACTTCACAAAAGAATTATCCAGGGGCGCCTGGGTGACTCAGTCAGTTGAGCGTCTGACTTGATTTCAGCTCAGGTCATAATCTCACAATTTGTGGGATCGAACCCTGAGTTGGGCTCTGCGCTGACAGCATGGAGCCTGCTTGGGATTTTCTATCTCCCCCTCTCTCTCTCTGCCCCTCCCTTGCTCACATGCTCTCTCTCTCTCTCTCTCTCTCTCTCTCTCTCTCTCTCTCTCTCTCTCCCCCTCCCCCACTCACGTGTGTATGCCTGTTCTTTCTCTTGCTCTCAAAAAAACAGAATTATCCGATGGAAAAAAGACAGTCTCTTTAACGAATGGTGCTGGGAGAGCTGGACAGCAACGTGCAGAAGAATGAAACTAGACCACTTTCTTACACCATTCACAAAAATAAACTCAAAATAGATGAAGGACCTGAATGTGAGACAGGAAACCATCAAAACCCTAGAGGAGAAAGCAGGAAAAAACCTTTCTGACCTCAGCTGCAGCAATTTCTTACTTGACACATCTCCAAAGGCAAGGGAATTAAAAGCAAAAAATGAATTGGGACCTCACCAAGATAAAAAGCTCTGCACTGAAAAGGAAACAATCAATAAAACTAAAAGGCAATCGATGGAATGGGGAAAGATATTTGCAAATGACATATCCAACAAAGGGCTAGTATCCAAAATCTATAAAGAGCTCACCAAACTCCACACCCCAAAAATAAATAATCCAGTGAAGAAATGGGCAGAAGACATGAATAGACACTTCTCTAAAGAAGACATCCAGATGGCCAAGAGGCATATGAAGAGATGCTCAACGTCACTCCTCATTAGGGAAATACAAATCAAAACCACACTGAGATACCACCTCATGCCAGTCAGAGTGGCTAAAATGAACAAATCAGGGGACTATAGATGCTGGCGAGGATGTTGAGAAACAGGAACCCTCTTGCAATGTTGGTGAGAATGCAAACTGGTACAGCTGCTCTGGAAAACAGTGTGGAGGTTCCTCAAAAATTAAAAATAGATCTACCCTATGATGCAGCAATAGCACTGCTAGGAATTTACCGAAGGGATACAGGAGTGCTGACGCATAAGGGTACTTACACCCCAATGTTTACAGCAGCACTTTCAACAAATAGCCAAATTATGGAAAGAGCCTAAATGTCCATCAACTGATGAATGGATAAAGAAGATGTGGTTTTGGGCCACCTGGGTGGCTCAGTCGGTTGAGCGACCAACTTCGGCTCAGGTCATGATCTCGCAGTCCGTGAGTTTGAGCCCCACGTCGGGCTCTGTGCTGACAACTCAGAGCCTGGAGCCCGTTTCAGATTCTGTCTCTCCCTCTCTCTCTGACCCTCCCCCCGTTCATGCTCTGTCTCTCTCTGTCTCAAAAAAACAAATAAACGTTAAAAACAAAATTAAAAAAAAAAAGATGTGGTTTATATATATAATGGAACACTACTTGGCAATGAGAATGACTGAAATCTGGCCATTTGTAGCAACATGGATGGAACTGGAGAGTGTTATGCTAAGTGAAGTAAGTCAGGCAGAGAAAGACAGATACCATATGTTTTCACTCATATGTGGATCCTGAAAAACTCAACAGAAGACCAGGGAGGAGGAGAAGGGAGGGTTAAAAAGTTACAGAGAGGGAAGGAGGCAAACCATAAGACACTCTTAAATACTGAGAATAAACTGAAGGTTGATGGGGGGTGGGAGGGGAGAGGAAAGTGGGTGATGGGCATTAAGGAGGGCACCTGTTGGGATGAGCACTGGGTATTGTATGGAAACCAATTTGAGAATAAATTTCATATAAAAAATTTAAAAAATAAACAACTCTTACAACTCAAAAAAAAAAAAAAAGAATGATCCAAATGGCCAATAAATATATGAAGATCTGCTTAATCTCATTAATCATTAGTGAAATGCTAATTAAGACCATAATGTGATACCATCACATACCCAGGGGGATCAGTAACAAGACAGTGACATACCAACCATTGGTGAGGAGGTGGAGGAACCGCCACTCACAAATTAATGGGAATGTAAGTCAATACAACGACTCTGAAAAGCTGAGTGGTATGAACAGCTGACATATGCACACCCCAAGATCAGCAATTCCGCTCCTAGGCATACATCCAAAAGAAATGTACACATATATTCAAAAGAGATACATTCTAGAATGCTCAAAGCATTATAATTAGTCACAAAAGTCAAAAACTAGAGATACCATTTCTGCAGTAGAATGGATAAATCATAGTACAGTCACAAAGTAGAATACTAGAGTGCAATAAATGAGCAATATATATAGATGAATCTCACAAAGTTAATGTTAAGCGAAAGAAGTCAGACACAAGAGTAAATACCGTATAGTTCTGTTTACATAAACTACCAAAAGGCAAGGCAAGCCATGGTGTTAGAAGTCAGGACCGTGGTAGGAGGCTCATGGGATCTGATGTGTTAGTTTTCATGTAGGTTGGAGTTACATAGGTTACAAGATGTACACTTTTGATCTGTATATGTTTCTGTGTGTGTGTTATTTTTCTTAAGTAGGCTTCATGTCTAGCATGGAGCCCCACAGGGGGCTTAAACTCACAACCAGGAGATCAAGACCTGAGCGGGTATCAAGAGTCAGATGTTTAACCGACTGAGCCACCAAGCACTACCCCGTTCCCCTCCCCCCTCTGCTATTCAGAGATAACTACTATTAAAATTTTGGTAGATAATCTTCCAAATTTCCCGAATTCTTTTTTATTTTAGTTTGTTTTCCTGGGTTCTCTTTAATCATTAAAGAGAATATCAACTATTCAATATTCTACAACATTTATAGGATTGAGGATACAAAGATTGACAAGATAAGATCATCCCTGATGATCAAACTCTAGTTGGAGAGAGATATACAAAAACGACATTAAATAAGATGGTGAGGCCAAGATGGGAGAGCAGCACAGCACTCAAGTTCTCAGATTCTCTCATCCCTGAAATGCAGCTAGATCAGCACCATATTATTTTGCACACCTAGGAAATTGATCTGAGGATTAACACAACAATCTGCATAACTTGAACCACAGAACTTGGCAGGTACATGGTGCGGAGAGGTGAAGTGGGGGAGAGACAGAGAGGCTGTGGAGGGTAGGGAGCTGTTTTTGCAGAGAGAGGACAGAGAAAGGGGAGAAGCGTGCAGCACATCGTGAGAGTACAGGAAAAGCACTCCCTCGAAAGTAGCTGCAGACTCTTAAATACAGAGAACTGAGGATTGCTGGAGGGGTTTGGGATGGGGGGATGGGCTACATGGGCAAGGGGTATCAAGGAGGACACTTGCTGGGATGACCACTGGGTGTTGTATGTATCACTGGATTCTACTCCTGAAATCATTATTGCACTATATGCAACTTGGATGTAAATTTTAAAAAATAATAATAAATGAATAAATAACTATATTAAATAAAACAGTGTTATCTGTGGATAAGTGTTATAACACAGCTATGAATAAGGGCCGGTGATCGTGCTCAGTCTGGAATATGCACCTTTTCCAGGGAGGCTTCACATGGAACGAGTACTTTTCCAAACTGACTTAGGTTAGGGGGAGACGCGTCACTGCAGATAAAACAGCATGGACAAGGCACACCTACTGGGAAGCCACAATGGATTAATTTAGATGGAGCATATGATGTGAACTGTGGGGAGCAGCAGGAGGTTAAGTTCTGTACCAGTAAGGCTGCTAAGAGGCTTATGTCAAACAAAGAAGTCTGGGTTTTATTCCACAGGCATCTACTACAGCTGATCATTCTCTCCTTAACACATCTGGCTTCCAGGACATCTGGCTCCTGGTTTTCTTCCAACCTCACTAGTGGCTCTTTCTCGGTCTCTTTTGCTGGCACCTTCTCTTTCCCCAGTCTCCATGTGGGAGCGTCCCAGAGCTCAGTCTTTGGATTTCTGGCCTGGATTTCTCTCCCCAACTCCGTACTTTCTCATCCAACTGCCTAATGGGTATTTTCACTAGGATGTCCAATAGGCACCTCTACTACGTTTATAATGTGTCCAGATGAACTCCTTGATCCACCCTCACAAGCTCCCCCGTCCCAGCTGATGGTAACTTCATCCTTCTAATTGTCCAGGCCCAAACCTTGGAGACATCCTTGGCTCCTCTTCTTTCACTCTATGCCTTACCCAATCTGTAAGGAAATACTGCTGGCTCTACTTTCAAAAATATATCCTCAATCTGATCATTTCTCATTATATCCACTGTTTTTTCACCCAAGTTATCACCATCCTTCTCCTGATGACTATAATCTTTCCCTGCTACAGTTCACTCCTAACACGGCCAAGTGATCTTTTAAAAATGTGAGTCAGATCACGGCCCTAACACCCTGCAACGACTCCCATTTCACGGACAGTAAATGTCAACATCTTGCATTATCTAGATGTGGTTCTCACTTCTAACCTCTACTTCCCTCCCCACCTTCAACTCCGTGACAATATCTATTACCTTTACCCTAGCTCACTCTGTTCTGGCCACCCTCACTTCCAAAAATACGCCAAGCAATTTCTTTGATCTTAGACTTTGCTACTGGCTGTGCAGTCCAGGATGCTCTTCCCCAGAGAGCCGCATGACCAATCTACTTCACTTCTTTGCTCAAAGGTCACCTTCACAACGAAGCCTACTCTGACCACCTAATTAAAAAATTGGACATCCTCTGCCTCCCCACACTCTGGATTCCTTTTAACTCTGCTCTACTTTCCATAGCACCTATCACGATAAAATTTCTTATTTATTATGCCTGCTGCTTGCTGCCTTTCTCTCACCACTAAACTGTAAAAGCAGGGATCTTTGTTTTGTTCACTAAACTGTTTTGTTTACCTAAAACAGTGCCTGGAACATAGAAGGTACTCAGTAAATATTTGTCGAATGAATGAATTAGCCAAATGGATCCATGAAAAGGACATTTGTTTTTTCATTTAATTTTCTTTTCTGATTATAGAAGCGTACATTACAGAAAATTTGGAACATGCCAAAAACTATAAAGAAGAAAAGAATCCACTCAGAGATAAATACTATTAGTATTTTAATACTTTCTCTTTCCAGTCTTTTTTTTCCATGAAGATTTGGCTTCACATAGTTGCCATCACACTAACTTTAGTATCCTGCACCGCTGAAAGGTTTTAGGAAGGGGAAGCAATAAGACTGCATTTTTATCTATCTATCTATCTATCTTTTAAGTAATTTCTGTGCCTATAACTGGTGGCCTGAACTCACGACCCAGAGATCAAGAGTCACGTGCTTTAGCAACTAAGCCAGCCAGGCACCCCTGCAAGACTTCATTTTAGATGCATCAGAGGTCAAGGAGCCCAGTATGAGAAAACTTGATATAAATTCTAAGTGGATGGAGAAGAGAGAAACATGAGGTAGGACACCATCAGAAAGAACCCTTCTAATACTAAGAGATGAGAAATGATAAGGGTCTGGACAAGGCAGTGGTGGGGATAATTCTGATGTAAATACATGGCAAATTACCATGAAAGTCAAACCCAAACCATTAAATATTCTTAAGAAATATAGCTAGTCAAGCTTTCTTTTTAAATTTTAGTTATTTAGAAAACTGGCATAATAATTATAATTTCAGTGAGGAGGGAATAAAATGGGCACCCTTGTTATTTATCAGAGTGAGTAGAAATGGTACAATCCTTGTGGAGAGGACTTTACCAATTTATATCAAGGGCTTTAAAAATATTTGTACCATTTAATTTCATATTTTCATTCTATGAAATCTAAACATCATATTGAAAAAATTTCATGTACAAAGATGTTCAAGACAGCATTGTAAGAAACAAAATTTTGAAATAGATGTGATCAATCAGTTAAGCAAACTATAATATAATTCTATGTAATGATATAAGGCTATTAAAATGTATATATGAAAAGGATTTCTAATAACATGGTACTTATTTAAGATGTGTTACATAATGTAAGCCTAATGCAAGACTATTTCAGGCTTGACTATACCCATAAAAGAAAGATAGATACATAGAATAAAATCTTTAATGAAATCAACCAACAAATTAATAGTGGCTTTTTTCTGTAGGAATAGATGATTTATCTATCTATCTACCATTCACTCATTAAAGAGCTTCATCTTCTCATGAGCATGTATTTCATTGAGAGTGGAATCTACCATATGTGGACTTATGATCCAAAAAATACTGTGAGCATGGTGACAATCAATACTCACCAGGGCTGACACCAGCAGATGGGTCAGAAGAACTACAAGAAGGGCAGACCACTTTTTCTTCTCACAGCCATCAAAAAATATGATGCCCCAGAACACGTGCAGCAATATGATAACCAGCGTCATGAAAGCTGAAAGACAGTTATCAATTAGTGTCCAGTCATACAGACATGGATGCCAAAGCCCAGTCACACTTGGTCATGATACAACAGGCTCTTGGGGTGCGGTACACCACCTTGAGAGTTTAACTACCACCTGCCAGAAGCAGGACTTTGACACACATTTGCTCAAATAGTAAACTGGAAAGCAACACTTTTTTTTTTTTAATGTTTATTTTTTGAGAGACAGAGAGAGAGAGAGAGAGAGAGAGAGAGCGCGTGAGGGGCAGAGAGAGAGGGAGTCACAGGTTCCGAAGCAGGCTCCAGGCTCTGAGGTGTCAACAAAGAGCCCAATGCAGGGCTCGAGCTCACGAACCCCAAGATCACGACCTCAGCTGAAGTTGGATGCTCAACCGACTGAGCCACCCAGGCGCCCCTGGAAAGCAACATTTCTGAAGGAGGCGCCAGGTCTGCAGTAGCTTCTCACGCAGAATGTGAACCTGTTAAACCTGTTAAACCTAAAGTCAGCTTGGACCTGGCTTTCAAGGAGTATCTCTGAGGAACGCAATAAAACTAGCGTGGTATCTAATCAACTCTTTCCAAATTAGCCTTTTGCACCATCCTCAACTAAACGGAGTACATTCAGTTTACACAAGTCTCACTAAAGTGGAATTTCTCCCGTGTTCTTTCCTTTTTAAAAAGGCCAATGGAAGAATAAAAAAATTAAAAATTACAACAATTATCTAAGATTCTTCTTAGGCAACCAAAACTGAATTTGATCAGATTTTTCTGTGGAAAAGAGTGTGTTTCCTGTGCCCTGAAAATATTATTTAAAATGAATCAATTCCGCATATTCTGAAAGGTTTTTTAGGGGGGAAGGGGGGTATTGGCAGAGCCATCTGAGGCTTTATTTGGGAAAAAAAACTCTTGAATTGGCTTTTAGCTGGGGACATGGGCAAGAGGGGGGTACCCAGGGTGGTGGACTCCCCCTAAGGGTAGGCCAAGGACTGAGGTGAGGCTTAGGTGGGCCTCCCATTCCCGACGCTCCCCTGCACGGCTCCTTCCCCCACAGGCTCTACAGCAGCCACGGGAGCGGGGAGGCTGGGAGGGACCACAGTGGTTGTTCGCTTGGACAGGACGTCAGACAACTGGGACACCAGCTTCCCATCACGGGTCTCGATCTTCTTCACCACCACAGCCTTGGAGGAGCTGACATGGCCAGAGGAAGCAGAGCTCTGGCCAGAGCTGAAGCCGGACTGGAAGGCATAGCTGACGCCAGAGCTCATGTGGCCCCTGTAGGCTGAGACCAGCCCACCCAAGTAGCCGGTGGAGGTCTTAGTGTGGATGCTCATGTTCTGCATCCCAAACTCCAGCCTGCTTTCCTCGCCCTCCAGCAGCTTGCAGTAGGTGGTGATCTTGATGTCCAGGGCCAGCTTGATGTTCATGAGCTCCTGGTACTCCTGCAGCTACCGGGCCATGTCCTGCTTGGCTCGCTGCAGAGCGGCCTCCAGCTCGGCCACCTTAGCATTGGAGTCCTTCACGGCCAGCTCCCCACGCTGCTTGGTATCAGCTATGGTGGCCTCCAGGGAAGCCCTCTGGTTTTTCAGGCCCTCAATCTCAGCCTGGTGTCAGTTAGTGTTCTGGTTCATCTTGGAAATCTCCGTCTTTGTGCGATGGAGGTCATCCCCATGCTTCCCGGCCAATGTCTGCAGCTGCTCATACTTGATCTGGTACATGGTCTCAGCCTCAGCCTGGCTGCTGTTGGCGATCTCCTCATGCTGGGCCTTGACCTTGGCAATGATGCCATCCAGATCCAGGGCACCAGATCCAGGTGCCCATGGACAGCACCACAGTCGTGTCCGAGATCTGGGACTGCAGCTCACGGATCTCCTCTTCATACAACTGCCTTAAGAAGTTGATCTCATCAGTCAGCCCTTCCAAGCGGGACTCCAGCTCCACCTAGTTCATGTAAGCTTCGTCCACATCCTTCTTGATGAGGACAGATTCATTCTCCATGTCTGCACGTTCTTTGATCTCCTCATATTTATTGAAGTCCTCCACCAGGCCCTGCATGTTGCCAAGCTCCACCTCCAGCTTCAGCTTCTCCTGGCCTAGGGTTTCCAGCTGCCGCCGAAGGTTGTCGACGTAACTCTCAAACGTGTTGTCCATGTTGCTGCGAGAGGTTTTCTGCTGCTGCAAGAGGTTCCACTTGGTCTCCAGAATTTTGTTCTGCTGCTCCAGATGCCACACCTTGTCGATGAAGGAGGCAAACCTGTTGTTGAGGGTCTTGATCTGCTCCTTCCCCTGGCTGCGCACGGCCTGGATGTTGGGGTCCACCTCCAGCTTAAGAGGGCTCAGCAGGCTCTGGTTCACTGAGACAGCCTTGAAGCCCCCCATACTCCCAGGCCTGCCGTAGCCCCCAACTACACTCATGCTGCCGCCCAGGCCACGCTGGAAGCTGCTGCCGCTTTCCACCCAGGACAGGGCAGAGCTGATGCGGGAGCCAGGCGCGTGAGTGAAGGAGAGGCTGCTGAAAGCCCGGGGGCCAGAGGAGGACACCTTGTAGGACTTCTGGGTCACCCTGATAGACATGGTGGAGGCCAGTGTGGAAGTTGGAGTGGAGGCAAGTAGGCTGAACCTGCCTGAGGTTCGAGAAGGAGCCAAGAAGCTGCTTCTAAGGTCTATTCTGAAAGTTTTAATATGAAGAAAACAAAGCATATCGATTTCCCCTTTCAGCCACATAATAAGATACCATTAACACCCACCAGTCTGGCAAAAATTCAAGTCTGACAATTTGCTTTCACATTGCTGATAGGAAAACAATCTAGCATTACCTAGTAAAATTGAAAGTATGTACTCTCTATTTCACTCCAACAATTCCACAGTTAGATATATATCTGAAGCAGTTAGTTCTTGGATCAATAGATCATTAGTACCTGAGACGTTATTAGAAATGCACATTCTTGGGACTTACCCCAGACTTCCTGAATCAATGAGCCTTGCAACCTGTGTTTAAACAGCCCTTCAGGTGGTTCTGATGTATGCTCAAATGTGAGAACCACTACCCTGGAAAACTCTAATATATGTGCACCAAGTGACACATACAAGAATATTTATACTATCATTGGTTATATTAACAAAAAATTTCCATCATTATCAGAATGGATAAACTGTGGTGTATTCACACAATGGAATACTATATGCTCTATAATATAAATGATCTCAATAATATAATGCTAGTGGGGACAAAAGTATATTGTGGGACACCAAACACTATTTATACAAAGTTAAAAACATCCAAAAACTATATTAAAAGGACAAAACTGTTATACATTAAAAGGATATAATTGTTGTGATTAGAAGAAGGCAAGTTTTAATTTTTTTTTAATGTTTGTTTACTTTACAGAGAGGGAGAGACAGAGCGTGAGCGGGGGAGGGGCAGAGAGACAGTGAGAGATCCAAAGTAGGCTCCAGGCTCTGAGCTGTCCGCATAGAGCCTGACGCAGGGATTGAACCCACAAGCTGTGAGATCACGACCTGAGCCTAAGTCGGGAGCTTAACCAAGGGAGCCATCTAGGCTCCCCTAGAAGGCAAGTTTTTATATATAATGACATCATTTAGTGAAATGATGACAAATACTTTAAAGTAGAGGAGGAGTTTTAAAATATGTACCTTTGGGATGATGGCAACATTTCACCACATCCAAATCTTACTTTTACTTAAGATCTAGCTTGATGCCATCTCCTTGGTGAATTCTTTAGGACACCTAATCTTCATTTTTAAAAAACATTGAGCACACATTTACTGAGCACCTGGATAGTGTGGCCTAAAAATTCTGTATAGGAGCTCAGGAGTCACACAATCCTGAGATGGAATGCGAGCTCCACAATATGGCTTTGGCCAGATTATTTAACCTCCCTCCCCTTCTGTTTCCTTTATTTCAGAAATGGGGCCAATAATACCTCATAGGACTGTTCCAGGGAAGAACAGTGCTTTAATATAAACCACAGCTTTTCAATAAATGATACTATCATCTGCTATCGTCTCCAGGTTCAAAGATGAGTAGGGCAGAGCCTTTAATGAGTTGTACTGTCATTGGGAAAGAAAGCGAGGCAAAGCAGCAAGCGGTTACCACATTTATCCAAGTTTCCTAGGTACTGAGCTATGTTTTAAAATGCACTCTTCTTCACTCTTGGACATTTATTTCTTCCTCTGACCTGGTATTACTTTTACATTTGTCTTCTTCCTCCCCATACTTATTCAATGTCCATTATGGGCAGGCACTGTTCCAGGCACTGGGGCTATCACGGTGCACAAAACACAATCCCATGGGACTCTGCCTCATCCTTTCAGTTGCCTGTTTTATTAACAGTATCCAAAGGGGACCTCTCGGACATTTGTGAAAACACTGCATATTCTTACCTGACTGCTTATTTACTTGGCTGGCATTAATTTCTGGCTGGCTTCCATGTCATCACAAGCCTTTCCTATTACAATGTGCTCTTTAGAATACTGCGATTCATTGTTTATTCCCTCTGCAACTGGTTAGAGGTCCAAGAGAAATGGAGACCTGAGTATCCTGCCATGTACATGTAGCTAGAGGTACATACATACTATGTTGATACTTGTCTCTAGTAAACAGAATTCCAACTAGAGGATTTGCTATTCTAGGATATTATCTTTTCGTTAGTAAAACTTTCTCATTTCATGCTCCTAACTATAAAATTCAACAATTCCTTCAGTGAATCTAACCCTAAGTGTGCTTTGTTCTAATATTCTTAAAAATAGAAAAAAAACTTCTCTAACTTAATCATATAAATTTCACAACTTCTTTATAATACAGACTGATCAAAGGAAGTTCTATAATTTCTAGTGTTTTGGAACATTAATCAGAAACCTGATTAACATTCTAACAAATTTTGTACATCTGTTTGTGAAACTGTAGCTGCTAGTTTGATAATGGACTTCCTCTTCCAAATATCTTTTAAGTCAAATTCCCTTGGTAAAGAATGTTTTAATCTAACCCATTTTTAAGCAAAATGTTTCAGTGTTATCTTTAAGAGGCCACATTTACTATTTGGCTCTTTTGTTCTTCCTGAATATACTCTAAATGTTTCAGCACACAGATTCACAAATATCCTCATTTTCATGCTTGTCCCTCTCTCCCTTATTCCTGGTATCTACTTTTCTGTCCCTGCAAAGATAGCAGCTTAAAATAGCGACTGATTCTAATACTAGATCCTACCAGCACAGACACTGCTATCATCTGGCTTCCCTCGACAACTTCAGAGTATCTCCAACTATGCCAGAGAGAGCCAAAGGCTGCTGCTGGGTGGTGGCAGCAACATGCAGAGGAGGACTTAGCAAAGCCAAGGGTTAGCCTCAACTGCCTAGAGACAGAATGTAGTTACTAATGAGCTTCTGGCTTCCTTCTCTAAGTAAGAAAAGAGTCTGGGGTGTCAAGGTTCTGTGAAGTGAGGGACTGTTCTCCATCCCTCTTGGTTACAGAAACTCTCTGGATTCTTGAGCGATCTCCATTGACCTAGCCAAAGTAGAAGTCAAGCCACAGAACTGAATATTTTTGAAAATGCTTTTCCTGTAAGAGTGATTTAACTTAAAATTTAGCTTTAAAAAACATGACATTCCTGTGACCTAATTATTATAATATAGAAATATATACATTGCTGATCAAATAACATTCTCCAAGATTTAAAAAAGACATATTGAAAACTATCTTATATTACATAGCAATAAGAAAGGGGTAGTACTATCCCTTAATACCAAACAGATCATAAAAGAGATGTCCTGAAAGCAATCTGAATTAACTACTGGTGTTTAAACAGCATTTATCATTTCATATTTATGAAAATGCTTCTGAAATATTCTCATGAACTGAACAGACTGTCAAAGATATGATTTTGTTTAAAGTCTCCCTAACAAATGTTAAAAAATGATGAAATCCTCTCCAGATTAGTTCATCAGAGTGGGGAGTCAGCATTGGGAAACTTCTTAGACGTTTTATGAACTAATCTCTGTGCAATGAAAAAGTAAATCCCACAGGGTCCACTTCAAATCCAGTCTAGAAGCTTACTTCATTAAAGCAGTCACGGTGGGAAAATTTCTTCTCCAACTGAACCCAAATCTGCCTTCTAACTCAGTGATTCACAAGTGAGGCAATTTTGCCCCCAGAGAGCATTTGTCAATATCTGTAGACATTTTTGGGTGCCACGACTGAGGATGGGGTACTTTTGGCATTTAGTAGACAGAGGCCAGGGATGCTGTTGAACACCCTACAATACACAAGACAGCCCTCCATCTCCCGCTAACGAAGAATTATTTGAGCCCAAATGTCAATAGTGCCATTGAGAAACTCTGCTCCAAATGCTGCTTGTTGATCTTAGGAAGGCTTTTTGAAGAAAAATGAGTCAACTCTTTTATTTCCCATATGTAGCACACTTAAAAAAAACTGAAACTCTATTACTCAGCTATTGTCACAAAAATGCTGGATAACTATGCCAAAAGTTATTGGCTACAGCTGCCACTGGGAGCATGAGTGGCCTAAGGCAGTGTTCATGGGAACCTACGGTACAACTCCCTAATGGGAAACCCATCCTCTGGCAGTGGGCCGGGAGTGTGGGTTCTCCGGATTCTACTGCTTTGTATTAATGCTGTGTTGGCTTTACGACATTAACTAGGGCCTTTCCATGTTTGTCTCTGGCCTGGAATAGTTTCAGCATCATCAGATTTACCTTTTTTTTTTTTTTAATTGTTTGTTTGTTTGTTTATTTATTTATTTATTTTGAGAGAGACAGAGAGTGAGCAAGCAGGGAAAGGGCAGAGAATGAGACAGAATCCCAAGCAGGCTCCACACTGTCAGCGCAGAGCCCAACATAGGGTTTGAGCTCACAAACCATGAGGTCATGACCTGAGCCTAAATCAAGAGTCAGATGCTTAACTGACTGAGCCACTTAGGCATCCCAAGATTTACCTTTAAGTGTTTGCTCCAAACCAGCTCTCAAACCGTTCGTTCCTAATGCTATATATAAAGCAAAACTAAGCACAAAAGAACTTGGATGGATATTTAAATGAAAGTTGGAGATAAGATGTGTAGTTGGCCAAAAGAACTTGGATGGAGATTTAAATGAAAGTTGGAGGTAAGATGTGTAGCTGGACTGGATGTGAGTTATAAGAAAAAAGGAAAAATTGTGCCAAGAAAGGAATTGTGCCAAGGCTTTTGCCTGAGCAAGAGGAAGGATGGAGGGCATCAATTGAAATGAGGAAGACTTCTTAAGAACATCACTTTAAAGATGTTGTTGCACTGTTTTCTGTCCTCCAGAATTACTGATGAGAAGTCAGATTTTCAAATCATTGTTCCATTCAATGTAAGAAGAAAAAAATCCCCCAAAGATGGAAAATCAACATCTGAAACTGGGAATTCAATCTCAAGATTGATATATTCAAGTAAAGGGGCACCTGGGTGGCTCAGTCTAAGCATCTGACTTCAGTTCAGGTCATGATCTCGCCATTTCCGAGTTCAAGCCCCGTATCAGGGTCTGTGCTGACAGCTCAGAGCCTGGAGCCTGTTTCACATTCTGTGTCTCCCTCTCCCTCTCTGTACCTGCCCACTCACACTCGCTCACTCTCTCTCTCTCAAAAATAAAAAACATTAAAAAATTGAAAAAAATATTCAAGTAAATATTCAAAGTTAATATTTGAGTAAACCTTTGTAAATCAAAATCTTTGTATATCAAAATATTTTTGGTATTTTGATGAAATAAAATATATCTTCTTTGGTGAAGAACTGCGAATAATGAAAAAGCTGATAAAATCAAATAGATCTATCCCTTAAAATAAACCTCAAGGTTGATTAATTCCTTAAAAAAGAACCACAAAGATTTCTAAACATTTATGCATAAAATACAAAAAGTCTGGTTCCAGGAAATTTGGCTAAGACTTGCTCCAGTAATAGCACTCAGAGTACTGAGGAAAACCTCAGAGTACACCAGTGAAACATATTACAATATGAATGATTTCCCCAGAAATGATGCAATGCAGCGGCCCTGATGTGAACATTCTAGTTCTCTTTAGAAGAACCATGGAGAGGCAGGGGAGCAAACTGGCACCACTGATCCCAGCAGTGAAGAGCATCGTTGGTGACGAGAAGTAGGCACAGAACAGATCAGCAAATGTCAGGACTCCCAGAACATGCTCCCAACACAGCAACGGAGCTCACAGGATCACGCTGAGGTGACTGAGAAAGGCCAGACTGGTCAATAAAGCTGGAAACAGGGTGGGATTTTTCCCCCCCTTTCAAACTTGTAAATAGTGAGGTAGTAGAAAAAATATATGTTCCTATGGGACTGAAGGAAAAAAAGATACTATGTCAGATGATATTCCAAAAATGTTACTTTTATCCAGCGCAAGTCATCTGCAGAGTAATATCCTGCTCATCATTGCTATGAAAAAATTCTCTGGGAATTTCTCTAGGAAGAAAAAGAAACTAAACACAAAAACACCAAAAATTAAAGGCAGTAGTGGATGAAGAAAATAAGGACTTGTTCACATGCAAAGAAGAAGAAACATGGCCTGAAGAAAAATGAGCAGCAGAAGCCAGTAGACTGCCTGAGCTGCATAGGGGTCAGCAGGGGCCAGCCACTCAGCCATGTGACAGAAAAGACATCAGTGTCTCAGAAAGTAGCCTGGAACATATCTGAAAGAGCCACCAAGTCTTAGAGCCACAGCCTGCGTCGTTGTTTCAGCCAAACTGTGAAGCAGCCTCCTGAGCTCCCTGTTTGCATACTGCCTAAAGACGGTTGTCGGTGCTCTGCATCCATCATAACGTATCACAAGCTGCTAGTCTCTAACAAGCCAAGGACATTCCAACAGTAGAGTTTCCCATTCTCTGTTACATGGACAGCTTGAAGGAAAGACTATTATGCTACTGATATAATGAAAACATAACGAAAAAATATATGTGATGACAACACTGATGACATGTTACTGCATCATAAGCAGTGGCAGTTAGCTCTGATAATTTATTCTAAGAAATTAAGATTCTAATACATTCAGAAAAGAGTAGGAATTGCAGATTAATCTCCATTGTTAAAAACTTTCTCTGTATCATTAATAGATGTTAATCTATTAGTCTACCACTTTGTAATTGGTAAGACAGTCATTTGAGATAATGTTGCTTACAAAGAGCTTTCATTTAAAAGTCTAAACACCTGGGGCATCTGGGTAGCTGAGTTGGTTAAGCGTCCGACTTCAGCTCAGGTCATGATCTCACAGTTTATGAGTTTGAGCCCCACATCGGGCTCTGTGCTGACAGCTCAGAGCCTGGAGCCTGCTTCAGATTTGTGTCTACCTCTCTCTGCTCCTCCCCTGTTCACGCTCTCTCTCTCTCTCAAAAATAAACAAACATTAACAAAAATAATAAAAGCCTAAACATGTAACAAACTGACACATTATAAGGATTATACTTAAAATATTATAGGAAAAAAAGGAAACTCACTGGGTTATAAGAGTCATGTTCATTGGTCTAAAGGTCTCACTGACAATGCTCTGGCTGATTAAGGTTGCGCTCAGCCGGGCAGCACTGCTACAGGCTGCTACAGCTGCATGCAAGTCTATGCGGGACACGTTCTCATGGCACATGACCAGAGTCCAAAGAGGCAGGCCCAACCATAAAGTGCTTTTTTGGCCTCTGACTTACCTTACATCCACTAATTAACCAACTCAAGTCACATTACTGCGTGTAACCTCAAGCGCAGAGAAGTACATCCTGGCCACGACAGGCCATGCAAGGATGTGGATGCGTAATTCTATAACGGGAATGACAAATTGGGACAAATATCGAATCTCCTGTGTTCCTCTTACTTTTATTTTCCTTCAGGCTCAACGTTCCTCTTCCTTCAATCAGTCCCCATTAGACACAGCTTCTAGGTCTTTCACCATACTCACAATGTTCTTCTGTACCAATTTTAGTTCTTTAGTATTCCTGTTAAATCACAATGCTCAGAACTGAACATGATGATCTGACCTGTGCTGATTTCTCCTAGTGAGTGGGTACAAAGTTTAAGACCTTACCTAGATAGGAGCACTGCCAAGAAAATATAAATGAAATGATTTGGGGAAGTTTTAAGAATAAAATATTAGCTGCCCTTCTTACTGAGTACCAGTTAAAGACATTTTTCTTCTAAAGCATGAGAGACAATTCAGAGTAATAAACCCAGATTCCACATAAATTAGAGAAATTATCCTCCAAATCCTGTTTTTTAATTTCAAGAACCAAATTCTCTACCCTGATAAGAACGACTTTTTCTACCTTTATGCCATTTTACAGTTTATTCAATTATTTACTCTCTAAATTAATTTCATTTAATTCATTACAACTCGAAGCTAGGCATCATTTTTGTTCTTCTTGAAATATGAGGAAATTTTGTTTGGGGGATGGGAGGGGGGAAGGGTGGGTGATGGGTACTGAGGAGGGCACCTGTTGGGATAAGCATAGGGTGTTGTATGGAAACCAATTAAACAATAAATATCGTATTTAAAATAAATAAATAAATAAATAAATAAATTTAAAAAAGCCAAATATAAAAGAAAAAAAAAGAAAGATGAGGAAATTGAGGGTTAGACAGAAGTCCAGTACTTCCTTTACCCAATGAACAATGTCTTTCTTACCTCCAGGACAGTAGGGAAAAGACCTCTTCCCTCCACCTGGTACATTCTTCCCTGACAACCTCCTTCTTTTGCCTGCCTAGCTATTATTCATCTTTCAGTTTCTACTCAAATAGCACTTTCTCCATAAGCTGTGCCCAGCTTTCATTTTTTCCATCAATATTTGAGAAATACAGGACTCCACAAGGTGCTGGTGTGAACAAAACAGATATAGTCCTTGCGCTTAAAAGGCTTTGCATCCAGCTGCAGAGAAAGACATAAATAACTATACACGTGACCACTTAATAACAACTGCAGAAAGTACTAAAAAGACAAGCACAAGGTCAACTGAGCATGGGTCAGGGCTTGACTTTTGTGTGCTCATGGCTCTTCCTCATCGTAACATTTATCACACTTTACTATAATCAGCTGTTTGTCTTCATCCCCCACTAAGAGTGGAAGGCACAGACACCAATTAAGCTGTATTTTCATAGCTTGGTATAACTTCTGTTTGATAAAAATACTTAATATTCCTGTGTGGAATGAGTGATTAAATGATCAAATGGACTTGCCCAAAATACTAAATTAATGAGCCAGAAAAAGACTTGAACTTAGGACTCCAATTTCCATATTTTTGCCTCTATACAGCGTTACTAAGATGGTAATGACTCTAATGAAATTTAATGCTCGCCTGCTACACAACTATAAATAAAAATAATTAACTTAGAAATACATATCATTTATAAACTATGCCTACTTGTAATACAAAAATTTATGTACAGACAGGTATTATACAGTGTATCTCTGACACTAACATAGTGACCCCATAGGCCCTATTCTGATTACTACTTAGGCATGTGTAATGACATATGTTAAACTAACATATAAACTTACAGATTTAACTAACAAATTAAAAATGAGCTCATGGCAGGGTGCCTGCGTGGCTCAGTCAGTTAAAAAACTGACTCTTGGTTTTCGCTCAGGTCATGATCTCATGTTCGTGGGACTGAGCTCCATGCTCAGCGCGGAGCCCGTTGGGGATTCTCTCTCTCCCTCTGTTTCTGCCCATCTCCCGCTCGCACATGTTTTCACTCTCTTTCAAAAATAAATAAACTTAAAAAAAATGAGCTTATGCCTAAATAAGTGGTTATGATAGCAATTATAAATAACATATACAACAAACACAAAATATATACAAACTTGAGGTTATTATTTTAAAATGCAATAAATTATCCCTAGGTATTTTATGCTTCTTGGTGCAATTGTGAACGGGATCAGTTTCTTTATTTGTCTTTCTGTTGCTTCATTATTAGTGTATAAGAATGCAACTGATTTCTGTACATTGATTTTGTATCCTGCAACTTTGCTAAATTCATGTATCAGTTCTAGCAGACTTCTGGTGGAGTCTATCTGGAAAACAGTGTGGAGGTTCCTCAGAAAATTAAAAACAGACCTACCCTATGACCCAGCAATAGCACTGCTAGGAATTTACCCAAGGGATACAGGAGTACTGATGCATAGGGGCACTTGTACCCCAATGTTTATAGCAGCACTCTCAACAATAGCCAAATTATGGAAAGAGCCTAAATGTCCATCAGCTGATGAATGGATAAAAAAAATTGTGGTTTATATACACAATGGAGTACTACATGGCAACGAGAAAGAATGAAATATGGCCCCTTGTAGCAACATGGATGGAACTGGAAAGTGTTATTATGCTAAGTGAAATAAGCCATACAGAGAAAGACAGATACCATATGGTTTCACTCTTATGTGGATCCTGAGAAACTTAACAGAAACCCATGGGGGAGGGGAAAGGAAAAAAAAAAAAAGAGGTTAGAGTGGAAGAGAACCAAAGCATAACAGACTCTTAAAAACTGAGAACAAACTGAGGGTTGATGGGGGGGTGGGAGGGAGGGGAGGGTGGGTGATGGGTATTGAGGAGGGCATCTTTTGGGATGAGCACTGGGTATTGTATGGAAACCAATTTGACAATAAACTTCATATATTGAAAAAAAAATGCAATGAAAATGTCTTCAATGCATAATTCAGAGTTTATGTTCCAAATAATGATGCTGTAACAAATAAGAAACTCTTGCATATAATAAAATGACAGCTGCTCTTTATTTCTATAGGTCATATTCACAGCATGGTCAACCTGCCATCCTAACAGCCAGAGACATTAAAATACTTTATTTTCTTTGGAATATTGCATTTTCTCTTGCATTTATAGAAATTGCAAATACAATCCCCAAACAGCTAGCACATCTTTCTTTCACTTTCTTCCAAAAGAATCATCTTCAGCTAGTCTTATGAAAGGGAATTAGCACCATCTAGTGAAAGAAGCTGGCAGAAAAAGAAACTCCATTAGGAGAATGCTACGTGAACCAAAAGAAAACTGCTTAGGTAGCAGTATAATAGGCCAATTTCAGAAAATACAGAAAAGTGTAGCAGTAATACTCCCTCCTGATTATGTTTTGTTCATTTATACTAGACTCTAACAGACTTTAGCTATTAACATTACATTTATTCTAAAAACCTAATGTTCATTATAATTCCTTTCAAAAACTGCCAGAAATGCTGTAATTATGGAATGCTTACGATGAAGAAAATTAGATTTGGTGGAGGTGCCTCTAAATAAGTCCAACCCATGAACTTGTAGCCAGATGTAATGGGCCCTGACTTAATCCCTGGAAAGAAGAGACCCTAGCAAGTCATACATGTTTGTATAAGGAAGATCAGTTTGGTGGCTGCCTGCATAAAAGACAGATTCATATGAAATGTGTGCTGAGGAAAGACTAAGCAGTTGGGAGTTGATGGTAGTAATCTAGACAGGAGATACCAAGGCCTGGACTAAAATGAAGAACAAGAGTCTACCGGGTTTGGGGATCACTAAAATAGTCAGGATGACTAAATTACCTCAGCAGCTTGTTTTTATTTAAATTTCAGTTAACATACAGTGCAATCATAGTTTCAGGAGAATTCAGGGATTCATCACTTACATACAACACCCAGTGCTCATCACAAGTGCCCTCCTTAGTACCCATCACCCATCTAGCCCATCTCATATCCACCTCCCTCAGGCAACCCTCAGTTTGTTCTCTATTGTTAAGAGTCCCTTGTGGTTTGTTTCCCTCTCTCCTCTCTTTTCCTCCTTCCCATATGTTCATCTGTTTTGTTTCTTAAATTCCACATGAGTGAAATATATGGTATTTGTCTTTCTCTAACTTGTTTCGCTTAGCACAATACATTCTAGCTCCATCCACATTGCTGCAAATGGCAAGATTTCATTCTTTTTGATGGCTGAGTAATATTCCTCTGTGTAAGGAATGTGGGCTCTCTCCATAGTTTGGCTATTGTTGTTAATGCTGCTATAACACTGGGGTGCATGTGCTACATTGAATCTGTATTTTTATATCCTTTGGGTAAATACCTAGTAGTGTGATTGCTGGATTGTAGGGTAGTTCTATTTTTAGTTTTTTTGAGGAACCTCCATACCTGTGGCAGTTTTTAAAATTTGGGCATACCTTCCAATATCTGGTTCTACTGCTACCTTAAATTATATCAAAACAGTTATTCCTTTTTTTTTTTTTTTTTTTTTAGTCTCATTTTCCCTGCCAGAGGGTAAGATCCTTGAGGACAGAAATTCCTTTAGTATAAGATGTTAAATATTTTTTTTAATGTTTATTTATTTTGAGGGGGGAGGGGCAGAAAGAGGAGAGAGAGAATCCCAAACAGGCTCTGTGCTGTCAATGCAAAGGCCAATACGGGGCTCATTCCACGAACCATGAGATCATGACCTGAGCTGAAACCAAGAATTCAACACTTAACCAACAGAGCCATCCAGGAACCCCATTAGATGTTAAATAATTTTTAATTAATAGAACATGTTTATGGGGGACACTTATTTTAATGATATAACTTGTGGAGAAAAAAATACAATGGAATTTTCTTAAAACTATTTTTAAAAGATTCTTCTTGAACATTTAAGATAAATTTTATATTATGTACATTATCAACTCTAAATTTATGATCATGGCAGCATGACAATTTTTACCTGGTGGATGAAAAAGCAATTTGAAATGAGGTGGTCCTTTTATACTGTATCTTTGAATAAAAAGGTCAACTCACCTCAACAAGATACTAGGAAATCAAATCAAGTAGTACATTAAAAGATTTATTCACCACAATCAACTGGGATTTATTCCTGGGCTGCAAGGGTGGCTCAATATTTGCAAACCAATCAATGTGATACATCACATTAATAAAAGGATAAGAACCATATGATCTATCTTCTCAACAGATGCAGAAAAAGCATGTGACAAAATATAGCATCCATTCTTGATAAAAACCCTCAACAAGGTAGGGATATACAGAACATATGTCAACATCATAAGGTCATATACAAAAAACCCACAGCTAATATCCTCAATGGGGAAAAACTGAGAGTTTTTCCTCTATGGTCATGAATAAGACAGGGATGTCCACTTTCACCAACACTATTTAACAAAGTATTGGAAGTCTTAGCCTCAGCCAAAAGAAATGAAAGACATCCAAATTGGCAAGGAAGAAGCCAAACCTGCAGATGACTTCATACTCTGTAGAAATCCTGAAAGATCCTACCAAAAAACTGCTACAACTAATAAATGAATTCAGCAAAGTTGCAGATATAACATCCACGTACAGAAATCTGTTGCATTTCTATACACCAACAATGAAGCAGCAGAAAAAGATATCAAAGAAACAATCCCATTTGCAGTTGCACCAAAAACCATAAGATAACTAAGAATAAACTAACCAAAGAGGTAAAGGATCTGTACTCTGTAAACTATAGAACACTTATGAAAGAAACTGAAGAGAACACAAAGAAATGGAAAAACATTCCATGCTTATGGATCGGAAGAACAAACATTTTTAAAACGTCTATACTACCCCAAAGCAATCTACACATTAAATGCAATCCCTATCAAAATACCACAAGCATTTTTCACAGAGCTAGAACAAACAATCCTCAAATTTGTATGGAACCACAAACACCCTGAATAGCTAAAGTAATCCTGAAAAAGAAAAGCAAAGCTGGAGGCATCACGATTTTGGACTTCAAGCTATGCTACAAAGCTGTAGTCATCAAGACAGCATGGTTCTGGCACAAAAACACACACAGATCAATGGAACAGAATAGAAAACCCAGAAATGGACCAAAACTATATGGGCAATTAATCTTCAACAAAGCAGGAAATAATATCCAATGGAGAAAAGACAGTCTCTTCAACAAATGATGTTGCAAAAACTAGACAGCAACATGAAGAATGAAACTGGACCAATTTCTTATACCATACACAAAAATTCAAAATGGATAAAAGACCTACATGTAAGACAGGAAACCATCAAAACCCTAGAGGAGAACACAGGCAGCAACCCCTCTGACCCACTTTTTATGAGACATGTCATCCGAGGCAAGGGAAACAAAAGCAAAAATGAACTATTGGGACCTCATCAAGATAAAAAGCTTCTGCACAGCCAAGGAAACAATCAAAACTAAAAGGCAACCAACGCAATAGGAAAGGATAGATATTTGCAAATGACATATCTGATGAAGGGTTAGTATCCAAAATCTATAAAGAACTTATCAAACTCAATATTCAAAAAACAAATAATCCAGTTAAGAAATGGGCAGAAGACATGAATAGACATTTTTCCAAAGAAGGCAGCCAGATGGCTAAAAGACACATGAAAAGATGCTCAACATTACTCATCATCAGGGAAATACAAATCAAAACCGTGATGATACCACCTCCCACTCGTGAGAATGGCTAAAATTAACAATACAAGAAACAACAGATATTGACGAGGATGTGGAGAAAGGGGAACGAACATTCCAGCACCGTTGGTAGGAATGCAAACTGTTGCAGCCACTCTGGAAAACAGTGTGGAGGTTCCTCAAAAAATTAGCAATAGATCTACCCTATGACCCAGCAATAGCACTGCTAGGAATTTACCCAAGGGATACAGGAGTGCTGATGCATAGGGGCACTTGTACCCCAATGTTTATAGCAGCACTTTCAACAACAGCCAAATTATGGAAAGAGCCTAAATGTCCATCAACTGATGAATGGACAAAGAAATTGTGGTTTATATACATAATGGAATACTACTTGGCAATGAGAAAGGATGAAATATGGCCTTTTGTAGCAATGTGGATGGAAATGGAGAGTGTTATGCTAAGTGAAATAAGTCACACAGAGAAAGACAGATAACACATGTTTTCACTCTTATGTGGATCCTGAGAAACTTGACAGAAGACCATGGGGGAGGGGAAGGGAAAAAAAAAGTCAGAGAGGGAGAGAGCCAAACCATAAGAGACTCTTAAAAACTGAGAATAAAAAAAAAAAAAAAAAAAAAAAAAAAAAAAAACTGAGAATGAACTAAGCGTTGATGGGGAGTGGGAGGGAAGGGAAAGTGGGTGATGGGCATTGAGGAGGGCACCTTTTGGGATGAGCACTGGGTGTTGTACGGAAACCAAGCTAACAATAAATTTCATAAAAAAAAAATTCTGATTCAAAAGCACACATGCACCCCAATGTTCATAGCAGCGCTATCAACAACAGCCAAACTGTGTAAACAGGCCAAATGTTCATCGGCTGATAAATGGATAAAGAAAATGTGGTATGTATATACAATGGAATATAACTGAACCACCGGAAGGAATGAAATCTTGCCATTTGCAACAATACGGATGGAGCTAGAATGTATTATGCTTAGCGAAAAAAGAGAAGGACAATTAGCTCGCTCATATGTGGAATTTAAGAAAAAAACAGATGAACAAATGGAAGGGGGAAAAATAAAAGAAAAAAGAGAGATGGGAACAAACCATAAGAGACTCTTAATGATAGAGAACAAATTGAGGGTTGATGGATGGAGGTGGGTGAGGGATGAGCTAGATGGTTGACTGGAACTAAGGAGGGCACTTGCTGTGATGAGCACTGGGTGTTGTATGTAAGTGGTGAATCACTGAACCAATATTGCACTTGGAACCAATACTGCACTTTATGTTAACTGAAATTTAAATAAAAATCTGAAAAGCAATAAAAAAAAAAAAAAGAACTTCTCTACTATCATTTTTTCCTCTCAATTTCTTTTTTCAAAGAATGTCACATGATTTATTTTTAAATATTCAGAAGCAGGAAAACGATTAATTTCTTTTCAGATACATACATGAAGGTAAAACTTTCATGTTTTACCTTCAAAACAAAATACGTATATAAGTTAAAAAAAAAAACAAAACCCTAGCTTTCAAACCCGGTTAACCTAGGGAATTAATAACACAAAGTCAAGGCAATAGTTACCTGTGGGGAAGAAACAATGAAAAACAAGGGATTGTAAGGTCCTATTAGTGTTCTAGTTCTTAAGGAAAAGGGAAGATGTGTTGTTAATCTCTAAATGATACAGGTATGTTTAAATATACATTGTAGACGCATAAACATCACATTAAACAACCATTTTCCCCTCTCAATTTCAAAATCCAGTTATACTGCCTATTCCAAAAAGGGGCCAGGATGACTAATTAAAGACTACTGCTTATACTGAAAATAAATACAAACTAATAAAAATCAAAAAGCATATATCCTATAAAAATTCACTTACAATATATCAACTACACAGCAACATTATTAGTACACAAAAATAAAAAAAAATTTTATGTATGCTAAATTCCACCCTAAAATCCTAAATACCCTAACCAAATTTTTATTTTCCTAGGTCCTTTACTTCTTTTTTTTTAATGTTTGTTTATTTTTGAGAGAAAGAGAGAGCACACACACATATGAGTGGAGGAGGGGCAAAGAGAGAGGGAGACACAGAATGTGAAGCAGGCTCCAGGCTCCTGTGCTATCAACACAGAGCCCGACGCAGGGCAGAACCCACCAACTGTGAAATCATGATCTAAGCCAAAGTCAGACACTTAACTGGCTGAGCCACCCAGGCGCCCCTCCTAGGTCCTTTCCTTCTGATGTCTAACAGTATTTTGCCTTTAAAAGGTATCACATAAATTTATATTCACTTGAATTCCTAAGCCAGGTAACTTCAATAAGGATGATCATTTAGACCAGAAGACTTGACATTCACAACTGGTAGGCACATACCTGAATTTAGGAAGAACTGAGGAGAGTCTCCATGAATGCCCACTGTGCCTGGTCCCAAGGAGTCAGAAAGGGTATTTACAAAGGAAAATACTCCACTCATGATTCCAAAACCCAAGCCAGAAACTAAAGAGGAAGAAACACACTGTTAGACCCTTTTTATGTTATGATTTCTCTTCAAATCAACTTTCCAAGGATTAGAGAATATTATTTTTTAAAGGAGAAAAAGGACACATGCTATTGGAGAAGCTGTGGAGAAAGCTGGCTCAGAAAAGATGAGTGCTTGGCTAAATGATAAATAGAGCAAGAATGGTGTAAAAGGAAGGGAAATAAACAGTGGAATGTAGCAGAGATATGAAAAGGAGAGAAAAAGATCTAGAAAGGCACAGAAACAATAGGCAAGACAGAGAAAGACACTATGCTGAAGTTCTGGCTTTGGTTTATGTTAACAGTCTGTAGAACTAATTCTCAACCTTGACCACACATTACAAACACCTGTGCAACTTTTAAAATTGAACAGATTTCTTCCCTTTCCTCATGCCAATTCTGTTTAATTATTCCAGAGTGGGTTTTAAACATGAATATATTTTAATGCCTCCCCAGTAACACTAATGTGCAGTCAGGGTTGGGAACTGGGAGCTTGGGACAAGGGAATCAACACGGATAAACTATGTACAGATTCCTCCTAACTCTGCCTCCTACCATTCGTGGGAGGGGGAGGCTAAGGAAAGGTGGAGGTAGGTCTTTGAAGATGAAAAGGTCAAAAACTAAGAGGTCAAAATGTTGCGCTGTCATTACTTTATCAATATCATTTTTATTTTTTTTTTTCAACTTTTTTTTTTTTGGGGGGGACAGAGAGAGACAGAGCATGAATGGGGGAGGGGCAGAGAGAGAGGGAGACACAGAATCGGAAACAGGCTCCAGGCTCCGAGCCATCAGCCCAGAGCCTGACGCGGGGCTCGAACTCACGGACCGCGAGATCGTGACCTGGCTGAAGTCGGACGCTTAACCGACTGCGCCACCCAGGCGCCCCAACAATATCATTTTTAAAACGGGATGCCTGGAATGAAACAGTGTCTAGATTTGGTCTGCCAGGCATAGAGTAAGGGAGTTAATACTTCTCTTGTTTTGGTTAATGTTTCACATCTTAAAGTCTATAACTGTATTCATCTTTGCACACCTACGTCATAATGTATATAGTCAGCTCTCCAAAAATTAATAAGGTAAAATTAAATAAAGCTAAATAAAATGAAAAAAAAAAAAAAAGAAGTCTGAGGGTTCAAAACTGGAACTGATCTTGAGGGATGACTGGATTATAGAAAGTAATTCCTGGGTCAAACAAAGGTGATTCAACTTAGGGACCTAGATCCAGTCTTTAAAACATAATTCTGAAAGAAGACTATACAAGGGTATTAATTATTTAATATGCAAAGTCCTCCTACTATAGCCAAAGTCACGGTAACCATCCAGAGAAGAGAAACATCACTTAAAAACTGTTAGAGTGTATACATATTAGAAACCCAAGTTTCAAATCTAGTTAATATTTAATGGACACACAGATCACCTGTAATTATTTCTCTTTATTTTTTTTTTTTCAACGTTTATTTATTTTTGGGACAGAGAGAGACAGAGCATGAATGGGGGAGGGGCAGAGAGAGAGGGAGACACAGAATCGGAAACAGGCTCCAGGCTCTGAGCCATCAGCCCAGAGCCTGACGCGGGGCTCGAACTCACGGACCGCAGATCGTGACCTGGCTGAAGTCGGACGCTTAACCGACTGCGCCACCCAGGCGCCCCTAATTATTTCTCTTTATATAATGGTCCTGAAAAGCTAGAAAAAGACACAATGTACACCAACAGGCCAAGGCAGTAATAAAATACTATTTAAAATCTACAAAGACATAAAAGTAAAGATGGCTCTTATGCCAGGTATGGTTTTTTCTCTTTTTTTTAATTTTTTTTTTTCAACGTTTATTTATTTGTGGGACAGAGGGAGACAGAGCATGAATGGGGGAGGGGCAGAGAGAGAGGGAGACACAGAATCGGAAACAGGCTCCAGGCTCTGAGCCATCAGCCCAGAGCCTGACGCGGGGCTCGAACTCACGGACCGCGAGATCGTGACCTGGCTGAAGTCGGACGCTTAACCGACTGCGCCACCCAGGCGCCCCTGGTTTTTTCTCTTAATGACAACATGCAGTCCCAACTTACCATAGGCCAGCAATCGCATAGAGGGTGCTGTCTCATCTGGGTTTATACTCCTCAAACCCTCATTGGCTTTTCTAAAATAAAACCATACAATTTTTTAAAAGGAAAATAGTATATCAGGAAAATACACAAGATATTTCAAAATCTAGATGCTTATTGAGGTTTCTAATCAGGTTGTACTCTAAGTCTAAAATCCATTTAAACAAAACTCAGAAAATTTTCAATTAACTTAAATCAATCGAAATTTACAACCAACATTTTGCCTTTTATCTGACTTTCATGTAGAAGAGAAAAAAATAAGAAAAATGTAAGTAAACAAGCCATCAAGGATTGGGTTTAGTAAGAAAAAAAGTATGGTTCTACTTTCTGAGCTCAGTAAATATTTAATTCAATATCCTATGGCATCTATCACTCTGAATTGTTTTCTCTTTCAAAAGTACTGTATCTTCAATCCCAGTTTAGTGGTACTTTATACTATCTCCTGCCTGGGTTATAGTTATGTTGCTACCCTCCCTTCTACCTTCCACTTCATAGGACCTAAATTATACTCATCCTCCAAAGTCTCACTTACTCAGCAGTGTCTAAAAGAAACCACCTTTGCCAGTGACTGGTAATTGCTATTATCTCCTTACTCCCTTTTTTTAGTGCTTATTTTTGAGAGACAGTGTGAGTGGGGGAGGGGCAGAGAGGAAGACAGATAATCTGAAGCAGGGTCCAGCTGTCAGCACAAAGCCCTACATGGGGTTTGAACTCACGAACCGTGAGATAATGCCTTGAGCCAAAGTTAGACACTCCACTCACTGAGCCACTGAGTAAGGGATCTGGGTCCCTAAGGTGCTCTAGTTTCTTATTCTTAAATCCTAGAATACCCATGGTCTGAACTCTTATATGAGTACTTAACCTGGTCTTCGGATGATAAAAGTATTGAACATATTTGTTTCATATCCCAATCAGGCTTCAGATAAGAAATAATCAGAGGAGAATAAAATGCTGCCCTCAGAAAAGGAGATAAATGAATACCTAAACGAAACATTAAAATACTGCTCAATGAGAAATGATATTCAGAGTGATCATATCTGTGCTGTGAACAATTCAGAAACTTACCATGAGTCCCTGCTCCCATGCAGATGTATGTAGGAATGCAAGATGTGGCTGGTCTGTTCCACTACTGTCACTATTACTAACATTTGTTGGCTAGAAACTCTGCAACAATGATCCTGACTCCAAGGATATCTACATTATATTTACTATAAAGTATATTTGTTAAAGCAATAAAGAAACAACGTTTTAGACTGATTTCTTAGCAAATGCGGAAACAAAATGAGTTGGGTTAACTCTAAAAATAGAAAATTTAAATTAACCAAAACATACTTATATTCTGGGCATTGTGTTAATTTAAATTTCAAGGTACACATATTCAGTACAGCTGGCTTATTCATTACATAAATATAAATATCACGGATTTCTTTAAATTAAGGCAATGCAGGGACGCCTGGGTGGCTCAGTCGATTAAGCGTCTGACTTCAGCTCAGGTCATGATCTCACGGATTGTGAGTTCAAGCCCCGCGTTGGGCTCTTTTGCGGACAGCCTCAGAGCCTGGAGCCTGCTTCAATTCTGTGTCTCCCTCTCTCTCTGCCCCTTGCCTGCTCACACTCTGTTTCTCTCTCTAATATAAATAAACATAAAAAAAAATTTTTAAAAAAAAGTAAATTAAGGCAATGCAGAATTCAACCAAAATAGCAATAAGCATAATGAAAAAGGCCTTTTGCTTTTCCAGACTCAAGACAAACAATATGCGATTTCAGGGTACTCCATTTAGAAGCATTAGTTGGTAGCAAGGACATTGACATTAAGTGCCTGTCATCATCTTTCTCTGGAGCAGTAACCAACTAAAATGTTCAATTTTTCTAAATAAAATAGGGGCGCCTGGGTGGCTCAGTCGGTTGAGCCTCCGACTTCGCTCAGGTCATGATCTCACGGTCCGTGAGTTCGAACCCCGCATCGGGCTCTGTGCCGACAGCTCAGAGCCTGGAGCCTGCTTCAGATTCTGTGTCTCCCTCTCTCTCTGGCCCTCCCCCCATTCATGCTCTGTCTCTCTCTGTCTCAAAAATAAATAAATGTTAAAAAAAAATTTTTTTAAATAAAATAAAATAACCTGTCACAAGAATGTTATTAAAGGCTAATTAAAGCTTAGAAAAAGGGGCACCTGGGTGGCTCAGTAGGTTAAGCATCTGACTTCAGCTCAGGTCATGATCTCAACAGTTCATGGGTTTGAGCCCTGAGTTGGGTTCTGTGCTGATTGCATGGAGCCTGCCTGGCATTCATTCTCTCTCTCCCCCTTTCTGTCCCTCCCTGACTCATGCTTTCTCTCTCTCAAAATAAATAAATAAACTTAAAAAAATAATAAAGCTTAGAAAAAAATGTTTAGAGACATATATGATAGTAATAATCTCTATCAACAAATGGACGTAAGAATACAACAGTATCATTAAATTTTGGAGGATCTGTTTAAATTGCTCAATAATGAATAAAAGATTTTTGCTATCTGGTATAGCAAAGTACTGCTATCACAAATATATTAAATATATAATTTCAAAAGTTTAATAAACTTCCTCATTCCACATTACAAATTTGTGAGAGGAAAGGTCAATGGCATTAACAGTTCTCAATGCTAACATTAGGAAATGAAAAAGTAGTTTCCATATTCCTGATGGACAGCGTTTTCGACAGTTTTACTGAAGTGGAAAATTCTTTGTTTGCATTTATTACTATTTTCAAGAACATAAAAGAAAAAGTCCAATTTTTAAAATACAAACTTTGAAAAACTACTGATAAATCATGTTTTCTTTGTCTTCTTTTGTGTATGTGTAGTAAGAGACAAACAGTATCAAAAAATATGCATATAAACATTCCATTTTAGAAATTTTTAAAAATAGATTATGCCTTTTAAGAAACTATAATAAAGATTATCTCTTTTCTATAAATAGAAGATTTTCTAAAATTAGGAAATATTTATGGTATCAGCACTGTAAGACAGAATTGGATTAAATTGCAAAAGGTTAACCCAAGCCAACATTTTTTAAATGTATATTTTAGGTAATGTATAGGCCCATAATTTGGATTTTTTAAAAAATTAATATAGGAAGAGCTATCACTTGTGGCCACATGCCAGTTTCTCAGGGTACAACTCTTTGCTAGGGTGAAAGTTATTATTCATTATTCAAGATGAAGTACTTTTCCTAAAGCCTGACCCATGAAATAAAACTATGAGATTACAATAATTATTTTGATTCAATTTCACATATGTAAAAAAAAAACAGTGCAAAATGTTCACATTTTAATCTTGGCACCAAATTCCGATAGCAAATATGTGATTAAGGCAGTACTTTAAAGTTGACAACCCACTTTAACAGTGAAGATAGTTAAAATATCGACTGAACCAAAGTTCCTATATTTAAATACAGCATAGCATAAGACAACAACTTAAATGTATTTATATGTTAGTCATGAATAAAGTATCATAATCATTCTCAAACTTGTTTTAACACATAACTACATGACAGCCAATATGTCTAAAATGTGCTAGGAAGATATGGTACAATAATCCAAAGTTTCAGCAAAGATGCATTTTGCAATGGCAAATAAAGCCACCTATTATTTTTTAAACGT
The DNA here is from genome assembly GCF_028749965.1 of Puma concolor. Taxonomy (NCBI): domain Eukaryota; kingdom Metazoa; phylum Chordata; class Mammalia; order Carnivora; family Felidae; genus Puma; species Puma concolor. Next base: position 107,468,810 of record NC_141672.1, on the reverse strand, counting down.
TTATTCATTTTTGAGAGACAGAGTGTGAGTGGGAGAGGGGCAAAGAGAGAAGGAGACAGAGAATCTGAAGCAGGCCCCAGGCTCTGAGCTGTCAGCATAGAGCCCAACATGGGACTCGAACCCAAGAACCGTGAGATCATGACCTGAGCCTAATTCAACCAACTGAGCCACTCAGGTGTCCTTAAAGGAACCTATTAATACAGGTTTGCCGTGTTACCTGGTTGCTAATTTTCAAAGGCCCTTTCAGAGGAGTAAACATGGTTTCCCCAGAAAGCCAAAGAGGCTTTACTGAACTTGGGGGCCTGAGAGCCATCAGACTGACCTGTAATTCCTTCCACATATGGCCCCACTCCCTCACTACCCTTATTAAAAATGGTAATGTTCAGCCTGCGGTCCTTTAGAAACATAGGACAGTGCAAAATAAAAGGTTGCATTCCAGGTAGACACCATGAAGAACGAAGGTGGTAACGAACGGCAGATTTAGCCACTCCAGGCAAGTTGGGTTACAGACCTAAAGCCCTAAGGGGTTATTAAGCCCATATCCCTACACTGTAAAATCGTTCAAAATTAACCTATTTCAAAATCAGGATCATCATGTGGAGAATGTAAAACTAACATGAGCCAATGATGTTGCTGACAGGAAAAAAACAGTGCAATCTGAGGCTGAGTTGTTCAGAGGACAGTGCCCAGTCAAGGGTGGGAAGGGCCACTGCTCGGTACCACTTCGACCACAGCAGAGTGCTGTGCTGGTCTTAAGCACAGGTAAATTCCAGGCACTAAAAACGGGGGTGTCTAGTGACGTAAAGAACAGAGATGGAATAGGTTTGGAAGCCATATCTACGTCTTCTGAGGGCCAGGTGAAGAAATGAGGTATGGGTAGCCTTGTAAGAGACAAGACGACAACCATGTAACAAAGATTTCATTTGGCCATGTGGGGCAGAGGTCAGAAAGAGGGAGACTTTGTCTACCTTAATATATTCTAAAGTTAAAATTAAATTTTTGAATGAAAGTAACTGCTGCATACCAGAAACATCCACAGGTGAATAGATGGTCCATCTGTTAAGGGTACTGTACTCCTGTGGAAACTGAAAAGTAATTGTCGGTATTTTGTTTTTGCTCTTTAATATTTCCAGAAACTAGGGGAAATATCATTTTTAAACCTGTTCTAAGATAGAACTTTTGCTTTTAAGCAGTAGCTTCCTGGGTTTGTTATTTGTAATTAAAACAGCTTCAGTGTTAAATTTCAATATCTGTTATTAAAAGCAACAAGTAAAAAAAATAGAGAAGGCCTGGCATAGTGGCAAGAACAAATTATCAGAAGCCTATTACAAGAGATGTCGTTGAGGCTCTGTCTTGGTTTCATCTATGAAATTCGTGGAATGCCTTAATCATCTCATTTGCAGAAATAAAAAGAGCACACATCACTTTATTAATTCTTACTACATAATCAAAGTCAACCTCATGACTGCCTGAAAGAAAACATGGTCCCAAGATCAAGCTGTGTTTCAAATCAGTGGTTTCATGTGAGGTCTTCATGGGTCCTACAGACAACCTATGACCAAAAAATGAAACTCAAGACAATAGCTTCTTTTTAAATCTATTTTTCTATTATAGATATGAAATGCCATGAAATATCACAAAATAAACCCCAGTTTTCCCCTAATGCATTTAAAACAGTGGTAGGCATAATCTCCACAAGAATTATTTATTTTAAGTGGCAGCAAAAAGAAGCACACAGAAATTCTAACCTGGAACAGTTTTTCTTGTTGTTTCAATAACTCTTTCTCTGGCTTATTTTTCTCTAAGACACTTATTATCTTCTAACATACAATGTATCTTCCTGTTCATTCATTTGTCATCTCTTTCCACTATAAAATAACCTCTGTGAAGACAGAAACTGTCTTTTAATCAGGATGTATCATTCCCAGTGCACAGGATAGTGCCTGGCAGTAAGTAAATTCTGAAGAAGTATTTTTGGAATGAGTGAATGAATGAAGAGAGTTAAAATACTCAGTTAAAATACTCAGTATTTTCAGGCTGAACATGTACAATTCCTTGACTTTCAACTCTGTTAGGAAGACACGGACCCTCAAACACCACACTATATTAACATTTTCAAACTACTAAATCATAATTCAAGTATAAATGCAAAGAAAGGTAAAACAAACATTTAACTTACTTCAAAAGTTTATAATATGCAAATCGAAACATTTCTTGGACAAGGACGGAGACTAACACTCCCAAGATCAGCAGATATTTCTGTATTGGTCCATCTTTGTTGTCAGTTATGGTTCTCGCCATGAACCAAAAAAGGGACGAAAACAGCAGAGATACCAACCAGAAAAAAGCTCTGAAAATTAGAGGGGGGAAAAAGGTTAAGTGAACAGGATTAATAAAGACTTAAAAGTGAAAAAAAAAAAAACCCTACTTGAAAAGGAACAGATTTCCTGACTCCTTAACAAGGAGGCGGGGGGAGTCCTCATAAAGTGATGCTTGGATCAACTGTTCTTCATCACTGGTTCGTTTTCCCCAGGGAGACGAACATGCCCTCCAAGAGGAATGTGAGATTTTTCCTAACATTTTTTTTTTCAGTGACTCTGCTATTTCTAAGTACATCTGCAGACTACCTGCCAAGGGCCGTTTAGCTAGAAACTTGGTTATTTGCTACTCTTCCTAATTAAGGCTTTGCCCAGTGATGTGTAAGTATGAGCCTTTTCGAGAAAAACGTCTACATCTCTATTAACACAGTGATTAGTATAAAATTCAGAGGTTGGAAATCGCTGATGGTTGAAAATCTAAATCAGTTTTCCAGTCCCGCTTTTGCAACATACCTGTGGATTTTAAATGATTATAACCAGCTTTACAAACCTTTTGCCCAAATGTCTATTGTGTTTAAAATGACACCTGTGATGCAGCACTTTCACTACAGCTGCGAGAGGTGAAACAGCTCAGAGAAGGTGGGAATCACTGGCCTACCAAGGCTGTTTCTCCTGGTACTGAGACTCAAGGGAGGAGGGGGACGTGGGGAGCCCCGGGAAGGCTGCAGGACAGGTGAGAACCGGGATTATGACCACCTTCGCCACCAGAGTTCAGTATTTACCAAGCTCCTGCCAGGAGATGCACTGACAGGTGCGTCGGTGTTTTCACAGGTTTCCAGCCTTTGGCTGTCCTTCTGGGGAGCATTAAGGAAGAAAATCCGTAGCCCGAATTCCCCCCCCCCCCCCCCCCCCCCCCGCCAAGACATTCCGAAGTGGCTGATCCGGGGTAGGGGGTAGGCATGCGTATGTTTTAAAAGCACCTAAGCCCCAGGTGCTAATGTGCTCTTAACCCCTTCGGGATTACAGATGCCTGTGAGAATCTGAGGGAAACTAGAGACCCCCCCCTCAAGAAATATAAAAGGTGAATATGTGAACTTACCCACAATTTTTTCATGCAATTTTAATGGGTTCACGACTCACTAAAGCCCACCCATGGACCCTCGGCAAAAACTCAGGAGCCAAGCATCAGGGTTTTCTGAGACCCAGTGTGAGCTCCTTCCCCAGAGCCCCCACTGTGGGGTCCCGGGGCTCCTGTTCTTTTCCCGCCGACCCTCGGAGGACGAGGAGTACTAGGGGACCGGGGTCCCGGCTCAACCCTCCCAACCTTTCTCCCTTCCAAGCCCAACAAGATCGAGCCGTTTGGTGCGGACGCCGGGGGTCGCCGGTATCTCCGGCGGGGGAGGGGAGCCCCGGGCCTGGGTTTCCCGGCGCAACCGCCTCACCCGATGATGAGGAAGATGACGCGCAACGGCTCAGTGGCGATGGTGAAGATGTAGAGGGCCAGCGCAGGCCCGAAGGCAATGAAGGCGCAGCCGAAGAACACGGCCGCCGTCATGGCGACCGCGGAAGCCGGCCCGGAGGCCTGGCGGGGACTCGAAGTACGCCAGGCGCCGACAGAGCTCAGCGCCGCGCGGGGGCGGGAGCAGGGCGCGACGGCGGGGGCTGGAGGCGGGGCGCGGCCGAGGGGGCTGGAGGCGGGACGGAGGCGGGGCGCTGCGGAGGGGGCTGGAGGCGGGGAGGGAGCGGGGCGCGGCGGAGGGGGCTGGAGGCGGGACGGGGGCGGGGCGCGGCGGAGGGGGGCTGGAGGCGGGACGGGGGCGGGGCGCGGCGGAGGGGGGCTGGAGGCGGGGCGGGAGCAGGGCGCGACGGAGGGGGCTCGAGGCGAGGCGCGGCGGAGGGGGCTGGAGGCGGGGCGGGAGCAAGGCGAGACCGCGGGGGCTCGAGGCGGGGTGCGGCGGAGGGGGCTGGAGGAGGGGCGGGAGCAGGGCGCAACGGAGGGGGGCTGGAGGCGGGACGGGGGCGGGGCGCGGCGGAGGGGCTGGAGGTGGGGCGCGGCGGAAGGGGCTGGAGGCGGGGCGGGAGCAGGGCGCGACGGCGGGGGCTGGAGGCGGGGCGGAGGGGCGGGACGCGACGGAGGGGGCTGGAGGCGGGGCGTGGCGTGGCGGAGGGGAGTGGAGGCGGGGCGGGGAGCGGCGGAGGGGGCTGGAAGGGGGCGGGGTGCAGCGGAGGGGGCTGGAAGCGGGGTGGGTGGTGGGGCGGGGCTCGGCGGAGGGGGCTGGAGACGGGGCGGGGGCGGGGCGCAGCAGGGGGGATGAGGCGGGACACGGAGAAGGGGGAGGGGCGGAGCGCGGCGGAGAGAGAGGGCGGTGCGGGGGAGCTGGGGGCGGGGCGGAGGGTGTTTGGGTGCGGCGGAGGGAACTGGGGCCGGCGGAGGGAACTGGGGCCGGCGGAGGGAACTGGGGCCGGCGGGACGGGTTTTAGCATAGAGGGTTGGTGGCAGGTTGGAGCGGGGCGGAGGGATGTTGGGGCGGGCCGGAGGGATGTTGGGGCGGGCCGAAGGGGGTGAAGCGCTGATGCTGGAACGCGGGGCGGAGGCCGGGCCTCATCGCCAAGCTCCCGCCCCACCCCCCGAATTGGGCGTTTAGGGCCGACCGGATTCCGAGGTACCGTTCCCTGGGTACCTGGCGACGTTAGCCTGGGGCCCTGAGCCCCCGAAACCACCATCACCACTCCTACACTTACATCAGGCCGCCGGTGCCGCTCCCGCTTTGGAGCCTGAACGGGGGAAGATTCCAGATCCCCTAAAGAAATATAGCGCCGGACAGAAGCAGGATTCCATTTCTAAATAAAGTTGTGAATTTTAACTTTTTAAGTAAAAGTTAAATGTGTCTTTTTAAAGCACATTTTGCCATTTGCACAGTTGCGGGAACTTCGTGCCCCATCGTATATAAAACCCAAGCCGGAATAGCGGTAACCTAGGTGATAACTCACACATACGAAATAGTGGTGGACGAAGCTGTCCTCAGGGTTGTTTCTATTTATGTTGTCCCCTCACTCCCAGGTCTTCGAAAAGATGTTTTTGAAGACATTCTCCGGTTACCCCCGACTCTATACGAACAGTAAAATCTCCCTGCTCTGTTTTCACTTACTCCTTTGTGTCCCCGATTAAAATGTAAATTTTTAGGGGGTAGGGGCTTTGTTTTGTTTTGTTTTGCTGTTTCCACACACCTAGAAGGTGCTGACTAAATATCTGCTAAGTGAACTAAACAATTTAAAAGATGGAACTTATAAACATTTGCTACTTTATATTAATGGAACAACTTCTGAGAGGTTTAAGAATTAAAATCAGAAGGTTAAGTTCCTGGATTTCACATCTAAGATTTTTCTCCATGTTTAAAGGGAATAATAATGATAATAATACCTTATGTGTTATTTTGAGGATTGTGCCTGCACAGTAAGTGGTATATAAGTGTTAGCCATTCCTACTCATTCTTTAATATCATGAATAAAGCTCTTGGAAATGAACACTGAAAAGAGAAACACTGGTAGCCAGGACCCGACTGAAAATATTTTGCATCTCGTCTCTGATAATGGGCTTTCAAATAATACAACTACAAGTATTTACTTCCTTTTTTTAAAGTTTATTTTCTTTATCTTGACAGAGAAAGAGAGAGGTAAGGGCAGAGGGAGAGAGAGAGAGAGAGAGAGAGAGAGAGAGAGAGAGAGAGAATCTTAAGCAGACTCCACACTGTCTGATGCAAAGTCTGATGCAGTACAAAGTCTGATGCAGGGCTAGATATCACAAAATGTGAGACCATGACCTGAGCTGAAATCAAGAGTCAAAAGCTTAACAGACTGAGACACCTGGGCATCCCTACAAGTATTTAATTATGATAAAACGTCACCTTTGCTCACTGAAAACAGACATATATACTTTCCATTTACTCCACAATATAGTTCATTTTGAAATGTCTTATATAGTACCTACTGAAACTCAGGTTGAGACCACAGTTCAAAATGATGGAGTGACTCACCATTACATATTCTTTTAGTTCTATCCTGAATCAAAGTTATCAGATGCAATTCCATTACTTCAGCTCCATGCAGAAATGTCTTCACGAAGCATAATGGACTCATGTCCTTAGCATAAATTAAGATTTTTATACCACAAATGGCCATCTACATTTTTCCTGCATATTTTATAAAACTTTATCATTGTTCAATATCTTTAGTAGATCCCTACTTTACTACTTGAGTTCAGGGCTAGAAAAAAGTTTTGTTTCTCCCAATAGATACACATGCTCAGCTTTGAGAGCTAACTCATCATATTCAGGCTTCATTGCACTTTCAGGAAGCTTCGAGCTAAATTTAATAGTCGGTTATAGCAACTATTCTGGTTTTTTTTAGCATTATAATTACTGCCATGACCTCAGAAAACGACGTATTCTTTTATCCCTATTTTAATGATTTGATTACCCTAATTGTAACTAAGATCTTGTGTCTTGGTTAAAGCTGCCTCAAATATCTTGTAGTAGGCAACTCAACAGGCAGAACTGTAAGTTGGGGCAATTTGTATTCATAGTGTCTTGACCATATTTCAGTTCAATCTTAGTCCTCAAATCCACTTAAAAACAACGGGAAGGTAATGTAAAATGTAATGGGTCTGCCCCCTCCCCCCCCCATCAGTAAAGACATCTTTAACTGATGTCTTTTGGAAGAGAAAAGAAAGCAACGAGACCAAATTGGAAAAATCACCAAGAAAATAGTCATCTTCAGCATTCACGGTTATTTACTGGAAAAACTGATTTCAAGTTTTCTCTGAATAATAGCACCTTACATTTATATAATGCATTGTTATTTGAAGAACACTTTTACACTGACTTCAACAATTCTGTTTACAAGAGAGGAGTTTGAGGCTAAGTAGCAGTGCTATTGACTCCTCAAGCTTTTATGCACTATCAACGTCCCCTGAAAACTTGAAAACATAAGGTACTAAGTGATGATGGTTAAATCCCTAAGAGGTGACTGGCAGAAAGAGGCTGGCACATGGTATGGCTCTGGATATAGACTGCTGGGAATTCCTCAGAATTGGGTGCATGTGGGAAGCTGGGTGTGGGCAGGGAGGTTGTGGGGGGGGGGGTACAAAAGTAATACCACATTTTAGCAATTTATCAGATAAGGCTTTGAGATACCTACTGTAACTCACAAGATACTAATGAACTCACTTGAGCTTTGTTTCTGGTAGTGCTGAGAGATTCAGTTACTCAACCATCTATTCATTCATTCAAAATGCATGCTGAATAGCGATGAAGTTATCAGGCACAAGGCTGGGCAAAGGGAATCCACCAGGAGCCAGATGTGCTCCTGTCTCCGTGAAGATTACAGTCTAGTGGGAAGCCGGATAGGCAGGTATAGGGTGCTGTGAGAATGTATAGGAAGAGGGAAGGGCACCCAGTCCAGATGTGTGAGGTTTTGCTAAAGAGAACATGCACGGGGCGCCTGGGTGGCGCAGTCGGTTAAGCGTCCGACTTCAATCAGGTCACGATCTCGCGGTCCGTGAGTTCGAGCCCCGCGTCGGGCTCTGGGCTGATGGCTCAGAGCCGGGAGCCTGTTTCCGATTCTGTGTCTCCCTCTCTCTCTGCCCCTCCCCTGTTCATGCTCTGTCTCTCTCTGTCCCAAAAATAAATAAACGTTGAAAAAAATAAATAAATAAAAAGAACATGCACTCACTCAGGTCTCTGTTTAGGAGTTAGCAAAGATGAGAAGCAGGGGAGAAATGGATGGACAAGTGGAAAGGCCTCAAAGTGAAAGAAAGCAGGGCATTTCTGAAGGACAGATATTAATTTTATTTGCTATGGGGGAATTCTTATATATTCCCGGAACCAATATTGGAAAACCCAAATTTTGAAGGTAGGACACATGAAGAAAAGGAGAGAAAAAGTTTACTCAATTTATCAATACATAGGTAGCATTCTGGGTGATTTATTTTATTAAAAGGAAATTCTTCTGTATTTAATAAAGACTAAAATAATGTAAGGTAAGGGCTAGAATAAAAACCAGATAATGAAGCTCCTCTTTTTCTTGCTATACTTACTGAGGCATTGATGAATTTACTTTAAATTTTTCTCTAAGAAGTAAATGGGGGAAAAAAACTCCTAAATTACTTAGCTTTCTTCAACAACATGTTAATTTTGATGAAGTTCACTGATTCCTTCAACGCTTATTAAACACCTACTATGTGCCAGGCTCCTTACTGGATACCGTAGATTCAAGCTCCTGGGAGCTTAGAGTCTAGTGGGAAGGAAATAAGCAGACAATTTGAATCCGGTACAGTGACACTCTGGGCCTACAGAGGAGGGGGCTCCTAACCTGGATGGGTTGTGCAGGAAGTCTTCCCAGAAAAACCCTTAGTAAGTCTTGAAAGATAAGGAAGAGTTAGCCAGAAAAGGGGTAGGGAGTCAGCAGAAGGAGTACCATAAGAAAAGGAATGACAAAACGTGGTGTATTACTGGTGACATTTAAAACGGGTATGAGTTAGGGTATGACAAGATCCAAGGCTGGAGAGAAAGATGTGGGGGTGGTAAATGGCTTTGTTTGCCAGGCTAAAGAGTTTAGCTTTTTATACCCCAAGGTATGAGGTATCACTGAAGGATTAAATTTGGCAGTGATAGAAGATTCCAGTTTTTTTTTTTTTTAATTCTTATTTATTTTTTAGAGAAAGAGAGAGAGAGAAAGAGAGAGAGTGGGGGAAGGGGCAGAGAGAGGGAGACACAGAATCCAAAGCAGGCTCCAGGCTCTGAGATCTCAGCACAGAGCCTGACGCGGGGCTCACACTCACGAGCCGGGAGGTCATGACCTGAGCCAAAGTCAAAGGCTTAACTGACTGAGCCACCCAGGCGCCCCTGAAGATTACAGTTTTAAAAGCCTGTTGGCACTGTGAAAACCGGCTTGGAGGAAAAGAAGATTCGACACTGGGCGACTGGTTGGGAGAGGTTGCAGACATCTAGGCGAAAGATGACGAGGCCTGAACAAAGACAGAGGCAGAAACAATGAACAAGTGGACAGATTAGAAAGAGATTAAGGTGTTTGATCTATAAGACTTGGAGGCTACTGAGCATGCAACTCTTGATCGCGGGGTCATAAATTTGGGACCCGTGTTGGGCAGAGAGATTACTTAAAAATAAAATCTTTAAAAAAAAAAAGAATGCTCCAAAGGGGAACCTGGCTGGCTCAGTCAGCAGAGCGCGCAACTCTTGATGTCAGGGTTGTGAGTTTAAGCTTCACGTTGGGCGTGAAGCCTACTTAGTTAAAATTAAAATAAATAAATAAACAAGACTTGGAGGCTAGTGACCTGTGTACAGATCTAGGTAGGTGATGATGCTATCTATCACAAGGAAGAAAAAAAGGAGACAGAAGAGCTTTTTCCTCTTAGGTTTAAGGGCTGTTGGTGGGAACTGCTGGGGAGGAGGAAAGATGGAGAGCTGAGTATGAGTTTCAGACTGTATTTGATGTTTGAGGTACCTGTAGCAGATCCCAGGAGAGATGTCCGGTGGGCAGATCGACTTGGAAGTCTGCCCATCTGCAAAGAGGTTGGGGCTAGAGATATAAACTTGAAAGCTGTATTAGTTTCCTATCATTGCTGTGACAAATAATCACAATTTAGTGGCTTTAAAGCAACACAAATCTATTCTCTTAAGAGTTCTGGAGGGCAGAATTATGAAATACACCTTACCAACCTGTTAGGGCCAGGTTGGTTCCTTTTGGAGACTTTAGGAGAAAATCTCTTCCCTCACCTTTTCCCGACCCCGGAGGCTACCTACATTCCTTGGCTCACAGCCCTTCACGATCACACCTTTTCTCCCTCTGTTTCTGTCATCACATAGTTTCTGTTTGATTCCAACTCTTCCTGTGTCCCTCCCATAAAGACTCTTGAGATTACATGCTCCCCACCCTCCAATAATGCAGGACAACCCCCCATTTCAAGATCCTTAACTTGATCATATCTGCGAAGTCCCTTTCCCTGTATAGAGTAACAATCACAGGTTTCAGAGATTAGGACATGAACATCCTTGGGGGCCATTATTCAGCTGACCACAGAAGTTATGAACATTTAAAAGCCATGAAAAGGGATGAAATTATTTTTGGAAAACGTGGAAAACCAGGAGAACACTGTCACAGAAGCCGTCACGAGAACAATTCTAGGAAGAAGAGATATACTGCTCAAATGCTGCCAAGAGGTTAACCCAGATAAGGACTGAAAATTGTCAGCTACTTTAGCAACTAGGCAACTGTAAATACAATGTCAGTGAAGTGGCAGGGGTGGAAGCCAAACTGGAGGAGAGCTGAGGGATAAATGAAAACTGAAAAACTGAAGACAGTAACTGTAGTCGACTCTTTGAAGAAGCTTAGCTACAACAGAAGAGGAAAAAGGGCAATAGGTGAGACAGAGACGAGGCCAAAGGCTGGATCAACTTCCAAGTTGATCTGCCTACTAGACATCTCCCCTGGGATCTGCTGCAGGTACATCAAACATCAGGGCTGCTTAGATGCTGAAGGGACAGGGGTGACACAGGAGAAGGGTGCAAAGGTAGAAGAGAAAGAGCTGCGAGTTCTCTGAAGGGTGGGGGGGAGGAAGAGTTCAGAGAAGAGACAGTGGTGCAAAGTGCACAGAATGGAAAAGCTGCCTCTATTCCAAAAGGAAGGAGTGGGGATGAGGGTTGGCGATGGGCAGCCAGCCCATAGGAAGCTATCGGTCGGGGAGGAAGAGGTGGCTAAGAACCTCGTGTTTGATTGATGCTTTTCTCTGTGAGGCAGGAGGTGGAAGACCTATCTACTATGAGTGAAGGGAGAGAAGTAGGAAGCTCGAGAACCGTGAACGTTCAAAATGGTGGTGGGGCTGAATGCAAAAGGCTATGGCCAGGAATGTGCACAAGCACACAAAACAACAGAAACTACACTTGTGAGTGAGGACTAAGAAGGGAAGGCTACAGTTCTAGAATAGAACAACCTCAATGTATGCTGATGTAGGTATGAGCAGATGTGGCCATTTTTCTAAGTTTTAAACAACTTCAAGCCAGATATGTTTGCTAACGTATCTTAAGTCTACCACGGTTTGAATCACACACGCTTAGCAAATTTGAAGAAACATTTTTTAAACGTGCAGTCCACTTCAGAGTCGGGGGTGTTTTCATTATGTAGTTTTTATTTTAGACGAACGTTATTGTAAAAAAAAGTTCACCTGGAATAAAGTCCATTAAAAAAAAAACACAGCATCAGTTATCAGTATACAGTTAATGAATTGGCTTAAACAAGATTAACCACATGACAGGTTCACTTTATCTGCAGAAGCTTTTCACAATAAGCCGTTGAAGCAAAAAAAAAAAAAAAAAAAAAAAAAATGCCGAAAAATACACAGTAGGACAATTCTATGGAAAGACTAGATATTTCCCACTAAGGGCATGATTTTAGTCAAATCGTTTATGGCGTTTTGCATTAAAGGAACTACAGTGTCAGCTGCAAACAAACAAAATAAAACCCATCTGTAAGGCCATAGGAATGAATTATAATAATTAAATTCACATTTTAAAAAAGGTAAGAAAATGAAACAAGAAGTTTCTATTAGTTCTTGGCAATAAGAAATGCAATTGCATATGGCACAAGCATTGCAAAAAACAAAGGAAAATTTGAAAATATCCCTAAAATAACTGTTTGCTAATTTTCACTTCTGTAAATTTCAGTCATTTAGAATTTTTTCATATTGACCATGACTCCCATTAATATTATTAGTCTAAAAAAAAAAAAAAAAAAAAACACTGATTCTCCTGTAAAATTGTGCTGGGATTTAAATTTTTATTAGCATATCCTGTACCTCTAGGACAAGGAATTTCATTTTTAGACATTCCTTTTTCCTCCCTTCTTTGGATATCACAAGAAGGAAAAGGAATGGTCCTTTCTGTTAAAAGAAAAATTCTAAAAACCCGACAGCAGAAATGAGTGCTTAAAATCTGAGCTAAGTAAATCAACGTAATGAAATGCTGTTTTAAAATTTGAAGCTCAGAAGTCCATCTTTAAAGATTAAGTACTAAATTTATAAAGAAATCTAAGTCATGAACTAGAAAAGAAAGTCTCCTTAAATGTATCACTTACTGTTCACAGGAAAAACTTTATAAGTCTTAATACAGATTCTCAGCATTCAGAATCCGTAAAATGGAGTTATAATCTCTTACTTAGAAATTTCTGCAAACATTTATCTATATTGCACAGCTAAATTTCTTAATGTAGACAGGGCGAGAATACCTTTTTTTGCACTAAGTGGATATGACATGTATGTTCTATTCTAAAGTAAACTATCTCCTACCTCTTCCAATGATGTCTTTAGTCCAAAACAAAACATAAAATCTAAATGGTGCCGGATGCTTAAAGGCTGGCTCACTGTTTTTCTACCAGGTATTAGAATACTAGTTAGCTAAATGAGGTATAATTAAAAAATAGTCCTTCAGAGTAAAGAGTATATTCTTCGGAACATTTATAACAAAGACTGCACAAAATGCTCACGTAAATAGTAAGAAACCCTGTGGCGCCTCCTAACCGACGCACAGGTGGTTATTTTCTCATAATCTGTATGAAGTAAAACATAGCGAAAATAAATTCCCAGCGAAACGTCTTACAATCAACTGGTTTACATGCTAACTTAGTTACAGCACATTTTCATGGTCTGACATCCTCAGACTCTATTTGAAAAGGTCTAGTCCAATCATTGTCAAAAATTCGCACAATGACAATAAAGTGCAGCCACCGAACCACTAACTGCTGCCAAAGTCTGCGTGTACCTTTCCCCTAAGACCACAAACATGTTCACGCAAAACTAGATTTCTTCAGTTTCAGCAGGGAACAGACAATTATCTGTCACTAAATTCATCTACAAATAGAAAAAATAATGCACTGTAGGTACATTATGAAGCAAAGTGGAGTATTTATTGGGGCATTTTACCATGCAGAAAGGGAATTTCCTATGGTCTTAGCTCAAATTATATACAATTCAGCAAAGCTACATGTAAGAAAATAGCAAGGACAATTTATTTCTATATAACAGAGCATATATCCCCAAATTGCTGCTACTTCAAAGAGCACTTTTAGACTCATCACTTTTACAGGCTCTTTCAAAGGGAAATTCATGGAGACTAATTATTAACCCATATAAGACAAAAGAAGAGAGAAGGAATAAATCAGAAGCAAAGCATTCTGTTAAAAAAAAAAAAAAGTCTAACCACAGAAAATGTCAGTTTTGGTTTGCAGACAACCCCTGAGATATAAACCAAAGTGTTAAGACACCAAATAGTCAGAGGTAAATTACTAGAATTACATTCATACATGGTGTCATAGCACTTGCCTTTTAGAAAGTACTTTGTTACCATTCAGAAAGCTTAACTGCTTGGATATTTTTTCAGAAAATTAGCAAAGACAAGATGTTTCTAAGAAATTATTTTTTCTTTCCAAAAATGTATCTAATTTTAAGACGGAAGATGTACAATCAGCTTTCAATCGAGCAATTAGTGATTATGCTGGGACACCAGCAGGTGCCTCTAAACCGATAGGTAAATAAAAAAAAAAAAAAAATCAAGAAGGCTGAAATTTGTCAACATTAAGTTTAGCGTATCCATCAAAAATAGCTCTGGTATATTTGCTGCTGCTAAACTGGACGTAAGTTTTCAAACAAGTACTAAATAAAGGTTGACTGGTCCAAGCATTCTAATGCTAGGTCTTAATTTGAAGCACAATGCTCTGTGGTAACAAGCAATCCATTCCCATTTTCCCCTCCACTCTAAACTATCAAGCATGGTGGTACCCTCCATGAAACAAAAAGGACCTAACAGGAAGAGTGATTATTAAGAGAGTTCATTTCCCTAATCACCGATTTATTACTCCCTTCTGTGTTTTGTCACTGAAGGCTAGGATAAAAGCAATGTCAAAATTATCTGAATTTGGCACATAAGTTAACACTAAATACTTTTTTTTTTCTTAAGTGAAGGTTTCATCTACAAAAGGTATATCAGTACCAGTGTTTGGTGAGAAAGGCAGCTAAGCTCTTGGTTGGCGTTGACCCAAATGACTGGACCAAGTTCTGTAACAATGAACCTGAACAGATGGAACTGGGTTCTACGCATTCAACAACAGCTGTTTTAGAATGGAAACCTTACTCATATTTTCTCTAACAAAAGGGCAAGACTTTTCCTAGAGGCTGCACTAGGTCTAGGTCTAATTATCTTTATTTAAAAGAAAAAAAAAAAAGAAGCCCAAATAAAACCAGAATAAAAAATCATTATGTTTACCATCACCAAGAGCTATCTCTATTAAATTTATATCAACAAGTTAATCTCTCTCCCTGTAGGTAAGCTTTCTACGAACAAAGGTCTAAATACAATTCTTGTTAACTCTTTGCAGACAGGGATTACAGTAGGAACTGGGTATTACAAACGAAACCAGCAAGCAAGGGAGTGAACCTAAGAAAAAAATATATCACATATGCTGATGTGACAGAACAATAGGACGCTGAAATAAAACCCAAATGGTACGTCTCTCTGCCTGTACAAAATTCAGCTCAAGAAGTTCACAATTAGAAACAGACAACAATGTTCAAATATGTTATGTTTTAGATAACTGAGCAGTTACAACAGGTCAAAAATAGGAAAGAACAGTGAATACAAACCCCAGGAAAAGTGAGCTTAAGGTGATTTCCAAATGTAGCTTCTACAGATGAGGCAGAGGTAATCAACTGAAAAAGTGATTTCTTCAGCTACCCAAACTCTCTGACCAAAAGGCCAGGAATGAAGCAAAATTCTCAACAATCTGGAGAAATAAATTGCGGCCTCTGATGAATAGATGGACATTTTTATGAACTTTTAAGATGAATTTTAGCAGAATTTAATGATTCTTATTGAAGGAAATCACAAACTAGAGCCCTTAAAGAAATTCTATCAATGCAATAACATTTGGCCACATGAACCAGACCCAACATCTTTTAGTTTTAGCATATTAATCTCTGCGTTAAATGTTTTACTTTTTTCAAACACCCCCAAGTGCACAAGTTTGTCTAGAACTTCACAAGGCAAAAGTGTGCAGATACAAGTCTGAGACTGTGCTGTAGCAGGGACAGGCTAACACTGATGTGCAAAGTGAAAAAGAAAGATAGCAGCTTCTGGGACAAACCAAAGAAAAAACAAGTTAAGTCCTGCGTATGTCTCCACTTCATTGCTTCCATGTTTGAAAAAAGGAGCCTGTTATCTTTCTAGGCCACGAGGCTGGAACCCACGTGGCGTTCTGTGTCGAGAAGTCTAGGTTCAGTGGTGTTCTCCGCAGCAGCCGGGCGGTGTGGTTCTGAGGCTGGCTGACCTGTGCTTTCAGAGAAGCCGGAAAGGGTCCTTTAGGTGTGCTGCAGTCTCTCAGAAAGAGTTCATCAAAGTAGCGAGCAACGGAAGAAACTGGTCTTCTTTGATCGGTTTTCTGTTATTTTCACTGGTCCACCTGCCCCTGATGAATTGCTGTCATTCTAAAAAAGGGAAGATAATAAAGTTACCATGCAAATTGAAGTTTCATGGTTTGGATCCAATTATCTAAAAAACACAAATATCAAATAAAACCATAAATGTGTATTCAGTAGAGTTTTTTTATTAGAAAGTAACTCGTTAGGCTCTGACATTGTTTCTTTGGAAATGGTGGATTCAAACGGGGAAAATATCTTTAGGATAGCACCTTTTATGTTAACAATATATTAGACAGGAAGCTCCTATTTCCAGTTCAGAGAAATTATAGCCAAAGGACTGTAAAATTTCAAGGGTAATGAGGGAAACGATGTTCAGATATTGGTATAGGCAATCCTCTTGTTAGATGTAGGAAGAGTTGGTGACATAAGGTATACAATTATATTCAGGCTTCAGGTTAAAACAAACCTCCAATGTGGTCCTAATGATTCATCACTGAGATCATGTCTAATTTAAGCAAACGTTAACAACTTTAAGATCATAATTACATATAAGTATCTGTCACATGAAAACTAAGCTACATAATTTTATGGCAAAAATTTAATTTGTGTCATTAATATTTTAATTATTCTGGTCAAAATTCCATTAAAGACCACCTTTAAGAGTCAGATGAAAGAACTGAGGCAGCTGTGGTTCAGAAGTAAGAAACGTGAAGAAACAGAAATAAGAATCAAAGCTCAACCAGGTGAATACGTGAGTCCAGAAAAAAAGGAGTCAACGTGAATATATCATAATCAGGCCTATCCTTTTAATCAAATAAAAGCACGAATCAAATTAAACAGCATGAATAAGACCACAAATTTAACAAATAGCATAAGGAAAATAAAAATGATAAGTGATACAAACCATTTTTCTGTTGAGTTTTGTCATTATATCCCGTGCAAGTGTAAAAAATGCCTAAAGGTAAACCAAACATTTTATTATTATATGTTTATAGCATATTTTAAAATAGAAATGTGGAATTTTCATTAATTCATTATGAAATATATTATTTGACACCTTTTAATCGAGAAAAGGACATAACTACAATCATAGCACACACTTGAATAGCCTCTTATTTTTCAATGATATCGTAAACACTTTCCAGTGTTATAAAACCGTCATGCATTCACTCACCAAATATTTTCTGCACATAATATCCGGCACAAGTTTCTAATGTGACACTGGCTGAGTTATGGGTAGCTTTCTCGGTGCAGCAAGAGCACCTAGTGGGGTGGAGGCTCTAAGTCCCGCCACATCCTCAGAGAGGGACACAGCACCTGGTTTAGGAGATGCTGAATATCTGTTTAATCACTGAATGAATACCTAGAGCTCTAGAATCTGTTTTCCCAAAAACCTCTACCTTTTATCTCCAATCTCCTCCCTTTCAAACTACTTTCACTCTTGTACCGAGAATATATCATCTTCCATGTCTTATCTCAGCTAAATTCCCCACCATGGAAATCAGTTCAAATGGAAGCAGGACGAATCTGACTAATCTCACTTTGTGCCTAGTGTCTCTTGACCCAAACCACACATTTTTTAACTCTATCATCTCTACTTTGTTTCTACAGAGCCAGGACTTTTTCTTTTTTAAGATTTTATTTTTAAGTAATCTCCACACCCAATGTGGGGCTTGAACTTACAAACAACCCTGAGATCAAGATTTCGCACGCTCCACTGACTAAGCCAGCCAGGCACCCCTCTACAGAGCCAAGACTCTTAAAGCACCTTCAGTTGTCTCCATGCTAAACCCACTGTTGTCACTTTCTTTGTTCCCAAACAACTCCTGATACCCCCAAAGATGTTCAGCAGGATTATGCCCAATCAAGCCAAATAGAAACAACGTGATAACCGCTATCATCACTCATTATCAGTGTGGCACTGTCACACTGGTCACCTGTGGGTCTAAGTTTCTAAAGAAGCCCATCCTAGTTCTTATGACAAGCCAACCGCACTAAGTTAAAGCTCTGGGCAAACTGCTAATTTCTGTAGAACACCTGGTCAGAATAAGCAGCTCAGGCAACTCCCCAGCTCTGTGTTTCCATAACTCAAAGCTTGCTCTAAGCCACAGGTGTGAGTAGGGTGCACAAAAAGAGACCTACACCTGCTCCAGTAAGCCAGGGTATGGAGTTCATTCTGTGAGAGCAATCCTATCTGGGCCATCTCAGTGAACACATTTTCTCCTGTCTCTACCAAAGAGGCTCCCCTTTTTCTGCTTTTTTGTGGCAAGCGGACAGAAGCATTTTTCTGCTTATCTATGCTTATGTAAATAAATCAAAAGAAGCTTCCTGTTTCCTAACACCCATTAGCCAACCCGGAAAAAAATTAGTTTTATTGAAAACAAAGAAAAAGTTCTGATCAGTGTTCACTAGCCAATAAAGTCATTTCAATCTCGATTTTTAGCCATAATGTTATGGTGAGTGGCGAGTAGCCTAAGAAATTAAATGTCTACAAAACCATCAACATTATTGTTTATTGAGTTACATGTATTAACGCACATATATCATTTTTGTGATCAGTTTAAACAATGCTTTTAAAAAAGAAAATATTATCAACAACTCTGCCGGTGATAAATAAAATCTATTCTTAGAAGTCTTTAGATGATTTGGTTGTCTTTAACAGTTAACTTACTGAAAATGTATTAAAACTACTCTCTGATAGACACACTCATTTCTACTAAATACTGCTGTGTTACAATGTATCATGCTTAATCTAAGGGAACCTGTTCAATATACGGTTTCATCTCTTGAGAGAGTACCGACATGAAAGTAATTAAGACTCTCCTGCTACAGGCTACCATAGTATGACAGGAACCATGACAAATGAGCAGAGGACACTATGCTTGGTCAGCGAGTGCAGGATTTCCAGCTTCCCAAACAAAGGGCAAAGGTGCACTTAAACGGAACTTTTACCTTCTGTTCGGTGAATCTTAACTGAGCAATCTCATTATAGCCCACGTGGAGGCTGGGTGCATTTAACAACCTGAGTCCGCATAAAGTGAGAAGCACAGAAGTTCACAAGATGGAGGTGGAGTTCCCACAAGACATTTACTAAGAAAATGACAAGACGGCGTGCCTGGGTGGCTCAGTCGGTTAAGCGTCTGACTTCACCTCAGGTCACGATCTCACAGTTTAGGTGTTAAAGCCCCACATCCAGCTCTGTGCTGACAGCTCAGAGCCTGGAGCCTGCTTCAGATTCTGTGTCTCCTCTCTCTCTCTGCCCCTCCCCTGCTCATACTCTCTCTCTCTCTCTCTCTCTCTCTCTCTCTCTCAAAAATAAATAATAAAACATTTAACAAAATTAAAAAGAAAAAAAAAAAGAAAATAACAAGTCTTGGAGAGTTGTTTGAACACAGGTACCTAAGCTCTAATGCTACCCCAGAGAAGTCATCAAACATTTCTTTCTTACCTCTTCTACATTTGTACTGGATTTTGCACTTGTCTCCAAGAATTTAATCCCATAGTCAATTGCTAACTGAAAGGCAAACAGAAACATTTAAATTCAGTTCAATTTGCTTCAACATATAAAGCATTTCCATTTTCTAGGTTTCTCAAAGTCCCAAAGGTACAGTATATAGTTGAGAACTCTTGTGGTTCTCAAATTTCTTTGCTTTCTTCTATTTTTTGAAATGTAGACATCTAACTCATTCATCATAAGTAAAATGGCACTGCTTCCACTCAAAACACCATTTGAGTACTTCTTTTTTTCTATTATACTTCAGTTCTCTAATATAGTTACAAGAAAAACTGTGATGGGCAACTGGGTGGCTCAGTCAGTTAAGCGTCCGACTCTTGGTTTCAGCCCAGGTCATGATCTCATGGTTTGTGAGATCAAGCCCTGCATAGAGCTCTGCACTGATAGCATGGAGCCTGCCTGGGATTCTCTCTCTCTCCCTCTCCCTCTCTCTCTGCCCCTCCCCTATGCATGCATACACTCTCTCTCTCTCTCTCTCAGAATGAATGAATGAATGAATGAATAAAAGAAGAGGAAGAAGAGGAAGAAGAAGACGAAGAAGAAGAAAAGAAAAACTATGAAACAGACACTCGCTCCTACCATTAATTTGGGATTCATTGACGTCTTTTATCTGCTCCCAAAGTACAACTCTCCCAACAGTCACTATACGGACTTTTCATTTTTTTTAATAAATTGGTGCATGAGATAATGAAAGTTTAAAATACGAGGTACTCAATGCTTTCGTTTTTATTTGGTTTCTATTTCCATCTACTCCCAAAAAGCTCCCAGTTCATTTAAAATACAAAGAATAAATGAATGTTCATAGGGGAAAAGTTTGCAGTCAGATTTAAAAACAAAATGTATTTTGTACGTATCACTAAAAAAAGGCACAGCAAAATTCCAAGACTTAAAAATTGAAGCCTCTAAGTTAATTTAGAAAATGTTAATTTAGAAAATTTAGAAGTAAATATGTACATATAATAAACGTTTTTGCTTTTTTTGCAGGATGCAAAATAGAGAAATCCCTGTAAATGAGATCCATAGCTTTGATGAGTTACAAGCAGTTTATTCATAATGACCTAAACCTAATGTGTAGTAAAGTAAAATATTCTTAGGAAAAAAAAAGGAACTGGACTATGATTACTATTTAAACTACACTTATTCTATTACTTTTACTTGAAGAGAATGATTTACTTGACCTTTAAAACTGCATTTTCACACAGATATGGAAGAAATAGCTGAACTCGAAGCTGTAGGAATCTGAAAAAGGACCAATTTGTATCTCCCAGAAAACAGCAAATTCTTCAGGAATGAGTCACGACTACACATTATATGGGGATGGATCTCGAATACTAATTCACAACATTCAAGTATGGATTACATCTCTTTGTTGTTTTTTAAAGGATTAAAATCACAGATACTTTTCAAACTGAAACCAATAATTAAATAATACTAAGAAAATAAACGCTTAGTGTGAATAGATTCCAATCTTGATGCATTCAGTTCAAATTTACCTTCTCTCCTCTTTCTTTTGACACTTGTCTTTTGTCATTCATATCACACTTGTTACCCAGGATCATTCTTTCAACGTCTGAAGAGGCATGCTGCAGGGAGAAAATAGTACGTTATAAAAACAGCCTGAGAAAAACACAGGTATTCAATAGACAAATCCTAACCTGTCAGAAACATATCCATAAATTTAATAATAAGACAAGCTTTTACTCAACACAGGGTCTGATTCAGAGGAAAATGTAAAAGATGGGAGGAGGGAAGAACTACAGCTTAAGAGTCCGTGCTAACTTTTCCCTCAAAGGCTTGCGGTCATTCTCATGCCTTTTTTTTTTGTACATGAACAGAAATAAAACGGACGGTTAGTCCAACAACAAAACTTCCAAATATTAGTTTAGAAGGAAACTAAAGGATTTAGAAGGATTACCAAATATTAGTAAAGTAGGGGGGAAAAAAAAACCCAGTACTGAGTGGGCCAATGAGGAAGGGACTCTGGCTTCTGAAATACTTAAAATATAAATTCACGTAGGTTAATATAAATGTGTACAAAATGATTTCAAAGTCAGATTGCTTTCTGAAATGTCAAAGACATAAAAACACATCTTAATACCAGTCAATCTGGAATTAAACCAGATTTCAAATACGTTAAGATGGAGAAAATGTTAGAAGGGAAAACTGATAAGATGTTGGAATAGAGAGGTATCTTTGCCAGTCCAACGGCAAGAACCTGGGGGTCAGATGTTAAAGCTCTCGGAAGGAGCGCAAGCAAGTCTCTTCTGTTTTCTCATGTGTGAAACGGGAGACTTGGATGAAATTATTTTCTTTTTTTTTTTTTTTTAATTTTTTTTTTCAACGTTTATTTATTTTTGGGACAGAGAGAGACAGAGCGTGAACGGGGGAGGGGCAGAGAGAGAGGGAGACACAGAATCTGAAACAGGCTCCAGGCTCTGAGCCATCAGCCCAGAGCCCGACGCGGGGCTCGAACTCACGGACCGTGAGATCGTGACCTGGCTGACGTCGGACGCCCAACCGACTGCGCCACCCAGGCGCCCCGGATGAAATTATTTTCAAGATCCGGCCCAGGTTTAGAATTCTGTGAAACTGCTGTCCTGGCTGTTACCCCCCCCCCCCCCCCCCCCCCCGCCGTCTGACAGGGTCACCAGGTTGGCAGCACCAGAGATCTCTCCCTCTGTGGTGCTCCTCAGAGTGAGGGGGCCTGACCTGGCCGTGCCCTACTTCGTGGCAGCTCAGCCGCCTCTTCCAGAAACAGAAGGAGCCCTTTAAAGTACTCAGCAGGGCTCCTCCATAGCATCACCATTCTCTTTCCATACATACCTCTTCAATGTTTCTTATCCAGTTTTTAATATTGTCGAAGGACTTTTCATTTGTGATGTCATAGACCAGCATAATTCCCTGTGACAAGAAAATAACATCTTTATTTAGTACTTCATATACTTAAAGTAATAGAATATAATGGCAGTGTACCCCTACCCTCCAGAAACCATTTTTTGTCCTGTGTCCTTTTTAATGAAATACAATAAAAAATTTAAAGTACAGAGAAGCAAAAATAAATAAATAAATACTTCCATTGTCTCACCATGTAAATAGATAGTCTGTAAACATTTTTACTCTTAACCTTTAATGAATTAGTGATTGCAGTAAAGGTGATACACCCTTTCTACCAGACTTCATGTGATAAGAATCAGCACTAACTGGAGCTAAAAGAGTATTTAAGTTAAAACAGAGATAATAGCAGTGAAAGAAAGAGATAATCATTTCTGTTGTCTATTTGTTTATTACAAGTAGAAATGTCTTGCTTCTTACCCCTGTACTAAGATTGTAACCATACTACTTTCAAATTATTTCCTGGGACGTCTGGGTGGCTCAGTCAGTTAAGCATCCTACTTCAGCTCATGTCATAATCTCACAGTTCATGAGTTTGAGCTCCACATCAGCCTCTGTGCTGACAGCTCAGAGCCTGGAGCTTGCTTCAGATTCTGTGTCTCCCTCTCTCTTGCCCCTCCCTTGCTCGTGCTCTGTTTCTCTCTCTCTCTCTCAAAAATGAACAGTTAAAAAAAATTTAAAAAGTAAATAAAAATAAAATTATTTCTTTTTTTTTAAAGTTTATTTATTTATTTATTTGGGGGTAGGGGGAGGGGGGAACGGAGAGAGCAGGAGAGAGAGAGAGGCCCAAGCAGGCTCCGCACTGTCAGCACAAAGCCTGGTACAGGGCTCAAACTTGAGAACCACGAGATCACGACCTGGGCCAAAAGCCAGACGCTTAACTCACTGAGCTAGCCAGGTGCCCCAAAAAGATAATTTTTAGGGGCACCTGGCTGGCTCAATTGGTAAAGACTCTTGATCTCGGGATTGTGAGTTTGAGGCCCACGCTGGATGTAGAGATTACTTAAAAATAAAATCTTTGACAATAAATAAATACAATAAAATTATTTCTTTTTATATGAGCTAATCAAAATGTCACTATCACTACGTCAATCACAGACACTTAAAACAGAATACATTTGTTATACAGGTTTAATGAAAGGCAATGTCATCGTATCTTTAAAGACCCTCACATCTGGTATTTCTAAAAGGCTTATCTTCTAAATGTATCAACCGACGCTTGTAAAATCTGTATCACCAGACCACACTCCTATACTAAGTGCTAGATCTACCCATCTATCCATCCATTCAACAAATATTTAGCAAGCACCCACTATGTGTATGATAACATACTTAGTGCTACCAGCAGTGAACAAGATAGACAAGGCCCCTTCCTTTCAAGCACGGCTAGCAAAGAAAACAATAAACAATAATTATACTAGTAATTATAACTCACCATTGCTATGAAGAAGCATGCGGAGTTTTATATATATATATATATTTAATATATATATTAATATTTAATATATATATATACTTTTTAATGTTTATTTATTTTGAGAGAATGACAGAGCGGGAGCAGGGAGAGGGGCAGAGAGAGAGGGAGACACAGAATTCGAAGCAGGCTCCAGGCTCTGAGCTGCCAGCACAGAGCTCAACATGGGGCTCGAACCCACAAACCACGAGATCATGAGCCCAGCCAAAGTCGGAGGCTGAACGGAAGGAGCCACCCAGGCTCCCCACCATGGAGAGTTTTGAATATAAATGCTAATCTAATCTGGCTGAGGAGATAGGGGTGGTCAGAGAAGGCTTCCCGGAGAGAATGACATTAAAGCCAAGACCTGAGGACTGAGTATCAAACTTGAATTGGGCAATGGGGTTGAGGCAGGGGTGGAGAAAAAACCCACAGTGCCCAACACACAGTAGAAACATTATAAATATCTTGCTGACCAGAAAGGCCCAGAACCCAATGGACTGACTAAAAGAAAGCCATCTTGGTAAGAGTGAACAGATCCAATGGGAGGCCAAAGCGACAGACAGGGTCAGGCATGCTTTGGAGACCAACGACTGGATATCAGCTCCCAAATATCCCCTGTCATCACCAAAAACCAACAAGTGAACCACCAGGTTGTCTTTGTCCCCTCCAAATCTTCTCTTCCTCTTTGTACTCGTTTTGATAAAGAGCAATATAACCCTGCCAGGCCGCCCAAGCAGACCCCTGCGAGTAACCTCCTCACAGCCAGTCAGTCACTAAATCCTATAGGCCCAACAACCGCAATATCTCCCGATTCTGACCCCTGACTCGCACGCACGGCCTTATTCATATTCTCATCTATTAGGCTTTACCTGAATCGCTGGCCTTGTCTTTAACTGGTCTCCCAGCTTTCACAAAAATCTACAATTGCTCAGAATGTGTGGAGGAGTTCTTAAACATCTACAGGCTATTGACCTGATTAATATTATGAAGACCAACGGCAAAGCATGCAGTTACTAAACACAGAACATAAAAAACAAAAACAAAAACAAAAACAAAACCTTTAAATGTCTTGTTTTTACATCCAAAAATGTATCTCCCCCATTGTACTAGACTCTAGCTTGGATCCTCTCAACTTGACAAATGAATATTCATGTTTTACTTTCACCGGAACAGTTACAAAACCCTAAAACACACTCACCATGGCTCCTCTATAGTATGCGGTTGTGATGGTTCGAAATCTTTCCTGACCCGCTGTGTCCCTAAAATTTGAAACAAAGGAGAGAGAGGTTTTAAAAGTTATCGCCGGCATCACCGAGGAGAGACCTTAAGCTGTGGGTATAATTCTGGTCTGCTCACAAAGGCAGTGGTTTCAAGGGAAAGGGGAACGAGACGCAGCGGGAGCCTGCTGCCTGTGAGCTGGAGGCGGTGGTGGCCACGGGAGCCTGTCAGGAGCTCACAATGACTTTGGTGGGAAACTTGGTCCTTGATGATAAAAGCAGCAAAAGGAAAATACACGGCCCGGCTAGGAACTGGCATGTTAGTCAAACACACATGGGAGAGAACAGAGAATGGTTCTAAATTCTGGGACCCCTGGAGGTAGTTATAATCCTTTCTATAAACGCCTAATGACTAAGGCATCTAGCTCTCTTGACCGAAAGTCTGATTTCCGTACAACGCAAGCAATTGGGCTAGACTTACTACTGTGGAAATTCTGCTCAGCGGAACACACTAAAATGGATCTCCTCGAGCACTTTTTCAGCTATAGAGCCTGAGATTAAATGGGTGCCTGGAGTTTAACACATAGCGGGTGACGATGCTTCCAAAGACTTGAAAATATGGACAACGCTTCAAAATTACATAAACTTGAATATATTCTTGCTTTTTAGCTGATGGCATTCTATGAAAACACATCCTGAAAAATTTTTTTCAAATTTCTCATTATGCTTATTGAAGCAATCCCTACAAAGGGAGTCACATTGACTTGATATCTGGGAAAATCAGTATTTCTAAATTTGCCATGAGCCCCAGAACTAATTCACTCCCTGTGCGACTAAGGCAAGTTAAATTGTAGAATTTAATTGCAGGGGAGAGCGAGGCATTTGTGGAAATATACTAGAAATCGAATGCATACCAAACCCAAACAAGAGACGAAGGCCCGAGGGAAATACCATAAATTAGAAACAATAAATACCTTAACATTTATACACACCTTTCCAAATACTTTCCTCTGGTGCTCCCATGATGCCCCCCACCACCCAGTGCAGTGGTAGGACGACCACCATCCTCACTGTGCACGAGAGGCAACAGGCTCAGGTAGGCTAGGGTCTACCACTAAGCCACTAAGCAGCTCGTCGCCTTGAATGACACTGGAGCATCCAGGTCTCAGTTGTTTAGTGCAGGGCCAGGCATCACACCACAGTCCCCTTATCCTGCTGTTCTCTCACTGATCAGGCCTAGATACACACGGCACTGGTTTGGTATATGGCAAAGAAATCAGGGGGAAAACAAGCCAAGCACCTTTGAGCCAACTAACCGTATTTTGATCTAACACACCGCTGCATTTGGAACCAGCTCTGCCGTGAGGACGGAGGAGAAGCCCTGCCATACTCAATGTTGGTTGTGAAGACTGAATGGAGACTATTTTGCTGCTGAGAGTATTGATAAATAGTGCTATGATGTTACATGATGTTCTAATTAGCTGACGGACTGCAGGCTCCTAGAAAGGCTTCTTATTGCTATGGTCAGGACTGTTCGGCACAGAGTCAGAAATTCTCTTGGCTTCCCCCTAAAATTTTTTTTTTTTTTTTTTCAACGTTTATTTATTTTTGGGACAGAGAGAGACAGAGCATGAACGGGGGAGGGGCAGAGAGAGAGGGAGACACAGAATCAGAAACAGGCTCCAGGCTCTGAGCCATCAGCCCAGAGCCCGACGCGGGGCTCGAACTCACAGACGGTGAGATCGTGACCTGGCTGAAGTCGGACGCTTAACCGACTGCGCCACCCAGGCGCCCCCCCCCCCTAAAATTTTTAAAACTATCTTTAAAATATTTGGCCTACTAAACATCAATAGATGAAAAGGGCAACCTGTGGCAACCTTCACAATGTTTCCCAACAAATATACTGGGAACCACTCACTATACTAGGCTAATATATGAAGCTTAACATCCTGCTTCAGATTTGGGTAGCTGTCCCAGCTTTAACATTAACCCAGACAAATGCCCTCAGATGGACTTAACTGCTCGAAGTCCTAGGTTCCTCCTCTGTAAAAGAAGGACTAGTGGGTTTCAACATGATGCTCTAGTTCTAGTCTTGTTCTGAGATTCAAGGAAGAAAAACAGCCTAAGGAAAAAGCTGATACATATTACTTGACTATTTTGCCCTGCCTCCTTCTTAATCTATACTGCTCTAAATTTCTAAGCTTTGTCTACTCTTGTCATCATCACACATTAGATCAGTCCAGTGTTCCTCATTTTTTTATTTAAAGAGGAGAAATATGAAAACAGATTATAAAGTATCAGATCGGGAGGGGAACTCCAATGTCTTCAGTCCAACCAAACGATTTATAAATGATGAAAAACAGGCCCTAAGAAGGGAAGGCACAGGTCCAAATCCTCAGATTAGAGGCAGAACCTAGAACCTAGATCTGTACTTCCCACAGAAGAAGCCATTAAGGCTTCTTACCGCCTGAATACTTTTGCCTTATCTGATTTCAAAGCTGCAACAACTACAATGATAAAGTGTATGCGCTCTTTAGATTTTAGTTTTCTTCCCTACAAAATTAGTGTTTGTGTAGAATGAGTTCTCAGATCTCCTCCGGCTGTAAGGGTTAGTGGCTTCATTCTTTACCTTCTCATTCTCAGTGGCGACACCTTTGAATATTTACCCACTTCCCCTTGGTTCTGATAAAGAAAAGACGTTTTAGTGATCACAAGTTACCTCTAACTTACCACAATTCACATTTTTCACATTTCAATTCCCACTTTCAATTCCCACTTAAGGTAGAAACTGTGTATATAATTTTTGTTTTACTTACCATATCTGAAGCTTAATTTTCTTTCCATCTAGTTCTATCGTTCTGATTTTAAAATCAATTCCTGCCAGAAAAAGAAAGAAAGAAACGCTAAATTTCTCCAAATATAATCCAAGTCTTATTAGGAAAAGGACAAAGATTTCTATTGAAAAGAAAAAAAAAAAAGTCTCTCCAACGCACTGGAAAATGTGAACACAGAGAGGGTGTGAATGGTATGTTTCCTCTGAATGCAGGCTGAAGAAAGGAATGCTAATTACTCTGCAAAGAATTCCCACACATGTTAAATGGAACGTATTATATGCCTCATTATTTTGATACAAATGGATCACATCCCTCAAAGTTATATAATTTAGATAGACTGAGAATATGCCATATTTTCCACTTCCTGATATACATATAAACAATGATTCCTACCCCTCTGGCCCATCTTTCCCTAAGAAACACCGTGGGACCTCTTTACAATGTCTTCCTCCGTCTCCTTCCATTTGTTCTTTGGGATCGGCCACTGGCTAAGGGAAAAAACAAAACCCCAGGCTCCCAAACCTGCCTGTTTGAGCTCAGAGATGGAAAAGCTCGCATATTTATTTTACATGGCTGGCAAGTATCTTATGCACATTTTAATAAATGTTTCTCGCATCTTACTGACTGGGCCTGACATAGCTAGAATGGTTTTTAGCCCTGACTGAACTTTAGAAATTACCCAGAGAACTTTAAAAAACTACTAATGGCTAGGTCTGCTCCTTTCCCCAAATTCTGAGATTCTGACTTAGTTGGTAAGGGTGGGATCTGTGCACTAGTAATTTTAAAAGCTCTCCAGGTGATTCTAACCTGTAAATAGCACTCAAGCGGGACTGTGAGGTAGTTTGCGAAAGTCATTTGGGGCTCTGGCACTTAAACGTTCAACGCCACCCTCACCCATTTCCCCCCCACTATGTAGCTCAAAACTTATTTAGCAATTTCAACTACAAAGAACCACAAAGTCTTTGGCAAATATCAGAATGCTCTATCCTTTTACCAGAAATAAGCTGCTACCCTCTGACAGGACAAGTTAATGAAAACAATTCGAACGCAATTTGCTAAATCCTTCATCTGGCCACTGAGCTTTTAGATTTCCCTATTCTTTTGCATCCTGTACAGAATCCCTTAGAAGCAGCCTCCAAGACATTTCAAGAAAATATGTCAATTATCCACTATATTGACTTAACCATCAAATGCAGTTATTTGCCGGGAGAAGAGTCTTCAACGGCTAAATTACTACAATGTTTCTACATATAAACGTTGAGAACACACAAAAAGGCTGCCATTTTGAGGCTCATTAAAGTCTCAGTCACTCTCCAGTCATTTAAAACATTTAGGGAGTTTTCTATGGACTCCGCCTTTTGTTTTCTGTAGAAGGACTATCTTTCTGTTATTTGAGGCGGTTCTAACATTATCTGTGAAACTTAACCAGCTTTTCACAATTCAGAGGTTTTCAGCGTTTGGAAGAGTCGTGAGCTGTGGGGGTTAGCTTTTGTTCACGCCGCTGTCAGGAGCCAGCTGAGAGACACGTGCATAGAACACGGTCAAATTAGCTCAACTTGAATTTCACTAAAGATGCAAAATGTCGTTTATATTATTATTGGAAAGCACTGGCCCTGAAAGCCAAAAGACCTAGACTGGAGGTAGGAAAAGGTGAGGGGACCTAATTAGATAAACTAGATAATGTGTCTGAATGTGATTTAGAAACTCTGAAATTCCAGATAAATGTACAATATTACATACTCAGATGCTATGATCCTACAGATCTTGTCGCTTCACATGTGAATTACGGTAAAAGCGTCCCAGGACTCTGTGCCAACATCTCTCCTGGTTCTATCTCCCCTGCATGCCACTGCAAGAATAACTGTCAACAATCTCCGTGGTAATGTCACCTCAATCTTTAAGAAGCTATGGGCCCAACTCCCTCTGCCTGGCAATACGGCCTTTGCCACCAGAGGCACTGCTCCCCTGACTCGACAACCCTCAGAGCCTCCCTCCACCTGCCGCCTTCTATCTCTCCGCCCCACACCTCCTCCCCTCCGCACGTGCAGGGCCACCTCATGCCCGCAGCCTTCCCTGAGGATGCCACCTGTGGGTCCTTCCCCTCCTTCCCCCCTCAGCTCTCTACTTGGCCATGTCCATCCCTTACATAGCAAGTCCTGGCTTAATCCTGTGTTATTTGGTTTTGTTAACACACTCCTCTGAACTGCTCTCAAATCAAACAAGGGCTCCAGCCTCTCTTTGCTAGTTAGGTTGCATGCAGAAACAAGCATAGATAATAAAAGGTTAAATACTCTTATGAGAGGAAAGGTTACATTCTGCTAAGTGTGAAGAGAATTAAGAAAACCTTGGAAGTTCCAAGTTTTCTTAGCATGCCATAGTAACAATAGTAAGGATGCTAAGAAATCTATTACAATATGAAAATCAAGGTCTTTACATTACAATTAGTTTGATAATAACATCAGTAGACTATATGGTGGATTAACACTCACTTTGACATTTAAAGGAAAGATAAGTTCCTGAGACTACTCCAGAATTAGAATAACCAGTCATAATACAGGGATACAATTATATCAATCAGGATGCTTTGGCTGCAAATAACAGAAAGCCCAAATCAAACTAGCTTAAAGTAATTTGTTGACTCATATAACAAGCCCAGCGATGAGTTGGGGTTCAGGGATGACTCAATTCAGTAGTTCCGGCTCATTTCTCTGTACCTCCTTGGGCTCTGCCCTCCTGGGAGTATCAGTTTCATCCCCTGACTGATAACCGTTCCTGACCACCACAGCAATACTGAGAAGAAAAGAGATCATCTTGTGCCTCTCACTTCCAAGTGAGGAAATGTTTTCCCAAAGCCTCCAGCGACCTTTCCGTCATGTTTCACTTCTGGAATTACAACCATGAGAATGTCATGTTCTCGGGACTAATGCTGAGTTCAGAAACCAATCACTGCCATGGGCAGTTACCAAGATTGAATTAATCTAAACTCATCC
The DNA here is from genome assembly GCF_028749965.1 of Puma concolor. NCBI lineage: Eukaryota > Metazoa > Chordata > Mammalia > Carnivora > Felidae > Puma > Puma concolor. Next base: position 107,438,109 of record NC_141672.1, on the reverse strand, counting down.
CTAAATTTAGACTAATCAAAACCCATCCCTGGAGCTGGTCACTTCTTTGACCCACAAGACTGCTGAAAACAGGAGAGAGTGGAAAAGCTGTTGATTGGTCATTGTATCTGTCAGAATAATACTCAGATCTACCAATCAGTAGAACTTTATATTCATAGCTATATGAATATCACTATCACTACAACCCTGTCATGAATGTTATTAAGATTAATGATAAGTCTAGGACTTCATCCGGTGTTCAGCCACAAGCAGAAAATATGAAGGAAATAAAAATACAATGAGCAAACCAAGCAGCTGCTATGACCTCTCTGCACTAGACCATGAGCTTCGCCATCCGCGAGTCCCAGCTCCAAAGGACTGGCCTGTGCACCAGGCCCAGATGATTCGAGACCACAAAGAAGGAGGGGGCTGTCTGTCATATCAACAGTAGCAATAACCACCACAGCTCATTCTGGCAGGAAGGGAGCAACTTTTTTTTTTTTTTTAAAGAACTATACAATCTAAAAAACATAGCTTCTGAAGAGCATTATGTTTAGGGTAAAAAAAAGCCCTTCACATTTCAATAGCCTTTTAGAAAGCATCATTTCTTGGCAGTACATAATACGATAACTCATGTTCAAAATGATGACCCTGAGTCATCCCAACTCATGAGCAATCCATCAGCCACCAGGCTTCGTGCAGCCTGCCCAGCTGGCCACACAGCCCAACACCTACGTTCAGGAGACAAGACTCCAACACTATCTCCACGTGTACTAGAATATGCCCCAACAGTAATTTTCTGATGGCTTTAAAGCAGTGCCAGTTTTTGTCATTAATATTTATCTAGTCAATAAAATAGGAAATCTACATTATAAGAAAACATTCCCAAAGGACTCAAAGCCATTTTTATTTTGAATTTATTTATTTATTTATTTATTTAATTTTTTTTTTTTTTTTTTTTTGATGTTTGTTTATTTTTGAGAGGGACAGAGACAGAATGCGACTGGGTTGGGGCAGAGACAGAGGCACAGAATCCGAAGCAGGGCTGCAGGTTCCGAGCTGTCAGCACAGAGCTGCACATGGGGCTTGAACTCACGAGCTGAGCCAAAGTCAGATGCTCAAACGACTGAGTCACCCAGGCGCCCCTTTGTTTTGAATTCACACACACACAAACACACACACACACATTTTTTTTTTCTGAATTGATTCTCATGCTAAACAGTTACTCATAACTGATATATACATTATAAGGAACCAGGAAAACTAGCATGAAAGGAACCATAGAATTCTAGGCTTGGAAAGAATCTCAGAGATGGATTAGTCAGTCCTCCCTGTGTGCCTAAGAAAACTGAGGCCCAGGGAGATATAGCAACTTATCCAGATTGGCAAAGACTAATTGAAAAGGGGTTAAAATCAAACCTGGCATTTAAAGATCAGGCCTTCCCAAAGAGATGTGTACGAGAATGGCCATGTCTCCCTGGGGAGGCCTGCTCTTTAAGGGTCTATGGCATAACACTAGTGACAACGGCGGTGTCCAGCAGGGGGAGAATCCCTTGGTACAGAAGGGCCATCCAGGAGCAGTAAACAAGAGTCACACGAATCAACATGAGTGAATCTAAAAACATAATATGAAGTGAAAAAAGCGACTGCAGAAATTTCTCACAGTCAAACGATGCCTACAAAATTTCAAAAACACCAAAAACTGTACTATGTATCATTTGTATACACATCTATGTGTAATTAAAGTATAAAACACATACATGAGAATGACTATCAACAAAATCAGTATCGCTGTTACCTCTGGAGAGAAATGGAAGAGGAGGGATTAAGGAGAGGTTCAGAGGGACTTCAACTCTGTCATTTATTATTTCTAAAACTCAGTAGTGCTACCTGGATGCGGAAGTGTTTTATATTAGGGGTACTTTTGTATGCCTGAAATTGTTCATAATTTTTAATAAGGAGTAGTTATTTAAAAAAATGACATCTGGAGACTCTCATTCATTAATAATAGCAGAAAAATCAAGCCAAATTTAGAGATGAAAGGCAACTTAAAAATCTTCGTGGGAGGTGGCAGGGGTGTGGGGGAAGCAGGTGTTACCCCACCCCACACTGCTCAATATACAGAGGGCCTGGGAGCCCTTGGTGACCAAACGCGAGTGATAGCAAGATTAGACCACGGTCAGAAAGTGAGGGGGCAGATCAGGGCCTTGGGGCAGCAAGGAGTGCTAGCCACTCAGATTTCAGGCAGGGGTTCAGGAGCATTTCCTTCCCTGCCTGGAGGGGAAAAAAAAAGATTCTCTTTCGGCTAAGAATAATGAAAGAATACACATTTGGTCTCTGTTGGGAGTGGCACTCCAGGAGAGGGACAAAGGAAGGAGTTCTGAGTTTCCATTCCAGTGGGAGAAGGAAGAGGACAGCCTCCCTCCCGGCTCAGGATGGGGGAAGGGGCTATGCCCTGCACCTCTGAAGAGAAGATAAAGTTGTACTTGAGGTCTCTGCATTGTCCAGGGCGACCCACAGGAATAAGAGCTGGCAGAGACCTGGCAGTGAGGCTCTAGGTAGGGATATGGTGTGAGCACCTGGCCTAAAGCACTGCTTATCAGATATTTCTCAGAAACCAGTAGTACAGTTGGAGGCAGTTGGAGGGAGGGCCTGGCCAGCAGAACAGAGGGAAGGAACCTTTGAACTCGACCCAAGCCCGCAGTTAATAGACCTAGCAGGGCAAGGAGCTTGGAATGAGCAGTCCTAGGCCACCCTTCATTCCACGAATTAGGTCTAATTTAACATGGAGAGGAACAGATTGACAAAATTATTTTACACAATGTCAAACTAGTCAGCCAACAGATGTTTTATTTACTATCATAACCTTTTTCTGCTTGAAGAGAACAGGGAGGTTGCCCTGGGTTTGTGAAAGGGTGGAAGGACACCCTATGCTGGGGTGTGGAAAGGGTATGAAGAAGGACCATTCCTGGCCTTTGGAACGCCAGGGCCAGCCAGTTGTCCTGACCCTCAGCATCGCTGTGATCGGATGCATTTTTGCCCTGTGGGTACTGTAGCTTAGAACACACACAGCTAGGGGTGCCTGGGTGGTTCAGTCGGTTAAACCTCCGACTTGGGCTCAGGTCATGATCTTGCGGTCTGTGACTTCCAGCCCCGTGTCAGGCTCTGTGCTGATAAATAAGCTCTAGGGGCACCTGGGTGGCTCAGCTGATTGAGTGACCGACTTCAGCTCAGGTCATGATCTCACGGTCCATGAGTTCCAGCCCCACGTTGGGCTCTGTGCTGACAGCTCAGAGTCTGGAGCCTGCTTCAGAATCTGTGTCTCCCTCTTTCTCTGCTCCTCCCTACCTCTCTCTCTCTCTCTCTCTCTCTCAAAAATAAATAAACATTAAAAAAAATGCAAATTCCCCCAACCCATGCAATCTGAAATTCTGGGGGGCAGAAACCTGGAGTAATTTGTTAAAGAAAAAAAAAAAAAGAAAAAAGAAGTACACACATAGCTCTCTCTTCTACCTTGGAACCGTCTTGGGTTACTTGGGGAAGTCAGCTCACCCAGGAAAATCAGGGATGGAGAAGCAGCAGGGACCTTCAACTGATGTGTTCCACACCCGGTTCCCACTCAAGTTCTTTTATAAAAAGTCCACTCTGGCTGCAGCCAAGAGATCCATGAAAAAACAGAAGTCCTATTTCTGGGACATTGAGTCTTTCAATGAATGACAGCAACGCAAGATTCCAAAGCTGAGTTTACTCACAGCGCCACACATACATACATATATCAACAGCCAAAAAACAACGGGGTATCTATCCCCTTTGGCCCACTTTAAGAAGCAGAAGTCCAATACTGCACTTTCACAATGAAACGGGGGAAAAAAGTACTTTGTTTCAAAAGTACATCTGGAAACATCTGTGATCCCAGGCTACCGGAATATGGGTTATGTGGTTGGTCTATTTACATTTCAGAGATATTCCAGAAATAGAAGAAAGTTTCCCAAATATTGAAATCCACTTTAAAGAAAGGCTACATCCACTTCCTCACTTGAGATTGTTATTATTAATGATAAAGATGCAGTGTAGACAGATAGTGCCAGTTTTGAAACTTTGACAACCTCATTTTGCTTATGCTTTTTTTGTGTGGACTTTCAAACATGGAGATTAATGAGATTTTAGAGTAGCTGACTTTAGGACAAATAGCTAAAATCTCTAATTAGGAAAATAGATTACTGAAATAGGAAAAAATAAGAGTCATAGATGGAAGCTTTAAGATACTTTTTTTTCCAAAATAAAAAGGACTTGGAGAAAATGAGTAAAAGTAAAAATGAAGTTAAGAATGTTACTTAGATGGAACGAGAGGAGTTCAAGGCATTGTTTTTTCTAAATACACATTCTGTAAGTTCACAGAAGTATTTTCACCAAGGACCAATTTTGCTGCATATATTTAGAATCATTTAATTTTTTTTTTAATTTTTTTTAAACTTTTTTTTTTTCAACGTTTTTTATTTATTTTTGGGACAGAGAGAGACAGAGCATGAACGGGGGAGGGGCAGAGAGAGAGGGAGACACAGAATCGGAAACAGGCTCCAGGCTCCGAGCCATCAGCCCAGAGCCCGACGCGGGGCTCGAATGCACGGACCGCAAGATCGTGACCTGGCTGAAGTCGGACGCTTAACCGACTGCGCCACCCAGGCGCCCCAGAATCATTTAATTTTTTATTTTGTTTATATTCAAATTTACAATCTGGTTTCTTTTTTGAAAATCAGAAAGTCTAAAATTTAGGAGGAAAAAAAAACATTGAAAAGTAAGCTGAGAAGGCATTTAACAACAGTTTCAAATGATCACTGGCAGCCAAATATGTTACCTTTGTTATATCCAACATAGGAAAAAGAGGATTTTTTTTTTTCAAACATGGACTTACAGGGGTCTGCAAATATAATCTGCTCTTAGAAAAGACAACTAATATGCCAAAAGAAGACAGAGGTGTTCAGATTTCTTTGGTTCTTCTATTCTGTGAATAGGAAGCAGTAAAGTAAAACTCTTTTATGGTGTAAATAGTGACACATATTACTCCTTTTTGCTGAAAAAGGTGCATGCACATCTTTACACTGTTTTAAAATTTTCTACTTGTTACTGAATTAAACTCAACTCTTGGCATTCTTGGCATAAGACAGCTGTACCCATACAATTTGATCATACCAACAAAAGATAAACTCGTAAACTAATTCTAGAAATTAGGAAGAATTTACTTTTTTGAGCCATATACATATGTGCAACAGATACAAAAATTGTGCAGATAGGAATAGTTTTATGTAAGGTCTGTATTTGAGAGTCTCAAAGGGCTTCATAGATTAAATTATAATGATTTAATTAACTCTTAACATGTCTTTGGGAAATTATAGGGCAAAATAACAAATTATTATATATACCAAGTGATAACTGCTAAACGAGCTGTGTGTTGAATCACATAAGAGGGGGAAAAACACAACAAAAATAGCAAATAAGGTGCAATAACACAGCTACAACTCAGAAAAAGTAGGCAGAAACACCTAGACAAGATTGAGAATTTTAAATCTGATTAAGGGGCCAGCAGAGATTATCCAGCATTATCAGCATTTGAGAATGGCCAAATGAATACGTGACAAGTCTCTTTTGCAAATCTTGCGTTTTCGAAAGGAAATGTGTTTTAAGTATTACTCAATCTGGAAGTAGCTACGTGCTTGAAGTAGTTAAAATGTAAACTTTAAAAGTTTTGAATGAACAGATGTTTTACCTTCAATAAAATCTTTTTTCAGAAAGAGCCAAATATATGAATTAAACTTTTCTTGAAGAATACAAGTGCAGAATGTCTGAGATTTCCACCCCTTTCCCCATTATTAATTCATGACCATGTCAAGAACCATACTGCTCTCAAATGAAACCACCTGCATCACCTCTGCTCCATCCACCGTTTCTGAGAAAGTGTCCCTTTGCAGTAGGCAAACACAACCCCCCACCCTTCCCCCCACCCACCCCCCAGTATGAGTCACTATCACTTTCCTAAACCTGGAATTTCCTTGTTTGTATTTTGACAACTCAGGGTCAGGTCCATTTCATTTAAGGGTGAAGGGAATACAGTGGTTATTCAGAAAATGAAAATAAAAAAGCAATTCCCTGATTTGACACACTGTTGCTATGGGAAAACCTTCTGCCAAATCACTGGAATTATCACTGGAAAAAATTACAACTACATTCCAATGATGTTGCACCAAAAATGCAGTAAAACTGATCCTTTAGATTTAAGTATTGACCATGTATCATATTTTCCATTCATTTGGAGGCAAATGAAAGCTAAAAAGAAAAAATACATATAAAATAATATAACTAAGTAACAACATGCCATGGTGCAACTATCTAGAAACAAATGATGTATTTTTTTCCCCTTTGGGAACTGAGTTCTTAAAAGAGTAAACACAAAAAAGATTGTTATAGATGTAATATATCAGTTAGCAACTAGGACTGAAATAAAGTTTGGCTATAATGTTAGCATTTTTCAGGAAAATTTCCAAATCACTTGTTTAAGAAAGATTTCAGCTTATATTGGTATAAAAGGCAAAATTTAGTCATCTCCCTCACCAAGTTAATACAAATCAACTTTTTTTTTTTTTTTTTTTTTTTTTTTTTTTTTTATGGAGGGAAAGGGGTAGGGGTCTGTACCAAATAACTTCAAGCTGAAGAGAAGAATCATCAAAAGTCATCATCTCTTTCCTGTAATACCTACCTCACCCCTTCCCATCTTCTCCCACTGATTTTTCACTGGATAAAAGGAAAGTGATCAGAGATTATAAAATCAACAAACATAACTGCAAACTCACAGTGCTCTGAATCTAGTTAGCAAAAAAAGGCTTTTCTTGATCAAAACCAACATCAATGCCACAGAAGTGGAGTAAAATTAAGCAGCATTTACAGCTCACGGTAGCCAGGGTGACAGATGGGTAATTATAATAAGCTATTGCTAATGAGTAAGGTTAAAACAAACAGATGGAGTATATGCAAGTAAAAGGATGACACGAAGATCAATACAAATGGCGTGAACAGAGTAGAGTTTTTCCCAATCAGAATGAAAAGCTTCTGCAGATGATTACATCATCCTGATTTGTAAATATACTCCCTCGTGATATAAAAGTAAACAATTAACAGCACCATGAGCTTCATGCAGAGGAAGGAAACACTTCCATGGGGCTATCGTGTGTGTGTGTGTGTGTGTGTGTGTGTGTGTGTGCGTGTGTGTACATATAAATATATATGGCCATCCACCTCTACGTACTTCATTTTACTAACTTCAGAGGGTGATAAAGGATTCTGTCACCTACTACTTCTTTGGCTTGACTTTTAACCGAACACAGTGAGGCCAATACCCAATACCAACTGAGTTGGTAAATCCAAGATCTTCTCTCACTCACATTTCAGATCTACAGATGCAGTCTGGACTAACAAAGGACTAGAATGATTCCCATTTCCTTTTGTACCCCTTGTCCCCAGCTAATTGCCACTTTAATCTTCAAATACAAGGAATGAATAATAACTCAGGCAAAGCATAAAATGAGTGAGTTGCCAAAACATGCTACTTCAGAGTTTACGTTTGATCATTATGCTCCCTACTTCCAAATCCCAGTGTTTGGGGACTTGGGGTTAGGAGGAAAGTGTTTGGGGTTAGGAGGAAAGAAAACCTGAACAATATTGACAAGAGACCATTTCTAAAAAGCCATCCTGATATTTGAATGGCTCAGAGAATCATCCAGCAGCACATAACATAATTTTTCTAAAATTGACAAAACACATTTCAAATTATATTTTATCAACTTGTTTTTATTAAACCAACATCAAAGTGGAACACCCCATTCAAGGCTCCCCATCCCCACCCTCCCCATCTGACCCTCAGGCATCAGAGCAAGAAAACTAACTGCACAGTTTCCAATGACTGGTCCTCAATCTTGGATAAAAGAATTATTCACTTTATGTTTCCCTTTACCCACTTCTTTCAAAATAGACCGTTCTTCCCAAATCCTGGAGAAATGCATTAAGGATCACTGAATGTTAGCACTTGTCTTTCTCAGGTAAGGTTTTCAAAGTTGTAAATATAAAGTATGTTTTTTAAACAGGTCACAAGCAGGAGGTTGCTCCAAATGACAAGCATGTAAGATACAAAGGACTCATTTGGAGGTCTCTAGTCTGATCTTGGGTCCTGGAGGGCAATGACCTGTATTTCCCACAACAGAATACCTAGCAGTGAGCTACGTCTTCTTTTAGGCAGGTACGCACACACTTCCTTGAAAATAACACACACCCCTTCAACATCCCCACCCTTGACTTCCCAATGCTAGAGTAGCCACTGAAGGCTTTGTGTCTTTTTCACCATGAAGGAATATTCTGAAGCTATTAAAAGCAATCCTTGGTGATTATCAAGGTTATACAGAGACTAGGGGCACCTGGGTGGCTGGGTCGGTTAAGCGTCTGACTTTGGCTCAGGTCATGATCTCATGGTTTGTGGGTTCGAGCCCTGTGATGGGCTCTGTGCTGACAGCTCAGAGCCTGGCACTTGCTTCAGATTCTGTGTCTCATTCTCTCTCTGTCCCTCTCCAACTCGCGCTCTGTCTCTGTCTCTCAAAAATAAATAAATGTAAAAAAAAAAAAAAAAGATTATACATAAACTTGTATGTATTATAAAAGGAGCAAAATATAAAATGCACTATGTCTTTAACATTGAAAAAATATTATACATGCTATATATAGTTGAAGCAGTACTCACTACAACTAAACTTCAAATTCTAGATTAAAGAAGCTTTCAGGGGCTGCCCTTACAAAATCTTACCATTGAGTATAATGTCATTTCTTTTTTTGGGGAGGGGGAGTTGGGCAAGCATTTAAAAAGCACACAAAATAACCAATTCACACACTCCATCTGAAAGGGTCTTAAGACTGCAACCATCACCTACCAAACAGACTAGACAAATCTATCCCTCTTTCCCTAATTCCTTCAGTTCCAGTTTACTTGCTATCACCTGCAACAGAATGTATGGAAGACAAAGAAAGGGATAAAGAAATGGAGGCTTACTTTTAACATGATGCATCTTTGTGGCTTCTGCAGAAACAAACCCAAGAGGAAAGACAACATCTGAAGATTTCATTTTTTCCATGCTCTCCCTGCCCCTAATTAACACAGATAATTCTGAGTTCGCCATACTATAATTTATTAATCATATTCAATTAATCTAATCAGCTGTAAAACAGGAGAGGGCAACAGAGCAAGCTCTAATAAACTGAGCTCACTGGACTTCAAAAGCCGCTCAGCTGAGGCTCATGGTGAAATCCCACACATACAAAGGGCAAAATTGGCCTTGGTGAACCATCTGCTTTATACATTTTCAACTCATTTTTCTACTCATAAGGACCCATATTACAATATGGTTTAGAAAAAAGAAACAGGAGGTCTATCCAGATTATTTTAAAGTCAACTCAGGGGTACAGAGGGTAGAGAAATCTGGCCTTTGGTGTGCAGCAGGTGGATCAAGTCAGAGTGTTACCATATATAAAGAGTTGAGAAAAATTAAACAAAACGAACTTGACCATTGAGGTAAAAATTCTACCTCTGCAATTGAAAAGATGGTATTTTACAATGTCAAATTCATCTACCCAGTTTTTGGCTGATCCAAACGAACACTGGCAGCCCTGTTAAGTGTGGAACCCTCAGTTATTAACATGAACAGCAAAAACAGAACTATCCACTCACATGATCACTTTACAGACACAGCGTCATTTCGAGGATGTCCTCAGGCAAGCCTGGGGCAGGATTTCCACATCTGGTGGTCACAGTGTTAGCGCTCCCAGTTTGGACAGCGCTGCCATTAGGTCAGGAAATGCGTACGACAGCGAGGCAAAGGGCTTAAGAAACACGATACACAATGACTGTGTATTTCTAACCCAAATGGGCTGTCAGCAGAATGAGGAACCTGAAGGAAAATGTCACTGGCCATTCTGGGAAAAGAAGAGATCATCACCACTGGACTGCAGTTCTTTGCATGAATTTCTGAAAGTAAAAGAAGAAAGCAAGACAACTGCACGTTCAGAAAAAACTGGTATTTAATCGACTTCAGACCAACCACTGTGGGCCTCAAGGCTGCAGTCCACATTTGGAGATTACTGAGGGCAAAGAAGGAGCAGACTCGGACCTTTTTCAACTCTGTAACCAATTCCCCAGCCGACCTGCGACGAATTATACACTGCCTGACTGGCCACATAGGAGATCTGCTAAGGAGCGCTCAACCACATACGACACGCACAGCAAGGTTCAGCTTAGTCAAATGTAAATCAAATCAACTAATGAAAGGGCAAATTTTAGTATTTAATTTGATAGGAAGTCTTGAGCCTGACCTGAGCCTGACTCTGTGCTAGGCACCGAGGAACACAAAGACGAAACGTTACGGGCCCCAAGGAGCTCCTGGGCTACGACCGATCAGTAAAATGTCTTACTGTGAAAATCCTATGCCTCACTTGTGTCTTTTGTTAAAGATAATATTCTAAGGTCTGCGCCTCAGGAGCAGGAACTAATGACAGATGATGAACCAACAGAAAACATGATTTCCTAAGATGCGAAACTGGCTGCTTTAATTCTGTCATTTCCACCAGCAAGCGTGTAATTATCTCCCCAAAGGCTGAAAGTAAACAAGTGGCATTTGTCTATCACAAACGGCAAACATGGTAATAGCAATTTTTCACTGTTGTTTAGAAACCAATTTGACTGAAGGTTTAGGGCAGTTAAAAAAAAAAAAAAAAAAAGGAAGGGGAGGCAACTGACTGGCTCAGTCAGAAGAGCATGCTACTCTTGATCTTGGGGTTGTGTTTTAAGTAACAGAGATTACTTAAAAAAAAATAAGTACGTAAACTTTAAAAGAAACAAAAAGGTACTATACTATCACCTTCACATTCCCTCCTCCAGTGATCCTACTACAGTCTTGGTCAAATTTGAAATTTTCTCCGTATTCTAAGAACTTTGGTGACTAGCTGAAAATCAAAATGAGCAAATACAATATTCACAAGGAATGATGTATTAAAAACTCGGTCAGTTTAAACCTATATTGGCAAAGGCAAAGGGGCTCGGCAAACCTCTGCAGCTCAGCTGCAATCTTGAGTTCCTGACTCCAAAGTCCTTCATCTGATAAGCATGATGAAATTATACTGAAGAGTTACCATTTACTATGAACTAACTACATGCCAGGTATACCCCAAGGAAATAGCTAACATTCTCCCCCATTTCACCAACAAAGAAGCTGAGGCCCAATGAGGTGTCTAAGACGACAAGCTGGTGGCTGGCAGAGCTGGGCTATGTGCTCAGCTAAGTCTGCCTAGCTCCCTTCCTTGGGCTGTCCACTATGCTAAGGATGAGAATTCTGTGACTCACATGGTACTAAGAGGGGAATCCCTTTCAGAGCCCTTCCCCACCACGTGGTACTAACTCACATTGCAAAATATTGGGGAGGAGCCAGCTTCCAACGCAGCACTGGAAGCTGAACCTAGTTCCAGATCATCTCTGTGTCACAAAAGAATAGGTCTGCTCTGAATGGACCTGAATATTAGGTATTCATTCTTTGAGTCCTTTGAGTATGCTTCGTATAACCACTGCATAAAGAATTCTTTTTCTGGATTAATCTGAAATAGATCAGATCATCCTGACATCTTTCAAACTGGAAAAGACTCTATCATTGCAAGTTTATTTTGAATCAAAGTGAATCTCTCCTCCAAGGCAAGGCCCCAAATAAAGGAAGTTCAGGAGAAGGGAGAAGAGGCAATTGTCTATTCTTATGACTGAAATCCATTTCATGTTAGTCTACAAAACAGGGATTGGGACACTTATGCTGCCCCAGGGAACATGCTCTTGGTTCTGTAGGAAAGCAAGGAAGAACCAAAAAAGTGTGGGATACTGGGGATCATCAGTGGTCATATGTACTTCTTAGCCACTTGGAGGGTAACTTTGAAATGCACATTAATTTCTCCCAACATGAGATGAATGCTTTACATAACTTGCCTCTAGCTAATTGTAGTTGCATCTTCTAATTCTGAGTTTATAATGAGAAAGAAACTATGTTGGAAATAACTACAAATGCTCATAAAAAAAATTCAAATATGACCAGCTGGTAGACTGTTCTGAAGCTCCAAAACCAGTCCTCTTTTCACTACATCTCATTGCTTCATTAGGAGACATTTAATAGGATAATCATACGGGCTATTTTATACCTATTTCTTAGGCTGCACCACAGGGAAAAAACACCATAAAAGACAAAAGAAAAACTTTTCTTTTAGCAAAGTATATCAGTCAGAGTCTGATTGTGGGAAAAAGAACCTCCTGCAAGTATCTGTAACAGAAGGAATTTAATACAGGGAAATGATCACTTAAGCCATGAAGTTGCTGAGAGCCAACTAAGAGATGATGAATAGTTTGGCAACAGCAGGAAGCCACGACCACCCCTAAGCTAGAGAGACAAAAGGAGGAGATGGTGTTACTAGAGCTGAAGGTTCAGAGTCACCCAGTAAGAGGTGAAAACTGTGGTCCCAGAGAAAAAAAACCTCTTTGAAGAAGCTACCCACAGCAGAAAGGGAAAAGGAGAAATACCCTGGTGTCTCTTTTTCTCCTCCCTTCAAATCACCTGCCAGTGTCTCTGTCTGACCCGTCAGCTAACCCAGGAGCCTGGGCAGAAAAAGAGGGAGGAATATAGATGAGGGAAAACTAACCAAGAATACGGTTAACCCTTCGCTGCAAGAATGAAATGTGTATTACTGTTGTAAGCCAGAGATCTGGGGCTGTGTAACAACAAAAGCTGAATGATAAGCAAACACGGTTCTCCATTAACATGAAATAATATTGGGGTGCCCGAGTGGCTCAGTCGGTTAAGTGTCCGACTTCAGCTCAGGTCATGATCTCACGGTTCGTGAGTTCGAGCCCTGCGTCGGGCTCTGTGCCGACAGCTCAGAGCCTGGAGCCCACTTCAGATTCTGTGTCTCCCTCTGTCTGCCCCTCCGCTGCCTGCGTTGTCTCTCGCTCTGTCTCAGATATAAATAAACATTTACAACACTTTTTTAAAAACATGAAATGATATTAATAGTTATTTTCAACAACTGCTTTGAAGAAAACTTTTCCACCATTAATTTGTGAGCCTGGGGCAGAGGGCAAGCACCCGTACAGCTCTCCAACTGTGCCCTGGTGCTGAAAGAGAAGCACTTGGGGAACCTGTGTAGGAATGCAGCAGAACCCCCAGCTGGAGGTGCGAGGCCATTATGATCAGCCCTGGCCATTATGATCTTGCAGCTTCACAATCAACTGGGCAGTTTGGGACAGGATGACCTGGTGAACTGGGAGTGTCATATGCTGGCAAGTCAGGAGCCAGGCCTTCCAAAAAGGAAGTCTGTCACTGAGTCAGCGATGTTGCCAAGCCCTGAGCCCAAGCAGTCCCAATATAGCTCAAGGGTAACCACTGACAATGGTGACTCCAAGCTTTTTGCTTATAATACTTCCATCATACGACTGGCTTCCAGCACAGTCTTTACAGGGCAGTCTCACAGTTATTTATGATCCCTCCCTTCTCCCAAAGTAGACTGTAAGCACACGCAGCATGTGGGGTACCCTCTCAGTTTATGAAACTCTACAATTATCCATACATCTTAAAATACATGGTCCCACCCAACAAAGCCAGCCTTACCTTTCACAATTCCTCAGAACACACCCTCAGCAATGTCTCCTTCATGCTCCACTCTGATATTCCCTGCCTCTGAGCATTTGTCAGGATTCCTCCACTGTCGGGAATATTCTCCATCCTTCCCACTGGAATGCTGACAATAACTCAAGACTCAGTAACTCCACCTCCTCTTTCTTCCAGATATCCTAGCCGATTCTGCTCACTCTCTACCCTAAATTTCTACAAAATTTAGAATAAGTATCATTAGAGATGGCATTTAATTATGCTTGTTATTTCATATGATAAGTTTTGCCTTCCCAATTAGATTTAGGCAGACAACCTAGCACAGTATGCAGGTGAATGAGTAGGTACTCAATTAATGTTTACGGGGATGAATGAAAGAGAAGTCCTTTAGAAGCAGGAGCCTTGGAAACTCCTTCTTGTTTGCTAAGCACATCACAGGCACTCAATAAATACTTCTTGACATTGATTAATTACTTCTGGATACAACCAGGTTCACATATCTCCAAATTGATCCTACTGGAATGCATCTTAATGACTGACAAATTACGTTACAAATTTGGATAATTTTAGGTGATAAAAAGAAACAAACACACAGATACACGAACACTAAAACATTTACATAATTGAGAACAGAGCAAATCACAAAAGACAGTATTAAGCACACATAAAATAGACGTCTTTTTATTTTAGAATGGAAAAAAGACAACAGTGCAGTCTCTTCTAGAGATAAGGGATTGAATGAAAGGTTCTGTTACCATTGTCTCAACTCCAATCCTTAAATAGTAACCTGTTAATTTAGATAGGCTTAGGAGTGGAAGTGATTTTTAAAAATCTTGGGGCACCTGGGTGACTCAGTTGGTTAACTGTCTGACTCTTGATTTCGGCTCAGGTCATGAACTTGCAGTTTGTGAGTTCGAGCCCAGCGTTAGGCTCTGTGCTGACAGGGTGGAGCTTGCTTGGAATTCTTTTTCTCCTTCTCTCTCTACCCCTCTCTCACTCGCTCTGTCTCTCTCACCAAATAAATAAATAAACTTTAAAAATTAAAAACAAGAAAAATCTACACACGAGTAAATAAATACCACTTCGGTAATTATATCAGGAGGACCAATAACATAAGTGCTACCACTAGGGGGGAAAAAGAATTGGGTATTTCGTGTTGGTTAGAGAGTTTTACTTTCTTCCCAAACCACAGTTTTCTTAAAACTCTGGCAACAATCACAACCATATGTTGCAGATGTCTCTGCTGCATAAAAACTGCTGCCAATGCTCCAACAGCCAGAGTGGCTTCCAGGGCCCCCACTTAGAGAAGAGAAAGCAGGAAACGAAAAAAGGAGAGAGACAATGGGCTCATTACCCAAAAGACCCTAACAAAAACAGAGCAAGTCAAACCAGCAGCCGAAGCCCTCCATCAATAAAAGGCTCGACAGTTAAAAGGCCCAGTTTTCTTTCAGGGGGAAAAAAGGGTTTTATCCGATTAAATACAGCCTCCAGATAATTGCTTTAAAAAAAAAAATTGTTTTTTAACTCTTCATGGCCAAATGCAGCCACAGAAGTGACTTCCCAGCTTTTGTGACCCACAGCTAAGAAATACTTTTTATATCACACCACATTACACACATACACATATGTGTGCATGTTATACATGTTATATAACTGAAACAAAAGTTTCACAAAATAGCAGTTGACTTTTCCCCCTTGTTACTTTTCTACATGCAATGGACTCTGTTTTCTTTTCTATTCTCTTATGTGCTAGTCTATTCTCTCTCCCTCCACTAAAAAAAAAAAGTTGGTCTGGACACTCTAAATTGACTTCATGACTCAATAATAGGTTGCAACCCATACTGAAAAACATTGGCTTAAAGAACATGGTGGAAGTCAACCAAAGGTCATATGCTCTTTCTTTTTAGAAAATCCATTGCTGATAAGAAGAGGCCCCTCTAGCTTCACTTTTTAATGACAAAGAAAGAAAAAACAAAGACAACTTCAGGGCCTAGCAAGCACTAAAATATTTGTTAAATTTAATAAGCCATTAAAAAGATAGTGTGTGTGTTGCTGTTGTTTCTGTTTTGTGGTTAAAGTAACATAGAAAGGAGCAGGGAACTAAGTCTTAAAGGAGAAAAAGGAGAATTCTAATAATGGAAATACTGCCTGGGCAACATGCCCAATTTTTTTTGAGCATAACATTGCCAGAGGTTTTGCTTCCTGTATCACCTGAGATGCTTTGATCCATCGGCCTAAGGCCAAGAAGAAAAAGAGAGAAAGGCCCATCACAAAAAGGCAGAAGGGGTCAGCATGGTTTGGTAACTGACCATACTCCAAACGAATGAAATAGGACTATACCTTTTATTTATTTATTTTTTTTAATTTTTTTTTTCAACGTTTATTTATTTTTGGGACAGAGAGAGACAGAGCATGAACGGGGGAGGGGCAGAGAGAGAGGGAGACACAGAATCGGAAACAGGCTCCAGGCTCTGAGCCATCAGCCCAGAGCCTGACGCGGGGCTCGAACTCACGGACCGCGAGATCGTGACCTGGCTGAAGTCGGACGCTCAACCGACTGCGCCACCCAGGCGCCCCAGGACTATACCTTTTAAATGAGGAAATGATTGCCTGAAAAATCAAGGATCCCCATTTAAATGAATCCAGAATGGCTACAGCGCAAACTGTACCAAAGAACAAGAGGCAGTAAATCACAATGAGCGTCAGATAATTCTGTATAATGGAATCAGATAAAATCCTTCGAGATACTCTCCTGAGACGATGGCTCACCCACTCAGCACAGAACGATGCTGACAGCTATGACACAGACCATCATTAATAGAAATAGCTATCACTTCTCAAGGGCCCACTGAGTGCCAGGCACTGTGCTAGGTACTTACTATACTTTATCACTATTCTCATAACAAACCTGCACAGGGGCTATTAAGCCCCTTTCACACAAGTAGAAACTGAGGTCCAGGTGGAGAAAGGCAAAAGTCCAAATCACAGCGTGGAAGAGGGAAGTGTATGAGAGAGGAAGGTCCTGGAACTAAGTTATGCAGACACCAGTCTTCAACGTCCAGATTCCTGGGCCCTGGCTGGTGGTTTGGGGCAAACGTGGTATTTGGTCATAACCACCAACAGTAGGTACCTGCCCTGTTTGGAATCGGGAAGCAGCCAAGAATCCTGTAGAGAATGCAGACATCTGACAAGAGATAGAAGTCACAAGGACAGACGAGCTTTAGATATCCTGTTCAATTTTAAAGACCTTAATTATTAAACAAGAAAAGTAATATAAATACTATATTTATATTCCATAGAAAATATTTTTTCTTTAGGAAAAAAAAAAATACACCACTACATGTGGTTAAGTTAGAAGGGAAAAACCAGAAATGTGAATTCTCAAAAGCAGAAACTCGAATCACAAGGGTTACACAAGAAAAGAGAAATGAACTGTTGAACTGAAATCGGAGGCAAGAGAGCCCGCCCTGGTCACATCCATTGTCAGATGTGCAAGCTCTGGATGAAGTCACAAGTGGAGCACACCCATTTCTAAGGAATTCAACACCACTGCAGAATTCTTTTCTCAAACTGAAATCAAGCTCTTGGATAGTTACATTAGACAGACTCTTTATCTCCCACGCTGTAATACCTTGAGAAGAATGACCAGTTTGGATTTTTCAGCACTGGAAATTTCTACATTTTATAAAGTTGGTGCAGAGAAGGAGGCCACTTTTGTTTTGTTCTCAAGAGCAGATATGACAGACATATAAGAATAAGTGGAAACCGTAGAAAGTTACCCAAATTTACTCATTTTAAGTTTCAACACTCAAAACAAAGCAGGTGGAAAGAACTCATGTAAGAATTGCCCTTAACCAGAGGAGGGCTGTTTTATCTTTTCATGTTTTTTTTTTTAGTGTCCATATTACAATTTAAATTCACAACTTAAGCTTTTATCATTTTTAAATGTTAATTTTTGAGAGAGAGAGAGGGAGGGAGAGTGAGCGGGGGAGGGGCAGAGAGCGAGATGGGGACAGAGGATCTGATGCAAGCTCCGTGCCTACAGCAGCAAACCCTACACAGGGGGTCGAACTCAGGAATGGTGAGACCATGGCCTGAACCGAAGTCAGATGTTTAACTGACTGAGCCACCCAGGCGCCCCATTATTATTTTTTAAATGAAAGCTGCATCATCTAAAGTCATAAATGCACAGCCTGCTGAATTCAGAAGAGGCACACATTACAGTTTTGAGCATAGATTGAGTGACCAAGTGAATAAATTCCTTAGGCAGTACCGGGGCTTTTCTGGGCATTTGGCACTATTTGGAGGACCATGATTTACCAAACACCAATCCACTGACCCAATCTACAATTGCTCCCCTAATCTAACCTCTGCCTCCCTTCCCACATGCCACCTCCCTACACATTCACTTGTTCTGGGTAGTGAAATAGTGCCTGGAAGACATTTATTCTCACTGGATTTTATTTGAAGAAAGAAGTCAGAAAGCAACTATCTTGTAAAACTTAGTTACAATTGCAGGTACCAGCTAGGAAGTAGAAAACTGAAAATTATTTTAATCTGTGTATTAAAGGTTAAATTATCCCTAGTTCTGAAGAGATATTAGTTAGAACCTAGAGAGTTTCCTTTTGATTTCAAAGGGGAGAATGGGAAGAAAAAGGAAGGGACACAGGAAGAGTGGGGAGGGAGGCAAGCAGGAGAGAGGGAAGACTTAGATACTAAAACATGCTTTAGGTTTCTGCCAGAGTCTTACAAAAACCTAACACAAACCTCATAGTTAACTACTGACAGTGGCATGTGCTTTTAATTATATTCTGAAAATGTGCAAGCAAGCAAGGCAAAATTGTATCATGGTTCTCATTTACATTTATCATTCCCTCTCTACGGGAATATATAATCACATACAGACATCTGTGGATGATTATATGCGAAGACGGGCCTTTCAAGATCAAGTTTAAGAGTTCTAGTGTCTTTCTTCCTATTCATATACCAATCGGGAGGCAATTCACTAGAGCGGTTTTAGTGAATAGGGAAACGTGAGGAAGTCCAGAGGCGATCTCCCCACCATGTATAAAATTTTTATAATAATTTCCCTGATCTCCACCCTCCTCCTTCCCACAGTAAAGCTCAGAGATGACATTTCCTTTCCGTGTCTATGTATAAGAATCACTTTGTACTTTACAACACTTTTCTTTGTGAGGATTCTTTTTTTTTTCCCTTGAGTCAAAAGCAATGCCAAATTATCACTACAATATCTTGACTCTTCTGAGACTCCAGCAGAATTTCCCTTCCCCTAGTTGAAAGTGACATTTTCTAATACAAAAAATTTCCAAGCAAAATGGGGTTAGACTAGAATAAATATGAGTCACAGGTGAACATAAACCGAAACAGAAAAGGTGCTGATGAAAATCCCTCCCTTAACAACTTTATCTCACAATGCCAGTGGTTTAAAAATGACAAACACGGTGACCTATCCAACAGCAACTTAGGTATCAAGTTTTTGTTGCTTTTTGTTTTTTGGTTTTGTTTTATTTTGTTTTTTGCTGTGAACTAGTTTTGCATGCTTCGTTTGTTATGCACCAAGGATGCTTTTATACCAACTCAGGCAGGACCACAATGCATTGTGCTGGGAAGACGGGGCTCCTAGTGATGTTGAACAATTAATTAGGGGCATTTCACCTTCAGATAGGATACATATGAGAGATACTGGTCAGTCAATATGGGACAATATGAAGGAAAACGTGGTGCTTGGCAAAAACAAAAACAAAAACAAAAATCCACCAAAACCATAACTGGATTTAACTGGGGGCTAATTTTGAATTCTACCACACTTACTTTTACTTTTAACAAGATATATTTAAAGGAAGTATTTGCCAAATGCAGTACCAAGAAGCCTTTAAAAAATTTTTTTTAATGTTTATTATTTTGAGAGAGAGAGAGAGAGAGAGACAGAGCATGAGCAGGGGAGAGGCAGAGAGAGAGAGGGAGAGACAGAATCTGTAGCAGGCTCCAGGCTCTGAGCTGTCAGCACAGAGCCCAACGTGGGGTTCGAACTCACAGGTGGAGAGATCATGGCCTGAGCCAAAGTTGGATGCTTAACTGACTGAGCCACCCAGGCTCCCCATTACCAAGAAGCTTTAAAGCAAATTTCAAATTCAGGCTCTCTCTAAGGTCTTACATATTCTTTTTTGTTCGAATGACCAACATAGTTAAAATACGATAAGATTAAATAAGCCAGTCAATAAGAGATATACCGAGTGTATACAGCCTAGAACAGAGGACAGTTATAACATCCCAGTGAGACAATAATCTCCCAACCTCCCAACGTGTAAAGAGGCAAGAATTTTGCTAGAGTTTCAGGAACATCTGTTCCTGAATTTCCCCATAATCTCAGCAATTTCTATACTTCTGATGTACAAAGGATGTTCTATTATTTGTTCCCCTGTTAAAAAAGAAAAGTAAGGCCAGAGAAGTCAAAAGAGATTTTAATGCAAAAACACTTAAGCCAATGAAAGCAGAGTTGATCATTCATTTTTACTTGGGCTTTTGCAGATAAGCCCTCCACATCCCCAACACACCAAAGAATCCTCCCCCAAACTCTAGCCTTGCTTTTATCCTTCAATACGGCAAGGGCTCCCATGGGTCACCGCGCAGTAGTATCTTTTGGCAAAAGAAGTTTCTCTAGGTTGAGTTAAGGCCTGGCTCTTCAAAGTTAATTAGAACCATACCACATATCTTGTCAGTATGCTGCTAGAAAATGCCTGTGGTATGATGCTAAACGTTCATTCTCCCCGAGAGACAACTCAATTTCTCATCTTTTATTTACATACCTGTCACTCGTAATAGAAAACAAGTCTACAGTTTAAAAAAAGGAGGCCAAGAGCTGGCCCAGTGGTCAGTGCCCACAGCTGTGGCTGCCACCATGGCCAGTGCCACTCACTTCCCCATCCTTTTTTGAGGAGGAAAGGCAGGACGGAAGAAGGCGTAGCACACCCTTCCTTCTCCTGCCAGGGGCTTCCGTGTCAGAAACCCTGCCATTTTCTCCATGTCTAAAATGATCTCGGCACTTCAGTGGGAAATGGGGAAACATGGCCCCACTGCGGATGGTCAGGAACCCAGAGAAGAAGGTATTTGGCACTGAAGAGTGCCTCAAACATATCCTAGGAGGCTGAGCTGTTTTATATGTATTTCTCATCCGGGTGTACTTTTGCAGAATTCAAACGCAGTAACCAAAGATTTGGGGGGGGAGGAGTGGGGAGAGACAGTAGAAATAGACAAAGTGGGAAGAAGTGATAGGCCTGTATATAGACACAGAGAAAAGCCTCATGGTCTTGATCAGGCCAATGTTCACAGGGTGCTGACAACGCTAGAGAAGGCCAGAAGCAAAGAAATCGTAACCGACCACCTGGGGGAAAGAACATTTTCAGGGCCTCCTCTGTCGAAATGAAATCAAAATCAACGTGCCAACAACGATTTCACAGGTTTCACAAAAGATGTCAAATGACATCGCAAACACAGCAGACCTTAATCCAAGACTCAGATATCTGGAGCTGCTACAGTCTAAGATGAGTGTGTCTTTAAAAGATAAATGGGCGATTATTCTCAGCACATTTTAATAAGCAACTGTAATTTTACTTTCAGAATCATCAAAAAAAAAAAAAAAAAAGAGTCTAAACGAATACTTTTAAAAGACCCTTTCCTCCAAAGATGAGAGCTTTACCTAACTACTTCATCAGCACCA
The DNA here is from genome assembly GCF_028749965.1 of Puma concolor. Taxonomy (NCBI): domain Eukaryota; kingdom Metazoa; phylum Chordata; class Mammalia; order Carnivora; family Felidae; genus Puma; species Puma concolor. Next base: position 107,416,671 of record NC_141672.1, on the reverse strand, counting down.
GGCGAAGATTTCAGTTCCATGACAATTTTTTTGAGCAACAATTATAGTGCCAAGTACAATGTCTGGTAATGCAAAGAACACAAAGAAGAAACAAGCTTCTGTCCTAAAGAAAGTTATCATGGGGGTGGGGAGGTGGGGACGCAGAGAAGGAAGCCCATTCTACTTGAACACAGGAAGAACATGGGAGATGTCGTGCACAAGTCCAAAGTACTACAGGGTACCAAGTACCACTGAAGAAACAGGAAGCACCTTCCAGTGGTGGAGGGCTGGGAAAAGGCTGTGACATGGTGACACAAAAAAGGAACATCCGAGGAGCATCAGGAATGAAAGGTAGGATGTCTATAGGCAGATACGAAGTGTGTTCATGAAACCACCCATTCTGGGTAGAGCAGTGATTCCTAGAAAGTTTAATTTTGTGAACTGGTAAAGTTTCCGGGGCGGGGGGGTGGGGGGGTGGGGGGGGAAGATAGTGGTAGGGAGAAGGGAAGAAGTTGAAAGAAGGAATATTCTAACCTAGGAACTGTTATTCCATAAAATTTGCTGGGCTGGAAATAGGCTTTTCTCCCCCAGAGAAGCAAAACAGCAAGAATTCTATTGCAATTTATTTTTTAATTTTTCAGATGTTAGTCAGATCTATAATGGCCATCTATCATCACCATCATTTTACAAATAAAACAGCATTTGAATTCCAAAAATGTAGGAAGCACATAAACTCGGGAACTTAAAAATGGCATTTCTTCTCACAAAAGGGCAGCTAGTAACCTTACACTGGTCAGGCAAAAGCGTGGCCACAGCCTGCTGGGTACACCTGTTTAGAAGGCCCTGGGTTTGGATGTAGGACTCCTTTAAGAAACAGTAGGAAATACAGCTGATGCCTCACTGTAGGGAGTTTGGAAGGATACACTGAGAAAATTATACTCAACTAGGCAAAGTAAAAAATAAGCCTTTTAAGAGGAGGGGTAAGGAGTTGACATGATTACTACCTAGAGCTATGCTCTATTGTGAATTTGAGCAAAGTGGACAGAAAGGAATGGGGGCAGGGGTGTTGCCTAAGTGATGACGGAAGTGCCTAGGCCACCTAGGGGACGCTGCGAAGTCCAGGTGAAAGGTGTGCAGGGCCTGTATCAGGGCGGTGGAAGACAGAAAGGAAGGGACTCAGCAACGAATCATATGCAGAATTTGAGGAAAAGGAAGGAGCCTAAGATGACTTCCAGGTCTTAAGCCTAGATAAATGAAAAAGTAAACAAAACGAAGCTGACGATAGTATTAAAAGATACACGAAAATTCATGAAAGGGTATGAGATAAGAGAGGAAATGAACTCATTTGGGGGTGGGACATGCAGGGCAGGAGTTTGGGAAAGGCTGGGGATATAATGAGATAGAAAGCTGGGGAGTCCCACATGGAAGGCCTTGGAAGGGGGCAAGCCTACCTTCTTCATCACTTGGGGATTTTCTAATCCTTTCTACACTGCAAGCACTGGACTAGGTGCTAGGGATACGACGAAGCACAACAGATCCGGCACCTGTGCTCCCAGAGCGCCAACCTAGACGGGAGACAGACCTTCACGCAGTAATGACACAGATGAATGTGATTACAAAGTGTAGTAGAGTGTCTAGTTTCCAAGAGAGAAAAAAGGAAAAAATCGAGAATAGACACTTGGAAAATGACTTCAATTAAAAGGTGAAATGAGGCTACCAATGGAGACAGAAGGCACAGTTAGAAGAGTAGGAAGCAAATTGGAGCAGACAATTCCTGGAAGCTGGCAGGAGAATGAGTTTCAAGAAGCAAGGGGTGGACAGTGCCAAACGCTGCTGAGAGGCCAAGGGGGACAAGGACGGAGAAAGGGCCGCTGGCCTGTTCAGTGAGGAGGACAGGATGACCTGGACGCAGCGGTGAAGCAGGTGGAGCAGGATTTCAAGGGGTTAAGGCGTGAAGACACAGAAAAGTGCAGGTGACAAGACTTCTCTTTCAGGGACTAAAACAACAAAGGAAAGGAAAGGGAGAGATGGGGGGGGGATTGAGGAAACAATACATTTATGGGGTCTCCCTGTTAGACTGGGGATAATTTCAACAGGATTGAAAGCAGAGCAGAAAGGGCCAGCAGAGGAAGAGAAAGAAAAAAACAGAAGATGCAAGAGAGAAGGGGACGACAGCCAGGGCCCCGTCGCAAGAGAAAGGGAAGGTGTTCACAGGAACATCAACCAACAGGTCAGCACCTGCCTCCTTGGAGAGAAGGGGAAAGGAAAGTTGGGAAAGAAATCAGAGATGGTAAGAAAAAACGTTGAGGAAGCTCTGGTCAGGAGGTCGTGGGGTCTTTTTTGGAAACGATTGGGAAGAGATGTGAGTGAGCCACACGTACAGCTGGGACTTGAGAAGATGGCATCTGCTGCCAACTCTATCCATTCAACAAACATTCACTGAGGGCCTTCCATGTTCCACAAACTGTGCATTTATGGCTGAGCATAAATGAAGTTAGCAGGCATTTGTTCTCTGGGTAAAAAAAGAAACAGACTGATTTTGTCGCTCTTGCATCTAGAAAAAGACCATAAGCAATAACAGGTGATACTTACACATCCTTTGAAGCTTACGTATGTGCTAATGGATGAGGTGTCACTACTCAGGAGCCCAAGATCCATTCCTCAGAAGGAAATAGATGGTGTTAGTTTACTTATCCCACAGATACCGTGGGCCTGAGCATCACATAAACCACCTCTGAAGAGACGAGTCATGGTTCCTGTCCGCCAGAAGGTCACAATCAGAAGTGATGTTCTGAAAGCTTCTGCTCTTTCCCCCATTTTGGCATATTTCACTGTTTGGAGCATTAACTGAACCCACCATCACAATCTTTATGTTTTATTAGAAGGGAAGACTCTGGCCACCTGAAGGTTGTTAACAAGATACTTTTCTGGATGCAACATAACTTTGGGGAATGGACTGGACCAGAGAGTTCCATGGCACGGTTTTTCAGTGCCATTAAACCTCAAAATGAACTTAAAAAAAAAAAAAAAAGATTTTAAGTAATCTCTAATAAACCCAATGTGGGGCTCAAGCTCACAACCCCAAGATCAAGAGTCACACACTCTACAACTGAGCCAGCAAGGTGCCCCAAAATGAACTTTCTTAAAACCACTGCAGCTTTTAAAATTACAAATCATAGAGGCGCCTAGGTGGTTCAGTCAGTTGAGCATCTGACTTCGGCTCAGGTCATGATCTTGAGGCTCCTGCGTTTGAGTCCTGCGTCGGGCTCTCTGCTGTCAGTGCAGAACCTGCTTAGGATCCTCTGTCCCCCTTTCTCTCTGCCCCTCCCCCGCTCAAGCTTGCATTCTCTCTCTCAAAAATAAAATAAACATTAAGAAAAAAACAAAATAAAATTACAAATCATGTATGTGTCCCTTCCCTACACATAACTCTGCATATGTTATTTCAACTAGAGTCACAATAAAATCTATCCTCCTTACACTGGCCCTCGAGGCCCTTCATGACCTGGTCCCTGTCACCTCTTATACATATTTTTTTAATGTTTAAAAAAACTGAAACAAGTGAAGAGCATCTCACCTCATCCTCGTGGTCCAAAGCAAGTACTGTACAAAACCAAACCCAATTTCAGTTTTATGCTTACCATGTTCATGTTATCATTCATTAAGTACTAAATATCACAAGGGGGAAAATTGTGCTTCACGCTCATACTGACACATTTACTCCCCTAGTTCTCTTGATAAGACAGTTTAATGATTAAAAAGAAATTAATAGCATGTATCGATATTGTAAAAATGTGATTAATGACTTTTTTCAGATTAAAGCATCATCATCTTGATTATTTGGTAAAGAAAAACCTATCAACTAACTTTCAAGTTGGGTAATTTACTCCATTAGAATCAGCGAGGGTGTTTCAAGATTTAATGTGTTGTTCAAATTCATGTATGCAAACAAACTCATTAAAATTCAGGAGACTTCACTCAGAAACTCGCTCCACTTAAAATTCAGGGCCCTAACAGAGGACACTGAGCTGGAATATTTAAATTGAAACATTTGTCCCTCCGAGACAGGGTATTTTGCACTGTTTTTTGTTTTTGTTTTTGTTCTCACCCAAAGGAAGAATTCAAGATGCCCTGGGAGTCTGCAGCAGCCAGAGGCTGCAGAGAATTTGCTCCTTACATTACACTGACATGCTGCCCCTGGGGTCAGGGGCTGTTCTTGGACAACTCCTTTAACGCCAGCTAAGGCCAGGGACAATCACCTCCACTGTGACTATGAGGCTAAAGACAAATATTTCTAATTCTAGCTTCATAAAATGCATGTGGGCCTCAACCGTAAGAACTAATTCTCTAGAAAACTGAAGCACACCTCATTAAGTAACCAAAATGTTCCCGTTCATAATTTTTATGGAACTCATTCCAACAAGGGCTTCCTAAATTACCTGGAAAAAAACAAAACCCTTCAGTAATTACTGAGACTGACTGCATGCTAGACCCTATGCTAACTGCTTTACTATAGTACCGTCATTAAACCACCTCGCAACAATCCTCTGCAACAAAGGAAAACTGATACCAAGGAGGTCAAAAGACTTGGTGATGTCACCACTTGGTCACTGGTCAGAAGTGGTGCCACGTTGACACCGCTTCCTTGAAGATAACTAACCTTTTTTTTTTTTTTTTTAATATTTCTGAGTTGCTGGTGGCACAGAAAGGCACAGTGGTTAAAAACACAGACTCTGGAACCAGACTGCCTGGATTCAAATCTGGGTCAGTTTTACTACTAACCGGCCTATGTGCCCCAGAGAAGTTATTCAACTATTTTGTTTCTCCACTACCTCTTTTAGAAAATGGAAATAATAACAGAACGCATCTAAGAGGTTGTTTTGAGAATTACATGGATCGATCATGAAAAATGTTAATCCACGTAAAATGCCTAGAACTGTGCCTAGTATACAGCAGACACTCAATAAATGTTCGCTCTTATTGAAAGCAAGTGCTATAACAAGGAAGCCTGAGGGATTGCCAGCGTCCTCCCTCACAGCTGTCTGGGTCTACCCTCAGTGAACTGGGACTGAGTTCCCTCACACGCACTCCTCTTTTGTGTGTGTCCCATGTACCAAAGATAATATACACACTATAATGCATTTCATTCTCAAAATAAAAAATGAAACAAAAAACCTAAAAGGGCGTTCCCATCCTTCCTTGATCAATAAAGAAAATGCTTAAATAATTTGCCCAAGGCTCTCAAACAGGACTTCACTTGAGAGTTTGTCTCAGCAGCCCAAGTTCTTTTATCTACACAATGTTATTTCGTGTTCTTAAGTCTATTTTTCCCCTTTGTCAGTGAATCCTTTGGTTATCACTTAGGATCAGAGTTTTGGAAGAGTCGTTTGAGTGTACTGAACACAACACGCCCTTTTTGCTTCTGAAGAAATGGGAAGGCCAAGGAAGTTGACTACTGACTTGCCCACAGTCATATACTGAAAGCCACTGCTACAGTAGCACAAGGCCACTTTTTTCTCTCTGATGTTGGTGGCCTGCCTCTAGGAGGATCTCAGCTCTGCTCCTGAGCTTTTAAGGGCTCAGAGAAACAAAGGACCACTGTAAAAATCAAGAATGCAAAGGCTAAATGAGAGACCTAGGGACTCCCCAGCAGGCAACTTATGGGTTTTAGCAAATGGACTTTATCAAGTTTAGCTGCTTGGGCCTTTCTGCTTTTTGGCCCACAGCAGCATGCTGCAGACTGAGGGCTAGCAAACAAATCAGGTGTTAGTCTGGCCTACAATGTCACCGTGATTCTGAGGAAAGCTGCCAAGCAGGGCTTTACAAACAGAACCCAAAGCAGAGACGATTTCACCCTGAAAAAAAGAAAGGGACAGGCTAGCACGAAGTCTAAACTTAATTTGTCAAAGGAAAGAAGCTCACAATGAAAGCAGCTCTTCCTAGCACATCGCCATCTATCTAAGGCCAACAACATACAAGCATAACAACCAACGGCCCCATGTGGAGAGACAGTGCTGAGATGCTGGTATAATTAGTTCCCTTTTCACAAGAGAGTTGGATTCATAATTAAACTCTGTCCCTTCCTGCCCCCGTTCTGCTGTGCACATGTTTGCCTGCTTCCTAAGGGATTGGGTTAGAGGCCAGGAGACAACCCAAAACCGCAAGTCCACTGACCTCCCAGGGCCAAGAGGCAATGCAACGCATGTCTGCGTTAGCCGCGTGGGAGCTTGTCGAGGGAGAGGCTGATTTCGTCTTTCCGTGCAATAAACTTCTCAAGTCAGTTTACACAGTTGTGACAGACCGTTGAAAGGCCCTGCTACTCCAGCCTAAGTGCCAACACACTTGGCCCCATGGAAAACTCCGGGACCCTTTCTGAGAAGAGCAGGTTGTTGTGGACAGAGTGTGCTCATGGCCCGTCTAAGACTCATGTGATTGATCAAGTCAATTACTGTCTCAGAACTTTAGCTTCCTTGTCTAGAACAGGGAGATAGCAATTTCTGTCCATAGAGGTGATTATTGAGGAGTTGAACATGAGGGTCCCAGTGAGGTACAGGCAACTGATACTGTCTGCTAATCTAACTGGTCTCTTGCATAAAACCCTCAGGGACCCCCCGCTGTTCTCAGGACAGACCCTTGAGCGGGTTTAAAGGCCCATCACAACATGTCCTCTAATTTCTGTTCAACTTTACCTCCCACCTCACTTGAGGCTTCAGCCAGACCGGATGTCCTGAGTTCTTCCAGAAGTTGTCTGGTACACCTGCAGCGGGGGAGCCCTCCTTCCCAACACTCTCCCATTCTACCCAACTAAGTACTCCTTCGGGTTCTGATTTTAGCTTAGATGCCATTTCCTCCTAGAAGCTTTCTCTTCTGCGCTTTCACAACCTCTTATGTTTACTTTGGAGCCGTCTTCATCATTGTGTTAAACTGCCCGAATACTTGTTACTCTTTCCCCCTCTCAAAATTGGGGGACTAAATAAAGTTGCTGAAGGAGTGAATGTAGTGAAAATGAAAATGACTTCGTTTCTGACAGTAGTAAATGACTAACAAAATCTCTGCAGTTCTCACCCTAAGCTTTGTAAGCAACCTCCCCACCCGCGGTCTCTCCTTTTTACTGGCGAGAAAGCAAAGATCATGAGAAGAAGTTAAAAGACTTGACCAAAAGCAAATGGCTAATCAAGGGCAGAGATGTGTTTGGCCCCTACATCTCCTGGTTCAAACACTGAATTTTTTACTACAGAATGTTGACAATGTCCAAATGTTATGCTATACCACTGGTGTCTTTTCATAGCAAGGGAACTGAAGGCAGATGATATGCAAGAGAAAAGAGACTTGACGTCAGAAAACTGATACCCAAGGCCTGGCTCTGGGTGACCTGGAGCCATCCCCACGCCCACGGCCTCAGGCCCCCCAAGCGTCAAATGGAAATTTAGCACCAACATACCTAAGCAGCAAAAAGCTTCCTACCTTTTTAGATTATTTTTCACCTACTTGACCAAGTTTTATGTGAAGAAAATGAGAGAATTTGAATACTTTATGCGTCTCTTCTCACAGAAATATTCTTTACAACCTTCACATGGTTATTTTTCTGGTGACATTTAGCTTTATTATTCAAAGCAAAAGCATTTTTTAAAGACAGGGTTCAAATTCTTTCAGCAGTCTCCTTAGGACTACAACAAGTTTAACCGATTTACAACATCAACACAGGCGTGGCTTGAATTAACTAGTGCCATTATTTCTTCCTTCTGTCTTCAAGTCATCAAGACACTAGTGTCCACCTGCAAGAAGAACCCTCGTCCACAGTCATTCACTGAAAGGACAAACCCTTTTTTCTTTACAGACACTACTTGATTTCATAGACTCACAGGATGATGCAGCCAGAAGAGACTATGAAAACCATCGAAGCCTGTATCTGCCTTTCACAATGAGAAAACAGGCCCAGTCTAACTGTCCTTGGGGAGGGGCTTAAGCAGGGCTGATTGGAAACATGCACCAATTGTTTTTCAGAGTACTATACATTCTGCAATAACAGATAATTGGAATAAAAACTGTGATAAATCATATACTGAGATCGCAACACAAATTTAAAATGTATTGAGGAGGGCACCTTTTGGGATGAGCACTGGGTGTTGTATGGAAACCAATCTGACAATAAATTTCGTGTACTGAAAAAAAAAAAAACAAATTTAAAATGTAATGGTATTTATCAAAGTTGAAGGCTGAAGGGCCAAGATAGAGACACCCCTCTGATATTATATACATGCATGTCTTAAAATTTGATTATAATAGAATTTTCTGGAAGTGAAAGAAATTATTTTGCTTGTCCCACCAATTTTTCATGCTTTTGTATGATTTGAAATTTTCAAAACAAAAGTAAGTAGACAAAATGGGAAACACACTCGCTCAAATTATTTTGTTTGTGGATGACACCTCATCTGTCACTGTTCGTTACCGGCTATGACTGAGACAAGCACCAATTTTTTACTAATGAGTTCGAAACAATGTAAGGGAGCAATGAAGTCAAAAGTCACTATTAATCCTCACACTCTTTTATTTGTTTTTTTCAGAGTTTATTTACTTATTTAGAGGGAGAGACAGAATGCGAGCAATGGGGAAAAGAGAGAGGGGAAGAGAGAATACCAAGCAGGCTGTGCTGTCAGGGCAGAGCCCAACATGGGGCTCGAACTCAGCAACCATGAGATCATGACCTGAGCTGAAATCAAGAGTCAGATACGCAACCAACTGAGCCATCCAAGCGCCTCTATTTCCTTTTTTAAAGATTTTATTTTTAAATAATCTACACTCAACGTGGGGCTCGAGCTTACAACCCCAGGATCAAGAGTCGCACACTTAACCAACAACCCAGCCAGGCGCCCCAATCCTCACACTTTCTTTTTTAAAGTTTATCTTGAGAGAGAGAGAAAGAAAGAAAGTTAGCAGAAGAGGGGCCGAGAGAGCGAATCTCAAGCAGGCTCCGCACTGTCAGGGCAGAGCTGGACGCGCAACTGGAACTAACGAACCACGCGATCAGGTCCTGAGCCAAAGTCGGACGCTCAATCTACCGGGCCACCCAGGAACCCCCCAGTCCTCACACTCTTACCGGCAGAAGTTTCTAACTCCTTACCCAATAGTTTCTCCAACTACTAACAAAACCAAAGGAGACTAAAGGAGTAGCCAGAGAAACTGACAGAGGGAGGAGGGTAGAAGGTTGTTTTCATTCTCTTCCCTCTCCCAATCCAACCCCTGTCCCCAAACCCTGGTAAGGGTGAGGTGTTAACGGAGACTGTACTGAGACAGTGGTCTGAATCATTCCAAAACTGAAAGAGTTGACTCTCAATAAAAAATTATTTTCCATGCCATCTGAAGATTTTATTCAGAGACCTTTAGAAAAGAAAAAGTAAAAAATTCTTTGTTGAAAACCATAAACAGCTACCCCATCCAAATTCATAGGCAGCAAACAAATTACAGTAGAGTTAGTCACAGAGAGCTCACAATGCAAACTTTTTTTTTTCTTTTTTGTGATGGACTTTGTGTTTTTGTGTATATGAGATTACAATATTGTGTAATACCTATTCCAGACAAATTTTGCACAAGGCCGTAAGAAACAAACTCTTATCATTCAACCTTTATTTATTTATTTATTTATTTTTTATTATGTTGATTTATATTGAGAGAGAGAGAGCGCGCGACAGAGTACAAGTGGGGGGGAGGGGCAAAGAGAGAGAAAGACACAGAATCCAAAGCAGGCTCCAGGCTCTAAGGTGTCAGCACGGAGCCCAGTGTGGGGCTTAAGCCCACAAATCGTGAGATCATGACCTGAGCCGAAGTCGGACGCTCAACTGATTGAGCCACCCAGGCACCCCTTATAATTCAACTTTTAAATAGATCATCCTAAATCTCACGTCAAAACTTGATATTATATTTTAGAGATTGTCCCTCTACATTATATATCAGGAAAACATCTATAAGTTATTAAAATAATTACTGCCAAGTTCTTTGCCAAAATATGCAAAATGTGGGGAAGTCATGCCAGTCTCAGCTCTGCCAGCAGAAAGCTATGCAACACTACACGTTGCTTAACTGCTTTGTGGTTGTGTTTATCGTGATGAGGCGGGATTTCATACCTAACCCGGCATTTGCAAAGTGCTCTTCAGTCCTGTAATGCTGTCACAGGGCTGCGACTAGCACTGCCATAGCCTGTCTCTTAATGATAGCAAGACTAAATTTGATGGACATGAGGACATAGACAGCTTTAGCATTTTTTCCTGGGTACGAAGAATTAAAATTCTGGGCTGAGGAAGGAGAGCTACTTGGAAAATGTCCCAAGGTTCAGCTACAGGTAAGTACCAGAGTGCCTAATTAAAGTGATGCAGAATGCTACAGTCAACACAGCAAGAAAATAGGTGTTTCATTGCAGCCAAGTAACAGGTCGGCTGCAGAGAACAGTTTCCAATTGTTTCCACCGCTTTACGTTGCTTTGCAACACTTCTTCCTCTAAAGACAATCAGGCACCTTCCATTCAGGTTCTTATTAATTCAACTCAAAATGAGACAAATCCCCAAACACAAAACCGAGCAGAGGAAAAGGACACATTTCTACATACAGTATATCCAATTATCATTCCAGGATAACATTTTCACTACTGAAATTTAGCCCTAACAGGATGGACCACAAATAGCTACCTATTCACTTGAGAACAGAGACGGCAAATGTGTAGGGCAACGCCACCCATTCTCTCCCTTAGTCACCACCGCAGAGGTCAGGAATCCATCGGGCCCTTGGTCTTGGTGAGCTTAGTGAGGAGCTCAGAACTCCACACCCGGCAGCATGCCGGGGGGCCACTACCAACCAGCCAGCCCTGGCATTTGTGCTGAAGTCTATTTCAGCCCGGCTCTGCATATGCCTCAACACACCATGCCAAGATATTGAAATGGGTCTTCAAAGAAAGCCACTTGATGACAGTAAAGCCTTCACTGAAGCCGTAAAAATGGTAATTTTTTTCTACCTGATGTCATTTTAAAGTGGCAATAAGAGCGGAAAACGTAACTGCAAACATTAGTTTTACTCTAGACGCTATGCCACTCTGGTGAGATACACAAGAAGTTCTATACAATAAATATTTATATTCATCTTTTGCAAAACAGAATTTGGCTTTATTCAACCCAAATGCCCAGCCTGGTTCCAATCCACTCGCTACCTTGTCATTCAAACAAGCGCTAGGCAGGATACAGACACAAACAGAGCTCCATCTGCTAATTAAGACTGGGCATGAAACTGTTAACAGGCATCTGTTGCATTGTGTGAAGCTAATGGGCAGAGACAAAGCTGAAAGCTCTTCTGAAGCAAACCCAGTGATGCCACTCATTTTCCATTTGGTATTTATGTCAGTGGGGGGTGGGAAGCGGGGTGTTAAACAGCTTATGATGGAGACTGAAAGATAAGTGATATCGTACCTAGTCTAAAACGTCTCTTTACGTTTTCTACTGGCATTCTTGAGTTAAGAATTCAGATTAAGCCCTTTTGATCTTATCTCAGACATACTGTAATTATAATACTATGGAAGGGAATAATAACCAAAACTCAAGCAATGCTGTAGAGCTCACACAGTGCTTTCACAATTCATCCATCCAGCCATTCATTCGTTCAGTTGATGAGTCATTTAATACAGACAGGCCTTGGAGATTTAAAAGGTGAATAAAGGCTTGATTCCTGCCCCTAGGCAATTCACAGCAACCCTGAAAAGTTGGTATAATATTATTAGACTCTATTAGAGATGAAAGAACTAAGGCCTAGAAGGACAAGTGACTCACCAAGGCCAGAACACTAGGAACGGCAGATGCCAGGACACGAACGGATTGCAGACCCCACTGCTCCTCCTAATTCGCCGTATATCTCCCTAACACCAAACATGAACCAGTCCACTTGATCGGCTACTTGCATTTCACAAACTCCCTATTATGTTATGTTCCACAATATTACTCACCCCTGAAAATCTACTTCTCCATCCCCACTCCAACCCTCCCCTCATCCTGTATGAAATCTCTTTCCCGCAAAATATTCCCAATTCTACTACACCCAAGAGAGCTGGGCCCCAGATGGCTGTGTGTGCAGGCAGGCAGACCGAGACTAGAGCCAGCCTCAGGCCACGCCAGCAGCCCCCTGGTCTTCCACTTCTGGCTCCATGGTTCTTTTCAGATTCAGTTATGGGATTTAATTCACAGATCAACTGCTAAATTTGTCCTGGTCTTCAAAGGCTAGACTTATTTCCCCCTAAGACAATATCCAAACCTGTTTCCCTCCAGCTTTCTCAGTGGGTCCAGACAATGCCAGTGCTGTTGCCCAGAGAACCTCCTCCCTGATTTGCAGCCACATAGAACAGTTGGCAAAACTCTTTTTAAAGTACACTTATTCTTAGGACATATCCATATTGTATCCAAGACTCAGTTTCCCCACACCCATTCTTAATATGTTGGATGGCTTTTCTCATGCACTAAAACACTGATTGAGGAGGTAAATTTAACCCTTTATTATCAAGCATTAAGTTCTACTTTTTCTGAAATAGTATGGTTATCAAAACTATCACTTAGATGGAAAACCTACTGACAGCTTTGAAAGAACACAATGACATTAAAATAAAGCTTTATGTACAAAATGTTCAATTTGAAGTTGCATGTTCCTTGCATAGTTTTGTTTGAGAGTCTGAAACCAAGGAAAACAACTATGAAAATTAAAATCAACTTGCTCTACATATCTGGATTATGCTCGGCCAAATGTTGATAACATCTTGGATAAAAATGTAAATATGACAAAGTTTGTTTTTCAGTCAATAAGTCTTGATAAAAGCCTTGAATTGCTACCAACCAAAAACAGTTTTTAATTTGAAGCTGGGGTCGACACACTTTTTCTATAAAGGAACAGTGAGTAAATATTTTTAAGCTTTGTAGAACACATATGGTCTCTGTTGCATATTCTTCTTTGTTTTATTTTTTAATAACTCTTTAGAAACGTTAACAAGCATTCTTTGCTTACTGATGGCACAAAATCTGCAAGCCACATTTGGCCTGGGGGCCACAGTTTGCCAAGCCCTGATTTTAGGAAAAGCAAATCCAAGAAAAAAAAATGCACTGTTACAGAATAAAACATGGAAAAGTGCTCTGATGAGACCAGGCAGCGACAATTAACCAGCACACTGCCATTAACATGATTTCATTAGTTATTTTGCACATGGAAGGAACTTTAATGACAGGATGCACTTTGATCTCCCAATCTGAAACTATGGACACAAAAGAAAGGGCAAAGGACAGCTATAATGTGCTGAGTTATCCCAGCAGAAATTCCTCACAGAAAAACGCATGTGCAAAATCTAATTCCTCCCTGGGAAAGGCAGTGACTTGGATTTATGGAGATGATCAGACTGATCAAAACTAGCAGCAGCTCAACTGTGAAAAGTGACACAGACTTGAACTCGGGGCTTCACCAGAAGCTCTGCTGCTCCCGGCTGCGTGATCTTGACGCTGTCAACTTCACCTTCGTGCTCCTATTTACAAGATTGGGGCAAGGGTATAAAGTAGATAATTTCTAACTCTTTCTGCTGTCAAACTATGACTAAACTAAATAACGAAACCACTCAGGAAATACCCTAACAGGAAGAAGGGGGGAGGGCAGGGGAGAGACAGCCAGGGGAAGACGCTCACGCTGTCCAGTCAAAGGACAGGGCTAGGTTTTCTCTTTCTGTTCCATCAGTACCTTGCTCAGGACAGGCCTTTCCAAGGTGTCAGTATGGCCTCATACGGATAATAAACTGCACCCACATCCCATAGGAATCAGGATGCAGAGCCGTACTACTGTTTCCTAAGTGTCTCAATGTCACATTTTACAGACATTTAATTAAACATTAATTATGATTACATAAGAGGTTTGGGGGAGCTAATCGAAAAACTTTGTTCAGTTCTCAAACATCTGAACTGAAAGGCTGCTTGGTCCTAGGCACCGGGCCTATAATTTCAAGCGGATAAAACATCCCTACTCAATAGTCAACAAATATTATCTGACTGATACACTGAAAGATCCCCAATAGGTCAGGTGAGAGAAAATGTACCCTCCACTACCCCCAAGAGCAGAAAGGAAATGAGGGAAGCCAGGGTATCAGAGAAGGTAGCAGGACCTTAGAGAAGTAAGAAGAAAGTTCTTGTGTGTGTGAGACAACAGTATCTGTAATCAAAATGACTGTCTCCTTCCTGTCGTGATGGCCAAACCACTATCAAACAGGGTCTACGGATGGCAGATGCCTTTTTTAAAAAATGACTTCCACTTTGACAGAGCAAAATTAAGACTTAATGTGTATCCTCATGGGGAGAAACAAGCACACATACGTAGGTACCAAAGCACGAGCGCGCGCACATACGCGCACACACACCCCTCAGGCATTAAGAAATGACTCTTTCCTGTGACGTTGACCTTATCAAGTTTTGTCAGCAAGGCTGTAGCAGAACCTAGGAGAAACCCAGGAACTTACACAATTGGGTACCTCAAAAAACAATTATGACTGGAAGGAGATAGACCACCAACTCTTACCTCAACAACTTCAGATCACCTGGGGATGGGGGAGGAGGTGGGGAGGGGGAGTGGATATGGCTGTTAGAGATGTGGACACTCCAAGCCTACGTTTGTGGTTAGTGAAGAATGTGTGGAACTTTTTTCACTAGAATGGTGTTAACATTCACCTTCTTTTCCCAGCTTAATTTCAAGTGCAAAGCATTAGGTTTCAGGTATACAAGTTTTCCTGCTGTTTGAAGGCAGTGTGATACCACTTCCTGTCGGGTTCTGGGGCTAAGTAAGAGGCATGGATTTCCCCTCCTCCACGTCAACTGAAGACACAGCTCAGAGCCTCTTTTAACCACATCCACCCCACAGAAAATATAAAGAGCAAGATCACATATGAGACTCACCCCATTTAACGTCTCCCTTCTGTTCTACACAGTTTCAGCATACTGGTATTCCTGCCTTCATGGCTGCAACCCTTCACCGAAACAATTGCAATAATAAAAAAAAAAAAATCCACACAAGAAAGATTCTAAGCCACAACATGAAAAGTAATTTTTAAAAGCTACTATCACAAAAGGAAGCAGATACTCTTAGAGGAAATGTGCAATGAAAATTAGGGCAAAAAAAAAAAGGGGGGGTTACTAATAAAGCTATTACAAATGAGCAAAAGTCATCCAAGGAGCTTACCAGAAACAGCATCAGCGAGACTCATTCACTTTCGACACAGAGAATGCTTCTGGGAGGGTCCCATAGAGAATGGACAAAAGGCTACCCACTCCACTTGTTAGAAATTGTCCTTTACCATCTGGACTGCAATATGCATTCAACAGTGAAAAAGGTTTATCTGGGGTTTTGAAATTAGTACCAGCATCAAAAACTACTGTCCTTTGGTTGCTGTGACAGCTCCCACCAAATCTCTTGGGAATATACTTGAGACATGACATTTAAAATCTGCTTCCTCAGAAAAGAAAAAGTCCCACTCAAGAATGACTGCCAAGAACTTGCAACTCAAACTTCCCTAAGCCCAGACATCATAACATCGGGGCGGGGGGGGGGGGGGGGGGGGGGGGGGGGGGGGGCGGAATCAGAGCACTCAATCCATATGAAAGAGGCCAGAACAAACAAACAAACAAACAAACCAAAGAATTTTCCAGCTCTTAATTTTAAGAGCACTCTATATCTAAATATTCTTTTTTTAATGGTAAATAATCCTTAAAACATACAATACTCACATACAATTATTACCATAGCACTAGCCCCGTAATAACCCCAGAAGTTCAAAATATGCTGTAAGAACCATGTGAAAGGTGCTTAAGTGAGCTACTATTAGAAACCACAGACATCACCCAACCAAAAGCTAAGATTCTTAAGGTACTTAATTAACTGCAGCTATTTAATAAAGGAAATGGTGTTAAGGTCACTTGTATAGGCAGCTTACAACCAGTTTTGGGGCGCCTGGGTAGCTCAGTCAGTTAAGCGTGTGACTCTTGATTTTGGCTCGGGTCATAATCTCATGGGTGATGGGTTTTAAGCCCCACACTGGGCTGCACACGACAGTGCGGAGCCTGCTTGAGATTCTCTCTCCCTCTCTGTCTGCCACTCCTGTGCTCTTTCTCTCAAAATACATAAATAAAATTTAAAAAAGAAAAAACACCAGTTTGATTTGCTCTTCAGCTTATGGTAAGTTAGAGATCTCTTTACCTGAACACAAAGTCTTGCCAGTACAAAAGTAGAAAGGACAGCTCCCAGCCAAGATCAGGAAAAACTGAATCAATTGAAAGCAACTGTGGGGGGGGGGGGGGGGGGGGGGCACAGTGCATGTTGTGATTCATTTAGCAAGTAACAATTAAAACCAAAGCAAAATGCATAGGGAGGCAGGCAGAATGTAAGATCAATTCCTCTGCTGAGAAGTTATTAAACATTCAAGCCCAAGAATTTAAAAAGTTGGGAAGTGTTGCTTCTTAGGCGATGGTAGTAAAGGAGTGAACCATATTTTCCTGACCACACCATTCCCAAGAGTCACCAATTCTCTTAACACCCGTTAACACTCACACAACAATTTAATATCCTGTAGACATTATTCCACCCTTAGTCACTTTTTGCTCTTTCTCTGGCACTTGATCCGAAGGAAGAAGAGGGAGAAAATGGTAAGCAGTGTTTTCGGTTACTGCAGAAAGTCCTGTGCCCCACACTTTCCATTTCCCCTCCCTTTCCCATTTTCTCCGTCTTCTCTGTACACCCTCTCAACTGTATATTCCGCTTCCCCTTTTGCCTCCTGTCTCACACCCAGCTCTCTTTTACTTTCTCCACCACCTATCCTCACTCTGGCCCCCTGAACTGTGCTCCCCATCCTGCAATTTTGTTCTGCCCCTCCCAGGAGGAGGGATCCAGACCTCTTGCGGCCAGTGCCCCCAATCCCTCACCTCCTCATCACTCATTCCCCTGAATTCCCTTCCGATTGTCGGGTTCTCACCTCTCTTGTCCCTGATGTCCTCTCTTCTTTTACTTCACGTCCCTCCTACTCCCCCCAAAGCTTCATTTCCCCCTTCACATTTCCTTCCTCTTTCCTGTCTTTTAATCCATTTCACACCCACTATCCCCTTCTCTTTCTCCATGAGATTTCGTGTGTCCCCCCCCCCCCCCGCTCCAATCACTTTGTCCTGCTAAGACCCTTCCCTGTCACTCCCCCAACCCTCTAATTTCCCCCAATACCCCCAGTCCTTGTTCCTCTGGTTCCCCTTCCTTTGCCCCCAAGTTCCCTCTTCACCTCCCCCCTCCCCAGCCTCACGTCCCCGCCCGCCCCTCTCCCTCACGCCTTCACCCTCTCCCACTGCCCTCGCCACCCTGCCGTCCCCGGGGTCCCCTCCCTGGGGCTCCCAAGTCCTCCTCCAGCCCTCTCCCCCGCCGCCTTGCACCCGCCCCCCACATCTCACTCCCTGTCCCCGGCCGCGGCCCCTCCCTCACCGATGGTGGAGATGAAGGTGGTGTTGAAGGCGTCCTCGGAGAAGCGGAATAGGAGGCAAGTCTTGCCCACCCCCGAGTCGCCGATCAGCAGCAGCTTGAACAGATAATCGTATGTCTTCGCCATCTTCTCGCTCCGGCCCTCTGACCGGGGAGCTAGAGAAGCGGCGGAGAGAGGCGGGGAGGGGGCCGCGGGCGAGGGGGCGTGTCCGCCGAGCCGCCACCGCTCGCCCCGCCCTGAGACCCGCCCCTTCCCTTGGAGAAGGCCTGCGCGCCCCGCCCCACGCGGCCAATCCGAGGGGGCTTCGTCATCACCGCCCGCGTCCCAAGGCTTGATGGGATTTGTAGTTCCTTTGAGGAGTCTCGGGCGTGCCCAGCGCGGGCTGTCCGAGCAGCCCCAAGGGATAAAAGAGAATCTGCTCGGGGCTCGGTGACCTGGCGGATTAGACGTTTCCACCCCTGCCGGGAAGGAGGGTCCCCTTTCGAACTCTGCGCGTAGTGTCGCTGGAACTCAAGTTCACCGTTTTCTTTGTGTGTGGGCGCCTTTCAAATCCAGACCTCGGAATCTGAGTCCCACGACTCCCGTATGTCTCCGGTCCGGACCCGGAGCAGAGATGCTTTCTTCGCTTCATGCTGCTGTGGCGCAGCCTGTGGATTATCTGCAGAGTGCTTTATCTGGCTTCTCCTGCAGTTCCTTATCAGCACCACCCCAAGCCCCCTCCCGCAGCTCCTCAGTTACAGATCTCCAAAAGGATGATTGCCGTTCTAACTTGAACCTCAGCTGTGTTCTCTTCACGGCACACAGACCAGAGCCAAATACAATTGGTATTTTAGAGATCTGTTGTGCAGACCGCTCCCCTCCCAAGGCAAGAGGATGGATAAAAAAAATCTGGAAATTGAAAATATTAAGGCTTGTGCTACAGGTCTATGTCCTATAAAATGAAAATCATTATGCGAGGCCCGAACTATGACGTTGGGAATGAGAATCGGATTTTGTCTTGGCTCAGCGACTCAGCTGTTCAATTTCTGCGCCCCAGTTTTCTCATCTGTAAAATGGGCATAAAACAAGCATTTCATAGGGTTGTAAAGAAAATTAAATGAAATACCTAACATAAATGTTTGTGGTGATAGTTACCTTCTTAAGCCCTCTCTCTCCATGGATGACAAATGAAGGGGGGGGGGGCAGCATTGTCATACTCAATGTAATCCTTTATTTACTGTTTTAGACTATTCTGTAATTGTTTTGTGGATGTATCATTAAGGCCTCTTTCATTTGCTACTGGCAGAAACCCAACCAGAACAAGTTCTCCTGGAAGGGAAGTTTCCTGGCTCAAGTAAAGCCACAGGGCAAGGAATGGCTAAGGAGGTCTAGGACCAGAGGCTTCATCCAGTCAGGGTTCAATCTCCCATCTCTTCTCTCTTCCCAGTTTTAACTTCTAATATGTCAAATACCTACAGATAAAACCCACATGAACAAAAGCTCTTCAGAGTACTCAATAATTTTTTTTTATTTTAGAGAAAGAGAGCGGGGAGAGGGACAGAGGGAGAGAGAGACAATCTTAAGCAGGCTCCACGCTCAGCAAGGAGCCCAGAGAGATGCAGGGCTTGATCCCATGACCTTGGGATCATGATCTGAGCAGAAATCATGAGTTGGTGGCTCAACTGACTGAGCCCCTAGGCACCCCCACCTCAATAATTCTTAAGAGGATAAAGGGGTCCTGAGGCCAAAATATTGGAGAACAACTGGCCTAGGCATTTACCTTAGATCTAAGGAAACACCTTATGGAAGGTTAGAGGAGGTTATTAAGGAAACCAGTGGACTCAACCATTAGTGGAATAAGGAAAACACTTGGGACAGTAAACAAGATGTCAGACTTTTCTTTCTTCCTTCCTTCCTTCCTTCCTTCCTTCCTTCCTTCCTTCCTTCCTTCCTTCCTTTCTTTTAATGTTTATTTTTGAGGGGGGTGAGGAGGAAAGGCAGAGAGAGAGGGAGACAGAGAATCCAAAGAAGGCTCTGAGTTGTCAGTGCAAAGCCTGATGTGGGGGTCCAACCCACAAACTGTGAGATCATGACCTAAGCTGAAGTTGGACGCTCAGCTGATTGAGCCACCCAGGCTCCCCGACAGCAGGCTTTTCTAAAACACCTCGAGTGGCTTGTGACTTTATATACAGTGTCAGTGATACTCTAAGTCTTGTGGCAGAAGATTTGGTTGGCCTTAGTATTGGCCTTCACCTTCCATGTAGAAAAAAGATGAAATGTGTCATTAACTCACACTTATTTACAGTACCCAGAGAGTTGCTGCTAATAAAGTGTCTAGTTCCTAGAGCCTGCCTGATGGAAACAAAGGTCTAAGGAGGTCAGTGTCAGTTTCTGCCCCGTTAAGGGAAGGGCTCTGTCCTCTGGCACAGGCTGAGCCTCCTTGCCCCAGTCAGTTCTTGCCCAAGTCTGTGAATTTGGCCTCAACCAGGGCTGAACAAGTGTGAACAGCTCAGTTCTATACCTGCACCTTCATTCTGAGAAAGAAGTAGGAAAAAAATCTTCAAAGACCAGTGAAATCTTTCTTTTATAAAATGTGTATTGATTTAAAATAAATTTTAGTTCTACTATCTGCATGCAACTGTTGCCATTCTTTTTCCGTATGAATAAGAACATACAGATGTGGTATAGAACTTAAGTTCGGAAAAGAAGTTGGGGCACCTGGGTGTCTCAGTTAGGAAAGCATCTGCCTCTTGATTTTTGACTCAGGTCATGATCTCACAGTGGTGAGATCAAGTTCTGCACTGGCCATGGAGCCTGCTTAAGATTCTCTCTCTCCCTCTCCCTCTCCTGCCCCTCTCCTGCTTGCTCTCTCTCTCTCTAAAGAAAAAAAAGAAAAAAGAAAAAAAAGAAAAAAAAGTTAGAGTTAGGAGTTTTAAAGTCCCTAAATTTCCTTAGGGGAATTTTTTTAATTGAAGGGAATTAAAAAAAAAAAATCTGTCTTATTTTCACTTCCCTGGTTTTTCTCTATTACCAAGTATATAATATTGGGACTTTCTAGGTGGTTAGTCTGTGCATCACTGTTGAACCATTCACAAATTTTGATATGTGGGCCCTATTTCAAGAAGAATTCAAATTTTTCTCTTGATGCATTATTAATTTTTAAATTTGTACAACAATGTTACTTAGAGAACAGATTTGGTGATAGGCACAGTACTATTATATCAAGAGGCACCTGGGTGGTTCAGTCAGTTAAGCGTCCAACTTCGGCTCAGGTCATGATCTCACAGTTCGTGGGGTTGAGTTCCGTGTCGGACTCTGTGCTTAACAGCTCATAAGCCTGGAGCCTGCTTTGGATTCTGTGTCTCCCTCTCTCTCTTTGTCCCTCCCTACTCACACTCTGTCTCTCTCTCTCAAAAATAAATAAACATTAAAAAAAATTTTTTTTAAATCAGGGTACTTTGCTCAAAGGACTGGACAATAAGTTTATTTATAGAGCTGAGAGTACCACGTGTAACCGATCACTGATTGCCACCTTGCTTTCTTTCTCCCAGTGGCATTGGTGACCCCTTTCAAAAAGCCCATGCTACTGTGCTCTGAGGAAACCACATCAGTATTTTTTGCCAGTTGCCCAGACCCATCTTTGAAATGCTACATCACTGCAGAGCACTAGGAAGACCAGCACATTCAATCTGATTCTGTAAATATTTACTGAAGCCTTTGATAAGGTTAACATCTACATGGCAGCTTGACTTACAGAAATCTCGATGTCCAAGGAGTTTACTCTCTGTGGTTTTTGTGAGGCCAGCATTCTTTCTTCCTGCTTTTGGTAAGTGCTCCTCCCCCACTGATGGCTGTGAATCAGGGTACTCTACTCCTCCAGCCAAAGAGGTGGACGTAAGGCCGAGCTGGGTGAACCTGAGTTCTTTCCTGTGAATCTCCTGATGAGGTGGGGCAATGATACTGAAAGGAGGTCTGAATGGTGGGAGGTCTGTGTGAGCTTCAGGCTGGTTTTGAACAGAGCTTTAGTTCGTTTTCCTGTATTTTCTTGTTGCTGCCCTCCTCTACGTGTTCACCATGTCCTTGGACTGGCTTTCCTCAGGACCGCCATGTTGCACAATTCCAAGGGCATTATTCACATGTCACAGTTTATTCATATGGGGGATCAAAGGCTCCCAAGAATCTACACATATTCTTGAGGGTCTGTGTGTTCTCTAGGCAAATTTTCAAATTTATTCAAGCACTCTTTAACTGTTTTGAATTGCTCTATAGCACTTGAGTGTAAGAAGAGTTACCTTTCTTAACTGCCTAAGTGAAATTAAATTTCGCTGAGACCCTACCTGTCAAGGGCTGGAAAAACTGGTATCTATCATTATTGGGGCTTTTCCTCCTCTTAATTATATCCTATAGGATTTTCCTCCTCTTAATTATATCCTATAGGAATCCAGGAGCTTACACGGTCCTGAAACACTAGGGGCAAAGCAGCTTCTGATCATCTGTCTGCACCCAGCAGTGTTGACGTTTCTGTCCAAGCACTCTTGGGTTCTGGTCCTCTGCCATCTGTTGAGCACAGCTGTCCCGGTGGGCTACAAAGATGTCCTTCATGGTGATTATTTTCACTGGCTGATGACTCAGCCATTGAATAAGTTCTCTCTCTGTTATCTAATAGTTTGTGTACTTCTTTGTCTTCTCCCTTACAACTTGAGCTCTTTGAGGAAAAGAACATTTCTAATTTCTCACTGTGTACCCCAGTAGGTACTCAATTAAGCTGTCAAATAAATGAATGAACACCTGATTATCATGCCAGTTTTCTAGCTTTTCAAACAGCTGGTTCACCTTCAGTTTATTATTTGCTTGGGTATTTTTGGCCTCACAAATACCTTTCTGGTTGCACTCTATAGTATATTTATATGTTATTCATTCTGTAAGTATACTGTTCATTGTTGTGTTTAAGAAATCAGTATGATTATATCTTACTTCTCTAGCTTGTCAAGATCATATTGAATGATAATCTCTCAAAAATACCAATTTCTCCTATCGCCTGTGTGTCAGCCAAAAACATGCTATTTGTTTAGTGATATTCCAGTGGGACAATTCTATAATTATCTTCATCAGAGAGACAAACTGTACCTTTTCCACCCACTGATGTTTCCTGAGCAATCACAGGGTGAATAATGTCCATTCAAACAAATATCCATTAAGCTCACTCTACGAAACCAGCTCAGCAAGGCCACTTGGAGAATACAAAGGGATCTATTATATGATCCCTTCCCTCAGTTTGCTTCCCATCTAATTGAGGGGAGAATCCACAAGTGACAAGTTCAATAATAAATGGGAGACCAGTATTTGGCTGTATACTCTTCATTTATTATGATGGGTCAGGTGTTCATTCTGATTGGTTGGCTTTTAAATTTTTTTTTTTTCAACATTTATTTATTTTTTGGGACAGAGAGAGACAGAGCATGAACGGGGGAGGGGCAGAGAGAGAGGGAGACACAGAATCGGAAACAGGCTCCAGGCTCTGAGCCATCAGCCCAGAGCCCGACGCGGGGCTCGAACTCACGGACCGAACTCACGGACCGCGAGATCGTGACCTGGCTGAAGTCGGACGCTTAACCGACTGCGCCACCCAGGCGCCCCTGATTGGTTGGCTTTTAATTCAGATTGGTCAGGCATCCATTTGACTGGTTGGGTGTCCATTTTGATTATTTGGGCATACATTCTGATTGGTCAGGCTTCCAATGTGATGGATCAAATGCTCTTGCCAAACAGATGGTTAAATATGTTGCATATCTCAACTAGATGCAAAAGTTAAATAAAAATGATATGGTACAAAAAATTGCTGCATGAAATTACAGTATCTGCTTGATTAACAAATTTCTATAAACCTAGCTTTTTAGAACAGAGTCAGTAGGTGTATAACAAAGGTGTAGAGGGGATGAGAAGATAGTCTGCATCGTTCAGGCCTGAGTTAATGAATGTGACTGAAAGGGAGGCCATCTATAGCATGGGCCCTTAGAATATGGGAAAGGACCACAGCCAACGCCCAGATGAAGGCAAAACTCCTCTCCTGGGTGTCAGGAGTGAATACCTAGTCATCTACAATGCAGAAGAAGCCACCCAAGTTGCAACAATTTTGAGTGGCTCCATTTCTGGGCACTGTCCAGCCCACAGAAAGGGGAGGTCAACCTTAGCCTGCATAGAGAGTTGAGATCAATATTTTACTCTACTAAAGGATGGACTGGAAGGAACCCATTCCACTACCTCTTATATTATTTCTTTTTCTGATAATAAAGTAACCTAGACATTGCTATGTAGGATTTTGTGTCAAATAAGGCATATGCACTAAATACTATGTATTTTTGGGTTTCTTATAAGCGTGGGTGATTAAAGAAAGTTTTGGTACCAACTTTAAAATGGACTTTGATCCAATGGCAAAGTCAAGATATGCTGAAACTCACAATCAGCATCCTAATAGGTATTGAGATGCTTATGGCAGTAAATAATAGAACACTAGATAGCTTGAATAAGAAAAAAACATTTAATCACACACTAAAACAATCAGATATAAAACTAATGACAGGTGAGTAGTTCAGCAGCTCAAATGACATGCCTGGTACCTGGTTTTTCTCTCTGTCATTTTCTTAGTAATGTTTCCTAAGTAACACTTATTTCAACAGGCCAGCCCAATGTGGTTGCAAAATGTCTTCCTGAAACTCCTGAGACTCCTTGCTTCCAGATTCAACAAAGCAGGATGTAGACAGTCCTCTTCCTCAAAAGTTTAAGTGAATACCCTAAAATTGAGTTCCACGGGACTGGATTGCCCTTCCATGAATCAATCCCTAGAGTCTAAGATTCTGGCCTACACTAACTGGAGTAAGGCTGAGTGTAGGGTCAAGCTCAACCTAAATCATGGGGTTCTGTTAGAAACAGAGAAAAGAAGAGGAGACAAGGAGACAGAAGCAACAAAGGAATACTACCACCTGTTTCAGTGTCAAGTGCATATTGGTTTTTGTACTGAGTACCTCTAAGTGGTTAGTTATGTTGGAATTTCTGCAGAAGTCATGGAGCTGAATCCAGGAAAATTCTGACTTGTTCTCTTATACAAACGGATTGATGTTGAACTGGGAAGAAGAGGCAAGAAGGAAATAACTTTGCTTAAGAAAAAAGGGATAGGTGATCCAAAGCTAGAATTAACATCGGCACTTACACACCTGGTCCCTTTCTACCCTACTTCAGCAAGCAGCTAAGGTTAAACACTTTAGCAGCCTTGAACTTTCTAAGTTCTGGGGTTTTGTGATGGAAAGAGGAGCAGACTAAGCATCAGGTGACTGGGGTTCTGTTCCCAGCTCTGCCACTAACTAACTCTGTGACCTTAAACAAGGACAACAACCTTTCTGTGTCTCAGTTTCCTCGTCTGTAAAATGAGGGGAGTTTGTTTAGATGATTCCTCTTTGTCTATAAAATCCTTTAGCTCTTAAATCCAAACCCCCGTAACAGGTGACCCAAGACCTGCCTTGGGGATTCTGGTTTTACAGACATTGGTCTTCCAGGCCAACCAAACACCCTGTTGAATCAAGGGGATTTATCAACAGCCCCAAGGCCTAGCGGGTCTTGGAGGCCAGTCAGGGTGTGGTGCTGGGAAAGGAGCCCAAGACACCTAGTTCCTTGTTCCAAACAGCATTCAATTCACCCTATGACTCAGTTATCGTACTTCTCTCTTTCCAAGGAGTGCAAAGTTTCAGTCCTCTCTGTGATGGCAACAGCAATTTATTAGGTTGCCAATCTAGAAGGTTAAGAGAAAAATGAGATTCTGCTTTGTATTTTGAGCCATATCCAGTTATATTCCTGCTTCCAATTCCTATTTAATATGGATAATCATTTCCCAAATAACCTTAAACATAGGCTTCCCCCCCCCCACACCTAATTTAACAGCAGCAAGGCACCCTTAATCAGGGTGCATGTTGAATGTTCCAGAACCTAGGATAAAACACCCTATCTCTTTAAATTCCTTGCCTCTCACTCTCCAGACAGAACTGAAGCAGTTAGTATGAAATCAAGTAGAACTCTTTGATTACTCATTTTTAAGATTTACAATTATAAGTGATGGTGACAACATAATAGGATGCTAAAGAAATAAGGCTGAAGAGGTGATTCTTTGGGGCCAAGATGAATATTCAGATTAAGAAAAACTGCTAATGAAATCCCAATCACATAGTAATTTCCCACGTACTGCTTTCTGAAACTCAAGTAGCTATATGGCCTAATTAGGCCTGTTTGGGAGATTATCACAACATCTTATTTCTGCCATGAATGGCATCATTCAGCATTTAATATTCATTGAGGCTTTTATGAAACAGAGAGGTTTCCATATGTCTCTAGAGCAAAACATTTGTGTTTGCCATCTGCTACTCAAGAGTAGTTTTTGTAGGAAAAGAATGCAAATCGCTTGGTTCTTTAATTACTTTGGGGTTAGGCTGTACTATAGCTGGGACTGTGGGACGGCCAATTCACTGAAAGGAGCATACGGTTGTTTACTTAGCCACCAAACTTAAAGAGTTCTTTACAAGCAAACGGCATGAAAAGAAATTGAAGCCTAAAACTATCTTTGTCCTTTAAACTCAAGGCAAAGTCCCTTGTGAAGTGATGTGTGAGACTTTTATAAGTTGGCATTAAGGAGACACTATCTAGGGACACTGGACTTTGAGGTTGTTATAGCAAGCATCAGTTCTCTTTTCTTAATCTTGACACCAAAGGAATATATGACTCAATACTTAAAAAAAAAAAAAAAAATCAAAGGATCTCCCGGAACTCAGTATAAAAAAAAAAAAAAAAGAAGGAATTTACTCTTGGTCACCCAGGAGATAATTACTTGGGCTTTGGACTCTGTGCTGTTCATTTTGCCTTTCCCTCTTTCTCATTACTTTCTCGAGTTGTGGATAATTCTCTGCTCAGTAACACCTTCCTAGCCAATGGATACACACCATTAGTTTTGCTTAATCAGGAGTAACTTCAACTGAGAATTTAACCCAACGTGGAAACCCTGGAGCTTAGAGAAATCTATAGATCTCAATTACTGATGCTCTTTGGAGCCCTCACAGTAAATTTCATTCACTGGGATTACTGGAATATATAGAACGTAAGAAATTGACAAATCAAAGGGACCTAGTTTGGCTACTGACTATGAGATCCTAACCTCATGGACTTCTGTTTTCTAAGACTATTTTCTGCTTGAAGGTGGTATAGAACCAATGAGTATAGAGATTGTTTATTGTTTCCAAAGTTTGTATCTCAGAATAGGAAGTGAATCAGTAGGTGAAACTAGAAGAATGGGTTTCATGGCCAAACCCTTTTGACAAATTCTGCTTCACAGTGTTTTGATGATAGGGCTTCTCCGAACACTTAATATGCTGATGTGCTTTGTGACTCTTCATAGTCTGGTGCTGAGTGCGGCTTTCCCCACACTTGTGCTCCGAGGCACCTTTTTGATGGAGCATCTTATGGGACCTATGTTCAGTATACATGTCAGGAAAGTGATTTCATCTGAACCCTAGTTTTAGATATGAAGATTGAGCTGTAAAGTCCTACTGTCATGAAGAAAATCAGCATGTTTATAGGAAGGTGTCAGGAAGGGAGGCAACATCCATTTATCAGAGTTCCTGCTGGACTGAGAACATCTGTCCCTGTTCAGGATTCTCCTGAATCCCAGGGCATGGCTCCCTCATGCTGCCTCTGTTACAGTCACACCCATGGAAAGATTAGCCAAGGGGTCTAGGGTACTGTGATGGCTGCTTCCTCCTGACCTGGGGCAGGTGACTTGCCCCCAAGTCCTGGGGGACGGACATTGTACTGAACTGAAATGAAAATCACCTTATGTGCAGAAGGAAATTTACCCAGCATTCTAAAAGTGCAAAAAACTAGATTCTTTTTTTTTTTTAATGTTTATTTTTGAGAGAGAGAGACACACACAGTGTGAGTGGGGGAGAGGCACAGAGAGAGGAAGGCACAGAATCCGAAGCAGGCTCCAGGCTCCAACCTGTCAGCACAGAGCCTGATGCTGGGCTTGAATTCATGAACCATGAGATCATGACCTGAGCCGAAGCCGGACGCTTAACCAACTGAGCCACCCAGGCACCTCCAAAAAACTAGATTCTTAAATGAACATTCTTGAGGCTGAGTTTCTTCAGGAAATAAGGCTAATGCCAGCGGTCCTGGGTGGCTCAGTCAGTTAAGCGTCTGACTCTTCATTTTGGCTCAGGTCATGATCTCACGGTTCATGAGTTTGAGCCCCAATTCGGGCTCCATAGTGACAGCATGGAGCCTGCTTGGGATTCTTTCTCTCTCTCTGGCCTTTCCCTGCATGTGCTCTAAATAAATAAACAAACGGACTTAAAAAAATTTTTTTTAAAGGTTAATGCCAAGTAATTAAGCTAACATTTGTGGTTTTCTCTTTTGTATTATTCTCTATTTTGAGTGAGTTATAGGATGTGTTAAGGGTCACATCACACCCAGACTAATTTTCTACATTGACATCTAAAGTTCTGTAGGGGCGCCTGGGTGGCGCAGTTGGTTAAGCGTCCGACTTCAGCCAGGTCACGATCTCACGGTCCGTGAGTTCGAGCCCCGCGTCAGGCTCTGGGCTGATGGCTCAGAGCCTGGAGCCTGTTTCCGATTCTGTGTCTCCCTCTCTCTCTGCCCCTCCCCCGTTCATGCTCTGTCTCTCTCTGTCCCAAAAATAAATAAACGTTGAAAAAAAAATAAATAAATAAAGTTCTGTAAAATGGTCTGTATAATAAAATGTTTTTAAAAATAGATTATTTAAATTTCTTGAGGGCATGAATTATATTCATATTGTATCCCTAATGACCACCACAGGGCTTGGCATACATTAGGCACACAGTAATAAATATGTTTGCATTCATTAGTAAACTACAATCTGATGATTAGACTTTAATAATGATAATAATACATTAATGGTACTAAGGACATCCTATCTTTCCAAAAATCCCAAAGATAAATTCCTTGACCTGGTTAAGGTTTAAAAGCAGAAGCTAGTTAACACTCCTTATTTGTAACCTTCTATTTCACAAACGTTGTACTGTGATGCGGTATTTCTTTCAGGAAATAATAAGTGGGATCACTTCCGTGTTTGACTTTTGAATACATGCACATAGACTTAGATGGGGAATGAGTCCATAGATACCGACTCCTATCTTCCAGTCATTGTAGAATTCCCCTGTCAGCCAGTTGGCCTGTATTAAACATCCCCAGAGATAACACACATAATAATAATCCTGAAACAATGTGTGACCCTGGAGGGCCTACTGAGTCATCAAAGAAGGATTAAGTCATGTTGGTAAATTACAGTTTTTCTGTATATTCATTCACTTAATAAAAACAAATTTTTTAGCCCCTACAATATATAAAGCAACTCACTAGGTACTGTAAGGGGAGTAAAGAAACTGATACAGACCATCCCTTAAGAAGCCTGTGGTCTTAGAGGAGAGGTGGGGCACACACATAAGTAATCACAATGCTGGGTAAAATTATGACATGCTGGTAATGTGCTGTTGTGTTAATTTACAGTTCTTTCAAAATTAGCTTATTTTTCTTTCAAAACTGGTAGTCTGTAGGTAAGCAGATTCCCCTGTGAATTAGAATGTCCCATCTCCTGACTATTCTGGATAAGCAGCATCTGTGACATCAAGTTTTATTTGCAGTGATCTGCATTGTCTGGGAGCCATGCTTCTTGTTATATAGCAGGACAGGGCCATCCCAGGAAGGTCTTATTGACCAGCACTAAGTCCCTGACGTTGGGACATACAATTCACTTGAACTGGATGGGTGAGGAGGATGAATCACAATGACAGGAAGGTGGGTACTTTGGGTAGCAACATAGTAATACAGGGGTCAAGTTGTTAAGTGACAGCCAGAAACGGGGTCAACATAGGCACACAAATTGTCCTTGGCTCGCCAAGTAGCTCCCTCTGAACAGAGAGTGGGTCTGTGGGGGAGAAGGTTGTGGGGGCAGTAGGAGGATTTATCGGTCCACACCCCAGAAGCGACCACTACCTGATGATGTGAGTTGACTCTTTTTTTCTGATTTGAGATATATTTTTATCTCCATTTAAAAAAATTTTTTTAATGTTTACTTATTTCTGAGACAGAGAGAGATAGACCATGAGTGGGGGAGGGGCACAGAGAGAGGGAGGCACAGAATCTGAAGCAGGCTCCAGGCTCTGACCAGTAGGCACAGAGCCCGACTTGGGGCTTGAACTCACGAATCGTGATATCATGACCTGAGCCGAAGTCAGTCGCTCAACCGATTGAGTCACTCAGGTGCCCCTTTATCTCCATTTTAAAAGCAAAAAAGGTAAGGAATTCATTTATACATCCAACATCCCAAGATCATTATGGAAACACATCTTTCATACATTAGGAACGATGCTGTCAGAGAAAGTTGGTCTAAAGCCTTTCTCTGAGCCAAGAATCCAGAATTTAATACGGTAATCACTTATTTTTTTTTAAGTTTTATTTATTTATTTGTGAGAGAGAGGGAGAGAAAATGCATACATGAGGGGTGGAGGGGCAGAGAGAGAGGGAAGAGAGCCTCCCAAGCAGGCTCTGTGCTGTCAGTACAGAGCCTGATGCAGGGCTCGAAATCATGAACCTCAAGATCATGACCTGAGCTGAAATCAAGAGTCAGACGCTTAACTGAGCCACCCAGGCACCCCAATACTGTCATCATTTAAATATACAACAAATTAACATCAAAGTATACACTTATACATTTCCTTATATATATCTTTTGCCTTCAAAATTGATGATTAAAAATACTTTTCATGTATGGACATAGTTTTTTTTTAATTAAATATTATAAATCATTAAATGAAACAGATATGAGTTAGCAAGGAAACTCATAATTTTAACTTTTTTGTATGTCAGGCCAGGACTGGGATCATGACTCTGATTCTGAGGGGCATGATGAGGACAGAGGGATTGGTTTTGTCCCCCAGCTCCTTGCAAGTTTGGCTGACCAAAGAGCAGGGCAGCACACACCCAGGGTCCCAGGGATTCATGCTTCTCTTCTTCCTTCCACTTGGTCCATTTTGGGGAGGCAACAAAAGGGTCATCTATGCTAGGATCACCACCTAGAGCTTTGGTATCTAGCTTTTTATGGGAGCTCAACCTCTCTGGTAAAGTATTTAATTATGGAGTTTATTCGTTTGATTCCTGGCCCTTATACCTGCCGGAGACCATGCCTACTGCCCAGAATAAATTATCTGTGGGAGGCAAACAGTCAAAACACTTGAAACAGCTCATGCCTTTTGTGTTTTATAGTTAAGGTAGCAATTACTTATGGTATCCAGATTTGTGCAGACTCCAGTATTAACTCAGACTTTTGACTTATTTGTTATATGGCCAGATAGCATTTGTTCTTAAGTCTTAGCAAGAGGGTCCCTTCCCCTGGGGCCCACTCTTTAGAGAACCCTACCCTTGCCCTCTTTTGGTCACTATTCCAAATTGGGCAGGGAATCCATAGGCCAGGAGATGTATTCATTCAGAGTCATGCTCCCTTTTCAGAATACACTCCAGGTACCCACACCCCAGAATTCTCAGCCGAATGCCCTGCTTCCAGGAATGGTATGGACCTCATCTCCGGATCTATCCTTCTGAGGGTGCACTGTTTCATTGGTGTGGCACCACAGGCATACGCAATGGCCAAAAGGGGGTGCTAACATGGACAGAGCTTGAACACATGGTCTGGGATCCTCATCGCATGTGTTTGATGCCTTCATGATATGGGCCCTGCCTGGGGCGGTTGGGGATGGGGGAAGGAGGGGCGTCGGTCCAGGCCAGGACTGCTCTCCCTAAACCACCACATTCTGGTGTGGAGCTCTGTGGAGCTAAAATATTCTAAATTTCATTATCGATTTTTTAGGTCATTATAAATATACATCTGTTAAGGTAGGAAACTTGCTTGTTATCTTCATCTATAATTGTTAAATATTTAGACATAAGATTTATGGGCCTCTGTTTTCACTCTTTTCTTTGTTTTTGTTGTTTGTTGTAGTTGTTTTTTTCCCCACTTTTTTGCACCCTAAGCCCCACAAATTATGGGACTAGGACCTCTCTTAGAATAGGTTTGATTTTGGGTTTGTTTAAAATCTTAATACAGGGGCGTCTGGGTGGCTCAGTTGGTTGAGTGTCCAATTTTAGGTCAGGTCATGATCTCACAGTTGGTGAGTTCGAGTCCCACATCGGACTCTGTGCTGACAGCTCAGAGCCTGGAGCCTGCCTCACATTCTGTGTCTCCCTCTCTCTTCCCCTCCCCTGCTTGTGCTCTGTCTCTCAAAATTAAATAAACATTAAAAAAAATTTTTTTAAATAAAAAATTAAAAAAAAAAAACTGGATACAAAGGATCTGGTAACAGAGGGTTGAAATGTGGGTGGTGGGTGGGCAGCTTGGTCACCAGGTCAAATGTAGCATGCTCATAAGCCATGTTCCAACTACGTCCCAATGTCCTGGTCCTGCTCCCTGGCCTGATAGGGGAAATTGTGTGTGTGTGTGCACGTCTAACATCCACTGGGAATCAGAAGAATATGACTTGGCTGTTTTCAAATAATTCAAGCCCACACTGCTGCTCTGCTCTAGGCTGCTGCCGTATCCCTGCCAAAACGCTCTTCCCAGTTGACTTCTTTAACCTGCTTGGAGTTAAGAGCTGGGCGCCCTGAATGCCTCTTCCAGGCAAAAAAGAATGAATGAGAAAAAAAGAACTGGGCCAAGCTTCCTTGACTGAACCACTTCACTTCGGCAAATCCCTAAGCCTTTCTATCTGTTTTGTAGGGGGTCAAGTGAGTAGACTAATTCAGTCGTACCTCCGAGGACATTGAGTGGCAGGTTTAATTAATGATGACTGTGAATGGGCTTTGTAATGTAAAGTTATACATAAATGAAAGGGGCACTACAACTATTTTTTGCCAAGTCTGGAGCTCGTCCTGCTTTCCATTGCCACAGTTAAGCCTCTAAGTACTGATCACAGACTGCTGCAGACTTCAAGAGTGCGGAAAAGCACAGCTGGGCTCCCATTACCTGAGGCAGAAAGCAGGGTCAGTAATTTGGGGGGAGAACTGGGGCAAGTAATCAGTGCCCATCTCAGATTCCTGGATGGCCGGTGGCACCAATATCCACTGGGTCTAGCTGGTGGCAGATGATGGACTGGTTTCTGCAAGCAAAGTTCAAAAACAGGTGTATCCACTTATTCCTGGAACCATTCTGGAAAGATTCTTGAGCGATCAAGCATCACATCGAGTAGAGAACTCTTCCCAAAGGTCTCCCTTGCACTTCTTCCTATTGTCTCTGCCTCAGTTTGCTGGCTGACAGCTCACACTAGAGGTATTTTCTTCAGGGAGGGTGTTTACTGAAAATATGCAACAAGAATCAAGCCTATTGAGGATGCATTTCTTCCTTTAAAGTCATATGTCTTATTTATAGGGGTCACATTCCATGGTTCACTTAAACACATGGCTATATGATTTACCAGAAGTCATACTGGCCTTGCTAAGCATTCCACTTTGGAATGGTTGATTACGCTGGCTAATATGGGATTGCTGTGTCTCTTACACTGCTCATCTAACAACATTCATATGCAACAAATCCTAACTTTTACGTAGTAAGTGAACATGATTGCTCTTTCTCTTAATCTCTGCAAGACTTTATGCTTCTAGGACGGTGTATCGTATGTTGTAATTATGTTTATACAGCCTCTTCTTATTATTAGATAATCTGGAGCTCCTTTAAAACCCCAAAAGGGTCTTAATCATTGTTACATTGCCCTTTACATCAGTGTCTTCTTTATAGGAGACACAAAAATACACTTAATCAAATACATTGAAAATGAAAAGACCTAATGGGTGATGAAAATGATAGGAAAGCCTAATGTTCATAGAGAGTTTCTTTCTCTATTTCTCTCTTTCATTCATTCATTCATTCATTCATTCATTCTGTCTGGGGAGCTTCACTTTCAAATAATTTTTAATTTAATTTATTTTTAATATAATTTACTGTCAGGTTGGTTTCCATACAACACCCAGTGCTCCTCCCAACAAGTGCCCTCCTCAATGCCCATCACCCACTTTCCCTTCCCTCCCACTCCCCATCAACACTTAGTTTATTCTCAGTTTTTAAGAGTCTCTTATGGTTTGGCTCTCTCCCTAACTTTTTTTTTTTTCCATTCCCCTCCCCCATGGTTTTCTGTTAAGTTTCTCAGGATCCACATAAGTGAAAACATGTGTTATCTGTCTTTCTCTGTATGACTTATTTCACTTAGCATAACACTCTCCAGTTCCATCCACGTTGCTACAAAAGGCCATATTTCATCCTTCCTCATTGCCAAGTAGTATTCCATTGTGTACATAAACCACAATTTATTTATCCATTCATCAGTTGATGGACATTTAGGCTCTTTCCATAATTTGGCTATCATTGAAAGTGCTGCTATAAACATTGGGGTACAAGTGCCCCTATGTGTCAGCACTCCTGTATCCCTTGGGTAAATTCCTAGCAGTACTATTGCTGGGTCATAGGGTAGATCTATTTTTAATTTTTTGAGGAACTTCCACACTGTTTTCCAGAGCGGCTGTCCCAGTTTGCATTCCCACCAACAGTGAGAAAGGGTTCCCGTTTCTCCACATCCTCTCCAGAATCTACGGTTTCCTGATTTGTTTATTTTAGCCACTCTGACCGGTGTGAGGTGATATCTCAGTGTGATTTTGATTTGTATTTCCCTGATGAGGAGTGCCTTTGAGTATCATTTCATGTGTCTGTTGGCCATTTGGATGTCTTCTTTGGAAAAGTGTCTATTCATGTCTTCTGCCCATTTCTTCACCGGATTATTTGTTTTTCGGGTGTGGAGTTTGGTGAGTTCTTTATAGATTTTTGATACTAGCCCTTTGTCTGATATGTCATTTGCAAATATCTTTTCTAAAAATTTCTTGTTGGAATCTCTAAGTATATTATATTGGTTAAGATAAAAATTCTTCTGCTACAGCCAGACCTAGGCTTACATCTTAGTTCAAATTACCATTTATGAGTTCTTGGGAATGGTACTTAACAAGCTCTGTGCCTTAGTTTCCTCATCTGTAACATGCAGATAACATCTCATGGAGATGGTGTAAAGATTAAATGAGATTATCCATGTAAAGTGCTTAGTGCCATGCCTGACACGAAATAAGCAAGAAGTAACATTCAGATGATATCACTGTCATCACCATGAGAAATGGGAGGAGAAGGAGTCTTGGGTGCTCTCAGAGCCTTAGAGTATCGCCTCCAGATTTCACAGCCTACCCCATAGTTCCCTTAATATGCCTTATAAAAATGAAATAGGAAACCACATAGGTTAGAAATTCCAAGTTTTCTGCTTCTAGCTCCTGATTTCAGATTTTACTCTTTAGATACTTTAAGTATGAGTAAGATAGTTCTCATTCAGACATAACGTAAGGGCTATTTAAAAGGCATTTTGTTGGTTGTAAAATATATTGCTAGGCAATGTGGGCCCTTGGAAATGGGCTTAGCTCCAATGCACTTGGTAAGTGTTTAGTTGAAAATGGCATCTCAGCGGCGCCTGGGTGGCGCAGTCGGTTAAGCGTCCGACTTCAGCCAGGTCACGATCTCGCGGTCCGTGAGTTCGAGCCCCGCGTCGGGCTCTGGGCTGATGGCTCGGAGCCTGGAGCCTGTTTCCGATTCTGTGTCTCCCTCTCTCTCTGCCCCTCCCCCGTTCATGCTCTGTCTCTCTCTGTCCCAAAAAATAAATAAACGTTAAAAAAAAAAAAAAATTAAAAAAAAAAAAAGAAAAGAAAATGGCATCTCTCCTCAACATGTGGTCTCTAGATCTGATTGTTCTCCGTGAACAAAAAAAAGTTGTTGCATACATTTATTATCACTTTGCTGAAGTTTGTGGAGAAGGTGTTTTCAGTTAACAAATATGTCCAGTGAATACTCGATGTTTCAGGGAAAAGACAGAACAACACCGAGGCAGCCTGAGGGGAGGATTTAGACTATCCGCTGCCTCACCAAAGGCAGTCGCGACAATGTTTGGAGGGAACAGGCACCTTTTGGGGTCTCTCTCCAGCCCAAGCCTCCTTTTCTCAGAGCTTCCCTGACCCTCTTGCACAGGGGTGGGCCCCAAGAGTCACTATCACTGCAAATGCTCACAGACTGTTGGAGTCCACGCTCCTGACCCAAGCTGAGACAACCAGATTCTCTTGCCAGGGCATCTGGAATTGGGACACAGGCCTTCGGGTCAGTCACTATTGGCCCTGGAAGTAGGACAGCATATAACAAGGGGCTGGCATAGCCACTGTCGTGATGTGCCCTGAGAGGCAGAAAAGCTGGGATGTAGGGAGAGGAGGCTGAAAGAGTGTCAGGGAGAAGTAGAGATGAGAAACCAGGTCGCTCCTGAGAGAAAAAGGGAGGTGGCAAGAGAAGAGCTGTCTCCATTCCCAAGGCCTCTCAGGGCTTTGTTCTGACCCCCCCTGAGGCCCAGCTGCCCTTCCTGCCCTGGCCCATGTCCAACACACTCTCCACCTTAGCTCAGGCAAGCTTAAGATGTATCTGTTACGTGAAACCCAAGGACTCTTGGCTGAGGGAGTGGTCTGGCAGAGAGAGAGAGAGGCTCAGCCAGGGATTCTGGTTGCACAGGCAGGGTCTGCCTGGTGATGCCCACCCTGGCGATCCCATCACAACCGCCTGCCCAAATCGGACATGCACACAAATCATTTTTGCTGACGATAAAACTGAATGGAACATATTCATGGCTATTCTTGAAACAACGTTCTTAGTCACTTCCTGATGTACTTTCTTGTGTAATAGGGAAGAAAGTGGCATTATGGATGGCACACCCAGAATTTCGTCTAACCCCGAATACTTGTACAGGGGTATATGTAACTGCAGCTGTCACCGGTCAGGAATTTTGCAGGGGAAAAATAAAAACCAGATGGGCACTGGTCGCTTTAACGATCTGTCTGTCCCCATTCTGGCCACTTGACACTCAGCTTTGGCTCTGCCCCAGATTCAGGGGCAAATCCTATCCCTAGGGAAGGTTTCAAGGAGCCCTGTCTCAGGAGTTCAGGAGACACTGTTAGGTTACCCTGTGACTTGTTCTCTCATCAAACTCTCTGGTTCTGGCCTCTGGGCTTCAGCCTTGACCCTGGGATTGAGTTGGTTAGATTCCCTGTCACAGGACCTGACTCCTTGATTCCTCAGGCTTCAGCCCCTGCCACCATAAAACCAGGACTGTGGCCCCTCCAAAATCAGGACTGTAATTTGCATACACCTATTCTTTGTAGGTAACACACCCGAAATGCAGACCAAGCTGGGGACCTTGCTACCTGCCCTTCATCCTGTGTGACCCTCCCCCACTGCCACTCGGGGTCACTCACACTGTTTTTTCCAACATCTGCCCCCCCCACTTTCACCGCTGCCAATAGTCACATTGGCTTCACTTATGGGACACCTTCTTTTGGTACCTGAATCTCTCTAAATTGCCACATCGCTTGTTATTTCTCTGAGGGTCCATGGTCCTGCAGCTCTGCTTGCCTGGAAGACCTCCTCCCTGTCACTTCAACTGGGCACCGGTCACAATGCCTAGCACTTAACAGGGCGACAGGGAAGCAATGTGGTGGAATGAGCATGGGCATCTCGAGCACACTTAGGTTCAAATCCCCGCTCCTTCACTTACACAAGGTTCTTAATTCCTCTAGAACACAAAAGAATTGTTGAGAGGATTATATGAGATAATGTGTCTGGCAAGATCCCGTAGTTATGTGATAAGATACATCTGCTTTTCTTTCCTGAACTTATATTTTTTAACAGCCTTATTGATAGTCACATGTCATACAACCCACTGACAGACTGCAGTGCAACGGTTTTTATTATATTCGCTAGACTTAGGGTTGTTGTTGTTCTTTTTTTTTTTTTCTTGAGGGGAGGGGAGAGGGGGAAAGAGGGGGAGGAGGGAGAGAGGGAGAGAGAGAGACAGAGAGAGAGAATCTTAAGCAGGTTCCACGGCCAGCACGGACCCCAACGCGTGGGGCTCGATCTCACAACCATGAGATCATGACCTGAGCTGAAAACAAGAGTTGGTTGCTTAACCGACTGAGCCACCCAAGTGCCCCTAGACTTAGATTTCTTAAAATGCAATTAAAGCATGAGAAATATGAGGCTTAATAACACTTAAAAAGACTTAGGATGTTAGTCAGCTATACGGTTAGGTAAATAAATGGTGCAATGCTATTATGCTGCCAAGAGAGCTTATGTGATATTGGACTGTGTCGGTACACATGTGATGATCAGAACAAGACAAGCAATGGTTCCCTGTGATTCAGAGCTGACAATATGTTCAGTCATTGGGCCCGCTTTAAGAGGGATGTGGGCAAATTGGAGCATGACCAAAGAAACATGAAAAAGGTGATGAGAAACGGCAAATACTCTGATATTCATCCTGGAGAAGTAGATTCTAAGAGGAGGCGACCCTGTCCTTAATTAGCTCAGGGCATTCAGTTGGAAAATGAATGACATGTGTTTCCTGTGTTCCCTTCCTAGGCCTGAAAGTCAAGAGGTGAATTTATTTTATTTTATTTTTTTATGTTTATTTATTTTTGAGAGAGAGACAGACAAAGCATGAGTGGGGGAGGGCAGAGAGAGAGGGAGACACAGAATTGGAAGCAGGCTCCAGGCGCTGAGCTGTCAGCAGAGAGCCCTACATGGGGCTTGAACCCACAAACCACGAGATCATGACCTGAGCTGAAGTCAGACACAACCGACTGAGCCAACCAGGCGCCCCATCAATAGGGGAATTTAAAAGCAAGCAAACTTCGACATTAAAGGATTTCCTCTTGAAAATAGGAATGGGTTGGCCCTTCCTAACCTGAAATTCCATATTTAATACGTTGCTACATCATTAGCAAGTCCGAGAGCAATGGCTTATAGAGCTCCTACTCTGTGTAATATGCTGTGCTCAGGTGATAAAATGATCCAGCAAGTCAGCCCTTCTTCATTTAAAGCCAACCATACAGTTTGCGGGTTAGTCTAGTAGTTCATTCTTTCTCCTATTTTTGATTCCTGCTTTTGATGTAAGAGAAAAGGATGCCCCAAAGTGTCGATATGGATATTTTATTAGCAGTTTGGATGATGGTAGAAATATTCCTAGAATAAGACTTTGGCATTACCTGGTCAGGAGGATTATGCTCTCCTCTTCCCGGCTCTGTGTAAAGTGACTTCATTTTAGTTCTTGAAATTGACCACTGTGGAAACATTTAGGGAAATCAGCAAACACTACAGATCAGCAACATAACTCTCCCCCATCTTCCAGGGTCCCACTGCTTCGAGTCTATGCTACACAGTGACTGCAGAGCTGGCACAATTCACAATGACGACAGACCTTCTACTACATTTTTGGACTATGTGTCTCTGTGAAAGATATACTTAGGGCCAATGGTATTTAACTTTCACCTAAGGGTGATTTGGAATTTAAGTAGTTTAACAGAGTTAACTAGTTTCAGATGAGTGGAATATTTAGGGGGAAATATTTGGGGAAGATTAGACTCATTCTCAACTGCCTTCTAAGTCACATCTATTTTTCCTAAAACTTGTAATAACCCAGTCTATATATTTAAAGAGTCTATAGGGAGACAGAGCCAGGACTAAGGCCCTCTGGAGCTGGGAAGATAAGGCTCTCTGCTGGCCAGTGCTTGTCCTGCATGACAAGTGGCTCCTTGTGCCACCTATTGGACTTTGAAAGAACAGTCTCTCAGGTTTTGATTGAAAGGTAAGACACCAGCAAGGATTTTCCGCAGCTGGAACAAATTCATGGTCTTCCGTAAGTCAGAACTATTCTAAAAAGCTAGAATTTTACAAGTCACTAAGAGGGAAATCATCATCAGCCCGAGATTCACAGAGCCAACTGATTCCTTTGTAATCAACAAGTTCTAGGAATTACAGTTGGCATTGACTGAGCACTTAGTATACTGTGCACTTTACAAGCATTACCTCATTCTGTCTTCATATAACCTTATGAAGCAGACATAAATATTTTCATTTTACAGATAGGGAAACAACACAGTTAAGTGGCTATTAGGCTTAAAAAGTTTCTGCATTGCCTGCCCGTTCTGTATATAGACATTCTGCAAATAGTTGAGTAAGTTTTTAAATGTGAATAAACAGAGGACCATTCTTCTTAATACTCTGAGCCTGCTGACCCATTAGCCTTTTATAAATGGCTAAATAAATGATTTTCATTTATTTTTGCTTGAACATGCCTTCCAAGGGAAGGCTATACTATCTCCATATCACTATATCACTATAATACCTCATTAACCTTATAATGACCCACACTTACTTTTTCA
Organism: Puma concolor; assembly: GCF_028749965.1. Lineage (NCBI taxonomy): Eukaryota > Metazoa > Chordata > Mammalia > Carnivora > Felidae > Puma > Puma concolor. Next base: position 107,376,809 of record NC_141672.1, on the reverse strand, counting down.
GTTTCAGAAAACAAGTTAACTTGGGCTTGGCCAGAATTCTGTGGTCGTTCGGTCTTCTCATCACACCAAGTTGAGGCAGAGGAAATACCAAAGGCATGCATCAAGAAGGACCTATAAAGTTATGAGAGAAAAAGAAGGGTTATGGATAAACCAGAGGGAGAAGAGTTAGTTCTCAAAGAAAGACGATCAAGCCAGTTACATTGAGTAGATGGCACTCTGGACATATTCCTGTGCCTGTCATGCTACTAGACAAGTGGGGGAATGACAGCACATCCTGATCTTAAGAAGCCTATGGACTTCTAAGGAAGAGAACACACTCAGAGGAACATGAGGAGCGTGAACCTGCAGTACAAGAACTTGCAGAGAAAAACCACACAAGACAGCAGCGGTCATTGAGAAAGGATTAATGTAGGCAGTAAGTGCTGCAGAAAAGGGAAAGGTTACATTTGCATACATTTTTGCTGACCCCAGCATCTTCATGAAATATCTTCACTGTGAGCTGTGGGGAGACAGTGAAGTATGAGAGAACACCTGGCCTCGCAGTAGCTCACTTCTCCCCTGGAGACTCAGGCAGGCGATGAGAGGGTTTGCAGGAAGCAACAGCTGGAGAGACATGGAGACCAAGCACCTGGCCATCAAGGCAGGCAAGACGGTGCTGGCAGGTCTCACCTGGCTACCGAGTCTTGATGTACCAAATATTAATGATTTTTTTTCCCCCTCTGTATTTGTCCTTCTTTCTACCTTTTAGCAGGAGTAGCCTGTAGTTCTTCTGGGCTTTGCTTTTGAAAATGTTGAGCCCTCTGGAGAATGGAGAGTAGTAGTTCTCAACCTTGACTCCTCCTGGAATTACCTGGGGAGTTATAAAAAACACTGTCGCCTGGGTCCCACCCCCATATGCTCTTAAACTGACCTGGGATGCTCCTCTGGTGATTCTAATGTGCAACCAAGTTTGAGTCCCAGTGACTTAAAAGGTTCCTGGACATAGTAAGAGAGAATAAGATCTACTAAAATGGACAAAGCATCTTGGAAAAGGAGGGAAGAGGGGAACTTCCGTGTTGCAATCTAGAGAAATAGCCTTGATTTGTTGTCTGGAGTAGTGGGAATCTGGGTTCTGGTTTTCGTAGAGTCCCACAGAGGAGGTAGGAAGGCTCCAGAGAGAATGCCAGTTGGTAAATCTAGGGCGGTGTTTCTAGGTCTGGGATCTGCATGCAAATTGCCAGGCCATCTTGTTAAAATGCAGATTCTGACTTAAGAGGTAGGGGGTGGGGCCTGAGTCTCCATTTCCAGAAAGTTCTTAGGTGATCCCAGTGCTGCCCATAACATGTCAAAGATCTTCATGGCTAGGACTCTAGGCTGTCTCTCTTAAGATTCCCATTTCCATCTGAAGCCACAACCTGCTAAACGTGAAGTGTTCCACAGTCAGGGGCAAAGGACATCCTTCTGTGACCTGGTCTGATTGAGAGCTGAAGGGCAGACAGTCCCATCTACAGATCTCCAAAGCCTGGCAGGCTAAAGAGGAGCATATCCTGGCAGGGGATCCCCATGTCAGGGTCCTGGTAGAGTACAAATGGCCCACTCAGAAGAGATGACTGAAGATAGCTTCAGGTAGGTATTATTTACAAGGATGAGGCAGGGTTAACAGAAATGAACAAAAGATGGTGAGATACCATCCCTCAGGCAGAAGAACCAAAAGAGGAGGATGTATTGACTGGAATCCCATAAAAGCTGTAGGAAAGGGACACCTGAAACAACTGTTTCTTTTATTTTTATTTGTTTATTTATTTATTTACTAGGGGAGGGGCAGAGAGAGAGAGGGAGAGAGAGAATCTCAAGCAGTCCCCACACTGTCAGCACAGAGCACGACACAGGCTCCTTCTCACAAACCATGAGATCGTGACTTGAGCTGAAATCAAGAGTTGGATGCTTAACCAACTGAGCCACGCAGGTGTCCCTTTATTTTTATTTTTTAAGAGGCCTCACACCAGCACGGAGCCTAATGAGGCACCTGAATTCAGGATCATGAGATTAAGACCTGAGCTGAGGGACACCTGTGTGGCTCAGTTGGTTAAGTGTCTGACTTCAGCTTAGGTCATGATCATATGGTTAGTGAGTTCGAGCCCTGCATTGAAAGCACTGAAGGTGGAGAACCCACTTCAAATCCTCTGTCTCCCTCTCTCTCTGCCCCTCTCCTGCTCACACTCTCTCTCTCCTTCTCTCTCAAAAATAAACATCAAAAAAATAAAAGACCTGAGCTGAGATCAAGAGTCAGACACTTAACTCACTGAGCCCTAGGTGCCCCACAACTGTTTAATTTCGAGAAGCACAGCCACATGAAGAAAATAGCCCACCATGGATAGATCCAGGGGAGCAAATACCCCAATATTTCTCTTCACCCACCTTGTGATTTCCTACTAATACCTCCCATTGGCCCAACTCAGGTAGAAACCAGAGGACAAGAGAACTCAGCAGACACAGTCCATCAAAGTCAGCTTCCTGGGCACAGAGAAGGGTGAAGGATGGAGAGCAGATCAGCTCAGGGAAAACCTAGCACAATCTCCAAGAATGAGGTGAAATGTTCTGCCAGGCCAGACTACTTAGCCTGTTTAGGCTGCTATAACAATATACTCTAGAGTGGGTGGCTTAAATAACAGACATTTATTTCTCACAATTCTGGAGGCTGGCAAGTCCAAGATCAATGGTGTGGGCAGATTTGGAGCCCACTTCCTAGTTCATAGATGGCAGTGTTCTCACTATGTCCTTACATGGTAGAAGGAGTGAGGGAGCTTTCTCAGGCTTCTTTAATAATGGCACTAATTCCATTCATGAGGGCTCCATCCTGATGACCTAACCACCTCTCAGAGTCCTCACCTCTCAGTACCACCACACTGGGAAGTTAGGATTCAACCTATGAATTTCAGGGGGACACAAACATTCAGCCCGTAGTACAGCCCAGTGGGGCTCAGCTTCTGTCAGAAATTCAGCTGGCATGGAAGAGAAGATGACAACAGAGTTTGCACCTGAGACTCTTACCCCTTCTAGACGGGAGCTTACCTGAGAGTGTCAAACATCCTCATGAATGACAGGTGAACTTCAACCCCCACAGCGGAGCTTTTGGGACAATGATCGTGATCCTGTTGGAGAACTGGTGAGCAGAGAAGAGGCGAGCTTTCAGAAGTTGCTGTTGATTTCAGGAATGTGTTGAGAGTAAGCCACTCAAGCTTTGAATCCTGACAACAGGTGGAGCACAGAGGAAGAGAAAAAGAATACAACCTTGTGACAGTTTGCTGATGACACAGATTTCTCTTTCTCAGAAAAATACTTAGGAAGGCAGGAGTGTGAAGAGTTATCTTTGGGCCCCACCTCGTACCCCGAATTTCTTAAGACAAAATGAATCTCCCACCATCTTTCTGGGAAAAGAAGGGCACGAGCCAGAGGCACGCCCCGACTCCGGGGCAAGTAGGGATCTGACCTATTTAGAACTGGTCTTGGCTAGCCTGAAATTTAGCACCGGTTAAGTTCCTGGCTTAATTGGAACACCTGTGCGCTTTCCCAGTGTCTGAAGTTGACAAAGGGGGAAGGGAGCGGAGATGGCTGCGCACTTGTTAGGCTGGTACTGAACAGGAGATAACAGAAGCACTTTCTCAGACGTGGCCAGGTAGAACCGCTGGGGAGTTCTCAGCAGTACACAGAATTCCAACTGGCACTTTGGGAAGCCAGGTGGGGGCTCCTTGCGCCGGATCCCTGAGAGCAGACTGCCAAGGCAAAGGGGCTCTGGGTCCCTTAATCTGCCAGCAGTGCAAAGACAGCGGGACATTTTAGGAGACGCTTAGCTTTGGAGGAGGAGGCAGAGTTATGGCATCCAGGTCTTTCTGACCTTGAGTTTTATTTCCCATGCAATTACTGTGTCTCAGAAGTTGAGGGTTTTGACACTGTACGGGGCATTAGTAAGGAATGGAAGCAATAACTAGGAGTGGTCATTAGAAAGTGTTCTGAGGGGGGCGCCTCCTGGCTCAGTCGGTTAAGTGTTTGACTTCGGCTCAGGTCATGATCTCATGGTTGGAGGAGCCCCACATCGGGCTCTCTGGTGCCAATTTCAGATCCTCTGTCCCCCTCTCTCTGGCCCTCCCCTGCTGGTTCTCTCTCTCTCCCTCCCTCTCTCTCTCACAAAATAAATAAATAAACTTAAAAAAAAAAGTGTTCTGAGGCCTACTGCATATCAAGTGCCAAAATCAATTCCAGGTTAATTAAAAAGTTAAAGAATGAATACCACAACAAAAGAATTAGAAGAAAGTTTAGCTGATCCTAACATGGCCAAGGCCCGTGAAAACACAAAAGCAAAAAAAAAAAAAAAAAAAAAAAAGGAAAAACCAATAGTTTGAAATAAACATATACACGCAAAATTAAAAATTTCTGTATAGTTTTCAAATCACCAAAAAAAAAAAATTAAACAGGATAAAGTTAACAGGAACTAATGAGTTGGGAAAACACTTGCAGCATATGTGATTACTGGTTAATGTCATTAACACAGAAAGGAAGAAATGGGTGATCACCTCAATGGAAATATGTGAACTGCCAACAAGCACTGGAAAATATGAATTAAATAACAGTGAAATATGATAAAATACCATACAGTTCTTCAGGATTGACTGAGATAGGGAAAAATATAATAGTATTGTCAAGGGTAAAAGAAAGGGGCATCTCAAATATTTATAACTGGAATGTAAATTGGTTTGATTTTTCTGGAGGGTAATTGATAGTTTATATTATTTTTTTTTTAATGTTTATTTACTTTTGAGAGAGAGAGAGCATGTGCACACAAGTGGGGGAGGGGCAAAGAGACAGGGGGATAGAGGATCCCAAGCGGGCTCTGTGCTGATGACACTTTAGGTGCTGACAGCACTGAGCCCCAAGTGGGCTCATGAAGTCATGAACTGCAAGATCATGACCTGAGCCAAAGTCGGATGCTCAGTTGACTGAGCACTCAGGGGCCCCGGTAGTTTATATTGTAAACCTTACAATGTGCATAACTTAAAAAAATTATTTTAAATGTTTATTTAGGGGCGCCTGGGTGGCGCAGTCGGTTAAGCGTCCGACTTCAGCCAGGTCACAATCTCGCGGTCCAGGAGTTCGAGCCCCGCGTCAGGCTCTGGGCTGATGGCTCAGAGCCTGGAGCCTGTTTCCGATTCTGTGTCTCCCTCTCTCTCTGCCCCTCCCCCGTTCATGCTCTGTCTCTCTCTGTCCCAAAAATAAATAAACGTTGAAAAAAAAATTAAAAAAAAAATGTTTATTTATTTATGAGAGAGAGGGAAAGACACAGAGTGAGAATGGGGGAGGGGCAGAGAGAGAGAGGGAGACACAGAATCCGAAGTAGGCTCCAGGCTCTGAGCTGTCAGCACAGAGCCTGATGGGGGGCTTGAACTCAAGATCCGTGAGATCGTGACCTGAGCTGAAGCTGGATGCTTAACCGAGTGAGCCACCCAGGCTCCCCAAAATGTGCATAACTTTTGACTCAGCAGTTTGTCCTCTAGGAATTTATCTTAAGGAGATAATCTAGGACGTGCACAGAGACTTACCTACAAGAATGTTTACGACAGTGTTATTTTAACAATGACAAATTCTGGGGAGGGAGTACTGAATGTTAAGATTTGACAGAACTGGGAAGTAGCTACATGGGTCTTCATTATTGTATTAGTTTCCTACTGGAACAAAAAACCGTAAAGTTAGTGGCTTAAAACAATGTACATTTTTTAAGTCACAGTTCTGTAGTTCAAAGTCCGACCTGGGTCTCACTGGGTTAAAACTGAGGTGCTGGCAGGACCGTGTTCCTTCTGGAGACTCCAGGGCAGTGTCCATTTCCAGCTTCTAGAGGCTGCCCGCATTCCTTGGCTCAGGCTCCCCTTCTTCCATCTTCAAATCCAGCAACACAGCATCCCTCAGACCTTTCTTTCATCACCGCATCTCTTTCCCTGACTCTTCGTCTGTGTTCCTCTTCCACTTTTAAGGACCCTTGTGATCACATCGGGCCTACACAGACAATGCTCCTAGTTAGCTAATTAGCAAGCTTAATTCCAGTTGTCATGTAACCATAGGTCCTTGGGATTAATGCTGAAGTCTTTGGGGGTCATTATTCTGCCTACACTACTGTATTATAGTTCCATATACTTATCTTCATAAAATGGTATTTTGTAATATTTAAAAAACCTAAATTCAACGTCCACTTTAGTGTATGGATGAAAGGAGGCTATATATTGATAGTATGAATGCTGTGTGTGCATTAACAGTCATAATGTGGGGGCGCCTGGGTGGCTCAGTTGGTTAAGTGTCCGACTTCAGCTCAGGTCATGATCTCACAGTCTGTAAATTCGAGCCCCGCGTCAGGCTCTGTACTGACAGCTCAGAGCCTGGAGCCTGCTTCCGATTCTGTGTCTCCCTCTCTCTCTGCCCCTTCCCCGCTCATGATCTGTCTCTCTCTGTCTCAAAAATAAATAAAAACATTAAAAAAAAAAGTCATACTGTCGGAAGACATGTAACACGGAGCAATGTTCATTATGTAATGAATGGGGGAAAATAAAGTCTACAAAAGAATATGCACAAGATAACATTTATGTAAAACCCAAACCCCAAGTATATTACTATTTACTATGCAAGTAAATAAAAAATGTTAGGAAGGTCAAAATGTCAATAGTGTTTATCTCTGGATGGTCATTTTAATTTTCTTCAATTTTTCTCCATTTGCCAAAATGTGTGAAATAAAAGGTGACTGACAATGTTATCTAGCACATTTTTCTCCTTGGTATCCTTTTAATTACACTTGCTCACATCCATCCCTCAAGTTCATCCTCATCAAAAATACTTCAGTTCAAAGGGGCACATGCACCCCAATGTTTATGGCAGCGCTATGAACAATAGCCAAAATATGGAAAAAGCCCAAATGTCCATGACTGATGAATGGATAAAGAAGATGTGGTATATACATACAATGGAATACCACTCAGCGATGAAAAAGAATGAAACCTTGCCATTTGTAACAAGTGGATGGAACTAGACGGTATTATGCTAAGTGAGGTAAGTCAAACAGAGGCAGATACCTGATTTCCCTCATATGCGGACTTTGAAAAACTCAACAGATGAACAGAGAGGGAGGCAAACCATAAGAGGCTTTTAAATACTGAGAACAAACTGAGGGTTTGGCGGGGGGGGGGGGGGGGGGGGGGCGGGGGGGGAGGTTAAATGGGTGATGGGCATTAAGGAGGGCACTTTTCGCTGGGGAGGTGGGGAGACACCTGGGTGGCTCAGTCAAACATCCGACCCTTGGTTTTGGCTCTGGTCACGATCTCAAGGTTTGGTGAGTTCAAGCCCCATGCTGGGCTCCATGCTAACAGTGCAGAGCCTGCCTGGTATTCTCTGTCTCCCTTTCTCTCTGCCCCTCCCCCACCTGCACTATCTCTCTCTCAAAATAAATAAACCTAAAAAAAATTAAAGAAAAAAAGGCAGGCACTTTCGTGGATGAGCACTGAGTGTCATATGGAAAAGATGAATCACTTGGTTCTACTCCTGAAGCCAAGACTACACTGTACATTAACTAACTTAAATATAAATAAAAAGAAAAAAAAAACACACACCACATTTCAAGTCTGGCTCTCAGTGACACCATTTTTTTCAGGCCCCAGTTGTCCGCGGAGGCAGGAAGGAACCATGCGGTGAACTAAGCCCGGCAGCGAATCCTGCTTCTTAAAAACTTCAGGGCGAAGCTAACCCAAGGCACAGCCGCATCCCACAAAGAACTTAACGGGTACCTTGGAAGGTGGATGCTCAAGTATAGGAACCCTTCATAATTTCTCCAACACGGGTTAACGGTTTCGATTGACGCTACTATTTTTTAAAAAACGAACAGAGAACGGCGGCGAGAGCCGGGGGCCTGGCGACCAGGACCGTGGCGGGGGCCACCCACCGCGCCCGCCGGGTTCCCCTATGCCGCGGGGCTCAGGCGGCCGTCAGCGTTCCCCCTCCGCGGCCTAAGCCCCAGGAGGCTTCCCAGCCGGACACACCGCCTGAGCCTCACTCCGGGCACCGCTGGCTCGACGCGCAGCCCTACGGCCGGCGGCCCTGGCCCAGGCACCTGGCTGGTGCGGTTCGGGCTTTCGGCACAAGGGGAACCTCAGGGCCTCTCCCGCAGCCCCTGATCGGCTGACCCGGCCGAAGCCGACCCCCACCACCGAGAGGAGCGCCTAGAGCGGACCGGCCCGCCGGTCCCGACGCTCCGCTCCGCCCAGCCGCCTCTATCCCGGAAGTTGATGCAGCTCGCCAGATCGCGTGCTGCTCGTTAGGGGTGTCGCCTTAGAGATCGGGACTGGCTAGGATTGCGAAAGGATCAACATGCCTGTGAGTTGTTTACTTTCTGGCTTTCCGTTTATTTCGGGCTTCTCTGTCTAGGGGTCCTGGGGGCGGGTTAGCCCGACGCTTCGCGGGCCCGGGGGTCCCTGCCTAACGCATTTCAGGGGCGCGGATCGCGCAGCTCCTCCGCGCGTGGCGGACTTGTTGGGACTTGTCTGGACGGCGCGGCGTGTCGGGCCCTGCATGGGCGTGGAGCGGGGTGGACCCGGGGCCGCCCAGTGCTTAGGTCTCGAGTCCCTAGCTAGGGGAACACAGCTTCTCGGTAACACTCAGCCTTCTTGTGTTTGGGTGGGCGCTCGCGAGACTGTAGTCTTTGGAGTCTTTTTGCTCTCCTTGTGCTTGGTGGTTCTCTCCTCGTCTCGGAAGCGATTTTATGCTGGTTTCCTTTTTCAAAACTGTCTTCGCAGTTACCTTACTTGTTAACTGCATCAAGGACAGTCAGGCTTCAGCCGCTCAGAGTTCCTGTCAGATCAGATGTTGAACCCCGGGGGCAGAAGTCACCCCCGTGTTGGCACTCTCCGGTCTACCTCAGCGATTTCTACTTTCAGCGGGTGCACGGTTGGGGTCAAGTTCTTACTTAGCACCACAGTGTTGTTTTTATCGGAGACTTACTCAGCGGACTAAAGAAGAACGAGATTAACCTTACCATATGCTTCTTGATCGTCCTAGAGTTCCTTGACCGGGACGTAGAGAACACAAGCATTATAAAAAGTATGGATTAAAGTTAACAGGCTAAAAAAATAACAAGTATCTGACATGTTGCGTCGGCTGAGTATGACTTTATTCTCTTTTTTGCGTGTGTATTTTAAGTCTGGTTAAATCTGCCACCATTGTGGATTCATTCTGGGAATAATAATACGTTTTTTTTATTCAGTTGGCTAGAGATTTACTCCACCCGTCCTTGGAAGAGGAAAAGAAAAAACATAAGAAGAAACGTCTAGTTCAAAGCCCAAATTCTTATTTTATGGATGTAAAATGCCCAGGTAAAATTTCAGATCTTAATTCCTTTCTCAAGGAAAATTTCTGAAGGGATTGCTAATGTGGTGTGTATGTTTAGATCCCTTAGGACCCTTTGTTGACTAGCAGTGGGATTACAGAATTGGAATGTCAAAAGGGACAGTTTCCTAGTAAACTATTCAAACCACAGGAGAAAGATTTGGGGGCGGGGGTGGTGAAGAGGAGACTCCAAAGGGGATATGACATTTGACTTACTAAGTGTGAAGCTATGCAGATGGTTAGTTTTCTTGAAACTAATCATGAAAAGTATGTTGATTCTTCAGTGTAAAGCTGTGCTGCCCACTGCGGTGGCCATTAGCCATAGGCAGCTACTGAGCACTGGAAATGTGGCCAAAATGGGAAATAGTCCTTAAGTGTAAAATGTACACCTGATTTTTAAGATGTAGCACATACACACACAAAAACCATATTGATTACATGTTGCAATGGTAATAATATTTTGGAAATAGTTCAATAAAATATATTACTAACTTCACCTGTTGGCTTTTAAAAACATTTTTTATGTGACGTTAAATATGTGGCTTGCTGTTGCAAACATTAAAGTCTTAATCTTTTACGAAGTCTTTGCTAGAAATATGTTGAACAATATGCTTTATTTTCTTCTGCTTTTCGCTTTCAATTTGCCCTTTTTCTAGGTTGCTACAAGATTACCACGGTTTTCAGCCATGCTCAGACGGTGGTTCTTTGTGTAGGCTGTTCAACAGTGTTGTGCCAGCCAACGGGAGGAAAGGCCAGACTCACAGAAGGTATGTCATTTGGCCGTTTCTAACCCAGTGATGAGATTTTATGATTATAAATGTCTTCCTTTGCTAAAAACCAGTTTAAAAGAAATCTTAAATTCATTATTACCAAAATAGTTGTATCTTTCATCGTATGCTCTTTCAGTAAAGAGTACCCTGCTCAGATGGCTAAGTTTATATTCTTGACTTTGTAAAGAACTCATGTAACTATTATTTTTCTTACTTTGGAACACCTAATTCTGTTACAGTTAGTCATTTAGTTTGTTTAACGTGGAATATTAAACATAAGTCAAAATGGAGCCAAACAATAACTACATACAATAGGACATACAGATTTTTAAAACCATAGAATTTTAAAAATTCCATCATAAATATTTTGTTTCATATATAGTTGACGCATTTGACTGAAGACAGTTTTTATCGTTGCTGGCTAAGCAACAGAAAACTAACGTATAAATTAAAATGCCAGAGGTTTTGATTTGTGAGTACCTGCTTAATTAAACATCTCATTTAAAAATTTTTATTTATTTATTCATCTACTTATTTAAAGACTTTATTTTTAAGTAATCTCTACCTCCAGTGTGAGGCTCAAACTTAACAGCCCTGAGATCAAGTCACATGCTCTACTGACTGAGGCAGCTGGGTGCCCCTAAAAATCCCGTTTGAGTTGCTCTTTCACTTTTGTGCACCAAGAAAAAAAAGAGTAATTATGAATATTGTTTTCCATAGTAGTACTTATAGATTTATAGTTCCATAATTATATTTGAAATTTGCTTGTGATATTTTGGGGAGTTGTGAATTCCATATTGTTCTCACCAGAAGAGTTATAAGTGGTTTGGGAACTAATCTAAAATCTATTTTGTGTGAGCTGGTGAGATCTAAGTATGAGGTCAGCATACAATATTTAAGTGTAGTGTTGCTCTCAAAAGTATACTTGCAAAAGAGTTTTTAAACCTTTATATCATGCCATGATCTTGGAGTTTTGTGCCCATGTGCTGATGGATGATTAATAGGGTATTAGAGTTTTCCTAGCAGACTTGAAGAGCATCCTCATCAAAATTAGTTTCTTGGGAAGTGATTCAAAATAATTCCTAAAAACTAAGATTGCATTTTCTGATAGCTGGCGTTAAAGTTTTAACTGTTGAATTTAGGCTCATGGTCTTATGTAGACTCCAACATAGCATTTGAGAAACAGGAATAATAGTTATAGTCACATCAGAATAAATTCAAATGTACAAGATTTATTATAATAAAGTTCTAGTATAAAAGGATAAATAACGTATATATGAATGTTAATCTAATATTCCTAAAACTTTGTTTTTTTTAACTTAAAAAGTACTTTTTGTCATTAAAACTATACTAGAGATAGAGTACACTTGTTTAATGTGCTCTTGTGATTCCTTTGCAGGGTGTTCATTTAGAAGAAAGCAACACTAATGATCACACAACCTCTTGAATTTGTGTTCTATCGCAGAAAGCCTTATCAGTTCAATAATTCCGGTTAATCTACCAAGATAATGTAATTATGTTTAATTTTGTAAGGTATACAACAGTCATCTCCTATTTTGGTGTCAGTTTTTCAATAAAGTTTTGATTATGGGCAAATTCCCCTTTTTATTTTTTTTAAAGTATGTGTGAATATGCTATGTGTTTATATGTATACTGTGTGAATTTGGTATAAACATTTTAAGAAGTGTATTCTGATTAGTTTGTCTCATTTCAGGACTGGAAACCCTAAATATTTGATTTTCAGCCCTTTTCCAAATTGCTGTGAGTGGGCTAAACAATTAAAAAATGGAAAGAAGTCCATTATTTGTTAATTCTAAAAATAGTTTGCTATTGTAACTATGGAAACACATTTACAGAAGTACATATTTAATGCTGTAACAATCAGTATAATTACAGAGTAATTATAATGTAATGGTTTGCGTTTTTGTGACCCTAACATGCTGTATAATTTAGTAGAATAACTGCAGCTGGGGTCTGAGTTATAGGAAGCTCCTTTTGGGGTAGGAAATTTGAGAGGAGACATCAGGAGTAGCATGATTTACCCCAGGATGTCCTGGTTGGGAATGGTAGATGGCATGGAATTCTCTGATCCAGACACATGAGCACACCTGATTACAGATGCGTGTTGAGTGGCTCTGGTGTCTCCTTGTCATTTTGATTGTTTATGGAGTGATCCTAGGGAGCTAGAAAGTGGAGTGTATCTCCCTCTAGCCACATTGGACTGCTTGTATTTGACTTGTTACCTTTAAAGTAGGCACTTAAGATGGGCCTTTGCTATCAAGAGATGTTTCTATATATTCACCCCCAATCTGGAAGGCTGATCCTTAAACATATTCATATACAAGAGGAATTTGGAACAAGAACTGAAAAACTTGGGGCACCTGGGTGGCTCAACCTGCTGAGTGTCCGACTCTTGATTTCTGCTCAGGTCACGATCTCAGGGTCTTGGGATTGAGCACTGCAGTGCCCTCTGCATTAGGCTCCATGCTGAGTGTGGAGCCTGCTTGAGATTCTCTTTCTCTCCCTCTGCTTGCTCTCCCCTGCTTGCCCTCTCTCTCTCTCTCTCTCAAAAAACAAAAAACAAACTGAAGAACTATCCAAAGTTTGGAATGTATTTAATATATGGAGAAGTAAATAACCCAAACGTTTCCAAACTTGCTTGGTTTATGGTATCTTTAGAGTCTCAGTAATTTTTTCAGAGTTCCTTGGCCAAAACAAAACAAAACAAAACCTAACAGTTAACATTAAGTAGTTAGGTTCTAATGTAAATTAAAAACAAAAGTGGTATTTTTTATCTCATTCTTAAATGACCACATTAGTAATCGAATGGGTGTCCCTTTTGGGCACTGCACGGTTTCTCAAAATTGGGATCAGACTAGACAACTGCCATCTCCTTTCTTCCACACTGATTTTTGCGTAGTACTTGCTTTTTATCACAGCAATGACCCAAAACCCAGCTTCGCAAAGATATGACATCATCAGGGGTGCCTGAGTACCTCAGTTGGTTAAGCATCTGACTCTTGATTTTGGCTGGGGTCATGATCTCATGGTTCTTGAGATCGAGCCCTACATTGGGCGTTAGGCTCTGCACTGACAGCGTGGAGCCTGCTTGGGGTTCTGTCTCCCTTTCTCTGTCCCTCCGATGCTCAGCTCTCTCTGAAAGTAAACATGGAAAAAAAAAAGATCTGATACATCGAAAGGAATGTGGTGTCACATATTAACTACCTGGAACTACAAGTTGGCATGGTATCCAAAAGATACCCAGTATCAAAGCTTTTCTTGTGCCTCAACTCACCTCAGTTTGCACAGTTCAGGAAACTTGGCCCCATGGAGAGCCAGTAGGGATGGCAGCCTATTGAAATGGAAAGGAGCAAAACCTGTGATATCTAATCTAGAGGGCAAATCCCTGAAAATTTCCTTGGAAATGGTACTGAAAGAAAGGGTTTGTGCTTCGAAAAACATATCCAAGGATCAAGTTATGGAGATACTTGGCACTGGGAAGTGAATGATGTATTGACTTTTACTTCATTATTAATCCAAACGGTATTCCTGGGTTTGAAAAATATGCAATAGAACACTAGGACTTTTACAAATGTCAGAGTCTGCCAATATACCTTGTTATTTACTGAATGCTTTTCTTTAATACTCTTACTTACATTGACTTCATTTTTTAAAAATGTAAACTTTTTAAAAAAGGTTTTAAGTAATCTACACCGAATATGGGGCTCAAACTTAAAACCCTGAGATCAAGAGTCACATGCTCTAAGGCCTGAGCCAGCCAGGTACCCCAGATGTAAACAGATTTTTAAAGGAAAACTTTCCTCTCTTCTCTAAATATAAAATCCAGTTACAGAACGGTAACAAAATAAAATGGATTCTTGGCTCTGACCTGATCAGATGACAAATGGTTTCTTACCTGGTGGCGCCTGCAAATCATCCAAAAAAGTTCTGGTTCTTATCCTTGTTCTTGTCCTTGTTCTTCTTCATACGATGTATATAGAACTCAACGTTGAACAGTGAACATTTCATTCAACATGAAACGCAGTGTTTTTTAGTATATCCACAAGTTGTGCAGCCATCACATAGTCTAATCCCAGACTATTTCCTTAGTTCATGAAGAAACTCCATATTCATTAGCATTCACTCCCCATTCCTTCCTTCTCCCAGTTCCTGCAAACACTAATATATTTTCTATCTCCATGATTTTGCCTATTCTGGACACTTTATGTACATGGGGTCACATAATATGTGACCTTTTGTGTCTGGCTTCTTTGGCTTAGCATAATGTTTAAGACGGCCATCCACACTGTAGCATGTATTAGTACATCATTCCTTTCTGTGACTGAATAATACTCTGTTGTAAGAATATACCTTCTGTTTATTCATCAGTTGATGGACAGTGGGTTGTTTTCACTTTTTGCTACTATGAATAATTGTACTATGAACATGTGTGTACAAGTTTTTGTGTAGACATAAGTTAGATTCTCTTGGGTAATATACCTAGGAAAATTGCTAGGTTATAGTAATTCTGTGTTTAGTTTTTTGAGGAAATGCCTATGTTGCAAAAAGGCTGTACCATCTTACATTCTGACTAGTAACGTACAAGAGTTACAATTTCTCTACATCCTCACCGACACTTGTTTTTATCAGCCTTTTTGATCGTGGCCATCTTACTATGTGTGAAGAATTATCTCACTGTGGTTTCGATTTGCATTTCCCTGATGGTTAATTATGTTGACCATCTTTTCATGTGCTTATTGGCTTGTTGTTTTTCTTCTTTGGAGAAGTGTCTGTTCAGATCCTTTACCCATTTTTAATTGGGTTGTGTTTTATTGTTGAATTGTAAGAATTCTTATATACTGTAGATATTGCACATATAAACAATTTTCTCCCATTCTGTGGGTTGTCTTCAACTTTGTCCTTAGAAATACAAACATCTTAAATTCTTATGAAGCCTAATTTACCTATTTTTTTTTTGCTGTTTCTTGTGCTTTTGGTGTCATATCTAAGAAATCATTGCCTAATTCAAGGTTATGGAGATTCATGCCTGTTTTCTTCTAAGAACTTTCTAGTTTTAGTTCTTACATTTAGATTTGATCCATTGTGAATTAACTTGAATTAATTGTTACATATGGTGTGAGACAGGGGTTCAACTTTATTCTCTAATTCTTTTTAATGGTTGCATATCATTCTATGGTATGGAAGTGCCATAATTTATTAAGTATTATCCTGTTGATGGGCACTTTGTTTCTAGTTTGTTCCACTGTAATCAAATGCCATAAATATATTTAAATATGTCTTTAGTAAAGGTGCTTTTATTTCTGTGGGTTAGATTTCTGGGAGTGGGATTGTTGGTTAGAAAGATAAATGTATTTTTCATTTTAATAGGTAATACCAATTGCTTTTCGCCAGCAATATATGAAAACATTCTCCTCCTTCTCCATCTCTTCCACTAATAAATGGAATCTAAATTTTTTGACATTTTGATGACCATAAGGTTACATATACATCATTGTTACTCTAATTTGTATATCTGCTTACTGAGGAGTGTGGGAATGTAAAAAAGGCAAAATAAGCTGCTATCTTCCTAGAATTCCTTCTCACTTGCCTTTTCTTAATAACACCAGCAACAACAACAACAACAAATTCTCCATATTAGAAATATGTCTAAAAAGAGTTGGAATGCAGTTTCCTGTTGCTGCTGTAACAAATTAGCACAAATTTAGTGGCTTAAAACAGCACAAACTTAAATGGATCATCAAACTTAATGGATCATCCATGTCTCTAAAAATAAAACAAAACACACACACACACACACACACACACACACACACACACACACACACACACACCAGAGACAGGGAGAGGGAGAGAGAGGGAAACAAGGAAAACATAAACTTATTATCTTACAGTTCTGGAGATCAGAAATCCAAAATGGCAAAAATCAAGGTGTTGGTGGGGCCATGTTCCTTCTGGAGGCTCTGGGGGGAGATGTTTCCTTGTCTGTTCCAGCTTCCAGAGGCTGCCTGCATTCCTTGGTCCCTGACCCCACATCTTCCTACCTCTGCTTATGTCATCACATCTCCTCTGGCCTTTACTTCCTACCTTCCTCTTATAACGACATTTGTGATTACATTGGGCTCACCCAGATAATCCAGGACAATCTCCCTGTCCAGGATCCTTGATTTAATAACATCTGCAATGTCCCTTTTGCTGTATAAGGTAACTTATTCACAGGTTCTGGGGATTAGGGCATCCGTATTCTGCCTATCACAGAATACAAAGCTTTAAAATTCTATCCCAGAATTGGAAACTGAGATTCTGGAAATGTGTCTTTGTAATTCTCAGTGGAAAAAAACTTAAATCTGGGCACCTGGGTGGCTTAGTCAATTAAGGATCTGACTCTTGGTTTTGGCTCAGGTCATGATCTCACAGTTTGTGGGATAAAGACCCAAGTCGGGGTCTGAGCTCACAGCATGACCCTGCTTGGTATTCTCTCCTCCCTCCCTCTCTGCCCATCCTCTGCTTAGGTGCCTGTGTGCATGCATGCACGCTTGCTCTCTCTCTCTCCTTCAAAATAAATATATAAACATTAAAAAAAAGAAACATATAAAAAAACCTTAAATCTTCGTCTGGAAGGGTTAGAATTTATAACCGCATTTTATAGAGAAAAACAATTCCTTTTATAGAATAATGACCTTACCTTATAACCTCTTAGGAGTTTAATGCTACATTTTCTTAACTATAGGCATAAATAATCACATCAAGTTAAACCCAGGCTCAGATAGCCTTTGAATCTTGTTTCTAAGGGAAGGCCGGAATAATTTTCTCAGTTTATCTCTTCTACCTATCCTAGCTCAGTTCCCTCATTGCTATACCAAGTCTATTGTTATTTTCTTGCTTAGCAAAACCTCACCTTAGAATGAGAATTAGGGAAAATAGTCCTGTCAGATTTAGTTAAAAGCCTACCTTCAAATCTTGCCTTATGGAAGCAGTTTTAGTTTTGATTATTCCACATGAACAGAAATTTAAGCTGTCACTGCCTTCTGGACCCAGAGTTCACCAGACATTAGCTCCAGCTCTGCTCAGTGTTTTGTGTTTGTGTTCTTCAGTCCGTGAATGTCTTTCTCATTTTCCCACTTCCCATTTTATGTCATGCTCTGTATTTAGGAGGTGGAATGTAAGAACATGACTCTACTGTGCCACCTTTGTCTTGTCTTTATATTAATCTGTGCAGTAATGTAAAAGTTGTGTACTTTTCTTTATTTGCAGCCAGATTTACTAATTAAAATCCAAATATATACTTATTTTTATTCATTTTATGTACCTTAAGAACTTACTATTTATTTTTTATAAACTATAAATATCTAAAATATAGTTTTTACTTATCTATTTTTACTATCTATAAAATTGCATGCCACTAAGTGTGACTTTTATTGGATCTGTAAATTTTTAGAGACTTTTTTTTTTTATGGGAAGGCAAGATAATGATTAGAACAGGCTTTACAGCCAGATATACCTGGGTTTGCAATGAGTTCCAATGGCTAATGGTTGTGTGACCTTAGGCAAAATAAGAATAATTTCTACTTAATAGAGTTGTTTTGAAGATCAAACGAAGTAACATATACAAAGTGCTTAGCACAATGCCTAACACATAATAAGCACTTTGTTAATGGTATGTTTTTAATTAAAAAGGATCCTATTAAAAATCACGTACTTTCAAGTTCTATTTTTCTCTAAATTATTTACCTACCTCATTACCGTACTAGAGTATAGTTAACTATTTTAAGATTTTTAAAAAAGTTTATTTATTTATTTTTGAGAGAGAGGGTGTGCACACATGTGTGCAAGCACAGGGGAGGGGCAGAGAGGGAGGGAGGGAGAGAATCCCAAGCAGGCTCCATGGTATCAGATACAGCTGGATGCCAGGCTTGATCCCACAAACTGTGATATCATGACCTGAGCCAAAATCAAGAGTTGGCACTTAACCGACTGAGCCACTCCGGCACCCCCACAGTAAATTCTTGAAATACTTCATTCATTTATCTTATTCCAGATAGCACAGAATGTAAGTGGGAAATTTACATTAGAGGAAATCCAAATGGCTAATGGTTAATCATAAAAAACTCCCTATTCAAATATTTTTGACCTACAAAAACAGCAATTTCATATGGTCCAACCAAGAAAAAGATGTTCCTTACAGCACTGCCCACTAAAAAAAAAAAATCTGTCAATGAGAAAACATTATGCGATATAGTTAAGCAATGTAGTATTTTACAGCAGTTAAAATAAACTGGCCAGATCACCAAACAATGTTAAATTTAAAAAGGGAATGTATAAAACATGTATACAATGATGCTATTTATATAAATGTAAATAGTACAAGTTAATACTGTTATTAGATATGGATACATACATGGCTGTGAAAGAATTAAACAAGGAACTGGAAGGGTATATACCAATTCCTAATAGCTGTAGCCTGTAGGGCAAAAGGGCTGGAACTTTGGGTTTGGCATGAAGGGGTCTTCAGCTTTATCTCTTATGATACTATTTTTTTTAATGAAGAAAATTTAATGAAATGTTAACATTTTAAATTCTGGGTATTGGGATTGCCATATGACTCTTGTGTGCTTTCTGCTTTTTTTTTCTGACTTCACAAAATAAAAGTTTAATAAAAATAAAAGATCAGTTTAATACAGGAAGGTAAGGAAAACAATTTGTAGCTAATGATCACCTTGACAACTTGTAAATTGCAGGAAAAAAAAAAAAAAAAAACAACCCCAAATACAAGAAACTTGTGTCAAGTTCTCTTTAGTTCTTTTCCCTAATATTAAGGATCCGCCACACCAGAGATAGCACTCCGGGAGATATGTACATTTATCAAGACTGTTTCTAACAATATTGAGAAAAGAAGTTATCATGGCAAAAATATCTAAAACAGGAATTCTTTCTTTTTCTTTTTCTTTTTCTAAAACAGGAATTCTTAATCTAGGGTCTGCAAAGCCCTGATATTTGCATAGCACCTCATTTTCTGAGCAAGTTCACAGCTCTTCTCAGAGCTTTAAGAATCCTAAAGAAGATGAAAAACATCTAAAGCAAGTGCCTTGTTCATAATACACACTCACTAAATTTGCAGGCTCTTCACGCTTTGTGGATCCTCCTGCACCTATAGTTCAGTCACAGGGCACTTCTCCCCAAAGCCCAGATAACGTCCTTTCCTCATCCTTTTCCCCTAATTCAAATGTCCGCACTTTGGAGCCTCTGAGCAGTTCACTCTGCAGTCTGTACACAAGTTTGAAGCATACAATAACATCGCATGATCAGGTTGCAAGCGTATGTAACTTTCAGTATCAGAAACATTGATTTATTTTTATTTTTTAAATGTCTATTTACTTTTGAGAGAGGGAGAGAGCACGCGCACGCAAGCAGGGGAGGGGCAGAGAGAGGGGGACAGAGGATCCAAAGCAGACTCTGCGCTGACAGCAGTGAGCCTGATGTGGGCCTAGAACTCAACAACCATGGGATCATGACCTGAGCTAAAGTCTGATAGTCAACTGAATGAGCCATCCAGGCACCCCCATTTTCTTAAATTACCATAATTTTGGGGTGCCTGGGTGGCTCCGTTGGTTAAGCTTCCGACTCTTGATTTTGGGTTGGGTCACCATCTGATGGTTGGTGAGTCAGAGTCCCACAGTGGGCTCTCTGCACTGACAGTGTATTCTGTCTCTGTCTGTCTCTGTCTCTGTCTCTCTGACCCTCAACCACTTGTGCTCTCTTTCTCTCTCTCTCAAAATTAAATAAACATTAAAAATAAATAAGTTGCCATAATTTTATTGCTTTTAGTCACAACATATTTTAAAATTTAAACGTTAAATTTAATAAACTAAAGGAAGGCATGACCTTTTCACATTTATCAAAAGCAGCATGGATTGAAAACTTTGACAAATATGAATACAAGACTTAGAGATCAGAAGCCAGAAAGGAATAAGGAGATCAAACAGATCAGTTATAGAGAGAGAGCTGCTTTCTCTATACTTCAACCAACTCAGAAACATCCATGTATTTACCTTTACAGATCAAAGTGGAAAGTGAAGAAACAGGCTTAGGGCTCAGAAGTATAGAAAACCCCTCTTTTATTAGAGTGTAGGAAAACTTTGCTATCTTTTTGAATTTTCCTGAATTGAGTGTATCCCCAATATATTCGTCTATGGCTGTTACAATAAAATTTCCTAATATGTCAACGCTCTAAGAAACCATCTGCGGAGCCAGTCTCCCACACTGAATCAGGGTTGGTCTGTGTGATCAGAAGAATTTGTCGTAAGCGATGGTAAAGGACTTCCAAGGCTAGATTATAGCAGACATTGTGGCATTTACCTCGTCCTCTCTTCAATTACTCAACTTTGGGGATGCTATAGGACAATCAAGCAGATCTATGGCTAGGTCCATGTGGTGAGAAACTGAGATCTCTTGCCTTAAGCCAGTAGCAAGTAATGGAGGCCTCTTGCTTATAGCCACATGGGGAAGCCACGTTAACATAAGATCCTCTGGTCCCAGGCAAGCCTTCAGATGACTGAAGGTTTTGCTCACATAGTGTCTGCAACCACAGGACAGACCCTGAGCTACAACCATTCAGTTTAGCTGCACCCACATTTATGAAACACAGAAATTGTGAGATGGGATAATTTGTTAATGCAATAGATAACTAATGCACATTGTACAAAATGAAAGAAGGCAGACAAAATAGGCCACATATTGGATGATCCTAGTGATGTGAAATGTCCATAATAGGCAAATCCAAAGAGACAGAAAGTAGGTTGGTGGTTTCCAGGGTCTCGGATGAGAAAGGAATGGGGAGCAATTGGTAATGAGTATTTCTTTTTTGGGGTGAAGATGTTCTGGAATTGAATGGGTGTACCCCTTGTGAATACACTAGAAACCAATGAATTGTACCTCCTTAAAAGGGTGAATTTTAAGGTATATGAATTGTGAATTGTATCTGAAGTATGTGTTTTTTCACATTACAGATTTGTGACCTGGAAATAGAGTGTGGCTATAACAGAAACCCAAAATGTGGGAGTGGATTTAGAACAGAGCAGGGGCTGGAAGTTGGATGGACTTTGAAGAGGGTGTTAGTGAAAACCTCAGGAGCCTCGAAGAAACCCTTCGGAAGTATGATGGCCTTTGAGGCTGAAGCTGTGGCCTTAAAGGACAGTGAGGAAAATCTTATTGGAAATCGGAGGAAAGGAATTCTAATTTTGCAGTGGCAGAAACACTTTTGGCCTGAAGGAACACAGAAAGTAGAAAATGTGCCCAATAAACAGGGGAATCCAGCTGAGATGTCCCGTGTTCAATGTGCCTCCTGCCTTCTTCCTGCTGCTTATACTAAAGGCACGAGAGACATAAGCTAAAGGAAGGACTACTTGATAAAAAGAATCAATAATGGATGGTTTGGAAAATTCCCAGACTCTCCAGATGGCAAATGAAGCTAAAATTAAGAAATGGCTTCAAGGCAAAGATAAAATTTAGGGCACTTCCTGGAAAACACAGTCTAAAGATGAAGCTGAGGTCCTGACTATAAAATCCTTTCACTGCTGGAAGAACCAAGATGGTGCCTCAGAGGGCTATATAAACAACAGGGTTTATTAGAAACAAGTGTTTCTAATGTTTACTAACATGAACCCGCGCCCCCCCCCCCCCACCTCCCCGTGAGATTTGTAGGAAACTTGCCAGGTTGAAACAAATTACATTGGCAGGCACACTACTTAGACTGAAAGGACAGAGCACAAAAGAGGCCTTTGGGCCTCAAACTTGTATGAGCAGAAAGCAGGCTGAGAAAGCCACTCAGCTACCAACACATGCTACCTTTCATGAACAAATTATAACTCAGTGGGCAGAACCAGTGGCCTGGAGAATATAGCCAAGAACAAAGAATTATCCCCAGGCCTTGAGTACTAATCAAGGAGCTGCCAACCTGTGTCTGGTTGGATTTCAGAATTGCTAGAACTCATGTATGTCTTCCGTTTCCCCACTTTCTGAAGAGGAGGGTCTATAGCAATAACTGTACATATGTTGTGCCATTGCATGTTCCACATGTGGGGAGCAAATAACTTGTCTTTAGTTCACAGATCTCAGATACAGAGGAACTATACTTCAGGAACTACCCCCAAGGAACCTTACCCATACCTAGACCGGATTTACACGATAGATACTGGGCTATGAGCGGATACTATAATGGAAAGAAATTTCTGGAAAACTTGGGAGGATGTAAGCGTATTTTGTATGTAGAAAGGACATTAATGTAGACTTGTTAAAGATAATTCAGCTAGGACTGACATTTGTGAATGAGCAAGGAGAATACCCTCCAGGAACTTCAACTTGGCAGTTTAATTTTAAATTTAATTTGACAAAGGACATGTATGCCCAGGACTCTATAGAGCTACTAACAACATCTGGCATCCAGTTTAAAAAACATGAGGAGGAAGGAATTGAGACCCAGTACTTTGCAGAACTTCTTATGACATCAGGAGTGGTCCTCTGTGAAGGGGTCAAATGGTTATCATTTCATAGTGGTTATGACCTTGGCTATTTAATGAAAATCCTGACCAACTCTAACTTGCCTGAAGAACTTGACTTCTTGGAGATCCTTTGATTATTTTTTCCTGTCATATATGATGTGAAGTGCCTCATGAAGAGCTGCAAAAATCTCAAAGGTGGTTTACAGGAAGTTGCTGAACAGTTAGAGCTGGAACGGATAGGACCACAGCATCAAGCAGGATCTGATTCATTGCTCACAGGAATTGCCTTTTTCAAAATGAGAGAAGTATGAAGACATCAGTGCCTTTTTCTCAGTTGGTTGTTAGGTTGAGAACATTAAAAATCTTATGATTTTTAGAGCAGAGGTCAGACCGTGGTAGATGACCCCCCATGATCTCCATCCACTTCCTAATATTCATACCTTGTGTAATCCCTCCAAGATTGTATCACGGCTGGTCTGTGTAATCTAGAGAATATAGCATCTGTGATGGGGTATGATTTCTGAGGCTAGGCTATAAAAGACACTGACTTCTGCCTGGCTTATGGCTCTTCCTCTTTCCCTCCCTCTTTCTCTGTCCCTCTCTCTCAATGTCCCTCGAATCACTTGCTCTGGGAAAAGCCAATTAACATGAGACTAAGATACTTAGGCAGTCCTACGGAGAGGCCCACATGGTGAGAAACTGAGACCTCTTACCACCAGTCAAGTGAGTAAGCCATTTTAGAACAATTTCCTCCAGCTCCGGAGAAGCCTTGAGATGACTACATCTTGTCTGCAACCTCATTAGAGACTGGTGCCAGACTCACCCAGCCAGGCTACTGAATTCTTTTTTTTTTTTTTATTTTATTTTTTTATTTTATTTTTTATTTTTTTTTTTCAACGTTTTTTTATTTATTTTTGGGACAGAGAGAGACAGAGCATGAACAGGGGAGGGGCAGAGAGAGAGGGAGACACAGAATCGGAAACAGGCTCCAGGCTCTGAGCCATCAGCCCAGAGCCCGACGCGGGGCTCGAACTCACGGAGCGAGAGATCGTGACCTGGCTGAAGTCAGACGCTTAACCGACTGCGCCACCCAGGCGCCCCGGCTACTGAATTCTTAAGCCTCAGAAACCATGAGTTAATTTTTTGTTCTTTTAAACTGCAATAGATAATATACAGTTTCTCATAAATTTGTTTCTGCTGTCATATTAAAATGACAGTATTTGAACTTTCCTGTAGAATATTTGCTTTATATTACACGTTCAAAAATATATTTTTTATCAGAATATTTTATTCAAGAATTAACACGTTTTTTTCAAAAAGTAAAAATAATAGTTACTTCCCTGAGTATAAAGAACTAATCCTACAATAAAAGACAATTACAAAAGTAAGCAATTAGAGGTACATAATTCTCTGCATTCAATTATACTCTATTACAAATCTATTTTTAAAAAACCTCATGTATTTTGGGATTCATGTTTCCAAAGACAACAACAAGAATAAAACAGCTCATTTTGTACCTGTGATGTTAAGATATGTCAGATCTGTCCTTATCAAATTCCAGAGCAATCTTTAAAGCAGTGCTGTTGAGGCCAACCGATTGCATGTTACATATGATAGAAACAACTATTCCTCTTGGGGGAACCTTGTTATTTATAGCTTCCGCATCCAGTTCTTCAGGAAGGACCAGCAGGACACTGCTGGCACCCACCGCACCTCCAGTATGTGAGGCATAATGCCGTTGCTTCCTACAAGAACCATATGTTTGCTTCTTTTCCACGACACCCCATGCCATCGCGTATTTACCCTCTTTATCCCAAGACATCTCTGTGTTAGGGACTGGTGTCCAAATCATAACCATCGTTTCTGGTTTGAGATATCCAGGTAAAAGATTTTCATGTGAGTTCTTAAACAGCCCGACTTGGTAACCATACAGCATTGCATTCCCAAATTTCAGAAGGTCACCCACTGTAGACAGAAATCCACCACCAGCCCATTTATAGGAGTTATCCACGTAAGGTGTGTTGACAAGACGTCTCTTTTTATTGTAAACGTAAAATCTAAAATGAAATAAGAATGGTCATTAAAAATTTAATAGTCTACTACTGACTTTACATATGAAAATGAATAGGAAAATATGTACATGAGACAGAATGTGTTTTCATGGAGCGATCATTCTCAGAAATCATTGATTTTCAGTATGATTCAGATTCTGATAAAAACATAAATAATTGAGTAATTAAAGCATAGAATGTGTGTCTTTTTCCCCCCTATTGGCATGGCTTGCCCATTCTGAGTGTATTATACTTTTAACACTGGTAAAAATGTACTGGTTGTTATACATGATACATTTACCCTGTGCATATGCAAAAACACTTCTTGTTTGGTAGATATTCCCAGTCCTTGGGGTCAATGAATCATGTGCCACATGTAACTTTTATAACTACAAGTGTATACATCAGGATATTTAAGAATAAAATTAATATTTGTAAGGATACTACATCTCCTGGTTAAAAATGCCATGGGAATACTATGTGTAGCGATGTCACATAGTACTTTCTTGGTGTAGTGAAAGTGGAGTTTGCAAACCTGTTTGAATCCCAACTCACCCTTCCTAGCTAGTGAAATATGCTTATTTTATTTGACTAACACTTACACAGCTCTTATTTTGTGCCAGGCATTGTTCTAAGAACTATGTAAGTATGAACTAATGACAGTTGGAGGTAGGTACCACTATAATTCCTATTTTACAGATAGAAAACTGAGGCACAGACGGTATAAATTTACTGGTCCCAGGTCACAAAGCTTGTAAGTGGCAGAGTTGGATTCAAACCCAGGCTGTCTGTTGCCTCTCTGCTTCAGCATCCTAATCTGTGAAGTGGTGACAAAAATACCTGCTTTGCAGAGTTAGGAATGCGTGCATGAATCCCTTTACACATTTCTGGTAGCTACCTAATAAACGTTAGCTTTCATTTACTCACACACTCAACAATTACTGGTGGAGCACTTACTATGCATGTGGCGCTGCTTAGATGCTGGAATGAAATGTTAAACAAAAGAGACCAAGCGCCTGACCTCATGAGCTTTCTACCCTAATAGGAGGACACTGCACCATCCCTATTAGGTAAATGGAATGAAATCACACAATAATTAGACATAAAATGAAACGTGGTTCAGGAGAATCCGTTCTTTCAAGATGCATAACAAAATGTGCTCTCAGGTTTGCAGTGTGCTGTCCATCTGTGATGACCTTCATCTTCTTCCCACCTTGGCTATTCCTAACACTGTCAGACTCAAGCTCACCATTACTTTCAGCTGCTTTATCAGCAAGGTCTCGAACTCGGGAATTTCTTCCTGGGACTGTGATTTCCAGTCCTGCCAAACTCTCCAACTGAACCTGCTCTCTGCCCTCATTGTGACTATTCCCCCTGGACTCCCATCTATTCCCCCTGTACTCTTCCCCATCTCCCCAGGTCTTGGAGTTCCTCTTGATCTCACCTGACTTTCTGTTTTAGCCTGAACTACTGTTTCAGCTGTGGTCTTACTAGCAGCACCTTTGGGTTCCTCACTCACCAATCCGCCAATCCTGAATAAATTTAGGCACCCCTTTCTTTGGATCCTTATCTGCCAAGGAAGGCTGCAGATACACAGCAAAGCTGACTGGTCTCAAGTCATACTCTTGCTAAGGGTTGTCACTGCTGTTACCAAATCTCCTTCTTTTCCTGGTTATTATCTGGTATGTTCTTCACAAGAGCTACTTCCAATCTCTTCCACCCTTGGTCATCCACCCCTGGCCAGTGAGCAGACAACTATATCCTTTGTTTTACTGAGAAAATTCCAGCCTACTCTAGGTGCTTTAGATGGCCTCAAACTGCCATCTTTATCTTAAAGTGCATTTACATTATCATGCGTTACTGTCTCCTTTCCAGTTACTTATGAAAATGTCTTATTATTTTTAAGACTAATTCTACTACCTGCATCTCTGCCTTTTTGCCTCTACACCCTCGTTCCACCAGTTCTACTTCCGAGATCATTTTATCTCCTTGCAGTCTATTCTCCATGCAGAAGCCTGAGACTGCGTCTCCCCCTTCTTCCATCCACTTGAAACCTTCCAATGGTTACCACTTTGAGGACAAAACCCAAGTTTCTTATGATGGACTATAACACAATTGATGGTCCTTAACAGAGGCAGTACTAAGTCCTTAAGGGAAATTTTTGGAGGCATTTGTTTAGGTGGCACAATTATTAGAGGGCTCTGACATTTAGTGGATAAAGGCTCAAGCGTCCTAAACGTCTTATGATGTATGGAAAAGTCCCACAAAGTGGTATTCTCCCATACCGTGTAAGACCTTCCACTATCCCACCAGACACTCATGGAAGTAAAAAATCTATTTAGGGGTGCCTAGGTGGCTCAGTCGGTTGAGCGTCCGACTTCAGCCCAGGTCATGATCTCGCGGTCTGTGAGTTCGAGCCCCGCGTCGGGCTCTGTGCTGACAGCTCAGAGCCTGGTGCCCATTTCGGATTCTGTGTCTCCCTCTCTCTCTGACCCTCCCCTGTTCATGCTCTGTCTCTCTCTGTCTCAAAAATAAACAAACATAAAAAAAATTAAAAAAAATCTATTTATAGTGGGCTGAGCCTCAAACCTCTCCATTTGGTACATAAACACAAAGTACTTTTTGCATGTATTTATTCTACGATGCCTTTTTCTTGAAAGTAACTATTGTGAAAACTGAAGAAAGACTGCACTTTATTTTGCTCAAACCTTTAGCCAGAGGCGGCCAACAGAGGCATGAGTTGAAGCACCAATACAATATACCTGTGGTGGTCTGCATTTACAGTTGTTACATTTACGATGTTTTTATGTATTAACTTGCATCTGACTTCATCATGTCTTCTAATGTTCTGAATAAACAAACATATTGAAATATCTACTATGTATTATAAATTACATTTCTTTTATTTTTTCTTTATTTAATGTTTATTTATTTTGGGAGAGAGGGTGACTGAGTGCGAGCAGAGGAGGGACAGAGGGAGAGGGAGACACAGAATCTGAAGCAGGCTCCAGGCTCTGAGCTGTCAGCACAGAGCCTGGCATGGGGCTCAAGCTCACAAATCTTGAGATCATGACCTGAGCTGAAGTCGGATGCTCAACTGACTGAGCCACCCAAGTGCCTCTCTTCTTTTATTTTAGAGTAGTGAGTATAGGTAATATGATCTACAACTTTCATTTCAAGATATTAAAAGAAGTATTATAAAATATTTGTGAAATTAAGGGGCAGAGGTCTAATGGCATTGAGACTCACCATCCAATATGATTTTGTCCCTCCTTCTTTGATCTCATCACTTAGAACATCTTCTGTTGCTTCTTTTGTGCCAGACTTATTTCTGTATTTGCAACAAGGCAATTTAGCCTTCCTTATCAGTCATGTCTAAAACCAATGTATTTTATTTTTTTATTTAAAAAAAACTTTTTTCTTCAACGTTTATTTATTTTTGAGACAGAGAGAGACAGAGCATGAACAGGGGAGGGGCAGAGAGAGAGGGAGACACAGAATCTGAAACAGGCTCCAGGCTCTGAGTGGTCAGCACAGAGCCCGACGCGGGGCTCGAACTCAGGGGCCGTGAGATCATGACCTGAGCCGAAGTCGGACGCTTAACCGACCAAGCCACCCAGGTGCCCCAAAAAAACCAATGTATTTTAAATGGATCCCCTACCTCTCTCCATGTTACTTTTTATCCCATGTTCTCTTTTATTTTCTTCCTATCAGTATCTGAAATTCTTAGCCTGTTTGTCTTTTTCCCATAAAAGCAGGAACCTTACCTATCTTGCTCCTTGATGATTCCCCTATGTAGAACAGTATTTGCCATCCACTGAGTGCTCATTAAACGTGTTCAATATAGAGTGGCTCAGTCGGTTAAGTGTCTGACTTCAGCTCAGGTCATGATCTCACCATTCATGACTTCGAGCCCTGTGTCGGGCTCTGTGCTGACAGCTCAATGCCAGGAGCCTGCTTCGGATTCTATGTCTCCCTCTCTTTGCCCCTCCCTTGCTCATGCCTCTGTCTCTGTCTCTCTCTCTCAAAAAAAAGTAAATAAACATTAAAAAAAAAGTTTTCAATACATGAAAACATCACTTGTTGGCCAAATATTTAATGGAGACACCTTGGAAGGCACTGGAGAGACAGGTTAAACCATACACCGGCTGCTTTCAAGGTGCTAACAGTCTTGTTGGATAAATTTCAAAGCACTATATGAATCACCTGGGGATTTTGTTAAAATGCAGATTCTTCAGTGGGTCTGGGGAGGGGGTAACATTCTGCAAGTCTAACAAGCTCTCAGGTGATGCCAATATTGTTGGATCCTGGACCACACTCTGAGAAACAGGTTGTGGGGTGATTAGCAAGATGGATGTGAGGACTCCTGAGCACTAGTGAGAGTGAGCCTTGTTGAAATGGCCGATTATAGAGGCCAGGCTGGGGAGCAAAGTCGTTCTTTTGGCTGAGGCAGAGAGTTTGAGGGGATAAGTGGCAGAAGGTGATGCTGGAAGACAAGACATGGGCCAGGGGACAGGTCACAAAGAACTTTCTATGTCACGCTAGGAGCCTTGACTCCTTCACTTTAGTTCACAAAATGCTCTGGTTTTCTGTATCCTAAGGGGGGGAAAAGCCTTTTATCTTTTTATCCTCGTTACAGCTTCCAGTTGTCAGTCCTTTCTCTCTTCTCATTTACTTCCCAACCACACAGAGCAGCCCATACCTTCTGTTTCCACGCACTCACCCTCTCTAGTCATTCAACTCCTTAAAACCTGGCTTCTGGTCTTTAGTCACTCAACAGCTCTCTTGTGGGTTTTCAAGGCTCTCCTAATTCCCTCATCCAGGCTGTATCCTATTTGCCCCCGCAGCAATGTTAACCAGATTTTCCTCCAGACTCCCCCTCGGGCCAGTCTGCTCTCCGCTTCTAGATCTCAATCCCGATTCCCTACATCTCCTTCAATCACTGTGGCCCCGCTTTCCCAAGTCTTCTCTTCTACAGAGGTAACTATAAATCTCCATCAGTTCCACAGCCCCTGTTCCAAATTACAATCAGATTTTCTACTAGCATTAATAATTCTCAAATCTGGTTTTGGGGAAAGGCAGGGAAGTTGTTTATCAGAATCACCTGTGGGCCTCCCCTCTCTCAAAATTGTACCCTTCCCTCAAAATCCATAACTTTGGAGGATATGTGGGCATACATAATTTGAAAAATCACTCCTTTCTGCCTTCCTTCAAGAATCTTATATGTCCCCTAAAAGTCTGAGGCATAACACTGGGAGAAGCAGGGGTGGCCAAAGGTATTTGCTTTGAAGGTGGCGGGGGGGGGGGGGGGGGGGGGGGGAAGCCTACAGAGAATCTTAATATGCTCTCTTGAGAACCAATGACTTGATATGTGTGTGGTCTTCTCATTTCTCATAATGAACATGTCCAAAATTAAATTAATCTCTTCCAAAACTTCTTCTCATATTTCTCATCTCCATTAAAACTCTGGTTGACTCTCTTGCCCTCAACTCTCACATCCATCAAGATGCTAAATTCTATGATTCAACTTCTGCTTTGTGACTTACCCTTTTCCCTTCCTTCATTCCTATGGCTTCTCCAATATTTTAGGGCCTCCTTACTTTCTTCCTGAACTCTGATAACACTTCTAATTCCAGCCAGTGAAATCGAAATGAAACCACATAATAGAAATACATTTTCTCATTGGGTAATGTATGTTTTACAGTGAACTACAAATTTGTAAACTAGGGGAGAACTACCAGTATATTTTGGCTGATAATCAGCTGTGAGTAACTTTCTTTTAACAGTAAAGCATTCCAAACTGCTTATATCAAAGCTGGAAATTAGTACTCCTCAGGCATTCCTCTTTTAAAATATAAAAATATGGACAATTTCAGACTCCAATCAAGAATTCCAAATTTTAAATAAACAAATTCTAGGCTTTAATCTCTTGATTCCTTTTCACAGAGAACAAGTTAATGACTTTTCGTGAAAATAATTTTGTTCAGCTAAAAGATATGTTTACCATTTCAAATTCTTAAGGAATTTCTGCTCTAAAAAGAATGGAATATAGACACAAGTTCTTGAGTAAGTTACTGAGACATCTTTGTAACTGAGTAACTGATGGAATAATGCCAGATGACAAACAGCCTCTTCCTACTTATTTAAGAATCTCTAGATTCTGCACAACAGCATTATATAACTATAGAAATCTATATCAACTTAGAAATTGAAAATATTTTTATTTTTACAATGCTTCTTAAATCCCTTTAGAAATCAATATGCACCAGTTCATGTTATATTGTTATGAGAAGTTTAAAAACCCACAGAATTTAAAATGCATATTATAAAAACCAATCCCACACTTTGACATTTAGCATTAACATTTGGATTGAACCTATTACTTGAGAGCCTATCAGCTAATGGCACAGAAAAGAGCTACCTAAGTAACAATGCTTAATTATGGAAGATACTGTAGCAAACAAAGCTAATAAGTAATAATCATAAAGATAATAACTGGAGGTACAGACCATATCTACACTGTCAAACTATAGCAAACACTTTGGAAAGCATCCATTGTATTAGCTTTCGGTCCCATCCATTATAAAAGAGATTTTTGTTGCCAACTATTATGCCAAACTCAGAAAATATGAACAGAGTCTAAAAATAAACATCTTAAAAAAAAAAAAAAAGGGCGGAGCACCTGGGTGGCTCAGTGGGTTAAGCATCTAATTTTGGCTCAGGTCATGATCTCGCAGTCTGTGAATTCAAGCCCCATGTAGGGCTCTGTGCTGACAGCTCAGAGCCCGAAGCCTGTTTCAGATTCTGTTTGTCTCTCTCTCTCCCTCAAAAATAAATAAACATTAAAAAAATTTTTTTCATATTCTTTAAAAAAATAAAATGAAAATAAGCTAATGTACTGACTAGGGATTCCCCTATCAATAAACTGAGTGTATTTCAGTATAAGAATATTCAGTCCACTCCCCCCATGGGTATTTGCTTAAAGGGTTATTTAGTTTACTTGCCTATACAGAATATACTTGTTATACAGAATTAATATATCTATTTGTGTATACTAAGTCAATGTTCCTCATCTTCCATTTAAGAAAATCCCAGTTTTATTCAAGACATCAATGTATCCAGCTAAAAACTAATTTCTCTGCATCTCTTACAGCTAAGTGTGGCCTGTTGCTAAAATTGTGGCCAAAGAAATATAAGTAGTATTTTGGGATGGGATTCCAGGGAAATACCCTAAACAGGTGACAGACACTGGGAGGTATTATTTTAAACACACAGATATACACACAGAGAAGTGATAAAGATGATACGTATTTACTCTTGGGTTATAATAACTCTAACAAGCCTGTTATGATAATATAAATATGCTTAAATTTATGATTATGATCAAGAAGTCAGGAGACTAACAAAGCAGTGAACTTGTTTAACATAAACAAATAGAAACATACGCATTTACCAAGTTTTACTTTAAGATTTTTTTGTCTTTAAAAAACCGTATCTCTGAAATTTCCTTATACTCCCTGAATTCACTTAAAAAGCTAGTGCTTTTAAGCTCTTTTAAAATAATTATTACCAAAAAAATAATCAGAGTTGAGTTTTAGAGGCCCAAATAGATACTGTAGTAAGTAAAACAAAGGCAAAGCAAACAGACAGACCATTTTCACAGGTAACAATATTCCCTTCTTCTAGTGCCCTTTTTCAGCAGCCCATTTAATAGAACTAAAATGAATCAACTACCCCTTTAGTTCCACTGGGTACTATCAAAATCTAACAAATCAGAGCTGACAGGAGCCTTTAACAAAAGAAATGGAAACCCATGGCCTTTTCTTTTCTTTCTTTTTTTAAGAATGGGAGATAAGCTGAAATTAACTCAGCATCATATGCCATATTTTGATTTTCGTGCAAGTCACGAACAGCAAATAACTGCCCTGCAGTCTGTACCTTCATAGAGTCTTCATTTTCAGTTTAGAAAAGAAGCTGAGTGATTACACCTAATGTTCTCTCCCCCTTACATATAAGTATAAGCATTATCAAATGCCTAGATCTAAAACAAAATAAGGTCATGCATCTATGCCATCTTTACTAGAGAATCATTTTAGATTCAATTGACAAACTCTGGCATTTTCTTATGCTTTCCAGGAGAATGTAATGTGGGATCTAAAAATAATACACTAATTGTTTGAAGAGGTTGAGAACCATAGGCCATTTTAAAATTAAAATTCATTGTTTGCTGCTAACCTAATTTCTTTTAGATCCAAAAAAACCTCTCTTAGGCTGATTTGCAATGTACATTTAATCCTTTTCAATAAACTGGTAATTTTAAAATGGCAATTTAACTATAACAGAAGACTGAACAAAACCAATAAAGGGATAAGAAGATAAAGCTAAAATAATCCCACTATGAAAGTACCATTAAGCCATTTGCAAAGCATGAACTAAGAAAAATATACAAAATAAAAGTAACAGTTGCTTTGTTAAACGTGTTACCTTTCTAACAAACCAAATAGTAATGAGTGAAATGCAAAAGAAAACACAACCATACAACTCATCATAGTCATTAGTCTCAAAAATTCTCTCCCAATAACCCTTTTACAAATCACTAGTAAAAATTATGATAAAATTTTAGTTTGATACATTTCAATTAAATGACTCAAACTTCTACAGGGGACAAACCTATCAGTGCCACCTCAAAAAGCAATTAAGTCACTATCACCAACAATGGGATGGACTGACCTCATGTGACTTCTGAGAGACATGACAACTAAATGTAATGTATGAACCTAGACTAGATCCTGAACCAGAAAATAGTATTTTTTCCTTTTCTTTTGCTATAAAGGACATTACTGGAAGAACTGGCAAAATTTGAATAAGGTCGGTAGATCTGATAGAAGTATTGTGTTGATATTCATTTCCTGAATGTCCTTATTTTTAGAAAATATATATTTAAGTATTTACGGGTAAAGGGGCACCATGTCTGCAACTTATTTCCAAATGGTTGAGAAAAAAAGAATGAATAAAGCAAATGTGGTAAAAAGACAACATTTGGGGAATCCAGGTGAAAGGTATATGGGAATTCTTTGTACTTCATCTTGTAACTTTTCTATTAAGTATTAAATCATTTCAAAATTGAAAAACCATTAAAAAATAATAAAAGGTAAAGTATTAGCTACAACATAAGAAAAGAGATGATGGAAGAGCATATTATAGATGCCCATGATAGGTGCAATTGTGGTTCAATTAATAATGAGTTGAAATTATTATTGCTGTCTTTCATCTGAGGAACTTGGGGTACTTTGCAAATACATTCAATTTCTCTTACTTTATAGATGGAAAAACAGACATGCGGAAAAGCTCTAAAATGTGGCACATGTGATTTTGGAACGGAGACAAGGAAAGTCTGACTTTTAATGAACAACACAACGTTAAGATGTGATACAGCTAGACGCACCAGACGGTATCATTTACCTTGCTCTATTGTAAATCACTGGCTCATTTTCTTCCTGCACAGTTGTCAGCATATCCAAGTCATGGAATATTTTCTGCATATAGTCCAAATATTTATATCCTGAAGCTCTTTCTACTATGGCTGCCAGTAGGGTATAGCCAAAAGTTGAATACAAAAACTGACTACCTTGAGACATCATTGCAAGGGGGAGGGAAGAAAAGAAAATGCTTCATTATTATTTACAATCATAAAACGTTTCCCACTGAAAACTGGCATACCTTTACAACTGGAATATTTTACTTCAGCATTTAGAAAAAGATAATGGGTGATATGTTAATAAATTTTGTCAACTTTGCAATGGCCCTGCTTACTCCATGATTCAATGAAGATCAGAATACTTAACATTTCACATGAATCTACTCCTTCTGCGATAATGAATAAGCAAACTTATCCTTCCTCAAAATTAAATTCAAATCCTTCAAACTGGTAACAAAACAGAAAGGGGAAGAAAAGCAAATTTGGTTTCTTGAGTTAACGGTCTTGTTCTTAGTATATCTAATACTCATTGTTTAAGGCATGAATTAGTTGTGTACTTTCTTATTTTAATAAAGCATATGTAGGTAGAAAGACTTTGTTTCAAATATACATTAAAATACAAATATATATTCAAATACAGATACATTTCAAATACATACCTTTATGTCATTTGGGATTCTGGAAACACAGATTGTATGATCTGTGCTAATAATTGTAACCTGATTTTTTAAGACAAAATCCAGAATTCTATTCCTTTGTCCTTATTAATTATACCTATATAATATGTCTTCATGGTAGAAAACAACTTTTAAAATAGAAATGGAATAGAAGTACATACGCTTATGGTAAATTCAAAGATATTAAGTGGTTTTGGTAGGCATCATACCAAAAAACATGTTCACAAAAATTTTTTGTAGTCAGCTTTTTGGGAAATAAAATTAAGTTGCTGAAAACTATTTTCTTTAAGGAGTGAAAGCAGAAAATAAGTGGAGCAATTTAAACACTAAATTAGACACTAAATACTGACATATTGGCAATATTTTATCATGCCCTCTTTGGTCCAGAGTTTATTTGGAGAACATTGTAACATTTCTCCCTAATTTTTCAAAAATCTCTTGATACAGAAAATCCACTAAATGACTGATAAGGCTAAATCTAAACAACTCGCTACCTGGAGGGTAGGCTGTGTCAAGAACTACAGACTAAAAGGCACACACTTGTCTAACAGCGAAACCCATGCCGCAATCATCAACCACATCCAGTGCTCTCGGGGTGAGATCATCTTAGATTTTCTGAAAATTAATACTTCAATAATGATGACTTTGTTAAGAGAGGGAATTAACACTCACCAGGTTTAAAGAACAAAGGGTCATTTTTAAATAATCTTAGTGATTCGATTGAATTTTCAAACTTTTCTTTCAAATATAATTCGCCTTGTTCAAAATCATTCTTTTTCTTGCCAGGTTTTAAATTCCGGCCTTTGGCATCATTATCTTGCTCTATCTTAGCTTTAGCAAAGTCACTCTTTTCGTTACTTTTGCCTCCTTTTTCTTTGAACTCTTTTTCTTGGTCAGATTCCATCGTCCCTTTCATCATCTTCGAGGCTTTGTAAGCTTTCTCTTCTTTCACCTTTTTCATGTCCTTTTCATAATGACGAATTCCACTTAAATGGGAGATCAACAATCTTGTTGTGACAGAAACCTAATTGTAAAAACATGGAAATTCAATTATAATATTAAACTGCATAATAAAAAGTTAGTAGCCTTAGAATAATGCCTCAGTACTGTTTTCCATTTTAAACTGCTGCTGGAAAAACATGTCATGTTCACATCTTCAGCCTTAAGTTTCAGAAAAATACACAATCACTTATCATCTGCATTAAAAAAAAACTTTAATCCATTAACAATCATTAAAAACAAACTGAAGAATCTTGTGAAACCTTTTAAATCATTTAACATGCCGTCAGTAAAATGAACTATGAGTTTCATCACCTTTTCACCTTCGTATTCTTTTTCTGGGAATTCAGGAACATAATGTTGTACTGGAATATCAAGATCCAGTTTCCCAGCTTCCCACAATTTGGCAAGAGCAACCATGGTGAGGCTTTTGCTGATACTGGCAATTCTCATAACAGTCTCTGGCTTGCAGGGTACTCGGTTCTCAACATCAGCATAACCTAAACCTTTAGAAAAAGAAAAGCAAAAAGTCACTATTAACAGGCTTCATGGTCAAAAGAATCTTCAGAAACTGACGCAATACTATCTTAAAACATCCCATGTATTTATCTAAAGGAAAAGATATTCCATTAAAAAAATTTTTTTTTTTAACGTTTATTTATTTTTTGAGAGAGAGAGACACTGCGAGTCGGGGAGGAACAGAGAGAGGGAAACACAGAATCTGAAGCAGACTCCAGGCTCCGAGCTGTCAGCACAGAGCCCGACTCAGGGCTTGAATTCATGAACCTCAAGATCATGACCTGAGCCGAAGTAGGAGGCTCAACCGACTGAGCCACCCAGGCACCCTGATATTACACTTTCATAAAAAAGTCAACACTTAAGGGAAGAGAACCTCAGTAACACTGCCAACAGTAAGGCTAAGAATCTTCTAACTGAGCCAAAATTACACACTGTGCACGATAGCAATTTTCTATCTGCTTCAGATCCTAATTATTCTTAGTTTATCTCAACAATTCAGTTATTCCACATTTCACATAAGTTATTCTATATTCTTTAAAGAAAACATCTTTGTTCTCTGATTATATTTATTTTTGATTCTTGAGTTTCCACTAAATTCCTTAAAATAGCCACGCAGGAAAAGTAAACGTGAGGGGCACCTGGGTGGCTCAGTGGGTTAAGCAACCAACTCTTGATTTTGGCTCAGGTCATGATCTCACAGTTTCCTGACTTTCCCTGCACCAGCAGCCCAGAGCCTGCTTGAGATTCTCCCTCTCTCTCTGCCCCTCCCCTGCTTGCACTCAGTCTCTCTCAAAATAAATAAATAAACTTAAAAAAAAAAGTAAACATGAAAAGGTGTCCTGCAAACCCAATGTAGGTAACCATCAGTTTACCTCAGCTGCAAACCAGAAGAAAAAAGTCCTAGAGAAATTTTTAAGTTTGTTTTTATCTTCTGGAGGCTGAAAGTGTGAAAATCTAAGCGATAAGAACTGAAATCTGAAAAGAACAAAAAGGATACAATGATTGTTTTAAAATTGTAAATGGAGATTATGCTGAAAAATATTTACATAAAAATAAAGCCCTCACCCATAAAGCTGACATTTACATAATTTTTGATGGCTCAGTGGATTGTGTCGGACTTTTGATTTTGGCTCAGGTCATGATCTCACAGTTCCTGAATTCAAGCCCCAGCATTGGGCTCTGCAGTGACAGCATGAAGCCTGTTTGGGATTCTCTCTCTTTCTCTGTCTTTCTCTGCCCCTCCCAACTCACTCTCTCAAAAATAAATAAACATTAAAAAAGCACTCAGCCCTTTATTTTTAAAAAAATGTTAGAGAGAGGAGAGAGAGAGGAGAGAGAGAGGAGAGAGAGAGGAGAGAGAGAGGAGAGAGAGAGGAGAGAGAGAGAAGAGAGAGAAAGAGAGGGAATCCCTCTGCACTGCCAGCACGGAGCCCATCAATCCGGAAATCACGACCTGAGCCAAAATAGGAATTAATTGACTGAGCCACCCAGTCGCCCCACAAGTACTCATTCCTTTAAATGATATCTGACACATTTCCTAAAAGTAGGGTTCTTAAAAACCTGGAATGACCAGTTGGACCAATTCGTGTGCAATGGGTAAGTAAATCAAATTATAAAATATGCTTTGATAAAAGT
Organism: Puma concolor; assembly: GCF_028749965.1. NCBI lineage: Eukaryota > Metazoa > Chordata > Mammalia > Carnivora > Felidae > Puma > Puma concolor. Next base: position 107,338,775 of record NC_141672.1, on the reverse strand, counting down.
ATCATAAAATGATTAGAAATCTCTCTCCCAAAGTCTCTAGTTTTTGTTTGGAAAAACAAAAGTAATAAAGTAGATTGTAAAACCCACTAAGAGAATTATGCATACCCCTAGTTCTTAGTGCATTTTACAGAACAGGGGGCTCGATAAACTGTTAACTAAAATTTAACTAGCATTAAGTGTTATCTACAAATATGCAGGAGGTAACAGATTGTTCTATATACAACTTTCAGGACGGTAAATCTAGTCCTTAGACACAAGCCGTCTTTATGACTTCAAGAATCACGTTTAAACTTTGCTGTTTACAGAAGGCCCCATTCTTTATTCCGTTAGAACTGTTTTCTCTACAACACGTATGGTCTTAGGAAAACTGAACATTTCATGGGATTCACTCCACGCGGTAAAACATCAAAACTTCATTCGCCAACTGGCACAAAACAAACCACTAAATAACACTTTTCTGAGCCCACCTTCTGACCAGACTTCTTTTCCATCTACAGAGACTCCAACCACTATGCCAGGGGCGCCCACCTCATCCTAAGAGCGAAGGGGAAAGAACAGACAGTTCAAAGACAGGCGGAAACACCTCGCACGCCAGCCAGCGCCCACCTCTAGGGCCTTCCCGAGGCCCCGCCCGGGCCCCGCCCCTCCGCCCGGGCCCCGCCCACCCCGGCTCGGCCAAGCCCGGCGCTAACGGTGAGGGGCGTGCCTGGTCTGCACTGAGGGCGAAGGGGCGGTCCCCGAGGCGGGCGAGGTGACCTCCGCCCCCACTTGGGCAACCCCCAAGAACGTCTAACCGTGGCCGGGCGGCCGGGGAACGGGAAGTCCTTCTCGGAAGCCGACCGCAGGCATCCCACCGCCTGGGGAGGGGTCCGCTCGGGCCCGGGAGATGACCACCAAGACGCCCCATTCCGGGGTGACGCCGGTGGCGGGGCGCCGGGTTCTCGGCAGCCTACGCCCCCGTCTCCGCACCTTGATCCGGTGCAGCAGGTCGCGGCTGCTGTCGATGGCTCTGGCGAAGCGCCGGGTAGGGGGCAGCATCGGGGTCTGTGCAGACCACGGAGCGAAGGGCTGCTCCTGCGGCGGCAGCGGCTCCGCCTGGGGCGACACCTCGGGGTCGGGGGCCCCTGGAGACTGCGTGGGGGCGGCGCCCCTCAGCCCGCCCGCCAGCTTCACCCCGAGCGCTAGCCCCAGCCCCAGCCCCAGCCCCCCGACCCAGCCGGGGCCGAGGGGCGGCAGGCCAGCGCGGTGGTGGGCCGCGCGCCGCCCGCGGCCCCAGGCCCAGCCTCCGGGGGTCGCGGCCCGGGCCGTCACGGCTGACAGGAGCCGGTACATGGCGTCCGCTGCGAGACCGAAGCCTCGGAGCTCGCACAGGCCGGGCGGGCGGCAGAGGCGCGGGGAGGGGAGGGGACTGGATGGAAATGAGGAGGCGGTGACCGCGCGCAGACCTTAGCAGTCGACGCCGGATTCGGGAGCGTCGATAGCATCGAGCCTTTCCTCTTTTCCCTTTATCTCCTTGCCTGGTCTCTTTGTTGATGTTTCTTCTTTCCCCGCACCAGTTTTCTCTTCTCTGCCTCTCCTCAGATCAAGTGTCACCTCCTCAGGGAAGCCTTCCTAGTTGCCATCCCAGCGGAAGTACTCGCCACACGTTTTTGACCCCCCAGTGCTCACACCTCCTTAATAATACTTAACGCTTTCATTGAACTTACCTGATTGCTTACCAGACAGGCTATGACCTCTTTGGAGAGCTGTGACTTTTACTTTTGGATTCTCAGCGCTTGGAACAGCGCCACGTACACAGCAGCCACTCTGCAGGCACCTCCTTCCACCGCGCCCAACCCCCCAACTCTCTCTCTTGCCATGTCCTTTCTTTATGCCTCATTTCAGCTCCTTCCATTTACTTGAGTCCTTTTTAAAATCTACTTTTGGAGGTCCAGCGTTACACCACATCAAGCGTTAAGTTATATGCAGGCCCATATTAAAAACAATTTTTCTTTTTGCTGCAAACATTTAAACGTTTTTTTGCACTTGAAATAATTTACAATTAGCTATCATTTCTGACATCTGTAGATGATCAGAGATTACTGTGAAATAAGAAATCTAACATCAAATTGCTACAAAAAGGGGCGCCTCGGTGGCTCAGTCGGTTAAGCCACCGACTTGGGCTCAAGTCATGATCTCGCCCTCTGTGAGTTCCAGTCCCACATGGGACTCTGTGCTGACAGCTCAGAGCCTGGAGCCTGCTTCGGATTCTGTGTCCCGCTCTCTCTCTGCCCCTCCCCTGCTCACACTCTGTCTCTGTCTCTGTCTCTCTCCCTCTCAAAAATAAATAAACATTAAAACATTTTTTAATTGCTACATGTAAAAGGTGTATAATTATTGCTGAACAAGTAATGGCGATGTTAATTTTAAAGATAATTAAACATTTATCCATTTCAATTTTACAATTATGCATATTTACTTTTCAATATATGTATTTATTAGGGAGACACTGGGGCTAAATAATTATAAAGCACTGGGGCTGCTAACAAAGCCACTACCAGCAAGAGATCAGGGTATCCTAGGACTCAGGGGTTTGGCACTGAAACTCACAGAGGTCTCTAGAGCACCACCTGCAGTTAGAATGGACAGGTGCATTCTATCAGATGGTATTGCTGGAAGCCCCACTACTCCAAGCACATGACAACAAGAGAACAAAAATACAAAGACAAAAATGTAAAAGACATAGCTAGTGGTGGTCACAATGAGCTCTCATTTTAGTATTCTTTTTAAATTTGTACATATATTTTATGTACTCTTCTGTACTTCTCCTTGGATCAAAAATGGAATAGAAGCACAGAGCCATGCAGAGAGCAAAAAGCAAGTTCCTGGTGAACTTCCAGCAGTTCAGAAGCAGGTCGAGGCCACCCATAGTATAGCTTCTGTGAAGGTAACAGAGAATAAATGTTCTCCATGAGAGCCAAGTACCTAGGAGGCAACCTAACCAAACAGCTGGCAGAAGTGTTGGCTGCCTCTTTACTATCACCATGGGGCAAGAGCCCAGAACGGCAATATTTTAGCTTGCTCTGGACTGGGAGCCACAGAAACCAGACAGAAGAAAAGTAAACTTTTACTTTAAAAAGTAAAGACAGAAAGAGGAGGGGAAAGATAGGAATAGAGAAAAAGGAAAGGAAGGAAAAGTAAGAAGGAAAGAAAATTTCCTTTAAGTATAAACCGGCAAACCAAATTTCCTAAACATATGAAGGAAAATATTTCTAAGAAACACTGGCAATAATCAAAAAGTGAAATAGCTCAAACAAATGAAAGCAGTAGGACAATCTATAGGAAAAGAGAAAAAAGAAGCCATTCCCTGGTTAAAAAAAAAAAAAAAAAGGTTGATAGAAAACAAAGTATGTTTGTTTCCCAAAGAATCCTCGAAGAGAGAAGTGAATGCCTAATATTCACAAAACAAGTAAGGAATTATGAAAAAATAGGAATAAGTGAAACAACAAAGATATTAAAAAGAATTTATCAGAAATTGTGGAAATAAAAAATCATGAGAGATTTAAAAAGAGCATCTTTTCTGAAGTTGGAAGTATAAATTTGGTGGGCTGCCTTTACGTGAGGTCAGTTTTTGTTTTCCCTCAATGTTTACTTTTGCAGGCTAACCTTCTCCAGCTGCTCTAATCGTTCTTCATATCTTAAGGTTTCCGGGCCCCAAACCAGTTCTAAGAACCAGCAGACACTGTGCTTCAGGGTCCACGGTAAAGTGAGCCCATCATCTTCCCTCTTCTGGACAGTTGGCATTTTCACCAGTTGAATTGCAAGACTGGTTCATAATGAATATGTGGTCAGCAATCAAGTCTTTTTGTTTTGTTTTGTTTTATTTATATAAACAATATAGTCAAACCTAGCTTCCCTTCTTTAGCATGTACTTGCAAGATTGATTAACCTTTATCTTACCTGTTTTGGTTTAGTATTTCTTTTTGTTGTTGTAATTTTTTAATGTTTATTTATTTTTGTGAGAGAGAGTGCAAGCAGGAGAGGGGTAGAGAGAGAGGGAGACACAGAATCCGAAGCAGGCTCCAGGCTCTGAGATGTCAGCACAGAACCTGATGCAGGGCCATGAACCATGAGATCATGACATGAGCTGAAGTTGGATGCTTAACTGACTGAGCCACCCAGGCGCCCCTGGCTTAGTATTTCCATTGGCATTATTTTTAACCTAAATTCTGTCACTGTCTATGTTATAATAACCTTTTGGCTTTCATATCATCTGCAAACAAGATAGGTAAGCCTTCCATCTTGTTCAAATATTGAATATGACTGGACCTCATACAGAACCCACTAGTCCACCAATAGAAACTTTTCTCCAGGAGATCAGAGATCTAGTAGCCAGTACTTTTGATGTGGTTGTTTAAACGGCTGGCAGCCCGTCATTGCTATTTGTGACCTGCTAGTGTGTGATGTCCTGAAAGTACTTCTGTTTCCTCTCCTATTTTCCTCTTCAGAATGTTTCCCATTGCACTTTTGATCTAAGGTTCATTGAAGGCTTTCACAGAACCCTACTCTTAATCATCCAACACATATTTATGGGTATCTGCTCTTTACCAGACAAAGTTGGTGCTAAGGTTACAATGGTTACTCAAAACAGACACATACCCAGCCCCCCTAGAGATCACAGGCGGGAGGGTAAGATATTCATGAATCATATAAACACACAAATAAATGTAAAATTCCAACTGTAACAAGAGCTGTGAAGGAGGGGTGCATAGTGTGTTGAGAGGTTATAATGGTGAGATTTGATCTAGTATTGGAAGATTAGGGAAGGTTTTTCTAATGAGGCAAAATGAGATCTAAGATCTTAAGGATAAATGGGAATTAACTTGGTCCAAGCATGGACAGAAAGAGGAGGAAGTGTCCCATGTAGAGGAATCAGCAACAGCAAAGACCCTGTGGTAGGAGGGAGGAGGGTTCATTCAAGAAATTAAAAGTGGCCATGGAAAACAAAGGGGAAAGAAGTGAGAAATGAGGCTGAGCACCGACATTCAAGATCTTATCTCCCCTTTGATTCTTTGGAAGAAAGAATTTTCTTCTAGAGCTGCTTCTTGCCACAAGTCCTATTCCACCGTATCTCAGTGCAGTATAAGCTATACTATAATATCTAGTATTACGCAATACTATCTGTTTTCTAGGGAGACTTTCGAAATTACTTCATCACTCATACTCTGTGCTTTGGTGTGTAGATATCAGGGGTCATAACTATTAGTTAATCAGCTTTCTGCCCAACCTTCCAACCACAAGAATTTCAGAGCATTTCCTCTTTCATGCTGCTGTTTCCTTTGTTACACTTGTTGTACCATACTATCTGGTTTTAATGTGTTCTTTCAGTAGTTTGTTCTTTCATCCCTTAAAATTTAGTTGAGGGTAACTTGACTTCGGATGGCAGCTTGGGAGTGTCTATTAGCTGTTTAAAAAAATGCTTGTAACTCATCACCCAGCAACACCATTTTAGGTTGTACACTCTAGAGCTATGATTTACAAAGTATGGCACTTGGACCATCATTAGCATGACCCGAGTCATTAGAAACACATATGTTCAGGTTTCACCCAGATCGACCTACTCAATCAGACACTCCAACAGGGGTGCCCAGCTATCTGTGATTTTAAAAGCCCACCAGCTGATTCTGATACATGCTACAGTTTGAAAACCACTCTAAAGAAATACCTGCACAAGTGTATCTGATAACTTTTGCTGTTAAAACAATGACTTGGCTCACAGTTCTTCAGACTGGCAGGTGGTCGGGACTCAGGTAGGCAGTTTTGATTTCCTCTGGCCTCAGTCGTTGTCAGCAGTTCGTGCTGGGTTAGCTGGGTCTGGTTGGTACAGGATGCCCTCAGAAGACAGCTTAGCTCTCTTCAGTGTGGTCTTTCTCCAACCAACAGGTTGGCCTCAGCTTGTTCACGTGGTGGCGGATAAAGACCCAAGAGAGAAAAGGAGAAGAATTCAAGGCCTCATGAGGCCTAGGCTTGGAACTGGCATGCTGTCTTGTCTGCTGCATTCTCTTAGCCAAATAAGCCCAAGGTCATCCTAGATTCAAAGGGAGGAGAAACAGACGTTAACTGCTGATGGGCAGAGCCTCAAAGTCATATTGCAGTGGATTCAGGGAGGGTGAAAAATTACAATGGATACAGAGAAGATGGCCCGTTTTTGCAATCTTTCACACACGCGCATACAGAAACAATGCAAGGGTGTTTACTGTAGCATTTTTAGTAATAGCAAAACATTGGAAACAACCTAAATATCCTTCAGTGAAGGATGGGTAAGTTGTGGCACATACATACCACGTGGATACTCTGTATTCATTGAAAGGAATGGGCTAGGTCTCTCTCTAGGTCGCCGATAAGAAATGTAAGACAAACCCCCCTTTTTTAATGAAAAAAGAAAACTGAGAAGCGAGCGAATTGTATATAATAATACCATGTATACATTTTTAAAACCTACACAAACAATATTACGTATTTTTGATGGGTACACATCTATGTTTTTGAAAGTTTTTTAGGTTTAAAAGTATATACAATTAACCCTTAAACAACACAGGTTTGAATAGCATGGGTCCACTTATATGTGGATTTGTTTTGATAAATAGAGTTCAATACTGTAAATGCATTTTTCTCTTCCTTATAATTTCCTTTTTTAAATGTTTATTTCTTTTGAGAGAGAGAAAGAGAGTGCGTGCACATATATGAGTGGGGGAGGGGCAGACGAGAGGGAGAGGGAGAATCCCAAGCGGGCTGTGTGTTGTCGGCACAGCTCAAACCCATGACTCGGGGCTCAGATCCATGGACCATGAAATCATGACCTGAGCCGAAATCAAGAGTAAGACGCTTAACTGACTGAGCCATCCAGGTGCCCCTTTCTCATGATTTTAACATTTTCTTTTCTATAGCTTACTTTATTGTGAGAATACAGTATATATAATACTTATATATCTGTATCTGTATATGTCTGTACATATACGTATATATCTGCATACATATATATGTACATGTCTAAACATATATATGTATCTGTATGATTCTATTCATATAACATTCTGAAACTGACAAAATTGCAGAAATAAAAAACAGATTAGTGTTGCCAGGGATTAAGGAGGGGGTTGGGCAATATAAGAGATCCTTGTGGTGAGGATCTACATAGAGATCCTATAAGGGGCAACATAAGAGATCCTTGTGGTGATGGAACTTTTCTCTATCTTGACTGCATCAACTGTCAGTATCCTGGTTGGGATACTGCCCTATAGTTTTGCAAGATGTTACCACGGGGAAACTGGGAAAGGGTATGTGAGATCAGTCTCATTTCCTAGAACTGCATGTGAATCTACAATTATCCCAAAATTTTAAAAAGCTTTTTTAAAAATACAAGATGTAGTGTGAACCAGGATGAATACGCCAAAACTGAAATGTAATCATGCATATCCCCTACTTAAATGCTTTAAAGTGCTATTTCTCAACAGGAAAAGTCCAGACTCCTGTGGTTCGTCACGTGGTAGGATAACCTATTGAGAAACTTTTTTTTTTTTTTTTCTTTTCAGAATTGGATTTACCACAAAGGAATGAACGACATTTCCTTCTCTGCCAAGAGGGTAGCCAGGCCTCTGCAACCTGAAGGTCTAGGCTTTCCTTATCCCCCAGGGGGCAGTTAACAACTGTAACTGGTTGTTTGAGAGATCTCAACCCACCAAAGTATAAACAGAGAAGGTTTTGTTTTTTCCCAGCTATCTACTTTGCTTGGCTAAATCTCTTTCCAACTGGGTAGAAAGGAACTTTAGTGACATCCCTGTTTGGTCCCAAACGTTTTCAGTCACATCTAGCTATTAAAGTAGTGTAATTTCAAGGGAATATTCAGTTGCTCTAGGTACTATTTCCTTTGCCAAGTGCAGTTCAACACCCTCTCTCCAGGAGCTGGGCAGGCTGCCTCTTGCACGGAGGCCCCTGGCAGAGGTTGAAGGGGGGCTTTGGCTTGCTTGCTTTCATCGCCCTCTCCCCTCCTTCCAGTCCCTCACGCCTACACTCACCACCAGGAGCAGTTGTGGAGTCAGGGGGCTGACGAGAGAATGGTGGTTGGTGTAAGAATGGTGGCTGGTGTGGCCCTGGGTCTGGGCCATGCAGCTGGCGGAGCCTTAGAGAGCCTGCCCCTAGAAGGCACGGTTGCCTGTGTACATTGAGCGGGAACTTCCAAAACCCATGGCTTTGCAGAGCTCAGCGAAGGTCTCCCAGACTAAGTTGGAGGCTGACAAGGTTAAGTGTCCAGAGAAGAATCCCACCTACAATAGCCTCCACAGACCTGGGGACTCCTCGCCCCTGGCACAGCACCACAGCAACAACAACCATAGACAGGGGTCCAGCAACACAATCCCACAACTTTCTGGGGCTCTTGTTTAATACTAAGGTGGTGTAAGGAGTCTCACCCCCACAAAGAAGATCCATCTAGTGCTTTTTACCAACCTTGATGGGTGGAGCTTTTGCTATGTTTGATTTGATTTATGCAAATGAAAAGATAAGGCATTATTTGTACCCTCAGCCCCATGGACACTGCCATTTTTATTGAGTAAATAAATGAGTGGAATAATTCATTTCTGTTACAATTTCAGCACTGAATCAAGGTGTAGTGGATATGTGTCATTCCGTTGGGCCCCTGCAAAAACACTTTTCCTTTCTTTGAAAGAATTTCCTCTCTTCTGAATTCTGCCTCCTTGGGGAATAAACGACAATCATAGCAAATGCTTACATAGCGCTATTCTGTGCCAGGCACAGGTCTAAGCTCTTGACACATATTTCATTTTAGCAGCGTGCCAACTCTAAAGGCAGCTAGTGTTATTATCCTTGCCATTTCCTCCATGAGGAAATAGAGGTACAGGGAAGTGAAGTAATTGGCCCAAAGCCTCCCAGCCGGTAGGTGGTGGTGTCAGGAATTTATCTTCTCAGTCTTCCTTCACTTGGTGGCAGGTGTGTGAAGTAGGCTCCACCAATCAGAGGTGCCCGTATTTGGAAGCTGGTAATGCCATCAAGGGTGCTTGTCCAGCGTCCAGTGCCTGTCTGGGCGGCAGGGCCGCCCCACTGCAGGCCTGGGCAGTGTTCCAGGCTGCACACTGCTCTCAATTTTCCAGCTTTGGGGAGTGCCCTAATATTAACAACTCCATGCGTGTTTCCTGTACATCTGCCGTCAGGCATAATTAAAAATAGTGCCCTTTCCCTCTCAAATGGGGTGAGAAAATATATGGTCATCCCACCCAATATGTTTCAATAAACTCCTTTTCTACTTGACCTGGCTATAGTGGTCTTTGTAATCTGCAGCAGACAGTATGCTCCCAAGTTTCCCCCCCGCCCTCACCTCCCACTTCTCATCAGGGCTCTTATCTCGAGTTCTCAGAGAACAGGCTGCTGGCTGCCTCCAGGCCTTTGCACAAGCTTTTGTTTCTTCCTGGAAAGTTCTCATCAACATCTGGGGTTTACCCAGCCAACCCCACCCTGGAGGGTGTGGGACGCTCCCTTCCTGCCTCCATCTTGCCCTACATTCCTCCATTGCGGCACTTAGCCCTGTGGTACAATTTGACCTAACTCTTTGGATTTGTTTTTTTACCTAACTTTTTGGATTTGCCAATGGTCCGTGAATTCCTTCAGAGCAGAGACTATTTCATCTGGGTTTAGCCCTAGTGCCTGGCACATGGTGAGCTTTCAACAAGCATATATTGAAGACTCTATATGAATGAGTGTAAAATTGTACTTTTTATAGAAAAATAGTTGCAGTCTGCTACTCAAGTTCCATCTCCTAAGGTTTTCATTTGCTGGTTTTGTTTTTTAGCTTGAGAGAATCCTACTGGAGGACTAGAAAATGGAATTTACCCGGGGAGAAGACCTTACTAGCACTGGGCCATCTCACCCCCTGAGGGAGGAGAGCTCACCATCATTGGACTTTATTATGTGCTGGCTACTTGATATGCATGTGTACATTGAGCAGTAGGTATTATCTCCCTGACAAGTAAGAGAACAGAGGCTAAGAGAGGCTAAGTTGCTCAAAGAAATAAAGTCAAATGGAAGAATTGGAATTAGAATTAGGGTTTGCTCCAGGGTCTGCGCATTTCCTTGCTTTGCTGCCTGGGGATTTGTACAAAGTGATTCAGACAAGGGAGTGTGTATGCATTTACCATGTAGATTTACAGAGGAGGCAGGGCCGCGATAGCTGCCTCCACCCTCCATTCCCTGCCTGCCATTTCTGCATACTGTCTTTTCTGCCTGCTTCTTTGACTCTATCTTCTTTTTTTATTTTATTTTTATTGTTTAGATTTATTTATTTTTGATAGAGAGAGACAGAGCACAAGTGGGGGAGGGGCAGAGAGAGAGGGAGACACAGAATCCGAAGCAGGCTCCAGGCTCCTAGCTGTCAGCACAGAGCCTGGCACGGGCTCGAACTCACGGACCGAGAGATCATGACCTGAGCCGAAGTCAGAAGCTTAACTGACTGAGCCACCCAGGCGCCCCTGACTCTATCTTCAAATGGAGACAAAATAGCCAGTGGTATTACTTGAGGATTGCAAAGCTGGAAGGCACATCAGACATTATATAGTGTGGTGGTTTTAGTGGGATGGGGCATTTAGGAAGGCACTGAGCTATTTTGTCTTTTTCTTTTTTTGCTTATCATAATTGGGGGAGGGAGGAGGGGGGCCCCTGACATTTAGTGGAAAGGGGCCCAGGATGATTTTGAAAGCCCTTCAATTTGTGGGAGAGTTGTGCTGGCAAAGATTTTCTCCGTGACCAAACTCTGGCCAGACTCCTTTGAGCCCTCCTCTCGACTAGGCCTCAACCTTGGCTATAAAAAAAAACCCATAAACCGACACTAACAGTTTCTAACAGCTCAAGGCCATATCTCTAGGCCGACCCTCCCCTCTAAGGTGCTTGCCTGACAAAAATCAGGGCTGCCAAAAGCATTTACTGTTTGTGTCAGTCAACACCTGAAGATAGGCCATCTGTCTCCCAGTTTCTATGGGTGGGTAGGAACCTAACTTCAATAACTAGCAGGTTATTAACAGGTTAACTAGCAGGTTAATTCAGATGCCTTTTACACAAACAAACTCTCTCAGCTTTTTGTAATTTTTCACTTCTCTGATCCTGTTCATTCTGCCCCCTCCCTATACCCTCATTTTTCCTTTAAAATACTCCAGCACCTCTGTACAAATCTGAATGGCCCTCTGCTCTTTCCTCTACTGTCAGTGGTTCCTGAAGAAAATCTGTTTTCACCACTTGAACTAATGCCCTACCGTGTTTATCTTTGACGGTGCACTGTGAATTGTTCAGCCCCAAATACTATCCTTCAAAAAGAGATCCTTGTTTTCAAAAATACATTTTTTAAAATGTTTTTTTAAAGTTTATTTTTCACAGAGAGAGAGAGACAGAGCATGAGCAGGGGAGGGGCAGAAAGAGATGGAAACACAAAATCTGAAGCAGGCTCCAGACTCTGAGCTGTCAGCACAGAGGCAGATGTGGGACTCGAACCCAAGAACCATAAGATCAGGACCTGAGCGGAAGTTGGCTGCTTAAGTGACTGAGCCACCCAGGTGCCCCAGAGATCCTTGTTTTCAAAGCGAGATCCTATAGATGTGTTCACTTAGTGATAATTCATTGAGATGTATACTTATAATTTGCGCATTTTTCTCTCTGTATTATATATATGTGTGTGTGTATTTATGAGAGAGAGAGAGTGAGAGAACATGCAATGAGCGGGGGAGGGGCAGAGAGATTGGGAGTAAGAGTATCTGAAGCAGCCCCTGTGCTGGCAGCTGAGAGCCTGACACTGGGCTCAAACTCACAAACTGTGAGATCATGACCTGAGCTGAAGTCGGATGCTTAAGCGACTGAGCCACCCAGGTACCCCTGTATTTTATATTTTAATGTAAAAGTTCATGTATAACAAAATAAGAACTTGAAAAAATGAGGGGTGCCTGGGTGACTCAGTCAGTTAAGCCTCTGACTTCGGCTCAGGTCATGACCTCGTGGTTCATGAGTTCCAGCCCCACGTGGTGCTAACAGCTCAGAGCCTGGAGCCTGCTTCAGGTTCTGTGTCTCCCTCACTTCTCCTGGCCTTTCCCTGCTCATGCTCTGTCTCTCTCTCTCAAAAATAAACACTAAAAAAAAAAATTGAAGAAAAAGGAAAAACTTGAAAAAATGATAATAAATCATAATTTAAGAAATAATCATTGAAACAGTGTTAAGTGGAAAAAGTAAGACATTCTGCTTTGCAGTAGTAAAAACACAAACACGTATAAAGACATGAGAACGTAGAGGAGGAGGAATTTGTAGGATTACGTGTGTTTTTTAGAAGTATGTTATTTAATGGTGTACTTAAAACAAACTTTATTGAAATATAATTAAAATATAATAAGCTGTATGTATTTAAAGTGTACAGTTTGATTAAGTGTGAAACCATCAATCACAATCAAGACAATGAACATATCCATCATCCTCTTTTTAAAAATTTTTTATAAATTATTTTAAAGTGTTTATTTATTTTTGAGACAGAGATAGAGTGAGCAGGGAGGGGCAGAGAGAGAAAGGGAGACAGAATCTGAAGCGGGCTCCAGTCTCTGAGCTGTCAGCACAGAACCTGACGTGGGGCCCAAACCCATGAACTGTGGGATCATGACTTGAGCTGAAGTTGGATGCTCAACTGACTGAGCCACCAGGCATCCCTCCATCATCTTCTTTACAATCCTTTCCTGCCTTGCTAGTTGTTTCCCTATCCATTCCCTAAGCAACAGTTTTTTGGCACTGGAGATTAGGTTGCATTTTTTAGAATATTATGTATGTGAAAAAATATGGCATGTATATGCTCTTTTTTTTTGTATATCTTCTTTTACTCAGCATAATATTTTGAAATTAATACATGCCAACTCATGTATTAATAGTTCATTCCCTTTTACTGGTGGGTGGCATTGCATTATATGGCTATACCACAATTTGTTTATGTATTATTGGTTGATGGACATTAGAGCTATTTCCAATTTGTGATTACTACCAGTAAAGCTGCAATGAAACTTCATATACAAGTTTTTGTGTGCACATAGGTTTTCATTGTGCATAGACCTAGGACTGGAATTGCTAGGGCATATGATAACTCTATGTTTAATCTTTTGAGAACCTGCCAGATTGTTTTCAAAGCAGCTGCATCATTTTACTTTCCCTCCAGCGTTGGATGAGAGTCCCAATTTCTCCATATCCCTGCCAATGCTGTCTTTTTGATAACAGCCATCCTTGCAGGTGTGAAGTGCTATCTGATGTGGCTTCGCTTTGCATTTCTCTGAAGGCTAATGATGTTGAGTTTATCTGTCATTTGTACTTCTTCTTTGGAGAAACGTCTATTTGGATCCTTTTCCCATTTATATAACATTCTTGAAGTGACAAAATTATGGAAATGGATAACAGAGTAGTGGTTACAAGCGGTTAGGGACTGGGGCAGGAGGAGGAGAGAAGGGAGTTGGAGCATTTATAAAAAGCAACCTGAAGCATATTGGTGGTGATGGAACTGTTCTTTATCTTGACTGCGGTGGACACATGAACCTACGTGTGTGATTAAATTACACAGAACTAAATACACAGACATGCACAAATGAGTATGAGTAAAACTGGGAAACCTGATTTGTATTGATGGATTGCAGTTATATCAATTTGTCCTGGTTGTGATATTAATTCTATGGTTTTGCAAGATGTTGCCATTGGGGGAAATTGGGTAAAGGGCACATGGGATTTCTCTGGATTCTTTATCAGGGCATGTGATCTACACCTATCTCAGAAAATAAAATGTTTAATTTAAAAAATGCAATTAAAAAGAATCCTCATGATTCATTCTTCAACAAAACATAACAATTCTTAATATGTACGCACCCGACAACAGAGAGTCAAACGATGTGAGGCAGAAACTGACAGAACTGCAAGGAGAAATAGATGAATCCACTGTCATAGTTAGAGACTTCAACTCCCCTCCATCAGAAATGGACAGACAGATCCTGCAGGCAGAAAATTGGGGATGACACTGCCGAAGTCAATAACACTATTAATAAATTGGATATAATGGACATCTACAGTTCATTTTATCCAGTAAGAGCAGAATACATATTTTTCTCAGGCCCATATGGAACATTCACCAAGGCAGACCCCATTCTTGGCCATAAAACACAAAACACACCTCAACAAGCTTTTCTTTAAAGTTTATTCATTTATTTTGAGAGAGAGAGTGCATGCACAAGCTGGGGAGGGGCAGAGAGAGAGAGAGAGAGAGAGAGAGAGAATCCCAAGCAATCTCCATTCTGTCAGTGCAGAGCCCGATGAATTGAGAGATCATGACCTGAGCTGAAATCAAGAGCCAGATGTCTAACCGAATGAGCCACCTAGGTGCCCCTACCTCAACAAATTTAAAAGAATAGAAATCATACATCTGCTCTCAGACTCTAATAGAATTAAAATAGAAATTAGTAACAGAACAAAAATTTTAAAAATTAAAAAAAATTTTAAGAAATTAATAATAGAGAATAGCTAGAAAAATCTCAAAATATCTGGAGACTAAACAACACAATTTTCTTTAAGAAATGTTTTTTAAAAACCTTTATTCACTTTTGAGAGACAGAGAGAGACAGAGCATGAGCTGGGGAGGGGCAGAGAGAGAGGGAGACAGAATCTGAAGCAGCTCCAGGCTCTGAGCTGTCAGCACAGAGCCTGACATGGGACTCAAACCCATAAACTGCGAGATCATGACCTGAGCCAGAGTCAGATGCTTAACCAACTGAGCCACCCAGGCACCCCCAAATAACACACTTCTAAATAACACATAGATCAATGAAGAACCTCAGGGAAATTAACTAAAAAACTGTTGAAGTTGCGGTGACTGGGTGGCTCAGTTGGTTAAGTCAGCGACTGACTCTTGATTTCGGCTCAGGTCATGATCTCACGGTTTATGAGATTGCATGCCCCCGTCGGGCTCTGTGCTGGCAGCATGGAGCATGTTTGGGATTCTCTCTCTCCCTTTCTCTCTGCCCCTCTCTGCTTGTGCTCTGTCTCTCAAAATAAATAAATAAACATTAAAAAATCCCCACAGAAACTATTGAACTAAATGACAATGAAAACATAACTTCTCAAAGTTTGTGGGATGCAGCAAAAGCAGTGCTTAAAGGGAAACTTATACCACTAAATGCATATATTAAATAAGAAAAAGAATCTAAAATCAGTCATGTAAATTTCAATCTTAGGAAATTAGAATAAGAAGAGCAAATTAAATATACAAAGTAAGCAGAAGAAAAGAAATGAAAGTCAGAGCAGAAATCAATAAAACTGAAAACAGAAAATCAATAGGGAAAATCAATGAAACTAAAAGCTAGTTCTTTGATTAGAAGATCAATAAAATTGTTGAGTCTCTACCTAGGATGAGAAGAGAAGAGAAGAGAAGAAAAGAGAAAAGAAGAGAAGAGAGAAGATGCTAATTACTCATATTAGAAATGAAAGAGGAACATCACCACAAATCCTACAGACATTAAAAGAATAATCAAGGAGTACTATGAACAAGTCTATGTCTACAAATTTGATAACCTAGATGAAATGGACCAACTGCCTGAAAGACAGTCTGCTAAAATGCACATAGAAGAAATGGACAATCTGAGTAGGCCTCTATATATTAAAGAAACCGAATCAATAATTAATAACTTCCTAAAACAGAAAGCACCAGGCTCAGAAGGGTTCACTGGTGGATTCTAATAAATATTTAAGGAAGAAATTAAACCAATTCTCTACAATCTCTTTCAGAGATTAGAAGCAGAGAAGAGGGAATACTTGTAAACTCATTCTATAAGGCCAGCATTACCCTAATACTAAAACCAAAGTTATTACAAGAAAAGAAACTATAGACCAATACCTCTCATGAGCAAAGATACAAAAATCTTCAACAAAATACCAGCAAATTGAGTCCAACAATGTATAAAAAGAATTTTATACCATGGCCAAGTGGGATTTATCCCAGGTATGCAAGGATGGTTCAACATTCAAATATCAATTAATGTAATCCATCACATCAACAGGTTAAAGAAGAAAAATCATATGATCATATGGATAGATGCAAAAAAATATATCTGATAATATCAATTTCCATTCATGATTAAAAAAAACCCTCTCAGTTAAGGAGGACTAGAGAATTTCCTCAACTTGATAAAGCATATCTATAAAAAACCCTACATCTAACATCATAATTGATGGTGAAAAACTTTCCCACTAATATCAGGAGCAAGGCAAAGATGTCCCCTCTCAGCACAGCTTTTCCACATTATACTGAAGTCCTAACTAGTGGAATAAGACAAGAAAGCATATAAAAGATTTACAGACTGGAAAGGAAGAAATAAAACTTTTGTCTGTTGATGAAATGATCATCTATGTAGAAAATCCATAAGAATTGACCAAAAGCTCTTGGAACTAATCAGCCATTATAGCAAGGTTTCAGGATACAAGGTTAATATATAAAAGCTAATTTCTTCCCTAATATACTAACAATGAACAGGTGGAATTTGAAATTAAAGACAATACCATTCACATTAGCACCCCCCAAAAAAATACTTAGGAATAATCTGGAAAAATATGTACAAGACCTATATGAGGAAAACTACAAAACTCTGATGAATAAAATCAAAGTAACTAAATAAGTAGAGAGATATTCCATGTTTGTGGCAAGGAGGACTCAATATTGTCAAGATGTCAGTTCTTCACAACCTGATATATAGGTTAATTGCCATCCCAATTAAAATCCTGGCAATTTATTTTGTGGATACCAATACACTGATTCTAAAGTTTATATAGACAGGCAAAAGATCCATAATAGCCAACACAATATTGAAGGAGAAGAACAAAGTTGGAGTATTGACATCACTCAATTTCAAGACTTCCTTTAAAGCTTCAGTAATCAAGTACTGGCAAAATAACAGACAAATAGATCACTGGAACAGAATAGAAAGTTCATAAATAGACCCACATAATTATGGTAAACTGGTCTTTGACAGAGGAGCAAAGGCAATACAATGGAGAAAAGATAGCCTTTCAACAAATGGTGCTGGAACAACTGGATGTTTACATGCAAAAAAAAAAAAAAATCTAGATACAGACCTTACACTCTTCCAATAATTAACTTAAAATCATCACAAAAACAAATTAAGAATGCAAAACTATATAACTTCTAGAGAATAATATTGGAGAAAATTTAGATAACTTTTGGTCTGGCCATGACTTCATAAATACAACACTAAAGACATGCATGATTCATGAAAAAAGTGGATAAGTTTGACTTCGCTGAAATTAAAAATTTCTGCTCTGCAAAATACACCATCAAGAGAATGAGAAGTCACAAAGGAGGAGAAATATTTGCAAAAAACATATCTGATAAAAGACCGTTATCCAAAAAACAAAACCTACAAACCCCAAGCTGAAAAAGATTGTTAGCCAAAAATATACAAAAAACTCTTAGAATTCAACAATAAGAAAACAAACAACTGAATTAAAAATGTGCCAAGGATCTCAGCAGACCCCTCACACAGATGACAGATAAGCATATGAAAGAGGGTTCCACATCATATATCATCAAGAAAATGCAAAGTAAAACAACAGTGAGATACAACTACACACCTATTAGAATGGTCAAGATCTAACTGACAACACCAAATGTTGACAAGGATATGGAGCAACTCTCATTCATTGCTGGTGGGCATGCATAACAGTATAGCTGCTTTGGAAGGCAGTTTAACAATTTCTTACAAGACTAAACATATTTTATCATAATCCAGCAGTCTCTCTCCTTGGTGTTTAGCCAAAGGAATTGAAAATTTATGTTCACACAAAAACCTGCACATGGATACTTATAGAAGCTTTATTCATAATGGTCACAACTAGGAAGCAATTAAAATGTTATTCAGTAGGTGAATGGATAAATAAACTGTAGCACATCCAGACAAGGGACTATTGTTCAGCAGTAAAAGAAAGAAATGAGCTATTAAGCCATGAAAAGATATGGAGGAAACTCACATGCATATTCTTAAGTGAAAGAAGCCAGTTTGAAAAGTCTACATAAGGTATGAATCCAACTACACGACATTCTGGGAAAGGCAAAACTATAGAGAGTGAAAAGATCAGTGCAGGGATTAGTGGGGAGGGAGGCATACAAAGGTGGAGAACAGAGGATTTCTAGGACAATGAAACTATTCTGTTTGATACTATAAAGTCATTAAAATTTGGTCAAACCTATAGAATGTACAACACCAAGAGTGAATACTAATATAAACTGTGGACCTTGGATGATAATGATGTGTCAAGGTAGGTTCGTCATTTGTAACATACATACTGCTCTGGTGGAGGATGTTGATAATGGGAGAGGCTATGCATGCGTGGAGGCAGGAGATATATGGGAAATCTCTGGAATATTCTGCTCAATATTGTTGTTATCCTAAATCTGCTCGAAAAATGGTCTCTTTTAGAAAATGTAGGGTGCAAATGAAATTGTGATGAGTTCTGAAGCGGGTTCAAATCCCTGCTCTGGTACTAACTGTATATTATAATAAAAAAAATCCAAACCTCAGGACCCTCAGAATGTTTTCATGTCTTTTCCTGAATGTGATGATTGCACAACTTCCGATTTCTGTCTCCTGCATGTAGACTTCTCTGGTTAATATCCGAGCTAAATGTTCTGTCTTTTACCTTGATCTTTTGTCTTCCAATCACTGGCCATGTTGTTTATTCTGATTTAGTTTGCAAACCATTGAAGGCATGACTTTGTCTTACATATGTTTGTGTTCCTCATATACAAAGCTCAGCACCTGTTTTATGACCTGTTGGGTCTGAATTTGGGTGATGAGTCCTGAATTTCAGTTTTTTCATCTGTAAGGTAGGACTCATCATAACGACACTGATTGTTTGTTGTGACAATTAAGTGTGCTTGGACCTGTAAAAATGATGAAATATAAACTTTAGTGAGGAGGCCAGATGATGAAGAGTACAAATTAGAACTGTTTATTCTGCCCCTAATATTATTTTTAGTGAAAATTAAAACAAACAAACACCCAAGATGTCAACTACTAAAGTCACCAGTTCTTTTCCTGCTGCATGTGAACTAACCTTCCAGTTTATTCTTACATGGTTTGTCTTGCTCTCACATCTCTTTTCCTCCACTTGTCGACTTCATTGTTTGGTCACTGCCTCAGTGATTAAAGACAAAATAGGAATTCAATTCCTATGCCTCTCCTGGATTGGTACTGACAGAAGGTTAACGAACGAACAACCCTGTCGTGAAATGTCATAATGACCTTTTTAAGGAAAGGAATCAAGTCACACGGGAATGCATTCTCACTGGAGTAATGAGAATGTTAAACGCCCGGGAACTGGAACCAAACCCTGCACTGCCACCCATGTCCCCTCTCTACAGAGCAGCAGGGAGTCTGACGCTGCGCTCTGTCGTTCTGTTACTGTGGCTGACTGTGTTTCCCGACTTAGCTACTCAGCCGCGGGGGCCTGACGGGCAACCGCACTTGACTGATGGGCGAGTTGTGCGGCAGAAGGGATCTTGTGGAGGGTCTTTCAGGAAGGCGATTTCTCCCATGGCCTTAATAACAACTAGCCTCAGATAGATTAAGTCTGGGGAAAGTAGAAAGGATTTTTTTTTTTTTTTTTAGGTCCAAAAGGCAAAGAATGAGTTAACAGATTGCTGCAGGCATCTATTTTAGTCTCACAGCTCTGAACAATTTCCAGCTGCAGATGTTAAAATATCCAAAATCCATGGAGAACAGAACAGATGACATTATTCATCCCGCCTATGCTGCTCTGGGGGCCTCCTGCAATTCACAGCATTTGATGACTCATGTGAGGAGTAACACTGCCTATGCTCCCAGCCCGCGTACCGTTCACTTCAGCTCATAAAACCTTTTATAGACAGTCACTGCAGGGCCACACTTCCAGGCTGGGGATGTACAATGATGAACAAGTTCCAGGAGACCCTCAGGAGCTCACAGCCGAGAAGGCAGGTGGAGGGCCCCTGCACGTGGTTGAGCAGCCTCTGGCCTGCACGAGGGTGCCTGGGGAGGGGGCCTGGGCTGAAATCCAGCCTCTACTCTTATTGCCAAGCCACGTGTCTGGCTCTGGAGGAAGGGGTGCCTTTTTCTAATACACACAAAGGAGCAATGTGTGTTCCCAGGGGCCCTGGATCGAGGTAGAGGCCTAGAACTCATTCCTACAGGAACATAAGTGCTGTAATAGATACAGGTATCGATAACTATGAGAAGGAAGGAGAAACAGGGAAGGAGTCAAGAAGAGTGACAGAGAGGAAGGGACATTTCAGGAGGGGCTTGGAGGAGAACAGGAGGAACAGGAATTCACCCTGTAGAATTGATGAAAGAAAGGCAAACAAGGCAGGGGAAACAGAGTGAGCAAAGGTGCAGGGACTTGACAATATTGAGGCCTGTTTCTGGAACAGAGGATGGTTCAGCCTGGCTGATGGAGGTGAGGCCAGAAGGTAGGCAGGTCTTCTAAGCCACATTGAAGATGCTGGGCATCAGCCAGTAGGCTGATGGTTCTCAAACTTTGGTGTGACACATGAAAGGCTTATTACAAGTGTAGTTTCCTTGGCCCAAGCCCCTGAGATGAGTTCTGACTCAGTAGGTCTGGAGTACGGGGGCTCTTAAGAGTGAACACTTGGGGCACCTGGGTGCCTCAGTTGGTCGAACGTCTGTCTTCAGTTCAGGTCATGATCTCACGGTTCATGAGTTCGAGTTCCGCATCGGGCTCTCTGCTGTCAGTGCGGAACCCACTTTGGATCCTCTGTCCCCCCCTCTCTGCCCCTCCCCTGCTTGTGCTTGCTCTCTCTCTCTCTCTCTCTCTCAAAAATACATAAACATTAAAAAAAAAAGAGTGAACACTTAAAATGATTTTCCCATTGGATTTTGATCCAGTGGTCAGAGGAGAAACAGCGGTGAGCTAGAAGGGTGTTCAAAGGAGTTTAGCCAACAAAGGGTCTGCCAGAGAAAACGACCATCAGCTGCAAAGTTGAGAGTGGGGGCAGGTGGTGAAACCCACTTTGCCAGTACATGCTCCATCTCAGAGGGGCACCTGGGTGGCTCAGTCGGTTGGGCAACCGACTATAGCTCAGGTTATGATCTTGCGGTCTGTGACTTCCAGCCCCGCATCGGGCTCTGTTCTGAGAGCTCAGAGCCTGGAGCCTGCTTCCGATTCTGTGTCTCCCTCTCTCTGCCCCTTCCGTGCTTGCTTTCTCAAAAATAATAAACAATAAAAAATTTAAAAAAAAAAAAAAAAAAGGAAAGAAAGCTATCTCGGAGACCAGCCCTTAATTAATCCACCCTCAAATGCGAAGGTCAGATAACAGTTTTAAAATGTGAAGAAAGCAGACAGTAGGGACAGAGGCACGGACTTCAGGCCCAGCTCTACCCACTGTGGGTTGGGTCACTTCAGACTAATCATTTCCCTTCTGGGTCTCTATCTGTACAGCAGTAGGAACACTGAGGCCCCTCTTGGCTGTATCATCTGGGACTTTGATCCCTCCTAGTGAGAATTCATTGTATAAAAGGATGCTGGAAAAGAAAAAAAAAAAATCTCGGGGCGCCTGGGTGGCGCAGTCGGTTAAGCGTCCGACTTCAGCCAGGTCACGATCTCGCGGTCCGTGAGTTCGAGCCCCGCGTCGGGCTCTGGGCTGATGGCTCAGAGCCTGGAGCCTGTTTCCGATTCTGTGTGTCCCTCTCTCTCTGACCCTCCCCCGTTCATGCTCTGTCTCTCTCTGTCCCCAAAATAAATAAACGTTGAAAAAAAAATTAAAAAAAAAAAAAAAAAAAAAAAAGAAAAAAAAATCTCTAATAGCGGAAATTAGAATAGGCTCAGAGTTGTTTTGAGGAAGGGAAGTTCTTTCTTTCTGAAACCTTCTCAAGCCTCTCTGTGCGCCTAGCACAGCACTCTGCACCTTGTAGGAACTTAGTACATATTGCTTAATAATGAATAGCATCCAGAGGGTCAGAGTTGGCTCATCAGGACAGGTCACATCTGAAACTCCTCCCCTGTGCTTTATCTGGCCTATATTATCAACGGGCATTTAATGTAGTGACCCTCCTATTATCCAGACATTCATTAATTAGGGTTCTCGATTATCTGGAGGTTTTAAAATATCCTCAGGTAATGTTAACAATAAACCTGAGCTATCCATATGTGATTGGGTGGGGGGAAAGAATTAGAAATTTTAAAGGTGATGAAAACTTTCTCTTGGACTTACACAGGCTTTAAATATGCAGACTGTGTCTTTAAAACTTGCCAAATGAAGGTAGTTATGTGGGATATTTGAGAGTATAATAGAAAGCAGAGAAAGCAGCCTTTGGTTTAGGAAATGATGTTCCTTCCTGTCCCAAATCAAAAGACAGGTATAAAGTTCCTTCACTAAAAAAAAAAAAAAAAATGTTTATTTATTTATTTTGGGGGGAGAGGGGCAGAGAGACAGGGAGAGAGAATTCCAGCAGGCTCGACACGGTCAGTGCAGAGCCAGTCGTGGGGCTTGAACTCATGAATGGTGAGATCATGAACTGAGCTGAAATTAAGTTAAGAGTTGAATCCTCAACCGACTGGGCCACCCAGGCGCCCCTGAAGTTCCTTCATTTATCAGTTTGCAAACTGGAAGAGTCTATGGCTAGAATGTAGTTATGTCTAGAACAAGGCAGTAGGCATGTTACACTCACTTTGGTCAAGGAAACGTGGAAGCTGTGACCAGGAAGGCATGAATTTAGGAGCTGTTCACCAGTTGAGGCAGAAGCTGTTGGTGTCTTGCCCATATTTCCATGTCACCCCTTCCATGCCAGCACCTGCAGCTCTGTGCCCGTGAGGCTTCTCTGGTGCCACACATTCTCAGTCCTGCACATGAATGTGGCACACAGGAGGTGTCAGAGGGTCATTGCCATGCCACCCTCACCCCTGTGAAAAGACAGACTGTTGGGGCCAGGTTGTATGCCTTAATTCCCTTGCTCCTTGGATAGAATAATTGTCTTCTAGAGTTCCCTGAGGGTTAAGCTCCAGATGGGCACAGTGGTGACCTGCATGATCACATGCCATTCCTCGCCCTGTCTCCCTTCTCTACTGTGGCTTCTAGAATCATCTCCCAGACAAACCACCTACACTGGAATCCTTGTCTCAGGTGCCAGTTCTGGGGGAACCCAACTAAGACATCAGGCCACTGGCTGGAAGTGTGATCACTGAGGCCATTGATTTGTAGCCCTGGGGCTAACAAAACACAGGGCCACCACATGGCTTACACAGCCCTAGAGAAAGTAGCTGAAGAGTCCCACATGAAAAGAGGTGAGCACAGGGGAAGTGCATGGACAGCAGGGTGGTGGGGAGCAAGAAGGTGGGAGAGAGCAACCTTGATGGGATGTCTACTCTGGCCCTGACTCTGGGTTCAGCGTTAGACATACATTGTCTCTATCAATCTGTCCAACAACACTATGAACTAGGAAGCTGTCACCTCCATTTTACAGGTTAGGAAATGATGATTGAAGGAAGTTAAGTAACTTGTTTACAATCACGTGACCATCGAGTGGCGTAGAGAAGGGATTTGAACTTCGGCCTCTCTGGTGCCAGTGTCTCTGCTCTATTTCCCAGAGCTCACCGAATAGCCCACACATAACTAGCAACTATCAGTGACCAGTGTGGTCTTTACAAAGAAGAGCCAGCGGTTCCGCAGGCCAGGCCGGGCTCCCCAGTGGAAAGGGCCTTAGGGAAGCTGAGGTCAGTTGTCTGTGTTTCCCACTCAAGTGTCTACCTCTCTGAAATTCATTCAGAAATGTTCCATGAGAAGCTGTTTGTGTGCCAGGCACCTTGGAAGGACCTAGCTGCACAGCACTGAGCAGACTTGCCCCAGCTCTCATGAAACCTAGAGACCCATAGGGAAGATGGATCTTCATCAAATAATCACACTCATCAATGTGTAATTAAAAATGAAGGTAATTGCTCTTAAGGAAAGAAACATGGCTAATGAAAACTTAAAACAAAGAGACTTGTTCTAGATTGGGGTCCTCAAGGGAAACTTTCCCAGGAAGTGCCATTTGAACTTTGCTCATCAGGCGGGTGAGGGGAGGGAAGGAAGATGCTGTGAGGTTAACGTGGCTTCAGGCCGAAGGGGATAGACAGGAGGAAGGTCAGGATGAGGCCGCAGAGGTGGCCAGGGGCCAAGGGAAGGGTTTTGAGTTTCAGCCTAAGAGCAAAAGGTCAGACTTGGGTGCTGAAACCATCGATTTAGTTAGAGCGTGGAGAACAGACTCTGGGTGAGGAGAGGGCAGAATTGGTGCAGACAGAACAGTTAGGAGGCTCTCAAGGTAACAAAGGCAAACCATGAGTGTGACCTGGCCACCGGGGTGGCAGTGGAGGAGAAAAGTGATTGGTGTGGAAATTTGGAGGTAAAATCCACCAGGGCATGGTGGAAGTTTGAAGATGAGGGCACAGAGGGGAAGATTGTAAAGGTGAAACCAAGCCTAATGGCTTACATAAACTCCTATTAACTGAACTGATGTTTACATTCAATTGCAATGAAACACTGTTAAAAGGACAAAATGCCCACTCTTGTGTACTTTATGACAGGCCTGATGAGAACAGCTGCCTTGCATGTGAGAGGGTTGCACATCCTTATGAACCTCAGACATGACCATGGTGGTGGCTTCCGGAAGTTTACATATCCAAGTTCAAGTCCTTGGGTGGCCAACATAGTTGATGCTTTTCCTGTCAGACCCACTCTAGCGGGAGAGGCTGTCTCTAAAACAGAACCACCAGACAGAGCAGGCTGACCTCAGAGGGAGAAGCTTACAATAAATCGGAGCATTCTGGGAAACCAACCCCAAGAATTCTGGCCCCCTTCCCCACTTGTGACTCTCTTTCGAACTTTAGGATTTGGCAGTCGTTCAAACCAAATAACTCTGGGGTGCAAAAGGCAACGGAGTCCAGAACAATCTCTGCCTCATTGTTTCAGATTAAATATCTCAGAATCCTCGCCCTTCTCCCTCTTCAAATACAGCATATTTTCTGGTGCAATGAGAATTTGCATAACATTTTTTTTTCTCAATATGCTTTTCTATAACAAAGCATTTGGTTGCTTCATTGGGAGAGAATTTCCAAGATTTCAAATGTGAGTGTCTGGTCCTAAGTATCCTGGTGGCACTACTTGGAGGTCCCAGTTAAAGTCACTTGTTAAAGGGAGCAGGCGCTTTTGGAACAAACATCCTCTCGGGTTCTGCTATCTAAGGGTCAGAGCCCTGGCCTCCCGGCTCAGCAGAGAGGCAGTGGGGGAGGGGAGAGTGCACCCTGGCATGAACACTGAAGGCTCCCAAACAGGGAACATGGCCAGTGGGCTCCAAACAGGGCCAATTACGCATTACGAAAAGGGTAAGAAATGAGGGAAGCAAATTAAAACTCAGTAACTATTGCATCCAACACATAACTAAGGCTCTAAAATCTCATAGTTGAGATCTATGCACACCTGAGCCCTGACTCCTACCAAACCCCATACTTCATCATTAACATCTGTGACTCTCACTGGTACTTGAATCACGGGGGGTTGGGTTGAGGGGTGTGGGATGAGGGTGTTAAAAAAC
Organism: Puma concolor; assembly: GCF_028749965.1. Lineage (NCBI taxonomy): Eukaryota > Metazoa > Chordata > Mammalia > Carnivora > Felidae > Puma > Puma concolor. The sequence continues at coordinate 107,313,105 of NC_141672.1, read as the reverse complement.
AAATTAATGCCTTTGGTAATGATTTCATTCATTACCACACAATATGTAAGTCATCCCAACTCACTCTATTTGTGGCCTCCGCCTTATCTGATGGCCAATAGGGCAAGCTGTGGCCACTTCTGTTCCGTCATCTGTTCTGCCTGTCCAGGACACTCTTTCCCCCAGTAAGGCACACACACATGTTTCCTATTTGAGCCCAGTCCCTATACCCTCTCTTAGCACTGAAACCTTGTAGTGTTTAAGAACATGTTTAAGAACATGAACACTCACTCACCCCTCTGGTTCTCTCCTTTCTGGCCTCCTCTAATTCTGGCTTCTAGGAACCAGATCTTGGCTCTGACCTGCTTGGTCAGTGCCTACAGCGGCCATTGGGGATTGTGGGGCAGATACTTAGATCCTCATAAGCAATCTATGAAGTAGAAATATTCCCCATTTTACAGCTGGAGAAATTAATGCCCAGAAAGGTTAAGTGATCCAAATAAGACCACCCAGCTCTGGACCTTACTGTTTTTGATTCTATAAGCCAAATAATCTATTATTCTAAGTTTCAGCTGGAAAACAGAAAAAAATTATTAGCCACATATTGGGTGGCAAGCATTAAAGAGATAGAGATGTAAAATTAGTGAAACCAGCATAAATACGGCTGGAGTCATTGGAAACCAACTGAAGAAACTCTGGGCATGAAACATTACCCCAAGTATTTTGTATTAGTCAGCTCTGGCTTTCATAACAGAATATCATAGACTGGGTGGCTTAAACAATAGAAATTTGTTTTTTCACGATTCTGGAGTTGGAAGTCTGAGATCAGGGTGCCAGCAAGGTCAGGATCTGGTGACGACCCTCTTCTTGGCTCGATCACATACATGGTGGACCTCTTGTGTCTCTTCTTATAAAGACACCAATCCCATGGTATCAGATCCTTACTCTTGTGACCTCAGTTAATCTTAATTACAGGCCCTTCCATAAAATACAGTCACACTGGGATTTGAGCCTCAACTTACAAATTTTGGGGGAAATAATTTAGTTCATAGCATGCTCCTAAAGGAATCACTAAATCTTGGAAATAACACACAGTCATTCTTTTCCGGCACATTCCTTCCCCGAAACTCATTGCTCCGCCCAGCCTCCTTTCCTGAGGTAGGGTGGAGGGAGGGGCACCTTTCCGTCTATATTCTACCCTCAGGCTCCAGGAAAGGTTATCCAAACAGACTTTAATTGTTTCTTTTGAAGGTTTTTCCTGCCCTTGGGTTGCTTAGTCACATAAATACATCAGGGATTCCTAGAGAAAGCCCCCAAATTCTAAGAAGCTGGTTTCTACCTGGATTCAATGTTTTGTTCCAAAGTTCACTCAGCCAATCTTTCTATTTTAAGGAAAGGGAAAAACTAAACTGTAGGGCAGATTTTCTTATTTCCAGAGTCATTTTAACCTTTTAGGTAAAAGAGGATGTTAGAAAACAATACCTAGGGTAGGCTTGAAGGACTCATCCTAATGACAGTTAAGACTTCCAAAAGCATCCTCCAGGTTACAAAGACAAGCTTCTCTCGGAAAGATCTTAACTTCCCATTTTTCTCCTGAGGCTTTTTCTTATTAAGTTGTTAGAAGCTGTTAGAATCTGGACTCACTGAGAAAATCTTAAGAGGCCCTTGCTGTGATACTTAACCAGAAGTTTAAGTGAAGCTCTAACAGGGCACTCCTGTGAAAGAAAAGTTAGAACATTTTAGTATGTCAGGGACTTCAATCACAGTTAGGAAAATCAGTTGGGAAATTTCTAGAACAGGTTGGGAAATCTCTCAGAGACCTATACTATCTGAATGCAGTAAAGGGGTAAGAACCCATAGGAGAGAAGACCCACCCATGGTCCCTCTTTTTCAGAGGATCCACTTCAGCTTCAGCTGGCAGACCAGAGGGTAAATCCCCTCTCTGTCGCTTACCATTTTGTTGCCAAGTTCCGTGTGTGGGTCTCATTTTTCCTGAGCATAAGACTAAGAGGGAGTGCCTCCTTAATTTTGTGTTCTATGTGCTTCCTTAATTTTGAACCTTAAATGCCTCACTCCCCTCACCCTAGTCCCACCCTGGATGATCATATCTGCCTCACAGGGCTTTGTGAAGATGAAATTACGGATTGCATGAAAAGTACCTGGCACAAGGTGTCCATTCACTAACTGCCAGTTTTTTTCTTGTCCTCCTTCTAAAAATATCATTGTAGAAGGGACTATATACCCTTACTTATCACCTAAAATCTGACTAATGATAACCAACATTTATTTAGCTCTTAGGCGCCGAGCATTATGCTAGTAATAATAATTTACTGATTACTTTCAAGTGCTTTATATCCCATATTCTAAACTGCCCATTCAATACTCTTATGAGGTAGAGATTATAATCACCTCCAGTTTACAGATGAGGACTCTGAAGTGAGAGAGTAAAAGATTTGTTTAAGGTCAAATCTGTAGGCAAGGGTAGAACTAAGAGTTTGGCTCCAGGGCCAACCCTGAGAACAAAATTAGGGAATGAGACAGTTCTTGAAAGGGGAGAGAGAAGAACGAAAAGAGTGACATGCTTTTTTAAAATCTTCTTTTAGGAATCAAAAATGGCTGCATGCATTCTTCTCCAAGTGAACATCTGTATTAGATAGGTAGGCACACTCTTATTTTGCAGAGGAGCTCAGAGAAGTAAATTTCTTGTCTAGAGGCACCTAAAATTTCTCAGCAGGTGGCCACATGTCCATGTGGGTTTTCCACTGATAACAATGGCATTGTCGGGGTCTGTGGGTTCGTGAATATTATACCACTCTCAGCCACAAGTAAGTGCTAATTTTCTGCTCATACTTGTCTTTCTTGGGTCAGGAATTCTTCATGGTGCTGTAGATGCAGGTATGTATTATCTTGGTTTTGTGGCTCTGTACATATTCGATATGTTTTGTATTTATAGCTGTGTAATAGCATAAGGAGTTTATACATAATTCCATGCTAGTATATATGTAAGTAGCATTCAAATAAAATTAATTTTGGTAAGCCTAGAGGTCTACAAGATATTTCCCTTGCAATGTATGTAACATTGAACCCCAAATAATTCAATGGGGGAGAGGGAGGGGGAGAGAACAGAGAGAGACAGAGAGAGAGAGAATCTTAAGTAAGCATCACTCCCAGTATGGAGCCGGACTCAGCGCTTGATCTCATGATTACAAGATCATGACCTGAACTGAAATCATGAGTCAGACGCTCAACCGACTAAGCCACCCACATGCCCTGACATTAATTTAAAGATGTTTTGCTAAACAAGTGATTTGCTACTAGTAACATGAATGTGATAATGATGCTGATGATGGTAAAAGTTGAGTTTGCTAAAGGACAATTTTGAAAAAAGTTAAAATCATGACTCATGCAAATATAAATAAACATATGTCAAAGATTTTACTGAATTCATCAATTAATGAGGGAAACAGGAAGATGTAAAGACCAGTCTAGAACGTGTTTGAGAAGCTATGTATTTATCAGTAATTTAATAAAAGAATGTTAGGATATAATTGCTAGGTTAGATACAGGACTGGTTAATGTCCCATATGGCAATAAATTACAACACTTGGAGTTCCCTTTTCTACTAAGCAAAAATCATTTGCATCTCTCCTAGGAAAAAAAATCTGTAAGCTAACATGTAATTTTTCAAAGTCTGGGAACATTATTTTACTTTATTTTTAGTAACCTCTAGACCCAATGTGGGGCTTGAACATGAGTACAAGGGATCAAGAGTCACATGCTCCGCTGACTAAGCCAGTCAGGTGCCCCTCCGTCTGGGAACTTTATTAAAAACTGAGTCCAATTAAGTACACTACTCTAGTTCAGTGGTTCTCAAATCTGGTCCATGAGACTCCACCTGCCCAGGTCTGAGAGAAGCTTTTAGGGATCTATGTGTTCAAAATTATTTTCATCATCATCATCATCATCATCATCATAACATTATATATCTTTCTCATGGTGTTAACAGTTTTATTGATGGGGCAGGAGAAATGGTGGCTGACACTGCTGTCACTGTCACACAGATCAAGGCAGTGGCAGTGAACTGAACTAGTTGGTGTATTCTTCACCACGCACTCCTAGAGAAAAGAAAGTGTTTCACTTAAGAATGTCCTCATGGGGCGCCTGGGTGACGCAGTCGGTTAAGCGTCTGACTTCAGCCAGGTCACGATCTCGCGGTCCGTGAGTTCGAGCCCCGCGTCGGGCTCTGGGCTGATGGCTCGGAGCCTGGAGCCTGTTTCCGATTCTGTGTCTCCCTCTCTCTCTGCCCCTCCCCCGTTCATGCTCTGTCTCTCTCTGTCCCCAAAATAAATAAACGTTGAAAAACATTTTTTTAAAAAAAGAATGTCCTCAGTGAAGCCATAGAAATTTCTTCTATTAAGCCTTGCCCACTGAGTAGAACTCAATTTTAATATTTGGTGTGACAAAACGGGAAGTGTTCATGAAGTATGATCAGTTGCCTTGAGGAGAGAAACTCGTAGAGGTGAACTGTGAGCTGAATTAGTCACTTTTTAATGAAATACCATTTTTACCTAAAAGGATGGTGGACAACTTCTTCTAACTTGGGAGTTTGGCAGACATTTTCTTAAAAATGAGCCAGGTAAGCCTGTCGCTTCAAAGAAATCCTATAACAGTATTTGTTGCCAATGGTAAATCTTGAGTTTTCAAGTGAAAATTAGAATTTTGGTAGGCTTATATCTGACACCACAAGCTTGACAGCTTTCTAGTACCCTGAGATTCATTGAGACATTAATGAAGTTGGTATCGTATAATGAAATACGCTGACATTTGGAAGATCTATACAAACATGATGTTAGGAAATTCAAAATGCAACACGAACCAGTGGATTTTAATATAACCAAATATGAAAAGTTCATTGCTATGGTTCCAGATTCTACCTTGCAGTTAATGTTTAAGAAACTACCACTTGTTCAATTTTGATGTATTATCAAAGAAAATGTCCACAACCACCTGAAAGTCTATTAAAATACTCTTCCCTTTCCAACAAAATATATGTGTGAGGTCATATTTTGTTCACATCTGTCAACCAATATATCAAAATGGGCTAAATACATAAGCAAGTATGAGAATCCAGCTGTCTTCTGTTTAGCCAGACATTAAATGGATTTGCAAAAATGTAAAATAATGCTACTCTTCTCGCTATAATTTTATTTTGCAAGATATATTTTCATTGATAATGTTAGATGTTAATCTATAATGGGTTTTTTATTATCATTTAAAAATAAATTAGTAAACAAATCTCAGTTTTTAATTTCTAATACATAAACATTGATAGATACAACTCATATAAACAAAAGCTTTTGGGGAGCCTGGGTGGCTCAGCAGTTAAGTGTCTGACTCTTGACATTGAGTCAGGTCACGATCTCACAGTTCACGAGTTTAAGCCCACTGTGTTGGGCTCTGCACTGACAGTGTGGAGGTTGCTTGGGATTCTCTGTCTCTCCTGCCCCCTCTCTCTGCTCCTTCCCAGCTTACTTTCTTTCTCTCTCTCAAAATAAATAAACTTAAAAAAAAAAAAAAGGATTTATGGGATTCTCAATAATTTTGAAGATTATAAATGGATCCTGAAACCTGAAAGAACATCCTTGGGCAGGCCTTCAGTCCTGTATGCTCTGGAAGGAACGTGTTGCCCACCTTTTTTGGGTATCTTCTCTTGACAGAGTTCTTATGTATTTGGTGTGGCTATACATAACGAGTTGTGTGATAACTTGGCATACCCACCAGTTTTCAGGTTGAACAACTGGGAAAGTTTTCTTTTCTTTTTTTTTAAATTTTAAAAAATGTTTTTATTTTATTTTTGATTGTTTGATTTTTGAGTGAGACAGTGTGCCGGCAGGGGAGGGGTAGAGAGAGAGAGGGAGACACAGAATCCGAAGCAGGCTCAAAATCACCAAGTGTGATATCATGACCTGAGCTGAAGTTGGACATTTAACCGACTGAGCCAATCCAGATGCCGCTGGGCAAGTTTTCTTCATACAATGTTCTGTGATGTCCTTGGCCTCTAGTTGTTTAGATGTTATGTAGATCTCTATTCTTTTCTTCCTCCAGTTATGACAATTCTCATAGCATTTTTTGGCCCCAATACTATCTTACACAGTGCCCATGTAGATACTGAAGTCATGTTATGGTATTCAGTGGCTGTCTAGATGACCCAGAATCTGCAAACATTAGTATTATTTTAAATAGGCATCAAGGGGCGCCTGGGTGGCGCAGTCGGTTGAGCGTCCGACTTCAGCCAGGTCACGATCTCGTGGTCCGTGGGTTCGAGCCCCGCGTCAGGCTCTGGGCTGATGGCTCAGAGCCTGGAGCCTGTTTCCGATTCTGTGTCTCCCTCTCTCTCTGCCCCTCCCCCGTTCATGCTCTGTCTCTCTCTCTGTCCAAAAAATAAATAAATGTTGAAAAAAAAAATTTTTAAATAGGCATCAAATGACAAGACCTGAAAGTCCTCATGGAGCATTCACAGATGCCTGAAGGTGAGTGTACGGCTCCCGGCTCGAGAAGCCCGAGCCAGTTGAATGAACCTCAGAGACACTGGAAATGCTGCTGTTCTCAGCACCAATTACATAGTTACTTAGCAGTTTCTTAAAAGCTATCTCTAAATGCCATTTGAAGAGTTGTTCTTCTTATTTCTATGCCCCAGAACTCAGTTCGAAATGTTTTCCTCTTAGCTTGTTGATTACCCACAGACCAAAAATCTATGTCCAGGTACACCCTTAGTTCTTCCTCCTAAAGTTCCCATCAGACATGTCATATGCCTTGTCTCCCTCTCACACATGCCTCCTTGTTGTGGGTACAGAGGTCCTGAGTCACCTTCCTTCCACAGCTCCATGCTCTGGCTCCCCCACTTTGCTATGAAGCTCTCCTACAGGCCATTGTGCATATTTCCCAGGCACACTAAGCACTAAGCACAAAATGTGCTACGGGCCATTTTATATGCTCCTATGGGTGTTAACTGCAGAATAGTATTAAACTCTTGTCAGATACTATATTTAAATAATATATTTAATTAAAAACTGGCAATAAGGCAGCAGAGGAAAGGGTCTATATCTGCAGGCAGACTGACGTAGGATGAAACAAAGCATTCCTAAGCTTTTTGTGTGGAAAAGCAAAGGACTGTCCATAGGTGCTTTGAAGTGACAAAAAATACACTAGTGCCCATTGTGGGCACCTTCAAACATTCTGAAAAATCACTGATTTCTGCCAAATACCGTGGCCTGAGACTGAACATCTGAGCATGGGAGACGATCACCCACGATTCTGCAGTGGGAGAGAGTGAGAACCTTTGGCTCAGTTGTGATCATGTGATGTTTGGCATCACGTACTACTTGTATTGCAAGACATCACTTATTTATCAAGTTAGAATTTATTAGAAATGTTTGCTGGTCCTGCGGAACCCTCGCAGAAAAAGTTACTCGCAGTGCAAGGTTTTTCTGTATTTAGTTCCCACTCTTCCACTTACTAACTGTGTGAACTGGACAAATCACTTAACCTTCTGACCCTCGGTGTCCTCAACCACAAAGTGGTAATGATAAGCCATACACTGCCTGTTGTGTGGAGTTTTGATAATGAAGGATGTGAAAGTATTTTGAAAATTGTAAAGTGCTAGTCAAAGGCAAGCTGAAGAACTGATCCATGTCAGCAAAGTCACAGGATATAAAATCAATGCACAGAAATCGGTTGCATTCCTATACACCAATAATGAAGCAACAGAGAGAGAAACCAAGGAATCGCTCCCATTTACAGTTGCACCAAAACCCATAAAATACCTAGAAATAAACATAACAAAGAGGTGAAAAATCTATACACTGAAAACTATAGAAAGCTTATGAAAGAAACTGAAGACACACACACACACACAAATGGAAAAATATTCCATGCTCCTGGATTGGAAGAACAGTGTTAAAATGTTGATACTACCCAAAGCAATCTACATATTCAATGCAATCCTTATCAAAATAACACCAGCATTCTTCACAGAACTAGAACAAACCATCCTAAAATCTGTACGGAACCAGAAAAGACCCCAAATAGCCAAAGCAATCCTGAAAAAGAAAACCTAGTTTGGAGGCATCACAATTCTGGACTTCAAGATGTATTACAAAGCTGTAATCATCAAGGTAGTATGGTACTGGCACAAAAACAGACACCCAGATCAATGGAACAGAATAGAGAACCTGGAAATGGACCCACAAACGTATGGCCAACTAATCTTTGACAAAGCAGGAAAGAATATCCAATGGAATAAAGACAGTCTCTTCAGCAAGTGGTGCTGGGAAAACTGGACAGCGACATGCAGAAGAATGAACCTGGACCACTTTCTTACACCATACACAAAAATAAACTCAAAATGGATGAAAGACCTCAATGTAAGACAGGAAGCCATCAAAATCCTCGAGGAGAAGGCAGGCAAAAACCTCTTTGACCTTGGCTGCAGCAACTTCTTACTCAACACATCTCTGGCAGCAAGAGAAACAAAAGCAAAAACGAACTATTGGGACCTCATCAAAATAAAAACTTCTGCACAGCGAAGGAAACAATCAGCAAAACTAAAAGGCAACTGATGGAATGGGAGAAAATATTTGCAAATGACATATCAGATAAAGGGTTAGTATCCAAAATCTATAGAGAATTTACCAAACTCAACACCCAAAAAACAAATAATCCAGTGAAGAAATGGGCAAAAGACATGAACAGACATTTCTCCAAAGAAGACATCCAGATGGCCACCTAACACATGAAAAAATGCTCAACATCACTCATCATCAGGGAAAATCACAATCAGATACCACCTCACACCTGTCAGAATGGCTAACATGAACAACTCAGGCAACAACAGATGTTGGTGAGGATGCAGAGAAAGAGGATCTCTTTTGCATGCTGGTGGGAATGCAGGCTGGTGCAGCCACTCTGGAAAACAGTATGGAGGTTCCTCAAAAAATTAAAAATAGAACTACCCTAGGACCCAGCAATTGCACTACTAGGTATTTATCCAAGGAATACAAGTGTGCTGTTTCAAAGGGGTTCATGCACCCCGATGTTTATAGCAGTGCTATCAACAATAGTCAAAGTATGGAAAGAGCCCAAATGTCCATCGACAGATAAATGGATAAAGAAGATGTGGTATATACAATGTAGTATGACTCGGCAATCAAAAAGAATGAAATCTTGCCATTTGCAACTACGTGGATGGAACTGGAGGGTATTATGCTAAGTGAAATTAGTCAGAGAAAGACATATATCATATGACTTCACTCATATGAGGACTTTAAGACACAGAACAGATGAACACAAGGGAACGTTCAAACATAAGGACAAAACATAAAAGACTCTTAAATACAGAGAACAAACAGAGGGATGCTGGAGGGGTTGTGGGAGGGGGGATGGGCTAAATGGGTAAGGGGCATTAAGGAATCTACTCCTGAAGTCATCGTTGCACTATTTGCTAACTAACTTGGATGTAAATTAAATAATTGTAAATAATAAATGTAAATTAAATAATAAACAAATAAAACAAAGGCAAGTTGGTAGTAAGACCAATATTGACATATTTAATAGCCACTTTATGATTCCTCCCATTGAGGCTGGACAAGCGTGTCATCTCAGCCCAATTAACATACTGAGGATGTAGGAACACAAGATTCTTAAAGACAGGATTTTTTTTTTTCCCTGCAAGATGTTTGCTTCTTCTAGTTGCAGTATATCATGTTTGAATGTTGTGGTGCTTGATGAAATTTTTTGGCAACCTGTGACTGATGGAAATGAGAAATCACTTGCCTCTCCAAGTAGATCATAACTGCCTCCTTGTTCCAAAAAGAGGTGCTCTGTAGAGTAAATAGTTTCAACTTAAAAATAGAACATCTGGGGGCACCTGGGTGGCTCAGTCGGTTAAGCGTCCAACTTCAGCTCAGGTCATGATCTCGAGGTCCGTGAGTTCGAGCCCCGCCTCGGGCTCTGTGCTGACTGCTCAGAGCCTGGAGCCTGTTTCGGATTCTGTGTCTCCCTCTCTCTCTGACCCTCCCCCATTCATGCTCTGTCTCTCTCTGTCTCAAAAATAAATAAATGTTAAAAAAAAAAAAAATAGAACATCTGCACCCTGAAAGGCCAGGCTTCTTCTTATAATGTAACCATATTTAAGACAACTTGGAAATAAATAAAAATAATCCAGAATCCTACTATCTGAATACAACTTTTTGTGTATTTGCCCATTACTGTCCAGTTGTCATCCTGAAACACAGATAGCTTAAGATAGCTGTAATTATAATGTACACACCATTTGGTATTCTACCCTTTTTCATTTAACATTATAGCAAACATTTGTCCATGTTTCTACATAGCCTCCATGTTTATCACTGTAATGGCAAAATAATATCCCATGAAATTAGTTAATCATAATCCCCTTTGGGTCAGAATTTACATTGTCTCCAGGTTTTTCTTTTGCTACTGTTAATAATGCTGCAATGGAGAGCTTCTTAAACATAGCTTTTTGCCTAATTGAAAAATAAATTCTCACGGGTAGAACTATTTCCTCAAAGGGTATGAAAAATCTTTAGGATTCTTGCAAATATATTTTTATTGCTTTCCAAAAGGATTTCCCTATTTATAATGACAATAGATGTATTTGATTTCATTGCAAACATTTCAGGATTGAGCAATTTATTATAAAATTTTACCAATTTAAGAGGTATAAAATGCTCTCTTAGAGTTGATTTACTTTTATCAATTAAAAAAAATTTTTAGTTAACATACAGTGCAATATTGGCTTCAAGAGTAGAATTCAGTGATTCATCACTTGCATACAACACCCAGTGCGCATCATAAGTACCCTCCTTAGTACCCATCACCCATCTAGCCCATCTCCCACCCACCTCCTTCCATCAACCTTCAGTTTCTTCTCTATCTTTAAGAGTCTCTTGTGGTTTGCTTCCCTTTTTTCTCACCTCCCCCATATGTTCATCTGTTTTGTTTCTTAAATTCCACATATGAGTGAAATCACATGGTATTTAAAGGAAAGACAATTTTCAAGGACTGCTTTTTAATTTTTTTAACATTTATTTATTTTTGAGAGACAGAGCACAAACAGGGGAGGCGCAGAGAGAGAGGGAGACACAGAATCAGAAGCAGGCTCCAGGCTCTGAGCTGTCAGCACAGAGCCCGACGCGGAGCATGAACTCATGAACCATGAGATAATGACCTGAGGGGAAGTCAGGCGCTTAACCGACTGAGCCACCTAGGCACCATTAAAGGACTACTTTTTAGAGGAGAAAATTTGGGTACCAAGAAGAGAAATCCAGGAAGCAGACAGTACCTTTCTTTAACACTTTGCCCACCCCAAGAAGGTGAGAAAATGAGCTGGTTCCCAACCTCTGCTTCAGAGGATGAGAACAGCCGGGCCTGCCCTGGAACCCACATCACATTTGGGCTTCCGGTATGTCATAAAGGAACAGTCCTGCAATAGTTTACATACTTGCTGGAACTCACCAACAGAGGGTTTCAGTTTCCTGGAACTTCAAAACCAGCAAATACAAGTTACAAATATTCCAGGAAGGGATATAGGTTTGGCAATGTGAAAGTTGATTATCACCCAAATACTGGCATCTAGACCTAGTCAGAAGGAATTTTCAGGCAAACAGAATCTGGTGTGATGTTTATTGCTGCTTAGAGGGAGCCAGGCCTCCTAGCTTTGCTACTTGCACAAATTCCCAAGAGAACTTGGGGGTGGCAAAAGCCTACTGTAGTTTTCTCAGTTTCACTTTGCCCATTTGCTAAATGCATTGCTTGAGAGAAGTGCTATGAAACATGTGAAATGGAATCTTGGAAATAACTCTGACGGTCTCAGATAGAAGTGACAATTTTAATTATGAAAGCTTGCTCCATTAAAGAAAAATCAGATACCTTTTTACTATTTCATATGCTGGCTGAGATATTCTTTTTTTAAGTTTATTTTTATTTATTTTGAGAGAGAAATAGAGAGGAAGTAGGGGAAGGGCAGAAAGTGAAAGAGAGAGAGAGAGAGAGAGAGAGAGACAGAGAATCTCAAGGAGGTTCCGTGCCATCAGTGCAGAGCCCAATGAGGGGCTCAAACTCATGAACCATGAGACCTAAGCCGAAACCAAGAGTCAGATGCTTAACGAACTGAGCCACCCAGGTGCCCATCTGGTTCAGATATTCTTCACAAAACACACAAAAAATGACTTGAGCCTTAATTTCGATAAATTCAAAAGCAGTAGCAAAATATAAAGGGGAACACTTTACTAAAAAAAAATTCTTTTAATTGTTAAAAATGTTAAGGTAAGCAGAGGTGATTTCATGCATGTAGAGGTGTTTCCTTTTCCCTGGTTTGCCCTTTACATATTTAATTTTTTTTCTCATCAGGTAGATTGTAGAGGGAAAAAAATCTTATTTCACCTTAAAAACAACTGTGTGAAGCAGGTATTGTCTTCATTTTATAGATGAGGACACGGATGCACAGAAGAGCAGGGCCTTGCCTCCGAGGTCACACAGCTCAGAGTGTGCCTCTACTCTCCTATTCGAGCCCTTCTGCTTCAGCTGAGGGTTTGCTCTCCCTGCATTTGAAATTGAGCAAAGGCTGATGTTCTTCTACCCAGGTTATAAAGGAGGTCTGGGAAAGACAGCAATGAAGATCCTGAGAAACTGCACGAAGGTGGGGAGAAGCCCTCGGGTGGAGAATGTGTGAACAGCAGGTGGCAGCAGCGTCCTTGGAGTTGTGGTTATTCTCTGAGTCCTTGGAAAGCAAGGTCAATGCACACCATGGAAGGCATGGATCTAATGCCTGACCTCTTCTCTCTGATCTGTCTCCCATCCTTCATCCACCTCCTGCTGAGCCAAGCGGACTGTCTGACACCTATTAAGGTGTTTCCCTTTCTCTGCAGTGTATCCCTGAGGAACCAGGGGAGGAAGACTGGGGAAAATGACCCAGAAGTCATTTGTAATGGAAAGGCTTCATCCAGATAATTAATGTCATGTACAGTTGTATGATGGCGGCATGTTGCCCTCTCTGATCCTTGACATCCTGTTCGAAAAATGGGGATAATAATGGCCACCTGTCTCACAGGGTCATTGATTGAAGAAATATGATATGTGGAAATCTTTCGAACAGTACAGTGCATACAACACATGCTGCTCATTAGTACTATTCTTTGTAGATGGCTTTCTCATTTGCAAGGGCTTTCGTACTTATCATTCCATTCCATCCTCCCTCCATACTCTGAGATGCAGATATCATGTCCGTTTAACAGAGAAGGACTCAGGTTGAGTCAGAGGAAGTAAAAGTTAGCATGAACTTTGAAGTCAGACAGAGGAAGTCAGATTCCTCTGAAGTGTGGGAACACATGCAAGTTAATGAATGCTTCAGAGCCTCGGTTTCTTTGTCTGTATAATGGTGATAATATCATCTATCTTCTGTGTTTGTTATGAGGGTTAAATAAAATAACATATGTGAAGTTCTCCAGTGTAGTTCCTCTTACATAAGGAACACTTAAAATTATTAGAACTATGCCTTAGGGTCAAACATACAGAAGGCACCCCTCACAATCCCATCACCCAGAATTAACTCTGTTATTATTGCGGTGTGCTGTTTTTCCCCTCAGTGCTTATATGTAACATGGCTGAGATCACATCACGTATGGAGATGCAACCTGTCCCTAAGCAAGTGGCAGAGCTGGGCTGGCTCCAGGTCCAAGCTGTCCTGTGTAATCACTGCTCTACACTGCCTCTCTGATGTTAAGGCTTATTACGTGGCTTTGGAGAAACTGATGAAAAAATGTTTAAATGTTTTAAGTTTGAAAGTACACACTTAGATTCAAAAGCACGTAAAGAAGCCAGAAGTAGCCAAAACAGTCCTATCATATGATTAAAGGCTAGAATTTTGCCCGGAAAAGTTGTGTTTGATGTGGAAAAAAATTAACGTCTGCATATTTCTGTTTAGCCAACATGTTGTTAAAATATTACTGCTGTGTCGTTACAATTACAATGAGTAAATTTGGTAAAACTAATAAAGCAGTCATTTGACAACACTGATTAAACTGACAAGTTGAGTGAATTGATCATTCAACAGATTGAGTTTTGGGGTACACTGACTTTTGGCAAATTGGCTTGCATCTATCGGTCATGGAGTAGTATTGTTGAGTAACGAACATCTGAATGAATGAATGAATGCACTGAATCTTGCTATAAACGAAATGATCTTCCCTTCTAAAACGCAGTGACTTTTCAGTGCACAGATTCCATACAATCCCTCTCAAAATACCAATGACATTTTTCACAAAACTAGAACAAATAATACTAAAATTTGTATGGAACCACAAAAGATCCTGAACAGCCAAAGCAGTCTTGAGAAAGAAGAACAAAGCTGGAGGTATCACGATCCCAGATTTCAAGATAAACTACAGAGCTGTAGTAATCAAAATAGTACGATACTAGCACAAAAAATAGACACATAGATCAATGGAACAGAGAGACCCCAGAAATAAACCCACGACTGTATAGTCAGTTAATCTATGACAAAGGAGGCAAGAATATACATGGGGAATATACAATGGGGAAAAGACAGTCTTTTCAATAAATGGTGCTGGGGAAAGTGGATACCTACATGCAAAAGAATGAAACTGAGCCATTTTCTAACACCATACACAAAAAACAAACTCAAAATGAATTAGAGACCTAAATATGAGACCTGATACTGTAAAAATCCTAGAAGAGAAGAGAACACAGGGAGTAATTTCTCTGACACTGGCCATAGCAATTTTTCTAGATATCTCTCCTAAGGCAAAGGAAATAGAAGCTAAAATAAACTATTGGGGCTATATCAAAACCAAAAGCTTTTGCACAGCAAAGGAAATCATCAACAAAGCCAAAAGACAACCTACTGAATGGGAGAAGATATTTGCTAGTGATATTTATGATAAGGCGTTAATATCCAAAATATATAAGGAACTTACACAACTCAGCACACACACACACAGAAAAAAAAAACAATCCAATGAAAAAGAGCAGAGGACCTGAATAGACATTTTTCCAAAGAAGACATACAGGTGGCCAGTAGACACATGAAAAGATGCTCGACATCACTAATCATCAGGGAAATACAAATCAAAGCCACAATGAGAGATCACTTTACATCAGTTAAAATGCTACAATAAAAAGGCAAGAAATAACATGTTGGCAAAGATGTGGAGAAAAAGGAACCCTTGTGAAAGGTTGGTAGGAACATAAATTGGTACAGTCACTGTGGAAAACAGTATGGAGGTTCTTGAAAAAATTAAAAATAGGAATACCATATGATCCAGTAATTCCATTATTGGGTATTTACCCAGGGAAAACAAAAACAGTAACTTGAAAAGATAATATGCACCCCTATGTTTATTGCAGCATTATTTACAATAGCCAAGACGTGGAAGAGTCCATGAACAGATGAATGGACAGGGAAAATGTGACACACACACACACACACACACACACACAATGTAATATTACACAGCCATACAGAGGATGAGAGCATGCCATCTGAGACAATATGGAGGGACCTAGTGGGTATTATAGAAAGTAAAATAAGTAAGACGGAGAAAGACAAATATCATATGATTCCACTCATAAGTGGAATGTAAAAAAGAAAGCCTAATGAATAAACAAAAAGCAGGATCATAACAAACTAATGGTTCCTAGAGGGTAGGGTTTGGGGGGGTTGGGCCAAATGGGTAAAGGGGAGAGGGAGATACAGGCCTCCATTTACTGAATGACTACGTCTTGGGAATAAAAGCACAGCATAAGGAATATGGTCAGTGATCTTGTAAAAGTGACGTAATGGGACAGATGGTAGCTATACTTGGGGTGAACATAGCATCATGTATATATTTGTCAAATCACTAAGCTGTACACGTGAAACTAATGTAACATTATGTGTCAACTATTCTCATATTAGAAGAGAGAGAGAGAGAGAGAGAGAGAGAGAGATCAGATTTGTGGTCACCAGAGGTGGAAGAAGGAGAGAGACAATAGGATGGTGGTCAGAAGGTCCAAACTCCCAGTAATCGGATAAGCAAGTACGGGAGACGTAACGTACAAAACGATGACTAGAGCTAACAGTGCTGTATGATGTACAGGAAAGTTGTTAAGAGAATAAAGCCTAAGAGTTCTTGTCACAAGGGGGAAATTTTTTCCTTTCGTCTTTTTTTCTTATTGTATTGATATGAGAAGATGGACACTAGCTGAACCTACTATGGTGATCATTTCACAATACATGTGAATCAAATCAACATGCTATACATGTTAGACTTACACGGTGACGTATGTCAATTATTTCTCAATAAAAGTGGAAAATAAAAAAATAATAAAATGGCACACACACACACACACACACACACACACACACACACACACACATTCAATGAGTTTACATGATGTCAGCATTTTAAGAGCCTTGAAAGTTTCCTGAGACAGAAATTCTGGTTCTAGAATCATGTTGTGTGCACTTCTGCTCCAAATCCATGCCGATGGCCTTGGTTGGTTGCTCAGCATCCACCAGTGTTTCCCGGTGGTTCAGGGTAGAAGCCCACACACTGTGGGCTTGGAGTCAGAGGAACCAGGTTCCGACCTCATTCGGCTCACCCAGAGCCAGCCCCAGAACACTGGCCAGCCAGCTCATCCTTGAACTGTTTCCTCATCTGTAAAATGGGCATAGTTCTGAAGCCTGCACCCTTCCCTTGTTCCTGGCATGACTGTCAAAATCAAATGAAATATTTAAATGTTCTCTGGGAGCAGGGAAGTGCTAGGTGGATGTGAGTTCGTTATTGTGAAGCAATTAGACCTCAGGGTCCAAAGTGCACTGGTGTGGTGAGGAAGGGGTAGGATCTTCCTGGGGAAGGAGGGCCTGGCCTGCTCTCTCCTTTGCTCTTTGGCCTTGCCCTTCTGGTCACTGACACCCGGGACAGAGAGATGCATAGACCTATTAAACGGCCCCCCACAGGTCACCTGCCTGTGAAGAGCAGACAGACAGCAGCGACCTCATACCAGCGCCTCTCCCCTGGACACTTCAGGCTGAGGTTGTCTGTGCAGAGCCACTGCAGGAGGGGTAAGGAGAGCAGCCTGGCCTCTCCCACAGTCACTCCTGGGCCCGCAAGGGCTGCTGTTGCCCCCCTGGTCTGGCCTTTCCCTCTCACCACAGCGCTGAAGCCAGCCTGTCAGTGTTCCGAGCTAATGTCCACCGGCCACCTTTGCTGACTCACAGAAAGAAACCTGCAGTCAAGGACACCTCACTGGGGAGTGCCGAGGAAGGGACAGAACACAGCTGGGTGTGCCAAGAGAGCCTGGGAACACCAAAGACAAAAGAATGGTAGTGGGGTGGTGTGGGGGGAGAAGTCTAGAAAGCACTGTTTTCTTGTCTCCTCCCTTTTCTCAAGTGTAAGAGTGAAAAAGGAGAGGAAGGGCATTCTTCAAAGGGAAAAAGCAACCAGGGTCGGCTTTCAGTGCTTGCATGGGTGACAGTACACAGGCACTACCATCAGGAGACCTACCATCGTTCAGTGAGGCTGCGGGCTGGCCGGTTCAGGCCAGAGGCCCTCCAGCAGCTTCTCGCCTCACAGCCAGTCCGGCTGACTTGCGCAGGCCTCTTGCCAGCAGCCAACCAGTAACGTATCACCCACTCATTCTGGTTTACTTTCTCTTTCCTGACTTGTATCAGCCCTAGCATAGGCTCAATGTAGCAGTTCACTATATGTGTAAGGTACTTCTTTCCAGAAAGCGTCACACACACCATCTGAAAGCTCATACACTGGAGGTCACAGGGTTTAAAGCACTTCGGTACAGATGAAAGGTTCTGAGGTTACTCACTGCAGTGATTATCTCGTATCAGCTGGGACCTCCATCTTACCCCTTGGAGATCTGGTTCGACTTGTCCTGAACCCCAGTTCCAAGGCCTGTGACCAGCGTGAGTTTTCGACTATAACAGGCCCCAGGCCCTTTCAATTAATTTTGGAATTCACATTCCACATCATAGCAAACACGTTAGAATATATCCATATTTCACATTAAACACAAAATGTTTGCTAGGCAAAAAAAAAAAAAAAATCAAAATGAGTTTTGGTTTCGAAATTATTTAGCTACTAGTCATTCATTTACTATATGATTATGATATCTAGGCTGTCATCAGACATGCACAGGAAATTTTATAGGGTGAGAATATCAAACCATAGTATTACTTTCAAATACAAAGGATTTATAAATACGAAATTTAAAACTGCAGTTGACATAATTACATGTTTTATAGATGTTTAAATAAAATGCTTTACTTTCAATTTTATACTTTTCTCCTGTGTTTAGACCCGTTCATTGTTTTTCTCATATGTTTTCACGGGCCTTTGAAAACCGTACATCTGCCAGAGGCCCTCTACCAATGGGGGCTGCAGACCAGGTGGCCTTGCTGGAGGTTGCTAAAAGCCTTCCCAAGATTTTGGCCTGCCCCTCACCTCATTTCTAGCACCCTTCTGATTCCTTTCTCCTGTATAGCTGCTCATGCTTTGGTTTCGGCTGGTACCAAAACCGGTCACAAAGCTCCTTCAATGTCTCCTATAAAATACCTCTTGGCATTTTTTGGTATTCGGTATTCACCTCTTGGTGGAATCCTGGATCAGGGCTGGTCACCAGAAAGACTGAGGATAATCTGAAGCTTGGATCGTTCAGCCTCAAAGCCCTTTCTCTGAAGAGGGCAGGGGGCTGGAAATGGAGTTAATAATCAACCATGCCTACATGATGAAGCCTCCATAAAAATTCCTATAATACCAGGTTTGGGGTTTGGGGGACTTCTGTGTTGTTGAACACACCTACATGCTGAGATGGTGCCCTACTCCACCTCCTTCCTCCTCAGGAGCCCTCTGGATCTTGTCTTATGCATCTCTTCCTCTGCCTCTTCACTCATTACCTTTACTATGTCGTTTATCATAAACTGGTAAAACCTAACTCCTTCCCTGATTTCTGTGAGCTCTTCATGGGAGCTCTTTCATGGGAGGGTCTTTCATGGGAGCTCTATTTCTAGCCAGTTGGTCAGAAGTACAGATAACAGCCTAGGACTTAGGATTGGCACTTTAAGTGGGCTCAGTCTCGCGGGATTGAGCCCTTCACCTATGGGAGCTGATGCCAACTCCAGGTAGATAATGTCAGAACTGAACTGAATTGTAGGACACCCGGCCAGCGTCGGAGAATTGCCTGAAGTGTGGAAAACCCACACGTCTTGTGTCAGAAGTGTTGCAAGCATGGTAGTGCGATGATTTTATGATTCTGGGCAGATTCAAAGTTTCTTCACATCAGGAAAAGATTGGGGATTCTTTGTGTAAGGGTATTTCACGACATATAACACATTACACTATGAAAACAGGGAGATGGAAAAGTTTACCGAGGCAGGCAGAATGAAAACAAGCCGTTTCCCATTAAGTCTCTTCAGTTCGCATCCTGAAGGTGGAGCTGACTTTTAAACTTGCCCACCAGCAATGCGGAGTGTGGCTGGAAGGCGCCCATGCTGCTACCGCCCTGTGGGTTCTCATACGGTACTTGGCTGTGACACTCTAAGGTAAGAAGGGAGAATGGAGCTTCAAGGCTCATACTGGTGAGACCAACGAAATCCCTCTGGCAAATCCAGGAAAATCTAGAATTCCAGAGGGCCAGGGGGAAATCACAACTTTCAGACTGGGATCAAACTTCATCAACTTTCATAACTGGGAGATGATGTCTAACTTGCAAATCGCTGTGCTGCCAAATGAAGCCAAGTTCACTTTCCGTGAGGTTGACCGGCTGCAAAATAGAAGTATGGGGAGAGAGTACATGTGGGGATGTGGGGGCCAGAATAACAATCCCATCTCTTCTGGTAAGCTTGAAGGGGGGGTGGTTGGGAGACAATGAGAGAAATACCCATTCTAGAATTCCTATTCTTGTTTGTTCCTGTCCTGTCCTCCCCACCTCCCTCCTCCTTCCAACACACACACACACACACACACACACACACACACACACACACACACACACACTCCTTGCAGCATGGAAACCATTTAGCCGCAGACAGATGACTTCCCAGGCATACTGTTGGGAGTACCTGGAGTAAATCACTTCCTTCTCTATCCCCGGGAAAGGTCTCTCTCTTGCTTGAATCATAATTCAAACAGTCTGCCTCCAGTGAGCTGAGACTGAGATAAAGTGCACCAGCACCAACTGCCTGAGCTCCAAGAATTAGGAACAAGACAAGATAAAGAGAAGGTGCCTTTGGGGTAATGCAATGCCTGCTTCAGACAAACCTGACCATCAAAACTGAGAGAGAGAACGTTTTCACTTCTCTAAACCTAAATAATTATTTTAAGTAGAAATATAAAAAAATATTTTAAAATATGATTTTATGGGGCACCTGGGTGGCTCAGTTGGTTAAGTGTCCGGCTCTGGATTTTGGCTCAGGTCATGATCTCATGATTCGTGGGATCGAGCCCCGGATCGGGCTTTGCACTGAAAGCACAGAGCCTGCTTGCGATTCTCTCTCTCTCTGCCCCTTCCCTGCTTGCTCTCTCTCAAAAATAAATAAACTTTAAAAATATGATTTTATTTATAAGATTTCTATTTACAGAAAACTTTCTAGGAATCTACGTATCACACGAGTGTCATTTCCTCACTAAAATTAGATTATATCCAGTGATTTTTATAAAAACTATTGGAACAAGCTGATGGGATAAGGATAAGAGCCTTCCTTTAGAGCAGACAGGCAGCAAACTTGTCCTGTAAAAAGCCAGATAGTAAATATTTTAGACTTTTGGAACATGAGTCTCTGTTACAACTACTCAACTCCATAGCTGTAGCACAAAAGCGGCCCCAGACATCACATCAATGAAGGGATGTGAGTGTTCCAGTAAAACTATAAACACCGACATGTGAATCTCATATACTTTTCACATATCATGAACTATCATTCTTCCTGTGAATTTTTTTCAGCCATTAAAAAATTTAAAAAACATTCTCAGTTCTCAGGTTGTACAGAAATAGGTGGTGGGTTGAATTTGGCCCATAGGTGATACTATGCCTTGTTTATAAAATTCCCAGGACACAAATATAATGAAGGTAATGTTTTGTTTTTGGTTAATGTAATCTGTTCCCTATGGTTCTGGTATTTTAAAA
Source organism: Puma concolor (assembly GCF_028749965.1). Classification (NCBI taxonomy): domain Eukaryota; kingdom Metazoa; phylum Chordata; class Mammalia; order Carnivora; family Felidae; genus Puma; species Puma concolor. Next base: position 107,291,910 of record NC_141672.1, on the reverse strand, counting down.
TAAGACAAGTGGTAAGCAAAAAGAAAGTTAAAGGAATAAATTATTAATACAGGAATTTCAAGAAGAAAAGTATTTTCAAGAAGGTTCCTCATTTGACACTTTGTAAAACAAGTATTGACTTTTCCTTCAGACAGGATGGATTTCACCTCTATCAAGTTAAATAGACTTTGATTGACCGCTATTATATTTCAGATAAAGACAATGAAAAAAACAGTTCCTGCTTTTGACAAGGGGCAACTGCTAGTAAATAATCAAATAAATAATCAAGAAAATCAAGTAAATAATCAAGGGGCAACTGCTAGTAAATAATCAAATAAGTCCTTTCTATTTAGTAATAGTATCCAACCATTCATTGAACAAAGCACGTGTTGAACACCTACTTCGTGCTAGGTCTTGGGTTAGGTGCCAGAAATTCCAAGATAAATAAATTCCAAAGATGTTTATTGCAAGTGACTTTCTTCCTCACTTCACTTAGTTCTTATCTTATTTTCTTGAGGAAAACCAGAGGCAGGAGGCATGGAGGGTCTAGCTGGCTGTCCCAGATGGAATATCAAAGTGGGAAACCAGAGCGTGACTAGTACCTGCCTTAGCAGGGCTGGGACTAGCGTGAGGTGAGTGAGACCTCGAGGGTATAAAGGTCAAGGCAGCCTCACACTCAAGTGCTGCATGACCTTGAGAATGAGCACCTCCTTATATCTTGCACCCAGGGCCTCTCAGTTGCCTCACCCTAGTCCCGGCTTGTGCTTTAGCTCCCTCAAAGCCCTGCTGTGGTCCTGGGAGGGCTGGAATATAGGCCTTGGTGGGTTTGGGCTACCTCATGTTCACGTCCCCTTCCTAAGATGTCCCAATCTCCTCACGAGGAAATCCTTCTTTTTCAAGGTAGTCTTGTGGAAGCCTCCCCCCGCCACCCTGCGCCCCAGCCTCACCTTCGGGGCCTAGGCTGGTGTGAGGGTCTGAGCATGGTGTGGGCATCGCATCCTCCCTTCCCGGACTGTGACTTCTGAGCTGAATGAGTTGTTTTCTGTTTTCTTCTCACCACCCACATGACATCTACAGCCTTTCTGAGTGATGCCAATGTCACATTCCAAGCCACACCTCGGAGCCCTGCTCTTCCAACTGTGGTCCACAGACCAGCCATGCTGGCATCACCTGGAGCTGGTGAGAAATACAGATCCTCTAGCCTGCCCCAGACCACAGTCAGAATCTGCACTTTGACAAGATTCCAGGTGATTCCTGTGCTCATTTAAAAGTGGGAAATCTATTGTATAACTTTCCCCCACCTTCCTCCCCTTGGGTTTCACAGCCACAGGGGCCTGGGAAAGGGCCTTCCTGGGAAGTGCACAGCTTGCTGAAACTCACGAAGGCTCAGTGCTGGCTCTCCCCTTCCTAGATGGGCTTGCTCTCTGAGGAATCCTCAGCCTAGGGCTCCTTAGACCCACTCATCTGGTCTCCACTGGATGGTTGACACTAAAATAAAAATATAGGCATTGACTTCAGAAAATGGTGACAGTACCACCCTTTGAATCAGCCTCTCTCCAGAGATGCTCTGCCCCTTTAAAAGTTTGGGGTGGTGAGGGGGGCTTTGGTGGCTCAGTTGGTTAAGCGTCCAACTTCGGCTCAGGTCATGATCTCAACGGTTCGTGAGTTCGAGCCCCGCATTGGGTTCCGTACTGACAGAGTCTGGAGCCTGCTTTGGATTCTGTGTCTCCCTCTCTCTCTGCCCCTACCCGATCCACACTCTGTCTCTCTCTCAAAAATAAATAAACATTAAAAAAAAAGATTTGGGGTGGTGGGTGCAGGAGACTCAGGAAGCTACTTCAAAGGGTGAAGTTTCCCTATAAGGTCCCTGAGACTGACACAGGATGGTGGATGGTGTTGGTTCTCTTAGAGAAGGGGCCTGCTCTGTCTTCCTTTCAGAATGGGCCAGGGGTGAAGAAAGGGCATTAACAACCCTACTATTTCCTGATAGCCTGCCATGGACCAGGCCTGGACAAATTTGACCTTTCATTCTTTAACACAACCACAAAGGACAGGCTTTCACAGAAGAGGAAAGTGAAATTCACAGAGCCCAAGTAACTTGCCTCAAATTTCCCAGTTGTTAGCTGGGGAGAACTCCAGGGATAGAACAGGTTTTATCAGTGGTGCAGACTCACAAAAACACGTGAAACATAACACATAAGATGTAACTGTGGTTGGCATTTGCCCCATGTGGGTAGTGATGACGACTCTGGGTATGGGTGTGTGTGAACGTGCATTGGGGGAAGGTGGGATGGGGTCCTCAGGAGAGTCAAAGGCACAGGTGAGAAGCTTGGAGAGGAACCCAGCTCCTCGTGATGGTGGGCCATGGCATTGGTGAGATACGTAGTTGGCTTCAGATACCGTTCACACATTTATAATTCAAAATAAAATATCACTATAAAATAAGTGGCAATATGGGGCGCCTGGGTGGCACAGTCGGTTAAGCGTCCGACTTCAGCCAGGTCACGATCTCACCGTCTGTGAGTTCGAGCCCCGCGTCGGGCTCTGGGCTGATGGCTCAGAGCCTGGAGCCTGTTTCTGATTCTGTGTCTCCCTCTCTCTCTGCCCCTCCCCCGTTCATGCTCTGTCTCTCTCTGTCCCAAAAATAAATAAACGTTGAAAAAAAATTTTTTTTTAAAAATAAAATAAGTGGCAATAGACCAAGGATATTCAAATTTTTCCAATGATGACTGCATCAATGCTTTTTTGGGAGAGATATAAAATATTAAATTCTACCTTTTTTTTCCTTTCTTTTGGGTGCGCTTCTTTTGCTGATGCCCTCAGTGCCCATGCTTATAGGACCCATCTTAACACCAGCTCTGAAGCCAAGAGACACTCCCCCAGCTATTTGGAAGTGGTGGTAACACCCTTCACTTGGAAGACCAGTGGTATGCCTCATTGTTAGGGAGGTGGGGAGGCCGAAAACTTTAGTGAGTCACTGCTCTAAGGATTTTGGAGTACTTGTTCTCCCCATTCCTGGGCTCTGAGTCAAGAATGTAACTGAAGCCCCAGACAATGGAGTGTGAAAGAAAAGATGTTCCCTAGTGTCAGATACCCTAGCCAACCGGACCCAAAAGCACAGAACAGGTGCTTGGCTTTAGTTCCTGGTGCTGGCTGGGTCCCTGCACCCTGCCCCACACCCCACACCTCTCTAGACAAAAGTCACAGTTAAGAAGCATGGGCTCCTGCCTCCTCCAGCGTATCTAGGATCTGCTCCAACTGAGAATAGCCTATTCCTCCTGCCAACCCATTCTTTCAAGGCTAAAGACACAGAAGGCAGGAGCCACAACCCAACAGAGGACACCAAGAAGCAGGACCTTACATGGATGTAGGTGGACCTTACATCCACCAGAGGAGGATGAGAGTACTTTATGGTCTGAAGAAAACTTTCGTGTGGCCTAGGTAACCTTCCAGTGTTCGGGGGAATAAGATCAGCAACGAGGCAAGCTGGGTTTTCACAGTGTTATTGGGAAGTCCCCAGGAAACCAAACCCTGCAGGCAAACCCCCATCATGCTCTGGTGAAGACACAGGAACCGGGTACACAATTTTGGATGCCACGGAAGAGGTGACTCCCTGGAAAGCTGGCGATGGTTGGTCATTCCCTTGGTCACTGAGGGTCTACTCAGGCCCTTCTCCTCCTCACTGGAGAGGGGCTCTTTACACTATTTACCAACCCTGGCTTTGAGTCCTGAAGGGACGTGAATCCTTGCCTCCTTGTGATGTCAGAGGGAAGATCCCACTGAACTATCTGGCCCTGTACCATCCTGATGAACATCAGAGGCGCCTCATAGGTAAGTATGGAAGGGACAAGGGCAGCCTTTTCTTTGAAGCCTGAGGAGAATGGCTATAAGGGCTGACCACAAGGACACAAGACTCAGGTGTATTTAAGAGATACTAATACAACAAAAGAAGTTGTCCATCATGGAGTTTTTTGGTATCAGGCACTCTACTGAAAACTTGACATGCATTATCATATTTAGTCATCACCTTAATGCAGTTACTGTTAGTGTCACCCCCATTTTGCAGATAGAGATGTTAAGTAGCTTACTCAAAGTCACACAACCCGAGATGGCTTTCAAATTCTGCTCTAACTCCAAAGCCTGAGATTGTAACTGCTGTCCTAGGCTGGGTTCTCTGTAGTGTAGCTTAAGTTAACTTCTTGCTGCTGCTACCCTCTGTCACTGTTCATTACCAGTGATGAAGGGTCTTCCTAAAACTGAGGCAAGAATGGCCCTGGACAGGGCCTCTGGGCCCACACACCCATTATTCACTTTTATCAATTCTGGGTCTAGACCGGGGTATAGGAGAGGGTAAGTGCTGTAAAAGCACTGCTTAAAATCCAAGTTTCTGTGTTTTTGTTGGTCTGTGGAGATTGGGGAGAAACAGAGATAACATGTAGAGCTGGATTTCTTAAAAACCTCTATTTTAACCAGTTTGGGAAGCGTTTGTTTTGTTTCTTTTTTAAGAACCCAAAGGCTGGAACTCAAAAGGGCTGTCTAGTCCTGGCTAGAGCAGGAATCACTACATAGTTAAAAAAACAAACAGCTTAACATTATATTTAGGGTATGCCTGCACTTAAAAAGAAATAGCTTTGTTTGTTGTTGTTTTTTTTAAGTGTCTGTTTCCACGTCCTATATATGGGAAATATCCTATCACAATGGGATAATGGGAAATATCCAAATCACAATGAATCTCTACCAGTTCTAGTTATGAAAGCAAAAAAAAAAAAAAAAAAAAAAATCAAAAACATTCCAAATGATCAAAAATAGGAGAATAATACATCATGGCACACTAACCAGATGGAAAATCATATTAGTAATATCATAAAGGCTAGGTTAGCAACATAGAAAGATACCTATGCAACATTTTTTGAATAAATAATATAAAGTTTTGAAGAAAAAGCCCTAAATATATACACAGGTAAAACATACGAAAATATTATTTTTAAAAATGGAGGTGAGATTATGAGTGACTTTTCCTTTGCTGATTTTTTCTATAGTTTTAATAACATGTAACAAATGAAAAACTCACAGGGTATACAATTATATTGTGGTTTGGACCTTATGAATACATTTTGGCTTATTTACTTCACAACCTGGTCTCCAAATCCGGCAGAGCTTTTCATTTGAACTTGCAAATTGCTGCATGAAATTTACATATTCCTTTAACTACATAGTAAGTATCTATCCCTGTTATACAAATTGGGGCTAATTCTTCAGGTTAGAGTCTTTGTCATCCAAATTTAATTATGCCATATTTATCCATAGTGCTTATCGTTTGGGGGTAGGAACCAAAACTAGAAAAGCAAAAGAAGAGTTCCTATCAATACACAGTGAAACTCAAATTTCTCACATACACCACCTCACTTTTCATCTTTGCATGAAAGCTGGAAAATGAATTATCCGGAGACCCCCAGGGCCCCTAACCTATTAGGAAGGCTGAAGTCTGGCAACCCCAGCAGGTCAGGTTGCTATCTTCTCTAAAGGCCACAAGAAAGAGCACTGGGGAATGGTCCCAGGGGAGAATGGAGTGTTCATGGCATCTCCCATCCATTTGCTTATCCACAAATCAAAGGCTCCCTGCAAATTTCCTTACTGGCATAGAAAGCTGAGTTTATAGTCTCTAAGAGTCTATGCAAAGATTGAGAGATGCTCTAGGATAAAAGCAAAGCTGTGGTAAGACCCCAAAAATGTAATAATTTAAAACGAGTTAAAATAGCCTAAGACAAAGAATAAGAAGGTGGGTAAGAAGGGAGAATTTTTCAGTTAAAATCTGGCAGAACAAAACTACAATGAAAAAAAACTTGGTGGCCTGAGTAAAGAGCAAAACCAAAGCATTTTATAAAGGAGCAGAGGTCTCGTTTCTAAGGTTTGAAAGGTAAGGGTGAATCGTGAACTGCCTGTAACTGGAGTACTTCTGAGAAAACGATGCAGCACGCCCAGGAGGGCCTTTTCCACCGGTTTCAGGTGGTTAGCAATCTTTCAGGAAGGAGGCATGATGCCTGTGTTTTCAATGCACTCCTATAACATTTACTCTCAATTTTCCATGCAACCAAATCCTACTGTTTTTATTTATTTTTTAATGTTTATTTATTTTTGAGAGAGAGAGAGAGAGAGCGCGTGTGGGCATGTGGGGGAGGGGCAGAGAGAGAGGGAGGGAGACGAGCAGGTTCTGCACTGACAGGGCTCGAACTCACAAAGTGTACAAACCATGACATCATGACCCGAGCTGAAGTTGGATGCTTAATTGAGCCACCCAGGTGCCCATTATTTATTTTTAAATGTTTGTGTGTGTGTGTGTGTGTGTGTGTGTGTGAGAGAGAGAGAGAGAGAGAGAGAGAGAGATCGAATGGGGCTCTATCTCAGGAACTGCGAGACCACGACCTGAGCTGAAATCAAGAGTCGGACACTTAACCAACTGAGCCACCCAGGTGCCCCCATATCCTCCCATTTTTCCAAGTCTGTGCACTTCTTCTGTAGACACTGAGGGCAAGAAGTCTATTTTATGCTTTTTCCTTATCGTCCTACAAACCCCAACCTATATAGTTCCTAAAATAATGTGCATGCTTCTTAGGTGAAAATGGAATTTCTTCGTTCTATAGGCTAAATCATGTATAATCTTAATTTCCATATATTCTCTAGATACTAGAGGACAATATGGAAGTCCTTTCTGTGTTTAAGGGAAAGTGAACAAAACAAGAGATTGGAGTAGTAAAAAATTGTAACCGGAGAGGGAAGAGAGATCACAAGCCAGAAACAGACAGAAGCTTTCAAGTATGGAATTAGTAACTGAAGAGATGTTTTGCCTGAACAGTTTTGCCAGGATTTGAGTCTAGAAACACTTCACTGAGGCACATTTTCTTTACGTTTCTTATATTTCTATTCCTAGACAAATTGTTCTTTTTCGTTTTTAATTTCTTGGGAAGGTGCTAAGCCAGACAATTCTGGAGTACTCTGGAAAGGAGTACTTGGTGAAAACAGGAAGAAGACAAATCATGGGAAAGGCAGTCTTCAAGCTGAATAAACCACTAATTCATCACTTCTCAGCTGGGTTCTGAGAGGTACGACATAGGAGTCCCTATGAAACCATCACCCACCTTAATTAAGAACAAAAATGAAAAACCCTACTGCCCATGTGCTGGCTCACATTTCTAACACACTCTCTGGGCTTTTTAGCACCGGTACTAAACCCTTTTGGGATAGTGACAGGGCTCGCTTCAGATAATGGTGTCCTTGACCACAACATGATTCAAGCAGTTCTTTGGCAAACTGTTTTAGTGTGAAACATGGTTTTCACAGAGCAAGTGGGCATGGGGCAGGGTAGAGTGTGGGGCTGCTGATGCAGAATGTAGTCAGCCGATCAAACCTGGCTCATTGGAAGGCCACAGGGCTATACTATTCTACTGCATGTACCCGAGAGTTTAATATCCGATTTAGGAGTCTAAGAAATAAGAATTCCAGTGGAAAGGCAGCATTGCAAATCCAGAGTACCTCCAGAGTTGAAAACAGATCAGGACTCACCAGGATGCAGTGTGCTTCCTTCTTCCCCCCCCATCCCCCCCCCCCCCCAACCCCATGCAACATACACCCAGAGGAACTTTGGCTCAGACAGACCCAGGAGGCCCCTTGGGAGACAGGACCGACAATCCTGCTCTGCAACCCCCCCTGCCCCGCCCACCACACACCACTTGTTTTGCCATCACCAGCTTTCCTCTGGAGATGTGGATTCCCAAGCGGTCCTGCCCAGCGGCTCCTCAAGAACGAACCAGGGGCAGTATTCCCACTGCTTTCCTACTCACTAGCACATCCAAATGCAGTTTGAGAAGCCAGCAACAAAAAACTGACTTTCAAAGGCCAGTGTTTTTGCTTAAAAAATGAAATCTCAATTTATTGCTTTGAAGCATTTTTTACCGGGGTGCCTGGGTGGCTCAGTCAGTTAAGTGTCCAACTTCGGCTCAGGTCATGGTCTCACAGCTCTTGAGTTCGAGCCCTGTGTGAGGCTCTGTGCTGACAACTCAGAGCCTGAAGCCTGCTTCAGATTCTGTGTCTCCCTTTCTGTCTCTCTGCCCCTCCCGTGCTAGCGCTTTGCATCTCTTTCTCCCAAAAATAAACATCAAAAAAATTAAAAAAAACCAAAACATTCTTAACCTTCTGTGCATAGATGGTTAATGACTCTGTAACTGTTACTTGAGCGTTTGTGTCTGGCCATTTGTCCAGTCAAGAAACGCATTTTGAATGGCTCTTCGGTGTGAGGTGCTGATTCACTGCAACGAGTGGCCTCCAGGGGAATGGTCCTGGAGGTTTTCACTCCAAAAGGAAAGAAGGTATTTTCCGTTTTCCTAAGGACCCCAAGGAAGGAGGAAAGGGGCTCCAGCTGAGGAGCAGAGATGGGACTGGAGGTGGCGGGAGCATCATCACAATCCACCTTGGTTAGTTCCCAGGCTCCTGGGGAAGTGCAGAAGCATGTGAAGGAACAAACCCTCTCCCTTAAGGATGAAGAAACGACTGCTCAAATGGTGAAATTAACCGAGCTCACACAGTGAGCGGTGGGGCGGGTTTCAGAGCTTTGCCCATTTGCTTTCCAGGCGCTGCGGGAGAGCTGAACTCCATGGGATTGAACTCAAGCAGCTGAGCGGCCTTGACCAAGCCAATGAACCTCTCTAGGCCTCCTTCCGGCTCTGAATCAGCATTGCGGTTAGGGCATCAGCCTTGGCAGGCCCTGATAAGGCTGTGACTTGACTCTTTGTTCTCCACGGCCTTGATAACAGATGGAAATAAAACTCTCACAGGCGGCAGGCACCGGTCTTATCCTCCAGGTCGATGCCCATTTGTCAAAAATTCCGCAAAAGTTGCATTCCTATTAGCGGGCCCTCAACATAGCTTCATTCATTGTTTGACACACAAAATTTATGACATCTGTTGGAGGAACAGAGCTCTGAAAACCCTCAATGTCAAAAAGTATACATAATGGAAGGTACACTTCTTGCACTGCCTGACATCTCGAATATTTTCCCAAAACCCCCCGTCTCCAATTCTGGAAATGATGGCTCCCTGAACACCCCGGGACTTTTTGTTTTGATTGGAGAATTCAGACTTTTTTCCTCCCCCTGTATGTACATCTGACTGCAGATTTTAAAACAAAATCACATCTACAAATAGTGTTGACAAGTCGAAAAAATGGCTAACATGCACGCAAATGTTTGTTCAATTAAAAAACCTTTTTTTCCCCCCTGGAGGGGGAAAAAAAAAATCAGGCCCAAAGTATTAAACTCTGGAGGATACATACCAGCATACTCAAAAATTAGATTTTCTTTCTGCTAAGGACATCTCCAGGAGCAGTAATAAGTAGAGGAATTGTTCTCTTCAATGCCAGCCTCAAAAAGCTCAGACTGTGTCCAGAAAGCAACGGTTTGCACAACTCTCACCGTAACTTTAAACATTTTTGGGAGATGCTTATTTCTTACTTGTAGCCCTTTTTCTGTGGAGAGCCACCTTGCTTTACCTGAACAAGGCACATTTTCCAACTTCTCATTCTGAAATCCGGGCCTGTTAATGGAATTTAGGGTATGAATCTTGAACTATTTCTCTGTACTTCGTGGTTTTCTAAGCAGTGACCATACTGGCTTTCAGCCTCGGTGTGTCCACACTGAAGAGCCCTCATTTTTCTCCTGACCTCACAGGGGTGGCGTGTTCCGGGATTATCACATTGGAACAGACCCAAGGTGAGTGCCATGTGGAGACAGGGTGTTCCCCGCTATCAGAAAGATCGGGTGATAATTCTTTGAATTGGTGAATAAGTTGAATAATTAATGCCTCATTAATTATTTCAGCTGATCCCTGAAAACCAGGAAGTTAGGCAGTAAACCACTCACTAGGGGTCGTGTCGGCCAGAGAGCTGACCCCGCATACACCTTCCCCGTCTCCTCCTTCCCCAACCGTATTTGCGGCTTCGTCTGTTTCTAGCTACGTCTGGCAGCTGATCTTCTTCTGCCCTAAAGCATCTAAAACAAGTGGAAGAATCCAAACAGGGCTCTGGAGTCACACAGGCCCGAATCTGAAGCCAGGACCCCCTCCTTGTGAGCTATGGGACCGTGTGTAGTTTCATGGATTCTCTGAGCCTCGGGTTTTGTGTAAATAAAGCAGGGACCGATGCGAAGCTGAAGTAACACTCGGAAGGCATGTTAGTACAGGTTCTGGCAAGCGGTATCTCAGAAAGGAATTAATAACCATCACCATCTGGAGCAAAGTTTAGCATTGCCCCAGCCTTACCAAGTCCGGTATCAAATCTGCTCTGCTGTGGTCCCTGGAGCACATGTGGCATGACGAGGGCGGCAGCGGCTAATGGTTATCAAGCATGTCCTGCGTTCTGTGTTACGTACTTTACTACAAAGGTGATGCATTCCAGTCCCATGTAATATCGTAGGAGCTAGGTGAGACTCTCGTCTCCACTTGATTGATGAAGAATCTCAGATTTAGGGACTTGACGAGGCTAGGCAGCTAGGAAAGGTCAAGCCAGACCTGGCTCCCAAAGTGAAAGGGTGCTGGGTTCAGGAAAGGCCGCTGGGACTACAGTGAGGCAGAGAGGCCTTCTTGGTCTTGCTGAGGATGGGCAGGGGTGAGCCTAGGGGCGGTGAAGACGAGGGGAATTTGAGACCCAAAGAGTTTCTTTGCCTTACACACCCTTTCTGTGGAGAGAAAATACCTGATCAAAGGACTTGAAAGAAGAGCTACAGATACACTTCATACTTTTCAATGAAAATATAATCTGTCATCCAAATCCGTTTCCGTTTATTTCCATCCTCCCATGTTTGCTTTCCAAGAGAACGTCCTTTTCCGCCCTGCAGCACAAGTTTGGCCAACTAATAGTGTTCGTAATCTTTCGTTTGCTGTGAGTCTTCAGGAGCAACCTGTGATATTTTCAGTTTCCAAGTCCAAAATGACGAAGATGTATTGGAGTTTAGAGCTCAAGACAAGTGGGAAAGCAGAAAATCACAAAGACCCTTTACAGCAATACTTTTTCGAGTCACACTGCTGGGGGACAAGGGCACACTTGGTGCATTCACTCACTATGTGTTGGTGTATGTGCCATCGCTAGGGACTTAGCTAAGACTTGAGGAAAACCCCCCGAACCACTACAGTCACTGCAAAAGCCTTTATGTATGTGCAGATATATGACCACATCATGGAGGAAGCCTTTTCTGGATGGGGTCTTTCCTGCTGGGTTCTAACTCTAACAGACCAAAAGGATGCTGCCTCGAGAGCTTCTGGAAGGGTAACACTCAGAATTTGGTTTCCCCCAATCTCTGGGATACTGTTTTACGAAACCGTTCATGAGGGAAGGTAGGTCGACCACACCATCTAAAGTTCACCAAGTAAAAACATACAAATGACAGGACCACCAAATTTAGAAAATGTCCTACAATGTGCATTTTATTCCATACCATTATACAATGTTTACATATAGTTATAACTCTTAAGAAAATGATTTTTCTTTACCAATTGTACGTAGTGCCTAAATCTTTCACTTGAACATGGAGAAATGGAGAGTGGAAGTCCACATCGAATGCTATCCTACAAGTTGTAATGAGCCGCAGGTGTGCCAATGAAAAGGCCCTAGAAGTCTTAAAAGAGCAGCGTGCCTTACAAACCCTTGGCGTTAGTGAATTCAGGCATACCGGATCCGCAGTCTCATCTCATAATAAAACTCAAGACAAAATAAATTAGTGTCGGACAGGATTCTAAATTGTACAATATTGAACGAAAGACCACAGTGGGACCTTTTGTTTAAAGTAGCACCAATCCACACCTGATTGCGTTTTCAACATTAACCTTCCTGTTGATACATCGTTGGCACTTTGAGTGGAAATCTTTCTGCTTTAGTGAGGATTCCTAGACTGGCTGAGTATACTGTGTTGCAAAACTCTCTAATAAGTGTGGCAACGTCAACCAGGGAAATGGCACATTTAAGTCATTACGGCCCTGCCATGGGCTCGCCTTGTCTGTGTGTATGTGTGTGTGTTTTCCCCACCCCCTGACCTAGCTGGTATCTTGTGGATGTTTCTGTGACAGTGTAAAAGTAAATAAAAATGCGTTTAAGGGGTTTCATGGTAAGCGTGGTGTTTCAAAACAAAACAAAACAAAACAAAACAACAACAAAACGACATGAAAGAGTGTGGTCGCAGCTAAGGAGGGTTCACATGTTGTTTAACTCCAGTAAAGTCTGATCCAGCATCTGGTGCATACTAAGGTTTTCTTCTTTGGCATGAGCCACTTTCTCTGTGATGGGATTAGAAAATTAAGTCATGAATAGTTGCACTTTGGACACAGAGGCGGTTTGTACATTTAGGCAGGCAAACATCAGTCACAAACAAAGATGAGATGATTAGGACAAGGCATGCTTGTAAGATACTGCTCATTTCCAGACAAGGACCTACAAAGGGAGAAGACATCTCTGACCGAAAGGGACTAGAGGCACAGCAGGTTCTCACAGAGCAGTCAGGGGAACCTCCACCAACAGGCCACTCTGAACAGAGCACGGGTGGGGCTTGGTGAAGGTCCCCCGGCCGTATGCCACGGGGACAGCGACGGTGCTTGCAGCACTCAAGTTACTTATGGCAGACATTTCTGAGTTACAGGCAGTTAAAGATCTGGGAGCTGTGTTTAACACAGAAGACAGAGATGATATAAGTAGATATTCTGACAACTTTTAAAATGATTTATTTCTGTTGCTCATTAAAAAAAAATATCCAAGTTTCATGCACACTTCAGTAGGACATTCTCTTACTATTCTTATATTTATTATTAGCATGACATTCTCACCAGATTCCAACAACACCATTAGACGGAATAAAAGCATACCTTTTAGACAATCAGGGACTTCTGACATGAGCTCCTGTTTTCAAAAGCTATTTTGCCCAAGCATAGGTACATTTAATCAAACGCTATACCAGATATTAAGAAGTTAGGAATATGAATATGTAATAGCAATATATATATATTATATATTGCATCATATATAATATGTATACGTATATAGTTACACACTCCTTGGCTTTGGCTTTCTAACTTAGGCAGAACTCATTCTCTGTGGGAAACAGAAAACAATTTTTGGTCCCCATTCTGTATCAGTTCAAACAAGAAGAACTGCGATTGCTGAATTGATTGTTATAAATATTTGATCCATATACATACACATAACTTTACCATAAAAGCAGTTTTGGGTCTAAAGAGAACTTAATTATTCCAGATTATAAGAGGAAGAAAGACGCAGATGAAGCCAGCCTTTCTGTTAACTCCCTCCATGTACGATTCTGCAGAGAGCAAGTGCTGTCGGCCCTATTAGTTGAAGGCATGGCAGTCCTGGACTTCCTGCCCATGGGCTCCATTCCTAGAATTCAGCCCAAGTTCTTTCCCACTTAAGTTTAATCCTCATTCAGGGCCAGCTTTAGTTGGTTAGTTAGGCGGCGGTTTTGCTCAAGTTGCTGGTAGAGTTGATCTGTACAGGTCAGCAAGCAGGTTAGCAGAAGAGAAGAGGCAGAAGGAAGACAGGTTAGCCAGACGTGGTGAAAGAGTTAACAGAGATCCCTCAGGTCACCTGCCGAGCAGCTCACCCTTACCCGGTGGTCGTCTGTCCCGTGCTCAGGAAGGATGGGTGGGAAAGGCCTGATAGACTCAGGACGAGCCAGGATTTCTCTCTTGGTGGCCAGGGAGGGAAAGGGAGTGACAGGGGCAAGAAAGAGAGAGGGGGAATGTTCCTCTTGCACCTTACTAAAACCCCTAGGTGAACGGAGCCGAATGCAGTTCCTGGCAACAGCCTGAGGAGCCAAGGCAGGGGGTCATGGTGGAGATCTTACAGTGAAACTTGAACCCACCCATTTTGCCCACCTCTTTCCGGAACCCCTTTCACTTGCGCTCCAGGGACTGGCTCTCCTTTCAGGCAGAACCAGGAGGGCCGCCCTCCCCCCTCCCCGCTGCCTGTGCACTCAGCTCTTAAAATGCAGAACTTGGGGCGCCTGGGTGGCGCAGTCGGTTAAGCGTCCGACTTCAACCAGGTCACGATCTCGCGGTCCGTGAGTTCGAGCCCCGCGTCAGGCTCTGGGCTGATGGCTCAGAGCCTGGAGCCGGTTTCCGATTCTGTGTCTCCCTCTCTCTCTGCCCCTCCCCCGTTCATGCTCTGTCTCTGTCCCAAAAATAAATAAACGTTTGAAAAAAAAAAATGCAGAACTAAGCTCCCTGTCGGTCCCCCAATCACCACCATACAGGGTGCACTCTGACCTCTCGTCGTTTTGACACAGGGTGCTACACTACTCAAACAGCACAACAACAAACCCGTGTCTCCACGCACAAGTGACGTAAAATTCATTTGCCGACTTCTTGAAGAGAATGGCGTTCGTGTGTGGCGCGAGATGGAGGCGTACAGCACGGACAAGACCTCAAACATCCACCAGGCCACCGGCACAGCATCAGTTTTACACACTGGCGTCTAATCTGCTCACGCGCTAGGGAGGCCAACTACAGGTGTCAGTCTGTATCTGATGGCCCAGGGGATGCCCCCAAAATGACAAGAACCTGGCATTTACCATGAAAAGTTGGAGGAGATACGACTGGTTCGAATGACAGTGACAACCTGGACCCAGAAATTCTACCGACCGATCTCGAAAAGCTGACAATCCTAACCCCAGGGAGAATGAACCCATCCAGCCTCTGGACCCCAGGGGTGTCGGGAAATTAATCAGTTCTCATATCAGCTTTCTCTGAGAAGTGACAGAAGATGGGGAAGATGCTAGGTTGCACTATGCTTTCTAGCTTAGAGTGTCTGCTACTTTGTCCTCTTTGCTCATCCTCATTTTCTGGATATTCAAAACCCCGGTCAAATGTCACCTCCTCCAGGTAGCTCCAAACATACACCATCTAGGAGTTTGGGCTCTCTTCACTCCTCTACCTTCCAGCAAAATGGCCAGCTCATCGAGGGCAAAGAACATTTTGGGCTCGGCTCTTCACCACCTCTCCGCTGCCTTCCACAGTGTCCTGCAAAGGACACATGCTTGGGGGTTGCAAATTTAAACCCCACTGGCAATATTACCGCTAATGCAGGGGGGCGATCGCCACGGGCAGGCAGGTTTGGCCAAGCTGGAATAAAAGAACTTTGGAGAAACCCTAGAGAATCCAGAAGGTCAATGTAAATTCAGCTTAAATGACAGCTGTCCCTCCACATCCCCCTCTGGGCCTGCTCCACTTCAGCTGTCATGGAGCTGCCATGCCTGGGTAGACTGGGGGCAGGAACCAGAAGTGGTTTTACATTCGCAAGTATTTTCTGCTCCTGTCCTACCTCCCAGATGTCTGGAGCCTCTAGTGCCCAGACTCAGGAATGCTTTCTGTTTGGTCCAACCAGGCTCTTGAAGCAGCTGCAGCTATGGCCTGACTCTTTGAACTAGAAACCTGGACGCCGGCAATTTCTTGACAGAATCAAGGTGCTATTTATCCTTTCGTGCACCCCTACCTCCTGGGGCTACTCCAGATTTGCCTTCCCAATGCATCATTTTCCCGTTTCTCCTTGTAGAATGTGCTTACACAAAGTATGAAAGTCTCTGCAAAGTCCCCCCCCCCCCCAAAACAGATGTGCCTCCAGAATTAACTACACATCTGCTCAGCAGAACTTGGAGACCTGTCATTTTGTCTATAGCAGGGAGTAGGGGCACTCAGAGAAGGGCCCCCTTCTATTACTAGGAAGTTAAAAAAATATATGACAGCAATCACGGTCAAAAGCAGACCCAAGGAGCTTTAGGGGGGAAAAATCCACAAAATTATAGAAGGCTTTTTTACACTCTCAAGGGAGAGACACTGACTTCCAGATTCCAAATTTTAAAAAGTCTACTACACCAGTATTAAAATGCTTTAATTTATGGCCCTCTTAAAGAGTATTTTTTCTCTACTCTGAAGTCTTTGTGGAGCAATTGACAATATTTTCAGTTTGTCTACATTTGAGTACAGTGGTATATGTCAACACTCTCAGGCTAACAAAAACAGATCAAGATCACTCACGTTTAAAACATAGGAGAAATAGAGCCAGACTGCTGAGCTGCAGAAATGTTGGGAATTAAGAAACAAAAATCCACATCATTTTAAAGTCCTAATTTTGCAATTTCTTTTAAAATCACTTAACCATTGGCGCGCCTGGGTGGCTCAGTTGGTTGGGCCACCGACTTCAGCTAAGGTCATGATCTCTCAGTTTTTGAGTTTGAGCCACGTGTTGGCTTTGTGCTGACAGCTCAGGGCCTGGAGCCTGCTTCAGATTCTGTCTCTCCCCCTCTCTCTATGCCTCCCCTGCTCACGCTCTTTGTCTGTCTCTCAATAATAAATAAACGTTAAAAAAAAACTTTAATCACTTAACCATTGTTTTTAAAGTAAAAATAGCGAAGCCTAAATAAAATATAACTGTATTCTGGGGCACCTGGGTGGCTCAGTCAGTTAAGCGCCTCTTGATTTCAGCGCAGGTTATGATCTCACCGTTCGTGAGTCCCAGCCCTGCGCTGGGCTCTGTGCTAACAGCATGGAGCCTGCTTGGGATATTCTCTCTCTCTCTCTCTCCCCATTCCCCACTCACACTCTCTCAAAATAAATAAACTTAAAAAAAAAAAAAGAAAACTGTATTCTGAACAATTTCCACTAACTACACTGGCAAAAAAAGAACCAACCCTAATGGTTATACTTTAATAACAACTACAAATGAAAAAAAAAACTGCTATTATCACAAAGATTATGTATGCACTACACCTCCTAAAGAATACAAGAGGTCCTTACGGGCACAAAAATGAATCTTGACTTAAATGTAACCATATGTAGAAAACTTAAGATGTCATCTCGTGATCTAAATGAAGGTGGCTAAGTAATGAATATACTTTTTAAAATCTTTAACTGTTCTTTGTGCTGTAAAGGAGGATCAACAATAATCTCAATAACATTGGCTCCAAGTTCCAGTATGTGAAGTCCCAGCAGTGTGGGACGGCTGTGGAGCCTTCGGCAGAGCCTTGTGTTAGTTAGCTGCAGCCCCACGAACAGGGCCAACTCAGCACTGACACATCTAACTACACCTCTGGCAGAGGAAGGCACTGCTCAAGGCACACCTGCCACTCCAACAAGCAATGTGCCCTGTGTGGGTTCTCAGTGAGGACTATACACCAGCACCATCACAATCTCAACAAAACAAAACACCCCACTCTTTAATCTTTGGAAACCAAAACTCTGAGAGGGACCCACGCTTGAGCATTTTTTAAAAGTCCAGTGAGGAACTAGTGCTTTACCAACTTTTAACATTCATGTTCAGAATGAAAAAAAAAAAAAAAGGGTAGCAGCCAAAACTAAGCCTCCTATGTGTGAAGCAGATTTGTAGTTTTATTTATTATTTAGTTTTGTTGAAACTGAAATGTCAATAAATAAGAAGTAAAAAGAATAGCAAACAGAAATAGCTTACACAGTGTTTATTTTACACTGAAATGAGGAGCTTCTGTACAATGGAAAGCAGTGTGCCTGGCTCTCAGGCAGGATGCTAAAAGAATGAGCCAGGTCAGATGGAGAACAGACAAACCGCAGAGCTCAGAGAGGTGGGACAGCCAGCTTGATGAAGGGGTCTCAGGAGAAGTGAAGCAAAGAAACTTATCTGCATGAGGAGAAAAGGTGGGAGAAAAAGAAAAAAAGTGGCACAATGGAAAAAAGGAAAAGCAAACTAACAGATGAGAGCAGCACTTGAAACCCAGGCAGGAAGCAGACATGCAAAACCCACTGCCAGCCGCACCTGCAGGAGGATGTCCCTCCTCGCCCACCCGTGTCTAGACCCAAGGCCAGCACAGGCCCCTCTGGGTGACGGTCCATCGTCAAGAAGGCCCATGCGTAGAATTCAAAAACAGGTTTTAAGCTAACTCACCTTTCAGAATATTTGAGCATTCTTGATGCCACAAATTTTACCTATAGAATCACCACATTTTAGCACCAGAAAAGACCTCGAGACAGATGTTCTGATTCACCCCCACATTTACAAACGAAGGAAGAGAGGATGGAATTCTCTCTACTTTCCACGGTGACAGTCACGTCTCTAACGGTGATGTGGAAATTCTATAGCCTGTAAGGCAGCAGGCACATGCCACACTCTTTACGCTACCATGTTCGTACACGGGTGGGTCTGAAATTTCCAGCTCATGTGGAATTCAGCGCTATATTATTAGAACGAAGAGAACGCTCTGTGGAACACTCCAAGTTAGAATTTAGAGAAGCAGAAGAAGTGTAACGCTTAGGTTGGGTTAGCAATACGTGGATTAGTTGTGTATGATCGAAGTTCGCATGTGAACAAGGTATCTACTCTCTCACTGCCTCACACAGTTAAAGGTGAGCCATTAACTGCTTAACTCATACTGTGTAATTGGTGGCTTGTATCCCAATTCTTTGACACCAGCTGTGGTGTTCACTGTGAATATTTCAATGCCTTTTATTTAAACACAGAAAATTAAAGCCTCGGTTATTCAGCAGATGAACCATTTCTCTCCAGAATTCTTACAGGTGAGGAAGAGATCATCTCTCAACCATTCCCTAGGCTGTACTGGATCAATCTCCTCTCAGATCCTCAGTAACCAGACACTTGAGGGTTCCTTAAGTGTACATTTCTTTTACCAAAAATGATCCTATTGTATTTAATCGAATCTCGGGAAACCGATCTTTGATATTTCCGGAGAAGCTCCTGCACCACTGCGTAGCCTTCTAGTTTTACTTGAGCCTAGTTTAATTTCCTAAAAGGGTAGTGCTCAAGCCATTCGTATTTCAGTTCACTGCTTGGTGGGGACAATCTAGCTCAGAGATCATGAAATAAACACATTCTGAAGGGAAAATGATGTGTATAGACTGACTTAATCTACTCGGCTCTTCTATTAGTAGAATGTGAGCAGACAATAACTATCCTAGATTATGCAGAGAGAGCAAACAGAAAGGTGTGAAGATGGAGATTCTGGAGGTACAGAAGGCAGCAGTGGTGAGTTTATCATATTAGCGCGAGGGCACGGATGTGAGCAGGCAGGGTGGATCAACATTTACATGGAAGTCATATCGTTGAGAGCGTGGTCCAGCTCCTCGCTGATGGCTTTGTACTTCAGTTTCTGAGCGTACAGCTCGTCTATGACCAGGAAGTGGAAGGCAGAGGTGCAAGGGCATGGAGAGTGATCAAGAGATGGAGGGTGAGCGAGGGTGGCATGGACACCATCCCCACACAGCAGCAAGAAAAGGGCAATGCATGAAGGAATTGATGCCGCAGCAGGTGGCCAATGCAGGAGGCGTGCGTTTTGTTTTTAAATGAATTGAAACAAAAACAAAAAGAACAAAACCCATTAGAAAATAAAACAAGAAAGACTCAATACGAAAAATCATAACAAACAGGATTGGTTTCTCAGTAAACCATGTTATACCCTGAATACAACCACAGAAGGCCGTCTCCTGGGTAGGTAATAGAATAGCTTTCCTTTCTATAGCTATATTTTAATTCCACTGGAGTAGTCAACCATCTGCAACTCTCAACAGTGGAAAAAATTCCCAAGGGCAGTGTTTTGGAAGAACAATTTGTGACTCTGTAATCCTTATCTGGCTCCGCCTTCAAGCCACTGACTTCCTGACCAAATCAGACCACTGGGATGTCGGTTTCTTAGTGTCCTGTGAGCTACTCCTTTGGTCTTCTCACTAAGCTACCCTGTTACTGGCCCACGAGGTTTGAAAAGCGAGGACAGCCACACGTTTATGGTGGGGCTCTTGCCAAGTCTGCAATTTAGTTTTTGTAGTGATGAAGGTTTCACACTTTGCTGTACTTTGGCAGACTGTTTTACAACCACCTGTCATTCTCTCTTCTCCACTAGCTTGGATGCCTTCGCCAGCCCCTTCTGCCTTTCTTGTATATTCTATGCATTCTCCTTTCTTTCCTTTTCATAGCTGACCTTTCACGAGCCTCAGAGTTCAACATTTAGGATTTCCGTGAGACAAAGGCAGGTGTTACTAAAACAAAAACCTAAATATCTTAGGAGAGAAAGGCTTGAACATAATCTCAAAAAACAATGTCCTATTACCCCCACCCCCCCTTTCAGAATATAGAGCATTTACCAAGATATTAAGGACTTAAAACCACAAGAACCCAACTGTTACATTGAGTTCACACTTGGAAGACGAGTTGTGTCTAAAAACGAATCCATGCCACTCTGACAATTAGGAGGTATCAATAAGCAGAGAATACACTAAGTCATTCTCACCTAACAACAACAAATAAACCTGCCCCACTTCTGCACAGTGTGAAGGAAAGCTGGATGGCATCTGCCCTTACAAAGAGACGTGCCTCATCTGGTGGCTAACAGTCATCTGGAGAGCAGAGGACTCAGGTCCAAGAGTTTAAGAGCCACAGAATGGAAACCCCAAAGGACAGGCAGGAAGAATGTGCAAGAGCAAAGAAGTATATCCAGGAGGATGCACTTGGATTGGCGAAGTGTTCCTCCAGCTCAGTTTTCAACCATAAGGACTAAATTAAAAACAAAACTTAAGATCTTACCTTCTAAGTCATCAATGCTTTTCTCCAATTTAGTTACTGACCTCTCCGCAAACTCAGCCCGAGTCTCAGCCTGTAATGATTCCATTTATTTTAGTCAAAATCGGGAGGCTTTACATTTCTGGGAGCTACAAATACAGGGAAAACTAGAGAATCAAAATCAAGCATAGCACCCATAAAACGGGTCTGAACACTTCAGTCAGTCACTAGCACAGCGCACTAACTCCAACACCACCTTTGAATATTCCTGACTTGGATCACCATACTTTTGAAATGAAGAAGCCCTGACCAGCTTTATACAAATGGACTCATTTAAAATCCAGTTGGCTTCATCTAAAACACTCATAGTATTACCTCCTTCAGCTTGTCAGAAAGGACCTTGATCTCTTCCTCGTATTTGTCTTCCTTCTGCGAGTACTGTAATTAGAAAGAGCGTTCCAGATGTCAGGCTACAGCTCACTCTATACTCAGGTCTTCTAATACAAAGAAAGCGCCAGCCCAGCCAACAGATGTTGAGGATCCCTTAGGAGGTAACGGAGCCTCTGGTATCAAATGGCACACTACAATACATTCTCTGTTTTCTTGCCTATTGTTTTACATGGGATAAGAACAAGATAACTTAGCCATGTGGCACTTGGTTTAAATTGAATTGTTATAGACGAGTCACATACTCAACATAAAAGATGTTCTCTATTAAAAATGAGAATCTGTTATCCAATAACCATCAGGAAATCACCTCAAAATCATGCCATTTGCTAAACAGTATGCTTTCGTCAGCAGGGCCTCAGAAGAGAAAAAGTTTGGGTCTTTCGAGCAGCTCTTAAAAGATGCTTCTCCCCCACACCATGCTCCTGGCCTACCTTCTCAGCCTGAGCCTCCAGTGACTTCAAGTTGTTCGTCACAGTTTTCAATTCTTCTTCAAGCTCGGCACATTTGCTAATGTTTTCGATCAGAGGCAGAAAGGGTGGGAGACAAGCCCAAGGAAGGAGGAGAGAAAAAGGAGAGGGATGGGAAAAAATGAAAACCGAGTCCCAGAGAACAAAGGGCTGCCTTAAAGTAGCCAAATCATTAGGTATTAAGGAACTCAATTGTGCTGAGGACACTGCCTCCTTAAACTTGCACCAGCAGAAAGGCAGGGTGACAAAAATCCAGTAATTTTGGAGTATGATAATTTGGCTTCTTTTTGGCTGCACCAAAGAGCATTTTGAAGGAAAAACAAAGGAGTTTAAAGGACCCAAAGAAAGCACTTAAAGCAAGACAGAAGACAGCAGAGGGTGTCGTTATACCGAACGAACCAGTAGACACTGGAAGCTGAAAGGCGTCTGGGTTGCAGTTAAACCTAAAACCACACATGAGCCATCAGTACCTTATCCTCTGCAGCCATTAATGCTTTCAAGGTCTGATCCATTATTCTTAATTGTTCTTCCAGCTGTCGAACTTGGCTGTTAGTGGACACAGGAAATGCACAAGGCCATTCTCAAAATCAGTGTGCAGGTAAGGCATGCAGTGATACACGCATTCATACAGACACCCCACACAAGTCCTCCGTGTTCCGTGCTCACAGCTCATCCATGTCAGATGAGCACAGGAGGAGCCTGGAGCTGAAACAGGTCAATGTGCAGCTGCCAGAAGGTCATGCTGTTTAGTCACTGCTCTGTAGCACCCCACACACAGCAGACCGGCACCGGGCCCGCTTACCTTTCTGAGAGCTCAGCCCGCTCCTCCGCACGTTCCAGGTCACTCTCAATGATGACCAGCTTACGGGCCACCTGTAGCAGGACAAACACAACACACACACACACACACATACCATGGGGCCAGCAAGCTTTGAGTATGGGGGCAGGACACGGAGGTGGGTACTGGCCCCACCGGCCCCTACAAGTTCTTATCGACAAATGAGATGACCCTCTTTCCTGTGGATGGGAGAGAAGCAACTCGCTACCCGGAGGGCCAGGGGAGAGCAGACCAGAGGCTTCTGCTCACAAAGACTCAGAGTCGCTCGTTTGGGGGAGGCAGTCTGATTTTAAGTCTGACTCAGGTGAAGTCCATTTAATTACAGGGCAGCCAGCCCAAGTGTGGAGGAAGGGAGAGAGAGGAAATTCACCATCTTGAAAATAGCAGAATGGTGAGACGAGATGCATCCGATGCTGTGAAGGTGGGGGCTGCCAAAAACCACTGAAAATAATCCTGAGAACTCTATCAATTTAGAGCTCTGTACCTCAACCTCCTCTTTGTGGAGGAGGTTAAAAATGACAACAGGATACCAAGAGAAGCTAACTTGAGATGAGCTGGTAAGATGACTAATGGAGTCAACTCTGTATTTAGCAGAGGAAAGGACCTGAGAGCTTCAAAGGGATCCTTTGAAGCATTTCAAAAGTAGCAGGCATAGTGTAACTTGGAAGTAATAATAGTAATAACGATGGTGGTAAATAACAATAATAGAAAAAAGGAGTGTCAATGCCATTTCAAGACAGCCGTGACACATTAAGATAAAACTAAGGCAACAGTCATGTTAGCTCTGTTATCACAGGAAGTTGTTCTCATGGAGACATGACCAGAATCTGATTCACCTGTGAACCTATCTTGATAACAGGATTCTACCACCTTGAAAAGAGAGGACACATTGAAAAGGGCCTCTTGAATCTACGCGGACTTTAGTGCATGGACTGTGTCCCTATGCTGCCTGAACTGGATCATGTTAGGTGAATCACACCAGGAAGAGCTGCCTGCACGGTGACAGTATGAGAGGTTCTTTCCACAAGTGAGGCCCAACTCTCCTCTCTCCTGGCCAAAGGTCTTTTGTCCTCGTCTGGGGGCTGCACAGCTGGGATATCACAGGGGAAGCTTTGGTCTTTCTCAGTGCTTTCTCAGCCCGGCTTCATGATAAAGACTGGGATGCCTTAGCAGGATCAAATAAGAACTGTTTTCTGGAGACAAAGGGAATCTGCTTCTCAAAACCACCCATGTCCACCAAGGAAGCAGATCGTTTCACTGAAGAACGCAAGGCTGTAAGCACTGCTTCCTGGCCCCCACCAAGGCCAATGCAGGGGAGTCTGTGAGGCTTTGGGCCCCAAGATCTGACCTCTTCATACTTGCGGTCGGCATCTTCAGCAATGTGCTTGGCCTCTTTCAGTTGGATCTCCTGAATTTCCATTTTCTCCTCATCCTTTTGGGCTCGACTTTCAATGACTTTCATGCCTCTGAAAAGGAAGACAAGCAGAAGACCCAAGGTTTAGAGGAGACCTCCGTGAACCCACACTGCGCTGCACTGGTCTGTGAGGCTTGGTGTAACTGGCAGACCAAAATAGAGCACAGGGCAGCTTTTATTTTCCAAACCACGAAGCAAGAGTTTCCAGAGCTGAAGGAAGGAAAAGACATACACTTCTCTGTTTGTTGTGAACGAAACCTCACACTTTCGATACTGGTGAAGCTATCCAGGGATCTAACGTTAAATGAAAGGTACCACGTCAGGATCCTGCTTGAAACTGGGAAGCATGGAAACAGGAAAAGCCAACATGCTTTACTTGCTATATAAATAATGAGATTTCTTCCTAGTTAGAACAAAAACAAATCTGTCTTCGCGTACTTCTTCCTACAAAGAAGGTAGCTGTTCTCACCCCATCAGTCACAAACGTAAACATTAGACCGAACCATGTGATGCTGCTGACACTTGACTATGTCAGACCTACAAAAATGACAACTTCATATGGGTCGACCTAATACTTTAGATGAAAAACTGTGAGTTTTGCCTTTAAGAGAATTCTTACATAATAGAGGTGTTGACAGAGAGATTGATGCCATCGTCTGTGCTGTCTCTGGATCTCACAGTGTTAAGTTTTCGAAAATGTAAACTGTTGTGGGATGTATTACAGTTTTATGGAATAAGTCATTTTAAAATGGGATTCATTAAAAAAAATAAAAATAAAATAAAATAAAATAAAATGGGATTCGTTTACCAAAATCTAAGTAGGCAGTTCAGATGATGAAGTACTACAGTATGTATCAGAAGACTAAAATTCTTGGCTTGTCTATAAATCCGCCGTGAGACTTTGGGCAGGCCACATCAACTTCTGAGCCCTCGTCTTCTCATTTGTAAAAAGAGGGGAGTGGGTAAGTGATCTCTGAATTCCTTTTTTTCCTACAAAGTCTAACATTGCCAGATTGCTTTTTACGTTTACTGGCAAGTATATTTTAGGAAGAATCAGCCACAAAACCACTGGCATGTGTGCATGGTAAAAGATGATGAGTCATCTTAAGGAATTCCAAAACTCTTGGTTAGGGAAGAAACAATAAGCAGCAGTGAACAAGGAGCTGGAAACTTCAACTTAAATGCTTCTTTAATCTTCAAGGCTGAAATCACTCTTTACCCATGGTGGTAGGGTGCTCACTTCTATCAGAGTGAGTGGACAGAAACTCACTTCTATCGGAGAAGGAGAAATGGAAAGAATGACGGATTGCCTTCACCTGCCCAGGCCACAGCACCGATGCACACTCCCAGTGTTCTGAGCCACCACATTACTCTGTCATGCTTCCAAGCAGGAGAACTCTCCAGTTCAGTCTTTCTTGGAACGCTTCTATGCAATATGAATACATTAACTTGAGCAGTTGAACAACTTCTAGAATACACGGAGTTGTGCTGGGCTATATGGCCATGGTATTCCTTTACTACCACAAAACTGAATCTTGGAGTAATAATCAGGTGGAGCCAGGTTACAGGGAGTGGGTTCTGAATACACGAGTATCCGACTATATTTACATGTGCACCAGTATCTTACCAACATTACTAAGTCCAAAACAATTTACTTTTGCAGATAATATTTCTGTTTTATCTGTGCTTCCTCTTCCACCAATTTGCTGGGTTACTTGACAACTGATAGTCCATGGTTCATTTATCTGGGCCCAGTCTCCTTGGCGTATTTTAAATAAAGTTTATCTTTTGGAAATGTCTAACTGCTCTGCGGTCAGCAAGAATGAAAGAACCAATAGTCATCCCTAGAATTTCTCATTTAAAGGTCCATCTCCCTCTCTGGACGATGAGCTCTATGAAGGCAGGAATAGGAGCTCTTTCTTCTTTGTAACCTTGGGATTTCAAACAGTGCTTTGTACACAGGGGCTCCACTAACGTTAAAGGAACAAACCTAGTAAAGTTATACCTGGGATCAACTGAGGAGATGATCCCACCAAGGCACTGTAAAATTGTGAAGCCCCAAAGATCAGAGAAGCCCTCCTGTTCCACCCGGAGGAGAGGCCTGTGCAGAAAGGTGGGCTGGGAGAGGCACCCTCACCTCTCACTCTCATCTGCTGCCTTCTCGGCCTCCTCCAGCTTCTGCAAAGCTGTTGCCAGTCGCTCCTGGGCACGATCCAACTCTTCCTCAACCAGCTGGATGCGTCTGTTCAGAGAAGCTACATCGGCTTCAGCCTAGGCAGAGACAGTGAAAGGCATTTCAGACTGGGAGAGAAAGTGAGGGCACTGCCTACAGGAAGTGGCTGAGTCAGAAACACCGATTTCTGACAGGAAGCCTGGCCGTGTGGTGAGCTACCTCTAAGTGCATTACACACCCTGGTCAAGTCCAGAGTTCTCGAAGACACTGCTACATTGATTTATATAGTGAACGTCCACACTTGCGTGTGTTAAGTCCACACGCACCATTCTCAGTGGAGAGAGGGACCGTTACCAAGTGCTCTCTCACTTGGTTCCTTTCTTCCACAGAACTCCACAGTGGGTCCCCCTGACTGCTAAAGGGGCGCTTCATTACGGCCACCTCACTCACGGGGGCTCAAGAACTGGGCAGAGACAAGACCCACCCAGGGTCCGCCACATAGGACAAGAGCAGTCCAGCCGGAAACCAGACTCAGGAGTCTGCATTCTCCTTCCTCCTGGCTACTTTCTCAAAGGAGTCTTAAAAGGAACTAAAGTATTTAAAAAGTCAGCCGTTCTAAAATATATGCCATACAGACACAACCGCCCCTCCCCCACTCCCGTTTCAGTAACCCCTTTAGGAGAACTCGGTCATATGCTGGAACAGGGCCAAGACAAATTTCCCAAGTGTTCTTGAGATAAGCTTACTGGCATTTCTTGCAAGGTTGTTACAAGAAAAGTTTCAAACTCCTTAGGAGAAAGCGGTACAGATACTATTTTTATTTAGTATCTGTATCTAAATTAGAGATGTTACTTTTCGGGGATGCAATGATTAGCTGCTATCATAAGCACTTTTTACCGTGAGCCTCAGAACACTTGCAAGTCTATGATGATCCGTTACATACACTTGCATTGGTGTTTGTTTCAATATTATGCCTGGAAGTCAAAGAGAGAACTTACTAATCAGGTACCATTTCCTCATCTGCAGCCACTGTGAATGTGTGCTTATCATGGGGTGAGAGAGAAGGTTTTCAGGACACCACTTTAGAGTTTTCTAAAAATTACCATACATACTTAAGGCATGCCAGTTCTATCCATATTTCTGTGTGCTTTACTCAGTTGGAAGCTTCCTACATGTAAGGAATCATAGTTCTCTGCACAGAAAGAATATGGGCTCAGTAAATGTCTACTGAATAAAATAAATAAGACCGACATAATTTAAACAAAAGCAACTTTCTTAGCTCATGGACTCCTGATGTACACAGTCTGAAAGGCACATGTAGTGAGAGGCTGTGATTATGGCCTTGAATGAAATGAATACGAGAACGTTCAGCTCTTTGCTCCTCTGGATTTGTAAAATTTTAAATGCCAAGTTTTGTCTGGGGAAGAGAAGTCATTAGGGCATCTCCAACCACGGTGAAGGACTCTTTATAAAAAATTCAAATACACTTTTATCTCAACAAAAATTAACTATGTAGTAGTAACAGGCTGACAGAGACAGGGAATAGGAGAAATGGGAAATGACTCTGAGGAGGACAATTTGCATCCACATAGGCCCACAAAGTAAATCCTTAGGGGTGCACAGCTAGTAATGGGTTCTGCTAAGTCTGACCGGCTAATAAGTATGTTTTTTTTCTAGAGGAGGAGAGAGGGTAATAGGGACAATGCATTTCTTACATGAAAGGAACTGTCGTTCTAGCCCTATTTCTTAAAAATGGGAAGGAACTATACATTAAGGTCAGGTCAGCTTTGTTCACTTTTTTTGTATTTTCCATTTCTAACACAATTCTATTCCTTTTATGAATGGGGCATGGTGGTGGGGGGTTGTCAGGAAACAAGCAACTCCGAAAGCCGAAAACAAAAACGAAGAGCAAAAACAAAAATACCTTAGTAGAATGTCTAGGTCATACACTTGAACGTATTCCTCACCTTTCGTTATTATTTTGAATATGAAGGCAAGTATCTTCGTTACAGGTGCTATGGCCAGAGAAATGTCAACACGATTTTCAAAATGTTTTCTTGTAGCCACCACACTCTAAGGTTCTGCTCTGTGTTTCACCTGGACCCCAACCCTGAGGACTTTGTACTCACAGAAAGAACAGGGTTTATGCTCTGAGGAAAGGACCTTCCGGGTGGCAGGGCAGTCTAGGTCCCCAGCTTGTCATGTGGCCAGGGCATGGAGAGTAAGGAGACCACGCCCCCACGCTCATTCCTGCTCTGTACACAAGATCTCCCTGCCTAAGCGGCCCCCGCCAATCTGTAGCTTCCTTCTTATTGCCCCTCACTCTAACCACTCCTTCCTTTAGCTCTGGACCCTGATATGTAAATGTCACTAACTCTTTCCTAGGAGCGTGTCGTAGAACCTTCGACTTCTTGGCACTATATAGGGCCTCATACAGGGCCCCCAAGCAACAACTGGGAACGGAGGTCCATTCTAGGAGCCAGGACCGTGCACACAGCAGACCTGTGGCTGGTTCACAAAATGGGGTCTCAACTGTTTATCTGGAAGAGTCTCTAGGCATCATCCAGCAGTTCCCACAACTGGCTGTCAGAATCCCCTAGAAGAGGCGTATTAATAATGCAAACTTCCAGGCCCCATCTCCAGAAATTCTGATTCAGGAGGTCAGAGGGGAGGGCAGACATCTGCAACATAAATACGCAACATGTTCCATCCCTCCACCTTCCCGGCCCCACCATCCAAAGAAGCTGGCAAGTCCTGTGGGAACCACTCTTCCAGCTCTCCTTTCAAAAGAAAGGAGAGAGGGAGCTTTGACCCACAGTGCTGACCCTGCTCGGGCCATACAGACATCAGTGGGAGACAAGACTAAAACCCCAGTTGCCTGGGTCCTCGTGTGTGGGCTCGGCCACTTCTCATTGCCTCCAGGGATCTCACAGCAGCCCTGGAATTGGTGGTTCTTACCTCTTACTTCTCTCTTCCTATGTTAGAGTGGCAAGTCCCCTATAGCCTCTCTCAACACAACTCCCCATGTGACAGAGAGGCTTTGATGACAGGCCTAGGAGAACAGTTACTGTACTGCATAGCATCCACTAAACAAGCTCTCTCCGTCCCTTCAGAGATAAGGTATGGTATTCCACTGAAAACTTCACCAAGTAGCACTCATGGGTGACACCTCACAGGTAGACACAGAGCATCTGCCCTCAAGCTGGGAAGCCAACACCCGCTGCCCCTGAGCTTTCACAGCAGCACGGGCAAAGGTGCTTGTAGGCTACAGCTGGGACCTGGGAGCAGTGTCTGGGGTACGTCTATCTGCACGTAAGCTTTCCCTGGGAAAAACCTGGACTCCCACTGGCTTCTCAGGCCGTTCCACACTGGGATGGCCGCAATTTTGTTTCGGTCCCTGCAACTCAAGTTTAAGTCCATAAATTAATTAAGGAAACTTCTTACTCTTATTTTTACTTGTGTGTGTGTATATGAGAGAGAGAGAGAGAGAGAGAGAGAGAGAGAGAGAGAGAGAG
This sequence comes from Puma concolor, assembly GCF_028749965.1. Taxonomy (NCBI): domain Eukaryota; kingdom Metazoa; phylum Chordata; class Mammalia; order Carnivora; family Felidae; genus Puma; species Puma concolor. The sequence goes on along the minus strand of NC_141672.1, from coordinate 107,262,493 downwards.
AGAGAATATGAATGATTGAATGAATATATGTGTGTGCTTTGGATTACGCTCTGTTCAAAAGGCCTCTAGCTCTTACCTTCACTAGCCTTTTATTTCTGGTATGTGTTTTCTAAGTTCTGAAGTTTATTTAGGTATTCTCTAAGGTTCCTTCATCACAGAACCTGGGTAGTCTACTTAAGATTTAACCTTCGGTTACCTCTGCCAGTACAAGTCCCCAGCCACATGAGTATCTGTTATTTAAAAAGCACATATAAACAACAAGGAGTGTGGGAAGGGTCAAGACTCCAGACGCAAATCATTTCCAGGCATGGAAATCACCCTTAGTGCGCTGGGTTGGCTTCTTCTAAAAATGTGTTGATAACTGCTGGTGGAGTCTTTCAGTTTGGGATGCTAGTTTCTTTTACTTCAAAAGTGCTATTGTGTCCCAACATGTAATGAGCTACTCAGAAAAGAGACTGCTATATTAGTAAAGGCTACCAATTATCTTCCTGCAGATCTGTTGTTAAACAGCCAGCAGGCACTTTGCAGTTGGGCCTGGCCTGTCCCTGCACCCAACCCAAAGGTACCAGCTACCTACACGGAAAACAAGGGTAGGCACACCGCTCTCCCAACCTCAACAAGGTACTATACAGAATCAAGGGTAGCAGGGCCACTTCAACATAGCAAACTATTACTCCAAATCAGATTTGACAGCAAACTTTTATGATGCCTACATTTTCATGAAATCCAGATGTTTTGGCCAATATAACTAAATAAATATATATACATATATGTGTGTGTATATATATATATATATATATAGCAATGGTTTTTACTTTAAAAAAGTATTCTTGTTAAAACAGTCAAGAAAATAGTAACTAGGAGAGTAACATTATATCCTAAAAAATGATCCTCTGGAATATGTTTTCAAAGTCCTGCCTGAACCAGAGGGGAACGTGGGATGACCAAAGGTCAGGCATTTTTATTTCATGCAAACTGTAGTTATACGGCGAAGGTTTCACCCAACTTGCTGTGTAAGACCAAGTGACTACAGCCAAGTTAAACTTCTGCCCTTATATGGTAAGGAAAGGGGAAAAAACCACTGATGACATTAAGGGGCACTCCCATGGATAATAGATAAACACAACCTCCTCTATCTGTGCCAAGGCCTATAATTTATGAGGCATATTTGTATAATGAGGGAGAACGGACATGAACAGGGCATTGTAGTGCCCTTGCCTTGCCTACATATGAAGACAGAAATCCTGAGTGTATATTACAGTCATTGCCAGCCTGGGGTTGCCAATGTGAACACAAAGCGCACTCTTGAGTTTCCTGGTCTCAGAGCTATTTACCAACTTGAAAGTGGGAGAGGGTAGGGGATTTCTGTTAATTGGTTATTTCCCACGATTTAATAAAATTACTAGTTGAGAACCTACAGGATACATCTTTAAGTCTCGTTGTTTGCTGGATACCACCCAGAAAGGAGGAAAGACTGGCTCCTTCTTGCTACTCTTTCCTTTGATAATAACAAAAACACACAAAACCCTAGTGTGTCACAAGACCTAGAGTCAATCATTATATCAAGCAAAGTATCCTCATTCCAACATTTTGAAGGGCCCACACACTTTGGAAAAACAAACCAGTAGGAAATAAGGGATAACCAAGTTTTCCAAGGTAGTGCTAGCCTAAGAGGGCCTATTAACTACAGTACGTCTGAACTTTTCAGAATCAGAACTTAGGGCCAACTCTCCAGTCAAGTATTTCTTGCAGCGGCTCATGATTTTGTCACTAAACCTGTATCCTTGTAGCTAAGAGAAACTGACTGCTAGCTTAACTCACAGCTATGTCTGACAACTACCAAGAGACCACCTTAAATTAACTCCCTCTAAATTACAGTTGCAGAAGTTAGGAACAACTCTCAATCTGCAATGGTCTCTTCTGACTCAGTCCTCAAACTGCTATCTTAAAAGGTTCTGGGGTGCCTGGGTGGCTCAGTCAATTAGGCACCCGACTCTTAATTTCAGCTCAGGTCATGATCTCATGGTTGTGAGATCGAGTTCTTGTGTCACCAGACTCTGCCCCGGGCGTGGAGTCTGCTTAAGATTCTTTCTTTCTCTTTCTCTCCCTCCCTCTCAAAAAAATAAATAAATAAATAAATAAAGTTCTGTGTCCAATCAACCTGGATAGAGTGTTTTCAAAATTACTTCCAAAAAATTCAAACTATTTAAACCACGTTAAACACAAAGCTTTGAAAAGAATGAAAGCATCATCTTTAGCCAGCAGGCCCAGGAAGACTACCGTTAGAAAAATGACGTACAAAAGAGAAGACATGTATAAAAGTAACAATATGCCCTTCATAAAATTAATCTTCTGTGTCTAACATCAAACACTAAGACAGGAGTCTATAGAAGGCTCTCCTGCAGAGGACTACATGTTCCCTTTCTGAGGAGGGTGAGGGGAGTTCTATCTACTCACTTCCACCACTCATGCCACCTCAACCAAACATTTCCTCCAGTCTGCCCACATCCTCTCTCCATCAAATTCCCAAAAGACAAAAAAAAATATCGGTTAAAGCGTTTATATGCAGTGCTTTGACATGTAGTGAAAAGAGTAGGCCATTTTCAAGACCCTTTGAATAGGTGGTGAACTGAAGGCAAAGGAGCAAAGAACAAAGCCAAGTGCTGTGCAGTTTTAATACCAGCTGACATTTAGCACTTACTCTGTTGTGTCAAACACTGCTGTAATTTCTTTACACATACTAACTCCTTTGGCCACCTCAACAGGTAGGCATTATTATTATCCACATTTTAGAGTTAGGGATCTGAAAGAACGAGAAGTTATTCTGCCCAGCATCTCACAGGGAGTAAGTAGCAGAAGCCAGAATTCAGATCCTGGCAGTCTGGGTCCAGAGTTCTCATTCTTATCCATCATGTTCTATTAGTTCTAATGGTTCAAGGACAGCTGTTAGCCAGGCAGAGAGAGAACTGGAATCATTTGATTGCCCTGTCAAATTCAGACACATCAATGGGATCTTTGCTGACTTGTTCTCAAGAAAACTGTCTTTCTTATTAATTTCCTGATTCCTGTCTGTATTTTCCACCAAATTTCCTCTAGTTAGGCCTTCCTCCTAAGAGGACCCATTTGTTTCTATGTATTTTATGCAAAACAGGTATTGAAGTTTCTGCAGCCAGCCATATTGCCATTACAAACACCTAACCGGTAGGATTTACTCAACTCAGAAGAATGGTCCGTATTAAGCACAGCTGGACACCATATTATGCTTGTCATAAATCTCCCAAGGTGTTTGAGTATCCTGATTTAAAACACACACTCAAAAATCAACAAATAGCAAATGCCTGAGCTACCTCTGAAATCCTGTTCCTGTATGTTGGATACATTTGCCTTAGGAGAAAGGAAGGAAACCAGGTATTACATTCAACATGGGGGAGGGGGAAGCCGGCAAGAGAATACACCCAATGATCGTTGACATGTAGCCAACTCTTCTCAATACTCGATAACAAAGGAATATCTGTATAAGACCGCTAGGGAGGAGAGATGGTTAATACAAAGGGAAAGGTAAGCGGGTCTCATACTATGCATGTCATATGTATGTCAGAGCCCGGCGCTGTCAATGTCTCAACCACCACAAAGAAAACCAATGGTCAACGGGGATGGTGGAGTTTAGCATCCCCCGGCCCTAAAGTCTGGCAGTGCCCCAGACTTTCCCTGTCAGCGCCCCTTTCCAAAGGAACGGATTTCCAAAAGGATTTCCCTCTTCCCTCCCCACCCTTCGAGTAAATAATGCCAGCAGCGCAAAGTGCACATCCCGAGGGACCCGAGACACCCGGGCCGAACGCAAATAACCCCAAAATAGAGCCCTTTCTGGGAAAGCGCTGCTTCCAGAACCTTCTCAACACCACTCCTGCTTCCCCTCGGGGCTTTTACTTTAAACCAGCGAAGATGGAAAGGAAAGGCTGAAAGGAACAGGCAGGGCCCCTCCCTAGAGTCCGACGCCAGCTGCCCCAGGTGCGCCAGGTGCGCCCCTGGAGGCGTGGGGGCAGGGGTAGGTGGGCTCTGGAGGGCCCTGCACCGCTCTGTGGGCCCAACTGGGGCGGAGGCGCCTCTGGGTGGGGGTGGGTGGGCAATGGGTGGGTCCCTTACGGTCTCCCTCAGCTTCCTCTCGTAGTCCAGCTCGCGCTGCAGGCTGCCCGCGCGCTCCTCCGCGGCGTCCGCCTGCTCCTGCAGGCTTCGGATTTTCCTCCGCACCGCCTCCAGCGAGCTGCTCCCGGCCATCGCGCGGGGCGGCGGCGGGCTGGCCGGCGGACTGCGGTGAGAGAGACCGGCTGCTGCGCTCCAGCCACCGCTGCCGCAGCCGCACTCCTGAGCGCCCGGCCGCCCCGCCCAGGCCGCGCCGCGCAACGGCGGCGCCCCCAGCGGCCCAGGACCAGCCCGGAAGTGGCGGTCTCCCGGGCGGCGCAGGCGAACCGCAGGCGGGTGCGCGAGCGCCGGGGGCGGGCACAGAGGGCGGGGCGCGCGCCGCGGACCCCGGGAATATGCAACCCGCGTGAGACACTGCGCATGCTCGCGGCACCGGGGCTGTCGGAGGTGGTGGACTCGCTTTGGGACACCTGGAGAGATGGGCCCGGCCGGGAGGGAGGCCAGCGCGCCAGGGATTTTACTGCGATTCCTAGCGCCCCTCCTTGGCTCCGTGGTGACCCCGGGTAACGGACCTGGTTGCTAAGGGCGGTGGTGCCGCCTACTGGCGGCGGGAGTTCGCACTCGGGAGTACAGAATTCCCAAGCCCAAGAGAGAAGCTGAGTGGAGGAGTTTGGGGCCTGAGTGTGTCCCCAGGACCTTTCCTCGTTATAAAGAACTACATCACACAAGATCCTAATCACAACAACCTTCCTCTTTCACTAAACTCACTAAGTGAAAACCACTAACATATTGCATTAACCTCGATTAAACCTAACATATTGATTAAACCTTTCTAAATGCAGCGTTCCTAGGTAGGTTAGAATCCGGCTCCTAGAATCTCTCCTGGCTGTTGACTTTGGCCGAGTAACTTGACTCTTCTGGGCTTCATCTATAAAAGTGGAATGAATAGCAGTACTTCCCTCATGGGGCTGTGGTGAGGATTATGAAATAAAACAAAGTGCCTAGCACAACACATTGTACATAGTTAACTCAAATGATAGCTTTAGTGAATAAATATGCAGGCACTGCCTTAAGAGTCAGGTGGGGGTCCATCACGGGCTGTGTTCTCAGGGCCACGAACCTCTTTGGGGCTCACTTCCCTTTCCATAAAAACAATCATCTCACGGGTCCCTTATAACTTACAAGCTTCTCTGGTTTTAGATCAGCCTCAGAGATCTTCTGGAATCTGACCAATTCTGGGCTGGACTGAGATGCCTTTAAAAGGCACAGCCATGAAGGCTATAGAACACTATGAGAGCCTTTGGCTACAGCTGGATGAAAACCCAGTCTCTGGGAACCGTCCTCTGCCAATTCTCCCATTTGGGCTGCGTTTTTAAATGCCTTCCAAATCTCATGGCTTTCTTCCTCACCTTTCTCACAGGAGGCCCTTCAAGTCAATTCCTGATGTATTTAAGTGTGGGAATAATGAAGAACAAAGACATACTTGACAACCCCGTCCTCCTTCTCCAAAGCCCTAACAGGGAACCTCCTTTGCTTTCCTGATTCATTTTCTATGGACTTTGTCACAGTCTCCGCTGAGACTCTCACAAACCTCAGCATGTGCCCTCACGCCCTGTAGGTGGAGCCTCTCGCTTTGTTTCCACACAGTTCATCTGGTCATGCGGGAGGTTACAACGCCTCCCCCAGAGGAGTCCGGACAGTGGGCTCCAACTTTGAAGGTGGAGGAAGGGGGCGCCAGGGAAACTACTGGACACTTGCAAGTGCTCTAAAGCAGCCAACTAATGACTTAATGTCCTGCTTTTCAAATACCTGGGAAAGACAGTTTTAGGTGAGTTCATGTTAATGCTGATGTCATTATACAAGAGTTTAGGACAGTTCTCAACCTTGGGTGCACATTTAAAAAATACTAATGCGTGGGTTCCACTCCCAGAGATTCTGATTTAGAGATTCTGATTTAATTGGCCTGGGGTGCAGTCTGGATTTGGGCTTTTAAAACCTCCCTAGGAGATTCTGTTTACATAAGGTTGAGAATCACTGATTTAGGAAGCAAAGACCTGCAAGGAATAAAGACTCACATGCTGCAAATATCAGATACATCACAATATTGGCGAAGGGGTTGGGGGCCAGAGAAAAAATGGAGCCCTTGATCCCATTCAGCCTCATTTAGGTGGAACACCAAAAGTTTCAAAAGAAAAGCATCAGGATGCTTGCTACCTTGTGAATTACAATCTTTTAAGCTAGGAAGACCCTTCTTTTGGAATAAAATTTGTAAAGTATTGGTAAATATGTAGAAAAAGGTTTTAAGTAGTAGGAAAATGTAAAAATGTTTTTAAATTGGTGAGTAATGACAGTGAAATGTCCTAATTCCAAATGTAATATGATTCTACCTCAGGAAGCTGACCTCCTATCTCCCGCTTTCTTTAGTGATATCGGTCTCTTCCTCCTTAACTCTTGATTATTTTTGTTAGGAAATCACTTTAAATATAGCATTTCTTTGCAAATGTTCTTCTTCAACATCCCTACACATTCCAAACAATCTACAATATCTTAAAAGTTCAATGATCAATCTACTATTAAAAAAAAAAGTACCATATTAGGGACAGTTTTCCAGTAGGAAACCAAAACACAGTTTCAAAAAGCTCCCTCCCTTGCTAACCCCGCCTCCACCAAGGTGGCTTTAAATATCCTCATCCACTTCTGCCCCACTTCATTCCAAAGCTCCCTTAAACAAGACTTTTCAATAAAGACATGATAGCACTACATAGTTACAATAATTATGATCTTTTTTTTCCCTTTAAGAATTGTAGTCGCTTTTTTCTCCTTCAGTCTTACTAGGCTATTTTCAAATTCTCTGCATTCTTTTCCTTATAAGGAATATCTCTCCTTGATCTATCAGCGGCTCTTTTGAAAAAGCTAAATAAACGTCCTGCTGGAGAATTTGGGGGAGACAGACATCCTCCATTTAGCCTTACACGAAGCAGACATATGATCTACATTATACAAAGCAGACACAGAGTTATATGTGTTTTTTGGCTCTTTTTCTAAAGCCAGGTAGTTTGTAGCTTTAATGTTTTAGCTAAGTCAGTGCTTCTGTGAACGCCGTTTCCAGTAATCTTGATGTTCATTGAAAAAAGAATTTTTTTTTTTGGTCGATTCTAAATGTGCTATGTCTGGATTTCCCATTTGCAAAGCATGCTTGGAGATTACATTTTAAGCCTTTCACGCCACAAAAAGCCATTACTGGTTTCAAGGCCCAAGACCCTCCAGCAATTTGCATTTTACTCTCATACAAAAAATTCTGCCATTGTGCTTGGTAGTTCAACTTCTGGGCACAGCTTTCCCCGGTGCTCATACATTCTTGGAATTGTTACTAACTTCGCAAGGAATTCTTTCCTAATTGGGCCTCTAGCCTTAATGAGCTTCTACAATGGAATCCAACAGTGTGAAAAGAAGTCGTTCCTTTGGAAATCTAATGCTTGGCTTGACTTATGGAGCAGAAGAGACAAGCTCTTCAGCTAAAAAGATTCCAAAGGGCAATGGACAAAGTGCTGGTAGAGTTTTTGCAGTGTGTGCATCACCCCTGAAACTATGTGGTGGTTGTCAGAAGGCTGACAGGTGGGGGTGGGGCAAGCAGGAGGGGCAGGGGGCAGTTAGCTCACTATACCATATAAAGCACTGAGCTATATATAACTCCCAGGGTACTTTCAGGATCTAGTGCTGTCAGACTGCAGACCCAAGCAAGTATCATCTTCCCAGGCAGATCTTAAGGGCTGGATTAAGGCTTCCCTAGTGAGCAAGGAGGCCTCAAGTGTCTCTGCACCCCAACATCAAGCTCGGCCTTCTAAGTAAAAGTAGCACCATGTCATTCCTTCAATTTAGAGACCAGGCCCTCTGTACCCTGACTAGACTCACCATTGAAAACCAGGCATTCCCACCCACCAGAGGCTGCAAAGGAAAGAAAGTAAACTAGGCATTCTGTTTGCACAAACCTTGGTGATGACACCGCAGAGGTTTTCTGCCACCAGGGAGGCAAGGTTCACCTCCAGCATCCAATTTCAGCCACTCCACTCCCAGCTTCTCACCCACCCACCTCCACCCCCAGGAGTGGGGGAAAGAAGGAGAAAAAGAGAGAGGAGTGGATGAAGTATAAATGAACGTGTGCAATAGAAGTCTGAGGCAGCATCCAGTGCTCTGGGCCATGTCAGGGCTGTGTGCGGGTGTCCAGCAGGAAGAGGTGACCCTCCTCCATTGCCCCTTGGCCATTGTGGTGACCCTCAGAGTGGCCACTGGGCAGGAGTTGAGGGAGATACTGTGTGCGTGCACTTACGTCAGTGGCCTTTTTCTCCGCCAGCTCCAACTTCTCCTGGGCATCTTTGAGAGCCTCGGAGTATTTGTCCAGTTCATCTTCGGTGCCCTTGAGTTTCTTTTGCAGCGACACCAGCTCATCTTCCAGCTGGGAGTTGGCCGTGAGGGACGGGGAGGGGTGGGGGTGGGGTGCAGCAGGCAGCGTGATCCCGCGGGGGAGGGGTGTGGGTGCACAGAACCAGAAGGACAGGGACAGCAGAGAGAGAGAGGGAAAGACAGGGAGGGAGAGAGAAAGAGAGAGACAGAGTTAGCCATTCGTGCGCCGTGCTGCGCCGCGCGCCCCGGGTACCTTGGCGGCGGCCTCATCCGCGGCCAGGAGGCTGTCCTCCGCCTTGTGCAGCTCCTCCAGCACCCGGTCCCGCTCGTCCTCCGACGCCCGCAGCAGCTTCTCCTTCGCCGCGATGTCGTCCTCCAGCTGGGGGGCAGCGGCGGGCGGGCGCGGGCGGCCGGCACGGACCGGGTGTTAGACACACACAACACACGAGCGCCTGGTTGGCTGCGGCCCCTCGGCTTGGGGCGCTGCCGACTCGGGGTTCAAGGGTCTCTAAGTAACCTCTTCTCTCCTGAATATGGAACCGCACTGTGGCCCACCCTGCACCCCCACCTCCCGCGGGACGAGAATCCTGCCAAGGTCCCAGCGCGCTCAAGTCCACCACTGGGGGTGCAGAAAAACGCCCCAGTCTCCCTGGCTTTCGGGCCGTACTCTCCATTCTGTTCCATCTTTGTTCTTAGGAAAAAACTTCATGACTCGACCCCCCCCCCCCGCCCCCACCTCCACCTCCCTGCCCCTTCCCCCTGCTCAGGCTCTACCCCAGTTGAAGGTTTTATTCTTTCCAGTCAAAAGTCCAGAAGAACTTCTAACACTTTCTGGACTCGATTCACCCTAACCTACTCGTCCCCCCACTCCGGTCCAACATTGATCCCCGATCCTGAGAGTCAAGTGTCTCTAGGGGTTGAGAAGACCTCGCGGGCTCTGGGAAGCCGAGGAGGGAAATAAACGTCCCCGGACGAGACCAAAAAGTTAGCGTAAGCCTGAGTCTTGCTCTTCCCCTCCCCCTTCTCAGCTGCGCGTCCCCGGCCTCCCAGGAGTGGCGTGGTGGGGAGTGGCTCCCCTTGTCCTCGGGGTGAGCGGCCGGGAAGGGGTGCCAGGCGCTCAGGGCCCGGGGGCGCCGTGAAGGGCGGGGGCAGCGCAGGGCCAGGGAGGCGCAGACCTGCTTGCTCCTGTCCTCCGCCGCCTTCTTATCGGCCTCCGCCTGCTCCGCTCGATCCAAGGCGTTCTCCTTGTCGAGCTTCAGCATCTGCATCTTCTTCTTGATGGCGTCCATGGTGGCGGCGGCGAGGGGCCCTGGGGCTGCGGCGGGAGTGGAGAGGCGAGTGCGCGGTGGGGCGGCCGAGCCGAAGTGCGAGCGCGGAGCCGCCTGCTGCTCCCAGATATGTACTTTCCCAAGGGGGCGACCGCATTCCTCGAGACAGCCAATACTTTTTTGGGAAAGCTTTTTTCTCCTGCCCCCTTTCCCCCTCTCCTCCCTCCGCCCCCTGCCCCCGCCCCGCTCCTTCCCGCGGGGGCCGCGCGCCCATTCGCTGCCGCCTGCCGGCCTCCCAGTTGACGGTGGATATGACTATATATGGGGACCGGAGCCGCCGAGGCGGCGGCCGGGCGAGGCCGCCCTGTTCCCAAACCTGCGCGCCAGGGAGAGGGCGTCCAGGCCTCGCTGGGGCCGAGCCGGGCCGGGGCCCTGACCTGTGCCCTGTGCTCTCCGCGCCCCCTCCTCCCGGAGCCCGTGCCCTGCCGTCGGGGTCCCGAGCCGGGCCCGCCAGAGCCCCAGGAGGCCGGGGGAGCGTGGGTCAGGTAGTGGGCGCGCGTGGCCCCGGGGAGACGCCAGACCCCGGCGCTCTCAGCATCCAGCCCCGGGAGCCCCCGGAGCAGCGGCCGCGCGGGGCCCCGCCTGCGAGTTCCCCGCACCCGCGCCGGCCCCGTGCTTCCCTGGCGGCTCTCAGCTCGCCAGGTGTTATCTGGACGCTCCCTTTCTCGGAAACTCAACTGGTGCACAGAAAAGGAGAGTGGAGAGGAAGGCCCGGGGGCCGCTCCCGAGACTTCCTGCTGGTGCGGGTCAGGGTGTCTGCGAATCTGTCTTCTGTGTGTCCTTCTTCCCAGGGGAGGGGCAGTCAAAGACTTCAGGGACACAGGACTCAGTTGGCTTAGTTGTGCGTGCGCCTGTGTGCGGTGCTATGGCCAAGGGTAGGAAGGCGTGAGTCGGTGTGTAGGTGGGTGGTTGGGAGTTTAAGCGGAAAGAACATTGAGTTTAGACTCGGGCACCTTGGTCTTGGTTCTCCATCACCAGCAGCTGTGTGACCTTGACAAGTAGCTTCAGTGCTGCAGTTTCCTCATCTTTTCATATCCAGGGTGGGGGAGAAGATCCCTGAGATGCCTCCAGATCTAGCTTTTTGTCATTCTTCTTGCACTGATTTTAGGGTGTCAGCCTCTTTCCATGTTTAGGTGCTCAGACACCAGGTTGCCGACACGTGGGCTGAGTGTCATAGCGAAGTCCTTGTACCCACAGCCATATCCCTGAGGAGGGACCAGATCCAGCTCTGTAGAGTGATCTCTGCTTGGAGGCAGGAGGATTTCCTCTCCATCTCCTACACCTCCCGGCTCCCAAGGGGGAAAAGCCTGTTCTTTTCAGAGCTTTGGTGGGTGAGGAGGAAAGGGGGCTGCCCCAGGGCCCTGTCTGAGACTGGCTGTGATGGAGTTGGTGAGGGTCTTGTTAACAGTCCCCATGGAGCAATTCACAACCTGTACTACATGGATACCGAATATTCCCCAGACAGTGCCTGAGCAGATTAGGCAGGCCAAACAACTTGTAAGTCTTTCAGAGAATGATCAAGTTCCTCTCCAGGATTTTATCAGGTTTCTTCCACTAGCCCAACTGCCCAGGCAGGAAAAAATACCCTGACCTAATGGTCAGAATGTTAGACCTGTGTACATAGGAGCTGTGTGGCACAGAAATGCACCAGAACCCTTAAATCACCATGTGTCAACCCAGCCACTGGAACACAGAAAAGTTCAAGGCCTCTGGGCAATATACAGATGCATGGACCATAAGGAGCTGACTCCCTACCTTGGAGCTCTGCATAGGAGGCAAGAGTCTCGGGAGTCAGACTCTAGGATCCAAACCCGGCCTGGCTACCTTCTTGCAATGTGGCCTTAGCCAGGTTACAATCTCTTTGAGCCTCAGTTTTCTCTTCTGGAAAGTAGGTATAAAAAGTCTTCCTAGGGTTGTTCCAAGGGTGAAAATGAGATAAAGAGTGAAAAGCATTTTTTTTTTTTTCTAGCACATAGCAAAGAGCTCAGTAGATAGTGGCTGCTTGGGTGACAAAGGGCAAATCATTCCTCCTCTCTTGGCCTCAATGTTCTCATCTGTGAAACTAGGCAACTGAACTAGAGAAACTCCTGGAGAGATCATATATTACTAACTTTTCTCCACTGTGCCTAATATAGCAGAGGAACTTGTTAAAGTTTCCTTAAATGTCCAATGCTACAGACCGTTCATTAAACACCCCATCGGTGAGCAACTGCTACATACTAGGCAGGCACTAAGCTCTGGGATTCCAAAGTGAATCCGGCCTGTCCGTGTCCTCCGGGTGTTCAGCATGAGCAGAGGTTTTAGAATTCAGAGGAGGAAGACCTAGAAGTGACCAGGTCATGGCAGACAGAAAAAACACTTTTCTGGAAAGTGGTGATTTTTAGACTGATTTTAGAGGAAGGGTAGCAGTCAGAGAGGAGGGTATTGGAGAAGCCAAGGGAAGAAAAAGGAATGTTTGATGGTGGTTGGATAGTAGGCTTATTTGGGGGTGAACACGAGACTGCGACATGAGACTGGAAAGATAGATGGGGGAATATGGGACTTGAATTTCAGGTTCGCACATTCAGGTCTTCTCATGTGGGTTGAAGTCATCCAGTTCTGTTACCCTCTCTGCTCCTCCCACCTAGGTCCATATTCAGAGGAGGAAGATCGTGGTGTTCAAGGGTGGAAAAAGAGCTGCATAGAGCCAATTTTTTAAATCCTTTAGTGCGTCATCATTGATCCTACACCGATGGGTTAACGTAGCAGGTCCCTGGGCTCCCTCATTTCCATCTCACCACTGTTGAGTGTTTGTCCCATAAATAGCCTCATGGCCAGACCCCACCTAGCTTGATGGACCGCACCGTCTATGACCTGCCACCAAGGGCTAGGACAAGCAAACATCATGACTTAACTCAAACAACAATTTCTTCCACACTGGACAGATCTTCTGGTGGCTGGAGAGGATTAAGAGGTGTGGGCTGGACAGCCATGGGCATGGGCTGGACAGACAGTGCATACACCTGTCCCCAGATGATTGGCCATAACTTAAGGACAGATCCATGGGCTAACCAGGGACATAGGTTGCAGCCTGTCAGGCCAAGACGGACTGGGCCACTCAGCTTTTCTCTCACTGCAGTTTGAATGAAGGAACATGGAAAAGATGAATCATTAGCTGTGGCTGCTGAAACAAAAGGGGTTTGCAGTCTTGGGCTGAAGACGCCTTGTACGAGGGTGATTAAGGGTATTTATACATATTTTGGCTTTCTCTCCAATCAGGGCCTCGGTAGGATTGCACATCCCCACTCAATTAAGTTAGTTGTGGTCATTGACTTGCTTTGGCCAAGGAAATGTGAGTGGAAGTGATGTATGGTGGACACTTTAAGAGCACGTGCCTCCTCATGTTCCCTTTTCAAGATTATTGCTGCTCTGTCATTCTAGGTTCCCAAGTGGCTGTGATAAGAGGAGCTCCCCCCTCTCCCAACTAACCCTTGGTGAGCAAGTGCTCGAGTGAGACTTAAACCTTTGCTATTTTAGGTCACTGAGATGGGGGCTGTTTTTACTGAAGCATAACTAGCTTCTCTTGACTAATATACTACAATAGGTCATGCATCATCTAAATTTTGAGGAAGCAGAGAAGTCTGGTTATGGAGAAGGAATGGAGTAGACATATCAAGATAAACAGCAGCACCATTGAGAGAGAGAGACTGGGAGAATATGATCATATTTCAGTTCCGAGTGTCCTTATAATAACTCCCTTTCTTTCCTGGGGTAACATGAGAGAGTCTGTGTTCTTTGAAAGTAAAAAGCTGACCAAATCATGGCGTTGCAGAAGCCTGCACAACACCTTGGCCCTGAGGTTCTCTGTGAACACTAAGAATGTCTGTGGAATTTCCAGATTTCTCCAGTGCTTAGTATTCAGTCATTTCTCAATCAATGTTTGTTGAATGACTATTCAATGGCTACAGGTAAGCAGGAGAAACAGGACTGGGAAGGGAAGATATCAAAACTAGTCTCCAAAGATTTATTTCTATTGAAAACATGGGCTCGATGGTTTATTTTCTGAAGAATAAATGTAAGTATTGTGACAGGGTAGGACAGACGTCCTTCAAATATATACTGAATGCTTGTGGTATGCAAGGCATTTAACTAGAGTTTATGGGATCACGGATGGTGAATAGGAGACGTGGATCTTTTCCTCCAGGAAAATCTGTATGTTGAGGATAAAACCCTCTCTCTAGGGGTCACTTAATGTGTATTTCCAACAGTGTTACTATCATTGTCCCAGATGCTGTCTGTGCCTCCTATAGCTATGAGGATCACATATCTCAGGTTTTCTAGGAGAGCTCTAGTATTAAAAATACTGTCCCTTTACTCCCACAAGAGCACCCATACCGGCCACACTACATTTCCCAATATTTGGTTAGAAAAGAGAGTTAACATAAGCAAAGCTTATGTTACATCAGTGACACCTTTAACAGGAGCACTTACCTGAATATGTACGTGAGGGTTTGTTTGTTTAAAAAACCAAACCAACCGAAAACCTCATTACCTGATAGTCGCACCTTGTTCGACAGCAATAGCTCTACCTGTGTATGGTGACTGCCCCGGAGTCAACAGTGCTGACTCAAGCAATTAAGGGAAAGTGAAGAATCTATAATTAAACCTAGAGACAATTGCTTCTTCCACTGGGTTTTGGAATGCAGCGTGTTATTATGCTCATGGCTCACTGTCTCACGGAACAAGATACAGCATGTTCTCCTCGTACACAAGGGAGTTTTCTTTCTCAAGGGCTTGTGATGCTACCACCAAGGGCCCAACGAAAATAGGCTCTGTTTCCAGGAAGGGTTCAGAGCCTTGAGAAAAGTCTTGCGGCTATGTGGATGCCTTCCTCCATTGTTCAGCGACACACGGCCGGTCCCATATCCTGCTGCGAGTCACCCGAGTGTGCTTGCGACCTGGAGGGTTGGCACGGGCAAAATGGTTCTCCCAGTATGAAAAGAGGCATATGGCTTTTCCTGCCTGACAAATCTCTTCTTACGACAGCAGCAGCTACATATAGGTTTAATCAAGCCTGACTTGTGGAATTTAGCAGCCTCAAGAGTGGCCATAGTCCCTAAGGACGTACGGTTTAAAAAGCACTTTCAAGTTTATTACCTCCTCCTTACAACTTGTGACAGCATCAGGATGAGGACTGTTATTCCCCCTCTCAAGATTAGAATGCCAAGGGCAGTGGCTGGCTCCAGATCACCTAGCTGGGAGGTGGGAGTGCAAGGATAGGAATGTGGATGTCCCAGCTCCCAGCAACGGTGTTCTTTCCATTAACCCTTCTGCAGTCGTGTTTATATCAATATTTGATTTCATATTGAAAAGTAACACATTATAAGGTGAGGAGAAGAGAACTCAGGACCACCAGAAGTCATTTATCCATACGAACATGGTGAAAAAGTGGCAGTAATGAGGCTGGGACTGAAAGGGTGTCTTACCTTGTACAGGCCATCTCTGTACTACCACCCTGGTTCCTAAACCCCACCGCCCTCGGCTATTGGGATAACCTGGTGAGAAAGCATGTTTGGACCAATGAGACCTTTCTCTATGTTTATGGCTCAAGATGGGAAAAGAAGGACATCTTCATGAAGAGACAAAGGCAGGCACATTAATTTTGTTCCTAGTAGCTTCAAGGGAGAGTTTGAGGCAAATGTTAGAAATCTACACCTGCTAAAAAAAAAAAAAAAAAAAAAAAAAAAAGAAATCTACACCTGCTAAAACCGTCGGGTTGGCGAAAGAATGAGCCACCAATCAATCCAGGTAGTATGTTTGGGGGAAAACGAAGACAAGATATGAGGCCAGCATAGCAGCTTCCTCAAGGCCCAGACTGTGCAGAAATGAAAACGTCCACAGACTTTGCAGCCCAGAGACTTGAGCCAGCCTCAGGGGCCACATTTAAGCTTTGGAATGGTTTTAATCATTACTTCCCGGCAAACCCCGCATTCTTTTCGCATTGGATGCCACCTGTTCATTTTTATATTTTTATACTTGGTTCTCAAGTTTCCACTGATGTCCTTAACAGGAACATATGTGAAAGTGACCTTTGAAGCCTCCTGAGTGGCAGGCAGAACCCCACTCTTGCTCTGCAGATGTGAAACCTGACACAGAAATGCCCGTGGACGTGGGCTAGCCTGAGCCTCACGCTCTAGCTGACATCTAGCTACCACCCATCCAGGCTCTCGGAGGACCGCTGTGTTCGGCATGCGCAAACCTGGGATTTCTAGAACTTTGTTCCTGCGACTTTGCCAGACCACTGCCAACAGCTCAATTTTCAGTGGCGATTATTTGGGTTGGAGGCCTATGGGTGGGCCCAGGTTACTGAAAATAAGCAGTGGACGTCCTTGTTTTCGTAAAGACCCTTTCTTGGCGGTCTAGCAAAACCCTTCTCCGTCAGCACTTTCTACTGGGACCCTGGCTTCTCCTTAAGAGAGCCCGTTTTCTTGCTTTAATCGAAATTGCTATTTCTCAGTAGAAATGCTTCTTTGAGAGTATTTTCTCCAGAGGACCATTTCCACATCAATGACTGCAGAGGAGGAAAGAGCCAGGCCTTTCCTATTGCTTGAGGTGGAGGAAACTCTGCTCTTTTTCTGAGGTGCTGCCGCTTGAGGAGGGAGCTCCCAGCAGCAGGCAGAGTTCCAGAAGAGGCTGGTTATTTTTAGCATGGCCTTCTTTCCTTCCCAGCACCTGCCATGATCTGTGACCCAAGGGGCTGCTTAAATGCTAGCAAGATGACTGAGGACAAGGCAGCCTGAGCTCATGTCCTAAAATACCACCCAAGGGAGGCTTTTCTTACAGGAGCCATTTCATTTCCAGCTCTGTTCCTTGTTCCTCCCCAAACTGTGGGGCTGCTACAGATGCTAGCTGAGACGTGTGACATCTGCCTTGGGAAGAGGTTGGAGAAAAACCACTGGATCTGTCTATCTAGATGCCAGCCAGCTGAGTTATAATGACTCTATTCCTGGCTCCCAGCTTCCATTTCACCCTCTACTGTTTGTGCTAGATAGAGGGAATACGAGAATCTCAGTCCACATTTCCCTGAAGCAAAATCCTCTTTTGCCGTCCACGAAAATATGCGAAGAGACAAAGTCCAGCTGTTTAGTTCAGATGACAATGGTAGGGATGCAAACCTCTTTCTCAATGCAGATATAATTTATTGAATTCATTAGCCCCTAAAGGTGGTACAAGCTGGAAACAGAAATATGTTCTCAAGGAGCCAGATACCTTTGTGGAGGACAGATGCATCATGGGTCATGAAGGATAAAGGGAATCTCTTAGGAGATGTCTAATCCTGGAGTTTGACATCAGTTCATGTTATCCACCACATTCCTCAGTGCCACTGTCACATGTGAGGTGCTGCGCTGATAAATTCGAGGGCTAGCCCGTGGGGAAGTTCTTCTGTGCATCTGCTGGCTTCTCTGGCTCCTCTAAATTCTCCCAAATGCCATGGACGGGCTATGGGAGTCCTATGACATCAAGAGCTTATTTTCAAAGGAAGTGAACCGGCACTTAAATATGTAAATGGGTCTTGTCCCCCTTAAAGAAGTCAGTTTTAATTTACTTGACTGAAAAAATGTAAGCAGTGAATCATACATATAGTGATACAATTTAGTAAAAAATGATACGTATGCTTTATATATGTCATATATTATATATATACACACATACACAAACATACAATAATTGGCTAGTGCATATCAATAAGATAACTGAATTCATTTCCTCTAAGGAGTTGGGGGGTGGGTGGGTAGGATTGAATATGGTGGTCAAAAGGGAGTATAGCCATATATTTAAGGTTTAATTTTATAACTGGAACATTTTTATGAATTGAATAATTAAAGTGTTAACAATCTCTTATTTCCCCTTTGCTCTTCTTTCAAAATATATTCTTTTTTTTTATTTTTTTTATTTTTTTAATTTTTTTTTTTTTTTTAACGTTTATTTTATTTTTGGGACAGAGAGAGACAGAGCATGAACGGGGGAGGGGCAGAGAGAGAGGGAGACACAGAATCAGAAACAGGCTCCAGGCTCTGAGCCATCAGCCCAGAGCCTGACGCGGGGCTCGAACTCACGGACCGCGAGATCGTGACCTGGCTGAAGTCGGACGCTTAACCGACTGCGCCACCCAGGCGCCCCGCAAAATATATTCTTGAGTATATTATGGAAAATTCTGGAGGGTTTATAATCTCTTGAGTCTCCTAGAGGAAGGAATGCTAGCCAAAGCCACACAGCAATTAACAATCAATTAAAACATAAAGTGGTTGATCTCCTTCATGGTACCTGACTGTTTCTAAGTGCCTATTACTTGTCAGGAATAACATTTTTAACTTCGGGTGCCCAGAAGTTAAAAATGAACAGCTCAGCATTCTGGCCCTGAAATCTTTTTATTTATTTATTTATTTTATTTATTTATTAAAAAAAATTTTTTTTAACGTTTATTTATTTTTGAGACAGAAAGAGACAGAGCATGAATGGGGGAGGGGGAGAGAGAGAGGGAGACACAGAATCTGAAACAGGCTCCAGGCTCTGAGCGGTTAGCACAGAGCCCTACGCGGGGCTTGAACTCACAGACTGCGAGATCGTGACCTGAGCCGAAGTCGGACGCTTAACCGACTGAGCCACCCAGGCGCCCCTTTTTATTTTTTATTTAAACAATATTTTTAAATGTTTACTTTTAAGAGAGACACAGAGCATGAGTGGGGGAGGGAAAGAGAGAGAGAGGGAGTCACAGTATCTGAAACAGTTCCAGGCTCTGAGCTGTCAGCACAGAACCCAACGCAGGGCTCAAAGCCATGAACCACAAGATCATGACCTGAGTTGAAGTTGGATGCTTAACTGACTGAAACACCCAGGTGCCCTGGAGACCTTTTATTTCTAAGTTGCTGCTTATGCAAAGTGAAATTTCAAGCAACTCACTGGAACTGTCTTTAGAGCTATTTGACAAGCCACCCAATAAATTAGTTTCATTACTCTATCATCTTGTGTTTGGACCCAAAGCAATGTGCCCTTGGCTTGATCACATCAAATTTGCCACACCTGGTTCCTGACGACTTGTGAATGTTTCTAACATACAACCTACCTTCAAAGGATAAAGATCTGTCTCACTAGGCAAAGTCAAAAGAATGTGCTACAGAGTCTAAGGGAATATAGGCTCCAACTGTGGAGCTCAAAAATACTTCTGGAAAAAACTCAAAAGAACATATGCACAATATTGACTATAGTTGCTTCGATGATGGAATTTTGAGACATTTCTGAAATGCTTTCTGTACTTTCCAAAGTTAAAAAATGAATATGAGGGTGCCTGGCTGGCTTAGTCAGTGGAGCATGTGACTGTTGATCTTGGGGTTGTGAATTAGAGCTCCACGTTGAGGGTAGACATGACTTTAAAAAAGAGTAAAAAATGTTTTACTTGTATTATAATGATAAATTAATAAATGTTAAGAAGCTCCTTTAACTCTCAGCAACAATGCTTTATATGTAAATATGAGGCTTCCCCAAGGAACAATTTTGAAAGAGACACTGCTTACAATTCTCAGTTGCCTATTAGGTTACTTGTCATATTCTGCATGTTTCCTATTTCACAATCGTGGGCTATTTGTGTCCTTGTCTTAATGCCTCTCCTAGCAGGAACACTCCTTGAGTACTCTCCCTCTCCTGACAAGCACCCAGCTTCCACTGAGTAATCACACGAGTAATAACAGCAGCAGACTCTCACTGGACCGGGCCTGAACAAGGTTAGGACTTGAACCCATTTCAGACCGCCACAGAATTCCCTTTCTTGACTGCCAGACTGCATCACGCCTCCTAATGTTTGATGGAAATAGGCCCACATCATACGTTTATTGAGTGAACGAATGTCCCATGTGTGAATTAAAAGAGTAGCAGTCACAATATCTTGCAGTTACATAGCATTAACAGCAACAGGAAAGCCCACAGCCAGAATCTTTTCAGCTAAGGAAAGAGAGAAAGCAAAGCTCACCATAGCTTGTTTTCACCTCCACTCACTCTCTGTCAGCCTTGAAGTCTGAGCAAGGATGGTGAGCTCATAGCTGGAAATGATGTACTTTTCCCAGGTGTGCTGTTAGCGGGGAAGCTGTTACTTAACGTCCTTCTCTTCTCTGGGGAAGCTGGCATGGCTTGTGACTTTTTAGTCATCAGCCAAATTCCTCCAAGGCATGAGTGTTGGTGGTGCTCTCTGGGTTCCTCCTTTCCAGGGAACCCATTGTGGGTGTGCTCCTTGGCATGATCACTTTTTCTTGGTGCTTGCTGACCTATTGGGCCTGGGTGCCCTGGTATTGCTAAGGGACAAATAGAAGTCCCGAGAAGTAACCGCCCAGTCACTGAGCACACCTGATCTAGCACAAGGCCAGGCCACACATGAGTCCTCCTGTCCAACCCAACAGTCTAGAGGGTCCAGTTAAGAGGCCAACACAAGGATGTAGGCTGCCATATTTGGGAGTAAAAATGCCTTCTTGGGCTTTGGAGTAATCCAGGCAAGAGTCTGAACGGGGATGAAGGTCCTTCATCTCTTCCCGCCTCACTTTCTTCTGCACACTAGAGATAAAAATACCCACCTCATAAAATTGTTGGGAGAAGTATGATTACAGAACTGCTGCATCTATTGCTTCCCTTCCAACTTTCACATATGGAAAAATGACCAGCAAATTAATGATTTCCTATTTACCCCTTGAAACAAACAAGCTCACTTGTCTTGCTACCAGATGTGCCTTCAGTGTAAACCATTGATGAATGAAACTGAGTATTTACATTTTACATGGAGAAGTCAAGTGTACAAACCTCTGTTTATAACTTTTTGGGGGGCTGGGAAGTATTCTTTTAAAAATATAGGTTTTGGGGGCGACTGGGTGGCCCAGTTTGTTGAGCGTCCAATTCTATCTTGGTTCAGGTCATGATCTCATGGTTGGAGAGGTTGAGCCCCACGTTGGGCTCTGTGCTGACAGCATGGAGCCTGTTTGGTATTCTCTCTCTCTCTGCCCCTCCCCCATGTGCTCATGCACTCTCTCTCTCTCAAAATAAACATTTAAAAAATATATAAGTTTTGGAATCAGACCAACCTGATTTTGTCATTTATTTGCTTTCTGACATTAGTCACGTCACTAAAACTTCTCTGTGCCTCAGTTCCCTCATCTGAAAAATGAGGATAAATAGTAATGCTCACTTCATCGGGTTGTTGTGATCATTGAACTATTTAAGGAATGTAAACCACAAGTCCCTGCCACGTAGAAAGTTTCAGTAAGACTGATTTGTATGATTGTTCTGAATTTATCAAAAGGTCCAAGGCATGTGAACATATGCTCACACCCATACGTCTGTTTGTTGGTCTGTGTATAAAACGTTAGCCCAAACACAATGTTATTACACCATTCGGGGTTGGTCTCCTAGCAATGAGCCCTTCTCCACCCCGAACTCTTTTCAGAACAAGGCTGCTCTTCTGGGACTTGGCCCTCGGATTCCTAAGCTTTTCCAGGCTGCTTCGGTTAGTTATTTTAACCAGATATCACGTGTATGGAAATGCTAGGGAGGTGGATCCTTGAACTCCTACCAGCACTGCATCAGGTAGGCTCTGGGGATGAGTTAAGACCTGACCCTTATTTGTTTTATTTAAAAATTTTTATCGACACGTACCACACATACAGAGCTGTACATACGTCGCAAACATACAGCTCACTGAAGTCTCCCAAACTCAACAGACCTGTGTAGCCAGCACCCAGAATGAGAATCAGAACATTCCTGAAGCCCCTTGTGCCCCTTCTACATACTCTCTAAGGGTAACCACTATTCTGATGAGTCGTTTCCTGTTTTTGAACTGCAGATAAATCTGGCTCCTGATTTTGAGCAGCTCAGGGCCTCTTTGTTTCTCCCCCAGATCGACACTGTGACTAGGTTTTCACCTGTTTTTGATTATTAATTCAAGTGTCAACAAGCTTTTATTCAGCAGCAACTGCATGCAAGACACTGTGTTAATTAACTAAAGCAATGAAGCAAAAGAAGTTGAAAGTCTCTGGTGAGTGACTTTGGCGATCCTCGTTGCATAGGGCTGCCTCCCTGGAAACAGGTCCAAGTTCCCAATACTCTTCTCTCTTGTCTGCCTTCCGCTCTCTCTTCTATCCATAGAAGTGACCTTGGCAAAGGTCCCCAAAGAAACCCACCAGCGTGTCTGATTTCCAACTCCAGAATTCCAAGAAGAGTATCTGATTGACCTGGCCTGGCCCACTCTTGGTCATATCAACTGTGGCTAGAGGGTTAGGGACACAGGGTGCTGAAGGGCTGTGGACCCCTCCCCCTGAAAAGTGGGGAGGCTGTTGAGGAAGGCAGAGGGGCTTGGCTTGGAGGTTCTCAGCAAGGACCATGGTCCAAACTGGCCCCTTCTAGCTCGATAGTCTCTGATTTCTTTTCCATCTCACATACAGATCCTCGACCCAAAGTCTAAACTGATATATTCACTCTGTGCCAAATTTGTACTGAAGCACTTCGGAGATAACAGTGCTTACGGAGGACTAAGGCCAATGCTCTACGAACTGCCATTTGAGGGGCACTTCTGGCTCTGATGCAGCGGCCAGACATGCAGGATGGCGGCTCTTTCATCTCACACTGAGGATCAGCTGTGGTTTTATAGGCACACGTGCTCTGCAGTCCCTCCTCTGAGGGTGAGGGCACGTTCCGTCGCAGCCAGACCTGGCCCCTAAAAACTAATTTCCTAGACTCAGGGACCACCAACTGTTTATGATGATGATGATTATTACAGAGCATTGGAATTCCTGCCCAGATTCCAAAAGTCAGCCTTGTGGACGAGTGTTTGCAAAGGCGTCCTGAATCCTGCACAACCTCGTGGTCTGAGTAAAGAGCATATTGCTGGGTTTGTGGTCCCAGCCCTGCTGATATCATGTGTGGGTCAGAGATGGAGGCAGGGAACTGTGCTCAGTTTGCTTTACGTACGTGAGCCCATTTAATCCTTGCTGCGAATCCCAAAGGGACACACTGTTACTACTACTCATTTTTATGAATTTGCAAATTGGGGCAGAGAGTGGTTAAGCAGGGCACAAGTGAAGCCTCTTATTCACAAAATGCTTTTCTCCTTATTATCTCATTTCATCGTCAAGAAAACCCATTTTATGGGTGAATTTCTTTTGGCTCAGTTTCCCAATTTTGCACAGGTCATAGGTGGCAGAGGTTGGACACAGATTCAGAGCTCTGACTTCAATCCCCGATAGCAAATCCAGAAATGACTATAATAAGAAGCAGATGGTGAAGCGTGCCTTCAAACGATGCTGGTGTTTCCGAGACTGGCATGCTAGCATACGGAGGGACGAAACTGAGGAAGGATTGACGGAGAGGTAATATCTCGACTAAGTTCTTGTCAGTGGGGTGCAGTGGACAAGCATAATTTGAAGGGAGGGTTCTCCAGGAGGGATGGACGCGAGCTAGAGCCTGAGGAGGAGAAATAGTGGGAATATTCTCTTTGACAGGTGGGAACACACGGGACAACCTACAGGTGGAGGTCTGTGATCGCTGATTCCCCTGACCATTTTCCTCATCCTCACTGGGTGCCTGTGGTTAGGGACGGGGTGGGGGCAGGGGTGGCAGTGCCCTATTATTTACAAGTGCTGGGGAGATCCAGCAACTTTCTAAAAGAAGGAACAATAAAACTTTTATAGACTATTGCAGAGTCAGTTGCACCATAAGGTAGAGCCAGGTTGTGTGTATATGTGTTGGGAAGTTTGCAGGCCAGGGAAGGTGGGGAGCAAGCTAGCGATGAGTGGGGGTGGCGGAGGGGGGGTGTCACAGCTCCTCTGGTCCCATGTTAGTTTACACCACCAGAAGCACGGTTTATGGGAGGACAGGATCCCTTTTCTGAACCTCAGTTTCCTCACTACAAAACAGGAGGTCATAATACCACTCAGGATCACTGCAAGAAATCAATGAGATGGGCTAAATTGTCTTGTGACATTACTTTCCTTGTTATTTTATACTATTATTAAGCTGAAACTTTCTCACGGGTGCATACCTTCCCAATGAGAAAATCAAAGTCATGGGAGTAGGGGCCATGTCATCTTTTTCTTATAATCTTCAACAGGACCTAACACACAGCAAATCGTTTCAACAAATAAAATAGACAAATCCTTAGTGAGGCATATTGACCCATGGGACGAACCAGTCCCTGAGTGTAGTCTTTTTGGAGCCTTACCTTAGTTCCCGAGATTGTAACAAGCCAGATGGCAGCTGAAAAAAGCAAGGTGGAGGGGTGCCTGGGTGGCTCAGTTGTTTTAAGCATCCGACACTTGAATTCTGCTCAGGTGCTGATCGTGAAGCCTACTTAAGATTCTCTCTCCCTCTGCCCTTTTTAGGTACATGTTCTCTCTCCCCCTCCCCCTCCCCTCACCCTTTCCCTCCTTCCCACTCTCTCTCTTAAGGAAATGCAAGGTGGATTTCACACAATCTTTCAGTACTCATAGGCAAAGCTGTCTGGAGCCCCTGTTGGGTGCCTGGACATGAATGAGTTCTATTACATTGGATTTCTCCAAAAAAACTAGATTATTTTATTTTTTCAAAGCTTCTTCTTCTTCTTTTTTAAAGTTTATTTATTTATTGAAAGAGAGAGAGAGAGAGAGAGGGATGGAGGGAGGGAGGGAGAGAGAGAGAACGAGCAGGGAAGGGGCAGAGAGAGAGGGAGAGAAAGAGAATCCCAAGCAGGCTCTGCACTGTCAGAGCAGAACCCAACCAGGGGCTCGAACTCATGGACCATGAGATCATGACCTGAGCCAAAACCAGGGGTTGGATGCTTAACTGACTGAGCCACTCAGGCATCCCAAAAGTAGATTATTTTAGAATCAAGAACATGAAATGTGTTTAGGTGAAGATAAATTAATGATCAAGTTATTGAAAAATGAGGGTTTTGTCCTTCTTGCTGCTGCAGGCTCATCAGCAGAAGAACAGAGGTAATCCTCCCTGAGCCTCATGTGCAGGGCACCAGCCTTCCTGGTTTCGAGTCCTGCACAACTTGCCCTGCGGAATGGGGTGGAGGGCTGGTAATGGACAGCTTTTTGTGCGTGTGATTGCAGGAAGGAGAGGAAAAGCATCAGAGCTTTTTTTTTCTGTAAAGTCTAGGCCCAGCTAGGAGAAAGGCTTGATTGTCCTAGAGGAGAAGGGATCAGGCTTGGGGCTTGGGTGGGAAAGAGGACAGGAGACCTTCATTCCTGAGGGTGGCAGGAACCCAGGGTGGGCTGGTGGATGCTTAAGGACCATACCTATGGAGCTTTGGCTTCCGTTCCGTGGCTGAGCTTGGTATGGTGGTCATGGGTATGTTTGTGGCGCAGTCCCCACAGGCTTGGACCAGGGATTCTAACTGACCACAACCAGAGAACTTGCTCCTATTTTCTCATGGATCATGAAAACCTCAGGAAAGGGACAAGGGAGCCCCCCCCCCCCGCCCCAATGACCAACATGGGCTTTCACACTGAGGTTAGTTTAATCAGGCATTGGAACCCGATTTGATTTAATTCAGAAACATTTCAGTAGTAACAATTCTTACAGCTCAAGCAAGGAATAAAAAGTTAAGCCAGTTAAGCGAGCAATGGTGAACATTGTGTTGAGAAATTGCTGTAGAAAAACCCTCCTGGGACCTGAACATTGTGTGTAGAGGGTGGGATTGGGCAGAGATTGATATGGAAGAGCACAGCATCAATCCACCTACTTTTTGGGTGATAAACTTTTTTTTGGAGAGTTTACTTTTGGGATGAATGCCTGGAAAATGTGTGTCTTTGACATAGTTGAAAAACGAGGAGATGCTTCAAAACCACAGGTAGTTTCTACAGTGTTAGGAGGGAGTTTGCATTTAAGCTTGACATTTCACATTGTGTTATATGTTTGTGGTTTGAGTATCCAGCTTCAGGAGAAAGCAAGGATATTTGGAGAAGTGAGAGCCTTACTTTGCTTGCTCTGTATTTTGTTTCTGTTCATTTATCCCCAGAGCTCCTACGCTAGGTCCTTCTTTGTCAGTGAAGTTTCCTGCTTTGGTCCGCCACCAGACTCTCACAATCTGGTGTCACCACTTGATTTTCACTGCCACCTATTTTGGGGACATGGTCTATTGCCCCAGAAGCCCAGGGACTACAAAAGGAAAACTGTGAAGGTACAGTTATGGAGAGACAGCTTCTCCTGATTTTGATATGGAAGGACTGTATTTCAGTCCCCTATCCCAAATCAAGATGAATTCAGACTTAGGAGCCAGATATCTTTGAGGTGGGTATGGTGGGAGCTCTACCAGCAGGAAGGCAAGATGGTCTGGCTAAGAAGGTCCAATGCAGGTGAGCGGAGGGAAGGGTGTTCCTTAGGGCAGCAGCTCAAGGATGTTTTGTCAGGGTGAGGATGAAGAATCTTACTGGGAGGTGGTCAAAGCCAAAACCAAGGGCACCCTAACAAGTGTCAAATCCCAAAGATGGCTGAGGTGGAAGAGGAGGAGGAGCAGAAGGGTGAGGGGCAGTTAGAGGAAGAAGCTGGGCTGAACAGTCAGGACCAGATCTGTGAAGGCAGATGGGGTGCTAGCACACCCATGACCCTCAGTGGCTGGCTCATTCCCCAGACGGGAGTGCTGATCGTCAGGGGTCAGAAGCTGAACATTCACCCTAGTTCCTTGAGAATCTGTGGAACTCCCCTTCATGCCTATGTGCTTTTCTTAGCCAGTTTGCTGCCTACACTCTGCTCTCTGAATGTTTGCATCCATGTATCTACCTGACCGTCCATCCCAAAGTGACCAGGGAGAAGGGAGCACAGAGAAAGCACAAGAGTCCACTTGGCCGCCAACCAGTAAAGTAACAAAAGAACAGTTTTGATGGAGGATCAGAGGTTGAAACAAGCAAGCATTTCAACTTGTGGTTTGCTTTATGTCTCCTTGGCTGTCTCTACTCTGAGGAAAGGGATCTAGAAGTACACACCATCTGGACCCCTCTCCCAAACTGCAGACGAATCTGATGTCTGCCCACTCTTCTCTCTCCACTTCACCTGACAGGAGCCTCTTTAACTGTCTCCTCTGCACACTGTCCTATGTTCTGGGCTTCAGGGCCAAGCTAGATCTTAGACAGGGAGAATGGCAGGGGCCTGGAGCTGCCCTTCTGTGGATACCTACTGAGTCAGCTTGGCAGCTGGTCCTTCGGTAACCTTGCTGCACCCCTCAGCTCTCCCTGGGCCTGAGCTCCAGGTTTGGGCTCCTGACTTGCTTACCCTTTCTACCTTGATTCCCTAAGTCTCTGACATTGGGATCCTCCATCTAGACCCCCATACCTTACCTCAAAGCCTTGGTCTGAAGTTTTGGCCTGGAGTCTCCATACCTATCCTTTGCCTTTCCTTCAAATTATACTTACCTGATATTTTCCTCCCTCCAATCCAGATGTTCCAGCCTGGATCCACCTGAATGTTGTGTTCTGACAGGCCACAAGATGTCCACTGGTTACCCCCAAGCTTTCCTTAGGCCAGCCCACCTCTGTGGACTTCCAGGATTACCTGTCACTGAGACCATCCTCAAATACCTGCCATGCCTTGGTGGGTCTGCCTTTGTACTGGCCAACCATCTCTCTTCTGTGACCTATCCCCTGCCCTGTAAGCCATAGTTGTGCTCAGAGGTTCTAAAATCAATAATTCAGCAGCCAACAAATAATTCTTTATGGTACAGGCTACATGGTTGGTGCTATGGGAGTAACGTTCCTCCAACAAGTAATGATTGAGAGGCAACAAATAGCAATTTATAGTGCTGTGAGATCATTTAACCTTTCAGGAGAATTATTTGATGAAGTATTAATTAGATATTGCTACATAACAAATTATTGCAAAATATAATAAAACAAGAAGAAATACTTACCTGCCACAGTTTTTACGGGTCAGGTATTAAGAAGTGGTCTAGCTGGGCAACTGTGGCTTGGGGCTTCTCATCTGCTTGTCGTTAAGATGTCAGCTGGACAGCAGCTATGTGAAGGCTTGTCTGGTCCTGAAGCGCTCACTTCCAAATTAAGGCATGCCTGGTGATTTGGTACTGGATTCTGAGAGAGCACCACTTTTATTCCCACAAGCCTCTCCATAGCTTCGTAAATGCCCCCATGACATGGTGGCTGGCTTGCTCTGGGGCAACTCATCTAGAAGACCAAGGATGAAGCAGTAATGTAATTTATGACCTAACCTTGGAAGTCACAGAGTATCACTTCTCCTATACTCCATTGGTCACTTAGGTCAGGGTCAATGTGGTCGGGACGTATTCCATAACAAAGGCAAGGATCCCCGGGAGCATCTTGAAGACTGGCCACATCAAAGAACCATTCAACTTAAAGTCAGAAATAAAATCAATTTTACACATAGAAAGATAATAATATTTGTTTAATGCTTTACTTTAATGCGGGAATAGTGCCTAGCATATGGTAGGTGCTCAGTAAACATTCGTTGGACGTGTGACTGTTTGAACAATATTCATTGCTTTCAGGAAGTGCTTTGTAGTTTATAAAGTACTATTCATATCTTATACAATTTGATCCTCACCACTGTGAGGTAGATAGGGCTAGTATTAGCAATACTATTTTATAGAAGTATTAATAGTATTATTAATACAATTTTATTTCAGATACATAAAGTATCATCCAATCAGATGGGACACAGTCCCAAATCTGATGCTCTTTCCCCCATGCTCCTCATATACACAATCAGGATGTGACCCCTGTTCACCAGGCTGTGTTCAAGTGCATGGGCTGTGAGGTAGGTATCTTGAATTAGAGGTGAAATGACCCTTGAGAGGCTGGGCCAAACCCACTTTCTGGTTGACAGGGCGATTTACTATGCAGCTAGTGACACTTAGGCTGGTCACTTGCATGGGCCCTTCCAAGGCAATTCCAAACATTCTGGCAAGTGAAAGCCATCTGTCTGTGACACAAAATCTAGAAGATGGTTGCCCACTCTTAACAACATTCATGGTCACCCTGACAACACAGCTCCAAGCATGCTGGAAAAGCATCATGGGCTCTCAGAATAGGTGACATGTCCAGCTGATTTCCTCTGTCTCACAGGAGAAATCTCTCTTCCATGGTACCTGAAGCTGTTGATATTTTCAGTGTTTTCCATCAGTTGCCTCTTTTCTTTTGCAGTTTTGTCTCGTAGATGGGATACATAAAATATAAAACTAGTTTTCCTTTAGCTAAGTGAGAGAAAATCAGATTAAAAAAATGGATTATGAAATTGATGAAATGGACATAAATCATTCTGATATGAAGAAACAAATTGTAACAACTGAAATTTCATGTCAAAGGCACTTATTAAGAAGTACATTTTGAAGATGAATAACAAATAGAGTCTTAGACTTGTGACAATCCCATCTTTAGGGAGGGGCTCATCTGGGTAAAGGGAGGTTACCCCTGAAGATATGTCTTTTTCTCAACCAAGGTCTATGTGGTGCAGCTCCTGATGGTCTTGGCCAAACAGGGGACCCCTGGGAGCCTGGGCTCCTGCAGGCTTATGACCACCCAGCTCCTCCTATGACCTAGGTGACCCAGCCTCTCTTTAATGAGCT
Source organism: Puma concolor (assembly GCF_028749965.1). NCBI lineage: Eukaryota > Metazoa > Chordata > Mammalia > Carnivora > Felidae > Puma > Puma concolor. The sequence continues at coordinate 107,233,039 of NC_141672.1, read as the reverse complement.
AGTTAGGGGTTCTTGGGCATGAGCAAATAAGAAGAAACCCAGAAGAAACGTTCTGTATGTAGTTAAAGTAAATATTTGCTCCCCCTGACTCCCCTATCCTTCTCCAGTTTCAGAAGAATCTTTGTCTCTGGATTAGTCCAGCTGAAGTTATTTTTCTTACCATCTGTAAGGAGGATTTTCCATTTTTTTTCCAGCAAGAAAATAACCCGTGGGCCAAAGGAACTGTGAAAATGTTTAGTCTTCAGACAGGCACGCAGACTCTCGGGGTGGCGGAATCCCTGCAACTCAACTCTGGAGAGTGCCATTATGTCATTTAGGAAATGACCTCTCTTGCTTTTGCTTTGTGCCACCCAGGTGCTCTGAGGGCTTACCTTTAAATCTTGTATTTCGGGGCACCTGGGTGGCTCAGTCAGTTGAGTCCGACTTTGGCTCAGGTCACGATCTCGTAGTTTCTGAGTTTGAGCCACGCATTGGGCTCTGTGCTGACAGCTCAGAGCCTCAAGCCTGTTTCAGATTCTGTGTCCCCCTCCCTCTTTGCCCCTCCCCCGCTCGTACTCTGTCTCTCTCAAAAACAAATACACATTAAAAAAAAAAAATAAAGCATGAATTTGTATTAGGGAACTGCATCAGGCCATGCCAATGGATGTTGGGGGGTTACTTGCTGGGGAGGAAGCTGGGATTGTGACCACCAAAGCAGATTGATGAGGACCAGGCTCAGGAGGACAGTGCCTGAAGCTATCTGTTGAGGTAGACCAGGAAGCCAGGTGAATAATTAGGTACCAGGAGACAGTCAGAAGGCCAAGGTCAAAGCCAGACAAGAAACTGAGAAGTATATATAGCAGCAACTAAACTGGCTTGCAACTGAGGCCCTTCCTGCCTTAGCCAGAGAGGCTTTTATATTCTTCCTGCTGAACCAGGGCTGATGATGAGACCACACTGGCCAAGCCCCTGTTTGCTGGTCCAGGAAGGGTCCCATGGGAGATAAGGGAGTGTGGCTGGAGTGGGGAGTGAACCCATCTAATGTTTGCAAGTGACTAAATATTTATGCAAATAAATAAGCAGAGCAATCTACTGAAATTAAAAGAGAAAGTATCAATGATAATAAACTCGTATCAGCTTAAAAAAAATCAACATTTAGATAAAAGTTGTTATTTAATCTTTTGAAAATATAATTAAATCTTTAAAAACACTCTTATAAAAATAAAACTGTTTACAATTCTCGCTTTCAGTGTCTGCCTGGGGTCACCACAAAGAATTAGTATCATGCTTCCTGTGTGTTACAGATAGGCCGGCAAATAAACAAACTAAAAGTATCGTGATTTGGTGTCCACTAGAAAATATTCTCTAGCCATCATGCATGACTGTTGTGAACACTGCATTAATTTTTGAGTGCCTTTAGAAAGCACATTAGAACACAGAAGAAATGGACACTCACACTACTAGGAAAAGATACTTCACTGGGCATGAATCTGTTGTGTTCGAATCAGAGAGGGAGAATACAATAAGTTAATTAATTTGTCTTTACCCGTATGTGTGTCCACTGCTCAAAGCTTGCCCACCCTCTGAAGGGAAGGGTCCATCTCCAAAGCTTCAGCAGCACAACCCACAGGTCATGGCTTTTGGGCACAATTTCCTTTTGATGCACAGACCCAAAGCCAAGAGAGGTGGAGAAGTTTCCCTGGGGCCTGAATGGTGTTACTCATGAGAGGGGATGGTTAGGGTTATCGGTTGTGCTGTGCCAGTGCCAAGTTCAGGATCCTGAATGACAGAGGCACTCTTGTGTCCTTTCATACATTAACTTATCCGGTGTTGGTGATGTAGGAGACCCGGTGAAGCAAGGGCTCAGAGACGCGGCCCCTTTTGCCTGGGTCTTGCCCAGATGATTGGATGATTCAGTTAACAGATGCCAGGGTGGGTGAATGATGGCTAAAGATCACACATTCAAAGTAGGAAAGAAACGGAACCGTAGGCAAAGAAAGTTTCGGCTTTTCGAGTGTCCTTTTGCGAAGCTTTCCCTAATCCGTCTTCTTCCCTTATAGATGGAATTAATTACCATCCTTTGAACCACTCCTGTACCTATTTTTTAATGCTTACAAATGTCACATTGTAATAAGTATTTAAAAAATATGTTAATATTGGTTTCCTTGGCGAGGCTGAACACGTGAGAATCAAGTTGGTATCTTCATTGTTCCCGTGTTTCCTGTGTGGAGCATGGCGACTGATGTATCATACGCGTGTGGGCAGTAGACTGTGAGTGTGAAGAACTTGTGCTTTAGAGCTAGGCACTCTTGAATCTGAATCCTGGTCTCGCCACTTCAGAAGTTTCTTAACGCCCCTGAGCTTCAGTTTACTCCTCTGAAAATGGGGACAGTGGCATTCCCACCTCCTATGGTTATCCTGAGGCTTACTTACCATGATTATTTATAAAATATTTCGTACAACGTTAGCTGTGGTAGTCATGCCCACTATCGATCCAGGCCGAAGCATCTCCTTGTCCAGCCTCACGATGCTGACATGCAAATACACCAGACAGTGCATACTGGGGCACGTACTTGGAAGGATATTGCAAGGAGGCGTTATCGTTAGGTCCATTTCTAATCTTAAAAGGGACACTGAGTGTGTGGAAAGTCTCCAGGTCTTTGAGCCCACTGGGAAGGAGGGAGGATTAAGGAATCTATCTAAGCTAAAATAGTCCTGGAACAAATGAAATGTAGACCTTCAGTTGTCATTCTCCTCCTGGACGGTGACGCTCTCTGGCAAATATTTCTTGCACTGATGGGGTGGTGGTGATGGCCCTGTCCTAAGGCAGCTCCCGTCAAAGGCTGGGGAGCTGGAGAGCGGGGCGTAACCTGAGACCCCACTACCGCAGGCCTGAAATCTCAGCTGGGATAGCACCAGCTTTCCCCGCAGCAGCAGACTTGCTGGGGCTCAGCTCTGTTTCAGGGATGGTCGTGTCCTGCTGGTCAGGCACAGGACCCGTCCTGTCTCTGCAACCTGGAAAAACACACAGGCCATCGAGGGCTGGTGTTCCCATCTGTCAGCTGACTTTCCCTGAGAGATGCCTCGGCCTCCCATTGCTCCACTGACCACAGTATTTACTCTTTGGGGCTCTGGGGTGGGGGGGGGGGTGATATGTGCAGGGCCCGCAGTCTGTGCTCTACTCCCTCAATGGAGTAGCCGCTGAAACATTTCTAAGCCCTGATTCATCTCCAGGCACAATGCCAGGGGACAGGAAGAACGTAAGAAGGCTCCCCGTTCCCAGCAGCTTATACTCTAGTTGGAGAAAGATAATGGGGGGCTGGTCAGCTACAACTGAGGTTTCTTGCCACATCAGGCTGATTCCCTGACCTTGCAGTTGCCCATTTATCTTCAGTGCCCACATAACCAGTATAGGTGGCATCACCCAGTTGCCAGGATTTGGGGTGCTGGGCAGAAGAGAGGGATCGGACTCTTGCTCAGACTGGGTATAAGATTAGAATCAGAGAAGCCTGGGATGAGACTTGCAAATCACTTCTCATGAACACCCTAGGCTCGGGATAATCCTTAGGAAAGGCGACACACCGTGTTACAGCTCCCCTCAGCTCAAAGAAGGGATGGAAGAGGAAAGGGCCGCTGCTCAAATAGACTATCTCGGAGTGTGGCTTTCCATCCAGGATATGTCTCTAGCAGCCACGGGGTTACATCAGGCAGGGGGCCTGGGCCAAAGTTCTGGTTGACCTGGTACCAGACTGCAAGGACCACCATGGGACATGAAGTAACATGCCCATCTTGGATGCTCTAGGACCTCAGCACAGGCCACAAAGAGTCCCGTTTGCAAAGCATTGCAGATGGGAGTGGGGATGGAGGAGGGTTGTCTCTTGATCATGGTCTGGATCAGTCTCCGGGGGACTTTAGCAAGTTCCTTGTTAGAAGGGTCTGTTCAACTTCACAAGTGGGGCCAGCTTTGAGAGTTCTAAAGGGCAGTTATTATTGAGAGACCAGGCCATTCAAGGTAGTTTGAAAGACCTGTCATCAGATGGGAGCAACTATGCCTCTTTGTGAACCCCTGAAAGGTGTTCATGTAAGGAGGAGCCATAGCCCATGTCCACCATCGTCATCATCATCACCATTGTCATTTGTTATGTAAGAGCAGTCATTGAGCACCAATGATGTGTCAGGCACAGTGCTAGGTGCTGATCCTCATAGCAATCTTGCGAGCTAACGGTTACTTTCTGCAATTTACGGGGGAAGTAACTCAAGTTCAGAGATGTTAAGTAATTTGTTAGAAATTAACTTGTTGCATTAAAGTGGCAGAGATGTAGTGGCTTTGGCACCAGGTGAACTTCCTCTAAGTATAGCTCATTTAAACATCAAATGGGTTTATTGGAGAATTAGAGGGTAAATCAAATACTGACAGAAAGACTGAAGAACCAGGCATGAACCTGCCCCTACTAAGACTCACACATGGGAAATTCCTCTGGGAAAGTATTTGGACGCTGGGAAGCCAAAAAAGAACGATAAGGATTTACTACAGACTTCTAGAAATGACAGAGCATCAAGGATGGTGGTTTTGGAACCCCACTGAAAATTTGTGGTCAAATGTAGCTAAAACTCATAACCATTGGTACCTGAGCCTTGGTGCCTCAAGACTGAGGGCCTAAGGTCACTTATATAGATTTGAACAGGTGATAGTGTCCCGTCTATTTGCTCCTCCTCACCAAACTTAAGTGGGTAAGCTTTCGTTGTAGTGATCACTCTAGTGTGGTGCTAACCTCAAGACCCACTCGCTCCACCCAGCCTTCAAGATGGCCCCCAATGATTCTTGCCTCCTGGTATTGTCCCTCCCACATTGAATCAGGGCTGACCTACATGAACAATAGAATACAGTATATATGACCACGTGTGACTTCCAGAGCTAGGTCATAGAGGCACTATAGCTTCTCCCGCCCACCCCGGTCTCCTGGATAGGCGGCTGTGGGGTAAGCCAGTTGCCATGTTGTGAGGACACTCAAGGAGCCTCATGCCAGCCATGTGAGTTAGCCATTAAGTTTTGAAGTAATTTTCTATACAACAAAAATTAGAGGTGGGAAAGAAAGTATGTAATCTGCCTGAAAGCAATAACCAATTAAGGTACATAGTCTTTCCTGGGGCTAAAAGGGACCTTCCAGCAGGTATGGACGTCTTCTCAATAATAGCTGTGACAGGTACTCAGATTCTCAGCAAACCTTGAGCTCCCTTATCTGTTTTTCCTACGTAGTTGTGTTTGTAACAGATGTCAAATATTTTGGCCTCCTGGTACAAGGTTAAGGCAATCACTGGGGCCCAGGGATGGGCAGTTCAGGAATGGCCTTCCCTCTATGAGTAATGTCCTTCCATCTCTGCAAGCCTGTCAGAGCAAAGACCTTCCAGGATTGTGTTTTCCCTCTGTGTAAACCAGGGATTACACACTATGACCCATGAATCACTCACCAGTTTTTATAAATAAAGCTTTATCAGAGTTTGCCTGTTCATTTGTGTATTGTCTAATGCTGGTTTTGCACTACAATAGCAGAGTTGAATAACTGTAGCAAATATCATATGTGGCCTGCAAAGCCTAAAATACTTTCTCTCTGGCCTTTTAAGGAACACTGTGCTGACTCCTGGTAAAAACAGTCAAAGCATTGTCAGCTAGCACACCTGAGAGCTAGAGGGGCAGCATCATTGTCTAGTCTCTATTCCTGGCTCCACAGCAGACAGAGAGGCACTGTGGCTTCTCTTTACCTTTCTCAAGATGAAGGACTTTCCAGAGTACCTGGGTGGCCCAACTGGTTGAGCGTCCGACTTTGGCTTAGGTCATGATCTCACGGTTTGTGAGTTTGAGCCCTGCATCGGGCTCTGTGCTGACAGTGTGGAGCCTGGAGCCTACTTCAAGTTCTGCATCTGCCTTTCTCTCTCTGCCCTTCCCTTACTCATCCTCTGTTTCTGTCTCTGTCTCTCGCTCTCTCAAAAATAAATAAACGTTAAAAAAAAAAAAAAAGATGAAGGACTTTCCAAGAGTAGAAACGTCAAGGAGAATCTCACCAAATCCTGATACGTGAGCCAGTTAGAGGTCTGCACACCTGTATTAGTTACCTGTTGCTGTTTAAAAAGTATCCCAAAATGTGATGCCTGAAAACAATAAACAGTTATTATCTCTCACAGTTTCTGTAGGTCAGGAATCTAGGAATGGCTTAGCTCGGTTGTTCTGACAGTTCTAGGTGGTTTCACTGTAAGCCACAAGCATTTTTGCCAGATAACTCATTGGTTGTAGGGCAACTTTCCTGTAAAGGAAAAAAATAACTGGTTGACAGTTTGTTTTGACAGTTTGTTAGTTTCATCTCTGGTGGACAGTTTGGTTTCATTTCCCTGTTGACACCACTACTCCTGTTTTCACATTATGTAAATGTCCGCCTTTGTAATACTTTATGCAGTGGCACAGAGTTTTGAACTGACATTTCCCATAGAACTTTGGAATGTCAATCAATGGACATGTGACAGTTGCAAGCAAACAAGAGCGTAGAAGGCTGTCCCAAACAATTCAAAACTCGAATACAGACACACATCCTAGTATTCGGAAACTGGTACCTCTCTTAATGAAGAAGGAGATTTTAGCAAGAAACAGAAAGTGTGTGGTGAATAAGGAGGAGGATCAACAACTAAAAAAACAAAAAAGTAACACATTATAAATGAAAGACATTGAAGATAAGGGCTTAGATAAAATCCATAAAATAAAACCTTTTTTTTTTTTTTTGCACAGATTTGATATAAACCTATATGCATTTTAAATGTATTTAACTATTTTGCGTTTCACAATGAAGCTTTAAAATTTTTGTTGGGACACCTGGGTGGCTCAGTTGGTTGAGCATCCAACTTTGGCTCAGGTCACAATTTCACTGTTCCTGAGTTCGAGCCTCCCATTGGGCTGGCTCTCTGCTATCATTCGGAGCCCGCTTTGAATCCTTTGTCTCATTCTCTGCCCCTCCCCTACTCATGCTTTTTTTCTCTCTCTCTCAAAAATAAATACACGTTAAAAAAATTTTGTTATTCATTTTTCATGTTTCATTATGTCCTTTTAACGACTGTCCCTCTTTTATTTTCTGTGATGTAATCTTTTACATTAAAATTGATTTACGTCTAATTAGTTATGTGGCAAAAATGGTCGTAGCCAAGATACTTACGGTGAAAATACCAGACAAGGGCTCTGGCTTGGGGTCTTTGAGGAGGTCAAGATGTTGGGGCTGCAGGACCTGAAGCCTTGACTGGGGCTGGAAGATGTGGTTTCACGGTGGCTCACTCAGATGGCTGCCGAGTCAGTGCTGGTGGTTGACAGGTGGCTTCAGTTCCACTCCACGTGGGCCTTTCCATAGGTTGAATGTCCCTACAACATGGTAGCTGGCTTCCTTGAGAGAAAGCACACTGTTACTTGTATAACATCCTATTAGCTTCCCACAGGGGGAATACCTAGGCACGAGATTCACCGTGAACTCTGTTGGAGGCTGGATACCACACATCTCACCCCAAATAAGAGTAGTCATACATGGTGGGAAAGGTCCTTTGGATAGAGGAAGAGACAGATGCTCCAAGTGGCCTCTGCAAGGTGGGATGGAGAGAAATGTGGGATGGCACTCAGGAGACTCTGACCTTCTGAGTGTCCTAGGATGGGTCATGTCCCCTGCTGGAGCTGCAGTTTTCTCATCTCTGAATAAGAAAGTCTTTGGAACCCAGGTCACTGTGGCACAGGGGTCAAGTCCCCACCACTTAGCCAGTTCCTCATTTCTGTGGACCTCAATTTTCTCATCCATAAAAGCAAGAGTGAGGATATCACCTCTCTAAGCTTCTGTGGAGAATAAATGAGCCGGGCCATGTAATATGCCTTGCACACAGTAGGTGCCCAATAAATGTTAGCTATTATTATTTGCAGCAGAAATAGCAGTATCACCTCTAGCTTCAAGATCTTTGATTCCACAGTCTGCTGTGAGCCCTGAGAACGAGGGGCTTCTGTATGTTCCCTCCTGTCAGTCCAGACCCCCTTGTGTGTGCCTCTGGGGGTGGCTTCAGGTGGCTGTGCTCAGACCTTGGGGAAGGACAGGGTACCCATTTCCTTTCTCAGCATTTTGTGGCCAAGGCACTTGCACACCTGGTAGAGCTAGCTGCAATTAGAGACCGAGCAATGAGAACAGCCTCAAGTTCAGAGCTGGGGGTCTGTCCTTGGGACATGTGTGAAGCATGAGATCAAAGAGTGGCAGAGATGGGCTGCACCTCAGGACTCATCCAGGCCCTTGTTGGGCCACGCCTCCAGCCTGTGGGGCCACCATCCCTTCTCCCAAGTCTGGTTGAAGCAGAGGTCTGAAGAATACCACCCACTGAGCAAGGCCCATGGAAGCAGCTCTTAGATAATTGCTGGGTCGAGGCTGGCCTGCCCAGACCCACGCTGTGGCCAAGTCATTGCATGAAGCTCTCAGCTTCAAGTCCTCACCCCACTATGAGACCACAGGGATGACATAATCATATCCATCCCCATTCTCCACAGTCTCAGCTGGCAGCCCAGGCCTCTTCCTGTACCCACCGGCTCCCAGACTCCATCCACACACTACTCTGTTCATCTTCTCACTGTCCTCAGTCCCCGTCTTATTCCCCTTTATCCCCTAACTGCTCCGTGACAGCAAATCCTCTGTACCCTCAGTCTTTTTCTGGAATGTTCCCTTCTCTCAGCCTGTTGTCCTCTCAGGTGGGGACTGCCATTCTCATATATACCTTCCTCAGAGTCATGGGATCAGTCTGCAATCTTCCTGGCTCCCCAAGCTATTCCTGCACTCTCTTTCACCTTGTGAAAGTCCCTGCTCCTTTAGAATCACACCATTCAGCTCCCTCCCCTTCCTCGATGTTCTCCAGGCTTCCTGGTCAACCTACTCCATCACCAACCACCTTGGCTCCTGGGCTCCTAGACGCCCTTTCCACCCCAACTCCCTCATAATCCTTGGGCCTTCATCATTCACAAGGATGACTTTTCCAGGTTCCCAGTCTGGACCTCATTGCCAAGACCGCTTTCATACCTCAGCTACCCACTCACTTCCCAATACCCAAAAGGGCATAACCTCCCAAATAGCAAACCCAGCACCTCACTCTCTGACCATCATTTCCCATACATACAGAAGCTTACTTCCTCAAGCCTTCCTATTTGTTTTCTTTGTTTTCATCATAAACCCAGACCTATTGGTCCACTCCTTTCTTGCTATCCATCAGTGTCTTCCTGGCTTCATTTCCCTTCCTTTCTGTCTTAGATTCCATGGTTCTCCACTAGCATCACTCCCTTGCACATACCTCTAACTCCCTTGCTCCCCCAGTCCTCCTTGTACTTTACCCAACTTGTAATGATGCTTGGTCTAAGTACAAGGCTCTTCATAGTATGTAGAGCTTTGGAAATTACATGATTTCACTTAGACATTTTGGTGGTCATATATGATGTAGGGCAGGTATTCATGTTTTTGTTTTTACAGAAGAGGAACTAATCCCAAAGAGGTTAAGTTTCCAGTGTTGCCCAAAGCTGAGCCCCCCACCTGCACCTCCTGGCCCCAAGTCCACCTCACCTATTGAAAGCAGCCCTTCTAGAATAGATTGGTATTGGGATTCCTGGTGATGGGAGTGTGAGTGGGGGCAGGGCACCCCAGCAGAGGGGACACTGTTCCTTATGGTGGGGATAGGAAAGGGGGTGGTCCAGAGAGGAATGTGGTGTTCCTCACAGGCCCCTTAGAGGCTGAGAAATCCTCTCCTGCCGGCTGCCTTGCAGAGGTGTGCTGGTTGCGAAATGCCAAAACAGATGCCACTGGTAAAGCATACTGTCTGACACAGAATTCCTCCAGCTTCCCGGCCTTCTGCAAATCTCATTTCTTTCCTTGTTGGGGCTCAGGGGGCTGAGGGCTCCGCATCACCCTACACATCAAAGACACCGCCAGGTTTCCCAGCATAGCCCTCAGAGGCTTCTAACCGGCCTCTGACAATAAAATCACTTTTATATAAAAACCGAGACTCAATATTTGGCAGAAAAGGGATTAGCAGGATCAGTGGTGCAGGGGATGGCATCATGCTATTTTTGTTGGCACTTCCCCAGCTGAAGTGTGAGGAGTCTGGGCATGGAAGGAGGATATATATTTTTTTCTTTTCAACTGACTTGGCCGCTCTAGGTCTGGAAAATCCAGGGAGCTGGAGGGAGCTGGCACGTCTGGGGGTGACCTTCCAGCAAGGTCAGGGCATCTGCTAGCCTGAGGAGATGAGCACATTGGGCCTGCGAGGCTAGAGCAGGAACTACAGAGTCATTCTCCTGGGGCCTCGGGCAATAGCAGAAGAAAGGCTTTCTTTGGGGATCAGGTCCTGAACTCCAAAGGGGACAAAACGTCCCGGTCCAACCAGCAGCAGAGACAGACTGACCTAGAGAAGCATGGTCTGGCCCTGCCACGCACAGACCTCTTCATCTTGGCCACTGGCAATGCCCACAAGGATACGGCAGTGAGGGCCTTAGAGGACACCGCTCCAGTGGGAGCCAAACTTGTTCTGTTTTTTAGGTAAGGAACTTTTGCTTTGAATGAGATACTGAAGCTACCTTCTGCATACGGAGGACCGGAGGAGGAAGTGCTGCTTAGGCCTGGCGCCTCCCCGGCTCCTGAGGCTGCCTCGGAATCTGACACTGGAAGTACAAATTGAAAATCACATCACTCATTAGATGAACACTTACCGAGTGTCTGCTCCATTCCTGGCACTTCTGCAGGCACAGGTGAGCAAAACCAGGCACAGCCCGCCTGTGGGGCTTACAGGGTAGTGCGAGAGAGAGACCTTAATTGAATAATGACACAAGTAAATGTTCACTCCCTCCAATGAAGAAACTGATTTGTGAAGTGCCAGATTCTGAGCTGGGCACTCAAGGCTCTGGGCTACCGAGCCTCAAGCTGCCTTTCCAGCGTTGTGCCACTTTACTCTCCCACCCAACCCGGAGCACCACCCATACCCTTGATGCATTTCCCTGGGTATAACTTGTCTTTTCCCGCCTCCAGATTCCCCTGGGCTGCCTCATTTCCCCTTTCCTCCTTTCTTCCCTCCAGCCACCTCCACCACCCCAGGAGAGCCCCGCGACAATACCACAGGTCTGCAAAGACTCCTTGGTTGAAGGGGATCCTGCCAGCATTTCTGCCTGGTCCAGAGTCTGTGTGTGTGTGTGGGGGGGGGGGGAGTGGGGGGAGTGGCCAGCACTGGTGAAGGAGCAAGGAGCCTGGGCAGAATCCTCATCCTGCTCCTGAGACCTTAGGTGAGTCACGCAACCTCACAGAGATGCCCACGAACTCATCTTGGATTCGTCTGATCTCCTCCGGTGGACACAGTTCCTTTCCTCCAGAAATGCCCTGTCTTCTCCCCGTACCAAGTTCAGTGCCTTGAGCTCATTAGGGGCCAAACATGACACTTGTTCATTGACTAGTACATTTGGTTGTGAGCTCCTGGGTCAGCGTCTCTCACTTGCTTATGTCTGCCTCATGGCTGGTTCTGGTCCAGCGGTTCTGGGTTTTCTTCTCATAAGAAGACTGAAGAAGGCACTTCCTTCGGGAATCTCACTAATACCTTCAAACATATATTGACTACCTACTGCATACCAAGTCTGTGCTAGGAATGACATTTTCTCTTCCCTTCAGAGAGTGTAAGGTCTAAGAAAGGAAGCAGACAAGGACAGCAACAATGGTATCGTGTGCTAGGTAGAGTCAGAGATGCTATGCAGACATGGGGGTCCCTCCCACATCCTTCAGAAGGCAGTGTCCAATAATCTACAGGAGTGGGCAGAAGGTTGGGTTATCTGTCTGTCCTCTCAGAGCCTCCCCTGGTATTCGTGGCTCTGCCTCCATGAACCCTGAGTCGTTCCCTGGATGCTTGGGAAGCTAATGGTTCCTCTTCTCTGAGGCCAGTGACTAGATAAATATTCCTTTGCTACTCCATCTAGCTGGGCTTCCTAAAATAGCCACATGAGGCTGAACAGGCATGACCTGAGTTCTGTACTGAAGGGTTCCAAACTTGGAATTATGACATATGGAAAGAAAAGCCAAGTTTCTTGTTAAACTGTCCCTCAAATCTTTTTAAAAAATGTTTATTTATTTTTGAGAGAGAGAGAGAGAGAGAGAGCAAGCAGGGGAGGGGCAGTGAGAGAGGGAGAGGGAATCCCAAACAGGCTCTGTGATGTCAGCACAGAGCCCGATGTGGGGCTCGATCCCACAGACTATGAGATCATGACCTGAGCCCAAATCAAAAGTTGGATGCTTAACCGACTGAGCTACTCAGGTGTCCCAAGTTTCCCTTGAATCTTAAAGGAAAGGCACTTAAAAATAAGCCTATCGCTGACACCCCCTTAAACCTGACCTGGTTTGTCAAACCCTGAATTTCTCCCACACTTTGGCAAGTCCAGGTCTTCAAATCTCCACCCAACACCTTTGGGAATCCTCTCTCCCTCCCCACTAGAAGTTTCTAACTTCCATCTTCTTTTTAAAAAATTTTTAAAGTTTATTTTGAGGGAAAGAGAGAGAAGCAGGGGAGGGACAGAGAAGGGACAGGCAGAATTCGAAGCAGGCTCCATGTGCTGTCAGAGCAGAAGCCTGATGCAGGGCTCCATCCCACAAACCATGAGATCATGACCTGAGCCAAAATCAAGAGTTGGATGTTTAACAGACTGAGCCACCCAGGCGCCCCTAACTTCCATCCTTCTGATACCCCTGCCCTAGGACATTCATTCTGGAGTATTGCCCATTCAGCCTTCTTCTCTTCCCCAATCCCTGTCAGGGCCACTCAAGTCCTAGAGACCAACCAGGACCACAGAGGGAGAAGTTCTAAGTCCTGCATCCCATAGTTGGCAGTGAGTAAGGATCCTTCTCTTTGGGTTTCTTTTTTTCTTTTTAAGCGTTTTTTTTTTTCTTTTTTGAGAGAGTGTGAGAGAAATAGAGAGAGAGTGAGAGAGAGCAAGTCGGGGAGAGGCAGAGAGAGAGAGGGAGAGAAAATCCCAGGCAGGTTCTTTTCTGTCAGCACAGAGTCTGACATGGGGCTCGAACTCACGAATGGTGAGATCACGACCTGAGCTGAAATCAAGCGTCGGAAGCCCCACCAACTGAGCCACCCAGGCGCCCCTCTTTGGATTTCTTTTTAATATTCCCATCAGTGTGAGCCCCATAGGTACGGGTTCTACGATCTAGCAGTGACATTAAATTATGACTATACATCTCTCCCTGACACAACAATTAATTTTGGGAGACAGTGTTGTTTAAACCATGCAAGAAAAATCCAGCTATTCAGTGGTGTGCCGGAGGTAGCCCATCCTGGCTTATAAGAGCTGACTGATACATGTTTAGGAATTTTGCAAGCCGCTTGTTAAGCGTTGCCATTAAGAAGTAGCAAACTGTATAAAATAAGCAAATATATCAAACTGAAGACAAATACTAAAAATTCAGTACTTTCTAATTGTTTTACTCTAGTATCATCTACGTTCTTGAAGTAACTTCCATCTATTGATTCTGTGCGGCCGAATACCGGATGTGTATTACTGAGTATCATTGTCCAACTCCATGCTTAGTGACATCACACTGGCAGCTTGACCTTGGCCATGGTGGGAATCTTTACACTACGGACACTGGCAAACCTCACAAATCATGGCTCCCCGGCCCGCACCCAGAGCTGGCTGATAAACCTTTAGCAGCTCTTCACTGAGAAACACCATGTTTCTTGAGTGGGCGGGTCATTCTTCCACCTTCCTCATGGTGTCACATCATTTTGCAGGGCAGCACTTGGCTTCTTGCCTGCTCTGCCTGGCGCCTTTTGGAACTAACAGCTCTTTAGGGCAGCTGCCTGAATTACTCAAGGAAGGACTGAGTCACCATCTTGAGGGATGGGAGAGTTGACAGTTCTTCTGGAAATGAGAGGTGTTGAAGGCTTGGTGAGTACAGGCTCCTAGCTCAGCCAGGTGGAGCAGACTTAAGGCAGGTTCGCCTGAGGAAGCAATGTTGGGACTAAGGGGGGCTTCATATTCCTGGAGGGTGTGGGGCTTGCGTGGTGGGCTGGGTGAAGTCAGAGGATAAGCCTGGTGCCTCTCGCTAGAGCATCAGCTTACTCGGTGGTAAGTAATTAAAAATATTGTTTTAACAACCAAACATACATGAAAGTACTATGTAGAAGAGGATAAAATATGGATGAAATTTTTTTAAAGTTTACTTATTTTGAGAAAGAGAGAGAACACGAGCAGGGGAGGGGAAAGAGAGAGGAGAGACGGATTCCTAAGCAGGCTTCACGTTCCTTGCTGAGGACGCGGGGCTCGATCTCACGACCATGAGATCATGACCTGAGCCAAAATTAAGACATGCTTAACCAACTGAGCCACACAGATGCCCCTTGGGTGAATTTTTAAAAACAAGAGACTGTAAAGAGATTTTTCCTACATGACAGGTTCAAGGGTATGGCTCCAGACCCCAGGAGCACCTATTCCTTGTCCTCAGACATTAAGTCTTTTGACAGAAAAATTTGAGCACCCCGAAGCTATAGGCCTCTGAGATATCCATAGGAAGGAACTGAACAGAGGCTGGGAGGAAGTGGCTAGGACATTCTAGAAAGTAGAGTTCAACAGAAAAGAACAAGGGCTTGGATCAGATTCCTTGAGTTTGAATTCTTGCTCCGCTACTTATTAGCTGTGAGATCTCGGGTAGGTTACTCAACTGCTCTGTGCCTGCACTTCCCACGGCTGTCGACTGAGGGTAGTAACAGGACCCATCTAACAGGTTGTTTCAAAGATGAAATCAGATGTGCGTGCAGCGTTTGGAGCCGTGTTAGAACTTGTTCTTTCCAGTCATTTCAAGCAGAAGGAACAGCATGAGCGAAGGCCAAAGCCTGGACAGGCTGCTTCAGCTGGTGAGGGCAGAGTGTACCTATGGTAGAGGGTGAGGTTGAAGCGCTTTCTTGGCTCATGGCTTTCATGGCTCTCCACTCAGCTGACCTCTCTAGTCTTCCCCACACAGGGAGGGGAGGGAGCTTGCCGACCACCAAGATCCGTCTGGTGCCCACAGCCTACGTCTTCTTTCATCTTTTCTCTCTTTTCTTTCTGAATAACAGAACATTCAGGTCCCCACTGTTTAGTGATTTAACATGTTTCTATGGTGCTCACCAGTTAGTTACTTTATGAGTTAGTTTTCCCATCCCCAAACGACAAAGAAAAGTATATATTTGATATGAAAAGTTAAGGGGGAGAGAAAATCCAGTTTTAGAGTTATCTTTTTTTTTTTTTTTAAACCAATTCATTTTGCTAATTTCATGGCAACGCATGGCACAATACGTCAAAATGGAAAAACTCTATGGTCTGTGGAGTCAGAGCGATCTGGGTTCAAATCCTGACCCAGAAATTATTTACCAGAAGTTATTTCTTCTTTTACCATTAGTTTCCATGTGTCTGAAATGGGCTGCTGATAATAGTACCTGCCTCACAGGGCTGCTGTGAAAATTAAATGGCCTAAGTTATGTCAAATTCTGAGAGGGCAAGGCTACCTTCCCTTTGTCCCTGTGGATCCTGCACAGGAATGAGGCTGAGGGCAGGCTCCTTGCTTGTTGGGCACCATCAATAAGTTGCTTCCCTTGATCCCAAGTCACAGCCCAGGGAGCTCTGTGCCATCTACCCTGGGGTACTGCATTCTCCTTTGTGGGTCCCCCCACTTGGCCACACATTTACAAATAGCCCCTTTATTCAACTCTCCTCAAATGACCTGCTTAGAGTGTTCAGCTTGCTTCTGATGGGGCCTGGCCAACAAACTTAGCATAGTACTTGGTCCATAGTTAAGTGCTCAACAAATGGAAACAATTATTATTTAAAAAAAATTTTTTTTAAGTTTTTATTTATTTTTGAGACAGAGAGAGACAGAGCACGAGCAGGGGAGGGGCAGAGAGAGAGGGAGATACAGAATCCGAAGCAGGCTCCAGGCTTCAAGCTGTCAGCACAGAGCCTGACATGGGGCTCAAACTCACAGACTGTGAGATCGTGCCCTGAGCTGAAGTCGGATGCTTAGCCGACTGAGCCGCCCAGGTGCCCCTGGAAGCAATTGTTTACATGCAGAATAGAACACTCTGTGCTCTGGGGTGCCTGGGTGGCTCAGTTGGTTAAGGGTCCAACTCTTGATTTCGGCTAACGTCATGATCGCATGATTCGTGGGTTCAAGGCCTGCATTGGGAGCACAGAGCCTGCTTGAGATTCTTGGCCTCACTCTCTCTCTGCCCCTCCCCAATGCATGTACATGCTCTCTCTCGCTCCGTCTCTCGAAATAAATAAACTTAAAAAAAAAAAAAGATAACTCTGTGCCCTATTAAAGGAATGCTTAGCGATATTTATCCACCAACATTCATTGATTCAACAAGTACTGAGCATACATGATTTATGCAGTGTATCTTTCATTTACGATGAAACATCCTGTGGCAGTTGGCAGCACCTTTGGGGGATTAACTTCTTGCCCCTTGGTTTCAGCAGGAGGAGGGAACTCTCTGGCATTTTCCCTCTTAGGCCAACCGTTGAGCAAACTCACCAGTCTCAGGATGAAGAACCAGTCGGAGCTCTTACCTGCAACTGGGCAGTAAGTCATTCTTAGGAGAAGTAGGCTCCACTCACCGAGTGCTCTTTGGGAAGGACATGTGCAGAGTGGGGTAAGGGGCCTGGTCAAAATGGGCCTTTCTCTGGTCCTAACCTAGATGTAAAGTCGCACGTCCAAGGCTTGGAGGATTTCCTAAAGTGAGGGAAGACCCCCTGGATGGGGGTCAGGGCACTGGTTCTGGCCCCTGTTGAGCTGCTACATTTCAGGTCATGCTGCTCTGAAATTTCTAGGAGAGAGTCCTTCCTTGTCTTCAGCCCCCGGTGGCTCCTGGCATTTCTTGACATATGGTAGCATAACTCCGATCTCTGCTTCCAACTCCACAAGGCCTTCTTCCCTGTGTCTTAGCGTGTCCTCCCCTCTTGCTGTAAGGACACCGGTCGTTGGATTTGGCGCCCACCCTCATTGAGATCCTTAACTAATTACATGTGCAAAGACCTCATTTCTTTTCTTCTTAAAAAATTTTTAATGTTTATTTTTGAGAGAGAGAGAGAGAGCACGAGTGGGAGAGGAGCAGAGAGAGAGGGAGACACAGAATCCGAAGCAGGCTCCAGGCTCCGAGAGAGCCCGATGCGGGGCTCGAACCCACGGACTGTGCCATCTTTTCCTGGGCCGAAGTTGGTGCTTAAACTAATTGAGCCACCCAGGTGCCCCAAGACCTCATTTCTAAATCAGGTCACATTCTGAGGTTCAGGTGGACATGAGTTTTGCAGGGGGACACTATTCAGCCCACTACAGTTGGAGTATAGGTTCTCAATAGTACTTACCCGTCCCAGCCCTTTGGAAGTCAGGGGGTACATAGAATTCCCTTGCCAGGCACCTCTTTCTTTCTGGGACTCCTTCGGTAGAGATTGGAAGAGGCAGGATGTCCTCTGAGCCCTGTGACAGAGAGCCAAGAATTATCTGGGTGGTAAGACCACCAGCGGGACTGTCACTACTCAATACTGTATCACATCCTCCTCTTCTTCCCTCCCCGCTGTCACCACTTGACATGTCTTCGCCCCTCCCCCACCCCTCCTCCCCCCCAGCTCTTACTTACTGGCCTCTGTTGCAGTCTGTCTGTGCGCTGGCCACCGAGCTAGATACCCCCGTCCCTTCCCTTTCTCCCACTGGTACTATGAAATTAATAGTGTCACTCTTCCCATCGAAAGTTACAAAATTGGGCACGGAGTGGTGGAACCAGGATCTGAAGCTCATGCTCTTGCCACACACCTGGATGTTTCAGCAGCAGAAACGGGTCCCAGCTCTGGCACAGTTTGACAACACTTGTGTTCAAGGCCAGATTGCAAAACCGTCTGATTGGTTTACAAAACTTCCTTCCGAATCGCCTGTTTTTGTCTCTTCCTCCCTCCCCATGCCTGAAATCCCCATGGTGGAGTCTGGTACCCTCACGTCTGCCCCGGTCACTTCACTTTCTCAGATCCCTCATTTCCATCAAGGGCATCGTGCCTGGTAACAACACAAAATGCTGCTTTTACTTCACTCTCAGCCCTCCAAGGGTCTCTGCATGTTATTGGCATGTGGGCCTATGGGTGGAAAGCAATTTTCCCCACTCGCTTTTCCTTCCTTCGCCCCTGTCCTAAGGGCACGGCTGGGCTCGGCCTGTTTGACCAGGGTGGGGATTCCTATGCCACTGTCACAGCGTCTGTCCTAACAGTGTACTGCTGAACTCTTAGGACATAGTAGTTTTACTTCAACCCAACACACTGAAGACACACAAACAGAACAACTGAAACACACATATTTTAACCAGGTCCTAAATAATGACATTTACAGAAACATGGATGGTTTGGTATGTCGGTTTTGCCAATACGTGAAAAAAAACTTTGGTCGTGCATATCCTAATGTCACCTCCTGTCCTCGGCAGTATGGGAGTGACACTGATGGAGGAGTCCGTGTTCTGCTGCTTAATTGAGGCATCCTCTAAGGATGCTGGGATTTGGGGGAGGACCAAAGTTTGGGGGTTTACACACTGGTATAAGTCTTTTGGCAATTAGTTTGGTAATACGTATCAAGAGGCTTACAACATTTAAACTTAAACTTACATTTCTAGAAAATAATTCCTGAAATTACTGCCAAAGCAGAGAAAGCTTGATTTATTTCGTAATGCCATTTGCAAGTGTTTACAGATTTATAAAAGCCATAGCAAATGTTTGGGCAGTCATCTAGGGTTCCGGTGATTGGGGTAAATAAATCATGGCGTGTCCTTCTTTACGGAATATTAAGTGACTTTTAAAATGATGCTTACTCTGTGCAATTAAATGGAAGAAGCAGGGCATATACACATGGCTATTAAATACGTGGACGATAATTACTGTGTAAAATATGTATTAGAGAAAGACTTGTGAGAGGTGTTGCTAAATGCTAGCAAAGGTTTTCAGAGAGTAGAACTATAGTTTTTCCATTTTCTCCCTGTTTATTATTTCTAAGTTTTTTTTAAAAATTTTTTAACGTTTATTTATTTTTGAGACCGAGAGAGACAGAGCATGAACAGGGGAGGGGCAGAGAGAGAGGGAGACACAGAATCTGAAATGGGCTCCAGGCTCTGAGCGGTCAGCACAGAGCCCGACGCGGGGCTCGAACTCACGGACCGTGAGATCATGACCTGGGCCGAAGTCGGACGCTCAACCGACTGAGCCATCCAGGCGCCCCTCTAAGTTTTAAAAAGTAAGCTTAAGGGTGGGGGATTAAACCATCGACAAGATCATTTATCTACCCTCTGGGCAGAGTTACTGCCATTGCAGTGATGGCCCCGGGTCTTTCAGTCCTGGCCACAGTCTCCAAAAAAGATGAGGCATAATGGGGTTCAGAGGCCTGTCATGTGGGTGCCTACTGAGGAACACTACAGATGGACAGGGGGTTCCCAGGAAAGGGAGACCCAAACATAGTCACCGAGCGTCCAGGCGCAGCCTGCACACTGTCGCCCTGTCAGTGCTTGAAAACACATTGTCCTTTGAGAGAAATGTCCAGCCTGACATCTCAAATTACTTCTCAGGGCTGGGGGGGGGGGGGGGGCGGGGGAAGAGGACAGAGATTCCCCAGGGGTGGGGTGCCTCCTCCTGGATGTCTTCAGGACAGTCCCTTCGGCCATGGAGGTTCTGTGAGGCCCTGGCCAGCAAGCACCATGAGAGCCCTGGGGTAGGCACTGATCTAGGCACTGTGGAACCAGGAAACAAGGGTCGAGATGGCGTGAATTCATGAGAACAGAATGACCACCACAACAAAATAGCTTCTCTTTACTGAGTGCCTAAATGCATGTGCCTACAGTGATACATGAATTTTATCCTATTTAACACTTATAACCGCCCTGGGGAGAAGTTTACAGCTCCCATTTTGTGGATGAGGAAACAGACTCAGAGAGGTTTAGGAATCTCTGCAAGGTCACAGAGCTAAGATTCACACTCAGGTCTTGCTGATGCCAACACTTCAACTTTTTCGGTGATGCTCCCTGGCTGTCCGTGGACAGGATCTAATGCTGTTCGTGCCCCTGCCCCCCTGCTTTACCAGGTGTGTTCAAGCACTGGGTAATTGGGGATGTGATAATAAATCAAGCAGTGGCTCCTGCAAGAGACAAGCCACAAGGGCTGCTTCCATTTGCTTAGGTCAAGTTCATCTTAGCCTTCTTTGGGGCTGCCACGGTGCTCAGCCACAGAGAGTGCCAGGATGCACAGGAGGTGCTGAGATGCTGATGTGTACATGTGTGATCTGGTGTGGCCTCACAGACCGGGTTATATAATATGGGTTATATTTTACTAGGCAGTCATGTTGATTACGTTCATATTAATAAGGAAAAGTATCGATAGGAGCCCTTCTTTCTCCCTGGCTCCCTATCACTCATCAGGTTTCAGCCTGGGGCACATATTTGTGCTTAAAGCATTAACCCCTAAAACAGGATAGCATGAGTCCCTAACACACACACACACACACACACTCCTTCACACCATAGCAATTTGCTGAAAATGCTGACTAAATCATATTAACCTAATTGCTAGGTTGAAATAATGGTAATGATGATGATAGTAATAATAAAAGAGGGGCGCCTGGGTGGCTCAGTCGGTTAAGCAGCCGACTTCGGCTCAGGTCATGATCTCGCGGTCCGTGGGTTCGAGCCCCGCGTCGGGCTCTGTGCTGACAGCTCAGAGCTTGGAGCCTGTTTCGGATTCTGTGTCTCCCTCTCTCTGACCCTCCCCCGTTCATGCTCTGTCTCTCTCTGTCTCAAAAATAAATAAACATTAAAAAAAAAATTAAAAATAAACAATAATAAAAGAATGGCTCTCAAATTATTCTGAGCGATGTTGCAATATCAGCTGCCATACTCATTCTCCAAGAAAGAATTTGCATTTTCGGACTCGGTTCACAACAGGCAAGCGGCTCCCCGGGGAGATAAATGACAGCCCTTAATGAGGTTTTCCTTTGCCCAGAGTGACATCTTACTTCTTTCTCCAAAAGCAGGTGAGTACCAATTTCTAGACAGAATTTGGGCAAATGTCCAAATTTACAGACTTCCAGGAGGCATATTAGAATATGGAATCTGCCAAAAATCCTGGGCTCTCCTTCCAAGTGGTCTCCTTCAGGGTGGCATTGCATTTAGCTGTGAGGGCCGTTACCTGGTAGGAATGTGGCTCTCTGGCTCTCTCTGGCACAGAAATGTTGGGGCCTTCTGTGGAACACTTCTGGAAACCAGAATGGGGGTCTTTCCTCCAGCCGTGGCAGGCAGGCCACCGTCTGAAATGCCCCAGCTAATTAAAGACACATGTCAGAGATGAAGACCCTAAGGGACTCTCCACAAATACTTACTGAGTGCCCACCGTGTGTGGCTCTACATAGGGGAAGATGTCTAGGATACAGCCCTTGCTGTCTAGAATGTAATAGCTAGTAAAGGAGAAACACATACACAGATAACTACCTGTGATCAAAACGTGGTCTAGAAAGGTGATGCTTTGGGAGCCAAGGGTGAGCTGAGTCTGTGACAATGACAATGATAATTGAACTGGGTCTTCAAGTATGAAAAAGAATTCACCAGATGAGGGTTGGGATGTGGAGGCAGGTTGGAGGGTAAGCAGGGGAGGAAAGGCATTCGAGACAGACAGCAAAATGAGCAAAAGCAGGAAGGAGAACAAAGCATTGAGAAATAAGCTTGTCCAGCACTACTCTACCTCTCCTGTTTACCTGCCCTAGTTTTCAGGGCTTCCATCTGCTGCCTTAACCCCTTTGGAATACCCCTGTGCTTTGAAGGTGCCCATGGGGGCAATAACCATATTTGTGTTGTTCTATGCTGTATCATATTTTATCATCGTTCAGTGATAAAATCTTTTTACTCCATGAGTATTCTTTCCTTCACCCATTATTTAGAAGCATGTTTAGAAATTTTCTTAATGCATGGGTTTTGTGTGGAAATGGTTCATTTACTGACTTAGAATTTTATTGCACTGACATCACAGAATGTGACCTGTATAAAAGCAATTCTTTAGTGTCTTTTGATATTTCCTTTGTGGCCTTGGGTACATGATTAATTCCTGTAAGTACGTACTTGAAAAGTTGTTTATTTATGAGACACAAGATGAATAACTGTGGTTAAAATCTTCTATAGCCTTTCTATTTTTTTTTTGTCTCACTTTCTGGGAGAAGGGATTAAAATCTACCATTATGATTGTGGCTTGTCCGTATCTCTTTATAATGTTGTAGGTTTGTGCTTTATGTAGTTTGAGGCTATATTGTAATGTGCATATAGGTTCAGGATAGTTATTTTTGTCATCTGTTCCCTTTGTCAAAGAACTTCTTTCTTGCCAAGTTTCTGCCTCAAGGCCTATTTTGTTTCAAATTAATATTGCTAAATCAGCCTTTAGTTAGTATTTACCTAGTACATGTCTTCCTAGTATATTAATTCCTTTATTTTGTTTTCAACCCTTTTCTGTCTCTGGTTTTAGATGTGTCTTTTGTGAATAGCTTTTAGATGGATTCCAGGGCCTAGATCAGTGCCTAGAACATAGTAGGCACTCGGTAATTACTTCTTGAGTTAATGAATGGAAAAAATAAAATCTAATCTGAATATTTGCCCTTCAGCAGATGAGTTTAATGTGTTTATATTTGTTATGATTACTAATATATTTGATTGACTTATACCACTTTGTTTTCTAATTATATGGAACTATATAAATGCTCAACATCACTCATCATCAGGGAAATGCAAATCAAAACCACGGTGAGATACCACCTCACACCCTTCAGAACGGCTAACATTAACAACTCAGGCAACAACAGATGTTGGTGAGGATTTAGAGAAAGAGGGTCTCTTTTGCATTGCTGGTGGGAATGCAAACTGGTGCAGTCACTCTGGGAAACAGTGTGGAGGTTCCTCAAAAAACTAAAAACAGAACTACCCTGCGACCCAGCAATTGCACTACTAGGCATTTATCCATGGGATACAGGTGTGCTGTTTTCAAAGGGCACATGTACCCCAATGTTTATAGCAGTGCTACCGACAATACCCAAAGAATGGAAAGAGCCCAAATGTCTATCGACTGATGAATGGATAAATAAGATGTGCTGTACACACACACACACACACACACACACACACACACACAAACCCCACAGTGGAATATTACTCAGCAATCAAACAGAATGAAATCTTGCCATTTGCAACTATGTGGATGGAACTAGAGGGTATTATGCTAAGCGAAATTAGTCAGAAAAAGACAAATATCATATGACTTCACTAATATGTGGGATTTAAGATACAAAACAGATGAACACAAGGGAAGGGAAGCAAAAATAATACAAAAACAAGGAGGGGTACAAAGCATAAGAGACTCTTAAATACAGAGAACAAACTGAGGGTTTCTGGAAGAGTTGTGGGTAGGGAGACGGGCTAAATGGGTAAGGGGCATTAAGGAAGACACTTGTTGGGATGAGCACTGGGTGTTATACATAGGGGATGAATCACTAGAATCTACTCCTGAAATCATTATTGCACTATATGCTAACTAACTTAGATATAAATTAAAACATAAATAAGTAAATAAATATAATTTTACAAAAAGAAAGAAATATTCAGTTACGAAAAATAAAACAAGTTAATTAAAAAGTGTATCTTTTTCTCTTTCTCTGCTTTATTGCCTTCTGCTAGATTGGTCAAATATACTTTATTTCCCTCTCTTCTAGCCTAAAAGCATTTCCTCTTCTTTTCTTTAGTTCAATAACGGCACAATCACTTTCACCATGTCCTTTGATCAGCACAAAGCCCTGTAAATTCAATGTGAGTATCCCCAATCTGCAGATAGGAAAACTGAGACTCAGAGTTAAAAGTAACCTAAGGGCCCACAGCTAGTGACCAGCAGATCTGGGATTAGAACCAGTTCTGTGTGATCTGGAGGTCATGTATTTCCCACTGTGGGCCACACTGCTAACAAAGGTCAACTTCCGATTGCTGAAAGACAGTTATCACGGACCTTCTTAGTCCCCAGAGTCATACTGTGATCAGCAGACCTTGTTATCTCTGTGTCCTAGTGATAACTCAGAAATGGAAATGAATGGACACAGGCCTGGGTACAGAGAAAGTTGAAAGCTGAGAAGTAAACAGAGCTCTTAAAATTCTCCCAAATGAAATCCTCCTCAAGCTGGATGACTGGATGACAGCTTTTTAAGAAATGATATCTCAGATCTGACCACTTAACTATTTTGGGGGATGCTTTCTCTTTTCCCAGCAGATAGCTGTCCACAGCCAGAGCCCTTCAATAAGCAATAACTGCGGTTCTTTTTTTTGATATATATATTTTTTTTAACATAGGAAGAGAGCAGGAGTGGAGGAGGGACAGAGACAGAGAGGGGGGGAAACACAGAATCCAAAGCAGGCTCAGGCTCTGAGTTGTCAGTACAGAGCCGGAAGCGGCGCTTGAACCCACAAACCGTGAGATCATGACCGGAGTCGATGTTGGATGCTTAAAACCGACTGAGCCAACCTGGCGCCCCACAGCAACTACAGTTCTTGCCACTGTCTCTACACACTGCTTTCGAAATACTTGTTCTTTCTTCACACAGGTTGCTCTGCTTTGATTTCCCTCTTCTGGAAGGGGTCTGAGGATGGGGATGGGTGAGAGGCAGAGACATAGGGCCACATAGTCGCCTTTGTAGGAAAGGAAGGACAGAAGCTTCTGAGGCAGTATTAACCTGCATGAGGCTTTGATGATGTCACCCATGGAGGAGGCAGGTGTTATGAGTAAGATTACCCACAATCCCCCTAGCTTCCAGGGTTCCTACTGCAGTAAACAACGCCCAGTGGAATGATAATCCTGGTGTTAAATGTCCCGCTGATTTTGTAGGGGTACAGGTGTATTTTTGGCTGAAAGAATGGCATTCATTTTCAGGATGGGAGTTTGAAAGAATGTGACTAAATTCCTGAGATACCACTAAGGGACCGCAGCCATGCCCGGTAACTGCACCAGCATGGGTGTTTCTCAGTGCAGTTCAGTGTGGGCCAGAGGGCTTTGCTGGGTCCTTCTCAGGATTTCATCTCTATGTGGAGGCACCCGAGGGAGACTGGCTCTTGAGAGGCGTTTTTCAAAGTGCACTAACTGAATTAGAATCACCTGGTGGGGGGGGGAGGGGGGAGGGGGGCAGGCGAAGAGACATGCTTGTTAAAATGGTAATTCAGGGCCCCACCCTAGACTTATTGAATTGGAACCTAATAGGGGGCCCCAGGAATCCCCATTTTTAATTAGTGGCCCAGGTGATTTTGGCGCCGGGTCTAAATTGTTCTTTAAGGGTTCTGCAGGTGTCTGAAACTTCCTGCAGGGTAGACAAGCCCATGTGAGGAGGCACATGGGAAGCAGCCAGGAGACCTGAGCCCCAACCTTGCCTTTGGCTGGCTGTGTGCTCTGGAGCAAGTCACTTCCCCCCACTGGGCTTCATTTCTTTGCGAAACAAGTGCTTCCAGAGTTTCTTAATGGCGGAGCCAGGCCAGAGTCCCAGACTCAGGTCTGGTGAAGTGAGAGCAGGACTTCCGAAAGGAGATAGAAACTGTAGCAAATTTTGTGGTGTGTATGGTGTGCCAGGCACTGCACAGATGTGCAGATCAAGGCAGCTGAGGTCATTTTCTTTCTGCCATTGCCCTATGAGTTCGGCACTCTCCTCTTCCCATCCTGCAGATTAAGGAATTGAGGCAAAGGAAAGTTAAGGGCACAGAGGCAGTAAGAAGTAAAACCGGGTTCCGAACTCACACTCCAGAGCTCTTGTTCTTAACCCCGAAGATACAGTATCTCTCGGCCATAAAGGTCCTGCTGGCAATCGGAAATGCCAGACACAGCTAAGAGGTTGGATCATCCGGCAAATGTGGCAGATCCCTAAATAGAGGTGACAGGTGGAAAGCTAGGGGAGTGTGTAAGGAGCAGAGCTAGAGCGCCAATAAATACCTGCTGACTTAGCCAACCCAAGGTAACACAGTCCTACCCACTTGGAGAGGATCGTAAATGGGACGCAGATGGCGGAGTTCAAAGTGTCAGGACAGGTGGGTGGGGGAAACCTTGGGGCGGGGGAGCAAAGGTCCACTTGAGAGAGAGGCCCCTCCCTGCCTGCCCAGCTCGCTCTGGGGATAATGGGCTGTAAACCATACCCCTTCCTTCGTCGAGATCTGCAGACAGAAATAGGTCCCTGCTTTTCCCCAAGCTTTGAAGATCCCTTCAGGAAGTTCTAAACCGACCATGAAACCACACTTCCTTCACCAGAGGAGACTTGTCTAGCAGATAACACCAGGGCCTAATTTGGCCTCAGGCAGAGACTGGGTCAGAATTTGACGGTGGGTAAGGCAGGTCACGGCACGACGCGCAGTTACAGGGCTCACCGCCCCCTGCTCCTGCATGGGTGGGGGGTTGGCTTTCCCATGGAAGTGAAGACCCCCCCTCGTCACCGTGTGCTCTCCCTGGCAATGGGGGTGTTCCGCCCCAGCATCAACTCCCTCCTTAGTGATAGAGACTCTCAATGTCTGCGTCTAGTCTGGGCCTTTTTGTGGAGCCCCAGACTGTTATACCCAACGGCCTCCTGGACATCTCAAACCAAATTCAGGCTGTTTGTCCCGGCCCCTGCCCTCTTTTACTCTCCTGTTAGAGCCAGTTCACCAAGTCCTTGAAGTCCAGACTCTTGGGGTGAAACTCAGGGATCTTTGGGAGCCAGACCCACCTCCCTGCCCAGCCCATGCCCAGTCCTTTGCGTTCTGGCCACACCTGTGCCCTTTGACACCTGGGTGTCTTTCCTCCAACTAGTTTTTTTGTTTTAAATTAGAACATCAGTTTCTTGGTCTGGTAGTCTGATTGCACTTTCTGCCTTCAAGACCTGGCTCAACTCCTTTGACAAGCCTTCCAAGATTGCAATAACTACCCCCCACCCCCACCCCAGGAGAGTTCCTTTCTCCTTGGAGTTTCCCATGGCCCTTGTTGCATACCATTGGCACACTTTTGTCACTGCATTGTTAATATCTGTTCACATGCCCTTCCCTCTGGACACCAAGCCTCTGAGCTTAGCCATGGAGAGGGCTGTCACAGACACACTTATTCAACTATATTCTCAATGCCGATGAGTGCTCAGGAGATGTGGTTGAATAAATGAATACATGATTCAATAACTAGTTCAGAATTTCTGGGCAAATGGAACCTGTAGTCTTTTAGAACCTCAAGATTTTACCCAAAGCATAAAAAGGTGGTCTGACAAAGTGCAGAAGCCTGGAGAGATTGGCCAGGGGCTGTACAGCCTAGAACCGAAGCTGTGTGATTCTTGATGCAGTGCCAGGCTCCAGCCATGTGTGTGACCGCTCGGCACCCGTGGCCCCTTCCACCCCTGCTGACCTGACCCTGCAACAACTCACCGCCTTCTTGTCTGTGAGCCCAGCACACTCCCTTTGTTCTGGTTCTTCTGGAAACCACCTCCCTCCCCGCTTCACCCACCTCTTCTAGGGAGCTTCTCCTGAGGAAATGGGATGGGAAACACAATATGAGCCTTCCCAAAGCTCCGAATTCAAGCAGTCTCCCGTCCTCGGCACTTCAGGTTAACGGGCAGAGTGAGCACTGGAAAGCACAGGGGAGCCCAGGTGAGCAGCTGGTCCCTAAACTCCTCATTAGGATCATCTGGGCTGCTTGTTACACTTATAGGTCACATGCTCCACCCAGGACTTGCTGAATCAGAATCTTCAGGTCTGGAGCCCAATCTCTATTAAAAAAAAAAAACCCACTTATATTATATTATATTATATTATATTATATTATATTATATTATATTATATTATATTATATTATATTATATTATATTATATTATATTATATTATATTATATTATATTATATTATATTATATTATATTATATCATATCATATCATATCATATTGTATTATATTAATTTTAAAGTTTATTTATTTTGACAGAGAGAGAGAGAGAGAGAGCACAGGTGGGGTAGGGGCAGAGAGAGAGGGAGAGAGAATTCCAAGCAGGTTCCACACTGACACAGTACAGAGCCTGATACAGGGCTCGAACTCACAAACCATAAGATCCTGACCCGAGTCAAAATTAAGAGTTGGACGCCTAACCGACTGAGCCACCCAAGCGCCCCAGAATCTCTATTTTTAACAAGTGCCTTGGCTAGTTTTTTTTTTTTTTTAAATCATTAGACAAGTTAGGGAAACACTATATATGGTTTGGATGCCAAACAAGTAAGCTTCTGTGGGATCATTTTGTGAGAATGCTGTGTAATAATCATCCTCACTGTGAAAATTTATTGGGCACATACTATGTGCTTGGCACAATTTTAAGCCTTTTATAGATGTCAATTCATTTGTTCTCTATTACAACCCTATGAGGTAGGTACTATTATTAACTATTCACAACCAATGAGGCATAGAGAAGTTACTTACCCAAGGTCACCAGCTAGGATGAAAATCTAAATCGGTCTGGATCCTGAGTTTCTGCTCTTAACCCACGACCCACAGAAGATTACCATCACTAGAGCTGGGGCATGCTGTTGCATGCTGTAGACAATGAGTAAATATTCACTGAAAGGAGAAATTGGAAACAGACCTGACGGGAGCGTTTGCTTCATTAGCCTCTCCACTCAGACACTGCCAGTTCTTTGCCATCAGTAACCTGTTCACTTTTACAGCATCCTGGGGGAGCAGCCCCGGGGTCAGCAGTGCTCTTTTGGTTCTGCAGTTGCAGAAATGAGGCCAAGAAGGTCACAGGCAGACGTCAGTACACACGCACACCTCTATCTGGCTGATGGCTGGGGAAGTCTACAGTCTAAAGCTCTACACCTCCAGTCAGGGCTTCATGGATGGGTCCCGGTCCAGCCTATACCACGGACTTAAGGCTACAGGGATCGAATGCAGCAAATCACTCATGGAAACACATAAATTGGATAACAGTAGTGATAATCAACCTGGGATGATTATTTGGGATGACAGCCTAAAGCTGGCTTCTGGTGCCATAACACCTCACTCTCAGTGGCTTAATCAGATGGCATCAGGTCAGCAGGACTGCACTGCTGTGGGACCTCAGGTGGATGCCCTTGTCCACCTCATCTCCCGTGCCCTGGTGAGTCCAGATGAATTCTGGAACACATTCTGGTTGCTGCTGGCTAGAGAGAATCGCCCACTCTCAGGGACTTGGGGTAGGGCAGGCTGACCTCACAAAGGCCCAAACACCAGCAGAGTTTTGAGGGCGTGCACTTCTGTTCCTTCTCTGGATCACTGAGAAAGCAGCTGAGCCATGGTGAGGGGTGGGGAGGATGCTGAGTGGTGGGTCAGTTTCCCAGCAGTGTTGGTACCTTCTGCTCCAGGCCCCAGCCTCCCTTGGGCTGTGCCCCTGGGCCACTCTGGCCATGGGCAAGAAGCAGGATAGGAGCCTTTCCTCATTCTCCTGACAACTTTGAGGCGGTGAGGGGGGAAAATGGGGGTGGTCTCATCAGTGAGAGCTGGCCTACCTCTGTGCACCCGACATTCAACCCCACAGGCAGCTGCCTCTGTGGTGTGACTGAACAGAGTCCTGGAGGCCCATCGCACTCTGGCTCTTTGCTTTAGCCCACCATTATTGCCACAGAGTCATTCCTTACAAGGCCCCTTCTAAATACAACTTTGGGATCTGAGAGGAAGAAGTTAAGCCTTTAGTGGGGACGAACCCAGGAGCTGTTGGGTAGCTGGGGTGAAGAAGATGTGGGCACTCAGAGAACAGGACCAGGAGAGGGTAATTTCAGGGACAGAGGAGGGGAGGCAAAGGAAAAAGAAGAAAC
The DNA here is from genome assembly GCF_028749965.1 of Puma concolor. NCBI lineage: Eukaryota > Metazoa > Chordata > Mammalia > Carnivora > Felidae > Puma > Puma concolor. Next base: position 107,203,145 of record NC_141672.1, on the reverse strand, counting down.
AAAATTAGAACTTCACAACTGTGTCCCCATACCTCCCCAATCTTTCAGTCAGGACTGGTTTGCTACGTTGACTGCATATCAGAATCACGTGGGACACTTTCAAGTGTGCCCATGACTGCCCCCTTCCACCCAAACCCAGATTCTGCCATGGTGAGGGGTGGGGCGGATGGGGCAGGGGTGGGGTGATCTGGGGCAGGCCTGGCACTAGTATTTTTCATGGGTTCCCAGGTGCTTCCCTCATAAGCCCAGGTGGAGCCCCATCCCACTCCCCACTTAAAAAAAATTTTTTTTGTAATGTTTACTTTTGAGAGAGAGAGAGTATGAGTGGGGGGAGGAGCAGAGAGAGAATGGGAGACACCGAATCCGAAGCAGGCTCCAGGCTCTGAGCTGTCAGCACAGAGCCCAACGTGGGGCTCGAACCCATGACCTGAGCGGAAGTCGGCCCCTTAACCGACTGAGCCACCCAGGCACCCTGATCCCCATCCCCTTGAGAGCACCTGCAGGCCTCCTGCCTGGGCTGCTGCATCATCTACTCCTATCCTTGCAGCTTCGGTCTATGGAAAAAAAAACGATTTCTTTGGCTCTTTCATGAATTGCTGAGCTAAAGACCGCTTGCTACACAGGGAGAATTTATACCCCTGAAGTTCGGTGAATCTAGCCTGTAAGCTCAGGAGGGCAGAAACCACACCTGACTCATTTTCCTGGGACCTCAGCACTTGGTAAGAACGTGTGGTGTCAGTGTTAAAAAAGCTACTCATGTTTTCCTGAAATATTTTGAGTTGGGAAAGCTCATTGCTACAGGGGATCCTTAGCTTCCTCAACAGTTCTACGAAGTTTACCTTCAACGTATTGTAAAGATCAAGTGGGGTTGGTATGTGAAAGAGCTTTGGCAAGTCTAATTCAACTGCTGGTTGAATTAGTTGCATTGCTCCCTTGCTCTGCCGCTTGAGCTCCTACGCATCCTTTAAAACCTGGTTCATGTTTTGGCTCCCTCCCTCCCTAACCTCTTTTTTTTTCTTTTTCTTTTTCTTTTTTTTTTCCATCCTCTCCCCACAAACATAAGAGACTCTTAAAAACTGAGAACAAACTGGGGTGGGAGGGAGGGGAGGGTGGGTGATGGGTATTGAGGAGGTCACCCCTTGGAATGAGCACTGGGTGTTGTATGGAAACCAATTTGACAATAAATTTCATATTAAAAAAAATAAAAATAAAATCTTTAAAAAAATTAAAAGAATAAACTTAAAAAAAAAATAAAAACCTGGTTCAAATGTCACTCCTCTGTGAATTCTTCAGAAGAAGAATTCTGTACTGTACCCATAACTCTACTATGGCACCTACCCCTCTATGTTCAACATGGCGGCCAATGGCTACTAAGCTCTTCCTCTGCCAGGCACTGTGCCAGAGCTTTACTGCAATGATTAGATACTCACTCATCTATCTCATGAGAATCTGAGCTCCTCGAGGGTGGAGGCTTTAAGGTAAACTAGTATATTCCCCATGATGCCTCGAAGGACTTTGCTTCTGGGAACTTCTTCCCGCAACTAAGAGAATGTCAGTGGTTGTGTTTCTTTCTTCTTCTTCTTTTTTAATTTATTGTCAAGTTAGCTAACAAAAAAATGTATACAGTGTGCTCTTGGTTTCAGGGGTAGATTCCCATGATTCACTGCTTACATACAACACCCAGTGCTCATCCCAACAAGTGCCCTCCTCAATGCCCATCACCCCTTTTTCCCTCTCTCCCACTCTCCACCCCCATCAACCCTCAGTTTGTTCTCTGTATTTAAGACTCTTATGGGTTTGCCCTCCTCTCTGTAACTATTTTTTTTTACCACTCCCTTCCCCCAAGGTCTTCTGTTAAGTTTCTCAAGTTCCACATATGAGTGGAAACATATGATACCTGTCTTTCTCTGACTGACTTATTTCACTTAGCATAATACCCTCCGGTTCCATCCATGTTGCTGCAAATGGCAGGATTTCATTCTTTCTCATTGCCAAGTAGTATTCCATTGAATATATAAACCACATCTTCTTTATCCATTCATCAGTTGATGGACATTTAGGCTCTTTCCATGATTTGGCTATTGTTGAAAGTGCTACTATAAACAGTGGGGTACATGTGCCCCTATGAATCAGCTCAGTGCTTATGTTTCTGGGTCTTGAGTAACTATTAGGGATTTGAGAAAAATGGGATTTTGGAGGTGGGAGGTTAAGAATGAGCAAAGGGCATGGTGAGGGGGAACAGATGGCTTTAGAATGCCAGGGGATGGAGGGAAGGTCACCTGGGCACAACAAGGGCACTTGGAGTTGGAGAGTCAGGCTGCTTGGGATGAGGACATTGCCAGTAGATGGCCAGGGCCATACAGCCTCAGGAACTGGAGAGGACAGAAGAAGATCTACTCAAGCATGGTAGGAAGGTTAAATAAAGATAGCCCCGAGCTGAATCCTGAAGATTCAGGAATTTTTCTGAAGGCTCAGAGTTTTTCAGCATCCTTGAGATCCCAAAGGGACCCGGTGGGTGAGACAGTATCTCAGAACCATGAAACTGAAAGGCATAAACCTAGGTTGGAAGGTGGCTTCAGAAAACGGGAGTATCTTACTGTGGAGGGTAGCAGCAGTAGGGTATAACTGATTACAAGCCTTTTTTTAGAACTTCAGAGAAGGGAGAGGCTCTCTGGTGAAAGCCTCTGATGTGATTCTGAAACCCACACTGACAAAGACAGTATTTTCATGTGCATGCCTCAGGCATGAACTCTGCGAGATGTTAATAGGAATTATGTCAAATAGGGACTCCGTGGCCATCATTTTGGGAATGCTGGGTTATATAAATTTAAGCACAAATTTCTCTTTTTCTTTTTTAAACTCTAGCTTGTCTCAGAATCTTTAAAATGGGAATGTACCTGGTGAATCTTCAAGAGGAATATGTATTTTCCAAACCAATTTCAACATAGAACTTCCCTTCCTTCCCTCCCCTCCCCTCCCCTCCCCTCCCCTCCCTTCCCCTCCCCTCCCCTCCCCTCCCCTCCCTCCCTTCTCCTCCCCCCCCTCCCCTCCCATCCCCTTTTCCCCTTTCTTTTCTTTTTCCTTTTCTGGTAGCATAACTCATAGCAATGGTATTTCTTAGGACACACTTTGGGACATGCTGCTATAAACTAATCTTACAAATGTGTAGAGTGGTTGTAAGAATCCTAAGCAGTTGTAAGAATCAACTTCAACAGTACATTAAAAAAAATTTTTTTTTAACATTTATTTATTTTTGAGAGACAGAAAGAGAGACAGAGCACGACTGGGGGAAGGGCAGAGAGAGAAGGAGACACAGAACCCGAAGTAGGCTTCAGTCTCTGAGGTGTCAGCACAGAGCCTGACGCGAGGCTCGAACCCACAAACTGTGAGATCATGACCTGGGCTGAAGTCGGATGCTTAACCAACCGAGCCAGCCACCCAGGCACCCCAAATAGTACATTTAAAAATGTCACCAAGAAAATGTGGGTTTGATTCTAGAAATGTAAAGATAATTTAGTATTAGGAAATTATGAAGGTAATTTCTAACATCAACAGGTAAAAAAAAAAATGATAATCTCAACAGATAATGAAAATGCATCTGATAAGTTTCAATATCCATTCCTGACTTAAAAGTCTAAAAACTAAGATTAGAAAAATATCTCCTTAATGGGATAAAAATAATCCATAGTAAATTAAGAGGTCACTGATTTTGCTGCTATTGTTTAACATGGTTCTTGATGTCGTACAGTGACTCACAAAACAAAATTATACATATAAAGGAGGAGATAAAATTATCATTATTTGCAGATGGTATAATTATCTTCCTAGGAAAAAGGGATTGAAATTGAAAAAGTATTCAGAGTAAGATAAGAGTCAGTCGCAGGATACACTTTCCAAATCAATAATTCAAATTGGAAGCATTTAGAGAAAAAAGGTCCAATTCCCAATTTAAAATAATGAAATAAAAACCTCAACAAGAAAGTATAGGACCCATTTGAAGGAAATCTTTTTACTTGATTAGGAGATATTAAAGAAGACCTGACTAAATAGGTAGGCATACAATATTTCTGGATAGAAATTTGAACATTCCAAAGATGCTGATTTTATCCAATTAACTTATAAATGTAATGAACTTGCAATCCTGCAAAACAATGGGCTTATTTGTGTTTTTTTCTTAATGTTTATTTATTTTTGACAGAGAGAGAGACAGAGAGAGAGAGAGACAGAGCACGAGCAGGGGAGGGGCAGAGAGAGGGAGACACAGAATCTGAAGTAGGCTCCAGGCTCTGAGTGGTCAGCACAGAGACGCGGGGCTCGAACTCACAAACCACAAGATTGTGACCGGAGCCGATGTCAGACGCTTAACCAGCTGAGCCACCCAATCGCTCCTGGGCTTATTTGTTTATCACAATGAATCTAAAATTCATTAGGAAAAAGAAATAGTTGGGAATCATTTTTTAAATGCCGAGAAAAAACGATGAGGGAGGATCTCACCCATTAGGGATTAAAGTCTATTATAAAACAATGATAATGTGAGCACTGTGGTAAGGGGTGTTGGCAGCCATAGTAATGAAACCATACAGCCCTCAAACAGACCTTAGCGCGTATGTGTGTGTGTGTACATTTATGAATGATATCCACATATACGTGTGCACACATACACGCTAAGAAAAGAACTGAAAGGAAATACATTAAAGAGTTAGTGGAGCTTTCTCTGACCGGTGGGGTTATGGGTTTTGTACTTCTTCGTATTTTCTGTGCCTTTCGGATTTTCTATGTTGGGCATGTATAATAGACACATTAAACGTTGGGTGTGTGTGCGCATGGGCACGTGTGCGTGCTTAAAGGATGCACTCGCTTCAATATGGCACTCCCCTGGGAAAGATTACCCTTTTGCTGCCATACTGATCTCTTCCTGAGCTGCTGTGGCTAAAGAGAGGGTGGTAATGCGAGGGATGGGGGTGGAGTTGAGGATGACGGGGCTTCTGAAGGCGGAAAGGGTGCAGAACAGAGAGGCATCCAGGGCGGTGGGAATGCGCGCCGCCGGCTTCACACACGGTTTTGCCCTGAGCTGGGAATTATGAGGCCAGAAAACACAGAAGGTTGCGAGTTATTTTCCTTGGCAGAGGAGCTTTGCGCTGAGGTTGTAACGCTGCCCGGAGGTTAGGCGATGGTGAGTGGAGAGAGGAGAGATTACCAAGATTGGGTCTGCAAAATGTGCACCCTGTGATTTCAATAAAACCCAAGACTGGTGAGATTTAGGGGGACATTTGTAGAAGCTGGCCCTGAACCCGGGGTGGGGATAGCAGTTGCTGGTGAACCCGTGGGGGCTGCCCCAGCCCCCCTGTCTGAGGAATTGCTCTGGGAAACGGCGGGACGGGAAGGGAGAGACCCTACTGCTTGTTACCATGCCAACTGCTCCAGAGCCTCACCCCTCCATCCGCCAGCTGAGGGGCGGGGCGCTGTGGAAGCAGGTGGAACTGCATTCAGGGCCTGCCTTCTCCGCTGGCTGAGTGACCTTGTGCAAGTCACTTAACCTTTGCCGCCTGTGGTGTCTTCCTCTGTGGCACGGAAGTAGCAAAACCTCTATTTCTCTTTAACAACTCCCTTTGCCCTCGACTGGGACTTTCTGAAACAGTAGTTAGCAATTCAAGTTTGGACCAGAGGAGAAGGAAGAAAAAGGAAAAGCATAAGTAGCCTTTGAGCAATAGTTCCCTCTGTGAAACCCCAACAGCCTTTGTTTGGGTTTGTTAAGTTATAATTTCTGGAATGGCGGTCCTGGAGGTGGTGGCCAGGCAGTCATCTGAGAGTGGCGGTGCGTAAGAAGGAAACCCTAGGGACGCTACTGCAGGTTCAGAGGACGTGGGGCTTTGCTGCCCTTTGGTTAGAGAATCACACGTTCAGAACTGGAAGAGGTCTCAGTTTAGCAGGAAGGGGCCAGAAGCCAACTAACTAGCACCTCAGGTCATGCGGCAGATTCTCAAATAAGGGCCCAGCATAGGGATCTTTGCCTGGCCCACCCTGTCTGACTTTGAATGGGTCTGGAAAAGTCAGTTAAAGGTGCTGGCATCACAATGTGGCTTCTTATTTCTTTCTCTTGGTTGCTTGGGGCTATTCGTTTTAAAAAAAACCTCAGGAGAATGTTGAATCTTCCTTGGTTTTCGTTTTCATTTAAAACTCAATTTCAGGGAACTACCGAAGTCAAGATGGCTTCGAGGGATGATTCTTTCAGGATCCTCCGTTCTCTAAATATTGAGCAAAGAAAGACTAGAAATGAAAGAAAACCCCAAACACCCAGGAATACTTAGATGCAAGATAAACCTCCCAGGGTACAATACACAATATAAGACACAGACCTACAAGAGGGGGTAGACGAGGCTGGGGCTGCCTGGCTCTGGGTCTGAGAGCCGGCAGGGAACGCTGGCCATTTCAGCTCCTCTTGACATAATGGGGAGTTAAAGGACCCCGATTTGCAGGAGGACTAGCTCCAGTGCGCCATGTGGGACAAGAGAGGGTCAGGGCTCCCTTACGGGTGCAGGGACACTGAAGGAAGGTAGCTCCAGCGCCAGAGGCACCTGTGAACCAGAATTCCAAACCAGGAGGCAAAGGGGGCCAGGAAAGATGGTCAACAAAACTGACAGCCAGGGGAAGGGTTTGAAAGAGAAAAAAACCTTGAAAATCCAAGATACTCGAAAAACAAAGAGCAGGCAGATATGAGGCATGACCAGATGGGTATGAAGAAGAGCGAGTTATAAATCCTGTGAATGAAAATACAGGCACGGATGAGAGGGGCAGGGAGAGAGAGACAGAGAGAGAGAGAGAGAGAGAGAGAGAGAGAGAGAATTCCAAGTGGGCTCTGTGCTCTCAGCACAGGGCCCGAAGTGGGGCTCGAACCCACGAACTGTGAGATCATGACATGAGCTGAAATCAAGAGTCGGATGCTTAACCGACTGAGCCACCCAGGCGCCCCAGAGTTCACCCTTTCCCGCAGTGCCAGGTTTACAGCTGGGTGTTGCACGCACTATCTCATTTAATGCCCACAACCACCTTCTGGGATAGATGTGGCGATTCATGTTTGCACATGAGGAACCTGGGAGACCAGGCTGGGCAGGCTTGCCTGATGTCTCACGGTCACAAGTGGTGAAGCTGAGTTTCCATCTCAGGCAGAATCTCCAAGTCAAGACAGGGTTCCCAACTCACCAGGAGGCCCAGGACTTTCCTGGTTTTAGCACCGAACATCCCGTGTGTTATGGAGGCCTGCAGTCCTCGGCGAAGTGGGATAATCGGTCACCCTGGGTCAAGGGCATGGACTTTGGAATTTGACGGACTTCAGTCCAAGTTGCATTTCTGCCTTTCCTGTGTGTCCCTGGACAAATTATTTAACCATTCTAAACCTCATCTTTTTTAATCTGAAAAATGGTAACCACAGAGCCAGTGTGTGCATTAAATGGTGATTCATTTAAAGCTCTTAGTCTATGCCTGGCTCCTGGCATGTACCCAGTAAATGTCACCTGTTGTTATTTATATCATTCCTACACAATTTGTTTCCCCCACGGCCTCACCCGTGTAGAGTCGGGCCTGCTCCCAGAGGCCTTGAGTGCCAGGATTAAAGGTATGGCTGTCATCCTTTAGGCCAGTGGTTCCAAAACCTGACTGCACATCAGGATCAGCTGGGAGCTCTGTTGCAAACCGATCTTCCCAGGACACAGCCTCTCAAATTCTGATTCAGCTTGCCTGGAGAAGGGTCTGCTACTCTGCAATAAGAAGTCTCTGAAAATTGTTTACATACCGCTGAAACTTTAGAACACATCATAATCAGTGTGTTGGGCAGTTTTGCTGTGTCTGAATGTTTTGAGTTGTGGCAGGCCTTCGCTGCAAGTCAGAACGTCGATGTCGACTCAAGGTTAAGCCCTCTCCTAACCAGGAGCCCATTGTTTGTTTGTTTGTTTGTCTTGAGGCTTCAGCCTGCAGGGGGGTGAAACTATGAAAGTCCTTGTTGAGACCCCCAAGGAGGTCTTACGTGCAGGGCAAGGGCAGGACTCATTCTCCTTCCTCTGAGGGCCCCTGCTTCTCACCCCTGGCGGCTGTCCCAGGCTCCCACCTCTGCTGAGAAAGGCATTCCCTCCCCATGACCTCATCACAAACTGTCCCCTCCTCAGGCCAGAACTTTCCACCACAAATTCTTCATCAACAGCCGCCCCTCCGGCAAACTGAGAGTAGGCTCCCCACAGTACTACAGCGGGCCGCTCTCTGAGTCACAAAGGGGACCCTGCTTCGGGGCATGCGTTATCTCCAGAAGCAGTCTGGCTCAGAGCAGGCTTCTTAAATGTTTGCAGATTGCAAAACAGCAAACAATATATTTTTATCTGAAACACCTGTGAGCATTTTCTTAAATTAGCTGAAAAAAAAAAGGCAAAAGAATTCCAACCCTTCCCCTTGGAACTGACATAGCCAACAAAAACAAAAAGGAACCCATTAACTCGGACCTTGCTGCAGTGAAGAGATGGCGTCTTACCTTGTTTTACTGAGAACATATGTAACCTCAAATTATTCTCTCATGTCATAAAGTGCATTGTTCGGGGAACAGTTTCTGCTAAATGATAATTTAGGAACATTGCAAAGACGAGAAAAAAATGGGATGTTGGTCTGGGTTTCTCACAGATGGGTTCAATGAATTCTATTTGGGTCCAGGTTCCTCCTCTGTGATAGGTGGCCGTGTGGGGTCTGGGGTGTGGGGGTGACAAGGATGGGTGTGGATGGGATTAGTTTAGGGCTGTGTCGTCCAATGTCATAGCCACTAGCCACACATGGCTATGTAAGTGTTAATTAGGGGCCTCTGGGGGGCTCAGTCCTTTAAGCATCCTGCTCCTGATTTTGGCTCCGGTCATGATCTCACGGGTTTGTGAGTTCGGGCCCTGCGTTGGGCTCTGCACTGATTGTGCAGAGCCTGCTTGGGATTCTCTCTCCCTCCTCTCTCTCTCTCTCTCTCTCTCTCTCTGCCCCTCCCCTGCTTGTGCAAGTTCTTTCTCCCAAATAAATAAATGAACTTAAAAAATGTAAATTAGGGGCGCCTGGGTGGCTCAGTTGGTGTAGCGTCCGACTTCGGCTGAGGCCATGATCTCACGGTTCGTGGGTTCGAGCCCCGCATCGGGCTCTGTGCTGACAGCTCTGAGCCTGGAGCCTGCTTCAGCTTCTGTGTCTCCCTCTTTCTCTACCCCTCTCCCTCTTGTGCTCTGTCTGTATGTCTGTCTCTCAAAAAAAATTTTTTAATGTAAATTAATTAAACAGAATTAAAAATTCAAATTTCAGTTGCACCAGCCACACTTTAAGGGTTCATAAGCCACGTGTGGCTGGTGGCCACCACGTGGGATGGTGCATATAAAATATTTGCATCAATGCACAAAGCAGTATTTGCAGCAGGGGGCCTAGATTGGAGAGTACAGGTAACCCCCCCCCTTTTCTGAAGTTCGAGTCCTGCCACTTCGCTTTCACAAAAGACCTACGTTAGTATCTGTTTTTGAAAGAAACTGAAAGAAATCCAAAGAGGATTTTCACTTTTATGAAAAAAGGCACTCAGCGTTTGTTTTGCAGAGGAGGAGCCAAGAGTGGCATCGCCGAGTTCCTTCCCTGGGTGCTACACTCAGCGTCTCAGCCTCCAGCCGCCATAGCTTTCACCTGTGCCTACGAGCATCTGGGCTTCAGCTTGATTCGTTTTGTGCTTGCGTTAACAAGATGTGTCCTAAGGTATTAGAAAAGCCTAGGAGGGTTATTTTTGGGTCTGGGAATGCTCACCAAATTTTCCATATAAATTAATGCTAATTGCTTCTTTGCTCTACACCATGTCAGCTTGCAAAAGTTTTCATAGGAATGGTCTCCTTCCAGATAGTGGGGGAAACCTGTGATTAATTACGCTCTCCCACTCTTCTCCATAGTGTGCCCATGACAGACATTGCTAATCAATTACTGTGTTCTTTCCTGCTGCCCCCTGGTGTGTCTGCACTATTTTTTTCGGAGATCCTGGGATATGTGTGTGAGACAAACCACGTACTTCCAGGGAGCAGACCTGAGTTCTTGTCCTTTTTTTGTGCTGTGGACCCCCTTTGGCAGTCTGGTGAAACCTATGGATTCCCTTTTCAGAAAAATGTTTTCAAATGCATAAAACAAAATACTAAGGATTATAAAAGGAACCAATTATGTTGATATTGCTTTCAATACAATTGAAAAAGAATAAATGCTTGATATAATAATAGACCTGCTTTGTTACTAATGCATCAACTAACAAGATCTGCTGGCAGGTAGTTTTTTATAATGCTGTAATTTTACTATAATTTTAAAATAGTGTTGGAAGTAAAAAGCATCTTGAGATTTTCATAATCGCTATAATGACATATAAAAATGAGTATGATTTCTTTGGTGAAAAAAGTCACAGGTACTGCCCAAGTAATTATAGTGTGTTGCTTTCATTCATAATTGAAGGAAGTGCAAAACATTAGTAGTTATTGAAAATAAAGATGCAATCTTTTTCCATCCAAATTCAGGGACTCATTCATTTCTACAGACAGATGGCATAGAGTTGCAGGGACCCTGGTGAGGGATCCTTGAAGTAAATGATCTGTGAAGTCTCAGATTTGCCATTTTGTGACCACATAAAATACATTTCTCCCGTTTGTTCATCTGCTATGGAACATCAGTGTGCCAAGACTGATCCCCCTCCTTTAAGAATGCCCCATGTAGTTGAGAAGACATGGTGTGAGGGGATGGGAAGGTCTGCTGGAATGGGGAGGGCAGAGGGAAGGGAGAATGAAGAAGGGGATGAGAAGAAGTCTCTGCCGTGTCTGTGGTGACAAATGAAAAATGACTGTCACCCTCTGCAGTGGAGATGGGAGGAGAGGGGTTAATCGTCACTGCTGACCGCAGAAGACCACAAAGTCATTCCCTCCACAAAGAACTCAAAGTTAATACCATGAACTCAGGGGCGCCTGGGTGGCTCAGTCGGTTGAGCGTCTGACTTCAGCTCAGGTTATGATCTCGCGGTTTGTGAGTTTGAGCCCCACGTCGGGCTCTGTGCGGACGGCTCAGAGCCTGGAGCCTGCTTCGGATTCTATGTCTCCTTCTCCCTCTGCCCCTTCCCCACTTGTGCTCTGTCTCTCCCTATCAAAAATAAATAAAATATAAAAAAAAATTAAAAAAAAATACCATGAACTCAGTGTATGAAGCTAGAAAACCAAATGGTCACATCTGGAGTTGACACTCCCTCCTTTCAGTGCCCTCCTCCCAGTGGCCTTTTATGTCATGACCTTTCCGTGCTTTTTGGACAGTTTTATGTCTTTTTCAAAACAAATGGAATGCCCATTAGTGAAAAAGAAGTTTCTACAAACACCAGTGGCAGTGTGGGAATAAATATTTATAGGCTGGGCTCTGAAACCAACATATTCTCATTTTTTAGAGAGCCTTGGGCCAGGCCTATGCCAAGTGAAAATTAATTTACCCAAGAATTTCTTTTCAGTTTATAAGAAACACTTGCCTGCCACTCTCTTCTGGGAATCCTGACAGATCACAAACTCAGTCAAAGTTATAAAAAATTAGCTGACTGCAGCAGAAATACGCAGATCAAACTTGATTTCCCAATGATCAACATTTCATGATCTTCGAGCCAAGCAGGAACTATCCCCTCCGCAGTTCTCCCTCTGACGGGATGTCTCCCCTGCTAGCCAAGGACAGGCTCTTTATTTCTCTGAAAGGGCCACTCCGAGGTGTTGAGGATGCTTTATTCTTTCCGTTCTTTGTCACTCATTTACTCGTTCGTTCATTCATTCATTCATTCATTCTGCAAACAATCGCTTTGTAGTCATTGTGTTTTCAGCTCAGGATTAGACGTTGAGGGGTTGGGAAGTAACAGTGATTGGGTACCTTCTATGTAGCATGCACAGTACAAAGTCTTCTTATCTGTTCTCACATTGCATTCCCACAACCAGCTTGTAATGTAATGTTGGAATTACTGTCTCCAGTCCTAGGTAGGAAGAGCTTAAGGCTCAGAGAAGTAAAGTAATTAACTAGTTAGCTGCGCAGCTATTAACAAGTAATTAACTATTTAAATAGTTCCCTAGAAAGGGGAAAATGTTATCACGTGATTCTGGGGAGTTAAAGTCTAGATGGGGAGACAGTATTGACATAGCTGAGGATAGCTATAGCCAGAACCATAGATAGAGAAATAACTACATTGCAATGCCAGAGAGGGTGATGGTTGGAAATGAGAGAAGAGATAAGAAAAGTCTAGGGATCACTGTAGACTGGGATGGCCAGTAAAGAGGCTGCCATCAAAGGACAGAGAAGACTGGGCTGTGAGGAAGCAGATCAAAGAGGGCAGTATGGGTGGCAGCGTGGTGGTGAGCCAAGGCCAGAACCAGAAAGCAAATGCGGTTTGGGAGGTGGGCTGGAGAACGTCATGAAGCTATGGATCCATCAAAGGGAGGATATTCCTTAGCATAATGTCTGCCATGGAGGCAGTACTAAGTAAACACCCGATGAAGGAACAACCAGATGCGTAAGAGTGAACGAGCGAGTGGACAAATACTGTGTGTGGGTGGGAATGAGGCTGGACTGGAGGTGGAGGATTTTGCCTCTCAGGCTGAGGAGTCACGTGTCCACTCGTGGAAACACACGGGAGTCCCCATTCCCCTCGAATTTGGACTCTGGAGATAGACTTGCTCTGTATAGAAGGGGATCAGGCGATTATCCCTAATTTTTTATTTGTAAAGCATGCCTTAGAGTCAAATATATTAACACCATGAAATAAAAATCCAAGCTAACAAAGAACTCAAGTAGCCAAAATTTTTTTTTAAGTATAATAAGTGCATGGGGCACCTGGGTGGCTCAGTGGTTTGAGCGTCTGACTCTTGATATCAGCTCAGATCATGATCCCAGGGTCAAAGGATCAAGCCCCACATCAGGCTCCACAGTGAGCATGGAGCCTGCTTAAGATTCTCTCTCTCTCTCTCTCTCTCTCTGCCCTTCTCCTCTGCTCACGCTCTTTCTCTCTCTCAAAAAAAAAATAATAAAATTATAATATGTACAAAAAGCCAAAACATCCTAAGATAGACGAGGGGTAAAGTAAACTGTGGGGCAGTACCAGAGACACGGAGGTGAGCACAGAGCTGGGAGGTGGTGACAGTGAGTGGTACTGGGGAAATGACAGTAGGGATGGTGAAAAGAGAATGGACCCCAGGCCTACAGTAGAGGTAGAATCCACAGGACATGGTGACTGATGGATGTGAGACATGGAAGACAGGGGAGTATCAAGAATAATTAATGCCTAGGCTCTTAGAGTGGATAAAGGCGCTGTGTGTTGAGATGGGGGAACGCAGGAGGAGTGGATGTGGTGGTGGTGGGGGGGTGGGAAATGAGGAATCTGGCCTTCGATAGCTGAGTGTGAGATCTTAACAAAAAGATATCCACTGTCCAGTGGGTTATATGGGACTGAATCTGAGGAGAGATACCTGAACTAAAGGCATCGATTTAAAAAGCACCAGCTCTCAGCTGCTGAATGAAGGCACAGGAATGGAGGAGGTTGCCCTGGCAACATGTGTAGAGTGAGAAACGCGTCTGGGACAGAGGTTTGCGGAACCCCAACATGTAAGGGTGGATAGAAGAATAGGAGCCCAGAACAGAGACTGATAAGGAACGGTCAGAGAAGTGAGAGAAAACCAGGGAAAATGGCGGCATTAGACGGTGCTAAGCGGTTAGGTAAGAAAGTGACTTGACAGTGTCCATCAGACTTAGCAACAAAAAGGTTATTACTGACTTTGGCAAGGACAATTTCTTTGCAAAAGTGGAGACTGAATCCAGATTAAGTGGTTCGAGGAACAACTGGGAGGTGAGGAGTTTAGCCAAGTTGTTTAAGAAGTTAGGCGGTGAAGTAGCTAAGAGAGATAGGGTAGCAGCTGAAGCGAACAGAGGAGAAGGAAAGGTTTCATGCCTTCGTGTGTTTGTTTTTCATTAAAAAAAATTTTTTTTAAGTAGGCTTCATGCCTGGCATGGAGCCCAATGAAGGGCTTGAACTCACGACCCTGAGATCAAGACCTGAGCTGAGATCAAGAGGCGGATGCTTAAACAACTGAGTCGCCCGGGTGCCCCAGGAAAGGTTGTGTTAAGATGGGACAGACATAAACACCTTTAAATGCTGTTATGGGGGGAGCCAGTGGACAGGACATAGAAAAGACCTAGAAGGACATATGCCAAAATGTTAGCAGTGGTTATCTGTGGGTAGTGGAATCAAGGGACCTCTGAATGTTCAAAAACAGCCCAAATGATGTTTGACAGAGTGTTGGCATTGTCTGTTTTTATTGCTACAAGATTCTCTAACATATGTCCGTTTACACATAGCTTCACTGAAATTCACTGAAATTTGCAGAGATTGGATGAAAGGGAATGTCCTACTGCCCATGTTGGTCAGCAGAGGGCTGAGTCTGAAGCATGTGTGATGATGAATACCGGTGGTAGCCCTTCCCACATTGAGTCAGAGCTGCCTGTGTGACCAACAGAATATTGTAAAAGTGACAGTTAAGACCAAAGATAGGTCCTAAAAGGCACTGCCACTTTGGCTGTGGTCTCTTGTATTGTTCGCTCTGGAGGAAGCCAGCCTCTATATTTTAAGGACACTCAAGATGCCTCTTAGAAAGGAGAGGCACATGGAGAGGAGCAGGACCCTGGCCAATATCCGGCACCAACTTGCCAGTCATGGGAGTGAGCCACTCTGGATGTGGTCCCTCCATCCCCAGTCAAGCCTTCAGGTGCAGCCCCAGCTGACACTGGATGGAAACTTCCCGGGAGATTGTGAGCCAGAACCTCCAGCTGAGCTCTTCCCAAATTCCCGACCCACCGAAATGGTGAGAAATATTCAGTGATTATTGTTTCAAGCTGCCAGATTTTGGGTGACTTGTCGCACAACAACAGACAACGAAATGTGGGCACCTTGCACACTTTATGGGACCCAGTGGAGGCTCCATCCACTCGACAAGGGTCCAGACTTCAAAATGGACGTGCCAATTATGTTACATTTGAATAATGGGCCACATGCTCAGACATCCTTCCTTGTGTGTGGCACAACCTCTCCTACCCCATCACACACACACATACACACAAATTGATAACACTCGTTGTTTTATAGATGGTATTGAGTACGTTAGTGTATATGACTCAAATACGAGTCAAGTATGTGTGGAGCCTTTCTGATGCCATAGTTTCAGGATGCAATTTTCAAAGGAAGTGAACTTGAACGGTTTCAAACTGCGTAATTAATGACATTCCATTTTCATGACAACTACTAGTTAATCATGCCTGTTAGTGGGAACTTGTAGCCTGTGGGAATCTAGGTCCTCCTCGCTCACATGGGACAGCAAATTGTGTTAGGCTTTCCTATTTTAATAAAATAGCCAGCAGTAGGAGGAAGGGGTGGGGAGGGGGGCTGATGCCCAGAAACCAGCGGACGGCCTGGGAATTCAGCACCTGGGCTTATCAAACCCCCTACAGTCAGCGCTTAGCACTTTCACACTTGTTTTCCCCATGCTGGCGCGGTGACGGGCACATAATACTGGCTCATTGAAAATTTGTTGAACAAATAGCAGTTGAATACATAGTGGTCCCATCCCTCCCCACTCCCTCCCTGTACTCTTAGAGTTTAGAGTTTGTTTATTTTGAGAGAGCAAACATGTGGAAGAGGTGGGAGGGGCAGAGAGGGTGAGAGAGAATCCTCAGCAGGCTCTGGGCTGTCAGTGCAGAGCCCCATGCGGGGCTCGCTCTCACAAACTGTGAGATCACGACCTGAGCTGAAATGAAGTATCAGACGCTTAACCAACTAAGCCACCCAGGTGCCTCCAAGTACTTTTAGAGTTTAATAGAAACCTCAGAGAAGGTCTCAACTCTTTCACCTCTGCAGAGGGGAATGGAAGATAGTGTGTTTTGCACAGGAGTTGAAGCATTTCCCCCAGGCCAGTGTGACAGTAGCAATCTCCCTTTCCCCCTCCCGCCTCTTCATACATCAGGAAAGGGAAACGGACATGGATGGGGCTCCTCCCATAATGGCCTCCCCTGTCTGGGAGCACAGTGCCTGGCACGCGGTGGGCCAGGGATGCAGCCGTTGCCTAAATGAATGAATGGAGCGCCCCTGGGAAAGTGGGTCAACCACAGCCATGGTGGCAGAGACGTGAGGGTGTCTGGAACATCTGAGGAAAGGTCTAGTGAAGAGCTTCCAGGGAGGTCCACTCTCATCCAGCCGGGCCCTCTTGGTTTCAGCGTGTAGCCTGTGGGTCGAATGTGGCTGCTGGGAGACGCTCTGGTTTCCTAAACAAGTGTGGCTAAGTCTTCCTGTGTCCTCTGAAGGGGGGCGAATTTCCCTCAGGGCAGTTAAAGGATTTGTGCCTGGCCCTGGCCACTGTGGTCATTTCCAGAGGGAAACAAAAGTAATTTCCCACCCCCACATCCTGGCCCCTGTGGGGAAGGGGAGCCATTTGCCAAGTCAGACAAAGACATTCCTGGCTCACTCCGGAGCATTCTTTGAGCTCGTCACCTGGACCCGATGACAAGAGTTAGGATTGCCGTTGCAGGGCTCATGTGCCATGGAGTTTTGATGGGTCAAAGCAAGGATCCAGAACATGCAGCACGCCGCCGTGGCCACCCGTGGTTCTTCACCCTCTATGATGATTTGTAGATCAGCCTGGGGAGATGGATGGCTGGAGATTGGCAGGGACAATTGCCCCGGATTTAGGTAAACTGGGGACACCAGGCTGCCTGTTGCTAGAATATTTGTAGTAAGAACACTTGTTTTTGAAACTAGATACCTCATAATAACCAGCTCTTGCCTCTCCATTTATAAACGATGGGGGCAGCTGGTCCCGAGATAGGACAAACACAACACAGGAATTAGAACAACTGTGTGTCCAGACCAACCCAAAGGTTATGGATGAGTTGGCAAAGTATGTTTCTGGAGCTCTCAGGTGCCCCTTGTGGGGCACATTTTGAGCCCACAGATTCCTATCAAAATCTCTCACTAAAGGATCTGCTATCAGCCGTGTACACTGTAGTGAGAATTAAAGCCATTAAGCCTTTCTCTGAATGTAGACACATTCAGCCCTGATGAGCCCTACACATGAGCCCTGATGAGTTAAAGTCTCATCTGTGAGAGGTGGTCTACTTTGATTAATCAAAGGCCACAGTGCAAATCTTGTTTAATTTAAAGAAACTCTGATCTTGGCACATTAGAAAAAAATAAGTTAAACAGTTTTCACTCTTTCAAAGAACTTTTAAAATACACTAACTTTTTAGCTTCTTGTAAATTCGGGAAGTAAAGCAGATAATAACTTTTATCTGCATGTTGCAGAGAAGAAACTGAGGCAGAGGGTTCAAATGATGTGCACAAAGTCCAGGATGAATTAATGAGCTGGCATTAGCATAAAGGGAGTCCTGATTCAGGAGAAAGGTCTTTCCAGGGACCTGTGTAGGCCACGTCTCTAGGAGGTGCCAAATGCTTCACATATGACTGTCATTTCATCCCTACATCGGTCCCAAGAGGTGGGGGTGTTGCCCCATTTCATAGATGTAGGCATGGTGGCTCAGAGAAGTGAAGCAACTCCCCCAATTTCTCACAGTCAGCAAGTGGAATCACTGAGATTTCAATCCAGGCCCGCCTGACTCCTAACTGGTGCTTTCTGCTCTTAGTGGGTCATTTAGACTCCCGAGTCCCTTCTCGACATCTGAGCAGAGGGGGATGGGCATGAAACATGAGACTATAGCTCCCAGGCCTTTAGCTCTGGTGGGGACGGTGGATGGGGGAGCTCATGGGCACTTTTCCAAGTCTCTGTGTAATTGCAGGTTTCCCATGGATGTGAAGGTATTCTGAGTCGGCTGGGGGAAAAATGTACCTCTGCCTTTTTGAAGCCACATTTATCATCCTGTAAAGGCAGAACAGGGCAAAAACAAAATATGGGAACAAGTGCTTTCCTGTGGAGAGAAGGGACTGGTCCCTGCTGTGTTGTTTATTTATACAGGATGGCAGATGGGATTCCTCTCCTACATGCTTTGGGTGAGGGTCTCCGATTCTCTGAATTCCTCCTCTGTGCCGTCACGAGACAGGGAGTGTTGTAAAATCAAGAAAGGCCTTCAGTGTCACCACCCCACAACCCTCTCCCCGCCTCCATGAGTTAATTAGAAAGGAAAGGTCATGGCCTCTGTAGCAAACCTACTCAGGAATTCATTGAACTAGGGTTTCTCTCAGACCATCTGCGTTCCTCCATCCATTCATAAAATACGTAGTGTCCATTTGTATGAGGTACACATATATTTATATGTATCCATGCGTAATATATATACATACAGGTACATGTTACGTACCAATAATAACGACCTGCTATTTGATGATACTAAGCCCCCAGGCACGGTTCCAAGAAATTTACAGGTAGTAACTCATCCCATCCTCATACTATCCCTTTGAGGTGGTATTTTATCACTCCCAACTTGCACGCTAGGAAAATGAGGCACGGTGAGGTAAAATGCCCTGGCCAAGTCTACCGCTAGGTTGGAACCCGGTCTGCCTGAATGCAATGGAGGGCTCTTACCCATCAGGGAAAACCATCCCCACAGAGACAAGAACGCCCGACTAACGAGTATGGACAAACTCCTGGGGAGTGCGGAGGAGGGTGGGGGCCATCTGCTTGGGAGAGCAGTTGCCTGGGAGAGAGGCCAGTGGGGAGAGACGTTTCCAGTGAGGAGGTGGCCCGTGAACTGAGAGCTCGTCTCAGCCTTGAAAATAAATGCTTCCCTGCCCATACGATCAGCGGTTGCTTCTCAACCTCTCCCTGGAAGTGGAAAAACAACACAGATGGTAGTAGCAATAGTCGTAGTTACAGTAGCAGCACCAGCAAGCAGTGGGAGTAATGACCACGAGGCCGTCTTAATTTACCCAGCATTGTAGCTTTGGAACTGCGAGGAGCCTAATCTTTTAAGGGCAACATCTGTGCTGGCTGGCATCTGTGTCCTGTCATTTAAGCCACTCGGCGATTCTGTGAGGCAGCTCTCACCATTCCTGTCGCGGGTATAAGGAGACTGGGGCTCAGAGGTGTTATTTGCACGCTTCAGTGGCCTGGTTAGGGTGGAGCTGGATTTGAATCCAGGTCTGCACGGCTTCCTCACTTCACCTTGTGACCATTTTAAAGTCTCTCTGAAACATGCTTCAACTCGACCTTCCCCAGTAAACACAGCGCAACACAATTAGGCCTTTTCTTGTTGACTCAAAGCCATCCCTGTGAACACAAGCCATTGTCTGCGGTGTGTGCTCATGCCCCAAGGAAGGACCTAGTAACTGGCTTGAGCCGTCATTGACTTGGCCTGAAACTCTCTGATGTTCCTTACCTCCCCAGAGTTACTTTTAGGGATTATTAAGTTTTATGGGGGAGATGGAGCTTTATAGCCCTATAAACAGCTCTGTCTCTTGTCCCTAGAGTTGTTGTTTTTTCAGATTCCCACCTTGTGACCTTCTTTGTTCTCCGTCATCACTTCTCGAAGCCGGGTGCCTGTGGTCCACACATCCAAACCACCATTTCCCCATTTTCTTTGGGGTTTAGGGTGGTACCTAATAAAGATTGCCAAAGGAGACCAAGAACTGTGGTTTGCTTTGCTTTGCTTTGCTTGATGGAACCATCTCTCACTGTACGCTCAATCTTCGGTGAATTATACTGCCTTTAGAGATATCTTGTAGGGGTCATGTTTTCTGTGGGAAATCTAAGAAATGGAGCTGTGGTGCACAACTGGACTGAAGCCAGAGAGAACAGTATGAACAACTGCTGTGTCCTCAGAACGAATTCAGCAGAAACTGGTACTCAGAGCCCAAGCTCAAGCCGCCCTCCCCATCAGACTCCATGGGAAAAAGGGGTAAGAGCTTCCCACTACACGAGGAGTGAGGTTGAAGCCATTCATTTTATTTTATTTTATTTTATTTTATTTTATTTTATTTTATTTTATTTTTTTATTTATTTTTCAATGTATGAAATTTATTGTCAAATTGGTTTCCATACAACACCCAGTGCTCATCCCGACAGGTGCCCTTCTCAATACCCATCACCCACTCTCCCCTCCCTCCCACCCCCCATCAACCCTCAGTTTGTTCTCAGTTTTTAAGAATCTCTTATGCTTTTGAAGCCATTCATTCTAATCTGAAATGCCAGGAGACTAGATACTTGGCATATGAATTGATTAATTAATTACGAATTAATTACGATAATATGTTAACTTATGTTACCAAGCGCAAAGAAAACCTAGTGTATGCTTTTTTGGATATACGGATAATATGTTAACATATGGATAATATGTTAACATATGGTTAATATGTTAACTCAGAGTGACTTAGTGTCTCAATGTTCTAAAAGAAACAAAATAAAAAAAGAAACCCATTTTTAACGAGCATCAGTGTCTCATAGAGTGGCCTCAGGGTCCATGAAAGAGATGCCTTTGAGCCGAGGCAGTTATTTTGGAGCTCGTTAAATTTATGGGCTATGATTCCAACCCTGATTCAACCCTATCTTAGGTCACTGTCCCAGTGAAGTCACAAGTGAGTGGCTAGAAGTGTCTGATCATTGTCACATGCTGAAAGCTGACCTCGTAAGAATGGCAAGAAGCTGGTCATTAAAGTGACCTGACTTCAAACCCAAATTCATGGGTTTAAGCAAGTCACTTAACATCTTGAGTTTCTGTTCTCAAATCTGTCAAGCTGTGGAAAGGCCACTGTTTCCACCTAGGACAGTGGTTGTTGCGAGGTGTAAACCAGAAAGGTCTTGGGAAGCCCAATCAGGATGTTGATTGGAAGCTTAACCAAGGAGTTGCCTCAGAGCTTATGCACTCAATTCTTCCTTGGGCACAGATCATATTTTAATTCATTTTTTAAAAAAATGTTTATTTTTGAGAGAGAGAGAGAGGGAGAGAGAGAGAGAGAGAATGAGCAGGGGAGGGGCAGAGAGAGAGGGAGACACAAAGTCCAAAGCAGGCATCACACCCCAGAGACCAGAGATTCAAGCACCAGACTCTCGGGCTCTTAAAGAGTCCCTTGGCTATTTCTATTTCCTCAAGTTCCTGCCATGTTTATTGGCTCTCTCCCTTCCTCCTTTCTCTCCTCTGTCCCGCCAAAGTTCTAGTTTATTTCTTATGCTGAGCTGAGCAAATGTTTCTTCTAATTCCTTTCTCCCCAGATAACATTTTCTCCTTCTGTTATGCATTCATTCATTCATTTATTCAACAAGGATTAAGTAATATCCACTGAGAGGCACCATGACAAGCACTGCTGAGGATTCAAAGATGAATTTGACATGGATCCTGAGCCCACACAGCTGATAATCTAGTAGAGGAGGTAAGATATGCGTTGGATAACTAGAACATAAGGTAGAATGTTCTAAGAAACTGATGCATGTGGGAAGAGAGGCCATGCTACGGGTGACCGGATGAACAAGTACAGGAAGGCATAGAGCCCTCTTGAGGGGGAGGAAAAGGTCTGAAGTCTGAGGCAGGGCAACCTGGGTGAAGTTCAATAGTTGGGGACTTAGGGGAGCTGAGGGGGTGGCAGGAAGGACCTGAGAACCTGGGGTGCAGCACTCAAAGAAGGGATCAGGGCACAGAAAGTCCTTGGATTGATATTTCTCCCTCCCATTCCCCACCTTCGAATCTTGACTCTCATATCAGGCTGGGCTGGAGCAGGGTGACAAGGAAAGTGGGTCCCCGCTTTGGGGCAGCACATCTTGGACCACTTGGACTGGCTGATAATAACACTGTCAAGGCCATCACCCATACTTCTGTATGTATACTGTTAGGGGAAGCACTTGCCACAGGGCAGAGGCTCCTGTCTATTTGCTGTGTGAATGACTGGAGGGTGAATGGGATGACAGTGACCGGCTTTGGTACCAGATCCCATTTTTCCCAGTGAGAGGACAGAAATATGTGGACTGGGCTGGGGGTTATGAGATCTGGGTTTTAGTTCTGGGTTTAGTCCTCTTTTACTTTCTAGCTTGGTTAGGAGATCCCTCACTCATTCACTCATTCATTCATTCACTCACTCATTCACTCAGTTGTTCAATGAACACAGAAAATATCCACTCTGTGTTTAACTCTAGCAATGAGAGCTGAACAAGGAGCTCAAGCCTTGTGGGACAGACAGAAACATGCCCAAAGGATGAAATGCTTGCATAAATATTAGGCAATATAATTTTATAAATATTAGAACAGGGAGGTGCTGTGAGATTCCGCACAGGATGCTGTGAGGTCTGACAGGGCAGAATGACTGTCTCAATTTCCCTTTGTCCAGCCTGTCTGGCCAGTCCAATTTAAAACAATATGCTTGGATTGCATTTAACTTATTTATACCCTGTAACACTGGAAAGAGTGGAGTCTGCTTCATTTGAACAAGTATTGCACCAAAGAGTAAGATGTAGGACATATGGGTCACATTTAGTGGGGGGAAAAAAAAAGCATACACTAGGTTTTCTTTGCGCTTGTCCACTTACTAGCCCCCAGGTGAGTTGAGGAGGGGCTCTCACCCTGAAGTGGGAGGAAGCCTCCCGTCTGATTGTCAGGGAGAGGCACGTGGTGGTGTGTTTGGGGGGAGGGGGGTGTTGCTGAGGGTGCAGAAAGCAAGCCGAGCTTTGCTCCCGCGCCCTGGATTGAGAAAATAGCATTCACTCCTTATTCTAGAACTGTACGCGGATTCAGCTTGCGTTTTTACTGGGTCCATGTGTCTGTATGATGTCTGTTTGCATAGAGGCAAAGACGGAAAAGACATGTACACAAATGTCATTAACAAGAGCTTCCCGTGGCGTCCATACTATGTAGCAAGTGCTTCATAAATATCACTTCAGTTAATCCTCCTAACAAGCCTGTGTGTTCAGTTTGCTCTCTGTTTCACAGATGAGGAAAATGTAGCCAGTTGCTTGCCTGAGACAGCATGGGAGTAGGTCACGAAACTGGTGTTCACTCGGAGCCTGGGCTGCGGGGACCCTCTCTGTAGCTGTGGAGTACTGAGTGACTTTGAATCTCCGGGTGGTGGGATGTTGGGTGGTTTAAAAGTTTTTTTCGTTGCTTATCCATATTTTCTTAAATGTGTTAAGTAAATAAATATGACCTTTTGTAATAAGGAGAGAGAGAGAGAGAGAGCTATTGAAACAACTCTTTCTTCTAACCATTTCTTGAGAACTAATCTAGGGGACTGGCTCAAGTCCTCCTGCAACCTTCCTCCCAGCATGCCCCGGGGTGCCCGCTGTGCCTGGCTTTCTGCCAGGAATCGGGAACCAGAGTCCTCCCTCATCTGGAAGGAGCTCACAGTCTCATGGGGTCTCTTCTGTCACAGTGGTGGTGTCACTTCTACAGATCAGAGTTAGGACCCCTAAAGAATTGTGTCAGTCATGGCAGGTCAAGGTGGAGAAGTAGCCACATTATTAATAACTGAAGTAACGTGGCTACTTCTCCACCTTGACCTGAGAAACTTAACAGAAGTCCATGGGGGAGGGGAAGAAAAAGAAAAGAGGTTAGAGAGGGAGGGAGCCAAAGCATAAGAGACTCTTAAAAACTGAGAACAAACTGAGGGTTGATGGGGGGGTGGGAGAGAGGGGAGGGTGGGTGATGGGTATTGAGGAGGGCACCTTTTGGGATGAGCACTGGGTGTTGTATGGAAACCAATTTGACAATAAATTTCATATTAAAAAAAAAATAAAATTTAAAAAATGTGTTTAACATAAGATTTAAAATAGCCAGATTTCAGGGGTAAACATCATTCCTCTTTTGAAAAGTTTTTAAAAAAAATTGTGACCAAGGGGCAAAAAAATTCAGCCAAATTCAGAAGACCAGCCCTGGAGAAAGGAGGTATAAATGAGAGTAATTGTAGGCAAAGGCAGGTGTAAGTATGCGGCAACAAAATCTGAAAAGCTAGAAGAAATGGTGAAGCAAAAATAAGCACAAGCTGGGGCGCCTGGGTGGCTCAGTCGGTTAAGCGTCTGACTTCAGCTCAGGTCATGATCTCGCGGTCCGTGAGTTCGAGCCCCGCGTCAGGCTCTGGGCTGATGGCTCAGAGCCTGGAGCCTGCTTCTGATTCTGTGTCTCCCTCTCTCTCTGCCCCTCCCCCGTTCATGCTCTGTCTCTCTCTGTCCCAAAAATTTAAAAAAAAAAAAAAAAAAAGCACAACCAGAGATGAAAATCTTGACTAGACCAGGGCCATAAATTTATATACAAAATCTGATAAATTTAGTATGAAATAAAAAACTAAATAATCTAACTTGTGAATAGAGATACTGACACATCCTTACACGTGGGCATAAACCCTTTGAGTCAAAGTGTATTATTCTTTTAATATAATGCAAATGTTTTACTTAGGTTTATATTTCTATATTCATCAATAACATGATCAGATCAATAGAGGTTGACAAGGTGCTTGGTAAAATCCAGAAGCCTTCCCTAATAAAAACCCTAAGAAGAAGAGAAGGAAATAGCTAAATATGATAATTGCTATTTATCAAAACCCAACAGCAAACATTAAAAATGGTGATACAATAGGGCACCTGGGTGGCTCAATCGTTTAAGCGTCTGACTTTGGCTCAGGTCATGATCTCATGGTCCATGAGTTTGAGCCCCACATTGGGCTCTGTGCTGACAGCTAGGAGCCTTCTTTGGATTCTGTGTCTCCCTCTCCCTCTGCCCCTCCCCTGCTTGCACCCTGTCTCTCTCTCCCTCAAAATAAATAAACAGCAAAAAAACAAAAACAAAAACAAAAACAAAACAACAACAACAACTAAAAAAACAAAAGGGTGATACATTAAAAACACTTCCGCTGAAATCAGGAACAAGACAGGGAGGTGCACTCGCCCTATGATTATTATTATTTTTTTAAAAAGTTTATACTTGTTTTTAAGTTTTATTTATTTTGAGAGAGAGTGACCACAAGTGGGGAAGGGACAGAGAGAAAGGGAGAGAGAGAGAACCCCAAGCAGGCTCTGCACTGCCAGCATGGAACCCAATGCAGGGCTCGCACTCACGAACCATGAAATCGTGACCTGAGCTGAAACCAAGAGTCGGTCGCTCAACCGAGCCACCCAGGAGCCCCTCTCCCTATGACTATTAAGGCTGTTTTGGAGGAGGTTCTAATGGGCTTAAGACAAGAAAGTGACACTGGGGAGCACCAAATAATATAGAAGATTGTCAAATCAGTATTTTGCACACCTGAAACTAACACAACACTGTATGTTAATTCTTTTTTTTAATTAAAAAAAAAATTTTTATTTATTTTTGAGAGAGAGAGAGCGCACAAGCACAGAAGAGGCAGAGAGAGAGAGAGGGAAATAGAATCCGAAGCAAGCTCCAGGCTCTGAGCTGCCAGGCTCAAACCCATGAAATGTGAGATCGTGAGATCGGAGGCTCAACCAACTGAGCCACCCAGGTGCCCCTGTATGTTAATTCTTAAAAAAAAAAGACAAGAAATATACAAAAAAGACTTTAAAAAAGACAAGAAAGTGAAATAATTTGTATACGATTTTGGAAAAAAAGAGGCAAAATTGCCCATTTTGCTGATGCTATAATTGCATCTAGAGAACCTAACAGTTGGGGGGGGAACTAGAATTAATAAGAAAATTTGGCACTCGGTACTTAGATAAATATTTTATTTTGAGATATAGCTTTTTCTATACTAATAGTAGACTGGTCACACATAGAAATGGAAAGTAACTCATTGGTAACAGCATCAAAGCTATAATAAACTTAGGAATAAATTTAAAAAGACAGGTACAAGAATTACATGAAGAAAACATAAAATCTTATTAAAAATAAATAAGAGCTGAACAAATGGAATGACATCCTATATTCTTGGATGGAAAACTTAATATAGTAAGAATGTAATACAATTCTAATTAGAATCTCAGTGGCTCATAAGTCTTCTGGAAAACAAGACCAGAGGGCTTTACAAGGTATTAAAACATAGCACAAAGCCTCTGCAATCAAAGCCAACATAGCACTGGCAGAGGAACAGATGGCTAGAACTCTGGAACCAAAAAGAGAGCACCAGAAGAGTCACAGTAATATATGACTGTAACATATGACAGGGATGATATTTTATTTCAGTTGAAAGTGAATGTTTCTTTAATAAAAGATGATGACATCACTGGCCATCCATGTGAAAGAAAATCAAGTTGAATCCTTACTTATACTGCATTTACAAAGAAATTCCAGATCGATTAAAGGCCCAAATGTAAAAAATACAGCAAAAAAAAAAAAAAAAAAAAAAAAAAAAAAAATGGAAATCTAGGAAAACATACATGTAATCTAGGGAATAACAATACCTTTTAAAGTAAGCCAATCGTCTGAAAGCTATACATCAAAAGATAGCTATGAAACACTACCTTAAATTTGAAATGAATGTATGATATCATAAACAAGATCAGAAAGCAAATGTTAAAGTTGGGGTAGGAGGGGGTGTGCATCACCTATGACAGATAAAGGATTAAAACCTCTAATAGAAAATTCTTAGTAGTTCAACAAAGATGCGCATCTCAGTGGACGCAGAAAAAAGCAAATCCAAGTTGATATGAGGACACACTCAGTCTCAGTACTAGTTTAGGAAATGCAAAATAAAGTATCAGTGAGATACTGCTGACGACTAGAATTGAGAGATGGCAGGAGATTTGGCTCACATACTGCCAACAGAGATAGAGATGATTCTAGAAACACATTTTATTTTATTTTATTTTATTTTATTTTATTTTATTTTATTTTATTTTATTCTATTCTATTTTATTTACTTTAAAGTGTGTTTATTTTTATTTTGAGGGAGAGGGAGGGGAAGAGAGAGGGAGAGAAGGAGAGAGAGAGAGAGAGAGAGAGAGAGAGAGAGAGAGAGAGAGAATGAGAATCCCAAGCAGTCTCCTCACTGTCAGTGCAGACTGATGTGAGGCCTGAACTCAGGAACCGTCAGGTCATGACCTGAGCCAAAATCAAGAGCCAGACCCTTAACCTACTGAGTCACCCAGGCGCCCCTGGCAACACTTTTTATAAGTAAAACCACACATATCTTCTGACCCAGCAATGTCACTGCTGGGTGTGTATCTCACAGAAATAAAAGTATCAGAATGTAAGATTGAGCCATGGGATAATTTTTTTTTTAATTAAAAATTTTTTTTTTTGTTTTTTAGAGAGCGAGCGAGCGAGTGAGCAAGCTGGGGAGAGGGGTAGAAGGAGAGGGAGAGAATCTTAAGCAGGGCCTGACATGGGGCTTGATCCTATGACCCTGGGATCATGACCTGAGCCGCAATCAAGAGTCAGGTGTTCAACCGAATGAGCCACCCGGGTGCCCCTCCGTGGGATAATATGAATCGCAGCCTGCGTTGCAGGTAGCTCCTTTATGTGAATGCTGCCCTTGGAGGGGTGCACGACGTGCTGGCGTTGAATGGAACACGTGTGCTGTGGCCCAATACCAAAAACTGGGCCACAGCCTTTTAGCGGACAGATGGCTGGGTTCCTAGGGGACATACATACCATAGAATATCGAACGTCTATTAAGAAGAGTGTGTTGGATTTCCACTGATTCAAGGGGATTTCCAGGGTGTATCATGAAAAAAGAAACGCAAGGTGCCGAGAAATGTATCCAGCCCAGTCTCAGTCTTTGTGAAATGAACCACCACCCTCCCTATGCCCTCAGGTTTGAATGAACATGAAGAAAGGCAGTGGAGCGGGCACCCCGAGGAGGGAGAATGGGGACGGAAGCCCAACACAAACCAAACTCAATCAGACCAAATCAAACCGGACCAGACCAGATCAGACCAGACAGAATAACCCAAATCAAATCGAACTAAACCACATCAGACTAAACCGGTCCAGTCCAAACCAGACCAGATTAAAACAGATCAGACCAGACCAAACTAAACTAAACCTAAACGAAAACCCACTGTCAAAGTGAGTAAACGGTATGCGTGACATCCCTTTTAATATTAGGTGTGTGTTCACGGATAGACGCGTATAATGATGAAGAAAATGATGGTCACTAAATGGTGACAGCTCAGTGTGTGGGATCTCAGGCAATTTTCATTTTCCTTGTACTTTTTGTGTTGTCTGATTAAAAAATATATATACATATATATACACACATATATATACACACATATATATACACACATATATATGTGTGTATATATATATATATATATATATAAAGTATGTATAACTTACATAATTAGAAAAAATAAAACTTTTCCATTGTGGAAGACTGATTTTTGAACAAAGGAAAAAGGAAGTGGGAGAAAGAAGCTCTTTATTCTGCAAGTTAGAAATGTGCTCCCCTCAGTGACCCTTCCTGCCTGGGAAGGCACACCCAGAGCCCCCTCTGGGACCACTGACTGCTAAGACCCCAAGAAACCTTGCGCCCACACTATTTCTGGGCTACAACCACATCATGGTGCATCTTCTCGTCAGTTTGGGTTCGGCTCTGGGCCCCTTCCCAGGAATTTTGGAAGAGGGAGGGAGAGAGAGGGAGAGAGAGAGAGAGAGAGAGAGAGAGAGAGAGAGGAACTTTTGCAGGAAGCAGAGGTAGCTCACAGGTCCCCTTCCAGGGTAGGAGAGCAAGCCTCACAACAAGGAAACATAGAAGCAACAAGAAAATTTATCGTGGCACAGGGCTGAGTCATACTGATGGTTAAGAAAGATCTGTCCTTACACTGGTGTGAATCCCCAGGCCTTTCTCTCTCCAGCTCCCAAAGTGTCTGGGAGCGTGGGGCTTTCCGGGGAAAGAGAGTATTGAGAAGAGAGTAGGCTCGTGGCCCTATTTTAGTTGCCTAATATGGAAAAACACAAGCCACACTCTCAGCTGAATCTCCATGGCCTGCCGGGCCTCTGGTGGAGTTTTTTTTAATAATATCTGCACACCGGCTGCACACCCTCAACCCTCCTTCTCCCCATGATGGTTGGCGCTGGAAGGGAAAGGGTCCCAAGGCCGCAGCTCAACATTGCATCTCTGTTTTCATACCGAGTTTGACTTTCTCTGAGTTCTCTTTGTTCTTGGCTCTGTCATCTTTTTTCTCTGGTCTAAGGGCTGAAATGTCAAAACATGGACAAATCACAAAGACAAACACAAGAACTAGGCCCAGGGAATGTCTTTTTAAGTCTTTTTCTTACGTAACCTTTTCAGCTTTGGGGGACATTGACGAAGTCCGTTGCAGGGCCTTGCACTAAATAGTTGCTCAGTAAACACGTATTAAAGTAAGCCTCATGTCTTCCCCCATACTGTGTGTGAGATGCCGCACACGCACCCACTTGCCTCGGTCACGTATCAGCGTAGGCCTGTTTAGCAGATTAACTCACAGAATGGCCCATCTGTTGGAGGAGCTCCCCTTTGATCCTTGGACTCCTTTGGCTCTGATGGAATGAGACAAGGGCAGGTATACTCTAAGGCCTGGGGCGGTGGGTAGGGGGAAGCCGGGAGGGAACGGTATGTCCAAAGATTCCCTGCTACAGAGAAAGGTGGAAGGGAATGAGTCGAGGAAGGGGAAGAAAACCATTCAAGAAAGGCTAGGGACTTCAAAGAGATAGCCAGTGATAGCAGCAACCATGATAATATAATTGCCATTGGGTAAGTGCTTCCTAAGGACTTCAGAGATAAATCATTTCCTCTTGCCCTGCAGAGGATGTTTGTGGGGTGACTTTTTTATTTTGCTTTTCAGTCCCCAGGCCCAGGAAGGGATCATGGGGCCAATGCCACACACCCTTAGCCCTGGTTCTGGGCCGTCATGCCTGGGGTGCTATGTCTTCCAGTAGGAGATCAGTGTGCTGGGCAAAAAGGGAGGGAAGGTCCCTTTCCGCATAACAAGGCAGCTGGCAGGAGCAAGGTTTTAGGGAAGACTTCAGGGAGGGCTGCAGTGGCAGAGGAGTCAAAGTGGGCAGAGCCCGAGCCCCTAGCCCTGGGACAAGCCATTTCGACACAGCTCTGAGCCGGCCTGGGGAAATGAGTTCATTGCTGGCTCCCGTCCGCGTCTGAGCAGCCTACAATTAGGGTGCGTTCAGGATACTGCCTGGTTTCCTGCTCTGGGCATTCTTGCCCACCCCTGCCCCCAAACTGCCCCCTAGAAGGGCTGACTGGCCCATAGGCCTACAGAGGGTCAGGTTTACATCCTCCATGAAGCCTTTTGGGCTCCCAAGGGAAAGGCCTGTCCCCCGACCTTCAGATAGATCCCTGTACATCTTGTCTTGGTGACCCAGAGTAAGCTGTTTCTGCACAGGGCTGGCACCCACCCCTTTCCTGGTCTCCATAGCACTTGGCACGATGCCTCCTACATAGGTGTGTCCTCAGAGAAGTTTTCAGAACTGGCTTGGAGGTCAGATAGACTGGGGTGCAACTCCTGCCTCTGCCTCTAATCAGCTGTAGGACTGTGGTCCGAAGGCATCCTCTGAGCCTCAGTTTCCTCATCTGTAAATTGGTGATAAATTTTTTTTGACAGCTGTGAGCATTACATTAAATAATGCATATGAAGTGCTTATAACTCAGTGCCACACATGTACAGGCCGGCCACCGTGTCTGCAAACAGGCTCTATTAGTTTGTCTAGTATTGTAATGCAATACCAATAAAACCCTTACCATGTTTTTGCCTGTGCTTGCAGAGTGGTTGCTCACCCTGCTGAAAGCCCTCAATCCAAGTCGTCCATCCATCGCGGTAACCAGGTGGGTACACAAATGCTTGCTGCCTCCTGGAGCCCAGATTTGCCTGGGCCGTTTCCCCTAAAGGCCACCCCAGCCTGCCCCTTGCTGCTTCTGCGTCTAGCAAGGGCTGCCTCCCAGATCTGCTTTTGGTGACCAAGGAGAGAGCTCAGAGATAGGCTGGGCTATGGGGACACTGCAGGAAAAAGCCAGTTCGGGGCATGAGCCATTCTGTGGGGGTTGGGTCTGTGTTCACTAGAGACCAATGAAGCATCTGTCACTGACATGCTGCTTCGAGCCCCCGGGAATCAACATTTGTACCTGTACGTGTCTGCCTGCCACGTACAGAGATTTTGAACGTTTAGGAGAATCGGGAAGGGGGCAGACTATTAGTGTCTGCTAGATCATCAGTTCGATCACGCTACAAATGTTTCTTGGGCACCTACTACGATCAGGATCATATGCTAGAAGGGGTTGCACAGACACAGACATCTAACAGATGGTCCCTGTCCTCAGGGACAAGAGACGTGTCCAGAGCAGTATAAGGTGAAGAAGTTTGCAGGAGCAGAGGAACACCCAGACCTGGGCAATTTAGGGAAAGTTCCTCAGGGGAGGTGCCCAGGTCTGACTGAATTCTGCATTCTTAGATGGAAGTATTTGAGCAGATATTGGTGGTGGTGGTTGGTGTCGATAATCTGAAAATAAGCTCCTTTTGGGCTTCGAGAGCTGGGATTCACAAACTTCTTCGATAAAGGGCTAGACAGGAAATGTGATCTTTCTGCTACTTCCTCCTCCTCCTCTTCCTCCTCCTCCTCCTCCTCCTGCTCCTCCTCTTCCTCTTGCCCCTCCTCCCCCCTCCTCTTCCCCCTTGTCCTCCTCCCCCTCTTCCTGCCCCTCCTCTTCCTTCCCCTCCCCTGCCCCCTCTCGTGCTCCTCCTCCTCCTCCTCCCCCTTCCCCTCTCCCTCCTCCTCCCCCTCCCCCTCTCCTCTTCCCCCTCCTCCCCCTCTCCTCTTCCCCCTTGTCCTCCTCTTTTTCTTTCTTCCCCTCCTCTTCCTTCCCCTCCCCTGCTCCCCTCCTCCTCCTCCTCCTCTTCCTCCTCCTCTTCCTCTTCTTCCTCCTCTTTCTCCTCCTCTTCCTCCTCCTCTTCCTCCTCCTCCTCTTCGTCCTCCTCTTCCTCCTCCTCTTCCTCCTCCTCCTCTTCGTCCTCCTCTTCCTCCTCCTCCTCTTCCTCCTCTTCATCTCCCTTCTCCTCCTCCTCCTCCTCCGCTTCCTCCTCTTCCTCCTCCACCTCCTCCTCCTCCTCCTCCTCCTCCTTTTTATGACCCTTTTAATGTGTAAAATAAAAACCATTCTTAGCTCACAGGCCATACAAACACAGACAAAGGGCTGGATTTGTAGTTGTTTATGAACCACTGTTCTAGAGAATTACCAGAAGCTTGATATCCTTATGAGCAGCAACAATGACTCAGCCCCTGGTTTAGTGTGCAAGCACTAGGCTATGCACTTGACTTACACTGTCATGTAGAATTCTCACAACAACCCTGTGAACTAGGTATTGCTATTATGCCTTTTGTAGGGAAGGAATTGAGGCTCAGAGAGGTTAACTAATTTCTCAAGGGTGCTCAGCTGGGAAGTGCAGAGGCTGGATTTGATTCTAGGTCTGTTTGATTCAAGCACCCACTCTCAGCCACGGTAGACACCAACCTCAGCAGGCGGAGGCTGGGGTAGGGCTTTCCCCTCTCATGAGTCCAGGGGACAGTCCTGTGACGAAGGGATGGAAAAAATGCAGGAAAAACAGTTCAGAATCAAGAAGAGAGGTTGACAAGAAACACAATCTGGCTTTCCAGTGGCTTCCCTGGACTCTCATGTCCTTTCACATCTGGAAACCTTCATTTGACCATCTTTGAAATGAATGTACAATGGTAATAGCTGTTTCCCTGCCCCCGCCCCCAACTACGAAGAATGCTCATTTTAGGCACTTAAAAAAAGTGTTTATTTATATATTTTTAATTTTTTTGATGTTTATTCATTTTTGAGAGACAGAGACAGAGTCTGAGTGGGGGAGGGGCAGAGAGAGAGGGAGACACGGAGTCCAAAGCAGGCTCCAGGCTTTGTGCTGGCAGCACAGAGCCTGACATGGGGCTCGAACCACAAACCGCAAGATGATGACCTGAGCTGAAGTCAGACGCTTCACCGGCTGAGCTACCCGGGTGCCCCTATTTATTTATTTTTTTAGAAAGAGAGTGAGAGAGAGGCAGAGAGAGGGAGAGAGAAAATCTCAAGCAGGCTCCACAGTGGAGCATAGAGCCTGATGCAGGGCTTGAACTCATGAACTGTGAGAATGTGACCTGAGCCAAAATCAAGAATTGGATGCTTCACTGACTGAGCCACCCAGGTGCCCCCTTTTCAGGCACTTTTAGTACCTCCTGCGGCATTATTTAAATGAGAGTCTGGATTTATTTGTTCATTCAATATATACAAAAGTCCATTCCAACAAAGATCTGATAGGTGTAAAAGGTAGCATTGGATCATTCTTTCCTCAAAAAGAGTGGGGAAACAGCTATCAGCCCTGAGAACACACTGTACAGAATTTCTATTTCATTATTTTCTTTGCTCTTGAACGCACTCAGAGAGGAAATTAAAATGCAGACAAGAAAATAAATACATTTGTTACTTCCTAGAATGAATTACTTTGTAATTTTAAAAAACCCAATAAACTCAAACACACACACTCACACACGTCTCGGGCACAGCATGAAAGAAAGGGGTAATTTCTGGATTGTTTTCCCAGGGGCAGGCTCTGCCTCAGTAGAGACCGACAGGCTCGGCCTGCTGCCCTTCAAGAATAAACAGAGTGTACGAGGTAATGTTTGCGATTTCTTAGCACAGGATCAGGAACCTGGACGTGTTGGCTTTTGCTATTATGTCCATAAATCCACTCAGCCGGAATGAGCCAAAGTCGTGAACAGTCGCATGGGGTGCTTCCATGGAGCACACAGCTGCCTTGGGACCCCGAGTCCTGGCTCCAGAGGTGGAAACAGAGAGCAGGGACAGGAGGAGCACCAGCAGACTCACACAGGGAGGGAAACTCATTTCTAAAAATGAGAAACAGACCAAGAAACCTGTAGCCCATCCAGGACGAGGCTGTTTCTCTCTCAGGCCCGACAAGCCAGCAGTTTAGGGGTTACTTGGGGGAACCCAACTAGAAGTTCTCACAGAATATTTTTGCAGACCCCTTGGGTGGTGCCTGAGACTTTTTCTGGGATCTGAAAGGCCCAGTTTATAAATTCTTTTTAATGTTTATTTAATTTTGGGATAGAGAGAGAAAGAGAATGAGCTGCAGAGGGGCAGAGAGAGAGGGGGGGAGACGCAGAATCTGAAATAGGCTACAAGGCCCCGAGCCTGCACGGAGCTCCAAGAGCGTGGGGACCGATGCGGGGCTGGAACCCACCAACAGTGAGATCATGACCTGAACCGAGATGGACGCTTAATTGACTGACCCCTTAAGGTGCCCCTCTTTTCAATTTTTTTAAATGTTTATTTGAGAGAGAGAGAGAGAGAGAGAGAGAGAGAGAGAGAGAGAGAGAGAGAGACACACCCCGGGAGGGGAAGGGGCAGAGAGAGAGGGAGACAGGATCCGAGGCAGGCTCCAGTCTCTGAGCTGTCAGCACAGAACCCAATGCGGGGCTTGAACTCACGGACCGCGAGATCACGACCTGAGCTGAAGTCAGACACTCAACCAACCCACGGAGCCACCCAGGCACCCCAGCCAAACCGTTTTCATAACAATACCAAGGCTGCTTGGTATTTGCACTGTGGGTACAAAAGCAAATGTGTGTACAAAAACGGGAGTAGCCGCTCTTGGCTGCTGTGCCCTCACAGGGAAGAAAGAAAGAAAATGCCAGTTCCAGTTAGGAGTGTCCTCGATGAAGCAGCAAACTTCTTAATTATATTAAGTCTCAGTCCTTGAGCAGATGTCTTTGCGCTGTTCTGTGTGGTGAAACGGGGTGCACCCGTAAAGCGCTCTCCCGAGGAGAAGCACTCAGGGAACCCTTTGAATCGCAAGGTGAACTGGCCGCTGTTTTATGGAACGCAATTTGTACTGCATAGAATGACGAACATCCAAACTCTGGTTCTCTACCCCTGTATCGGGCAGACAATTTCCTGAAGATGGATGAAGTGGCTTTTCGCTATTGGCCAAAACGGAGGAATAGGAACTGAACTTATCCTCTTACCTAATACGACTTGAAAAACAGAGAAAGCCAGACAAACTATAGGAAACAATGGCCTTCAGATACTGGGCGATAGGCAGCTCAGGACAGTGACTCTCGGGGAAGGGTCACAAATGAGGTGTTTCAGCTCGCTGGAGGGTTTCCAGGCCACAGTGTGGGGAGGGCTTCCCAATAGAGCCGAACGGAATCTCCTTGAATCGAGAAAAGAGAGCCGAAGATTCAGGGAACGTGTTGTGTGGAGCCCCGGAGAGGAGAGAGCCCCCAGAGAAGTGCAGAAGGGCTCTTGAGACTTCAGCGAAGTGCTGAGCTAGCCCAGAAAGCTGTGCGGATCTCCGGCCCCATTAAAAAGATAGAAGACAGCAGCGACAGTAGGTAGGTGAGGTTTCAAGGAGCGCTGGGGTGACTCTGTGTGTTTTTGTCCTTCACCCCTGCACCTCTGACTTCTCAGGGCCTGAATTAACGGACAGGACTGAGGCTCAGGAATGGGGAGGGTCCACTAAGAACGGAGGCCTCTGCCTGCTCCTTACACCCCAAAGCTGTGCAGCAACAGAAGTGTTCTGGAAGTCACTCTGGGTCACGCTCGCTTGGAGCCAGAGGGGGATGGATTTACTAGGAAACTAATGAAGCTTTAGCGGTAAGGGTCCCTTATTGGCAAGTCCCGAGAATGGCCTAGATTGCGTGCTCCCATGTCATGTTTCTGTAAAGGTTATAGCACAATTATCTTATATTATTTTTCTTCAAAGGGACCCCCCCCCCCCCATTATACAAGCTTCAGGGTTCACAAAGTCTAGATCCTCTGGTAAGGAGGTTTCCCACCTAGATCCCTGTCCTAGGGACTTCTGCGTAACCACAGCCCTTTATGTAACACAAAACACCCTGTTGAAAAAAACAGTTCACTTTCCCTCATTCGTGTATTCAACAAATGTGCTGAGTGCCTGCCATGTGCCAGCCCTAGGCCAGCTCTCAGATGCAGGGGTGAGCAGAACAGTCATGGTCCCTGTCTCTGTGGAGAACGCAGACTGACGGGGGAGAAGGGTGCGAAGTGATTGCCCAAATAGGGATGGGACTGGACCAGGGGTAGGTACGGTGAAGGGGTGGGGTGGGTGCTGAGAGCGAGCACATTAGGGCTTCCAGACTCTTCTGGAGGGTGATGTCAGGGGGGCTTCCCTGGAGAAGTGATGTTTAAGTGGGACTTCGGACAAGAGCATGAGGTGGCCAGGCATAGGGTGAGTGCTGGGAGGAGAGCTTCCGGGCAAAATAAACACTGTGTGGCAAAGGCTGGGAGGGGTGGAGAGCTGAGTCAGTCTGAGGAGCCCAGGAGGGCCAATGCGGGCGCCGGGACATGGTGGGGGCAGAGGATGAATCTGGGGAGCCAAGCAGGGGGTAGTCCCGCAGGCCACTGCCAACTGGTATTAGGGATTTTGACTTCCCAAGTATTTCTTTCTAGAAAAAATCCAGGGCTGGGACCGGACTGTGTTGGCAGGGTTTCAGCCCAAATAGTAGGCTCCTTTTATGACTCTTTGTAATTCTGCTCGCATCCAAGTCAAAACCGTCTGCATCTGGAAGGCCACCCTCTCCAGGCCAAATTACAGACACCATCCTCCGAGGGACCAATGGCAACGCGCCACCTCCTCCCACAACGCCAGTCCTGCGGCCAAGGCCCAGCCTGCAAGGAGAGTCAGAGCACACGGGGTACGGGGACAGGGTGAGGGCTGACCAGGAGTGGTGGCCACAGAGGTCACCCAGGAAGCTGTGAGGTGGGGGTGCGGGGGGTCTGCCCCTGCCAGAGATGCTGGCACACAGAGTAAATTGCCCGTAAGCCTCATACTACAACACTGGCTGTGTGTGACTGGACCCACCCCCGCGAGGTCCCAACTGCCCTTAAGTCATTTCCTAGGACCCCACAAAACCTGCATCAGTTTCCAGGGCCTGGATGGCTCACTCGCAGAGTCACCCCTGAAAGAAATACGTCCTGTGTCGTGCAGTTAGGCTAAAACGTGGCTCCGCGGGATCAGCTTAGGGAACGATGGGTGTGGGAGGGGGTAATGAGATCGGGCACTCAGCGAGCACCTGCCTTTGGGTGGCAGGCACCGTGCGCCTGGGCATCTGTACACATGTCATCAGTTCAGTCCTCACCTGCACCTGGGAGACGCCCGTGTCCCCGAGCAAACTGGGGACTCCTGGTTTGAGCTGCAGTTTCCGTTCACAAGGCGTTAGTTACATCCAGAAGTTCACAGTGGCCCTACATCCACAGATCACTGAAAAGCAATTTAAATTGCTTCTGCCGTCTCTCGAAAAACATCCAGGAGGATCACGTGTCTGTGAAACACAGCAAAACGTTGACCGCTGTGTGCTCACGCCTATCTGCCCCCGCCCCCTCATCGGAGCAGGGCGGCTGGGCCAAGATCTCTCATCGCTCCGCCAAGTCCCCCCAAACCCTCTGGAACTTTCCTCTCACCGTTCCCTCTCCCTGTCAGGATAGTTCTTTCCTTCTCCTGACAGCCGTCAGGGTAGCTTTCCCTGTCCATTCAGTTCTGCAGGCACAGCTCCTACCTCTTTCCAAAGGTCCCTGACCCCAGAGCCACACAGGTAGGTTTTGTGAAGCCTCTGTTGTTTGCGGGGAGGGGGCAGGAGGCCGGAAGAGGAGGAAAAGGCCAGGGTCTGGTAATGCTAGAATCCGCACCTGGCTGGCAGGTCCAAGTACCCCGCTCCCCGGAGTCGGGCTCTGCTGTCCACAGCACACGTGCTGGCTGAGTGACTGCGGGCAGGGCAGGGATGCGGCCAGCGGGCAAGGGCGCCAGGTGGCAGCGGGTGCAGCCTTCCCTTCATCAAAGGGTGCAGCCTGGTAGTGGTGTGCCGGAGACAAGTGTCCCTGCCTCTGTGAGGCCTCTGCTGAGAGTCGAGGGGATCAGTCAAGATAACAAAGGGCAGGAAAATGCAGTGGTTCTTTTTCCACTGGGAATGAGAAAAAACACCCAAGTTCTTCCACAACAGACACACCAGAGAGGGGCAGCCACCGTTTGGAGCGTCTCCCACCCTGCTCTGATTGCCCCGTTCCCCCTCAGCCTGATAACCCCCCCAGTGCTTTATTAGTGGCTACGGTTCCATTTCTTTCTTTCACCCTGGCTTGCTCAAAAATACTCCTTGATCTCATCATCAATGTCTGCACATTAGACTTGTCTGGGGAACTTTCACAAAAAGGGTCCCCCAGTCATGAGACCACTTAAATAAAAACCTCTGGGGTGTGGCTGGGACATCAGTACTTTTCACAAGCTCTGCCAAGGGGTTCTAAGAGAGATCCAGCATTGAGACCGTGAGACCCAGAAGTAGTTAGGACTGGGAGTGTCCTTATCGCGCAGCAGGAGTCCAGCCCCGTGAGGCACACGCATGAGCTGGGGGCCCAGGCTCTGGATGTGGGGGCACTGTTCCTGGCTCAGAGAAGCAACTGGCTGTGGCATGGGCAGGAGCTGGAGGGCCTCGCCCCCCAGAAAGCAATGCTGAAGGCAGGGAGAACCCGGCAGCTTTCCCCCCCCCCAGCCCTTTCTGCCCTTCTTCCACTGCTTCTGGAAGGCCTGAGCGGTGAGAACAAAACAAAGAGCCCCAACATCCAAATGGATAGCAAAAGAGGTAAAACTTTCACTATTTGCAGATGACTTGGTACCATATATACAAAACCCAAAGGACTCCACCAAAAAACTACTAGAACTGATAGATCAAGTCAGTAAGGTCGCAGGATACAAAATCAATACACAGAAATGCATTGCGATTCAATACACCAATTGTGAGTTGGCAGAAAGAAAAATTAAGAAAACAACCCCACTTACAATTGCACCCAAAATAATAAAATACCTAGGAATAAACTTAACCAAGGAGGTGAAGGACTATAAACTGAAAACTATAAAACATTGGTGACAGAAATTGAAGATGACACAGACACATGGGAAGATAGTCCATGCTGGGAGAAGAAATACTGTTAAATGTCCATATTACCCAAAGCAATCTACACATTTAATGCAATCCCTATCAAAATACCAACAGCATTTTTTCACAGAACTAGAGCAAATAATCCTAAAATTTATGTGGAACCACCAGAGACCCTGAACAGCCAAAGCAACATTGAAAAAAGAAAGAGCAAAACTCACAATCCCAAATTTCAAGATATACTACAAAGCTATAGTAATCAAAATAGTATGGTACTGTCACAGAAATAGACACATAGATCAATGGAACAGAATACAGAGCTCAGAAATAAACCCACAATTATACGGTCAATTAATCTCTGACAAAGGAGGCAAGAATATGCATTGGAAAAAAGTCTCTTCAATAAATGGTAGCGGAAAAACTGGACAGCCATATGCTAAAGAATGGAATTAGACCACTTTCTTATACCATACACAAAAATAAACTCTAGATAGATTCAAGACCTAAATATGAGACCTGAAATCATAAAAATCCTATGACTTCAGCCATAGCAACATTTTCCCCAGATACTGTTTCCCTGGGGTAAGGGAAACAAAAACAAAAATAAACTATTGGGACTACACCAAAATTAAAAGCTTCTGCACAGCAAAAGCCACAGTCAACAAAACAAAAGGATAACCTCCTGAACGGGAGAAGATATTTGCAAATGAAATATCCAATAAGGAGTTAGTAGCTTATACAACTCAACACCAAAAAACCTCAAATAATCCAATTTAGAAATGGGCAGAAGACATAAACAGACATTTCTCCAAAGAAGACGTACAGATGGCAAACAGACATACGAAAAGATGCTCAACATCACTCATCATCAGGGAAATGCAAATCACAACTACAATGAGATATCACCTCACCAGAATGGCTAAAAAAAAACACAAAACAAACAAAACCACAAGAAACAACAAGTGTTGGTGAGGATGTAGAGAAAAAGGAACCCTCCCACACTGTTGGTGGGAATGCAAACTGGTGCGGCCACTGTGGAGAACAATATGGAGGTTCCTTAAAAAAAAAATTAAAAATAGGACTATCCTATGATCCCGTAATCACACTACTGGGTATTTACCCAAAGAATACAAAAACACTAACTTGGAAGGGATACAAGCACCCCTATGTTTATTGCAGCATTATTTACAACAGTCAAATTATGGAAGCAAACTAAGTGTCAATAGATGAATGAAGAAGATGTGAAATCTACCTACCTACCTACCTATCTATCTATCTATCTATCTATCTATCTATCTATCTATCTATCTACCTAGATATAGATAGATATTTTTCTGTCATAAAAAAGAACGAAACCTTGCCATTTGCAGCAACATGGATGGATCTAGACAATATAATGCTAAATAAAATAAATCAGTCAGAGAAAGACAAATACCATATGATTTCATCCATAAGTAGAATTTAAGAAACGAAACAAAGAAAGGGGTGCCTGGGTGGCTCGGTCAGTTAAGCATCTGACGTATGGTTTGGGCCCAGGTCCTGATCTCATGGTTGGTGAGTCTGAGCCCCACACCAGGCTCTGCACTGACAGCATGCAGCCTGCTTGGGATTCTCTCTCTCCCTCTCTCTCCGCCCCTCCCCTGCTCATTCTCTCTCAAAATACATAAACATTAAAAAAAAAAAAAAAGAAAACCAAGGAACAAAGAAAAAAGAGACAAACGCAAAAACCGACTCTTAACTTTAGAGAATAAACTGACGGTTATCAGAGGGGAGGTGGGTGGGGGGGGGATGGGTGAAACAGGGGAAGGGGATTGAGGGTAGACTTATCCCGAAGAGCACTGAGTGATGTAGACAATTGTTGAATCACTATATTGTACACCGGAAACTACTATAACACTGTATGTTAATTATACCGGAATTAAAAACATAAAAACATATGTTAATTATACCGGAATTAAAAACAGCTCTGGGCTGGGTTCCCAAACCCAGAGCTGGGTTCCCAAACCCAAGGGAGTTTTGGCAATTTATTAATCCCTATTAAATAGCCAGTCATTAATCTCAATTAACTTGATTGCTTAATTAAGTAGCGCAAATAAAGAAAAAGAGGAAACCCTCAAAATGAAAATGGCTCCTGGCACACGGACAGGCTGTGTGGCCTCTGCAAACCAGCATCAGGTGGGAGGTCTGAGTTCCGTTTGCCCTTCTGCCGAGACCCATGTCAAGCACAGGCATTCACATTGCTAAGCCAGGGGTTGATGAATGGGCCGTTCCTGTTACCAGGGCTTTTGTTATGGATATGAGTTTTCAAAGAATTGGACAAAAATAAAACACAAGTAAATAAATTCAAACTGAAAATCATACCAAAGAGCCTATAATTCCTCTTTGCTACAGATTGCTTTCCAGACTGCTCTGTCATTAGTATTGCATTATGAACATTGATTATAACCAGACAACTATATGATCATTATAGACAATCAATAGTTATTAAATAAATAAAAATGTTTCTAAGATCCTGAGCTAGGGTATCCATGGTTTACTTTGTTGCTGGATATTAACGTGTGTTCACTGTGGGGAGTTTTAAAGATACAGAAAAATGCAGGGAAGTCAACTTGAGATTATCACTATGAACAGTTTAGTATATATATAGCTCTAGTTTTCTTTTTCTATGTACATATACGTATTTTTTTATGTTTGAGACAGATACACATACTGTTTTTAATGCTTGTTTATTTTTGAGAGAGAGGGACACAGAGCATGGGCAGGGGAGGGGCAGAGAGAGAGGGAGACACAGAATCCGAAGCAGGCTCCAGGCTCTGAGCTGTCAGCACAGAGCCCGACGCGGGGCTCGAACTCACAGACCGTGAGATCAGGACCTGAGCGGAAGTCGGTTGCTTAACTGACGGAGCCATCCGGGTGCCCCCATATACATACTTTCAAAGGTAAAATCTCTGATATGAAAATGAGCAGGGATGGGGCAGGTGGCCTGGAAGACTTTTAGGCCTTTGGAGTAGACGGTTGGTGGCCTGCCAGATCCCTATACCATGGAAGTATGCAACTCCCAGGGGCTGTCAGTGTTGGATGCTGATGGCTCACACTTGCATGCTTCTCCTTGACCAAATGGCAGCCACTAACGCCTGGCCGTACAGGGAGGTTCTGCCTTTCTCCCTGCGGCAGCCCATGGCCAATGACCGACTGACGGTGGGGCAAAACCCTGGCTCTCCCGCCTCAGGGTGGAATACCGTCGCGGTATCACTTGCGTTCCAGAGCTGCCCTGAGGATCAGACTGAGGTTAGCGTTCTTCTGCACCACCCCTGTGCTTAGTTTCTTCCCTGGTCTCATCCTACACGCTCTTCCAAATTTCTCTAGAGGGCACTTCTACAAGAATTCCTGGCTCAGGCTCTGCTTGGAGAGAACCTGACCTTGACAGCTCCTTTCAGCTCCAGCTCTCTCGGACCAGAGCATGAGTGTAGAGCCTCACTACTCAGAGTGTGGTCCATGGACCGGCAGCCTCAGCATCATCTGGGATCTTGTCAGCACTGCTGAGTCTTGGGCCTCGTGCCAGTCCCAGTGAATCTGCATGTGCAGCTACCAAGCTCCCAAGGAGATGTGTATGCACGTTGCAGTCTGAGAAGGCTGTCCTCGATTATTAGCACTGTAAAAGAGAAAGACAGCTCTGGATGGAACACAGTGGGGAGGGTGATTCTTCTGTGGCTAACTTCCACTGGTGCCTGGGAGGTTGGATAATGCGCGAAGAGTGTGCTGGGATTCTAAGTCTTTGAGGGCATCCCGGCACACAGGGTGAAGAGTATCTTTTTGAGGAGACCAGAGACCGTAGAAAACACATGAGAAGCTGACAAAAACTGAAGCTCCAGCTGAGCCAGGGAGGGTGAGCAGTTCCTGGATGGGGAGGGCCTGGGTATGTCATGTGCAGTTTCTAATCCCTCCCCTCCCACTCTTTCAGAGGGTGAACCTTGCTCTCTGAGCTTCCTTCACAACATACAGGACATAAGGGGTCTGGACACGTTGATTTCTAAGATGCTCTGTGGATTGCACCCTGTATGGGTCTAAAAAGAAAACAAAAACTGGTCTCTATAACTGCAATTGTAAGCCTCAGGCAAAGATGACAGAGATATTAAATGAGAGAGGCTGTTGCTAGCATAATGGGGCCTACAAGGCAAAATTTGGGGCCTGTGAATGAATCCCATTCCACTGCATCCAAAGTGTTTTAGAGAAGGAAGGAAGGAAGGAAGGAAGGAAGGAAGGAAGGAAGGGAGGGAGGAAGGAAGGGAGG
This sequence comes from Puma concolor, assembly GCF_028749965.1. NCBI lineage: Eukaryota > Metazoa > Chordata > Mammalia > Carnivora > Felidae > Puma > Puma concolor. Next base: position 107,160,013 of record NC_141672.1, on the reverse strand, counting down.
GAGGAAGGAAGGAGGGGGGAAGTAAGGGAGGGAGGAAGGAAGGAAGGGAGGGAGGAAGGAAGGAAGGGAGGGAGGAAGGAAGGAAGGGAGGGAGGGAGGGAGGGAGGAAGGAAGGAAGGAAGGAAGGAAGGAAGGAAGGAAGGGAGGAAGGAAGGGAGGGAGGAAGGAAGGAAGGAAGGAAGGAAGGAAGGAAGGGAGGGAGGAAGGAAGGGAGGAAGGAAGGGAAGGAGGAAGGAAGGAAGGGAGGGAGGAAGGAAGGGAGGAAGGGAGGGAGGAAGGAAGGAAGGGAGGAACAAAGGAAGGGAGGAAGGGAGGGAGGAAGGAAGGGAGGGAGGGAGGGAGGAAGGGAGGGAGGAAGGGAGGGAGGAAGGAAGGAAGGAAGGGAGGGAGGAAGGAAGGAAGGGAGGGAGGGAGGAAGGAAGGAAGGAAGGGAGGGAGGAAGGGAGGAAGGGAGGAAGGAAGGGAGGAAGGGAGGAAGGAAGGAAGGAAGGGAGGGAGGGAGGGAGGGAGGAAGGAAGGAAGGAAGGGAGGGAGGAAGGGAGGAAGGGAGGGAGGAAGGAAGTAAGGGAGGGAGGGAGGGAGGAAGGGAGGAAGGGAGGAAGGAAGGGAGGAAGGAAGGGAGGGAGGGAGGGAGGAAGGAAGGAAGGAAGGGAGGGAGGAAGGGAGGGAGGGAGGAAGGAAGGAAGGGAGGGAGGAAGGGAGGAAGGGAGGAAGGGAGGAAGGGAGGGAGGAAGGGAGGAAGGGAGGGAGGGAGGAAGGAAGGAAGGGAGGGAGGAAGGAAGGAAGGGAGGGAGGAAGGAAGGGAGGGAGGAAGGGAGGAAAGAAGGAAGGAAGGGAGGAAAGAAAGAAGGGAGGGAGGGAAGAAGGAAGGAAAGAAGAAAGGAAAGAAGAAGGGAGGGAGGGAGGAAGGATGGAAGGGAGGAAGAAAGGAAGGAAGGAAAGAAGGAAGGAAAGAAGGAAGGGAGGGAGGAAGGGAGGAAGGGAGGGAGGAAGGGAGGGAGGGAGGGAGGGAAGGAGGAAGGAAGGAAAGAACAAGAAATCACAGAGTGGCCACTCTCTGGGAGGTACATACAAGGATCAAGGGAAACAATGGAGTGGGCAGCAATCTCCCAGTTTGTGGAATCAAATGGCATGGACAGAAGGCGCCTGATATCCAAGAAGATTCCGTGTCAAGTGAAAGTGCCCCCTGCACAGCAGTGTCTCCCAGAGCTTGCATAAAGTATGGAGGTCAGTCACATACCTTGGAGCCACACCTATCTGGTCAAATTCCAGATGCCGAATGAATACGGCTGTTGCTGGAAAAACTTGAGCTGGTGAGGCTGTCTTCATACACCCCTCAGCAACACACCTTCCGTTGGAATTTCCCTTCCTTGTCTCAGATGCCCAGGGTTATTTATGCTGCAATGTGGTGCCTGATTAAGGCTAACCCTCTCCAGACATGGCCTCCGTTCCATAATTTTCTAAATGTAAGGTTAGTTTCCTCTTTGTGACATCCAATCTGGGAGCCACTCCTCACATGTGGCTATTTAAAATTTCAATTAATGAAATACAAAAAAATATGATTCCTCAGTCACACTAACCACACTTGCAGTGCTCCCTAGCCATGTGTGGCCAGTGGCCGCCATATTGGACAGTGCAGATAAAGAACACTTCCATTATCACAGAAAGTTCTATTGGACAATGCTGCTGTAAACTACTCCTGAGCTTTATTTACTTGGCAACATATCTGAGCAGTTACATGAGTGGGTAGGAGTGGGAAGTATTCGGAATGCCTTCCCACTTCTCCCTCCACATGTCTCCTCCAGTGGCAAGTCTGCATATCACTCTGCCTTCAGATACCGTCTGCTGTTCTCTGGAGAACATTCGGGCTCTGGGAATCTCTGTACCTCTCCTTCCGGCCCCTCGCCACCACACATAGCCAAGTTGTCTACCATCCACCACTGCTGAAATCCCCCCAACACGGTCCCAGATTGCTTTCAGAGCAGCTGAAAAACAATGCATGCCTTACGTCTGTTTGGGTTGCTAAAACAAAGTACCACAGACTGGGTAGCTTATGAATGACAGAAATTGCTCACAGTTCTGGAGGCTGGAAGTCCAATGTCCGAGTGCCAGCACGGTCGGGTTCTCGTGAGGAACCTCTTCCAGGTTGCTGACTTCCTCGCTTGGCAGAAGGAAGGCAAGTCAGCTCAATGGAGCCTCTTTTATAAGGGCACCAATCCTATTCCTGAGGGATCCATCCTGATCACCTAATTACCTCCCAAAGGCCCCGCCTCCAAATGCCATTGCACTGGGGGTTAGGATGTCAACATATGAATTGTGGGAGGATGCAAACATTTAGACCACTGCAATGGTTACTGCTCATATTAATCATGATAGTGCGATTCTACAAGACCGTGAAGGTTTACACGACGTGGTATCACCTTATACTTGCCGGAATGGCTGGCATAAAAAACACAAGAAATAGCAAGCGTTGGTGAAGATATGGAGGAAAAGGAACCCTTGTGCACTGTTGGTGGGAATGCACATTAGTGCAGCCACTGTGGAAAGCACTGTGGAGCTTCCTCAGAAAAATTAAAAATAGAATTATATGACCCGGCAACTCTCACTCGGGGTATTTACTAGCAAAGAAAATACAAATGCTAATTTGAGAAGATATACGCACCCCTATGTTTATTGCAGCACTATTTACAATAGCCAAGATATGGAAGCAACTCAAGTGTTCATCCACAGATGAATGGATAAATAAAATGTGTTGCATACATATAAACATAACAGAATACTATTCTGCCATAAAAAAACAAGAGTGAGATCTTACCATTTGCAACAGCATGGATGGATAATGAGAAGTGAAATATGTCAGTCAGAAAAAGACAAATACACATATGATTTCACTCGTATGTGGAATTTAAGAAAGACCCAAACGAACAAAGAGACAAAAAAGCAGACTCTTAACCAAAGAGAACAAACGGGTAGTTACCAAAGGGGAGGTGGATGGGGGGACGGGGAAACAAAGGAGGACTGAGCAATGCACAGAACTGTTGAATCACTATGTTGTACACCTGACATCATGTTAATATAACACCATGTTAATCATACTTAAATGAAACGAGAAAAATAAAATTCAAAACGGCCCTGGGCAGAAGATCCGCCAAACCTTTTCCTGCTTGCCCTTCGTGCATCCAAACCGTGGTTAAGGAGGCGTCAGAGTCTCAGAGTTGAGGGCTAGGGCCACAAGGCACGGTTTCAGTTCCCTGCCTTTCACCTGCCCATGGTGTGCCTCTTTTAGACCCTGTCCAATCCCCCTCAGGTACGGTAGTCGTGGTAGGAGTGTTCAATGTCATCAGCTGTGGTACTTGGGGGAATAGGTTTACTCAGCACAATGTGTCCTTAGGCCCAATTACTCCCCAGGCTCCCTTCTGGATGGATGCCTCGGGAGACCCTCAATTCAATACAGATTATTCAAACTATTTTTATTCGGTGACACGTGCTCTCAAGTTTCTTGTTCTGATTTTGTTTGAATGAGTTAAGCTCCTTTCAGGGTCCCCGCTTTCCTGAAATGCGGTGGGGGAGAACCTGGTACCGGAGAGACTGTGGACTTTGGAACGAGACAGCCACTGTTGAATCACTGCTTTGCATATGGCGCCACCTTACCTGACAAATGGCCGCAGAAACACCTGCCTCCACGCTGTGGTGAGAGAATGCACGGGAAATTGCCTGCCCAGCCTCTGATCCGTGGCAGGGACTCAGCAAATACGAGCCTCCCTCCTCTCACTCCCCTCCTGCCCAACTCCAGGCAACAGCCCTTTGCACTTCAACCCAAATTCACAGTTTTGAGTTATTTTCTTCTTCCTCCAAAGGCTTTGGATGCAGCGGCTTGCCGTTTCTTCTTTACCCACTGATACTTGGAAAGACGAGGCGCTCTCCATCTGCACTTTTCTTTCCCAGCTGTGCCAATTCGTCTGCAAGCTAGCAACCCTTTATTTTGCGGCTGAGTTTTGTAAGGCACAAGTAGGGGCGGGTACTTCCTGCCCTGGGAAATGGTCCAGGGATGATCGTCTCTGGGGGTTTATCAAAACTGCTGAATTGTGATTCTCTTTGCCAAAGCCCCTTCTACAGGATGTGGAGCAGATGGCGGGGTGGCACAGTCCTAAGCTGGAGACACGCGCTCACAAACGAAGGGGCTCTGATGAATACGCCAGGATGGTGTGCCTAAGTCTCCAAAGAGGGGAGGGACACTCAGTATAGACTGACAGGCTGGTTACAAGCAGGGCCCCCTGCCCACATAGTGCTTGTGGCAGTTCCATATACCGGAGCCCTTGTTAATCAATCAAGGTGTCAATCCAGATGGCCAGTGAGGAAAGGATGGGGCCACAGGTGGAGGGTTGGGTAATGGAGCTGGAACGGCCTTCTCCTGCACATAGTTAATGTATGAGGCGATATTCAATCACCTCCCAGCGCAGCAGTTAGAAGCCGCGGAGAAGCTAACTATGCACCGAATTACCACCCTGAAGACCACCAGAGTCGGGCTGCAGCTGAACGATGGTCCCGAACTGGTTCCCAACCATCCAACCGGCCAGGGAGGATCTTCTAGGAGCTGGATTAAGCAGGCCCACACTCTTCCTTCAAGCAGAAAGAGACGGCTGCAGGCTTCTGTCTTGTGCCGCTGAGCGAGGGCGTCGAGGGATCACTTTCAATCCCATCCCACTTTGAAAAAGGCAGGCCTTTGGGAGGGAAGTCAGCATGGGGGACCAGGCCAGGGCAAGAACGGGAATGACAGCGGCACTGTCTGGGACCAAGGCTGGGGAGCAGAACCCAGAGGGGGAGCACCCATGTCAGGGACAGCTGCATTTCACCCACAAGTAACTGTGTCACCCAGGGAAGACTGCGGTGGCTGGCTTTGAACAGGGTGGCCGCCTTGGCCACCCTGACTTGAGGCTGTCGATCCACACATCCTGGTCCTCGTGGGGCCCAGCTGACAAGTCCCCGCCAGCCCTGGAGACCTCTACACCCACTTGGGGATGGGGCGGGGGGAGCTCTCAGACAGACACAGAGAGAATGGCCCATGTTCACAGCGTTCTCTGATTTGTTCTCTGAGGTCAGAGCAAGGAGCGGTTGGGACAGAAGGCACCCTATTCGTGGGCAGAAATGGTGTGCGCAAAATTTCAGTGGCGAGGAAAAGCATCACATATGTGGGGAGTTCAGCAAAGCAGGGGCATGTTGAACAGGCATGTTAACGTTCACGTGTTTCAGATGAAGCCCTCATCACCAGCTTCCCCGGATCTGCTCCTGTGCTCAGGCCTCCTCACCTGAGGATGAATAAAGGGACTCCACCCTTCTAGTTACCTCAAGCCAACCCCCCGCCTTTGTTTTTAAATTAAAAATTTTTTTCTTAATGTTTATTTATTTTTGAAAGAGAGAGGGTGTGTGTGAGTGGGGGAGGGGCAGGGAGAGAAGGAGACACAGAATCCGAAGCAGGCTCCAGGCTCTGAGCTGTCAGCACAGAGCCCGATGCAGGGCTTGAACCCACGAACCTCAAGATCATGACCTGAGCTGAAGTCGGTCGCTTAACCGACTGAGCCACCCAGGCGCCCCTCAAGGCCAACCTCTTTAAAGTCACCTCCAGCCCTCTCAAACCCACATTCAAGGTCTCAGCAAGTCTCGTTTCTCCTCCTTCAGGCACCTCGCCATCTAGGTTTAAACCACCATGCACCATCCCGCGGGGTGCATCCCACTCCATCCTCTGAACTGCATCCCGAGTGACCTTCCAGAACATCACCTCCCTTTTAAAATCCCCTCAGTGGTTCTCTACACCCCACAGGATAGAGCAAAACCTCCTTTACATGGCTTACAATGCCTTTTGGGATATGACCCCTTCTTATTGCCAGGCTCCTCCTCGACAACACTGCCCCCCACAACCGGCCCCCATATATACATACCATCCAGCCCATTCATTTGTTCATTTTATCAGTGACTCATGTATCAAATATGTGTTGAGGGCTTACTATGTGCTAGATTCTGTTCCAGGTACTGGCAATACAGCAATGAACAAAATAAATTATCTGTCCTGAGAAAGCTTATATGCTTGGGCGCAGAACGCCAAATAGGTAAACAGGCAAATACACAGTATGTCAACGATGATAAGGGCTCTGGAGAAAGGGAGGAGATGGTTGGCAGCGATTTCCAGCGCTTACCTTAATCCAACTGCCCCCTCCTTCCGGGCCAGGACCCAGCAGGGTCCCCCTCTGCCACCCCCTCCTCCCATCGAAGTTAGATGGGGTCACGTGACCAGTTCTGACCAATGGTGTGTGAGCCTTAGTAACGCATCAGCTTAGGGCTGAAGTGTTTGCGGGGCGTGAGGGCTCGCACCACCCACTTCCCCTGCAGCAACAACGAAAGAGGCTTCGTGAGCCAAGGTAAGGAGACTGAGCAAAGGGGGTCAGGGAACTACGTCATGAACAGGAACGAAATGGTGTAGGCCAGGCTTCTCAGACTTCGAAGCCCACACAAATCCCCCGAGGCTTTTGTAAAAATGCAGACTCAGTAAATCTGGGACCGAGCCCAAAAATTCTGTGGGTCCATAAGGCTCCCAGGTGATGCTGATGCTACTGGGCTGCAGACCATTCTTGGAGAAGCAAGCATGTAGGAGAAGTCAGGGAAGAGGCTTTTCAGAAGGAGAAAGTGGTTGGCCATGGGATTTTGCCCTGCAATGCCAGTCTGTCTCAGCAGGAGCACGGAGTGGGGAGGATTGAGGCTCTTGGATTTAGGAATTCCGGGGCAAGAAGACTGACTGCGCACAGTACCCAGGTTTACCTGGACCGGGTGATGCCATGATCTTTAGTCCCTACTATGGATTCTGAAAGGCAAGCTCTCTCCAGGAGGCCTTCTGGTGGAATGCACTACCTCCTTAGGGCCCCCAAGCAGGGCAGGGTGTCCCCTCTTCCACAGGAACAAGGGTAGGGCTGTCTGAGATGACCTCTAACTGATGCAGCTGGATGGGCATTCCCCAGGCTCTCCCTGTCCTGTGATGCGTCTGCACACACGTCTCAACCACCCCTCTGCGGGATGCGGTCGTGTCTGCGGGATGCGGTCATGCTGACGCCCGCCTCAGGGACTCCCTCAGCTGTTGTGAAGAGCATCTGGGACCCCCTTTGGAAGGCCACAGTGTGAATTCCTCTTGCAAGACAACCCCGCTTCTGACAAAGGCCCAGGACAGGGGGTTGGAGGGGATCTCCACTCCCCAGATTCCTCCAGCTCCATCCAAGCTCACATTCCTCAGTAAGTCCCTCAATGCTCTCCCCCATATGACCTTTATTTGCATCTCTTATAACATCCTCCCAGCTGTCTTCCTCCATCCTCTGGCTTTCATCTGCGGCCGTAACAGTCGACACCCCTTTCCCAGAAGACACCTTGAAATCCTGTGCCTCCTTTCTCTACTCCCCTGTGTGGCAACATTTCAAGGCCTGGCTCAGGTTCCATCTTCTCAGGAAGCCTTCTCCGATTTCCCTGACAGAGTGAATCTCTCCGGTCTGTAGGAAGCCCCCACCATCCTTTGCACTTCTGTTTCAGCATTTCCCAGAGGATGCTTCTGTTAGTTGGCTGGTTACGTGTGTGTGCTGGCCAACCCATTTATGAGCTTCTGGGGGTGGAAGGCTTTGCCATCTTCGTCTCTGTATCTGGGGCTGCCGTGTATGCTTGTGCAGGTTGGACACTGCACAAGAGCCCCCAGCTTGGAGGTGCGAGGTAGTGGGATCTGATGTAGGCTGCACATTGCTCACCAAGCTGTGCTCCCTGGCAAGGGCCTGTATTGGCCCAGAGGAAAAGGTGGGTTTTCTTCTGTTTTATGTAAAGACGCTGTACAGACAAGGAGGGGCCCAGTCTGTACCCTTCTCAACACCTGAGCATTTTGCTTTGCAGGTGACAAGAGCTTCATGAACGTTTGTGGGATCAATGCAGTCCTGTTCTTTGATGTGAGTGCTACACGGTGATTCAAGGCCACTGGTCATGTCCACACCCTATTTTCCAGCTCTGTCTCTGTGAAGTCCTTGAGGGATTTACTTTGTTATCCTGAAGAGGCTGCATGCTTCTCTGACAGCGTGTAAGAAATCTGTCCGACATCGACCCCTTTCTGGAAAGATCTCAGCCCCTCCCCCACGGACAGCAGTCTGCCTCTCTCTGGCCTCACGTGGGGTCTTAGAGCCGGACCACATCTCTAGGTGGCTGGTGGAAGACCTATTACCAGTGAGGACTGGATCTAGCTGAACAAATAATTGTGCGTTTCTTTCCCTCAGAGTGAGAACTGTCCACTTTCCTATTTCCACCCTATTTCAGTCCAGCCCTTCGTGTTGTCACGACTGCCCGCTCTTTGCCTAGCCCAGAGGGAGGAATCTTATTAACAGGAAATTTCCTTCAGGGGTGTCCTTCAGAGGCCACTTGGACCTCCATGTAGGGAAGCCACAAATGGGAGGGAGGAGGGAGTGAGGGGTAAGCTGGCCTGTCGCGGTCCAAGGGATGGCTGGTTTTGAACGTGTACCTCACTTGGAGAAGCTGTTCCTGAAAAACTGAGACTCCCCAGGTGGACCTTAACCTTTCAGCCTCCTGTCCTTCTTCCTCTGTCTTTGCTCCCCCTTCACTTTCCAGGACCCACATCTCTAGATGTCTTGGCTGGTCACCTTCCTTCTAGAAGTCTCTGCTCTTCTGCCTTCCACACCATGGCATACTCCCGGGCTCTCTGTATCACTTCCCTCTGGCCTCCTTCCTGCTTTCCTCTCCCTCTGCCCACCCCTCGAACGCTGGTGCGCCTCTAGTCCTACACTGTAGGCTTCCCTGCTTGGCCAATGTTGATGTGCCGCCTTGTAGCTTTTCTGTGCATCAACAAAGTACAAGTACACACACACACACACACACACACACACACACACACACACACACACACAGGTTATTTATTTTTAATAAATATGGTATCCTAGTAGGTGTATGGACTGTGCTCTTGATTTCTAATGATAGCACCATCATCTCCTACTAACTGAGGCAGAAGTCTCGAATCCTCCTTGACTCTCCCTATTTCTGTGCTTTCCAATTTAACCTCCTAAATAGTTCTGGAATTGTCCTTCTCTATTTTGACTATCTCTGTCCACTCATCACCTCCTACCGGGATTATTACAATCATTTTCTAAAATTGGTCTTCTGTCTCCAGGTTGGCCTCTTTCAAATTAATCCTGCATATCAATGAAATGGTTTTTTGAGATGAAATTTATATCACATAAAAGCCATCATTTTGATCATTTTAAAGTGTACAGTTGTTTCTGGTATATTTCCAAAGTTATACACCCATCCTCATGATCTAATTCCAGAATATTTGAGCAGTATTTTTGCAATTCTGGTCCTTCACCTATTGGTGGGATGTGAAAAAAATTTAATAGTCTTGGATCATTATGGTTTTTAAAAAATTTTTTTAAATGTTTATTTACTTTTGAGACAGAGAGAGAGAGAGAGATAGAGAGACAGAGCATGAGGGCGGGGCAGAGAGAGAGGGGGGGACACAGAATCCAAAGCAGGCTCCAGGCTCCGAGCTGTCAGCACAGAGCCCAACGCAGGGCTCAAACCCACAAACTGCGAGATCATGACCTGAGCCGAAGTCAGACGCTTAACCGACTGAGCCACCCAGGTGCCCCACATTATGTTTTTTTAAAACAAAGTAGCCATATAATAGGTCAAATAGAATAGATCATGGAGCATTGTAAAAGGTGAAAAGGGTAACTATTATTTCATGGAACTTTTGTTTCTGTTAGACTTTTTTTAAAGTATATTTGTGTGTATGTAGTATATGTTTACTGTGGGTCATGTTAAAAAGGGGGGGAAAGGGAAAACCGCCATGAGTCTATGCTGTCTAGCTAGAGTACGTCCCTCCCCTCGCCTAATGCCTGTTCATGGTTCTCTAGCTTAGTCACTTGTTAACTAAGAAATACTCTTTGAGGGGCACTTGGGTGGCTCAGTTGGTTAAGCGACCAATTTATTTCTCCTTAGGTCATGAGCTCACGGTTCGTGGATTCGAGCCCTGCATCGAGCTCTTCACTGGAGGTGCAGAGCCTGCTTGATGTTCGTTCTCTCTCTCTCTCTCTCTCTCTCTCTCTCTCATTCTCTCTGCCTCCTCCCCACTCATGCTGTCTTCCTCTCTCTCAAAATAAATAAATAAACTTAAAAAAAAAAAAAAGAAATACTCTTGGGGCACCTGGGTGGCTCAGTAGCTTGAGTGTCTGACTTCAGCTCAGGTCACGATGTTCCCGTTCATAGGTTCAAGCCCTGAGTCCAGCTCTATGCTGATAGCTCAGAGCCTGGAGCCTGCCTCCGACTCTGTGTCTCCCTCTCTCTCTCTGCCCCTCCCCTGCTTGCACGCTGTCTCTGTCTCTCAAAAATAAGTCAACATTAAAAATGTTAAAAAAAAAAAAAAAAAGAACTCTTTGAAAGCATTATGGGCTAGCCACGGCTCTAGGTGCTAGGGACATAGCAATAAAGAAGGTAGATAAAAACCCCTGCCTTGGTCCAGTTTATATTCTAGTTGGAGAGACCTAATAAGTGCTCTGGAAGAACAAAATCAAACAGGGTCAGGGGTTTAGGAGTGTGGAATGAGAGAAGGAGGGTGTGGCAGTTTTGAAAGGAGGGTCAGGGCAGGCTTCACCAAGAAGTAACATTTCAACAAGACTTAGAGGAGGTGAGAGAATGAGCCACATAAGTATCTGGGAGAAGAGTGTTTTGGGCAGAGGAATAGACAGTGCAAAGGTCCTGGGGCAGGAGTTTCCTGGCTTGTTGGAGGGCTCAGGAAGAGCTTGTCAGAGTGTGCAGTGCAGGGCGGAGGCAAGAGAAAACGATGAGGTCAGAGAGTCAGCTGGAAGCCAGGCATGTGGGGCCTGTGGGCCACTATAAGGACCTTGGCTTTTACCGTGGGGAACATGAAGGCCACTGCAGAGCTATGAGCAGAGGAATGACAGGCTCTGGGTCACATTCTAACACGACCATTTACAGGATTCGTGCTCCTTAGGTTGAGGTTCGAGATCCCTTATATTTTGTTCCTGACTACTGTTCTACAGCCATTTCTTGCTACTTCCATCGGCAACAGCAACATGCTCTCATTTTTTTCTATGTACTGTGATGTCTCCCCATTCTGGGAGTCTCTCCACTGTCCGTCTCCCTGGAAGGTCACTCCTCTTTGGCCTGGCTCATCTCTACTCATCCTCTAGCACCCAGCCCAGATGCTACCCCCTGTTATAACCCCCTGCCCTTAGGCTGGGTGATGTGCACCCCCCCCAGCTCTCTAGAACCTTCCACGTGTCTCTGTCAGTAGTTTACTTTATAGTACTGTAACTTCTGTGTTAGCTTTCCTGTACATCTCCGATTCCCAGGGGACATGGGCTCTTGCCTTTTGCATCTTGTGACCCCACCATCCATACCTAGAACAGTGGTGCATGTGGTTCAAGGATGCATGAATACACGAATTGCTGTTAATCCGCTGTTGCTTATGAGGACTCAGTGAGCTCAAAATCAATGGCTCAAGACCACAAAGTTCAATACTCCCTGTTCCTTGCTCAGTGCACCTCCTCAACGAACACACTCCTCTCCTGGGTTCTCTGAGGCTTTCCTGGTGGAGGCGGGGGAAGGATGTGATTCCCCATCATCCCTGGAGGAGTTTAATAGATGAGACAAACTGCTCAGTTGGAGGGGTGCAGGTGGGGAAGGTGCTCCCAGAGGAGGCGGCATACCTAAGGTTACGCTGTGCTCATTGAACTTGGGGGTCCCCTTGCAGTGTTTGGCTCTGCATCGAGATAAGTGCACACTGATACTTCACCACGTCCATTGTATCTCCTCTCAATGGCAGATTCCCTTTCACCCAAGGTGCTTCCTCAATATTAGACCCAGAGAAGGGGGGCCGGCCCAGTGTCCCTGTGGCCCACGGCGCAGACGGGGCTTTGGTATTTTTGAGAGCAAACTTGGGGATTCTCCTCCAACATCTGGGGGAATCCGGCCCCCGGTTACCCTACCAAAGCTCGGAGGTTAGGAAGGGAGAGAATCAGACTCCCCCACTAAGTTCCACTCTCCTGTAGCGAGAAATACTCCCAGACACACACAAGGACCGGACAGTGTTGAAAATGAAATAAAAATTCAACACACCATTTTTCTCCTGATGGAATCGTCAGCTTTCCTTTCTTTCTCTCCTTTCTTCCTACAGGCAACCAAGAATCTAACTTTTCTAGACATACCAGAAAGCCCTTCTTCCAATAATTTTTGCAGCCTAGACATACCGTTCTTCTTCCCAGGTCCATTTCCTTATAAATATTCCAAGGTGAGGCTGCCAGCGGGTGATTTATTTACAAGGGGGTATCATTTCCTGCCGCTGTGAGTGGTGTCCATGCAAATGGCTGACTACAGCTCTCACCAAACTCAGCCTCCTTATCTATTTTAGATGAGACCAGGGTAATTCACTCCATCTCTAGTTTCAACTCCAGCCGAGCTAATAGGATTTCTGCTTTATAAATGTGAAGAATATGAAAAAGGGGAAAACTACAGAGACGACAAGCCTAACGAGTGGCTATTCTGATAGCCACCATTACTCATGACATCTGAATGCTGTCACAGGAAGGGCAGACACGCATTGAATGCCACAATGCTGGAGCCTCTCCCAAAGTTTCCCCAGCCAAAAAGGGAACATTACAAAAGGGACAAGGAGAGCCCACCTGCACACTGCCAGGCCAGTCTTACTAAAGCGCTGCTCTGTCCAAAGCCTTCCCGGGCCTCCTCATCCCCTCCCCCGTGGTTCTGAACCTTTTGGCGATCGAGGACTCCTTTGAGATTTCCCGGAAGAGTATGTCTATGCCCACGTGTGGACCACTTCTGCTTTGGGATCTCAGGAGATACAGTGGAGTGCGGGGCAGCAGGTATAAGGCAGCAAATAGTGAAGGAGGCCAGAAGGGCGGAAATCTTAGGGGACTGGGAGAGTCAGGCCCGGTGGACTTGGCTACACAGAGGAAATGAGAAGTGCTTCTAGATAGGCGAGATTCTTGAAGGTGAAGGAGCTGAGATTCAGATGGCTCGCTTGCAGAGGAACAATGAGGGGAAGAAAACTAATGTTTGTCCAACATCTACTATGTTCTAGTCACTGTGATTTGTTCTAGAGGGACAAAAACAGGTGTGGTCCTTCGCCTGAGGGAACACAGGGTCTAGTGGGGCAGGCAGCCAAGACCCAGGGGACCGTTCACAATGATACGAACCAGAAGCATCAGGGAGCAGTGGTCTGAGCATAAAAGCCTGGAGGCTGTAGACGGGCTGCACTGGATGGGTGCCAATGCCCCCTGAGAATCCGCATCACCGGGGCAGAGGGTTGGCTGCCCCTTTCCAGTTAGGGATTGGGTCACAAGGGCCGGGACCGGACCCTTGACTCAAATGGGTGATGCCTCAGTTAGGGCTTTTGGAGATCTTGTGGTTCCAGCTGGTTCCAGCCCCTTTGACCAGACGCAAGGTGGGGTCATATCTTGTTTTCTGGTGTGGTGACTCAGCTAACCAAAATAACTCGTGCTGGCAGGAGCTCTTTCTGCAACTTATGGGCTGAAGACGGGTATCCTGGGAAGGGCAAAAACTGCCAACCGGTGAAATGTGAGGACTCCTCCATCTGACTCAGCCACTAAGAGAGAGAGAGAGAGGCAGAGAGAGAGAGAGAGGCAGAGACAGAGAGAGAGACAGAGAAAGGGGGAGAGGAAGGGAGTGAGTGGATGCGAGGGATGGTGAGGGAGGAAGAGAGATGCTCTGGAACTAAGTGGGGCTTCCTCTAGTGCTGAGGATGACAAGTACCTCAGTTCCTGGCCCAGCAGCTGGGGAAGTCACAGGATGCTGACTTCCACTGAAAACAGCTTCTAGGTCCCAGGACTCAGAATGCCCTCCAAGGCACGGCAAAGCACACCTGCCAGGTGTTACCATCCTCTGAGAATGGATTCCTGTTGGGGCGCCTGTGTGGCTCAGTCAGTTGAGCATCCGACTTAGGTTCAGGTCATGATCTCACGGTTCGTGAGTTCGAGCCCCGTGTTTGGTTCTGTGCTGACAGTTCAGGACCTGGAGCCTGCTTCGGATTCTGTGTCTCCCTCTCTTTCTGCCCCTCCCCTGTTCACGCTCTCTCTCTCTCTCTCTCTCTCTCAAAAATAAATAAACATTTAAAAAAAAAACCTTAAAAGCAAAAAAGAAAATTGATTCCAGTTGGGTAGCTGCTCCCCTCTTACAGGACCCAGAAACTACCCCTTTAGTTGGCTCCTGTGTGGTCCTGCATGATCTGTTACCGGGGTCCTCTTGTCTTGACCCTCAGGTACAGGGTCTGAACATACACCTGGCTGAATCACTTACCAGGTGCCCTCTCCAAAGACCGCCTCATTCTGTGAATTGGAATCTGACAATGAGGAGGGATGCTACCTATCCTTCTTGCCCACTCACATCCAATCCACCCACTGAGGCTCACTCATTTCGTGTCCACTTTTTCCATGTAGCATCAGCAAAGGAAGCTCACACTTCAAAAGTTGGTCTGACACTATGCTGGGTGCTAACAACATCATTTCCTTTCAAGTAGACAGCAATCCCAAGACACAGCAATTGTTTAGCAGATGAGAAAGTTGAGTTCAAAGAGCATAGATGATTTGCCCGAGGCCGCACTGTTGGTTAGGGTAGAGCTGGAATTTGGACACCAATGGCTTCTGTGGCCTTATGCCCAGTGTCACAGTCACGTGTCTCCCTCTCAAAGTCTGACCATGGTGCTGGAAGCCTTCTGAAAATGAGGATTATTTTATAGGAATAGCAAATGGAAGGAAGCCTTCTATCTGATGTGATTGGGACAGGTAGTTGGTTGATTAATAAAAAATTTTGGTTGTTCCGGGAAATCATAAAACAGGACACATATAATCTTATTTTGATGTGAGTCCAAGGCCTCTCTTTTAAAATTTTTTTTTCAACGTTTTTTTTTTTTTTTTTTTTAAATTTTTTTTTTTTTTCAACGTTTATTTATTTTTGGGACAGAGAGAGACAGAGCATGAACGGGGAAGGGGCAGAGAGAGAGGGAGACACAGAATCGGAAAGAGGCTCCAGGCTCTGAGCCATCAGCCCAGAGCCCGACGCGGGGCTCGAACTCACGGACCGCGAGATCGTGACCTGGCTGAAGTCGGACGCTTAACCGACTGCGCCACCCAGGCGCCCCACAACGTTTTTATTTATTTATGGGACAGACAGAGACAAAGCATGAACGGGGGAGGAGCAGAGACAGAGGGAGACACAGAATCGGAAACAGGCTCCAGGCTCCGAGCCATCAGCCCAGAGCCTGACGCGGGGCTCGAACTCCCGGACCGCGAGATCGTGACCTGGCTGAAGTCGGACGCTTAACCGACTGCGCCACCCAGGCGCCCCAAGGCCTCTCTTTTAAAAAAGAGCCCTCGGATGACAATTTTCCCTGTCTGTCTCATATAAGCTCATGATTTCCGTGTTCTGTTTTTATAAAGAGAAGAGAAACTTAAGTTACTCGCAAAAGAATGTGAGTGCAGAATCCTTCTATGTTTATACAAAGCCCCTCCTCTGTGTGTGTGTGTGTTACAGTCATCTTGTCTGCATTTTATTCCGTAAGAATTTTTAGTGACTCACCTTTGTCAAGTTTTCCCAAAGCAACATGTGTGTCATAAAACAGCAATGAGTTTCTTTTGTTCCATACCCCTCTCTTTGGGTTAAGTTGCACAATTAAAATGTCAAGTGTAAGTGGCATAAACAGGTTTGGGAACAAAAATAACTGATTCTTGGTAAACATTTGATAGGAGCAGAAGTACAGGGATGTATCACAGATAAGCTCCTAGCTGGGGGCAGCGGTTGGTGGATTTATGCCAGGGAGTGGGGGCTGATGAATCTGACCAGTTGGTTAAGGGGAGTTTGGTTAAGAGGCTCTGCACAGGACTTGACAGATCATTGAGGTGAGGATCAAGTGTAGACACCAGGTGTGAAAGGCTTTAGTGAAGTGGCATTCATATACTGCACCCACATGCCCCTCTCCCCCACTCACAAACCCTTCTGTCCTGGGGAACACTAGAGGGCCCCTGACCGGTGGACTAACTGCCTCTGTGAGTTTAGACAAAAGGCTTAATCGCCTCACCTAGGTTTTCTTCTCTATCACCCAAGGGATTGGGTGACACTGTCTTGAGAGGCTCTTATCGTTCGTTCTGAACATCTCAGGGCCAGGCTTCTTGTTCACGCTTTTCCTTGGGTATCTCTGTCACCCCCAGGGTCATAGCATGCCCCCCAAAGTTTATCAACAGCCTCCCCTGTGTCCTGGGTTGAGCAGGAGACCCACATTTCCTGCTATTGACTTGGATGCCATACAAGCATGATGAACAGATGAAATTTCTTAGACCTACTAAATCCAAAGGTATATATTCAAACAATAATTAAGACCATGTGGTTCTGAAGCAAACAGACTCTCATATAACACTGTAATATATGATAAAGGCAGTATCACAAAAAAACAGTGGGGAAAGGAAGTAACGTTCAGCGCTGGAAAAGTTGGGTAGCAGTTTGGGAAAAAGTCTTTTAGACTCATATCTCAAACTATACAGTAAAATATATGTATACCTCAACATAATAAAGGCCATAGACGACAAACCCACAGTTACCATCATATTGAATGGTGAAAAGCTCAAATCTCTTCCTCTAACATCAGGAACCAGACAGAGATGCCCACTCTTACCACTTCTATTCTGCAAGGATTGGAAATCCTAGCCACCCCAATGAGGCAAGAAAAAGAAATAAAAGGCATTCAAATTGGAAAGGAAGAAGTAAAACTGTCACTATTTGCAGATGACATGATATTATACATATAGAAAACCCTAAAGACTCCATTAAAAAACTGTTAGAATAAATGAATTCAGTAAAGTTGCAGGATGCCAACTCAGAATACAGAAATCTGTTGTATTTCTATACACTAGTAACAAACTATCAGAAAAAGAAATTAGGAAAACAATTCCATTTACAGTTGTATTAAAAAAGAATAAAGTGCACAGGAATAAATTTAACCGAGGAATAAAAGACCTATACACTGAAAACTATAAGACACTGAGGAAAGAAATTGAAGACAGCACAAATAAATGGATATTGCATGCCCGTTGAAGAATTAATATTGTTAAAATGTCCATACTAACCAAAGCAGTCTATAGATTCAATGCAATCCCTGCCAAAATTCTAACGGCATTTTTCATAGAAATAGAACAAATAATCCTAAATTTTGCACAGAATCATAAAAGGCCCTGAATAGCCAAAGCAATCTTAAGCAAGAACAACAAAGCTGGAAGCATTATGTTTCCTGATTTCAGACTATATTACAAAGCTACCGTATCAGCAAAGTATGACATTGGCAAAAAAACAGACACATAGATGAACAGAACAGATAGAAAGCCCCAAAACATCGAGCTCCCCCCCCACCAATGCCCCCACAATTGGGCTCACACTGACAATGTGATTGGGATTCCCTCTCTCTGTCCCTTCCACACTGTCACTCCTACTCTCTCTCTCAAAATAAATAAATAAAATTAAAAAGAAAAAAACAAAAGAGAAAGCCCTGAAATAAACCCATGTGTATACAGTCAATTAATTTATGACAAAGGCACCAAGAATGTACAATGAGTGAAAGCCAGTGTCTTCAATACACAACATTGGGGAAACTGAACATCCACATGCAAAACAAAGAAACTGGACCACTGTCTTACAGCATACACAAATTTTGACTCAAAATGGACTGAAGACTTGAATGTAAGACCTGAAACCATAAAACCCTTAGAAGAAAACATAGTGATAAGTTCCGACATCATCCTGAGTGGTGATTTTTTTTTGGATTTGACGCCAAAGGCAAAAGCAACAAAGGCAAAAATAAACAAGTGGGACTACATCAAACTAAAACACGTCTGAACATCAAAGGAAACCATCAACAAAATGAAAAGGCAACCTACTGAATGGGAGAAAACATTTAACATATATCTGATCAATGGCTAATATTCAAAATATATAAGGATACAACTCGTACAACCCAATAGCAGGGGAAAAATAATCTGACTAAAAGTGAGCAGAGAATATGAATAGACATTTTTCCAAGGAAGACATACAGATGGCCAACAGTACATGAAAAGAGCTTCCATATCACTCATCATCAGGGAGATGCAAATGAAAACCACAATGAGGTATCGTCATCTTACACCGGTCAGAATGGCTAGTATTAAAAAGACAAGAAATGACAAGTGTTGGTAAGGATATGGAGAAAAAGGAGCCCTCATGCTCAGTTGGTGGGAACGTAAATTGGTGTAGCCACCATGAGAAACAGTATGGAGGTTTCTAAAAAAATTACAAACAGAACTATCATGGGATGCAGCAATTCCACTGCTGGGTATTTATTCAAAGAAAATTAACACATTAACTCAAAAAGATATATTACCTCTATGTTCACTGCGGGATTATTTACAATAGCCAAACTATGGAAACAACCTAAGTTTCTCCAATGGATGAATGAACAAACAAAATGTGGTGTGTATGTGTATATATACATATAATATATTAATATATACACACGTATGTAATATATGTTATATAATTATATATAATATATGATGGAATATTATTCAGTTGTAAAAAAAGTAGTGAAATCTCGCCATTTGCAACACCAAGGTTGGATCTTTGTGGGCATTAGGCTAAATAAAATAAGTCAGACAAACAGAAAGACAAATAGCATTATGATCTCGCTTACATGTGCAACTATCTAAACAACAACAACAGCAATGATAATGACAACAACAAGCTCATAGATACAGAGAACAGATTGGTGGTGGCCAGAGGCAGGGGGAGGAGGGTGGTGAAATGGGTGAAGGGGGTGAAAAGGTACAAACTTCCAGGTACAAAATAAATAAGCTCATGGGCTGTAATGTATAACATGGGGACTACCGTTAATAATACCATATTATATATTTGAAGGCTGCTAAGAGAGTAGATACAGAAAATTCTCGTTAGAAGCAAAAACATTCCGTAACTACGTATGGTCCTGAATGTTAACTAGAGATATTGTGGCCATCATTTCACAAAACAGTAGTCTCCTTATCTGTGAGGATATGTTCTAAGACCCCTGGTGGATGCCTGAAACCACAGAGAATACCAAACTCTCTTGACTTTTTATCTATACATATATAGCTATGATACAGTTGAATTTACAAATTAGGCACAGTAAGAGATTAACAGCAATAACTAGTAATAAAATAGAACAATTATGACAATGTGCTCTAATGAAAATTCGATGGATGTAATTTCTCTTTTTCAAAATACCTTATTGTACTGTACTCACCCTTGTGATGATGTGAGATGATAAAATGCCTACATGATGAGATGTAGTGAGGTGAATGGTGTGTGCATCACGACACAGCGTTAGGCTACCACTGACCTCCTAATGATACATCAGATGTTCTGGACCACGGTTGACCACAGGTAACTGAAACCATGAGAAGCAAAACCACAGATAATGGGGGGACTACTATATACACAAATAATGAATCACTATGTTGTACACCTGAAACTAATATAATGTATGTCAATTATACCTCAAAAAATAAATGGTGGATTCTTCTTTTTTTTTTTTTTTAAAGTTTATTTATTTATTTTGAGAGAGAGTGAGTGAGTGAGCGGGCATGGGGGAGGAGCACAGAGAGAGAGAGAGAGAGAGGGAGGGAGAGGGAGAGACAGAAGGAGAGAGAGAATCCCAAGCAGGCTCTACGCTGTCAGTGCAGGGCTCAATCCTATGAACCATGAGATCATGACCTGACCAGAAATCAGGAGTCAACCAACGGACTGAGCCACCCAGGTGCCCCAGTGATGGATTATTCTTAAATTTAAAACAAATTGCACTAAGGAGAGTCGGGAGAAAATATAACTGAATGTTGTCAAAGCCTCGGATAGAGGTGTCCGTGAAGTCTAGAAGCTACAGATAAATTCACAAAGGAAAAGAACAATAATTTCCATATGTAAAAATAGGCAAGGTATTTGTAAAATAAAGAAATAGGCAAAAAGGGGAAACATTTTCAGCTAAGATAAAACGTTAATGGTTAATATATTTACACAGAACTCATACCCATTACTAAGAAAACCCATGAGATTCCAATAAATAAAGGGGCATAAATCATAGGTAAGTTACAACAGAGAAAATTCAACTGGTATGGTAAAAAGCCCAACCCTTCTAGTAGTGAAATGAATGGAAATTACAATAAGGGCGAGATCCACTAACTGAAGCAGAACATGAAAATCCTAGCATGTCTAGTGCTGACGAGGATAGAGGTGAATATCAATCCCAACCCTTTGGAAACTGATTTCACTTCAAGAAATTTTAAAATTATTTTGTTTTTTTTTTGGTGGTGGGGGGGGTAATTGCTTGAAAGCATCCTAAGAAGATAATGTTCAATATAGATAAAGCTTTTTCTAATGAAGAAGTTCATCACATTTTTTATGGAACACCATACGTGTTACAGAAGAGGAAAGAGTTAAGTATTATGTGGCACACTGACCCAGTAAACTGTTTTGCAGACATTAAGAGAATCAAGACCGCAACGCAACGTGTAACATGGAGAGTATGGTTAATAACATATGGTTAATAACATAAAACAGCTCTGTATGGGGATAGATGGTAACTAAATTGATTGTAGTAATCACTTTGTAATATATAGAAATGTTGAATGAATGTTGGCCACCTGAAACTAACATAGGATTGCATGCCAACTATATGTCAATAAAATAAAATAATAAAGAACTCTGGAACACTATGAAAAAAAAAAGATTCCCAAGTGTAGCAAGGGTGGGACGCCTGGGTGGCTCAGGGCACCTGGGTGGTTCAGTCTGTTAAGCATCCGACTTTGGCTCAGGTCATGAGCTCATGGCTTGTGAGTTCGAGCCCTGCGTCAGGCTCTGTGCTGACAGCTCGGAGCCTGGAGCCTGCTTCGGATTCTTTGTCTCCCTCTCTCTCTGTCCTTCCTTACCCCCCTGCCCCCCCATTCACTTTCTCTCAAAAATAAATAAACACTAAAAAAAACTGTAATAAGGAAGAAAATTAAGTTTACATAGCAATTCAGTGAATCTCTTTGAGCTTCAAGTTTCTTTTTACTTTGTTATTTTAAGTGAAGTACAGTTGACATACAACGTTCTATTAGTTTTAGGTATACAACATAGTGATTTGACGATTCTACACATTATGCAATTGAGCTTCAGGTTTCTTCTTAATGGAATGTGATGGTAATAGTACCTTCCTCCTGAAATGTTGTGAGGACTGAACGAGATGGCCCGTGCTCTGTGTTTAACCTGGCATGAGCCATGGGAAGCCTGCAGTAACCATTGGCTAATGTTATGTTAATAATTGTCAACTGCAGATAATAAATAGCTAGAACGGAGGATGAAAAAATAATAATAGTTCTGTTAGGGGGGTGGGGTTTACAGGTGATCGTTTCCTCTCTTTTCCAGACTTTATATATCGTGGATACGTTTTGTTTATAATCTTATCAATTTTATTGAGGTATAATTTATATGTCATAAAACTTACCCATGTGAAGTATACCATTCAATGATTTTTAAAAATATTTATCTAGTTTTGAGAGAGATAGAGAGTGCACATGCACGAGCAAGCGGGGGAGGGGCAGAGAGAGGGGGACAGACGATCCAAAGTGGGCTCTGTGCTGACAGCTGCAAGCCCGATGCAGGGCTTGAACTCATCAACCCCGAGATCATGACCTGAGCCTAAGTCGGGGCTCAACTGACTGAGCCACCCAGGCAGTCCCATTCAATGATTTTTAATACTCTTACAGAATTGTGCGACCATCACCACAATCCATCTCCAGGAAAAGGTCCCTCATGCACCTTTGTAGTCACTCCTCATTTGTACCCCAGCCCCAGGCACCAGCTGCTCTGCTTTTCTGCCTCATAGATTTCACCTTTTCTGGATATTTCATGTAAATAGAATTGTAGAATATAGGGTCTTTTGAATCTGGTTAATTTAAATTTATAATCTTAGGAGTTAAAAAAAAATAGCTTGCTACAGCTGTTGTAAAACAGAAACAAAGTATGTATTTTCCCTACAAAAGGGAAATAATAATGTGACATGATGGAGTATATCATACGGCATATATAAACGTATCAGACTAATACCTTGTGCACCGTAAGCCTATACAATGTTGTACGTAAACGAAATCTCTCCCTTATTTTTAAATGTTCTATTTATTTATTTTGAGAGGAAGCATGATCAGGGAGGGGCAGAAAGAGAGAGAGAGAGACAGAGAGAGAGACAGAGAATCCCAAGCAGGCTCTGCCCTGCCAGTGCAGAGCCCAACACGGGGCTCAGTCCCACGAACCGTGAGACCACGACCTGAGAAGAAATCAAGAGTTGGACGCTTAACCAACTGGACCACCCAGGAACCCCTAAATTATCTCTCAGTGAAACAAAACAAGATCAAAAGCAACTCCTGAGTGTGACGGTTCTTTACATTTGACCCAGCCTAGCAGTGTCCACCCGGGTTCTGGCAGGAAACCGACGACCCCTCATAAAGGTCAACGGAAAGGAGTTTAATAAAGGGACTGTTTGCTGAAGGGTTGGTAAAGTTAAGGGAACCAACACTGCAGCATCCAAGGCTTCACCAGAGAGATGTTCCCACTTCTAGGCTAAAAGGGAAGGGCAGTGTTACTGGAACCTGGAGAGAGCTGTAGCCACAGAGGACAGGCCACCCGGTGGGAGCTGTGGCCTGGGAAGGAATGCAGGAGGCCGCCACCGTGGCCTGCAGGGAGGGAGCCGGTGGGTGGCAGGAATCAGTATTCCACCCTCACTCTCCGTGTTCCATCTCACCTTCTACTGGGACCCACCTATTGGCTGAACCCAGCTGGCAGGCAGGAGTGTGAAAGCCCAGGTAACACAGTCCCTGAGGTCAGCTTCCAGGGCAAGAGCAGGGCAGAGAAAGGCCAAGAACGAGCCCTCAGAGGCCACAGAGACAAGCCAGCACACAGCTTTCCCACACGTGTCTCCCTCCCTCTCTACCTTCCTCCAGCACAGGGCTTAATCACAGTGAAGGACTCTGAATGCTTTCCCCAGACCACAGATGTTCTTTCTGGATTCTGGACCTCTTGGGGCTTCAGGAAGATGGCTTCCCCAATGGGCATTTTATTCTTCCACAGAGCGTTAGCATATCTCACTGTAAGTATGTGTTGGCATGACCAACTCTGACAGGAAACCATTGCTTCCCTGGAGGGGAATGGCTGTTTTATTCATGGTGCCTGGAAGGGTACCTGCCACACGGTGGGTGCCACATAAATATTTGCTGGACCGAAGAGAGTCCTCTAATTCTTTTGTGCTTCCCCCCACAGCACCAACCCCAGTGCTGGCAACTGGCTTAGCGGATGGATTCTGGTATCCTGGTGAGAGATGAATAACCTCAAATTTTCAAGTTTCCTTCTGGGACAATTCAAGTCCATTATGGCCTCAGATTTTAGGAATATGCTAATAACCTAATGAAGGCGGGAAGAAAAGGCACGGATGTCTATTTTGTACAGAGGCAAAGTGATTTCCTTGGTTTCGAGCAGCTTAAATTGCTTCATTTTCTCGGTGGCAGCTATCCCACATGAAGTCAGCGTCTCTAACCGTTTTTTCTTGGCCCTGAAAGGAGCTTGTCACCTCTGGTTAGGGAGACATCAACCACCCATGAAACAGACCTGACAGGGTATACATAAGACAAAAGAGTGAAGCGGAACGAACTCAAAGCATGCATATACAGCTAATAGGAACTCTGTCAACAGGACAGAAATTATCAGACATTTTTCCCACTGAGCTGGTTCTCAAACTTCTGCAAGAATCTTCAAAGGAAAGAAAAAGAAACAATAATTTTCAGATTCAGTCATCCTCTCGGCCAAAATAGATGCTTCTATGTGCAGCCTCGAGGCCAGTGGCATTTCCTGACTGACCGTGGCCGTGAACATTCCATTGGGGCATCGACTTCCAAATATTGTCCCTAGCAGGGAGGCTCTAGGCTGACTCCCAGCCTCCCGGCCCCACGGCTCAGGGGATGCTCGGGAAGCCACAAAATTGGGATGAGTGCCACAAGGCAGGACGGAAAAATTCCCAATGCTGGGCCGCAGGGCAGAGTTGTCTGGAAAGAGGAGAAGGGATGAAGTGTGGGAGGACAATTACTAGCTCTGTGGAAAAATACAGAATGAATCCAACGTCACCCAGATAACCCTGCAAATCCCCTTCCAGGAACAGTCCAGAGAGCAGTGTGGAGTAATGAGAAGATGATCCTCTGAGAAGAAGACCCATTTTCTTTTTTTTTTTTTTTTAATTTTTTTTTCAATGTTTATTTATTTTTGGGACAGAGAGAGACAGAGCATGAACGGGGGAGGGGCAGAGAGAGAGGGAGACACAGAATCGGAAACAGGCTCCAGGCTCTGAGCCATCAGCCCAGAGCCCGTCGCGGGGCTCGAACTCACGGACCGCGAGATCGTGACCTGGCTGAAGTCGGACGCTTAACCGACTGCGCCACCCAGGCGCCCCGAGGACCCATTTTCAAGTCCTGGCTCTTGTTCTGCCATTTACTGGCTGGGGGACCTGAGGGTTCTTAGGAGTCTATAAAAAATAATTTCCTGTTGGCTCCCTCCGAGGAAGGCAGCAGAACGTAGTGGAAAGGTCATGGCTTTGGAATCCTACAGATTTGAGTTCGAATGTGAGTCTATTATTTACTGGAATGCGCGATACTGCTTTTACGTAGGATTTTTAGCTGGGCACATAGCCACCAAGGTAAACGCTATGTTTCTCAGCCTTCCTCATCGCTGTACATGACCACATGACTAAGTTCCAGGATTGTGAGTGAGAGTAGGTGTTTGGCTTCCTCATCTGCCCAGAAAGTGAAGAAGTATGTCCTGCCCTCCCCCCTTTCCTGTTGTCTAGAAAGCAAACTTGGTGGGCGACTCACTGTGGATCACACAAGTGCCCCAGGTGACTGACGGAAGCAAACACAATTCATTTCTGGAACGATGCAGTGACTCTCCAGGCCTCAATGAATTCCACAAAGTTCCAAGGCACGTATACTCACAGTAAAAGGCAAGACACAGACTGAGAAAAAAAAAAAAAAAATTTGCAAATCACGTATCTGACAAAGGACTTTGTCTTAGTTTGGGCTGTTATAACAAAGTGCCATAGATTGGGTGGCTTATAAACAACTGAAATTTATACTCAAAGTTCTGGAAGCTGGAAATCTAAGATCGGAAAAACAGCAGGGTTCGATTCTGGTGACAGCTAGTTTCTTGTATCCTCACATAGCAGAGAGAGGGCTAGAAAGCAGTCTGGAGTCTGTTTTACAAGGGCACTTGTAAATCCCATTCATCAGGACTCTACCCTCATGGCCTTATTACCTCCCAAAGGTCCCACTTACTAATATCATCACATTGGGGGGTTGGGATTTCAACGTATGAGTTTTCAGGGGACACAAGCATTCAGTCCACAACAGACGTGTATCTGGAATATACAAAGAACCCTTTCAAGTCACTGATGAGATACACAACCCAATTAAAAAGTGGGCAAAAGGTTTGGACAGACATTTCACCGAAGAAGAGAACCGCATAGCAAATGAGCACACGAAAAGTTGTTCAAAATCATTAGGGAAATACAAACTAAAACCACAAATAGCCTACTACTACGGCTATCACCAGAGACAGATAATAACAAATGCTGACAAGTATGTGGAGAAATCAAAATCCTCAAATATTAGGAAGGAAGCTATTTCGGAAAACGATGTGTCAGTCTCCTAAAAACTTAAATTTACCCTATGACCCAGCATTTCCACTCTCAGAGAAATGAAAACATGTGTCCACCCAAAGACTTATGAAGTGTTCACAGCATCCTTGATCATAACAGCCAAAAGGAGAAACAGGCCATTAGTGGAGGGATACGCCAAATGAACTGCATCCATACAATGGAGAACCAAGTGGAATGCGAAGTGAAGACGCCACACAGAAAAAAACCACATGTTATGTAATTCCATGCATGGGAAATGTCCGTAAAAGGCAAACTGTGGGAGACGGGAAATAGACTAGTGGTTGCCTGGGCCCAAGAGTAGGATAAATGGGTACAAAAGGTCTTACTGGGGTAACATAGAAGTTCTAACACTCAGTTATGGTGATGGTTACAAAACTTGGTAAACTCATTAAAAACCATTGAATTGCATACTTAACATGGGTGAATTTTATGAATGTAAACGATATCTCAATGAAGTGAAAAGATCCAGGTTTGCAGCCGCTGTTAGGCTGCCATGGCTTCTAATGCCTCGCCGAGCTCCGCCCGAAGCACAAGGGTAGGTAAATAAAGAGGTGTCCACGAACGACAGCTCCTATCGAGCAGATCCACCAGACCCTGCGAATGCACCAAGGGTAAAGCCCAGAGGAAGCCACCTGCTACAAAAAGCTACTCGCAAGAGGGCGCCCTCTCCTGGAGGGGTGCCAAAACATCATCGTTACAGGCCTGGTAACTGGCCCTCTGGGAAATTAGCCGTGATCAGAAGTCCACTGAACTTCGCACCCGCAAACTTCCTTTCCAGCAGCTCGTGCGAGAAATTGCTCAGGGCTTTAAAACAGATCTGTGCTTCCAGAGAGCAGCTATTGGTGCTTTGCAGAAGGCGAGTGAGGCCTATCTGATGGGCCTTTTTGAAGACACCACCTGCATGCTATCCATGCCAAACGTGTAACCATTATGCCCAAAGACATCCAGCTGGCACACTGCATATGTGGAGAACGTGATTAAGATTCCACTAGGATGGGGCGCCTGCGTGGCTCAGTTGGTTAAGTGTCTGACTCTTGATTTCTGCTCAGGTCATGATTTCAGGGTTCAGCAGTGTGAGTCCTGCATCTGGCTCTGCACTGACAGTGAGGAGCCTGCTTGGGATTCGCTCTCCCTCTTTCTCTGTCCCTCCCCTGCTTGCTCTCTCTCTCTCTCTCTCAAAAATAAAATAAGTAAAGGTTAAAAAAAAATCTACTATGATGGAAAACATTTCATTCTTTAAAAAAAAAAGAGGGGCGCCTGGGTGGCTCAGTCGGTTGAGCGTCCGACTTCAGCTCAGGTCACGATCTCGCGGTCCGTGAGTTCGAGCCCCGCGTCGGGCTCTGGGCTGATGACTCAGAGTCTGGAGCCTGCTTCCGATTCTGTGCCTACCTCTCTCTCTGCCCCTCCCCGTTCATGCTCTGTTTCTCTCTTTCTCAAATATAAATAAATGTTAAAAAAAAAATTAAAAAAAAAGAAATTCTCTTCTTTTTGTTATTGGTAGTTCTGAATATTACATTTTTTTCCCCCATGGGGTCAAAAGGTACCTAAGTATCTGACTGCGAGTGGGAATCGGGCACTGGCAGTATTTCCATTTTCATTCATGCGTGAATTTTTAATGCAAATTCAGGGACTTAAAGCATTAATGCAAATCAAAATGTTTCTGTGAACACATCTCAGCAATTCAACTTTACAACAACGACAAATAAACCTGTTACATTTTTCTGGACAACGCCAACATTTGGATTTATTTTCTTTTTTTAAATATTTATTTTTGAGAGACAGAGCACAAGTGGGGGAGGGGTAGAGAGAGAAGGAGACCCAGAATCGGAAGCAGGCTCCAGGCTCTGAGCTGTCAGCCCAGAGCCCCATGTGGGGCTCGAACCCGTGAACCACGGGATCATGACCTGAGCTGAAGTCGGTTGCTTAGCCGACGGCCACCCAGGCGCCCCTGGATTTATTTCAAACACAAGTAAATTTCTTATGGATAGCTACTAAATGGTATTTGTAGCATTTTTATCATACAGTAGATTCCATCCATTCACTGTACTTTGTGAGGTATCTTACATGCAAGCACATGTTTCTAATGTTGTCTGTCTTCTGTGCTGTTCCTGTAAGTTTGCTATTAAAATATACCCCACTATAAAAAATAAAGGTTAAAAGACATAGACTTTTATGCACTGAACTTTCTTTTCAGAACAAGAGCAAAAGTCAAATTAAAAATGTTTTCAGATAAACAAAAACTAGGAGAGGTGATGAGCAACAGATTTTTTTTTATTAAAGGAGTTTTCAGAAGACATATATACATATATATTAATTTTTTAATGTTTATTTATTTTTTTTTTTGAGAGACAAAGAGAGACAGAGCATGAGTGGGGGAGGGGCAGAGAGAGGGAGACACAGAATCCGAAGCAGGCTCCAGGCTCTGAGCTGTCAGCACAGAGCCCGATGTGGGGCTCGAACCCGTGAACTGTGAGATCGTGATCTGAGCCGAAGTCGGACGCTCAACCAACTGAGCCACCCAGGCACCCTGAAGACATACATTATCAAGAAGAAAAAATATGTGAGAAGGTGGAGGATGCTAAAAGAAATGATAAGCAAATAAACCAGGAAGGGAAAGAAATTTATGTTTTATTTTTTAAGTTTATTTATTTATTTTTGAGATCAAGAGAGAGAGAGAGACAGAGACAGAGAATGAGAGCATGCAGGGGAGGGGCAGAGAGAAAGGGAGATAGAGGATCCAAAGTGGGCTCTGCACTGACAGCAGAGAGCTCAGAGACCGATGTGGGGCTTGAACTCACAAACCGTGACCTGAGCTGAAGGCAAACGCTTAACTGACTGAGCCACCCAGGCACCCCAGGAAAGAAATTTATTAACCTGACCCAAGGCAACTACAAAAGCTCATGGCAAACAGTATACTTAATGGTGAAATGTCAGATGTTGGCTCTTTAGAAACAAATTCAAGCAAGGATGTGTCCCATCGCTATTCTCTTTAATTTTGTTCAGGCCAGGGGCGCCTGGGTGGCTCCGTCGGTTGGGTGTCCGACTCTGGCTCAGGTCACGATATCGCGGTCCCTGAGTTCGAGCCCCGCATCGGTTCTGGGCTGACCGCTCAGAGCCTGGAGCCTGTTTCGGATTCTGTGTCTCCCTCTCTCTCTGACCCTCCCCTGCTCATGCTCTGTCTCTCTCTGTCTCAAAAATAAATAAACGTTAATTCTGTTCAGGCCAATTGTAAAACAACCAGAAAAAATAAAAGAAAGAAGGATCAGAAAGGAGGAAGTAAAACCACCCTTATTTGCAGATTGCATGATTATCTTCTCTGAAAACCTAAAAGAATTTATAAACAAATTATTAGCATTAATACGATTTTTAGCAACATTAACAGATAAAAAATCAATACACAAAGTCTAATTATATTTCAACCCACCACCAACAATCAGATTGAAAATGTAATTAAAATGATAAGATTGACAAGAGAAATGAAAGGTACAGAGTAAAGGTTTACTTAGGAGTAAATCTAACCAAATATGTGCAGGCTTTTTATGGAGAAAATTGCAATAATTTCCTAAGAGACATTACAGAAAACTTAGATAAATTAAGAGCTACATCATGTTCTTTGGTAGGGAGATTCACTATTGTAAACATGTCAATTCTCCGCAATGCAGTGCCACTAAAAGTCCTAACAAGATCATTTGTAAAACTTGAAAAACCTATTCCAGATTTATACTGAAGAGAAAAAGGTCAAGAGTAGCTAAGACACTCTTGAAGAAGAATAAAGTTTTGGTAATCATACTGCCATAGAGCAGGGCATTATTAATATAAAGTAATTAAGACAGAGGGCAGGAGCAGGGATAAATAGACCAATGGAGTAGAAGAGAGAGATAAGAAACAGACTTAAACATACGTGGAAACTTGGATGGGCTATTCAATAAATGATGTTAGGACAATTGGTTATCCATGTGGAGGGAAGGTGTGGACAGAATCCCTACCTCACACTCTGTGCAAAAGGAATTCCATTTTGGATTCCATGTGGATTAAGCACTAAATAATGAAAGACAGATCTATACATGTGATCAAATTGAATAAGAACTACACACACACACAAGTGCCTGTAAAATCTGGTGAAGACTTAAATAGGATATAGTACAGTTAATGGTATTTACCAGTGTCAGTTTCTAGGTTATTATATTGTACTATAGTTTGATAAGATAGCACCATTGGGGAATGCTGAGGAAAGGGATCACAGACCTCTATGCACTATTTTTTTTTATTAAAAATGTTTTTTTAGTGTTTATTTTAGACAGAGAGACAGAGTGCGAGTGAGGGAGGGGCAGGGAGAGAGAGAGAGACAGACAGAATCTGAAGCAGGCTCCAGGCTCTGAGCTGTCAGCACAGAGCCTGACGCGGGGCTCGAACTCACGAGCCATGAGATCATGACCTGAGCTGAAGTTGGAGGCTTAATCCACTGAGCCACTCAGGAGCCCCAGTATTTTTTTAATTTTAATTTTTTATTTTACAGAGAAAGAGAGAGAGAGAGAGGGAGGGAGGGGGGGAGAGGGGCAGAGGGGGAGAGAGAGAATCTCAAGCAGACTCTATGCTCAGTGTGGAGCCTGATATGGGGCTCAATGCTATGACTCTGGGATCATGACCCCAGCTGAAACCAAGAGTCGGATGCTCAACCAACTGAGCCACCAGGGTGCCACCATGCACTGTTTTTGCAAATTCCTGTGAGTTTACAATTATTTCAAAATTAAAAGTAATAAAAAAGAGAAAGGAAAAGTTATAAAATGTTTAGAAGACAGTATAAAATGTTTACGACCTCGAGGTGGAAGAGAGTTCCATTAGCCAAGATTGAGAGGCAGAAACCATAAATATAGGTTAATGAATAAGATTACATTGTAGAGTTAGGAAATTCTTCATGAAATGATGCTATACAGAAAATAAAAGTGAAGAAAAGACATGTGCCACACATACAATCATCATTAAATGATTCGTATCCAGAATACAAAAGTAAGTATGAATCACCCAGAAAAAGAAACACAACTCAATAGGAAAATGGGCCAATATATAACAGACATTATTGGAAAAGAAACACAAACAGTCCAAAAGTATATGAAAAAAAAATCTCTCCGTCCATTTAGTAATCAGGGATGTGTTAGATAAAATCCCAATGAAATATCATTTTACAGCCAAAAATATGGCAAAAACTAAAAAATGAGACAGTATCAAGTGTGAGTAAGGATGTAGAACAACAGGAACTCGCATACACTGAGGATGAAGGCACAAAGTTGGGACATCCACTGTGGAACAGTGTTTGGAAGGAGCCACTAAAGCCGAACACATGCGTGTCACGTGACCCCACAGTGTGCAGGTAAGCAAGAGTAGGAAACGACACAGATGTGCATCAGTAGCCGAAGAGATACACCATAGTATATTCATATGATCGAACACTATATAGCAATTAAAAATGAACAAACGAGGGGCGCCTGGGTGGCGCAGTCGGTTAAGCGTCCGACTTCAGCCAGGTCACGATCTCGCGGTCGGTGAGTTCGAGCCCCGTGTCGGGCTCTGGGCTGATGGCTCGGAGCCTGGAGCCTGTTTCCGATTCTGTGTCTCCCTCTCTCTCTGCCCCTCCCCCATTCATGCTCTGTCTCTCTCTGTCCCAAAAATAAATAAACGTTGAAAAAAAAAAAAAATGAACAAACGCTAAGTCTGCAAAACAAAAGGAACGAATCTCACAAACAGCTTGCCTGAAAGAAGCCAGACACTAAGGAATATACAGAGGAGGGCTCCAGACCCAGAACAAATCGAGCTACACTCTTCAGTGATGCATACATAGGAGGTAAAAGCAAAGCAAAGCAAGAAAATGATTGTTCAAAAGGCGGGCGAGCGGTTCCCATGGGGGCGGGGGGGTGGGGTGGGGTGGGATGTGCTTTTGATCACGGGGAAGCAGGCAGACGGCATCCGGGCTATTAGCAAATATTCTCAATCTAGACGTGGGTCATGGTTCTATCAGCACCTACTCTGCAATTATTTGTTAGTTCGTATGGTAGATGGACTTTTCTATACGAATATGACCCGATGAAAGAGGAAAAAGGGTAGAGGATATACCATCCCGCACTTCTTCGTCACAGTTTATCACCAGGTTACCTTCAAATCCAAGTTACGTGAGAGCAGGAGTCCCGTCTAATGTATCCTTGCAGCCTTGCCGAGCACTTGGTAGTTGCTCAACCATTAACTTGCTGCTATTGAAAATTAAGCTCGGGCTTATGAAACAGCATCTGATTTTACAGCCTCGCTTAACATTTTGCCCAGGAGTGACAGGACAGGACTCAAGCAGCAGCCTTACCTGCATGCCGACTCTGTGACTAGCGGAAAGCAGAAGACAGAGCAGAGGCAGAGGACACATCTAGTTGACCCTGCTAGGCCTCATCTCACTGCCTGTGTTCTATTAGACAACTTGTAGTTGAAAGTTACAAGCTCAGCTGGTCGGCAGCCTCATGACTAAGCAACTCCACTCTCTAGAGCTTTCAACATACCGATCTTTGCTGGGATGGTCTTTGGCAGGAACTGCCAGGGAAATGTTCCTGCGTGGAGCCAGCTCTTGTCTAGAGAGGCACCTCTAGAAACTTCAAACAATGACAACCGCCCCAGGGTTTGGGGTACAGTTTATGGTTCCCTGCTTGTGACCCAACATCAAATTACTGAGCCCAGCTGCCTGGTAGATGACACCAGCTTGTCTCTCCTCCATGGGCTCCAGGGGACACAGAAATGAGGAGGAGAAACGTCAGACGGTCTTTTGTTGCACAGGCAAATTGTGGCCTAGTGGTTCAGGCACTAGGTCTCCATTTCCGCCTTCCTGCCTCCACAGGCTTGGAATCAGGTCATTGACTCATTCTGAGTCAAGTTAACCCTAGTCGTGGTTGAGCCATGAGGAAAAGCCCAAGGAAGTTGGGGTTCACACATGAAACGGTCTGCGTCGAGTCATAGGGATCGTCACTTAGTGTTCAGTTATTCACTCAACAAGCAGGCACTGAGGGCCAACAGTGGGCAGGCCCCGACCCTGATACCAGGGTCAGCATCCAGCAGGGGAAAGTCATGTCACTGTCTTAGACAAGGTTGATGTAGGTGTTGTTCAGGAAGAAGCAGATACGGTAGAAGTGATAGTCTCAAGATATCACTCAGTTCTAGAGGAGTCTCCTTGAGTTTGGAAAGATGTAGTTTCAGGATCAAGGAAAGGAAGCACCTGACCTGTCATACCACCTGATCTGTCACGGCAAGTGCTAGAGAAGGTGGGGGGATGTAAATGCTTACAACATAAATTCCTGGATGCCTGGGCTAGAAAAAAAGACACAGACATTTGGGGAAAGACCCCCAACTTTTGAAGTTATATCAGGAAGAGCAATTATCCTTTTGGAAGAGCTGTGTCTTAGTACTGTGTTAGAGACAGCAAGCTTGGCTATATGTGTAAATATATATGTTTACACTGCCCCTCTCCAGGGCCCCACAGCATTTACGGAGCTCCCTCTAATGCCCAGACTGTACCTGGGTGACAGGAGACAGGCTGAGCCACTCATCATTGAAACACAATGGGCTCCATGCTGTGATATGACTACATGAGACACCGTGTCCTTTTTCTCAGAGCACATGTTTTACCTTGATCACTCATGCCAAAGAATACAAAACGTCCCGTGATCACACAAGAAGCATGTCTGTTGAGTTATAAATGTTGACTCTGAGAGGTGACAGGTGAGTACGGAGCTGTTTATAAGCAGCGTATACATTTCGGACCATTTACATAGTTAACCTTCTTGAATTAAAACCTAGATTTCCCACTCCACGTAACGTGGGTTTTTGTTTTTGTTTTTTTTGAACAGCACATGAAAGTGTTTGTGTGAAATCCAGGTATTCCTGACTGTATATTTACTTAACCAAAGAATTTTGTGCCTTCTGGACTCTTATTTGTTTAATTATGGATTTGAACGTGCTAAGAAGTATAAAAATAAACTATGACAGGAGCTTTGAGAAATGGTGGCAGAAATATTAATTAAGCATGAGAGCAGAGAACAGATAGACTGCAAGACAGATCTGAAACTCTACAATTGAAGGACCTTCTTTATCTATTGTGAAGAGAGAAAACAACCTTTAAAACTGAGAAGATTGAAATCCTACGGGGCTGATAAAAAAAATAAAAGAAATACCAGATACAGAATGTTGAACAAGTGGTAACCAATGCGGGAACACTGTAACGCAGGGTATTCATACTACGATAGTGAGCCCTACGCTGGGGAGTACATTGTGAACGCCTACTGAAGATTTTGGACGTTAGCCACAGCAGATTTGGAAGCCAGCTGGGTACTGTGAGACCTGGCATTTTATAGGTAATCATGGTGCCATTGTCCTGTGCAGTGAAAGAGCGGGACTGCAGCGAGGGAGGCCAGGTGGGAAAAGAATGCAATTGTCTGGAGAGACGGGATGAGTGGAAGAGCCGGTCTGAGAAGCATGTTAGGGACAGAGCTGACACCTTGGTGTCATTCGGGTGATGGAAAAAGAGAGCCAGAGAGAACCACGCGATTCTGGTGAGGGTGAGTCAAGGACACGGAGGTTGCAGGCTGAGGAGCAGGCCTGAGATGGGTTTGGCATTGGTCATGTTGGGGGTCCTTGTGGGAATGTCACAGGGATCACCTGGGGAGAAAGCTTACAGTGGGAATGAGCATTTGAGAGGGCAGAGGAAGACAGTGGAAGACGTGGAGAGATTAGTTAGCCTAGAAAAGCAGGTCTTATCATCTTAGCAATGAAAGCAATCCCCCTTATTGGCAACATGGTCCCAGGTTCGTGGCCTACGTGACCGCTTTTCCCATGATCTCTCTGCATTACTGACCTTTCTATGTTCTTTCCCACATTGCCCTGGTGTGGATCATGGACTCCTGGTTCTCGAGGGGGAGATCAGCTCTGGGGCTCCTTCCCTGCTCCACACACAGGCCAAACCAGCAGCGATTCTTGGCCTGTAGGGTGAACAGCATGGAAGGATCCCTGTGCCCCTCAGCTCTCAAGAAATAGCCCCCATCATGGGAATCTGTAATTTTCAATGCCTCAAAGCAGTCAGCTTGGGTTTTTCCCCCCATAAAAGCCCTACCCTAAAATGGGGTCTTATGTCTCTCTCTTGTTCAAACCAAAATGCACGTCAAAAGACAGTTTTGCACCGTGCCTGCAGTGTGGCCTCAGAACTCATGACCAGGTTCCTCATGGGAACAGAGCCAGGGTAATGCTCTGAAACCGGTCGACAGAGAACAGTCTTTCCTGGAAGAGCACATTCTTGAGGTCCCAGCCTGTGGCCGGGTGCACAGTGTTCACCGTAAGAACCTGGACAAATGTTTACAAGTGTCTGTCCTGTGTCAGGTGCTGTGCTACGCCCTGGGGATGGGAAGTGGCCTGGCTGCCATTTTCTTTCTATCTGCTCCAAGCAGAGGTATGGCAGAGACTTGAAGTCTGTACGGGCCGGGGAAGCCCATCTTAGGTAAGTGCCGAGTGGACAGTGAGGGAGGCAAATCCATTACAGAGAAACAAAACAGCAAAAAGAACACCATATGAAAGAAATCTGGTTGTCAGCCTCGCCTCAAACCCCCAATTTCCAAACATTAAAAATAGGAATGTCTCTGGGAAGATTATTTTTACAGTAACAAGAGTTTGGATTATATTTGAGTTTGAGTAACGACGGATATTAGATATTGCAGTGAAGGAGAAACAATCAAAGGTTAAACAAGAAACTTATCAGATGGAGCCAATGATTTTGTATTTCTTTTAATTTTCCCTAAGTTGTGTGTTGAAGCCTCACTTAAAATTGTGTTTTTTTTATATTATAGAGTAAAAAGTTTTTTTTAATTGTTCCTTCTCTGCTATTCTGACATTTAAAAATGATCTTTGTATAAAAACATAACTGAGTAGACTCTTTGGATTATTTGCTCAGGCCTAAGGGAAATCTATCTGTGAGATTTCAAGATTAGCTCTAGGTATCACTACTCAGTTGGCAGAAGCTTATGTGAATGGCAGGTGTAAGAAAATAATTAAACAACTATGAAAACATATATGCATAAAAATGATTATTATCATGATAGTGTTTATAATAATGAGAAAATGAAAACACACTAAATGTACAACGAGAGAGAAGTGAACAAATTATCATAGATATAACTATTCAACGTAGTTCTGTATTGCTGTTAAAAATGATGGCGTGGGGCACCTGGGTGGCTCAGTCGGTTAAGCATCTGACTCTTGGTTTCAGATCAGTTTGAGCCCTGCATCTCGCTCTGCACTGGCAGCTTGGAGCCTGCTTGGGATTCTCTCTCTTTCCCTCTCTCTGCCCCTCCCCCACTTGTGCCGTATCTGTCTCTCTCAAAGTAAACAAGTAAACTTTAAGAAATGATGAAATAAGGGCCCCTGGGTGGCTCAGACTCTTGATTTTGGCTCAGCTCATGATCCCAGGGTCCTGGTATGGAGCCCCGCTTAGGGCTCCACGCTATGGTTGAGATTCGCGCTCTCTCTCTCTCTCTCTCTCTCTCTCTCTTTCTCCCTTTGCCCCTCTCCCTGGCTAACATCTTCTCTCCAAATTAAAAAAAATAAATTAATTAATTAAAAAAAAGAGAAAGTTAAAAAAATAATTATGTAAATTATATTTCTGGAGGTTTGGATGAGAGGTTGGGTACACCCATCATACACTTGACTCTCTTTCCCTAGGATACTGGCCAATGGAAAATCACTAGGCAAATGGAATTGAAATATTAGCTTTATTACTACGTAGGCAAACACCAACAGCCCTGAGTGCAGGACTGTCTTGGTCAACTGGCTGGGAGAACAGGTCTTGGAAGTGAATCCAGGGTAGAGCCTCCTTCCCCTGGATAAAGACCCGAGTGCTTGACTATGGGGAGAGCTGGACCCACAGAACTGGCTCTGTATCCAGACCCCAAGCAAGCTTCCTTCCTGGACTATTGGTCTGTCTCATCTGCCTAATTATGGTTGAAGGGAGAGCGTAAAAGAAGCAGCTGCTGGGCCTTGCCCTGGGTGGGCGGGGGTGGGGGGGGGTTCACCAACCAGAGACAAGAAGCTAAGAAGAGTCCAGTGAGCCCACCTCATAAGAGCTGAACTTTTAACACTTTAAGCCCTGCCCACTAGCAAAATGTGACCCAATGTTGGGCCTCACCCAAAGAGCTGTTTCTGCTCATGCGAGTAGGTAAGTATAGAGAGAAAAACCCAGAAGGCTGTGGTCCCTCCAACACTCTCCAAGGAGGCAGAGAAGCTCCCTCCTCCATTTGCTGTGGTAGGAATATGACAAGAAGGAGAACAGTGTCCCGTCTTCCCTGATACATATTAACACAAGAAAATACATGATGTGATTATTACATTATTTATATTCTCAAATATCAACTATAACTTTTTTTTTTTTTTTTTTTTTACCATTAGCATTCATTACTTGTACACTGAAAAGAAGTACAAATAAAAAATACATTCGGGGAAACTGGGTGAAGGGTGTGCCAGA
Organism: Puma concolor; assembly: GCF_028749965.1. NCBI lineage: Eukaryota > Metazoa > Chordata > Mammalia > Carnivora > Felidae > Puma > Puma concolor. The sequence goes on along the minus strand of NC_141672.1, from coordinate 107,122,622 downwards.
ATTCTCTTCACTATATTTGCAACTCTTTTGTAACTTTTACATTATGTCAAAATAAAGGTTTAGAATACACTCGCCTTGCGAACACTATCGGATTATGGGGAAAATACTTGAAGTCATAAACACATTCAGGTTTATACATGCTTTCTGTCCTGGCCAAAATGGAGTCGCAGGGACTCACTGTACCCACCAATTTGAAATAACTAAAAAACTGGGTGAAATACATGAAATAATGGTTTTCAAGACGTTGGACAATAGGCACTGAAGGTCAGTGTTCTCTAAGAGCTGGGAAACCACTGTGGAGGTGAGCCCTATAATTACCCAGCTTGCTACATGGAGTTTCCAGGTGCACAGGGAGAGGGCACCCAGGAGGAGCCCTGGTGGTCTCTCTGAGTTGAAAAGGTGGAGCAAGGGGGCACCTGGGTGGCTCAGTTGGTTAGGTGTCCGACTTTGGCTCAGGTCATGATCTCACGGTTTGTGAGTTCAAGCCCCGCATCAGGCTTTGTGCTGACAGCTCAAAGCCTGAAGCCTCCTTCAGATTCGGTCTCCATCTCTCTCTGCCCCTCCCTCCCTTGCACTCTCTCTCTCTCAAAATATAAATAAACATTTAAAAAATTGAAAAAAAAAATATGGAGCAGGAACTTCAGGGAGGCCAAGGTGACTAGATTCCACAGGGCCGAGTACCAGACAGGAGCAAGCTGCCCAGAGAGAAATTCTAGAGATCTATAGAACAGTCTTCTAAGTAGTGAACTGTGCATTCATACAAACAAACTAGTCATGGCTGGAAAAAGAACCACCCTGAAGGATTAAGAGGAACAATTCTCAGAGGTCACACAGAGATGAAAATAGTACCAATTCCCATAAGCCAGACTGAAAAAGCTCAAAATTCACAAGGTACTGGGCAAAATACACAGGAAAGTTCTGCCTCAGTAGTGGGGAAGAGCTAATTCTAGGTGGACTACTGTTCCCCCGTCACCTAACAAATCATGAAAGACCTAAAAGCACCATGTTGTTGGCAACTAATTCAACTGTGTCCCAGGACAAAGCTTGAGAATATTTATAGGAATACAGGAAGGTCCAGTGCCCAACAATGTCTGGCAGCAAACAAAAAGTTGTTGGGCCTGCAAAGAAGTAGGAAAAGAAGAACCACACGGAGGAGGTACGTTGACCGGTCGAGACTGCCCAGAGCTGACACTGAAGGTAGAGTCAGCAGAGAAGGACATTAACTGTTACGATAACGGTTTTCCAGATGTTCAAGAAGCTAGAGGAACATGTCAAGTGCTAGGGTGGAAGATATATTTAAAAAAAAAAAAAAGAGGCAAATCAGACTTCTAGAGATGAAAACTGCCATGTCCAAGGTTGGATTAACTAGACATTGTGGAAGATGGGCTAGTGAACTTGAAGGCAGCAGTAGGAACTATCCAAAATGAACCGATAGAGACTAGACAGAGAGAGAAAAGACCAGGAGAAAACGGGCAGAGCATTCATTGGTGAGCCATGACATAATTTAAAACAGCCTAATTATATGTGTAATAGAAGTCTCTGAGGGAGAATGGGAGGAATCTGGGAAACAGAAAAGATTGCTTGAAGAAATAATGGCCCAAAATGTGCCACATTTGATAAAAACTGTAAAACCACATGTCCGAGAATCTCAACAAACCACGGGCATGAGAAACATGGAGAAAGCTATGCCAAATAACACCGTAATCACTTCGCTCAAAATCAGGGATAGCGAGAAGCTCTTAAAGGCAACCAGCGGAACAAAAGAAGTCATGGACAGAGGAACAAGGATAAGAATGATGGCAGTTATTTTTCTTTGGAAACAATGTGAGAAGAGAGTGGAACAATGTCTTTTAAGGGTTGAGGGGCGGGGCGGGGCAGGGGGGAGCCAAATCTGTCAACCTAGAATTCTATAACTAGCAAAAATATTTTCCAAAACTGAAGGTGACATGAAAACCTTTTCAGATGTACAAACGTTGAAAGAATCCATCACCAGCAGAAGTGCATTATAAACAATGTCAAAGGAAGTTCTTTGGGTAGAAGGGACAGGACACAAGCTGGAAAGATGGACCTAAGCAAAGGAACAGACAGTTCCAGGAACTTTACCTTCATGGCTAAATAGTAAGATTTTAACATTGTTTAACTCTCTTTAAAAGACATTGGACTGAGTGAAAATCATTGCAATGCAGCGTGGAGTTTATAAAATATGTAGACGCATGTGTGTAACAACAGCACCAAAGCTGGGGTGGGGGGAGAGAAATGGAGCCGTTCTGTTGTGAAGTTCTCAAAGCACCTGTGAGGTAGTGTGATTCTACTTGGAGGAGGACATGGTAAGTGAGGAGGCACCGTGTGCTTTCTGTTGGTACTGTTAGAGAAGGACAGATGGGGTGGGGAACACAGAGGTGAGGACAACCCATGAGGAGAACTCCTGGGAAGGGACCTGGGCAGGATGTGGGTACCACCCCCTGGTTGGGCAGCTCTGCGGGGCCAGGGGACATAGGAAGAGGCCAAAGCCCGCCTTGAACAGCGACAATTTCTAAGATTCAGAACTGAACTGAAGAGAAGCAAAAGGGTTCTTTGTAGAATCCCCTCTTACAGGCTCCGCCTTCAGCCTTCATGTGTATTATCCCGGAACAGAACCAAACCAGCTTCCGTATTCCCAGCAGATGCCATATTGCAGTTGATATTTTTGAGGCCAAATACCATAATGTCATTAGGTGAGACATTCAGATGTGAGACTGAGGAGCTGGAGGGAATAAACACAGTGAAAGGAAGGCATGATTCAAAGACCAAGTTAGAGTCTACGTTGACAAGGCTAGACTGCATGAAATCCATGTAAATCAAGCTTCTAAATATACAAAGAGCACAAAGAAACCCACATCTGCCTCCTGGGATGCTAGGTCTCTCCACATGTAATAAAGCATCTAGCTGGGAACATTGGGAGAAAGGATTCTCTCCCTTTCACTGACGAAAAATCCAAGGCATGCAGAGTATGATTTGTTCAAGGATACGAGCAAATAATGATAATCGGAATCAGGTCTAAGACTCAGGTTTCTTGACCTCAGTTCAGATCTCTAGCTCTTTTTAAGTCGATGGATCTTCAAAACTTTTAAATGAAGTATAATATATAGGCAGGGAAGTAAACAAACAAAAGATCAGACACTGACCACACCAACATAACTAGAGCTCAGATCAAGAAAGAGAGCCTTCTCAGCCCCGGAAGTCCACTCCTGTCCCCTTCCAGTCACTATCCCCTCAAAGTAACTACTATCCTGACTTCCCAAAGCATGGAATACCTTTGCCTGTTTTTATACTTTCTAGAAATGGAAAAATAATTTTTCTTTTGCTTTTGGTTGTTGTAGTTAAACATTATTTTTGTGAGTTTCATCTATATCATTGCGTGCATATTCAGGTAGACTATTCATCCCCAGAGCTGTATCGTGTCCCATTACTTCATCAGACAACCATTTATTTATTTCTTCTACCAGATGCCAAGGACCCTGGAGTAGTTTCTAGTGCAAAGCTTTTGTAAAGAACGCTGTCATGAAATTCTTTTAGGTGTCTTTTGATGAATACAAGTACACAGCTCGACTGGATACATATTTAGGACTAGAATCGCTGAGTTTTAGGATATGTGTATGCTAAGCATTAGTGGAGGGGTCCCTGCTTGGCTCAGTCGATTGAGCAACTGACTCTTGATTTCAGCTCAGGCCATGATCTCACAGTTTGTGGGATCGAGCCCTGCATTAGGCTCCATGCTGTCAGCACATGCTTGGGATTCTCTCTCTCTCCCTCTCTCTCTTTCCTGCCCCTCCCCTGCTTGTGTGCACTCTCTCAAAACAAATAAACTTAAAAGAAAAAGGATTAGTAGATAATCTAATTGTCGTATTTGAATTTGGGTGATCAAAATGTAAAAAATCACCTGACTACAAAATTTTGTATTTGTTTGTATCTGGGCATTTGTCTTCTATTGCTGTATAATTATCTTTGCAGCTACATCATTGAGGAGTGGCTCATGACTTCATCTGCTTTGTATCTCTATGGTGCTGGGGGCTTGGGGCTGGGTACAGAGTACCTGCTACGTGAATCCTTTCTTATTCAAATGTACAAAGAACTGCATAGACACAGTTCTGCTTCCAGGAAAGAATCACTGACTTCAGACACACATGGGAAAGACAAAACAGCTCAAGAGAAAGAATAACTAAGCCAAGACGGGTTTTAAAGTGGAGAGCAGAGATCATGGCTCATAAATCTATCAGTCACAGTACCTAACACAGTGCCTTCCTCATAGGATGTGCTCAATAAATATTTGCCAAATGAATGGAATCAAGATAGAAATGATCATAAATTGGTCATGTCACGTACAGCTCTAAGGAAAGTACATTTTGATATGGGAAAGCAAATACAGACTGGGTAAATGTTCGGGGGTGGCGGGGGGGGGGGGGTGGGGGAAACGTGCACTAATCTAACCCACAGAAAACATTTCACGTAAGGGATGGAACATAAGTGTTTTATTAATTTTCTGGCCACTTCTCCCAAAGCAGAGAAATCCTGGCTCTCTCTTCCTGATCCCTAACAATGTAAAACTGAAGAGTGGATGAATTTGAGTGACTGAAGGTTGAACTTCATTCCTCAATAACCAGATGCATAGGAGAAGATTTGGAAAATTTCATTAACACCAAAGACAGTGGATCTCTCGAAGAGACCCGACCTCAGAAACTCCAGGTAAGATGTGGGCTGGTGGTAGGGACACAAGACAGTGGGGGCTTGACCCCTGGCCCAGGCTCCAGCTTTTAGGAATAAGGCCAAACTTCTCTGTCTATGCAGCAACAACATTCACAAAGGCAGGCTTAAGTCACAGGGAACAAAGATGAGACGCCAAGGCTTTTCCTGAAAGGGATTTTTTGGAGAAAGGCAAGTCTTCAAAAGAAATCTGAACTTGACAGTGTCTTGAATCCCTCAACACACCCTCAGGCCTAAGCCGACAGAGAGCAAGTTACACAGATGTGTGCATTTCTGAGGAGGGCAACACAAAGGAAGCATCTCTCGTCCATTTCCAAGCCAGATAGAACGAAATGTAAACCTCTGTGAGTTATGCTCAGTGGCAAGTTCTGACATCTCACAGGAAATCAAATTTCTGCCAAGGAAAAGCCAAGAGTTTTTGGTCAGGACCCAAAGGACTTTTTCAAGCTTCTCATTAGCAAGCCAGAGAGTAATATGAGGTTTCTAACCCACTCTGTGAACCGCAGTATCTCCCCTTACTTAACATCAGAAAAACCCAAGACTGCTTTTTAAATGGACAAAGAACTCAGAGTGGCCTGTCACAGCTCTCCTGCAGGAAAGGGGGACAGTGAGCCCTTCCCAGGGCGGCTGCGGTCAGCTGTGCCGAGCCCAGTCCTGTTGGGCCTTACAGAGAAAAGAAAGGGGGTGAGGATGGGGGTGCGAGGAGGGGGAGTTGGTAGAAAGGAAGAGGAAACTGAACACCTACTCTGTGCTAAGTTTTTTATATAAAGTGTTTCACTTGATCCTCAAAGCCACTCTGCAAGGTAGGTTAATAGTATCCCTATTTTTATGGGCAAAGGAATAAATGCTTGCCTAAAATCACATGGCCAGTCCCCCTTCCCCTAGGCAAGTGGGGCCCCCGCTGCGGGCCTCATGCTCTAGAAGGCTTTGCTTTGGTCTTACTGTGGCCATAATGCTCTCCATGAAGTAAAAAGTTCCAGGGGCAAGAGATGTGTGCCTCCCCCCACAGTGGACGATGCTCCAGGTACCTGGAACCCTGGAATTCTCTGTCCAGACGGCCCCGCCTTCTTTCAAGGACCACAGAGGCCTCTTTCCTGGGTTCATTCTCCTGAGTGGGTGCTGGGATGTTGATGTGTAATCCCAGGCCCCAGGGTGACCAAGGAGGTGATGCTGAAAGGGCCGTGTGAGCTAGTTGTCTGCACACATACCCATGAGGCTTCTCATGATGCACGACAGCGCTGAGCGGGAGAGGGTAGGAAGAGAAGGGAGGGTCACGCGACAGAGAAGGTAGGAGCTCGAGGCTGGGTCTTCTCATTCTATCACGTCAGAGCAGAATTCCAAGTAGTCTGGGAATTCTCAATCAAAGGTGGTCTTCCAGGTCACTCTGAAGGTCTATTTGTCAAGGTTGGAGGAAAAAAAAATCCTATTTTTAATAGTTTGCTACATGTATATTTTATAACTCTTCAGTACTGAGGTATATGGCCTGGGGCCTTCATCTGGGCCCTTCCCTGGGTCCCGCAAATGTTGGTGGTGGGCCTGCCTATAGTCAATAAAGAGGTGGAGCCCAAACCTAGCTCTGTCGTCTGCCAAGGGTGAATGCTTTGGTGACTGCCCCATGACGCCTGATCCCACAGAGAAGTCAGGGGCAGGAGCAGTGCTAAGTATTTTGTGAAAATTGTTTAACAGAAATTATTTCTGACCATTTCCCATCACAGGTCCTGAGTTGCTATGCACACACTGCGGGGCCCTTAGAAAGCCAGCCAGTTCTCTGGGTTCCGTTCCCTCCTCTGGGAAATGACATCTGAGGAGTCATTCAGCTTGAAGACATTAGGAGTCTAAAGAGTAATACAATTGGTTTCCTCGCTCTACCTGGGGGTCTCAGCAATAGGTCTTTTAGGATCGCGAAGTGCTTTAAAGAATAACAACAGTAAACGGTAATACAAAGAACACGATGGTAGGGGAGTAAAATGAACGGATCACCTCAGACACTGAGCGCCTGAAAGAGGACTTTGGCAACCGTGGTCTTGAAAGGTCAGGGGCCAGAGATGGCAGTAGGGAAAGAGGGTGGTATGTCAGACATCCCTGAATGACGGACAACCGAGGCACAGGAAAGCTTGTGTTGGGACCAGCGGGGCCTGGCCCAGGTGGCAGCCAATCTGTCATGGCTCCCGCCTGTTCCTGGTGTCTCTTGGAGGAAAAGGAGCAGAAGGCATGGTGCGGACCCAGGACAGGCTGAGGGAAGGGAGGGGGCCAGGCCCAGAGTAGGATGAGACCCTGACTGTCTTACTGGGGCACTCGCAGGTGTGGATCCTTCTGTGGTAGGCCCGGGAGCAGTGTTCCTGCCTCTTGACCTCCATCACTCAGTTTTCTTTCTCTCCACGGAGAATCCCACCTTCCTCACCCTGTCCAATTGGCTCTTTCCTATCCATTAGCCTGGAGAGGCCGCTTGGTACTGAGCCTCTCACTAGGGAGTCACATGGTCTGTCACCCCCTACTCTGAGCTGTTGACAATCAGGCCCGGGTGAGATATGACCCACTTCACCAGAGAAGCAGGGCTGAGGGGGGTCTGTGGTCCCACAGGTCTGTGTCTGGCTCCACAGGTGTGCAAGGGAAGGCTGTAGCTTAAAACCTACAGGATGGAAGGGGCCTGGGCTGTAGAGCCAGAGGCTCTGGAGTTGTTTCCTTGCTCCCTTACTGACTGTGGGCCTTTAGGCAAGTTCCCGAATTGTTCTGAGCCTCCATTTTTCTTTTTTTTTCTTTTTTTTTTTTTTTAATTTTTTTTTTCCAACGTTTTTTATTTATTTTTGGGACAGAGAGAGACAGAGCATGAACGGGGGAGGGGCAGAGAGAGAGGGAGACACAGAATCAGAAACAGGCTCCAGGCTCCGAGCCATCAGCCCAGAGCCTGACGCGGGGCTCGAACTCACGGACCGCGAGATGAGCCTCCATTTTTCTAATCCGTAAGATGGGAATAATAATTTTCTATCCTATAGGGTTGGATAAGAAATATATTCGGTAAGAAAATATATTCAAAGACTTTAAGCTAGGGACTAGTTCAAAATAGGGACTGCTTAAATAATGCAATATTGCCTGTTTCAAGCACAAACTGCAAAAAAAAAAATCCCTTCTGTCTCAAGTTCATCTGGAGCAAAACACCATGGCCGCTAGATACATGCTCCTGGTCTTCCAGAGGGTTCTTACATTTCACCATCCATCTTCCTCCACGGAGGATAAGCATCTACACATTATGCATGGAGGGAAGCCAAACGGACAATGTATAGGAGGAAGAAAATCAGGATTTGTGTGTTGGGGAGAAACACTTGTGGCTCAGTTAGGCGGGCCCCAGCCTCCTGCTGCAACCTCTGCTGTAGCAGCGGAGTCAGACCCGGTGACACAGAGAGATCTGGGTTAGTAGAGCAAAATCTGTAAGACATGCAGGCAAAAACCTGGGTTATGGTAGAGACGAAGACGCGTTATGTGAATGTTGTGACCTCCAAAATGAATAAGAAATATTGTTACAGTATCTGTGCTCAGCGGGACAGTCTTGGGTAAAGAGGGGTCCAGGGGGTTGGGGTCAGGGTAGGATCACAGTTGCTAGTACAATGAGGTAAGACTAAGGTCACTGGACGTGACTGTGTTGGCGGTCTACTCATGGCTCCAAGTTCCGGTCACGCAGACCCCCGGACCTGTGAATGATGGGTACGGGCTTAACGCAGAGATATTGTGGGTTTGGTTCCAGACCACTGCAATGGAGCAAATATCGCAATAAAGGGAGACCAGTAAAGTTTTTGGTTTCCCTGGGCATATAAAAGCTATGTCTACACTAATTAAGTGTGCAATGGCATTGTGTCTAAAAAGAAAAAAACCCGTACATACCTTAACTTAAAAATACTTTATTGCTAGAAAATGCTAACCACCATCTGAGCTTTCAGCAGGTCATAATCACTGATCACACATCACCGTAACAAATATAATAATGATGACAAGGTTTGAAATATTGTGAGAATTACCAAACTGACAGGGACATGAAGTGGGAAAGTGCTGTTGGAAAATCATAAATACAGAGAACCAACTTGTGGTTGCCAGCAGGGAAGGGTGGGGGGATGAGCAAAGTAGGTGAAGGGGATTAAGAAGCACAAACTTCCAGTTATAAAGGAAGTAAGTCATGGGGATAAAAATTTCAGCATAGGGAATATAGTCAATAATATTTTAATAACATTATATGGTGACAGATGGTAACTACACTCACGTGGTGAGCATTTCGTAATGTACAGAATTGTCAAAAAACTATGTTGCACACCTGAAACTAATATAACATTGTATGTCAACTATACTCCTATTGAAAGAAAAGAGGGGCGCCTGGCTGGCTCAGTCGGTTGAGCGTCCGACTTTGGCTCAGGTCGTGATCTCGCGGTTCGCCAGTTCAAGCCCCACGTTGGGCTCTGTGCCGGCAGCTCAGAGCCTAGAGCCCGCTTTGGATTCTGTGTCTCCCTCTTTCTCTGTACCTCCCAGGCTCACACTCTATCTCTCCTGCTCTCTCAAAAATAAACAAACATTAACAAAATTTAAAAAAAAAAAAGAAAGAGAAGAAAAATGGTAGCAAGAGAGTTACTCGACACAAGATTGCCATAAAAGCTCCAATCTGTAGAGTTCCAGCTGACGATGGTGATGTAGGAAGACTCTGAACTCACCCCCACCATGGGACAAACCTTTTAAAATAGAACAATTTCTCCTGAAAGAGAACTGAGGGCTGACCGAACAGCCACTGAGCAACTAAAGATACCGAGAATGGGGCACCTGGGTGGCGCAGTCGGTTAAGCGTCCGACTTCAGCCAGGTCAAGATCTCGCGGTCCGTGAGTTCGAGCCCCGCGTCAGGCTCTGGGCTGATGGCTCAGAGCCTGGAGCCTGTTTCCGATTCTGTGTCTCCCTCTCTCTCTGCCCCTCCCCCGTTCATGCTCTGTCTCTCTCTGTCCCAAAAATAAATAAAAAAAACGTTGACAAAAAAAAAAAAAGAGTCACCAGGGACACAAAGCTGCACAGGGGACACCATACACAAGACCACTCCTTCAACTTTAGGAGAAGCAGGCATTTTGCCTACTCTGTGGAAACAAACACAGAAAGTCAAGCAAAATGAGGAGCCAGAGGAATATGCTCCAAAAGAAAGAATGAGAAAAAAAAAAAAAGAACTCAGAAAAAGAACTAAATGAAACAGATTAGCAACATGTCTGATAAAGAATTTAAAGTAATGATCATAAAGATACTCACTGGGCTGGAGTAAAGAGTGGAAGAACTCAGTGAGACCTTCAATAAAGAGATAGAAAATGTTAGAAAGAACCAATCAGAGTTGAAGAACGCAATAACTGAAATAAAAAACACACTAGGAAATCAATAGTGGGTCGGAGGATGCAGAGAAGTGCATTAGTGATCCCGAGGACACAGTAATGGAAAGCACACAGCTGAACAGCAAAAAGAGAAAATAAATTTTTTAAATGAGGATAGATTAAGAGACCTCTGGACAATATATTTTTTTTAAATTTTTTTTTTCAACGTTTATTTATTTTTGGGACAGAGAGAGACAGAGCATGAACGGGGGAGGGGCAGAGAGAGAGGGAGACACAGAATCGGAAGCAGGCTCCAGGCTCTGAGCCATCAGCCCAGAGCCTGACGCCGGGCTCGAACTCACGGACTGCGAGATCGTGACCTGGCTGAAGTTGGACGCCCAACCGACTGCGCCACCCAGGCGCCCCTGAGACCTCTGGACAATATTAAGAGAACAAGCATTCACATTATATACATAGGGGGAGGAGGGGGAGGAGGAGGAGGAGGGGGAGGGGGAGGAGGGGGAGGAGGGGGAGGAGGGGGAGGGGGAGAAGGAGGAGGAGGAGTGGGGGAGGAGGAGGAGGGGGAGGGGGGGAGGGGGAGGAGGGGGAGGGGGGGGAGGAGGAGGAGAGAGAAAAGTGTAGAAACCTTATGTGAAAAAAGATAACTGAAAACTTCCCTAACCTAGGGAAGGAGATAAACATCCAAGTCCAAGAAACACAGAGAGTTCCCAACAAGATGAACCTAAGGAGGGCCACACCACAGCACATTATAATTAAAATGTCAAGGTTAGGGGCACCTGGGTGGCTCAGTCAGTTAAGCGTCTGACTTCAGCTCAAGTCATGATCTCACGGTTCGTGGGTTCGAGCCCCACGTTGGGCTCTATGCTGACAGCTCAGAGCCTGGAGCCTGCTTTGGATTCTGTGACTCCCTCTCTCACTCTGACCCTCCCTTGCTCACACTCTGTCTCTCTCTCTCTCTCTCTCTCTCTCTCTCTCAAAAATAAACACTAAAAATTTTTAATTAAAAACGTGTCAAGGTTAAAGATAAAGAGAGACTCTTTTTTTTAGTGTTTTATTTTTTATTATTGAGACAAAGAGAGCACATGTGAGACGTTAAGGGGCAGAGAGAAAGGGGGGACAGAGGATCTGAAGTGGGCTCTGTGCTGACAGCAAAGAGCCTGATGCAGGGCTTGAACTCATGGACTGTAAGATCATGATGACCTGGGCTGAAGTCAGATGCTCAACTGACTGAGTCACCCAGGTGTCCCAAGATAAAGAGAGACTCTTAAAAGCAGCAAGAGAGAAACAAAAAGTTGCACACAAAGGAAAACCTATAAGGCTTCCAGATAATTAAAAAAAAATTTTTTTATTATTTATTTTTGAGAGAGAGAAAGACCGAGTATGAGTTGGGGAGGTGCAGACAGAGAGGGAGACACAGAATCTGAAGTGGTTTCCAGGCTCTGAGCTGTCAGCACAGAACCCAACGTGGGGCTCAAACCCACAAACCGTGAGATCATGACCTGAGCTGAAGCCAGGCACTTAACCAACTAAGCCACCCAGGCTCCCCAATCAGCTGATTTTTCAGGAGAAACTTTGCAAGCCAGAAGGGAATGGCATGATCTATTCAAAGTGTTGAAAGGAAAAACAAAACAAAACAAAACAAAACAAAACAAAACTATAACCAAGAATACTCTATCCAGCATGGTTATTCAGATTTGAAGAAGTGATAAAGAGTTTCCCAGACAAACAAAAGAGAAAGGAACTTATTAGCACTAAACCAGTCTTAAAAAAATCTTAAAGGGACTTCTTTAAGTGGAAAAAATGGCCATAATTAGACATAAGAAAAATATGAATAATAAGATGTAAAATGTGACAGTATATACATAAAATATATAGAAGAGAGTAAAGAAGGGAAGAGAGGGGAAAAAGAAAAAGAAAGATTTTTTCTTTTTAGAATGTACTTGAACTTAAATGACCATCAAATTAATATGGAATGCTATTTAATTAGGATGCTATATATGAACCTTATAGTAACCACAAACCCAAAACCTATGATAGATACACAAAAAATAAAGAGAAAGAAAGCCAACCAAAACACTATAGACACTCATTGAAAATAAAGAAAGAGAGAAAGAGAATAAGGAACAAAGAAGTACAAAAACAACTAGAAAACAAATTTTTTAAATGGCATTAAGTACATTCCTATCAATAATTACTTTAAATATATATGGTTTACATGCTCCAATCAAAAGATATAGTTGTGGAAAGGATGAAAAATCAAGACCCAGCTATATGCACCTCCAAAAGACTCATCTCAAACCTAAGGATTACCCTCTTTGTCTCTCAAAAATGAACAAATAAACATTAAAAATATAGAAGAGAATAGAGACTCCAGAAATAAATACACATTTATATGGTCAATTAATCTACAATAAAGGAAGCAGGAATATACAATGGGAAAAAGAAAGGCTTTTCAATAAATGGTGCTGGGAAAACTGAACAGTTACATGCAAAAGAATAAAAGTGGACTACTCTCTTACACCATACACAAAAATGAACTCAAAATGGATTAAAGACCTAAATATGAAACCTGAAACCATACAAACACTAGAGGAGAACACAGGCAGTAATTTCTCTAACATCAGCCATAGCAACATTTTTCTAGATACGTCTCTTAAGCAAGGGAAACAAAAGCAAAACAAAAACAAAAAAAACCCCAAAAAACAAAAAGCAAAAAACAAAACAAAACAAAAAACCACATTGGGACTAAATCAAAATAAAAAGCGTTTGCACAGCAAAGGAAACCATCAACAAAACGAAAAGATAATCTACCAAATTGGAGAAGATATTTGCAAATGATGTATCTGATAAGGGGTTAACATCCAAAATATGTAAAAAAATATATATATATATAACTCAACACCAATAAACAATCTGATTAAAAAATGGGCAGATGACCCGAATAGGCATTTTTCTAAAGAAGACATACAGATGGCCAATAGACACAGGATAAGATGCTTAGTATCACTAATCACCAGGGAAATCCTAATCAAAACCACAATAAGATATTACCTCACAGATATCAGAATGGCTAAAATCAAAAAGACAAGAAACAAGTGTTGGTGGGGATGTGGAGAAAAAGGAACCCTCGTGCACTGTAGGTGGGAATGTAAATTGGTAGTCACTGTGGAAAACAGTATGGCACTTCCTCAAAAACTAAAAAATAGAAATACCATATGATCTAATAATTCCACTATTGGGTATTTACCTAGGGAAAACAAAAGCACTAACTGAAAAGATGAATGCACCTGTATGTTTACTGCAGCATTATTTACAATAGCTAAGACATGGAAACAACCCAAAGGTCCATTAATAGACAATTGGATAAGGAAAATGTGGGGTGTGTGTGTGTGTCTGTGTGTGTGTTTATGGATATACACACACATGTATATTCATACATAATGGAATATTACACAGCCATAAAAAGGATAAGATCGTACCATTTGAGACCACATGGATGGACCTAGAAGGTATTATGCCAAGTGAAATAAGTCAGACTAAGAAAGACAAATACCATATGATTCCATTCCTAGGTGGAATCTTAAAAAAAAAAAAAGAAGCCAAATGAATAAACAAACAAAAAGCAGAATCAGAACCAATGGCTGTCAGAGGGGAAAGGGTGGGAGCCTGGGCAAATAGGTGAAGGGGAGAGGGATATACAGGCCTCCAGTTATGGAATGAATAACTTGCGGTAATAAAAGCGCAGCATAAGTAATATAGTCAGTGATATTATAATGATAAGGATATGATATTATATTGTAATAGTAATGTAATGGGACAGATAGTACCTACACTTGGGGTGAACACAGCGTCATGTATCTATTTGTCAAATCCCTAAGTTGTCCACCTGAAACTAAGGTAACATTGTGTATCATCTGTGCTAAACAAAACGACGACAAAAACCCGTTCAATCTGTAAAACACGCAGTATCTGCAAAGCACATCAAAGCAAAGAGCAGTAAAACGAGGTACGCCTGTACCGAAGCTGGGCTATGCAGTAGTTCTTGGAGAAGCACTGTGACTGAAATGTGTGCACAGGGGTCTAGAAACAAAAGCGAGAGGGCAGTTGTTTCTGCCTCTCTCTGTGTGTGGCATGGGAGAGATAAATGCCAACAGTTATTCCATCAATACCTCCTGTAAATCTTCATCCTGCACCTCCCTCCTCTTCTTCTTTGGCCAAAGTCCCCCCTTTTTGACAGGGCATCATAATTGCTGGAATGATTCTCAGCCCCGCAATTCTTTGACATGCATAAGACTTGGCAGGCTCACAGGAAAATGAGGTCATTTTACCAAATCCTTGTAATGATTGAAACCTGTGGTTTCTAGGGTGGGCGGCAGGCGGGAGTGGGGGAGGGGAGTGACCAGGGACAGAGGTACAGACAACTGAAGCGTCCAGGCTAGGGAGCTCTCCTCCCTTGGGGAGGTGTGACGGACAGAGGTCTTTCATGCCCGAGAGTGGGTTTCAGGCCCCTGCTAGGAAGCCTTTGCCCCTCTGTGCTGGGGGAATGGCGGGGCCAGCCTGCTTTTCCCAGCTGCTTTGCGCATTACATCTGAACCGGTTTATTTTAGGAAGGAACTCAATTCAGCAGGCCCGATCTGCGATCTGCCGGGGCTCACACATACCTAGGAGTGAACCAGACCAGGCCACCCTTGCGGAGGGGGGGGGGGGGGGGGGGGTCTTGCGCAATCAAAGTCATCCCCAGTAACATTAGCTGGGGTGACAGCCTTTTGCATCCTGCCCTGTGGAGTTGCCAATTCACATTCTCGCAGGGCAGCAGATTAACAGCTGTGGCTTCTCTCCCTACCTACAAGCCTGAGATCTGAGGGCCTCCTCCCGTCAGGCACGTCTTTGGGAGTTAAGTGTTTTCAACACTACAGAATAGTCCGTGCTTATACGACAAACTGCTTCTTGATTACAAAGAAAGAAAGAAAAATTTCTCCAAGGTTCTAATTCTTCTCTAGGTGAAGCCTTTCTTTCCGGTGCTCTTTTGTTTTTTGTTTTAAATTTTCTTTCCTGTTTACTTTTTTGAGAGAGACAGAGACAGAGAGACTGGGGGGGGGGGGTGCAGAGAGAGAGAGGGAGAGAGAATCTCAAACAGGCTCCATGTTGTCAGTTCAAAGCCCAGCGTGGGTCTTGATCTCACTGAGCAGAAATCAAGAGCCAGATACTTAAGGGACTGAGCCACCCAGGCGTCCCCTTTCCGGTGTTCTTTTTAAATGTCCCCATAAGTCTCTACAGAGGTGCACTGGGAGTGCCAGTGTGGGAGAGAGGAGGGTGTGGGGCAATGTGTGGGGTGAGAAGGACAGACAGCCAGTGTCTGATTTCAGCTCTGCCTCTTAGGTCCTTGGCCAGATCATATCATTTCTCTTCTTTAGCTTATCTGTTAACATGGGGTTGATGTCCGCCTTGACCCCTTGGGGTCAAGATAAGTTAAAGGGCACTTTGAAAGCTGAAAGGCGGTAGGATTATTGTTATTCTGCTGCATGGTCAAAGTCAGGTTATTCTGTCTCGTGAACTCTTCTGCTACTTAACATGGTACACATGGAGGGCCCAATAAATTCAACCTACTAGCAATGTGTGTTAAGAACCTATTATGTGCCAGGAATTGTATTAGCCACTGTAATGGCTAAAGTAAAAACGAATATAAAGATGAAGTTTACATGGTTTCTATTTTCTTTTTTTTAAACTTTATTTATTTTTGAGAAAGAGAGAGAGCGCGAGCAGGGGAAGGGCAGAGAGAAAGGGGGAAACACAGAATCCAAAGCAGGCTCCAGGCTCCGAGCTGTCAGCACAGAGCCTGACGCAGGCTCGAACTCACAAACCATGAGATCATGACCTGAGCCGACATAGGACCCTTAACTGACTGAGCCACCCAGGCACCCCCACATGATTTCTGTTTTCAAGTTTACTGCATTTTAAGTGCCGTGTAAGCACTTATGGGCTGTAGATGTAGGAGTTGACAAACAAAGGACATTTCACTTCCATCGACCTTTGGAATCCAGAGTTGACATGTAAAACCACACACACACACACACACACACACACACACACACACACACACACACACACATGTCCTCACTCCCTTCCCCGTTGTGATTCTGTGTCTGTCTGCAGCTGAGATACCCTGGCGTGGGGCACAGAGGCCCCCTGGGATTGCAGTTAGCAGGACACGCAGACAGCGGCCTTGCAGAGAATGGATGGTTCAGTGCTGTCAACACGGGAACCTGTAAGGGCCTTTGAGGTTGTTGGTGTGGCTCACTAGGGGGAGCAGGAAGCCTGGAGACAGTCAGACCCGGGCCGTTGATGACCAGCCCTTCCAGATAGGGATTTTATTGTGTTACCTTCAGCAAGACTGAGCCTCAGCTTCTCTGCCTGCAGAGGTTCCCCCACCTCGGAGATCTATCCGAGGAATTAAATGAGACTCTGACAGTGGAGCACTAGACAGAGAAAGCTCCCCTTGTCTACCCGCCCGGGGAATCTTATTCATCTTGTTTAGAAACAGTGGCAGCCCATCATTCATTCATTCTACAAGCGTTCGTTGTGCGCCTCCTGTAGGCCAGGCACAGCTGCAGACGTGGAATAGAGCCGTGAGCAAACCGGCAAGGCCCCTGCTCTCCTGACGTTCATCTTCCAGCTTCGGTGCTTCTTTATCATAGGATTCTTCCCGAGGACACAAGGGACTGAAGTCTCATGCGGCATGTGGACTTGGCCCTGTTCTTCTGACGTGGCATAGTTGGCATGGCTCTATTTTACAACTTCCTGCCTTATTTTAATTGCTGTCTGACATCTGGGAGAGAACTAAGTCATGGTTTAAGTCTTAGCCCGCTCCCAGTGTTTGCTTGCCACGTGAAATGGTCGCTCTCAGGCTTCCCCCAACAGAATGCCCATAGGGGCTCCACAGACAGAAGAGATGTGTGGTCTGGAAAGTTGTCTCCCCAGCAGCTGGCAGCACAGGGGAATTAAGTGCATTGCCCTCGGGTCCTTATGGAGCCACGCAGGGAGGTGCCTGGCCACCTGCTTCACCGAGAGCCCAATGGTGGTGCTGTGCCCTGAGCTGGGGCCTGGCCTGGCTGCCAAGGGCTGGGTTTCCATTAGATCCTGCAATGACTTTGCCTGGTGACCTTGGATGGTCCTGGTTCTCTGCGCTTCAGTGGCCTCATCCTCCAACGAGACCATCATTGGCTTGACCAACCACAGGATTTTTATGAGGACCAAATAAAAGAACAAGAGGTTTCCTTGAGTCAACACACACACACACACACACACACACACACACACACACACACAAAGACAACATCTAGCAATAACGAAAATGATATCATTCCAGGACCATCTCATTGTCTGTATGTTAACATCACATTATCCTCTTTCTGCTCATTTTCTCCCTCAAGCATTACTTTTCCCTGGTAAAGAAAATGGAACCTACTGCAGGCTGCAAATCTGTGTCTGGAATTCTGTGTCCAGAAATTAGCCATTTGCATTTGCAGCCATAAAAGCAAGGAGAGTAGAGAGCAACAAAGGAAATACGTGTGGGGAGCGGGAGGAGGCAGAAATGAGGGTTTGCTCCGTGTAGCAGACAAACCACCAGACTTCCTCCTGCAGGAGATGTGAGGCCAGCCAGGCCAGAAGTCAGTCACACATGGCCAGGATGAGTCCCCCTGTTTGCATCCAGCCAGGGAGGCTGGAGGACGGGTGATTGTGCCTTTCTTCATCCAAGGCAGCCACAGGACTACTCTCTCTTCTTACCCATGCAGGGCCTGACCTCCCACTGGAGCCCAAGGGGCCACCAAGCCAGCCTAGGGTGGGGCAGAGTGGGGGCCCTGTCTTCCTCCAGGGCTCCGAGTGCCCTAAAGAGAGAACTGAACCTATACCATTCAACTCAGTTCAGGCAAAGCCTCCCCTGGTGGGTGCAGGCCTGGAGCCTCCTGCCTCTCCTGTGAGGGGTCCACAGAGTGAGGATCTGTGGTCTGAGCCTGGAAGAGCAGCCAGTGCCTCACGGTGGGTGGAAGGGAGCTAACATAATGGAGTGCATCCATTGGGCACCTCATTGTAGGGACAGAAGAGAGTAAAAGTTATGGATCCTGAGATTATTGGGTTCAAATGCTGGCTCTGCTACTCACCTGCTGTGGAGCTTTGAGCAAATTACTTTACCTCTCTGGGCCTGGATTCCCCATCTGGAAACTTAGGAGGAGCAAGCATTTTGGGGTTTTGGGTTGTGGGCATCTGAAACAGACTCTGGTTCACTTAAACATAGGAAGATTTGGGGGCTGGTGGTAGGTAGCTCACAGAATGAAGGAAACTGTCCCAGAAAGGGGGGCTCAGAAGTTTCAGGCTACCGAGTTACTCAGAGATCCCAGAAGCTAGAACCAATTGAGGTCGCATACAATAAGAGGGTAGATGAGGCCCTCTCAAAAATATAGATCTGGGAGACAGACTTACTGAGCTTTTGGGGTCACATGGCTGCCCTGTGGCTAAGAAAGGATAGGAGACAGCCCCACCCATCTGTACAAGACCAAGATTGTCCCCAGGTCAGAGCTGGATGCAGTTCCAGAAGGACATGTGAGCGGCTGCTAGGGCCCAAATACCACAGAAGGGCAGCAAAGCGGACAACGTACCCACTGGCGGGGGTGTTCTGAGGAAGAAGAAAGATAGAGCAGTGAAACACGTAGCACAGCACCCTGTCCTGTCCAAGAGATCACCAAGGTGTAGCTGTCCCAGCTATCAACAACTCTGAAGTACTATCCGCCTTTTCCAGACAGAAAACGGGAACTTGAACTGAAGAGCTGCCCAAGGTTGCCTCAGTGCCAAACGAGACTTCGACCCCAGCTTGGCCTCCAGAGCCAGACACACAAACTGCAAAGCCTCACGCAAAATGGAAGCGAGGGACCCCTTTCTCAAAAGGCCAGAAAAAGTACCATTAAGGGGCCCTGAAATATAAACATTTTCCTTTCGACCACTGTCTACTTCTTGACCGTCTTCAGTTTTTTTAATTTGCTATTTAATGTCATTCTAAGTGAAAAATTAAAAAACTAAGGGATCAGTGCTAATTTTACCAGTCTTTACATAGTACAATCCCGGTCTTACAGGCAAATGAAGATACTCAATTTGTATGTGGAATCGCCAAATCGCCAACTCGTTCTCAGCATAAGTGGTTGGCTAATACAGGGGAGTAACACGAGTGAGAAAGGAGATGACAGAACTCTCTAGATGTTCCTGCTTCTTAGAACATCACTGGCTCCTTTTTGCATCTGAAGTCGAGTTCTGATTCGATTGGAAAACATGGCTTCTCGGGGTTTTCAGTGTCATCAACAGAACATGCTTACCTTGCACTCACACTGACTCTCGCTGGGTTCCCAGGCTTTATCCCCCAGAATGCTGTGCTGGTGCGGTGGCTGGAATGCTCTATGCACGTGGAACAGCAAGGAACAGCCACACACATACTGCCAGGCTCTCCTCTGCTTGCACATCTCCGCTCAAGAGCACTCCCCGGGCTTCACTTGCAAAACACAAATTGAAAGATAAAATGATTAAGAATGCCAGGACAGTGGCAGCAGATGATTTAACCAAACGGAGGGGTCCTGCCTGCCTCTGACCTTGGCCTTCTAGAGCACATGTACCTCCTCACCCCAAGAGTCAACAAACCCCTTTCTCAGTTGTGTCTGTTTTTTGCTCTTGGAGGGAAACGTTGAGTTCTGGGACTAAGGCTCTAAGAACTGAGGGAAGCTGGGGCTGAGGGGGAACCAAGCAGGTGGAGGAATGTGCACCCAGGAACCTCTCTGCACAGAGAGTGGGGCCACAGGGACTGGGGTACAAGACCAGCGTACATATTCCCTCGTGGGCCATAGTGTCTGGACCGAGGAGAGTCTGGCCAAAGACAGACCGATGGCTGGCCCTGAATGCCTGTTCTGTGAGTGGAAATTTCAGGTCTATCATTCGCCCACCTTGGCGGAAAGGACAGGCATCCTACAAGTACTCATGTCACTGTCCTCGGGGCCGCAAGTGACCCAGCAAGAGCTCCCCAGGGAATATTAAGCACCCATAGGCTTTGGGCTTGGCCCAGAGCAGAGCTGGGTGCCTTGTTGGTTGGCCCCTCCTCCCCAGAAGCACCTCCCCGAGTTCTGTAGGCTGAGATGCTACATCTCAGAGCATGAGGCCCATGGCTTTGTCAGCTCAGAGCGGCTCGGCCAAAATCCCTCCTGGTGGTCTGGAGACCAGCCCTAGACACTCCTCCCTCTCTTGGCCCCAGCCTCCTTGGGATTTCCAGTGGCAAAAAGACATTCTCCCCCTCCCCACTTGTCTCCATCTTACTGGAGTGCTTCCTGGGAATCTTACTACAAACCCAGCCCCATGCTTTCCAATGAACCACCAACCAGCTGGTCCCTGATGGGGGTGGGAGGACACAACAGGCAGGGCAAATAGCCATTTCTCCTGTGACCCTAAAGAAGAGAGAGTGAAGAGGAAGGACACGGGCTGGTTTCCTGTTCCAAAGAAGCCAATAAGGACACTGACTTTGTGACTCAGTGTCTTGTGTGCAAAATTGAGGAAGTGACGGCTTACTATCCCAGAGGAGAGAAAGTGAGGGATAAAACGCGGGGACTAACCTGTAATGGCCATAACACCCTTCCCCATACCCGGGACTGTCACTGACCATCTACACGACCTAGTGGGAGCCCTGCACCAGCTTCCATTCCTGCACCTGTTAAGGGGTCCTGTGTCCTGCAGGCTCCTGTGGGCACTGTGGCCATACAGGACACAAAAGCGCCACCACAGGCTGCCATAGATGGAGGGATTGCATGGTTGCTCTTGTCATAAAATGCTTTCAATCTCCCCAAAGGCAGATTTGCCTCCTGTTAAGCAAACAGAATTGGTAGACAATGGCGTTCGTCTTTGCCAGCTTCGTTATTTTTACTCGAGAGAAAGAGTCATTGTATGACCCACAAATATTATTTCATTTTACAAACTCTGCCTCAGGGAAACTGCTTGGTCAACAGTCTTCCTTAAGATCTTGTGGGAGTGGGGCGCCTGGGTGGCACAGTCGGTTAAGCGTCCGACTTCAGCCAGGTCACGATCCTGCGGTCCGTGAGTTCGAGCCCCGCGTCGGGCTCTGGGCTGATGGCTCAGAGCCTGGAGCCTGTTTCCGATTCTGTGTCTCCCTCTCTCTCTGCCCCTCCCCCATTCATGCTCTGTCTCTCTCTGTCCCAAAAATAAATAAACGTTGAAAAAAAAAAATTTTAAGATCTTGTGGGAGCTCTGAGATCGTCCCTCTCAATCCCTGGAGAATCCTTGTCCACCTGGCCAAAAGAGGCCCTCTCCAGCCCTACAGCGAATGGTGGGTGCTCAGGGAGCCCCTCTGTCAGGCAACTTGCCCCCGTGAGGGTTGGAGCAGCTGAGAAGGTGTCATATTTTCAGATGGGACATCCCTCCCCTTCGGGAACATAGAAATACCACATACCTTGCAATTAAAGCCAGGCTCCTACCCTCCTTTCCTTTGGATCTAAAATGGGTGCTTGGGGCTCAGACTAGCCAGCATTCTCCATGGGCTGGACCTGTTGGCCTCAGGCTCCAGGGGCGGGTCTGTGAAGTCCAACAGCTGCAGTGCTGCGTAAATATTTTGAGAACTCCAACTTGGAGCCATCTGCCGTGAACTTGCCTCCTTGGCTTGGGTCGGAAAGAGAAGAACAAACCCACGCTCATGAGCGCACGCCTACATTTCTCGCCCAGGCCCTGGAAGCAGGTGTGGTGCTGCTGGGCTGCTGGGCTGGACCAGGTGCAGGGCATTGTCTGACTAATAAAGTATTTAAGTGCTGCCTGCCCGACCCCGGCCCTTGGGGCCCGGCAATCTCATTACGCAGCTGTAGGGAATGGAAGTGGTGGCCACGTCTTGAACGCAGGTGACACCAGCATAGCTGGCCACTCCGTTTGGCTAGGTCTGCTCGTTATCCCTAAATGAGAAGCAAGAGGAGGAGGCATAGGCTGTGCCTGTATCTTGCCGCACCCCCCCAACCACAACACAGTCACTACTTTTGGTAGTTTCTGGGCTTCAGGGAAAGGGCCCTGGTGTCAGTGAGCTGGAGTCAGGAATGAGTCCAGCATAGCAACCACAGCAGAGGGCAAATCCATCTGGCACCTTTGTGTGATAGTTTCTGGATCATATTCCACCTGCTCCAGGAAGACTTCCTTGACTTCTCTAGACAAGGAGAGTGCTCCTTCTTGGAAAATCACACAGTACGGATAACCTGGACCATAAACGTACCCATGGTGAGGGGCACAGTCCGTCTGGCCTCAAATCCCAGCTCCACCATTAACTAGGTGTGCAGCTTGGGGCAAGTTGTTTAACTTCTCTTTACCTCATTCTTTTGCATAGAATATGAAAATAGGGGAAAATGCCCACTGCATAGAGTTGTGGGCAAGTACAGGACTTAGGTGCAATGGTGCTCAGAGGAGTATTGGCCGAGAACAAGCCCTTGACAAGAGGCTGCTATTATGATCATATACTTTTATTGTGGTAAAGTACACATAACATAAAATTTACCATTTTAACCATGTTTGGAGGGATGGCTCAATGATATTAACTATGCTCACATTGTGCAACCATCGCCACCATCCATCTCCAGAACTTTTTCATCATCCCACACTGAACCTCTGTCCCATTGAACAATAACTCCCCATTCCCCTTGCCCCAGCCCCTAGTAACTTCTACTTTGTCTCCAAGGATAACTTTTGACTACACAGAATCTGAAGCAGGCTCCAGGCTCTGAGCTGTCAGCACAGAGCCCCACGTGGGGCTTGAACTCAGGAACCTTGAGATCATGACCTGACCCGAAGTCGGACGCTTAACCGACGGAGCCACTCAGGCGTCCCAGTATCTATTGTATTTTTGTGTGAGAGCCATGGTTTTCACTTTTAAAGGCTATACTTTAACACTTTGAAGAACATAAACCAAGACAAGGGAGTAGAGGTGGCTGGATCTGGTAGTAGTTTAGACAGGGTGTTTAGAGAAGACATCTCTGAGGGAGTAAAATCTGAGCAGGAACTCGGATGATGAGAAGAAACAGGCACCCTGAGATCTGGGAGAGGAGTCTCCTTGGCAGGAGGAATGGTCAGGAAGGGCCTGGGCTCCTCCTGGGAACTCGAGGGCACCAGTGTGATGGGAGCAGCAGGAAAGAAGAGTGTAGGAGTAGATGAAGTCTGGAAGGTTCCGGGTCAGACCCTGAAGAATCCTGCAGCCATGCCAAGGGATCAGGCCCAGTTTGAAATTGATGTTGAGGAATATGCTCTGTCCTTATAATAAGAAAGTAACCCCAGGACGGGAGTCAAGCTTCCTGGATTATGGGAGCTCTATTCCGCCTTAAGTTTAGCTCAATGAGTCTTACTCATACTGGTTCATCTTGCCCCTTTATCCCAAGATTCGCCAAGCCTGAAGCCAGTTGTTTCTTCCACCAGACCTTTTTCTCAGCCTTGGGTAACAAACTTTAGAGACGGGGAAGGGGGTGCCCTCTGGGCAGGCATGGAGAGGGAGGGGCCATCGCTGGGCTGGCTGGTCAGGAACCGAGTGGGGAGTCCAGTGTCTCCCAAGAAGTTCCCATCAGGACCCAGCAAGATGGCTGTGGCCACCAGCGTGTTGGACTCAGGGGACTTGGCTCTGCTCGAGGATCTCTCTGGTAAAATGCAAGTGATTCCCTCCTTCTCTAAAACCCTCCAGGATTCCCAAAACAGCCCCGACACCACCCTTCAAACATCCCTTCTTGCGTGGAAGTGAGTCTTCATGGCATCTCTACTGAACAGCGCCTTCTAGTGGAACTTTGTGTTCTTGCCATAACCTCCCTGGGGAAAGGGATCCCTAGGACCGCCAAGAATTGGGGGCTTTTATGCAGAGACTAAGTCCACTCTAGTCCTTAGAACTTTACTGTTAGCTGCTGAAAGGCACTAGCAGCAATGTGACATCGGGGGCCATGCCTGTCTGGGCCTCAGGGCATCATACCGCCGGGTACACACTAGATATCCCCGTAAGTGCTTTCTTAATGAATGAATGAAAAAACAAAGATAAGTAAGATGTAGTGTCTGGACTTTAATGAAATCACTATGGGGACTGTTCTGTGTTACTTCAGGGCACTCCCATGACCAGGCGTTAAGTAATGTCCTTTTAATTAAACTCAACCCAACAGATGGCTGTGTATACAGTAAAACTAGAATTCTGGAGTCAGACTGCCTGGGTTCAACTCCTGGCTCTGCCGCTCATCAGCTCTGTGACCTCGGGCATGTTACTTAATCTCTCTGTGCTTTCATTCCCCTACCTGTAAAACAGAGATACCTCATAGTGTTGTCATAAGGGTTAAAATAATTAAAATTTGTAAAGTGCTTAAGAGACTGCTTTGAACATACTTTACGTTATGTCAGTATCTATTAAAGAAATAAGAGAAAACTTTCTCGACATCACAGTGATGTCCAGCAGTGAACTGGCTACCTAATGAGATACTGAGCTGCCCGTAATCAGAGGTATGTATTAACTTTCTTTTTTTTTAAATTTTTTTCAATGTTTATTTTTTGAGAGAGTGTGTGTGTGTGAGTGGGGGGGAGGGGGGGAGGGGTAGAGAAAGAGGGAGACCCAGAATCTGAAGCAGGCTCCAGGCTCTGAGCTGTCAGCACAGAGCCCGACACAAGTCTCGAACTCACGGACTGCGAGATCATGACATGAGCCGAAGTTGAACGCTCAACCAACTGAGCCACCCGGGAGCCCCACACTTTCTAAGATAATTACCAATTATTCTCTATTGAATACTTAATATTATTTAGCATTAGGCTAGGCATTTTACACTTATTATCCTATTTTGTCTTTACCTTAACCCTGTGAGGCAGGCGTTATTATCACCATCTGACCCAGGAAACAGAGGCTTAGTTGTCCATTCTGAGTCATGCTCAGAATTCCAGGAACACCTGGGTGCCTGAGGTCACGCGAGGCATGGGAACCATGGGGAAAAGGCAGGTGAGTCGTGTGTGGGCTGGAGGGGAGAGCCTCCAGGGCCTGCCAGAGCCCAGGGCTCCATGATAAGGAACGCTTTGTGCTGGGGCTCCAAGGCAGAGTCAGGGCAGTTGGGGCAGGAAGGTGGCTTTTGCAACAATCAATCAAGCAAGCAAACAAGCAGCCAACCAGCCTACCAAGCCAGAGACATGCTGTATTTGGCAATGAAGGGAAGGGAGGTGTTGGCAGGTGGCTCCGAAGGCCCCAGGTGCAAGGCTACGGTCTGTCATGGAGCCCAGTGCAGCAGGCTAGTGTCTTTGTTGAGAAAGAGCTGGAAAATCCTGAAGGAGGGAACATCAGGTAGATGGGATGGAAGACGCAGGTGGAGGGGTGCTCTCCTTGGGACAGAGGGGACAACCTCCGACTGCAGCTGCAGGATGGAGAAGGTGAATGGAGA
The DNA here is from genome assembly GCF_028749965.1 of Puma concolor. Lineage (NCBI taxonomy): Eukaryota > Metazoa > Chordata > Mammalia > Carnivora > Felidae > Puma > Puma concolor. Next base: position 107,097,084 of record NC_141672.1, on the reverse strand, counting down.
GACATAGAGGAAAAGAGGAGAGCCAAGGGGATTCTGGCTTGATCTTCACAATAAAAAAGGAGCTGAAGGCAGCATGTTAAGGGGATGAGGGAGTGAGTAAGGGGGCTTGAGGAAGGAAATCCAGGGAGGCAAGAGGTGTTATGAAGTTGCAGGGGCCCCTGCTGGGGAAGGAGGGCAGGAAGCCAGGCCGGGCCAGGGATGCACAGGAAACAACTGTTAGTGTGAGGGCGGAGAGACTTCTAGGCCACACGTGCTGCTGCTCAGCCTCCTGGTTTTCCCATGAGAACCCCAAGTTCTGGGGCTCTGGGAGCTGTCCTATCCACCTAAGAGTTATTCTTTCTCCCCGTCTGGCCTTTGAGAAACTCTCAGGGGCCAGGACGGCCATCTCCCAAGAGCACGGGGAGCCCTCCCCCTCGTCCCAAGGGGTGCCTTCGGATTCATCATTTGGAGCATTTTCTCCCCATCTTGTATATCCCATTCCTTCTCCACATCGATTCTATGGAGAACATCAGTGACCGAAGAGGGACACAGCTATGAAGTCCCGGCTGCTTTCTTGACCCATGTCATACCTTGCTTCTAACGCCTTTCCCTCACTTTTCTCCTAGGTCTCTCCATGGGCATTGGATGGGCTCTGTGACTTCACTGCACCCATGGGAAAGCTGACCCTGTCAGGTTGCCTGAGCTGTTGTCTTGATATCAAGGCCAGAAGTGTCTGGTTGTGGTCCGGTCCTCCCCCGCTCGGCTCCCCTGTGGGGCCACTGCCATCATTTCCCTGACTGTGGGGTTCCAGGTGGGCACAAGGTGGGGATGGCCAGCGCTTGAAAGGCGTGCCTCCCTGTGCCCAGGTCTGGCCCCGGTGGCAGAGACAACGACCTACCACACCCTGTTTCTCAACACATTGCTTCCGGCAGCATCACAAAACAATTGCAGTTGGAACCCCAGGTGAACCCTTTTTGTCACCGCCAACCGCCAACCGTAGGATGGGTTGCTCCAGCACCGTCTCTCCCCTATTGTCTGCGAAGCGGGATGGCCCCAGGTGAAACTGGGAGGCCGGGAGGTGTGTCCTTGGCTTCTAAGCCCCTGTCCCCGCAGCCCCCTCCAGAGGCTGCTGGGGGAGCAATGGTTCCAACCACAGCCTCGGCTCCACAACTGCCCTCGCCTCTCCGAGGCTCTCCCGGCTGCAAGGAGGTGAGCTCTACTCACCTGTGAATCCGCAGCCACGGGAATAAGGATCAGAATGGAGTGAGGCCCTGTACGTGTAAGACTTTTAAGTTACCATCATCTCTCCAACGGAAGGTGGTCTTACCTGTAGTCACCAGAACCAACCTTCCCCGACATTTTAACAGGGGACTTTGGGAACACCACCGTTTAGTCTGATAGGAATAATTTTAATGGTGGGATTCTTCACTCGTATACACAGTTGGGGGCCAGCCAGGCTTGTGGCACTCTTCACGTCCTCCTCATGCTGCAGCAGGACTTATATTTGTCTGGCATTTAACGTCCATAAAGGGCCTGTCGCTTTTCTCTCCAGAGAGCTCCGTTGCTATTTTAAGTGGCTTCGGAGCCACTGCCCTGGGGAGGTTCCGTTACTTTCCTACCTGGTAGACACGGCAAATCCTTTTCTTTCTTCCCCTTTTCATCAAGGGCTCACGATGGGGGGTGGCTAGGTGGGCGGGGGTGACATGGTGGGTGAAAGCACAGTCCTGCCTAGAAATGCCCACACGGGGAGTGTAGCCCATCTCTGCCCCTAGGGCAGGGAGAACACGGCCAAGCCCCGGGGTTATTTTTAATCCCAAAGACGCAGCGTCAGAGAACAAACGGCTCGGCCCTGGGAGGACCTGCCAAACGAGCGTGGGCCTGGAGGCCTCGAGTGTGGCTGCTTCCCACCCCGGCAGACCCTTCCGGAAACCAGAGCTGGGTCGCATGGCGTATTTTTACACACGCTGACTTGCTGTGCCTTTGGGCACCAACAGGTCCTGTGAGGACGTGTCTACTCGTGTACCGTGACCTTTAAAGCCAGTCCGGGCCTAACCCGAGCCTGCCGTCGCCCGGAGCTGCCCGGCTCTTGTTGCCGGATGCTCCCAGCCTCTCCACCTGCTGCCCTCCTGCCCAGCCCAGCCCAGCCCCAGACTGCGGAGGGCAGCTTGAGAAGTATCCCTTTCCCTTCCTTCTTCCTCTTCCCCCTTCTCTCCTTCCTTTACTCCCCGTAACACCAACAATTCCTTGTAGAGGAATGGGAAAATTGAGATTAACCCCCTATAATTCTCCAGACCCTTCTACTGTGAGTGCGTGAAGATAAGCACTCGTTGATATTTGGGGCGCCTGGGTGGCGCAGTCGGTTAAGCGTCCGACTTCAGCCAGGTCACGATCTCGCGGTCCGGGAGTTCGAGCCCCGCGTCGGGCTCTGGGCTGATGGCTCAGAGCCTGGAGCCTGTTTCCGATTCTGTGTCTCCCTCTCTCTCTGCCCCTCCCCCGTTCATGCTCTGTCTCTCTCTGTCCCAAAAATAAATAAATGTTGATATTTGGTGGATATTTTTCTGACTTTTTTCTACGCATCTTTACACATAAGGCATTTATTTTTTTTCAAAATACGAATGCCACCCGAGGCCTGGCTTGAGGAAACCAGGAGGGCTCCTCATGCAGGAGGAATGCTGATGTCATCTCCCGGCGAAGGCTCCGGGCTCTGTGGAGGGGTTTGTGAGGACGTCATAGGGAAACAGCAGGTGCCTGGCCCTGTAGCCGTGAGTTCTGAGTTCGGTACCAGCGACTTTCTCTCCATCCTCATTTTTCCCAGCGGGAATCATTTTGCCTGCGTCAGGCTTTGTTTCAGGGGTCCCCTGATCTGGACCCCCGTCCTCCACCACCCGCCCCACCCCCACCCCATATGCTGGTTAAGAAGACAGGCTCTAGAGTCACAATGCTCGGGTCTAGGTCCTTGCCCTGCCTCTAACTGCGTGAAGTTCGGCAAGTGGCTGCACTTCTTTGTGTCCCGTTTCCTCTTTGGTAAAACAGGAGTGAAGATAGGATGCGGGCCCAGTGTGAGAATTCAGGGAGCAAGCACATAGTCGGTGCTCAATAAGCATGAGCTCTTATTCTGCCATTATTATTATTATTATTATTATTACTATTATTATTATTTCAACTCTTTAGAACCCCTCCTGTGTTTTAGGAACTAGTTGAGCTTCCTGTTGAGCTTCCTGTATTGGGGGTAAATTAACTTACCTTTTTCATACTTCGCTCAGATTGGTGCTCCAGGCAGTTGGGGAAGGACAGGAGATTTGATACATTTGTATTATGGAATCCCTGGAGCTCATTAACACACTGCAAAGATGTTAAAGCCATGTTGCTCGAACCGGCACTCTCCCGCACACGCTACTCAGTTGCGGAAGGCAGGTCATGAACGCGTGGCGATTCACCGTGTTATTGGCGCTACTGTTGTGTATGTTTGAAAACTTCCATAATAAAAAGTTTATATATATATATATATATATATCCATATTACTGTTTTACTTTCATACTTTCTCTACGTTGTTTTAATATACTTTTTTACAACGTTCAGGAATCAATAAAGCCACTAAAAAATGCCTCCCCCTTGAGACACGCTGGTGCTAACGAAGCCACTGCTGGTCTAGAGTAGGGTCTTCGCTCTGGGCTGGCCACACTCCATTGCACTGATGACGTCCAGAATTCCCAGCTGACAGGTGCTGGGACAAAGAGCAGACACACTCTAGCACCTGGCGCCTGTTGCTTTCCTTCCCGTTGTTGGCTTCCAGCCCCTATTGTGGGTCACACTTGTCCTATCTATGTCAATGCACAGCACTCGGTGTGCCCCATTAAAACTCTGAGAGCAGAAGAGGTGCAAATCAGGACATCCATCCAGAGCAATGCCAGGACTTTGCATCTCAAGGTTAGGGGTCCCTGATACCTGTCCCCTTCCTCTTCCAGGCCAGTCAGCAGGCTGCTCGCCTCTTTCTCTCTGATTTTGTCAACAACATGGATGTCACGTCCTTGTCCCTACATCGAATCAGTTCACCGTGTTTTTTGTGATGATCCGGAGACTTTGGGCAGTTTTGTTGCTACCACCATTGTTGTTAGAAATAGTTACAGCTTCTAATTATTGAGTGATTACTGGCTGCCAGATGCTATGCGTAGGTACCATTGCCGCACTCAACGCACACGACAGCAAATGAGGTAAATAGCGTTATCCCATTTTTCAGATGAAGAAAGTGGAGCTTAAAGCAGGTGAGTGACTCGTCCAGGGTCACAGAACTAATAAATGGAAATTTAAATTTCAGGCTGTCCTATTCCCAAGTTCATGGTCTTAACCCTATGCTAATTAGAGGCTTTTTTTTTCCATACCCATAAAGAAGAGAGGGGTGTAAAAGAATGGCTAAGTTTCCCTAGGTCTAAAGTTGCGTTGTTGTTGTTGTTGTTATTGTGTGCGTGCATCCTAAACAGAGACTACCGTCATGTGGACACCCTGGCGGGCTGGGCTGTCGTCTTTTATAAACGGGCCCAACCGTGTGTGCGAGAGCGTGTGCGTCCAGATGCGGAGAGGAGGCAGTTCAGAGGTAGCAGGCTGTCCGGTGAGAGACCTCGACTCTGGCCTTCAGCACATGTGGGTTCACCCCAGCTCTGACACTCATCTATTCCCTTGAGCAACCCACCTACCCCCTCAGGGCCGCAGGGTCTTCATCTTCAAGACTGGGGGACAACAAAGCATAGGTCGCCAGCACATTGAGATCACGAGTGGAAAGTGCCCAGCCCTGTGCCTCACCAAAGCAGTTACTGGAAAACAAAAGTGCTCTCCGCATTATTCCCAGCGGCTGATGGGAGTTCCCAGCAGGACCAGGAAGGAGGGAACCTGTTGCTGGGGGACAGGGGAACAGCGGCCGGCTGGCATTGGGCCTGCGCACACCCCTGAAGCTCAGCTTCTCTTGTGGAAAATGGCGGTCCTAGCTCCCCTGTGACTCTGGGGCCTCCCCAGCCCCTTGTTGGTCCACTCAGCCCTCACCCGCCTCCCTTCACCTTCTCCACCCCCACCCCCGGTTCAGCCACGCAGAAGTTCCAGGCTAGTCCTCCCTGCTTTCCCTGCCCACAGCCACTGGCTGGGCTGCTGGTGGTCCGCACATCCCGAGGTGGCTTCCCGGCTGAGAAGTTGGGCCACCTGTCCTGTGACCCACGTTGCTTAGAAAACTAACACTTAACTTGATGTGTCCCTGACCCCCTCTCTGTGCCACGGACACACACACAGACACACACGCATGGACACCACGAAGATATGCTGACACAGACACAGACATACAGAGATACAGACATACAGACACAGAGACATGCAGATACACATACGGTATGTCTGGGAGTCATCAGCCTTAGAGACACACAGACACAGGCACACAGACACACGGACGATGGCACTGGCTGCCTCCCAACCCTTGGGCCCAGCCTTCTGCCCAGGGGCCCCCACTCCTGAGTTCTGCTTCTTTGGTCTAATAAGGGTAGGTGAGAAAGGGTCGTGAGATTCCACAGATACTTCCCGGTGCCTCCTCCTAAGACTCTTCCAGTAGAATGTTCTCTGGGCAAGTATCCAGGGCTGGCAGCCCCTGGCTGAGTCATACAGATGAGGGTTTTGGGGGCCCCAAGTCGCACTTCTGGCCACGTCCAGATCCCAGCTTTTCAAAAACTCACAGGCAGCCTTCAGAATCAGTGAAGGTTCCCACAAAACTCCATTTGGTGTGGATTTAATCACAGGGTGTTTTTAAAGCTTCATCTGGAGGTAATTTGGAATTTAAATTACTAGGATAGAGGATATTTTTACCAGAAGAAGGGCTTGGAATAGTTATATCCTGTCAATTATCGATCAACCATTTCCAAAGGATTAAAAAAAGTAAGACCTGTTCTACCAAATACGTTAGAAAGATTTCCTTCAGGATTTGGTCATCTGATAAAAATTGTTCCACGACACTTGGGAATGCGTTCCACGACACATTTCACGAATTTTCTAAATTAAACGAAGTCGTGTTAAGACCCCACCTATGAGGACCTCAGAAAATTCAATCCCAGCCACTTTTCAGGGTCTTCACTCTCCTGTTATGTGGAACCCTGAGAACTTCAGGATTCCAGAAGCTCGAGGAAGGGCATCAGGTTCATTCTGGTCAATGCTGACTTTCTCAATGTCCAAGTCCTGGGGGACCAGCTAAACCCTGATGCTGCTCCCAGCATCCCCCCAAATCAAAGGCCATAGGGGTTGTTCAGTCCCTAACCATCTTCCTCCCCCATCTTAGTCACTAACCAAAAACCCTGCCACCTCCAGGGTGCCCCATGGAGGCCCAGCACTCAAGCGTCCTGCCAGCCCGCAATGACTTCTGAGGACTGGCCCTTCCCCAACCTTCTGCATCTCTATGAATTAGTGTTAAGTCTCCAGACCCTTAGAAAATCTAAGAAAGGCCTCTAACTTGCTCCTGGGGCAAGAGAAGCCCAGCCCTACAAAACACCAGGGCCTCTGGAGAGGAAGAGGGGAAAATACCTCACATTCTTTTCCAGTGAGCCTGCAGAAGAAAAACAGACATGGTTAATTTCTCAATCACAGTAGCCCCTGCCTTAGTCAATAATTACCTGATTTACTTAGAAATCCATACTCTTTGGAGAGTAGATAGAGTTGTGGGCTAAAACAAACAAAAATAAAAACAAAAACAAAAGCCCTTCTTGGAATAAAGGTTAACAAATCTCTTGGCTTCTGTAATTTTCAGGGTCTCCAGAATATTCCTGTTTGGACAGAGATGGGTTCAAACCCACACAGAGACCATTTAGTAGCCTGGTTGTGTCATTGTTCCTCTTTGTGGAAAAGTTGTACCCCATGTGAGGACTGATGAGATTGAGGCAAATGGCACTCAAGTAGATGTGAGCTAGCCTCGGGGTATACCCAGGGCCACATCAGGGGACAGAGCTTATGGTTAAGAGAAATGGCTATGGAATCAAACAGACCAGAGTCTGCGCTCTGGCTCCATGCCTTTTTAGCTGTATGACTTCAGGCAAGTTATTTCACCTTTCTGAGCCTCAATTTCCCCATTTCTGAAACAGAGATGGTAAAGTGCCTCACAGGATGGTGTGAAAGTCAAATGACAGACAGCCAAGATGGTGGCTCTCCTGTGAGGAATACCCTCTGCCCCAAACACACACCAATGATCCATGATACAGAGAGAGAAAGTGAAAATGACACAGCCGCATTCAAAAAACATTATTAACACCTCTGTGGGCAAGCCTTGAGATGTATTCTGAATACCTCGTCCCACGGTCCCAAGTGGGATGGGGTCCCATTTGCCTGTCGTGGTGATTAGCTTTCTCTTCATTTTTGTTTTTTCCTTCCCAGACACCTCCTCTGTTCTTATTCCTTGAATCATTTCCTAAAATAAACAAGCTGCAGAGAGGCCCTTATCTCAGACTCTGCTTTGGGGCGGGGGGGGGGGTGGGGGGACGTCTAGGTTAAGACAACTGGAAGGAGACAAAAAAAAATGAAGCAAAAAAAGGGGTGGTAAATAGAAAACACGATATGGCAGAAATGAGTTAAAATATATTAGTTGTTGTAATAAATGTAAACAGATTACCCATCAAAAGACTATTAGGTTATACAAATGAACAAATTTATGTGGTATACCTAAAGCAAAACCACAGAGAAGATTGAAAATCAATGTTGGAAAAAGATATACCCATCCAGTGGAAGCCAGAAATATTGTTATGGGTTGAGTTGTGTGCCCCCAGATAATACGTTTAAGTCCTAACCGCCACTACCTCAGAATGTGACCTTATTTGGAGAGAGTCATTGCAGATGTAATTAGCGAAGATGAGGTCAGACTGGAGTAGGGTGGACCCTTAATCCAATGTGACTCGTGTCCTTATAACAAGGGAAGAGACACACAGACACATGGGAAGATAGCCACATGGCAGTGGAGGCAGAGACTGGAGTTACAGTGCCGGCCAAAGAACGCTGAGAACTACCAGAAGCTGGAAGAGACAAGGAAGGATTCTCGCTTACAGGATTTGGAGGGACCACAGCCCTCTCAACACCTTGATTTCCGACATTTTGTCCCCAGACCTGTGAGAGAGTTAATTTCTGCTGGTTTAAGCCACCCAGTTTGTGGAATTTGTTATGGCGGCTCCAGGAAACCAATATACGTGTCTAGCAATATTTATATGAGACCAAATAAAATGTAAGAGCAAAGCATTACTAGGAATATACAAAGATAATACATAATTATAAAAGCTACATCCCATTAGGAATATATAACAAGTGTGAATTTGTATGCACTTAACATGAGTAAATTACAAAGAGAAGTTGATTAGTTCATATTTATAGTAAAATATTTTTGATATACTTTTATCAGGACTTGATAGATCAAGCAACCAAAAAAGATGTAAGATATGAAGAGCTAATTTAGTAAACTTGATCCAGTATAAATGTATGGAAGCCTTCATTTGAATAGAGAACACATACCCTTTTCAAGCAAGTTGACTATTTTAGCAAAGGAAGACTCAACAAATTTTAAATAATTTATAGTGTACAAATTATAATTTCTATCCACAATGCTAGTAAGTTAGAAACAACATACCCCTAAATGTATTTTGGATTAAAGAGAAAGTCTTAATAAAAGTTATGAAATACTTAGACATGGAAGGACTAAATAACAAGACTTGTGAGGTACAGATAAAACAGCACCTAGAGGTAAATGTATAGCCTTAAAACACCTTACTGGAAAAACAAGAATGAAAATAAATAAATTAACATTTCAATGTAAGATGCTAGAAAAAGAAAATAAACAAGATACTGCATTTAAGATTCTTTGCATAATGTATGCCACACAAATAAGTACTCAATAGAAGAAGGTACTTGATAAAGAGAAATTGTACTTGTTATTATTGTACCCATAACCTTCCAATTAAGAGAGCTTTTCTTTCCAGGATTATGTAAAAATTCTGTAAGCAATATGGGCTATTGTGATTTATAATAAGAAACATATATTTGGTCTTCATGCCTGTTCCTGGCACAGAGCTCCTAAAACCCTTGGGATTTCCTGTGTTGAGAGCCAGAAAGGTGTCTTTTGTTATGCTAATGAGAGACTTTTGGAAAGTCTCTAGCTATTCTAAGGATGGCGGCTGGTTGCCTGGGTAACCAAGCCTGTGATTGGAGAGTTAGAACTTTCAGTCCCACCCCTGACCTTGGGAGGAAAGAGAGGCTGGAGATTGAGTTCAATCGCCCCAATTGCCAATGATTTAATGAACCATGCCTATGTACTGACGTTTCCATAAAAACCCAAAAGGATGGAGTTCTGAGAGCTTCAGGGTTGATGAACACATGGAGATTTAGAACAGTGGCATACTCAGACAGCCCAGAAGCTGATCTTCCTACCCTGTACCTTGTCCTGTGTATTTCTTCCATCTGGCTGTTTCTGAATTATATTCTTAAAAAAATTTTTTTTTAATGTTTTGTTTATTTTTGAGAGAGAGTGTGAGCAGGGAAGGGACAGAGAGAGAAGGGGACAGAAGATCTGAAGCAGGCTATGCACCGAGAGCAGCAAGCCTGATGTGGGGCTCGAACTCACAAATTGCAAGATCATGACTTGAGCCAAAGTCGGGATACTCAGCCTACTGAGCCACAGAGGTGCCCCTGAATTGTATTCTTTTTATAATAAATTGGGAACCTAGTAAGTGAAATGTTCCTCTGAGTTCTGTGAGCCACTCTAGCAAATTAAATGCACCCAAAGAGGGGGTCATGGGAACCTCTGAGCTATAGCCAGTCAGAGGCACAGGTGATAATCTGGATTTGCAATTGGTGTCTGAAGTCGAGGAGGGGCCAGTCTTGTAGGACTGAACCCCTACCTCACTTGTGGCGTCTGATGCTATCTCCCAGTAGATGGAGTCAGCATTGAGTTGAATTGTAGGACACCCGGCTGGTGTCACAGAATTGGTTGGGGGAGGGGGGGGAGCCCACATCCGAGTTGTTGTCAGAATCTTAAAACTATGGCATGCCAAGCAGAGATATTTCTGTGCCTGGAACTTCAGGAACTGATTCTTATACAGTTTTGCATAGTCCAATAATATTGCAGAAAGATAAATTCTCCAGCTCAGGTGGGTCTCGTTTGCCTCTGTTAAGTAGAAACACATTCTTTAGCCATTGAATGGGCTAGAGACTGAACTAAGGATCTCAGCAGTGACAGAATATGTATCAGTCAAGAAGTTAGGTACCCTGGGAAGCTGCCCTCTGAAAGACCTTAATGGCATCCAGGGAATTCTAGCATCAATCCTCCTGGAAGGAAATAGTAATTAGACAGTATCACTTTTTCCAAAAGTACTGTTGATATACCACTTCCCTAAAATTATCCTTCAGAAAAGAGCGAGTGGCCTTAGATAAGCTCTCAGTTACAGGGTTTTCTCTTAATGATTGTATTTTTGAATAACAAAATACTATCTGGAGAATATATACAAAGTCCTCAAAGGAACTCAGTCAATGTTATTTTTAGATTGGTAAGGATTCACAGACAGAATTTGGTTAAAGAGGAAGCAAAGAAATGAATAGAAAAGTACTAATTTCCCCTGGGGCAAGGACTTCACAGATTCGAGCCCTGGGTATCCGTGCAAACTTTTTATTTTTTATTTTATTTTATTTTTTTTTTAAATTTTTTTTTTCAACATTTATTTATTTTGGGGACAGAGAGAGACCGAGCATGAACGGGGGAGGGGCAGAGAGAGAGGGAGACACAGAATCGGAAACAGGCTCCAGGCTCTGAGCCATCAGCCCAGAGCCTGACGCGGGGCTCGAACTCACGGACCGCGAGATCGTGACCTGGCTGAAGTCGGACGCTCAACCGACTGCGCCACCCAGGCGCCCCTCCGTGCAAACTTTTTAAAGATCATTGATCACAATGGGACTGTGAGTGGTTTTGTTATAGAGATCGTATATATACTCGTACTGGAAGCTTAGAAAGTTTGTTTTACACTGGGTTGTGTAAGTGGGTACCCATGACTCAGAGTAAATTTCCAGTGACAAGAAACATGAATTCACAAAGTGCTTTCTCTCTCTTTTTTTTAATGTTTATTTACTTTTGAGAGAGAGAGAGTGGGAGAAAGGGGGCTCTGTGCTGACAGCAGAGAGCCCGATGTGCGGCTCGAACTCATGACCCGTGAGAACCAAGAGTTGGACACCCAACCGACTAAGCCACTCAGGTGTCCCCAAAGTGCCTGATTTCAAACAATGTAGCGAGTAAAGGTGATGGGCTCTTGGAAACCCTGGTAAGGACTCAGAAAGTAGCTCTAGTGTTGAAGACATGGTGCTGAAGATGAGCCTGCGGAGTTAAAACAAAACTGTTTCAGGAAATCCAAGAGAGGAAAAAAGCAATCTGTTATTTTATGTGACCTGTGGTTTTAAAATTTGTTGTACGTAAGTTAAACATCATCAGTAGTACTTGACTTATCCATCTGTAGTCTTAAGTCTGTATATTCAAGTTGGCCCCCAAGTTCTTCTTGTTCAGTCTTTCATTTAGAAAAAGAAAAAACAATGAAGCCTAGTATTCAGGGTTGACTTCTCTTTTACTCAGGCATATGGATTAATCTGGAAAAGGTAAGAGGGTGAAGAAGGTCCTTGACCTTCCTGGACAGACAAGCCAGCTCACCCGTGCAGAAACTAACAGACTACACAGCGTCTTTGGATGGGCCTGCTCTTAGGTCCCAGGAGCCTGAGTGCATTAGGGCCATGAAGCAGTTTAGGACCCATTGCCTTCACTGACCAGTGAGCAGTTAATTACCTCCTTCTTTCCAAGAAGTGTTTCTAAGGTCTACAGACTGAATGTGTCCCCTCCCCCATCTCCATTCAGTCGGTGAAGCCCTACCCCCCAGCGTGATGGTAGGGGGTGGGGGTCTTCAGGAGGTAATTTGGTTTAGGTGATGTCATGAGGGTGAGCTTTGCCATGATGAGGTCAGTGCCCTTAGAAGAAGAGGAAGAGGGACGCCTGGGTGGCTCAGTCGGTTGAGCGTCCGACATCATCTCAGGTCACGATCTCATGGTTCATGAGTTCGAACCTCACATTGGGCTCTGTGCTAATAGCTCAGAGCCCGGAGCCTGCTTCGGATTCTGTGTCTCCCTCTCTGTCTGCCCCTCCCCCACTTCCACTCTGTCTCTCTCAAAAATAAATAGACATTAAGAAAAATTAAAGAAAAAAAAAAAACCTTATAAAAAAGAAGAGGAAGAGACCGGAGCCCTTCTGTTTCTGCCATGTGAGGCTACAATGAAAATGTGGCAATCCGCAGGAAGAGAGCTGTCACAAGGAAGCAGACCTGGCAGCACCTTGATCTTGGATTTCTGAGCCTTCGGAACTGGGAGAAATAAATGACTATTGTTGAAGCCACCTAGGTTATGGCAGTTTGTAATAGCAGCCCAGCCCATGCACAGGATGCCAGGCAGCTCTCAGGCACTGGTTCTTGGGAGGGGCTGGCCTGTCATCAGAGTGAAGTCAGCCCCTGTGTGACATCTTGTCTTTGCCATTTATCTCCCCACACCTTTTGGGGTAGGCAGTGTATGTTCTGCTGCCCCCTTTAGATGAGCAGGGAAACGATACAGCCCCAAGTTATGGCAGGAAACGAGATCTTGCTCACCGATGAGGGAGGGAAACTAATGGGAGGGGATGCATGGTTCTCCGGGCCTCACTGCCCCCTCTCTCCGTAAACCTGCTTCTCTGTCGGGTAAAGGAACGAAATTCGGCACAATCCACCCTCCTGCCTGACACGCAACGGCAACTGCACCCTTTCGGCAGCCAGGTCACCAACCTCACTGCACAGAGCATCCATCCACACCACACATATTCCTTGAGCGCCCACTACGAACTAGGTGCTATGCTTGCTGCCAGGGATGCCCTGAAGAACGAGACAGACGCAAGTCGTTGCTGAAAGCCAGGATTGAGCCTGCCCTTGTCGCCGGACCCACTTTGCTCTGCAGAATGGGCCGGGTATGCAGTGAAGAATGAAATGAACTTTCCTGTCTGGCTTCCCCTGCAGAGCAGGAACAGCACTGATTTCCTCTGTCAGCGGCTTCGGAAGACAAAGCCTAGCAGGGCAGAGAACCGTCCCTAAAACCATGGGTTGGAAAGGTGCACAGTGCCACCGGGAGCATGTGATTTCCCTCCCTCCTCCCTCTCCATTCAGGCACCAAGGAGGCAAGGAGTGGGGGACCCCAAATGTCACTCTCCTTTACGGCCTGTGAGGAAGTCGGTCATCTGCAAAGGGCCCCTTGAGGGCCCCCAGGACCAGTCTTCCCACTCCCTACCCGCTTCCGGCAGCCAGCTCTGAACTGTATCCGAAGCAGCCACGTGTAACTGAACCCAGGTAGTATAAAATATCCAAGTTGTTTCCAATTAGTTGGTTTTTTTAAGCCGTCCTACAGAGGAGGCCAGTTTTTTAAAGGGCAGCTTTGCGCATTAGGTAATCATCACTTTCAGCCTCGGAGCTGAATGCCCAGAGCGCGTTCTCTTTGGTCCCGGCAGGGGAAGTCAGAAGCCTCTATGCCAGGGTGACCCAGAACCATTATCCTCTCCTGTTAATTTCGCTGATAACAGTTGTGCAGCATCAGGGGCTAACCCCACGTGACAGCCGACTCTTCTTTTATGATGTCTCCTAAAAAAGAGACTTTATAAACCACGGCAAATGCAAAGCAAGCGCTTCCAGTGAAATGCCTGTCCTGTTGGCAGCTCGGTCTCCAAGAGCAGTACCCCACATGCACGTGCGTGCAGAGGCTCGACGAGGGTGATGACCTCGGTCGGTTGGTCGGTTTCCGGGAGGGGGAAGGCTGCCTCGGCTGAGTTCTTCAGCTATCATTAGGGTATCAGTGAGGCCCGTTAAAAAAAAATGCCCTGACGAGCAGGAGTGAACCATCATGGTTAAAACTTTAGCCTACACGTTTGCATAGCATAATGTAGAAAATGTCACATCACTAGGTTGGGCTGCTGAAACTCATGTGACATTGTGTGGGTCCACTACACTAAATAAACAGTATGTTGTAAAGGAAAGACAAAAAATAAACACCCCCCCCCAAACCTGTTTGTATTAATAAGGAAATCACATAACAAAACCCCCTTCTCTCAATGTGGAACTCAGGTACACCCAGGTGGAAGTCTTCTGAGTTGCCACAAACCCTGGGTGTGTTTCTGGAAGCTGTAGATGAACAGCCACCCACAAGAAGGTCAGAAAAGCCAAGCAGGATGAAGTTTTCGATACTAGAACAATGCCTTCGTGCTCCAGATCACCTCCACGCCTCCGCTCAAGCTGTTCCCGTCTTCTGGGACACTGCACTTGTCCTCTTCCCACTTGGATAACACCCAGTTGTTCTCAAGGGCTACTCGTGCCCCACAACGTAATCTTGGGATCCGTGTTGGAAAGGATTCATGTCACCGGGTTCTAGGGTTTACTCCCTTCTAAAACTTCGAGCCAGAGTTTGAACACCATTGGTGATGGGAGATTCACTGCCTCCCTGGGATAACCCACTTTAGCTCCATATAGCTTTATTTTTATTAATAATTATGCGATTTATCGAGGGCCCGCTTATTCCTGACAACTGTCACATCATGCAATTCTCACAACAACCCTAGGAGGGGAATGTTTTTATTATCTTCTTACCCCATTTTACAAAAGAGGAGATCAAGTATGAGGGAGACTTTCTGTTTCCCTTTAGGAATTCGGTATAGGCAGCCCTGAGCCCATGCCAATGGCTGGGCGCACCCTCCGATGGACTGATTGGCGGTGGAGAGAATAACAGACCAATAGTCAGGAGGCCCGGGTGCTGGTTCCAGCTCTGCCACTTACCAGACCAGTCCTGTCCCCACTCTCTGGCCTGTCTCCCCGTGTGAACTAGATGGTGTGTGCAATGACCACCCTGTGATTCTGGCCAGTTAAGTGCCAGAGCTCTACCAGGCCACAGGAGTGATGGGGAAGGCCGGGAAGAGGAAGTCCATTACTCAGCCCCGAGGCACCCACCCAGCAAGCAGCGAAGGTCCCCCAGAATGCTGTAGGACAGGAGCTAGAAATGACTCGCGGGGCATAAATTCTGTAGGCATCCCTGGTCTCTTCATCCCTGATGTTCCCGAGTCTGGCAGTAAGCAGAAATTCTGCACCATTCCTAGTCTTCCAGCCTCTAACCTTTCAGGACCTCTCTCAATGTTTATAGCAAAGGGTTTCACCCAACATTGTTGAGAATCTCCAGAGATTTCCCTGGGAAACTGGCTAGCTCACCAAGGAAGTTATGAACCTGGTCTGGGTTCAACCTTCACCACTGTCTTGGACAATTTTTTATTCATTTCTCTCACACGCATTTTGTGTGTGTGTGTGTGTGTGTGTGTGTGTGTGTGGCACTGGGGGGCGGTGGGGTCATGTCCTGGGCACTGTGCTGGACATCATTTCCAATGATGAACAAACTGGACCCAGTTTCTGTCCATAGGGGCCTACCGTCTTGCTGAAGAGGGGGTGATTAAGCAGATAATCACACAAAACTCTGATTAAAAATTGTGATAAGTGCCATAAAGAAAAAGTGCACACAGAGTGCTAACAGGGAAAACTAACTTTAATGTGAGGGTGACTTTCAATCAGGGAGGGCATCCCGGAGGAAGTGGCATTTAAACTAAGACCTGAGACATTCAGGAAAGGGGACTAGGAGAGGCTGCTCCAAGCAGGGGTAACGTTCGGCCTGATTTTTATATGCTGCGTTTGGTAGGGTAGGGATCAGCTTCTCGGCCCCAGCTCTGGCTCCCTCTGAAACTTGGTATGTGTCACCTACCTTCTCTGGGTCCCAGGGTTTTGTTCTTTGTTTTGTTTTTCCTCCATCTGTAAAATGGAGATCTGCTACTTCATGCAAACGTCATGATGCTCAAATGAAAGCAATGGCTAAGGTATCACCCTGAAAAGTCTAATTCCACACAAATAAATGTAAGGGATCTTACTATGGGCCCTTCCCCTTGGATTCATCGCATCTGTGAAAGTGGGATTGTCTGCGGGAGAACTTCACTTGACATTTAGAAAAATGACAGCCAACTGGGTTTTCCTTTTGTGGATCCCCCACTTTATGCACAATATACCCAGATTATGTACTGGCGTATGAAGGGGGGTGCACAGGGGTTGGAGACCTGGTCCCAGGCGACCTTGACAGGGAAAAGCCAACAGACGTGTGATGGAGGAAAGGGGCTTATTCAACAACCCGCACCGACAGCCCTTCTCCCTTCTTTTCCAGATGCGCCTCAAAACGCTTTGCCAAGAATTCTAATGAGAAACAGACTGTCTCGTTCCGTCCTTCACCTGCAGATTTCTGAGCAGAGATATTGTGGCCGCTTCGGCTAAGTAAGAGTCCAAGCGTGCTTTGTTTTCAATCCTCCCCTTGTAGGAATCGGGCCTTTGAGAATCGGAGAAAGCATTTCAGATTTTCCCTTCCTTTCTTCTTCAGCCAAAAAGCACAGGGTCAAAATATGAAAGAGAGAAAACCCAGGACATTTGGTGGAAACGCTGGGGCTAATCACCTACCGGAAACCCTGGTAGTTAATTAGCAAAACGCTTACGTTGAAAGAAAACAGAGGGATCCTAGTTTGCCTAGATTGCGGTTTATTCTGTCCTGTGAATGCCCATGTTTGCAGTCCCCCCCTCCCCCCACACACTCACAGACACAGCGTGGGTCAGTGAATCTATTGTGAAGTAAAGAAAAAGGCAAGACCTTAGCGAGAAAAATGCAAAGGTGGGGTTTGTCCTTTTAACCTGGAACAGAGGTTATAAAAGAGATTTGCTAACTCCTACCATCTTGGATCGGGAATCTTCATAACTGCTTAGGATTCTAAAACAAACGTGGTCTTCGCTCCTGCCTTTTTGGCCTGAAATCCAAGCCTGCCTCTTCTCCACAGCCGGCCCTGCTCTCCCTGGGGCCTGTTTCTCCCTGTCTTGTTTGTTTGCTCTGCTTCCCACAGCCTTGGCCTGCTCCAGCCTGCAGAGCAAGCAAGGGGGCTCTCCGAGGCACTTCCTCCAAGAAGCCAGCACAGACCTTGGCTCCCTCCTTCTGGGTCTGCCTGTTAACTCTGGAACCATCATTCTTTTTTTATTTCCCATGTCATCCTGTCTCTTAAAAAAATAAAATCCTTACTTTGTAAAAGCTTCCATTCTCATGGGCAATCAGGATAGTGGTTTGCTAAAAAAAAAATGATTTGAGCTGCAATCAGTCTAAGTGATGGGAAAACCCAGTTCTTTACTTCCTGTTGGCTCTGGCCTCCCAAAATTCACTCCCAAGCACCCCACTCCTGTCTATGACAGCGATATGCTCTTTGAACCGAGTTTCATCCACAGCCAGGTTTGCCAAGACAAATCTTCACCTGGGAGGAACTTCCCTCAAAGCCTGTACTAATAGTGTGCCATCCATCAAATGAATGCTCTAAGGATAAAAACTATCGGGAAAACCATTTCTATGCTAAAGGTACACACACACACACACACACACACACACACACACACACACAAAGCCACAAGCAAAACTGAGTTTTTCATGTGTTTTCAAAAGTACGGACCCAAACATCACATCAAAAATAAAAATGCTTGCTTAAAAAAAAGGAAGGGGGGGGAAACATTCCAGAATGTGTATGGTTTTGAGGGTGAGAAGGAGCTTTCTGGCAAGGCGACCTGCCTCCCTGTGGGAGCCTGAGCAACCCACTGAGTATCCAAGAGCCTCAGTGGTCTTATCTGAAGATCGCAACAAGGCTCGTGCCCACCAAGGGTTCTTATGAGGACTCAATGGGACGATGCTTGTGAAAGTTCCAGTGCAGTACTGGTTTTGTAAGTGTTCCTCAGCCTCTTGTTGGTTACTGTTCTGCATTGTCTAAATTTTCCATGATGTGCATTTTACCCCAAGCATGGGAAAAATAAGTTTAAAATACTAACAACAAAAATATGATCCATGTTATAGGAACATTTCAAACAAGGCGATGTTACCCAGATTAGATGCCATATCTGGGGTGGAAAAAACTTCCAAAGGCATCCTAAAGCTTTAGTAATAGCTGGCCTAAAAATTATTTTGTCCTGCCAATAACTCAGCCTCAGACTCAATCTGCCATGTTAGAGAGAAGGTTCCATTTCTTGACTGTGGCTACTCTAGGCAGCACACTTGAAGGATGCTGTTGCCTCCCACAGTGACAGGAGGAGCTTTCCTGTTTGCTTTGAAAGATGCCCCAGCAGGCCTAATCTGTCTGAGAAAAGAGGGTGCCCCCCACATCCTCTGAACCAGAATGGCAAAGATCCTCTCATTAAACTGTTTCATTAGCATCCTTTTGTAACCCATTAAGTCCTTAACAACGGCTTTGAGGAGTCCCACCTGGTTTCCATCAAGATTTCAACTGTAAGCCAGCACAAACATGTGTGATAAGTTGATGCTAAAATACCATGACATACTCCTTGGATTTACTAGCATTTAATAAATGAAGGAGAAAGCTTTGCCTTTTATAGCCCTGAGCCTCCCGGGCCCAAAGCAGACATAGAAGTTACCTCCTGCTAAGCATTCATTACCCACTGCTTCCAGATCCAGAGACTAAGCACCTCAGGCCACTGTGCTATTGAGGACAGGAGGACCTCTCTCTTTGGGAGTGGCAGGTCCAGTGTTCTCAGCCCTGACTGTAGCTCAGCATCAACTGGGGGTGTTTTGAAAAAGTGCCCAGGCCCAGGCCCTGGCCCCAGAGATTCAGATTTAGTTGGTCTGGGGGCACCCAGGGAGCCATAATATTTAACAGCTCCCCAAAGGCCTGTCATGTGTAGACAAGATTGAGATGTCCTCGAAATGATTCGGACCAGGAGCGGTGTATTGTAGTGGGAAGAATATGGACTTTGGAGGGAGGGAGCAATAGATTTGAATTCACCATTTGAAAAGGATTGTTATCTTAGTTTCTTAAATCTTTTGAGTATCAGTTTCTTCATTTCCAAAGTAGGGTTAATAATATCGATCTCATAAGGCTGATGTCAGGATCAAGTAAAATAATACACTTAAACTTCAGAGTACTGGGTCTTAGGGCAGGTGATCACGAGGTGTTAAGTATTGTTATTAATGAGCTAAATGTGAACAGCTATTTCCTTACATTCCAGTTTCTTCAGGAGAATGTAGTAATTCAGCCGTCATCTTGTGGGGCTAACAAAGCCTTTTTCCTTCCATCAAAGGGCCTATCATAAGAGAGGCAAGCTTAACATTGTGTTAGAAATTCTAGCCAATGTAATAGTGCAAGCAGAAGAAATGAAATGTAGAGATTGCAAAAGAAAATATTTGCAGATGGCATAAATGTCTACGTAGAAAATCCCAAGCACTGGTAAAGAATACAGTTAGAACTAGTAGGTTTAGCAGGGTTGGAGGACACAAGGTCAATAGACAAAACGAGTTGTATTTCTATAGGCTAGCAAATGAACCACTGAAAATTTAAATTAAAAAAAAAAAAAAGAAAGAAACAGTATCACTTATAGCACCAAAGCAACGAAATCCATGAAATACTTAGGTGTAAATTTTACAAAATATAGGCAGGATTTGTACGCTGAAAACTACAAACCACTAATGAAAGAAACCAAAGAAACCTAAATGAGGGAAGTCATATGGAGGCTGGAGGACTAACTATCTTTAAGATAGCAATTCTCCCTGGAGTGCCTGGGTGGTTCAGCGGGTTAAGCCTCTGACTTCAGCTAAGGCCATGATCTCACAGTTTGTGGATTCGAGCTCTGTGCTGAGAGTTCGGAGCCTGGAGCCAACTTCAAATTCTGTCTCCATCTCTCTCTGCCCCTCCCCTCCTTGTGCTCTCTCTCTCAAAAAAAAAAAAAGAAAAAAAAATAAGATAGCAATTCTCCCCAAATTGACTGATAGATTTCATGTAATCCTAATTAAAATCCCAGAAGACTTTTTGTAGAAATCAACAAACTGATTCTAAATGTGTATGGCAAGCCCCAGGATCTAGAATAGTCAAAACAACTGAAAAAGAAAAATGAAGTTAGAGAATTCATACTATCTTCTTTCAGAACTTACTATGGAACTAGAATAATCAAGATCAAGTACTATTGGCAAATAGAACAAAGAAAAGAGTCTAGAAAGAGCCCCAAATGCATATGGTCAACTGATTTTTGATAGTTACCAAAGCAATTCATGGAAAAAGAACGCTTTTTTTTTATAAATACATTGTGCTGAAACAATTGGATATCCATTTAGAAAAAAGAAACGAAACTCAATCCTTGATCCATATTCCATACCTTACACAAAAATTAACTCAAAATGCATCAGACTTAAATGTCAAACCTACTACTATAAAATTTGTAGCAGAAAATACAGAGAAAAGTTTTTGTAACATGGAGTTAGACAAAAATTTCTTAGATATGGCACCAAAAGCACAATCCATAAAAGAAAATGGATAAATCAGACTTCATCAAAATAAAAACTTCTGCTCTGCAAAACAAAACAAAACAAAACAAAACAAAACACTGCTAAGAAAATAAAAAGACAAGCCACAGTCTAGGAGAACATTATTGCAAAACACATCTGACAAAGGACTTGTTGTATTCAGAATACATAAAGGACTCTCAAAACTCAATAAGAAAACAAACAACCCATTTAAAAATATGCAAAAGATCTGAACAGGCAGCTCACCCAAGAGCATATAAGAAGACAAATAAGCATATGTAAACATGCTCAGCATTGTTAGTTTTTAGGGAAATTCACATTAAAACTGCACACCTGTAAGAATGACTAAAATTTTGGGGCGCCTGGGTGGCTCAGTCGGTTAAGCCTCTGACTTCAGCTCGGGTCGTGATCTCGCGGTTCGTGAGTTCGAGTCCCACATTGGGCTCTGGCTCATAGCTCAGATCCTGGAGCCTGCTTCGGATTCTGTGTCTCTCTCTCTCTGCCCCTCCCCCACTTGTGCTCTGTCTCTGTCTCTCAAACGTGAATAAATGTAAAAAAAAAAAAAAGAACGACTAAAATTTTTTTGTAAATTGACCATAGCAGGTCCTAGTGAGGCCAAGAAGCAGCTACAATCCCATACATCACTGGTGGGGATGCAAAAACGGAGTAAACACTTTGGAAAACAATTTGGTGGCTTCTTATAAAGTTGCAGAAGCGCTTATCCTTTGCCCCAGCAATCCCACCTTTAGGTGTTTATCCAAGAGAAATGGAAACTTACTTTCACATGAAAACCTGTACTGAGAAAAATCTCAAGTTCTTTTGCTTTGGGCTGTGATTCTCTTTTTCTGCTGACCATACCCAATTCATAGAACATTTTAAAAGTCAGCATGTAGCTTAGTGGACAAAAGTCCTTCAAAAGAGGCCCATGGGGGACAAATTATAAAATGGGTTTTTGGTGGTGAAAAATTTGCGAATGTCCAGACTTAGCCACACACGTGAGGGAGATGAACGAATGTGATCTTTTGGGAGGGTCTGAAAACGCAAATAAGCTTTTACTTGCCCAGGATAGCTTAGCGTCATTCCCTGAGTAAAGGCAGGGAACCCTTCCCACCCCCACCCCAGATGTCCTCAGATCTGTGGGAACTCCAGATCAGACCTGTGTGTAAGCTAGAGACTGGCAAAAACACAATCCCCTGGGTTCTGGTACCCCGGGGATATCAGCCCCCTGCCTAGAGCACCTTCTCTCTCTGCGTGGGAGATGCCTAAGGAAAAGAAGTACATTTCCAGGGCCAAACTTGAACTCCTTTGTTGACAACCAATCCATCATAACAAGTAAGTTTAGGGTTTTGCACGGACCAACACTAGGAACAGTGACAGGGAGCCCTGGCCGAGGTGGGAAAATGTGGGAGATTCTAACAGCAACATTAGACCCACCGGTACTCGGGCCAGCCAACGTGCCCTCCCCTGCTCAGCTTGCACACAGCTCAGAGGAGCTTAACAGGATTAGGAGTAAATACCTTGTTGTTATTTTTAACATAGCTCAACTCTCTAGTAAGTCTCTCTATTGTCCCTGCCAGTAACCTTCATAAAGGGAGGCATCCACCCTTAGAGACGAAACAGGCAAGACCGGGCCAATGATTTGTCTGAGATCTCACCCAGTGGCCCAGGGAGTTCAGTACCTAAAAAAGAGACTCGTCATCTTCAACATTTGTGCCTTTTATGGCATGGTAGAAGGTTTATGGGCTTTGAAGCCAGAGAGGGCTGGATTTGAATAATGATTCTGCTACTTAGGAGCCTTGTCTTTGAATCTCAGTTTTCTTTTTTTTCCTATAATTAAAAAAAATGTTTACTTGTCAGAGAGAGAGAGAGAGAGACAGAGCATGAGCAGGGGAGGAGCAGAGAGAGAGGGAGACACAGAATCCAAAACAGGCTCCAGCTTCTGAACTGTCAGCACAGAGTCCAACATGGGACTCAAACTCATGAACTGTGAGTGAGATCATGACCTGAGCCGAAGTCGGACACGTAACCAACTGAGCCACCCAGGCACCCCTGAATCTCAGTTTTCTTTAAAATGAGGATAATATTCCTTCCCTCACAAAACTACTATAGAGATTGATTAGAGATAATGAATGGAGAGTCCTTGACATGGGATTTATCACTTACTAGATGCTCAGTAAATTTTAGACACACACACACACACACACACACACACCCATACATATATTTACAATTTAATTAATAAATAATTAGCAGAAAAACAAGATGTATACTTTCCCTTTTGAATGCTTCTGGGATTGGCTTGTATCTTTTAATTGCTGTCAGCCGAAATTTGCTAGTAGCAACCATAGGAATGAGTCGTGACATGCTTGTCATCGAGGGACTGTGCAAACTTAGCCAGTCTGAGTAGATCATGGAACCGAGCGCCATGAGAGGCTGGTGTGTCTAATTGGTGCCTTGTGGAAGATTGTCACTAGACGTTACACACCCATCTGTCAAAAGTGTCTGGCTGACTTTCAAATTTCCAGTGATATGTAATTCAATTACAGAGAAAATGAATCCATGAGTTTAACCAAATAGGAAATGCACATAAAATGTGGCATATTAACTGTCTTTATTAAGTATACTCAGGATGTCCATTCGTGGGAAGAGACTTCATACATCGACACTTCTTTTACAGTGTTTGCCTCAACTGGGAGGAAACTAGATCCTGAATGCGAAGATTGATTCTAGATGGTGATATTAAAAAGGAAGATGGTGTGTGATTGCATTGATAAATATGTACACTGTTATTAGTTTTTAAAAATTGTATGATTTGGTTTGACAGTTCTTTTTTTCTAAAAATCTATATGAAATTGATGATGCATCTTATAACTGATGGCATCTTATAACATTAAATATGATAATACTAAGCCACCTCTCCCACTCCTAGCTGGTACCACACATGCTCTTATTTTCTGTGACAGAGGCTGATAAGGCTGATTCAAAATTAGCAGTGTAAGGCCAAATATATGGCCAATGAACACATCTAATGTCATTAACAATCAGGAAAACACAGAGATCACTATGAGATACCATTTTATAGCCACCAATTTGGGCAAAAAAACGTCTTGGGTGGCTCAGTTGGTTAAGTGTCTGACATCAGCTCGGGTCATGATCTCAAGGTTTGTGAATTTAAGCCCCACGTCGGGCCATCTGCTGTCAGCACAGAGTCTGCTTGGGATCCTCTCTCTCCCTCTCTCTCTGCCCCTCTCCTGCTCAAGCTCTCTCTCTCAAAAATAAAGACATTAAAAAAAAATTAAAAAAATATAAATGTCAGACAATACCAAGTGTTGGAATGTGGATTCACAAGATTTCATATACATTCCTTATGCTTTAGAATACAGTTTGGTATTTTCTTATCAAGTTGAACATGCACATGTGCTATGACCCAGCAATTGCATTCCTGGTGCCAGAGTGTCTTGTGTACGGACATCAAGAATCACACACAAGAAAGTGGCTAGTTTAGCTTGCAACTCAAACAATCACACGGATGGCTTTTCTCTACATCATCGTATTTCACCATGCAGAAGGGCTTTACGTGTGCTTCTTATCTTGTGACACAGAATATTAGAGACATACACTCAGGGATTAAGGTTTAACAGAATTCATCATTTCTACTGTTTCATCAAGATATAGTCTTTAGTGAAACTGCCAAATTTTTCTGAGGATGTATGATAAGGAGAAAGACAGTGACTACCTAGTCCAGTTGAGTGTCACTGCCTTGATGTGTGCTAAGTCCCCTGCAGTTTTACCCATATCTGCTCCTGTACCATCAGTGCAAATGTAAATAAAGTGCAAATGTCAATAAAGGCAAATAACGTCTTAGGGTTATTATGAAAAGAGTTTTGACCTTGCAGATTTCCTGAAAGGATCTTAGGCACCTACAGGGGCAGACCACCCCCTAAGAATGCTGCTGCATGGTCTTCCACTATATGAATATACCACAATTCATTTATTCTAATGTTGGTGAACATTGGGGTAGTTTCCAGTTTGAGGCTATTACACATAGTGTGTAGCAAGCTTTTTAAATAAATTTTTCTCCCTGCTATATAAACAAATGTACTTAAACCAGAGCCTGACATACTAGACATTTAATATACTCTGATCATTGCAAGTATTTTACAGAGATGTCGTCATTATTTTCTGTTTAGGATTCCCCTCCCCTATTCCATATAAGTCACAGTGGGCTCTCTATGCCTACAGGTGATCATGACATTTTTTCAAAAAGCCATAGAAAGAAATGAAGTAGCAACATTAGAAAAGATAGAAACTAGGAGTGCCTGGGTGGCTCCATCGGTTAAATGTCCAACTCTGTCTGCTCAGGTCATGGTTTGTGAGTTTGAGCCCCAAGAGCCGGGGATTCCCTCTCTCTCTCTCTCTCTCTCTCTCTCTGCGCCTCCCCCGCTCTCTCTCTGTCTCTCAAAATAAATAAAATCTTTAAAAAAAACACAGATAGAAAACAGGAAATTAACCTCTTTCTTTCCTTCATCCTGATCCCCCAGGACACTGCTAAACTTTTCCCTAGCTTAGGAGCAGGGATAAAACACCTAGAAAAACTGCTACCCATTCCCCACAGGAAGCAGCTCTCAGCCAAGACTCTGGGAAAATGGCCCAGGTCTGTCCCTTGAGGACTCTGAGCCTCCCTTCCCCAGACTGTGGGAGTGAGAGGGTCCTGCTCTTTGCCCCCTGGCAGTCAGAATGTGGAGATGGGATCCGAGTCTCTACCATTTGGGACCTAGACCTCAGAAGGAAAGATGCCAAGATGCAGGGACGGTTGGGAGATCATTCCTGGCAGTATGGCATGCCCTTCATCTGTTGGCTGCCGCCCTGCCTTTCTTGGTTCCTATCTGTTTTCCAAGCCTGCTTTCTCCAGATTTCCGGCTAATTTTGTGAGCACCCCAGGGGTCTCCCTATAGAGCTCTTCTTTGCTCAAGTCAGCCTACGAGTTTCTGTTACTTGCACCTGATGACCCTGAGCCACTCCACACCTTCAGCGGAAGCCTATTCTCAATATCCTCTCTCGGGAGCAGGTAGGGGCCAGGCCTGCCACCCAGGGGCAGTCTTAGGGGCCACCGACATGTTGGGGTCAGCTCTTTCACTCCTCACTTCCAGCCCCATTAACTGCTCCAGGCCTTGCCTGGGCACATCATCTGCCTCTTACCTGGGCCGCACCCCGCTGCAGACTAACAGGCCATTATGTCCGCCGAGCCTCCTTTGCGCCCACAGGCATTAGTCATGACCACCTTCACTCTCCTGGCACTTGTGCTCGCCTCCAACAGTGGCTGAATCACATTCTCATGCACGTGTTTGTTTACCCATTTGCTGTCCCACTGCCTCTGCTCTCCTCGGGGCTGTGGGCTACCAGTGACTGATTCATGGGTGGTGACCCAGGAAACAGTTTACACCTTACCTGACCCCAGCACAAAAACGCCCAGGACTGAAGGACAAATGTGGTCTTCTCGCACTCTCACGCTTCCCACGGGGCCAAAGAACATAATTCTACGAAGAGGGGTCACTTTAGAAGGGAAGGTTGGCTTTCCCGGAATAAAGCCGGGTTTGCTTGGGAGAAGGTATTTCCTTAGATTCTCACAGATATTTCCTAGCAGCACAGCTGGGAGGCTGGAATCAGCCACCAGCTATATGTCCAGCATAAGAGAGTGGCTCCAGGAGACCCTCCCTGGAAACTCAGGACCCAGGAAGCATCTGGGTGGAGTGAAACATATTTTCCTAGAGGTAAAAATCTCATGTGACTTCCCACCCACGTGGGTGCATTTCCATGCCTAAGTCTACCCCAGAGTCCTGTACCTGCTGGAGAAAGCCAGCAAGCTCAGTGAGGAGTGACAGTGATATTGTTTGGAGGCTTCTCTCTGCTCTCAGGTAAAGCTTGCTTTACCTGCCTGTGATCCCTCGGAGTGAAGCATTTGAGATGGCAATGTCAGCGTCACACCTGGGCCCCCTCCTCTGGAGGCATCCTTGGCCCCTGGGGCTGCCTGGCCTGCTGGGAGCCTTACTTGCCCTCGACCAGCTGAAGGGCCCATTCACTGTAAAGGTTCAGGATGGTCCCGGGCTGGCCTCCTCCCATCGCTGCACAATTAGAGAGGCCCCCAAAGGTCATCCAGGCCTACGCCTCACAGGACTCCCCAAAGTTCTCCCATCCCTGGTCTGGGCAGAGAGCTGTTTCCCAGAGGCGGCTTTACCAGGGAGAGCAGTCCCTTTGGGCCCCCAACATGAGGTTAGCTCCCTTTCTGGCTGTAACCAGATCCCAGGAAGACGCAGGGGTTATCACACTGTGGCCGAAAGGTCAGAAGGTCTCCTTCCCACAGGGCACGTTATTAAATAACCCACTGAGTGGCCATGATCACATCACAGGAAGAATATCAAAGTCTAGTCTTGCCCACCGAGGCTCTTCAGATTACCAAGGGCAGCCTCCTCACTCCCAGAAACCAGAGGGCAGAAGGCCCAGGAGAATCACTTAAATGGGGGGGGGGGGGGCTCTTTAGGAGAGAGAATTCAAATCCAACAGACTGCTCAGCTGATTAAAACTTGGAACTGGTACCATTCTAACCTCAAAGAATGATTCTCCCAGGACTCCAGGCAGATGGGCCACCAGAGATCAAACGAAGGTGAGGAAGGGGCCCTCAGGTCCCCACAGCTGTGGGCTCCAGGGCCCTGTATCTCTCCTGCTCCCCACCCCCCCCCCCCCCCCCCGCCCCAAACAGCACATCGTGCAGAAGAGAGAACCCTGGGCTGACATGGAGAGATCTGGGGCCGGGGTCACTCTCCCTGGGGTGACCTTGAACACTCTCACTCACCCACCAAGCCTCAGCTCCCTCTTCTCAGGAGGCAGGCAGCTGTGTAACCTGACACCCGGGGAGACAGGTGTGTGGTCAGGTGTGAAGTGTAAAGTGAAGCACAGAGTGAGCTACAAGCTACGAGCTCCTAGTGAGTGTTATTTTTGCTTGCTGAGTGTAGCCATCCCTGGGAGGCCACATGTGAGGCCTTGGGAGGTGGCATGTAGACGATGCCAGGCTGGCAGGGAATGTGGGCCACCGGGGACCTGGCAGGGCCTGTGATCCCAGACAGTGCGGCCAGGAGCTAAGTGTCTGAGTAAGGGAATGTGGGCAAGCCTGAAGGTGTGGACGTCCTCTCCTTTGAAGGGTCCGAGTGGATCGCTAAGGGCACCCCCAATTTCAGGACTGGATGTGCCCCGAGCCCACAAGCCCACGTAGGAGCTGGGAAGCAGGAGGGGGCGGGGCCCAGAGTCCGAGGTGGGGGTGGGGCTGCCAGGGCCACCGTGGTGCCTTGAGCACCCGCCGGGATGGTGCTGGCTACAGCCATACCCACTCGGTACTGCTGACTTGCTGGGTCACAATGAGCTCCTGTGCCTTTAAAACCTTTTGACATCTCTGCGATTGGAAACAGAGCTCCCCAGCGGAAGGCCGGCAGTAGCTCTGGAATGCTGTTCTAATATAAAACTCTCGCTCTCAGTGGATTTCAGTGATACTCCCAATGTCAGGCTTTGGAACAAAATCACCTATTATGGTCCTGGAAGAGGCCCCAGATTCTCTGGGCTGATCCTTCACCCGTGTGGGTTAGCCAGAACAGAGCTATTTTCCTCTCAGGCTGTGCAGACCATCTTCCACCCTCGGCTGAGAGTGGCCCCGAGATTTCCACTGGGATCCAGGATAAGGGCATCAGGGCTGGGGAGGGAGTCGCAGCAATATTGCTCAAAGGCCTCATCCAGCCCCGCCCCTCCAGGCACACCTCGCCCAGCCCCCCCCCCACCATGGGCTGGCAAAGCCTGGCCGGGCAGCCGGGTCTCCCTCCACTCACCCATTCCTTCCACCACCTCCGGTCGCCTCCCTCCCCAGGCCAGACGGTCAGAGGTTTGTGCCCAGGTTGCATGCGCACGAAGCGGGGTTCAGCCTGGACACCCCAGCTCCTCGTGGCCAGATGGGAAGGTCCATTCTTCCCACCTCATTACCACCTGAGGACTCTCCAGGTGCTCCCCTCCTCCGGCTCCAGAGTCTGAGAGAGCGGGGTTAAATCCTGGCCTGCTGTTTGAGGGCTGTGGTCACCTGGGGCAAGTTGTTAGGCTTTTTAAGTCCTCACTTTCCTCCTGTGGAAAAGGGGAATAGTAATCCTATACATTTCAGAGATTTAAATGAACGAATTGAAATATAGCAGCCCAGCTCAGGAGCTCTCAACGCATGGTCCAGGGGCCTTAGAGAGTCCCCCCAAACCCTTGGACGGCTGTGAGGTCAAAACTATTTTCATGAAAATTCTGAGCTATCGGGGCACCCAGCTGGCTCAGTCGGAAGAACACGTGGCTCCTGATCGTGAGGTAGTGAATTTGAATTTTGATGGATGTAGAGTTTACTTTAAAAAAAAAAAAAAAAAGAGTGGCACCTGGGTGGCTCCGTTGGTTAAGCATCCAACTCTTGATATGGGCTCAGGTCATGATCTCACAGTTCATGAGTTCAAGCCCTGTGTCGGGGTCCTCATTGACAGCGTGGAACCTGCTCGGGATTCTCTCTCTCCCTCTCTCTCTGCCCCTCCCCTGCTCGTGCTCACTCTTTCTCTCTCCCTCAAAATAAATAAACAAACTAAAAAAATTTTTTTTAAAAAAGAAGAAAATTCTAAGATATTCTTTGCTTTTTTCACCCTCACAAGGGTACAGTAGAGTTTTCCAAAGGCCACTGGCTCTGGCAGCTAGGAGAATGTGTGCTGGGTTTTCTTGTTTTTGAATTGTTCTCAGTTTTGATTTATAAAGTGGTAAATGTCAATAGATGGGAACCCACCCATACAAAAGCTCTGGGGGTATCAATAAGTTTTAAGAGTGTAAAGGGGTCCCGAGACCAAACGTTTGAGAACCTCTAGCCTGGCGTGGCACCAGGTGCATAGGAGATCTTCCATTTATTGCCCCCGGGTCATCGTCCTCACCTTGTGTCCCCATTTCTTGATTCATTCAGTGGGTGCCATCTCTGTACCATCAAGGATGCGTTCTCTTATTCATTTCTTCCCAGCCCCAACCTGAGCCTTCCCGTGTTGAAATATTCTAACTACTCAGCCCGATGCCTTGGTAATGGTTCCTTTTCTGCAGGTCAGCCTATTTTTCTGTCATTCGTAAGTGGATGGCCTGAGCCTCACATGCTCACCAAGGACAGAGGTATTAACATGGTTGTAAGTTACAAAGTCTATTTGTGCAGCTCTAAATGTTTTCTCTCTTTTTTAAACTAATTAACTTTTTGAGAGAAAGAGAGCATGTAAGCAGGGGAGGGGAAGGGGGGGGGACAGAGGATCTGAGGTGGGTTCTACACCTACAGCAGAGAACCCCACGGGGGGCTCGAACTCATGAACCGTGAGATCGTGACCTGAGCTGAAGTTGGATGCTTAACTGACTGAGCCACCCAGGGATCCCTAAAATGTTTTTTCTTTATAAACTGACCTTCAGAGTTTTTGTTGTCTCTTCTGTTGTCTCTATTGATGTTCTGAGCTGATAACTTCCTGGAAGGCACCTAAAAGGACTTAAAACTTGGCTGACAGCATTCCAGTGATCATACCATGACAGGCATTATTGGTGTCTCGTGTCCAGTCGACTGACACAGGCCCTGCAGGGCCCTGCTTCCTGGCCAGGCTCAGGGCTGCTGGTACCTCCCATGAGAGCACAGGGCAGGATCTTCATGTGGGCAACCAAGAGGCTCGACAGAGAGATCTTCCATCATCTTAGCTCCCAGATGATGCTGTCACCTTCACTTACCTTTCATCAGCTGAACAGGGAGGCATATTTGGAGACTGGAGTTAAGTGGCTCCGTCTTTCTGAATTAGTTCAGTGATATTTTGGTGCCTTTATTGGTTGGCAACCTGGACAGCTGGCCTGGTACTTAATTTGGTTCTGTTAAGAATAAAAGCTATGATGTCTGTTAGGTTTTTCTGAAATGCTGACAGTGGCTTGTGGACATCCCTTCTCTTCCATTATTCCCCAGTTGGGAACACCTCCGTACCAGCTTCTCCATAATATTGACCTTCTTTCAGGAAAGTTGAGGCTTCAGTAGGGATCAGAGGTGATACTCCATAGCACTGAGATACTCCATAGCAATTTCTGAAAGCCTTTCTGGTCCCATCATGCAGAGCAGAACATGGTAGAAATTAGAGATAATTTGGATCCATTAAAAAAATTCCAGGGCCCCCACAGCAAGTTGGGTCCAATGGAGTAGAATCCAGGTGTAGAGGAAGGAGGGAGGGGTTATAGATAAGGTGTAAAAAAGTCAGCAGAGATCAAAGAAGTACTTAGGGTGCATGTGTTCTAGGGCTGCTGTGAAAAACTACCAGAGATTGGGTGACTTAACAAAGAAATGTATTTTCTCATGGTTCTGGAGGCCAGAAGTGCAAGATCAAAGTGTGGGTAGGGTTGGTTGCTTCTGAGGGGTGTGAGGGAAAGATCTGTGCCAGACCCCTCTCCTTGGCTTGGAGACGGCCATCTTCTCCCGGTGCTTCCTCATATGATCTTCCCTCTACCCGTGACTCTGTGTCCACATTTCCCCTGTGTAATCATAACACCAGTCATCCCGGATTAGGGCCCACCCAAATGACTTCACGTTAATTTGATTACCTCTGGAAGTACCCTATTTCCAAATAAAGTCATATTCTGAGGGGGTTAGGACTTTAACATAGAAATGTCAGTGGCGGGGGGGGAGGGGACACAATTCAACCCGTAATAGTGCTTATGATAAAGAAAAAATGCAGCTCTGTCATGATCTCATTATGTAAGTACTAGGCATCTGCATAAACACGGACCCAGCACATGTAGGCAAAGTTGGTCGGCCAGATGTTCATATCTGGGTGGTGGAATTTAAGTTGATTTTTATTAGTGTGCTTTCTTGTAGTTTAACATTTTTTACCTTGAATATAGGTTAGCCATATAGTCTGGTAAATATTCTGATAAATAAAGAGTTATCAGAAAAAAAAAGAGTAAAGGTTGCAGAGTCAGACTGCCCGGACTCAAATCCTGCCCTTGTCCCTTTGTATCTCTGTACCTTTGGGTAACGTACTGAACCTCCCTGTGCTTCAGTCTCCTCATTTGGAAAATGAGAATGCTAAGTTGTACCTCGCAGGGTTGTATGAGGGTTGTGTACATGAATATATGCCAAGTGCTCACTGCAGACATGACAAAACCCTGAGCTGTTGTTCATTTATTGCAGCGATATTTCTGAGTACTACGTCTACAACTGTAGACAGACATATGTGCACTATACCATAGTATAATAACGGTTAGCTCATAGCAAGCCCTTTCGACGGGCCAGGTAATAGTCTAGGCCTTTCATGTACACTTGTGCATTCAAATCTCACCAACACTCCTGGACATAGGTACTAGTTCTATTTCTCTTTTGCAAGTGGGGAAACCAAGCCACGAAGGCTATTAAGGGGTAGAGAAGGGTTGGAACATGTTGCTCCCGCCCCCAAATACATGCAGAAAGGGATGTAGCAGGGCTAGGAGGATCAGAGTTTGCCAGGGGCATGAGCAGTCATGGCAACCCTGTTAAGGAAGAAAAGATAACATAGCGCTTCAGATAGGGGCGCACCTGCAGCCAGGACTTTACCAGGTGGTGTCTCAGCTGAGCCCAGAAGTGCGGATCTGCAGTTTAGAGTTAGTTGGCTTCAAATGAATTCTTCCACCTTGATTTTCCTTTTATAATGACATTGGCATTCGTGTGTCCAGTCTCGTGTCCACCATCTGTTTCGTTCTCAAAAGGAGCCCATGACTCACGAGAATGAGGCTCACTGGGGCTTAGAAGCCCGGCCAAATCGCAGAGAGGAAGGGACAGAGCCAAGACCAGACTGGAAGTCAGGACTTCTGACTCCTGGCCCACAGCTACTCTTTCACAGGGCCCTGGAGCCCTGAAGGCACGTGCCCTCTGTTTTAGGCAAGTGTGGGCCTGGAGGGTTTCCCCTGGAAGGAAGAGCCCCCCCTGCACCGCCCCCACGTTCATGGAACCTCTCTGCTGGCCTGCCACTCTGCCTGCACGTGCTTGGAGCTCAGGGTCCCAAGCTCTGTGCTGGCTCAGCAGCGAATACAGTGCCTGGCACACATCTCCCCAGGTGGACAGGGTGGCAGGGACCTGGAGACTGCCTGGTGTTTAAACCCTCCTGAAGCAGCAGAATCCTTTTCCAAGTGGAATTACACACGGAGTCCCTGTACAAATAGCAGACGCAAGCCGCTCTTCCGAAGCAGGTGTGGGGTCCTGACCTTCTGCTTCCCCTTCACGTACCCCTGCCCATGGGGCCTTCTGAAAACCTTGGCCTCCAAGAGAATTCAGGGTGAGAACTGCCAATCTGGTCCAAATCCCCCGTCTTACAGCTGGGAAGGCTGAGCCTCAGAGAAGACACCGTAAGGGTGTCAGAGCCAAGGTCAGGAACACAGGTCCTTGGACTCTGAGTCGCTGCTCTTGGCAATGCAGTATTTATTTGCTCTTTTCAGCAAGCATTTGTTAAATGACGACATAAACCTTCCTGGAAAGCCTTCCATGATTTTCCCCATCCCGACCGAACTCCCTTCACCTTGAGAGGCTTCCTGATTCCTGGCGTGGTTGGTGCCAAGCACCTGGCACACACCTGGTCAAGAGCAGTCGCTGCTGTCTCTCGTATCACCATGGCCTGTTTGTCGGGCCCACTGGTACCCCAACCATGAGCTGGACGCACTGGAAAGACTGCAGCGGAGCTATGACACGGTTACATCACGGGGCGTCAGGGCCATGGGCCACTTTCGAAGCCCCCTCCACTGGTCAATTTGGCCAACCTTCACAACCGCCTACCCCATTGAAGGAGTGCACAGACTCCGGGCAGACGGACAAAGCCGGTGTTAACAACCACAAACACTGAGAACTATCGGAGACTTACCACTCACAAGGCGAGGCGCTGCGGTAAGCACTGTGCTAGCTTCGCTCCTCAGGTCTCATTTGGTGGCAAAGCAACAGAAGCTCAACTCAGATCAACATGAGCGTTCGGGCCAGAGTCTTGATCTGAAGTTTCATTTAAAAACAAAACAAAACAAAACAAAACAAAACAAAACAAAACAAAACAAAACATCCTTCCAGATTCACAGGGTGTGGGTGAGGGGGTTTTGTGCCTTGGGAGAGCATCCGCTGATCAGGAGATCGTGAGAGGCAAGGACATCTATGTCCCTTCTGGTCACTGTGCAATGCAGGCAGTGAAGCATGAGACTCGGCCAGCAGAGGACAGTGCCAGGGATCAGTGGGAAGTCTGGACGCGTCTAAACCATATGCACTCCTTTTTGTAGCCTCCCTGGGTTTGGGTGAGCACCTGACTGACTCAGACCAGCGAGGGCTTCCTCTTACTTGGGGGAAGCCGGCCACACTGGTGTTCCTTGTGTGTGCGACCCAGCTCCTCTCAAAGTACAAAAGGAGTACAGGGTTAGTGTAAATGAAGAGTCCATTTTCACACAGTACAAACTCCATCTGTGGGAATTTAGGAACTGTCACTAAAGAAACAGTAGCTCAAGTTACAGAC
Organism: Puma concolor; assembly: GCF_028749965.1. Classification (NCBI taxonomy): domain Eukaryota; kingdom Metazoa; phylum Chordata; class Mammalia; order Carnivora; family Felidae; genus Puma; species Puma concolor. The sequence goes on along the minus strand of NC_141672.1, from coordinate 107,063,100 downwards.
ATAATTAAGAAAACCAACTATGCCAAAATCCAAATTTGCAAACCACATTATTCTTTTTGCAGAAGAATTCTGCTGTTTACGAAAACCCCTAGGGGCGCCTGGGTGGCTCAGTGGGTTAAGCATCTGACTCTTCGTTTCAGCTCAAGTCATGATCTCACGGTTAGTGAGTTCAAGCCCCATGTCGGGCTCTGCACTGTCAGCTGGAGATTCTATCTCTCCCTGTCTCTCTGCCCCACCCCCACTCGCTCTGTCTCTCTCAAAACAAAACAAAACAAAACAAAAAAAACCTAATAAAAACCCCAGAAAACCTCAGCACATGCATACATACATACATGTACACACACACACACACACACACACAAATTTCTTTTACATGATGTTAAATCATGTAATGATTTTTTTTTTTACCCAATCTTTTCAGGAACAAATGGAGGATAAAGCAGAGAATTAGTGACAGCCTGGGTATTTCCAGCTCAGAAATGCCCCAGGTCTGAATCCCCAGGATGGGAACAGGAATTTGTTCCTTAATAAGAGTTAATCATTAGCCTTTGAGATTAAAAACAAAAAATCCCCTTGGAAATACTTAGCATAAATGTTTCACTGTTCTGATCTTATGGCCATAAGAAAATGCCATAAAGGGGGTTGGTAAGAGTACAGGACTACAGTCACAGGAGAGACCAGCCTTACGGAGACTCGCTGTACTTCTCTCTCTCTATCAATATTATTGATGAACGCTGTGGCCTGAGCCAGCTGGGTGACCTCTCTGAGCCTCAGTCTTTATGTCTGTAAACAGGGCCAGGCCTAATGCACATGGCAGACAACAGGTCTTGGTGTCTTGGGCACAAGTTTCACCCTGAGTGGACTGGGGAAACGGCTTTGCTTTGAAGGACGCCAGGCTGAGCTGGGCACAGGGACGGGGGCCAGGAGGCCACCAGAAGCATCGTGCCATCTGCATGGGCAACAGCTGTCAGACCACGAGGAGCGGGACACTCCTCTGGGGGCTTAGTGACCTTGGCTGCAGGTCAGACTCACAGAGTCGTTGGGGTGTGTCAAGTAGCCCTGCCTCTTGGCAGGACATTGTCGTGGAACTTTTGTCGTCATGGAGCATGGACCGCTTTAGGGTCCTCTGCCCAGGGCAGCCCCAGCTATTTCAGGGCTCAAGCAATAGCTGACGTGCCTCAGGCCACATCCCTTTCACATACCGGGACCTCTACATTTTATTTTAGCTTCATAAACGCTCTTTTGTGCTTGGCAAGGTAGTAGAGGAGCAGCAGGTATTTCCTGAAAGAATTTCATCAGTGAGGACACCGAGGCTCAGAGGGATAGGAAGCTTGCCCGGGCGCACACAGCTGGAAAATGAAGAAAGCATGATTCAGGGCCAGGTCTCTGGACTCCAAAGCCCCTCACATCTGGGCCGGTAATCTCCTACCCATGGGCCACATTCAGCCTGTACAGCCAGGAAATCAAGAATAGCTTTTACATTTTAAAGAGGTTGTAAAAGAAAAGGAAAAAGCTGTAAAACACAAAAACAAAAATAAAAACAAAACTCTGCAACAGACGCTGTATGTGGCCTGCCAGGCCTAAAATACCTACCATCTGGGGGAAGGGGTTTGCCAGACCGCAGTTAAGGCTGACATATGTCTAGTGCTGAGCTCACCCTGGGGTGGTCGGTGAAACGACTCAGGGTCATTGTGTCTCTCCAAAGCTGCATTGTCAAAAGGACCCTTCCAGCAGCTCTGAACCCTGAATACGACCCTAGGTCTCTGGAGTCTTTCGCAATACTTGTTTTTCTGGCTCCGTGTGCAGGTGGCACATACTCGTTTGGGTGCACCTGTATTTGCCGGAGCATCACAGGGAACTAGGGGCTTAGCAATTTATCCTGCCATGTTCAAAGTCCTCCGACAAGGACCTCCCGTGACGGCCAGGGGCTGGTTCCCCTTAAATCAGAAGCCAGAGCAAGAGCTGACCCAGTCCTGCTATATTCACTCTTACTTGATCGTCCCCCAAATTCTGTGAGGTCGAAGAGAAATTATGGTTATCCTAATTAAAAAAAGAATCTTTTTAGATGACTAAACTACGGCTCAGAGTATAGAGGTTTGCTCATGCACACAAAACGGTAGGGCCTCGATTTGAACTTGGGCGTCCCTTGATTCTAAACACCATGCTTTACAACATCGTGCTACAACAGCTTTGGGTGGTCATCAGCTCACTGCCCTGTGTTTAGACTAAGGATCCAAAACTTGGAGTTAGGCAAAAGAACGACTGCATGGGGTGTGTTCTAACAGAGTCATTTAACTCTTATCTAGCTCTCTGGGGATCTATTCCTTTTTTACTCGCAAATGGGACACTGTATTATGTGAAATTGCATGAGACCAATAGTCACACGTGATTCCTGTCTTCTAGAGGCACCATGATTTTGGCTGGTAAAATAGGTTACAACCCAAAGGCTACATTTTTGTTGCCTTATAGGGTAATTAATCTTGTAAGCAATTTAGCAAACTTATCCCAGCATTCTTTCAGGGATGATTAATGGTTTTCTATATTTTTTGAATGAACCTTGCCATTCTACTGGTTCCTTCTTTCATAAGTTAAATAAATCTTTGACACATGTTCACTATTTGTAGGAGTCATGGATTTGACCTTATCGCACATCATATTTGGACATCCTTATCATGGTTACAAATGGGACTTCCGAGATCAGACCCAGCCAGCTGTTGGGGTTGCCCCGAGAGTCTGAAGAATCTTCTCTCTGTATAGGTCTGTTGAGAAGTGGTCCACAGTGGTAGAGAAACGTTGAACAACACATCCAGGTTTGGCTCTAAAGCCTGTGGACAAATTGTATGGCTTCTCTCACTCTGAGTTTCATTGTCCTTAGAGATTATACCATTTTATTTAACGAAAAATGAATCATGAATAACAATAGAGCACAGTGGTTGAAGATACAATTCCGAGCCAGGCAGCCTTGGGTTCACTGCTTGCATCTGCTCTTTTTTAAGCTGTATAAACTTGGAGAAAGTAATTGTGCCTCAATTTCCTCATCTGTAAAATGGGGTTGGTATCTACCTTGTAGGTTTGTAACGAGGATGTAATGAAGCAATGGAAATAAAGTTCTGAGACCTGTGACTGGCACATTGCAAGCACATAGTGAGTGTTAGCTCCAGCGAAGAAAATGACGGTACTTATGAACTAGAGGAGCTCCTAGTATATGATTAATACTCAAAAATATTGGTAGCTGTCAAACATCAGGGGTGCCCTTCATCCAGGCTCAGTTGGAGTCACGGCAGAAGACAGACGGCCCGTTCACTGATGAAAAAGACGTTCCATGGAGTGAAGAAACGTGCCCAAGATCGCCCAGCCAAAACTAGAACCCGGGTCTCATGACTCCCGGCCGGATTTGGTCCCCTGCACAAAACTAAGGAGCTAGGCACTGAAGGTGAAGTACGCTGATCGGTGTCATTCAATGGTAGCTCAGCCTCCTCCCTGCCTTATTCTCTCCCCTGTGGCTTTCAGTTATTCTCCTCCCCGGGGAAATGCCTTCCCCTCCTGCCACAGCTACTTCTGTTTCACTTTGACTTCTCCTGGGGTGCCTGGGGTGCTGGCTGGGGGATGCCAAGTTGAGGATGGTACTGTGCAGTCCTGGGAGCAGGAGAAGAGGGAAAACTATCCTACCTACCAGTCCCTACTTCCTACTCCCTGGGTCCTCAGCTCCACGCTAATGCCTCCAGACAAAATAGTGAAGGATTTCCTTGCCAAGTGATGAACAGAAAAAACAAACCTACACCATATTGCATACCCTGCATACCAGACATTCCTCAGATGGTTTGCTTGGTAGGTGATTGGCCAGACTTCTGAGCTCACCAGTGGCAGATGTCTATCTGAAAGGGAGGGAGGGAGCCTGGGGGTGGAGGAAGTGGGGGGACGTGGGGGAGGGGAGAGCTGTGTTCCGGTTGATCATCCCAGAGTCCAAAAACAGGACTCAGACCTCTGCAACAAATTTGTCTGTTATCTTTTCCACCCCGATCACGCACGCCATGAGCTGAAATCCAGACATTACTGACATCATACTCCAGAGGAGTGTCATGGGTTAAGAGTCATTCAAATACTTAACTGAAGACCCACTATGAGTCTGGTACCACGTTAGGCCCGTGGGAGAACACTTGAGCTGCTTCTTGAAAGTGGAAGAAATGGGGTTTTCTTTGGCCACATTTCAAGATCACTTTTACGTAGGTGTGAGGGAAAGGGGAAGCAAAAGGTTGCCGAGCGCCTAATACGTGGCCAAATGCTTGTGGCTCTTTTCCACCATGACTGCTGGCCGGGGTCAGTCATAGTGTGCTGGGAGCAAGTCAGACTGAGCAGGCTTCGACGTGGTAGGGACGTACTGGTTAGGGATTGGGAATTCTGGAAGAATTAGAGTTAGACAAGTTGGCCGACCACGTCACCAAAGACACAGATTCTTTGTCTTCACCGTGCATCCTTGGGATGGGCTCCATCCCGAGGCTGGCTCAGCTGTGCTCAGAAGCAGCCTCTCTTTTCACTATTGATGTGGGGGAGAGAGAGGCTAACGCCTTCAGCAGACATTGCCTCCCAGCTGATTGGCCAGATCAGGTTTTTCCAGAACCAATCACCAACCTTGGAGTGGTGTCCTCGGACCAGCCATGCCCAACCCTGACTAGGGTCCACTGGCCCCAAATGCTGCTGCAGCCCCATTGGGGGAAAACAAATGCTGGGGAGAGAAAGGGCAAGGTCCATCCAGTGTATATCCCCGTGGGCTTGGAAGCAACATGATGTGCTTAAAACTAGGTCAACCTATAGTCCAGAGCCCCCGTGTGTGTTCTTTTCACTTCACTGTGCTGCCTTCTGTGGCAAAAAAAAAAAAAAAAAAAAAAAAAGGATGGATTGGGGAATTGAATTTCAGGTGCCCTTTTGAGGCAATGGAGCTGCTGTAGAAAACTTAAGAAACCCCTTCCTCCCACCCCAGCTTTTCCCCTTTCTTCCAGATGGCCTCTGCATTGCACTGGGATTTGGGCCATGGGCACCATTTCGTAGGGATCAACTCACAGCATCCGAAGTCCTTTCAATGTTTCATTAACAAGCCCCTCCGGCCTGAGACCATCCTCTGGATTTTGCCACATGTTGGGGGAGTGTTACCAGGAGGTTTCAGGATATTTAGGGTCAAGATGTTTCCATGCAGCTGTGTTAGGAAGGGAACCCTAGGAGAGCAATTTTCAGAGAAACCGTTTTAACCATAATGTTGCCCTGTGGCACAGTGGGGCCCTGGGAGGCAGTGGGGAAAGGAAGGGGGTGGCTATCATGTGTAGGCCCTGTTTGGGAACAAATTTTTTCTTCTTTGGCCTATTTGAGTTCAAATCAGCCAGAGTCCAAAACAGCTGATCCCCAGGTCGTAAACACTGGTGCAAACGACATGGTCTCAAGTTTATCACCCGGGTCATCAGTCTTTAGGAAATATCTCACATATCCACAGCTCGGTTTTAGGAGCCGGGGCAGCTACGTGCCAAGATGTGATCCCCGCCTAGGACCTACATGAGGTTGCTGCACAGACGAAATATTACCTAGTAATGTTAGACAGGGTGTGCCACATGTGACAAGTGAGGAGGGGGGGCAGTCATTCCCCATGGATCCTTGAGCAGAGCGTCCCCGGCTATGCTGCGTGGGACATTTGTCCCTCCAAGTGCACTGGAATGAAAAGAAAAGTGCCTTAAGGCCAAATGTATCATACGCTCCTTTGGAAATATCCAGCGTACCCGAGTATCTCGCAGGCCTGAAGACGTCTCGCAGAGGCTTCTTAAGGCATTCGCTTGTTTAATACTCTGTTTCTTAAAAGTATTTGCCAGAGGAAAGCCCCTTTTCCCTCAGGGAAAACAAGAAGGCCTGGTTGGTGTCCTGTGGAACCACACTGCCCCCTGGGGTCAACACCAGCCAGGATGCACAATAAACTAGGGCCGTAAGGGTGCAGAGGGCCTTCCTCCCTGTAACCTGGGAACAGCCTGTGAGGGGCACAAGCGTGCCACACCGAGGCCTCTGCCTCTACTTACCCTGCAGTGTCGGGCCTCTTCAGGGTCCACCCTCTCCTCCCGTCTCCCTCCCTTGTCTGCAGGCTTAGGCCCCCCAATGTTCTGCCTACTCCGCCCACTTGCCCAGCCTAATGGCTTCCTGGCCCTGCCAGAACCCAATCCCTGCGCTCTCCCAGCCTTCGGCCCAAGGGCTAGCAACGTGTGTCGTCCTCACCTCCCTGGAAGGAGACTGCCTTCTCCTGGAAGGTCTGACATCTGTGGAGGGAAGGACTGTGCCTTTATTCTCTTTCTACCTTTCCTCAGGCCCAGAGCCCATCTGCCTCTCCCTCCCTGATCCCTCTGAACGTCCTATTTCAGGGTGCCAAGAATACAGTCGGAACCCCTTCTCACTCTGGGGTGCCCCGAGACCCAGGCTGTTTGCCCTCTGGTGAGCACAGAAAGCATGTCTCAACATTCGGTTCTGGGCTTCACAGAATCAAACTTCTCTTTCTAAAAATAAGACATAGAGCGAAGAGAAGCCCAAGCAGACAGGAAGCTCTTCTTGTGGCCCCAAGTGCTGGGGCCCCATTAGTGTCCCTCTCAGGTGCCAGCCCCACAGGGCATTTCTGTCCCCGTTTCCAGGCCAGCCAGTACAGAGGACCCGGGGCTGGGCTTCTCATTCGGGAGGTTCAGTTAGCGAAACTGCTGCAATCACACCCTGTGATTACAGACAATGTTCAAAGAAAAACCCACAGTTGCATTGCTCTCCACCATGAGACATTCTTGAGCACTGGAGATTTAAACTATTTTATTTTACCCCAGATCAGGATTTTGGAGATGCCAGGTGGGAGTAAAGCCAAGGCTGGCTCTCGGGAACCTGCACGTTAAAGAACAAGCTCCTTAGGCACTCAGTGACCCCTGGGATGCCCCCTGCCTCCACACACTTGAGGACTTGCCATCCTCTCCTGTCCTGAATTGCCCAGCAGCCCCTCCAGCATGTCTCTGGCTCTGCCACATGCATACGGGGTTCTCTCTGCCCTTGAGGTCCCTTCCCCCTGCCTCTGCCTAATTTCTACCCAGCCTGCCAGGTTCTCCATATACTGTTGGTCACAAGCGTGAGCTTCGGAAACAAACGAGTGTGAGTGTCTGCTTTGCCACTCACAAGCTGCGCGATCTGAGCACAGCGGTTGGGAGATCCCAGTTCTGCCAGCTGTGTGGCCTCGGCTATGTGACCTAACCTCTCTGTGCCTCAGCCCTATCATCTCTAAAATAATAAAGGAGTGCCTCTGTGTCGTGCTCTGTGTGGATGTGGTAGGGATTCCAGAGGGTAATAAGTTCCGTTCCTGGCATGTGTTAAGTGTACAATAAACTAGCTATCTAGACATGAGTGCTCTATCCGCTCCCCTCTAAGTCAGTCCCTCCTGTTGTGGCATCTCCTGCCGGAGAGGCTCTCGGCTCACACCCTCTTTCCTTGCTCTCAAGTTTTCTGGCACAACAGCCTGGGCCCCGACGCGCTCCTGAGCGGCTGACCTCTGTCAGTACATCTCCACGCTTCGATCACGAGTTCTCTGAGCTTCCTGCAGAGGGATTCATCTGATAACAATCCCAGTGCCCCAGCCGGATGCAGCGGCCCTTGTGCGGTGTTCCTGGCCGCCCTCCTCTCTGGGCCGCACGCCCCAAGCCCCGACTTCCTCCTTGTTCCCCTAAGCGATCCATCCTTCAGAAACCAGGCCTCTGCATGGGGTGGTCCCTAGTGCCTGGAATGCTAACCCCTGCCTCTTCTCTACCGGGAAAACTCCTATCCGTTAGGAGTCAGGCCGAATGCCCTCTTCGTGAGGCTTTTCTCAACTCCAGGGCTCTGCCCTCTTTGCTCAGGGCCCTGGCTCAAGTGTTGGTGACCTTCTCTACGGTCTCCAGTGTCCTTCCCAGAGCAGGCGATGGGGCACTCAGGTCTTTGTGGGCCAGCCTGATTTAGCTGCACACAGGATGTGAATTCCTATAGCCGGCCTCCAACCCCTCGCCTCCCACTGCTGTGCCTTGCCGCCTTCTTGCTGTGCCCCTCCGCCAAACGGCCACAGCACCTTCCCCACTGCTGTGGAGGCAGGAAACGTAGGGGGCCACAGGAACGCTGGCTCCCCTCGCTCCCTCCTGGACTGCACCTCAGGCCATCTGCAGTCTGAGCCCCACTTCCGTCAAGTCAAAGATAGAAACAAATCACCAGTTTGCCTAGAGATCCTCCATCACCAATTCAGGGAGGGAAATAATCCTCTTAGTTGTGAGACATAGTGGGCACACTCTCCGTTGCCGTGGTGATTCTCTGACATCGCCCTCTTGCAGAGTAGAAATGCCTCACAGTTTTCGGAGTGTGGCTTCCCCCCACAAGGATGCTGCCAAGCCATCTGCACTCCCCCCGCCCCCCAACACAGAGGAGAAGGTGCAATCCCTGTGGGTTGCATTTCAGCCTCAGCTGTCAGAGGTGAAGCTCATCTTCCTGGGTCAGGTGCCCCTCAGGGTCGGAGAGTAACGCAGGGTCAGCTGGGTACCACACCATGGTCACTGAGCTCCAAGCTGCTTGTCCACGGGGCCTGCTTCTTTCAGAGGAAAATAATCCTCTTCCTACTTATGGTCTATTTCTCTGAATTTCCTCCAGAGCCAGCAAAGCTACATAGACAGTGGTCCCTGTGGCTTTGCCTCTGTCACACACACACACACACACACACACACACACACACACACACACACGAACTTCGTTCCTGTCACACGCACACGCCTGGTTAACTGTGGGGTTGTACTCAAGGTAGAATTTCTCGCCCATAAAAAAAGGGCACATCCTCCTCCCTCTCCCCCACCTTCCTTCCATTTCCCAGGACATTTTCACACAGGCTCATTCCTTTAAAAGTTTATTTCTGGTGAATTAAAAAAAAATAATTTATGCGACCAGATCAATAAAGACATTATGACACAGGGCAGAGCTTAACTTTCCTGTTTGCTCCTAGATTTTGCAGCCAGGTGGGAAGGTGGTGGAGGGAGACCCACACTCATGCACTGTGGAACAAGGAGAGGCCGACGCTTAAGGGAAGGCCGAGCGGGGCTCAGAGGAAGGCCAAATCCCAACCTCTTGTACAGAAATGTCCCTTCATCGTGTTTTTTTAGAGTCACCAGAAGCTCTGTCACATGCCTGTTCCTAATGACCATAAACATACCAAGCAGACGCTCAGAAAGACGGAGTTGTCATCTCAGGGACTTTTAAAGGTGGCAGAACCTTGCTTGTGGACAAAGACACCTTTCTCCTGAGGCCCCCTACTGGGGAGGCCAGCACCTGGAAGAGACCTTGGGGAGTTGGAACCCAAGCCCCTAGCACAGCTGTTAGGATCTTTGGATTTCTGAATTCTATTTGCCTCTTAGCCTGAAGGGGACATTTGCCCCCAACTCCTTGGGTTCCCCTAAGGGTCTCAGAGGTGGCTACTCCCTTGGTCAGCAGCAGGGACACTTCCTCCATGAGTCTGAGAACTGAACATGCTCATAGTCTGTCCTGGGGTCTCAAAGCCAGAATCCCCTGAGGCTCTGCCATGCCCCAGAACCTCAGAGCTTGGGGAGATGTGAGGGTTCACTGCTGAGGAGGAGGAGGAGGTGGCCTATCAGTGGGAGGTCCTCAAGTCCCCGGGGAGTGGAGACCACAGCTTGCTTACCACCATCGTCCTGCAGCCAGGTTCCTGCATGAGGTTTCGGCCTTGGGATTACTTTGGTGGTGGGGTTCATTGTCCTGGGGGATGGTGAAATTTGGTACTGATACATTGATAAACTTAGAATAGGCTTTGGTTACTAGAAACTCACGGACTGATGAAACACCCAGAAAGCACACAGGGAAAGCCTCTGAGAAGCCCTAAGGGTATTTGTGATAAAGCATTTGCAGTGGTTCAGGTGGCTCATCCTTCAAGACCACGTGGCTCCTCAGTAGGTGGCCTGGGGTCCCCATGACACCTGACTGCACAGCCGCCCAGGACTCAAGATTCTGCTCACACTGACCTGCTGGGGCGCCGCCAGTCTAAATAAGGGCTGGCTGCTTAACTGAATGTGGCTTTAAGCATCCTTACACTCCAAGACTTTTGAAAGGCAGAACCAAACAAAATCCGAACTCCCAAATCAACGAGCAGTTCTTAAGTCCAGTTCAGGTTTCTTTCTTGACCTTCTGAAATAGAAATTTTGGGGCACAAAGATCAGCTGAAAGATTCGAAGCCCAGTGCCAGTTCCCCTCATGGGGCACACACCTGCTTTCCCTTCACAGGGACAGAAGCATTTCTATGCTCCAGGCCTGGGACCATTTTTACCCTGAAACCATCTTCTTGTTAGAGGCTCCTCAATGAAGGCTCACACCCCAAACACAAGTCATATCTGCCTTAGCTCCTTTTGAAGAAGAACCAGAAGCCCCCTCAATGCCATTTGGGGTCATGTGCTGTAGAGCCTACTAAATAACTCCTGAAGCACAGTCTTTCAACCATTTGATGAAATGGGAAGAGATGAAGGCAGCCACGAGGTCATGCACACACACACGTCTGCAGTGTGGACGAGGAAGGGACAGGTGAAAAACCAGCACCACGCCCGGTGATAATGATAACTGGGAACCAACTTCCCCAAAGCTCCTAGCAGCAGAACACTTGAGCCAAGAGTGTATTTCTATAGGTCATACAAGAACAAGCTTGGTTTCACGCCTGTTCTCTCAAGTTGTAAAGGACAGGCCTCTTCGCTGCCTCTCTCTGAAGGGTTTTCTGTATCGAACGCCATAGAGGTTTTCAATGACTGAGGCAGGGACAGAGAACTCCCTGTCTGCCCTTGCCTCACTCCTGGGACGCCGGGATGTGACAGAGGACAGGTGGGAAGAGGAGAGGGAACCAAACAGCCTGGAAGAAAATATGGGGAGGGTGGGCCATGGAGGGGCTCCCTGGGTCCTGCTACATGAGGCCATTAACACACCTTGACTTGGAGCCTTTGGGTCTGATTAAGAGTCTCAGAAAGCACCCTGTGCCTGTCCAGGGAACATCTCTCGGGGAGAACCCTCACCCCTGCCAAGTCCAGGGGGCCCTCAGTTTTCATCCTGAGGTCTGAGAGGGCACAGCCCAGGGCAGGGAGGAAGAGCTGTACTAGCTACACTCAGGGAGAACCAAGAGTGTGTGAGCTTCTTCCTGAGAGGCCAGGGCTCTGTTGCTCCCTCCTCTTCGGAGCTGGTACCCACATCCCCCCAGGGCCCTACACTCTCTCCGCTTTTTATTTGTACTGTATTTCCTCTAACTTTCCACTTGTCTGGAAACAAATTTGATGTATAGCGCTTACAAGTCTCTAATAAATACGGGCAACGGTCAGAGGTTTAATTAAATTTTAAAATTACGCCACAGGCTAGAGTCTATTAAAGCAGGACCAGGGGGCAAGGTCTAAAAGTGATGCCTTTTGAGGACCCAAGCGTCAATATTGACCCTGGGTGGGACACTGAAGCCATCCTGTGGATGAAATAGGAGACGTGACACCACATTACTATAGAGAAGTGGAGGATGGCCGCCTTCACCAGTTATCAGCTTTGAAACCCATGGACATCCGTTACCATCGTCTTCCCCTCATGAATTCTCTCACGGACGCTTGGCTACCTGGCGTTCGGATCTATTCCACGAGTCGTTTGTCCTTCATGTACTGTTCTGATTAAAGACTCAGATTAAAGGTAAATTCAAGGCCTTAAAATGCCCTTTTAAAGAAAGGGATCTGAAAGGAGAGCAAAAAAAGAGGGAAGGGAAAATAATACGAAATTCGGGAGGTGCAGCATCAGGAAAATGGACTCTGGATGTACCATATACCTTCCCTTGAAAGATGCGAGAGTGAGCAAGTCTACTTGTTAAAGGTTCACACTGATTTTAGTTTGCATCTAGGCTGTAAGAATATTAAGACACAGAACAAATTTGCACCTTGGAACGGAGGGCAGGGGACACATTTTGAAACAGATGCCTTGCAGTTCTGAAATCTAACCATTTGGAGAGCAGAGGACCCCGGGTAGGACCTGGCAGTCACCAAGGAAGTGCTTTATTCTAGCTGAATCCCCACCTCGGACGCTCCGGAGGTGGTGTTGAGGGGACTGTCATGGGAGGACATGGGTTTGTCATCAGAGGCCATGGGACTTGTATCAACTGAAAAAGTCTCTGCAGAGTAAGGAGCCCACACATTTTATTCCAGCCTCTGCTCACCGAGCCCTGACAGTCCCCCATACTTCTGCCCTTTGGATTATGGAGGAAAAAAATAATCGTTCAGTTTTTTTGGGCCACAGAATACAAGACGGGTCTAGATTGTACAAGGAGCTTACACACTGAGGCAAGAAAGCGTGCAAATGGGAGCAGGAATTCTCCATCCTCTGGGTGAGCCAGTGCTTGAGATACAGAAGGACGGCAGTGGCCCTCCTGGAGTCCACACTGGTTTACGTTTCTAGCTTTTATTAGCCATGTCCAACTCCAACCTCCATCTTCTCCTGAGAGGGAGAATAATCTCTAGGATATCAATGCTTTCCCCCAAGCCATTATTTTTGTTTCCTCTTAAGATTTCACAGAAGGCCCAGGAGCAGGCCTAGAGAAGGACCAACAAAAGCAAAAGTGTCTGAGAACGACATAATACTGACTTCTCTTTTTTTTGGTAACAGTTCACGAAACGTGCGCCCCTCTCTCCTGAGATACGGTGAGGCATGAGGGGAGGTGGCGAAGGAGCTGTGGGTGGGACACTGTACCGTGTGACATCACGATCATGCAGCCGGTGCCCGACAGGACAGAGACATGAGAATGAGCACTCAGGGCTCTGCGTTGGCCCCAGGGGAGGCAGGCAGTTTCCAGGTAAGTCCCAGCTTCTCAGGAACACTATTTGTTGCAAAGTCGTTCCCTGGGGCACGCCATCTTGGCTCTGGCCTTAGCCTTCATCCTCCCGCAGCTCAGTGGGTAGGAATTTATACTGCTGTTGGCGGATCTGGGCCAGTTTTTTCCTCGCTTCTTCCAGTTCTCGTTCTTTTTTCAACATCTCTTCCTGGGCGGCAATGATCTAGAAGGAGAAATGACAAGCTGGATGGATCTAGAACTCTCCAGGAAACTGCCCTCCCAACTCTACTGCTTGTCTCATAAGTTCCCGTAGCTTCTGCTATACACAGCCGTACAATGGTACTAAGTATCTTAGTGCTGGAGACCAGCCTATGGGCCACAGTTCGGTTTTTGAGATCCAAACGACCCAAGAAAATTAAGTGGCTTCTGGCCAATGATTTAACAGCAAACATCTACTGCATCCCTACTATGCACCAGATGCTGTGTAAACACTTTGCATGGAGCATCCCATCATCCTCGTGACAACACGGTGAAGTCCTTATTGAATGCCCCATTTTTCCAATGAGTAACTAGAAACTGAGAGATGTGGGTCTACCTTCCTTAACACCCAGCTAGTGGAGCAGGACTTGGCCAAGTGATGCTGAAGCTAAAGCTGGAGTCCTTAACCAATTGACAGCTTTCATATATTTGTTTCATGTTTCTAAGATATGATCTGAGGAGTATCACTTAATAGATAACAGGTGAAAAAGGTAAGTAAGTGTTCAAGAAAGCCAAACAGCGTACTTTCCTGTGGGCCCTTTCAGAGCCTCTACTAACCATCACTGTGCTACTCCAAGGTGGAGGTATAGAGGGCAGTCTTTCCCACCTTATCTGATCAGTGACTTTTCCTCATGGAACTTCTCATGGAACTAGTGCATCAAGAAATCAATTCTGATAAAAATGCACCCAGTGTATGTCTACTGGGAGTGGTTTGGGAAGAGCCGAGGAAGGCATGGGGATGAGTAACTTCTGGGCATTGATAAGAAAACCGATCATGTATAATGGATCTGTATTAGCACATATCCTAAACGGCAGGCCTGATTTCCTGAAGTTTGCTCCTCACTACCATGCACAAGAATGCAATCCTGTGTGAGTCTGAAGCCCAGCTGCTCTTATAAAAGTTGTGGGAAGGGGTTACCGTTCATTCTCTCTGTAGGGCCAAATATGTGAAGTGGGTAGTATCTCCAAATTCGTCATTTTATTTAAATGATACTACTGCCTTTCACTCTCCCTTCTTCCCCCTCTCTGTAACAGAATCCCTGATTTTTACCTAGCCACAGGGGTACTCAGAAAAGAATACTACATTTTCCAGAATCCTTTGTACCGGGTTGGTTGGCCATGTGACTAAAGGCTGACCAATGGTATGTGAGCGGGAGCAAGGGACGCAACTTTAGGGTCCTGTGGTCCCTTCTTTCTCCCTTTCTGATGGCTGGGAAGCGAGGGTGGTTACTGACCCATTTTGGAGCAAATGGCCAAGGCAACATCTCAGGGATGGTGGGGGGAATAAGGCAGATGGAGCCTGGGGATGACACACAAAGGAACCAGCACACCATCCACAGATTGCCTACACCCACAATTGTTTCCCAAAGGAGAAATACACTTCCATCCTGTTGAAGTCATTGTTACTTTGAGTCTCTGTAATAACAAAAGGCCCATCTCAGGAGTAAACACTGTCTAGATTTAATCACAAACCTGAGCAATGCCCCCTACAAACTTTGTTTTCACTACAACATCGTCATCGTCAGCTTTGCCAAATGCTGCCTTCTGGGCTGCACGAACAAGATTATCTGAGGCTCTTTTCACAGCATTTCCTGCTGCCTGGAGAGGGGGGAAAAGCACACATTATACCATTAGAAACAGCCAATTTGGATTCACCAAGAATAGACATGAGAGTACAATTCATGGGATTATGAATGGTTTATCATCCAATTATAACACAGAATTTCTCTTTAGCAAGTATCCATCTGTCTGTCCAGCTGTCCAACGATTCTACCAATGCTGGCACCTACCTAACCTTCGCTCATTCACAGATAAATGAGATATAGTTCCTGGCTCCCAAAGAACACATACTTTTTTTTATCTTTTACTATTACAAAAAATTTTTTTTAATGTTTATTTATTTTTGAGAGAGACAGAGACAGAATGCGAGTGGGTTAGGGGCTGAGAGAGAGGGAGACACAGAACCTGAAGCAGGCTCCAGGCTCCGAGTCGTCAGCACAGAGCCCGACACGGGGCTCGAACTCCTGAGCTGTGAGATCATGACCTGAGCCAAAGCTGGCCACTCAACCGACTGAGCCACCCGGGCGCCCCAGAACACATACTTTTGAGGGAGAATTAAAATTATGTACACAAATGATGGTAGCAATGTGAAACGTGTTAATAGAAGCATGCCCAGTGGTCATCTCCTTGGTCTAGAAAACTATCTCCCGCTGCCCCATCCAATTAAAAAAACTCAAAGATGTGGTTCAGATAGCACTCTTCCTGTCTGCCTTGGCCTTACCAACACCTACTCACAGTGCTCCCTGCGTGCTCTGCACTCGCTTCTTTGTGGCCATTTCCACACCTGGGGTTGCCTCTCCTTTCCTGGACAGTGAGTCACTTGGGGGCAGGGGCTGTGACCGTTCTCTCTGCATCCCTAGTACTTGGCACACTGGATGCCCAGGGGTGGCACTCACTGAATGCTTCTTGAGGGAAGGATGGGCTAGGAAAGCACAACCTATCCCTGCACGGGAAGGCTGGGAGCCCCACAGTAACTAGGGCCTCGACAGGTATATTTTCCGAGTCACAGCTGGGCTTTATGCCAAGTGCTCAAGGATGGGGCAATTGCTAGAGACAGGTAAAGAAAAGCTTTTTGATGTGAAGTCATACTGGCTTACTCTTAATGCTCATGAAGCATGGCCTGGGGACTTGTCCTCCGTCCCCTGAGGTTTGGAATTTTCTTCGAAGGGTGGTCAAAGCTGCATTAAGACTCCCATATTCCTTGCCCAGGCCACCTCTGAGTCAAGGGCGTGTGTGTGGGGATTAGCCATCAGAAAGTTGAGTTTTTCTCAGAGCGAACTAGCTCATCTGGCTGGTGATGTCAAGTCACCAACAGGGACTACGAGGGCTTTTGCACAAGAAGAGAAGTGGAAGCCAATTAATATATATGACAAACCTGGTCTCAAAATAGCTTTCTGAGTTTAGAGGTCATCGGTGCACTTTTCTGAGGCAGGAAATGGGGTCGAGTAACTTACCTCAGACCCTGCAGCTAGTATGTTACGGAGATGGGATTTGACTACAGATCAGTCTAGCCCCACGGGACCTCTGGGTCACTGCAAGGGACTCAGATAGGACACTGCAGCATCCAGTTAAATCAGCAATGATGACAAAGAGAGTGATGCTGTGCTCTAAGTCCTTGGGGGTTAGAAAAGCACATTCACATCTCTTGACCTTCCTAAGAGCCAGTGAGGTATCTCTATCCACATTTTATAGCTGAGGCAAACTAAGGCCTGAAAGGTTTTGAGTCATCTGTGTTAAGATCACATACTTCATACATGGCAGAGACAGGACTTGAACCCAGGTCTCTCTTAACTCAGGATGCTTTCGCCAGAAGTGTCCCCCAAACCCACAAACCACATGTTCATCAACATGAAGCTCCCCATTTCCCCCCTGGGTTAGCCCAGGGGTCAGACGAAGGTAAGGGGAGGTGGGTGAGAGAGAGACTCAGGAGAACCCAACAACAGAAATACATGTTAGGACTTGCAAAATAAAATTAAAGTTCTGGGTTTTGGGGCAATTGTTCTCATACTTCTGCCATTTATGAGTTTATTCACAACGTATAAACATTTTTTTTCAGCAACAGAAATAGTCTTTATTCTAAATACCTGGAAAATCTAGGAAACTGGAAACAAAATGTCCAAGGCATAAGGAAATTCTGGCATAATCAGTTGATGTAATATCATGCAGTCATTAAAAATGAGACTCATGAAGAATGGACCAGTTAGCTTTGCACAGAGAAATTATGACGCCTTGTCTTCAAGTAAAAAGACACATATGATAAAATGTTACGCGAAAAAAAGCAGAATGTCTCTTGCTATGATTACAAGTAGACACAACTATTTTGTATAGACATAAAACAGGAAGAGAAAAAAATGATAACACTTGACATGGGAAGATGTCGAGGCTATGTGATTTTTTCATTCAACCATTTCCTTCGCTGTGTTTAAAACACTTCTGTAATTAAAACAATCAGAAAAATGTATATGCACTGGGAGAGACTGGATTATAACCTACATAATAACCATGTCCTTTGGGCTCTGGGAAACCTTAGCCACAGTCTCATATAAATGCCTCAGTCCTTTCTCTGCCTTCTTTTGCCAAGAGTGGAGGAGGGCCCCCTCTTGAATAGGCACCATCTCGGGTGTGAAAGAGGCAAAGATAAAGATGTGGTGCCTGTGCCTAAGGAGTTCACAGCCTCCCGAAAGACAGATATAAAAATAAATACGGTGGTATCAGGTGACAGGAACCCCAAGAGTGGTCTGGCCAGGGGCTCTGGCAGGATAGAGGAGGGAATGACTGCCTGACATGCAGGAGGTCAGGGAGGGCTTTCTAGAAGAGGGGACTCTAGTGAGGAGTCACGAAGAACAAGCAGGTTGGGCTGGTGGGGAGGGGCCGGGACATTCTGGGTGAGAGAGGGCCCCAACTCATGAGACCAGAAGGCACACATGGACAATGTCAGTCTGCTGGGGCAGCAGCTGTAGGATGCATGGCCGTACGTGGTAAAAATGAGGAAAGTGGGACAGCGTTAGCCGATGGAAGGCCTGGTGGGTCATGCCAAGGAAGTGAGACTGTCCCCGTTGGCGACACTTACCCGCTCCAACAGGAGTATTTTCCCACCAGCATCAGTGACCATTACCTGTAGCCGCCTCATGGCCTCTGAATCCTGGTCGGCCTTCACCTTGCAGGCCACGAGCAGCTGAGCCGTGGAAGCAGCGACCTGCTTGGCGGATGAGATGAGCTTCTCTTCACTGGCATGTCCCTGAACAGAGGCATTGGCCGCCTCACAGAGACTGCTGGTTGCAGCTGCCACCATCCGGGCCTGGGGACAGTTGACAGAGAAGTGACCCAAGGCCCAAAACTCCCTCAGGGGACCCAAAAAGCAAATGGGAAGGAAGGAGAAGGTGACTCACGGCAGAAATCAGCCCCTGTGACCACTGTCCGTCATCCGCAGCATTGGCGGGGATGGAGCCCACCTAGAGAGCGTAGAAATCCGTAATGAGAGCCGGAAGGTGCAGGGTCATCTGCAGCCCCTCAGACTCTACCCTGCTCTGGAACTGGAGAGAACGACATCTCCTCGGACACACAGCACCACTGGCGTGAGAAGGGAACACCCTTTCTCATGTGGGATTCTGCCATTCTGAGACTGCCTGCGGTCCACGGCGCCACAGTGACTTAATCTGAAATGCTCAGAATGGTCTCCCTTTAGTTTCTGGGAAAACGGCTCAGGAGTGATGGACTGGGGCTGTGCTTACATGCTTATTTCCTCTGCTGACCTTTCTCCATTTCAAACATGGGAGCCACTGAGCCCTCTTCTTTCAAGGGCCAAGGGAAACTTACATCTCTCCTGATCATTGACCCTCAGGCCATGCTGTGACTTTCTGGCAGATGATGGGGAAAAAAAAAAAAAAAAAAAAGATAGTGCCTTTCCTTTAGTATGGTGGAGTGCAGACCTTGGTCCTAAGGAAATACAGACTATTTTGTCGGGGGGGGGGAGAGAAGTAGGAAGCTAGATGTAAGATGATCTCTGTTTGATTTAGAAATTATACGAAGAAGTGAAACATTTTCTGTCCAGATGTAGAGGGAATGGCTATGGGAGGATACCTTTACATACCTTTACATGGCGGGAGGTGCCTGGAGAGGTCAGAGAGGAGTTCTCAAACCTCAATTTGAATATGAAATTAGGGATCTGCCAGCAATTATTAGGTACCATACCAGGGCTCGGTGAACATCAGATAAAACCCCAAGGTCCTGTCTATAAGCCTATAGTTTACTCAAGTCCAGGGGTGCCTCCTTTACCAACTTTCTCAATGTGTCAACAAGTTAGGTTCTCTTAGTACCTAGCAATCTGGTGCACGGTCAGCCCTTTATCAAGAGACTGAAATTTGCAGGTAAGATATTCCTAAAATCTTAAAATTGATCCATTTTTAGTCTTTACATATTGATGGGTCAACAAGTACTTGATTAAATAAGGTCAACATTATTAAATTATTAAATAAGCTATATCTACAGAGCATAAGGGAAAAGCACAAAGGGACAGACCACATGCTGGCTGGAGAGAAATACAGATGTCAATAATGAGCAATAGAACACACGATGGTTTAGAAAGCGGAGCCGAAGTCTGTGGTCTGGACTACGACAAGGCTTAGCTCACAAGACACTTCGTGGAGGAAGACAGATGGCCTCTCGTTGGACCTAACTTCCTGTCTATATTACAAGTTTTCTCAGGTCAAGGTGCAATCGTATCCATCTACCTATACACTGATGGCAAAGGCCTTTTAATATCAGGCAGAAATCATTGAAAACGATGGTGACCAAATTCCCCAAACCCACAACCTGACAGGATTTCTGTAGTGCCTCTATATTTGAGAGGCTCTCTGCAAGGTGCGATTTGGATGGAGTCATTCCATGTTGTATGGGAACAACACCAGGGGTATTCTAAACTGTAAGACCCTCTTATATCCAGGAGTACTCTAATATACTAATAATCCTTTGGGTCACTGAAAGAGAACTATGCTTTCATGCTAATGCGGATGGAATGGGTTACTAGGGATGAAGCAGATAAAAGAAATCTCAGATTTGAAACCAGACTGGCCTTTTTGATCAATGGGCTCAGGAAAATGCTAACTGCAGAGTTGGACGGCATTTAGCTCAGCAGTCCTCCAAAACGGATTGAGACGTTGGAGGTGGAAACTGTATTATATAAAGTCCCTGACCACGGTGCTCCTCCAGCCATCCGCTAGGAAAATATGACAGTTCACATCTTTAAATAGCTTAATCTACAGTGGGAATATAAACGTCTTGTTCAGGCCCTGATCACTGTCTGGAATGGGACGCTTTCCTTAACAAGAAGCAGATGAGAGGCCCAGCAGCCAAACCCGTCCTTCTGGAGGTCAGGCTTAAGCGAACAGAGTTTTCAGTCAGATGGGGCAAAGACGAGCCATTCAGTGAGGGAGGGCGCAGCACTGGTTTCCTCAGTGCGGGCCACGGGCGTTCACATCTTTCCCTCAGCCCTCAGAGGCTCTTGCTGTGGCAATGTTCCAGCACGTGGCCAGAGGGGTTTACCCACCTTTCCTTGGGCCACCAGCTCCCTCTGGGCTGCCGAGGCCGATTTGACCAGGGCACTCGTGGCAGCGGCAATGGATTTAGCAGCTTCCAAAATCTGTTCTTCAAAATCCAGGGTCTCATCTGCTTGCTATAACAAAAGAAAATGGCGTCACATGCCATTCACATGCACAAAGGGCGCTTTTTTGCCCAACTACTTACTGCTCCATCACCTGGCTCTTCATCCATTTATGTCTTTTGGCTGACAAACCACACCCAGGGCAGGTAGGCCTAAGCTGCCCCAAATCTCCATCTGCTGCCTCCCCCCTTCCCCGATTCTAAAAGGTACAAGCTGCTAGCATGGACATTCTACACAAATTTCAAATCAGGAAATTCTAAGACTATTTTTCCAGACCAGAATCTTTAACAGGATGTAAATTCACTGTGAATAAACTACGCTCAAATTGCTCCATTAGCATCAACAACCGAAATTTAAATAATCGGTAATCAATTCTCAAGAGTGGGTGGTGGAATCCTCTTCCAGACCTTAAGGCTCAAAAATGGGTTGAAACAACGATGAGGTGGCTAGGAGTTGTGAAAAGCCTTATTTTTCTTGGGTAAAAACAAAAGCAAAACCGTATTTGCATCTTCTGCGGCTGAGCAGAAGGAGTTACTTACTAGCCACAGCTCACCAAAGGGGGGAAAGAAATCCAGGTGACATGACATCGAGGTGGAGTTTGTTCAGCTCCCTGGGAATGTGAGGCCCGGCTCCACCTGGGGAAGACCTCCGGCCATGACTGTGCAGGTGTTATGAAGCTAGGAGGGCCCTGCTCTAAGTTCACCAGCACCAGGCCAGCACAGCCCCGGTAGCTGAAGAGAAGCTCTGGTAAGTGGGGCAAGCCTAAGGACCTTGATCCCAGGCTGGCTGGGATGCAGTCTCACAATTTGGGGTGGTCACGCTGGATGCCCTCCATGGTCTGCTCACCACTAATGTTCTGTGCACCTGAGTACGGTTAAGTCCCCCTTTGGTTAAGGAAAGTTAAAGGTGTGGCTGGTACCTTTCAGGCACTGCAGTGAGGGTCAGGTATAGCAATGCT
This sequence comes from Puma concolor, assembly GCF_028749965.1. Classification (NCBI taxonomy): domain Eukaryota; kingdom Metazoa; phylum Chordata; class Mammalia; order Carnivora; family Felidae; genus Puma; species Puma concolor. Next base: position 107,041,818 of record NC_141672.1, on the reverse strand, counting down.
TTTCTTTGTGTGTTAAAATATACATGCCATTCACCCTCTGAACCAATTTTAAGTGTACAATGCAGCATCATCAGGTGTATCTGCAATGCTGTGCAACAGCAAAACGTCTTTAAGAGTGCCTACCAGGTGCCAAATGTTTTGTTAGGCATTTCCACTTCCAATGCTTGTTTAATTCTGAGAAAGAGGAAAACAAATCTTACACTGTAGTTATATTCATTCTCATATTCACAGTGAGAAAGCAGACTCAGGGAGCTAGAGTGTTGGGATGAGGTCATAGGGCTGCAATTAAGATTCTCCATCTCTCGGACTCCATGAGGATCTGTTCTTACTAGCCTGGTAACCCCTCTGGGCGTCAGTGATGACTAACTTCGTGCCAGAGGCTCAAAGTTGGTCGCTAATGGTCCCATATGGAACATCAGACAGGATGGATACATAGGTACAATTTTTTTCCGTTCCCCATTCTTTATGACCACATCTTGAACTATGAGAGATTCCAAGCTCATTTTTATTTTTTACAAGTCATGTTATCAAAATAACATTTCAGTGCACGTCTGGTGAATCCAGAGAACGACGCCAGCATTTTAGAAGTTCTGAGAAGCCATACGTTCTTTCTTATCTGACCAAGCCTTGCTCTAGGAGCATTCAGGACAGAAGTGGATTCAGTTGCAGTGGATTCATTTTGGAGTAAGGGAGTAATGGTGGAGTATAACATCTATTTACTGAAATAGAAAAACAACTCATCGTAAGACACGGGCATAAAAGGTACTATCATACGTAGGCCCCAAAGAAATTGCATTAGGCTCTGATATCAGCAGTTATCTAGTCAGTGACCTCGAATTAAGAACTTTTTTGGAAATTCATTCTACAAAAGAAACTCAAGTATCTAACAGATTAAAGCACCAGGGAAATCACGTAATTCTTGAGCCCCAAGGGAGCCCCCTCCACTGTGGCAGGGGAAACAGAAGCCCATGGTGGCTTCTGAATGGGTCCCAGATCCTGATCTTAGGCGGCCTCCAAGGTGAGTCCATGCACCCCATGGGGGTGAAGTACCCCATCCGATTTCTGCTTTCTCAAATTTTGGGATCCACAAAAATGGAGTTTTCTTCCAATTAAGTGCTAACTCTAAGCCGTGGCTAGATCTTACAGAATCATCCTATTAAAACTAATTTTATTTTTTTTTTTAATTTTTTTTTTCAACATTTATTTATTTTTGGGACAGAGAGAGACAGAGCATGAACGGGCGAGGGGCAGAGAGAGAGGGAGACACAGAATCGGAAACAGGCTCCAGGCTCTGAGCCATCAGCCCAGAGCCTGACGCGGGGCTCGAACTCACGGACCGCGAGATCGTGACCTGGCTGAAGTCGGACGCTTAACCGACTGCGCCACCCAGGCGCCCCTAAAACTAATTTTAAAGGCCTCTACCACGTCTCCTGCTGCCGTGAAGTTTTTTTGTAGAACACATGCTTGAAACAGATATTCAGCTTGGAAATATTTTTGACACCCACAGATTTTTCTTGCAGTGGCAACTGGTATAATGCCTGCTGATGAATGTTTGTTTTTCTTTCCGTAACATCTCGATGTTTTCAAACGAACATGGCAGAGAGCCTCCTGTCTGGGAGACACTTGCTCTGACTAAAAAGTACTAGTTTCCCAAGAAAGGCTTAATAAAGCCGAACGCGATGACAACAGGGACAGAGGGCTAACGTCTAGACATTGTAGGCCAGGTTTATCCCTAAGACTAAATGCCCATGTTTTCTCTCCTGCTGGACATAAACATCAACACCGGGCACTTCTTCATACCACACACAACTTCTAGCCTACAAGGTGGGATTCTCCCCAAGCCAAGGACACTTGGAAATGCCTAAGTGTCCCTGTCCATGCTGCCGTCTCCTTGGCTCTCACCAGCACCTGTAACGGCATCTGGGGGAAGGGCGGTGAGAGCTACAAGAGGAGGAGGGCTCATGCTCAAGCGTGTTGCAGAAAAGGAAAGAAACAAAGTGGCTTGGGCTTCAAAGGATCTTCCTACATAAAAGGATCACAATGAAATTTCAGGATTTGTCAACAGAACAAATCCCGCTGTAGCTGGGGGATGGCGGGCAATGAGGACAGTCACATGGAGCCGCTACAAGGAGAGCCTGAAGAACCCTGAGACCCAGGGCACAGGGAACTTAAGAAAAGGCTTTCATTAAACAGGCTAATAAACGGGCAGCCCTTGCTTAGAATCACCTGATGATCTGGTTCAAGATGCAGATTGTGTTTCAATAGGTCTCATTTCTAATGGAAGTGGGCTACTCCACGGGAAATGCTAGCCTGGGCTACGGGAAACAGACCCCAGTTAACTGAAGCCTACCCGCCTGACATTTCCTCCAGGACACGGACTGTGTTTTATTCCACTAATGTGGTCTCTCGAGTATACAATCAGGCAGCGTAGACTACATGATAAATGTTTGCTGAATGAATGTATCCATTCAAAACGAGTCTTCCAAGTTCTAGAGTTCAGCCAGAGGGCAATTTACATGGTTGGGGAAGGAGAAATGCATGGAGTAAGCGTCTACATCAGTAACTGTCCGGTCTGGGTTCCTCCATCCGGTCTGGGTTCCTCTGGGAGGAAGAAACACACATCTATACACTGGCTCCTGCCCCATTCAAGGCCATGGGTTGTTATTTGTCTGCTCTGCCTTCACCCCTCAACCTGCATCCGTAGTTTGTTGTGACATCTACTCGTGCACATACGGATGCAAATGGCATTTCCAGCATTTTGCAAAGAGGCTCTCAGCAACGCAGTGCTGGTGAAAAGAGCACCACATGTGCCAACAGAGAATCTGCTCCGCTTAAATGATTGCTGAATCTGTCTTCTCATCCTCTGTACGGTGTGCCCTTTTCCCTGCTCCCCTTCACTGTAAGAAAGCACTGGCCAGCTCACCGCCAGCCCTCAGGAGCTGTCCTTCCTGGACTGTCCACTAAGCCCTAGCAGAGGATAGACCTATCCTCCTCTTGACTTTCTGGTAGCTTTGGGAAAGGCCCAAGCACCCTTTTGCTGGTATTTTTCCTGTTTGGTGATCTCCTGCAGAGCTTCTCTTTTAAAAAGTTGGAGGTCTGGGGAAGTGCCTCTGGGGAAAGGCCACGTTTTGGGCTGGCTCTCTTGATGCCTGCTTCCTGTGCTCAGAAGAACATGTGAGGCTCTTGTCTTGTTCTGATTGATCTAATGTGTCTCAGGAGCTTGAGGTTCTACTGGGGTACGAAGGGGGAGAAGAGAAAGGAAGGGAAAGGGGAGGTCTTTACTCAGTTTGTATTTTGCCTTTTGGCCTTTCAGGCATTCTGAGGACATAACCTTTGGAGCAATTCATTTTCTGAACCTGCCTTCCCTCCTACCTGATAGGGTTGTTATAAGTACATTATAAATACATGTAGAGCACAACTGACTCATAGCAAATGCTCAACAATTCCTAACAATTAATTTCATGGTGACTTCTCTTACTACCTTCGTGTTCTGTGGTTTTAAAAACTGTTCTTTTTAGACTTGGTGCTAAGCTAGTCTGTTTTCCCTCTCTGAACCATTTTCCACTCATCATTTGGAGAAAGGGTCTAACTGCCACTTCTGATGACAGCCTAAAATAACTATAAATAAAACCCATAATACACCAATGATGAATGAAGTTTCAAGTAACACATGATACCGACTGGCACTGCTTCCAGCTTCTGCCTCAACCTCCCCCAAAGCAGATGGGCAATCTGGGGTTCTAGTCAGTGCCCTGCACTTTCTGACCACAGAGAATTTGCTGCCTTTCTCCAGGTATCAATCAGTTTTCTATTCGCTACTTACGGAGGAACCTCGGCTCTCTTGGTCCTGTAGCCTACATGTGCTACAGTTCCAAATTAAACATTTCTTAAGAAGGTGCTGACTTTCTCTCTTCCTTATTCTCTTAGTCTCCTCCATGGAGAAACCCTGGCTCCCTCATGCCGCATCTTGGCCAACCTTCTCCCTGACGGGTTGTGGGGTACGTGGTGCCCAGAGAAAAAATGTTTTGGTCTGTTTTACTTGCCATTTGTGAATGACATCCCTGCAGCCCTATGGCCCCTTCCCCCATGAGCTCGAAGGTGAGGTAGCTGAGGGTATCCATAGGAGATGGTCCAAAGGCCCCTGCCCTGGTGTCCGCCTCCCTCTGTGTAAACCTCCTTTAAGGGGCTGCCTTGCTAAGAGCTGATAAACACAGGGGTCACCTTTCTCACAACTGGCGACAAAAACCAGACCACAACTCGTGGTGCCATTTTTCCATTTAGAAATTGTGCTTTGTTCTGTGTTACCCAAAGTCCTGCAGAATGCTTGCTGTTAAAAACAAGGTCATATCACATCAGACACTTAAAAAAAAAAAACAACTTTGGAAATATTTTTTAAAGGTGTGGACATTTTGCGTATAATTTAAATATACTTGAGGGAAAAAAGGAGGCCAACACCAAGAACACACACCACACCGGGGAAGCATTTTCTTGCCAATTGGAAGCCTGAGTGGAATAGTTTGGCTGCTACCAGTTTGCTTCTGGTATTGAACTGAGAAGTGCCTTGGGGGAGACCTTAGCCTGTACCCAAAAACTCAACTGTTTAAGAGCCAAATCAGCTTTTCTTTCAGAGGCCACATGGGTGGGTTGTCTTTAGGACCACCACTCTTACTGTAAATGAGAATTTATAAATGAGAAGATTCTTAGAATAACTAGACCTGCCAAGATCCCAAACCTGGACAGCTGGCCTCCTTCCCCTGAAAGCCCTAGGCAAACAGTAAACAGTCAAAATGGATGATGGAGAGAAAGGAGTGCCAAATGGTTTTGCCTCCAACTTGGGGAGGGACCACTCTTTGTACCCAGGTAATAACTGCATGTTCATGCAGCATCCATTAGAAAAGGTCCGAGCTTGCACGATTCCTATCTTAGGAGCGGTTTTCCCATGGTAGCTGTTGTTTTATTTGTTTTATTTTATCTTTTTCCTGATAAAAAGTAACACCACCGAAACCATCTTTTAATTGCTACTTCTGTTTGATGGAAAAATTATTAAAGATGATCGTGCTTTCAAAACAGGTCATGTGACTGTTTACTTAGGAAGCACAGACAAAAAAGATAATGGAATGCTTTCAAATATCTCGATCAGATACATTCGCTGCTGTGATAGGAATCCTCTATGTAACTGACGAGAGTGTGACAAGACCTCCTGTTCTACAGGGTCGGGAGTCACCTGGGAACACGGGCTGGTTGAGTTCCCCGCACACCTTTGCTTTTCACACTCTTTACATCTCCGGGACTGGCAGCCACTAGTGGCAAATGAGCTCAAAGCCCCCACTTCAGCCTTACAGAAAATGTCCTATCTGTTCCTACTGCTCCCTGAACACCTGGCTGCCCCTTCCCATCCAGTCAGCTAATCAGTACAGCATGCTGGCCAACAGCAAGATTACAGAAAGAATTAAGAAAATCCCATCAGTTTTAACAAATGGGTTTCCCCTCAAGGCCCTTTTAAACTGGGTTTTTCTTTTTCGTTTTTTATAATAACTTGTCATCTCTTTCCCATGACAGTTTGTCATTTTGGTCCAATAACTTTAACTGCAGTCAAAACCCAAACACTGTCCTCTAGCTGCGTGAAGGTGGCAGCATCTTGCACACCCTCCAAACTGATCTGTTCTCAGTGGACAAGGATCCCAGGGACAGGCTCCACGTTGTAACTCTGGAAGCTGGGACTCCAACACTGTGTTTCCCTCTCCTGTGTCATCACTTTGCTGCTGTCACTATGCATCTACTGCAAGCAACTTGGAGATGGCTTCTAGACATAACAGGGGAAACTTTCCTGACCAACCTGTTCAAATCACTGGCTCGCCACCTGTGTGGGGCTTTGCTTACACACATACTCAAATGTGCTCTTAAAAGAGCAGTTCTCTGCTCCAAAAGACTGAGCTGTTGGCACAATGGTTCTCTTTCCAGAAAGCAATGCTCAGTCTTCTGTTGAGACAGATCAGAATGAACTCACAAACTTCACAGGCGCTTCCATGAGGAGGAGGTCAAAGCCAACCAAAGGCGGCTTGCTGCGTGCCAGAAAAAATGTTTCGTAATCCCAAACTTCCTGTTGCACCCAATTAGGCCATGGAATTACTTTCTGATTGTCAGCTTATTCTAAATATTATCAGCTTCGACTGACCAGTTAACCTATTACAGGAAATGTGACAGACAGGGTGCACACTATCTTTGTTAGATACATTTAGTCCTGAGGTTTTTATAAACCCAGTGACTCACCATCCCTACAGTTAGTATGGCTGATTTGGTTTATATGTTTTGATACTATGGGCAGAAGGGAAATTTACAGAGAGTTGATCTGTGTTTAAATATTTGCTAGAAATTAGATTATGAAAATTACTAATTTCTAAATTGAAGATCAGGATGAAATGTAAATCTATGTGTGTGGGGGTTATAATGCTTTTAGCCCATGTCACAAACATGGCCTGGAACCTTCCATTTTTTTTCCACTGAGCATATCCCTTAAGGATTCATTACTGACAAAACTAAGCTATACATATCTCAAGCTCTTATGAAAACATCCACAATTACGATTTGTTTCTACAACAAACAAGAGATCTAGTGACAGTGATACAGGTCTGAAACGCTACAAGAAAAAACGGAAATATAACATTGTGAAATGGAATGAGCACCCCGTCTTCTAAATCTGCTTGTGAGTTTAACATATGCTTTCCTGTTGCCTTATAAACTATATTAGGAACCCCCGGAGACAGGGCAAGACACTGTAGGAATATGTTTGATATATAGTTGGATTAAATAACAACCTAATATATCAAACATATCACACAGAGGCCTGCAGAAAAGGCATCCAGGTTTGACTGAGCTCGAGAAAAGGCAGAGTACTGCAGGCTACGGCTGCAGGGGGTGGTCACCACTGCCGCAAGTCCATTACCTCTCTGTGGAGCACAGTCTGTCTGTAAGTGTGGAAACGACACCATTAGCAACATTGTAGGTACACGCACCAGCCTTAATACCATCCGACCTTCTCTCCTTTTGCTTTGATACCATCTTCCCAAGAAAACAGTGGATCCAACAGTGCCAATTGGTTATTTGTGTTTGGCAGATCCCAGGCAAAAAGAGGTGCTGAGATTTTAAGGGCCTGAGGGGGGAAAAGGTGCCAGGAATCATCTTCATAAACCATGGAGCATTCTACTTTTAAAACAGGCGACCTGAGAATGCGGTGAGCAAAACAATTCAAACAAACAAAAAAAAAATAAAACATTGCCCATCCCCGATACTATTCCTCTAAGCAGTGTAAATGCTCTCCCGTTACGAAAGGAAAGCGTTATTTGCTCTCTACTAAGGGCTTGTGTGTTCGTGTGTAGTTACAGGGATGGGAATGCGAGAGCAAATGCTTATTCACAGTATCTTGGGGATTACCTATTTTTTTTCAGTTATGGAAGGGGATGGAGAGAACCAATGAACCACAAAAGACTGGCTGCTTTTGGTGTCAGACTGGGAATTAAAAAAAAAAAAGTTTATTTTGACAGAGTGTGTGTGAGTACAGGGAGGGGCAGAGAGACAGGGAGAGAGAGAACCCCAAGCAGACTCCCCACTGACAGGGCAGAGCCCGATGCGGGGCTCAATCTCACGAACCACGAGATCATGATGACCTGGGCCGAAATCAAGAGTCGGATGCTTCACTGACTGATAAACTGGGGAAATGCATTCCTTTATAAAGGTAAGGAAGATATCTGATTTTATGCAGTTATTACCACATAGCAGATGGTTCTGTTCCTAGACAGGCACAAAAACCCTGGTTTGGGTTGAAGATTTCTTTAAAAGAATTTTATCGATAATATAATCCATATGTCAGGAGCCTCTGGCCAATGGGTGGCGTAAGACTTCACATCATTGTGAGGCACTCAGAAAGTACTGAGCACCCTTCCTTATAGGAATTGGGGAGCGGCCTAAGGTAGGCGTCCCCAAGTAAGAGACTCAGATCAACAGTTATGTCCACTTTGACCTTGACCAAAGGATTCCTTGGCTCTCCGTAAAGAGCCACATTGTAAATACAAAAGCTAGGTGACCCCAGGGCAGTGCAGGGAGCACCCACGCATCCACCTCTGCAGCCATCACTCATTTTTTAAGTGCTCTTATTTTTAAAACACTGTTTTACAAAATTTTAAAACCCAGGCACTCCCTGAATTCCACTGTCATTCTTGTACATTCCCCGCCTGTCTCCTTTGTATGTAAGTGTTCTTTACAGAGTTATACCGAGCACATAATTCTGCATCCTGTTTTTTTGTTGTTTTGTTTTTTTTACTTTACATTTATGCCATGAGCAGAATCCTCTGCACACCGAACAGTCCTACCAACATTATTCTCAACAGCTGTGTATTTTTTCTTCAAGGAGACACACAGGTCACGTCTAACTTCTTCCTACTACAAACAAGGCTACAGGCAACAGCCCTCACCCCTTCCCCTCCCCCAGGTTTCTTTCTCTCTGGATTTCCTCCTTTGCACAGGAAGTGGCAGTAACAGCTCAGAGGGTACAGGCAAACCAAAAAGCTTCCCTGTGGAGCTGCCCCAGCTTCTGACATTGGCTAAACCCAGAAAACTGGTATGAACTGACTGTGTCATCCATAGCGCACATACAATGCTTCCAGATCAGTCGAGGCCACCTGACTCTGGCAAGGTATTTTGCCTCTGATTCTGCATGGACAGGCGTTGCTTTGTGGGCACATTGCAAGGACCCGACGAGCCAACGCCTGTAAAGCACTGCTTAGCACATACTTGGTACTCAATCAGTGTGAGTCTTTTATTTTCTTTTTGCTAAGGCCATCAGCTCATGGGTCTATGGAAAAATTATTCTTTCAGGCATTCTCCTAGGAAGTAGTAGATAAAAGTCTCTGAAGCATCTTTTTGGTTACTGCTTATTCAGTTAGGCACTGTATTTTTAAATTATCTCATTTAACTGTTATAACAACAATGCTATGGGGTAGGACCTCTAATTGCTGGGTTTTTTTCAGATCAAGAATCACGAGGTATATCAATGGCTGGACAGAGGGCAATTAGGACTCAGAGACAGAGCACAGAGGGACCTTACAAAAGGACAAAAGGAGAGGGATTAAAACAGGAGCTCTCAGAATCTGGGGAAGTGCTAATGTTACACGAGCACCAGGCTAATTCTCCAGAACAGTGTCAACTGACATGACTTCAGCAATAGCAGACGCAAGCTCTCCAGGAGAGGCTACTTGTGCTAAATCAGATGAGGAAAAGGGAAGACAAATTACACACAAAGCCTCCAAATCTTAGTCAACAGTTGCTTGCTTCTTAGTTGAATGCACATTTTCCATTTGCAATTAACCTGATTTATCAAGCAGAAATAAAGACAAAGCCAGAAAGTGGGAGTTGCCCCTATATACACATCCAGTTCTTAACCTTGTTGAAAACACCTAGGACAATCTCAGACCTCTTAAGACCCTCAGGTTAGAGGCTAGTAGAGAGAACCCTGGTAACCCCCCAAATCAGAAAGCCGTAACTCCTAAATTACATCTTGATGAGAGATTTACAGAAATGCCTTCACCAACTATCAGCAACTATCGGGAGACTGGTTCTAAGAATTTAATGGTTTTAAGAAGGTTCCCAAGCTCAATACATTCACTTACATGCTCACGTCTGTTTTACATGCAGCATTAACCTGGGTGCTGCTTTTGAGTGGTTTGGTGTATTTCAGTGCTCAGACTCCATATATTTTGGTTTTATAAAAATGGTAGAGTTTTAGGCATACCTAATCTGGGGGATCCAGCTTTTTCTGAGGGGAAAAACCATATTTTACCTCCTAATGTTTTTGGGTCCTTGGAAGAGAAGTGAGGTGATGGGTACCAGCAGGGACTCACTTGAATACAAAGAAAAAGAGGCCTCCTCTGATTCCACCGTCTTCTGGGAGAAGACAGCCGTGGGAGGTAGAGTGAAAGGTAACTGCTTCTGGACAGGACTGGGCTTTGCCCCTGGACAGCACTAGCTCACCATCCTTTTATGTATAATTGTCCTTCCTATGGCCCCATCTTAGAGTAAGTCCTTAAATGGCTGTTTCTCTTTAACATCTTAAGTTTTACATTTTTAAAAATGTTTTTATTTATTTTTTACAGAGAGACTGAGCATGAACGGGCAAGGGGCAGAGAGAGAGGGAAACACAGAATCCAGAGCAGGCTCCAGGCTCTGAGCTGTCAGCACAGGGCCCAATGCGGGACTCGAACCCACAAACCGTGAGATCATGACCTGAGACGAAGTCAGATGCTTAACCAACCGAGCCACCCAGGCTCCCTTAACGTCTTAAGTTTTAAACATTTATCTAGATGACCAACACAGATGGAGAAAACATACCAGCCCACCAGTCTCCAGCATATACTGAGGAAGTCTGTTACTAGGTCCACTTTGAGGTCCACATTACCCTTTACTGATTTGAAGAAAAGGAGAGACCCCACATTGCTATTTGCACTGCATTATGGAAACCAGAAAATTTGAGGGTGACAACGTCCCCTTCAGTAACAGGGACTTTCCATAGTAAGCATCTAACACCTGCTTTCTATATAGTGGAACTAAATTCAGATCCTAAGTGCCCTGGATTCTTCCTTTGGATACCCAAAGGTGTTTTTCTGGGTGGTTAACCTGAAGGATCAACCCATGGGTTTTTTTCCATGCCCTGTAAAAAGGTGCTGGGCAGGTAGAGCAGGTCTGCCACTTGCCAGTCTAACCATGGGGAAGGGGACAGGCTCCCTGTGGGCACACCTAGCTTCACTTCACAGCCATCCACAGGAAGACCTATTGACATCGGACAAGCAGCCACACATGGACACTCACTTTCGGTTTGGCTCTTGGCTTCAGTTGCTCTAACTTCTTAGCAGCAGCCTCAATGGATGCCGCAGCCCCCAGTAATTCTGTTTCCGCGATGACAGTTGGGTCTTCTGGATCCACCCACTCTGTTCCTAAAATCAGTCCAAAGAGGGTCATTCTTGGTAGCTATGACCGCAGGGGTCTGGCTTCATACCAACCATGTCTGGATTTACGTGCAAGGAGGCTCTGTCAGCCTACTAGTTGCACCGTCCTAAGGGATCTTCTCTCCAGCTCTCAGCGAGATCAGCTGGGTGAAGGGGAGCTCCTATCTGATCCTGTCGCTTGTGTAAGTCAGTTGTGTATACAGCCCTACCGCAGGAGCACTCATCGATGCAGTGTCAAAAATCAAGATCTTATGGTTCAAGGCCAGCTCGAGCCTTACTCTGACCTCTTTCTTAAAGCTCATGACCGCAAGTAACCACTTTCAAGATACTTGAGACTATGCGGACCACACAGATTTGTCATCCTCTTCTCTTGGGGACTCATGGAGAACTACCATTCATCTCAACTCAGACAAAGGGAACCTGGTAAGAAAACCTTGCCCTGGTGAGGTGACTGCTTCTAATGTGACCACAAGGGGGTGTGCAAACAATGTACACAGATGGTATCATTTCCTAGACATGGACTGTATGATTGAATGAGGATATTCTGATGAAGGCAAATGCAGATAAAAATAAAGGGCGATACCCTTAAGACAAGTGAGCTGCTCTAGGTGGATTATACCATTTAAGTGGAAGTACTTAATCAAAGGACTGGAAAAGAGCCTTGCTTGAGGAGGATATTACTTTGAAATTCTAACTCTATTCTCATTTGCTAAAAAAACAAACCAAAAAACCCAACAACAACAAAAAAAACCCTACTGTATTCCTTCTGACTGCGTTCACCAAGAAAGGGCCTGTGTTGGCTGCAGGGTTTCTTTGCTCAGTTCATGGCCACTGAGTGGTGTCCCACGAGATGATATGAGAGAATCCAGCCTACCTTTCATGGCTTCTGCTGCCTGGATGAGCTCAGTCACGGCACCAGCGACGCGCTTGGAGAAAGCAGCCAGCTGGTGCTTGAGTTCCGGGCTGGGTTTCTGAAGAATCTGAGGATGAAGAATAAGTCAAATGCATAAGAAAGATGGTAGCCGTTGTGACAGAAAGCACACTCTTACTGGTGAACCGAGTTGGACAACCTGGTTTGAAGTTGCAACTCTGCCACCCAAGTGACTTCAGAAACTTGGGGGAAAACACTTAAGGCTCACTGGCCTTCAGTTTCCTGTGAGAAATGAAAAGTTGGGAATTACGAGTTTTTCTAAGGTCCCTCTGGACACATTTCTGTAAGATCGTAAGTGAGATGAAGTCCTTATGTGGCCTTTATTTGCCCTTTCTTTTGCACATAAACCAAACATATGCACACGAAAATTACGCACAGTTTAGGAACATTCCGAGTGAACGCGAAAGCCTGAGGTTACAGGTCAGATGGTACTTGTGACAAAACAAATGTGGCACCAGAAGAAATATGTGACTCTGGTGGGGTCTCAGAGACAGAGTCCCAAGAAAGCACAACCTTCTGATCAGAGGGCAAGCTCTCCTGCGAGAGATTCTGAGGATTTTCCTTTTTTTTTTTTTTTTTTACTAGCTCAAAGGTTTTTTTAAGTTTCTTTTTTTGCCTTTTGGTTTTTGATGGTGTTAAAAAAGATATTGGCTTTCCAACACCCAATCCAATTTATAGGATATCCTGTGTGAGGATTTCTTCTCCAATTCACTCAAGAATGGGATGAGATCTTCACCATAAATTTACATTCTGACTTAAATCACCTTGCTCCTGCCTAACTCTGAAATTCCTCTTCCAACATTCTTTTTCTGCATTTCTTTCTCATGCTTCCCAGTGCTACTCTTCAGATTGAGAAATGCTCAAACCTTCAGGAGCAAAGCACAACGGCTGCCTCTCTCTGGATAATTCTGAAGCCTCGAGCCAGGGATAAACATCGCTTTGGAACTGGACAAACTTGTGTTCACACACCTGGCTTCCTTTGCGCCTGGTTTTGGACGCTGGGCAGGTTAATGAACCCCTCAGAACCTGTTTTCTCCTCTGTAAAGCTGGGATAATGCCTATTCCTCAGGATTGGCATAAAGATCAAAAGGAGTAACACATAAGAAACACCCTGCACAATGCCTCCAACACGGCAGGTGTTCGTTAAATGTTAATTCCCTTCTTGGTGTCCCATACTCATTCTTAGGAGTCTGGAAAAGAAGTCTTTTGGACCCCAGAGATAAAAGAAAACTGTAAGTCTGGTTAAAAAAAAAATCTGGGTTTGGGGGAGTTAGTGGGATTATACTTTGACCAGCACTGGCCGCACCAGTGTGTAGAAGACATTGTATTATATGCCTGAACTGATTAGTCAAAGGTCTTTGAGCATCACTTTACATGCAACCATCACCATCCTCCTTCCTTTGGAAATCTTTAAAATTTATTTTCTATTTGCTACTGTTCCATGAATTCAGTTATTCTGCTCTTATTTTCTCACCCTAGGACTTATACATATCACTATGCAGATACTAAGAACTCAGTACAGGGGCATCTGGCTGGCTCAGTTGGTAAAGCATGTGACTCTTGATTTGGGAGTTGTGGGTTCAAGCCCTATGTTGGGTGTAGAGATTACTTAAAGAAAATTTTTAGGAAAAGAAAAGAACTCAGTACAATTCTGAGAATGAGTGAACAAATGAATGGATGGGTAAAAACAGAGCAACATACCATTGGGACAAGTCCTAATATGATAGCTTCATGGACCAGTTCTAAAACACTAGAACCATGGAGAGGTGGGGGGAGGAAGTTGTGTCTTTTATTTTCTAATACAGCCAGGGGTAGGCAGTTTAGTTAAGTATAGGTTCTAGAGTCAATTTACCTATGTAACCCTGGTCTAGTTACTTTTCTTCTAAGCCTCAGTGTAAGTAAATTGCCTAGTAAATAGGCATAGCAACAGTCCTTTTGTTACCGACTTGTGGTAAGACTGCATAAGTTAATATGTAATTTGATACAATATATATTCCCATCAGGGCTATTGATAGAATTGGACTGAAGTACAGCTTGGGCACCAGGGTTTTTAAAAGTCCCCCATGTGATTCTCATATATAGCCAAAGTTGTGAACCACTGCCCTAGTCTCAAATGGTACCATTTGGCACCACTTAATCAAAGGCCTGTACTATTTTTTCCCCCCTGAAACAATACATGTTGTAAGTTCACCAGGTGAATAATGGTTATGGCTCAGGGTTTGAAAAGCTAAGTGGTCCATAGCCTTGTTCGTTGGTTAGTTGGTTTATCCATGGTGGTCAACACGACAAGAATAGGCAAAGAATTAAAAGTATGATGGGGAGATTCACAGTAAATGATGAAAGACTGAACATTCTCTACCTAAGATCAAGAATACGGTAAGGATGTTTGATCTCACACCCTTATCAGTATTGTACTAACATTCCTGGACAGTGCAATAAGGCAAGAAAAATAAGTAAATGGTACAGAGATGGAAAAGAAGAAGTAAAAGAATCTTTCTTTATAAATAATGTGAATGTCTATATAGAAAATTCTGAGGCATATGTAAACAAAAGCTTCTAGAATAAGTGAGTATAGCAAGGTGACAGGCTATAAGGTCAATATACTAGTATCAATTATATTTTTAGGTTCAACAGCAATAAAAAAAATAAGAATTTTAAAAAAGCAGTATCATTTATAACACCATAAAAATTATGAAATACCTAGTGCTAAATGCGACAACACATGTGCAAGACCTGAATCCTAAAAAGTATAAACATTGTTGAAATTATTAAAGGAGACCTAAACAAATGGAGATATGTGCCATGTTTACGGATTAGAACACTCTTAAAATGTCAATTACCCTCAAATCTCCCCCACAATCCCAGTCAAAATCCCCAAAGCTTTTTTTTTTAGATATTTAGATGATGACATGAAATGCAAAGCACATAGAAGACCTAAAACTATTTTGAAACAGAACCAAGTTGAAAGTCTTCAACTACCAGATTTTAACATTCATATAAAGTAGTAGTAATCAAGACATCATGATATTGGTACTTGGACATATAGATCAATGGAGCAGAAAAGAGTCCAGAACTAGATTTCACATATATAGTCAACTGATGGTCATTAAATGTGTTCAGATGCCTTTAATTCAATGGGGACAGAATCATTCTTTTCAACAAATGATGATGGAACAACTGGATAGCCATACGTAGGAGTATGAACCCTGGCCCTTTCCCCACAGCTAAACCTAAATATAAGAATTAAAACTATACAGAAACAAACCAAAAAAAAAATCTTAGTGATCTCAGATTTGGTAAGGATTCTCTGAGGACAAAATATAAACTAGGCTTGAAAACTTTAAAAATCATTGAACTTGGAAGTTTATGTTTTATAACTCTAAAAACATTATGCTAATTTAAAGAAGCAGTCACAAAAGACCATATACTGTGTGATTCCATTTATATGAGAAGTCCAGAATAGGCAAATATACAGAGGCAGAAAGAGATTAGTGTTTGTCTAGGTCTTAGAAGTGGAGTGAGGGCAATGAACGACTGCTTAAGGGTATGAGGTTTCTTTTTGGGGTGATGCAAATATTCTAATATTTTGTGATAGGTGCACAGCTCTGTAAAGACAGGAAAAAACAATTAATTTAATGCCTGAAATGGGAAAATTCTGTCATACGCCAATTATACCTCAATAAGGCTGCTCAAAAGAGAATCAATCGGGCATGCAAATAAAAGAACAGGAAGCTGGTGAGAGGTAGTGGAGCATGGCCCCCCGAAATAACCTCTTTGGTATACGGATTGTTTTGGGCTAATTATTGTGAGAAAAAGACACGGGAGAAGCTCTGAAAACAGAGTAGAAGTTACTCTTTTGAAAGAGAAATTTACAGTGACAAAGCAAATCTTCCTCTGTTTAGAGTGTCTCCCTCTCCCTGCCTGAAGAGAAGGTTGACTCTTTATCATGAGAGAATTTATCAGAGGAGAAGGCACAGTTTAAATCTGCATAATCTCCTGGCAACCTCCAGGAGGTTTTTCCTGGCAACCTCCCATCACCTGTCCCAAACCAATTACACACCTTTTTTTTTCACGGAACTGAACATGGTCTTTAAGCCAGTGGTTTAGGCCACCTATGTAGTTACTCATTTTTCCCCTGGATATCTGCTATGCATCCATGAGGTACACAATGTATTTGTTTTTCTCTTGTTAATCTGCCTCACTACACAGGGTCTCAGGCAAGAACTCTGAAGTGTAGAGAGAAAATTATTTTTTCTTCCCTTATACCGGGATATAATCCTAAAAATAATTTGCAAACATAACTGATGCAAACAAACATTCAATTCATCTTATGTGTTTAATTACTTGGGATATAAGATCTATTTTGGCTTTACTTTCCTATTTTTGCAAGTCTTATCTGAGCTTTTTGTTTCTTTAACTCTCTGCAGCATTGTTATTTTCTTTTTTAATAACACACATTTCCATCTCTCTCCAGACGTTGTTATGAAAACGACAAGGCAAACCACACCCTAAGAGAAAGGATTAAAAAATTTTTCACAATTTGTATCTAGAAAATGTAAAAAATTCTCAAAATTCCATAATAAGACAAACCCAATGAAAAATAGCCAAAAACATCTCAACAGGGACTTCACCAAAAAAGACATACAGAGGGCAAACAGGTGCATTAAAAAAGATACTCAACCACGTACATTAAAACCACAGTGAGACACCACTGCACACCCACTGGAACGACTAAAATTGAAAAGACAGACCATTTCAAGTGTTGACAAGGGTGTGGAGCAACCGGAACTCTCCTACTCTGCTGGAGGAAATGTAAAATAGTATAACTACTATAAAAAAGTTTCCCAAGAAAGGAAAAAAAATGCATACCCTATTTTATAAGTATTCCACATCCAGGTATTTATCTGAGAGAAATGAACAAATTCAGGCTCAGAGATTTATACAGAGAATGGTCTTGGCAGTTTTATTAGTAATCAGAAGCTGGAAACAACTTAAATATTTGTCTCTCCACCTAATGATGGACAAGTATGGCAGAACCATTTGATGGAATACTACTTAGCAATACAAGGGGACAAATTATTGTCACACATAACAACATGGATAGAATTGAAAATATTGATGCTGAGTGAAAGAACCAAAACAAAGAAAAGTATGTGCTATGTATCCCGTTTACATAAAAGTCTAGAAAGTATAAACAGATCTATAATAACAAAAAGACCAGCAGTGGCCTAGACATTCTGAGGAGTAATGGATACATTCGTTATTTTGATTGTGGTGATGCTTTCAAGGATATATTCACTTATCAATACTCAAAACGCACACTTTAAATATCTGTTTATTGTATGTTAGTTATGGTTCAATAAAGCTGGAAAAAAAGTTAGGGGTGTGGTGAGCAAATTCACTTACATCATCAAAGTAGAGTGATTAAAGACTTCTGTCTTTAAAAAGAAGAGCCTGGAGGGTGAGAGAGAGAGAGCCACTCCTTCGTATACTCTGGCTCTGAGAAATTACAAGTCCTATGGTAAAGTATCCTATTCAGACAAGGCAGGAGGAAAGGAGTTCTATTTTTATCCTGCCATTAAGTCAACATGATTTCTAATAGCAGACAAGAGACGGAACCAAATTAAAGCTCTGCTAGTGGAAGCGAGGGTAATTTTAAGGCTGTCAAAGATCTCACATTGTGGCTCAGCAGCAATATTGAACTGTGGTTGCTACAGAGGCAATGTGGCTGCCTCTTGCAGTACAAACCTACTATGACAAACCAGCAGAGAGCAAATGCAGGAGGCCAACAGTGCTCACATGGGCGTGTCTAAAGCTTCACAGAGCAGCTCCCTGGACAGCAGGGACAGGGCTCTGCCTAAACTGGATCCCATTATTTGTTAATTGCTAACTAGATTCTCCAAAGGAAAGGATTCCCCAAGCAGGGGTTCTTGATTTGGAGTTTCTAAATTCCCAAAGAATCCAGCTGGGCATTTGGGTCTGGGGACCCTCTTAACAGTTTAAGGAACAATTTTGTGCGTGTAATGTGCTGCGGTTTCTCTGATGCTGGTAGTGGGAGGCAGGAGATGGACTTTCAGCTCCAAGGGGTCTAAGAATGCTAAAATCATGATAGTTATTTGTGCCTAGAGAAAAACGGAGAATGGGATTGATAACGGATAAAAAATTATTGATATATATTTTTTAAAGTAGGGATCTAAACCAAATAGGACAAAGCATTAACAAAGTTAGTTAATTATAGAGGGTGGGCACATGGATGTCGATATGGTTTTCTGTATTTTTAAGCCCTTTCAAAAGTAAAAACTGAAATATACAAACCAGCCATTAAAGTTAAGAATCCTTGGCCCTAACATATTTAAATCGAACAAGACTGAAGCAGCATAACTTTCCCCACATTTTGATGCGCCTTAATTTAAGAAAAGCAGCAGCTCACTAAAGAAGCTCCCTGACCAGCTGAAAGTGACCTCAGTTTATTTCTGTAAATCGCTGGACACTGTCTCCAAGCCTTTATTTCTACTTCTTTCTCTTTTTGTAAAAATTAGACAATTATCTGGCCTTTCTTCAGCTTTCAGGAATCTTACTAGTTCTCTTTCAACAATTAAAACAAGACGTCAACTTTACAAGAGATCCAAGGGGACTATCTCAAGATCTCCTGTTACAGTTTTTAAAATTTATTTGTATTTTTTAAATTGTTTTCAAGTTTAATTATTTTGAGAGAGAGAGAGCACAAGCAGGGGAGGAGCAGAGACGGACAGAGAAGAATCCGAAGCAGGCACCGTGCTGTCAGCACAGAGTCTGAGGCGGGGCTTGATCCCACAAACCATGAGATCGTGACCTGAGCCAAAATCAAGAGTTGGACGCTTAAGTGACTGAGCCATCCAGGCGCCCCATCTCCTGTTATAATTTTAAGTTAACTTTCTTTTCAGAATGGAGATGCTGTAGCCACCCCATGAAGACCAGAAACGAAGAGGAGAACAGAATGCTGTGTGTTCATGTGAAAATCTCTAGTTTTTTAACTGTTTCTTTATTCATCACCCTCAAGGAGCCAATTTAGTATCTGACATGAATGCTAACTTCCCTGTTTGTGTGTCTCCATTTTCCTTTATTCCTTGCTGGGTTCTCCACCAGCACTGGCCTCAGTCTTGTGGCTCCTGGGCCTCTCACTGGTGTATAATCTTCCACACTTGGGCCTCGTGTTAGTCCAGATTTCTTCTCAGTCTGCTTTGGAGGAAGAATTAGGGCTAACGATATGAGAGATGAACTTATTCTCAGCTGCAGGCCCAAGAAAACTACAAATGTCCACAGCAGACGTGAAAGAACGCTGTCGTAGGACTTCCGCAATTTTTAGTTATGAACTGCTATTTTTCCTATGTTTATGATAATCCTCAGGGAAGGCTTGCTCTGTTGCTATGTTTTTATTAGAAAATAACCTTCAAAGATTATGTCCAGCTTTCCAAAGAGACAAACATAAATATATGAACAAATAAAGGTATGATGCTAATTCATTCACATTTCCCTCAAGTCGGGACCATCAGTACCTGTCATGAGGAGGCAGAAACAACCTTGCAAAAGATGAGACAAGTTCTGCATATTTTATACCATTTTTAACGCCATTCAGGCTTTCGTTCTATTAATGATTTCTTTTTAGCACTAGCTACCTTCACAAAATATACCTCAAAACAGCTCTGGGGAAACAAGACGTTTCTACTTCCAGCATGATTCTCGGTCACAATGATGAAGACCATATAGAAAGATGAAGAGAAACTCAGATGGCAGGCTTTTAACAGTCACCTCGAACCATCCAACTTGACAACACATAAGGCTTAAGAGTCTCATTTCTCTAATAAATACAAGGAAGAACTCGTACCAGAAAACCCATCAACTAATTTGAGCAGCCACAAGAGAAGCACATCTACTGCAAAGTGCAATCGCTCTTGCCTGGACCCAGAAAAAGAAGGGAGTGGATGCTCCCGTTCTTGCTAAGCTCTGTCCTCCATAGTTAATCTCCCAAATCACACATGATGTGGGGTTTCCATGTACCAAGTGCCCTTCTTCCTCTTCCAGAAAAACCTGATGATTATCATTAGGCCCGATGCCTGATACAGTAATTAAGCGGCCATAAAACTGGGGTCTCTGAATGTGTGGACTGGGAATGGTTACTACAGCTTCCCTACCTAATGTTCATGGAGGCATTGGACCTCTTGGCCTTTTCTCAGGCAAAGAGGCCAATCATCCACCCACCCCCTAGAGGCCTTTTCTTGTTTTGCTCACCCAAACAAGATGCACACGGAGAGAAGAGGTCAGAGACAGGGGGGTGGGTAGCCCTTTGGTAGATGTGACATCTGGCTCCCAGATATTGGCAAAGGGTCTAAAGTTGGCTTGAGGTGGGAGGGGACCCTCTGAGGGTTCCATTTTTCTTCCCCCCCTTGGGAAAATTTCTCAAGTGCTGGCCCCCGCCCCTCCTCATGAAGGCAACACTCCTCTCCCAGGTATAAGCTGTCTTGTTGCTGAAGAGACCTTCAGTCCATTAAACACCTTAAGGGCTGTTGCCTCCTTTTTATCCAGGTTGTGGCTTTGTCAGGGACACAGCTGGAGGTAGATGTCTCTGCAGTGACATTCCTGGTACATGGCTCACCACGAGCAAAGCCGGAAAGCACCAGCCTGAGGGCAGTGTGCCTGAGGCCTGGACCTACAGGCGTGAGGTAAATGATCAGCCCTGCACAGATACAGGCACAGGGGCTACAAGACATAGGGTTTGCTCAATAAATGGAGCTAGAGAGGGGTGCCTGGGTGGCTCAGTCGGTTGGGCATCTGACTTTGGCTTGGGTCACAATTTCACGGTTCATGGATTCGAGCCCTGCGTCGGGCTCTGTGCTGACAACTCAGAGCCTAGAGCCTGCTTTGGATTCTGTGTCTCCCTGTCTCTCTGCCCTTCCCGTGCTCATGCTCTGTCTCTGCCTCAAAAATAACCAAACATTAAAAAAAAAAAAAAAAAAAGAGAAAAAAAGAAATGGAGCGGGGGAAAAGGGGCAAAATGAGGATCCCTCATTTAAATGAATACGAAAATCCCAGTATTTTCTTCCCTTCCAATAAATGATTAAGAGGAAAAAAAAAAGTCTGAGACAGAAAGCAATATGGGAAATGGGCACCCTGTGGGTGGAAAGCACACGTGAGCTGAGCCCCGAAGCCCGATCTTCCTGACATTCTCACGGATTCCTGACACTGTTTACCATCCGAGGAAACTCAAGTCTGGACAAAGCAGTAGTCATGCGGCTATTTATGTGACACAGCTGGGAATCGAATGCAAAGATTCTAAACCTAAGCCTAACACTGCTTCTGCTGCAACTCCTAATTTTCTGATAGAACAAGGTTCTACGTGACTAAGACTATATGATTCCACCAAGAAAAAAATGCCTTTTGGAAGCCTTGCTGGCTTCATTCTGAATACCCTGAATTTCCTGCTAATACGCGTGCTCCGGACTGAACACTTTAACTCTGTTCTAACGCAGAAAGTTAGTGTGGCGGCAGAGGCTCCTGCCTTGTGAACAAGGACTGGCTAACGCGTTTTCTTGGCCCACATGAGATGATACACTGTTTTCTAGTCACCGGAGTTCAGGGCTTCTGGAACACAATGTTAGTAACCGCAGAGTGCCTCCACTCACAGAAGATACACTTTCACACAGACCACACTTAACCTGGGTGAAGAATCAAAGTAATGCTCCCTCCCTAAGAGACCTAACATGTTTAACATCGGGAGGTAATTTAATTTCAAGGTGGCAGTGAAGTGCTGGAATGAACACGGGCCTGGAAGTAAGAATTGGGATTCGGTTCCAGGACTGTCCTAGTAGCTAGGCGACCTCAAGCAAGGGGCCGAACTTCTCGGGATCCTTCCTTTGCCTTGCTAGCCTCATATATTAGCGCAAGGACAAAATGAAAAATCTCAGGGCTCCACAAATGAAAGGTTTACAGTTGTCTGTGGCCTGGTGGTGATCTTTTTTTGTTTTGTTTTGTTTGTTTTGTTTTTAAGGTTTGGGAAGGAGCAGTAAGGGAATGTGGGGCATCGTCAGTTCTGTTTGGAGGCTGTGTCTGACTCCTGGACAAATTCTCTCAGGGCCTGCGGCAGACCTCCCCCCATGGCGGGTTTTGACAGAGAGAGACACATAGCAAATACATTTCTCGGTTGCTCAGAGTTTGGCCCTTAGGATCTGTGGGGAACCTAAGTCGGTATAAACCCGAGGCTCCCATGTGGACAGTCCCTATAAGCCATGACTACTGTCCCCACCTCCCCTTCTGGCATTTTCCCTACCAGCCTTCTGTCTCAGCTCCAGGTGGGCACTCTAGGCTGACAGGAAGGTCATCAGAGGAAGGGAGGCATCATTCTCAGTGTGGTCTGAGTACTCATTCAAGGACAAGAGGCTGGTAGGTCACCTGCAGCACGGGTGAAATTTCTCCTTAACTCGTCATGGAGGCCAGGGTGGCTCTTTCTGGAGCTTTCCCTGTCCTCTCAGGATGGACTGGGGTCTTCCTAACAGGACCTCCCAACGTTGTTTCAGTGGTAGCTTTGCCTGTCCCACCCTCTGGCATGCTATTCTTGCCACTTTGGTGCCAAGAGAGAGCCTGGCTCTCCTGGATGCTAACTGCAGCTTCTTCTAGAGCCTTCTTTCATCTCGATGTGCTGAAGCAGTGTGATGCTGGGCACTTTCTAGCTCCATCCACCCCCAGTCTCCCAAGTGGAGCCCGTGAGGAAAGGATGGTCTGCATCTGAACAAGCTCTTCCCCAGTCCTGGCCCGGCCCACGCCCCTCCTCACCACCAAGACGTGCTCGAGAAGGTCCAGGTAGCCAAGGGTGCACTCCGTCCCGTATCGCAATGCTCTCGTGCGTACCTCCTCGCTGACATCAGGGTGAAAGGATGCTTGCTGGGGAGAGAAAGGAATGGGGACATCTTAAACAGGAAGAGCCAGCTGGTGAGTGGACCAAGGAGTAAGGGGGGAGGGGAAGGCACCTGCCTAGCAGTGCTGACCAGCCCTGCACCCCAGAGAGAGGAGACCTTGATTCTGGAATTCCCTCTGCCTTGCCCTCAGCGACCTCCCTGAGAAGCCTTCCGTGACTCCCTGGATAGAGAAGGTGGCCTGCCTCCGTGTTCTCCTGTTAACCTCACACCTGTGTCCACGGCAGGTTCTCTCACCACATTTTGTGTCTTGTCTTTTTTAGTGCCCTGGAGCCAGACAGAAGCACCTGAGTCCTGTCCCTCCTCCCATCCTTTCTCCCTGTCCCCTTCTATTGCATTGTAAGAAATTCCACATGCACTAAGAAGCCCAGGAAAGGGTCATGATTAGGGCTTACAGCAGGACATGTGCTGCCTGTCCCAGGGTGTGCTTGCCTTTCTCCAGCAGCATGGGGGGGGGGGCGGTTCCTGAAGCCCCTCTCTGTTGGGCTGATCACACTCAGACCCTCACTCCGTGGCCTGACCATGCTGTACTCACAATGTCTCCTCTGGCTCTTGGGAAACTTCAGATGGTAAGCTCCCCACTACCCTCAGAGGGGCCGTAAATAACTCATCTCACATTATGCGCGGTGAGATAAGCAAACAAGGACGTATGGTTAATACAGCACCCTGTGCTTTTTTTCTTGCACTTGTGACCTGTTGGCTTCATTCAGTCCTGATATAACAGATGACACGCCCACTCACAGGGTTACCAGGTTAATCACAGTTAACTGTATTTTTGAAGAAACAATAAAACAATTTTTAATGTTAATCTGAGAAATGCCATTTTTTTATTTGCTAACTCTGGCAACCCTGCGCAGCCTTTCTTCCTTCCAAAGCCTTACCCTGGAAAGAACTTGGGGCTTACAAGAACACATTCAAAACTGCAAATACATCGCAAACCAGGACACGTATGAATCACACATTAGGATAAAAAGTCAAAGTGGTGGGGGATAGTGACTAGCCTTCACGTTTGTTCCGCTCAAGCCTTTCCGTCTAGGATTGGGGGATGCTGGTGGGAACACCTGTGGGTGCTCCCCTCACCTGCTCCCCCAATATACCCCAGAAAGAGTGGGGATAATCTGAGTGGCCAGGATCTATCATTACTGAGCTCAGTTTTGCCCACCTGAGGACTAACGGGCCGTGCCTTTAACCACTGCCCTGTGTCTCCAAGTGTGAGAATGGAGCCCATGTCTCGGGGAGGACACAGGCTATGATGCTACCTCTGGTATGGAGTGTGTCAGACCCCAGTTTAGAGTTGTATGGGGACTGAGGGTGGGTGCTCTTGTCCAGGCAGAACTCTTTGGGAGAGCAATCTGGCACGAATTAAAATGCCAGACCATCTGACTAATTCCACTCCTGGGAGACGTGCCTAAGGAAATTATTCAAAGCATGGAAGAAACAGGTATGCCCAAAGATGTTCCTGGCGGTACGGTTTATGCATTATTTAAAAATGCAGACAACTGAAATTTCTGGTAACGGGGTAAAATTATATTCATTGACAGAGTATTTGTGGTCATTAAAGAGTCAGTTATAAGGACTCAGAGCACCAGAG
Organism: Puma concolor; assembly: GCF_028749965.1. Taxonomy (NCBI): domain Eukaryota; kingdom Metazoa; phylum Chordata; class Mammalia; order Carnivora; family Felidae; genus Puma; species Puma concolor. Next base: position 107,017,356 of record NC_141672.1, on the reverse strand, counting down.
ACCAGAGCCATACGACATTAGCTGTAATAGTTGACTGTATCGTATATAGTGCAGACATACGCACATGTAAGTAAGACGAGAAACAGACACAAGAATTAACTCAGGGTGTGGGGCAGCCCTTGTCGCCACCTGAGCATTTAGTGTAATCCTCCTTTTCTGGTAAAATGAGCCGGGATGTAACTTCCTGCGCTTCCCTTTTTGCCCCAGCCACCCTGCTCGGCCCCAAAGGCAGTGCTCCAACATGCCAAGTTGGCCTTCTGGCTGGATATAAGGGCTTCTTCTTGATCCACTGCTTGGCCTCCCTGGTTTTCTATATACTCCTTATTGCACGTCCTTTCTGGCAAGCTCCCTCATTTCCTTGCTGCAGTAAGTCTGCTAAATAAGTGCTCTCCTAACAGAAGTCTCAGAGCTTAGCACTGACACTTGTCATCCAAGTCTGGCTTTGAGGTATGAAGCTCCGGCTGTTATTTTGTCCTGCAAAGTCAGGGTGGCCTGATCCGGGGGCAGGAAGACAGAGAGGAGCAGAGGCTGTGCAAATGGCACCTGTCCTTATCCTCCTCCCCTGAGAACAGGGGTATGTGTGTCAGAAAGGGACTTGAAAATCGAGCCGCCTTCTCTTTCCCCCTTAATCTATTTCCCCTTTTCATTTCAGGTCTATAACACGGAGACAAAGCACTTGTCACTCATCAACCTCAGCGTCCTGAAGAGAGGAAATAGCTGTGTGACTACAGTCATTCCCCTTAAACTCTCCAAGCCTGTTTAATCATCCATCAACTTGGGGTAATCCTGGTGCCCTTCCCCTCCAGGATCCAATGACAGAATATGCATGCCAGCCTTCCCTGCATGTCATGGTGGCATTCAGACCTTACCTTGCTAGAAAAGTACTATTTTCTGATTGAGGCCGTAACCCCTCTGGAAAGTCGTCACTTCTGACAGGGCAGATTCCTTTAAGTACATCATAACTGCAAACACTTACGGCTTTAGGAGAGTCTAAATCCCTGGCACAGGACACATGGTCCCCCATGAAAGTGGCCCTACCACCTTCTACTGTCTTCTCCTCCCCCAACCCCCCCACACCGTCTCCCGTGCCTGGTCCTCACACACCCATTCCTTCAGGCTGGCTGCCTCATCGTCCCTCTCCCCAGACACCTCTCATCACCTATCCTACCTGCTCATTGGACCTGGCGCCAGCTTTCCCACAACTGACTTCCCCACAAAGAACGGCCCTGTCTCCTCAGACCCCAAGCTGCAACAGCTGCTTTTTCAACTTCTGTGACTCATCCCCAACCCGCTCACCATGGTGGGAGGTTATCAATCAATCTGAGCAGAAGCCAGAGTCTCTGGGACCCAGCTGTCCCCAGAAGGGTGAAGGTCTAGTGTGGGGTGCTCAAGGGGGGTGGTGGGAGGGCTCTTATGACTCACTTTCTTAATAGATTAAAAAAAAAAATAAAGTAAAGCTTGTAATGGTCAGGTCCCACCAGCACCCTCACCAAGGATGGGCTCAGGGCAGCTACCCTGCTTGTCTAGCCAAGGATCATGAGAGTTTCTGCAAGATGTCTGGCACAGATAGCGAAAAAGGCTGTTCCCCAACATTCTGTCTTGTTCCTCTGACTCACTTCCTCCCCCAGTCATGGCAGAACCTCTCCTGGCCCAGAATGCTGACCTGCAGAGGCTGGAAAGGGGGGCAGGTACAAGTGGGATGTGTTTTTTGTTCAGAGGGCCAGAAGCCTCTTCACCTCTGTCAGAGCAGGCATCCTGCCTACTTGGCAAGAACGGAGAGGAAAAGTGGGAGGGTGAGTTAGCAGGCCGACTCCATCCCCTCTCAAGCACAAAACTACCCTGGAGAGTCATTTCCTGTGGGCTCTTCAGCACGCATTTCATCACCGAGTTTGAGGTACTGAGCTGCTCCCTTCTGCACACGGCTGGCCCCTCCCTGGCTCCAGACTAAACCAAATAGTCGTGACAGGGCATCATCCGGCCACCCAAAACAACGCCAAGGCCTTTACCTTACAAGCCGTCAGCATATCTGACACGGCTTTCCGGCTCAGGTTGGCGGTGGCAATCACATCCTCCTGTCTGCATGAGTTCCCAGCGGCCACGGCTTTGGCTGTTGCCATGGTGATGCCTTTCGTCATCCTTATCGATTCTTCAGGTGATGATGTCTTTTCAGGCACCTCTTTTGACTGGAACACCTGGAAGTTGGAAATACAACAGGTGGAAAAAAAAAATGAAAGAAAAAAGACAAAGACAAAAATAATTGGTTCTTCTCTGACCAGGATGCAGGCTCTGAAAACTGAGCCAGCAACAGGAAGAAACCGTCAAATGGCAGGAAATTAGAAATTTGAGTAATACAATTCTTGCTTTCAAGATGTTAGCACGGATAAGTCTTGCACACCTGTACTCGGCATTCAAGGGAACCATATGGTGAGGGAGACAGGTCTACAGCATTAACCTGTTCGCCTGCGGAAAGAGACCCTCGGTATTTGTAAACTCTCCGGGGGAAGGTGGTGGTGTGGCTTCCCAGTTCTTGCCCCCCTCCCTGCTGGGGCTTCGGCAGCTCCCAGAAATTCTGCAGTTCTGATGCTGGTTCCGGGGCAGGACGGACCTGGACGCATCCCTGTGAACTCCCCTTTCTTTAAGAGGGTGTGGGGTTGGGGGAAATGAAGCATTCAGTTTCTTCTATTCTTAGCTTGTCTTACAAATATAACTGCATAATTGTGTGGAGGCGTTCATGTCGAGGGCGCCACAGTGACACTGTGAATTATTTAAAACCACACATGCACGCGCGCGCACACACACACACACACACCACTCTTTAGAGAAGCTGAAATAATTAACCGTGCTGAGTGAATATCCCACTTTAAAATTCCACCTGTCAGTCAAGCCAGCCATTTCTGCTTCAAGCCCATCTGTCTTGTCTCTCTAACATGAGTGATTGGTGCCAGGGGCTGTATGTTGCATGTGCATCTGTCCCCGCACATGAGTACTCCTAAACCAGTTGGGGTTGCTCTGTCCTCAGCCCCAGGCAACCACCTTTCAGCCAGGTAGTTTTCCCTGAGGCAAAGGGGAGAACCCAGCCAGCATCCTTGCAGCCTGTTAGCCAGCACCAAACATCACCAGCCCCCTAAAAATGGGCAGGCGCAATTAAGCTACCCAGGACCATGCCTGAACGCTCAAGGGGAACGAATACCACATGTATGGAACCCTTTGCATTAATGTGGCCCTTTGGCACATGCTCCTTTGGAAACTTCCCATGTCTGCGGAGACACACAACCTCTGTCAATTCCAAACCATGTTGGCAGACTTCGGTTGACCGTGGGTAATGTCCCAGGAAAGCTCCCAGTTTCAAATCTCTTCCATTGCCACCATTAGCCCCACCCACACCTATCAGAATACAGACCCGGACTTTTGATAGGAAACATACAGCCCACAGAGGCAGGTGAGCATCAGGAGGCAGTGCTTAACGACACCACCTGCAATTTTCAGTTTTTTCTTTGTGCAAGAACCGGGTTTAACACCAAGCAAGACCGGCTTAATTAAAAACAGGACAAGAGACGCAAGGCTCAATCACCAACAAAACCCAACAGAATTGCTGCTTTATACTGCTGATCCGCAGGGGCCTTCGGCCTTCCCAGGTGACTCTCTAAAGACGCAGAGTAGCTGGAAGCAAAAGCAGGTCCCCTGCTCCTCGCACAGAGAAACTGAATCTGTGATCAGACCTCCAGTTAGAAAGAAATCTGTTTGAAACCCTCATTTTCAGCATATTTCTATTTCTAGGGATTAGGGTGAGTCAATCCACAGCCATCACAGGATCAAAAGAACAGGAGAGAATATCCATATCACAGGAACACCGGGACACCCTCACTATACAATGCGGGAACACGGCAAGAAAGAACACGCGGTCAATTTCTTGGAGATCAGAGGGACCACGCACAGAAAGATGCTGAATTTTACAGGCCAGTATCTCAGGTAAAGGCATTTGTGTTTTTCTAACAGGGCACCTCACCCTCTAAAATCCGTATGTGGGCGGCCGTGTGAGCTGATGCTAACGGCACTGGGAATCAGGAGGTGCTGGGTGGGCCTACACGCCATACACATCATTTAAGCTCAAGGTGACAGCCAACACCCGTACCGAGTTTTCCCTTTGCTGGCAATCTTCTGTAATGCTTTAGTTTCAGTTCCAGTTTTAGTGGAACTAAACCTGAACAGTCCTAAGGGACACATTTTAATTGATTTCTTAATTACAAATTGATTGTAGACAAACGCTGATGAGGTCGGTTACACCCGGGGCCTCAATTACGCAAAGCTGCCGGCAGGCAGGTGAGTGAGCCTCCTGGGCTCAGGTGCCCCAGGTAAAACCTCTTTATGCTACAAATCACTGAGATGTCTGGGGGGGGGGCGGGGTGTCAGCTCTTGCACGTGGATGCCCGAGGGAGGTGACTGCTGGCTCCTTACCGTGAGCTCCTGTTTCATGTATTCGATTGTGGCCTCGAGCGCCCGTGTGCCCCGGGTGGCCTCGTCCTCCACTGCCTTTACAGTCTTGAGGAGGGAGGTGACATTGGTCACCATCACCTGCATAGGAAGGAGAGGCCGAGAGAAAATGAGGAGCACCCCGAGGTCTACTCCCCGCTCCTTTTAGTTCTGGCTCTGATGCCAGGAGGACAAAATGCTGCTGAGCAAGGAAGGCGCTCAGATGCATATGTTCCCATTATTCTTGGGTGTGCTTCTCTCATTCTGCACCGCCCGCCACGCCTGTCCCTGCTTGGCACCCCGCTCTACCTTGGCGGCCCCCTTGAGCTGGTACATGGAGGGGTCATCGGCAGGCTTGCTGGCGGCCCCCTTGGTAGCACCTATCAGATCTGAAAGGGCCTTGGCCACGTCTTTGATGGCATTGATCAACACCACCTGAAAGAAAGCAGACAGCCCAGGTGAGCAGACCCAGCGGTCCCCTGCGGGCAAGACCAAGAGCACACGGCCCGAGGGCCAGGTGCGGGCATCTAGGAGGCCAGTCTCTATCTCGGCAGCTCCACAGCCTGCAGCAAGGCAGACTCCCCAGGAGCCACCCCTGAAGATGCTGACGCAGGAGTCTCCCCGAGGGAGGCTGATGCTGAGCCGGAAGACAGACCCCACACACACACCCAGCACGTTCGGACACCTCCCAGCCAGCAGTTGTGATGACAAGTTGCCTAGGAAAGGAGGCGACCAGCTAAGCAGACGCCTGAGAGGCAACGCTACTCACCCGCACCCTGAACTGGTAACCCCAAACGTGGAGAACAAAACGCAAGCCTCGTACCCTGCCCTGCAAGGCGTCCGTGGCATCCTGCCTGCGTCTCCAGCTTTGGTTCGTAGGATTCTGTGAGTCACTCAACATGCTACAGGCATACGGGTCTGTCTTCCCCAGGACAGATCCCCCTCGTTCCTCCTTCAGGGCCTCTGCTCTTGCTCTCCTCATTACTCACATCTCAGCTCACACGTCGGGCCCTTCGAGACCTTTCCTGACCACTCCCCATCCCCCACCCCCCACCTGAAATTCCATCAGCGCGTCCTTATTTACAGCATGTATCAGTATGTGGAATTGTTGTCTTCTCCCCCCACTTGGATGTGAGCTCCAGGCGGGCCAGCCTGGACTTGTGTGTGTTGTGTTTTGCGCTCGGAACGGGGCCTGGCCTGTAGCAGGCACTCAGTAAATACTCACGGAGTGACTGCATGGATAGGTGTGCACCCTAATTACACCGGACAGCATGTGGTATCTTCCCTCTCGTGACTCAACAGAGAACACAGGCCACCTTTACAGTGTGTGTGTTGGACCTGGGGTCTGAAGCACCAGCCATACTTAGGAAAGACGTGACACTGAATGCATAACACGAGTCTTCTTAGCTCCTGCTGCTGTAATCTCCACAACTTCCCTTTACTTGAGGGCAGTGTTCCAAGTGCTAAGCCATGTGCGCTACCCACGCCCTCACTTAATCCTCACCCCTGCTGTTTCAAGTGGGAGCTACGGTGCTCCTGTCCACACTGTCTCAGGGCCTGGGAGCGGCAGGGCTGGGATTCAGACTCTAGTCAGCATGATCCCAAGGGTTATGGTCTTAACCTTCACACTTGGATTATGCTCTAGGGCTTTGGCTCCTCACGTACAAATGGCATTGGCAGTGCCACTGTATCTCACTGCCCGGCTGTGAGGGTGGCTGCGTAACATACATGAGAACACATCAGAAACTCTAGTGTCCCAGATGGCTGGGGAGCACAGTGACACTGTGCCTCTGCCCCTCCCACCTTTCAGGCTCCATCCCTTGCCTTCTTACCCTCAGGGTACATGGAGCCTTTGGCAACCTCTGAAACCACGGGGCAGAAGGTGGTTTAGCTCCTGAGGAAGGGCTGAAAGGTGTGGACGTCACACACACTGATTCTGGTCATCACAGCGGGGAGGGGCAGCCAGGGAAGAACAAGGGACAGCGAGCAAAGTTTGCTGTTAACACCCAGCATGCACCGTCCCATCCCTGGTCACTGGGCATCTGACTGGTGAGTAGCCACATTTTTCTGAAAGGATATTTTCCACTAGAGATCTCATTAGCAGTTGGGGCTCTAGGACATCTACTAGACCATTTGGGAGTGAAGACTAAATAATTCGATGTGTTCAAAGACTTAAATGCTCCCCAGCCTGCTCACTCTTCCTAAGGCTGAGCCAGGCTCGGAGAGTGTGGATTCCAACCTCACTGAGCGTTTTCAAGCTTTTCCTTCCTCCACTGGGTAAGAACAATACCACAGGTAGGCATTTCTGTGAATGCTTCAAATTCCAAGGGGCAGCCAATCGGAGCTCAGATGTTATCAGAGAGCAATCCAGCAGGAGGAGTAAAATGGCCACACGTGGAACGTTTCCTCATGGAGCTCTGCTCCATTGGAGGATGTCGGGCAGGGAAGGGTCATGGTCACATGCGAGCAAAGCTGACGGCCTTGTGTTAACCACAACAGTAGCTGTCGTCAACAGGGGCACTGGATGGTAGGCGGCTTCCAATCCAGTTTTGTCCATGTGGACCAAATAGACGAGCTAACTGAGAGTGGTTTAAGCAGTGAACACGGAGGTGTTTGCCATCTGATGGTGCTGGGATGGAGCAGAGGGGTTTTTGGTTCTGCCCTTGGGAATGGGTAGAGTCCATTACTGGTGGCCCTGGTTGGCTACTGGTTCAGTAACAGCTAAGGAGACATTTGCTGAGTATCCACCTTGCGCTGGAGCGGTGGTGGGTACTTGGCTCTCCGAGGTTAGCGAACTGTGGGTGCTGTCCCTCACCTGGACCACCAGGCTGAGGACGAAGGAGCGGGCAGACGGCGCTAAATCAAAGCGTGGTTACAGGAGCACAGAGCCCTTCCCAGTCCAGAGCTCGTCCCTCCCCGTCCCTCCAGAGCTAGACTTCTCAAGGGGTGTCCATACATGCTGGCTTCCTTCCTTTCCCTCACTGGGCCACTCCACACAAATGGCCCTCCGTGGCACGAGGGCCAGTGGCCAGCTCTCAGACCTTCACCTTCTCGACAACTCAGCCGTGCCTCCGGTGGAATGAAACACGCCCGCTCTTAGCATCAGGACCCCTGGCTTTCCTCCTATCCGCTGCTGCTGCTCCTCAATCTCTCTGGGCATCCCTTTCTCCTTACCACGGTCTTAAATGGTGGCTTCCTCAGCTCTGCCTTGAACCCCCCTTTTTCTCTCGCCCCATGCTCTTCCTCTCCTATGGCTGTAGTCATTGTCTGTATGGCAACACCCCTGAATCCACATGCCCTTAACTGTGCAGGCTTATGCCCCCTCTCTAGTTCCACCTGCACGTGTGTCTAGCACGGTCCCACGCCGAACCCGCCTTTGTCTCCCCGTCCATGCCGGCTGTCTCTCCAGGGAGCCACCATCCACTCACTCATCCCGCCCTTTCCCTCTCCCATATACCCAAGGGGTCACTGTGCTCAATCCCTCACCAGTCATCTCTACCCTCGTGGCTGCCATCACAGTCTGTGCCACCGTCCTGCCAGGATAAATGCCTCCTAGCAGACCCCAAAGCAACAGACATACTCGCGCACCTACTGGTTACAGCAGAAGTTCCTATTTCGCCCTGGGCCTCTTCCGCGGTCTGCGGCACAGTGTTTATGGGAACATGAGGGTGACTGACCCGCCCCCCGAGGCCCACCCATACCTGCGTCTCAGGGTCATTAGAGCCGAGGCTGGCGGCCCCCAGCTTGACCACTTCAGCGAGCTGGGTGATGGTGGCTGCCGACGACTGGGCTGCCTGGGCCAGCTTGTCCGGGGTGGACGCAGCCCCTGACACCAGCAGTTTCGTGTCTTCCACCAAGGCCTTGGCTGTCTTCAGAATGTTCTCCCTGAGGAAGGGGGGAGGGCAGAGGAGACGGGGACAGACAAAGGGCAAAGTTTGGCTACCAGCAATTAGGAAGCAAAGAAACCCTTCATACGGGGCTTTTTGTTACAGGGCTTTGAAAAAGAGAGGTGGTGTGTTTCCCCTCCCTTATCAGGGGTACTCATTTTCTGTGTAGGAAAATTGGGAGAGGAGAGCAAAGTCAGCCCAGTATCCACCTAGTCGATTAATAGTAAACTTCCACGAAAGACTCAGGCCCACCAGTTTGGCCGCCAACCCTGAAGCTCAGTGAGAGGTCAGCTGGGTCCTGGAATGGGTGACGGCATTGGCAGTCTCCTCCCTAGCCCGGCCCTGGGACCGAAGAGAGAGGAAGAAAGGTGACAGACATGTGGCAAGGCTACTGGGGAGGGGGGGTGGTTCTCTAACAGCAAGTGGAGACACCCGCACCAGCCTCCAGGAGCAGGGCCTAAAGAGCCAGTCTGGGAGAGACAGGAGGCTCAGAGCCCCACTCCCCATTTATGTAAGAGCTAAATGTGGCTGTCCTGGCCACTCCCACGGGGGTGGGGAGCAAATGAGAGGCACATCTTTTCAGCTTGGCAAGTAGAAGATCAAAAAGCTGTCCTCTGCCAGAGCAGGCTGGGTTCAGGCTGTGAAAGGCACAAAGCTGGAACATGACTACATGTTTACAGTTGGCAGGAAGGGCTTGTTTTGATTATGTGGTTCACTTTCTCCCCTTGAGCATCTTATTGAAATCAACATGGATAACCGCATTTCTGGCTTCTGAGCAGTCTCTAACATCCATCAGGCCAGCCTGAACCTCTCCAGATCCAGGAGCCCCCAGGACGACCTCCCCGCCCATACCTGTGGTCTGCAAAGGTCTCGTTGTTCTCTGCATTCAGGGTCCCTGCAGTCGCAAACATGATGGTGGTGTCCAGGTCGGCGATAATCCCAGACACGGCAGTGGCAGCTGTGATGCATGCCTGGGTCCCCTTGTTCCCAGCCTGGAGAGCTGACAACACCAAGGACACCTGTAGGTACAGAGAGAATGCCAGGGGGAACAGGGAAGTGGAAAAGATGTAACCCAAAGATTTTCAGACTCAAACATCACTGAAAAAAAAAAAAAAACAAAAAACAACTCAAAAAACAGAAAAGGAGGGAATTCTTCCAAACTCGTTTTATAAAGCCAAAATTACCCTGATACCAAAGCCAGACAAGGATGCCACAAGAAAAGAAAATTGCAGGCCAATATGCCTGATGAACATAGATGCAAAAATCCTCAACAAAATATAGTGAACTGAATTCAAAACATTAAAAGCATCATACACCATGATCAAGTGGGATTTACTCCAGGGAGGCAAGGATGATTCAACATCCACAAATCAGTCCATGTGGTACCCCAACAAAGGATAAAAACCTTTTGATCATCCCAATAGATATAGAAAAAGCATCAGACAAAATTCAATACCCCTTGATAATAAAAACTCTCAACAAAGTAGGTATAGAGGGTATGTACCTGAACATAATAAAGCCCACATGATAATCCCACAGCTAACATCATTCTCAATAGTGAAAAGCTCAGAGCTTCTCTTCTAAGATTAGGAACAAGACAAAGATCCCCACACTTGCCATTTTTATTCAACGGAATATTGGAAGCCCTAGCCAAAGCAATCAGGCAATTCAGAGAAATAAAAGGAATCCAAACTTGAAAGGAAAAAGTCAAACCGTCACTATGTGCAGATGACATATTGTATACAGAAAACCCTCAAGACTCCATCTAAAACTTTCAGAAGTCATCAATGAATTCAGTAAAGTTGCAGGATACAAAAACAATACAGAAAAATCTGTTATATTTCCCCAATACGGAACCATCAGAGAGAAATTAAGAAAACAATCCCATTTATACAACTGCATTGAAAAGAATACAAGACCTAGGAATACATTTAACCAAGGAGGTCAGACATCTGTGTATAGAAAAACTACAAGACATTAAAGAAAGAAGTTGAAGAAGGCACAAATAAATGGAAAGATTCTCCATGTTTACAGATTGGAATAATCAATGTTAAAACGTCCATACTAGTCAAAGCTATCTACAGATTCAACACAATCCCTATTCAAATTCCAATGGCATTTTTCACAGAAATACAACAAACAATCCTAAAATTTCTACAGAGCCACAAATGACCCTGAATGGACAAAGCAATCTTGAGAAAGAAGAACAAAGTTGGAAGTATCATACTCTCTGATTTAAAACTATACTTCAAAGTTACAGTAGTCAAAACATTATGGTACTGGCATAAAAACAGACACATGGATCAAAGGAATAGGCAGTCAAAGAATAAACCCAAGTATACAGCCCATTAATTTACGACAAAGGAGCCAAGAACATACAATGGAGAACGAACAGTCTCTTGAATAAATGATGTTGGGAAAATTGGACAGCTACATGCAAAAAATTTAAATGGGACCACTGTGTTACAGCATACACAAAATTTAAAAAGGATTAAATACTTGAATGTAAGAAGTGAAACCATGAAACTCCTAAAGAAAACATAGGCAGTAAGCTTCTTGACATAAGTCCTGGTAATGAACTTTAGAATCTGACATCAAAAATGAAACAACAAAAGCAAAAATGAACAAGTGAGACTACAGAAAACTAAAAAGCTTCTGCACAGCAAAGAAACCATCAGCAAAATAAAAAGCAGCCTACTGAATAAAGCATTTGCAAATCACATATGTGATAAGGGTTTAATACCTAAGATATGTAAATAAAACATACAACTCAATAGCAGAAGAACAATCTAATGATAAAAATGAGCTAAAGATCTGAATGGACATTTTCCCAAAGAAGACAAACAGATGGGCCACAGGTACATGACAAGATGCTCAAAGTCATTACCTATCAGGAAAATCAAAACCACTATGAGATACCATCTCGCACCTGCTGGCATGGCTATTATCAAAAAGACAAGAAAGAACAAGTGTTGGTGAGAATGTTGAGAAAAGGGGGCCCTCTTGCAGTACTGGTGGGAATGTAAATTGGTGTAGCCACTAGGGCAAACAGCAGGGAGTTTCCTCAAAATATTACACATAGAACTATCATATAATCCAGCAATTTCACTTCTGGGTATGTATCTGAAGAAAACAAAAATTCTAACTCAAAAAGACATATACCTCCAGGTTCACTGCAGCATTATTTACAGTAGCCAAGCATTGGAAACAACCTAAATATCCACTGACGGATGAATGGATAAAGAAAATATGGGACCTATCATCCAGTGGGATATTATTCAGCCAGAAAAAGAATAAAATCTTGCCATTTGCGACAACATGGATAGACCTCGAAGGTCTAAGTGAAATAAGTCTGAGGAAGAAATGCCATTTGATCTCTCATATGTGGAACCTAAAATAGAATTTAAAAAGCCAAGGGGTGCCTGGGTGGCTCATTTGGTTAAATGTCTGACTTTAGCTCAGGGCATGATCTCACGGTCCGGTCTGTTGGTTCAAGCCCCGTATTGGACTCTGTGCTGACACCTCAGAGCCTGGAGCCTGTTTCAGATTCTGTGTCTCCCTCTCTCTCACTCTGCCCCTCCCTCCCTCCCTCCCTCCCTCCCTCCCTCCCCCTCTCTCTCTCTCTCTCTCAAAAATAAAAAAAAAAAAAAAAAAAAAACATTAAAAAAAAAAAAAGGCAAGCTTGCAGAGTCAGAGAACAGATTGGTAGTTGCCAGAGGCAAGGGACGGGAGTTAGGAGAAATGGGTGAAGTCTTTTGTTTGTTTACACGCATTGAATAAAAATTAAAACAAAACAAAACCCAACCAACCAACCTCACAGAAAAAGGGATCAGATTCCTAGTGGGAATGAAGTTGTGTTTTGAACAAAGGTGGTTAAAAGGCATAAACTTCCAGTTACAAAGTAAGTACTAGGGATATAGCGTTCATCCATGTTATACAGCAGGGTTAAGAGTAAATCTTAAGAGCTCTTACCACCAGGAAATATATATATATATATACATTTCTTATCTATTTGAGATGGTGGACTGTAACTAAACTTCTTGTGGTAATCATTTTATAATACACAAGACAGATAAATCATCATCCGGTACAGCCTAAACTTAGTGCCTTTGTCAATTGCATCTCAAAACCAGGGGGAGAAGAGTACAATACAAAAACACTTAATTTCCTCTCTGGGACTCAACGCAGCTGATGGGTTAACAACACAGTTTTGGTGTCAACATCACAGGCTGAATACCAGTGAATATCATTCACTGGCTAAACAACTTTTTTTTTTTTTTTAATGTTTATTTTTGAGACAGAGAGAGACAGAGCATGAACGGGGGAGGGTCAGAGAGAGAGGGAGACACAGAATCTGAAGCAGGCTCCAGGCTCCGAGCTGTCAGCACAGAGCCCGACGCGGGGCTAGAACTCACGGACCGTGAGATCATGACCTGAGCTGAAGTTGGACGCTTAACCGACTGAGCCACCCAGGTGCCCCACAACTTTTTTTTTTAAATGTTTCTTTATTTTTGACAGAGAGAGAGAGAGAGACAGAGAGAGAGAGACAGAGACAGAGCATGAGTGGGGGAGGGGCAGAGAGAGAGAGGGAGACACAGAATCCGAAGCAGGCTCCAGGCTCTGAGCTGTCAGCACAGAGCCCAACGTGGGGCTTGAACTCACAGACCTTGAGATCATGACCTGATCCAAAGTTGGACGCTCAACTGACGGAGCCACCCAGGTACCCCGGCTGGCTAAACAACTTTGGGCAAGCTGTTTGACCTTGGTTTCCTCATCTGTAAAATGGGGATATTATTTCTTGCCTATAAGGCTTGTTGGGAGGAATAAGGAGGGAGGACGTATGTAAACTGTCTAGCATGACACATACTAGGTGATCAGCAGGGAGATACTTTTTTTTTTTTTTTTTTTAATTTTTCTTTCAATGTTTATTTATTTTTGGGACAGAGAGAGACAGAGCATGAACGGGGGGAGGGGCAGAGAGAGAGGGAGACACAGAATCGGAAACAGGCTCCAGGCTCTGAGCCATCAGCCCAGAGCCTGATGCGGGGCTCGAACTCCCGGACTGCGAGATCGTGACCTGGCTGAAGTCGGACGCTTAACCGACTGCGCCACCCAGGCGCCCCATAATAGGATTACGTTTGTGGAACCAGAAAGAAGTTTAGGCTCCTGTGAAAGGTGTGATCATTTGTGCCCTGCTCTGATAAGGTTTTCTGTAGAACAGCCTTCTGCTAACACTCGATATTCCTTCCTCTGGCTGCCTATCGATGAGAAATTCTTCATGGTCGACTCCACTGAGGCTAGAGCCCAGAGCAGACCTGCGTGCGTCACCTCTCCACCCCAACACTCCCTTGAGCTATCACCTGTCACTAAATAATAATTCCAGTGACCTGAGAGTCCAGCAAGTTGGCTGTGTTCCCTCTAGTGCCTTTCAAGTCAGAAACCCTTCACTGCCACCTGCCACCCATCACCCCTTCTAGAAAACCCTCGCTATTCCTAGACACACGTTCCTATAACACAAAGCTAACCCCACGCCCTTACGTACAATTTTCCCCTGCTGTCAAGGGAAGCCGAGTTCCTCCCACGACCAGACCAGTTCCACTTCTGTGGCTTCCTGCCACATTCTTGCCACATCGGCCAGCTCCTCACTTCCCCCGCCTCTCATGCAGTGGGTCTGCCCCCTGCCTCCTGTGCCTCCCCTCCCCATTCTCCAGCCACTAACTTGCTCATCCTGCAGAAGCCAGCTCAAAGTCTCAGCTGTCCTCGTCCAGAGACACGAGCATGCTGTCCCTGGCTTCAGGGCAGCTCATTCAGCACAGGTTAAAACAGCACGCGTCCAGCCAGTGACCAGAGGCTCTGAGTTGAGAGACAGTCTGGAGCTGTCGTATTAATCTTTCTGTGCCCACACACGCACCACCCTTGACTATGACTGGCTCATAGAAGAGTCTGCAAAGTTTCGTGAATGCATTTTCTAAAAATACAATGGCCGGGACAGAGGAGTTATAGCAACACTGAGAGACACAGAGCTCGTATGCTCTCTTCCTTCTGCGCTGCTCACATCTTAGGAGAGGTGGTGGACACAACCCAGCATGCGGGGCAGAGGGCCCACTTCCCGAGCACCGGCCACATCCCAAGACTAGCCCACAAGGAACAGCTTCTCTTCCTCATTTGCCTGATTCTCCTTCCTGGAGTTAAATGCCACTATGTCCCACCAGGAACAGAGATGGCCTGAGAATCAAGCATCTAGTTTCCAGAAAGAACTCTCTGAGGACAGGTGACAAAGGCCAAGACGAGTGATCATGAGAACAAGAGGGATGTTCTCAGCCAGATTCAAAGAGTACGGAAACAGTGTCCCGCCTGTTACAAAAGCTGTGTGAGTTTACTGAGCAGCTACTAGTTCCTAGGGGACAAGGACACGAAGATGAGCAAGTGAAGCCTCTTGCGGCTGGTGGGAAGTTACAGACATAACCAGGACATGTAAGAAAGACACACCAGGTGGAGATGGGGGGCCAGAGCACGTAGCAAGAAAGCACCAAAAAGGCTGGTTTAGTCTGAACAGCTGATCCTCTGACTCTGAGCCTCCTCCGGGCAGGAGGTGGCAGGGACCCTCTGCTGGGAGAAGCAGTAAGACAGAGAACAGCTCAGGAAGATCATGTTGCTTGGACCTCTGCCTCCCTGCCTTCATGTGCCAATTCCAAGGTCTTCAACAAGGGAACCCGGCCAGAGTAACTTCGACAACAAGGCAGGGCTTTGAAAGGAGGGAGAATGCCTTCCTCCGGCTGAGAGATTTATTTCCTCATCCTGTGGAGTCCGAGGAGGCCTGGGTAGTCCTGTGGGCTGCAGGAGACGGCCAGGCGTTGCTCGGCTTCGGCTGGCAGCCCTGTACAGAAAAGCATCTGTACCGGCAGCTGCCAGGTGAGGGGTCCCCCACCTGGCCCTTGAGTCCTGTGGCCAGGCTGC
This sequence comes from Puma concolor, assembly GCF_028749965.1. Taxonomy (NCBI): domain Eukaryota; kingdom Metazoa; phylum Chordata; class Mammalia; order Carnivora; family Felidae; genus Puma; species Puma concolor. Next base: position 107,002,042 of record NC_141672.1, on the reverse strand, counting down.
TCAACAGTGCAGAGCTCTGTGTCCTGGGGACCCAAGAGAAGGAGAGGGAGAAGCCAGCAAAGCACAGATGCTTCGGCCTGCAAAACAGCTGTCCTGAAAAAGGACTCTTAAGAAATGAGCAAAGCAGAAGAGTGTACTTTGGGGCCATCAGGGAGCCACGGGAACGAAGGGATGCGGAGAACCGGCTTCGTCGAGCAGGGTAAATTTCGTGGGAGGAGGGTGTCGGAAGGCAGCTTACAGAGGACAGCAAGTATCTGTGACACGTTGGGTTGTGTGTCTGGCGCGATGCCAAGCAAGCACTTTCACGCTTATCACCGCATTTCATTTTCACAACCCTATGGGCCAGGAATTGTATTTCTCTGTGCTCATTCTGCAGGTGAGGGTACAGAGGCTCAGAAAGGTGAGATAACTTAGCTGAGACCCTGGAGCCCCACTCGCTACACCATGGGGTTCTCTCCACAAACAGCCGCTGCTAGACTCTAAAAAGATCACGCAGGATCTTGCTCTTTCAACCAAGGTGCCGTGCGACTTTGGGTGCGGTGCTCAACCCTTGCACACCTCAGTCTCTTCTGGGAGGAAGGAGGTAACCCAAAGAGAGCTTCAGGCCCTTCTTACTGAGTCCCCAGCACCTGGGAGCCTCCCTGAGAAGGAAGCCCAGGGGACGAGTGTCAAAAGGGGGCTCCTGGTACTCATGTGACTGTGATGTGGTCTGTCCAGTCTACCTACAAGAAAACCCATCAAGGAAGTGCACTGCTGGGGCCCTGACTTTCATGGGACAGTACGTCCCATGTTCGGAATTTCTCAGGGCTATGGATTACCCCGGCCCCCTTATGTGTCCCATCCCTGGGGAATCCCTGCATGTGGGGGAAGACCAGACCTGACTGGATCCTTTTTGGCATAGCGTCCCGCTTATGTCACTGGTCACGGTGGACCATCGAGGGTGGGTGTGGGTGACCGTGGCCGTGTCTGACCTGAGGGCTGCTCCTTACCTTCTCTGTGACTGCACGGGCACACTCGATGAGCTCCCTCTTGGTGTAGCTGTCCGTGGGGCACACCTGGAGGGCCCCCGCCTTCTGCACCAGGAAGATGCAGCCGTGGCCCAGGTCCTGCACACGTGTGCGAATCTGGAAGCCGATCTGCGGAGGCAAGCCCGGGGTGGGGAAAGAGAAGCATGAGGGATTCTGCCATCGAGGTCTCCCCTACGTGGAAAATTTCTCCTACGTCCTATGGGAGCCTGGCTAGGAAAATTCCACTGCTGTTAGGAGTCTGTGCTTGGTGGAGTATGGAATTTCATTGATTTTACTTCCCCTTTTAGAGACTGTAAAATGCCCACGGTCCCCAGGACGCAGGCCTACACCTCATCCTGCTAGCCTAATGGCTTTCTGATATTTGTTACCTTTTCCAGTGAACTGCCAACTTCTATCTGAGCCACCTGATAGGGATGTTCATTAGATGAACTCTGTGGGGGTAATTATTAGCCATTCAAGCACTTATTGAGCCCCTACTGTGTGTCAGGGCCTCTTCTAAGCAGGTATTGCATTTGCTTTCATTTATTCCACACAACAGTCCTAAAAAATAATTAGAAGTTCAAAATATACAGCTTTAGTAAGAAGCATAAAGCTTGCAGATTCTTGCAACATCGGGATGTTTCCAATCAGAACGCCCCCTTCCTCAGCTATATCCACACTGGGCCCAGGCTGCCTATCAGGCAAGGTTGAGGTTTCCTTAAAAAGGTATACTTTCAGAGCTAAAGGCTCAGCAGGCACGCATTCTTTTAGTGACCTCTGGGTCATGTGATTATAAAAGGTACTTGGCCTCAAAGAACCCAAATGAGCTCCACTATGGATAAGCTGCCAGCTGTCTCTTTATAGGGTAATAAATTCCACCACCCAAAGTGTGCATTCCTCTGGCGATTTCACATCAATTTTCATTTGGGTCTGATCAATACAGCTGCCATAAATAATCTGCCCTCCAGCCGAAGTAAGCAACTAAAAACAAAAAACCGTAAGCTCTCCTGAACAAGCATTATTTCCAAGACTCCACGACAGCAAGAAGCCGTGGCTTCTCCTTCCAGCTATTCTACCAAGAGTAGCTACTAAGATCTCTGGTGTCTCGAGTAAAAGCTGGGAGATCTGGACCACCTGGGTGCTACCTTCCAGCATCGTCCTATTAGGAAGGGGGGCTTTGGGCAGTCAAGGGGGCTGCAAATGTTAACTCTGTTATTGAAACACATAATGCTTTTGGGAAGATAGGTAATTCCCTTAACCTTTTAAGGCCGAAAGCATGTTTAAATCCATTTAATAGAAAATTGTCCTGATCCAGAAAGTGGAACTTCGGCTCTTTTGGGGATGCTGCAAAAGCTTCACGATCAGGCAGGCCGGGTTTCTTATGGACCATCTCCAGTCCGATTCAACCCACTCAGCAGAAATACCCCTGAAATGTAGCTGTTTGCTGTTGGTTTAAACATGAGGCCCAGCTGAAGTAGGAAGATGCCCCATGAAAGCTGAAAACTCAGCCTGGCTCTTGAGGCTTTTTCAGATCCGTGTACTTTAACCGGAAACACTTGAGGCTCAGCACTAATCCATAGGCAAGAGCTCTGTGTCAAGGATGCCTACAGAGCTCTAAATGACAGGTGCTGCTGGGAAAGCACAAATGGAGGAAGAAACATATGATTTCAAAATAAAAACGACTTCACTAGTCAGACCTCAATGACAGATGAAGAGACTGTGCAGAGACTGTGAAGAGAAGTGATCAGAGCCACCCTCTGCCCCCTACCCCACACCCAAACCTCTCATGGAAAGTCAACATGTAAAATTGATATCATCTGTTATTAAGTACACCTTTCCTATAGGAGTCAAAACTTCTATCTTTGACTCAATAAAAAGTCAACAATAAGGCTAAATGAGCCAAAGTTTAAATGTCAGACTCTGAAGGCCAGATATAGATAGCCTTGGCCACCAACTCATTTCTGTATTTTGATTTGGCTGCAGTGTTGAGAAAATCCTGTTTTGTGCATAAGGCAAACAGGAGCGATTTTCCCCGTAGTCCCCTAAACCATAGCAGGCAGAGACTTGCCTCAGCCTGACATCTGCACAAGCAACCCAGCAGCCCACGGAAAGGCGCTGGTGGCCCCCAATGGGTTACCATTTGGCCCAGAGTATGTTCAAAAATACACAGAGGTTTTCCTAACAGTTTTAAAAATAGCTGAATTATGTTTAAAAAGTGAGCCTTGAGTCAAACATGCAGGACTTTCAAAGCGCCTCCCGGGGTCAGAGCTCTTAAGAGTGAGGCGGGTGACCTCAGTGCTAGGAAGGACCAGGCCCAGAAAGAACATTCTCCGTGCTCTGCTCCTACTCTCTCCTTGGAACCACGCCTGAGCTTCCGGTCTGCACAGTGGTGGGCACCAGGGCCAGCAGAGGTCTCTTAAATCACTCTCAAATCACCCTCGAGGTATGAGGGAGAAGGGACCTGCTCCCGCACTGTGTCGAGCCTGAAACCTATGGGCGGGCAGGACACTCGCATGCTCCCTCTGCACCCCTGCAAGAGGCCATGCTATGAAAAGCACCCCAACGTCCCGACGCTCAGCCTCTTCCTTGGAGGGGACATCGTGCACGTAGCAAAGGATCCTGTAAAGACGACTGTGGAGCTGGGACACTGATCATTAGTGATGAGATTCCAGTTAGGAAGCCCCGATGAAGACCAGCACCGGAAAGCAAAAGGATGCGCCTAAAATAAGGCCACAGGTGTACAAGCCCGTGGGGTTCCTGGCCAATCCAGCCCTCAGTCTGGGTATCACGTCTGTGCCAGGTCACATGACTGCCTTCTTGGTTGCCATGCAATCCTCCTATATACTTGGCCGCACGGCCTTATGTGGACAGCATGCAGGAGGACGGAGGGTCACAAAGGACATGCTGAAATAGGATTTGTGCACGTCCACAGGCTGAGGGCTGAACACAACAAGAAGGGGAGGCATCCCAGGATGCCAGCCCCACTCCTGGCCCTTGGCCCATGAGGGCAGCATGGGCAGCAGAAAGGCCCATGGACCCTGCTTCTGGCCGGCCCTCTCATGGACATCAACTCCCTGGGTGAGCCAGCTAACCTCCCAGGCCTCTGGTCCCTCACCTGTGAAATGGGACAGAAGCTGCCCTACTTCCCGGGGCTGACACACCACCAAGTCAAAGATATGTGTGTGAAAACATCTCCAAGTAGAAAGTGCCACGTGAATGTTCACTGCTGTGATAAGAGGAAGCTCGGTGAGGGGCAAAGAGCAAAGGCTGTGATGCCCTGGGTTTGAATCCCGGCATTTTCATGCATTATGTACTTACTTGAAATTTCACTTATTCCAAAAAGTTATTTCAAGTGGCTTCCACACTAACTCCTGTAGCTATGTGGTCTTGGACAATGTAAGCTCCCTGAACCTCAGCTAACCTGTGAAATGGGGAAGAACAAAGGACTGTGCAGTTGTGACGGTAAATGAGCTGCAGCCGTCACGGGTGTGACGTGTGGTATGGACCCGATGAACGCCTCTCATTGTATTCTTTTCTACGTGGGACAGTTGGAGCAAGCGTTTACGTAAAAGGGGATGACAGAAGCAACATACTCTATTGCAGTGTCCCAGAACATCCTGTACTGCTGGAGGAACATCCGAGAAAGGGAATGTGTTTTGAAGACTGTATTCAAAAAAGATAAGGGCTTTAAAAACGTTAACTTGTCAAAGCAACACTGCAATTCTCAGCAAACAGGACCAGTCCCCAGGGTGATCCACCTTACCACCAGGGTGTGTTATAAAGAAATATTGCTCAGAGACATCCAACTTGGGGTTTTAAGTTGGCAACTTTAGTCAAAGCGTTACTCGAACGGCAAGAAAAGCCTTCAATTCCCTTCTTGCCCAAATAAAATGGGCATCGTCTGCTGGTTTTATGCCTTGGGGGAAATTGGAAGTCTGGTCTTTATGAAATTTTGGATCAAATTTCAAATGGAGGGGGGGTCTCAGAAATACAGATCATCTTCTTTACTACATAAAACTAAACAAAACGTACAGATTTTTCTCAGGCTTCCAAAGCCATCACATCTGAAATCAGGTCACATAATTGCCTGGGAGAGCTTGGGAACACTGAAGAGGCAACAAATGGCTATCATGACAGGCTTTACAAATTTCTCCTTCAAAGGAGAAATCAAAAGTGTACAACAGAAGCAAAGAATCACTTCCCACCTATAGAAACTGTGTCCTGGAGTGGAAAGTTTTAGAGAATTCTAGAGCAGACACTCGTCTCATTTTTTGGGAAAAGGCTGTGGTTCTTGCCACAGGCTCTGGACGAACCTTCCCGCCAGCTTTGGAGACAGGCAGTATTACAGATGGTCCCAGCAGAGTTTTCTCCAGAGACAAAGCTGTAGTCACTAGAACCTTCCCCCCGGCATTTATATTCAGGACTTGGGGCTCACAGGATCTACATTTCCTTTTTTAAGGAGACCAGTGATCTTAGATCGTGAAGTTGCCTGAGGGTTTTAGTTTTTCTGAAGAAAGTAGTTTTCATGGTGATGTTAACAGGAGTTGCGTTTCCCATGGAAGCGGCAGCAGATAAAGCTCCTGCTGGATGTTCAGAGGGCAGAATTGGGACCTGTCAGGGAACGGTCACATTCCGGGAAAGCCCAAAGCGCTGACTCGGCACAGCCTACAGGACTGCGGCCGGGGGAATGGCTTCGTATTTGCCCTGGGTATAAATACTTTCACATGCTGTGATGTGGGGCCCTCTTGGATATAAAACTAATTCCACAGTCTTGGAAAAAAAAAAAAAAAAAAAAACTACATTGCTTTAGGGATCTCCCAACCTTCTCAGTTTTCCCCTAAATATCTGTCTGGTAAATGCACACAAAGAATTTTCCTGAGCAAGCCACTGGTAATTTTATATTCTCTCTGCCCCCTTTTGCTTCAGGTCACACTGCTCTTGTGTCTGGAATGTAAAATATAACTCAAGATGCAATGGTGAAAAGGGAGAACCTTAATGAAAACGTCAGCGGCTACAAACGCAGGGCCAGGAACTAAAGTCATTTTGTGTTGTGCTTTTAACGATACCTTTTCTTTCCCGGCTGCTCTGGCATTATTTTGTATTTTGCTTCATGCTCTGGGTTGCAGTAAGAAAACCTGCTTGTTTCACACATGGGCCGGGTAGCTGCGAAGAACTCAGATGTGGAAAGGTCTCCACAGATCATGGGCTCTTCACTCAGTAACTCAGGCAGGTCAACATCTGAACCAACCAGACAAATGTAGATTCCGTCTTTAAAGATTTCTGCAAACAGAGATCCGAACCTTCCCCACAGCCTGTTAGTGTTTCAGTCCTACAAAGCCTAACATTGCTTCCTTCTGTCCAAACTGTCCCTTTCTGTAACCCAAGTTCCCTTACATTTATTCAGGAAATTCAAAAGCACGAGTAAAATCAAACGAGTTATAGGAGTCCAGATGATCTTACTAACACAGGGAGCCTATTTAAAAAAAAAAAAAAGATTGGGCAGGGGCCACCTGTGTGGCTCAGTCGGTTAAGCATCGACTTCAGGTCATGATCTCACTGTTCATGGGTTTCAGCCCTGTGTTGGGCTCTGTGCTGACAGCTCAGAGCCTGGAGCCGGCTTCAGATTCTGGGTCTCCCCCTCTCTCTGATCCTCCCTTGCCTGTGCTGTCTTTCAAAAAATAAACATTAAAAAAGAATTAAAAAAAAAAATAACAGGACTGTGTAAAGAATCAACAGAATCCTGACTGGGGTCAAGGTGGGGAGGTCTGATGATTTTTCTTTCTTGGTAGTAACTTAACAGACTCATTACAAACAGAATTATTCATGCTGCAGCCTTAATACTCAACCATACTGAAATCTCAAAATGCAGGCACTGTTAGAAACTTACATCATCCCATGCTAGATATATATGTATGCAAGTACATACATATGATACTCCTATTTACATGCGTTGTTACAACATATGTTAGCAAGTGATTTTGTTTTGGGTCATTCCTGCATTATCTCTGGGAGTCTTTGTAAAGACATACTTAGAAGGGACTCCTAGGAGAAATGACACCAAGTAACCTGGGGACACGGGCTGTCACCACAAAGAGAAAGGTAGATCAGTCACAGCCTTCCATCCTGACAGCACACTTCATTTAGGAATATCATATACAGGATCTGTGCTTCATAAATGGCTATGCTAACTCCCACAGTGAGTTACCTTCATCTTCCCAGTGTCCCTATAATCGACTCCACTATTCTTTATTCCAGACTGAGCTTTCAGTCTCTAAGGAGCCGGGCGGTCGCTTGGGGAGGGGCACCTTCTGTGTGCTAACACTGGTATGGGTGCAGCATTCAGGCATGTGAAGCCCCCACCGGCTTGTTTGTTTCCCAGAGGACCCCCCGATTACTTGGGGTATCAGAGATGAAAGCAGGTTCTTAGAAAGTGGCCTTTGGGACCAACCTCTCACCAAATTCAGAATCTTACAGGTGCAGGCATTCTAAGGCAAAGTCTGTGTTTGGCCACTAAGGAAAGTGCGTTTAGGGAAGGCAGGTAGGTAATACAGAGGGGTCCAAAGGAGATAATGGGGGTAGATCTTAGAAAGCCACCAACCATATTTGGACAAGACTTTGTTACACAAAAGCAGGCTACCCGGCCCTTAATCAGAGGCAGTTAACTCCCATACTTGGTTCTTCCAACATCTCTGTGAGCCTTTAGAAACAGGAAAATAATTGCGGGGGATGTGCTAAGCACGGAGATGATGGCAGCATGTGTTCTGCCCCGGGAGCCAGGTGATGGGCTGGAAGGGAGGTGAGCTGGCCGAACACTCTCAGCAGAGGCCGTCTGTCTGAGAACCCGCATCCCCAGATGGACCCAGCTCTCAGCCTGTTGGCCTCAGAAAGGACAGTGAGCTCTGAGCACAGCCCGGGGCTACTGGATCTGGACCTGGAGGGCTGGCAGGAGAGTAGTGAAAACTAAGCCTGGTTTCGGCTATCAGGCTGGAATCTTCTAGGGTGGAGCTATGCTATAGAGCATCCCCCGGGCGTGGGTACCAGTGTGCATGTGCTTCTTAAAACAGGGGCTTATGATGGCAGACCTCCTCTGGTTCCGCCGTGGCTGCTGCCATCTGGCCCTGGAGAGCCAGGTGCCCATAGTCACTGGTCATTTGTGAAGCCAGTCCTCCCAACTCCTCCGGGTTAGTAACCGACTTAGTCATCTGGAAAAAGAAAACAAGCAAGACACAAACACACATACACATACAGAGAAAAGCATGAGAACCACGTGTTAATATCACTGGAAGCCAAAGGGGTTCGTTCACTTTTAAGCTCTTGACTTGCGTGGGGGGCTGGGCACCGGAGAGGGCAATTCAAGCGAAGCCCATGCTGCGACGTGCACAACAGGCCAGGGCCCCTCTCAGGCCAGCAGGCCCTGGCCAGGCCAGTGGGCGACATGCTAGGCCCCGGCTGTGCAGCGTGGAGGCCGGGCCCTCATGGGCGTCCACTCCGGGAGGTGAGCGTGGCAGCCCCTGGCCCGGCCGGCCCTGCAGGTCGGCAGGAGAGTTCCCCAGGGAAACACGGGGGGCACGGGCCCCATGCAGTGCACATCCCTGGTCACATGCTTCTGCAGAGAGCTGACCTGGTCTCTGGGAACCCAGAAGCAGGTCCCACACGGGCAAGAGGGCATGAGGACAGGGCTGTTAAGGAAATCATGACTGAGGAGGGATGGGCGAGCCGGATGTCTGGGAGGACGATATTCAAAGAGAATATAGCTTTGTAGTAAATTTGTGCCAAAGAATAAGGTTTCAGCCACAAATTTAGTTAAGAGTACACTCTAGAGCACCTGGGTGGCTCAGCCAGTTAAGCGTCTGACTCTTGGTTTCGGCTCAGGTCACGTCTCTTGGTTTTTGTGAGTTCAAGCCCCGCACTGGGCAGAGTCTGCTTGGGATTCTCTCTCTCTCTGCCCCTCCCCCACTTGTGCTGTCTCTCAAAAATAAATAAACTTAAAAAAGAGTATACTGTAGCCTAAACGGTCGAGCTCTGCCTTCTCATTATTGGGATATTCAGTGTTTTCCTCCTGCTTCATAGAAAAACTTACTTAAGTTTACCCTACAAGGCTAACACAGTGGTTTCTAGCTTTTCCTTTTCCTCCAACAAAATGCCTGTTGGTTGTCACAACAGCAGTTTTAACTGCCACCCGGGAAGATATCCTCATTCTCTTAAGAGGCTTTGCTCCTGCCCTACCCTCTCCTCTCTCTTGGTGGCATTAGAAGACTTTGGCTTCAAAGGGCTTTAAAAAATGTTTTAAATGGCTCCATATTCACGGAGGCTGGATGGGAACATGTAGCCATCTAACGCAGGCGTATCAGAAAGCATCACAGGCTTTCTGGCATAGGCGTGGGCTCCCAAGGAACACACACGCTAAACACCCTGTGAGAGGGAGGGTGCTCTGTGTGAGCCCTGGATCCCGGGCAACCTGGCATGGCGAAGCGGACCCTTGCCAACTCAGGGTCCAGGCCAGCCAGCCTAGGAGCAGACATGCCATCCCAGGCAGGGCTCCTCAAGAGCATGCACATCAAGGATCAGGATGGGCCTGCTGAGAACCTAGCCTGCGAGAGGTTCCAGAAAACGCCACGAGGCCACTCAAAATACCTTCATCTCTTGCTGCGCTGTGCTCTCTGCTCAGAGAACTTGGCACAGGAGGGCCGCCCGATGCGACCTGTGCCCCGCCCTGGAGCGCCCTGAGCAGAACCAGCATGGGCCTGACTCCAGCTCTTTTAGTCGCCGAGACAGGCACTGCTCCTGTTCCCCCTCCCATCCCAAATCCTTTTAAGTACCAATGAGCTTGGCACAATCACAGAGTTTCTAAGAAGGAGTAACAGCAGCCGGGGAAGCCTTTGTGGTCCAAGCTCAACCTCTAGTGGACGTAAGACTACATGACAAAACCATCCAGAGGTGCTGGGTCTGGTGGGGCAGGAGCCAGGCCCGGACTCAGTCCCTCGAGCTGGGAAGCCACCTCCTCTCTCAACTCAGGCCTCATGTGGCAGCAGCAGAGAGGCATCTTCCAAAATTTTATTCTGTGACCTCTGAGCTTTCAGAGGTTAAGAGGAGCTTTCTTACTACGTACTGTGTATTTTTGAGGACACCATTTGTCATCTTTTGTATTATTTTTTAGCATACCAAGATAGCATTCACTGTCTCTCAATGCCATTTTTATCTAAAGATGCATCTAATACAATTCTGATGGCAACACATTCTAAGAAAAAAGAAAAATGGAAAATTACCTCCAAAGGTTACATGCCTTCTGTTGTCTGGGAAATTGATTTTACAGACCCATGCTGTTTCATTGTGCCTGACAGACTAGCATATCTTATTGTCCACATACTGTAACTTGATAAAACGCATCCAGTCCTTGGCGAGGCGGATAGGATTTCTTTCTTTCCCCTTACCTCCAACTTCCTTCTCATTTTCTCTCCCTCCTTTGCTCCCCTGTCCTCATGCCCAAGTCTCAATTATCTGTAATTCCCTCTTGCAGCTTTTCCATGAAATCAGAGCTCCCGCAGACTGGGGCGTCTAGACCATAGGCAGCCGGAGAGATCACAGATAAAGCACAGAGCTGGGGCCCATAAGGAACGAGAAACACGGAGTCATCTCTCTCCAACACAGACCCTGATTTGATGACTCAGTGGTGGTAGTGGAGGACAACAGGGCAACCAACGGTGGGTGGGGCAGCTCTTTTCCTCTTACCATTTCCTGAGCTGTTACCGCAATGGCTTTGGAGTATTTAACCACAGTCGTCTGATAGTCGACAAATGTTCCCTTTGGTTCTGGAGGAGTGCCTTCATCCAGCTACAGAGGAGAGAAATAAGCACCCACATGTCAGGAGAGGACAGTTGAAGGGTGGACTGTATTTTATTAGAATCAGAACTTTGAAAATGGAGACGCCCACAGAATTTCTTTGGCTTAGAGTCAACAGCATCCCTCAGCTTTGGCGATAAGGGCATTAACAGAAGTGCCAAGATGGCACTCGGGGTACACAGGCAAGGAGGTCCCAAGCCTTGTCTGAGAGGAGAGGGAGGACACTCCAGAGGAAGGACATTTCTGCCAACTGTTACCAGGGGAGGAGTCTGCCACACACAAAAGGTGGGGAAGATGTTCCAAGAAGCAGGGTTAGAGTTCAAGCATATGGCAGTGGGCATGAGCCAGACACTTCTAGGGAAGCGCAGAATGACAGAAGATGACTCAGGAGAGGAGGCAGAATCTACGTCCTGAATGGCTTCCCTAGGACTGGTGTAGCCCACAGAATGTACACCCTCGAACTCTCACTTCTGATCTAGGTTGGGGAAGACAAGGAATTGGAACCACTAGGAACAACTTGCTGCTCATCTGACTGAAAGCAACAGGAATTGACAAATGGCAGACATCACTGTGGGGGGAAGAGGTGGAACAAGTGGGACAGTGACTCTGTCCCTTGAAGGGTTGGGGGCATACTGGTTCAGAAGCCCTGGTTCCAGGGCTTGTGAGGGGGCCTCAAGCTGGTCGCTTATACTCTGAGTCTCAGGTCCTTCAGTGGAGACTTCCTAGCGCCAGGCTGTTGTAGGGCACATCAAGTGAGACGAAGGAAGAGATGATGACCAGGATAATGAAGACGACGATGATGATGATGTCAATGAGCACTATGACGATGAGAAAGGCAACCCATGTCTACCGCCATCATCATCGCTAATGTCGCCACTGACTGCAGAATGGTATTCCAGGTAAGGACGTAGAGGAAAGAGAAAAGAATACAGGTAGAGGGAGTATAGTGAACAGAAGAGGGGCTGTTGAGAGCATGGGGATGAAGCTGGTCTGTCTGATGAAGAACCTTGAAATCATGGGGAAAACGTGGGGTCCGGGGTAGGCAATGACAGACAGTCTGAAGTCTGGGCAGAGACCAGGGGGCGTATCACTACAGCCTATGTGTGATGTGGCCGCACAGTTCGGGAATATAATTCCCATCAAAGCCTCAGCACAAACCCCAGGGTGGATCTGTCCAGGCTTCCTTGCCAAGGATAGAGCTGCTGTCTAAGTCTCCAATGCACTATGGGGACCCTGTTGGTCAAATGAGGACTGAGTTGTGGACTCCTTCTCTCTGTAGAGACTGACTGGGCATCTTCTAAGTGTCCAGCAATGTGCTGGGAGACTTCATACGAAATGTGGCCTAACTACAAACACACCAGGATGCTGGAGCTGGAGGGCAGCTCGGAACACAGGGGCTTCAGGCTACCGTGGCAAACTTACCAATCTGAAGAAAGTGACACAATTAAGATCAAAGGGGACGAATTTTTGGATTCCAGATTTCTTTAGTTTAAAGAACTTTCCTTTACTCTGAGATTTTAATTATAGCCTTCCTACTTTTTTTGAGGGGGATGTTAACATGACCTTTCTTGCAGGAAACAGTAGTGATGCAGATAGCAGGTTTTTTTGTTTTCATCTCCATCCCTGATCAAAAAGAATAAACCACCACCACCACCATCTAATAACCCAAACAAAAACTCAAAACAAAGAAAAGGCAGTGGGTCACAAGATCCCCAAGGCCGAGGGCCACTAACCTCATTGAATGAGGAAATGGAGTTTCAGAGGGCTTGAGTTCTTTATCCGAGGTAGACCAGAAAGTTGATTACTTCATATTAACCCAAACCTTCTGGTGCTTAGACATGGAGAGAGAATTCCAAAAAGAACCTCCACAGCAGAAGCACCAAAAGTGGTGTAAACTGTGTCCACGTTAGAATCAACTTTGGGCGCACGTTGGTTTTTTCCGCCAGTCGCTCAATGGCTTTAAGAAGTTCAGACAATGATGCTAACAGTGTATCAATAATGTAACCAAATAACCAGAACTAAGAATGTGTGCCAATCCTAATACTTCAACGCTTAGGGGTTCAAAGGATCTGGAATATCACTTAGCCCAAAGTGTGTAGCGATGGGCAGTTTGGGGTGAGCTGAACGAAAGGAGAATGGGGAAGAGGCACTAGGTGGTTCACTGGGCTTTGGCTGGCAGGTCTGGGTAGGTCCAAGTGTAGGGGTACCAATAAAACCCTACTTGTATACCCTGTGGAACTGAGGAAAAAAACCCCTTTGTTCCCGGCCTCTGTGGGTCGTGTCATTAGCAGTTCCTAATTACTGCTATCAGTTCACACCGGACTTCTCTCCCCAGTCCTTCAGAGAGAATCAAGTGTGTCCTGGGCTGAGTGAGAGAGCAGCTGTCAAACGACTGACAGCAGCCAGTACAAGAGCTGCTTTCTTTGCTGAAAAGCCGTCACAATATGGTAAGGCTCAAAGGCTATCAAAAAAAAAAGACTTCAAGAATATGACTTCCATATGCCAGGGATTGGTGGAACCCTTCCCCATCATTGAGGTGATTCTGGAAAATACCTTCTCCTAGGAAGAAAAAGGTTATCATTTGAATTTCTAATTTGTATTGAGAAAACCTGAGCTCCATTATTTAATAACCTTGGTAGGCACATGGCTTACTTTCAAAGTTCTGGTGTTCTGACTCCTGGAAGCCAAACAAACCCATGGAGACTTACCCAAAGGCCTTTAGAAAGAGGGGAACTTCACTCATTTCATGCCAAACTGTCCACATTTAAGGCATGAGAAGCCCACAGCAGAAATTACTGGAGGGCTCTGACAAGGCACGCCTGAGGTCTCTGAAGGAGCCCCAGCATCTCAGCCTGGACTGTGATGTTTAAGGAGAATTATCCTAATTACAGCTTCGGGCTATCACCTCTTTATGGAGATATGAACCAACCAATCTTCTCTAAATTAGCAATTAAAGACCACTTATTATCCTGAAAAACTGTAATAATGTACTCACAGTCTGACAATGGACATTTCAAAACACAGACAAAATCTCAAGTTCTTGGCTGTGCTATCCCAGAATGGCAATTAGATATTGACGAACAATTGTTAATTTTAATGACTATCAAACTGCTAAGACGAGTGAAGGATTCCTTGGGGAAAGAGCAGGAGACACTCTCCAGTCTTACTTCTCTACTGATCCAAGTCAATGGAGGGGTCACTGCAGGAGAAATAATTCTCACATTATCTCCTATGCCCGTTGCCCACAAGAGTTCACTACAGGCTTTCACACATATTACTTCAGTGGTTTCTGCATTTGTAGATACCAAAACCATGGGGAGATTTAAAAAATACAGAGATTCTGGGACACCTGGGTGGCTCAGTCAGTTCAGCGCCAGACTTCAGCTCAGGTCATGATCTCATGGTTTGTGGGTTTAAGCCCCACATCGGGATCCGTGCTGACAGCTCAGAGCCTGGAGCCTATTTCAGATTCTGTGTCTCCCTCTCTCTCTGCCCCTCCCCTGCTCATGCTCTGTCTCTCTCTCAAAATTAAATAAACATTAAAAAAAACTATATAGAGAGATTCCTAGGCTCAACCCCACAGAGATTCCAACTGATTATGGCTAGGGTAGGGTCTTGGAACGTGCTCCCTGTGATTCCTAAGTAGCCATTCCAAAGACTAGCGCTTGGGAATCACTTCACTATTTCACTCTGCTGTTTGTTCCCCATGACATCTCTGTGAGGTCAACAGGGGAGGTAAATAATTATTTCCATTTTATAAGTGAAGGAGCCAGTGATACCTTCTCCATCTCCATTTTCTTTCCCCTGCATAAAATTGAAAGACAGGATGAGAGTGGCTTAAAAAAGTAATGAAGAAATAATAAGGGATGAATACTATGGTGGACAGAGGATAGAAAATGTATACATTTATCAGAACCCTCAAGAGGAGGCTCACTGATATCCACTTTGACCGACCACTCCTTAGAGAAAAGCACTTGGGGATCACGTCTGAGGGAAACTGAGGAGCAGATGGGGTCAAGGGGTGAAGGTGAACACGTGGATGCCCAGGCCTACCTTGCTCATGGCCTCTGCAATGGCATCGACCATGCCTCCCACCAGCCCCACTTCGCTAGCTGCTTCATTCAGTGTCACCATGATGTCATCAACAGCCTCCTTCATGAGCTGGGCGGCCTCTGTGATGGCGTCGTGGGTGTGCTGGGCCTGAGAAAGCAAAGGGGAAAGAGGATTGTGGGAAATTTCCATAAACAGAAGAAAATGGTGCTCAGTTTCCTCAGAATCACTTCACTGCTTTTAAGTATAACCTTCAAAAGACACAATACAAAACTGTATCTCCATTATGGAGCACAATAATGTATTCTGGGTTTTTCCTTTTATTATGTGGGTATGTTTGTGTGTGAAATCATTAAAAATCAGAAGGGAAAATAGAAAAAGATCTCTTTTTACAATTTAAAAGGAAAAATTGCAATATATGAAACAGCATCTTACGACAGGACCAGTTTTAAGTTAGTGCATTCAGGGTAGCAGAAAGACAATGCCACAGATTCCCAAATATATAAGCTGATGGGCTTAATAAAAAAAAACAAAACAAAACAAAAACAAAAACAAAACAAAAAAAAAACTAACATGGGGTGCTTGTATGGCTCAGTCAGTTAAGCATTTAAGCATCCAACTCTGGCTCAGGTCATGATCTCATGGTTTGTGGGTTTGAGCCCCGCGTCAGGCTCTGTTCTGACAGTTCATAGTTTGGAGCCTGCTTCAGATTCTGTGTCTCCCTGCCTCTCTGCCCCTCCCCTACTCACACTCTGTCTCAGAGATCAATAAAATGTGAGTTCTTTATAAAGAACTCGCCAAACTCCACACCCGAAAAACAAATATTCCAGTGAAGAAATGGGCAGAAAACATGAATAGACACTTCTCCAAAGAAGACATCCAGATGGCAAACAGAAACACGAAAAGATGATCAATGTCACTCATCATCAGAGAAATACAAATCAAAGCCACAATGAGATACCACCTCACGCTGCTCAGAGTGGGTAAAATGAACACATCAGGAGACTATAGATGCTGGAGAGGATGTGGAGAAACGGGAATCCTCTTAAACTGTTGGTGGGAATGCAAACTGGTGCAGCCGCTCTGGAAAACAGTGTGGAGGTTCCTCAAAAAATTAAAAATAGATCTACCTATGACCCAGCAATAGCATTGCTAGGAATTTACCCAAGGGGTACAGGAGTGCTGATGCATAGGGGCACTTGTACCCCAATGTTTATAGCAGCACTTTCATAGCCAAATTATGGAAAGAGCCTACATGGCCATCAACTGACTAATGGATAAAGAAGATGTGATTTATATATTTAATGGAATACTACTTGGCAATGAGGAAGAATGAAATCTGACCATTTGCAGCAATGTGGATAGAACTGGAGGGTATTATGCTAACTGAAATAAGTCAGGCAGAGAAAGACAGATACCATGTTTTCACTAATGTGGAGAAACTTAACAGAAGACCATGGGGGAGGGGAAGGGGAAAAAAAGTTACAGAGAGGGAGGGAGGCAAACCATAAGAAACTCTTAAATACTGAGAACAAATTGTAGATTGATGGAGGTGGGGGAGAGGGGAAAGTGGGTGATGAGCATTGAGGAGGGCACCTGTTGGGATGAGCACTGGCTGTGTATGGAAACCAATTTGACAATCAATTATATTAAAAAAGTAAATAAAATGTTAAGAAAATAATAAAAAAAACTAACATAAAGGAAAAAAGTGTTTACAACAAATGCACTTCTGTTCAAAGCTGCCCGATACCCTGCCATTTCTTAAGACTGGATCACGTAAATTTAAGTATATGGTGAACAAACAAATCTGCAGAAAGATGAACAGGTTTTGGAATTATGTCACAAATTACACTGTCATGAGGTTGGAGGGATGAGTGAGCCAAGTTCTCCAGGGACAGATGTTCATTCCGCAGGCAGAGTCGCGAGCACTCACGAGTTCCCCCCTGACCCACACTTGGAGAGGCTCTAATGACCACAGACTTGCTACATGCAGGACAAGCACAGAGTAGGCGCTGGTTGAGTACATGAATGAAAAGATGAACCAATGGTAATGGCAGGCTCCCTGAAAAACACCTCCAGTGGAAGCAAGATGCAGGACAAAGAACGAAGGTCCTGGCATCAGAAAAGCTGGGTTCTAGCTCCAGATCCACTTCTAACTAGCTAAGTGGTCCTGGCCTTTGCTTCCTCAGCACAATGGGAATAATGGTAACAACGCTCTGCCAAATTCTGGTGAGATGATATGGCTGCATCACCGTATATTTATAATAAGAGGAGTCTCGTAGGTGCCTGAGCCTAGGGAAGCTTGACCTAATGTCAGGTAGTCAGTGTGAGAATGGTGAGGTTCCAGGCGCTGGGGCCACCCATGCAATGGCCGTGGCTGCCCTGATGTATTTCAGGAGCGAAGACCTTTCCAAAGGCCCAAGAGATCGCACCTTCACTTGGGTGGATGAGAAGGCAAGGAAGCTACTGAGCGAGGGTCAACGGTAACTCTTGACCGATTAACTGAAGAGAGGAATTTTTAGAAGAGGCTGTGTAAGCCATGGGAACTGGCTCTGTGTGGAACTGAAAGCGTGCCAAACGAGAGGAGGCCTTCCACAATGACATCTGCTGGGAGGTGAAACATGCACCTCACGGATGGTTACCTTGAGGCGACTGTCAGGAGGCAAATGAGAATCATTGACCATTGTGGCTTGCCCAGACTAGTGGCCATCTTCTCTACTTCACAGGCCTTCCATGGGGGCAGCCAGGCAGCCTCCCTCTTGGGACTTCTTCCCCCTGACCTGCTTCCCTGGTATGGTCCTGGCGGCCATCTGGAAGCCTCCTCACAGCTGCACCCTCTCACCTGAGGCCTGTAGCAGCTGGTTCTATTGAGTTTGCCTCTTTTCTTCCCTCCATGCAAATCCCAGCCCTCTTTCAAGGCCCAGCCTAAATACCACCTCCTCCAGCAGCCTTCTTGTCGTCCTCCCATCAGCTTTCTCTGGGATTCCTGTAGCCCCGAGAAGCAACTCTGGAGTCAAACAGTCATCAAGAGACAAAGGCCTCAGAGAAAAGAACATTGGGAAAAGAGGCTCAATAATGAAAAACAATACAAGTACTGCCCTGCTCTCTCAGGAGATGTTCCTGTGAGGTCCTCGGCCACTGGGTAAGGCCGGCTATCTTGAGGCTGTATGCCGGCCACACAGAGCGAGAAAGGGCTGCCCACGGAGCCCCAGCCCCCTCAACATCTGATTTCAGCTCAAGCGCCGGGGAGTGATGGAGTGTCCAGTCATGTAAGCCCCAGCCACCATCTTGCTTCAATGGCAGGAGGGACTGAATGAGAACTACCTTGCTGAGCTCAGTCCACCTGCAGATCCACCAGAGAGCATACTAAAATGGTGTGTCTGAAGTCACTAAGTTTTAGGATGGCTTGTTTGGAGCAGCAGTGAACTGCTACAGCCCCTAAGGAGCGCTCCTAATGCAACCCTGGGGCCAGACAAGACTTCTCATAGGTGGTGTTCATGTTGAAGCAGAGACCTGGATGAACAATCCAGAGTCTAGCAGAGTTGACGGGGTGAGGATGGGAGAAAAGGGAGAGGCTTCCAGGCAGAGGACACAGCCTGTACCAAGGTCCAGAGGCAGGAGGGAACGTGGACTGTGAAGAGGAGTCCAAACACTGTGTGTGAAGGGTCTGACACGGTGCCTGATGCACAGCTCCTGCCCCTTCTCCAACTAGACCGTGTGCTCCTTGCCAACAGTGGGCTCTGCTTCCTTCTAGAAGCACGGTATTCAGAGGAAATGAAGGGTCCGATCAAGTCACCAGGTGGGGCTGATGTAAAGGGTGACACATTAATTTTTTACTTTCACCCATAATTTTTTTAAAAGGATAACCTTCACAGGTTGTTGGTGCCAATTTCCCCTCTGGAGAGGCTTGTTTAGAAATTAATGGAACCATCTGTTTTCATGCCGCTGAACAGGCATGGATGGCAGAGCTGACGGTGGAGACAGGGCTTTGTGGGGAGTCAGAACGGGACCCGGCCCTTCCTTCCTACCTTGAACCATCAACTGGGCTCCCTCGGGCTGCAGTGACCTGCTCCAGCTCTTCTGACTGGGCCAAGAATACCCAACGATGTTCCTGGGGATGCGAGCAAGATGCCAAGGGCTGGTGTGTACTTTATACAATGTAGGAGCCAGCCTGTGGACCCGATGTGACTTTCCAACTAGTTTCATAACCCGTGTTCTTAGATCTCTGGTCAGGTATTTTTGCATTTGACAGTCACTGCTTCGTTCTAGGTGACAGGCAGGGGACCAGGAATAACAGTAAATGTCAAAGCACGTGACAGCAGGAACAGCCGGCAGCTGCTAACATTCCCTAGGGACTCCTCTGTGCCAGGCACTGTGCTCACCACTGTGATTCAGGTCCTGTTCATCCTCACAGCCCACTGGAAGGGGAGGGTTGGACCATGTCCCTGCCAGGGACCCCCTCTGACAGTCACAGTCTGAAAATGGGAGCTTAAGTACTAAAGCTTCCGGATCTGGTGGATGACAAATGCCACCCACCAGCGGGCCATCTGCTGAAACGATACCACTGGTCACGAGGAAAATGAGCAGATGGTCAGATCAGGTCAAATTTATCAGTGCTACTAGGAAAAAAACCACTAATGTAGGGAATTTGCCATCTACAAAGGGAAGTTTCCGCCTTTCCCCCCAAACGGGGTGCTTTTAAATTAAGGTAAAGCCTCACAAGTATCATGTGGCAAAGGCAAGGGGCCTCAGGACTTGCTACTGTTCCCCGAGTTGGCTGGGTCCCCATCATTCAGTGCCTTCTTCTGCATTTCAGCAACAGCCCAGCCTCTAGTCTCTCAGCTCTATCTGCCATCGTGGGCTCCACTCTTGCCCATGAATGTGTTGCCAGTCACAGTTCCCCAATCTGCTCCCTGGAGCTCCCCAGGGCCGAGCTTGCGTATACCTTCCAACACCTGGTAGCTTTTGCCACCTGCTGAGCCCGACCCTGGAACCTCACCCAGTGTGAAGCAGTAAAATATCTGGCTGATCGGGGCGCCTGGGTGGCTCAGTCAGTTAAGCGGCCGACTTCGGCTCAGGTCATGATCTCGCGGTCCGTGAGTTCGAGCCCCGCGTCGGGCTCTGTGCTGATAGCTCAGAGCCCGGAGCCTGTTTCAGATTCTGTGTCTCCCTCTCTCTGACCCTCCCCCGTTCATGCTCTGTCTCAAAAATAAATAAACGTTAAAAAAAAAAAAATATCTGGCTGATCTGTGCTCTAGGTTCCTGGGAGGGAGACTTAGCCTTTCCAAGATCAAGGACTGCCTGTTATTCCCGGTGGGCCCCCTGGACTACACATTAGTTTATGCTAAGGAGGTGACTCATGGCGGCCAGTGGGCAATTTCAGGATGGGGGGCTGGTCGTGCTGGAAAGACCAACCATGTGATTAGAGGGCTGTGGCTTTGAACAACATAATGCCAGCCTGACCTCTGCAGACATGAGGGGGCTGGAGACTGAATCACAGGTCATATGACTAAAACCAATCAATCAAGCCTACATACTGAAATCCAGCGAAGCTGGAGTGAGGCCTCTCTGTTTGGTGATGCATGTCAATAAGCTGGGAGGGTGACACCTCCTTGGGACATGTTCGGGCACCCCCCAGACCTCACCTCTGGGTCTCTTCTTTTCGCTGGTTTGTATTCCTTTATAACAAAACTGTAACAGTAAGTAGAGAAATCTCCTGAGTTCTCTGAGTCATTCTAGCAAATTATTGAACCTGAAGGATACTGAGAATCCCTTGAATTTTTAACCATCAGGTCACAGTGAGGATGGCCCGGGAACCCTGGAACTTAGGTCGGGTGCCTGAATTGAGGACAATGCTCTTAAACTGGGAAATCGGAACTGATGCCGGCGAGTTATTTCTAGAATCGCACTGCTCCAGGCATTGAGGTCACCCAGGCAGTGGCCATGGCTGCCCTGACATACCTCAGGGGGAGACGACCCTTCCAAAGGTCCAAGAAATGACATTTTCACTTTGGTGGATGAGAAGGTAAATGGGCCAGTAAGAGAAGGTAAATGGTAACTTTTTTTCTTGTTTTAATATTTTTATTTATTTTTGAGAAAGAGAGAGAGAGGAAGGGAGGGAGAATGCATGCATGTCAGTGGGGAGGGGCAGAGAGAGAAGGGACAGAGGATAGGAAGCAGGCTTCATGCTTATAGCAGTGAACCTGACGCGGATCTCAAAATCACGAACCCTGAAATCATGACCTGAGACGAAGTAGGATGCTCAACCAACTAAGCCTCCCAGGCGCCCCTAAATCTAACTCTCTTGACTAACTGAAAGACGAGAATTCTAAGAGGTGGCTGTGTGAGCCACAGGAGCTGGCTAAGTCTGCAGAATTGAAAAGTCTCAGGAGTCAAGAAGAGGTCTCAACGGTCAGATCACAGGTGGTTGTCTTGAGGCAAACGTGTCAGGATGCAAAACTCTATTAGGGATGTGATGGAGGCAACTGGTAATTTAGGTTGATTGCTGATTTCCTGGTACAGAGAAGGTAAAACACAACATGTGCAGATTGCTTTATTTTGATGACAGAAGCCTGAAAGGTGACATTTCTTGCATGTTACCCTCTAGAGAGAGCCCCT
Source organism: Puma concolor (assembly GCF_028749965.1). NCBI lineage: Eukaryota > Metazoa > Chordata > Mammalia > Carnivora > Felidae > Puma > Puma concolor. The sequence continues at coordinate 106,980,527 of NC_141672.1, read as the reverse complement.
ATACAAAGACGTTCTCATTGATAAAAGAAGGCAAAATTGGACGGTGTGTATTTCTCTAAATCTCACTTCAAATGAGACGATCACTGGTGGCACAAAAGTGTCAGTGATTCTGCACCCCCACATTAAAGTCGAGTGCGTGTTTCCAGGGAGAAGTGAGCATTGCCCGCCAAGAGTGTGCCTTCCCATATGGGCTGAGGAAGGTACGAGAAGCAAGTTTTGGGGCGGCAGCAGTAAATCACAGAACTGCTCTCTGCACTCCGAAAACGTAAACAACGCTTTCTCCACGCTGGGGCATCCAAACCCACAAAAACACGCCATTGCTCTTGGCTGCCTGAGAAACGATCACCTTCTCATCTGCTTGTATGAGAAGCTCGCCAGGCCCGCTCCCCTTCACTCTGCATGCGTTAAGTCCCAGACCCTTAAACGGTCAGCTGAGAGTCTGTGAAGCCTCCTCCAGGTACCCCAAGCCTCTCCCAGGGCTGCTTCCTGTGCCTCCAACGACAAACCTCATCCCTGCCACACGGCCACGTCCCTATCACCCCGCAGGCCACCTGTGCACACCAGTGTCAGGAATGCAAAGACACAGTAGGCGCTCAACGAGGGCATACTTAAGTCCAACAGCAATCTGGGAAGTGGAGTCAGAAGGCTCAACAAAGACCCTTCATTATTTTAGATTCCGGAGGGGCTCCTTGTTACTGTTCCTCACAGCACAACACGGGAGAAACATCAGACTCGGTTCTTTTTTGGAAACACGTCTGAAGTCTACTTCCAAGGGAGTCTGATTTCTGTATGACAGTGCTTCAACTACAAAGCCCAGTAAAGCGGGCACAGACATCACAGGAATTTGGAAAATGGGAGAAGGCTACAGGGGGTTGGGAGACAGATGTCAATGTTAGCAGAAGGGAAAAAACCCACTAATAATTAGAAATTCCCCACAGTGCACAGGGCTGTGGATACGCTGGAGGGTCTCAGGCAGAAGAAGCAGGAGGGGCCCTTCAAGGAGGATGTAGGAGGGAACTGGGTGGGGTAGGGGTGAGTACAGAAGGGAGAACTTGGGGGTAGAGAATGACTGTGGGAGGGGACTCCGCGGGGCAAGGGGGAGGCTACCCAGCAAATTCCTTGTAATCATATGACTCATTAACAGCAGGGTCTGGGGAGGTCACTTTTCTTTTTCTTGGAATACCTACTGCGTCAGGCACATTATCTCAGTCAATCTCTACAACTCTCCCTGAGAGGTATTCATTATCAACCCCACTGTCTAGATGAGGAAGCAAAGAAATGAATTCAATTATGTTGGACCCAAAGCTTATCCTCTTTGTCACCGCATCAAAGCCACTGATCATCATTTAACCGTATTTCCTTGGCAAGCAACGACCCACAACATCTAACACACACATGCATCACTGAAGACTTAGCAAGTAACACCTAGGGAATATTTGCCCAAAGAATAGCGCCCAAAGTGATTAAGTCCACGCATCAGGCTTCTTAGGAAAGGACCTAAAAGCCAACTTGTAGTATCTTAGGCATGCTCTGTGACAAGTCTGTCAGGGTCTATAGACAGAGCATGGGCCGAAGGATGCCAGTCAGTGGAGACACACATGTAGCCACCTTGCTCCCGCCAACCATGTCTCAGCTTGTGGCCAATGCTTCAGGTCATTCGCTGAAAACTGTTCCACTCTCATGTCCAGCCACCATTTTCAAGCAGGTGATATCATTATAAAGTTTTTATAAAATCTTTATAAAATCATTATAAAGTTTACAGTGCTCACTACATACACTCCCAACCGTGAGTTTCTTGGTATAGAACAGAATTCCACATGGAGCTCTGAACTTGTAGTCCAAGCAGATGGGTTAATATCTTAAAAACCCAGAAAACGTGGAGCACCTGGGTGGCTCAGCTGGTGAAGCGTCCAACTCTTGGTTTTGGCTCGGGTCATGATCTCTGAGTTCATGAGATTGAGCCCCATGCCGGGCTCTGTGCTGATAGCCACCTGGTGGAGCCTGCTTGGGATTCTTTCTCCCCCTCTCTCTATGCCTCTCTCTCAAAATAAAAAAAAACGTTAAAATAGCCCCCAGAAAATTCCTAATTCCAATTACTCTGCTGGGAATAAAAGCCTCTCAGGTCAGGGGGGAGACATGTGGCACTCAGCCCTGGAGAAAAGACAACACAGAACTGGGTCTGGAAGGCAAATCCTGGCTTCTCCAGTTTGGGGCAGGTGCACAAGGGGCTGGTCCAACTCAGAGGCAACTATCATTCATCCATCAATCAAAAGGGTGTTCTTGTTCTTGTGGTTCAATCTCGCCATTTCAGCAACGAGACTTATTTTTTGTCCAGAACACTGGGAACAACTTGAGGGCAATGGCTGGCTCTCAATAGCATCCCAAGAATTAGGCTCTTAAGAGTTGCCAGATACATGACGGGTAAAAGTGCACACAGAAAGCCCAAGTCTAAGATAGTATGCATGGTGCTACGGGAGCGGTGTTTCTGAACTCTGGTGGGGTTGTCAACCCCACTACTCACAACAAAGCCCAACCTCTGTACAGTGTGAGGAGACCAGTCACAACACGGCCCAGTCTATCCTCCCACCCTGATGGCCCCACTTTCAGCACATTCCATATACACCAGACTGCATGCTATTTTCTAAAGGTATCACAATCCTTTTATAACCCCACGTACACCTTTGCATATGCTGTTCCTTCTTCCTGGCACGCCCCTGACCGCCCTTATGTACCAGGTAATTTCTTTTTGTGAGACCAACTTGTCACATGTCGCCTCTCTCCTGCAACTTTCCTCGACCTCTCGCCAGCCTTTGCTTTGGGCAGTCGGCCTGTGCTTTCACAGGGTGCAGGCTCCGTCCTGACTCCACGTCCACCTCTTCTGTGACGTGGGACAACTCACCTAACCAGTCTCAGTTTCCACATCTGTCCAGTGGGAACCTTCTCACACCATGGGATTTTGATGATGATCAAATATCAAGAGGATATGAAGTGTAAGGGGTGACACAGAGTCAGCGCTCAGTAGCTGTGAGCTCTGAGAGGACCCATTTGTGATTCTGCCTCTTAATCTAGAGTCCTCCCTGCTGTACCAAGTTGTCCATGTAAAGACCTTAGAAATGCAACAAAGCACACTAAAAAGAATAGATACATAATATGGATTTCTGTAGCCTATAGGCAAGTATCCCATACAAATCTCTCCAGTCAGTAATCCCACAACTTAGTCTGCTTAAGTGAGGACCCGTTAAGTTCAGATGGACTGCGTGGAGGCAGTTGCTAGAAGGTACCAAGAGCAGGAGGAGCCTCCGACCTTCTCACAATGTACGTGATGGTTTCACAAGTAAAATAATCACCCTGACACAAGTATCAACCCTGAAAGATGGCATGCTGTCACCATCTCTGGTCGCTTAGTAGCTGGGTGATATCTCTGGCTGTGGAAACATTCCACCTGCAAACTGGTAAGGGAGATTTCCATATTAAACGACTGTCCCCAAGGCAACAGAAGCACATGCCGTGGGTGACCTTGCATCGCATTTTGCTTTGAACTTGAGAACCGGGAATGGAAATAACATTCACTGGAAAACAACAGAGCTTTGCTCTGCGCAAGCTGGGTGTCACCACCGAGCAGGTGCCGGGCAGTATTAGTTTTTATTCCTGCAAACACCACACAATGTTTTTCTTTCCCAAGGACGCTTGCCTGCACCTTCTGTCATGGAAAATGCAACTTCTCAATAAGCCTTCATTATGTAGATCTCTCGGTTTTCCTCTTAAAGGTCCCCGGGAAGGCCAATCGAAGATTATTTCCCATCTTTGCGTGGGAAACCACATACAATCAACCGAGAACTGGAGGAGTTTTCCTTGGAGGAACACAACAAGGAGGAATGTGTCATGGCTTCTCAGTGGCCCTAGGTGAGTCCCTGGAATCCTGAACTGTACCTTGGGGTTTCCTCCACCTTCTTTGGCTGCATACAGCATCTGGAGGGCAGATTCTGCGAGCGTCTTGGTCTGGTCCAGCACAGTCATCTGCTGCTGATGGTCCAGAATCTTGGAGGCGACACCAACTGCGGCCAAGATCAGGGGCTCGAAGTAGCTTGCCAGCTGTGTCACCTTTTAAGACAAAAAAAAAAAAAAAAAAAAAAGGCCACAGATACATCATGCAATCACATGTGTCTCCTTTAGGGGTCGCACTGGTGGGGAGGGGACTGGGATGATGCACAGGGAGAGACAGACGTGCTGAAATTTGCTTTTTACACAGGCGGAGACTTACTTTTTGTTTTTTTCTATTATTTAATATAATTCACTATCATGAATTACAGTCATCATGTTACACATTAGACCCTCAGACCTTATTCATCACTCAATTTTACTTTTAGAAGCACTTGCTTGTTAATGAACTCTTGCTTGGATTTTACTTCCTCTGGGGAGCTCTTCATCTCGTCTCTCATCAAGGCCCAAGTGTTAAGGAATTTGTTTCGTGATCCTGAGTTGGGCGTGAGCATTTTACAAATCTCACAAACTGTCAAGCTTTCAAAAGAACCAAAGAGGAGCATCTTAGGAACTCAGAAGAAAGGGGGACAGGACCGGAGCAAGGGACCAAGGACCGTTGAGAAAAGAAGCCTGAGAGCAAAGGCTTTCGAGGAAGCCAATCCAACTGCTCTCTACCTGGAGCATTGTTGGCCTAACCATCGGTTTGGAATAAAAGCAAAAATGATTTCACATTGCCCTAGATGTTCTGTTTGTGATTAGTCCAGTCCAGGAGAAGAAAAAAGCCTAGCCAGATGGCTAACCACCATTCCTGCTTAGGCCTCTCCGGTAGGTAACGTCATGTTGCTTCTGTGCTCACGAGAACCCACCCACTGGGTGCCGCAGAGCCATATTTATTTATTTTTACTTACTTTTTAAATTAATTTATTTTATTTTTTATTAATCTTTAATGTTTTATTTTTTTGAGAGACAGGGAGTGAGAGTGTGTGAGTGGGGAGGCAAGGGAGGGGCAGAGAGAAAGGGAGTCACAGAATCCAAAGCAGGCTCCAGGCTCCGAGCCGTCAGCACAGAGTTCGATGCAGGGCTAAAACCTACACACACGAGATCATGACCTGAGCCAAAGTCGGACGCTCAACTGACTGGGCCAACAGATGCCCCTCACAGGCATTACTGGGAATATCCCACATGCAAGGTTTTCTACTAACAGCTCACCAAGCTTCATCTAATCCCCACAACAATCCTACCAGGTAGATACAAATGAAGAAACCAAGGCTTAGGTGGGTGGAGTAACTTGTTTGACCTCAAGCAGCTAAGACAAGGAGCTGTGAAAGGAATCCCATGTCCCAGACCACAGTCCAGATTCCCACCTTCTGCTCTACTGTTGGCTACTTCTCTTTTTTAGTTCAGCTCTGCTATGGTTGTAATGTTGGATTTTAGAAGTTTATTGTTGGGGCACCTGGGTGGCTCAGTCAGTTGAGCGACTGACTTCAACTCAGGTCATGATCTCACGGTTTGTGAGTTCGAGCCCTGCGTCGGGCTCTGTGCTGACAGCTCAGAGCCTGGAGCCTGCTTCTGATTCTGGGTCTCCCCCTCTCTGCCCCTCCCCCACTCATGCTCTGTCTCTGTCTCAGAAATAAATAAACACTAAAAAAAAAAAGAACTTAAAATCTCAACACCCCCCAAACTGAATATCCAATTAAAAAATGGGCAGAAGGTACGAATAGATATTAAAAAAAAAAAGTTTATTGTTTGTTTTTTAATGTTTATTTATTTTTGAGACAGAGAGAGACAGAGCATGAGCGGGGAAGGGGCAGAGCGAGAGGGAGACACAGAATCCGAAGCAGGCTCCAGGCTCCGAGCTGTCAGCACAGAGCCCAACGCGGGGCTTGAACTCGTCAACCATGAGATCATGACTTGAGCCAAAGTCGGACGCTCGACGGACTGAGCCACCCAGGCGCCCCATATTGTTTGTTTGTTTTTTTTTTTAAAGTTTGAGAGAGGGAGAGAGAAAGCGAGCACACACACAGGTGAGTTTAAGAGGGGCAGAGAGAAAGGGAGAGAGAGAAGCCCAAGCAGGTTCCCTGATGTCAGCATGGAGACAGACATGGGGCTTGATCTCACAAACCTGGGAGATCATGACCAAAGCCGAAATTAAGAGTCAGACGCTTTAACAACTGAGCCACCCAGGCGCCCCAGAAGTTTCTTGTTTGGTATTTGCTGCTCTGTAAGGCATTTAAAATAAAGTTCCAGAATAATACAGTAATACCCACTTGCCTAGCATCCAGAATGCCAGAGTTGAACACTTCACCGTACTTGCTTCAGATACCACCATCTATTTCCACTCGGAAAAAACACAATGGCACTGACCACACTTTTCTGTTCCACTCCTCATTGTGCATGCCAATTACTAACTGATAAATAAGTTCCATCAAGTGTATGTGAGCTCAGACATCTAGCCAGCAATTTCCCTTAATGCTTCTTCCCATTATGTGGAGGAATAATGAGTGTGAGGAGGACAGAGGAAAGAAGGCCACTCCTGAGCTGTGCAGTCACTGGGTCAGAAATGAAGCAGGGGGCAGGGGTTCATGCAGTTGGTGGTGGCTGGGCCAAGGTAGGAGTCCAAAATATTAAAGGTCATTAGAGCTCACAGTGAGACGGACCATCAGCCAGCAGTAAACGTACATTTGCTCTTTTACTCTCGATTACAGTTCTCTTTAATCAGATGGTTTCAAAGCGCTTCCGCAGGGCTGCTGCTGGCCTTTGTGGTGCTTTGGATGAATTTTAAAGGGGCTCCCTATCTGTGGGTCAGACATGATTGATTCCAAGGCACATGACTCGACTAGATTTTGGCCCCACTCTCTGCTTTGCCCGAACACCTTTGTGTAAGACCCAGCTTGCACAACTCCAGGTATCAGCCCTACACATTTGCATTGGATTTCACCCTCATCCCCTAGTAGGGTACTGGGGTCACCACCAAGGTGAACCACAGTGCACTAATGGGTCATCAGGGGGCAGGACTCAGGATGGGTCCTGTATGTACTAGAGGAATCAAGGTGTTTAGTGCATTAGAATCTAACATGTTTTCTAGATTCTATCTATTTATTATTTATTTTCATTTGTTAACTTGATTCTTTTTTTTTTAAATTTAAGTTTATTTATTTATTTGGAAAAGAGGGAGAGAGAGAATCCCAAGCAGGCTTCACCCTGTCAGCATAGAGCCCAATGTGGGGCGTGATCTCACGAACCACGAGATCATGGCCCAAGTCGAGATCAAGAATCAGATGCTTAACTGACTGAGCCACCCAGGAGCCTCTGTTTTTTTAATTTTAAAAGTACATTTCATCACTGTAACTGTAAAATGTCAAGGGCTGCTGTGTGTGGAGAGTAATTCAATACAACTGAGCTGGTGCCCTCACGCAGGCACTATGGCTGGGTGATGGAGAGAAGGCTCCAGTTTCAGAAGCCGCTGGATCTGAATTCTGTCAATTCCTTAAATGAGAAATCTTAGGCAATCTGCTTCCTATTACCAAACTTCTGTTTCCTACTCTATAAAACGGGGATAATAATAGCACTAACCTCCAAATGATTGTTAGAAGGATTAAATTAGCATACATAACAGTACGCAGCACAATGCCTGCCATGGAGTAGGCGCTTGATAAATGCCACATGTCCTTATTCTTCAGGTATTGTGGACAAAGGTTTTTGAAAGGATGTGCTTTTCCCTGTATTTAGGGAGCTTAGCAAAGACTCTAACACCTTCTGTTCTGGAGACAGGGCAGAGGAAATATCCTTACCTGGGGTAGCACCGAAATTAAAATAACACCGAATTTTGAGTATTTGTTACATGACGTGGATTGCTTAGGCCTAGGGTGGCAGAGTGGGTTGAGTGGTGGCCCAAAATAGATATGACCATGTCCAAATCCCTGGAACCTGTGAGTGCGATCTTACTGGGGGAAAAAAAGGTCTCTGCAGATGTTATCTAAGGATCTTAAGATGAGGTCATCCTAGCTTGCCTGGGTGGGTCCTAAATCTACTAAAAAATATTCTAATAAGAGCCAGAAGAAGGGAAGACAAAGAAAAGAGCAGGAGACAATGTGACCAGAGAGGCAGACACTGGCAGGATATGGTCAAAGAACACGAAGAGTCACCAGCAGTCAGAAGAGCAACGAAGTGGGGCGCCTGGGTGGCTCAGTCAGTTAAGCGTCTGACTCTTGGTTTTGGCTCAGGGCATGATCTCATGGTTTCCTGAGTTTGTGCTGATGGTGCACAGCCTTCTTGGGGTTCTCTCTCCCTCTCTCTCTGTCCCTCCCCTACTGGTGCTGTCTCAGTCTCTCTCAAAATAAATAAACTTAAAAATAAAAGATATCTGTGTCTCCCTCTCTCTCTGCCCCTCCCCCGTTCATGCTCTGTCTCTCTCTGTCCCAAAAATAAATAAACGTTGGAAAAAAAAAAAATTAAAAAAAAAAAAAATAAAAGATAAAAAAAAAAAAAAGTAACAAGAAGAGTAAAGAATGGATTCTCCCCTAGAGCCTCCAGAAAGAGTCTGGCCCTGCTGAGACCTTGAATTTAGACTTCTGCGAGAGATTCAACTTCTGTTGGTGTAAGTCACCCAGTTCTTAGGAATTTGTTATAGCAGCTCCAGGGAACTAATACGCGTGGGTTCTGAGAGCTTGTGTTTATCACTCCCAAGTGAAGCTGACCCGGGAACTCCACCAGGGTGTCTCAACAAAGAACTGGAACCATGTAGGTATCAACTCTCAGTCCAAGACTCTTGTGGAAGGAGGGCTGAGGCTTCCTTTGTCCAGAACTGTCTTTTGGCAAGTGAGACTGGGTTAGCCCAAGGACCGAGAGTAAATTTGCCACTCAAGTGACACAGTATGTTACCCTTCTTTTGATATCACCCACAGACACAGGAATTAATCTTCCAGACTAACAACAATACCTGCAGGGACAAGATTTGTTGTCCTCCAAGTCTAGATAGATTCTCTTTTCTTTTTTATTTTTTTTTTATTTTATTTTATTTTTTTCAACGTTTATTTATTTTTTGGGACAGAGAGAGACAGAGCATGAACAGGGGAGGGGCAGAGAGAGAGGGAGACACAGAATCGGAAACAGGCTCCAGGCTCTGAGCCATCAGCCCAGAGCCCGACGCGGGGCTCGAACTCACGGACCGTGAGATCGTGACCTGGTTGAAGTCGGAGCTTAACCGACTGCACCACCCAGGCGCCCCTCTCTTTTCTTTTTTAAAACACTTTTTTCATGTTTATTTTTGAGAGAGAGAGAGAGAGCGAGAGCAAGCGCATAAGAAGGGGATGGGCAGAGAGAGAGGGAGACACAGAATCCGAGGCAGGCTCCAGGCTCTGAGCTGTCACCACAGAGCCCCATGCGGGGCTCAAAGTGGGGAACGGTGAGATCACGACCTAGGCTGAAGTTGGATGCTTAACTGACTGAGCCACCCAGGCACCCCTAGAAAAATTTTCTTACAAAGTTCTGACCGGAATCAAAAGTCACCGCTGAAGTGAAGTCTGGTTTCTGTGCCAAACTCAGTTCCCCGTGGCCAGCACCATTCAAGCAGTGGCTCCAGTCCCCCGGCTGGCAGAGCTCTGGCCTCCAGACCAGCCTCCCCTCCCGGCTCCTCCAGGCTCCTCTCCTGTGTGCAGAGGTTCACACAGGTGGACAAGCCCTCTTCTCATTATAAAGGAACTCAGCTGAGAAATGAAATTTGCCACATTTGAAAGCGTAGAGGGACCCTGGTCATTTTTAAATCTCAAAAACCTGCCCTTAGAACCAGCAGGAAGCTAAGTAGCCCTTCCCCTGTTTCATGATGTGAAAAAGCAACAATATTGATTTTCTAAAATCAATACCTGCTGAAAAGATTTTGGCTACCGAGTTCTCTTGATAGGCACATCGATACTGACGGACACACTGATAAACGCTCGGAAACCCTGGAGGCGGTTCCAAATCCAATTTTTGTCCTCTCTCTGCTGAGGAGGCCCTCTCTCTGTCCAGCAGGCTGCTGGACAAGGCACCTACCCTTCAAAGATTTGCAAAATGAGTCCCAAACAGGCAAAATATCATTCAGCCTTTAGACAACGCGGGTATGAGCTCTCAGGTGAAGGGCTCCTTTGGACTGGCTGTCCAGCGAGGCCTGGCTGTTCAAGATGAAGTTTGCAAGGTTGCTTTGCTCCCCCATGTGTGAAAACAGGCACTCTATTAGAAGCCATGGGAGAACAATGTACCCCCATACACATGAGAATGAGGCCAGCCAGCCAGGGACAAATGGTGGCAGAGAGCAGACTAGGGACATCAACTTTAGTCTCTGGCTTATCCAGGGGAGGTCAAGCACAACATGGGACTGTCATGTCTTGTTGGCTGGCAAGTCTGACCATAACCAGAAAGACTTCGCTCTAGTTTCCGTCTGGATTCTAGCGGAAAACAGACCCCGGAACGGTCAGTGATCAATGACTGCCCCACACCCATCTCTCACGCACACCCCCAGCAGGGTCCATTACCTTGTGTCCTAGCTGCGCTGCTTCCCCCCGAGCTGCTGTGGCAATGGGATCGATGAGGTGCCCGATTTCCTGGACCACTGAAGTCAGCTGCTCTTGTAGGGCCTGATAAGGAGAGAGGGCTGTCAAATTCCCCCTGTGGCGGTTTACCACGTAGCCACACGGATTTATAAAGGCCCGTATGAAAGACATGGGAGGCCACGAGAAACGGATATCAAAATATCCACTCTATCCGTAGTGGATAAAAGCTCACTTGGGTGAGCTACACGGCCACCAGCCCACCCTGCCCTGCCCGGGGACCCTCAGCTCCCCTGGGCCACAGCCGCCCACGCTTCTACCCAGGGATGACACGAGGCAGGCCCCAAGGATACTTTTTCTCCCGGCTCTTCCTCACTCACACCAACCACAGTGTTGAGTGCTGTTGCCAGTATCTTTACTTTGGGTCATGCAGCACAATTACTGGAAATAAAAAACATTTCCCTTCCAGGAAGGAAGACAATTTTATCCAAATGGGGAGAGCTACTGCCGGAGCCTCGGGGAAACCTCCAGGTGGCTGAGTCCTCAAAACTAGGAACTCCTTAAGGAAGGGGCGGGGGGGCAAGAAGGGTGATGTGAAAATGACATCAGCTCTCAGAAAGCAGGACCATTTCCTAGACAGGACACGGTGAAAATGCCAGATGACTAAACTGCTGAGCTCAGCTCAGGCTCTCAGGGCATTGTTTCTGGTGATGTGGATGCCAATGTTAAAAATGGCTTTTGAGAGAAGAATTGGACTCATGCTGTCAAGAGATGGGGCAAAGTATCTGGATGATGAGGCCACATGACGGAGATGGGGAATTCCAAGCTGGTCACTGGAAGCTAGTGGCAGGAAAGGTCAGATTTGTAGGATTCTTCCTAGGAGCTTCGCTTGGTAAGACTCAGCATTAATATATCAGGACACTGGACATCTTAGGTCAGCACATGCCGGCATGGAATAGGGTACTTCCCGGCAAAGTGACGATGTCCTGCTTGTTGGAAATGAAGTCTGGCCCAGGCAGCTTCCCCTCTGAACAATGCTGCATACTGCCTGGGGCCTTTGAGCAGGGGTTACTCAATGAGAAGAGCAGTGTAGTATGCTAAAGTGAAAAGAAAATCCTGGAGGGAAAAATGGAAAAACAGGGGCAGACGTGCAAAGAAACCTTCAAACTTCCAAGGGTCTTACGTAGCTCGTTATCATCTTTCTGCTCATAATGTGATTATAGTCAAGAATGCAAGAACATTCCAGCAATGTTATCTTATTACAGATGGCTTCTTAAAATAAACATGATATAAGTATGGAGCACATATAGTTCAAAGGGAGGCATTTTCTTCCTAGGGAGGAAGTGAAGACAGAGGACAAGCTTTGGGACGGGTGGTGAAATGCAGGGTGAGGGTGGGGGTTCCAAGGTGCTGGTCATCTTTGATACTTGATCTCGGTGCTAAGGGCTATACTCAGTTGGTGATAATTCATTAAGCCACACACTTATGATGTGCACACTTTTCTGTATGCATATCCCCCCTTTAAGTAACAGGTTGACAGTAATTCTAACATTCTGCACAGGGTAAGAATATTTCTTCTTTCTCTTCTTGGCATTGAGGGAGGAGGGTAAAGCTGAAGTACAATCGACAGCTCTAGTAAAAAAAAAAAATGAGCAAGACCAACTCTGGGCCCACTACTTAGAGACAGCAGGCAAAGTTCATTGTTGATGAATTTGGTGGCAGTGAGGGACACATCAGTAAACAGACCATCCATATTTTATTAAGCACCTCCTGAGTGTTGGCAGTTTTGACACAGAGAGAAGGAAGTATAAATCAAGGGTCTTTGAGCAGGTTAATGGGAAAAAAAAAATCACAGAAGCCAAGTAGGAAAATTCTATTCTCAACTTTGGAAAAATTGGCAAAAGCAGGCCAAATGGCTCTATGAACACCAGAGAAGGGAAGGAAAAATAAGATAAAAACCGAGAGGGAGGCAAATCATAAGAGACTCTTAAATACAGAGACAAACAGGGTTGCTGTAGGGGAGGCAGGTGGGGGGTGGGTTAAATGGGTGATGGGCATTAAGAAGGACACTTGTTGGGATGAGCACTGGGTGCCCTAGGTAAGACATCAATTACTGGGTTCTGATTTTTTTTTTTTTAATATGAAATGTACTGTCAAGTTGGTTTCCATACAACACCCAGTGCTCATCCCAACAGGTGTCCTCCTCAGTGCTCATCACCCACTTTCCCCACCCTCCCACCCCCATCAACCCTCAGTTTATTCTCAGTTTTTAAGAGTCTCTTATGGTTTGGCTCCCTCCCTCTCTAACTTTTTTTTTTTCCTTCCCCTCCCCCATGATCTTCTGTTAAGTTTCTCAGGATCCACCTAAGAATGAAACCATATGGTATCTGTCTTTCTCTGTACGACTTATTTCACTTAGCCTAACACTCTCCATTTCCATCCACGTTGCTACAAAAGGCCATATTTCATCCCTTCTCATTGCCATTCCATTGTGTATATAAACCACAATTTCTTTATCCATTCATCAGTTAATATATCATCAGTTGATGGACATTTAGGCTCTTTCCATAATTTGGCTGTTGTTGAAAGCGCTACTATAAACATTGGGGTACAAGTGCCCCTGTGCATCAGCACTCCTGTATCCCTTGGGTAAATTCCTAGCAGTGCTATTGCTGGGTCATAGGGTAGATCTACTTTTAATTTTTTGAGAAACCTCCACACTGTTTTCCAAAGCAGCTGCACCAGTTTGCATTCCCACCAACAGTGCAAGAGGGTTCCCGTTTCTCCAAATCCTCGTCAGCATCTATAGTCTCCTGATTTGTTCATCTTGGCCACTCTGACCAGAGTGAGGTGGTATCTGAGTGTGGTTTTGATTTGTATTTCCCTGATGAGGAGCGACGTTGAGCATCTTTTCATGTGCCTGTTGGCCATCTGGATGTCTTCTTTAGAGAAGTGTCTATTTATGTTTTCTGCCTATTTCTTCACTGGATTATTTGTTTTTCGGGTGTGGAGTTTGGTGAGTTCTTTATAGATTTTGGATAATAGCCCTTTGTCTGATATGTCATTTGCAAATATCTTTTCCCTATCCGCTGGTTGCCCTTTAGTTTTGGTGATTGTTTCTTTGCTGTGCAGAAGCTTTTTATCTTCATGAGGTCCCAATAGTTCACTTCTGCTTTTAATTCCCTTGCCTTTGGAGATGTGTCAAGTAAGAAATTGCTGCGGTTGAGGTCAGAGAGGTTTTTTCCTGCTTTCTCCTCTAGGGTTTTGATGGTTTCCTGTCTCACATTCAGGTCCTTCATCCATTTTGAGTTTATTTTTGTGAACGGTATAAGAAAGTGGTCTAGTTTCATTCTTCTGCATGTTGATAATCCAGTTCTCCCAGCACCATTTGTTAAAGAGACTGTCTTCTTTCCATTGGATATCCTTTCCTGCTTTGTCAAAGATTAGTTGGCCATACTTTTGTGGGTCCAATTCTGGAGTCTCTATTCTATTCCATTAGTCTGTGTGTCTGTTTTTGTGCCAATACCATGCTGTCTTGATGATGACAGCTTTGTAGTAGAGGCTAAAGTCTGGGATTGTGATGCCTCCTGCTTTGGTCTTCTTCTTCAATATCACTTTGGTTATTTGGGCCTTTTGTGGTTCCATACAAATTTTAGGATTGCTTGTTCTAGCTTCGAGAAGAATGCTGGTGCAATTTTGATTGGGATTGCATTGAATGTGTAGATAGCTTTGGGTAGTATTGACATTTTAACAATATTTATTCTTCCAATCCATGAGCATGGAATGTTTTTCCATTTCTTTGTATCTTCTTCAATTTCCTTCATAAGCTTTCTATAGTTTTCAGCATACAGATCTTTTACATCTTTGGTTAGGTTTATTCCTAGGTATTTTATGATTCTTGGTCCAATTGTGAATGGGATCAGTTTCTTTGTCTTTCTGTTGCTTCATTATTAGTGTATAAGAAAGCAACTGATTTCTATACATTGATATTGTATCTTGAAACTTTGCTGAATTCATGTATCAGGTCTAGCAGACTTTTGGTAGAGTCTATCGGATTTTCCATGTATAATAGCATGTCATCTGCAAAAAGTGAAAGCTTGACTTCAACTTTGCCAATTTTGATGTTTGATTTCCTTTTGTTGTCTGATTGCTGATGCTAGAACTTCCAGCACTATGTTAAACAACAGCGGTGAGAGTGGGCATCCCTGTCGTGTTCCTGATCTCAGGGGGAAAGCTCTCAGTTTTTACCTGTTGAGGATGATGTTAGCTGTGGGCTTTTCATAAGTGGCTTTTATGATGTTTAAGTATGTTCCTTCTATCCCCACTTTTTTGAGGGTTTTTAGTAAGAAAGGATGCTGAATTTTGTCAAATGCTTTTTCTGCATGGACAGGATCATATGGCTCTTTTCTTTTATTAATGTGATGTATCACACTGATTGATTTGCGAATGTTGAACCAGCCCTGCAGCCCAGGAATGAATCCCACTTGACCATGGTGAATAATTCTTTTTATATGCTGTCGAATTTGATTTGCTAGTATCTTGTTGAGAATTTTTGCATCCATATTCATCAGGGATATTGGCCTATAGTTCTCTTTTTTTGCCAGGTCTCTGTCTGGCTTAGGAATCAAAGTAATGTTGGCTTCATAGAATGAGTCTGGAAGTTTTCCTTCCCTTTCTATTTTTTGGAACACCTTGAGAGGATAGGTATTATCTCTGCTTTCAACGTCTGGTAGAACTCCCCTGGGAAGCCATCTGGTCCTGGACTCTTATTTGCTGGGGGTTTTTGATAACTGATTCAGTTTCTTTGCTTGTTATGAATCTGTTCAAGTTTTCTATTTCTTCCTGTTTGAGTTTGGGAGTGTGTGGGTGTTTAGGAATTTGTCCATTTCTTCCAGGTTGTCCAGTTTGTTGGCATATAATTTTTAATAGTATTCCCTGATAATTGCTTGTATTTCTGAGGGATTGGTTCTAATAATTCCATTTTCATTCATGATTTTATCTATTTGGGTCATCTCCCTTTTCTTTTTGAGAAGCCTGGCGAAAGGTTTATCAATTTTGTTTATTTTTTCAAAAAACCAACTCTTGGTTTCATTGATATGCTCTACTGTTTTTTTAGATTCTATAGTGTTTATTTCTGCTCTGATCTTTATTATTTCTCTTCTTCTGCTGGGTTTGGGGTGTCTTTGCCATTATGCTTCTATTTCCTTTAGGTGTGCTGTTAGATTTTGTATTTGGGATTTTTCTTGTTTCTTGAGATAGGCCTGGATTGCAATGTATTTTCCTCTCAGGATTGCCTTTGCTGCATCCAAAGAGTTTGGATTGTTGTATTTTCATTTTCATTTGTTTCCATATATTTTTAAATTTCTTCTCTAATTGCCTGGTTGACCCATTCATTCTATAGTAGGGTGTTCTTTAACCTCCATGCTTTTGAAGATTTTCTAGACTTTTTCCTGTGGTTGATTTCAAGCTTTATAGCATTGTGGTCCGAAAGTACGCATGGTATGATCTCAATTTTTGTATACTTATCAAGGGCTGTTTTGTGACCCAGTAGGTGATCTATCTTGGAGAATGTTCCATGTGCACTCGAGAAGAAAGTACCTTCTGTTGCTTTGGGATGCAGAGCTCTAAATATATCTGTCAAGTCCATCTGAACCAATGTATCATTCAGGGCCCTTGTTTCCTTATTGATCCTGTGTCTAGATGATCTATCCATTGTTGTAAGTAGGGTATTAAAGTCCCCTGCAATTACCACATTCTTATCAATAAGCTTGTTTATGTTTGTGATTGTTTTATATATTTGGGGGCTCCCGTATTCGGCACATAGACATTTATAATTGTTAGCTCTTCCTGATGGAGAGACCCTATAATTATGATATAATGCCCTTCTTCATCTCTTGTAACAGCCTTTAATTTAAAGTTTAGTTTGTCTGATAGAAGTATGGCTACTCCAGCTTTCTTTTGACTTTCAGTAGCATGATAGATGGTTCTCCATTCCCTCACTTTCAATCTCAAGGTGTCCTCTGGTCTAAAACGAGTCTCTTGTAGACAGCAAATACATGGGTCTTGTTTTTTTAATCCATTCTGATACCCTATGTCTTTTGGTTGGAGCATTTAGTCCATTTACACTCAGTGTTATTATAGAAAGATAGGCGTTTAGAGTCACTGTGATGTCTGTAGGTTTCATGCTCATAGTGATGTCTCTGGTACTTTGTGGTCCTTGCAACATTTCATTCACAGAATTCCCCCTTAGGATCTCTTGTAGGGCTGGTTTAGCGTGATGAATTCCTTCAGTTTTTGTTTGTTTGGGAAAGCCTTCATCTCTCCTTCTATTCTGAATGACAGACTTGCTGGATAAAGGATTCTTGCCTACATATTTTTTTTTTGTTCATCACATTGAAGATTTCCTGCCATTTCTTTCTGGCCTTCCAAGTTACAGGAGGCAGGTCTGCTACTATTCTTACGTGTCTACCTTTGTAAGTTAGAGCCTGTTTATCCCTAGCTGCATTCAGAATTTTCTCTTAATCCTTGTATGTTGCCAGTTTCACGATGATGTGTAGTGCAGAAGATCGATTCAAGTTATGTCTGAAGGGAGTTCTCTGTGCCTCTTGGATTTCAATGCCTTTTTCCTTCCCCAAATCAGGGAAGTTCTCAGCTATGATTTGTTCAAGTACACCTTCAGCCCCTTTCTCTCTCTCTTCTTCTTCTGGAATTCCTATGATACAGATATTGTTCTATTTGATTGCATCACTTAGTTCTCTAATTCTCCCCTCATACTCCTTTTTTATGTCTCTTTTTCTCAGCTTCCTCTTTTTCCATCATTTTATCTTCTAATTCACCTATTCTCTCCTCTGCCTCTTCAATCCGTGCTATGGCCACCTTCATTTTATTTTGCCCTTCATTTATAGCATTTTTTAGCTCCTCATGACTATTTCTTAGTCCCTTGATCTCTGTAGCAATAGATTCTCTGCTGTCCTCTATGCTTTTTTCAAGCCCAGCGATCAATCACAGGGTTCTATTCCCGAAGCCAAGACTACACTGTATGTTAACTAACTTGAATTTAAATTAAAAAAAAAAAAATTGCAGGCATAAAGGAAATTAATAGAAACGAGCACAAAAGCTATACACACACAAAAAAGGCAGAAGGATCCCAACAATGGGATAATGGGTAACTGAGGGCAGAATCCTTGATCTCTAAAAGGACCACATGTGTAGAGTTTAATGCTAAATATGCCTGGTAGTTAAGAAGTACATTGATAACACAGGACAGGGAAACATCCAAATTCACCTACTTTGGCCTGCTCTACTGATGCGTTAAACCGAATATTGTCACCTCACCTTACTGATATACTCTTATCCGACATTAATCATTTTCCCCCAAATTTCAGCCCTATTTGTAATTTCCACTCCAGCAGTACATGTGTTCCTTCACCAAACCATCCAAAAACTTCCTAGGTTCGTTCCAGGGGAAGGTGCTTCAGTGATGAAATGCCAGCATCAAAAATGCGTTTGGTCCCACTCCCCATCCCCAGAGGCCTCGGATCCAGCCACAGAGCCCCGGCCTACCTCCACGGAGATGTCATCCCTTGTGGCCAAGCTCTGGCTGACAGCTGCCAGCGAGGCCTGCTCAATGTCGCGGATGCACCGGTTGATGCCATCGATGGAGTAGTCACACTCTCTCTGTCCAGGGGCCTTGTCCCTGGAAGAGACAGGGCAAGTCCAATAGTTCCTTGGGGTTCAAGTCCCACAACTTGCAGCAACACTGCTGGGGCAGGAGCCCTGTCTACCTTCTACCACATTTGATTGCTTTATTTAAGGAGTGAATCCTCAGGGCACCTGGGTGGCTCAGTCAGTGAAGCGTTGACTTTGGCTCAGGTCATGATCTCTTGGTATGTGAGTTCAAGCCCCACGTCGGGCTCTGTGCTGACAGCTAGGAGCCTGGAGCCTGCCTCAGTGTCTCTGTCTTCCTCTCTCTACCCCTCCCCTACTCAAGCCCTGTCTGTCTCTCAAAAATAAACATTAAAAAATTAAAAAAAAAAAAAAAAGGAGTGAATCCTTGACTCTTGCTTGGGAAGGCCTCTCTGCATAGCCCATGCATTTCTTAATTTAACACCTGTGCTAACTCTGTTTCTAGTGAGAAGGATAGGATGCTGTTCTTCATTTCAGGCTGGTGACAGACAACTGCTAATCCAACAATTTGGACTTCACTGGCTTACGTGAATATTTATAAATTAATACTATAAATAATATTATAAATAAAAACCTTTGTATTATAAAATGGTCAGTGTGATTTCCACTGTAAACATACTATACTCTCTATGTTGTATACTATTTACAAAGTCCTGTGGTAGGAGTTCAAATATTTAGTGGATTGTACTTTGTGAGGCATTAAGAGAACCATGGTGCTGAATTTCAAAAGCAATCAAAAAACAAAGTATAACCAAAGGAAAAGGATGCATTCCATGCTATGGGGTATGTGGCCAACTTAGAGATGTTATATTGACTCTGGGGATTTTTCAGGTTCATTCTATTGCCAAGGAGTTCAGAGATGTCCAGAGTTACTATGGGACCTGGAATATTCTTTTTGCCTCTTTAGCCAAATAAGGTAACCTCAAATCCTGCTAAATACATAGTGGTGTTCTCTGCCTAAGCTCCTAGGTATAGACAATGTAGTACAATGGCTAGCCCTGGGACTAGAACCATCAGGCCTGGGGGTGACTGTGAAAATACTCCCTAAGTCCTTTCTGCCTGAATTCTCTCATCAGTAAAATGTGGACAATGGCAGTGTTTACCTTTCAAGGTTATGATGATGAAATACGGTAATACAGGTAAAATGTTCAGATCTGACATACAATAAGTGTTTAAGTTAGCTATTGTGCACAGTGCTACCACTGGTCCCAAAGAGATACATGAAAAGATGATGATAATGATCAGGTACATTGCTATGAAACCCAAGTCCCATTGGATTTATCTACTTTCTGCCCTGTTCAGATGCAGGCCCCTAGCAATTTCTAGAGTAGAAACTAACCTGATAGATGTGATGAGACTCTTGATAGAGTCAGACACGGTGTGGGAATGTCCGGCTAGCACAGACCAGGTAGGCGGGTCTTTGGGGTTGATGGCCAGTGAGCGTGCAGTGCGAATGAGGTATGATGAGCTCTCCAGCATGGTCTTGGCTGAGACCAGGATCGGTTCCTGTGCCTGGGAGCCCTGAGAGCAAACAGCAGAAGGGTCAGAGGGCAGGGTGCACAGATTAAGTGAACAAGTTCTTTCCCAAGTCACTACCTGGGTTCTTCAGAAAGTGACACAGAGGTTAGGAAACCATGAAGACTAGTTCACACAGAGCCTGAATGGTGTGGACTTGGGTCCATGTTTGCCCTTAAATATCACTTTTGAGGGTGGCACATACCAAGAAAGAATCAGCCCTAAACTTAGGCACAGAGATTTTTCTCAATACAGAAAATTAAGGCATTACCACTTAAGATGTGCATACCTTGAGTTTCATGAACTCTGGGCATGTATCATCATTGACAACAACAACAATGTCCTACAAGACAGGGCTTTTGGAGCTCTTAACTGTTCATGCTCATTGAGTGCCACATAAACTAGCCACAGACTGAAATGTTACCTTTGCTGCTAAGATCCCTACCTCGGAGCTGATCTGGGCGGGAATGCTGACAAACTCAGGGTTGGATGCGAAAGCTGTCAGGTTCTCCACAGCTTCGATCAAGGGTGCGGTGGCAATGCGACACTTATTGCGGTTGTCTTCAGAGAAATCCCCATCCAGGGCCTGATGGGAGAAAACACAGAGACATTAGCCCATTGAAATGCACAAACCGCTTGTGGCCACTGTAATCATCTCCTGTTGGAAGAACGTGGTTTAATGGGAATACTGAAAATGTTAGGGGAATTCCTAAATAAGTAATTGGAGAGATCACGCCATCAAGCAGAGGGACTCAATTAGCAATTATAAGAAATAAAGTTTAGTATGTAGCTCAGAAGGCACCTGACCTGAAAGTCCATCAATTTCCCACTCATATGACCTTCAAGCTGAACCATTTTCTTCCCCACTTTTCAGACTATAACCCTTGGGCTCTTTCCCTCCATTTTCACTCTAAGTCTATTCCCTCCCAAGTTATAAAAACACTTTACATTGTATAGCACTTTCAACTTTTTCTAACTTTTACCTGAATATCCCTGAGAGAATGATGGAGGTAGGGGTTCTATATCCGCCATTTTGAAATGAGCAAAACGGAATCCAATGAGAAGGAATGGACCAGAACTACCTCCAACAACATCGGCAAATCTCACTAAGGTATATTTGCAGAGGCCAGTTGCAAAAATGTACTTACTGTATGATTCCATTTGTGCAAGCACAAAAGAGGTTAAACTAATGTAAGGTGTTAGCAATCAAGTGACCCTTCACAGCAGATGAGACTGAGGAGCACAAAGAGGGCTTCTGTAGGCTGGCCACGTTCTATGTCTTGCTCTGGCTATAGCTCCCTACGTGTACTCGACTTAAGTTCACTGAACTCTGTACCTATGATATGTGTTTTCTTTCTATCCATCTTATGCTTCAAGAGCTTTTTTAAAAAAATAGTAGCAGGTAACAAAGTGGCAGTGACTCATCAGTCACACTGCTGATTAATGGCCCAGATGAGAAGAATTCAGGAATGTAGTTTGTGATCCGTGACAGGCTGCCTGACAAAGGGTTAACACTTGGATTTGAGGTTCTCCAAACCCAGACCCTACCTCCTGAAGAACAAGACTGTTAGAAAGCCTGTGATCCAGTGAGAGTATCCCTTCTTCTAGGCAAAGGGTTACTTTTGAAAAGGCAGTTATACTTGTAGAAGAACGTAAATTTCTCCATTAGATGGCCAATTAAACTTGTAATTCAACTGTGATGAGCAATATATAAAAGCCAATTTGGACAATTAGTGCACAAAAAAAAAAAAAAAACAGAGGCACCAGCATTATGAAACAAACCAGATCTGAGACGAGAGTGTTTCTATTTTTCAGGAAGGCAAGAGTAGACAGGCACGTACGCGATAAAGGCTATTTCTGAATAACAGCTACATTCCAATCAAGCCCTGGCTGCTGGGGACAATAATTATGCATCCACCATGCTAACATTTTCAGAGGAATTCCCGTGAGCCCTGCTAATTTACCATCATTACTAATACCACGCACGCCTTGCCTCTGCTCATCCATAGGCAATGACCCCTATTCTAACCTCACCAATTCTGCCAACCTTCCAGACCCAAGAGCAACCCTATGTGCTTGCTCACATCGCCGGCTCACATATATGGCCTCTGTTCTAACTGCCACTCGTGTGCTCAGTCAATGTGGACTTAGCACCGGTGACCTGCATGGTGTCTTGTTACTCTCGTCTTGTTATACTATCAACACCATTGACGCCTTGAGTCAGGCCCCGCCAGCCTTCAGAGCAATCTGAGGATATGCTGGGAGGCAGGGCGGGTATCACACAGCAGGAGCCGGGCAGGAGTGGCCCCAGAACAGGCAAGCAGAGTAACAGGCAGATGGCAGAAGCGGTCTTCGGTGTCAAAGGAACTCAAATCCCAGCCACACCAGTGGCCAATGCCACCGCCTCTGGCTGGGATGATGTGGCTTCTAGCTCAATGGAAGATGCCAAGCCTCCCCTCAGTGATGCTCATGCGTCCTGTTCTTACCTCCCCACCCCTTTTCCACCTCCCACACTTTTCCCCACCCCTTTTCCACCTCCCACAATCGTCTCAGCCTATTAGGAAGGCAGACACCTGATCAAGCCAGCAACCTTTCTTTACTTGAACTTGTTATTCAAAATGCAAAGATGATTAGCCGAGGTAAATCCCAAGAAGCAGTTTTCTAATTGTGCAGTTTCATAAACTGTACCAAGAGGTGAAGAAAGGACATATATTTTTTGAGCCTGGGCACTAAAATCACACATCACGCAGCCCACTGCTATTCATGGGACAGGACCTTGAATAATGTGGAACGGTGGGCCAAGCTACGTCAACCACTTTTTTTTTCATTTTCGAAAAGGAAAAACTAGGGGCATCTCAGTGGCTCAGTTGGTTGAGCGTCTGACTGCGGCTCAGGTCATGATCTCGTGGTTCATGCGTTGGAGCCCCACACTGGGCTCACAGCTGTCAGCGCTGAGCAGGCTTCTTCAGATGCTCTGTCCTCCTCGCTCTCCCTCTGCCCCTCCCCCACTCGGACCCTCTCAAAATAAATAAAACATTAAAAAAAAAAAAAGGAAAAGCTATTTCCGCTGGAGGTAGCACTTAGTGTCAGAGAGGATGGTTTACACAGATATTATGTCATTTCTGAGTGCCTCTTCCACTCTGGGGTTGGCTGAGCCACGCAAGTAACCTGAATATGCAAATCTGCTCACTGGTGAAATTTTAGGCAGACGTGACAGTTTTCGTGTAGACATTCCATGTCACAGAATGTCTAGTACCCCAATCACAACAATGAAGGGGGTGAAGTCACCGAGCCAAATGCCTAGGCCCCATTGGGACAAGGACATTCTTGACCCCTGGGCCAGCTCCTCTGAATGTTCTCTTAGCAAAATCTCACAGGAGTCTGGGAGACCTAATTTCTGCATGTGTACTGGAATCAAACATTCATGGACTTGAGGGGGTTGGGAGGGACCTTAAGACCTTAAATATTTGGGACCTTAATCACAAATCCCTAACGTTCTAGATGATAAAACCAACACCCAGAGACTGGCACGCTATCCAGGCTCAGGCCTCAAACGACAGCCTGTGACCCCTGCCTCCCTTCTCTCCTGACCTTGGACAAAGGCAATAAGGAGGAAGAGAAACCTGCGAAGTTTTTCCCTTTTTCTTCTGAAAACAAAACGAAACGAAACACAACGCAACCTACTTTACCAATCCAAACATAAAGATGAGCAACAACATCAACATCGGTTAATGAGAGCTTGACCGGGCATCTTTGGTACATTCTGGAAATGCTTCATCGCAAAACCTGATCTTCAACTCCGCTGTCAGACTCAAGGCCACGCTTTCACTTCTCAGAAGAGTAAAAGCTGTCGTACAACTTCTACCTGGCACCGAAACCTGAGCGACTGCACATTTAAAACAGCATTCCATTCCACATCTGTGATTTAAGACTAGGTAATGAGCTGAATGAAGAAAGAAAAGCAGCTGACCTCTGTGGGGTGACCAGTGGAAAGAAAGCGACCGTGGGGAGGGGGTCTGTGTGCTTCTAACGTGTCTGGCATTTAGAGCAACCTGCCAGGGAGGAGGGTGCGGATAATGTATTCTTGCTGAGCCAAGCTTTGGGATTTTAAAGAACGCCCTTGGTAGCAGTTTAAGATTCCCGGGGGCACACATTCTTGGGGTGCTGACAACCCACCACAAAGGTCTGTTCCCTGGTCTTCAGTGTCTGTCTGGCTGGGTCCCCCTCCTTTCTTTGTGCCTATAGAGGTGCGGCAACTGGGATTTCGGGTTGGCCACATTGTCATGGTGAAAAGAAAAAGAGAAGCACTAGGAGGCCTAAAACAGAGCAAAATGTAGCTACCAGGGCAGCTGTCTTAAACTTTTAGGGAATTAAATATTCTTTTTTTTTTTTTTTTTTTTTTTTTTTTTTGCTGTCTGACAGGATTCTTAACCCTTCCTTAAAATAGGAAATCCACATTCAGTATATAGTGTGGTGCGCTGCAGTGAAATGACCATGACCATTTTCCTCTGAGTAAATTAAAAACAAGGCTCATTGTCCCTGGCCAATCCTGCCCCGTCCCCCCAGGGGGAATTGCAAAACCAAGCACATTTCAGCCAGTTGAGGGGCATTAGGTTCATTTCTGTTCCTTGTGCACTGCTACTGGATCCCAGGGAGGTCACAGAGGCGAGGCCTTCGTCTTCCCCACCTAACGATCCCGCCGTACCCTCCTCTGATGTTCCTGCACAGGCCTATCTTTCAGGCCATCACAAGAGCTCATTTGCCACCGGGAATTGCAAAGAGGGTTGGACACCGTGAGGGGAATCTGAAAAGAACAGGAGATCTTAGCAGAGATGCTTTATACAGAGATAGGTCAGGACTTAATACCAGGAGGAGACAGAAAAGAAAGGTTCCCAGGAATTTCTATAGAACAGTTTCCTTCCTTTTTTCCCTCCCGTGGTCCGTCTAAATATAGACTGTTTTCTAATGATCAGAAAATGGCCAAGCTTAACTGAAGTCAGTTAATCATACAGCAACCACTGATGATGTCACTCCCTTCAACTCTATTGCTGTCTTTCATCCTGCCACCCCCAATTTGCACATAAGGAGTGTAAACACACCAAGGTGTTTCTTCCCAGGTTAGGCTGGATTTGAACAGGATGCTGGGGTGAGAGCAGGATCGAGAGCGGAAAGAGCAGGGGCTCCGGGTCTGGGCTGCAATTCCCATCTGCCACTTACTGGCTGGGTCACCTTGGGTAAGTCACTTAACCTGCTAGCTCCTAGTGTCCTGATTGTAAAATGGGGGTGACAAGCACAGGGGATTTGTATGAATTGATGAGTAATACACACAAAACACTTGAAACAGGCTTTGTACAAAGCAAGCAGCTAAAAATGTAAGCTTTCTTAGTTTCTATGAACTATGATGGTAATTAAGGTAAGCTGCCGCCCGGATCCCAGGGGCACCTGGTCATGGCTTTAATTTGTTTCCAACCTATCTCATTATTGTCTTCAAATAGGCAGGCTTTCCTTTGACGCAGGCTCTTTGTTTAGACAGCTAAGAAACTGCTGACGGGGCTAAGTGCCCCCTGCTCTCCCCCGCCAGCTTGCTGTGTGTTCTCCCCTTTGCTTCTGGCTGGCTCAGCTTGTGGATGGACTTCTCCACGTTATTAAAGTGGCTCTGCGTAGTGCTAGGAAAATGAGGGGTGTGGTACCCTATCCTCTGGAGAGGACAGGGGAAAGTCCCATTACTCCCAGGCTTGCCCAACAACAAAGCAGGTGACCCTCCCTCAATGAATGTGACAATCTTTAAGTAAATATTAAGCCTCCAGTGGCTTCCCCAACCTCCTATGGGGGTTGCTCACCTTCCACAACAGCCACCTTTGGAGGTTTGGATGTAGGGGGCGAGGTCCTGGGCTCTTTGCCTGTGGTCTGCTGTTCAGCTGTGGTTCTTTTCCCCACAAGGGCAGCTGCCAGCTGCAGCTTGGTCCCCGCTCGGGGCAGACAGGATTTGTGACTTTATCACCCACCTATAAATACTATAGGCCAGCCGCTGCAATTCCTTCCTCACAAGGGCCCCTGCCCCTCCCCCAGCCAGTCCATGGCCTTTAACACAAAGATGAACTTGATAGAAACATGGGGCGTTCTATTTTAAAAATCAAGTACTCCATTTGAAGCATTTAAACAACTTTAAACAGAATAGGGATCAAAGGATAGATTAAACTGAATTTTTAAAGTGACTTCCCACAATCTCCCATTCCCTTCTCCCCTCCACCTTCTCTCTAGGTCCCAATAGATGTACCAAAAATGGCAGACCCTGTACCAGAAATTTCCTGCAGCAAATGAGCTCAAAACCACCCTACATTAGCTTACTGTTTGAGTAAACCCAAGGTATTTGCTACTCAAGCATAGTGCCAACAAATGCCTCACGGCCAACCTCTTCCCGATTTCTGCCCCTAAGCTTCCCGTGTACAGAATTTGGAGACGCCCTCCCCCCATTATCCAAGAAGGTTAGCTGAGACCAAGGCTGTTGGTTTTTCATGATAAGTATCTCCATTAGTAAAGGACTCCTCCTTAGTGATTTGAATCAGGAGTGAAGCTTCACTAGACACAAGCCTTAGGGGACAAAGAGCTTAAATCCTGCAAAGATCTTTTCCGTCGGCAACAGGTGACACAGGGGTCACGAAGGTCTCAGCTCTGAAACCTACCTTGATGGTCTTCACCAGGTTGGCAGTGCTGTTGGCGACTTCCTTGGCTGACTGGACAAAGTGCCTCTTGGCCACTGGGTTGGCTGTCTTGGATGAGGCGATACGACAGGCGTTGCACAGGGCCGAGGTGTGCTTGGCGACAATTGTGGCCGCGGACAGAACCTGCAAAGTGTGGAGCTGGGTTGGGGCATCCCATGCTCAGTGCCAAGGAGTCTACCCTGGTCTGGAGCCCTGGATTCCTCTTCAGCTCCCATATCTGTGTAACTCCAACATGTGCGTCTAGCTCCACCGCCCCCAAGTCACTCCAAGAAAGCAGGGGACAGACAAGAACTACTAAGCAAGAGAGAACGAACAAAAGGAAAGGAAGTGATGCTTCCTTACTGGGAGAGGGCTGGACTCCAGAGAGTCTTAAAGGAGATGCAGGCAGCTATGATTCATGACCCTTGGCCAGCCAAGAGGCAAATGGTCCAGGATCTAGGCCAGTGCCGCCCAACACGAGTAGAGTGTGAACGACACGTGAAATTTCAAATTTTCTAGTAGCCTCATTAAAATAAGCAAAAGGGTGCCTGGGTGGCTCAGTTGGTTGAGTGCTGACTACGGCTCAGGTCATGATCTCAAAGTTCACGAGTTCAAGTCCCGATTTGGGCTCTGTGCTAATGGCTCAGAGCCTGGAGCCTGCTTCAGATTCTGTGTCTCCCTCTCTCTCTGCCCCTCCCCCACTCACACTCTATCTCTCTCAAAAATAAACATAGAAAAATTAAAATAAGTAGAGAAAACCAAGAGAAATTTATTTCGGTCGCTTATTTAACTTGATAGAGGCACAATATTTCATTTCACCAGGTAATCGATTTAAGAATTTGAGATTTTACAATCTTGTCATACCAAGTTTCAAGCTCCAGTGTGTATTTTACACTTACAGCCCATCACAACTTGGACTGGCCACGTTGCGAGTGCTTAATGGCCACAAGCAGCGTGTGGCCACCACACTGGAGCCCAGGTCTAGAGGAGGAAAATAAACATCAAGGTGTAATAGCTCCTTCTTCATGCACAGGTGGACTGTGGGCACCCGATTAAGGGGTCTGGGCCAGGCATCTTCCAGGCTCCACCCCCAACCCCAATGGCTCTTGTGAATCACCCGATCCACTTGGCTGAGTTTGGTAACACATCTTTGACCTTTATCAGACAGGTTGGGAGGTTAGGTGCCCTGATGTGTTCCATGCCAGCTCTCAGGCCTGCTATAGGTCAGAGGACCCCTCTATTGCCTCCTGAATGTAGGTCCTTCTCCAGCCTCAACTAGGCCTGTCTCAGGGTTCACAGTGGCTGTGGGACTCTCAGGCTGGCTCGGGGTGTCCTACAGACCAGGCCTTGTTTCTTCAGCACACGCAGCTTGAGTAAGTGAACAGGACTCCATGACACTTGAATAAGGAGTGTTGCACGTATGGTCTAGTCCTAAAATGCCTCTGTGGGTCCTTAGTGTACTTTGGATTTGGATTCTGGCTCAGTACCACCGTCTCTGTGAAATGAACCTTGACAGCCCCTCCGAGTTCATCCCCTGTTCCCCCGTGCATCCCTGGTGCTGTCATCACACCCCGGCCATCCCATCTTCCAAACTTTATCCAGAAGAGTGGGTGCCAGGGCAGAGGGGATCAGGTCCTCGTGTTGACCCCTAGTGCTGAGCACAGAACGAGCACTCCACCTATGTCCTCTGACCGGAATGAAATCATGAGACTCCTGATGACTCTCTCAGTGATTACTTCACTCCTCCTGCCTCCAGTACCTCGTTTCAAAGCACTGACACACTGGCACACTCTCCACATTTTGCAATATCCCCCTACCCCCTCACGCTCCTGAGTTGTTATTGGCAGTGCTGAGTTTACCTGACTTTGCCAGCTCCGAGAGAACAGTATTCTTTACTCGTTTCTCACAGTCTCCTACCCACCTAGGACAGCTTAAGGACTCACAGACCTCACACCCACGCCCCGTGGTTACCTGTGACGGGCTGCTGCCGGGGTCCACCAGGTTCTGGCATGCCATCTGGATGGCCTGGTTGGCCCTGGCAAACTGGATGGGGTCCACAAGGCCCTGGTGGCCCGCCTGGCTGTTTGGATCAGAGATGCCCACCAGGTATGCAGCCTGGAAACGGAGGAGGAAACCACAGCTCAGACTGTCTGTGCTCCTACATGAGCCTGTAGGGGACGACGGCCTGGCAGTGCAAATGTAGCATTCTCAGGGGCTCCTTAGTGCACGGTGGTGAGGGTAATCTCATCAGTGAGGGTTTAAGGATACATGGGCCGATGGTGGCAGGAGTCTTCTGTAGGCTTCTAGGAACGAAACCTCTCTGCGCCTAAGAAAGCCTAAAGAAGCTTTTCTATGGGTCATGAACAAGGATGAAGGCAGCCCTGTGTGCTGCTGGTAGCCATCTTATGAGCCTAAGGGCACCCAGTCTGTGTTGTGTGAAGCTGACTCTTTGACTGGAAGATGGGAGAAGCACAAGAAAGTGGGTGTAGACCAAAGACATGAAGCTGCTAGGTCACTCAACCCTGGAGCCTGTCCTGCACGGAAGTTTCTGGTCTCACAGCCTAATGCATCCTTAGTGTTTAGGCCCGTATTTCCAATAGTAAGTAAGGAGAATGCGCAGGATGGCTCAGGAGGGCAAAAAAACCCAAAACCAACCAAACAAAAAAAGGCAGTATTTGCTCTCTAAGAGGACAAGAGGCTCTAAGAGAAGGTCTTCTCTTTAAAACCCTTTGGATGGGTTAGTCAAATCACAGGCAGACAATGAATCTGTGAGCAGGAATTTTAACCTTAAGTTATTTCCTGTGAGATTTGAGGGGCAAGATAATCTCATCCCCCAAAGTAGGGAATGTTTCCCTTTGGTTCAATAAAATCTTTCAGGCTCAAGGTAATTGTCAAGTGACAAATCCTTCAAGGTAAATGCTGACAATTTTTGAAGCTTCAGTCACATGAACCCAATAATTATCAGAGATGCACAGGACAGTTGAACAAAAGCAAGGAACATGCCCGATCACATCTTGGCAGGATGGTATCTAATTTTTTTCTCCCTCTGATCCTAAAAAGAGCATGACTAAGATTTTTGCATTTTTAAAGCTTCAGAGAGAATGTGAATTATGTAATACCCATTTGTTTTCTCCTCATAACAACTCATCTGTAAAAATGGTCTTACACACACACACACACACACACACACACACACACACACACACACACACACAAATCTGGCCTCTGAACCCTTATGCTGGGTCTGCAGTGTTCAGGGTCTCACTGTCCTTGCCAGGATGCTCTGCTCCTGGGGGGGGTAACTGGCTGATGTTTTGTCTAAATGCCCCAGCCATCACAGGAACCTCCGCCTTTACCATGGTTTCTATGATGGTAGTTGGAGAAGGAGCTGTGGCTGGAGCTCCCCCATGCCCCACTCTCCACAGGGATCTGGTACTCCCCTGCAGCTGGAGCTCCCCCATTCCCACCCCCCCACCCCCCACCCTAGACATCTGATATTCCTGGTATCCACAATCTACCATGGGACACAAGCGAAGGACATAGGCCTTAAGGCTAGAAGGCCTGCATCATAGGGCCTGGGGGCCAGTCCCTTACCTGGGCTGCAGCCTCTGTCAACCCACAGAGGGCCTTGGACGCAATCCCCACACACTCCCCAAAGGCAGGGAGGTCCCCGGTCTTGGCATTCTGTGAAATCCCTGCCATCGACTCGCCCAGAACCTACAAAACAACCAACCAGTGATACTCTCTGAGCTTAACATTCAAGGCGACTTCATTGACAGTATTTGCCATTATTTTTCTTTATTCACATTAAGAGGAGATTTAAGAGAATTCTATCATTTCTCTTCCATACAGAGAAGTGAAATGAAAGTATGAACCTTTCATCTAAAAGTTACCTACATCTCAAAGAGACATAGTTAGTATACACGAATCAATAAAGTAAAATCTATATAGGGCATGCCACAAGTTAGTGGTCTAAACTGAGAACTGTTAGCTCCCAGAATATAAAAATCAGATACGTAAACTGTAGGTAGTCACACCCAGGAAGCAGAAGACATACTCTAGGTAATATTATTTACTTACTTATTGACAGCAAAATTTAAATATGTTTTTGTTAAAAAGTACACACATACATACACACAGAAGGGTGATCTGAACACTAAGACTATTTCCTAATTTTTTAAGTATTTCCCCTTATTCTGAAAATCATTGATGTATTTTTTTTCCAGAGGTCTTTAAAATAACAGATAAAAGGGAGTTTAATATTTAAAATCTAACCCAGAAAGGTCAAGGATCCTACAGAAAGTCACACAGAAGGCACATGGGCAGAGGCAGGACACCTGCCCCATATCTGGTGTTCTGTCTTCTCTGGGCCTCATCATGCCCCAAGAGGACAGGTCCTAGTCTACTTTCCAGAGTCACAGATGGTGGAATGAAAAAAAAAAAAAGAAATTCCCTAAAAATGCTTCGATATACGAAACAGTCCAGTTTACATAAAGACTGGAAAACAAAGAAGTTAGAAGGTATTGTTATATGAGTTATTTTCCTTTCCATAACCCTGTATCCCTCTTTAAGGAAGAGTTTCTTTGGCTCAAAGTATGTAAAACATATGCAGCCTGCCTAGGCAATCCATAATTCCATAAAGGATGCTGGATGGAGCAAATTCTAGTCTCAGCTCAATGCACAGCAAGCCAGTCCTGACATCACAACACAGATGTGCCATGTCCCCAGAGCTAACATAAGAGTGATGTAGACAAACACACACTTGTGCTCCAAGCACGAACTTGGCATTGCCAGCTACTCATTATCTGTTTCTCTCACTTGTATTTCACTGCAATGTGGATTTGAAGCATTCTTAACAACTCTGGTATTACCATCACAAGTTAGTGTTTCTCAACCTTTTAAGCCATCATTATTGGTCCACTGGGAAGTCTATTTAGCCTCCCCACCCGCAATTGCCACCCATATCCAAGTAAATACTAAGAAATAAGATTCTGTTGAGCAAGGTTAAGGTTTAGCAGGGGGTGGGGACACAAACGACTGTATTATTTAGATTTTCCATTCCTCCTACCTCCTCCACAAAACTTCAAGTTTTTCAGTCCCCTCAAGAATGCATGCCATCAATGGAAGGCAAAAAGAACACACAAGAGGGTCTCATAAAAGCCAGGGTTAACTGACAGGCTTTCCCCTGCAAGTTGGTCCCAAATGAAAGAAATCTATGATTCGACTCACCGTAAGACTCATCCATGATATGGTCTAACCATTGTATCTCAAAGTGTTATTTCTGGACCGCATTGGCAGGGACCTGGGGACTCGTCAGAAATGCACAATCTCAGCCCCACCTCAGATCTACTGAATCAGAAACTCAGGGGTAAGGTCCAGTAATCTGTGTTTAACAAGACCCCTAGGTGATTCCGAGGCGCAGCCAAGCTTAAGAAGCATTTGAGCAAAGGGCTTCATGGTGAGGCTTCATGATGATATAGTCACACAAAGTGGCTGCAGGCAGATACATACAAAACCATCTAGATTTTTCCCCACAATGAGGAGGAATGTTAACAGCACAGACAGCCTTACCTTGGAGTTTTCCATCACACTCTCAATGCAGTCAAAGTAAGAGAGGTCACTAACAGGTTCATTAGGATTGTCCAACATCCCCTTGACAGTCTACAGAAGGAAAACACAACTTCAAAAGCAAGCCAGTGTTACAGAATAAGAGAAATCCAACGTCATATGAACTAACAACTTCCCCTCCCTACAGAGAATTCTGGTCATGATCACTCATGTCTCCAGATTCTTGAAAGGAATTTAAAGGGTTTTATCTGTGACTTCAGATTTTCCGCTGGCAACAAAAACATAGACGGCAAGGAGGAGGATGTCTCAGGTTAGCTTCAACAGAGAGGAGAGTGTCCTGTTCACACATTTGGAGGAGAAGCATGGTATCCACAAAAGGGAGAGATTTTTTTCTTAAGAAAATCTAAAAGCTAATGCCCGACAATAGTCAATTAGCACAATTTCTCTGCTGAATAACTCCAAGGAGTTTATATTTCAAGGACACGTTAACTCATTTCTACTTCATGAGGAGAACCCTTAGTTTTCAGTTCTGGAAGCTTTTCATGAGTAGGCATGAAAGAAGGTAACCCTTCCAAACTGTCCACTGAGATGGTTCATTTATTTTTAATTCACAAAATATAGAAAATATTCACTCCCGTTGAGGTATCCATCAAGGAGCCGGGTATGGGGCTTGCTCCTTTGTCTCCAGTCCACTGAAAATCTTCGCTAGCTCTCAGATTGTAATTATCCCCGACAATCACATAAGAGGGAATTTTCCAGGGGAGGCGAGTATGGGGATGTAGCCATCCAGCCTCCTCTCCAGCGAGGGAGAATGTACATTAGAACCCAGCAGCCTTTGGGGGCACAGCCAACAAAGACACCATCGTTGAGTTACCAAGGATTGGGGATGTCATGATGGAAACTGCTGAGTTACTAAGTTAAAGATCTCAGGAAAGAGGGCAGCATAAAGAAGTTCATTTCATTCAAGATCCTCCTCCCACTCTTCACACAATAAAAACTGTTTTAGTCACAGCAACCCTGAAAGAGTCCTAATTTTGGCAACCAAGGATACAGTGAAAGGACAGAGTATTTGCATCTGTGCCCACAGATCTTAGACCCAGCTCACATATCCTATTTGTGGATGTGAACAGACCAGGATAGGGCAGTAATCTACCCAATGTAGGGAACAGCCTCCACTGTTTTCAGAATGTTTTAGGCCAGTGGTAACAAGCCTCTTCTCACCTCCAGCTGTGCACCCTGGCCTATAGTCCCCAGCAGACTGGGCCTCAATCAAACCATGCAGAAGCATGGTGGGTGTTCCCATGCTAATCATCCAGAAAACTAAAGGTACATGGGGTACAACCAACCCCTATCTATTGAGTTATCTCTTTGGCTGTTTCAATATAACGTGCACTGCTTAGGACTGCTTTACATACAAGTAGGCACGTTGATTTTCCATTTACCCACATACATGTTACAGGCAGACATGAATTCTCCATTATAAATAAACCCTGAGCCTGAATATAAATTGAAGAGCACCCACACTGTGTTCTGGGCCACTAGGGGTCCCACCATCGCCTTGATCCTGTAATAGGTGTTACTTCTGGGTTTCCACTCATGTGCCCCCTACAGTGACTAACATAAAATGAATGGGAAAGTCATTTTTACTCAAAAAGAACATCTATCCAAGTTTCTCCCACCTGCCCCAGCGTAACAACTCCAAAACTTTTTAGGTGGAAAGTGCCCATCTTCAGCCTGCACCCAGGCCTCTTCCTATTTGAAATAGAGAATCCTTGAACAAATTAACCCTCATCCTAGTGGAAAAAGGGGAAGCAGAAATGATACTCCTACCAAATCTAACTTTGATTCCTTCCCACTCGGACTGAAACTCTGGCCCCAATAGTCTTATAAGAAGGATATAAGGCAAGAACAGAGAAGAAACTGACCCGTTCCAGAAAGGACAGAGAGCCACACCCTCTTAAATCCCCAGCAGCCTTCACAGGGACTTACCTCGAGCTCCCGCAGGGCATTATCACATTCTTTCTGGCCAGGAGCTTGCTGGGTGCACAGAGTGATCAGCTGATTGATGCTCTCTGTCACAGCTCTGGGACACAAACAGATAAAGGGTTTTGTTTTGTTCTGTGAATACCAACATTTCCCCAACAGTGTTTTCTGGTTCACCAAAAATACAAGTAAATCACTGTCAAGGATGGGGTCCCAGGAGCCTCGGTGGCTCAGTCAGTTAAGTGTGTGACTTCGGCTCAGGTAGTGATCTCTCGTGGTTTGTGGTTTCGAGCCCTGCGTCAGGCTCTGTGCTGACAGCTCAGAGCCTAGAGCCTGGAGCCTGCTTTGGATTCTGTGTCTCTCTTTCTGCCCCTTCACTGCTCAGGCTCTCTCTCTCTCCCAAAAATTAGTCAACATTCAAAAAAAATTAAAGGATGGGGTCCCCATGCGGGCTCTTCCACAAGGCTCTGAATGACCAAAATAAACCACAACCAGGGAAGATAGAATGAGTGCCCCCACTCTGCCTGTAATTATTCATTTGATTTCCCTTTAAAGGGTACTAATAGTTATTTTAAGAAAGTAGGACTATCTTTTAGCATATTCACAGGAAAGAATTTACAACCAAGTTGCAAATAGCAAAGAAATCATATTAACACTGTTTTAAATATCCTTCATTAGCAGCCCATAAGGAATAAGATGATCTGAGCTAGCCTATTTGGGATAGTCTTTGTATCATTTGGAAGGTTTTATGTATCTTAAAACGTAGCGGGCATATAGTAAACTGTGCTTATAATTTTAAAATCTCTTCTTTCCATGAAATTCTACATGATTTGCTACTTCCTAGAAGCTGTCCCCAAATTATTGTTTAAAATAGCTCTTTTCTTTAACATTAACAGGAATTAAAGACTCGTGTGATTTTACACGTGTTTCTATTCTTCTTAGAACTTGAGAGGCAGCTCAGAGTTTTTTCTATATTGGAAAGGATTCCACCTCTCCCGGGCAGCCTATGCTTACCTCCTGCCTAGGTTAGGCCATGGATCATTTACAAAGTCACGGTCCATTTTAATTTTTTAATAAGGTGTGAAATATGGGTCCAGGTTCTTTTTCTGTGAGGGTGAGGGTGGCTTATGCAAGTCAAATTATTTCAGCACCCTTCACTGAAAACGGCTGTTCTTTCTGCATGGCCTTGCTTTTCTTTTTTAATTTTTTTTAATTTTTTTTTTCAACGTTTTTATTTATTTTTGGGACAGAGAGAGACAGAGCATGAACGGGGGAGGGGCAGAGAGAGAGGGAGACACAGAATCGGAAACAGGCTCCAGGATCCGAGCCATCAGCCCAGAGCCTGATGCGGGGCTCGAACTCACGGACTGTGAGATTGTGACCTGGCTGAAGTCGGACGCTTAACCGACTGCGCCACCCAGGCGCCCCATGGCCTTGCTTTTCTAATTTTGTGGACAATCCCTGGGCCTTATTTATGTGAGTCTACCTCTGGACCCTATTTCATTGACCTATGTGTCTAACCCTTTGCCAATAACACACTGTTTTTATCCTAAGTAAGTCTTAAAATTGAATAGCCTGTGTTTTAGACACGAAAAAAACAGAGATGGGAGAGACTTCGTTAGGGGGATGCTACAAGTAAGGAGCAAAAACACTCAAACCCATGCCTATCTGCCTCCAAAGCCAGATCCACAACCATTTTTTCCATAGGATCATCACTGGTCTACACTCCGGCAGGCCCTCAATTCTCTTCATAGTTACTAACCACTGCAGCTAACTCGCAACTTAAAACAAACAAAAACAAAACAGCACACTTGCTGTTCATCATTAACGCGGCCTAATATAAAAGAGGTCTCATTTTATTAAATTGGCTTTGCAGCTTCCCACAGAATAACACATTTGATGGAAGATGATGTTGCCAATGCACAAAGGCAATCAGCTTAATTATTTGATGAGGAGATACTGCTTTGAATTTTTAATTTAGCTAGGGTGGATGGGAAGAGGAAAAAAACATTCCTGAACTCACGAAGGAATCCCAAAATAGTCTTTGTACGATGAACTCCATCAATTCATTTATGTGGGGGGCAAGGTGTTTAATTAAGGTGTTGTAAGGAAGCAACTGTGTTCTCCATGGTGCAAAGCCAACACAGAAACAACTGGGAGCAGGACAATCTAATTCTGGGCACCTTGGAGGGTGTGGTCCATGATGCCTTCTCTAGATGGGTCACTCAGGGATCCAACGCCATGTTCCATGTGGCAGGCTTCAAGACATACTTCTGAGTGGACAGGTCGGCATGCAGGAGCATAACAAAGGGTGCAGAATGCCCTTGACTGTGATGAC
Source organism: Puma concolor (assembly GCF_028749965.1). Lineage (NCBI taxonomy): Eukaryota > Metazoa > Chordata > Mammalia > Carnivora > Felidae > Puma > Puma concolor. Next base: position 106,944,231 of record NC_141672.1, on the reverse strand, counting down.
ATGATCATGTGGAGGATATTTCTACGTATCACACAAGCTTTCCATTTAGCTTATTTCTTTCCCCGTTTCCTGTTTATCTGGCTTTTTTTTTTTTTTTTAACCTAGTCTTCACATAAAGATTTTTTCCATTAAAAACTGTTGACGATTGATGAACCCAAAGAATACAGAGCTGTTTATTGTCCTATTGTTTTGACTATTTTTCAGATGTGAAAAATTTTCAAGTAAATCTTGGGGTCAAAAAACACCAAGAGACCAAAGGTTTGTGGTTGGATAATCCATACAAGTGCAGCACAGCATTGAAGTCTGAATGGTCGATGGCTAAGAGGCATGGTTTAGGTATTGTTTTTCCCAATTTTAGTCTGGATTAAAGAGCCCAATAATAAAATGAGTGGCCCAGAGGCAAACGGTTACACAGATTTGACAGTGATAAATAGTATTTGTAGGTTGCAAACTATAGCAGTGAGTTATAAGATCAAAGAATTGGAGGCACCCCAAATGTGCAATGATAAAGGACTGACTCAATAAATGTCGAGTCTACAAGAGAATTCTGGGTTCCCATTAAAGGTCATAATGTATAGGCCTAAACTGTACTTTTTGTAATCTTTTTATACAATTAAAAAAATGATTAAAGCTACACAAGTTTGTTTTTTTTTAATACAAAAAAGTTAAATAGCCACAATTCCACCATCTAGAAGTAGTGATTGTTTCCTTGTATTTTGTTCTTTATGTAGGCATATCTAGCCATTCTCAGTTTTAGAAAAAAACTGAAATCCATAACCTCAGATGTTAAAACAAGACTCTCTAACCTACACGTTGTTTAGTGTTTAGAGATACTGAATTGATTCAACTAGTTTGGGAGCTCTGGAGGGAAATTTCATTATTACTTTTCTCATGTTTATTTTAGTTTTGATAGAGAAAGAGAGCAAGAGCGTGAGTGGGGGAGGGGCAGAGAGAGAGAGGGAGACACAGAATCCGAAGCAGGCTCCAGGCTCTGAGCTGTCAGCACAGAGCCCGACGCGGGGCTCGAACCCATGAACCATGAGATCATGACCTGAGCCGAAGTCGCAGGCTCAAACGACTGAGCCACCCAGGCAGCCTGGAAATTTTAAACAGATATGGAGATGTGCCAGCAGTAAGAAAGACAATCGACCAATTTGTGCTTTTGATGATCTGTTAAGCACAAATCATCTAATAAGGAGCTTGGCTGGGAAAACAGCAACATCAGACATTTCCCTTCCTTAAGCAACAGTGTCCTTAAGAAGGTGAGAAAGAGCCCCCAAATTCCACCTGTGCATATTCCCTGGTCCTGCTCTGCATAAGGCATGAGAATTAAAAAAAAATAACACTATAGTTTGTCTCTCTAGGAAAGCAAGGTGATTGCAATCCGGTTGGAGAGGCAGGATAATGAACAGATAAGGCACAAAGAAGGCGAGCCAAAGGAAGCAGGGATGGGGGTAGCACGTCAGACAGGATCCTGAACCTCCCAGAGGCCAGATACACTCTGGGCTCGCAGGCAGCACTGACGGAGGACACAGTTTCTTCATGGAAGGGAGAGCTCCAGGGAGGCCACAGCAATCAGTGAAGTCAGGCCTGAGCGAGATCCAGATTTGGAAAAAGGAAACAGAACACTCTGGAGGAGACCAACACACGGCCTAGTTTATATTTTCCTATTTCATAGTGTGGAAGTGCTGCTTGCTGGGTGATCCTTTTTCACTGTGTCTGGAGACAGGAGGAAGCCTGCCTGGCAGGAACCTCAAAACAAAGGGCAGCCCAGGAAGAGGAATCACTCACAAAGTTCTAAGAAACCCTCAGGGGACAGGAAAGCAGCTGAAAGACTGGCTGGGTCCCAAAGCTGGCAGTGGTGGGCATAAAGTCTTCTCAGCTGGGAGTTGTCCTAGCCAGGGTGACTGTGGTGTGAGCAGTGGTAGAGGGGAGGTGCTTAGAGGTACGATGTTCCCCCCACCTTTTGCAACTGCAACCTGGTTTTCCCTTTCTTTGGCTAAGTTCAGGGAGCATCAGACCAGCCCCTGGTCAGGGAAAAAGCTGATGAATGATTGACAAAGGGTTGCCAGCTCTACCCAATTCATCAGAGGAGAGTCCGAGCTCACCAACTATACAGGAAGATAAACAAACTGGGCACTCAACAGAAAAGGACTTCATCCCCACTAAGCATCAAAAACCAAAGGACTGGGCTCCTCAAATGCACCTGGGCTCTGATGCAGAATGGAGAACAAAGGAAAAGGTCATATCAACTGCTCTTCCAGAGAAGAAAGAGTCTGGAGACCATAACGAATAAAGGATTCAAGGTTGCTGACACAGGAGCAGGACAGGGCTGTGTTGGTCCAGGTCTGGGTCCTCACAATGGCATCCTTGGGGCTACTGTGTCATCCACATGACACACAGGCAGGGCTTGGTGTCTCAAGAATAGGGAGGGCAGTGGCAATAAGATACCTGGTTCTTAACTCCAAGGGCACTTACATGCAGGGTTGTTGCCAAGTCCAGATGGAAGGGGGTGAGCATGCTGTGTGTGTGTGCCCTCTGTCCTAACTCTACCAGGGCCATCCCGGTTGTATTCACGGTGTGAGCCCAGCATCCAAGGCTGGACCTAGCCCATAGCAGGCATCTGGGAAAAATCTGCTAGCTGAATGAATGAATGCATGCATGCACCCCAGCTGTGCAGAGCTTTACCTCCAAAAGGGAGCTTGCCTGACTCAGGGGATCTGGCAGGAAGTTTCCACTGGGAAACCTCCTCAACGAGCACAGCTTCCCAACATGTGCCACAAAGCCAAAGACAATGTGCCGGCACAATGATTTCATGTGATGGTTTTAAAGCACGTACTTGGCTATGAAACCATCAGGCTGGGAACTTCCTGTCAACGCTGAAAGCCAGGACAGAGGCAAGGAAAGCTTTATCACCTGGTCTCTGGGGCCCTTCCTCAATGTCACCACCAGGGGGCCTTCAGACACCCACAGAGCCAGGACAGCACCAATATTCCTTGAGGGCCTGGGTTTCCTTCCTTATCTGGCTTTCAATTTACACTCTCCCCTTCTTCCCATAATTTAGGAAAGTGAACAGCGCGTTCTAAGTTGGAAACTATAATTTTGAAACGACGCAAAAAATTGAAGATAATGAAAAACGTCTGAGTTCGGATACCTGGAAACATCAGTTGCCTTATCCAAAGGGTCTTTGTAGGAAAAAGAGGAATCAAGAGAGGGTTTTATATGAGAAACAGCTGCTCAACAGAGGAGACATCACTTCTTTCTTTCTCATCCCCTGCCCCTCGGAGGGCACTCACTCACTGGCACAGTCACAAAGCCTAAGATGGAGGTGGAGAGAGGGGAGGGTTTTTTTTCCACTCCTAGTGGCTCTCACTATTGTTTGAAGCTAAAGTATACACACCTAAGGATAACTGTTTTCAAGGGAAATTCTCTAAAATTATCTAATTGCCTCACCATCTGCCAAAAAAAAAAAAAAAAAAAAAAAAAAAAAAGCACTACAAGCCAAGAGAGTATGAGACAGGTTTTAACCATTATCACCAAGATACCTTAATACTGAGAATGGACAAGAACCTAAGGATGATGTAGCACATACCCCCATTTTGCAGATGGGAAAGTTTAGGCAGGTTGAGCACTCCAGCCAATGTAACCAAGCGTGCCAAACATTCGAGCCTGGACTAGAATTCAGCTCTGACTCTGAACTTAGCTTGAAGAGACAGGCACTGAGCACCCAGGAGAAAGACATGAAAAAAACCAATAAGCAAGCAAGCAAAGTCAAGTTTAAAAAGAAAAACTGAGAAGTAGAATTCAAGCTATGCATTTTAAGAATCACTAATCTTCGGGGCGCCTGGGTGGCTCAGTCGGTTAAGCATCTGACTTTGGCTCAGGTCATGATCTCGCGGTTCATGAGTTCAAGCCCCGCGTCGGGCTCTGTGCTGACAGCTCAGAGCCTGGAGCCTGTTTCAGATTCTGTGTCTCCTTCTCTCTCTCTGACCCTCTGCTGTTCATGCTCTGTCTCTGTCTCAAAAATAAACATTTAAAAAAAAAAAAAAAGAATCACTAATCTTCACATTTTGAAAAGGCTTCCAATTATGCTATATATTCTAGTTGCCCACATCTCATCTGTTACTGCTGTTAGCTTTCCTATGTATCAAGTTATGTCAAGGAATGCTACGAAAACATGCATGCCTACAGGACCAGAGAAACATGCAACACCCTACTCTCTTGGTTCAGGAAAATGAGTGTGGGTTTGCTCACACAAAATCTGCCTGGGCTGTCACTGCACTTTCTCCACGTACCAGCATTCAATCACCCGTTAGTGAGCCACAGTGGCCGTAGAACAGATGTTGTATTGTATTAACCGCTTCCTCGGGTGAAAACAACGGGAAAGCAGGACACGGACAACATCCAGAACTCAGGCTCACGTTTTAATATTTCTCCCCAAACAATTTACTCCCACCCCTACCCCATTCATCCTAAACTGGAGCCCTTCTGCAAGTGACAAACAGATTATGTTTAAATCCATCTAATTAACATCAATGCCAGGCACATAGTAAGCGCTCAAGAAATGTTGAAGGCGTCGTTGGGTGTTGTGGGCTTTTTGTACTTTGCACTATTTTCTCATTTTTTTTTTCCAGTGGGCATATATTACATTCATAATCCCAAAGATACGACACTACTTTAAAAATGTCTATTTAAGCCATCATGTTTATAAATCAATGGGGGCCTTAAGCCTAAGCAAGCTGAAAGGCTGTAGAAGACAGAAGACCTCTTTAGTGGGGGAAAGCACATGAAAATAAGCCAGTTTAATCAAATGCCAGAGTCACGACTCTACCTCTGACAACAGAGAAACAGCACCTCGTCTGTGTTCAGCGACAGAAGCGCAGCAGGATGTCAGGCACGGCTCTACAACAGTGACATTATTTAAGCACACACGAAAGCACATTCTGTTTCCCTTCTTACCTTGCGGCAGCAGCCAGGAGATTTTTTGCATTGGGGGCTCCTGGATCTACAGAGAGAGATTTGGCAGCTAACAACAGCTTGCTGGATGCCATAGAGATATTCTTGAGGTTTCCAATCACTTGGATCTGGTCTTCTTTTGTCTGGAAAGTCAAAAGGAGGCAGAGTAATTAGGGACTGTCCATTTCTCCCGGGAGGCATTCAGAGAGCCAGGAGTACCATGTTCGAATGGAAGCAAGTTATGGAGACCGCATGTAGCCCGGTAAGTCTGCAGAGGCCTGAATGGTCGAGACGGTGCCCAGTGTCTACTGTCCCCCAAACAGATACCCTGACCAAGATGCACGCAACAGGACAGAAATCCAGCCCCAACTGGGTCAGCAGAGAGCTGTGCTGTCTCACAAGGGCAGGCATTAAAAGCGGGGGAGGGAAGGAGAGAGAGGGAGAGAGAGCACATGCACACCAGCGCACAGACCAGGCCAGGATTCCAGCATCCCGCTCAACAATGCTGGAGTTGTCGAGCAGCTCGTACATCTCGGCCTGGCACAAACGAGTGCCACTGTCTAGATATTCAGAGCTGACCGCAGCCTAGAAGTTCCTGACTTGAGAGAAGTCTCATTTCTCACCTGGCTTACTTACCACCCGAGAAATAACCATTTGTAGATAACACAGCAAGCAACACCCCTGGGTGTCTCCTCTAGGCAGTTCACAGGAGCTCAAGAAAAAACAGCTTTGCAAGCTGACACCAGACCAGTCATGTCCCCTTGTTCTGAACAAGGGTTTTATCTGTTCATCTCAAGGAGGTAATTTTTAATCATTCGACACTTAGCATCAGACACAATCTCCTCAAATGGGCCCAGTGAACCTCAAACACAAGATTTCTCACCATATTATACGACCTATGAAGCACAGGACACAGAGCTGCCCTCCCTGCAAAAAGCAGAAATAAACCATGAACGCTGCTGCGTGATCGTGGGAAAAGTTATCCATCATCTCTAAGAAGCATTTCACACATAAGCTAATAGCATCTTTAGGAATGCCAGGCCTGTGAGGTCACAGTTTCCTAAGCAGCAGAGAGAACACATCGGTGTGGTCTGCTGACAGGTTCCCTATTCCTGTTTGTCCAGCGGGCCCTCAAGGGTGAACAGTCCGTCAGAGGATGGGCGAGGGTCAACCCCAGTCCGCCACCGCCACACTCACCTGAGCCTGGCCTGCCATCTCAATGCCAGCATCCAGGAATTCATCGAAATCATCACTGAACTTCCCAGAGGCTGCGGCCAGCTCTCCGCTCTGGCCCCGGGTGGCATGGACCACTTCCCCAGCAGACTGGTTCAGATCAGCTGCAGCTTGGTTCAGTTCACTCTGGGCCTCCTGGAAAGGCTTCGTGCTTGGAGGTAACTGCAGGGGGAAGAAAGGCATGCTCCATAAGAAGTTTTACTTTGCGTGGTGGAAATAAGGAAGGCGCCATGGAGGGAAGGAGGGCTCTCCAGGGATGCATTTCTGAGTCACCTAAACGAAAAGGCTCTGGTCTGAGCCCACCTATGTGAAGTATGACCTGAAACATACCAACGTTATTTCATTCACTGAAATTTACTTGAACACCTAGTCAATGCTAGACACAGTGGATTCGAATATGGTCTATCCTCAGGGGCTGTGGTCTCCTGAGTAGCAGAGCCAGGACTGACACGTGGGCAATCGGACTCCAGGATCCATGCTCTGAACCATCACTCTATTTCGGATGGAGCCTCTCAAAGCTTTAGCTTTCTAGAACACAAAAGCAGATGCTGTATTAAACCTCAAATCCTATTCTTCCAAACTAATAGCCACCAATTAGTAACCTTTGCTAACACAGCTTTTACGTGGACCAGAAGCATCACTGGCGGAATTGCCCTAAGTTCCAGAGAGGTTAGGGCTAGGCTCTATTAGTCACATTGCATACGCGGCTTGCATAGCTGGTATGTGCCAGGCACCCGGCAGAGAAGGGATGGATGAACCAAAGGCCCCCACTGACAGGGGTGCCCAAAACAGCAAACAGGCTCCAAGATGCAGTTCCTTAGACAACTTGCTTTCTCAGTGAGTTCTGGACACACATGTCCCTCCACCACCTGCCTGTGACTGCCTGTGATGTCCTGATAACAAGTCAGATGATCACATACCCACCTTTCCTGTTTTCACCGGGAGGATACAAGAGCAAACAGCAACAAGGACTCAAAGCAAAAGTCAACTTGAAAAGCTCTGCCTGGGAACTTTGCTCATGGAAAAGCCAAACAAGGAAAGGCAAATTGAGAGGAAAAACAGGACTCCTAAAATGGAGGTTAGCTGCTCTGAGACCCCATGGAAAGGAGAAGACTCCTCTCACACCTACGGTGAGCCCAGTCCCCCAGGTGCCCCTTCTCAATGCAAAAACCTCTCACCGAGTCCACAAGCAGCTTCTTGCTGGACTCGCCAATGCTCTTCAAGGCCACGTCCACATCCTTCTGGCCAGGGAGACAATTCACGCAGTTATTCAAGGAGTGCGAGACGGCTTTGGCCACCTGAATACACGGAGGGAGAAAAGGTCTGTAAGAGAGTAGTTTCAGTGCAAACACTTGTGCAGATGTGCTGGGAACCAGCAGTGACAGTGCGCAGAGCTGAAAAGGATCGGAAAATTATCTGCCAGCATCCAGCTGACACTGTTTACCATTAAATCACCTCTTCTAGGCCTCTCACTGGGGTTAACATCCTGTCTTGGCAAAGGGTCTGACACGCTGATATAGTACATCTCGTGCGCACCCCATCACCAAACACAATGACTCAAACACAGAACTCTCTAATATTACATCAGGTTCTACCACAAAGATATCCACTACCAAAAGAAACACAAAGAGCCCCCTTCCTGAGAGCCCTGTGGAGGCCACCAAAGTGGAAGGAGGCCTTGAATTCTTTGGGTCGCAGGCAGGCCTGTGGCTGATTTCTCTCTGTGACACACAGGTGCCATCACCCCCACACCTCACCCTGCTCAAGGGCAGGCGGGATGCTCTGAGCACTTCAGACTTGAACTTGGAGCTGCCCTCATGCTGCCTCTTTAGGATGTCCAAGGACTTGCTGTATGTACTGTTCTGTATCCTTAGGCAAAGGGTAAGGTTTTTGGAAGTGGGCTGTGTCGTGTCTTTTAACCTAAACCATCTTCCCAGTTTCCTGTCTAGAACTTTGCCTAGATGGTCTCTAGCCCACAGGTTTCATTAGGCAGGCAAAGACTCATCCGAAGAGGCAATAAAGGGAGTATAAAACTTTGAGCGGACCCACTAAGTGGACCTACCTCACTTCCCGGACTAGGAAGAGGAATGTATTTAAGCACACCTGGGCCCCAAGCAAACAAGCCGCACGTCCTGGCTCCCGAAGTTCCAAGGACAGATTTCAATAAAGGCCCCCGTGCTCTCTGTTAACTCAGTCGAGCAGATCTCATATGACGGGGGCTACCAGACCAAAGTTAAAAAGTGGGTATCGCATAAGGCCAGCATGGTTATACTACTTGGGAAGGTCTTGAAAACACCCATCATTGAGCAATGTTCACACCCGGAAAAGAGTGACCACCTTAGCGATGACCGCAATTGCCAATTCCAGGGCCTCACCTGGGCTAGTCTCTGCTGACTCTCAGCATCTCCAGGTGCAATCAGGGCCTGCTTGGCTTCCTGGATGAGCATGGCTGAGCCCTCCATCACGTCACGGGCTGAATCTAGCATGGCATGCGTAGCTGCAGGGTCGCTGGTGGATGCGGCCACTCCACGGGCAGCCTGGGCCAGCGTTTTCAGAGCTTGGGCTGTCTCTCTTGCAGCCACCCCTAGGGATCAAATGCCACCAGACTTTCTGTTAGACTCCATCTAAAAGCCATACTTTATTTGAAAGTCAGCCTCTAGACCACAGCTTCCTAGAAAGGAGAAGACCCTCTGACAGTGTGTGGTCCAGGTGGGCTCCAAGTCACTTTTTATGAAATGTGAATTGCTATGCTTCTCGAAGGAGCAGCCCATACCACCGGCTCTGGGCCAATCCAAGAGACATGTTGTAACAAGTGGCAGGCTAACAACGATTTTTCTCTGGTTCCCATCACACACTCTGCTGTGCGTGTCCACGGACCTGTAACGCCAAGTGCATGGGATCAAGTACACAGATGGACCACTCAGATGCACTTTTCTTCCCAGTTGTTTTTTATCAGGGCATGACTTAGATACAATCAAGTGAGCACTCCACATGTGCAGCTCAGTGAATTTTTACGTATGTTTACAGCTACGTAGCCACAATGCAGATGGAGACAGAGCATTTCCATCACCTGTCCCCTTCCTCGGTCAATAACCTCTCACACTAGAAATGATCACTCTTCTAGTTAGGCTAGTTTTATCTGTTCTTCAATCCCCTGTTGATGGAACCACCAGTATGCTGTGTCTGGTTTATTTCTCTGCCAGAATGCTAGGAGTTTCATCCATGCCGTTATATTCATTCCTCTGACTTGATATGTAGTATTTCATTGCACCAATTCACCATTTGTTTATCCTCTCTTCCGTGGGTGGACATTTGGACTGGTGTTTAGGGATACTATGAATTAAGCTACCAAGAAAGTTCTTGTAACTTTCCTGCATTTCTTTCATGTATGTAAGTGGACATAGGGAATCATTTCTCTTGGATATAACCTTGGAGCAGAATTACTGTGTCTTAGAGGAAGTTTAGCTTTAGAGGACACCACAAAACCTTTTCAGAATGGTTTTACTATGACGCACTCCACCAGCAATGTATGAGAGTTCCAGTTGCCCTACATCCTAGGCAAAACTTGCTATTGTCAGATTTTTTATTTTAGCCATTCTGGTGGGCATATGATCGTAGCTCACTGCGGTTTAACTTTTATATCCCTAAGAAGTAATGATGTTGAGTATTTTTTCATACACTTAGTGGCCATCTGTATATCTTCCTTTGGGAAGTGCCTGTTCGTCTTTATTTATTTTTTACTAATTTTTATTTTTCATTAATATTTTTTAAATGTTTATTTATTTAAATAACGAGAGACAGAGACAGAGAGACACAGAGAGTGAGCAGGGAAGGGGAAAAGAGAGAAGGAGACACAGAGTTCGAAGCAGGCTCCAGGCTCTGAGCTTTAAGCTATCAGCACAGAGCTTGATGAGGGTCTCGAGCTTATAAGCTGTGAGATCATAACCTGAGCCAAAGTTGGACGTTTAACTGACTGAACCACTCAGGCACCCCTGCCTGTTCATCTTTAAACTCGCTTCTAAGGATGATGGGATGTGCAGATCAACTATGAATATAAACTAGTTGTTAAAAATTATAGCACCATCTGCCATAAAATGGACACGAACGTTCCTACGTGGCACTGAGGGCCTGGCATAGCCGAGCAGAAGATGAAGGCTAAAGTGCCAGAGCATGTAACAAGAGAATCTGGACACCCTGAGAAATGCAGAAGAACCCACCTTAAAGCAGATCTCACCCAACTCCTTCATAGAGGAGGTCTAGCACTGAGGGGTATTTTGTCTGTGACACACTTTCAGAGGCAGTGCCGGGGCTAGATCTGAGGATTCTTAAGCTTCTGGGTCAGACTCTCTGCACAGTGCTCTTTGGGGTAGAGAACTAGGAGGGATTCTTGCTGGAACATACACCATCTGCGTGAAACTGACACACACCAATTTCTCTTGCGCTCAGCTTCGAGGTGACGATTGTCTAAAGCTTCAGCGGGACGGTCTCTGGGCGCCTCTGAAGGGGGCCTTTACCAGCCGTGGCTTCTGCTGCATCAGCAGAAGCAGCAGGTGGTCGTCTCCTTATGGAGGATGAGGCGCCATAATACAGTAATGTGCGAGGCCCTGCATCCATAAAACAAGGCAACTTTGCAGCACGGCAGACTTGCGAATCTGTAAATATTTAGTAAGTCACACAGCTGGGACATAACTCTACAATCTAATCAGGGCAAATTACAAAGCTGCCAATCCACCGTTTATCACCCGGCACTTCTGAATGCAACGTGCGGTATGAAAGAATTTTAAACAAAGTGTTTTTTGTTTTTTTTTTTATGGCAAAGGGGAAGCCCAGAAGAGAAAACACAAAGATAAATAAAGCGAACGTGAAGGAGAGAAACAAGCGGAGTGGAACAGTCAATTCCTTTTTATGTTTAAGCTTCTGGCACAGGGTTGAAGGATGCCCTTGCTCACAAAGGCACCAGATGTGGTTAAGGCCTCATCCACCTCTGGCTCTGCAGCTGATTACCTGTGTGGCCTAGACTGCTGCCTTTTCCCTCAGGGCCTCGGTTTCCCACCAGTTTTAGGAGGCTGAGATCACTGCTCTGTTGAAAATTCCAGGCTGTGGGGTGCCTGGGTGGCGCAGTCGGTTAAGCGTCCGACTTCAGCCAGGTCACGATCTCGCGGTCCGTGAGTTCGAGCCCCGCGTCAGGCTCTGGGCTGATGGCTCAGAGCCTGGAGCCTGTTTCTGATTCTGTGTCTCCCCTTCTCTCTGCCCCTCCCCCGTTCATGCTCTGTCTCTCTCTGTCCCAAAAAAATAAATAAACGTTAAAAAAAAAAAAATTAAAAAAAAAAAAATTCCAGGCTGTGATTTCTCGACATCTCCCCTTGTCTTCCCATTTATTATATAGTCTCCTGAGTCCATTTCTATTTGAGCTGTACACGACTTTGAGAGAATGAAACATTTATCACGTACAATTAGAAAAGTCACATTTATGCAAAAATCATTTACTGAAAAACCTTTTATAGACCCAGACATTTTTTTTTAAAAAGGCAGAAACCAGAGGAGCTGAATGCCAAGAGCTTAGGCTAGTCTATCCCATGTGTTTTCTGCTGAGGAATCACTATGAAATCTCGAGGCACCTCAGGGATCCTCTTAGGAGGAATCAGGTTTCCAAGGAAGAGGAAGCTACACCATCAAAGGAATGGAACAAGAGGCCAGGAGCCCGATGAACATCTATGGCTACGTACGGCTTAGTTCACAGCAACATTCTCGATGGTAATGATGACATTCATCAGGGTCAGGTCTGCAGGCAAATACCACCCTCCGAACAAAAATGTTCATATAGTCCAGGGTACATTACACAGCCAGAATTGCCAGTGGGCAACACAAAAGCAGACTGCAGTCTCAACGACCACAACACTTTGAAGACACAAATTGTTTTTATGGTATTCTTGCTATCTGGATCTTAAATTACGTTCAGGAACAAGCATTAAGAAGATTCCTCAGTGATCAGCGATGCAGTGAAATTCTCTGTAATGGCAGCCACCGCTGATTAGAATTCACATAGGTTGTGTGTAGACAGCAGTAGATGACATAGCAAACTCACAGGGCAAAAACCTGGTATGCCACAGGTTTTTACTCTGTCATACAGGATCTGAAAAGAGGTCTATATGCCATCATATTCAGCCAAGCAGAAATGTGGTTTGGATACATTTGGATACCAGCCCAACAAAAACACATCTGTGTTAGAATCTAGCCCAGCAGCAGCTGAGACCCAGGGAGACGCTGTCCACACGTACGTTCTCTCTCCTTCCTTACCAGCCATTTTCGAACTTACGAGGACTTGCCTCCAACAAGAAGAGTGACCCTGTTTTTCCCAGAGCCAATGGATGCTTCCCATAAGCCTCTCTCTCAGGCAACTTTCTGGGTAGCAACTACCTCTCTGGCTCTAGACACCTCCCTTTCTCCAGGTTTTCTTGCTCTTTCCAAGGCTGCACATTCTCACTTCTTTCAAACATCTCCTTTGCTGCTTAGCCTTCTTCTTGTTAAATATTTGCGTTATCCAGAGTTACCTGTGATAATTTTTCTTGCTCTACCACTCCCTCTCGGCAAACTTGTTCATACTTCTTCAGTTTCAATTGTTATCATTGTATTCAACAGTTAAGAAACATCGTCTCCAGTTGAAACTTCTCTACTGAGTTTCAAAGGCAAATATCTAGCTGCCTAATGGGCACCTTGACCTGGAGATGCTTCAAACTGAATACATCTATAGTTGAATCTGGAATCCCTGAACTCCAGCCCACCATGCCTGCCCATGGCCCTGTGCTTCATTCAGCTCTCAGGCCAAACACTTGAGTGTCCATGTTGTTTTCCTTACTTCCATCCCTGCCAGTCCCTGACCAGTCAACCAACAGCTGTCAGGTCTCTTTTTCTTTAATTCATCTGTTCATTTCTTCTGCAGGCCACCCCCATCTCTCAGGTGGATGAATGCAGCAGCATTCACCCTAGTCTTCCTGCCTCCAACTTTGTTTCCCTCACTTTATCTGCATAGGAGAGGAAGGGCAACCTATTTAAAAGGCAATCTAAACTCTTCACTGTCTTCACATGCTCTTAAGTTTTAAATTATTTAAGGTGGCTTACGAGGCTCTTTAGGAGCTGACCCAGTCTCCCTTTCCATCCTTAAGTTTTTACTCCTCTCCTGCTTGCCTTTTGCCTGAACCCTCCTCAAGGTCACTTGGTCAGTCTTTTCTCTTCCCTTTGAGACTTGATACACACTGTTCCCATCCCCCCCAACCACCCATTCAGCGCCTGCCAAAACTAAATGGTGCTACTTCCAGGCTATTTTCACACACAGACTAGACAGTCTGTCATCCTAGATGTTATCAGTATCAAATGATGGAACCTATAAAGGAGTCTTCCCTCCATTAAACAGGCATTTCATCTGTACCAAGCTTGTACAAGCTGTACCAAGCTTGGCAAGATTCCAGAAAGGTGTAGAATTTCTTGAAGCTTGCATCTCCCATGTACCCTATGCCTTGTAAGAATTTATAAATACTTTTCCTTCTCCTTGAACACTAAATGAATGCTAAGCAATCCTTAAAACCCTGATCAGGTGGCCAGTTCTCTTGGACAGCTTCTCTTACTCTCCCATTAGGACAAAATTCTTATTATTGCAGGTACTGTATTATACTATGGAGAACTCTTTTTGCACTCCTATTGTGCTCTGTCTTTAAAGTAATAGATACACAGAGTTTAAAAAAAAAAAAAATCAAAGAGGACCTTGGTTATCATAATGGCAGAATAACTTATTGCAGATAAGTTCCCCCTCATTGGAAAAATCATACAAAACATCTATTTGATGGCAGTGGAGAGAGACCAAGGCACTAAGAGGAATAAGATTTTATTTTATTTTAATTTCATTTTTTAAAAGATTATTTTGAGAGAGAGAGAGAGAGAGAGAGAGAGAGAGAGAGAGAATGAGAATGGGGGAGGGGCAGAGAGAGAGAGGGAGAGAGAGAATCCCAAGCAGGCTTTGCACTGTCAGTGTGGAGCCTGATGTGGGGCTCAAACTCACGAACCTTCAGATCATGACCTGAGCTGAAATCAAGAGTCTAGTGCTTAACTGCCTGAGCCACCCAGGCATCCCAAGAGGGACAAGATTTTAAAGAGAAAAAAAGCACAGAGAGGGAGGTACAGTGCCACTTTTCCCTTCAAGGCATTCCTTAATTTGTAAACTGTTGCCCAGGAGCTGAGCAAAACTTCCTGCAATCTCACGGGGCTGGGAGAATTAAAAAGGACAGTTGTGAGCCCATGAAAGGCAATGTCCTTGGTAAACATCACAGATGCTTTGACGGGATGCACAAAGGGCTATCCCATAAAAAACAAACTGGAAATAGACCACACAGTTTCCAATCAGCTCCGTCCCTGCCCATATGACAGTGATCTGCTTAGATGTTCACTACATGCCAGAAACAAAGAATAATCCTCTGTAGGGAAAAAAACACAATTCAGAGCCTCAGACCATCTCTTCAATTTAAAGTACCCATGTCTAGCATTAGATTAAAAAATATCAGCAACAGTAGGAGGTAAGACCAACGGCTGAAAACGGAGAAAAATGACAATGAATACAGGCCCACAGGTGATCCAGATATTGGAATTACTGGACCAGGACTTTCAATAATTTGTGATAACTATTTGAAGAAATTAGATGGCAAGATAGAAAATTTCAGCATCCAAAGTTTGGAAAGTGCAAGAAAACTATCAAGAGGATTTTATCAAACTGAAAAATGGGACATTTCAAATTAAAAACTCAGAAGAGGCTAAAAGCAGAGTAGACACAGCTAAGGAGAGGAACAGTGAGATGCAGACTCATCAAAGGAGAATGCTGAGAAAAACACATGGGGAAGAACAATCACAGCAAACATGGGAAAGAAGAAGAGGTAGGCTAAACAGTGGAAATGCCCCATAGAGACAGTAACTGGAATCTTCAGAGAAGACAGAAAAAATGGGGCAGAATCACTACGTGAAAATACAGTGCTTGAGCGATTTCCAAAACTGATGTAAGATAACAAATCCCATTCTCAAACAGTACTAAAACCCAAGGCAGGATAAACACACAATAAAACTTCTTTCATTCAAAAAGCTAGTAGAGGAGCAAAAGAAAACCATATTACCTTTACAAAAGGACACTGACAGCTGACTTCACAACAGAAATCAAGAAAGCCAGACGACAATGGAATAACATCTTCAAAGGGCTGGCATAAAATAACTGCCAACTTAAAATTTTATGAATGAAATTACCCACCAAAAATAAAGGCACAACAAAGGTGGATGCAGACAAAAATGGACAGAATTTGTTACCAGTTGACTCGTACTAAGGCAAATGAAGGGACTTCTTCAGGCAGAAAGGAAATAATCCCAAGTGGAGGCACATGGGAGAAGCAGGAAGGAACAAAGAGCAATGGAAGGGGTAAATATGGAGGTGACTCTAAATGGATACCGACCAAATGAAACAATATGGAGACTGTATTGAGAGATTGATATGTCTGTGTAATTAAAACACACAAAAATGACAATAATGAATGAGAGGGAAGAAAGATGAAGGGAGTTCAAGTGTTCCAAGATTCTTGTACTGTCCAGGAAGAGGTGAACATACTAACTCATGTTAGACTTTGAAAATCATAGGATAGTCAATGAATATACAACTAACAAGCTCGTCAAGGGCAGACAGAATGTAACAGATACATATGAATGTGAAGAAAGGCAAGAAAGGAATCCAGAACAGGTAAGACATTCAGAAAACAAATAGTAAAAGGCTAGATTAAAATCCCAATACATCAGTCATTACATTATAGGTAAATGGAACAAATAGTCCAGCTGAAAAAAAAAGATTGTTGCATCAACAACCCCTCTCTCTGCAAAACAACAAATACATGATGCTTATAACATACCAGTTAAACAAAAGCATATAGAAAAGTTGACAATGGGACAAAACAGATCATGCACACCCTAATGAAAACAAACGCACAAAACTATATACATAGAGCTATAAAACAGTATTAAAAAGAAAATCTAAGTGCAAGGACAAGACATATTCACTGATTAGAAACCTCACTAATATAAAAAGGTTCCTTATCCCCAAATTGATTCAACGTAACTCCAATTTAGAAAAAGGAAAAAATAAGCAGGTCTTTTTGGGGAGTGGAAACTGACAGGCTGATGGTAGAATTTGTTTGGAAAGGCAAAGGGTTAAGAATAGTCAGCCCTTAAAGTCAGAGGACTTATATAATCAGATATTAATACTTAGTATAAAACCGCAGTAATTAGCAAAGTGTGGTACTAAGGTAGGGAGAGGCAATTAAGTCATTGGAAAAGAATCTAAAGATCAGAAACTGATTCTCATAAAAGTTCCCTTAACTAATGACAGAGAAAACTGAAGACTTCTGGGGATATGATGGTTGCTTCAACAAGTGGTGTGGGATACACCACTTGTTGTGTTTGCTCACATACAAAACTCAATTTTAGATGGATCATACTTGTAAGTATAGAAAGTAAAACAACAAAGCTTCTAGACAGCGACAGAAAAGAGTACTTAATGATTCTGGAGGTAAAATTTTTGCAAAGGACACAGTGACTAACCTTAAGGGAAAGAGCTGTAAATTGAACTACATTAAAATTGTAAACAAAATCTATTCACCAAGGAACAACTTTGAGAGCGAAAGGTAAGCTCCCAGATAAAAGATAAATGGAAATGAAAAGGACTTCCTACAACAAATACAAAGATAAACAAACGTTAAAAATGAAAGTTGGAGTTATTTTTGAGAGAGAGAGAGAGAGAGAGAGAGAGAGAGAAAGGGAGGGAGGGAGAGGGAGAGAAAATGAGCCAGGGAGGGGAGAGAGAGAGGGAGACACAGAATCTGAAGCAGGCTCCAGTCTCTGAACTGTCAGCACAGAGTCTGACGTGGGGCTGGAACTCAGGAACCATGAGATCGTGACCTGAGCCAATGTCGGATGCTTAACAGACTCAGCCACCAAGGTGCCCCTCAAAGTTTTTTTTTTTTTTTTTAAAGAGCAAAAGACATGAACAGGCACTTCACGAGATATCCAGATGGCAACTAGTATATGAAAAAATCCTCAAATGCACTGCTTTTCAGGGAAATAAAAATCAGAACCATAATAGGATACTACACCCACTCAGCAGAATGACAATGGCTGACAACAGAAAGTGGAGACAAGGATGTGAACAGCTGGAACTTTCATACACCACCGCCTGAAGGAAGGGAGCTAGAGCCAAGCACAGCCTGGCACTCAGCAATTCCATTTCTAGGTATCTGTTAAGAAAATGCTTATTTATGCCCACTAAACAGCATGTCCTAGAACTGTCCATGGCTTTACCCATCAAAGGGATCAAGTCTCAAATAGATATGGTCATACAATAAAATACTACAGGAAGCAACAGGAATGTAAGAACTGCTGCCTGCATCACATGAATCTCACAACGTAATGCCTGAAAAGACAGTGAAGACACAAGGACACATCTGCATGATTTCCTTCATAGTTACAAATGAGCAAATCAACTAATGCTGTTACAAGTCATGGGTGTTTACCTCTGGGAGACAGGAGGGAATATAATGAGGGGCAGGGAGCAGAGGGCACATGTGGGTGTTGAAAATGTCCCGTTACTTGATCACGGTGGTGATGTTTTGGGTGCGTTCCATTTGTGATAACTCATGAAGGTCTACATTTAGGACTTAACATTCTCTTCTAGATGTATGTTATACTTCACTAACAGTGTGTGTGTGTGTGTGTGTGTGTGTGTGTGTGTGTGTGTGTGTGTTCCAAAGGCAAGCAGTACTACTGTGTAACAAAACCAACTATTTATAACTACTCCTCCCCATCCCAGAGTTCCCCATTCCTCTCCTAGAACCACTTCAGCTCTTTGAGCTTTCTTCTGACATATTTCCTCTTTCCAATAATGGGCTTATAATGAAACTTCTTGATGTTTCCATTTGAGGTAGCTATAGACTTCCTACTAGGTCTTCTTCCTACTAGGGAGATGTTTCCTTATATCCTGGTGTTTTTCCTAGAGCTGATAATTACACAATCTGTTTCTTATACAGACTCCTGTTTAAGGGTGTCTCCTGCCTTTGGGGGTAACTGGTGTCTCCAATAATCAAACCTTCCCAGGGTTTTGCAGTACAAATCAGCTTGTTTCTTGTTGGCTGCCCTATCCTGGGAGGCCTTTAGTTCACTGGCTCTGTCTGCTACCACTCATCTGCCTCCTTCCATGTTTGAAAATTTCACTGAAATCTTATTGTCATCTTCTTTTCCTCTTTTTTTTTTTTTTTATTCCTTTACTTTACTGGGATTTCAAGAGTCCCACATAGATAGTTCCAGAAGTTTATAATTACTGTTTGCTTATAGGCTAGTAGGGGTGATCCACAAATAGTTTGGAGTGATCATATTGGATTCGTCTTATATGAAGCCTATTAACAGTATGAAGCCCAGTAACAAGCAAATGGAAAGTGCTTGAAAAATCTGTACATCGCTGTTGAAAAACAAAGTCAGGTTCATGGTCAAGTCCATGAACATCAGCTGCCGAACCCCTCAGCCCACACCCAGGAGCCTGCACCTGGCCACAGGGAATCACAAAAAGAGTGAGTCTCACCTGTGTAGTGCTCATTGCCTTGCGCAGCACAGGTTAGGAGCTGAGCCATGGAGGAGCCCACTGCCTTGGATGTACTTCCCAGGTCTTGAGCACATTTTTCCAGCTATAAGAATATCCAAAGGGGAAGACAGCTTAGAAGAAAAGAAACATACACTGAAGTCTTAGCATAAAAAAAATGCACATCAAACGTGGGCCTTAGCTTTTTCCCCCCTAATACCAGTAATGCTGAGTAGGGTCAAAGAGAGGAAAAAGCCCATGTTTCAGAACAAATTTGGGTTCATGCTCCTGCCCTCTACTTCCTTCCCCCACATGCTAACTGTGAGAGATTGGGCAGGTTACTGAACCTCGCCATGCCTTGGTTTCCTAAGGAGATCCTAATGCCTAAGCTCAGAAAGTTCTCAGAATCAATGTAGGTACTCAACAAATGGTAGCTATTAGCATTATGCCTTTAGAAGCTAATTTAGAAAGTCTGCAACAAATCCTTAGCGAGAATTAATTATGCCTTGGCAGGAAGTGGGCAGTCATCCAGGGGTACCACCTTCCTGGTGTGTGGGACCATTAACATTGTTAATTTCAATCTTTATACTTTGAGGAGTTCTAACCAGAAGGAAATGCAATAGAAAGAGAGGTTTGCCGTGGTAAATGAGATTATGAAAATGGGCGAAGTGCTTGCTTCCCATGAATAGCACATCATGTTGCTTTGTAAAATGAATAAATAATTCAGAGAACAAAGTTACTGAAGGTCCAGGGTATGGATAATTATTTGATTACTAGATGAGGACAACATTTTGGAACAGAACCTCCAGGCACACCGCAAGAGTGCAGAAAGGCATCAGAGAGCATGTGCATTTTTTAATTCCACAACATGCTTCCCAAGAGGCAGTGCCTTCAAATAAAAAAGAGCCTGGTCCATTGCAGCCAACAATGTGTTATAATGCTGCACACACATTCCTTTGGGGAAAACAATTTTCTTAAAAATTACATCGTGTTTGTTGCATTCTAACTGACCAGTTGATTTACATAAAAGGCAGGATTCCTGTCATGTCAGTCTCTCTTGGGCTCCCTGGAGCAAGAGTTTGTAAAGGGTCATGCGGACCACATTACAAAGCTGCTGGCCCTACAGCCACTCCTGACTTCATCATTAGCTAGGCGACCTTAGGTGACTTAACTTCTCTGAGCCTGAGTTTCCTCGTCTTTACTACTTCGCAGTAGCTTGATTTCACACATATTTTCTGAGGGCTTGGTATGTACCAGGCATTGTTGCATGGTGAATTTGGTGCTTTTTAAGTCTCCTTCTAAGATTCCACAAGTTTTCAGTTCACCCAAAGAGCAGCAGTAGTCAAGAGTAGAAGCTCTCAACATGAGCGATCAAAAGCATGGGTTTTTGAGTCCTAGAGGTCTGCATTCAAACCCTGGTTCTACCACTAGCTGGTAGATAACCACACAGAATAGTGACAACCTACCTCCACACCTCTGGTTTCTCACCTGTAAGACGGGATTAAGAGAACTCGCTCATTAAGGTTACAACTAGATTGATTTTGTGTGTATACAGTGCTTACGAGGTACTTAATAAATGGTGGTATTTATTAGCAATGTTCAGTAATGTGGAAAAGGAGGTATGTACAAACGAGAAGACCTGGTAAAATCTTAGCCAAGAAAGCCCTGACAGGCCTCAGGAGGTACCATAACATCATCAAATTAGATCTCTGTTGCCATCATTCCACCGACTGTTGTGACTGTACTGTATTCAAGTTCTTTGTCATTGTCCATCCTAGTGACTTGCACTAAGGAAATGTTTTTTCAAATGACTATTGAAAGTATTTTCTGTGTCAACCTTAATAACATCATTGCCATCCATTTCATAGATAAAATATCTGAGACACAGAGGAGATCCAAGACTTATCTAGAGCTAGTAGAGGATATAAGCTGGAGCTAGATGCTAGAACTCCTACTTTTTAAAAATTTATTTAATAAATGTTTATTTATTTTGAGAGAGTGCAAATGAGTGTGAGCAGGTGAGGGACAGAGGAAAGAATCCCAAGCAGGCTCTAAGCTGTCAGCACAGAGCCTGATGTGGGGCACAACTCACAAAACTGGAGATCATAACCTGAGCTGAGCTAAGAGTCAGGACCCTTAACTGACTGACCTGCCTAGGCGCCCCTAGAACTCCTAAATTTTAAAATCTAGCTCCTCTAGCTGCAATGGACATTCTTTTTAAAAAATGCTGTGGGTTCACAACATGGGACTAAAACACAAGGATGTGTCTCGTTTATGAAAAGAGTAATGATCATTAACAGACACTTGTTCATCCTCAGCCAAACCTCAAGCCACACAACCATTACCAGAGGCCCCTTCAGGGCCATCTTTTACTCAACCCAGTGCTTAAATATGGGGCTATTTTAAGGCTTTGCCTTCACAATGTCAGAAATGCAAGCACACCAACTCCAGCTTCTAAAAATGCCTCACCATGATCGTACCATAAGGCAGAGTCCCACCCCCAGTGGGCTCCAGAATTTCCTTACCGTTTCCCCTGGAAGTGGTTTCAGTTGACTTTCCACAGCAGCCATCTTGGCATCCTGCAGTTCATTCTTAAGTGTCTGCACGGTGCTCAGAGCTGAGTCAATTTCCATCGGACCACAGGCTTCATGGGCCTGTCAACAGAGTTGGGAATATGTGTACCAAGGCTGCCGAGGAAAAGCGTCCCTATCACTTTGCAATGTACAAAATGCCTTTCTGGATGTACCCAGTGATTCTCCAACACTGGCAACAGGAAGCAAGTGGAGTAAGCGTTTCCTGATAGCACTTCCAACCTCACTCAGGACCATAGTCCTAACGTCCCGAAATAATCAATTATGTATGCTTCATAAGTGGATATACTTAAAGTCTCCTGGAAGCTATTTTGATCTGAAATGCATTTGCTGCTCAAACTAAGAGGATCCTTCTTCACTGTGTCCGGGTTCTAGAGACAGAGCACCACGCACAGTACGTGTCCACAAAGAGACTTGAGAAGCATGTGGTAAGTGAATGAAGAAGGAATGAGTGAAAGAACCCAGGACTATCGGGACAAGGCTTTTTCCACCTTATTGAATCTCTACAAATTTCTAGACTATAAACCATTACTTTTCCACAGTGAAGATTACTAAAGATTTTTTTCCCTTAGTAATTGTTTTAAGAAAACTATTTAATTCTCTTGATCGTTTAAAATATTGGTCTTCTAATACTTTGATCAAGTCCCCCCCCCCACATGTTAATAAATTATATGTGTATAATTATTGCTCAGTATGTCAAATACTGGTAAATCTTAATTTCTTTTTCTTTTTCTTTTTTTTTTTTTTAGATAATAGTGACAACAACAGCAGTAAATAGTCACTGATTGATTGCTATGTGCCAGTATTACAAGGTGGGGAAACTGAGGCACAGAGAGGTTAATTAACTTGCTGAGGTCACCAAAAATTAGTTGATGGCAAGGCCAGAATTTGAATGCAGGTAGTTTGATTCCAGAGCCTATACTCCTAACCCTTACACTATATAAAACAACATATTTAAAAGCTCTCAGTATCTTCCTCCCCAGTGGACAGTCTCGCTTGAGCCCCACTTTGAGGCTCATTGCTCCAGAGCAGTTGAGGTATGGATGACTCTAAGGCTCACTGAAGAAACTTGTAAAATGTACAAATTCAGGCTCTCTGTTCAGGCACTCTTATTCAGTTGCTCAGAGGTGAGGCCCAGGAACCTGCATTCTGAATGCTCCCAGGTGACTTCAGCACAGATGGTCCTTGGACCTCTGGTTGAGAAACACAGCTCAAGATTTTTTTTTTTTTTTTTTTTTTAACTGAGTATTATCCTAAAGCTCTGGAAATTTTTCTTTGGTGATAAGGCACACTGTTCATATCAAGAATTCAAATCAGCTTCTAACCTTCTTCCCTTCCTCATGTATGACGCCTCTTGTTTCTATAAAGGGACTGCTACAGTGAGGAAAAATGAATTCATGCCAGAATTTCATGCTAATAACACATCAAACAGTACAGTACTGAGGTCTATCGGTAAGTAAGTCCTAGAGACAGAAACTTACTAATCCCTAACTCTGTTCTGTTGAGGACCTTGTTAAGGTGAATGCTCCCATGTAAGATGTAAAAAGATTTCAGGGCAAAAAAGATACTATAAATGACTCCCCTGCCCTGCTCCCTGGAATAATTTTGCTGCCTGAATAGTTGAAGTTCACAAAATAATACCTGCAAGATGCAATCACTTATTGTGGCCTAGAATTTACCTGGCACCAAGAAACTGATGACTCCCTGTCTCCCTTAAGGTTGTGAAACATGGACCATTGCTTGTCCCAGGGCATGGGAGCGGGGAGCATGTAACCTACAATAGTTTAACACAAGTCATGTGTAACTGGAAAGTGATAAACTAAGTCTAGGCGACAGTAGCTAAAAACCGTAAAAGCGAATCCCCATCAAGCAAATGGAACGGACGCCTCTGCCAGGAAACATGCCCAGCCGTGTTCAGGTCCTGGGTCATCCACAGGTCACACCCAGAAGTAAGGCATCTAAAGCTCCATTCCCAATGAGCTAACTGCTGGGACAGGGTCCACTTGCCTTCTGTGAGGCGGTACGTAGCTCTGCCAAGCTGGTGGCAAGGTTCTTGGCACATTGGCTCAGCTGCATGGCTGCAGCCTGGTCGCTCACAGTGGGCACCGCGGCTTTGGCGGAGGCCACCATCTTGCTTCCAGGCTGTAAAGGGAGGAGCAGAAAGTAAGATGACACCTGAGCAGCAAGAGTCCGAGAGCACAGACCAAACAACCAAGCCAGAACTTACTTTCCTCTATGACAAGGAAGAGTAAAATCATCTAGACTATCCCTGAAAATTGCCACCCCAATTCTAGGGTCAGGACATTCTAAGAATGTTAAAGAAAAAAAAAAAAGAAAGAAAAGAAAGAAAAAGAGAAGGAAAGAGAAAGAGAAAGAAAAGAGAAGGAAAGAAAAGAGAAAGAAAACAAGGAAAAGAAAGAAAAAGAGAAAGACAAAGAAAAAAAGAAAAAGAAAGAAAAGAAAAAAGAAAGAAAAGAAAGAAGGAAAGAAAAGAAGAAAGGAAAGAGAAGAGAAAAGAGAAAGAAAGAAATGAAAGAAAGAAAGAAAGAAAGAAAGAAAGAAAGAAAGAAAGAAAGAAAGAAAGAAAGAAAAAGAAAGGAAGGAAGAAAGAAAGAAAAAAGTATGTGTCATTGAGAGGGGGCAAAATTAGGATACTGGCTTGAAATTCCCATTAAAACAGATTGCAGACAGAGTTTATTAAATACATTTCTTTGTGTTTCTTAGAATAGCTCTTTAATCTGTGTCTGAAATATACCTAACAGACTACTTTAAAAGATACAGGCAGACAAAATAAAACAAAATGACCTGTCACATCACATCTCACTACCTAGAATATAATTTCACTATGCATGGATGTCTATGTGCATGCATATATATCTTCAAAAATAAGATCATCCTCTTTATTCTATTTTTCAAATTTTTTGTTTCACATATTCTATATTTTTAATAGCTCTATAGTATTTCAATGTATGCATCTATTAATATTTCTCAATCCTGTGTTGTTGGGCATGTGTCCATTTTTTCCAGGGTATGATAAACGGCGCTGTAGCTAAAATTTTTCACACATTCATTATTTTCTTTGTATAGAACTTCTTTTTTTTAATTTTTTTTTTTCAACGTTTATTTATTTTTGGGACAGAGAGAGACAGAGCATGAACGGGCGAGGGGCAGAGAGAGAGGGAGACACAGAATCGGAAACAGGCTCCAGGCTCTGAGCCATCAGCCCAGAGCCCGACGCGGGGCTCGAACTCACGGACCGCGAGATCGTGACCTGGCTGAAGTCGGACGCTTAACCGACTGCGCCACCCAGGCGCCCCAACTTTGTATAGAACTTTAAAAGCACAATCTCTGGACCGAAGAATATATACACTTTTAGGGGTTTTAATACAGATGTTATAAAAATTTCTCTTAGTAAAGCTGAAACAATTTAACTGTCAGAAAATAAACATTAATGGCAGAAGTTAATACTTTTAATATTTAAATAACTCATGAGAATTCATTAAAAAAAACAGCCTGTGGGGTGTCTGGGGGGCTCAGTCAGTTAAGTGTCCAACTTCAGCTCAGTCATGATCTCACAGTTTGTGGGTTCAAGCCCTGTGACAGGCTCTGTGCTGACAGCTCAGAGCCTGGAGCTTGCTTCAGATCTTGTGTCACCCTCTCTCCCTGTCCCTTCCCTGCTTGTGCTGTCTCTCAAAAATAAATAAATGTTAAAAAAAAAAAAAAACTTAAAAAAAAAAGCCCAGCCTGAGATGTGAGTAGATAACTTCACATAATAACAACTGGAACATGAAATATTTAGCATTGTGACTATCAAGGAAATGCAAAAATCAGACGGTAAGAACTTCACTGAGAAATTGTCAACGAAGTATTTTTTAAATGCTTGAATTCCCAACGTGGAAAAGATGTATTGGAAAATGTGCTCCACGTACTGCTACATGGAAATTTGGATGCATTCAGCCTTCCAGAAAGACAATTTTACAACACGTGTGAATGAACTTGAACATGTAGCAACTTTCTGGTCAATTCTATTTCTACTTCTTTCTTTTTTTTTTTTTTTTTTTAATTTTTAATGTTTACTTATTTCTGAGAGAGAGGGAAACAGACAGACAGAGTGTGAGCAGGGTAGGGGCACAGAGAGAGGGAGACACAGAATCTGAAGCAGGCTCCGGGCTCTGAGCTGTCAGCACAGAGCCTGACACAGGGTTCGAACTCACAGACGGCAAGATCATGACCTGAGCAGAAGTCAGACACAACCAACAGAGCCACCTAGGTGCCCCCATTTCTACTTATTTCTAACTCTGCCTTATTTTTGTAACTATGTGATGTGTCTATGATAGCAAAATTCAAAGAACGAAAGAAAAAGGAAATCTAAGAGCGGCGATAGAGTGGGCCCTGGAACATGTCTACATGGCTCTATCATACTACCCTAGAAGCCTGCCCGCAGTGGGGACAATACAACTGGCTCCAGGCCCTCCAACCATCTGAATGAAAAGGTAAGCACCTGTCCAAGTCACAATTCTCAATGTCCCAAAGATAAAAATAAGCCATTGGCAATCCTACTTGTAGGAATTTATCCTTAGGAAATAATTCAACATGGGTACAAAGGTAGAGCGCAAATAAAGACCTTTATCCTATCATAGGTTGTTTATGATGGCAAATAATTGAAAACAACCTGTATGCCTAGGGGTGATAAAATAGCTAAACAAAGGAGAGCCATAGCTGTATGCTAAATGCTCATAATATAAATGTTAACATAAAAATCAAAGAGTCTATACACAATAAATCCCAATTAAAAAATGTATACATAAAATACGTATGTCTGCATGTAGGTATAACGTGAGGAAATAACATTAAAACTTTCGCGTTCTGTCTCTGCATGTTGGAGTCAGGACACTTGAAAAATTAACCCAACAGATGTATCACTGGGTCCTGTAGTGACAGGTTCAACTAGAAAGGGACAGGGAAGAACATCGCCTGATCACTGGAACTGTTCGAGAGATACAAGCAGACAGAAGTGCTGAGGGATTTGAAGACAAGAAGTAGGTAAAGAGGGAGTTTTCCCACAACTTTTCTCATTTTGTTTTCTGTAAAATGAATTTACCCCTTAGCCCACAAAGACTGCCGACACTTAACTAATTGTACAATCGGCATACGAAAAGATCACAACTTCAGAGAAGATGCACTCAACACTTCTTTTTTCCTTGTACATGGATAATAGCATTAGACTCTCTGGAAACCGGCAAACTTCGAGCTATATCTAGTACCAGGCTGTGCAACAACACTTGCAACTTATTACAT
The DNA here is from genome assembly GCF_028749965.1 of Puma concolor. NCBI lineage: Eukaryota > Metazoa > Chordata > Mammalia > Carnivora > Felidae > Puma > Puma concolor. The sequence goes on along the minus strand of NC_141672.1, from coordinate 106,917,510 downwards.
GTTTTCCCTCACAGAGGAGAAATAAAGATGAGCCTCCCAAGAAAAATGGATTATGGGCTATCTCCCAGGGCAATTTCCCTGCATATTAGCATTTTGCTTTGCCAAGCTAAATCCACCTCTCCTGAAAATGGAAATTCAAAGGAAAGGCCTTCCAAGGTCTGCTTACTGCAAAAACTTCTCTGTGGCTGTGACACGGGGTAATTCTTCTCCTTAAGGATTAAGGGCACCTCCTACCTCCATGGGGGACTCTGAGTGTGACCAAGGCGAATGCTCCTGTTACCTGGAGGAAGTTCTGGCTGGAGATGATGAGAGCCAGCTGGGCGCTAAGGTCTTCAGCTTGGGCTTGGCTTCCTCTCACCCCCTGGACCAGCTGAGGGATGTGATCAGCCACTGCCTATAGGAAGCAAGGAAAATTAAAACAGAGCACACTCGGCACAGCGAATTACCAAAAAAGGGTGGAAAATGACACCAGTGATGGATGTTTTGGGGATGCGCTATTCCATGTGAGCAATGCTTATCACAAGCCTTGGATTTACCTAGCACTTCTAAGCTAGCTGGGTCCTTACCAACAACGAATCCTAACCCAGTGCCTCTGGGTAGCTGTTTCCCACACACGCTCGACTCTCAGCTCCTCATACCTTTAGGCACGGTACAAATCTCTATAAGGTGGTCTTAAAAGCATTTGCCCACTTGCAACTAATACCAATGTGGCTAATGACCACTTATAAAGCTTAACAGCCAAGGATCAAAAAGTCTCTACAATTCACAGGCAGAGAAACCCAAGTCACATTGTCCAACGAGAAGAAACTAAGAGAACTACTCAAGTGCCAGCATAGGTCAGTGCTTTGATTCCTCACTTAGCAGGGATGCATTCTGTCCATCACCTTTCATTGCCACCATGGGTCTTCTTTGATTAAGTAGCCCTCTCAATTCTCAAACTGGAAACCCCAATGCCCAGGGTGGAGGAAGAAGCAGCAGTTTCTGAGGTGAGACCACTTCAAGAAACAATTTCCCACAATGCCCTAGGAGACCAGCCTACTACCTTTTCTGGGTTTTCTCCTCAGTGAGCACTCCTCATCTGACCGACCAGGTCCTCAAAGGTCAGAGCACACAGTGACCACTACTGCTGAAGAAGGTCCCAAGTGTACCCCAGTCTGGCGACCTATTTTTTTTTTTTTTTTTGAACCCATTCCAGCAAAGGTTAAAACAAATATTTCCCAGAGATTTTCCTCAGATCCTCTTGAGGATCGCTGGCTCCCATAGTCTGGTCCACTCTCCCCTCTGCACTGCAAGCTGATCAACAGTGATTTCCTTCCTGACAGTGATAGACAGACACTGAGTATCTTCAGTCTCCGCAAAAAGGGGCGGGGGGTGTTTCATCCTGTAGTATTTTCCTGGACATGAGGAGCAAGCGCTCGTGAAGAAGGGTTTTGTCACCCACGCTGGCGGCTGAATTGAGGCTCTAACAGAAAACACCCTCTCCTCCTCTGTGGGGGCCTGACTCACAGAAAAACCCCATCTTTCTGCATACAGTCCCGAGGACAGGGTCTTACTCCAGTGCTGAGACTTCTCTGCCAGAGTACATTCGCTTCTTGGTGAGGGGCTGGCCTCAGAGAACCTAGACTCAGGACGTGGAGGGCTCTGGGTGGTTCTCAGAAGCAAAGGCATTTCTGAGGTGGAAATGGCGACACCACTCACAGGTGAACCGTTTCACAGAGGAGACGTGAAAAAGCAGACAGAGCGCAGTCAACTCCCAGAACCTTAACACAAATACACCTGCCCACCCAGCCCCCGCTGCTCACTGCAAAGACCTTTGGGAGACTCCAGTCAGGCACACTGCCAACACAAGGGCAGGAGCTATGCAATTCCAAGTCGTGTCTGGCACCTTTCAGGGGTCTCCTGGGAGAGCAGACCCCCTGGGCCCTCAGAAGTGGCAACAAAGGTATTCACTGTACCCTTTGCAATACGTTGGAGTGAACATGCCATCAAGGCCCGGGTCTCAGAAAAAAACATGCAACAACAGAAAGCCCCGAAGCACATCATCACTGAGGCCAGACAGGGTAACATCAATCCTTAGGGTGCCATCGGTGCAAAGCAGGAAATCAACTCTCCTCCCAGCAAGCACTGAAGCTGAAGGCCCACCTCTCACGGGGAAAGAGGCACTCTGGAAATTCAATGCTTCATTACTATTGCAGAGCCCTAAAATGGCCTGGTCATTGATCCTCCTTGATTCGGTCTCTTGAAAAGAAAGAAAATCTAGGCAAAGGAAAGACAATGCTGGAAAAAGCATCATACTCTCCTTCCAAACAGAGGGCATCCACTTATGAGACAAAAACCAGATGTGTGTGTGTGTGTGCGTGCATGTGTGTGTACCTGGAACACAGGAGCTGGAGCAAACTGCATTAGGGGCCCAGATGATTAGTCTTAACTGAATTATCTGGGCGCGTGGCCTTGTAATGCTATCAGGGGGGTCTCCAGCAGATCTGGTGTTCGGGCGGCTGCAACCTCACCTTGCAGCTCTGAACCAGCTGTTGCTGGGCGGCGGGGTTCTTGTTGGACACGGCCGCGTTCTGGGAGGCGGCGATGGTCTGTGTGGCGGCGGCTGCGGCCTGCTTAGCTGCCACCTGGAGGACAGAGCGACGGTAGGTGAGCGGGGCCATCGCACACACACGCACATTTATATCTGCCCTACCATTAAGAGGCTGGCACAGAACAGCTGCACGCGTGGAAGAAAGAGGACTCCAGGCCCAGACTCTGCCTCCTGAATGCCGCTGACGAGCCTCGTCTAACAATCGCCCTGTTATCTCCATTGGTTTACATTCCCTGGGACCAGAGAGAAAGACAGTCACACTTGATAGCTCAAGTTCCGGTGTTCATTTGTCTTTCTCAAAAAGAGAAGGGACCATTAATTCCATGACCACGATGGCATTGATAAGCGGCATCCAGTCTAAATGTTTTGGGGGAAACATTTTCTTCTCCACAAGCAGCAGAAACGCTGGTGTGCTCATGGCTTTCCTCTTGCCACCCGTGTGAAGCCTTCCTTCAGAAAGGCCGGGGCTTCCCCACCAGAGTACTTAAGTGGGTTTGCTCGCTCCCATCCCCCTGGAAGGAGGCTGGTTTTGTTTCTGGATCCACCAGACCATACGGAGGAATTCCTCAGACAGGCAGGTTCTTGGCCTCCAACCTCCCAAATTTTGGTGTAAGAGTCTCCTGTATGCCTTTGTGAGAGAAACTCGTTTTCTTACAGAGTTTGCACCTAGTGCTATTTCCTACCTCCCTCACCTCCCCCACCAAACAGATGTTCTGAAAATGACAAAATATTTCTTATTGCTCCATCCACACCTCTCCACCGAAGCCGGATCCCCATTCTTCACTCTTTCCAAGGTTCTATTTTCTACTGGAAGTCCTGAAAGAGTCACTGTCTCTGACAAAATATGTATGGAATTTTTAGCTAAAGGTCCTTTCTGAATATGGGCAACCCTTAACGCCAGGGGAAAAAAGTTCCTATTTCCTGCTGCAAAAAAAAAAAAAAAAAAAAAAAAAAAAAAAAAAAAATTTGAAATCTATTCAAGAATGCTAAATGCAGGGGCCCCTGGTTGGCTCAGTCGGTTAAGCATCCAGCTTCGGCTCAGGTCTTGATCTCACCGTTTGTGAGTTTGAGCCCCATGTTGGGCTCTGTGACGACAGCTCAGAGCCTGGAGCCTGCTTTGGATTCTGTGTCTCCTTCTCTCCCTCTGCCCCTCCCTGGCTCATGCTCTGTCTCTCTCTCAAAAAATAAATAAACATTAAAAAAAAAAAAAGAATGTTCAACTCAGAAAAGGCTTTGCTTACTGAGAACATGAGCTGAAGTTGTTTCTCGAATATACCGTTAGTGTGCCATTGAACCTAAATGTACCAGGTGCCTAAACCAACATTTCACATTGTTTCTAAGTCCCTTAACCAATAAACTAGATCGTCAATCTTGATTTAGCCTCCTTTATATGGGCAATGCCTTATTAATTTGGTTATTCTTTCTTTAAAAAATTTTTTAAATGTTCATTTTTGAGAGAGAGAGAGAGAGAGAGAGAGAGAGCGCGAGAGAGCGTGAGCAAGCTGGGGAGGGGCAGAGAGAGAGGGAGACACAGAACCTGAAGCAGGCTCCAGGCTCCGAGCTGTCAGCACAGAGCCCTACACAGGGCTCGAACTCACAAACTGTGAGATGATGACCCACTATGGAGTCAGATGCTCAACCGACTGAGCCACCCAGGCGCCCCATGTTATTCTTTCAGATAACTCTTGGCAATCTAAAATAGACATTCTAAGAAACCAGCCTCTTTACCCACCTCCAATCTGTTGACAATTTTTTTCTTGATAGCATTCTGGGCAGCAGCGTTGGTTGCCACACGGAGACCTTCCGCAGCTTCTCTTAGTCTCTGCTGCTGGTCTTCATTCTCAGGATTGGCCGCAGCCCCCTGAGAAGGAGAAAACAGAGATTCTGAGAGGTCCAGAGGACAGCACGCCACAGATGCTGAACTCATGCCTTGAATTTTACTTTTTCCCGGTAACACAAAAGATCTGGAAGAGAAAGCAAATGCTTCGAGCAGTATCTTTACAATAAAGATGTTCATCTCCTAACGACAAAAAATCTACTGGGGATGTTTCAAAGCTGTACCAGTAAACAGTAGAAATCCAATGGTAAAAATTAAACACTTGAGATCATAGCCTTGGCCATCCACGTAAATTGACTTGTGGTCAGCTATCCATGGTTTAAAAGGTGTTAACATAAATCTCCCCCATGCCCCAATCTCTCGGGGAGAATTTTATATTAACTGGCAGGACAGACGCTTGTCACTATGGAAAGATTTTCCTGTCTTGTGGCACTGGGTTTATGTGAACAGGCTGAGAATATACACACAGGGGAAGGGGGAGAGGGACCAGGGGGACTGGGAATGCCATCCCCAATACTATAAGGAAATGTTGTTCAGGAAAGACCATGCATAGAAAGACTGAGTTGGAAAGTATAGCAAAGGAGAAATGGTACTCAACTATACTTAAGTAATGATCATGGCAGGGCAAGAGAAAGGCACCATGCACAGCCCATGGCCACCCTGTGTTGCTGTAGGTTCAAGTGTCTGAGGAATGCAAATGGATTTTATTTATTTTTAAAGTTTATTTATTTTGAAGGAAGGAGGGGCAGAGAGACAGGGAGAGAGACTCCCAAGCAGGCCCAGTGCTCAGCATTGCGCCCAACGTGGGGCTTGATCCCATGAAGAGCGAGATCATGACCTGAGATCGGGAGTCAGACACTTAACCGACTGAGCCACCCAGGCCCCTCAAAATGGATTTTATTTGGATGGGTGGGATTCTGAAGTAGGGAAAAGACTAAAGGTAACGTAGGAAGAGGATGTAACTTCACTGCATACTAATTCAACCAAGACTTAAAGCACATCCAACCTTCCTCTCCCACCTGCAAGAGAAGCAGCAATCAAGATTTTTCTCAGTCTGGATGTTCTGTGACCGGTTCTAAATGTATAGGGATGAATGAGTTTCTTTTCATCAACACTTTAGGGTGATAATATTTGCTCATAAGGCAGAGACAAAAACAGAAAGAAACTCACCAATCGTTGAAAATCAATTTTCAAATGTCTCCATTTTTCAAATGGCCAACTTGCCAAATTGACCATTTACGAGAACCCGTTTGTTTGTTTTTTAACTATTTATAAAAGGGATAGGGATTCATCCTGGCTGCAACAGTTTTAACATCTGTGACAGAAGTGTTCTGGCAATCCTTCAAAAGGAATCTTCCACTCTTTCAAACTGTAACCACTTTAAGTAGCCTTGATTTTGTGTTTCAGTAACTAAAAAAACCTCTATTTTTGCATCTCACATGTGAAAGATTGTTTCAGCTACTTTTGTCTTCTTTTGCGAGTTTAGGAAAAGCATTTTATTCTTTTGGTCATCAGGTGTTTAGACCACTCCTATGCGAGCCTTCCTTTGGTATTTTGAGCAGCAGAAAACCATTTCTGCACTCGACTCTCAAGTGGGCATCTGGATCCTTCCTTAGCAACGTCTCTTTCATGAGGAATGTACATTAGATATGCGGTACTAATCTTGGTCTGGAATCTTAGTTACTGATTATGAAATGTATTTTTTTCTACACATTAAATATATTTCTTGGAGCTCTAACTATAACAGGTTCTTCAGCTTTGAACAAAATCCAGCAAATGAAAATAGTGTCGTGAAGACAAAGTCACCACACTTAACTACAAGAATTTATGAAACCACTTAACATTGTCCCATCTGATATAAATCATTAAAAATAAATACCTAAAAGAAACAAATTTCTGGTAACTTGGTGCATTAAGGTCTGGTGAGCGTTGTGCGTCTAGAAACCAATGTGCACTCTGGCCCTGGCTCAATCTTGAGTATGTGATGGTAGGCAAAAACTTTTTGAGTTTTAATTTTCTCCTTTGTAAAACAAGGGTTGATTAGATTTTACAATAAGGTTCTTTTCAGTCTATCATTTTTTTGTGAATGTGAAGGTTTGCTTAAAATAGCTATGTTTAAGGGCACCTGGGTGGCTCAGTCAGTTAAGGGTCCGACTCTTGATTTCAACCTAGATCATGATCCTGGTCTTGAGATCAAGCTCTGCATCCACGATGAGCAAGGAGCCTACTTGGGATTTTCTCTTTCTCCCTCTGCTCCACTCCCCTAGTTGCTTGCGTGCTTGCATTCTTGCTTTCTCTCTCTCTCTCTCTTTCTCTCTCTCTCTCTCCCTCTCTCTCAAAATAAACAAATAAATAAACTTTAAAATAGCTATGTGTAGGGGTTCCTGGGTGGCCCAGATGGTTACGTGTCTGACTTTGGCTCAGGTCATGATCTCGTGGTTCACAAGTTCAAGCCTGGTGCTGGACTCTGTATTGACAGCTTGGAGCCTGGAGCCTGCTTCAAATTCTGTGTCTCCCCCTCTCTCTGCCCCTCCCCCGGTTATACTCTGCCTCTCTCTCAAAAGTAAACAAACATTAACAAAATTAAAAAAAAAAAAGAAGAGCTATGTTTAGACTTAGAAATACAAGGGGCAGAACTTGTAAAAACCATAAAGAAATTAACCACTGCACGAAACCGTCATATATATTTTTGGCTAAAAGGGATGGTTAATGGCCTAACTTCTCAGCTGAAACAGGGCTCAGGGGACAGAGGAAGCAAGTTCAGATGCTGCCTCTCCTTGGGTTACTCTTCATCCTATTCGTGTTACCTCCAAGAAATCACAGTCCCTCAGGAACTACAAGGGTGAGTCAGTCGAGGAAGGTCTACGTAATTCACTGTGTGTCATAACATATTAAGAATTCACATACAAGGTATTCTATTGGAGGCTGGGGAGATAGGATAAGATGTGGAGACTTTCAATGAATCTTACATGCATAGAAACACATTAAACGTGTTATCTGAGAGTATGAAACTGAAGATGCTTTTTATTTTATTTATATTCATATGCATTTTCTATCATTTCCACCACAAACATATGCTAGTTGCCTAAAAACCAAAATGGAACATAGAAAAATACAGCCTTATCCATTTAATACAGTTCTCACCTAGCGGTAGGCATCAGAATCCCTTGTGGAATATAATTTTGCACAGTCCCACCAGTGACCTTGTGAATCAGGAGGGGTGGAATGGAGACACGTTCCATTGTAAGGTTTCATGGGCAGGGCGGAGCGGGGAAGGGGGGAGGGGGCTCTGAAACAGAGCCCTGGGATAAGAATCACTGACTTTTAGAAGCATCATGCTAATGCATTACCGTCAAAAAGCAGAAAAGCTGACTCTTAACTCTTCATTCAAGCTGTTATATAACATTCAAGACTGCTACTGGCATTTGAAGAACAGTGAGGCAGGAAGCACTCTACTATGTAAAATCTTGACAGTTTAGTTGAGAAGTCAAATGGAGGGCAAAGTAATACTAAGGTTGCGGGCAAAAAACAGGCCTAAGTGAATCTGCTGTTCAAGGTCTCAAGTTTAAATTCACCACCATTTGCAATAAGCCGATGGCGATAACCCAATGGCGAGAGAGTGCGCACTAAGCAGGAACTGTGTTGGCCACAGCTGAGTCAGCCCTGCTCCGCTTAAAGACTGTTATTCTCGTGTCCCATGCCCTTCTCCTTTCCCACTGGAACAAGGTTAAATGTTACAAAACCATATAGGTTTGAAACAACAAAAATGCACACTCAGCTGACCATTCTTTATCTTCAGGGCACCTTCCAAATCCTAACTCTTAATAATGTTCACTTTTCAAAAGAACAGATCCAACATGATACCTTTGCAGCTTCCACCATGCGAGCAGTGGAATCAGCCAAGAGTTTTGCTGCTGCCAGGAGCTTCTTTGAATTCTCCATGTCGATTTCAGCTTCCGCATCTGACCTCATGGCGTTGACAAGGTCTGAGGTGGCTTGGGCCAGGACCCGGGCCTGGCGCACCATTTCACCTACGGGATGGGATTGAGGAGGCCATCTGTTTGTCTGCTTTCTAAAGCTCAAAAGCAGCACACAGTCCAGTCTCCACTCCTCTAGCAAGAGGCACAGAAAGAAGGGAGACCACAAGTTCCTGTCCTAAGCAAGGCTTATGTCCTTAGACCCAGGACTGAAAATACTCCCTATGGCTACTAGGATCGTATACCCCAAACCCATCCAAGTTCCATCTTGAACAGAGAGGGGTAAATAGGACGCAACTAAGCAAAGGGGAGCTCTTTACAAACAGAAGGCAGGGAACAAAATTATGTGGATTTGTTACGTGATTTAATAAATATTTATCTAGTGAATATCATTTAGCTCAAGAATCACTGACCCAAAACTCCTTAAATTCTGCATAATGGCAAAAAATTATCTTTAAACTTTGAAAGAATTTGTATGTTACCTAACTCCAGATGAATAGTATCACAAGATCCCCTGTATCTGTGTCATTTGGCTTTCACTAATAAGAAGCACAGACCCCAGATTCATGCTCAATTGCTAAGATTTGTCTTGGCTGAGTTTTCCCTATCAATTTTCTGTTTGCTCACTCTTTTCTTCCAGGCACCAGTTTTGATCTTGTTATTAGTAGTTGTTTGGTTTTACTGTACCGTGATTTTACTGAAATCTACTTTAGAAGTAGGAAGGATGTAAGAGTAAACGTTTAAAATAAAACTACTCAAATGTAAGGGAATTTTTCCTCTCACAAAGGCCATTTGAGAAGGATGCCGCACCACTGTAACATTAAGGGGGAAACAAAGCTTTCATAAAAAATCAAAATGTGCTACATTCAAGGTATCGTGGATTGGATCCTGGGACAATAAAAGGGCATGAGTGGAAAAACTGGTGAAATCTGAATAATGTCCGTAGCTAACAGTTATGCACCAAAGCTAATCTAATTCGGACAATATGCCATGGGTGCCATGGGAAGATGCTAAAAATGAGGGCAATTGGGAAGGGTATATAAGAACTTTCTGTATTACCTCTACTTTTTTCCTGTAGATGTGAAAATATTCCAAAATAAAACATCTATTAAAAAAGAAAGACAACAAACAACAACAACAAAATCCAAATCGTGTAGAGTACTCCTATTTTCTTAAATCACATAAGGAAGATACAGAAAAGTTCAAGTTTTTGTTTGTTTCTAATACTTGCTATAAAATATGGCTCTGTGCTGACAAGGAAGTAGGGAAACAAACATCTTACAAACTACCGGTAGGGTCACAAAGTGTAGAACCTTTCTGGAAAGCAAGTCCATATGTAAAAAAAAAAAAAGTCGTACATATATATTGGCCCAGAAGTTCCACTAATTACATAGATCCCCAAAAGTAAACCAAGATACTTTTATAAAAATAGTTACTGTAATAATTTTTTTGTTAAAGCAAAACTAAGAAGCAAACCAAAAAACTTGGAAACCACCTAGATGTGCTTCAAGATCATAAGTTAAGTAAATTATCCTAGAATTCCATTCAGTAGAATATTATGCTGTCATTAAAAAGATGAGTGTATAGGTCAACGTGAAAAAGATCTGTAAGACACATTAAAAGAAAAAGGTTTAAGAGTATAAATAATGCAATTTCATTTATGTGAAAACAAAGCGCTATGCGCACATGCGTGCAAACACACACAAATATGTGACTGTAGGAAGATTGAAAATTTCTGGAAACGTAAAACAGAAATCAGTGAGTTGCCAAATCTGGAGATTTAGATGGGATAGGGATGGGCTGGATCTCAGGAGACTTACCTTTCAACTAACAGACTGAAAGCTACATATTTTTAAATTTTTTGTACATCCTGACATTTGACATGTTAAAGAAACCTTGCTGGCTAGAGACACTGCCCTGCTGAAGGCTAGCCAATTCTTAGAGATAGCCAAAGTCCAGCCAGGAGCACGCCTTTGATATGCAAACTGACCTCAGCTTAGAACCAGATCACCTCTATCTGGCCAGTACCCTCCTGGAGGCAATATCCCTGGCCTCAATCATCCTATGGCCCGATGCCAGGCAACTGAGGATCGCCTGTAGAGCACAGAGCCTGCTGAAGATTTTCAAACTAAGCAGCCCCAAGTGGTTTCCCCTGCCCTGCCTTCCCAATGAAAATCCCAAAAAAGAATAGAGCTTAAGCTCCTCCCCTCACTCCTGTCTTCTGCAACCTGACCAAACCCTTGTGACCAAACCCCTGTGACCCTGCAGGCATGTGGTAGCTTTCTCTTTGGGACTTGTGAGCAGAATACATTTTTCCTTCCAAGCTTCAGGCTTATCTCCTCCTATGGCTACCTTGACTTTACCAGGCCAAATCCAACATGGAGGTTTTTGACCAAAAGGAATTTGCTAAGAATTTTCTAAAAAGCCTAATTAACTCTTTAAGGGCTGCTATGGATGGGCAAACCGGGAGACTTCCATCTTTCTCCCAGGCTCAGTAACGAAGTCTCTGACAGAAGCTCATGACACCTTGCCCTTGCCAGGTGACCGTCACCTTTCTTGTTACAATGATGACCATCGGGGAACCCCAAGCTGACCCGTCCACCCAAGCATCGCCCCTCACCAGCATCTCCCATGGAGCTGAAGATGCTCTCGGTGACACACATGATGGTGTCGGTGGCCTGGTCGTAGCGGCCGATGGGCTCGCCTCGGCTGGCAAACTGTCGTACGTGCTGCAGGAGATCGTGCAGGGCCTGGCTGACCACGCTGGCCGCCGCGCTGACCTGCTTCAGGAGCTCGCTGTCGTCGGTGGCCGCCTGGCAGGCACGGACACAGTTCTCCACCGAGCGGTCCACGAGCTTCCCTGCTTCGATCAGCTGCTCCTGGCACACGGGGGAGCTGATGGTGGGGCTCACCACCTAGAGGGAGACAGGAGCAGGTCCTGGGCACCGAGGGTCAGCTCTCAGTCCCCACCCCGCACTAGCATTTCCACCGAGGCCCTTGCTGCTAGGGGCCTTGGGTCCTTACTCAGAGCACCAGGGTTTAAAGTGTACCATCACTGAGATTTCTTCTACCTCACAATTTCACCCTATCTTGGTGGTTTTTGATGCCTGACAATTGTTATCTTCACTGGTGATATGTAACTATAGTACGAACTACTTCCACAGAGAGAAATTTCTGGTGTTTATGGCATAGCTTCTCCTTTTAGGAACCTCTAGGTAGAGTCCTCTGACTTAGGATAACAAGACTAACAGGATTGTATTTCTTTTCCAGAGGTACTTGGAACTCTGTACCTCGCAGTACTTTAAAGAACAGGGGGATTCTGTCCATTTTTTTGTGGGTGCTTTAACAGTGTAGGAGCGATACCATCAACACATCTGCGTGACACTGCAAATCCCACCAGAGGATAGGAAATGGCGGGCTAAGCCAGTCACGGATCTATAGAATACGATAGGTCATCAAGTTGAGAAATGGACACATCCCGTCTTCTGACGCATCAACACGCAACGGTGCCGAAAGGATACGTGAAACCAGACAGGCCTGAGATAACCCCAGTTCTGCCACTTAATGATTTCTGTGGCCGCAAGCTACTTACGAAGCCTTAGAGGCCTCAGTTTCCCTTCCGTAAACTGGGGATGACATGCTGAACAAGGTGAAGTTTAACACCCGGAGTGTGCACATCGTGAGCGACAACAATGAACTCAATCCTGATTACCGCCACTCTTGCACTGTGCAGTGCAAAAGGGCTCCCCCAGATCTGCACGTTATTTACAAACCCATTCGTGACACTGTACTGCCTTCTTGTACAATGCGAGAACCCTTGGTGTGCAGGTGTAAACAGGACACAATGAGAATTTCAAGGGGGACACATGGCAGTTTCCAAGTAGAAATGGCAATGAGATACCGAGACGTCCCAGTGCCTGAGGACTTGGGGAAAGAACTTGGGATGAAAGCACAATTGGGCAGTTATTGCCAAAATCCGGTCATGTCACCTTGGAGACAACACCTAAGCGAGCTCTAAGCCTCAGACAGTTTAAACAAATTCTGCCTGTTTTCCCCCAGTGACTGGGGGCAAACGAGAGCACGTGACACTTTGACAAAAGGGCCAGGGGTGCCAGTTGGCTTACCTTGGCGCACGCCACCAGCTGAGAGGTAGAAAGGGCACATTGGGTGGCAGCGGCAATCACCCTGTTCTGTAGGACCGTGTCTTCAGCTACTTGGGCGACATTCTTCGCCTTTAATACCAACATGGCGGCAGCATTGGCTACAGCTTTGGCCAAACTCATTAAAACGTCCTATTTAGAAAGAGAATTAAAAAAACAAAAAAACAGGCATTTACTATTTTTTTTTATCACCCTTCACAGCCTAGAAATAAAATGCGGTGTCTGATGAAACATTTTATTGATATTCCATTTGAACTTTTTTTTTTTTCCAGTACTTCATGAGAATATTCTTTCCATTTATTTTTCTGAAATGTCAACTTACCTTAGATGTAATTCGAGAAAGAGACTTGCATCCTAGCTACATAGTCTCCTATGCATTAAGGAACAAAGATTTAAATCTAGAATAGGTTGATTTGAGGGGAGAGTTTGTATTTTAACCACTGATTCACATTCATGTACTTCAACACCGAAAGTCTTAAGTCTCTTGAATACGTGATTGATGCAGTAGATCAGGAAAAGCTGGAAATCTATCCAGATGCCATAAATACAACATACTGTAGGAAGGATAGAATTCATGGCCTCCAAGTCATCATGCCCTGCTGTCACGCAAAAATTTATCATTTGGATTTCCATTTTGCACAAAGATCCAAGCTACTATCAAAAATTCAGCCACATCTCTGCCTCCAGAGGGCAATGTTGGACATGCACAGACATTACCTACAGCTCAAGAGCCAAGGAGTGCTCTGAACGTAAGTTATTCTCAGGGTTCTGTAGTCTTCTGGACAGGGATTAAATTATTATGAAAAGTGGAAAGGGAGCCTACATAAATAAACTAGCTATAAGCTACGACCTCATTGAAGATGCAAGGAGCTTTGAGCCTTTCTGTATCAGTTCATGCTTCAACTCAACAAAAAGGCACTCTGTCTGCAGGGTGGAGAATCCTTTGATTCAGCCCACCAGATTTGTCACCCATCTGTGTGGCCTGAAGAATAATCACTGTTACATTTAATTTGCTTCCTTTCTTTGAATAGTGAAGGTAGTTTATTTGGTTTGGAAATGCCTTCCCAAACATATCCCAAATATATGAGCCATTTTTATTTTGAACGAACATGTCCAGGCTTTCTCCCAGAGGAAATGTGGTCAGTAGTCTTTATTAATTCATCAGATAATGAAAAGCACTTTTGATTCTGAATGCAAAGGGCACCCAAAGAGTCTTTACAAGAAGACATTTTACAGGAAGATATACTGAAAGGGGTGTTCACCCTGTACAATTTTACACAGAGCAAACACTACATGCTATCCAGGCAAATCAGAAACCCATAAAATGACCACATACGCAGATTTTAAAATGGACAAAAACAAACAGTCTTAAAGGAACAGTTTAGTTCAGTCTTTATCTTTCTTTTTTTTAAAAGGTTTGTTGAATGTCCAAGGAAAAAGCAAAGCCTGAGGTGCCAAAAAGTGAAGATGCTTTTGGGATCTGACTGGCACTTGTTGGCCACATAACTTTTGGAAATTGCTCCCAACATGGCCCAAGTTACAGTTCTTGAACACCTATTTCAATGCTCAGTGCACACTCAACTTGAATGTCACAAATTATTCACAAGATTAAAAAAAAAAAATCTTTCCAAAGTAGGTCACAGTATTCTTTCGCTTGATATGAATTCGTCTTTTCACACAGGGACCAAGATTTGGTCATGTAGGCTCACGATTGTTCTAAAGGGCTTTGTTAGACTCATTTAAAGAAATCCTGTTCTTCCTATTAATTTTGTCCAAAAAAAATACAGTTAGAAAAAGAACGTGATACTACAGCTACAGTTGCTGACAAGGCCTTTGTCAAACCTTTCAACAAGACCCCTATTATGTAGCCCGTGTAAAATAAATCTTTGTTAACTCTGGGAACATGCAGTACATTGAGAACCCAAGAAAAGCTCTGAGATAAGATCTCAAGAATCAGAAAAATAGTGCATAAGAAATCCAATGTCAGAAAGCCAGGGGCTACTCATAACTCCAAGAGGTTACAGGATCACCTTACTACACTGATGTTTGCCTAGAGACCTTACAGAAATGGAAAGCAGTAAAGTAAGGCCTTTCACTGGTAAGAAAGTCTGCAGGACCTTACTGTGAACGTGAACCTGCTTTCCTAGCACCTCTAAATAGAAACAAACGACAGGGATCAGAGTTGGCATTTATACGTGACAGTGTAACAGTCTGCCAAAGAGAGAAAGAAAAGAGAGAAAGCCTTCAACAATACAAGGATGCATGAAAGATCTCAGGAAGAACTGTGACTTGCTTCTCCACCTTGCCAAACACTCTGGGGAAAGCAGTAATATTTTTGAGGAAAGAAAGTTGACCACCTCAAGATAATTAAGCCTAGTACACCAACAGCTGAATCTCATACCCAATTCCTAAGTAGGTCCCTGCCTACCAAGAATTACCTGTGCTAATAAAACAATCAATGCCCAAGACAAGCGCAGTTGGGGGGTTTAGCCAAGGCCAAGGCAGGATAGGGTGTTTGCTTGAATTTAGTGGGATATATTTATGTGGTCTGGAGTAAATTCTCTTTCAAGTTAGTCTTACTGGCCATCCCAGCCTAGAAATGGCTTCCAAGAATACTGCTACCACCCATTATGGGTCTCACCCTCCAGCATGACTTCAGTGTTTAAGCACTGGCTGTCTTATTGCATTGTAGATAGAACATGAATGAGTCCTATGATCCCAGCATCACAACTATGTGCAAAGTAGTAGACAGCTACATCTACAGATGCAGGTACACGTTCCACGTATCCCAACATGTACAACCCTGTCTTAGTGTAACTGATGCATCTTGTGTAGATGCAGTTTGGTAGTTCCGGATGAAATGGCAAGCTGAATCGGCACTCGTGAATTAAGAAACTTGAACGCTACTGTAAAGCTGAATGATCTTTTTCCTCTGAATGCTGTGTAATTCCCTGACAGTAAACCTGACATGGGATTTGGAATAGGGTCTCTTCCAGAGAACCTGGGCTCGAACCATTAGGTTTCAGTAGAATGGAGTTATGTACTACTCAAAATGAGGACGTCAGAGAAGGAGAAAGGCATGGAGGGCATGTGCCCACGAGTATGTGAGAAGCCCAGCTCATCGTAGCCCGAAGCTCCCCTCATCTGTGGTGGCTGGAAACAGAGGCAGACAAGCTGAGCTCCAGTCTGAGCTGGCAGCACATCAAGCCAGCTGCCAACAGTGGCTACAGCTGTGCACCAGAGGACAAACAGCACATATCCTTGGTATTGAACAAGAGTGACAAAAAAAAAAAAAAAAAAAAAAAAAAAAAAAGGCTTTCCCGTCATGCTGGTTTGGGCTACAACACAGACAAGAGACCCACCTTTGGATACAAAGAGCGGGGGCACCAAAGCTACCTGTGAGTGCAGTGTATGGGAGTCCACACTCTCATTCCCATGGGGACTCTGGGCTCATTTACTTAAAAACCGCTCCCAGAAGATGAAACAAGCCTGGCCATGAGTCGATGATTACAGAGGTTGGATGGTAGACACAAGGGAGTTCAGGACATTATTCCCTCCACTTTTGTGTTTAATGAACGCCCGGCATCCAGACTAGCAAGAATAGCTAAGTAAGTGCTTTACAGTGATGATGCGGGATACGTAAGTGAAAGGAGTTTTTTAGTTAAAAATTTCTTTAAAAAAATTAACAGTGACCTCATCCCCAATGTAAGCCATCTCAATCTTATTCTTGACAGCCCACTGAAGATCTGGTTTTTCACACATTCTCCCCATTTGGGTCTAGACCATCGCTTAGACTCCTTTCCAAAATTATGGGTCGCAGATATCTTACTTGGAATCGCTCATCAGTCTCATTCTCTCCGATCTGTCTCAGAAGATCCCCACTGGCTTGTCCGATGCTTCCAGCAGCAGTCAAAACTGTCTGTCGAGGCTACAACAAAGAGCACACACTGGTTGGAAAGAAAATGCGGTTCCTCCAAAGTGCCATCAGACAGCTAACCCCTCAGGATTGGCTCACCTACAAGAGAGTCTCAGACCGTCTGCCAGATGGGAGACCTAAATATCCTGGTATAATCTGTGCAAGGAAGGGCCTGATGTCTTATAAACCAGCAACAGGTAGATAGACTTGAAATGTTCAATCAATGAGTTTTGTTCGGCGGGTAGGGAGGTGATAGGCACTTTATGGAAATTAGGACACAAATTTTTATCCCCTTTGAATGTGTATTGACCATATGTGTTAGCTTCTGAAGTTGTATCTGATCAAGTACCCCGGGGTGAGGGGAAAGGGAAATTTCCTACTAAGAGCTCAACCGATCCCAAAAGTTGAACTACAGATTCCGTACCCAGTTCACCAACTCTATGCCCCACAGTTTGGTAACATGCCCCATCAAGATGGAAGGAACAGCTCAGGGAGCAAGAGCCCTGTAGCACTCAAGGTGGCACCTGCCACCCAGAACCTGGGTGACCGTGTGCCCCAGGAGCTCACCTCTCCAGAAGTAGGCTGCACAGCTTTCAGCAAGTCCGACACTGCCCCCGCGAGGGTCCTCGCGGCTCTGAGCAAGTCCTCCCCACTGCCCACTTCGTCGTCCATCAAGGCTGCCAAAAGCTTCACGCCCTTGGACATCTCCGTCAGGTTGGAAGAAATGGTGGTGATTGCACATCCCACTGCTGTGTAGTCGGTGTCTGCAGGGTCACCTGGGACAGAGAAGGGAGGGTGGTGAAGGGTGAGGAGAGCCTAGATGGGCGATGGTATCAGCCCTCACTGTGCAGGAGTCGGACACAAAGCTGGATGCAAACAGGGAGACACATGGCTTCCTGTCTCCGAGGTGCTGCCCCTCCCAAATCTTTTGCCCCAAGGCCTCCTAAGCTGAAATACTGAGCACGAGCACTGGCATAGTCCCCAGGTCTTGGCGTCCCATGGCCCTTTCCGTTAGGTCCGTGTCAGCAGCTTAGGCCGGTCAGTTCTGTTCCTGAAGCATTGAAATGCTGCATCATGAGGCCAAGACATTTCTGGGCTCTCACCTGACAGCGCAAGGTGGGAGTCATGCTGTGCCACAAGACAGAAGGAGGCACACGTGATGGGTCTATTCATCCAAAGCCAGTTTTAGACTGTAAGCCCCAGAAGGGAGACACTAGTCTCCATACACTTTGAGGCACGTCCATCATGCTGATGAATAAGGAGGAGAGCTATGTAAGTGCTTTTCGAAGGATGCATGATATCTATGGAAAGGAATGAGATGTTCCCCACCTTTCTCCTGGGTCAGTGCGAAAAACTGCCTGAAGCACTCAGTGTGCCTAAAAATAGATCAGCTTCTCATTAAATGAAAATCTGTTGTTTCAATCAAAGAAGAATCCTTTTTTTAAGAAGCAAACCACAACACATCACAAAGCCCTCAGAGACTTACCGGCAGTGAGGTTAACTACTGAAGCTGTTCCAGCTGTGATCGCATCGACCTGGGAGTGGATTTCGTGTTTGGATTCATCGACTTTATTCTGAACCCATACCCGGGACGCCTGCAAAAGCAGACAAGTACATGACACAGTCACTACAGGCATGGGATTGCCCAGGACACCAGAGAGGTCACGCTATAAAACAATACCAAGATTTTGTCTATACTCTGGTTACTGGGCCGGCACCAAAGAGGCCCTGAAGTCATCCATGCCCTTCACAGGCCTCTTGCTCATTCACTGATGCTGGATGGCATGGGAGTTCTCCAGGTTTCTTCCACTGCTTTCTCTTTAGCTTTTAGGATCTTAGAAAAATTCTACATGGTTTTATTTAGGTAAATTCAGTAAAAAATAAGAATAATTAATGTCTCGTGAAAATACTGCATATCAGCACGAACAATTGTTGATAATTTCCACCTACACTTTTAGCGAGCAGGGTGAGATTTAGGGTATTTCAGCTCATGGGTGTTCTTTGTCAGCAGAAAATTTGTCTTTTATTAACAACATGAATGGGGTGTAGATGCAAAACCGGTCCTGGAAGGACCTGGGGGTGGGTGGGTTAAGACCTCTATTCTAGACCCAGTTCTAACACTAACAAGAGACATGACCTTGGGCAAATAGCATCTATGTCCTGTGCCTCCTGTTTCTTCTACTGTAGGAATTCAATGGTCTTTAAAAACCTTTCCAGATCTTCGACTTTATGTTCACTGGAAGCTATAAATAGCAAATTCTCTATTTCCTGGCATTTCTGGGGTTAGCCAATAAATGATCGTTTACATTCATAAGGATGACCCTGTGGTAACATCAGATGCTGACTTGCTTCCCAAAACATTCCCAAAATATTCATCGAGATTTAGGATATGTCTAGCACTAATATTTTTTTGTATACTAGTTCTTTAAAAATTGGTAAAGCAACAATGTTAAGTCCAAATATTTTATATTAAAAAAAAAAATTGTGTTGTTTTGAGAGAGTGTCAGCATGGGAGGGGCAGAGAGCGAGGGAGACAGGATCCAAAGCACGAACCGTGAGATCATGACCCGCACCAAAGTCAGAGGCTTAAGAGACAGAACCACCCAGGTGCCCCAAGTCCAAATATTTTAAAACTATCTCACAATAGTGCTGGATATGGCAGGGTGTCTGCCTTATGTATTTTTACTCTGGAGTTTCCCCTTGCAAAATGTTTAATGATTTCAGGTACTTGGGAGACAAAACACTGAGTACAATTGCACCTGCAGATATACAAGTATGCAAGTGAGAAAACACAGTGCGCAGGAAGGACTTAGAAGGCAGTTATGCTTGCTGGCCAACGTGAGGCTAAATACTGCACTTGGCTCTGGGCTCTGGGCTAAGATGGCCCTGTCAGTCCTAACTCGGTGGTTTTCAGTCATGACTGCCCATTAGAACCACCTGGGGAGATGTAAAAAGCAGGCCCCGCCCTCAATGACATGGATTGATTTGGGCCTCAGCCGTTAGCCTCAAAGCTAAAGTTTGAACCAACTTTAAGCTCCTACAGATAACTGGAATATGCAAAGCAGGGCAGAGAATGGCAGTGCTAGTCCTTCAGCAACTTTCATGTGCACATCAAACAGCTGGGACCTCCACTAACATGAGTTTCCTGATTCAGAGGGTTGGGATAAGGCCCCAGATTCCACACCTCTCAAGAGATCTTACGTACTGCCAATGCCACTGGTCCACGGGCCACCATTTGAGTAGGGACAGGCCAGAGAATTTCGTGCAGCAGCACCTACAGAAAGTCAGCTATTTACCCCGCCCTACTGAAAAGCTGAACACTAAGGCAGTGGTTCTGGAAGCACAGTCCTCAGATAGCAGCAGAGCACCTGAGGACTTGTTGCAAATGCAAAGCCTCAGGCCCTTCCCCAGACCTACTGAGTGAGAAAAAAAAGACAAGGAGCTCAACAATGTGTTTTAACAAGCCTTTCCAGGTGACTGATG
The DNA here is from genome assembly GCF_028749965.1 of Puma concolor. Taxonomy (NCBI): domain Eukaryota; kingdom Metazoa; phylum Chordata; class Mammalia; order Carnivora; family Felidae; genus Puma; species Puma concolor. The sequence goes on along the minus strand of NC_141672.1, from coordinate 106,897,547 downwards.
CAGGCTAACGTCTGAGAAGCACTGACCTAACAGCTAATACTTGTTGAGCTCGGTGTGTTAGGTAGTGTGCTAAGAATGCCACACACGACGGGATTACCACGTATTCACAAGGACCCCGTGCATGTATGACAAAACGGAGGCTTAGAGAGACTTAGTTGCCTGGATTCACATAGACACTAGCAGTGGAGCTGGGATTTGAGCCCAGATCACTTGATTCCAGAGTTCAAGTTCTTGGCCCCACGATTCTCTTCCTGTGGGTACCACCCCACTACAAAGCCTCAATATAGTGAAAACAAAAAACCAAAAAAAAAACAAACCCTAGGTTTCCACTTCCCCTTATTGGAGGTGAATGCAGACAGAATGCAACACCCAGCTTTTTTGCCAGGGCAGAGACACGGAACTGACAACCATGAATAATACTTACCATATCCTGGCCTAGGGGTGGCAGTGAATCCAGCTCACTGAGGTCATCCTGGGCCTGCTGGACAGCGTGCATGCTTGTGTTGATGGTCCCCATGAGAGCCTGCTGGGCCGAGGTCTGCAAAGGCAGATGACCACAGGGCAGTCATACCTTGGCTGCTGGAACTGACACTACCCTTTATACAAAACAAAGCCAAACTGAACTCTGGGCTCAAGAGAGAGTGGCTCACGGTGGGTCTCAACAACCCCAACCGCGTCCCATTTCAGGCAAGGGGCTGATTGTATCAACAGAATGCTTGATATGGGTGTTTGCAATAGAGAGGTTATGATCAGGAGCGTGTGGAGCTTAATTAGGTGACAAAAAGCCCAGAAAGAATTCTTGCAGGGAAGCTACCCTACTCTGAGTACTGAGGACAAAAGATCTCAAACATAGGAAACACACGTTACACACAGAAATATTCTTAGTAAATAAGGACAGATTCCACCCAAAACCCATAGTCAACGTGCTTCTTCAGAGTCAAATTTCTTCTGAGCTTATAGGCTTTTCAGCTCTTAAAAAGTTCTTCCCCAGAAGCACATGATTCCTTGAGAAGGCAGACCAGACCAGCAGCAGGAGAAGAAGCAACAATTCACTCAGGGCAAAGTGTGGATCACTACAGACCTGGTCTATTTCTAAGACCTTCTAAAGGGTACCTGGGCTAGTTAGCAGCTTGATGCTGTGAAGGCAGGGAACCAGGGTTCTATAGCTCTGAATCACCAGTCATGTGGAGAGGTCATGGCTGTTCTCCAGCCCCAGAGGACACCTGTGATCGGGGAGTTACTAACCCACCTCCTTCCCTCCTTTCTATTTATTTGAGAGAGAGAGAGAGAGAGAGAGAGAGAGAGAGAATCCCCAGCAGGCTCCAGGCCATCAGTGCACAGCCCCATGCCAGTCCATCTCACGAACCATGACATCATGACCTGAGCTGAAATCAAGAGTTGGACGCTTCACTGACTGAGCCCCCCCAGGTGCCCCGAAGCGTCTGGTTTAACAGGAGCACCAGGGAGTCAGGCGTCAGGACGGCACAGCTGAAGAGCCATGGCTCAGATGGGAGTTAGTGAGAACACGATGACACACACAAGCTATCGCCAGGGCTGGTGTCCCCCCCGCCCCCGCACATCAGAGGTGGCGCACTGACGTGCAGGGCAAGCATGGGGGAAGTCTCACCAGCGGGGGCATGTGGCCTCGGTGCATCTGCCCAACCATGACCTGCTGTTGCGGGGAGGGCATGCTGCCGACGTTGAAGGTCTCGGGCCCACTGGAGCCTGAGCGCATCACGGCGGGCAGTGCCACGGAGCTGTGTTCCACCTTTCCAGTCCGATTGAACTGCTGCTGCAAGATGGTAGACCTGCAGGGGACAAGGGTCTGGTCACTGGGAGGTGGCTGCTCGCAGGGAGTGTAATGATAAGATAGCATAAGTGCCACAGCAGTTTGCTGCGTTACGCTGTGGAGGTCAATTCAAAAGAGACATGCACAGACAGGACTGTGAATGAAGTGATACTCAAATACCCTGAAGAACCCGGAATCTTTTTTTTTTTTTTTAAGTTTATTTATTTATTTTGAGAGTGGGCAGGAGGGGAAGAAGAGAGAGAGAGAGAGAGAATGATATTCCCAGGCAGGCTCTACACCATCAGCATGGAGCCTGATGTGGCACTCGAAGTCACAAACCGTGACATCATCACCTGAGCTGAAACCAAGAGACAGACGCTTAACCCACTGAGCCACCCAGACTCCCTGAACCCTGCATCTTTTTATAATTATTACTATAAAGAACCATTCCCAACGGATTCATGATATAATGCAACTAGTCCTTCTTAAAGAATTCCATGCCCCTCCCTGCTCCCCTCCCCGGCTGCCCAAACCAACACACAGATATTCCTCTAACAACGATGTTCCAGGTCTAAGAAAAAGTTTAGGATACAGTGATCTATTAGTTGGTAAATCCTACCTGAAAGAGCATTCATTCAACAAATATCTACCATGGGCCAGGTTCTATTCTAAGCACTGGAGACACAGGTCATTTAGTCTTCTTGGTTGAAGGGGGAAGTGTAGAAAGGAACTAAAAGAAAATCTCCCACAGCTTATCTCTCCTTCCCCAGGTCCAAGGCCACTGACCACAGAAGGTGTTTAAACACCTTTGGAGCCCTGATGATATGACAGACTTTGGCACCTCCTCCAGAGGACTTCACCTAAAGTCTGGGAAGATTCCTAGGATATCTAGTTAAAAAAAATTAACTTTTTACTTGTTGCTATTTACTTAGAATGAGAAGTAAAGGACTTTGATCATATGAAGGTGGTATATCTGCCACAGCTCCCCAGAGGGCACACCCGCAAAGGAGAGTCTGGGGGAGTGTGTGTGTGTGGGGGGGGGGGGTTGTAGGGGGCAGATTGGGTGAGCAGCTGCACTAAGAAGTCAGGCCTCTGTTCTAGGGTTTTCCCACCATCACCGATCATTCCTTATTGTTCAGGGCAAAATTCATGAGCCATGCTAGGATATCAGACAGCAGGCATCCATGGAGGAACAGTGGAAGGGTTGGCACCAAGGGGGGTAGATATAGGGGTTCCAGTAGGAAGTCATCTGCAGTCTGTGATCTCAGCTGATGTCTGATGCAGGGAAAAGTGGCAGTTCTTCTGATGGGGACCACTCTGGACCATTCCTCCTCTTTGCTGTGACCGAATCTCACCGTGATGCCCTAGGCAGTGGGAAGGGGCTACAGGAATCCCAGGCAGAAGAGACCCCAGTGCTCTAGGCTCATACAGTTACTCAGCTGCTCTTAGAAGTCCAAGTGCAGCACAGCCCTCTGAGGAAACAACTCACCCTGGCAAAAAGCACTAGCTTACTGATTTCCATCTATAGTCATTAGTAATTCCAAGGACTTAAGATGTTCTTCAAGAGGGCAGCAAATGTGTGAAATGCATCACATCACGTTTGGTTCCAAACTGTGTACTAAAATAGGGGACACAAGGAAAATCACCTTCAAGGTAATTATGAAGCAAATTGGGATAAAGTGACGGAGTGTGGAAATGTTAGAGATGCAATTATTATGACTCAGCAAGTTCGATATGCTTGAATATGCTAGAACTTTCTGGCAGTGTCCTAGAAGAAACATCACAAGATCCGAACTGACTCCTGACTCTGCCACATGTATGCATCTCAAGTAACTTCTGCGAGCTTTGGTTTCTTCAGTCATGAACTGGCAATGATATCTGGTCTACCTCTTACATCGGGGGGTTGTTATTGGGATCAAAGGAGACAGCATACTAGATACACAGAGTGTAGACAAGATGGCTTATTATTATAATGCTCTACGTAATGTAACAGGAGCAAGTGCTCAGACTTCCCCAAAGTATCACTAATTAGATGTTATTTAATTTTAATACATCTCATGTTCTTCACCTATAAAATGAAGTTAAATTGAGACTATTCTGAATTGAAAATGATGATAAGAGCAGGAAATATTTATGATGTGCCAGGCATCATTTTACATGCTTTATTAACAACTGAATCGTCCAAATAAGACTTACAAGGTGGTACTATCCTTATTCTCATTTTACAGTTGAGATGAAGGGGCAGAAGAAATTTGTAATGTCCCCAAGGCCACACATGAAAAAAAGAGACCTGAGATTGGAACCCACTTAAATCTGGCTCCAGAGTCCATGTTTTTAACCATTTGTGCTGCCTCATGACACATGTGGCACGTAGTAAGAGTTCTATAAACAGTAACTCCTCCATCGGCTAGACCCCTGCCCCACGGGCACAGAACTAAACAGAGGCCCACTCTCCAGCCTTTGATGAAAATGACGCAGGTTATCAGATTTCACTGAGCTATTGCAGAACAGGATTCACAAATACTCACTGTGTCCAAAGATGGGAGTTAAAGACCACATCTTGCTCAGTGTCTCCCTGAAATCCATAGCCGCCTCCTCCCACAAGACATACTCAACACTGAAAATGATGGTCTGGGGACCACAATTCCAGAAGACTCCTCTATTTCATCCACTGTCATCTCCGCCATGTTTCAGACTTCATGGTAACTGAGCCCCGAGGTGGCACGAAGAAACCTGTCCATTTAGGGAGAAGGGGGTTCTCCAGCATTCTTAATAATACTTACTTCTTCGGGGAAACAGACTCTTCCAGCATAGTCGACTCCTCATCCCCCTCTAATCCAAATCTATCTTTGCTTTGTTTCTGAGGTAGAACGAGACCAAAAACAAGAACAAGAACCCACAAAGTCAGCAGGTTTTGACACCAGAACCTCTGAAGATACCTTTTATTTTTATTTTTATTTTTTTTTTTAAATTTTTTTTTTCAACGTTTATTTATTTTTGGGACAGAGAGAGACAGAGCATGAACGGGGGAGGGGCAGAGAGAGAGGGAGACACAGAATCGGAAACAGGCTCCAGGCTCCGAGCCATCAGCCCAGAGCCCGACGCGGGGCTCGAACTCACGGACCGCGAGATCGTGACCTGGCTGAAGTCGGACGCTTAACCGACTGTGCCACCCAGGCGCCCCTGAAGATACCTTTTAGAAGGAGCTACACACAAGCAACAATATTGAGGTTTACCCAAAATTCCTTTATTGGACGAAGGGATAGGTGAACAAAAACAAAAGCGATACAAAATACATTATTTAACGTAATATAGAGATGTTCTAGTAGATATACTGACGTTCTGGTAGAACTTGGTTATCTCAGTGGGCTGTATCTTGAAGTCGTGGTCAATCATAGCATGCCACTATGGCATATAACCCCGTTAAAATTGGTAAAAAAAATTTTCAGGAAAAATACCAAGAACATTTTCAGACCCTCAACCTGGGTTTCTTTTTTTTTTTTTTTAATTTTTTTTTATGTTTATTTATTTCTGAGACAGAGAGAGACAGAGCATGAGAGGGGGAGGGGCAGAGAGAGAGGGAGACCCAGAATCGGAAGCAGGCTCCAGGCTCCGAGCTGTCAGCACAGAGCCTGACGCTGGGCTCGAACTCACACACTGTGAGATCATGACCTGAGCCGAAGTCGGTCACTCAACCAACTGAGCCACCCAGGCGCCCCTCAACCTGGGTTTCTAAAGAGGCTAGAAGGCATAACCTAACTACCTAGAGAGGAAGCTGCTGAGGGGTTAGCTAGTCTCATTCAACAGCTAAGTGAGGCACTACTGTTCACTACCTGGCAGTAATAACATAAATATGAACTGCAGCTAAAATGCAAGTTCTCGTAGGATCTTGAGACGAAGGACTGCACACTCAAGTGATCTGAACACTAATATTAAATTCGTGAATCAAGTAATTCAAATTAGGTTCCACTCTCCCCACCCAGGGAGCAACATCATTCAGTGTTCTAAAACAGCAGCTTTTCCAATGTGCATCAGTATGAAATACCTTTTTGAGGATGATGTCGATGTAGCCTGCAATCAGCTGGGATATTTGCTCTCCCTCAGTGGTTTGTACTGAATAGTAGCTTTCTTGATACTCCCCAAAATCCTGAAAAGACAGCATTAGAAGAAATAGAACTATGTTATATTTCCGCAGTTTTAAAGGTAAACAGGTCCAGTCTGGGAGCAAGATGACATAGATTCGCTTTTCCTTTCTCTTTGCTTCTAAACACAAAAGAACACCCTATAATTTGTTCAACAAGTAGTAAAAGGGCTCTGAAAGCTGGAAAGGTAGACTGGCTAGAAACCACAGTACTTGAGAAACCACTGTCTGGGGAGTTCTTGGGCTTTCTTTTATAATCTATTAGCCTCAAGGATGGGTGCCTGAAACCCAGAACCTCCAACAGGCAGGATTTCAAAAATCTGTTCTTTCCCGCCAAAGGACCAGGAGAGGAAAAGCCCAAAAGAGATCTATCTGAGAGTCTCAACCCAGCTTCAAAACCTGGGCTGGTGTTCAGCAGCTGCTGAGCAGGAGAAGCCCAGCATCCCAGTCCCTGCTCCACGACCCAGACAGGCAGGTGGTCTGGCCCTTTTGCAGCAGCAGTCACAGTGAGGCCTTCTGTCTTCCTGCCCTCCACCCACTGGGAGACACAGAGACAGGCCTGTGGCTTCTGCCTACCCCAACAAAGGCCACACAGCAACAGCGGGTGCTCCAAGGAAGTACTTTCCCAAACAGCACCATCAGGGTTTGAGCAGGAACCCCAGTAGCGTCACAACAAAGCAATCCAGAATAGCACTGCCAGGGCTCAGAAAATAAGCTGTCATTGTAAGCAAAGCCCACAAAAGGAGGCCACAACACTACACACTAAATCTAAACAAGGTGATTGTCAGATACAACAAAAATGAAGATGAAGAGTCTAACTTAATAACCAACATGTCCAGCTATAATTAAAAAAAATCACTACTCATATCAAGAACCAAAGCAACTATGATATGAGTAAGAAAAGATCATCAATGGATGCCAATACTGAGCTGAATCAGATATTAAAATTATCTGATAAAGATTTTAAAGCAACCGTCATAAAAAATGTTTCGATGATCAATTACAAATTCTCCTGATACAAAAAGGAGGTTTCAAGAAAGAAACAAGTGAGAAGAACCATATAAAAATTATGAAAGTGAAAAAATGTAATAACCAAAACAGAAAAACTCACGTGATAAGGTAAACACTGTGGAGATGACAGAGCATATAGTCAGTAAACTTGACAAAAAGATTAATAAAATTTAGTCAGTTTCAACAGTAAAAAGAATAGAGACTAAACAAAAGCCAACAAACAAACAAACAAACAAACAACTTACAAACCAGACCTTCAGAGATCTGGGAGGGCAATAACAAAAGATGTAACACTCATATCATCAGAATCCCACAGTGAGAGAATGTGGGACGAAAAAAAGTATTAAAAGAAATAATGGCTGAAAAATTTCCCAAATTAAAGAGATACAGCTACAAACTCAAGAAGCTGATCACAATCCAAATAGAACAACTCCTAATAAATCCATACCAACAACTTAAGGAAGGGACACATTATCTACTAATGAACACCAACTTGAATGACCACTTCTACTCTGAAAGCAAGGAGGCCAAAAAGAAGCAGCACATTTTTCAAGGGCTAAAAGAACTGTCAATATTAAATACTATACCTGTCAAAATTATCCTTTATGAATCAAAGGGAAATAAGGACATTCTCAGATGAAGGAAAAGTAAGAGAATCTGTTGTGAGTAAATCTACTTATCTTTAAAAAATGACTAAAGGAAGGTCTTCAAACAAAGAAACTGGTAACAGAAGAAGGCTGGGAAGTTTCAAAAGAAAACAACAGTGGGATAGATAAAAATAGAAGTAAATGTAGTAACCTCTCCTTCACCTCATGAGTTTTCTTTAATTGTATTCTATGGTTGAAGTGAAGGTCTAATACCATCTCACGTGGTGTTCAATGGATACAGAAGTATTTCTTTGAAGAGTTATATTCAAAAAGTGAAGAGTGTAAAGAGACCAAAATAGAAGTAAAGTTTCTAGACTTTTCCTAAAGTGTAAGTATCCACACCTGTAGGCTTTGATTTTCTTATGTATATGGTAATATCTAGATCACTAAGAACACTAAGCAAAGATATAGGTTTGAAACATTATTAAGAAATAAAAATGGAGCTCTAAAAAAATGTTTATGTAACCTAAAAGAAGGAAAACAGAGGGAAAAATAAGCAGAGGGAGCATAAAGAGAAAAGTACTATAAAATGGTAGAATTAAGCCCTAACATATCAATAACTAGACTGAAATAAAAATGGTTTAAATAGGCCAATTAAAATAGATTGACAAAGTGGATTAAAAGAAAGCACAATCCAACTTTATGCACTCTACAAAAAACTTATCTCAAATACAATATAGGTAGGTTGAAAGTAAAAGGGTGAAACGATATATCATGCAAACATTAATTTTAAAAAGCATGAATGGCTCTATCAAGACAAAGCAGACTTCAGAGCAAAAAATGTATAGGAACAGGGGCACCTGGGTGGCGCAGTCGGTTAAGCGTCCGACTTCAGCCAGGTCACGATCTCGCGGTCCGTGAGTTCGAGCCCCGCGTCGGGCTCTGGGCTGATGGCTCGGAGCCTGGAGCCTGTTTCCGATTCTGTGTCTCCCTCTCTCTCTGCCCCTCCCCCGTTCATGCTCTGTCTCTCTCTGTCCCAAAAATAAATAAACGTTGAAAAAAAAAAATTAAAAAAAAAATGTATAGGAACAGAAGAATATAATGATAAAACAATCTCTCCATGAACATGACAGAGGGATCTCAAATGTGCAGGCACCAAGAGAGCTTCAAAACACACGAAGTAAAAAGTGATAAAGATGAAAAACGAAATAGAAAAATCTATAATTCTTATTGGGATACCGAAGAGTGGAACAACACCATCAACTAACAAGGTTTAACTGACATTTACAGAACACTCTTGTCAAGTACTCAGGGAACATCTCCTAGAAGGACCATACCCTGGGATGGAAAACAAATCTTAAAATTCTAAGACTTGACATTATACAAAGTATGTCCTTCAACCAAAACAGAATCAAACTAAAAATCATTAACAGGAAGACAACAGGAGAATCTCCAACATTTGGAAGTTAAATTAAGGCTCAGAGTGGAAAGAAATATCACATGTGACAAACTTTAATTCAACTTTAATAAATGGCATTGATGATATTCTTTCTCTCTTGTGCTTGAGGTAGTTACTGCAACTCATCACTATTATCTTCAAAGTAACTTTTTGTTTTCAACAAAGTGGGAATTGGACCTAGTTTTAAAGGACCAATAGCACTAAAAGGTATATAATAAAACACAGTGGGCCCCTGCCCTAGCCATTCCCATCTTTACTCTCCACCCCTCCCATTCCCACAGGCAACTACCTTGAACCCCTTCAGCAGTTTCTTATAAATAACATGGTTATATAGATTTCTTGATTTTTCTGTTTCACAAGTTATTCACAACTTCCTGTCACATAAGACAAGGATACAGTTCTCTAAGTAGGAATACTCCTTTGTAAAGGCCATGTACCAACAGCTGTTACTGACTACAGGATAGAAGAAGGTATATTTTCTGAAGATTCCTTCCAAGTGGCAAGAGTCTATGAACCACTGATCAAACTAGATAACTAAAGACTCCCTGTAAAACCCCTTCCTTATACCTTTTTTTTTTTTTTTGATGGCCTATTGTGAGATCTTACCTAGATACAAGCTGATATTTCAAGCTGATATTTCATTAGAGCTAGAGGATAGTACACTTCAGGAGCGCTAAGGAGATGGACAAATTTCAACACTGATGTCTCTTATTACTCAACTAGCCCTACAAAATAACAGCCCTATCAATTCTCACATGTCAATGTAGCAATAGTTAAGGTAACAACACAACTATACTCTGCTAACAACTATTAAGGTCTGAAGGCCTGGAACAAATACATTCTCCCTACTTTCCACATATTTCACACTGAGAATTTTATCATCATCATCTTGTTTTATCTTAGCAACTCTGTCAAACACGTATTATGATCCCCATGTTAAAGCTAATGACATTAAGTCTCAGAGTGGACAGGCGACTCGGGCGAGGGTACAGAACTGGGAAATGACCAGCTGCTTTTGAATACTACCCCAAAGTCTATGCCATTGCCACTATACAGCATGCTGTTTCTAGGCAGGTTGGGAAAACACACCTCAGTGAGATGTCACAATGCTCAGGAACTTCCAAAACAACTAGATAAAGAGGGAACCTTGGATCAGCCTCTGAGCATTAGAAAGTTTCCTTTTAGGGCATGCTTAGACACAACATCAGGAACCTAGAAGACTGGACCAGTCCCTGCTGTCTCTGAATTTCCACCTCTGTCTCTCTCCACACTGCTCCCTGAGAAACTCAAGGGGTTTGCATCCCCTCTCCTGCCCCACAGAACCACCCAAGGCCATGTTAGTCCTCCCTGTTGCCAGTCTGTACCAGCGTGAAGCTCTTGGGTGAGGCTGCCCAGCGCTTGACAGTGGTGAGCGGCCACTCCTGTAGCACCTCCTTGGTCTTCTCATCCACGCGCATCACCGAGTCCTTAGTGATGCCCAGCAAGCGAGGCACAAGCTTGTTCTTGCCTTTCATCTTTTCCTGAAACAGGAAATACCAAGCATAGCTACAGTTTATCACAGTGAAAAACTAGAAACAACTAAAAATTTCAACAACAGGGGATTTCTTAAGTAAATCAGGGTATATATAGTCAAGTAGCCAAGTATTCTACAACCATTAACAATCCTATGATTGGAGGGGTTCCTGGGAGGCTCAGTTGGTCGAATGTCTGACGCTTGATTTTGACTCAGGTCATGATCCCAGGGTCGTGGGATTGAGTCTTAAGTTGGGCTCCATACTGAGTCTGGAGCCTGGATTCTCTCTCTTTCTCTCCCTCTCCACCCCCCTTTGCCCCTCTCCCCCACTTGCACACTCTAAGAAATAAACATAAAATTGTTTAAAAAAATATGATTGGAAAACAATTGGATTCACGGCAATAAATTTGCAAGAGAGTATAAAGTAAAAACCATTTGTAAAAAGCATGATCTTACATAAAATGAAATTTTAAAAACAAATTTTTAAAATAAAATTCAAAAAAATTTAAAAATAAAAATTTCATTACATGATAAAATGGTCACGATGATCATCTCAAATGATTTGTATTAATTTTCTTGTGCTTTTTTCCTTATTCTTCAAATTTCATTTAAAATCGATTCACTTAAAACTTCCCTTAAGAAATAATTTCACATTTATTTCTATTGTTATCAGGGAAAAAAAAAAAACAACTTCCCAAATATTTGCTGAAACCTAGCAACGCCTAAATCATTATTCTTGGAGGAATACACTTACAAATTAGCACACACCAATTCTGTATGCATACAAAGGGATAGGCAATTTTAAAATAATAGACATGTGCTAGGCAGTTAATATTATCCATTAATTTTCAGGGCAACCCTCAAACGTTGGGATCATCCTCCTCATTTTGCAAATGAAGAGACCAGCCACTTGTCCAAGGCAAATAGTAGTGAGCAGTAAAGCCATGATTTGAACACAAATTTGAGTAGCTCAAAACTGTCTCTGACTTCCAAAGTGGTCTGTCTACAACAGTGTACTGTATTCTGGTGAAATCACAGAAAAGACAAAAATCCACCCCCCCCACCCCTCCCGGCTGCAGCCCCCACTGGTAGTTCATAAGCCATCTGACAGTGAAGGTCAATGCACAGCTCCAGCTTCCTCCCAGGAGGAGGAGACAGTAAGATTGGGAATCTGTGTGGGTGTCTGAGAAAGGGAATAAGGCAGGGGAAGAAGCCCTCGGTGCTTAAGAAATGAACCCTGAGAAGAGTCAGATTCTTTGTAAGAAGAGGCTGGTTCCCAAAGGGGTGAAATCCATGCAGGGTGGGTGATGCCAGCTAGTCTAATCTGGCTTCAGGAGCCACATTGAGATTTAGGTGAAGAAGTTCTAGGCAGTGAGTCACATAGGGTTGGCACGAGCCCAGCCGCTGGGACCAGGAAGAGGAGATGAAATAAAATATGGTTTGCAGCTGTTGCTTTCAGCCTTTTCCATCTGCACCTCCCCGCGAGGGGCTCTGGGGTGAGGGAATACAGAATTGTGACAGATTACCCTGACCCTTGAGGAGCTCACTCTGGACAGGACAGGAAATCATAGTGAACAAGCAAACAACGTAGAGTGGGCATTCCGTCAGAAGATCATGATTAGGGGGAAGGAGATAGAAGAAACTCAGAAAATGCTGAAACCCAGCACCAGAGACCACTGTCAAGGATAAAATTGCTTCAGGGCCTGCCCACAAAATGCACAGCAGCTGGAGAAAGTTAAAATCGAGAAGCACTCAGCTCAGAGCTACCCACGTTGGTTCTTCTATGAAGTCCTGCCTTAGACCCACAGCGGTAGAGCCTCCAGGTTAGGAGAGGCGCCTTCTTCCTCCCCGTATCTCCCAATCTCAGCCCACCCTACACCTGGCCTTTCCAACCTTCGGCTACACAGACCAGCATCCTTTCATCTCCAGAAGCAAACAGGCTGGGCAGGCCCCAGTAAAGACCGGTCTCTCATGCACAGACACACACAGGGACTACAGCTGCACTTCTGTAGAAACTTCTCTCCAGGTGGTCCTCATTAGGTTGATTTTGTTTTGAAGATGTCTTGGGCTTGCATAACTTAGAGGCAGGAGAAAGTCTGCATTCTACCAAGAAGGGGCAGGATTCATTAACAAGCCCCACCCTTCCTCTTTCTGGCGCATCTCAACCAGGACTGTGGCCTCAGCCCTGGCGGCTGGTTGTGGTCAAGCCTGCTCTTCTGACTCTTCCCATTGGTGTGGCGATTGGCTGATTGTCACATCACCTGTGCTTTACATGGGAGATTCAGAAATGTGTGAGGGGATCCAAGAGGGTTAAGCTTTTGGCATGCATTGGCTCTAGGCCCCTGATTTGGATGTGGCCTAAACCTGTGATCCAACTGTGCTCACGAAAATTCTACCTTGGCTTGGTTCCAAAGTGCTGGCTTATATGCTCTGCTCTGTTATCAGCACACATATTTCTTTTAGGGACATAGAAGAAAGGGATGGCTGTTCAAAAGCAAAACAGTGTTAAAGATCCTGTTCACTGGCCATTTTTTCTCTAGCAGCTGGCAATCTATCTCGACTTAATTCATGATCCTGAGAGGCTCCGAATGCCCCTCTGTGATGTTTTTACAGTTAAGGGGAGAAGAGGGTCAGTCCCCAGGTATCTCACCTCAAGGCTCTGGTTGTGGCCACAGGGAAAATTCAAGACAAATTTATAAATGAGACAGGTTTCCACAGTAATTTCTTGGAATAAAACAAGATCCTTTGCAGTTCATGGGAAATGCCTTATCCTTGCTCATGGGGTTTTGATTAGCAGATCAAGATAAAATGCAAAAGGAGCCAATGAAAGAGGAAGCCTGTAGACATTTATAGCTTCTGTTCATGGAAATCTCATTTTTTTTATATATATTATCTCATTTAAACTTCATAAAATGTCACAATTTTACAGGTAAGCCAACAGGCGTAGAGATAGAAAGTAAAGTAACTTACCTAAGGTAAAACTAAGTGGCAAAACCAGAATCCAAATCTAGATCTTTCTTTTCAAAGCATATGTTCTTAGCCACTGAGAATACTGCCACATAAAGCTGTTCCCTATGGACTCATTATATGGCTTATGGACATTCTCTACATCAGAGTCAGCAAACTCAGCCGGTGCTGACACCCGCTTTTTGCCTGCTTTTTTATGACCTAAGAGCTAAGCGTGAATTTTCCATTTTTAAGCAGTTGAAAAAAAAAATCACAAGAGGAACAATACTATATGACATGTAAAAATTATATGAAATTCAAATTTCAGAGCCTGTAAGTAAAGCTCTACAGGCATCTAACCAAGTTCATTCATTTAGGTATTGTCTATGGCTGCTTTCAGGCCACATGGGCACAGATGAATAGTATGGCCTGCAAAGCCTGAGATGAACTATTTGGCCCTTTACTGGAAAACTTCAACTCTTGCTCTACATCATGGATGCTAAAAGCCCGTTAGAAGGTGAAAGATTCAGGAGCCAGGGATAAGGAAGATGTGGACAGAGTTAAGGGGCTGGGATAATCTAAAATTTATCAAATATCCTTACTTTCCAGGCACTACACTCTACAAGCCATGAACACAAGTTTTCAGATGAAAGAAATTGAGGCTGAGGGGGCTTATGGAGGGCTCTCAAAGTCATACGAGTTTCTGCTGTTTCCCACATAGATGTATGCTGCTTTCCTGGACTTCAGACCAATCTTCCTGACTCCCAACACCCAGGCACTTTCTTTTATAACAACAAAATATAATGCTCTGAATATTAGGACAACATGTTTATGGATATGGACGAAAACATGATAGAAGCACCTATAAACATATCTAACCACTCTGAGAATATCTATGATTAATCTTAAGGTTATGATTGTGTTCACTATCAATATTAAAATGTTTCGGGGGTGCCTGGGTGGCGCAGTCGGTTAAGCGTCCGACTTCAGCCAGGTCACGATCTCGCGGTCCGTGAGTTCGAGCCCTGCGTCAGGCTCTGGGCTGATGGCTCGGAGCCTGGAGCCTGCTTCCGATTCTGTGTCTCCCTCTCTCTCTGCCCCTCCCCTGTTCATGCTCTGCCTCTCTCTGTCCCAAAAATAAATTAAAAAAAACGTTGAAAAAAAAATTAAAAAAAAAAAAAGTTTCGTAAATTGTAATTTCATTGACTTATTTACATTTCTAATAGCCTATATAAATAAGGATTGAGAAGCTGTTCACTCATTTTTAACTTCCTAAATTATGCCAATGCAACTCTTTCACAATTAATAGCATGTTTAGGTTGGGGTCCTAAAGAAATCTGTTATGTTATTTATACTTTTAAAAAACTTAGTATCCCTTAGCCATACAATGTGTGTGCGTGTACGCACGCACTATTCTATGTGGGACCTCTTTTCATCCTATGTCTTAAATGATTGTACTTATCTATACACACGCACATATGAATTCATTACATTGACATACGTTTGTACATTTACTTGACCAACTTACTGATTTTAAAAATAACTCTAAAAGTTAAAATAACTGTGTATATTGTTATAACATGTACACAAACCTGTAGGCTGAAATTATGCTAAGTGAATAGTTGATTTAATAATATTAACTGTTCTAGGGGCGCCTGGGTGGCTTAGTCGATTAAGCATCTGACTTTGGCTCAGGTCATGATCTCTTGGTTTGTGAGTTTGAGCCCTGCTTCAGGCTCTGTGCTGACAGCTCAGAGCCTGGAGCCTGCTTTGGATTTTGTGTCTCCCTCTCTGTGTCCCTCCCATGCTCATGCTCTGTCTCTGTCTCTCAATAGTAAATAAATGTTTAAAAAAATAATAATATTAACTGTTCTAATCCATGAACCTGGGACATCTTTCATTTGTGTCATTTTCAAATTTCTTTTACCAGTGCCTTAAAGTTTTCAGTGTGTATATCTTTGACTTTCTTGACTAAATTTATTCCTAAGTAATTTATTGTTTCTGATGCTATTGTAAATGGGACTGTTTTCTGTATTTCTTTTGTAGATATTTCACTGTATATGAGGCCATCTGATTTGACCTATTGATCTGATTAAGGTTCATAATTCATAATATGAAATTACTCCTCAGCTGTACTAATTTTAAAATAGGGTAAACTGAGGTCATGCAAACTATTTATTAGGATCAATTTTAGGGGCATCTGTGCGACTCAGGTGGTTAAGCATCTGACTCTTGGTTTTGGCTCAGGTCATGATCTCACAGTTTGTGAGATCAAGCTCTGCATCCAGCTCTATGCTGACAGAGTATGGGGCCTACTTGGGATTCCCTATCTTTCTCTCTCTCTCTGTTCCTACCTTGCTCAGGCTTGCTCACTTTCTCAAAATAAATAAACATTTATAAAAAGAAATATTCTGAAAACATTTTTAAATGTGTACAAATAGGACCACTGGGCAAAATATTAAAGTGGGCAGGTTGCTCACTTTGATCAAGTCACAAAATTAAAACTAAAGAAAACCAAAATTTGAATACCTAACATGCATATGAAAATTGATCCTGGCCTTTCTTCAAAGGGATGTTAATGTAAAAAAAAAAAATAACAAAGACAAGAAAGGAAGAAGAAAAGGAGAAGAGAGAGAGAGGGAGAAAGGCAATTTCTGTTTTCCTATTTTGCCTTAAAAGCTTTTGTAAAAGAAGTTTTTCTTTGTGTAAATCTGCAAGACCTTGCAATAACAAGATCTGTGCTCAGTCTCTAATTATTCTACTACCATAAGCATATTTTTCTCAGGCCCTAAATTATCCTTGGGGAACATTTTATTTTTTCTGGAACTGCTGCTCAAGTGCCCTTCCTAATTATTACGTGTAGTTTGCCGTGTGCTACGTATTTTCCTAAATTTCCTGAGCTACATGCACATCACTGGAACTGACTGTATCAAGTGTGATGGTATTAATGGAAAACGATACGAACGCAAGAGGTGAATTTTACACATAAAGGACTACAGAAAAACTCAAGAACATGGAAACCGACGCCAAAGCATCAGACATGCCGAGAACCTGTTTAACCTCTTAGGTACTGGGACTCAGCTGTCATCTACTGTTCTTCAGAATCATCCATGAAAAGCAGCTTTTTCTTCTATAACAAGAAGACCTTGCCATCTGTTCATGGTGATGATGTAAGAGCTGGGGTGATGAGAGCAGGTGACTACAGTTCCAACGGGCTCACCTCAGCCAAGCAGCAGAGTGCAAAGGCAGGGAATAAGGTCTTTGAAATCAGAGATACCTCAATTCAAGTCCTGCCTCCTCCAGGTATTAGCCTTGGGCCCCAGCTAACTCATTTGATCTTTCGGGGCCTCTTTTTCTCATTTGTAAAAAGAAAGTTATGGTAGTTCTTCCAGGGGGCTGCTGACAGGTTTGAGTAAGATATCCTTGGCATGTAACTGTTTACTCTATGTTCCTGTTGCTGTCTTGGGGGATGGAGTCATTTTTACCGACAAGGTGTCAGCCCCATTCAAAACTTCATGGATAGTTACACACTCACACTAAATATAAAAAATTCAGCTTCTAAAATGTTTTTCTGAAAAACACAGTGATTCACCTATGCATTCATCATTTGCAAAGGCTCTGGCATTTTCGGGTGTAAAACCGAGAGCTGTTCAGTTTAAGGAACTCCTCAGCATGAAGCAGATCACTTTCTTTTCAGTGTAACATCCTTGTTTCTTCTCAGCCCAAATGAGGCAGCTTCCTCCAGTGGAGAGTTGAGTCAAGAAAAGCATCTCTATCCCCAAACATCCTAGAGGACAGTATAACTTTCTTCTTCTCCAGTTCTCTTGAGCTGTGGGGAGAGCAACCTCCTTAAATCACTCTGACTCTGGCCTTGGGACTTCTGTCCCTGAAAGCAGCTGCAGCTCAGTGGGTAATACTCCCCTCTGTGTAAAGCAACATGAGAAACCCCACCACAGGGTGGAGTTTTCTCCAGGGCCAAGGGCAAAAGGCAGGAAGCCAAGAATCACAGCAAAACAAGTGGAAATCAATGAAACCTATTAGTGAGATGACTAAAATAGAGTATGTGAGGTCAGGATGGACCAAGGGGGAAAGAAGCTAATGAGAGTACTTTCCAGTCCAACTAGGAACACACCCATCAAGGGCCTCAGTCTTGAATTTCAAAGACCCACCTTTTTCCTTCTAGTAGGAAGGCACACAATTCCCATGAAAAGAGATCTGATGGCCACAAAAAATCGCCCAGCTCAGGTCAATTATACAAAGTAAGTGCCGCGTTCACCACATCAATTCGGTATGCAGTGATCAACAGCCTGCACATAGTCCAGGGCGTTCTTGGTAATCTTAAAGTCAAACACTTCCAGAGGAGAGTGTTCACAAGCAGACATAAACGTGCCCCTTCGGTGACGTTGTACCATCAACAGTGTGCCAAGGCAAGACACAAGTGCCCGGAGGCCTGTGGGCGGCCAGGCTCCCTCACCAGCCTTAGAGCTCACACACTTCATGTCTGTCCCATGGCTAAACTGGTCACCACTGGCCAGCTGCTTCATCTGCAAATACTAGGGGTCTAAGGACAACAAACCCAGCCTGATAGCAGATACTTTAATAGCGGAGGTGGTAGAGGCAAACCCCCTCTGCACCCTGCCCACTTACCTTCACCAGGAAAAAGGACACACCGTACGTCCGGAGGGATCGGGCGAGTTTCACATACTTGACCTTGGCTTCTATTTCGCTCATCTCTCCACAGTTCTTATGCTCCTACAAGTGACAGCAGCAAGGATCAGTTATTGGAGTTCTGCCAGCAGGTGGACTGGGGAGAGGTGGTTAAGATATATGCCACGTACAGTTGCTGGGAATGATCTGTCATCGAGTTTTGTGTTGCAGACCTCTCCGTGACCCATGTACCGGCTGACCAAGGACCGGAGCACAGAGAAAGCTCGAATGCAGGGCTTGTTAACTAGAACTGGACCCCAAACTCCCTAGAGATGTTGTAACTATACACAGAAGTTCCCACAGTGCAGCATGGCAGACCAGGGTCCCTGAGTGTCATCAACTTCTTGGAGAACTCCATATCCCAATAGGTTCAGAAGCAATGCTTTCAGTGAGAGCTACAACAATGTTCTCCAGGAGAGGTATAATTCTAACATGCATGCAAAATATGCAGTTTCCCAAAGACCCAGATATATAAATACCTGCATATTAGAGGGCTTGGACACAAGACAGGGTAAAAAATATGTTTTATACACAGGAAATTTCTATTTCAACTTATATTTACATTTCAGTACCAAAAGCGACTGATATTCTGGATTCACTGGTGTGATTGTTGCATGGCAAAGCTGATAATAGGGCTTTTTTTTTTTTTTACTCTTGGCCTAGAACATACAACTCTCTTTTAGGGGGAAAAAAACAGATTTTAAAAAGATACAAATTTTCAAATTCCAAGCTTCAAAGGACAAATATCAGGACAAAGAAGCTACTTGTAGCTTCTTCCTCAGTGCATTTTAATAGCAAATCACCTTGTTTCCATGCTACGAAGATAATGCCTTTAAAATTAAATGTATGCACATTTTTCTCAGAAGGACTAAGTAACCTTTAGCAAGAAGGTACGGATTAAGATAATAAATCTGCCCAGAGTAGAACTGTCAGCTTCTTTACTCTTGAGCCACTAATCATTTATGATATAAGTAGAGTACATGCACGGGGTACGAAACTATTAGGTGCAGAGGCCCCTCTCATACTAATAGATGAGATAGGGAGTGAGAGGAATAATAAAGTTCTGTATATTTCCAATACCTGAAATATTCTCTTTTCAGCTCCTCTCTGCTTGATGTATTCTTTGGGCAGGAATTCCTTTAGACTGAGAGAGAATACAAAAAAAAAAAAAAAAAAGTAAGGCATTTGTTCTATGATGTGAAGCAAAGAAAACAAACTTTTTGTACAACTCAGTTCACTAACTCTCCCAGTATTTGATGGTACAAATTAAGAATGGACTATCACATCCCACAATGCACTTCAATAGGACACAAATATAAAACCAGTCTGATATAAAGAACAAACTAACATTAAGAAGAAAGGAATTCCAGGGGCACCTGGGTGGCTCAGTCGGTTAAGCATCTGACTTCGGCTCAGGTCATGATCTCACGGTTCGTGGGTTCGAGCCCTGCAATGGGCTCTGTGCTGACAGCTCAGAGCCTGAAGCCTGCTTCAGATTCTGTGTCTCCCTCTCTCTCTGTTCCTCCCCCACTCACTTTCTGTCTCTCTCTCTCTCTCTCAAAAATAAATAAACATTAAAAAATTTTAAATAAAAAAAAGAAGAAAGAAATTCCATGATACATCATGAAATGACAAAGCAAAGGGTACAAGAGTGTCTTTGTGATAAAGGAAAGAAAGCATTTTTCATTTTATATCGTTAATGTGTATTTTTAAAACAATACAAGGATACACCTAGTACTAACTAAAATGATTCTCTATGGAAACAAGGGAAAAACGGCGCAAAGGGAACAAGGATGGAAAAAAAACCTCTGGATATTCCTTGTTTTACAGTTATCACTTGAGAACCACCTAGAATCACAAAGCGGAGGGAAAAAATTCAACACCTAAAAATCCAAAGCAAACTGAAAAAAATCAACCTAGCAGTTTATCAAGTTGACAGTCTAACTACAGGGAGAAAAATGACTTTAAATAACATTGGAAAAAGTCTTTTAAGTATACATCCCTCGTGAGAGAGGTCTTAAAGTTAAAACGAACTACAGAAGACACACTAAACATTGATAGCTTTATTTTAAAACTACTACCCTTTCTCTACTAAACACACAAATACACCACACACTACAAAATTAGGTTATACTGCATGATATATAATTAAGATAAAGTAAATGGTAATTACGTTAGTTGTAAGAAACCAAACTTGTTAGCAGATCAAAATAAAGCAAAAAAAAAAAAAAAAAAAAAAACAAAAACCCGAAAAACAAAAAAGCTAACTGAAAATCTTGCAATCTTTCACTCAAATTGGACATACTGGTCTGAACGTCTGATTCATTCTGTTTTCTGAAAAACATTTTTTAGTATGTCCACAGAGGGAGCTAAAGGCAAGGTGGCAATGAGTACCCCCCAAGGCCTCAACCAGGTGGCCTCCAAATACCATTTCTTGCTAAAAGGAACCAAGAATCCCTGGCGAAGTGACTGATTCTAACTCTGGGGTAGGAAATGTATCAAATGTTCTTGGGGCTTCTTAGGCCTGAGATCAAAGAAGCTATCAAAAGGACACTGGACTGACATCAAGGGGTAACCATGGGCCACTAAGAGGATGATGTGTAAAACCTTCTACAAAAAGAAGAGAGATGATGAATCCACCATGGAGCTTCAACAATTTTAATTCACGGCCATTCCTGACTTCACCTATTCCCTCCCCAGGATTATTTTCAAGCAAATGCCACACATCATATAGCTAATTTCATGCTATGGGGCAATCAGAATGTCATAAAAATTGATGACCACAATGGGTAAAAACAAAGATCTATGAAATCCCATAAAGATCCTTTAAAATAATCAGTGGTCACCTTAATAGGTGGCTAGGGCATCAACGCTTACTGAAAACTGATTTAGGGCAAGAAACAAAGCTAACCAATAGAGAAGTAGAAAAGGAGTCCAAAATCATCATTTTATAGCTTCTAATGAAATAAGCAATAGATCAAAACAAGGCTGAGTGGCTGCTAAAATCAGTAAGTGACAAGTTAATGGAGAGCTTTATAGTAGATGGTTCAGTCTGATTCAAACCCACTTAATCGATTTTGTTATCAATCATAGTAGGATAACCAGACAGCACATGTCTCCTAACTGATGTAACCGGAAATATACAGCCCCACCCAGGAAGTATTCTTGGCAATAAAGAGCAAGTAAAAATATAATTTAACCTGAATTTAATTAAGACGTTAAATCTAAATATTGGTTTACAAAAAGAGAGAAGAAAGAACATGGTAAGTGATACCACCAGGGTACAATAAGCCCAAGTCTAAGTTAGGCAATTCTATAAAAAGAACCCAGGTTCCTCACAAATAAACAGCTTGGTGGTAGATATGAAAAAGAGGACATAGTAACCGATTAAAAGAGTTTCAAAAAACATATTTACCACAAAGCTACAGTAATAAAAACAGTGGAGTACTGACCTAAGAATAGACAGGTCAATGGAATAGAATCAAGAGTCGAGAAATTAACCTTTACCTTTATAGCTGGTTAAGTTACCGCAAAGGAGTCGTTTTTCACTGGGAACAGAATCGTCTTTTTAACAAATGGTGTTGAGACAACTGGATATCCATAAGTAAAACTATGAAGTTGACCCTCTACTTCACACCAAACACAAAAAGTAACCCCAAATGGATCAGAGACCCACATCTAAGCTAAAACTGTAAAACTCCTAGAATATAGGGATAAAACAGAATATAGGAATAAAACCTTATGACCCTGAGTTAGACCAGGACTTAAGATACAGTAACAAAAGCACATTCAGTAAAAGAAAAAGTATGACTACATCAAAATAAAAAATTCCTAAGTCCAAGTGATACCATCAAGAAAGTGAGGAAGTATCCCACAAAATGGGAGACAACATTGCAAATTAAGTACCTGATAAGGGACTTATATCCTGAATATGTAAGAAATCTTACAACCTAACAATGAAAAGACAACCCAATCAAAAAATGGGAAGGGGATCCGTAAAAGCATTTTTCTGAAGATACACAATTGGCCAAAGGCACATGAAATATACCTAATATCAGTAGCCACCAGGGACATTAAAAGAAAATTACAGTATGATACCACATATCCACTAAGAGGGCTACAATAACAAAATGGACAATAAATGTTGGCAACGATATGGAGAAATTGGAATCATGCATTGCTGGTGGGAATGTAAAATGGTGCAGCTGCTGTGGAAAACAACTTGGTAGTCTCTCAAAATATTAGACAGCAATTCTAATCCTAGGCATGTATCCAGGAAAAATGCAAACATGTTGACACAAACATCTGTATATGAACGTTCCTAGTATTTGTTATAGCCAAAAGGTAGAAGCAACTCAAATGTCCATCAACTGATGAAGGGATAAACAAAATGTGGTTGATCCATATGATGGAACATTATTCAGCAATAAAAAGCAATTAAGTGTGATACAAGAGCCAACATGGGAACACTGTGCTAAGTGGAAGAAGTCCATTACAAGAGACCACATATGATGTGGTATCATGTATAGGAAATTTCTGGAATAGGCAAATCTATAGATAGGATCAGTGCTTGCAGAGGCTGGGGGTGGGGATGGGGATTTGAGGAGTGGCTGTGAATAGACAAATGGTTTATATCAGGAGGGACAAGTGTTCTAAAATTAGATTGGGTGATGGTTGCACAATCTTGTGAATACACTAAAAACACCATACATTATAAATGGGCAAATTATATGGTATGTAAACTGCATCTCCATAAAGCTTTTTTTTTTTTTTTTAAATAGAAAACACAAAAACCCATATCAACCAAATAGAATTTGTAGGCTGTGTCTGAATCCTGATATGAAGTAAAATGTTATTTGTGAGACACTGGAGGGAAATTTAACAGTATCTGGGTATTAGATGATATTATGGGATTATTTTTTTAAGTTTGTTTTTAGAGAGTAGAGAGCACATGTGTGCAAGCGGGGGAAGGGCAGAGAGAGAGAGGGAGACAGAGAATCCTAAGCAGGCTCTGTGTTGTCAGCACAGAGCCCAACGAAGGGCTCCATCCCCTGAACCATGAGATCATGACCTGAGCTGAAATCAAGAGTGGAGGTTTAACTGAGCCACCCCAGACATCCCAGAATTATTTTTAATTGTGTTAGGTGTTAGGATAGATTTCTGGTTATATGTGTTTAAATTTTTTTTTTATTTGCCAGAAAAACATACTGAAGTACTTAGAGATGAAATAATACGCTGCCTGGAATTTGCTCTAAAATACTCCAGCAAGGGGGGGCACCTGGGTGGCTCAGTCAGCTAAGCCTCTGACACTTGATTTCTGCCCAGGTCATGATCTCATGGTTCATGAGTTCAAGCCCTGCATCAGGCTCTCTGCTGTCAGCTCACAGTCCACTTTGGATCCTCTGTCCCTCTCTCTCTGCCCCTCCCCTGCTTGTGCACCTGCTCTCTCTCTGTCTCAGAAGTAAACAAACATTTTAAAACAATACTCCAGCAAAAACATACAGGGGAGGTACGGTGAGGCCAGATTCTGACTATACTAACACTTGAATAATGAAGCCTGGTCAATCTGCAAACCATTTCCATTGGCAAAAGTTTTAAGTACGTTTTCTGGAATTTCAGGGATCTAGTGGCAGAGCAATCTGGATTTCTTCAGAACCCAAGTCAGTCAGCAGGGGCAGGGTCTAAGAACGATCTAAGCAGCAGCACCTTGGATGTTATGACTATCATTAAGCAACTTCATGGACAAAAATGTGATTGAGAACTGGAATGCACCAAGATCTCTCTCTCTCTCTCTCTCTCTCTCTCTCTCTCTCTCTCTCTCTCTCTCTCTCTCTCTCTCACACACACACACACACACACACACACACACACACACAAAAGACTGAGTTACAGAGAAGTCAAGTAACTTAGCTGAGGTCACAGGACTGGTTAGGACTGGGAGCTTCTGACTTCCCAGAGCAAGAGCGGATCTACCCAACAACACAGTTTTCCTCAGAAGCACGCTGAAAATAACAGTGAAAAACCATCACGAGTGGACCACTGGACAGCAGCTGTTGTGCTACCAACAAAGGGAGGCTTGGCTATGGTAATCCAAAGCATCTCAAAAGGGACCCGAGCCAACCCCTCACAACAATGGCTTTTACTAGAAGAATGCCAGATGGCAGTGTCCAGTGGCCAGGCAGGGGTAGAACACGTCGGGCATTAATGTCACCAAAGTTCTGTGTGGCAACAAGATGCCTCTGTTCAAACTCTGCAAAGTGACATTCCCATCCTTCAGTCGGTACAGAAAACAACTTCCAGAAGCTTGCACTAGAGGTTCAGCCTTGATGTCACAGGAGTTGACTTGGGAGTTTATTGTAAGGTATTTGAAAATATGAAGTGTGTGTGTGCCCATGTGTGGCATGTGTTTTTCTCCAGTAAATCAGCAAAGTTCACAGTGTCAGAGTGAAGCTAGGGGGAGCAGGCAGCCTGTCACCCCTGCCTGCCAGCCAGCAATGCAGCAGTTCCAGCCCAGTTGCTGTTGTGATTACCAAACCCGAGCTTGGAAAGTTCCTAAGCATCTGGGACATGCATGCAAGTGAAATCTGTCAGCCTTCTTTGAGAAAATGGGTCAGATTGTCAAACCTGATTGGACATTTTTCTCTTAATTAAGCAGGCTCTGGCCAAGCAAAGTCCCTCCTACTGCGTCCTTCAATATTCCCTTCTTAAAAGGGTAGCAGTCTCCTCCTCCAAACCTTACCCTGAGCCTTTTATTTATTTATTTATTTTTTAATATATGAAATTTATTGTCAAATTGGTTTCCATACAACACCCAGTGCTCATCCCAAAAGGTGCCCTCCTCAATACCCATCACCCACCCTCCCCTCCCTCCCTCCCACCCACCCCCCATCAACCCTCAGTTTGTTCTCAGTTTTTAACAGTCTCTTATGTTTTGGCTCTCTCCCACTCTAACCTCTTTTTTTTTTTTTTTCCTTCCCTTCCCCCATGGGTTTGTTACACCGAGCCTTTTATTTTTTTATTTTTTTTTTTTGAACGTTTATTTATTTTTGGGACAGAGAGAGACAGAGCATGAACGGGCGAGGGGCAGAGAGAGAGGAAGACACAGAATCGGAAACAGGCTCCAGGCTCTGAGCCATCAGCCCAGAGCCCGACATGGGGCTTGAACTCACGGACCGCGAGATCGTGACCTGGCTGAAGTCGGACACTTAACTGACTGTGCCACCCAGGCGCCCCATACACCGAGCCTTTTAAAGAACACCTTTTTCTGGGTGCACTTATAACATCCTTCATTTCCCTAGGATGGTGGGCTAATTTGAGCTCTTCTTCTTACATGCTCAAGATCAATGGGAAATTGAAAGTCTGTAGCCAGTGGCCAACTCAGCTGTGTTTTTTGTCCACCCTTGCTGCTGACCATGCATCACATGATAATGTAATAAGCCAGCACCGCCCAGAAACTGCTAACCTGGTACAAAAAGAAAGCTACTGAATGCTTAAGAAAGGTAAACATTTTTAAAAAGTTACTAGATGTGCGACAACTGTAAAATACTGAAAAGAGGAAACCACAAAAATCTAAAAATAGCTCATCTTCGGATTGCTTCAGGATTGTCTTTCAATTCTCTCCTAGGTGATGGGGTTCATCCAAAGAAAACAACAAAAGAACCCTAACCAAGGGGATCCGCAACAAGAAAAAACTTTGGTCTTTCATCAAAAGACAAGCAAGTGAACGCAGAAGTGGCAAGTTTAATTGCAGGGTTTCAGAGATGTAGATATCCTATATTCTGTACTTTAAATGTCTTTTTGAATTATCAAAAGACTAAAACTATGTTGATAGAGGATTTCTGTTAATAGCTGCTGTTTATTAAAGTCAAACACTGTTTCAGGTGCTTTACATATATAAGTAGATTAATTAAATTCTGACAAAAGCCCTTGGAAGAAAATATCCTATTTTGTACATGAAAAATGAGGTTCAGTGATGCTATATTGTCCTTAACCACAACCAATAACTTAAGCCTCTTCTGTGGTCTCCAGACACCACACTCCTAGCCACTCAACACTCTGATCCTTCCAAGTTATCCTTTAATCAACAAATCTACCATGTGATCAGTATTTCAGAACCTTGACACAAAGAATAAAACACGAGAAACACCAAATCATGTAATGATGAAAATTACCATAGCAGTAGCAATTTTTAGAAATGTCCAGAAGTCCCTGAACAAGGGGAATTTAATCAACACATTTGGGGGAGCAGGGTCTAGACTCAAATCTAGATATTCACTTTTTTTTAATATAAAATTAAAGCTGCTTCTTCAAGAAATTCCAAAAGAGGGATCTTAAAGATATTCTATGGTCTGGCAAGACGTATACAAGTTTATGAGTCAGCTTTGATTTCGAGAAATGTGGACCTGCTTCTCACTGGTCCCAGAGCTGCCCCAAGTGCATGAGCACAGCCAAGTCACCATTCTCTAAGCTGGTGCGATCACCTGCAAAGTAGACAGATTCCTTCCTAGGAGTGTTATTTCTCAGAAAGGAACACACAAAGCAGTCAGGTGTTTACCCAGCAAAGGGTGGAGACTTAGAGGGGAGGGAAAGCAGAAGTGTATAAGCAGGGGGCAGTGTCACCCACAGGACACTGTAACACCCAGGTTTACTAAGTGCAACCTTCATGGTAAATCACCAAACGACCAGCAACAACATTTCAAATTTGATAGCACCTAAAGTTCTCAAAGCCTGATCCCAAGACCATCAGCATCAGCACTATCTGGAAATGGCTCAGAAGGGACAAATTTCAGGATTCATCCTGGACCTGCCGAAGGAGGGGCTCTGGAAGCAAAGCCCTGCACTGTGAGTTTTAACGAGCCCTCCACACAATTGTGATGTATGCTGAATTTGGAGAACCAGTAACACTGTGGGCTGAAAGCTCAAGTGATGGAATCAGACACACTAGAATTTGAAGCCAGAGTCAAAGACGAATATATCTGTGCAATTGAGGGTACTGGTTAAATCCTGGCTAACTGTGGTGATGACAGGGGAGGAAGGAAACATCTTTTGAGCTGGGAAACACTTAAAGTGGTAAGAAGTGTAGAGTGGAGATGGCATGGAAGCAGCTCGGGAAAGGGTTTGAGGACCTAACCTCAGCCACACAGCAGGTCCAAGCTCCCGAACCAACCGCTATGCCCTTTTGTCTAAGGACTGGAACCTGTCCGGGGCTCAGAGGCAACTTGGGGCAGACAGCAACTGGTTTGAAAGTCCCGGAGTCTGAAAGTAGTTAGGGAGGTAGGCACCAGCTTTAAGAGGCTGCTGCTAAAGGGTAACATGAAGGCACCATGGACAGTCATGGCCTTCTCAAACCAATAGGAGAGTCCTAGGCTGTCAGGCACATAATGGCAGAGGCAAACACTAAAGAAACTACGGGCTGGTAATGGTAAGGAACAGGAGGTAAGACAGAACGGATGAAAAACACAAGCTGCGGGGCCCCTGGGTGGCTCAATGGGTTAAGCATTCGACTCTGGCTCAGGTCATGATCTTGCGGTTCGTGAGTTCAAGCCCCACATCGGGCTCTGTGCTGATAGCTCAGAGCCTGGAGGCTGCTTCAGTTTCTGTGTCTCTCCCTTTCTCTACCCCTCCCCCACTCGTGTTCTGTCTCTGTCTCTCAAAAATAAATGTTAAAAAAAAAATTAAAAAAAAAACCAAGCTGAAATGCCTCCTTCACCGTTAGTTTGAAAACACAATCCACAGCCAAATTATTCCAAAGACCAAGTCCAAAGAAGGAATAGGAGTTTGAACAAACGCCAAGAGAAAAATTGACTCGAGGCCTCCTACTGTGTCAAAAGCTTTGCTTGTTGACAAGAGAATTATGTTGAGTTTGTGGTGAAAAACTTCCAAGTCCACTCTGATTTCTTCAACAGAGATTCAGAGCCTGAGTTGCTTTGTTTTCTCAATAGAACACATCCAAGGCACATGCCCACAAGACAAAGGGCTATGGTCCTCAGGGCTGAGAGGGGTCCTCACTTGTTACCCACCTTCCCGTGCCCAACCACTGGCTATTTCCCCCTGCAGCACACAGCACCGTGGAACCTTGTGTGAACTCCAAGGCCTGTTAATTTTGCCTTCGCCAGATGTTATATGTTCAACCTCAGTGAATCCAAGCTTTTGTTACCTCACAGACTATTTGCATTTTTCTTTTTTAAAGAACTGTTAATTGCAGAAACATTGGGAATATACCAATCATGTGGTCATATTTGTTTTCTGATTGCTACCTGTTTTTAAAGAGAAATTATATGGGGCGCCTGGGTGGCGCAGTCGGTTAAGCGTCCAACTTCAGCCAGGTCACGATCTCGCGGTCCGGGAGTTCGAGCCCCACGTCAGGCTCTGGGCTGATGGCTCAGAACCTGGAGCCTGTTTCCGATTCTGTGTCTCCCTCTCTCTCTGCCCCTCCCCCGTTCATGCTCTGTCTCTCTCTGTCCCAAAAATAAATAAACGTTGAAAAAAAAAAATAAAGAGAAATTATAGATTTATCTGAAGTCCCAAACCATCCTTCTTTCTCTCCCTATGTTCACTTCCTTATAGTTCCCATGCATATTTGATTATGTTTCTTCACCTCCTTGTATCTATAAACAACATATTCTGTTTCTCTTTGTGTGTATTTTTAAATTCAACAGGTTCATTTTCTGAAACGTCTGGTTTCCTCTGTAAAGCACTTTTATGTTTTCACACGTTTAAATTTGTGCCCCATCTAATGGACACGAAATGCTATACCCTTATTGATTTTGCATTTGGTTTACTTATGAGACTGAATATTTTTCCCTATCTTTATAAGTCAGTCGAGTTTCCTCTTTTCTCAAGTACCTATTGCTATCCAGGGTGATCATTTCCTTAGTTTTTTCTTTTCTTAATGATTTCTGGATATTAATGTGTTGTTTGTAGTGTGCTTTGCAAATATGCAAATTTCCTCTTCCACACTGTGGAGCTTCACTCTTATTTTGGTAATAGGTTTCGCCCAATATTTTAATTTCAATAAATATAGGTTTATCAATCTGTAGAACTCTTATCACCCAGCATCAGTAATAGAGTATTTTGATTACTATAGCTTTGTAAGAAATTGGGTATTTATGTGAGTCCTTCAATTAGCCTTCGTCATTCTTCAGGCTTGACTGGTACATGTTACTTTTTGATGGTTATATTGACAAATACATATAATCTTATAAGTTTTTTTTTTTACTCACATATGATTAACATACAATATCCTGTTAGTTTCAGATGTACATCATAGTGATTCAGTATTTTTACAAATTACAAAATGAACCCCACTGTAAGACCATCTATCACCATATAAAATTATTACAATATTATTGACCATATTCCCTATACTATGTTTTACATCCCATGACCTATTTACTTGATAACTGAAAGCCTGTATCTCAACCTCCTTCACCAATCCAATTCAACAATTCCACTTCTGGGTATTTAATGGAAGAAAACAAAAATACCAATTCAATGAGATGTAGGCATCCCTATGTTCACTGCAGCATTATTTATAATAGCCAAGATATGGAAGTGATCCAAGTGTCCATCGATGGATGAATGGATCAAGAAGATGTGGT
Organism: Puma concolor; assembly: GCF_028749965.1. Lineage (NCBI taxonomy): Eukaryota > Metazoa > Chordata > Mammalia > Carnivora > Felidae > Puma > Puma concolor. The sequence continues at coordinate 106,867,794 of NC_141672.1, read as the reverse complement.
GTATATGTACACAATGGAATATTATTCAACCAAACACAAAAAAGAATGAAATCTTACTATTTGCAACAACATGGATAGATCTAGAAGATATTATCACTAAGTCAGAGAAAGACAAATATGATTTCACTTACAAATGGAATCTAAACAACGAATGCACACACAAGACAAACTCACAGATACAGGCAACACACTGTGGATTACCAGAGATGGGAGGGGTTGGAGGGTAGGCAAAACAGGTAGGAAGAGGTTAAGAGGTTCATATACATTTTAAAATTAGGTTTTCTCATTACTTGGTATGTGGGATTTGGATTAAAATTGAACTGCATTTTATAGATGAAAATGAATTGCTATTATGACATTTAGTTTTCCTGTACATTAATCTAACAAACCACTCCATTTATTCAGATCTTGACTTAGCTCTTCAATGAACTTTTATCATTTTATTGGTTAGATCTTGGAGCTTTTTAGATACCTCTATTCATAGGTAAATCATACTTTTTATTCTAAAAGTTGTTTTTGTTTTTTGGTTTTTTTTTGTTTTTGAGAGAGAGAGAGGTCAAATGGGAAAGGGGAAGAGGGAGAGGCAGGGAGAGAACCTCAAGATGTCTCCACACTCACTGTGGAGTCAGAGGCAGGGCTCAATTCCATGACTGTGAGACCATGTCCCAAACCAAAATCAAGAGTCACACGCTCAAATGACCAAGCTACTCAAGCATCCCAAAGGTCTCTCCTTTTAAAAATTACATTTTCTTTTTGTATGTATGGGAATACTATTTGCCATATATAAATAAATAGTATTTTGTTTTCCAGCCCTGCAGGTGAGTATGAATACTATTGTTTTGGACCTAGGTGGTGATGAGCCATTATATGTTTATCTTTTTTCTAGGAGCCCTCATAATATTAACTCTAAGAAGTTTCTCTGCCAACCAAGTGGATTATATATGCAGATAATTGCATCACCTGCCCAGAGTGATAGTTCCATTTTTTTAGTCTTGCGTTTTCATCTTTTTTCTTATTTTGTATTTTACTTATTATCTGCCCCTCTGCACTAGAATGTAAGTTCCATGAGGGCAGAAATGTTTGTGTTTTTTACATGGCTCTATCCCCAGTGCCTAGAAGGCATGCCATAAATTGCTGAATAAATGTTCCATTCCTACAAGAAACTAGTCATAACTGGCAGTTACATCAAAATACATGTCACGTTGCACTCTGTTTGATTCTGCTAGTTCCAAATTAAGGTGAGAAGGTTTTTAAAATTTTCTTTCTTTCTGTTCCCTAAAATAGCCTGATCCTAGATTAGAGCAGAAATTAATGCTATCGAAACCAAAAAAACATTACAACAGATCAATGAAACCAGAAGCTTGTTCTTGGAAAGAATTAACAAAATTGATAAACCACTAGCCACTTTGATCAAAAAGAAAAAAGAAAGGACCCAAATAAATAAAATCAAAAACAAAAGAGGGGAGATCACAACCAACCCAGCAGTAATAATAATAATAAGAGATTATTATGAGCAATTATATGCCAATAAAACGGGCAATCTGGAAGAAATGGACCAATTCCTAGAAACATATACACTACCAAAACTGAAACAGGAAGAAAAAGAAAATTTGAACAGACCCATAGCCAATAAAGAAATCAAATTAGTAATCAAAACTCTTCCAAAAAACAAGAATAGAGGGCCGATGGCTTCCCAGGCGATTTCTACTAAACATGTAAGGAAGAGTTAACACTTATTCTCTTGAAGCTGTTCCAAAAAATAGAAATGGAAGGAAAACTTCCAAACTCTTCCTATGAAGCCAGCATTACCTTGATTCTAAAACCAGAGACCCCACTAAAAAGGAGAACTATAGACCAATTTCCCTGATGAACATGGATGCAAAAATCCTCAACAAGATATTAGCCAACCGGATCCAACAATACATTAAAAAAATTATTCACCACAACCAAGTGGGATTTATACCTGGGATGCAGGGCTGGTTCAATATCCGCAAAACAATCAATGTGATTCATCACATTAATAAAAGAAAGGACAAGAACCATATGATCCTCTCAATAGATGCAGAGAAAGCATTTGACAAAAGACCGTGTCCTTGCTTGATAAAAACCCTCAAGAAAGTAGGGATAGAAGGAGCATACTTCAAGATCATAAAAACCATATATGAAACACCCAACGTTAATATCATCCTCAATGGGGAAAAACTGAGAGCTTTCCCCCTACCGTCAGGAACAAGACAGGGATGTCCACTCTCGCCACTGTTATTCAACATAATATTGGAAGTCTTAGCCTCAGTAATCAGACAACACAAAGGAATAAAAGGCATCCAAATCGGCCAGGAGGAGGTCAAACTTTCACTCTTCGCAGATGACATGATACTCTCTATGGAAAACCCAAAAGATTCCACCAACAAACTGCTAGAACTGATCCATGAATTCAGCAAAGTTGCAGGATATAAAATCAATGCACAGAAATTGGTTACATTCCTATACACCAACAATTAAGCAACAGAAAGATAAATAAAGGAATCTATCCCATTTACAATTGCACCAAAAACCATAAAGTACCTATGAACAAATCTAACCAAAGACGTGAAAAATCTATACACTGAAAACTATAGAAACCTTATGAAAGAAATTGACACAAAAAAATGGAAAAAGATTCCATGCTCCTGGATAGGAAGAATATTGTTAAAATGGCTATACTAACCAAAGCAATCTACATATTCAGTACAATCCCTAACAAAATAACACCAGCATTCTTCACAGAGCTAGAACAAACAATCCTAAAATTTGTATGGAACCAGAAAAGACCCTGAATAGCCGAAGTAATCTTGAAAAAGAAAACCAAAGAGGAGGCATCACAATCCCGGACCTCAAGCTGTACTACAAAGCTGTACTCATCCAGACAGTATGGTACTGGAGTAAAAACAGACATTTAGATCAGTGGAACAGAATAGACAACCCAGAAATGGACCCACAAACATATGGCCAACTAATCTTTGACAAAGCAGGAAAGAATATCCAATAGAATGAAGACAGTCTCTTCAGCAAGTGGTACTGGGAAAACTGGGCTACGACATGCAGAAGAATGAACCTGGACCACTTTCTTACACCATACACAAAAATAAACTCAAAATGGATGAAAGACCTCAATGTAAGACAGGAAGCCATCAAAATCCTTGAGGAGAAAGCAGGCAAAAACCTCTTTGATCTTGGCCACAGCAACTTCTTACTCAACACGTCTCCGGAGGCAAGGGAAACAAAGGCAAACATGAACTACTGGGACCTCAACAAAATAAAAAGCTTCTGCACAGCAAAGGAAACAATCAGCAAAACTAAAAGGCAACTGACAGAATGGGAGAAGATATTTGCAAACATCATATCAGATAAAGGGTTAGTATCCAAAATCTATAAAGAACTTATCAAACTCAACACCCAAAAAACAATTCAGTGAAGGAATGGGCAAAAGACATGAATAGACACTTCTCCAAAGAAGACCTCCAGATGGCCAACTGACATACGAAAAAATGCTCCACATCACTCACCATCAGGGAAATACAAATCAAAACGACAACGAGATACCACCTAACACCTGTCAGAATGGCTAACATTAACCACTCAGGCAACAATAGATGTTGGCGAGGATGTGGAGAAAGAGGATCTCTTTTGCATTGTTGGTGGGAATGCAAGCTGGTGCAGCCACTCTGGAAAAAAGTATGGAGGTTCCTCAAAAAAAAATAGAACTACCCTACAACCTGGCAACTGCACTACTGGGTATTCATCCAAGGGATACAGATATGCTGTTTTGAAGGGGCACATGCATCCCAATGTTTATAGCAGTACTACTAACAATAGCCAAAGTATGGAAAGAGCCCAAACATCCATCGATGGATGAATGGATAAAGAAGATGTGATATGTATGTATGTATGTATGTATGTATGTACACACACACACACACACACACACACACTGGAGTATTACTCAGCTATCAAAAAGACTGAAATCTTACCATTTGCAACTATGTGGATGGAACTAGAGGGTATTAGGCTAAGTGAAATTAGTCAGAGAAAGACAAATATCATATGACTTCACTCATATGAGGACTTTAAGACACACAACAGATGAACATAAGAGAAGGGAAACAAAATTAATATAAAATAGCCTCGATCCTAGTTTTCATTTTGTTGTTTTGTGTGGTTTATTTTCAACTAATAAGGCAATTTCTTTCAAGTTTAGTGATCTACTCAGATTTTCTCAGCATCCTTTTTGTGTCTATTTTCAATTTATTTTTTAGTTTTTTGGCTTCAAGCTTTCATTTCATTCTCTTAGGATTTTTAAAACGAGTTTATCTGAAGTTCTGCCTCACTTTCATTACCAATAATTTCTTTTTTGCCTTTTTCTACTTTTCTTTTTTCTTGATCGAACTTACCAGAGATTAACATATTAATTTTTCCAAAGCAGCAGCTTTGGGTTGTGTTGATTCTATGATTTCTATTTCATTACTTTCTCTTGACTAAAATCTTTTATTCTCATCTTGTTTTACTTTTCACTCTCTGAGTAAAGCACACTAAATTGTTCCACTAAAAATGTATATCTGAAATTCTCCTTGTAATACTATCTTTTTCCTTTAATTATTTTAAACTAATGTCAGGTGCACACAGGTTTCACAACTTATCATCCTGGTGAATTGGTCCTTCTATCTTTATAATGGCCTTCTCTGTCTCTACTTCAGTTTTTTTGGTCTTAAGTCCTATTTTGTGTGACATTAAATACAGCTTCTCTAGCTTTAACTAGTTTCCTAGGGCATTATTTTCTATATGCCTTTAAATTTTCCTCTGTCCTTAAAATGTGTGTCTTCTAGAAATAGTACAGAGCTATATAATATGAGAGCCTCTATTAATAGTTTGATTTACTTTTTCTTGCTAGGATGTCCAATATTTAGAAGTATTTCCCTTAATTTGTACATCTTATATACCATAGGGTATGTTTCCATAATCCATCTGGCTCAACTACTCTTGCATTGGTCAAGTTGTTTGTATCTCCTCTCTGCTCTTCCTCCTTGGCACTGGTTTGGAAGTTCTGCTATCTACTCCTATTCTTTGAAGCTGCGAATCTTTCCCCAACATTTTATTATGAAAAATCTCCAACACAGAAAATGTTGAAAGAATTATACAGTGAACACTCTATACCCATCACCTGGAACTGCCCTCAGTTTTATCACACACACTTGATTCAAGGTCTAAAGTTTATCAGTGCATCTTACCTTCTTTGATAACAGTAAGATCCATAGAAGGCTTTGACTCTGATCACTTTTTTGAGTTTTCCACCATGTTTTTAAGGGGCCTGCAGTTCGTCATTATTACACTGGTTTTGGTGTTACTGCTGTTTTGAGCTAATTGTTCTTTACATTTGCCTTCTATTCTGCTAAATTCTTTCATCAACATTGCTTCTGGCACCATACCTTTGCCACCTTTCTTGAAATAATTCACAGCAGTCTCTATAGCCTGCACTGCAACTTTTGAAATCCTAAATAGACCACACTGCGTTCAAAACGTAGTTAAAATCAGAGCCAGGTTTCACCTCTCCATAGTAACAATTTCATGTTGATTTGCCAAGGAGACTATAGCCTCAAAAACAGCAAGGAATTAGCATATATTTTCCTATCTGCCCTATACCCAGCACAATAGAACACACATCCTAAGTCCTCCTATACCTGGCACAATAGAACACACATATGAAGTCCTCATGGAGTGAAAGAATACCAGATGGCATGCTCTCTGCAAGCATTTTCTTACCACAGAAGAGCATCAAGTATGCATATGATTATTGGATTGTGCTGGGTCTATTTCACGCTCTGATAAAATATCCCTTTCTGGGGCTCTTTGCAGAGGACCTGAAGCAAAGGGTCATGGAGATAAAGCACATCAGACTCGATCTGGGACAACTGGCTGTTTTCTGGATTCTAGCTCTCCATGGCTCTGTGTCTTATTTCTGTCTCTGTCTCTCTTGCATCTATTTCCCCCATACGCAGAGCAGACAGGAGCCATTTAATAATCCTTAAATCTCTGAAAACTGAAAATCTTCCAGAGTCTCCGATTTCCGTTGTTCTAAATAAATACCTTCACCAAGCTGGTACTGAGTCCAGAAGCCATTAAAGGATCTGAAGAAAGGTGTGGCAGACCTCACAGAAAGGTCCAGAGTAGGCAGACTTTGAGCAAAAGTGCTGTACAAATTTTTTAAACAGTGAAAGAAATATACTCACTAATGTACCTTATTGAGAAGCTATGTGGCTGATATTTTGGCCTGGCTGGATCTTTAACCTGGCTCTGTGACATGTCTAACCTCTTCACCTTTTTTTTTTAAACTCTGAATTCATTCAAGCGCACAGTACATAGGAGAGCCAGGTAGGAAAAAACACAGGCTGGCAAAAATGGCCCAGCCAGTCACCAGGGACAGCTCAGACTTATTATCCCTGAAAACATTCTGAATTTCCAACACACAGTCAGGGAAATGTGACCCCATTGTTTTGTTTTAATTAAAAGGAGACGAATATCCTCAGGAAGCTTTACCTGAACAGTATATGCAATAATGTATACAATTAAACATCTACATAAAATGAAAATGCCTCACTACCTAGACTAGATTTGGTCTAATTAAAAAGTAAATCAAATTCATAAGGAAAAATAATTGCCACTAGGCATAATAAGCTTGTTTTAATTTGGAATCTGAGTAAGGATACACATACCACTACAGGCATGAGCTTCTTACTCTAATCTCAGAAAAACGAAACAGACGAATACGATTGCTTAACCTTCATTACCACAGAGTAAGACAAGGGGCATCTTTTACTGGAGTGTAAGTATGAGGTTTTCCAGAGGCCTCCAAACTGCAGGAGACACTGTAAGAGCAATACCAATGCTCTGATACCATTTGGAATCCCAACACAAGTAAGGCATCTGGGGTGTCACAGAACAGAGAAAGGCAAAACTTCCCATGGTTCCTGCAGGAAGGAAGCCAGACCGACTGGGTAGTAACGGGCCCTTGGGAACACTCGACTATAGGACTTGTTTGGAAAATACAGAACAAAGTCAGTGACACGACATGTGTAGGGCCATTCTCAGACTCAAGGTCACTCAAGGCCTATATTGTAGGCCAAAGAAGCACATTGGATAGGTTCCTTGGGATTCACGAACATAAGGGGAGAGGGTGTTTTCTTTTGTTTTGTTTTGGATAACAACTCAGTTTAGCACAAACACTATGTTGTCCAAGCACCTCTGTCACCTCTGTCAAAGAAGTCAGGTTTTCTTCTTACTCTAGGACATATGCTGGTCCCAGCTACTTCCCACCAAAGTTAAAGTGGGATCAAGGGCCAAGTTGGCATTTATGTTATCCTTTCTCCTCAATGTACTTGAACACAATGCAGTTGATGCCCTACTCAACACATCTCATTTTGGCATACCCTACAGATAAGTGACGTCTGCCCCCAGCTGACATTCAGCTCAGGTCCCGCTACCAAAGCCTCTACAAGCTGCATTCTAGATGACAGCAGGATATTGATGTCAAGACACTCTGGATATTGGGGAAGGGGTTGCTCAACCAAATGTTTCAACTGTGCTAAGAGGAAACAGAAGAGGTGGGGGGGGAGGGGAGATAGGTAAAGAAATATTACCAGAGGAAGAAATACACAAAACCCTTGGAGAAGCTGATCAAAACACAGGGCAAGATCACTTCGAACTAAAGCAGCCTAAGTATGGCTGGGTCTGTCCTGTTGGACATTTCTAGGAAATTCAACCCTAAGGCCCATGTTCTGTGGGGCCATAATGTATCTGTAAAGGTGCTTTCTCTTAAATCTCCAAGTACTGAGCCCTCCCCCCAAACACCCCATCATTTTATACAAGACAAAGACCAGATGTGTGGAAGAGTGAAGTATTTAAATTTTTTTAAATGCTTGTTTATATTTTTTTGAGAGAGAGAGAGAGAGAAAGAGAAGGAAGGAAGGAAGGAAGGAAGGAAGGAAGGAAGGAAGGAAGGAAGGAAGGAGGGAGGGAGTAAGCAGGGGAGGGTCAGACAGAGAGGGAGATACAGAATCTGAAGCAGGCTCCAGGCTCTGAGCTGTCAGTACAGGGCCAGACGGGGTTCGAACCCAGGAACCATGAGATCACGACCTGAGCCAAAGTCGGACGCTCAACCTACTGAGCCACCCAGGCGCCCTGAAGAGTGAAGTATTTAATGTGTATCCTACACTTTCAGAGCAACGGAGATTTCCTCATACTGTAATAAAGAATGTGAAGCTCTGTTATGCTCTGTTGTTCTAATATAGGAGAGTCTTGCAAAGAAATTCAAGAGGACAAAATCTGGCCCAGTGTGAAAAAGGGATGTTCTGATGGGAGAGGTTTCAGAAGATGGAGGGCCTGAGCTCGCTGGGGAACTCCCGAGATATCCTAGGACAGACTAGACAATATCTAAGCAGAGCACTACAGATTCTATGGTCTCCATAGAAGCTCCACGCTCCAACTTGGAGCAGTAGCCTCCATAGTCATCCCAGCACTGAATTTCCAGGCCTCCTGCTTTTCCCAAAGACCACAGATTTGATCCTATACACAACTGAGGAAAAGCTAACAACCTCACAATTGACTGAAACTAGGGTATGTATTTTATGTATATGGCTCAAAAACACTGAAAAGAAGAGCAGACAACAAGAAAAACAAAAGAAAAAAACAAAAGGTTATTTACTCTAAGAATCCGGGCTTGTGTTTATGTTCCACATGAGGTCCAAATTGTATCTGGGCTTGAAATCCTCCAAACTCACAAGCTTTCTCGAAGGAGACAGGGTGGGAGCCATTCAGGATATCATCCCGAGCCTGAAACACAAGAGGAAGTGAAAAGCATCAGGAGCTTGGGGGAACAAGGCAAACTCTCCAGGGACACAATTCTTCATCTGAGCACACCCTCCCTGTGGAGCAAAAGGGGAAAGTGCCAGCCAAATGGGACGCATCAGGACTGTGCAGGTGACTAGCACAACAGGATTAAAACAAAAGGAAAACAAGTCCTTACCCCAAATTGCCTATAGATAGAATGCATCAGCAGTACGCGGTATACTAAAACTAAAGCTTCAGAAGTGAGTATGAAAAATAAAGAGGCAAGAGAAAAATTAACTAGAGGCAAAATCAACCCAATTCCCATCCCCAGAAAAAGGCCAATGTAATACACGTTGTTGGCAGGGGGAGAGAGAACTCCAATGACAGTAACTCAATACTACAGACATTTAAGGGAAATAAGCAAATTGCACAGTCCCAGAATCAGGAACTTACTATATCTGAAGTCTTTCTCCCGGTTCCTGACCCATCACTGCTATTTATTCTTCTGTCTTTTCTTTCTCTAGTTAGGTGATCCCCAGACCACTCTCCAACAGCTGCTCTAAGCTATGGCTCTGAGCCTTTAACCAACAAGCATTTTCTTACTGCCTTGCCATCTTTCTTTCTAGCCTCCCAGCCCTCCTCCCTCCATGCCATTCCTGCACCCACCAACTCAAGGGTCAGCAAACTTTTCCCGTCAAAAGGCCAGACAGTAAACATATTAGACCTTGCAGGTCATGTGGTCTCTGTAACAACTATTGAATTCTGCCACTGAAACATGAGAATAGCTGCAGAAAATATATAAAAGTGACGAGATACTAAAGGGGTTCACCAGTGTGTAACACAAACAAATGAGCTGTATTCCAATAAAACTTTATTTACAAACATAGCCAATGCTATGGCGGCATTTTGCTGATCCCTGCATTATTTCTAAGGGCAGATAAGTAGATAAATGGAAGGAGAGGAAAGGAAAGGAGGGAAGGAAAGAATCTAAGAAGAAAGAGGGAGGTTTTCCTTGAGCCAAAGAAAGACTGGAGACCATCTGGTGTGAAGCCAACGTCTTCCATGTTAGCAAAGTGCAAGCTCTGAAAAGTTCAATGACTTGTCTGAGTTTCGACAATAGGTTAAGGGTAAAGACATAAAAGGTTATGAAGAGAGTATCTTTCAATAATGAGAAATATGGATTTTTTTGGCCAACATTCACATGTATGTGACACCAGCAAAGAAAGCTCTAGTTCAACAGTGAGAGAGTTAAGTGTCTCAAAGTCAGGAAAAGAGACAGAGAGATAGTACCAGCCACCAGGTCCCAATCTGAGATGCCAAAGAAAGGCACCACAACCAAACATGTGAGGAATCCCTCAACCGTGCCCAATGGAAACCACGTGCCACAAACACCATGGAGGCCACAGCTGAGGGTCTCTTCACCACAAGCCAGTAACTTCTTGAAGTCTCCCCACCTTCAGTGAGTATTAAATGCTGTACCTGAACATAAAGCAAGTTCAGCTGCACAGGGTCTCTCGAGTCCACATTCTGATCGGAGTAGAAGAACTTCCTTCTAAGCAGCAACGTTTCATGTTCATCTACCCCTTGTTCTCTGAATGTTCGGCTGTGATCCAGCCAATTTACTGCAACACAACAAGACAGATCTAAGAATTGGGTTTATTCTTCCTCTTAGTTTGAAGGGATTTATCAAAAGAGAAGCGGATTTCTGGAACACCGATATTCAGTTATAAGTACTTATATTAGAACTGTGCTTTTTAACTTTGCAAAATAATTTCACATACGCCATCATGTACCATGTGACGCACCAAACACCAAAGGAGAGCCAATTCCCAGCCATTCCTCAAGTTCGTTAAAGCCCCACAGTCATAAGAAAATCAATGCTTTATGCCAAGACAGCCAAGTTAGCATTTTCCTTTAAGTCAATACTGGATACTTCAGTCTCATTATGTGAAATAATTTATAAACTGAGTATCAGGAGTTACCTCCACCCTCAGGCAGAAAAGAGGAGGAAAATAAAAGTCATGGGGAGGGAAGGGGGAGGGAAGGGCAGGACACTGAGGGATCAGGGATGGTGGAACCCTGCCTATGGCCCAGTTTGAATCTCATCCCAGAAAATGCTCACCTGTTATCTGGGTGCACAGGAATGGATCACCCCTCTATATTTTCTACAGCTCTCACTCCCAAAAGCCTCCCTGGGCTTAGCACACAACTTGTGAATAAGAAAGCATTACAAGCCTCACTGGGTTACAACCAACTTCAGCACAGGGAATGTGCGGGAGTGATCTCATCTCCTGCAGAACCTGAGAGAGTATCATGCACATTATAAAAATCCTCAGGATTTGTCTACCATCATCTCACTTGGAAAGAAATATGCAACTGGAAATCAAATGAGGTGAAAAAAAAAAAAAAGAATGGAGAAAGGGTCAGAGGAAATGAAAGCCCCACTGAAGATCAATAAACGTAATGACAACGATGTCATCTTCCCAATGCAGCAGCAAGGACAATGAAAGAAGGAGCCTGGAAAGGTCTACATGAACTGTGCATGATCCTCGGTGGGGTGGGGAATGTCCTGCAACCAGGTGCACGTAGCATAGGCTTTGGGGACGCATGGGGTGTACATATTGGCTTTTCCAAATATTAACTGTGTGTCCACAGAGGACAACTTTCCTATAATATAATTACCATTTTGTAACCTCTAAGAAATAATGGATGTCAACAATGGTCACCGATGGCTATTAACATCACAAAAAAGGACAAAAACCAGATACAACCCTCTGCTGGACGTACACTACACCACAGAAGGAATCTTTACTTTAAATGTATACACACATACACACATACACACACATGCACGCACACACACACACACACACGAATCTGATCAAGTCTCCAGATCCCAGGGGTTACAAGAGACAGAAGTACATGTTAGCTGATACCACAACCAATAAAATCCAGATTGTAGAAAACTCTATACAAATAACTATCTGGTTTTTTTCTTTCCAGAAACTGCAAGGAAAAAAAAAAAGAAAGAGAGAGAGAGAGAGGTGGAGGCAAAGTTGGAGACTAAAAGAGGTGTCACATCATCCAACCTTGTTTGGACCCCAGTTCAAACAAATAGGAAGCTTTTTTAGAAAACAGTGTGAACATAATTTGTTTATGAGATACCTTTTTTAGATGTGAAATGGCACCAGAGTCATTTTTTCCCCCTTTTTAAGGTCTTTTAGTGCCACAGACCAAGATATTTATAGAGGGAATGAATCAACAGAAAACTCCTGCCCTGGGTCCCACAGGTGAAGGGAGGTAGGTGAGGCCCCTCGTGCGCCCGGCCCACATTTCCTTCTCAGACACTCACGGTCATCATCCGTGTGGAGTTTTGCCTTCAGCTTCTCCATCTTCCTCTCGTCTCGCAACAGTGTCCTGTCTTTTTTTAGCGTACCCGTCCCTTCCTCTTTCTTTTCCTCAATCGTTTCTTGGATTAAAGAATATTCTTCATAGTTCGTTATTCCTAAAAATAGAAATGAGGTTACAATTACCAGGGATTATGAACCTGTCACTCCTTCCAGCCGGGCACCCTGTGGTACTCAGAGCCGCCCCCTGCAGCAAAGGATCAGGGAGCCACCCATGGAGCACACATCGAGAAACTGGCTGAAAGGGTGGCTTTTCAGCTAATGAAGCCATGTTTAAAAGGTCACATTCGATTCTCCTAGTTTTCGACAAACAAGTATGGAGTAGAGATCATGCAGAACAAGGCAAGGCAATGTCAACCAAGCAGTGGCTGAAAGAGCACGTCTTCCTTTGCATGGAGAGAAGACTAAGACAGGCCAGCCTACTTTCTCCAAACATCTGAAGGGCTTCATGCAAAAAGCAGACACACTTGTTCTCTGAGGGCATTAAGAGAAGCTACAAGAAGAAAAGTTGTGTAGCAATCAATTGTATGGGCTGTCCCTATCAGTCTTCAAGGAAATACTGGATGTCAGCAATGCTTATACAGAAGCTCAGCCATGGGCAGGAAACTAAATTATAGGATTTAAAACATACTATCTTCAATTAAAAGGTTCCTTTTGAATAGTTACAGAGAGGGAGGGAGGCAAACCTTGAGAGACTCTTAAATACAGAGAACAAACTGAGGGTTGATGGGAGGGGGATGGGGGAGGGGAAAATGGGTGACGGGCACCGAGGGGGCACTTGTTGGGATGAGCACTGGGTGTTGTATGTAAGCGATGAATCACAGGAATCTACTCCCAAAACCCAAGAGCACACGGTGTGCACTGTATGTTAGCCAACTTGACAGTAAATTTTATCTTAAAAAAAGATACTGAGAGATAATAAAGGGATATATTTCTGCTCAAAAAAAAAAAAAGTTCCTTTTGTTTTTGAAAGGGAAATAAAATCTCTCAGTTTTGACTCAGTGAGACATTCATGTGTTTACAATAACAGTTAGTGGCTTTACATATTTAGAGAGCAGTGTCTCAGGAATGGGAGGAAATCAGTGGGTAAGACACCAAATGGGGATGAAAAAGGAACAGGCATGTAATTAATGGCCAAACAAAAACTGGAACCCAGGCATGCCAATACTCACCGATCCTGCTGCAAATGGTAACCAGGAGCTCCCCAACAGTCTTAGAGTCATCCACCATCACCGTTTTCACGGATCCATCCAGCATCCGGATTTTCTGAGGTCTCTGTTTCTTTTTATATTCCAAAATATCCTAGGGCAGAACCACACCAGCTTTTCACACTACATGGGAAATTAGGTCATCAACTTGGACCCTCTTCTGTAAAAAAATTTAATTTTTCCTAGCACTCTGATTTCCTCCTGCTAAGTTTTCATGAGATTTTTGCCACTAATACAGAAACTCCCATGCTAACAATTAACTGCTTCCATAAAGGTTTCTTAAAAATCTGATAGTGAAACTGTGCCCGGAGAAGTACTTTTTCTAGCTTACGGTTCTTGAAAACTAACCTCTGTTAATTTAAAGTAGCTGATGTCTCCCTGAAAGACTGTGGATGATCTGCTTTGAAGAGAATTAGCAGAGGCAAATTCCTACTTGTCATTGAAAAAGACAGTGGTGTGCTTCTCCAATTATCTTACAGTTACAGGCAGTTTCTAATACATATGTCACGAAGGAATAAATAATGGCCCCATGTTTCTTTACAGTGGTGGCATCAGACCCCAGAGAAGTGATTTGCACCATAATGCCAAGATCAAACAGGGGTAGTGGGCCTGGAAGTCACTTTTAAATGAGAGACCTTTTTTTAACTTTCTTTTTTTTTTTTTTTTTTAATTTTTCTTAACGTTTATTTATTTTTGAGACAGAGAGAGACACAGCATGAACGGGGGAGGGGCAGAGAGAGAGGGAGACACAGAATCGGAAGCAAGCTCCAGGCTCTGAGCCATCAGCCCAGAGCCCGACGCGGGGCTTGAACTCGCGGACCGCGAGATCGTGACCTGAGCTGAAGTCGGACGCTTAACCGACTGAGCCACCCAGGCGCCCCTTAACTTATTTCTTAACGATAGAATTATGCAACGGAAAATTACTTGGTACTTTATGGAATACTCAACAGTCTGATATCTGCATTCCATACGCTAAAACCCATTCTCTCAGACGTTAAACTGAGCAGACTATACAACACTTTTTACTCATTACCTCTCTGTACTTCCCAACAAAATCATGTTTTGTTACTGTTACTGATTGTTATTAAGCTTACCTCTAATATGAATTTTCTTAAAAAAAAAACAGAATTCTGATTAATATTCAATATCTGACTACCTTTAGGATTTTTTTTTTTTTCACCACTAATTTACCCTTACCTTTTATCATCAGTCACTGGGATACTTCCTATACAGAAAGATGCTGTGTCTTATTTTGTAACTACCAAGTCCAACCATGGCATGTACCAACAGCTGTAAGCACTAACCCCAAGCTGCTTTAATTACTCTGTGGAGTTTCAAGAATCTGGACTGCTGATATTTTCTATCACTACCTGTACAACCCTTACAGAGTACGTTACATCAAAACAATAAGTTGCCGTTGAAGCAAAACAGATTGCTGGGTCTCCCTTTTGCTTTGAGGCATACTAATATATTGGCTTCTATGGAAAGCCGAGACAAAGTGACCAAAAACACACACAAAAAAACATGACATCTCCAGCATACCCCATTTCGCAACATGTAGTAATCCAGTGTTCTGCCTGCTTCCAGCCAAATTCCTTTCCTGGGGTCTTCATCTGAGAGAAACAGCCCATAATCAGAAGCTGGAAGATAAGGAGAAGAGAGAAAAATAAAAGACAGAATGACAACGTAACCATCATGGACTTCCAAGCCCGGAGTCTGCTGATTTGGCAGGATGTGGGTACCCTCCTTTTACCAGACAGGTTTCGTTTTGACAATGCGAGCAAGCCAATGGGCTAAAGCAGATGAGGAAGAATGAGACGTGAGCTGTAAAATCAACACCCACAGAGAAGGTTCATGTTTTTTAAAAAGAGTGGGCAGCAGCAATGTCTACAGTTTAAGCAAACATCAAGAACAGAGCAGTCCAAATTTCTATTTTATGCACTGGGCTTTGTTCCCTATCACTTGCTATATGAAAACCAGGCAGAGAACCAATGAAGAATGACAAGATAGCCATGGAGAAACTAAGGAAGTGACCACTTAAGCCCAAGGCCACTGAGGCAGAGAGAGGCCAATAGAGCCTTTTACACTTCAAATAATCCCTCCATCACCCCAACAAAGCATTATAAAAGTCAAGCAAGAGTGGCCAGTGAGAGGAAGACTCTGCCCCCCATTCCACTAAATTATGAATACAGTTGGAAAACAGCTCTGTGTTCTCCACAGAAATCCCATAAGATGATCAGGAAGTATAAGAACGTGGCGGCAGGAGGAAAGCAGTATCATTTCCTGTCTAAAGACTTCTGTCTTGGGGCACCTCGCTGGCTCAGTTAGGAGAGCATGCAAATCTTGATCTCAGGGTCAGGAGTGCGAGGCCCACTTTGGGTACAGAGATTACATACACATATACACACACACACACGCACACACACACACACACATAGATCTTTAAAAATAAATAAGTGTAATAAAGACTTCTGTTTTCTTGAATGTAATTCAAGGTAACCTCAGAGACCCAAATGAGGGTCCTAGATCCTAATGTTTCTTAGAAAGACAACTCCAAGATCTATATAGGGTTTCATCTTCACCAGAGCTAAACAGCAATCCAGCCCAAAGAAATTTTTTTTAATCTGGGAGAAAAAGAGTAAAAGAAAAGACACGAGAAATGATTGGACAACCAAAATTTGGAGTAAGTTTGGGGATGGGGTATTTTTATTTTTGGGCAATCTAGAAATAACAGTGTTTTAAGTAATATAAATAATGCTTTTGGACCAAAAGTTTGGCAGTTTTAGGACATCTTTTTGAGAAAATCAATGCCTACATTTAATCATCTTTGAATATTTGATTTTCATGCTTCCAATTTTTTAATAAATTTTTAAAGTTTGTTTATGTATTACTCATTTTGTGCATGTGAGACAGAAAGGCATAGAGATAGAGGGAGGATCCCAAGGAGGCTCTTCACTGTCAGTGCAGAGCCCGACACAGGGCTTGAACTCACAAACTGTGAGATCATGACCTGAGTGGAAATCAAGAGTCAGATGCTTAACCGACTAAGACACCCAGGCGCCCCTCATGTTTCTAATTTTTAAGTTTTATCCTGTTTTCACAGTAAAGGCTTATCAACTTGGGAATAATCCCAATTTCCCAAATGCCAATCAAACAAAAATAAAGGAAGGAAATGTAGAGAGTAGAGAAAGGGAAATGGAAAATAAAAACCGTATGAATGGCCGTTGTTTAAACTTGGATTAATAGTGGTTAGCAGTTCAAACTAACAGGAAACAAAACACACATTCATAGAGGCTCCCCACTCCCTTTAATGTTGGAGATAAAGTTTACAGAGCCCCTTCAAAGTACTTGAAATGTAAGGCTTGTTGTGTGTTCTGATGGCAGTTCCAGCCTCCTCCAGGAAAAGAGGGCTCCGGTTATACATAAGCAGTAACCGCTGGACGAGGTACATTTGTACTTCGTGGGGTAAATGAGATCAAGTATCATAAGGTGACTTGTAAACCAGAGAAAGCGATGCTCATGTATGGAAGGGTCATGATGATGGGCGTGACAATGACAATTCAATGGCAGTTTTGGCCACTGTCATCACAAAACTCAGTTGGGAGGCAAGTAGTGTCTAGGCTAAGAAGACATTTCATTTGAAGCATACAGACTAGGTGGTTTGGGTACCACTCAGAGCATCTGTTTCTTTAGCCACTAGGTAAAGAACATACAAACACATTTCAGGAAGCTGGTGAATAACCAATGGCTTACCTTGGCCAGTTTGCGCCTCAGGTACCCGTTCCCGAATGACTCGACATGCATCGTACACGGCTGTAGATGGTTCAAACTGCATGGTCTTTACCACATTGCAGTGGCGGACACAAATCTTTAAGGACAGGGCCACCATTTTCCTAGATGATGTGAAGATTCTCACTTAGAATGTCTGGAAAACACAGAGAGACAAACCCTGATGGTCATAATCATCTTGAAAAAACTGCTAGACTCTAGATCAGTTTTAAATAATTGCAGGAATAAAACAGCAATTAAAGAGAACGCTTTGGACAAAAACACAAAAGATTTTGAAAATTTCTAAAAAAGACAACAGCTTGTAGTTCCAGGGTTATCGTTATCAGAGAGTGGCAAGTCGAGGCTCTAGGGAAGAGGATCCGTGGATTTTCACCAAGACTCCTTCTCAATGATGCTCCCTACTTGGAGTTTCCAACAGGGAGTCCTCAGGGTGAGAAGCAGAGAACCTTGGGCACCCACAGCTATCTCCTGAAGATGCTTCTGTTAGCAGCCTCAGTGCCCCAGCTCTCTCCCCACAGCTCCTGGGGAGAGAGAACAAATACCAATGCTCTCCTGGGTGCTCCTCAGGGCAAAAAAGTTCCACGACACCATGTACCAGAAGACTTGGTGTCTAGGCCCAACTCCAATACCAGCATCCTGTGTAAATGCAAGCAAGGCCCTTTGGCCACTCTACTTTAATTTCCCCACAAGTAAAGAAGCCACAATGTTAACAGCCCTGCCTAACTCATAAAAGAACCAAACCCTGAGGAGTTCTCAATGGGAACCCAATGCCCAGCCACCATCAGTAATGAGGCCAGAGTGGTTGATTTGAAACAGCCAGTGTGCTATATACATACTCTTCTGGGGTCTCTAAGGGAAGAAAATGCCACTTCAGCTGTTATTTTGTTCAGATAAACTATTGGGATATTTCGTTTCTTGTCCAGTTTGCTTCTAAAACCAGTTTTATGGTTTTAGAAAGCATACAGGTTTAGCTTAGGTTTTATTTCATAAGTAACTTCTTTTTTAAACCTAAGTCCAACAATTTAGTTCCTCTTGTGTGAGTTGGTGGCTTATGGCTTAT
Organism: Puma concolor; assembly: GCF_028749965.1. Taxonomy (NCBI): domain Eukaryota; kingdom Metazoa; phylum Chordata; class Mammalia; order Carnivora; family Felidae; genus Puma; species Puma concolor. Next base: position 106,849,471 of record NC_141672.1, on the reverse strand, counting down.
TTTGACAATGTGCTCTATTCTGTGGCCAGAAACTTACCCTCAACCCGAGCCAGCCTGAATCAAATGTACCTTCCTCAGGCACAAGAGGAAGGATTCTATCCTGCACCTGAAACACTGACACAGACTTACTTGGCTGTCATCCTGGCCAACAAAATAACACACTTCAGAGTTAGTAGTTAGAATCCTAGCACCGGATACAGAACATAAATCCACAGCAATTTCAAGTTCTCATCCTTTCCTATCTTTTCTTAGAGAACCTACAGGGAGTGAACCTGAACCCCCACTGCCTTTATGCCCTCTTTCCACCTAAGAACGCAAACGCTAAGAAGCAATGAGGTAGTTGACACGCAGAAAGGGAAACAGGCTGACCAGGCCCAGGGAGTGGGTGCCTCTAGGGCATCACTTCCTAGCATGCTTGATTGATTGCCAGCTTCCTAACAACAGGTACCTGGGTCAACTGGACACAGGACATTTTTAAACAGATGTTCCGGTGTTCATGGGCAGGGTATTCCTAAAGCCGCATGAATCGTTGCATGAACCAACCATTTAGGCCATCCAACTATAAAGTCATTTTCACATCTACTTATGTTCTGAATGAACTGTCTGTAAAAATATTTCTTGAAGAATGTCAAGACACAGTTCTCAATCAACCACAGCAGCATTCACTGGGAATCCTCCCCAACTGAATCAATTTACTACAGCCTGGGCAGTGGCTACATCGCTAACATGGCAGAAGAGTTCAAGTTCAAAATATTCAGTGATTTTCCACCCACAATATCAAGGACTTTACAATATCATGCCACATATAAAAGGATAGATCCAACTCTGTTTTTATAGGCATATTTGTCTAAACAACTCCCCAATTTGGGAAAGTAAAATTTAAGCTCTAGACCTAAATTGACAAATTTACGGCAATGTAGAGATCACTGCGTGAACAGTTTTCCCCCTGGGGCTGGTAATAATCGTGAGGTTTCCTGAACCACTGAGATCCCTGAGCATGGCTGGTGGTAACAGTCAGTGGTAAAGGCTATGGGGGTCCTTGCTGTCATGGGTGCCATTTATGAAATGTACCAGGGAGGATGGGATGGTTAATCGCTTCCATTCTCTGGGAATAGCAAGTATTGGAAGTGTCCCTGCATGAAGGCTGCTCTTCCCAGGCTCATAATTGGGCTTTCTGCAGAGCAAATTAATGGTCTTTCTAGCCAAGCCAGGAGGGATTCAATCAAAGGAAAATACAGAGCCATGACATGGGGCTGAAAGAAGAATAGAACAGCAAGAGAATAAACACTGGCACTCAGAAGGAAACAGAAGATACATAGGGGAGCGAGGAGAAAGGGGCAGATGGGGAAGCAGGAAGCAGACAGCAGCAAGAAGCCTGCTGGATAGAACCTAGGGCTGTGGGTCAACAAGGAACACAGGAGAGCAGCCCAGAGATTTGGAAGCAGGAGGAGAGAAGCAGAATGTATACAGCAGTGAGGGAAAATCTCTATCCAAAATACATGCAAAAATGAAAAAGCCACTGACTGAGGTTGGGGGAAGCTGCTGGAGGCACAGGTTTGGGTGAAAAATCCGTAATGAGTTTTTTCAGGATATATTCGGTAGAGAGGTGGAACAGGGTCAAATACAAAGCAGGACACGTAATGGTAGGGGGAAGGGGAGCTTATCATATTTAAATGCTCAGAATGAGAAAGATCACCTAGGGAAGTGAGCAAGAGAGAGACCTGAAGACTGTGTCCTGGAGCCAGGTTCTAAAATTAGGGCAAGAAGGGACCAGCAAGGGGGCCCGGTGGTGGGTAAGGGAGGAGAACCAGGAAAGGGTGGGCCCAGAAGAAAGTGCGCCAAGCAGGAGGGAGAGAGCACCTGTGCTAAGGGCAGATCACAGTTGAGGGAGGATGAGGATACAACTGAATCTGGCCAGCAGGTGTCTGACAACTGAGGTAAGAAGAGATTAGCAGAGAGGTGAAGCTAGAACAGCAGGTTTGGAGGAGAAGGGGAGAGGGGCTGGCACAGCAAGTGCAGACTTGTCTCCTCATCTCTTAGGGCTGTCTACTGGAAGGGGTGGAGGAACAGGCAGTGGTTCTCATTTATGCCCTTCAGGCTTATTTATCCAGGAAATACATATCATGTAATTGCCACCAAGTCCGTATCTACATAGCATCTGTACAAACATGGTTTCCACCTGATGATGGCCTGAGGGGCAGTCTCAAGACACCTAACTGCCCTTCCTGGAGGCAGGTGCTTCAGTGTGCATGATCTCCATTCTGGACCTGCAAGAGAGGAGAGGTGTAGCCAAGTCTTGGTTCAAGGGCAGGGTGTTGGACTAGGAGGGAGTCTGGGCTCCAGGTTCACTCCCAGGTCTGACGATACCTGGGACCTTTGGGCCTGTTAGTTTTCCTCTTTCTGCTCTTTGGAAAGCAGTGGGCAAGTGGCTCCCAAGAAAGGAGTTTCCCAGCGACACTGGATGCTTGGCCAACTATTCCCACAGGATCCCCGGGTCTTCTCATCCTAGTATCTCAAAAATGAAGCCACAGATTGGAGACAACTATCCTTAGTTCAAGGTAGACTTTCAACACCATGAGGGACACCAGACATTCATTACGGGATTCGCGTTCTCAACTTTTCTACCACTTTCAATGTTTCAACATGGGTACACATTACACAGCAAAACCAAAAAATGAAAACCAGTCACTCTCAGAGCATTGCTCAGTGGTCAAAACTCAAAGGCCCCAGTTTCTTCTTACTCCTGGCTCTCGGTTTTATTATGACTTAGTGTTCCCAACATGAAGCATGAAACAAGACCCGTGATTTCCTTCATGGCAACGTCATAAACATGCAAATTCTGTATATAAAAATGCCTTATAAACTATAAGGTTGGATTTTTTTTTTTTTTTATCATGCAAGAAGATCATCCACACAGGCAAATTTCAAGGAGGTCTGCAACCAAAGTACACGGTCATTTAATCACCACTCCCAGGGAACATGGCACCGAGCCGTTTCTAGTTCTACCTATGACACAGTGAGATACTTGCAAAACAGACACGTTGTGACATTAAGGGTCCTGACCTATGGCAAAAGATCATCATATCAAAGCATGTAAGAACCTAGACGTCAAGTACATGTGAGTATGTGTTTTCAGCACTTAGGCGAAGTCTCACTATGTATCCCTTCAAGCCCTGAGAAAATCTCGTAGCTCAGACAAGATGCCATAGATCAAGACGAATGCTCGTTCTCCAGTGAGATGTTCTCAGGGCAGCACAGCAGCCATGTGGCCTGCAGCTGACTCTCACCTCCACTCCCCTGTATCCTAACCCCTCTGGCTAATTCCTGCCTCTCCCGGCAGGGAGCCTGAGACAGCAGACCAGGTTTCCTTTTTGGGTTTGGCTGCAAAGAAGGTTCAGAGCCAACTGTGTTATAGTCTAACCTCTATCTCTATTTTATGCTATCTTTTTCTTTTACCCCAATTTGAATGTATCCTATCTTGCTTGATCTTAAGTAGTTTTTTTGTTGTAGTTTTGGTTTCTTGCTAAAGGACAGGGTATAGAATTCATAGAACATAGGTTATTTTCCTTTCCATAATTTCTTCTCATTCTGACCATTTTTTGCCCTGATTTATGTGTGAAGGTCACCTGGGGCCAACACAAAACCTTCCTGTGCCATCCATTGTGGCCGATGAGCCAATGGAACCAGGGGTGAGACTCTGACACTCTCCTTTTAAAGTAAACACTGTTTGGTCCCAGGGAGTTGTAAACAGCTCAGAAAGGTGGCGGTGGTGCAGACTGCCAGGCTCAGGCCAGTCCACCCTCGAGTAAACAAGCCCAGCCCAGCCAAGAAATGTCCACCATTGCTCAAGATGAGCACCCACCCCTCAGGGATCTCCGCTCTGTCAAGTGAGGCTGTGAGGTGCTCCAACCTTCCCAGTTCATGACCCTGAGCTGGTAACTTCACTGCGGTCTGCTTCCATTTCTTCCATAAAATGGGGGACAATAACTTGCAGGTTGCTACAGGAATAAATGGACACATGTCAAAGACACAAAGAAAGTGCCAGGTAAGGGTTTCTTATTACTCGTCTTAGCCACAGTGGTTGGAGAAACACTAGAAGCAGCTTATTCTATTTAGCCACTGTCTGGGCTGCGCAATTCAATTTATTGTTTATTTTACATCTATTATGTAGTAGACATGATCATGGGCGTTAGAGAGCAAAGACAATCAAGATTCCTGTCTAGATAGCACTCCCCTTCTAGTAACCCTGTTCACTGTACAGTTCCTTTGTTCATCTTTATTCAAGCCATTCAACATGCTTTTTGTACATGCAGAATTACCCAAGGATGAGCCGGGAAGCTGAGTGTGCTTGTGAAACAAGGAACTCCTCAGGCTGTTCTCTTGGATGTCAGTCAGACTCCCCCAATCCAAGAGCCTAAAGGAGCAAAACTTCACCCTACGGTATGGGTCAGGGCTGGCATTAAAGCAAACCCCTGCCCTGGGGCTTGTCAATGAGTTCTGTCCAGGGGCAACCTAGGAGAGGGGCCACGGGGTTTTGCACACTCCTCTATGGAGCACAAGTGTCATACACAGCTGACAGGACAACAGGGCCAGGCTACCACGCCTCAGTAGGACCCTGGATCCTGAATAAAGTAAGAACTGCAACCATCCCTCTCCTCTCTCCACCTCCAGCCACTGACTCCATTCTGACCCATTGGAAGACCACTGTACCCAATTATGATGGCTGTCTCTGAACCCCTTCTTTAGGTCTGCTTTCCCCTCCAGCAAGCAAAATACAGCCCTGTCTGTTAACAGCATGCATTGCATAACCAAAAGTCAGCATAAAATGTGGGGCTATCATTCACCTCAATCTCCAGTGAGCAAATCTGCTCTCTTGATACACCCAGGAAGGATATTCCCTTCTCTCCATTCTGTAACCGATCTTCCCCAAGGAAGGAAGGAAGGGGAACAGCTCAGCTGACAAGTAAAAACCCACCACTTGATGGGGTCACAGTTCCCAAGAGGTGCCTCAAAAGCAAAAACCAGGGTCTCGCCCTCTATCTTGCTTTCTTGTGCCCTCTATCTGTGCTCAGCTCAAACATTCACAACTCGCAGTACAGGATACTGAGCCCACCAGGCACATCCAGGTGCCTATGCGTCACCATCTAGAGGGGTGAGTCAAATCCACTGTTCACTGGGAGCCAGCTGGTTTTCATCCAGGGATGGGTGAGGAGGAGAAAAGGCAGTGCCCCATGTTGGTCTCACAGTCAGCTTTACCAGGGAGCCAGAGGCCTTCCTTAATAACCTGGCCTTCCCCCATCGGGCCCCTCAACCTCCCTCTTCCCAACTAGTGAGAGCGCAGACGGCAGAGTCTGAGTAGAGAGGCTCCTCTAGCCCCCCACGTTCACAATTCGGGAGAGAAACTCCAGCTAACCCTAAGCTTGGGGAAAACAGCACAAGAACACGGCTGATGGGATTTCCTCACATGGTAACAGCCCACATAGAAAAATACCAGAATCATCAAGCTCCCCCTTTGCAGCCAGAGCAGGGAGACCAGAAAAGCAAGGAGAATATTCACATGAGGATCTCCTCTCTAGTCCTCCTTCAGGGAAGCATGGGAACCAAGACTGTTTGACTTTGCATACCTCAACTAGAAATAGCCCTTAAAAGGTCAGGTGATAATGGAACAGAGGGGAAATGATTAACCACCCACGCAGGTGTGAACTCAGCAGCAGGTCGGGCAAGTCAATAAAAATTCCAGCCAAGCGTTTGGCACCCAGAGCTGCTTTGCAAACCCTCCATATGCCTCTTCACCCACAGAGCTATCACTGTGTTCCCGCCTGTCCCGAGTACACCTGCACTACGACACATACACAACATGGTCTGAAGAATACATTTTCTGGGAGAGGTCTTCCTCCCTCACTGTTTTCCCACAGCAAGGACTGTATTATCACAACCACCTATGAATCTCAAGGCCCTAGCCCAAGGCCCACCGCACCGGAGATGCTCAGTAAATGTGGATTTTCTATGTCCTGCAGGCAAAGATTTAAACAGATGTTTTACTAAGTTAGTCATTAGGAATTATCCACACAAACACCATGACTAAAGTATGATTGGAGGGCAAACACCAAGTGGGCCCTATTTCTACTCATTGGCAACTTATCCCATGGACCACAGAAGCTTAACCTCATGGCTTACAAGATGAAGTTCTCCGGCCTGGCAAAGGAGAAACTCAAAAAAAGGACCAAGGCCATAGCAGTCAGGAACACTTGGGAGGCTCCCTGAGGGCAGGGACCATGTACATTGCTCACTGTAAAGTACCTGCGCAGAGAAGGGCTCAAGATGTATTTAATCCATGGAGGGCAGGGCAAGTCAGCAGTACTACCTCCAAGACGAAAGTCGAAGAATGTGCTCCCAGTATGGAGTACACAATGATGGGGAAAAGAGCTTTGATCCTATTTTCCATTTTCAAATGAAGAAACTAGGATCTTGAGATTAAGCGACCTCCCCAAGGTCATACTGCTAGAAAACCACAACCAGACCTTGCCATCCTGCCACGAGGATCTGCTTTGTATGTGGTGTGACGAGAGCCAACCAAGGATCCCTCTAACTTACCTTCCCATCTCCACTCACCTCTTGGCACTGCCATATGAAATTCCATCATTAATTACATCACTGGTCACAAAGATGTGCCCCCGGTTAAACCTGCTATGCAAGTGGATATCTGCATGTATCACTTATCACTGTCTTAGAATGTTGTGTTTCAGACCCTTTCAGACAAATTGAGAGCTGCCCTTTATTAAAGATGATGCCTAATTCCCAGGAAATTCTAAGGAGGTGGGAGGGTTACCGCAGACCAGTCCAGAGCTCTGGCGGAGCTAATAAAGGGCAGTGAGCAGAGAAGTGGGAAGAAAACGTGCTAAAAGGAAGAGGAGCAGACACTTATGGGCTCACAGTGTTTTAACCTGTGCTTAGAAAGGATTTGAATGCACACACCGCTTTGAAATGTATGGGTAATCAGGTTCAACCTGCTTAGCGCCAGGGTGGTCGAGACCTCCCATCCACCCACTTGCCCTCTCCTGTTTATGCTCTAAGAACTTTCCATTTTAGCAAAACAATGTCTTTTCAAATCCTGCACAACTGCCTTGGTTATTTTAGTTCTTGCGGGGTACCTCTATCTGAAATGCGTCATGCATCCCGTTCTTCCTGGTTACTCACCCTACAAGCCCAAGCCCAGCATCAAGCTTGGCTTTCCTTGTCTTCCCAACCACCCCCGATGGAGAATTCCTCTCCTCTCCTAAGCTCGTGGGGCACTCACCTGTAACCCCTGCTCTAGCACCAGCCCTCTCGGGCTCCAGTCCCAACTCCAACAATAGAACATGCTACATCTAGTGTTTATCTGGCCCTGGAGAATTCCACAGCACTTCCACATGTCTTCTCCCTTGATGTGCCTAAGAGTTTACAAAGTACAACAGATTTTTTTAATTTTATTTATTAAATTTTTTTTTTTACATCTCCATTTCACAGATGGACAATGTGGTAGGATACAGTACTCCTACGGAATATACCTTCGTTTCCCTCAGACCACTGAGAAAGCTGTGGTGGCTTTCCAGCAATATCAGTGGTCCCCTGTGGTTGCTGAGACAGCAGAATAAATCATCTACACAGCTTAGTCCTCCTGTAGTCCACCTTGAAGCCCTGTTATTTGTTTCCCCTTACGAGTTAAAGAGGGAAGAAGGTTCCAAATTGAACTCTAATTTGAATTCTTGTACCCCAACTCAAATGATTTGAAGCTATTTACAAAAATACATAGGCTAGGGAAAAAAAAAGGTCACGTCCAACGAAAAGCAGAAGAAAAATAAAAGTGACGGTTGAGACCAGGAGAACTGTGAATTATTTACTACTTGTTTGGATCACTGGTAATAAACTCATCCCATTATTCATTTTTTCTGACCCTTGGTGACAAGCCTGTTAAATCCCAGGAAAGCAGATTCCCTAGGCTACCGATGATGCTGATAAACATAAGCTTGGTCACTAAGGCACACACCATGGGGATGGGTACACATGGGCTGGGTTTTACCTGGACAAAATAGAGAGCTTTGTTCTATGAATCTGGAAAAAAAATATTCACCGTGTTGCACACCAAACCTGGTAGAACAAGTGCAAAGAACGTCAAGTTTCTTCTCAGGTCACATTCCTCATGCTTGTGCTTATTTAATGCTAAAAAAGTATACACTGGGTTGTAGAGTATCTGGCAAAGCAGTGTAGGCTTGGTATTTAGCAATAGGGCACACCATCAAGTTTGGTTTAAGAAACGAACAAATCTCCTACTTCCTATCTCCAAATCCCTTTCACTACAAAGGTTTTTCAGCACTGATCTCTGACCGGTGAATTCACAACTGCAAACCCACAGCATCATACATCAGTCAAAAAGGCAATAGTGCATGGTTTTGGCAAGGACAGATGCTAAGGAAAAAATAGAATACTAAAAACATATTCTTGAGGCTTATCTCTATTAATCCATTAACCATAAATCAGAAGGGCATTTCTGTTACAGCAGACAGAACAATAAGGCATTTGTGAGAAGAACTGAAACCAATCAGGGAATTTGATGCAATTTACATTTCTGGAGATTCCAAGCCCATCACAGTAGCACTTCAGCATTCACACACGAGATTAGATTTTCCAAAGCATCCTCATTTTCTGTGGCCATTCATTTTAAGATCACCCCCCATTTTATATCTGAAAATTGGAATGATTCAGTTAAATTTCCTCTAGCCTGTGGCATCCCCAAACTCAGCCATGAAAGTCATCAAGTCCACCTGCCTGCCTGCAGGGTAGGTAAATCCTTAATTTAGCTTTCTTTCCCTTCTCCTCCATGTAGGAACTAAAGCTTGTATTTTTAAATTTCTTAATCAACAGCAGCCAACATAGATAAATAATTACGTGCCTTCATGAATTCTAAACCCTTTCTGTATGTCAAGTCCCTGAATCTTTAACATTACCCTTTGCTAAGGAGTTTAGACTCCACCCAGGTAAGGCAACCAGGACAACCGAGGTTATGGGGCTTGACAGAGGCCACTGCACTGCGGGCCCTGCCTCCTCCCGTGTGCTGTTTGAAACCACAAGAAACGTGGAAAACTCTGTTAGGAGAGTGGCCAAATGGGTTAAGGTTTTTGCTAATACTTGAATTTTCATGGGTTGTGTTACTAGAAATCACTCCACAATTCAGAGAGGTCTTACCTGCCCTGGATCATCAGGCTTAGGAGGTTATCTCTCTTAAGGAACAGGCACTCACAGTTGAAGGGAGAGATGTTAAACCCAAGTCCTTCAGAATCCAGATTTCCTTGAATAGTCCCACCCACACATAAGCAATGCTAACATCTTGACTCATCTTCCACTGTTTATGCAGGATTTTAGGTGGTTGAGATCACATACCCCATGTCATTCTGTATTCTCATGTTTACCCCATTGTAATTATACAATAATCATTTTCCATGGGATTGTACATTTTTTAGAAACTTTTATTTATTTTTTATTGTTTTTTTTTTTTTTAATTTACATCCAAATTAGTTAGCATATAGTGCAACAATGATTTCAGGAGTAGATTCCTTAGTGCCCCTTACCCATTTAGTCCACCCCCCCTCCCACAACCCCTGCAGTAACCCTCAGTTGGTTCTCCATATTTATGAGTCTCTTCTGTTTTGTCCCCCTCCCTGTTTTTATATTATTTTTGTTTCCTTTCCCTTATGTTCATCTGTTTTGTCTCTTAAAGTCCTCATATGAGTGAAGTCATATGGTTTTTGTCTTTCTCTGACTAATTTCACTTAGCATAATACCCTCCAGTTCCATCCACGTAGTTGCAAATGTCAAGATTTCATTCTTTTTGATTGCCGCGTAATACTCCATTGTGTATATATATATACCGCATCTTCTTTATCCATTCATCCATTGATGGACATTTGGGCTCTTTCCATACTTTGGCTATTGTTGATAGTGCTGCTATAAACATGGGGGTGCATGTGTCCCTTCGAAACAGCACACCTGTATCCTATGGATAAATGCCTAGTAGTGCAATTGCTGGGTTGTAGGGTTCTATTTTTAGTTTTTTGAGGAACCTCCATACTGTTTTCCAGAGTGGCTGCATCAGCTTGCATTCCCATAGAAACTATTAAAAATAGGTATATAATATTGCAGTGCAAGTCATAATTTACTCAGTTGTATCTTTGCCTTTATATAGGCCCAGCTGCTTGTGAGTTTTCACTATTATAAAATAAGGCTGCAATAGGATTTTGTTTAAAAACTTTTGTTTTTTTATTTCAGATTTTCTTAAGGTAGACTTGTTTTTAAGGATTCATCATTATATTTAAGGAGCAACCCAGAAGATATTAAAGACCAAAAAAATCTGAATCTACAGGTATTAGCAGTTTGATTTATGGGTTAGCTAAACGAATATGCATTAACAACCAAGGAAGCCAATAATCAATCTAGATTTTATAGTTCAATCTAGCCCGGAGAATGATCCTGCTAGCAAGGGCTCAGGCTGGCAAGGACCATATCAAAAGATAGCATTGACAAAGGCGTGAACAGGGGGAAAACATCTGGTATGGGCAATAAACCAGATTTACAGAAAAGAGGCTGAAGAAAGATGCTTAACATAAATTTTAAAATATATTGCTAATAGCAGAAGTGACAGAAGAAAAAATTGGAATAGACTCTACTAAAGCAAATAGTGGACATACACCGTAAATATCAATGCTTTGGTTTCTGTAAGCTCAAGTTTCTAGAACTGCCTGGTGGATCAAACCATAATTACAAAGTTGAAGTACTTGGACAGAGTATCATTTTCTTGTACTTACTAAAGCCAAATTGCAAGTCTTGCGAATTCTACCAGTGCATTATAGATAAGATTTACATTTCCAAATAATAAAACCAAAACAAATTTCAGTCTGTATACATAAATATCACCTCATCAGGAGCACAGCGAAGAAACAAACATGTCCTCATGGGAGATGACATCAAATAATGAACTCCTGACAGCACAGTTGAGTATAGCACAACATCTTAAAGTACTCTTTTAAGGTAGTTTCCTTACATATTATGTGTCTCTACAACCTGGACTAATTCTTGGAAAACAATCTTCAAAACATATAAAACTTAAGATGGGGCATGTGGGTGGCTCAGTCGGTTGAGAGACCAACTTTGGCTCAGGTCATGAACTCACGGTTCCTGAGTTTGAGCCCCACATCGGGCTCACTGCTATCAGCCTGTTAGCACAGAACCCATCTCAGATCCCTTATACCCCTTCCCTGCTTGCACTCTCCCAAAAATAAATATATTAATAGATATATTCATAAATATATTAAGATAAAGCTGGAAAAATAAAAGAGATGCAGAGACCAACAGAGAGTGAGAAACAAAGGATAAGTATCCTTAAGGAAATAGCACGACTGAAGAATTTCCTGGCTTCGAACGTGTCAGGGCCTCATCTACAGGACTACACTACACTATGTTGTCATCTCTCAGTGCTGGCTTGTTATATGGACACGTATTATCAAATTCAACACCTAACACAGCATTATTGGTGGCAATGTTTCCTTTCCCCAACATTCATATGTTGAAGTCCCAAGCCCCAGAACCTCAGAATGGGACCCTGCTTGCAGAGAGGGTATTTACGGGGATAATCAGGGTAAAATGAGGTCATGAAGGTGGGCCCTAATCCGAAATGACTGGTGTCCTTATAAAAAGGGGAAACGTGGATACAGAGACACACATAGAGGGAAGGCAATGTGAGGAGACCCAGGTAGGAGATGGCCATCAAGCCAAGGAGAGGGGCCCACAACAGACTGTTCTCTCACAGCCCTCAGAAGGACACCCTGACCTGAGCCTTCCAGCCTCCAGAACTGTGAGACAATACATTTCCGTTGGTTATGCCACCAGTTTGCAGTTCTTTGTTACGGCTGCCTCAGTAAACTAATGCACTTAGCCAGGCTAATTATGGTTCAATTCAGATTTTAATTAGTATAATTTTCCTAAATATAGGAAATTAGTACAATTTTGACACAAACTGACAAACAATACAGTCAAATGTATGTAATTATCTGCAGGGAAATTACATATACGCTGTGTTTATTGACATGTAAATGTAGGCATAGATGCAGATATTGGGGTAGGCAAATGCACAGGCGTATGGACATGGATATCTTCTGCCCACAGTCACAACAGTAGTAAGCTCTGGCAGGGAGGGGGAGGGCTCTAACCTGGGTGTATCTACCTCTGGGGTCCATGGCTTGCTTCAATCCCACCGAACAAAACTAGACTGTAATGGAGAGAATGCCTGTCCTCGTAGGATGGTGTGGTAAGAGATGTGCAGAACTTAGGATCCTTATAGGCAAGCATGGAAGAGACTATGAAAGTGGTTTATGGGCAAAGCAAAACTATGTTTTTTGAGTTTCGTTGATTTGGGCTTTAGTCATAATACACACTTTCCTCCAGGAATTAAATAAATTCAATTACAACACAAGACAACTTTCAAGTGCTCTAATTCTGATGAAACTGAATGGTTCTCTTCCTTGTGAGATCATCCCTTCCCTTGGATAAAGAAACAGGATGTTTCCCTGCCTTTTTATGCCAGGCAACTCCATAATATATTCCATTCCTAACCTGAGTCATTTTAATGACCTTCTGTGGAGTCTTCTCTCACATTCAACACAAACACCCTAAGTTGGAGACCTAACTATCTAGGGCACGAGTATCTCATGGACACAGCAAGAATTGAGACTCATATCCCAGGGCTATAAGGAAAGGCAGAGAGGGGACTGAAAACTAGTCAATCAGTAACTATTTACCAATCACTTATAATGTACAAGCCACTGTGTTGAGTCCTTCAGGGAATACAGCAGATGGAATGAGACTGGTGCATTGCATTCGATGGGCTTCAACTCTCAGAGCACACATATGACCCACACCCACAGAGAAGACCCACTTAAGAGGTAACCAAGAAGTTCTTAAAAAAGAAGAAGAAGAAGAAGAAGAAGAAGAAGAGGAGGAGGAGGAGGAGGAGGAGGAGGAGGAGGAGGAGGAGGAGGAAGAGGAGTGACTCAATCAGAAGAGCATGTGACTCTTGATCTCAGGGTCGTGAGTTTGAGTCCCATGTTGGGTGTAGAGGTTACTAGGAAGAAAAAAAAAGTAGACACATGGCAGAGGACCAGAAACACCAAAGGGATGAAAGTAAAACTTTGGGTAGAGTCATGGAAGAATAACATCAGGCAGAGGGCAAGATACAAACTCATACACGATGGACAGAATTAGGTCGATAAGGGAGAAGGTTCATGTTCCAGATGGCATTAGGAAAAGTCACCCTTCCACCCTGGGGAAGTTCTACTCTTTGTTCACGACTCAGTTGGTCACATTCCCTACTCCCCTCTCCAACAGTACTCACCACCCAGGACTTAGTGACTCCAGGGCCTAGTACAGAGCCTGGCAGATGCGTAGGTATGCCATGAAAACTGAACATTGAGTCACCTTTTCTCAGTCTACTTTCCATATGTAATGATAAGCTTCTTGAGGGCCCACAATGCTTTCTTACTGTTCTCAATGTTGGACAGATTTTCAGCAAGCAATTGATAAGCAGGTGGATGCAATTCCTCCATCTGATTTCTTTCCTTTTTTTTTTTAATGTTCATTTATTTTTGAGACAGAGAGAGACAGAGCATGAATGGGGGGGGGGGTCAGAGAGAGAGGGAGACACAGAATCCGAAACAGTCTCCAGGCTCTGAGCGGTCAGCACAGAGCCCGATGCGGGTCTCGAACTCAGGACCGCGAGATCATGACCTGAGCTGAAGTCGGACGCTTAACCGACTGAGCCACCCAGGCGCCCCTGATTTCTTTCCTTTTAATTACACAATAACAAGTATCTAAAAGAAATGATGGCTCTGTTAAAAAAAAAAAAATAGGCCAGTTCCTTCAGATTTGAGAAGATTTATTCTCATCTTAATACTACCACAACCTGTCAGCCAATTTGAAGCATACCCTTTCCATTGCCTTGACTAATAGTGAGATAAGCCATGTTATGGAGAAAACATATTTAGATTGGGAGTCAAAACACAGATTTGGATTGGGAGTCCACTGTCTGAGCAGTAACATGACTTAGGGTCTGTGTGACCTAATTCCATGGTTATGCACATACTACATCTCAGTTCATGCAAAACTTACTTAACATATAGCAAGGATCTTATCACTGGAAGAGCCAAACCACAGTATTTGCTGCTACTATTATTACTAATGCCTAATATGCTATTTGGATAAAAACAAAAAATACAGAATTCTAAAAGATTTTTTCTTTGCCCCAAGAAGATACAAAATCAGATAACTGACAGTAGTCAAGCCAGCAGAGGGAAGAGGTAGGGTAATAGCTCTTCACTGAAAACCAGCCTAACATATCCTGTGTCTGCCATTATTTTTTTTTTGTCTTTCTTGCCTAAAAGAAGGTCAGTGGGACAATTTATGACTCAGGTTTTAGATGCAGAAAAACTTTAAACCAGAGAGATACTGTGGGTACTCTAGTTCTAAAGTCTTCTGTAGAACCGATTAAAAAACCAGACAATAAGTTTCAGCCCTGACTGCTTCTCAGGATGGCAGGAAGCCAACTACTTCAACTGGAACAGTGTACAAAATGCGTATTTCTTAAAGAATGCAGTCATCCTTTTATTCACCAACCTATACTCGTTGAGTACCGTTCATTAGACCAGATGCTGCTCCTTGTACACAGAGGACCCCAACAAGTAATACAGAGAGATGTGTCTGGAATAAAGGCCAAAGGCACTCTGATCATCAAAGTCTTTCCAGCAGCTTAATGATTCCAGGATGAAGTCAGGACTCTAAGAATTTGGGTGGCTTGGAATCCCTGAGGCTCTTGAAGGGCTCCATGATTAGTCTAGATCTTTCTGGATATTCCCAGGCAACATCTAAATGGGTGACAGTCAGTCAGAATGAGAACAGACCACAGCACAGGCAAGAGCCATCCAACCTTAGTGCCACCCCACATGGTGGCACAAGTCCTGTGTATGACACTGCTGTGTCCTCTGTAAATTACTTGCCTATAACACTTGAAGGCCTCAAAAGAGCTGCTTGGGTTGTCCTGAAAGCTGAGAATAAATTTAAATTTGTGTGCAAGAAGGAGAAGAAAGTACAAATAACTTCCAACCATGACTTGCGAGGACTTTGTGGCCACTCTACTGTACCAGCGGTCAATGGCAGCACCTGATGTAATCCTGTGGGTTCTCACATTATCAAAGCTACCAGTGACACTGGAGTAGACAGATTTTAACATTACCACTATATATGCATATATATACACACACACATATGTACATATATTTGACTATTGAAAAAGATACCTCACTATAAAACTGTCAACTTGAAAACACGACAGATCATTATTTGTGCTACAGAAGGCTTAAATAAGACTTAATAAGAATTCATTGAGGAAGCCCTCTTAAAAATTCACAGGTTGAATCCCACTGTATGCCATAAGGTCGTCAGAGGATCACTACCTTGAACTCTGAGTCCCCTACACCAAAGATTGTCATGAGAGCCCCAAACAGATGAGTGCTCAGTTTACACCATTATTTGAGTGGATGTCCACTTTCTCAGGGTTGGTCTTCATTTTAAAATATCATGGCTCCACACTGTAAAAAGATTTACCCTATCCCCCCGACTTTATACATTTGTAATGATCAACTTTCTAGTTTCCGGTCACCGAAGACCTATCCCTGATCAAAAGGTACGATCACCTTCTCTATACCAGGTTGCAGTAATTCCAGCCAAGTCAAAAAGCACAGCTTTCCCTCTGCCTGTCTGCCTGCCAGATTGCTGAAATGCAGAGAGCATGTTCATGGAGCTTCCAAGGAAGCACGCACTGCTTTGCTTCCAGGCTCCCTGACCAGGCCTCCACCCTCCCTAGGAAAGGCAGGTGAGCACTTACTGGGGCTGGGCTTTAGGCTGCTCAGAGGGTCTCTATCCATTACTGTGGATGACAAAGGGGAAATGTGGGAGGCAATGACTCAGGCAGACAGGACTGAAGCCAAGACTGGGAGAAAGGAGGGATAAGGGAAGCAGGAGAGACCAGGTGCAGAGAGAGCAGGGAAGCTGGATGGAAATTAAGCTGTGGGACACACAGGAAGCTGTAAGCCAAACTCATCTATTTGGATTTTGGGGAGCATTCAGTTACACATTCATGTTTCCCCTGTTACTATCCTGGATGAGAAAAGGATTGCTAAATATTTCAATGCTCCATTAGAAAAAAATATTATAATGAAAAATCCTTTTGAGTTTTCTGTTTACCTTTGAAAGACACATATAAATAAATTTATGGATAAAAAAAGTTTCTTTATTCTCTTTCCTCCCCAGTGGTGAATCTCTCCATGAGTCAGTCTAAATGTCAAAAGAGAAAGGCATCGTCTCAGGAATATATAAATATTTATAGACAACATTACTCTATCACCCCTGAAATGTTAAACAGAGCTATTTTTCCATTCTCTTCTTTATTGATTCTGTTATATGGTACATAAAAATCAGAAAGCAAAAAAAGGTTAATGGTATAACTCAAGTCACCAGGTCATACATCAATTAAATGCAGACCCCTTGAAATATTAAGTCTCTTTGTGACATATCTGCAGAGAGCATTAACAGAAACAAGCAATCCATGTCAAAACAAACCTAGCCTCAGACCATTAAAGAGCGGCTGTTCAAGTACCTCCATCTGTTATGAACGCCTCCGAGTCTGTGCAGTTCTTCCTCTGAGATGCTCTTAAGGCTAAGTTCTACCAATCTGACTGGGCTGGTAGGAAAGAGTGAACATCTGATGAGATGATTATAAAAACAAAATCCAGGGAGGGCGCTGTTAAGTCCTCACTCAGCTCTCAAAATGTTTGTGTGGCCCTCCTCAACTTTCTCGCCTTCCATGAGACCTCAGGTCACATTTATGGATACCTCTTCTGGTACCTCAAGTCTGGCTCCACCTGCATAGACTTCCCTCTACCCTAATGATAGACAACCTGGAAAGAAGCAAGAACTAAGATTACTGCCATATTTGCACAAATACTCCTATAATTATGAGAAAGGTCCCATTGTATTATTAACTAGCTCTAGCAGTTTTTTTTTTCAAAAATCAATTATTGTAATCTATCACATCAACAGACTAAAAAAGCAAAATCATTTGATCATGCTAACACATGCAGAAAAACCATCTGACAAACTCCAATACCCATTCATGATAGAAACTGTCAGTAAACCAGTAATAGAGGGGGAACTTTCTCAACTTGGTAAAGATTATTTACAAAAAAAACCTACAGCTAACATCACACTTAACATGATAAAGCTTGAAGCTATCCCACTAAGATCATGTAAGAAACAAGGATGCCTCCTTTGACCATTCCTTTTCAACAATGTACTAGAAGTCTTGCAAATGCAGTAAGGCATGAGACGAAAATAGAAAATACACAGACTGGGAAAGAAGAAATAAAACTTTGTTTGCAGGTGACATGATCCTCTATGTAGAAAATCTGGAAGAGTTGACAAACTGGAATCATTATAGCAAAACTATAGGACATAATGTTAATATAAAAAGTCAACTGCTTACCTATATACCAACAATGAACAAGTAGAAATTGATACTAAAAACACAGTACCAATGACATTAGCACTTCCCCCCAAATGAAATACTTAGGTATAAATATAACAAAGATCTGTATGCGAAAAACTATAAAACTCGGATGAAGGAAATCAAAGCAGTAAATAAATGGAGGCATATTCAATGTTCATGGATAGGAAGACTCAATATTATCAAGATGTCAGTTCTTGCCCATTTGACATATAGATTCAATGCAGTCTCTATCAAAACCCCAGCAAGTTATTTTAAGGATATCAACAAAGTGATTCTAAAGTTATGTGGAGTGGCAAAGAACCCATAATAGCCAATATGATATTGAAGAACAAAGTTGATGCTACCTGACTTCAAGACTTACTATAGCACTCCCATGTTCATCACAACATTATCCACAATAGCCAACGTATGGAAACAACCCTAGTGTCAGTAAATGATAAATAAATAAAGAAAATGTGGTATATATGATATAAATACAGAATGGATTATTTGGCCTTCAAAAAGAAAGAAATTCTGTCATTTGCAACAGTATGGATGAATTTGATGAACATTATGCTAAGTGAAATAAGCCAGATAAAGACAATTATCACATGATCTCACTTACAAATTGAATCAAAGAAAAAAAAAAAAACGTCAAATTCATAAAAACAGTAGCAAAGTGGGTGCTAGGGGCTGGTGAGAGGGGAAATAAGGAGAGTTGGTAAAAAGGGTGTAAACTTTCAGTTGTAAGATAAATAAAGTCCAAGGCTCTAACAGTAGTTAACATTGATAACACTGTATTACATAATTGAATTTGTTCAAAGAGTAGAACTTAAATGTTCTTACCAAAGAAAAGGTAAATATGTGAAGTGATGGAGGTGTTAATTCAATGAGGGGATCCTTTCACAATTTATACATATATAAATCAGTGAGCAAAAAGAGACCCAAATAGAATCCCATGGATATAATCAAATGATCTTTGGACAAAGGACCAAAGGCAATATAATGGAGTAGATAATTTCTTAATAAATGGTGTTGGCACAAGATAACCATATAAAAAATAATCTAAAGACATACAATACACCCTTCATAAAACGTAACTCAAGATAGACCTAAATGTAAAGTAAAAATAAAAAAACAACCTTCTCGATCATAGGAGAAAACCTAGAAGACCTTGAGTATGGTAATGCCTTTTTTAGGTACAACATCAAAGACATGATATATGACAAAGTTCACTG
Organism: Puma concolor; assembly: GCF_028749965.1. Classification (NCBI taxonomy): domain Eukaryota; kingdom Metazoa; phylum Chordata; class Mammalia; order Carnivora; family Felidae; genus Puma; species Puma concolor. The sequence goes on along the minus strand of NC_141672.1, from coordinate 106,830,610 downwards.
ATAAACTAGGCTTCATAAAAATTACTAACTTCTGCTCCGTGAAACACATTATGAAGAGAATAAGGAGACTAGCCAAAGACTGGGAGAAAATATTTCCAAAGACCCATGTGATAGACTATTACCCAAAACACACAAATAACTCTTAAAATTCAGTAACAAACATCTTGATTAAAAAATGAATCCAAGACCTTAACAGACACTTCACCAAAGAAGATCTAAAGTGCAAATAAGCACATAAAAAGATGTTCCACAGTATATGTCATCAGGGACGTCTAGGTTAGAACAATATACACACCTACACACTCATTAGGTTAGCCAAAATCCAGAACACTGACAACACCAAATGTTGGTGAGCAGAGCATGAGGAAAACTAACAACTCATCTATTGCTGGTGGGAATGTAAAATTGTATAGCCACTTTGCAAGACACTTTGGCAGTTTCTTAGAAAATTAAATCTACTCTAGGGGCACCTGGGTGGCTCAGTTGGTTAAGAGTCTGACTCTTGATATCTGCTCAGGTCATGATCTCATGGTTCGTGGGATTGAGCCCTACATCACGGTCTATGCTGACAGCATGGAGCCTGTTTGGGATTCTCTCTCCCTGTCTCTGCCCCACCCTTGCTTGTGTACACATGCTCACACTCTCTCTTTCTCTATGTCTCTCTCTCAAAACAATTTTATTTTTTTTTTATTTTTTTTTCAACGTTTTTATTTATTTTTGGGACAGAGAGAGACAGAGCATGAACGGGGGAGGGGCAGAGAGAGAGGGAGACACAGAATCGGAAACAGGCTCCAGGCTCTGAGCCATCGGCCCAGAGCCTGACACGGGGCTTGAACTCACGGACCGTGAGATCGTGACCTGGCTGAAGTCGGACGCTTAACCGACTGCGCCACCCAGGCGCCCCTCAAAACAATTTTAAAAAAGAAAGAAAATTAAATATACTTTTATCATTGGATCTAGCAATCACAATCCTTGGTATTTTACCCAAAGGAGTTGAAAACTTATGCCCACATAAAAACCTGCAAATAGATATTGATAAAAGCTTTATTCATAACTGCCAAAATTTGCAAGCAACCAAGATGTGCCTTCCATAGGTGAATGGGTCAATAAACTGTGGTACATCCAGATAATGGATCATCTAGCACTAAAAAGAAATAAGCTACCAAGCCATGAAAAGACATGCAAGAGCCTTAAATGCTTATTACCAAGTGAAAGAAGACCATCTGAAAATACTACATACTGTAGGATTCCAACTATATGACATTCTCAAAAATGTAAAACCACCAATACAATAAAAAGATCAGTGATCTCAAGGGGGAGGGTGGAGTTAAATAGGTAGACCACAAAATTTTTAGGGCAGTAAAACTATTCTGTATATTATAATGATGGATATATGTCAACATACATTTATCTAAATTGATTTTATTTAAAAAAAATTTTTAACATGTATACATTTCTGAGAGAGAGAGGCAGAGGGTGAGCAGGGGAGGGGCAGAGAAAGGGAGACACAGAATCAGAAACAGGCTCCGGGCTCTGAGCTGTCAACACAGACCCTGACAGGGGACGGGAACCCATGAACCGTGAGATTGTGACCTGAGTCAAAGTCAAACGCTTAACCGACTGAGCCACCCAGGCGCCCCTAAAATGATTTAATGTGCCCCAAGAGTGAATCTTTAAACTATGGATTTGGGGTGATTATTATGGGTATAGGTTTATCCTTCGTAAAGAAAAAATATATACATATGCCATTTTGTTGAGTGATGTTGTTAAGTGGGGTATGTGTGTGAGTGTGTGTGAACAGGGGATATATGGAATGTCTCTGTGCCTTCCTCTCAACCTTATTGTACATCTAAATTTTCTCTAAAAAATTAAGTCTTCAAAAAAATTTGTTTCAGGAGATACAATTCTCAAAGTTCTCTTCTTTGGGGTACATAGCTAGGAGTATAATTCCTGGGTCATATGGTAATTCTTTGTTTAATCTTTTCAGAAACTGCCTCTTTTTTCAAAGCAGCTGCACCACTTACATTCTCACCAGACATCTATAGGATTCCAGTGTCTCCAAATTCTTCCCAACACTTCTTATCATCTGTCGTTTTTATTACAGTATCTTATGGTTTTGATTGGCATTTCCCCAATGACCAGTGATATTGAGCATCTTTTTACGTGCTTATTGACCATGTGAGTATCTTCTTTGGGAAAACAGCTATTCTAATCCCTTGCTAATTTTAAAGATTACTTTCCTTTTTATTGTTAGATTATCAGAGTTCCTTCTATATTCCTGAGACTAGAGCCTTATCAGCTACATAATTTGCAAACATTTTCTCCCATTCTACACACTGTCTCTTCTCTTACTTGACAGTGTCCTTTCAACGCCCCCAAGTTTTTAGTTTTGATCAAGTCCAATTTATTTTTTTCTTACATTGCTTATTCTTTTGGTGTCCTATTTAAGAAACCATTGCCTGATTCAAGGTCGATGAAGATTTACAGCTATGTTTTATTCTAAGTTTTGTAGTCTTATAGCTCCTACATTTAAAATCTTTGATCCTTTTATTTTTTATTTTTCTGGAGAGAGAGACAGAGAGAGAGAGAGAGAGAGACTGACATTGTGTATGAGCAGGGGAGGGGCAGAGAAAGAGAGAGAGAGAGAGAGAGAGAGAGAGAGAGAGAGAGAGAGAATCTTAAGCAGGCTCCACACTCAGCACAGAGCCTGACACAGGGCTCAATCCCACGACCCTGGGATCATTACCTGAGCCAAAATCAAGAGCCAGACAGTCAAGAGAGCCACCCAGGCACCCTGAATCTTTGATCCTTTTTTAATTATTTTTTTAATATCCAGTCTGAGGTAAGGGTCCAAGATTATTCTTTATCAGTTTTATTATTTGTGTATATCTTTATTTTAGTAGGTTCTACTCCCAACAGGGGGATGGCTGAGCCAGCCAGGTACCCTGCTCTTCATCAGCTTTTAAAACTAAGAAATAGCTTTCTCCCCACTACCAGTGCATGATGGAGATGGGGAGAAAGGCCAAAGAATTCCAAACCTAAGATTCATTTATAAACGAGGACAGAAGATAGCAACTGAACTTTCCCTGATGAGTCTGAAATCCCCTTTGGTAATTACAGAAGTTCGGTGTTCTGAGCACTGGGACAGAATTCAGCACTCTGATTTTCAAATGATAGCCAAGTAGAGGGAAGAGTTCAGTTATTAAGGGATATTGCCTTAAAACTAACAAGATCAATCAAATAAACCATTACTGAATACCAGTGATCTTAGCCTTTATCTGTTAGCCCCCAATCTATAATATAAATATAGCTAACACAGTCCCTCACCCTAAGGATTAATCTACCAACTTGGAAATAAGGATGGTTTCCCAGCAAGTGGTTCAACCTCTAAGAGTGAAGTAGTTCAATTACGTAAGCCTTAAAAAAAAAAAAAAAAAAGTCTAATATGCTGGAGCCAACAGAGCTAATTCAATATTCCAATAGAGGCACAATCTTCTGTGACACCAGATTTGATTTTATAGTGTTAATGACCATTCTGACAAATCTTTACGTGTGTCATACAATGGACCACCACCTCACCAAACAAACAAAAAAGACAGTTTCCCCAAAGACACAGACGAAGAGTTTCTCTGAATTAGGAATAAAAAGGTGTTAAAGTGGTCTATGCATCCTCAATTATTTTTAGAATGTTATGTGCTTTCTAAGGAATTTTCCAAGGTGTAAATGGATTAGAAGTCTCCATTTTAATGGCTACCGAGGTCTTGATTTTTTAATAGCCTAATGTTTCCCATTTATCATGTGCTTCAAACACTGCCAAAGTAAAGAAAAGCATAACGTACCCAAAAACATATTTGGAAAGATGTGGGAAGATGAGAACAAATATGCACCAATCAATATATCCCTTATTCTCAAGGGAACAAAACTTCATTAAGACCTGCACTGAGCACAACCTTGCAATCCAGATAAAACCGCGAACCTCAGCTCTTGGGCTAGCCTCACGAGGACCGATCTCAGAATTCCAGGAAAACTTTGGAAAACACCTCATTTGGGGAAAATAGAACCCCCACAAAACAACAGATATCAGTGTAGGAAGGCAGGCCAAAAATATGAAGCTTTAAAAACCAAAGTCACTACCGGTAATGTTGAGACCCGTCCTGAAGCTCAGCTCAAGGTTCTTCTCTTAGGAGAAGGATCCCCTTGAAAAGTATAATCTCACAAAATGTCTCATGTGACTGAGGTGGAAGCTCCAACTCACAGAGAGATGTGAACACTATTTAGTGGTCATCCATTTTATCTCATGTACGCCATCTAGGGACCACATGAAGTTCCTGACACCAAGGAAGTAGAGGAGTCTAGTGAACTCTACCTAAATTTTGGTCCACCACCTCAATTTCTGATATGAAACATGGAAAACGGAAGGTTACGCACCACCAGAGAGGTCAGTCACCAGGACTGACTGGGGAGAGCCTGCAGGTCACCAGGACAGGGAATTCCAAAGAAAAGATGGGGCCTTGGAATATGGTTATTTTATGACCAATTCTCCTAAGGCCACTTAGAATTCTGCTCTGATTCTACAAGTAATAAGCAAACTCTGCTCTAGTGTTTGGTCTTATCCACTGACTGGATCTCCAAGAGGCTTCCCAATAAAAATTCCTCTGAAGAGCTCTCTGTAAGATACCAGACCCCTCCTCTACCCCAGTCCCTTAATATCTGCCTAGTTACTATCAACCAGGGTTTATGCGTGGAAGATCCATTTCCCACTTACACTGGCTGTCAGACTTTCTTTCCCCATACTTGGTACACAGAAACATCCAACCCTTCTTCTGATAATGGATCTCAGCTACAGTAATCGGTTAGCAAGACTTGACTTAATATCCAGACCTTCCTTTGAAAAGTCTTTTAGACTTAGGGAAAGCAAATGGCCTCTACATATTCATCCATACTTACAGGAATTCCATTTAATTTAACAAGTACTTATTGAAAGTCTACCATATACAATGTCCTAAGTATTAACAGTATTTCAATATTTGTTCCTGTTTCAATAGCATTGTCTACTTGTGATTTTACCTAGAGCAGCCACTCCAGGATGACAATGCAGTAAAAGCCTGAATGTGTTGTTTTAACAGGTCAAGGATGCCTCAGTAGGTAGGTGAACAGTTTGAGAACTACAGTCATTTTAGTCTTGCCCTGAAGTATACAGTGAATTATCAGTAAAAAAGAGAACTGTAGTCCTCATCTTGTTACCAAGACTAAGCAAGTGCAATATGAGATTTAAACAGAGCAATGACTGTCAATTACCATCACTGTTAATCTTCCCTTTCTCAGTGGAAAGAGACTTCCTATGCTGGAAAAATTATGAAATGCTTATTTCCACCTCAGGACTACAGAAAAAAAGAATGTTCACTTTCCACGTTGTTATTGATTTCACCCTTTTGGTAATTTGCTCTATTGAAAACTAAAGCCCTAGCACAGTCAGAGCCTTAATGAATTAAATCCAGTGCCAAATACTTCAAAGCTTCACTGGGCACAAGGCAGAGGAGACCATACCATCTCCACCTGGAAAGAATTGAGAGGGGCAAAAAAGCAAGCTGAAAATTGACTAATAAAAATCATTCATTCTGGGAAGTTTTAACATGACGCTTTCTTAAAAAAAAAATGAAAACTTGGAGAAATTGGAAATGGGAAAAAAATAATAATAATGCACTTGATACCATAATGGCAAAATAACCCCAATTTTTAAAATTCAAATAGAGGTAATTCTAGTACAGATAAGAGACAAAATCCTTTGCATGCATTCAGTATGGCTCTATTTTTAAAATGATGTCTCTGATGCACAGCAGTTCAATTTCTGTGTTTGCCTCTAAAAAGCAGAAATCAATGTTTTACAATATGATTCTGTGTGTGGCAAGCCTCTTCACTTATCTCAAGGATAATTGCAACTATTAAACATTACTATTCTATGAATACCAGGTGAAAGCAGAAATAAAGACTTTGCTTACGTAATTCCCTGCTTGGCTGGCTCCCAAAATTCACCAACTCCCTCCATGATGAGGGACAAAGGGAAATCAAGACAGAAATGGCATATGTATAAATTCGCCTCTTGATGAAACCAACCGAATTATTTGGCATACAACTCCATCCTACCAAAGGGCAGAATGATATAGTAAGTTGAACATCTAACCTTTCTTCCTGTACAATCCATGCAGACGATGGATCATCCCCTTAAGAATTCTCTTTTGCCAAGAAACAAAATGGTCTAACTACTAGAAGTGCATTAGCTTTGGGGGATAATGCAATTTTAAAAGGCATGCGTATTGAAGGCGTGGCCAGCATACGCATCTCCTAAAGTGAGAGGTTCCTTGTTTTTTTTTGTTTGTTTGTTTTTCCACCAGCACTCACCTTAGTCCTTCCTTTCAACCCTCATAATAAGCCCACAATCTTATTTTAGTAGGGCAGAGTTTAAAATACTTTTAATAAAACTGAGCATCTGCCAAGAAGAAAAACACTGGTATTCGTCCTTGTGCTGAAACTAATCCCACACTCCCGAAGCCCTTCCCCTCTATGTCCACCAGCCAGTATCAGACACAATTCATGACATCTTTAATTTCATCTGTATGCCAACTTTACACCAGCAGCCACAGATACCTGATCCAACTAAAAGCTCTCATTTAACTTCCCACGTAGCAATGCACGGACCTCTAAGAGCTCTGGGTCCCTGGACGAGACACTTATCATCTGAGTCTCCCTCTCCTCCTGTGTGAGGGCAAGGTGATCTCAGAATGGCCTCCCAGCATCCAATGCCTTCCATGTGGCTGCATATCCTTGCCGTCAGCTCGCCAGTATCAGGGAGAAAGGGAACTGATTCAGCCTCGGGTTCTGGTGTTGTCTCAAGGGATTCAGAACTTGAGGATTAGGGAAGAAAATGATCAAGGGTGATAGTGAGTATGTCCATTTAGTTCCCACAGTCCAGTCAATAGTGCTTTGGCCTGCCTGGGCCTTTGACTGCTAACTTCTAAGAGGTGACAGACCCATCTTAGCAGACGTCAAACTACATTGTCATTCCTGGAAAGTGGAATTTAAACATCTGTTTTTTACTGTTTGTTCAAATAGATGAAAAGTAACAAATATAGAACTTTTGTAAGCCACAAAGAACACAATTCTATCAGATATTAGACTGAATTGTTGTTCTGAAAAATTATGTGTATCTAATAATTGGCACAAATACACGACCGGCTCCTGTTAAAATGTCTTTTATGTGCTAATGCCTCATATGTACGCTTATATAAAAATCATCTCAAATGCTTGAAAACCATGAGAATGAATGATTTGAAGGAAAGGGCTATAGGAAGACATGTGCTCTCAAACTCACCCTCCGGCATGTGTGAGGATGTGGTATCTGCCCACACTGAACAACATATCTGTGTTGTTCAACACAGAATGCAAATGGATTTCAGAGAGAACTCAGGTCTTCCCCACCCCACCCCCTCCCACCCCTGCCATAGCCTCCAGGTTCCTGATGTGCTACTGCACATCAACACATGAGCAGCCTGCCATCTTTTCTCCACCATCCATTCCCATCTGCCCACACTTGGATCTCTGCAGTCTCCAGCAACATGACATCAGCAGAGCACAGTCTGAAAGCCAGGCTGGAGACACAAAAACCCAGATTGGCTAGATTTCAAACAGTCCTAACTTTGAAAAGACAGGTGGCTGTATTTAAGAGTCCTCCCTGCCCATCAGCTTCAGCCCATGCTCCCCCCGCCACCTCCCCCAAAACATATGCTATGGGAGTTCCTGTCCTCTCCCTGCCCTTGCCAGGGCACGGTGGCCTAGCTGCTCCCAGCAGCTGCTGGCTTCCTCCAGACTCTCACACTGCACTCTAATGGAATGGCCGCTGAAACCTCTAAGATCAGCTCATGGCAAAAGGCATTTCCTCCCAGTCCTTGTCCTAACCACAGCCTATGCCCTCTTCACCTTTAATTCAATTACACGGATGAATAATGCATAGTTAGGTCTCTGACAGTGAAAAATCCTCAGCTTCTAGTGCGGCCACCAAGGCCTGACCGTACCCCAGTGTAAGGGGAGCCACCACAGGCCAGCACTTTGAAGAGTTCCAGTTGTGATCAGGGTAACTCCAACTTGGAAGAGCTCTCTCCTAACACGTTCATTTAGGCATGAGTAACCAGAAAAGTAGGTCAGAGGCTTGAGTCAGTCTGAAGGCCGACACGCACGTCAGCTAAGACCCACAGGTTTTGTGTGGTTTCCAAGATTCAAACAATGACATTTACAGGTGGGTCCTGCTAATATGGCCCCCACCGGTACCCCCACATCAGCCTCGATGACAATACACCCTCCTGCATTTTCCAGTGATCCCCTAAACCCGACAATAGTTCCCCTGGGGCAGCCAGAAAGAAAGAAAAGCCATCTAGGGTGTTACTAGTACAAGCAGCTTTCAGGTCACTGTGCTCCAGCAGTTCAAGGCAATAGCCTCTGATTAAGATAAGCTTAATCTTTCTTAGCTGCATTGGTTTTTGAGTGGTTTTTCCCCCCCATTTGGTCAGTAAATGTCCTATTAATGTGCTGTTTTTAGTCTTTAACTTTTTATTTTTAAGGTCAATCCTCTCCCAGCGTTTACTCCCATCTTGTGCTTATGTATATAGCTGCCCACCCCCACACACTTTTGACACTACACGCCGGACTGCCGAGGAACTGTCAGCACTCTGGTGCTTTAAGACAGCTTGACAAAGCAGCAGCAGCAAACTGTCAAAGCTTGCCCATTTCTTCCATCTCTGTCCTTCCCTCTTAACTGTGCGATTTTACCTCGTCTCCTCACCCCAGCCCCGCAAAGAGAAAATTCTATGCCTTTCATCTGGCCTGTTTCTGAGACAAAGCCCCAGAACAACGCACTCACATATCCTACCTTGAGATCTCCCTACGCCCAGTCCTTCCTAGGCCAAACCAACCCACCCTTCGGTGGAGACCCAGAAAAGAGGATTCACCAAGGATAGAGGTGGCTTCCTCGATGAGGTGAGAAGCAACAAACTTGCGGCTGGATCACAGTCACTTTTAAACCCACCGGAAAAGTAACACTGCAAGCCATCGAAGACCACATTTTTTCATATCTGGGAACAAACATGGAAATACAGGACCATTTGCGAAGAGTGGACAAAGTTTCAGGTCAAACAGTGTGAACCTTCCTGGATCTAATGAAGGTTACAGTTAAACTGGCCGTTTAAAAACAACACCAATATATTATTTCTGAGTGGAATACAAAATTCTCAGGCAGCTCCATTATAAAACCATGGGTTAGGGCCCTTAAAATACACCCTCAGGCCCCCAGTGAGGTATCGAATACCTCATTCCCTTCTGTGGTTAGAGTAACAGTGGAAATCCAGGAGGATCTCAGCCATCATACGGTTGACAGGAAAAATTACAATAATATCCCCAACAAATACCAATTAAGGGCAGATCTAAGATGAGCAATGAGCTTACAGGCCACTCTTTGAGGGAATGACAAATCAACAGTTCTTCCATAATCAAAGTCCATACACCCTTCCCTCATATTTTACTCTCCTACCAGGTATCTTCTCACCCCTAAATGAAACATGTGAACTCAAAAGATAAAGCAAAAACCAAAGGTTCTACATCTAATGAGAAGCAGCCTAATGATAGACAGCTAACTTGTTAAGGAACAGAGGACTAGAAAAAAAATGTGTATTCTGTATTTTTGTCCACATTAGTATTAGAAGTAACCTTAGAGCTGAGAGTCTACACCAAATGGTGTTGGTGTCGATCAGTTATGATTTACACTTACGATACATTTACATTCCACATCTAATACTTCACGTATGAACCACAGAGTGAACTCACAACCATTATCTTAGCAACGTAGCCAACAAAACCTCATTTACAAATTTCTACTCAGTTTTTACCAATATGGAACCATTACTCAGTCACTGGGTGAACTGTGTAAGAGATGGTAATGTTTCTTTTGATTTACAAGCTATGAGATTTTCCATGAAAACAAATGCTTTTCCCCATGTGTTCAAACCAATAGTCCCCTTCATCCTTAGTAATGAAAAATCATCTGGAAAACATTCTAGAGTGCTATAGTATTTACCTACACTCACCTGATTTGGGATACCGTGTCTCCAAGAGCTGTGCATCCATTGGTATGGTAATGTTTAATCCTTTTCCACTCTGGCATGGGTTTTCAGCAGAGGGCTCAGTTAAAATCTCCACCGCTCATTCAAACAGTCACTCCATATGGATATTAAGTAAAGCAAATCCACTTAGTGATTGTGCCATGAGGAGGGGAGGCCATATTGATCATCCTGATTAGCCCTGTCAGCTAGAGAAAGACTTGCTGGCACTTAGGGCCAGCTGGGCAGGGTACACAGAGGCACTGGGCAATATCGAAGGCCGTCCAGCAATTGGTCTGGGCAGTGATGGATGCTATGTGGACAGTTTCTGGGGTTATTAAGGATATAGAACTGGCCCAAGAGAAACCCAAACTACATCTCATTTTATTAAGATAAAGTTAGATTACTCATAATACAGTGCAGGACTAAGGAAGCTTTTGTCTTCTTTATCACTGACATGGGCAAAAAAAAAAAAAAATCAATTTATATATTAAGTAAGACAACTGAGTGTACATGTAAGATGAAGATTACAAAACCCAACTTGTCTGCACTTTAAGAACAGGATACATAAAATGGTTGAGTAAACAAGTTATTTAACTTTACACTATTTACTCTGTATTATTAATTTTATTGTTGAAAAGAAGAAAGGAGTCTCAGCTTTCTCTGTACTCCCTTTGTGCACATGAAGGGACACCTATTTAATAGATAAGGAAAAGACCTATCAGTCTTCAGCCCTCATCCTAACAGGCCAGCTTGAACGGAGACTGCATGCTGGGTACCCCCCCCCCCCCCCGCCCAATCCCTCTGGACCTGAAATAGTCCTCTCAACATCGCAAACGGTTGAAGTCAGAAATCACCAGAAAAAAATTCCCCTAAGTTTATAGACACATACAGACAATCATTCACTCGTACTGTTTTCCATTTCTTCCCTTCCATGGCCCATAAGAAATCCAACTAACCTTAACTGTATAACCTGGAGTAAATTATTTTAACTTTCTGATTCTCCATTTCCAAATTAAGACTAATTATCATTTCCACATTAACAATACCAATGTGTCCAAATCACAGGAACACCTCGAACACTGGAGTAAATCAAATCAGTAATGCCTGGTAGAGTTCACTTTCAAAAGATGCGGGGAGCAGAGGGAAGGGCAGTAACCCACTCCAGCGCTCATCCCAGTCAGACCAAGAAAGACTGGCTCACGTGTGGTGCCTCCTAGGAAGGGTGACAGAAGAGATTTTCTTCTGGATAACATCAAGGCTTTCCTGAATGTGCATACATGTTATCTAAAGCGATCAAAGCGATTCTCCATTCCAAAATGACTTTATGTCCTGGCTCTCACCTGTTCAGAGTCTCCCATATAGAATTAGCTAGAAATTTGGGGTGGCAAAATCTCCAAGAGCTGTACTTCCACTGGTATGGTAATGTTTAATTCTTTTTTTTTTTTCTCTTTTTTTTTTTTTAAATTTTTTTTTTTCAACATTTACTTATTTTTGGGACAGAGAGAGACAGAGCATGAACAGGGGAGGGGCAGAGAGAGAGGGAGACACAGAATCGGAAACAGGCTCCAGGCTCTGAGCCATCAGCCCAGAGCCTGACGCGGGGCTCGAACTCACGGACCGCGAGATCGTGACCTGGCTGAAGTCGGACGCTTAACCGACTGCGCCACCCAGGCGCCCCTGTTTAATTCTTTTCCACTCTGGCATGGGTTTTCAGGAGAGGGCTCAGTTAAAATCTCCACCGCTCATTCAAACAGTCACTCCATATGGATATTAAGTAAAGCAAATCCACTTAGTGATTGTGCCATGAGGACAGCACCTCTAGATGTGGCCATTCCTTCTCAACGCCTAGTAATGGAAACACGAGGTTCTGTTCTATTGGGCCAATTGTTCTAGGGCCAAGGTGATCTTCACAGCAAATAAGAGGGCTCCTGTCCTAAGAAATACAGCCAAAGTATCTCATGGTGAAGTGCAAAACTACATCATCTTGGTAACACTTCACAGTCATTTAAATACCTCCACAATCCCTTCAGGTGAACATATATATAGCAAATGCATAACTGAGTTTCACAGCAGGAGAACTTGAGCCTCCAATATATACTACAAATTTTTTTTTAATGTTTATTTTTGAGAGAGAGAGAGAGAGAGAGGGAACGTAAACAGTGGAGAGGCAGACAGAGGGGGAGACACAAAATCCCAGGCAGGTTTCAGGGTCTGAGCTGTCAGCACAGAGCCTGACATGGGCCTCAAACACACAAACTGCAAGATCGTGACCTGAGCCAAAGTTGGACGCTTAACCACCTGAGCCACCCAGGTGCCCCCCCAATATAGATTTTAGAATATGGGGCTGGGGGCACACAGGGTGGTTGAGTCAATGTCCCCAAGATACTGCAGTTTTATTTCTCTTGACCAGCAGAGTCTTTTCTTCTTTTAAGGACACGGTTCCTCTCGTTCTCAGTCACTGCATCCCGTGTTTCTCCGCGTCCTAGGAGTGTGGGACAGCCTAACGTGCCCAAACGTTGTCTTTCCCACTGAGGATTCAAAAGGACACTGCCACACAGCATTATCCTGCACCTTCCGCAGGGTTTCCAATTTGTTTGTTGACACTCTAACCTCAGGCCTTGACCAATGATAATGTGAACGAGTAAGTACTTAAGAGACCCCATCAATCCCTTAAGTCCCAAGGTGCTACATGAGGCAGATTTAAGGAATCTGCAAATTCACTTCGATGGAGCAACAATGGCAAGAGATCTCTCTCCCCACAGACAGCTTCCAAAGGTTGTGATTAATGAGGCCACGGAAGCTCCCTCAACTGGGATTCCAGTAAATTGCCTTTCACCATGTGTTGACCAAATTAAAATAGAAGGTGCACCAGACACCAGAGCTTCTTGCACATGGAAAATTTTACTGCCTTGATTATAAACACTCTAGTTTATAATCTTGCTAATAAACCTTGCTAAGCTCAGGGCACCTGAAGCTGAAGGTCAATAAGTGGTCAAACTTCAATCTCTGCCATGCTGTATTGGTTGTGGTATTCGTTCCCTAGAGCTGCGCTAAAAACTACCACTCAGTGTTTATCTTAAAACAAAAGGAATTTATTCTTCCATAGCTATAGAAGCCCAAAATATGAAATCAAGAGTTGCTGGTGGGCCATACTCTCCCCGAAGTCTCTAAGGAAGAAGCATTCCTTGTCTCTTTGAGCTGTCTTCACACGGCGTTCTTCTGTGTCCTCTCCTCTTCTTATAAGGACACCAGTCATTGGAGTCATCTAGTATGACCTCATCTCCGTTTAAGTAACTGTGTCTAGAAAGGCTGTTTCCCAGTAAGGTCACATTCTGTGGTTTCAGGTAGACATGTATTTGGAGGGTCAACTACTCAACCCACTGCCATTATTAATGAAAAGGCAAGTCGAAGTGTTAGGACAAGAATTACCTTGATATAAAAAGATTTTTTGTAGAGCTACGAAAATACAAAATATTATATACATGCCAATCATGAATGAATAATGAGGCATGGGAGTGACCTCATCTAAGGAGACAAACCAAAGATGAGCTAAGAAAAGCCACAACTATGATTAAGCCAACACCAATAGCTTCCCTGCTTCTCTTTCACCCCTCTCCAAAGGAACAGAGGTGTGTTGTCTGAGCCAAACATGGAAATTAAGTGCCATTTTTCAGGAAAAATACACAGTACCAAGTCCCTCTTCGCACCTTTAAAACCCAAGGAAGATTCATAGACAATGCATACCACACATTTACCCACATTAATTGCTGTGCTCAGTTAAAAAAAAAAAAAAATCAAACACTTCAGCATTTCGGGCAACCTAACAATCCAGACTGAAAACAGAAAACAGGTCATAATATAAGCCACAGCTAGAAATGCTCATTTGTTTTTCCCAGTTACACTGCAAAAAAATTCAAAGTGCAAACTGTTTAATTCTCTTCACTACTTTATATGCTGTGTGTTTAACTTGTAGAGTTAATAGCAACTCCAGGAGAGCCATTTTAATGCACACTTTCTATCTAAACCTTTCTTTTCTACACCTAAAGCTGGGAAAGGTTTTCAACATCTGCAGCACAACGTTTCACTCTGAAAACTAAACACATCAGGAGAAAAGTGACCAGAAAGCTTCAGAAAACCCTTTCCCATGTGCACTTGTCTAGGCTGAAGAACCACTACCTTCATCATTATGTACAGTGTTTGCAAGAAGGCAACTGCTGAATGTCTCACTCACCCACCTCACTGCACGCTGCCGTTCCTCCTCCAGTGGCAGGTGGAGACTCATGTCCCCTCAACACATTAGTCAGGACAAGCAGGACCAGCACCCTGGGCTTCAGGGCAAGTCTGTGACTCCATGACAACCCTGCCCCCCCAGTAGGCATACAGAGCGCCGTACCTTGCAACCAGCTCACAATGGTCACATCAAGCCCTCTGACCAGGAGGCTCCTAATGAGTCCTCTGTCAGCATTAGGGATCCACGGTCTCAGTCATCACCTCACAGTAAAAGGCACCTGTGTCCAAGGGCCTGCCTTCCTGCCACAGGGGTAGTGGAGAAGGCTGGGGGGTAGTGGAGAAGTCCTTTTCAGAAAGGACTTTTCATCTCCAAGACTACCAACTCTGTTCCCAGTGCCATCCCCGAATGCTATAGAATAGGTTTCCCCTAAACAGAAGGTATAAAGTCCTTCCTTTACATCTTCGGCACTAAAATCTACTCCTCTCTCCCCTAGTGCATTTGATTTCCAAGTTCCAGGGAAGGAAAATGAAAGGAAATCCCGATGGAGAGCCACTCAGTGTGACAGGCCCTTCACACAGGCAGGAGGTTCAGCAGTCAGAGGAGCAATGTGGCAGCAGGGGCTGTGGCTATGTCAGGCAGCCCCTCTGATCCAGGTGTGACAGCCCACACAGCGCTGCTCACAGAGGCATGACAAAGGGGAGAGAAGCCAAGGCACCCCCTGCTTGGGGTAGAGTCCATTTCTTCTTTCTTCAAGCCTTCCGTTACTTCTCTATAAGCACGCAGCCGATGAAGAACAGGTACCTCTGCACGTTCGATCAGGGAGATGAAATGTCCACGTCACTTAGCCCAGTGGAGAGGGCAGACTGAGAAACCAAAACCTGGAAGTGATCACCTAAAGGTATTCAAGGTATGGTTCCAGAAGGACAACGTGCCAAGGACAAGCTTCAAGTCACTGTGGTCACCTTCCGCCAGATCCTCTGGCCTCACTGGTAACACAGAGGTGGCAAACTGACTTGGCCTGGCCAACTTCTGCTTTCCGCTCTGACACATCTCAGCTGCTATACAATTTTCTCCAAATGCATAAAGCTGACAGGCTGAAAAGAAAGCGGCTGACCCCACCCCTGATAACGCCGGTGCAGTGTGATTTATCAATTGCCAGTCTAGATAATCAGAGCTTCAGGAAGCCCAACTTCACACCCCAATAGAGACATTTTACAGGCACGTAGTGCCGCACAGTCATGTCTCCTTTTCTGAGCAGTTAGAAATCCCACGTGAAGACGCACACTCAAGTGACACTTCTACTCTGCCGCAGTCAGTCCAGATGGCTGACCACACAGGCCACAGCAACATGCAACCTCGGTTCTGCTCTTCTAAGTAATTATTATTCATCAAGTGCCTTCTAAGAAAGTAAGATTAATGAGGGAACTCAGACTACACCAAAAAGCAACAGCAAAAAGCATCTTCTTTAGTAAAGGTTGAGCGTTAAAAGTGTTAGGAACATAAGAGACAGATGTTTAGGTGAGAGATGGCAAAGGTCCTCGAACTCTCCTGAGATTCCCAGGGAGTGAAATTACCCAGGGAGACACCTGCAAACCACTAGAAGGCTGGGCTACGACCCACCTGAACAAACTATACTGAAAATAGCAAAGAAAAAGTTGCAAAAAATGGAACCTGGCTCACACTAACAATAAAACTAAAATGATTACATCCTCAAACAAAATAATAAAATTATTACATCCTCATGCTGCTAGGAGACAAACAGATCCATGAAATGACACCACATCTAGAACAGACACAACGTTCATACATGAAAGAAGCTTCATTAAAGCTATCTACCAGGAGGAGCACCTGAGTGGCCTGAGTCGGTTAAGCCCCTGACTCTTGATTTTGACTCAGGTCACGATCTCACAGCTCATGGGTTCGATTCATGGGTTCGAGTCCTGGGTCAGGCTCTGCACACAGAGCCTACTTGGGATTCTCTCTCCCCCTCTGTCTGGCCCTCCTCTGCTCATGCTGGTGCCCGCTCTCAAAATGAACATTAAAAAAAAAAAAAAAAAAAAAACTACCAGGAAATGAAAGCATTTTCAAAAAGTGGTGCTAGGCAAACTTATCTGAAAAAAAAAATTAAGTTAAATCATATTTCATACTATATACCACAGTAAAATTTACATGAAATTGAAAACACTATTTTCACGATAAAAGCATATGACAGTTAAGACTTACGCAATTTAACGGAGTCAGACTGGGAACGGCCTAAGTAAGAACAATGCAAGAGAAGGTATCACAATAACATTTTACAATTTAAAAAGTAAAAATATCATTAAGTCACAAGATAGGCAATGAACTTGGAAAACTTATCTGCAGCATTACAAAAAGCTACTATCTACCAGAGAGATACAAGCTGGAGCTTAAAAAATAAATCCAGATAATAAAATATCCTAATACAAAATGGTTAAAGCAGAGTGGCAGCTTTTTCACAGAACACAAATGTCAAGGAAATAAAAAGGTCCTCACTAACACCTTCAAAATACACACCCAAAAAAGATACTCTCTATCATGTTAGCAGGGAGATGAACACCCACCATTTTGGCTAGAAACGTGATGAAATACACATTTTTGTCCATAGGAGGTATAGCTTTTTTGGGCAGTCAATATGGTAATATTCTTTACGGGTCTTAAATACGGTCACACTGTTGAGACTGGTATTTTCAATTCTCAGAGTCTACTGAAAAGAAATAATTAGAGATAAGCACAAGTGTATTTATGTTTGAGCACATTCATCACTGCTTTATTTCAGGGGAATACAAAATAATGAAAGCTACAAACAAACACGCATATACACATAAAAGACTGAAAAACATCCACCAAAATGTTAGTGAATTTCATTGTCCTTCAATTCTGGCCAAGTGATATCTAGATTGCTGTGTTTCAATATCCTACAATGTGTATATACAGTGGACCGTCTTATAGCCAATTTAACCAACTTGCCAAATTGAAGTAGCTCTCCTGGGGGTATGCTACACCTATTATTGACTGGTAAGCCTACACAGAATGTTCTTAAATTTGTTTAAGCGGTTTTGTTTGTTTATTTATTTAATTTTGAGAGACAGAGACAGAGAGTGAGCAGGGGAGGGGCTAAGAGAAAGGGAGAGAGAGGATCCCAAGGAGGCTCTGCGTCATCAGCACAGCACCTGGCATGTGGTTCCAACTCACAAACCATGAGATTATGACCTGAGCTTAAATCGAGAGTCGGACAATCAACTGAGCCACCCTAGCACCCCATAAGTTCACGTTAACCTTAAGTCCAAATTTAAGTTCTCATGTTTTAGGTTGAGCATGTTGTAGGATTTTACGATCATTTTTAACTGACTTTTGATAAAAACGAACTGTTATCCTCATTAAACTAATTTTGACAAACTGAACTTATTAAGTCTGATCACAACAAAAAGGTGGCTTCCTTCACATCCCTTTTTACAGTGGAGGAGGAAATGCTCTTTTCAGCAGCAAGGTGGAAGGGTGGTGAGGTGGAGAGAAGGAAAGGGAATACAGACAAAATCAGAAAGAGAGCCTATTTTAGAATTCTAAGCAGCAAAATCAAGCTTGCAGAAAAGTTTAGAACATTTAGATGCTGTAATGGCTAATTAGAAGGACAGTGCAGTAATGCACATGCTTCTATCTGTCACAGAGGATTTGATCAAAACTCATAAAAGTGGGCACAGTGTTCGAAAAATTCTAATAAGGCACTATAAATTCCAAGGGAAAACTAAACAGCTTATAAACAACTGAGCAAATGTTTTTTAAGCTAGCTGATGAATGTCATAACATTGCAAAACAAATGTTTTTAAAAATTGGGCCCATGGTATGCAGTAACTAATATATTTTTATTAAAGCCTTATTGAAAATAAAATACACATATTTAAAGGATATGAATTTTTACGTATACCTGTGAGATGATCAGGACTATCAAGCTAAAGAACATACCCATTACTCCCCCAAAGTTTTCCTGTACCCCCTGGAAAGCCCTCACAGCGAAATGTCACTTTCCACAGTCCTCAGGCAACCAGGGATCTGTTTCCCGTCACCATACATTAGTTTGTGGTTTCTAGACTCTTACGTGAAAGGAATCATGTAGCATGTACTTTTTTGGTCTGGCTTCATTCAAGTGGCATTATTTTGAGAGCCACCCATGTTGCTACACACACCAATAGTTCGTTTCTTTTTACCGTGAAGTCGTATTCTCTTGAATGGACATAGCACACTTTACTGATCCTCAAATGGACACCTCAGGTTTCCAATTTGGGACTATTATCAATAAAGCTCATAGTAACAGGTGCATGTGTCCACTGTCCTGCCTCTGGCCTCCACATACAAGTCATTTTAAGGACATAGCTTACATTTCTCTTGGGTAAATACCAAAGGGTAGAAGGTCTGTGACACAGGATAGGTGGTAGGTTTATTCAAAAAGTGGTACTGGGCAAATTGTTTATCCGGAAAAAAAAAAAAAAAGTTCTATCATACCTCATACCATCAAATCTATGACGACATTTTTTCAATTAAGAGAGTTTGATTTAAAAAAAATTTTTTTTTAATGTTTGTTTATTTTTTGAGAGAGAGATTTATGAGGTATGAGCAGGGGAGGGGCAGAGAGAGAGAGAGAAGAAGACACAGAATCTGGAGCAGGCTCCAGGCTCTGAGCTGTCAGCATAGAGCCCGACGCGGGGCTCAAACCCATGAACTGTGAGATCATGACCTAAGCTCAAGTCAGATGCTCAACCGACTGAGCCACCCAGGCACTCCAATAGAGTTCGATTTTTTAATTAAAGCATAGGTAGGGCACAAATAACTGAAGAAAACGTCCAACCATTTTCCAAAAGTATTGTACCATTTTACATTCTTGCCAGCCATGTCTGAGCTCCATTTGCTCCACGTCAACTACAAGTAGCTTTGTAGGACACAGGACCACTTGTCCATGCCACACTTTGCATATATAGCTTTGCTTACTTTAAAGGAACCAGAGCGTAAGTTGACCATTATAAATATTTATTGAAGGTGGAATGTTAATTTCTGCCCTTATCGTGCAGCACAACTTATATGGAAAGGCACCAAAGTATGTTCATAAGAACAATGATATACATTCACTGACTTATGCTTATATGGCCTACCATATTCTTAATGTTATGTATTCCCTCTTATATATATCTTACAACAACCCTGTGAAGGTAAGTACTAAAATAAAACCATTAAACGCACTTTATATGTGAATAAACTGAGGGAAAGAGACAACAAATTATGACCCATGGTCATGGAACTAATGAGTGACAGACAGAGCCAGGATGTGAACTCCAAAGCCTGAGCCCTGAGCTTTGGTTCTTTACTATTACTTACAGCCCCTGCGACCATCTACACATTTCTGAATGCTGGTCATTTATCTCCCAAAGCAGCACACTTCTTTCCAGTTCTACCTCAGGCAAATGATTTCAAATCTTCAAGAAGGAGATTGGGTAATAAGCCTAGAATATCATTTTGAGCTAAGGAGTTAAACCCAATGCTGGATCCTCACAACACCAACATTTCCATGTAATAGAAAATCGTCCCAGCATGACAGAAGAGATATTGATAAAAAAAAAAAAATCAACCCAGTAGATAGCACCTATTAAGTGTGTAAGTCAGTCCAAAAGAGTGAGAAGACATTTCAAAGAGCGTGCTTATTTTTAATAAAGTGCTCTTCCATTGGAAGATGAGGGAAAAAAGTCTCACGGGCAGGCAGACTCATTTCCATTGCAGGTCAGGCTGCCGCGGTTTTCCAAAACCCAAACCAGTTGCTCAAAGTCCTTCCCATGAAGATCCAGGGCTGGAAGATAAAACACCCTGATGACCTGGCTAAGAACTTCTTGGCATTTGTTGCCGTCATGCTCAAGGGTAAAAACAGACGGCAATTATGCAGCCACTTCTTCATTTAAAGAGAGCCTGAGAGTCCACCGGGGACCAAGGGCAGCACTTGTGTCAGGGAGAAAACCTGGGAAAGAACACTTCCTAGCAGCAGCAGACCATGGCATTGACCACATCATAGAGAGTATTGATTCATCATCATAAAAAGAAGGAAGGTTGGAAAAATTAACCAGCATCTCCCAGCTCTCTGATAAAAGGGAAGCAAATTACTCTACTAGCAAGACGAGGCCGGGTAGAGAGGTGTGCGCATGAAGGAGGACTGTTCAATGACCAATCAAAAGACAGCTACTGTCTACCAGGTACAGAATATTGCAGCACATGAGAGGGGGTAGGTGCATGGCATGGCTGTGGTCAGATACCTGCACTACGCAGGAGAACAGACCTCTACTACAATTCTGAGCTCATCAAGTGAGAGGAAGGGTCTACACTATGAAAAAGATGACCTACCCCAGTGACAGATCAATAATGATCCACCACCGACATCTTTGCCAACACTGATTAAGTACAGCCATGGTGCCAAGTCCTTCCAAAACACTGCCTCATTTAATCCTCCCCAAAATCATGTGAGGCAGTCATTGCTCATCTCCATTTCACTGATTAGTAAATTGATTGGGGTAAGGCCCACGACTCACTCCTGACCACACAGCCAGTAAGTGGTACAACTGGAAATCCAAAGCTTCTTTCTTCAACTCCAAAGCGGACGCTAGGCACGAAGTTACACAAACTCTCCCAAGCCATCAGACGCTCATTCAAGAATGCTCCCTCTGGTTTGAGAGAGCATGGAAGGGTCCCACAGGGAGTAAGGGGATGAGCTTCCTGAGAAACTCAAGGGAAAGAGTCAAGAAAATTACAAGACAAGGGGAAAGGCTTTGAAAGGCTGGGCAACCGCTTGGCGAGATGTGGTCAAACAATGTCACCAATGCGCACCATTTGCTTCATACTGCGAAGCTTTAGTGATACAGTAACGAGCAACTAATGCAGTCCCCACCCTCCAGGGACTCTGTTCGTGGATGGAGGCAGAGACCTCCAAGTGTCTTGACAGAGTGAGCCTACAAGGCAGGATGTAATCCTGGGGCTCCGGCACGACCTACGATCGGTGGCATGGTGCTGCCCTAAGTCAGTAGTATCAAGTCACTTTTCAATTCCGGCACCACTCATCAGCTTTAAAAGGGTTGGGTTTTGGGGCGCCTGGGTGGCGCAGTCGGTTAGGCGTCCGACTTCAACCAGGTCACGATCTCACGGTCCGTGAGTTCGAGCCCCGCGTCGGGCTCTGGGCTGATGGCTCAGAGCCTGGAGCCTGTTTCCGATTCTGTGTCTCCCTCTCTCTCTGCCCCTCGCCCGTTCATGCTCTGTCTCTCTCTGTCCCAAAAATAAATAAACGTTGAAAAAAAAAAAATTTAAAAGGGTTGGGTTTTTTTTTTTTCTTCCTCAAATTTTTGATGATCCTTGGATTATATCTAATTATGGGATGAAAAGGAGGCTTCATCAATATTTTAATATCTGCCTATCTTAAATTGGAATATAGAATATGAATGAGATAATAAGATATAATTACCTCCATTCCCTTCCTTGCCCCCCCACCAACCTTTCCCCTCCAGAAGAAATCAGCTTTCAAGTCATTATGTGGGAAAGAGGTGTCAAGCAAGGTGTGTGTGTGGCGGGGGGGGCGGGGGGGGGGCGGGGAGAGGTGCCATGGTGGCCTAGAACAGAGAAAAACTACAAGAGACTCCATGGTGTTACATTGGAATTTAAAATACTGGTGTGAATTCATGGTTTTCAAGACAGATAGATGAAAAGAACCACCTGCACACACGCAGAGATACACAGAGAACAGCTGTGTGGGCTTAGCAGTGATGTGTGCACGCAAAGATAGATACACAGTTAATCCCCACTATTCGCAGATTCTGTATTTGCAAATTCACCTCCCTGCTAAAATTTATCGGTAATCCCAACAGCACTTTCCTCGATATTTGTGGACACAAGCCAAGTGGCAAAATGGAGTCATCTAACGTACACACTCCAGCTGAGGTCCAACAAGAGGATGTTCTGCCTTTTGGTTTCAGCGCTCAGACTAAACAAGCATCATTTTTGTGGTTGATCTAGGGTCAAGATATTTGCATTTTCATGTTTTTGTTGATGATTTAGCTGTTTAAATTGGCCCAAGTGTGGTGGAACACGGTCGAGTGTTCCTAGGCCCAGGAAGACTGTGATGTGCCTTACGGAGGGAATGAGTAAGTTAGATAAACTGCAATCGGGCCTGAGGGCCGTTGGCCACTGAGTTCAATGTGAGTGATTCAACATATATTAAATATGGCTTATTTAAATAGAAACACACATAAAACAAGGTAATGTATTGATCAGCTAAAAATGTTGTGACCAGAGACTGGCAAGAACCTGACCCTGTATTTCCCCAAGGAGCAATGGTTCAACGTTCACTAATTCAGTATTTCCTCAGACAATGTAGACTGTCACTGCTGTGAATAACAACAATCTTATGTATTCCCTAGCTCTGTCCACTGAGAAGGCCTGGGACAGAGGATAGCCCAATATCAAAGCACACACCAGGGCCAAGATCTTGGCTTCAAATTACCTCTCTCTAATGCAAGCTACCAGGGCTCCACAGAGAAAGAACTGATTGTAGGGATGAGCTAAGGGAAGTTTTAAGATAAACACTGCACATCTTATTAAGTAAAGAATTGCTCAAAGAATGATGGAGATGTGTCAAAAGGACACAGAAACCAGTTTGAGAGGGCTCCCACTGGCCGAATCAAGAACAATTTAAACACCAAAATGATAGTAACAGACCTACCTTAAGAAATGCAATATGAAAACGTGAGTCCATACCAACATCAATCAATGAATCAATAAACATTTGAGGAGAAATGAGATAGCTCCCGAGTTAGCTCCAAAGTACTTCCCTACAAAATAGTTATTCATAAGAACAAGGGGAGAAAACCTTTTCAGAGGCAAAACCTGGCCAACAGCACATCAAACGTGGGATGACAGGAGCATCATCACTACTGAGACACATCTGGATTGTGCACCACAGGACAGGATGCAAAAACCACAGAGCATCATTTCTGTGATATTCATGCCCAAGACGCAACACATGAATTTAACCATGAGGCAAGACACAACCTAAATGGAGGGATACACTACAAAATACCTGGCCTTTATCTTCAAAAGGGTCTCAATCATCAAAGTCCAGCAGAGATTCACAGACTGTCCTGACTAATGAAGACAAAAGATATGTGACAATAACTGCCACAAATGATTCTGAACATGATCCTCCTGCTTTAAAGGATGTGCAAGGGACACGTGACACAATAGCATCTGAGGATTACGTGGTAGCAGTTTAGACGATTGCACTGTGGCTAGGTTCAAGGAGGTCCTTTTACAGTAAAAGTAATTGGAGGTGATCATGCATTAGGGCATCAGATGGTTCAAGGAATCATTCTTTGGGCTGTACTTCCAGCATTTCTGGAACTGTGTGAGTCTTTAAACATTTTTCTGAGTATTGGCGGGGTCGGGGGGGGGGGGGGGGAGATGTGTAACAGAGCAATAAGCACAGCAAGAATGAAGGACACAAGGGGCATCCCTCTATACTAAACTCTTCATCCACCCCTAGAGCAGGTGCCATCACCACAAGCCCACAAACCCTGCAGACTTACTGCACCGGCCCAGCCTATCCCACATAGCCACCGTTCCTGCAAGAGTGCTCTCCACGGACAGACCTTGAATACTCACCCTATTCCTCATCTGGCTTCTGTTGAGCACTGCCAAGGGTATTCAGGCACTCCCTCTCCAGTCCTTACCTGTGTGGACAGCAGTGGACAACAGCAGCCACTCCAGCAGATTCTCCCATTCTGTCTGATCTACTCCTGTTCAGTCTCCCCCATAATCTCTCTTCCTCGCTTAAACCTCATGGTCCAAAAGTTCTTTCCCAGCCCCTCTTCTGTACACCCTTGTGTGGTGGATCTCATCTGCTCTCACGACTTGCATCCATCAGCTCTGCAGATCTGTCCTCTGCCCTCCTTATCCAAGTCTAGTTGTATCTTCAAGCCCTTTCATAAGCTTATCACCTTCTTTGAAAATGAACTCATCACTTCCGTGCTGCCATTGCTCTCAAACTAGCTCCCCTCCCTCCTGCATTCCTGATTTCAGGGGAACCGGCATCCACCCAACAGCCAAAGCCAGAAAACAGACACTTAGCCTTGACCTGAGCCTCTCCTGCGCTCTCACATCCAACCACTCAAGTCTTGACTACGACCTCCTAAGACTCTCTCAAACTGGTTTTCTCGTAGGATGCCATCATTCCTGCCCAAATTACAACAGCTTCCCACTGAGCTCCCCACTTGTACTCTTACTACCCTTGAATACACACTCCACATCTCACTCAGTGGCCTTCCTAAAGTTTTCAGACTAGATCCTCCTCAGCCTTAACCATTTAAAGGATTCTGACTGCTCTTAGGAAAAAGTCTACACTAGATATCTACATTACATATTACAAGACCTACTTTCAACTGTATCTTAAACCCTCTGTACCAACTAAACTATAGTATTTCCCATCTCTATCTTGCTAGCAACAATGCCCTAAGATCCAGCAGAATGCCTGAGAGTTTGTAGATGTTCAATAAATGTTTGATGAAGGAATCTATTAGATGGGGAGGGAGGACAGGCCAACCTAATTTTTAACGCAAACACCAACCTTCAAATATATACAAGTATTAAAGAGATCACTCAAATCCTGGGCAAGCGTTTAACAGAAGTGTCACATAGGGTTTGCACAAAATTATAAGCAGGTCAAGGTCCTTGAGGTTAGACGTTAAAGAGCAAGAAGACAGACATACTTCCTCACAGTCATTCAGGGAGGGGTTCTTGGTGTGATGTGTCACACCAGGACCCGATTCCACTTTACTCAATTCCACACAGTAAATGTGAGGCCCAGTGTCTATGGGGTGCTGACAGTAAACTCAGAAAGAGTGGAGCAGTGGGCCTACCCGGGGACAGGGAGACACATATGCACACACAAGCACACACGTGTGCACAGGGCCCAGAGAGAGTCAGGATGGCTTCACCAAGGGGTCAAATAAACCCAAAGGAAAGAAGACCAAATTACAGATAAAAATCAAATGAGAAACACTATGGAAACTCACTTGGCACATGACGGTGTGGAAGGCTGTTTCTGAACCTTTTATTATTCCTTACGTTTTCCTAAAACTCCACTAAGATATGGCCATTCTGGGGGCTTGTTGAAGAAGAGAGGCCTATATGCTCGCAACTACTGCAACTGGCTTCACATTAGGGACTGCGGGGGAGTCCAAGGAGAGATAGAGTGAAGAAAAAACATGCAGAGGCAACGGAATTAAGGCCACTTTAGTGTAAAACCATCACTGAAATGGCATCAGTAATCTAATTAAGAAGGAGGAGTCACGCAGGCAGGCCACCATCAACCTTTCAAATCTCAGGAGGAGCTCCAGATGTCTGAATGACAAATAAAAAGCTACCATGACTTCTGTGACCCCATGATGGCTCTGATGCCTATTAAGCACTAAGAGAGATCTTTTCCACGTAGGAAAGAGTCTTGAGAGAAATCCAAGGGTGCTTGAAGGGCAAGAAAAAGCCTTCAAATACAAAAAAGAAAAGCAACGTCCGCAACATCCAAGGGACCCATGACCAAGGATGAGCAAATTACTACTGTGCAGACACAGCAGCAGCATAACCACATGGAAAATTCATCAGGAGATAAGAAAAAGGCAGAGGGCAGTCCAATCAGTGACAGGGATGCCTCCACACTGACAGCCACAGCCCAGCATGAACATTGGCCATGGCAGGCTTGTGCTGAACATTATTATTACTTCCATTCTCAACAGAAGACATAGGTACAGAAAACTAAGTTTTGCCAGTATTTTTAATTCTAGTAGCTGGTGGAATTAAGATTTGTACCCAGGTCTGCCCGGCTTCAAAATCAACGACCTCCTGTCTGAAGTACTCCATCTATTCATTCCCTTGGGCATGACTGTTCCTAACCAGATGAAAAAGGGGGTGCCCAAGTAAACACTCATAGAAGAATGTGATAGTGAGGAAGTTAGACGGCAACACCGTGGTGAACAAAAGCCTTACCACTGTCCTTCCACTTGGGTTAGCACAACGAATGCTCAAGTAATGAATGATCAACACGGTATTTTGACCTACCATCCTTCGTGGAGAAAATATGTTCTCTAGGCCTGGATTCCACCATCCCTGAAGTTTTTACTATTAATCTACAGGAGTTCCTTTCCTAGTATTCCAATAATTCCAACCCCAAAAAAGATTTTCTTGAGATGGTAAATGTTTCCTTACCGAGTTCTCTATGCTATCAGTAACACTATTAACTAATACAGGTTAACTAACCACACAAGTGGCAAGGTGACACATGACACCATTTATTAGCCTCATTTGTTAAGTCTATCAAAATGTATCCTGTGTGTCAAAGGAAGGGAGATTCTGACATACCATCCCTCAAAGGCCTACCTGTGGCAGCATGCATCTCTCAAGTGGCATTTCCTGAAAATGAAGACTGAGGCAATTCAGGGGATTGGCTCACTCAAAGCAGGGAGAGGCTGGACAGCCCAACACTGCATATTGCCCAGCTTCCTTTGCAGCTCTGGAATCCAATGTGACAGACTCTCTCCACGAATGAGATGGGCTCACAGGCAACTTTGGTTTGGAACTGAGTCTTGGGGAAAGAGGCAGGGTGTTAGGGCATTCACAAAACGCAAGGTCTCTTGGCAGAGAAGGCATAGGGAAGGAGCCAGCATCTCAAATACTGGGTTCCTAATTCGACAGCGTCCCACAGCCTTGGCAGTTTTCCTAGTTCTGGTAGGAGAAAATGGTTCTGGGGGGGTGGGGGTATCCTAGAGGCTTTACATAGAGCCAATTCCACCTCCACACCTTCCAAGGATTCTGGAAGCACTCATCCTCTGCATTAAATCTACTTTAGCTTTAACTCCCTCAAGTAGATTCTGTGTCTAGTACAGGATATGTGAGCAGTAACAAGAAGCTCATCACTTTCTCTAGTTTATTAAATTCACAAAATATTAGGTATAAAATACCGAGCCACAAAGGATCAAGAAACAAACTCAATTTATTTTAATTATACTTTGCCATAATATCATTTGGGCCAGGGTAATTCCTATAAACCATAGTATCACACAATTTTATAAACCTAAACCCACACTGTAATTCACCTCATTCATAAACATGAGGTAACTTGACCTACTTTCTAATATATTCAGCTCCTCCTTGTCTGCATTAATCTGCAGTGACATTTTAAAAGTTGCTCTAATAATTTCCATTATATGAAAATGCATTTTTTCATTTATATCGTCTTTGATTTTCCTCCCACAAACAAAATACTGTTTTCTCAACAGTCAGCTGCAAATGTCGCAGGAAAACTAGAGGTACAAGGCAGCTGACACAACAGGATCACTGGTGAATGGGCTCAGTATTGGGTTTCTTGATGGGGTGAGGGCGGGAAATAGAGGCAGGAATGAGATGACTCTGCCCTCACCCTCACACAATGTGCAATGAGGATTATGGCTCTCTCTTTGTATATAACCAATGGAAGATTAAAGAGTACCAATTTTATACATAAAGCAAATTCCCTATCAAACAATATAATGAGGTCCACGCTTCTCAATAATTCTCTCATCTCAGGTAATACAAAAAGAAGAAATCCATTCCCTCTCCCACTGACACCTTCCAATTATATCCACATGGAGACCACCAACAGCCAGCATCCTGAACAGCCTGGGCTCCTCCCCTCTGATGGAGTCCTCTTTGATCCAATGTCCATAATCCTTTTGAGGAGGTCCTTCCTGGGCTCAAGAACTTTCTACGGCTCCCAAATGCCCAGATCAGAGGTTGGCAAACTATGGGCAACAAGCCAAGAATGACTCTTGCATTTTTAAATGGTTGGGGGAGAAAAATCCAAAAGAATCCTATTTCATAATACATGATAACCGTATGAAATCCAAAGTTCAGCGCCCAACTCTACTTTGATTGGAACACAGCCACGCTTATTTATTTATGAATTATCTATGGCTGCTTTTTGTACTCCGACACCGACTTTAGAAGCTGCAACAGAGATGGCAGCTCAAAATATTTACAGCCTGGGTTCTCTGCCGGAAAAGATTGCCAACTCCTGCCCTGAAGTGTAACACTGAATGACTTTGGCCAGGCAACACTGGTGGTGAAAACCTGGATTCCACCAGGCTTCCTAAGCCTGATTTCTTCTACTTGAAGACAGAATGTCTATTCCGCCCAAAAGCGCGTCTCTATTTCTCCCAGACCTAACTTCCCTTTTTCGTTCCAGAGTTTGCTTCATCCCACCAGCTTGCAGACATCCTTCTCTCTCTTCATAAAAGGAGTCACATTATATACACAGTTAACTTCCATAAAGTTAGAAAAGAAAAATAATTTTAAGGGTGCCCGAGGCTATTCCACACAGCACTATTCATAATAGTGAAAGATGAAAAACCACACACGCCCACCAACAGGGCAGGCTGAGAAAGGAAGAGCAAACTCACACAGTGCAGGACTGGGCAGCTGTGCAAATGTGTGTGGATTATCTCTGTGCACTACTCTGGCCAAGAGCCAGGATAAATTAAGCGAAAAAGGTAGGTAAAATATGTACAGTATACTATTGTGTACTGAAAAAGGGAGGGATATGTAAATATGAAAGCACACACATAATTGCTAGTATAAAAAAAATTGCGCGGGGGCGCTGGGTGGCTCAGTTGGCTAAGCGTCCAACTTCAGCTCAGGTCATGATGTTGCAGTTTGCGAGTTCAAGCCCCACACTGGGTTCCATGCTGACAGCGTGGAGCCTGCTCGGGGTTCTCTCCCTCTCTCTCTGCCCACCCTGTCCTCTCTTTCTCCAAATAAATTTAAATAAAGAAGAAGATAGTGCAAAGACAAACCGTATTTTTTTCAAATGGCACATATGGGGAGGGAGGAAACAGTACGGCAAGGCAAAAAGGGTAAAACCAAACCCCTCTGAACATTCCTCACGTTGTAGATGAGACTTGGAAACCATGACAAAATTGCACAAAATTCAATTGAAAAGGGAATTTCCCAAAACCAGAAATGAAATCAAACAGTGAACTTAACTATATATACAGCTGGTGGCACAATCACACAGGTAAGAACTATTCCAAACATCTTTACAACTAAGTCTGTTGTGTATGACATATCATGAGATACAGCAAATGAAAAAATATGGAATCACTGAGACCTGGGTGAGGGTGGGGGGGTGGTGGTGAAGAAAGAACATAGATATAAAAGTGATCAAGTAGAACCCTCTATACCTCAATTTTACTTAGAAGTATCTATATGAATAATTGGTTTTACGTTTATATATAAGATACACAAACACAAATACACATATATACACATGTATTCCCTAGTTTGGTCCACTGAAAAGATTCAGAAACAACGATGAATCCAATGAGAATAAACATTCTTAGTTTCTACACTGTGCCTTTTAAATACTCAACGGAACCAGAGTTCCTTGGAAAAGTGGCAGATCTAACTCGGGAGTAGGAACCAGGTAAGACAAGCCTGTGACACTGTGTCACACCAGAAAGGATACTAAAGAAGAAGAAAAAAACCTCAAATCTTGTCCAAAAGGATTTGGCAGCCAACTTGAGTTAGTTTCTGCTGGCCAGAATTGGCACAATTTGAATATCAGTAAGGAGATTACATTGAAATGCATCAATTATATTTACACCAAAACAACAACAACAACAACAAAACAAAAAATAAAACTTCAGGGATCACTTTTGGAGGATGCCACCAGGGAACCCAGTGTATTTGAAAATATAGGGAATATCAAGCCTTGATCCTTGCTTCTATGAACCTCAAGGTAAACAAACAATTGCCATGAAACTTCTCTTTATTCTCATATATAAATAAGGAAGGAATGATAGAACTGACAATCACTATTTCACTAATGAAACGATCACAATCACTAATGAACGAAAAGATACAGGCAATGATCAACGACCACCAACATCACAAAAGAGTGAGACCATTCGTGACTATGAATTTAATGAAAATACACAGCCTACGTTTCATGTAGGCTTGACAAGACGGAAACAAACATCTGGATCTGAATGTGACCAAAACCTAAGCTTTAACAAATCATAAAAAACACAAGGAACAGAGAAACAGGTTAAACAGCACCAGAGAGAAGAAGTCATTAAAACCCACAGTACGGGAAATTCCACAGCCTAGTTTCTCCATCTCAGCACTACTGACATTTTAGGCCAGATAATCCTTTGCTGTGGAGGGCTGTCCTGTGTGCCATAGGATTTTAGCAACATCCTAAGCCTCTACCCACTAGATGCCAGTAAGCCTCCCTACAATGTGACGAGTAAAAATATCCCTCAACACTGTCATATGTCTGTCGATAGGGGAGGGAGATCATTCTCAGGCTTTCTACTCTAAAGGACAAACAACCCAGTTTCTTCAACAAACAAATCACAGGGGGGTGGGGGAGATGGGTCTCTAATCTTCTTCTGATCTGGACTGACTCCTTCATCAGTCAATTGCCACATGGAAGCCTCGTTTGGATCCTAATTCAAATAAACAAACAAACAAAAAGGATGTGGGACAACTGAGAAAAGTCAAACATTAATTTGATATTTATCGACATTAAGGAAATATTGGTAATGTTTATGTTTTTAGTGTGATATGGTCTAAGTCTTACCTTGGAGAGACATATACTGAAATAGTGATAGAATAAAATAGCAAAGAGGTGTTTCAAAATCAGGAGTGGGAAGAAAGAAGGGTACAGATGAAACAAGACTAGGATTAATCCTTGTTGAACCAGGATGGTAGACATATAGTTCACTATAAAATTCTCTTCGCTTTTGCATGGGTTTCAAAGCCTCCATAAGAAAAGGTATAAATAATCAATCCGGCAGGCAAGTCCACTCCCACTCAGAGAGCAAGCAAGTCCTAGAAAGACCACGGAAGGGACATAAGAACTTTCAGACACTGAGCAAAACCCAGGGAACTAGGTTTCTCTTGGGGTCCTACCTGGATGCCCAAGCCCCTCTACCGTTTACAACATGGGCCTTAAACAAAAGCACCAATGACTTAGCAGCAAGCTCTCCCAGAGCTCGGAGAAAAGCCTGCTCTGTTGGACTGACCAGGAGAGAGAATACCAGCCCCTCATGGAGCATCTTCCCACGGGATGTTCAGGAGCAATTTTGTCTCTGAGGGTTTCTTGCTTTAAGTGCTGGTTTAAAAGTTTATCCCCAGGTGACTGGGTGGTTCAATCAGTTAAGCATCCGACTTCGGCTCAGGTCATGACCTCGCAGTCTGGGAGTTCGAGCCCCACGTCGGGCTCTGTGCTGACAGTTCGGAGCCTGGAGCCTGCTTCAGATTCTGTGCCTCCCTCCCTCTCTGCCCCTCCCCCGTTCACACTCTGTCTCTGCCCCTCAAAAATAAGTAAACATTGAAAAAGATTTTTCAACGTTTATTTATTTTTGGGACAGAGAGAGACAGAGCATGAACGGGGGAGGGGCAGAGAGGGAGGGAGGCACAGAATCTGAAGCAGGCTCCAGGCTCTGAGCCGTCAGCCCAGAGCCTGACTCGGGGCTCGAACTCACGGACCGCGAGATCGTGACCTGGCTGAAGTCGGACGCTTAACCGACTGCGCCACCCAGGCGCCCCTGAAAAAGATTTTTTAAAAATAAAAGTTTACCTCACTTTTCATACCCTCAAAAAAAATTTTAAGAAGTTTACCTCCAAGTAAGATGTGAAATTTTACTTACCCTGCAAGGAGCCCACGCCCCTGCCAGCCCTAAGCAGCCCATCTCGGGACTTCATTCCAGGTGAGAAAACACCACCTTCTCTCTTGCTTAACCCACTGTGGCTTATAGTCTGTTCTGCTGGAAGGAGCAAAACTGAAACCAATTCACTCAGAAATAAATGCTGCTTTCTCTTGGAAACCTACTCTACCCCCTTAGATATAGTTCCTTCCTCCAAACTTCCTCTCCTCCTGCTCATTGGTCAGATGCCTCTGCACCTGTGGAGTGTGGAGACCCAAGAGAACAAGGCCCACGTCGTTATACTGTGCGGTGTTGATCTGTATTTGTCCTTCCTAGTTCAGAAAACTGAATATGCTTCCTCTGAATCCAAACGTCTGAGAACAGTGGCCAACCAAGGAGACGAGGCCTCACTTTCACACAGGTCATGTCCCGGGGCCTGCATCAAACTTTCCAAAGCGCTGGCAAAATGAACCACGCATCCTGCATGACCCCGATGCCTGGAGCCAAATGGGGAGATGGAATCGTTTTCACTACTTAGAGGTAAATAAATGGAAGAATATGTAACTAATTTGGGGACTATTTAGCATCAGGTAATACAAAAGTAATACAAAACCTTCTTCCCTTCTCTTGCTAAAGGGTTGGGTTCAGTCCCACTCTTCTAGAAGCTCCATTTCCAACCATGGGATAAAATTTTGATCAAGATTTAAACTGTCCAAGTAAGGGGCGCCTGGGTGGCGCAGTCGGTTAAGCGTCCGACTTCAGCCAGGTCACGATCTCGCGGTCCGTGAGTTCGAGCCCCGCGTCAGGCTCTGGGCTGATGGCTCAGAGCCTGGAGCCTGTTTCCGATTCTGTGTCTCCCTCTCTCTCTGCCCCTCCCCCGTTCATGCTCTGTCTCTCTCTGTCCCAAAAATAAATAAACGTTGAAAAAAAAAATTAAAAAAAAAAAAAAGAGAAAAATAAATAAATAAATAAACTGTCCAAGTAAGTCACTTTTACACAAAGGTCAAGTCACCTATATAACTGTGAGGATTAGTGATCTTTGTAGAATGGAACCAAAAAGGTTTCACCCAGATTACAACCCTAACTGCTTAGCACCCTATCCTCTCCTTACAGTCAATCAGTAAATATAAAAATTGTCAACCAGAATTGGATCATTAGAAGTTCTTACTAGGGTCACCTTGGACTGTGTATCACTACTAAGTCTCAAAGCAGGAGAGATTACTTCTGTAACCATTGCAACAAGGTAAATATTGACCCGTATCTGTGCATTAAGACTGGACGTCACTAAGGCTAAACAACTCTCCCATATGTAAATGAGGTGCAGCTCAACTGACTTCCCTTTCATTCACTACTTACTTGAGAGCACAAACTGAGTAGGTCTAGAGGTTTGGAAAGTAAGCACTGTTTGCACTTCGACTGAAGACGTTAATGCTACTACCGCCTTCACTGAGCAGAGTGACAAAGAGTTAACGCCAACCACTCGTCCATGAGCTATTTGCCTAGAAAGCAGACGACCAACTCAAGACAGGTTTGAGGAGAGACTGCTCGTTCTACCTTACCCGGGTCTGCATCATGAGGAGAGCAAGCAGCTGGAGAAGAGGAAGCCCAATGCCGTGTAAGGGAGCCGCCTGCTTTGGGCACCTGCCATCCACCTGGTCAGGACCATAAGCGCAATCCACCAAACACAGGTAAAGGGAAAGATTTACCCAGACCGCCACATTCATAAGAAAATGAAGTGTTAAACGTAAATGTGATGGTCTTCCCAAACTCTCTTCTAAAAGAGCCACCAAAACACAATATACATTAAGGGGATCAAATGTACCAGACTCCCACACATATACTCCAGGCTCTAAAAAACCCTCTAAACCCACCAACACCATTGACAAAGCACCTTTTCCCTATTTACCAGCAGGGTCGAGTAGGAAGCCCCTGTCTCGCTTCAAGTTCACAAAGGGAACACTGAGTAGGTAAGGAGAGTGCCATTTCCAGTCACAGACTTCTGCATAATGAATTCTTGGCCACACAGCATACCCACAACAAGGATGAGGGTGGAATTAAGCAGGGCTAGTTTTCCTTAGAAGAGCAGCCATTTTCTTGGAGTGGGGGAGGGTCCGTTGAAAAAAGTGTCCATGACATGGCAGATAAGTCTTTTCTCACCTAGGAAACCACAGCTGACACCATGCCCCCCCCCACCCCCCCAGGATCTAAGAAGGGCTTCCCAGGGGAGACCTTGGATGAGTCTCTGATCTAGATCTCAACTTCTTCATGGAAGCAGTGTCCATGGTAATTTTTCTGTTCCAAAGGGCTGGTGTGAGCATTTCTGCAAACACCAGGCCTCAAATGCCTAGGTGCCTCACACACCAGATCCTCAATAAATGAAGGCTAATTTTAAAGACCAAGGTGATTACCTCTTCTGAGACACCAGAGCCTGAAGCCATTTTTCCAACAGTATTAACACTGATTAGCTTTTCCAGGCCATCAGCACTGGCTTAGGGGTAGGCAGCATACCCTGAGAATTTAGACGGTTCTGGGTTGAAGGTGGAGGGTGGGGGGCAACGGGACTAAGACCTCCAAACAGAAAGCAGGTTCCTTGGAAGGACGGGAAGACTGAGAAGCTAGGAAAACCTGAGGCCGTGCCCAAGATGGCTGTTACCACCTAAAAGGGAGAATCCATTCAAACATGCTCCACGGAGATGCCAAGGTATGGGGACATCAGGCCCCAGAGAGGAAGGACTATAATCTCACCACGTAACTGGGCTGTGATGGCAAAAGCTGCTACCCTCATCCCAACAGAGTAAATGCTGCTTCTTGCATTTAACATTCAGAATCAAGTCACAGGTAAATCACGGAAGCCCGTACTAAACAAGAGAATATAAATATCACCAACGTGGAGCATTAGAAAATCAAAGGTACAGCTGCCCCAAATGGAGAGGTAGATGACGGTGGGGGGAGGGGGTCAACAAGAAACAGCCTATGGAGGAGACAGAACAAGGATGAGGAGGTTGCTGAGGGGGCAGGGAGGAGACAGCTATGGGACTGAAAATGTTAATCAGCTGCAGGGAGGAAGAGAGAAGGGGGATGGTCAGAGTGAGCTCATCAGCAATCACAACAAGACACCATCAACAGCTCTTAAAACTGATCAAGTGAGAAAAGGTGCTGCTAGCATAGTATTTATACATGTCCAAGCCACAAAAGTAAAAATGATCTGCAGGGGGAAAAAAAAAAAGGTGGTTGCTTCTGAGAAAAGCAAGACTAAGTGAAGGAAGAGGTAAGGTAAAACCCTATTGCTTTCATTACAAGCCATTCTGGAATGTTTTCCACTGTTAGCCATTTGCATGCATTACTTCGACTAACATTATATGACAGGCAAGATCCTCTAGAAGACTAATGTTTAGATCACAGCTGTAGGTTTTTTCTCAACTTACAGCAGGCTTCACGGTGCCGTGTTGAGTCCTTGCAGCACGCTTAAACTGGCCTGCAGCATGCTTAAAGTCATGTTTAAACTGTGAGTAGACTAGTTATTTTCTGGTCTGAAAAGCTGTCCAATTCCGATTCGTTATAAACAGAAAGGCTTTGATGATCATTTTAGGTCTTCAGAATATGGGACTTCATAGCTAAACTATGGAAGTTTTAAAGGTTTGTGTTCTATAGGAGACTATTTCAACGCAGACACAAATATTCCAGAGCCGTCAAGTTCGGGAATGATGATCAACTCTTAGAAAAGGCTCAAATCTTGAGCTCTCCACAGGGCTAACCTTGAAAGAGATTAAGTGATGAGCCTCATTAGTCAAAAAGCATACAGAAACAGCACATTCTATTATACCCGTGAATTCCTAAGTTTAATGAAACACAATCTGGAAATTGTTGTTGCTCTGAAACATTTACTAAGCACAGACAGCAGAGTGAGGAGCCTCGCACATGACAGGGAACCCTGATCAAGGATGTGATGCTAATTAGGATGATGCTAATTAGGACTCCCAGCCACTCAGGGAGCCCACAGGGGGGTAAGCAAGTGGCAGTGCCTCCAGTCAACCAGCAGAGTAATCTAAAGAATCCAGCTAATAATGGAGGATGGCAGGAAGACAAAAGTGCCTAACAGATTACATTTTTAATGAGGAAAAATAAGCATCGGAACTCACCTTTCCTGACGTCAGAGCTTTTAAGGGACTGATAATGACAAACAGCTATGTAGATCCTGCTTTGAATTTTACCGATTCAAGACCTCCCCTAAACAGCACTGGGAATTAACGATTCCCAGAGAGTCAGAAACAGTGTTTTTCATTTAAAATTGGTTTTTAAATATTTTTCTTACAAGCCTGCAGGGAAAATGGAGATAAGTTCAGAATATTACATCTATTCTTAAATCCAGAATACATCACGAGTCATTAAGTAAAACGTTAAACAAGTCATTTGTCATATGTGCCCCCCCAAACACTTTATCAATTTCTCTCCTCTCTCATGCACATAACCCGTTAAGAGCACACGTTTATTCCTGTGAAGCATGGCTATCTCCAATTCTCAACGTTCACCCCTACAAGATCTCGCCCAGCAGTGCTTGGCCTTCTGAAATACTCAGAACATGATTGATTGATTTTATTTTTCATTCATTAAATTGTATTCAGCCTCAGCCTGGCCCACATCCCTTAAAGCAATTCTCCCCTCTCTGGTTTATGTCAAAATAAAAGCCTCTGCTAGCATTTCTTCATGACTTTAGACACTTTCAGCAGTGTCAAGATTTCAGATAATTTCTCGTATTCATATACATTTAAGACAAATGTTGCTGTTGTCTGATATAGCTTTTTCCTAAAAAGGATAGTGAAATAAATATCCTCAGAAAGCAAGCCAAATGAAACATACAAATCAGGCAGTAAACCAAGAGAAGCGTTGACGGAACGGAAAACAACGAGGTAAGTCTGTCAAATTTCATTTAAGTTGCCAGAAAATAGGAATGTTAAAGGAATCACCAGGGGAGGAATTCCAAAGGACTGAACCACTGTGTTCCTATCAATGTTGGCCACAGTATGATTTCACAGGGCTTTCAAAAGCAGCCAAGATTATGTAGGCATCTTGAAATAGGTGTTATTACTGCTCCTTCCCCACAGTATTTTCCTCTCCTAGTGATTCAGTCCATTATTGCCCCTGTTCTCCACCCACCCTGCCCCCAGTCACAGCCATACACCCCAAGGAGAAGTAAATGGAAAGCCCAGTTTTCCCTTCTGTACAGGCCATGGCCTAAGAAAGCACTTGGCTCACTGCTCTCAGATCTGGAACCCAGGGAAAGGCTTACGTCTGAGGTGCTTCCTGCCCTCTGGGCCCAAGCCCCTTAACCAAACAGGACCTGTAGGTCCTCCAAGGACAACACGCAACACCAGGACAACCAAATGGTTCCTGAGCAGGAGAGCTCCCTTACCCTTTCCTATCCCCTATACACGTGATCCCACTGCCCTCAGCGCAGAACTCTGGGCCGTGCCCTCCACCCCTCCCCAGCCCTCCGCTCCTCACACAGACTGTAAGCACTGGTCTCCCTGCAGGCAGGCATTCAGCCCACTGCACTCCTGCTTCTCAGCATCCCCACACTGGAGGGGCACACTCATCCGTCAGATACTACCTGGCCAGGGGGCTGCCCACCATGGTGAGAAAGGAGGATTCTGTATCCTTCCATCCAACAACTTAAGATCCCATCAAATTTATGTTTACGTTGACTGCAAGATAGCTCACGGCTCAATTGCATGTTCATGTGAATCAGCCATTTTTATTTGGGTTTCCCAAGAGAATGGTCCCTTCTCTTCTGTTTGACCTCACCTCTCAAATCAACTAGGCTAACTGTCACGGCATTTTCTCGCAAGAGCTATTGTGGACTACGGTACAGTTCTATCCTGCTTCAAAGGAATGAGACAGTTTTAGAGGCAGAACAGCCCTTAGCCATCAGTCAGGCATGCCAAAATTTCCCAAATGCCAGTCTTCAGCCAAGTGCTGGCTAGTTCATGGCTAACAGTCGCAGGTCAGCAGGGAAATAACAAAGAGGTGTAAGCAGAAGAGAATTTTCATGTACGAAAATGCTAAAAGCATGCCATCTAAAGACAAATGTAGGACATTCCTACTTTTTCAGTATTAAAGTATCTGTTTTTTCATGAGATGTTAGATGCGAAGGTTTTTTTTTTTTCAAATCTTTAATGATGAAAAATTCTGAAGCAAAATAGTATAGGATATAAGCATAGTGAAGACTCACATACTCATCCAGCTTTAATAATGATCAACTTTATATATACATAGCCAAAACCGTATACTAGAAATTGGTCATGAAGTTTTATTTTCCTGTTCCACAAAATCTCAAAGTGTGGGAACGACTAATTGGGGCCAGCCTACACGTTTTACAGATGAAGATATGAAAATTGGCAAAGATCAGCTTGTCCCCAGTTGTGCAGCTGGTCAGAAACAGAACCAGTAAGCCTCGTGTGCCACAATACGGTTTTTGAGAAGAGGGGCACAGCCAATCCTTCTTAACCTGTCAAATGTCAATCCAAGGACACCAAGGACCTGCCTTTTGTCCCTGCCGAGGGAACTTGGGAACGTGCAGCCCCATCTGGGACAATCAGAGTGCAAAACCCATAATCTATAACCCAAGTTCATTTCAAGAACCACCAAGCAGTTTCACAGTGCAATGACTACTAGAATTTTCTACATTCCTTATCAAACACTTCAAAAATCAAACGTTTATAAAGCAAACAAGTGTGAATAAATGAGAATTCATGCTGTAAGTTTAAAAAAGAGCTACTTATCCATTCTTGCAGACTCCCATCCTCACCCCACCCAACTACGAGGTGCAAAAAACAAACAGCAATGTAAGTAGTAAGACCAGACAGCTAGCTACACAGGCCTGCCTCAGAAAATATCAAATGAGACAGGCTGACAATGTTTCCACACTAAGTTTTATCAATGCAGGGGAGTGGCTACTTGGTAAGAAGATACATCTTTTTTTAATCTTTTTTTAAAAATGTTTAATTTTGAGAGAGAGAGAGAACATGTGCACACAGAGGAGGTGCAGAAAGAGAGGAAAACAGAGAATCTGAAGAAGGCTCTGTCAGCACAGAGTCTGACGCAGGGCTCAAACCCATGACCCATGAGATCATGACCTGAGCTTAAGTCAGATGCTTAACCAAATGAGCCACCCAAGGGTCCCAATAAGAGGATATATTTTTTAGGGATCACGGAGTGGCTCAGTCAGCTCAATGTCCAACTCCCAATTTCAGCTCAAGTCATGATCCCATGGTTCAGGAGATCGAGCCCCTTATCAGGCTCAGCGCTGAGCCTCTCTCTCTCTGAAAAGTAATTAAGCACCTAAATTTTTTTTTTTTAATGTTTATTTTTGAGAGAGAGACCAAGTACAAGCGGGAGAGGGGCAGAGGGAGAGGCAAAGAATCCGAAGCAGGCTCCAGGCTCTGAGCTGTCAGCACGGAGCCGGAGGCAGGGCTTGAACCCAAGAACCATGAGATCATGACCTGAGCCGAAGTTGGACTCTCAACCAACTGAGCCACCCAGGTGCCACAACATTTTTTTTTTAAAGGAGATATATATTTTTAAAGGACTCACCGAAATTCTCAGTTTATGTAAAGAGTTGATTTCCCTGAAGATATCCTAAAGCATCGGAGAAGCCTTCAGCAGCAATACCTAAAACAGTAGAAATCATCAGAATCAAGTGATATTATAGATGTCAGTTTGGGGGGGGGGGGGGACAATTCTCCATCTATACATTTGGTCATTTCCCCCCATACTAAGCATGAAAGGAAATAACTCAGGAAACAATGAATTTCCGCTCCAACACATGGGCTGGGAATTTTCTTTACCAACAGGGAATTGAGGTCCCAAGACAGTTATTTCAAAGACCAAAATTATGTTACTGTTGGCAAAGAGGCAAAAACTCATTCCTCCCCTTCCCTGTGGTAAAAATCCTTAATGGTTTTGAATTTAAACAAAGACCAAATGTATACATCTCCCCACCCACTTGCCCCCACCAGTGTTTAGAACAAAAATCAGGCACTTTTCTCCTTTTTAAAAATTAGCTTACAGGAGCCTTTCTGGTCTCATTCACCCTTTTCCTACTCAGCTCCTCGAACGTGTCTATCAAGTGGTCCCTTCTTGCTTCAACTGTTCCCATCTTATTCCCGGTTCTCGGAGCCATTCACAACTGACCATTTAGCACCCCAGTCCCTGGGAACCCAGTCTGAAGCAGAGAAGCACCATCATCGACTGTCCAAATCAAAATGGCTCATAGCCACAGTTAACAAACAGCTATCTGAGTAAGAACATGCATGTGAATCCTTGAAACAGGATAAACATTCAACTAAAGAACCAAGTACTTATATGAAATAGACCCAGGTACATGTAATCATACCTGGGTAGTTATGTAAGACTAGTTAATAAAAGGTGTTGGTTAGCTATTTGGGAGAAAGAAAAAATCTAGATCTCTACCTCTCTGCTTATAAAAAAAACCAAACTCCAGGCAGAATCATGAGTCCTAGAAGAATATATCAACAAATAATTTTATACCACAGGGACAGAAAAGCTTTAAAAAAATTTTTTTTAATGTTC
This sequence comes from Puma concolor, assembly GCF_028749965.1. Classification (NCBI taxonomy): domain Eukaryota; kingdom Metazoa; phylum Chordata; class Mammalia; order Carnivora; family Felidae; genus Puma; species Puma concolor. The sequence continues at coordinate 106,789,874 of NC_141672.1, read as the reverse complement.
ATATATTATTGAGAGAGAGACAGACAGACACACACCCACACACATACACATGACATGTGAGCAGGGAAGGGTTAGAGAGAGAGGGAGACACAGAACCTGAAGCAGGCTCTGAACTGTCAGCACAGAGTCTGACATGGGGTTCGAACTCACAAAGCCTGACCCAGGGCAGGGCTCGAACTCACCAACTGTGAGATAATGACCTGAGCCCAAGTCAGATGCTTAACTGACCGAGCCACCCAGAAAAGCTCTTTCTAAACAGGACATCAAAAACTGAAACTATAAAGGAGTGAGACATCTGGCTGGGTGAATTTTTTAAAATTTCAAATTTGTGAATGGCAAAAATGTGTCAAAAATAAAAACAAAGAACAAAAGGTGGTATTTTCATCAAAAAGTAAAGTAAGAAACTAGGTACAATATTTATACAGCAGACATATAAAGGCTACTTTCCTCATTAAGCAAAAAAAATGAAGCAGTAAGAAAATAGTCCCAACAAAATGGACAAAGACGATTAATAAACTTTCATTAAGAGAAGAATCCTAGGGGCGCCTGGGTGGCGCAGTCGGTTAGGCGTCCGACTTCAGCCAGGTCACGATCTCGCGGTCCGTGAGTTCGAGCCCCGCGTCAGGCTCTGGGCGGATGGCTCGGAGCCTGGAGCCTGTTTCCGATTCTGTGTCTCCCTCTCTCTCTGCCCCTCCCCCGTTCATGCTCTGTCTCTCTCTGTCCCAAAAATAAATAAACGTTGAAAAAAAAAAAAAAAAAGAGAAGAATCCTAATACAGGGCGCCTAGGTGGCTCAGTTGGTTAAGTAGACAATTAACTCTTGATTTCCGCTCAAGTCATGATCTCACAGTTTGTGAGATCTATCCCCGTGTCAGGCTTCCTGCAACAGCACATGCTCTCTCAAAATAAGCATTTTCAAAAAGGAATCATAATAGCAATAAACATATGAGAAGATAATCAACTACACTAACAATGAAAACATACAGCTTTAGAAAATGGAGGATTTTTTAACCTATCAAATTGATAGAGATGTTAAAGACTGACCACAGCCAATGTTATAGACATAGTTCATGATGTAGTCCACCACTTACATAATTTTGTCCACATGTAAAATGACATATTCTTTGGTCCAGCAATGCTACCCCTAAGAATTTACGGGTAGTTAATTGTGTAAGCAGAAAGATGGATATATATAGCACTGTAATTAACAGAGAAAACAAGTCAATGCCCTAAAGGTTCACAAATAGGAGGCAGGTTAAATAAACCATACAGACACTGAAAATAACGATTGAGGTTTGTATGTATTGATATGAAAAGATATCCACGTGAAACAGGTGAACAACCATGCACAGTATGATTCCATTTGTGTGTGTGCGTGTGTGTGTGTGTGTGTTCCTAGATGTCCTAAGACTCATCTAGAAGGATGTTTATCAAAATAGTTAGGATCACCACTGATTATCAGGATTTTAGAGCATTTTTTCTTCTTATACTGTATGAATTTCTTATGAGCAGGATTTTTCCAAAGAATACAATGAAGCCTTATTATACTCCAGGCTCCAGTGTAAAGTGTTACACTACATAGATTTCTACGTGCCTTCGATCAGCTTTCCTCTGAATTTACTGACATTTGTATCACACACGGCTTGTAATGAGCATCAGTACGAGTTCCCTTCCTCATCTCCAGCTCCTGTCCCTTCCCCAGGGCCACTCTGTCCTTGCATTTGGGTTTCTAAAGACACACCTGTATCCTTATTCTAAAACCCCCCTTTTTCACTTAACCTAGCTCAATTCAGTTTGTTACTTGTGACCAAAGGAGTACCACATAATACAGTGCTGCTTTTTATTTTCCATCTTCTCCATCATCCCATTCCATTTGAAAACAGAACAGTAAACCCTGTAATCACATCAATGAAGATTTAGGACATATAATGTCTTGTAATGGTTATGACTACAGCCAAAGTAACTGAAGCAGGAGACTCAAAGCTAGTGTAACAAACGCAAAAGTATTTCAAGAGACAGGTAGATTCATTCCTGACTAGTCAGAGTGCTGATGAAAAGACCACCTGAATAAGAATAAAAACAAATGGGACATACTTGTCCAGATGGGCCACTTCTACGGTTAAAATATTCTCCACTCTCATGTTTTAACCACTTCACTGATTTATTTTTATTGGATTATGTTTATCTATCAAAAGCCTTTTTTTTCTGTTTAGACTATAACATAATGTTTTCCCATAATGGGACCATTATGTTCAATTTATTTCCAGCAAACAAATTTATTCTTCTCATTGCCCTATTTTTAAAGGTTGAGAAGTTCCATATAACGCATGAATCCTCCTAATACCATAATTATAAACCTGGTTAAAAAGCTATAATCCCTTGTAGACATACAAATCCCTTTACAGGTGTGTTGGATGTAAAGTACAAATCTAATTAATCCTTCCCTCCATCTCCTGGAGGCTCCCTCTCAAAAAAAAAAAAAAAAAAAAAAAAAAAAAAAGTCCCTGGAAAGTAGACAAAGGACAAGAACCACTATCCAATTGCAGTAATGAGTAATCATGAGACCTAACCAAGTATGTGTGTCTCCAGGGCCTAAGTCAGACAAACACACAGGGCCATGCAACAGCCTCTCTCTTCTCACCCCTGTGTGGTAGAAGGGCATCTTTCTAAATGGATGGTTGGGGGCAGGTGGACAGGGAGCCAAGCAAGTCCGCATCTGAGGCTGAGACACATCAGGCAGGATTTCAGACACAACACAATACACTTAGGGGAGACAACAGCCGGGTGGTGCAAAGTATAGACTGACCCTGGATCACTTACTAGTCATTGGCCTCGATGTGCCTTAACCTCTGTGTGCTTCAGTTTCCTCCTCTGTAGTAATGCCCATCACAAGAGCTGTTTTGAGGATTAAAGGAGATAGTGTATCTAAAGCAACCAACAATGCTCAAGAGTCTAACATGGTCTTACTTGAGCTCAGTTTGCTGGGAGCAGCCTTGAGCAGAAACTCATTGTTTATTGCCTACTCATAGGAAGTAAGGTCCCTAAAAGAACTCTGGAATAGTATATATCTATGCATGACACTTACCTATCAAAAGCGCTTCCTCTTTAACATGGATAAGACCTTTACAAATGAATAGAAACTAATTTTAGAGGTACCAGAAGCACATTAAAGAACTCTGCCTTAAAATGGACTTCTTTGGGACATCATCGGATACATCATTCGGCAGCTCCCTTTTTTGAGTAATTTGAGTACCACGCGGTACCTTTTCTGAGTAATTTGAGACAGGGGTAGGTAGAGGTGACCAAAAGATAGCAAACGCTATGGACTTGTCACCACCCTCGGCACTTTAGGGCTGGACTTAACTGCTTTTGTATCCCGGGCCATTTGCTACTGAGAATGTATAGATACAGTTCTTAACTCAGTGCCTAAAGCAAAGTGCCCCCAAATGGTACATCCACTACTGATTATCATCTTCACAGCATTAAAGAAACAAAACACATATTCAGTAATCTGACTGAGACCATACAAAGTACTTTTCCATCATGAGGGTTTGATGGACATTTGTTTTCCACATTTTAATTGGCAGCATTTGCACAAGAATGTGGGGCCAAGGTGAAGAGGATCTGAGGAGGCAAGGACGTCTCAAGCCACAAAGGGCCTTCACAAGCCATGTGGCTGACATCTCATGACATGGTACAGATCCGAAGCGGCTAACAACACCTCTGTCCTAACATTTCATTAAAAGACAAGGAATAGTGTGGAGCGCCTGGGTGGCTCAGTCGGTTGAGTGTCCAACTTCAGCTTAGGTCATGATCTCGCGGTTTGTGAGTTCGAACCCTGCGTTGGGCTCTGTGCAGACAGCTCAGGGCCAGGAGCCTGCTTCTGATTCTGTGTCTCCCTCCCTCTCTGCCCCTCCCCCGCTCATGCTCTGTCTGTCAAAAATAAACATTTAAAATAAATAAATAAACAAATAAATAAATAAATAAATGACAGAATAGTGTAATAACACACTCAAGCTTTGTCCTAACACCATCAATATGAGCATAAAAATCAGGAGAGGGGCCCATATCAACATATCTTCAATGTTTTTGCTGCCCAACATTATTTAGAACATAACACCAAGCAAAGCAGAGAAAATCTAAATTGAGCTGATGAGAAGAGTATACAGTTGGCCCTTGAACAACATGGGTTTGAACTACGTGGGTCCACATGTATGTGGATTTTTTTTTTTTTTTTTTTTTACAGATACAGCACTGTAAGTGTATTTGCTCTTAGGATATTAACATTTTCTCTAGCTTACTTTAAGTAAAGAGTATGTAATACATACAACATACAAACTACGTACTCATTGACTATGTTATCAATGCAACTTGGGGGAGGGGAGAGTCAAAAGTTACATGCCCATTTCTGGCTGGGGGCAGGAGTGGCAGCCCATGTTATCCATGTTATCCTGGAGTCCAATGTACTACTTTTAGCTTGCATTTATCACTAACATTGGACACATGTACTCCTAATTCCTCAGGAGCAAAATCCAAGAAGCAAATAAATCAGATAGTTCTTCAGAGCCCTAAAATGCAGGCTGGAAGAGACAGAGTAAAGACAAATTCTGAAAACAAAAATTCTCCCCATTGCCTAACACACCTACCACTTGCCAAGGATCTGTCTTGCTTTTTTCTGAAACCACGAGAACTTTTTCTATGTACAGCTCCATGTTTACAGTCCAGCTCCACTGTCAGAAGGTAACCGACTCCAAAGCGAAATGTCCAGTTCTGTTTTCATGGCCCCCTCCCTGCTGACTTCCCAGCTAGAGGCTGGGTGCTGGGGTCAAAAGAAACCCAACAAAGCACAAGCTCAAAGCATCAATCCCCAAGGTTTCCAGAGAGGAGAAATGATAAGCTACCTTGCTCTGTGCAGGGCAAAGAAAAAAGCTCCAGCAATCTCTTTGCATTCCTCTCAAACCAGAATTCCAGCAAACTAGGAAGTCAGGGATGTTATAAGCAAAAAAAACAAAAAAAAAAAAAAAAAACAACAAAACAGATTCTCCATAAATGTGTAAAAGGCTCGTTTCAACAACCCGAGTTTCTCCAATGCAGGACATTTTAGACACTTTAATGTGCAAATATTCAGAGTGAATGAATAGCTCCAACCTTATTTGTACACAGATTCCCTTACTCCCGTGGTCTAGGTCCCGGGACAAGGGCCTCACACAACAGTTTGGAAAATGTTATAATGAGATTTTTATGCAAATGTTTATTGAAGGCTTACTCTGCTCTACTACATTCACAATTGCATGACTAAGCACAATGCCCTGAAAAGATCAATTAATGGGGCAAAGAATGTTAATGCAAAGGACTGGGAAGCTCGCGTTCGCTATGAGGGCCAGAGAAGTGCTACAATTATACACAGTGACCTCACTCAGACTATAGGTTTATCGCAACCAGAAAAATTTGACTGATGCCATGAATTCCTTCTTGTTATATAATTCACCGTTCCTCTTTTCAAAACTTTAAAGGCACAGAGAATCACACTAAATTAGTAACATGAGCAACTGGAATGCAGGCTTCATAGGAACAGGGAGTCTATTAGGTTCAGGGCTATACCCTGGCCCTTTAATAGGATGGGTGCAAAGACGCCCCACCAATACAGGACTATATGAAGAAAAGAATAAGTAAGCAAGCTTATATAAGTGTATCATTAACTCACTATTCACTGGCCAAAACATGCATTGTACATGTATTTTTCCTTATGACTTTTGGGTTAGAAGGAAATTTTTGTCTCTTGACTACCACATTCAGTATATTGTTATAGGCAATTATTTTCAATATGAGCCCAATTAACTAACATTCAAATGACTAGGACTTCCAATTAATCAGAGCTATGAAGAAAGTCTCCCTTGGGGAAAGGAAGAACAAACACATTCATCTTTTAGAAGTCTGCAACCACACACCAAAAAGCTTTCATCACCAATTTGCTGAAAAAACCAAGTGAGCATGGAATACAGACATCAAGAAATACCCTATGTTATTAATTTCAAGATTCTGAATGTAACGTTTAACATATCCCTGAGATGTTACACTACCTTCAAGTGAACAAATCAAAACTTCAATGTTTTTGCCAAACTCAATTCACTATGACAAAATTGGGCTATTTATTTATTTTGAGAAAGAGAGTGCAAGTGGGGGAGGAGCAGAGAGCCAGAGGGAGAGAGAGAATCCCATGCAGGCTCTGCATTGTCAGCACTGTGGAGCCCAACACGGGCCTGGAACTCAAACTGCAAGATCGTGACCGGTGCCCAAGTCAAGAGTCGGACAATATAACTGACCGAGCCACCTAGGTGGCCCTGGGGAAGGCATTTTAGAAAAATTTCTAACGACTGTGTTTTTTTCTTTAAGAAACAGAGAAGAAAAGAACAGGGAAATACTGCTCTAGTTCCCCGGTGGTCTTTCCAAAAATTAAATTGATTAGACCCTTCCCTACTCCCATTTTTGCTACCAAGCGGTTCGTGGCCAGGATGTCCCTGTTGGCAGTTTCCAGTCGTGGCTCGAGTATGTTCCCATCTATTGCAGCAGTCCTTCCCGGTGGCCCCCGCATGCCAGCTCTTCCCCACCCCCAGAGCAAACCCCCAGAATCCAAGACTGCGAGAAGCATTTGAGTTGTGTCTTCAGCTCCCAGGCTAGAGGGACCGCCAGGGCTTGCTTCCTCCCTTCCCACCTCAACTGTCCTGGCAGTCAGCACTCCTTCTCGAACCCTGCACCCTCTGAGCTGCTTCCACTGCGGTGGCCTTTGACCTCCAGTCTCCATGCTTAAAATGGCCTCCCCACCCTCCTACTCACCCGGCTGCCCATCAAGTTCCACCTACTCTGGGGAGACTTCATCAACCACATCTCTCTCTGCACTTCCCATACTATGTTGCAATCATCTATTTTAGTGTATATATTCCCCACTAGACTGTGAGCTCTTAGAGGCAATAATTGTGGCTTCCCCCCTAGTCCTTGCCTCAGCTGGAACACAGTTCCTAACACACACTAAGTACTGAAATATCTGAATTAACAAATGTATCTTGTATGATTAGTAACTCTAAGACACTGAAAAAAAATTAACTGTAAGACACTACAGTAAGGGGCTTCAAGAGGCTGGAGTACAGCAACGGAGTCAGGATGGGGTCAGGGGTATGAGCGTGTATATGCCTGTGCGCGCATGTGTGTATGTGTGCGGACATACCTGCACAGAAAAAAAAAAAGGGGGCTGCCTTGTTCTATGATCACTCTCCAACCCTGTACCTCAAAGTCAAGGTCCCAGTTAAAGCCCCCTTTTCCATTCTTAGTCCTAGGGATTGGCTGTTAACTTAGCCTTCCGCCACAGACCTTTCAGTAAGCTTCTCTGCGGTTTGACCTGGTGTCAATCAGGGAACTACATAGTTGAGTACTCATTCCTTCTTTCCCATCCCGAAAGCAAACAAAGGCTTTATGGGGTTTAGAGATCAGAGAATGGGACGAAAAGATACCCCTCTACAAGCTATCATCCCATCCCTAACCCCTAAAGCAAATCTGTTCTCTCCCTCACTCCACCTTGGATGCTGGGAGGAAGCACAAAGCAACACAGAAGACCAACAGTGGACCCAGATATACAAGAATAGGCAAATGTTAGCATCAACTATCTAAGCATTTCTTAGAAAGGTGGGGTGAAAAGCTGTAGTGAAGACACCAAGAAGGTGCAACCAATCCAGGGGAATATTCATTAGCACTAAAAAGAAATGAGTGATCAGGCCACGAAAAAGACTTGCAAGAATCTTAAACGCATATTACTAAGTGGAAAGCTAATGTGAAAAAACTTCATCCTATGTAATTCCAACCACCAGACACTCCAGAAAAGGTGAAACTATGGAAACAGCAAAAAGATCAGTGGTTGCTAGAGACTGGGGAGAGGGAGGGATGAGCAGGCAGAGCACAGACTTTGTAGGGCAGTGAAACTATGCCGTATGATACCGGAATAGTGGGTACATGTCATTATGCATTTGTCAGAGCTCACAGAACGTACAGCACGTGTTCACTGTGCAACAGTGAACCCTAATGTGAAGTATGGATTTGGGGTGATTCTAACAAATGTACTGGTGAGGAATGCTGGTAGTTGGAGAGGCTGCGTATGTGTGTGGAGAGTGGGGATATGGAAATTCTGCATCCTTTCTGCTCAATCTTGCTGTGAACTTAGTGCTGTAAAAAATAAAGTCCTGGGGCGCCTGGGTGGCACAGTTGGTTAAGCGTCTGACTTCAGCCAGGTCATGATCTCGCGGTCTGTGGGTTTGTGCCCCGTGTCAAGCTCTGGGCTGATGGCTCGGAGCCTGGAGCCTGTTTCCGATTCTGTGTCTCCCTCTCTCTCTGCCCCTCCCCCATTCATGCTCTGTCTCTCTCCGTCCCAAAAATAAATAAAAAACGTTGAAAAAAATTTTTTTAAATAAAGTCCATGAAAAAAGAAATTAAAATTAAAAAAAAATTTTTAAAAACAAAGGAAAGTGAGATACTAGTTCTCCATATGCGCCCCCCCCCCCCCCACCAGGCACCAAAGCCAGGGAAAACCCTATAGGGGCCCTCACCACTGGTGGCAAGAGCCCAGGGACAGATCTGGGGTTAGACAAGGGGGGATGGACCTTAATAACATTCTTAGTAACAGTGATAGAGAATCTGGCGTTCACCTATACATCACTTGTAGGTATCAGGAGTAGTGAGGTTGAACATGGCTGTCCGTGCAGTGTTGGAACCTGCAAGAATAGGCCCCAAGAGGTGGGATCCTCCCTACTGTTATTCCCAGTGCCACCTCAACCTGTAATTTGAGGGCGATTACTCCCTATTAGCACCTTAAGAACTGCCTCTGTAGTAGAACAACTCAACTAAAGGACGCAAAGGGAAAATGTGACTTCCTCCAGAGGTAAGCCATCTGGTTTTCCTCAACAGTGAGAACCCATCAACTGTAATAGAATATCCCAAGGTTACAGCCAGAAGGAGGAGTAGGCATCCTACTTAGGAGACAGGCTCCACTCCCATGAACAAGCAAAACGGCTCATTCCTCCAGCTCTCAAAGCCCGGATGTTTTGGGTGCTGTGAGCCAACATACAACATAAAAGCAACAGCAAGAATCAAGGTGCACTGTGAAATTTCATCAGCCTCCAGGCAACATAAAGGATCACAAATAAGAACATAGGGTCATTTGGAAGGACGGTTTAGCTAATCAAGAACAAATTAGCTACTCAGGTATACACAATGTGAAAATCAGGGACACTTATTTTTTTATAAATAAGAATCTATCATCACTTGGCTCTGATTAGTAGCTATTGTATCCCTCAAACTTCATCTTTCAAAAGCAATTTTGCTGCCCTAACCTCTCTTACTATGTGCACTTGGGTCTTCATAAATTGTCACCTGATGTATTTTTCAACTAAATCCCTCTTACCTTTTTTCATCTAGCCAATGATTCTTTATATACTCGTTACGGTACATTTCGTTCAAAACCAAAACACCCCCCCCCACCCCCCGCTTCCCCAAGCAAATCGTTTTGTCATTTAAACTTCCTCCTCTTCTCAGAATATATCCAAAACTAATTCTCCTTAGCCATGTCTCCTTCCTGTCCCAGATCTGTCATTCCAAAGGGCCTTGCTTCCCCCTGGAGATGCCCCTACTCTTGCCGTACTCTCAATTTCCAGGGATCTCGTAGATTTCTCTGTGTAATTTGGCAATTCACTATATCATTTTCTAGTCAGTCTAATACAGGTTCTATAGGATTCTAGGATTATGAAAGGTAAGGTATACTCCAGAGCTCAGTGCAGAGCCTGGTGCTGGGTCACCCAGGGCCAGAGGCATCTTGGTTCCTTTACACTCATGCTGAGTAAAGAAGGGCAGTGTGGGTCTCCTGGGCCTCACTTCATTCCCATTCAAAAAGCAGAGAGAAGAGCCTCCCTCATAAGCCAACCCAAGGACCACATGGGCCAAAGGCTGGGGTAAACATGCCTGCAGTCAACTGACTTTCTTCTCCTTCCCATGTGTGACCTGCTGGCTCTCTAACTGGCATAATATCTCTAAGAACAAGAATTAACACTCAAAGGGCACCTGGCTGTCTCAGTCCAAGCAGCATGTGACTCTTGACCTCAGAGTTTTAAGTTCAAGCCCCACATTGGGTGCAGAGATTACTTAAAAATAAAATCTTTCAGGGGTGCCTGGGTGGCTCAGTTGGTTAGGCATTCGACTTAGGCTCAGGTCATGATATTGCAGTCTGTGACTTCGAGCCCGGTGTCAGGTTCTGTGCTGACAGCTCAGAGCCTGGACCCTGCTTCGGATTCTGTGTCTTCCTCTCTCTCTGCCCCTCTGCAGCTCGCACTCGGCCCCTCTCAAAAAAATAAACAGGGGCACATAGATGCCTCAGTTGGTTAAGTGTCTGACTTCGGCTCAGATCATGATCTTGTGGCCCATGAGCTACAGCTCCAACTCGGGCTCTGTGATGACAGCTCAGAGCCTGGAGCCTGCTTTGGATTCTCTCTCTCTCTCTCTCTCTCTCTCTCTCTCTCTGCACCTCCCCTGCTCTTGCTTGCTCTCTCTCAAAAATAAACATTAAAAAAATTGTTTAAATAAATAAATAAATAAATAAATAAATAAATAAATAAATAAATAAATGGAAAATGAGAATTCACACCTTTCCTTTACCCTTCAGGGCATTTTTACCACTCAGAATTATCATATATGGTTTTAAAATAGGTCTCCAAATTAAAGGCAGTTATTTTTGAGGGATAGAATTTCAGGACTTTTCTTTACCACTTCATGTACCATATAAATACTTAAAACTTCCTGCTAAAAAGTGCAATCACCCATGAAATAACGAGAACATTATAATGAATCCCTAAGTATCCATCCCTCTGATTCCACAGCTACCAACTCCCAGCCGGGCACTCATCTCACCCAGATCCTTTCCTTCCTGTGTCAAGCGCCCCCTCACTGGACATTCTTTTGAAGCAAATACCAAATATCACACCATTTCAATTTAACGGTTTTATAAAACTAGTATTTTTAAGCAGAAAATGAATAAAGCTGTTGTCACCTGGAGAAAATGAAAATTGAAATTTATGCCTATCAAAGTTACGGCCACCTCGTTCCCTGTTGCACACAGATGACCTAATACAGATTCAGCAGGACTGAGTTAGGACTCCTAGCAGCGCGGGAGGTGACTGGGTGACTGTGGGCAGGACACCCAGCCCCTCTCTGCCCAAAGATCTCTGCTCCCAAGGAGGAAATCAGGATGTGAGGGCTCTGAGGCTCCCAAATCATCTGCTGGGGCACAACTAGGACTTTCTACTTGTATGTTTTGCTGTCACTCCTGGCACCGGCTTGGCTAACCAGAGTAACTTAGTCTTTACTTAATCCTTTGTGAAAAAGGATTAATACATATTCTAGTAGCAAAGTCTTCTCTAGAAACCAGTTTCTTCCATATTACCCTTATACTTAAAAAACAAAAAAACAAAAAATCCTTCCATTCTTTTTCTTCCCCAATCTCGCAAAATAAGAAGAAATACAAAGTAGAATCCTGCTTGAGTCTCTTGTCTCTGTTCTTACGGAATCAGTAAGAAATCTCATGCTCTGCCTCCACCCTTGGGCAAGATAACCTATAGAATTGACATGCTAAAAGTCACTGATGCAGGTGGCCAGAGGCCTCTGGGGATGGGATGACTCCCCCAAGGGTCCCATGATGTCCCCTACAAGGCAACCGAAATCCTTTAAAAATTCTTTTGGACCAACTTGTAATTCAAATAGAAAACTATTCAGGGCATTGTCCAAGTCATCTGCCTCACCATGGACTTTGATTCTCTGTATCTGTACTGCCCCTATCATAGCTAGTGGCCACACACGGCTGGAGAGCGGTTGAAATGTACCTAATGCCTATCGCTGCATGCCATGAATGCCAACTCCATAGATTTTGAAGACTTAGCACAAGTAAGTAAAATACTTCATTAATAAGTCTTATATATTTTGAAATGTTAACACTTCCAATGTACTGGATTAAATATTAAATTTAATTTCACCTTTTAAAAATGTGGCTATTCAAGAGTTTAAAATTTTAAGTCTCCTTTCTAGTACAGTGCTTCTCTGGTTTCTAAGTCCTTTTCACGACATCACAAATATGTTTCATGTTAACCCAGCATAACTAGGGTTATTTGAATACAACCCTAAAACTAAACTTAATTCACTTGGACTTATTTTTAATTATCTTGTATACTTCCCCTAACAGTTCCTGTGAATTCCCATGAAGATCTGAATATTTAAGTGTTCCAGTACAACTCCTTGAGCATAAAATACCACACAATCATCCTAGAGACCCCTTCAGACTGAGAATCAAAACATTTAAAAAGCAATTCCAAGTCCCTATTTTTTATCTCATAATCAGAATATGGTAACATTTCTCCTGGCTGTTATGACCTTGGGTATTAGATTTTCACTCTATGCAGCTGACAAAATATACAAACCCACATATCTACTCTAAGGCGGGGTGGAGATGTATTGGCATTCTCCATAAACCAGGAGGAAAGCCACTCACCGGCTTTCTATTGGTTTCCAGGGCATGCAATCATAAACATCTGATTGAACCAAAGATTGAACACTGATTTTTTTTTTTTTTTAAAGGAAAAGTCAAACATCATGCCTGACCTCTGACCTGACCTCCTGACCTGAAAGACAGTGGTCTTTAGGGTGTTTCCCACTATGTTTTCCTTGTGGTCAGCAGAGATCAGAGTAAGTTGGATCTCTCTTCTTTTTTCCATGACTCCATGGAAATAGATGAACTAAGTAAAACTTCCATTATCTAGCCCAGTGGTACCCAAAGGGTGGTCTGCCCACCACCAGTGTGTGGCTGGTCTGTAGTAAGTACAGAAATGAAGAGTAAACATTTGGAAACTTTTATAGCAATTTAACAATTTATGTTGGCTGAATGTAATAAAAAGTGCTTATATTTCATAGGTTTTTCCAAATATTTCATTTTTATTGAGTTTTACTGAAGTAGCCCAGCCCAAAACAACAACTATAAATTGAGTAACTAATCCTTCCTTTCAGAAACACTAAACCAACTCATCAGAATTCCCAATTTTCTAGTCACCTCATTCTACATGTGTAAGAGTAGGGGATAAGGTAACAAACACATGGGGAAAAGGGAGAAAAACTACCACTTAGGAGACATTCAGTGAAACAGAACAATTTCCATGACATAGTTAAGGATGGGGATTTGTAACACGGTCATATTTGTACATTTACCATTACGACGCCCTATTTCTTCTTTACACATACACACACACACACGCATATATAACGCTATGGATTATAAACCACATTCAGTGGTGCTATAATTCAGTGGTGATGGGTCCCGACTTCAGAAATAACATATACAAACTCAAGTTCATATGTGGAATGATTACACATCAACTAAGCACAAATGTCAAGGGTTCATTACCCACAGATGGAAATTCAAGTGTTTTTTAAAAGCCAAATTGAGGTTAAAAGCTAAACATTTCTAAGTAAGGAGCCAATCAGTAAGCACTGAGGAACAGAAAAATGGAGAGGCAGCCCCTGAAGAAGTCACTATGAAGCCCGGAAGACAGATGGCCCCCAAAGTATCAGGAGGCCAAGCAGCTCAAGTGTGAAATGACTCTCACGCCCGCGGTCACTTCAGTTATATTTGGTCTCAACACTGGCTTCTTAGCCCCAGCTGCAGCCAACAGAGGGGATCCTGACAAGGCTGTGTCCCTCTCTCGTTCCTCTCACCCGAGGCTGGAGGACCCAAGCAGGGAGTCAGGCAGCGGCTGGTGCTCACCAGTGGTTCGGGAATCTAGCCAGCTACTTCCTCAAAGCCTCAGGGTCCTCATGTGGACAGAGCGCTAACAACAAAGACCTCTCAGGGTGAAGGGAGAGTGGGTTTTGTGAGAAGACTTGCAAATTCCAGCAAGCTGGAGACCGAAGGGAAGAAGAAACCACAGCCCAGAAAAGGAGGGGGGATTCCTGGAGAAAGGGGACATTCCAGGAGGTGGACAAGGGAAGATGTTCCCAACCAAGAGCACTTCCCCCAGCCTGGACAATGGCAGCAACAGAGGAGGAAAGCTGGACAGTTGGCATCTCAGGGACCTGTATTTTCCAGGACAGATGGGAGGAGCATACCCTATTGAAAAAAAAAGGGGGGGGGGTGCTGAGGAAGGGGCAGCATAAAGGGACTTAAAGCAAGGTGACAAATCTGCATACTTCCTGGAGGAACCAGAGCATGTGTGGCCCAGGGGCCCCACTAAGGGCACCACATGGGAAGAGAGCTGAGCAGAGGCAGGGGTTATCATGTGCGTGATTACCGTTCTCAGATGGGTCCCCAAATGTGGCCATGGAACCTTCGTTCTCCCCGGCTCAGGGCGAGGGCATCAGGGAGCTGGAGTCCCTCAGAAGAGGTCTAGCTAAAGGACCAAGTGAAAGCAGGGAGACAGGCAGAGTGGGAAGACAAGGAGGAGTTGAGATAGGGAGGTTTCAGTGAGGTCAAAGATCAGGTGAGAGGTCAACAGGGTGTCATCAGGGTGAGAAGATCAAGGGGCACAATTTCTAGACAAACCACACCTCATTCAGGGTGTGACAATGAAAACTGGAAGGTAAGGCCTCAAAAGCAGACCAAAGCTCAGTTTAGGAGCTGGGTGGTTAAAGGGTTCATGGACAGGGGCATTCCACCTTGGGTATTTGGGGACATCTTTCCTCAGCTGTAGGATTCTTTTCCACGGCTGTGATTTTGCCCTCGAGGGGGTGGGCTAAACTCTTTGCTGTCCCAGAGAGTAAATCTGTCCAGCACCAAGGCATGGAACCCTGTGCCTCCCCACGGCTGGGCTCAGCGTGGACACCTTGGAGCCTCAAGCTTTCCGATGCTTCCAGAAGGAGATATCCAAGAAAGACATCCCAAGTGCAACTGGCCTGACACCCATCCCTAAGGAGGCTCTGTGAACCTGAGCCAAAGGGCTGGTGAGAGAAGAATGTCTGATGTACAGTGGAATCTCACAGAGAATAACTAATAGCTTTGAGGGAAAATGAAGAGCCTGGGGAGTGCACACAGCAGCTTCCTGGTGAGGCCAGGGCTGGACGTGAGAGAGGCACATGGCTAAGGAACAGCCCCTGGGCGAAGATGGAGAAAGGTGCAGCAGGAGGAGGGGCAGGACACACGAGGAGGGCAAACGCGAGGTGGCAGCGGGGAGTTGGGTGGCCCGCCAGGGCAGCAGAGGCAGGGGGCCGCGAAAATAGCCTGGAATGAAAGCATTGGGAAGCAGCATGCTGGGCGCACTTTTGTCCCCAGTAGAATGCGTAGTCATCAGATACTCGATTTTCAGGTACTTCCAGACCTCTGGCTGGTACCACATAGACTTGGCATGAACTCCAGCATAGAGTGGATAAAACGGATTTTGGGGATCAGAGGGCGCTGTCAGCAGCCCACCTTAGGGCACGCATGTGGGGCCGAGCTTCCAGGCAACAGAAGGCACCATTTCCTTCGAGAAAGAGGCTGTGCCTCGGGTCCAGCCAGAGAACCCACAAGGAGGAACCTGACTGGTATTCCTTCACAGTGCCAGGCAACAGGTACGGCATCTCCATACATCAATACATGAGACACAGAGAGAATGAAAGGCAGTCTGGCACCTGTCCTGCCCTGGAACGTGGTGATTAAATGGAGAGTACAGAATAGACTAAAAGACCGAAGAGACTCATCAACCAGATGAAATATTTAGTATTAAATATTTTTAGGTTTCATACTGGTTCACATGTTTTTAGGCATGGTAATTACATTTAGGAAAAGAACTTCAACCTTTTAGAGTTGTACATTGAACTATATACACATGCACACACACGGATGAAATGCCATGTTGAGGATTTATCTCAAAATAGGCCAGCGAGGGGAAAATTCCTTCCTCTTTTGTTCTTGATGAAACAAAATGGATCGTGTATGAGCCATGGGAGCTGGGTGATGGGGGCTTGCACTGGTCTTCCTCCTTCTGCAGATGTTTGCAATTTCCTATTAAAGAACAACATGGAGGCAGCATTGTTTTTAACTAATTGTGTTAGTATGATGACATTTCTGCAATGAACTCCGAACGCTGAAAGTATGATGAGAATGCTTTCAAGGCAGTTCCTTTAACAGTTCCATAGGAATCGAGTATTTCAAGTTTTCCAAAGAAGCAAGACTGCCTGGCTTCAAGTACAGGCAGTCACGCTTGACAAGGTCCGGGGACAACATCTGCCCCAGCAGTGTGTCACCATGACATCAAAATTTGGCACCTTCCCCTCTGAAGCCGTGAGCTAAGTTTGACTGATTCACAGGCATGATGGGCAAGAGACTCCTGTCAGGCTTTGTTGCCCAGTTGAGAAATCAAGCAACGGAAAGGTGCCAACTACAGGGCCCATCTCTCAAGCACTATCACTGTGACCCCATTTTGAAACCACCAGCAATATGGCAATAATCCAGGGGGGAAACTAGGTAATTCCTGCCCTAAAAGTTAATAACACACAATGTTTATCTCACTTCTTTGAGACCCACATCATGACCACATAGAGGACAGCTGGGTTGAAAGGTCAATCTCAGGAATTAACAGTCAACAGACCCAACCACCACCACGACCACCCACACACCCCCCACACACACACACCCTTCTATCACCAAACTCAGGGCGTCTTATGTACTACCACTCTGGAGAACATGGTCTTAAACCAGTGGTTCTCAGCCCTGAGTGATTTTGCCCTGGGGAAATGCTAGCATCATTTGGAAAAATTTCGGTTGTCACAAGCAGGGATGGATGCTACTGGCATCTGATGGTTAGAGACCAAGGACACTGTTCAACACGCTCCAACGTACTAAAGAGCCCCATATAAAGAATTATCTGGCCTAAAAACAATGTCAGGAAGTTAAAGTTGACAAGACCTGATTTAGGCAAGTAGAATTAAGTGTTAAAAGAATATTCAAACTTTTTCAGAGAGGGAGGGGAGGGGACAAAGACAAAGACACAGACACAAAGAGACAAGGAGAGAAAAAGAATTGACACGGTCTTTTAGAAGTCCTTTAAAGATTTCTACCAATATTCTTTAACCAGATGTGATATCTGATACCATATTCTCCAGTTTAACTCTCTTTTGTCTGCTAACACAAGGGGCCAAACACTTGAGAGACTACAACTGCCAAGACCAATATTTGCTTTTTTCCAACGGCCATGTTTACCCAAGATTATTCTGCTCTTGGTGAACTAGAAACCAACTGGCTGTTGACACACTTGGACAAGAGCCAAGGAACAGTCTGGCACCCTTCCCCAGGAGAGGCAAAGGGGGAGTGTGGTCCAAGAAGACCAATCTGTAAAAACCACCTAACCACTTTGAAATCACTTTGGAAACAACTTCCCATCAACAGGGCAATCCTGTTAACATTTTCACTAGCATTAGAGTCTTCAGAAGAGGAAAGAGAATGGGGAGATCACAGGAAGAAGGAAGACTGGGAAGAAGGAAGAAAGAGAACAAGTATCACCAAAGAACTTAACAGTACTTAGGGCGCCCGGGTGGCTCAGTCACTTATGCTGACGGCTCAGAGCCCGGAGCCTGCTTCGGATTCTGTGTCTCCCTCTCTCTCTGCCCCTCCCCAGTTCACACTCTGTCTCTCTCAAAAAATATACAAACAAGGGCACCTAGATGGCTCGGTTAAGCGTCCGACTTTGGCTCAGGTCATCATCTTGTGGTTCGTGGGTTCAAGCCCCGTGTCGGGTTCTGTGCTGACAGCTCAGAGCCTGGAGCCTGCTTCTGATTCTGTGTCTCCTTCTCTCTCTGCCCCTCCCCCACTGCCCCTCTGTCTCTCCTTCAAAAATAAAAATTAAAAAAAAAAAAAAAAAAAGAATTTAACAGTACTTTGACCTGAAGAAAGCAGAAAGGAAAACCAATTCACACGTTATTATTATTCTATCAACTGTAGCTTTAAAGCTAAGAGGGAGTATCTTTAGCTTGATTGTTAACTCTGAAATGTAAGCCATGACTGACCTCCACAATGACCAGTAATAGCTTCTCATTTGAATTCTACTGTTTGTATTTACATAAGTGGTGTGTTTACATAAGGAATTCTGGTATCAGAAATTCAGCTGCTCTTAACGCTCACAATTACCAGACTTCTCACATGCCAAGAGCCATTTCACAGCCCTTCCCCTTTACCAGAAAGATTCAGCTGTAGCTATAAAAACCATCACCAAGTTCACCTGCTTACAGAAGACCCAAGGATTTCTGACTGGAGACTCTACCAGCCTCACATGGTAACTCCAGATGCTACACATTCAAGAGAGTCTGGGCACCACAGTGTGTCTGAGCTGGCAATCCTAATGTTCTCGCAATCCTGGTTTCCAAATGCCTGGGCTAATGTTTCTGCCTCCGGAGGAAACTTTCTCATCTCCTGGCTTCTTCTTGAAAGGAGTGGAGACAATAGACCTGTAGAAAGGTCAGGCCAATAGCGGCCCCCAAAAAAGATACGGTCATGTCTTAATCCCTGAAACCTGTGCACATGACCAGACTTGGGAAAGGTTGCAGATTTACCTTCTGATATTGAAGATACCGAGAAGAGATCATCCTGGATTACCTGAGTAGGTCTTAAGTCCAAAGAGAAGTGCCCTACTAAGAGCCAGAAGACAAGGAGAAGGTAAGTCCATATGAAGACAGGTGTATGTTTGGAGTGAGGTGGCCACAAGAAGTTGGCAGAGGTCAGGAATGATTCTCCACTAGAGCCTTTGGAGAGAGCATGGCTCTGACAATGCCCCGGTTTTGCACTTCTGATCCCTGGAGCAATGGGAAATTAAGCTTCTGCTGTTGTGAATAAAACATAGCAAAATACGCCACCCCAAATTATGCTGCTCTGGTACACTCGACCTGTAGGCAAGTGCAAAACAGTAAATTCAAGGAGAGGTTTTCTGTCACCTTCCCTTATCTACCAAAAAAAAAAAAAAAAAAAAAAAAAAATCCTAAAGAAATTCAATTGTGTAAATCCCCTCCCCAGGAGTTTTATCAACCAGGGAAGACGGACTCATTCAGGAGAGGAGACTAGAAGTCAACCCCACAACCAAACTGTAACACAGGATGCCATGTATCTATCCTTCAAAGGACCCATTCATCTTCCCTAAAAATCATTTAGTCTTTCCTAAGAGGCCTACATCCCCCTCCGTTTTCCCTATTAATATGCTTAAGCCTGAATTCTAAGCTAACTCTTAGGGGTTACTCATTTTTACCCCACGTATAACTCCCATGTATACACGAGGTATACAGGTTAAAACTTCTGTTTTTCTCTTTTTCATCTTTTATTATAGGCAGTATCAGGTAACAACTCACAAGGGTAAAGGAAAAAGTACCCTCCACACACATAAGCTACCCAGATTGTGGTAACTTGTGAAGGCAGCTGTCCCATCCCAGTAGCTCAAAATGGCCAGGTCAAAGACACCCCTCCAGGGGCTCCTTCCCACATCCCTGAATCGCTGAGGAAGAGAGCTGGGGACAGGTATTCAGCCTTTAAGGCCAGGGATCTCTTCCAGAGAACTAGCTCTGGGGCAGGGTGTAGAGAGTGTTGTCTGTCCTAGGGCGGAACATCACCCAAAGCAACAACTCTTCCCCAAGGGTCTCTCAGAACAACCCCAACACCCTGTGGGCTCTCTGTTGTCAACCATTTTTGCTACGCGTACTGAGGATTTCCCATGGGCCACACATTCTATACTTTCAAAAACGTTAAGAAGTAACTGCTTAGTCGGAGTTTTTGATTCCATCATTCTCTGCCTTTTCTTTAAATTGCCACCTCTTACACGGATGGGCCTAAAAACACTTGCTTAGGGTAGCACCTAAGAGGAGGCATGCCCTGATTGGAATGGCTCCTGAGGAAACTGAGGCATAACTGTGACTTGGGTAGTTTGCCCCAGGTTACGTGGCCAGTCAGTGGAAAAGCCAGTACCACAACCAAGAGCCACCTTCGGGGCCTGTGTCTTCAACCCTGTGCCCACATACTACTCTGCTTCCCTACAGGCCATCAGGTCTGCTCTTCCCCTCCAACACACTGCCTACCACCACCCAGCCCTACCAGGCCTGCCCTGCTTCAGCCCCGCTATAGCAAAAGCCCTGTACGTCACCCCAGCCTCAGTCACTGCCCGGCCCCCTTTCCCTTGGCCCCTATACCTTATGGAGTTAGACGCTAACTAGGTGTATAAAAGTGCCCCTGCCGTCGCTCGAAGACCTCAATTCGATAGACAACAGTGACATTTGAGCAGTTACATCGAAGAACCATAGGGGACAAAAGAAGAGGGAGTTCCAGAGGTCTTAAACCAAACATGTCATCTGCAGCTACAAACCAGCTCAGACTCTTCTCAGACTTGATGATCTCCTATAAAGGCCAGCAGCATTCAAGCAAGGTCTTGCCACCCTTTGTCAGAAAAACTATCACCCCAGGGGAGGTATTATCTGCTAACCACTCTGATCCTACCTCTTTCTTCTCCATCCAAATCCTCCCCCTCCCCACCCACAGTCCTACTGAATCTCTGGGACACAAAGGTTTACCACCTTGTCTGCAGGTGCTACCTTTAAGGGGCTTCTTTTGAATAACGTGTCTCAAACATCTTTAAAATGCCAAGTCTCTTGAACCAATAATCAGTGGCAGAGACCGGTCTTCACAGAATACTCTTAGATGCAAAAATGCTTTCATAGATCAAGATGCTAAATATTCATTCTTTATGCCAGGAGGAACTTGGAAACAACTTAATGATCCAAAAAAGGTGATAAGTTAATGGTGTCTTATTTTCTCGACTGGTTATTATGGCCAGAAAAATGCTGCTTAAGAGAACTTGAGAAACTTCTTACTCCATAGTGAGTAGAGCAAACAAAAACTTCTAGCATGATCACAATTACATCAACCCAAGGAATAAACAAACCAACCAATCCCATCAGGGAAAACAGGACAGGAAGTTAGTCAAAATACATTCTTGAGTGGTGGGGCTAAGGGCTTTTCTTTCTCTTTTATGTTTTACCTTTTTCATGTTTTTTTTTTTTAATAATGAATATGCATCACAGAGTTGAGAATAAATGAGCTTCACATTAAAAATACTACTTCCATGGCTGCTGAGTTTTCCAGAGTGATTAACATAAGGCCCTTCACAAACATGCACTTACTTGCCTCAGCTTCCATGGGTACTTCCCCATCACCCATGCACTCGCCCTTCCAGCCACACTTAATTCCTTCCTGTTCCCAGCATCCGCCTTCCACCCTCCACTCCAGCCCCCTCAATGCTTCTACAGGCACTGGGGCATGCTCCCCTTCTACGTGCCGCCTTGGAACCCCTCCTGGATTTCGCACCTTACAGGTTTTCTTACAAATTCTACTTCTGGGTGGTTTTCCCTGAGCACGTTAATTTTGTCATGGCGTGTAAGATAATGCATGCCTCCCGTTGATACATCTCTGTTCTCAGAGATGCTTCTAGATCTCCCTTTGTTGCCTGTGCACATAGCCCTAAGGAGTAGAGGTGCATATGGGATCCGCTAACATGTGCGTGTGTACTTGTTAGACGGTGACAGCAATTCCAGAGCGGCTGTCACTGAGTGCTGAAACCCCGCAGGTCTGCGTGCTGCGTAATGTCCCAGTTCACACTCAGGGCACGAACTTTCCCCTGACTGGCCTGGGCGAACAAAGTTCACAGACAATGGGAGAAGCATTAACAACATTCATTTGGTATACCAAAGATTTCATTAGTTTAGAATGGAAAGTTACCTAATTTAGAGAATTCTAGGCAACATTTGAAAACATAAGAGCACTTACATAATAAATTGCGCTAGGTGACAGATGATGTGCCTAAAAGAGCTTTTTGAAATACGATCTGTGACACAAAGTTGACATTATTGCCCAATAGAGAGTTTTTAGGGGATCTATGCTAATGGATATTTAAGAGCAACAATTAACATACCACTTCTTAATTAAGTGCTTCTGATGGATGGCTTGGGGGGTGGGGCACTGTCTGGCAGCAGTTGGACCCTTAAATTCCTTACAGTGCCACGTGTTAATCTGAATGAACTTGAACTTATTTCGATTACCCTGGTTTTCCCAGGTAGCCCATTTCAACGTTCCATTTGTGTGGGTCTAGGGTTATCTCACATAATGAATCAGTCCACACTAAAACCGCCTCGTAGCTCAAATCTGCAAGCAGTGGAACGTCTGCTTTGTGCCGCGGTATTGGCCAGCTTTCAAAGAACAGCAACCTGTATTTCCTACCCACAAGAAGTTTACAACCCACTGCAGAGGACAGGCCGACTCGCTTTTGGTCCCCAGCAGAGCATTGCCAAGTCCCGGGCTTTGCAGTCAGATAGCCCTGCTGTTTTCTGCCTGGGGAGTCGTGTGTTACTTCATATATTTAAGCCTCATTTTCATTTGTAAAATGAGAATGACGACCACGGCCACCTCTTCAGATCCCTGTGAGGGAAGGGGAGGCGACACACATAAACTCCCAGGTGTAAGTGTTCACTGTGTACCTGGTACGGCTGCTGTTGCTAACGTTGTGAAGACGTAACTAAGAGCACGGTAAATGTTTTATGTGGTAATTGCTTATACGGTAAAGTGTTTGCAGAACTTCCTTATCCCTGTCTATAACCTTGGTAGTTTCTAGATTGACATGAGCATGACCACTACCCGTGGGAAAAGGGCAACTCAGCCCTTCCCAGGGAAGATTCTGAGGGTCCCTCCTGTTACCTGTGAGACCAGCCTCTCAACCCCACGTGGAAACCAGAAACCTGGGCCGAGCCCTCCCAGTATACGCCTCTCACCGTGTTTACAGAGATTCACCTTATACACGGAAAACCCCAGACAAGGCTCCTGAAGGACCAAGTCTGTCCTCATACAAGTCTTGCCTCATACAAGACCATATGGTCTTGCCTCATACAAGACCTATGGCTACAGTTTCTGAGCCCCTTAGTCTCCATTCCTCGTCTGTAAAATAGGACGCATGCTGTTTCTAGCCCCAACCTTGGACAATGTTGGGACACGTGCACTCATTTTAAAAGTTAAACCACCAAGACTGAGGAGACACACGCTCTTTGTTCTGTTTTTAATTAGAAGCTCCTCAGGGACTCATTGACCGGCTCACCAAGTAGGAATTACACGTGTGGCACTAAGCTAGGCACTGGGAAATGGAGACACGCGTAAGGGCAGGGCTCCACTGTAGAACGAGTCGCCCCATGATGCACGAGGGGAGACCGACAAACAAATGAAGGCAATAAAATGGGATGCACAAGGGGGTGTCCACCCAAAGTGTTCCACCAGGGGGACAGTGGTCAGGACACTGGTGGGGCACCCTGAAGGAACCACGGAAGGCTTCCCACAGGAGGCCAGGTGGAACGGACTCTGCATGGACAACAAGAACCGTGGCTAACGCATGAGAGGAACCATGCTAACCAGGCATCACGTCCTCCAAGAAGTGGCACGAGGGTGCCGTCAGGGTGGCACACAGGGGCAGGGACCACCACCTGCGTTAAGTGCAGGTCACCGTCTGCTGTGACCCTAACGAACCCCAAAGGCAAAAAGGAGAACGACAACCTAGACCCAGAGTCAGGCCACCATCCCTGCCGGGCCTTGCAGGAGAATTACTCTGCTCCCAGCATGAAGTTAACCATTAACCAGGTCAGGCTGCAAGACACACGGGTAAGAGCAAACCCAAATGGTTTAGAGGAAAACAGTTTAAGACGCTAAGCAGACAAGCCTGTAATGGCCACATAGTTACCTGACACAGAGCCTATACTGGCTCTAGATAAAAATGAAATCAGAACACATAATCAGTTTCAGAGAAGACAACTTCTAACCATCCAGGTGTACCTACCAGGCGCCACGTATCAAGAGTTTGAGGAGGAGTAAGACACAGTCCTTAGCCTCTAGGGGGCTGTAAATTAAAAAGGAGAAGCAGTAGAGCCTTCTTCTAAAGGTGGTGAGAGCTATAAAAGGAAACCCAGGCTGCTCTGGGGCACCTAACAGCCTGGGGTTCAGGACAGGAGGCACACGTCAGGGGAGCTTTGTCAAGGCAAAGAGTGTTTCATTCTGAAGATTGAGAAGCAACAGAAAAGGGGGAAGGGCCACCAGGGAGAACAAGGAGCACAGAGTTCCTGAAGAAACTGGAACCTCACACTTGAGGGAAGTCTCAAGAGGTTCACAAAGGCTGAGCCCAGGGGGTCAGGACTATTCCCGAAGATGGGTCAAGAGTGATGATCTGAAGGCTGAGGACAGCAGCAGACCTCTAGACACGGTGACACAAAATGGTACCTGCTTTTGCAAGAAAAGACCTTTTTATCCCAACATTTTCCTCTACCCCGTATCAAGTGCCTGGCTCATTAGTGCCTGGAAATGTTGGCAATTGTTCCTGGAATGTCAGAGCCCAGTATGTACTTTGTGTTCAGCAATGCGGGAGAAGAGTGGAGAATTTAGCCACAGGACTCCCTAAAGGACTTTAACATAAGGCGAACTCACCTGTAAAATGGTCCCGTGGCAGAGACCCTAATGAGGGCATCCTAATTATTCCACAGGAGGCTCTGGGCACCTCTGGTGAAAGCATTAACTATTAAGGAGAGCAGTGAGGAAATGTGGACACACCCGCTGAGGAGGGGCCTCCGTGGGGTGTGTTAAATTCCTTTGAAAACAGGGCCCCTGCTATAATTTGTGTAATCAGACCAGAGATTGGACTGCTGAACTGCTTCCCATTTATTACAATATCGCACTCCTGCCCAGGAAACCCCACCCAAGCTTTTGTTTGGAATTCTTTTCCTTGATTAGGTGTAAGCCCTATTATTCCCGCCACTCAAAAATAACACATGGGTCTGATGCAGAGTGGGGCGCAGTAAGAAATGGTTCTGGGAATCAGGCTGGCGAGCTCTTCTCTCATTTTTGAATGAGGATTTCTTTTTCACTTCTGGCTCTGTAGAAGAGGGGAAAGCAGGGACATTTTGTACAAAATGGAAAAGCAAATACTATTTACTCTCTGGAAAGAACCCCCGCGGCGGGGAGCAGGAGGGGGAGGAGGGCAGGACACTCCCTGGGTTGTACACAAAGCAGCTCCGGGTCCTCCAGGCCCTGAGGTCTGGGCTGCAGCTCCGCCCACTCAGCAGGCGAGGGTGAAGGAGGCCTCCAAGTTTTGGAATCTTTGAAAAGGCTGCTCCTGGGGAAGCTTCTCCTCACTCTCACTGGGGCTCCCTCCCCTCCAGGCAGGAATGGCCAGGCTGTGATGCTCTCTGGCCTTTGTGATGCAATCTACCTGGGATCTAACCCCAAAGAAGGCCGAGGAGTACGGCAGGGGTCATTGTCCCAACAGCTGGGAAACAGAATCCAGAGTGGTTCATTCATATAAAGAGAGACAGGTTGGTTACTAGGAAAACTTCATTTCCAAGCAGTGACGTTAGAAATGGGAAAAAGGATCCACCACTTATTTATAGCAAGTGCCTGAGCAATGGAGAAGTCTGTGCAGCCTTAAGGGGCAGCCGTGGGTACCATGGGACCTGCCTCTCCTCTCCCTCCACCAAAGTTGTCAGGGTAGGGCTAGAGCCCTGACCCTGATAGAACCAACTCCCGTGTCAGGCCAGGGACCTCATGCTCTTGTGGCCTCAATTCAAAGGAGCCAATTTTGGCCACTAAGATCCTCCCCAGTAACTCTGAGCCACTCTATTTGGGGGAATTCTAGCTGAGAGGTCGGAAAATTAGGAGGTCAGAAAAACCAGGGCTGGGTAGCCATAGGGGGATACAGCCAAGTTACCAACAATCATGACCTTGCCAATTCATTTGGGTACCAAGGGGCTAAAGGATACCCCAAGAGGGGTGCCTGGGTGGCTTAGTCGGTGGAGTATCCAACTTCAGCTCAGGTCATGATCTCGCGGTTCGTGGGTTTGTGTCTGTCATCGGACTCTCTGGTGTCAGCACAGAGCCTGCTTCAGATCCTCTGTCCTCTCTCACTGCCCCTCCCCTGCTTGTGCTCTCTCAAAAGTAAACCATTTTTTAAAAAACCTCTATGAAAAAAATAAGGGATACCCCGGGAGCAGAACCAGGAACGCGAGAGCCCAGGAGAGCACCAGGAGGGTCTCCGTCCAATTCCCGTGAGTCCAAGGGCTCTTCAATTTTCCATCCTGGGAGATCTTCAAGACACGCAGGAACCCTCCCTGTTTACCAAACTGGTGAGTGGGTTTCTATCCAACATCCTTGTCTAATATAAGCATTCAACCTATGTCTGGGGCTGTGACAATAGTACTATCTCAGAGCTGGTAAAGCAGATCATCTTCCTTACCAGGTAATAGGAAAATATGGCAGCCTGGCTGCTCATGATCTAATATCCACAGGCTGGCCAAAGAATCAACAGCAAACCTCCCTTTGGACCAGATTGGCCAGAGAGAGCCCCCCTTAGAGGAGAAGAGACTGCTATTTGCCCATGAGGTGTAGGAAGGGTCTAGGTCAACAGTGAGGACAACATTAATAATTCTTCTGTGAAGCCAGGCTTCATTACCACAACTCCTCTGGGCTTGGTCCACATCCGCTGGCCTCAGTTACTTACCCTGAGCCCACGCACAACTGGGAGAGGCTCTGTTGGCTAGAGAGCCTGCCTCGATTCTTGGTGATCCTAGGCAAATGCAGCAATCCCCAGAGGAGGCTACTTAGAGCTCTCTTAACTCGCCTGAACTCTGTAAGGCAAGAGCCAAGTCAGGCTGCGGGAAAAGTCCTGCCTCTGAGCTTCCCCTGGCTCATGAGGAAGGGGACAGCCATCCACATCAGTCTGCATGGAATCAGCAAGTACATCCTGAACCTGTGTGATAGGTGTTCAGGGGTGGGGGTGGGGCCAGAGTGGAGGAGATGGAAAACAAAAATACAACACAAGCAAGTCCTTAAGAAGCTTACAGTTATCAGAGGAATTAGGACAGGTACACAACCGGCCCCATTACATGCCTCAACACCCTAACCACTAGAAAGTCTATGTAAAAAGAAATCATTTCTAAAGTGTGTATGCAAGGAAATTTTCCCTGAGAAAGGCAGTTGGAACATAAAATGCCGATAGTTACGTAGGCAAGATCAGTTTTAGGACACAAACATGATTTTAACTACTAAAATGAATTACAATGATGGCTTTGAATTTTTTTTTTTTAAAGCAGTAAAGTGTTGTCTTCTAATGTTATTTTACTCAGCAGCCTGATAAGCAATGTCCATTCATGAAAGCAGAGGTGCTCTGGTTGAAATGGGGGGGGGGGGGGGCGGGGAATGGGAGTCCCAGGGTCTCACAGGAGCTTGGGAAGAATACACAGAGCTCCAGCGATCACAGTTGGAAAACCCTTCCTTTAAATGTATTCAGGACTAAAGGCCTTCAGGCACACATGGTGGTTAAAAATTCACCTAATGAAGGTGTGTTTACAGGTAGAATCTACTAACAAGAAAGGGCTTGAGCTTACATTAGGAGCCTGTGGCTTTAACTCGGCCAGCCCACCTTCTGGCAACACAGATATGGACCGCCCCTGCCCCGCCCCTCCAACCACATGAAAGTGCCAGAACATCTCAAGTCTTGAATGCTATTCTCCTCTTTTACATCTGGTTCTTTACATCTCTCAATTCCCTGCCCCTTGCAGTCCCAAAAGCCCCTTTGCATCTGACTGCTAGGTAAGGGTTTTCTGAATGTCAACCCTACCAGTGTATTATCAGCACACATCTCTAGAACTTGACTCCATCTTCTTAAGGAAAACATGACTTCCAGAGCCCAAGACTCCACCCTAGCCTGGGTTACTGCCACTGGCTAGATTGCAGTATTCCACCCACAGTCTCCTTCAGAAAAATCGGGCAAACAGGTTCATTTAAATCAGTCTAGCCCGAAGGGTGCTCCTAAGATTCTTGGAGAGGTTCTGTGGTCTAGGAAGTCCTGTGATATCTCAACATGCTCCTATACATCAGTGACTTCTTTAAGGAAAAACCGAATAGAACCACCTTAATGAAACATGAACTCTTTTCTGTGTGTGTGACATATCCCACATCACTGCCAAGTCCTTTGGGAGGCAACCAGTGACATAAACATCCCCCCACCCCATGATGATATTTAATTTGATCCTTTCTTATACATAGCAAATATTTCTTACATGGAAAAGAAAATCAGAAATATATGGAAATGAGCAAATAAATGGTGAATTTTAAGTCCCATTAAAATTAGGCTGGTGACAAGGATGCGTGTGATTGCTGTTTAACATTTTACTTCATCCTCTAACCAGAGAAATAAAACGTTAGGAAAAGGCAGTCAATTGTCCTCCCCCACCCCGCAACAAATGAAATGTCTATTTGCCTAAAATGTAAGTGGATTAGAGAGGATTAGAAAGAGGAGCTTCTTAAAAAATGTCTAAAAAAAAAAAAAAAAAAAAAAAAAAATTCCAGGGGTGCCTGGCAGGCTCAGTCAGAAGAGCATGTGACTCTTGATCTTGGGGTTGTGAGTTCAAGACCCACGTTAGGTACAGAGATCCCGTAAAAATAAAATCTTAAAAAAAATTCCACTTTTGTCAAGAAGAAATAATAAGAAAGTAGAGAGTAGAGAAAAAAAAGTAAGTACCTACAAATAAAACTATCCATAAATATGCTAAATCAGTCTTGTTTTAAGTTTTACTGAAGAACACATAAGACAACACAAATAACAGAACCACCATTTCCCAGATGAGAAGACCCAATATTGTAAGATGGCAATTCTCCTTCCATCAGCTTATAAGGTCAACACAATGCAACCCACATTGCAACAAGATGTGCTGTACAATTTATAAAGCAGAGTCTAAAGTTGAGCTGGAATAGAGAAAGCTTCAGCATGACTACAAATGCTTTTTCAAAAAAAGTACAATGAAGAGAAACCTATCCTACCTAACAAGGCTAAATATACTGTACAAGTACGGTAACTAAAATGGCATGGTGGCAGCAATAGATCATTTGACAGGATAGAGAGCATAGTAAGCAAATATATAGGTATTTAGGATACAATGAATTTGTCATTTACAAGAGATACTGAAGAGCACACTATTCGATTGTATTTTAAATCAGCACTGAAAGAGCCAACTATTAGATACATTGTAATAGGAAAAGTCAATACCCACAAAAGTAAATATCCACAAAAACAAAAACTAAGTTATAGATTTACCACTAGGAAACACACAAAATGCCAGGTAGATAAGAGATTGTGTGTGTGTGTGTGTGTGTGTGTGTGTGTGTGTGTGTGTGTGTGTGTATACATAAAGAAAAGAGGAAAAAAAAAGAAAAAGCAACCTATTCAACGAGAAAATATGAAGAATAGAGTTTGTATTTACAAAGCCAAGAAGACAAAAGTTCACATATGTAGCAACACAATAGTTAAACCTCCTCCACTATAAAAACACAAAGACAGGGAACAAAAAGACACTATTACGAAGGATTTTTTGAGTTAGGAAATCAATTAACTTAGTCAATTACTTTTTTACTCTAAAGCTTTCTATTATTTAAATTTGCCTTAAGTTATTTCAAATATTGTTAATGACATCTTTTTTATACAACTTTACCCCAATAAAGGTTAACTTAAAGGAATACTTTCACTAAGTTCTTTCATAAATATTCACATTAAAAATAAAGTTTGCTTGCTATTTTTCAGGAATAAAAGTGAAAGGAATGTGGATAATTATCTGAAATATTTTACTTGAAACCTTCTCTTTGGTGCCCTCCCATAGATGTTCTGAAAGAGAAACTATGCAGTTCAAAGGGGTGTGCCCCTAGGTTTTTGATGATTATCTGAATGCCTGCAATTGTCAACAAAAAATATCATCCTAAGGGTAAACTAAGAATCTCACAAAGAAGAGACCTCATAATTCCTAATCTATGGGAAAGGTGGTCTCCCTCTCCCTCCGCCCCCCGCCCCCGTGTGTGTGTGTGTGTGTGTGTGTGTGTGTGTGTGTGTGTGTGTGTGGTTAAATGGGACAGCATTTTAAATTCCGTCACTTTTTCACAGCTAAGGCTTCTTCAGAGTTTAAAAAAAATCCCCATCTCTGCCAAACCCTGAAGTTGCCTCAACACTTTCAAGAAGACCCATTGTGGTCTTGCTGGAGTGTGGAATTCAGGATCCAGATGCAAAATTATCATGTAAGTGACACTCCCTTACCGGAAAACAGAATCCCTATGCACCTTAATCTTCTAAGCCTGTCTCACTCTTAGGTTAAGAAATTGACACTCAAGCACAATCCACACCTTTTCCATTCTTTCCAGAAAACAGTCTTTCCTGGCCTTAGTACAGTCCTACTGCTCATTTTACCTTTTTCTGAGTAATTAACAGATAACCCTAAAGCTGTACCTTTTCTCTTGGTCCAGGATCCTGGAAACAGAAGACGCCTCGTATTTCAAAGGTCTGCAATTTTCCTGAGTTTTTCCATCAGTCAGAGCTACTAATGTTTTACTGTTTCTTTTCTAGGAGCATTTTTACTCTCTCTCTCTAACCCATCCTAAGTGAAAACTATGGCTTTCCAATGTAAGTAGGGTTTGAAAATGCAATCAAATATCTAGTATCAACAACTGGCACAGAAGATCTCACTTCCTCACCCTACATCAAGGGAATCTCACCTACAGGACTTGTGGTCACTCCAACGGGTCCCTGTGTGCAGGACACACAAATGATGAACAGCCATCCCTCACATGTCCTCTCTTCTCCAGCCTTGGTGAGGGCAAGGCTTCCAGATTCACTTTATCACGAATGTGTTCCTCAATTGTCATCATTCCAGGAACATCTGTTGTAGCAATTTATATTAAGCATCTTGACTGATTCTGGATAATGTTTACCCGTTTGCATCCATTTACTAACTACTTTTCTATCAGGAAATTGAATTCTTTGAAATCCTCAGGCAAGCCACATGAGAAAAAAATAAAATTGCATGACAGAATCTATGTGGTTTCTATCACTTAGGTGACTGGCAAAAATCAAAGTTACATTCAAAGGTCTTTATCACAAGCTAATAATCACCTAGCACCAGAATTAAACAATAGCTATTAAACAGAAGCATCATTTATATAGTTTTTCCTGGATCTCAAGTATATTGTCAGTAACGAGGCAGCACTTTTGCACCTCAATTATATGAAGTCACCAAAGCATAATACAAAGGGCATGCAGTGAGCAAATACCTAGTCCTTCCCATATTAAATTATGGGTATAAAAATCACTTATTTTTATGTGCATTTTCTCAAAGGCGTGAAAGGACCTATTCCAAATTCTTACCCTTCCTGAGGAAAAAGTGGGAAAAGGTAATAATGAGACTGTTACATTCTATTTTTAAAGGATCTACAGGTTTGTGTTTGTTTTGTTTTTTTTTAACAATCTTGTCATTTTAAAAATAAGATAGATGCAAAACGCTGGCAAAGATGCGATGACAAGGACATCCAATGGAAAAGTCAATTGCTTGTGGCACCATAAATCAGTACAACCTTTTTCCACGAGGTGTGCAAGAGCTTTAAAAATATTTATATCCATTGACTCACCAATTATTTATTCTGTAAGTTTTCCATAATGTGGCTATGTCATTTTTTACAAGAACAGCAATCCAGCTTAATACGTTTACCGTATTACATCTTTAAAAGGCAGGCTCTGGAAATGTAGGCGAAACAACAGTACAGTTGATTCCCATTAGTTGCAGTAGTTACGTTCTTACAAAGTCACCACTAACCCTAAACTGGCCAATACTGGACCATTCCTCCCAGGCAAAATACGGGCCTTTAGATTCCTGGGAGCCTCCGGTCACCACATTTTCATCAACTGATCAAACCATGGCCTGGTTTTATCTGTGTTTCTTTTTAAAGACCTCTAGATTTATCATTAATACTGAACTCACAGCCAAGACCACTGTAACTCCCACCTGAAGGAAGCTCGTCTAACACATGTATTTTCTCTATAAAGCATGGAACAGCCGTATTGCACTTAGGAACACTAGACAACACTACACTAAACTTGGGGGCCGTTTCAAAATCAAAATCACCAATAAAAAAAAAAAAAACCACAAAAATCTGAAAAATGTGGCACTCAATAGGCCCTGAAAAGGACACTTGTTTACAGTCAGAGAGCTGAAAAAAGCATCACCTTGTTTGACCTCAGCCGGGAACAGATGCAGGAGGTGACTCCAACTTTTTGCCTCTCTGCACACGTGGGTGTCCAAAACTGACCGTCAAAGTGCCTAGAGTCATGACTTTCGGCTTGCCAATCAAGTTTAGCAAGTAGGCAAACCTGCAAATGTGGGATCTGCCTGTAATTATTGTCAACTATATGGCTTTTTAAAAGTTACGACAAAATTCTCAAAAAATAGATGGATAGCAGAGTAAAGACATATCCAGAAAAACCTTTTTGTCTGTTAACTCAGTGGTTCTTAACCAGGGGTGATTTAGCAATATCTGCAGACAAATGCTGACTGTCACAATTGGGTCTAGCGGGTAGAGGCCAGGGACACTGCCAAAATGAATGATCCCAAAGAATGATCTAGTCCAAAATGTCAATACTGCCAGTAGTGAGAAGTCCTGGGAGGACCTAGTGTCCATATACACATTTTTACATATAACTTACTGCACCTTCTATCAATGTACACTTTCATGCCTAACAAATAATCGTCAAGGATGGAACAGCTCATACTTTATTTTTGGTGGCCCTTGATGTTCAAATTTAACTAATGAAATCTTATCAAACCCCAATGGAGATGCAAAGCAGTTCTATGT
This sequence comes from Puma concolor, assembly GCF_028749965.1. Taxonomy (NCBI): domain Eukaryota; kingdom Metazoa; phylum Chordata; class Mammalia; order Carnivora; family Felidae; genus Puma; species Puma concolor. The sequence continues at coordinate 106,757,117 of NC_141672.1, read as the reverse complement.
TACACTGAGAAGTGGGACTTCTACAGTCATTCCCACGGAGCTTGGAATGGTAACTGGGTTAACTCCAACAATAATGTACAACAGAGAGCCAGTCTGAAATCTATTTTCTGTTTTAAGAACAAGTAAAAAGCCATGTATAGCCAACTGCCCAAGGCTAAGCCAGAAACCGGTGAGGGTTTGAGAGTTACCTTGTTTGAGGAAGACAATTAAAATGTCTTACTAAGTCTGGGGGCGCCTGGGTGGCCCAGTAGGTTAGGTGTCCAACTTCAGCTCCGGTCATGATCTCGCAGTTTTTTCATTCCTGAGTTCGAGCCCCTCGTCAGGCTGTGTGTTGACAGCTCAAAGCCTGGAGCCTGCTTCAGATCCTGTGTCCCTCTGACTCTGCCCCTCCCCTACTCGCAGTCTCTCTTTCTCTCTCTCGAAAATAAACAAAAAAATTTTTTTAAGTGTCTAAGTCTTAATGATTCTATGAAAAAGAGACCCACCCAACATATATGGTCTGCAAACACCCTTAACTGGATAAATGCTGCACACCTCCCTCACTGCCTCCCCCATGTGGATTCAATATTACACATTTATTCAGTCTTGAATCAATCCTGTTTTTAAATAATAAATCAAGTAATTTGTAGAGTGGCCTCCAAGGTTACTCAAGAGCATTACAAAATCACTGTGCTAACATAATAAGGGTAAGTAATTCCCAACTGGGAGACAGGCTAGCAGACCAAGAACTGCACTTTAAGTTTGGAACCTGAATTCTCAGCAGCATGAGTTTAGAGCCAAGTGATTCCTTCACCAGTCTTTAATTCTGCAAAGATGTTTTAGCTCAATTGTGCATAAATAAGCCTAAGGTATTATTTCCTGCTCTAAATATCCTCTGCTGCCAAAGGCCTTCAACTTCCTCCAGGATCCTACGGAACACGCAGATCCAAAAATTCTCCTCCACCCTTCTGCAACCCTTCTGGCCACTCCGGCTCCTGCTCTCCCCCCTTTCCAGCCTACGTTTGTGGCCCTGCGCCTGCAAAAAGCCCTCTAAACCAGTACTCTTCAGACCACCAGGATCAGAACCACCCAAGGAGCTGGAGATGAAAATGGTATTCCCAGACCACTCTCCTGACCTGCAGATTACAATCTTGGATGGAAGAATTGGGAGTCTGCATTTCCATTCCACCTCCTGGGTTTTTTGGGTTGTTGTTGTTGTTGTTGTTGTTGTTGTTGTTGTTTTGGTTTTTGTTTGTTTGTTTCAAGAATTACAGCCCCAGCCAGTTGTTAGGACAAGCAATGGGTTTTGTAAATGATAAATCACACTCAATTCTACTCCTGAGACCAGTATTACACTGTATGTTAACTAGCTAGAATTTAACTAACATGGGGGGTAGGGGGGATTCCAGATCCAGCCACAGAGGAACACCCGTGACTTTCTGACAATACCACCCTTGTAGCTTTTATTTATCACAATTCCCTCTGTTCTAAGCACCTATTAATTGCCTAACCTTAACCTCTAAACCGGTTTTAAGCATCCTCCTTAAGCTTAATCCTCCAGTTGAGAGACATACTGTTTCTCTAAACTTCCATAGCGTACTGCATAGGACATGCACCACATAAAAGTAGAACTGTCGATTTCCTGGCTTCCCCAACCAGACTGGGACCTCAAGGGTAGGGACTGTGCTCTAGACCCGGGTTCATCCCTAGGGGCCAGCATAGCTCCTGGCACATCACAAGTATACCCATTTATTGAATTAACGGGTGGATGGATGGATGGCCTGCCTCTGAATGGCACTAGCGAACTTCAGCAATTCTACCTAATTTGTGATTAGTGTTAACGTGAACAGATAGATTCAACTGGATAACTTCCAACAGAGCAATCTTAAGTGAGCGGGGTATCTCTCTCAGGGAGCCCTACAGGAAAGAGAGGTAGTTCTACAGAGACACTGGAATTTGGCACTCTGTACAGTCTCAAACAAGCCAGCTCAGTGAGCATGCACACTCCTTGTGAGGAGCAAAAAGAGATGATGGCGGCAAGAAGGAAGACTGGTCACCAGATAAGTTCTTCTGGGCATGAGCAGATGATAATTAAACATTCTTCTCATCAAAAGCCAAGACAAATGTTGTCATCAGGCCAAGAGGATCTGCCTATAAAGTCTAGATTCAACTCAAGATCATTTACCCTACAAATCAGAGCTGCCCCAATTTAAAGATGGAATTGACATTGTTTTTCATTGTCAACCTATCCTCTGACCTTTCTAGTTTTATAGATTTTCCTTTGGGAAATCACTATACCACAGCCACAGGACTTTGGAGTCATGGGTCCCAAACTGTGCTCCAGAGGTTGACCCTTACTGGCATAAACCCATCAGTACAACCTCATCTCTATTTCAATTGTGGGACATGCAGAAACCCAGGCCTAAGCACATGGCATTCCCCTGCCTGCCATGATGGTTAAGACTGGACCAGCGAGAGCAAAGCTCAGGTCCTTTGATTATTACACATGTGAACAGAAAAGCATGTAGCCTCGGTTGCTGCTGGCAGCCATCTTATCAATATGAAGACATCTAGGGAGAGAAAAGCAGACCTTGGAGAAGCATGCCTGCAACCTGAAAAGAGAGCCTTTTCTCTGTTTCTAAGCCAATATGTTATCTCAACGGGTTAAGCTAAATTGGGTTTTCTACTGGCCCAAGGAGCAGGATACATGTCCACTCCTATCATCCAACCTGATCTTTCACTATTCTCTTAACACATAAATCCACCATTCCAAGACTCTGTACACAGTCCCAAACATTCTCACCCATTCCCACCTCCACACTCATGTGTGGCCTCACCCTAAAAGTTTCTTCCCTTGTTCTCGGTTATTCTTATCCTGTCTGTTCTTCTTGACTCAGGTTGGAATCCTACGCTCTCAGAGGGCAGACATCCAGGACCCCAGTTTCCTGGTCACTTCTGCATTGCCACCTAGAGTACATCACCCTTACTAGTTGTCATCCACGTTCTACCTTATACTTTTAAGTACCCTTTCACAAACACAGTCTTGCACTGAAATGTAAGCTCTCTATACCCTTGCAACCCCTTGTAAGTGGCCCCCTTGCCCAATGTCTCGTGATTAGGAGAAAACCAATAAATCCTCTTTAGGCAAATTCAAAATGTGATTTAAGCCTCCTGATCACTGCAAGTCATAACCTCTTAATTCACATAGCAATGTAGAGGATAGAAAGGAATTTCAGATGGAACATATTTCAACATTACACAGTTGGCCATGGTCCTGTCACATTTCACAACCAGAGTGGCAGTAACAGCTGAATGAACATCAGAAATTTATCAGGCTGCCTTCCCATCGACAGATCACTGAAGGCCTTCCAAAGAAGATGCAGACTAACTCTGGGTTCTAAAAAGTATAGTCTCATACCTTTCAAACATATGTGTAAAATCATGGTAGGGAAAGACCAGAATAGATTGAGAAAAATGTAGGCACAGCCCCAGGCATCCAAACAACAGGCTGTGATCACCTCTCCAAGATTTTTATGTCCACTTTCACAGTTGTAACCCCAGATCCCTTTAGAGGGCCTGGGGATAGGTCAGTAAGATTTAAATGAGGGGTATGAAATAAACACATTAAGACTTATCACCATTATAAAAATGATTAGGAGATAATGAATAAACTGAGAAACGATGTCAGGGCCAAATACCATTCTTATTGAGGATGACAACAGGAATATGGGAAAAGGTCAATTAAGTGTGGTTTTGGCATTGGTGTGTGTGTGCAGGTGTGTGCACACACACACAAGCAACAAAGATGTCGATATAGCCAGAGAAGGGTTATTACCCTGGCCCACTCAAGGTCCAACCCTTCTATGTGTGGAGTGACAGATCTACCTGCACGTGGATTTTGATGTTCCACTTGGGAGTTATTTTTAATAGCACCTCAACATGTTTTTCAACAGGTTATAGAAATGGAAGGGCTACCTGACGAAATTTAAACCACTATAAATGATCTGTAAAGCCATACCTTAAAGATACACTTATCTCTAATGATTGAGAGTTAATTAGCAGGTAATGGTCCCCTCAATGACCAATGGTTTCTGTGACAAATGGCCAGAGCCACCATTTCAATACTGTTTCTTCATCCTCTCTCTTCCCTGAGTAACAACTGTCCTCTTCCTAAGCCCTAACTAGATTCTGAGGATTCTAGTTAGTCTGCAGGGACTGGTAAAGGAACTATGACATAAGAGATCAAAAGTCTATGGACTGAAGCATAGTTCCTCTCACCATCTCTGCATATCACATTACCACAAGGCATTTAGTTCTAGATGCTCAGGTCTGTAAACGCTCTAAAAATTGCACTTTATCATTACTCACGTGGTTATGAGAGATGGTGCCCAAAGCACTCCCTGCTCTTAGGGACTTTGCCTTGACCCTGTGGAATGACCAGTCTGTTTTCACTCCTCCATCCACATTGTCCATGGTACCAAAATGGCTTCACAAACCATCAATGGCTCAGACTCTCACTGGCTCTGGGTGCTAAGGGGCCCTCTATCCTGTCCTGGCACCTGGACAGAAAGAGCAAACCTTAGGACAAAGTGACATCAGAAAGATGGTCTCCTGGGATGCCTGGGTAGCTCAGTCAAGTGTCTGACTTTGGCTCAAGTCATGATCTTGCAGTTCGTGAGTCTGAGCCCCGCATTCAGCTCTCTGCCGTCACCACAGAGACTGCTTCGGATCCTCTCTCCCCATCTCCCTCTGCCCCTCTGCCACTTGTTCTCTGTCTCTAACTCCGTCTCTTTTTCACAAAATAAATAAACTTAAAAAAAAAAAAAAAGGAAAAAAGAAAGACTATCTCATGACAGAAGAGTCCAAACTCCACCTTCCTCTCTGCTTCTCTTTTGTAAAACATCTCCCCGGCTCACTCACATCTGTGGGGCAAGAAATGAAAGAACCAAAATTAATATGACAAAAGCAGAGGGTCGAACTAAAATAGGTGCTATTCTATCAAGGGAAAACCAAATCAACTGCCCCAAAAATCTATCCACATTTTGAAATCTATTCCATGAATCCAACACAGAGGTAGATCAGCCATGCCTCACCTCAACTGTGTGGTTTTGTCTTGAAGGATAAGTCCCCAGCAAGAATCTATTTCCATGAAGCCACGTGGTTTGCAGCAACTGCTTCTCTTGGTCACCAACAGGTCAGAAAAGAACTCCCTTCAGAGTCCATGAGGACTGAAGTCAGTCCCTACCTGCCTCCTTACATTGTCCGCCAGTCAACCAGCCACACCTCCTATCACAGGACTTGCTCTTCCCCCAGAAGAAGCAACAGCTGTTCCCCCTTCATCAAGTTTCCAGTTTTCCAGAATGTTCCAGCCCCACCCAATGTCCTGCCTATCTGGCTCTACTATTTGACAGAATCAGCACATACAGAAAGGAAACAAAATCCCAAGACCTGGGATTCACCGGGATAGCCATGTCCTCCCAGGGTGTTCTTTTCAAAGCACGCTGAAAGAACTACAAGATCCATCTAGGACACAAACACCCTTAGCTTACAGTTGACATTCTGATTAGGTCTTAAACAAGTAAGAGTGCCTAGTCACAACAAGGCACTGTTAATACACCCAAGCAGGTTAGGTTGCATGAGGCCTCTTGGATGATTCTCTTTCCCCTGTGCACAAGGCAACATGGATTTCATGAAGGCCTCTGTCTGGCAACAGGGCACAACTGTTCTTGAGTTGCTTGAGCACAAAAAAAGGATGTGCCAATTTGCCAAAAATATTTGCAGCCTCTGCTATGCCTGGAAGTCTGCCAGCAAAGTCAAGGAAGAACACATCTACACACACACACACACACACACACACACACATACACACACACACACACACATGACATACTATGCAAATATGGGGTTACAAAGAGGTTGCCTCATTAGAGATGTTTCCAGCCCTATTTATCTGTCTTTCCCCCCACTCTTTCCCTCTTTCCTCCTCTACAGAAGAATGCAGACTCCCCCAGTATCTTAATCATCATTTCAACAAGCACCATGTGGAAGAAAGAGCAAAGAAGTGTATTATACTGTCCCTCACCCCTTAACTTTCCTATATCCATCAGCCAATAAAAGAAAAGCCCTAACATCCAGTGAGCTGCTCCCTGAGGCCACCTCTAAATCTCCACGGAGATTTTGTTTGTTTTGGTAACTATACTCAAACTTCCTTTATAAAGGCGCTTCTCCCAAAAAAATTTATGATCAGAGGGTAGAAGGTTAACTTAGGAATGGATGCTCAAGGAAATGACATATGTCCCAAAGCAGATCAGAGCCTGGAATAGTTGCAAGGCTATGGAACGGAGGTTTGTCCTTTTCAGGAAAACATGACCCTTTGTGTCTATGCTGTGCAGGGTTTTCTTCTGGGTGTTTGTGGGGAGAAGCTGTTCTAGGAATACATGGTAAACCGGAGGTCTTCCTTCCTGGTTCTCATTGCTTAGAGTATTTGTCAAGATTCATGAAAAGATGCTAGAGACAGAGATGTCCCAGAAAGCACCAGCACTGTGAGTTCAGAAAAGAGGTGCTGTGAGCTCCAGGACAGAATGGGGACTAGTGAAGAGCCACCAAGCTGGGCTGGGACCATCCAATACACACCTGGTACAGGGCAGAGCTTTCCACTTTCTAGAACATTTTCATATTTTTAGAAGGCCTAGAAAAGCAAGGAACATATTTTTTTGAAATTTCATTGTAACACAGTGTTAACTCTCATCACCATGCTGTACATTAAATGCCCCAAACTCATTCCTCTTATAACTGAATGTTTATACCCTTTGACCAACATCTCCCCATTTCTTCCATGTTCCAGCACCTGGCAACCACCCTTCTATTCTGTTTCTAGGAGTTGAGCTTTAATAGATTCTGAACATAAGTGAGATTGGATAGTATTTGTCTGGACTCATCTCACTTAGCATAATGCCCTTCAGGTCCATCCATGTTGGTACAAAGAGCAGGATTTCCTTCTTGTGGGTAAATGATATTCCATTGTATCCATATATACCACACCTTCTTTATCCAGTCTTCAATGAACATTTTTAAGGAATTTACATCCTGGAGTATTTAACATTAAGAAAAACAAGCTCAGGTAGGGAGTAACCAATTCTAACAACTACCGAGATCACTACAGGTAACTTTCCTCATTATTTTCTTTTTTTTTAGAGAGAAGGAGCATAAAGGAGCCAGATATGACTCCTCATTAAATCTGGGAATGTTAGGGCTGGAAGGACATCAGCTTCCCATAGGGTAGACACTCAAAAAGCCCACAATGCCCTTCACACCATCCCCAGGCTTTGCACGTGGACATTCCCAAGACCCCATCCTGAGTTCTCTTCTCATTCCTTGCAATCCTCCCTCTCAAGGCTCCCCACAGGAGTACTGAACACAGCATAAAATCATGCATCTGTGTAGTTAATCGTTGAATGGAAACTATTTGCCAAGGGCCAGGCATGTATCAGACGTTCCATCTTACACCATTTAATTAATGCCTGTCCCTCCCACTCGTCAATAAGCCCCTTAACAGCAGAGACCATGTCTACATTAGATACAATGATAACTACAGTCCCCAACATAGAGCCTGGCATAACTGGTATTCAGTAAATATAGGATGAATTAATAGAGCCCAACCACCTTATTGCAGAGTTGAGCATATGGAGTTCTTCAACAATCAGATGATGTGGACAAAGTCATGCTCCTAGACAGCAACGTGCAAAAGACCAAGACCCAAGGCTTCCTCAAGAACACTGAGCGTGAAGGTTATCAAATAGTGCTTTGGAGAAACCAACTTTAAAGGAGGTATCAGATGGATTAAAAGGCTCTGAAATTGGATAGAGAGCACTGCATGCAAACCCCAGGCCAGTCCCTGGAGTGGACACCTGTGAGCGGCCTCCATAGTACTCATTTCCTCTTAACACTCTCTGCTTGCATTTGCGCTTCTGCAGAGACTGACTACATTTCTCAGCTTTGGGGTGCAAATCCTAGGATCTAGCCCAGTGGTGGCATCCATTCCCCTGGGCACAAGGAATGGTAGAAGGCAGACACACAACCTCAACCTCCAGCTTTAGTCCATGTCAAGACTTCCACTTCCCCTGTTTCAAAGTTGGTGGGCTCTTCCAGGGGTGACGTAAGCACTCATTCCTAAGACCTAGACCTCCTGAGGGTATCTGTGCTTCAGTGAGTTGTAGACAGCTTGTGTGTGGCAGAGGCCAACATACAGAGGAAAGTAGAGCCAAGAGAATCCTAGAGGCATGGACTAGATCCCCAATACAAGCATGCATCTCTGGCACAAATCATACCTGAAGCCCATCCCATGGCTGGATTTCTCAGTCAAAAGAACCACTCAATTCCCTTTATGGTTTAAACCAGTTCAGGGTCAGTTTTCTTTTGTTGGCAAAAGAATCCTAGAATAACATTTGGTGTATGACAATGGTTAAGTAAAAGGGAGATACCACTTACTTCAAAAGGACATATTACCGATAAACAAGTGAGAAAAGCCTCCCACCATGACTGCACTTCCCAAGTCATAAATATTCTATGCATTTTTGTATTTTAAATTTACTTTTTTTATAGTCATCTCTACACCCAACATGGGGCCCGAACTCACAATCCCGAGATCAAGAGTCAAAATGCTGTTCTGACTGTGCCAGCCAGCCAGTCTGGTATTCTGTGCTTCTTATGGAAGGATTCATCACCAAGTTCTTCTCAATAATCTTTTCACCTAGTATATTATACAAATGGTTTCTAAATAATCTGCAACTTGGCAAAGCAGCTAGAGCAGCCAGAAGGTTAAAAAGGTTGAAAGTCACTGATAATGGCTCAATACAAAATGGAAACAAGCATCCCTGATGTTGTATTAAGTATATAAATAATCACGTCCACAGGCACAGAGTCATAGAGTTTATACTTATGTGTAAAGAATAGGACACTACAGATCCTTTCGTAGTTCCCAAGCGTGATGACTGGGTATTCACACCGTTGTGTGACATGTGCCTCCCTAAAACCTTGTTACGACATTGGGATGTTACCCATCTGACATTCAGGAAAAAAAAAAAATCACAGTACACGAAGACACCCACTGTATAAAGGGGGATATTATCTACTGTGGCCTCTTTGGCTCATTGTCTCCCCATCAACACCCCTCTCCACCTCCCCACCCCCCACGCACGTTATAAACAAGGAGGTATCTGGGCACATGAAGTACCAGTCAATCATGTTGACCCCTGGGTGGTCACCCTAGGAGTGGTCATCAGTAGAGATGGTTCCCTGCACAAGATCAGCCAGAGAAGAAGAGAGACAGGCCTGCCCTTGTGAGAAATATACAGGGACAAAACCAGAAAAGTCCGACTGTCTGAAACCCACGGGGCAAATTCCAAGGACAGAAATGAGAGAAAGGGCCAAGAAAGTCAAGGAAGTCAAGAGCATGAAGGAAGAGTGGGGAAGGAAAAGAGGAATTTGGCCAGGAGTGGACAATAATAGCAACGGTCAACACACAGCAAGCACAGCACTGCGCAAGATCTTCACCTGCATCAGTTCTCACTGAATTCTCACACAAACCCACGAAGGTATTATTATTTTGATCAATTATGGAAAATTTTAAACATACACAGAAGTATGGAGAACAGTCATTATGAAACATCACTGTAACACAGCTGCAGAAGTCCCCCATGCGGGTGGATTCTTAATGGATCTGGACTCCTTCTACCTTCTCACCGGTGGCCCTGGCCCCCAGAACCAAAAATGCATCAGCAAATCAGGTCAACAAGCTTGGAAAAAAATGGGAGTCAACCTCCTAATTCTGACTTCATAAGCTTATGGCCTGGTTCCCGAAACCTGCCAATCTTCCCTCACCTGAGGAAGAACAGCATCTGTGTCTGTTCTGTCCTCCACAAGAACCGTGGCAAACATCCACGGGACAGCAGGACAGAGTTTCCACATCTCAAAGTTCAGGGAATGATCTCTGAATCCCTCCCCTTCTCCATACATCCCATTAGGGACATACCAATGAATCTTCGCACTGAACTCATTGGCCACTTTACCCAGGAATATGTTAATTTTGTCTTTTCAACTAGATCACGCACTGGGCCCCTGTGAATCCGCTGCCTAAACCCCTTCAAGATCAAACCCAAACTACCGCCGCCAGGCAGAAAGGCCGGCCATATCCTGGCTTCCACTTACCTCTCCAGGTTGTCACCATCCTAATACCCTATCAACATGGAACATCTTGGGACTTCCACAGTGAGCTCCCAGCCTGCAACTGTTTTCCCACCTCCTCTGCATTGACTGAGAGGCCTTCCCTCCTTACCACCACCCGCCAACATTCCCAACCAGCCTGGCTCTGGCTAACATTCCTTTCTTTCCCTCCCTCTGGAAGCTCTTTGTGATAAGCTATCCCACCCTAAGAACCAGATGGGTACCATGCCTCTGCAACCCTGTAATACCTTGTACATGTCTCTCTCTGCACACGTACCATATTTTATAGGGGTTGGGTCTTAGGTTCTCCCACCCCCACTGTTACAGAGTGCTTCTTGAGAAGCATTTACTCATTTTTTTAATTTTTTTGCTGTTAAGTTTAATGGAAACCCAGGACACAATGAGTTCATTTGGACTGAGTTTAAGTATGACTATTTATACATACCTGCACAGTCAACAGCTGGAGGTCTAGTAGTTAAGTACAAATATTTACTTTTGCTCACCTTTTTAGTGTCCTGTGCCTAACAACGGGCCTGACACATAGCTCTTCAGATTATGTTTATTGGAAGAAACAAGCCAAAGGGGGAGATGATGACCAGATGGACAGCAGGAAGCATACTTTCAACTTTTAAAAATCTCTCCAAAGAGCTTCATGGCTAGTGGGTGTTTAGATGTCCGACTGACCCTTTGAGGGAATGAACACCTGAGTTAATGACCCATCATCCACTGGTACTCCTTCCTTCCAGTTCCACAGGGGGCTAGTAATCCTAGGGTTCAGGTTTTTGACAGACAGGTTTGGGCTCACCCTGCTCCCACCCTCCATGGTGACGCTGACTTTACTCACACCCTCTGTGAGACCCTTGTCTGAAACCAAGTACCGACTTCTTAACCCTCCCCACTAAAGGTGCACTATCACCCCCAACACGGACACAATGCTTTTCCAGACCTGGGCCTACTCAGTGGTGCATGCGTTAGAAATGCCACAGTCACCACCCCCGAAGACTAAGCCAAGTGCACTGGTCCAGGTACAAATCCCACCCACCACCCATTCTTGGCACATAGAGAACAGGACAACTGTCTCCACATCCAAAACACGATACATGTATAACATGAAAATGCTTCTGAAAGAGCACGTTCATCAGTCCTGCCTTGGAACTGGTCTACTCAAAATCTGACTAAGGTTGGGCGGGGTGGGTGGTGGGAAAGCACCAGGAAGAGCAAATCATCAATTCTTTCCCCCAAAGCAAGCTATGGTTTCTACTTTGAGGTTAGCCTGAAAATTTAGTTTCCACTGGTATGCTCTTTACAAACCACAACTGAACCATCCTTAATTCCCCACCAGAGGCAAGTGACAGGATACTGTACTTTAAGGTCTATTGTCATTTTATGTTTCCCTGAAAAATAAAGATGTTTTATTATGGTAATCAGCAGGTTATAAAGCACCCACCCTCTCTCCAGAGTAAATCAAATCAGATAGATCTTCTCTCATATTTTTTTAAGGCATTCCATTTGTTCTCAGAAGCTTGAACAATTTCTCAGAATGACAGTCCTACGTTTATTGATTCACAAATGGCCTCAGTCTGTCACATAGGGATATTTTACTTCCCATACAAAGGGGTCAGAAGGTAGAATTTAATCTTTTAATTTACAGGTAAAACTTCACTCTTTTTGTCTCTTTGCATGTGTACATGGAACCATGTGAATGTAGGAATCCAAGTAAGACCCCAAATGTAAAACCAAGGAGGAAGGATATTATCAAGGCCCCTCTAGCCACAGAAGACAGAATCTGCTTCTGTAAGTACATCTTCCTGAAAAGACTTCCCAGTTCCAAAATTTGCCACCAGTTTATTCATCTGACACAGGTGAGTTCCAATCTCACACTTATGAAGCTTTGGACAAACTGTTACATGTAACGCAAAACACTCGGTAACAAGACTTTGCAGGGAGAGAACCTGGAGGAACGAGAGCTAGTGGAGTAGAAATGCTTCTAGGTGCTCAGTACCACACGGCCATTAATGACTGTCTCCTTAAACTCTCGGTACAAGAACAGAGGTAATGTTCCAAGGGTAACAACCAAGACAAGCTGGTGTTTAAGGCCTGGGAAAAGCAGAGTTGCTGGACAGACAGAAAGTGAAGACATTTAGCAGGTTCCCGAATACCATACAAAGAAAAGGGTGCCCTCAATCAATGTCTGAAGTGGGCTCTTAAGACCCAAAAAATCCCCTCAATACAGGAGCCGAGCCATCAGTCAGGCTTGACATTGATAGAATCACCCCTTTAAAACTACCCTTTGTACCCTTATTATCCATCATCTAGCCTTTTGCATGAGCCCAACCACAGGGTAAGCCATCCAGGACAGTGGGCTAGGAGTAAGGCCCAGCTGAGGGACTAAGCAAATAAATCACTTCTCCCCCTGAGGCTCAGTTGCCTTATCCATGAAATGGTTAAGTTCTAAGCTTCCAGTGAGACAATCTTCTTTTATTAACTTTATATAGTGCATGGCCTGACTTCACCTTCCAGGAACTGAGGCCCTCCGGGTAAACTGGTTCAGCTTGTGGATTAAAAAAGCACCATGGGCGGGGCGCCTGGGTGGCGCAGTCGGTTAAGCGTCCGACTTCAGCCAGGTCACGATCTCGCGGTCCGTGGGTTCGAGCCCCGCGTCGGGCTCTGGGCTGATGGCTCGGAGCCTGGAGCCTGTTTCCGATTCTGTGTCTCCCTCTCTCTCTGCCCCTCCCCCGTTCATGCTCTGTCTCTCTCTGTCCCAAAAAGAAATAAACGTTGGGGAAAAAAAAAAAAAAAAGCACCATGGGAAGACTAGCCCTGACCCCTGAAAATCAAGGTGCTGTTAGTCCTAGAGATCAAGGGACTACTTATTTATACTATTTATTTGGAAAATGCTTTTTAATATTTATTTTGAAAGAGAGATAGAGAGCAAGCAGGGGAGGAGCAAAGAGAGAGGGAGACAGAGAATCCCAAGCAGGCTCCGTGCTGTCAATGCAAACAGCTCGAACACACAAACTTTGAGATCATGACCTGAGCCAAAACCAAGAGTTGGACGCTTAAGCAAATGAGCCACCCAGGCGCTCATTTTAGAAAGACATGTTTTAAAAGAAAGAATGTTTTAAAAGAAAACATCTTTTAAAAACAACGTCACAGCATCAGCAGATTGGTCAGGAAAGCATTCCATGAACTTGATAAAGCCCTAGCCAGAGAGCATCCGTGCATCACTTTCCTCTCTCCCACAACAAAAGCACAGCTGAGCCTGGACAGCAGTGAGCTGACCTCCCTCCGACCACTACGCACACATCCACATGATTACAAAACTCCACACACGGTCCAAAGAGGCACGACAACAGATATACTGTGCCAATCAACAGTATTTCACAAGGAGGCAAAAATAAAAAATGCATTTCTCTTCAACTATCCTCAATCATCAGGAAGTCATTTTCCTTGAATCCTTTTCAAAAATGCACCCAGATTCGTGTCACAGAAGGAAAAAAAAAAAAAAAAGAAGAAGAATATCAGAAGCACTTTAGGCTGAGAAAAGGGATATGGACCTTTACCGGAACCCATGATCTAGGACTCACAGGCATTTTAAGGGACTATCAAGGGTTCCTGGGTGGCTTAGTCAGATGAGCATCCAACTTCGGCTCAGGTCACGATCTGGCAGTTTACACGTGCGAGCCCGGCATCGGGCTCTGTGCTGACAGCTCAGAACCTGGAGCTTGCTTTGGATTCAGTGTCTCCTTCTCTCTCAGCCCCTCCCCTGCTTGTCCTCTCTCTCTCTCTCTCTCTCTCTCTCTCTCTCTCTCTCTCTCTCTCTCCCTCTTTCTCTCTCTCTCTGTCTCTCAGAAATAAACATAAAAAAAGAAAATTAAGGGACAATCATAGAGAAATGGTTCCAAGCCTGTCTGTCCCTTAGTAACACCTGGGCAGCCTTAAAAAAAAAGCCCATGCCAGGGTCCCAACGCTAGTTTAACTGGTCTGGACTGGGCCCTGACCATTTGTAGTTATAAATGCTTCCCAACTCTGCACACCACTAATTAAGAGGCTCTTCAAACTACAAAGCAAGTTAGCATTAGGCAATTGTTTTGCAGCACTAATTTCAGGATATGGGATTTCCGACAGAAATGTCAATCGACAACAACAAAACAGGAACAGTAATGACAGAAATCAAGTGAAGGTCATGTGTTTCCATGTGTCATTTTAAGGAAGAAAACTCCACAAGCACGTTAATGAAAACCAAATGCTAGGAACGGAGGGTGGTGGTGATTTCACAACTTTATGCGTTTGTCAGAAACCCATACACATACACACAACGGACTTATTGCATGGAAATTAAAAATAAATTTAAAACATACTCAGAAAAAAAAAGTGATACATTCATTTATTCTAGGAATTCTCAATCTTCACTAAATGCTAGAATTACCCAGGGAGTCTTTAAAAATGTGGCTGTCCCGGCTGCACCCCAGATCAAGGACATCAGAACCTCTGGTGGGCATCTATAGTTTTTAAAGCTCCGTGGGTGATTCCAATGGGCAACCCTGTCTCCCAATTTCCAGAACAGTAAGAAAAATCAGGCCCAATGGACATTAACACGTATCCATAAAAACATGGCTTCCAACAAGAATCATCACTTCTTCTACCTTCCACCCATTCAGCGAAGTTCACTAAAACCTACTTTTTTTTGTCTCTCAACTTCTGTTTGGTTTCAGGATATCCTCGTGACCCACAAGCCAAACAAAAGAGGTGCCGTGATACCCACCAGCAGCCTACACCATCGCCTGCAAACGTGCTGAAAGGTTTTAAAGCACGGCAGTAGTTCTGAAACATCAACAACTCCTGGATGGGTGGTTACGAGACATTGACTGCTGACCCCACCCTGGAGTTTTCTGATTCAGTAGGTCTCTGGGGTGAGGCCGCAGAATCTGCATTTCTGTTTGTTTCATATATATATGTACATAAATATACATATACACACACACACACACACACACATAATACATGAGTTCATTCATTTAGTCCGCAAGAGCGCACACACAAGCCTACACGGAAGGGGGAGGGGGAGTGAGAGGGGGAGTGAGAGGGGGTGGGGGAGGGAGAGAGGGAGAGAGGGAGACAGGGAGACAGGGAGAGAGGGAGAGAGGGAGAGGGAATCCCAAGCAGGCTCTGCACTGTCAGTGCGGGGCTTGAACTCATGAATTTGGAAGCTTAAGTGACGAAGCCACCCAAGCGCCCCACTCCCCCCCCCCCCCCCACTCTGCCCCAGAATTTGCATTTCTAACAAATTCCCAGGTGCTGCTGCTTGGAGACCATGTTCTAAAGCAAAGTGAACTAAATAGAGACTTGAAAGCCAGTGCTGAAGCTAAACCAGACAGTTTTTCGGTCACGACAGACACAGCGCAGAGACTACTGGTCAGTTTCAGTGAACAAGTTGTATTTACAAAGTGACCTTCAGCAAGACATTACAAAGATCTGCAGGTAAGTAAAGCAGAACAGATTATCTCTCATCTAAAGGCAACGTGCTACTCAAAGGGTGATGCACAAACCTAGGCATCACCTAGAACGGGTTACAAATGCAGCATCTCAGGCCTTACTCCAAACCTTACTGGGTCAGAAAGTATCTGAATAGGATCCCTGGAATATGAAATGCACATTAAATCAGCCTTGACCAGTTCCCTCACTCACACCACCATTACTGAGCACCTACTCTGCATAAACCCTAGCAGTCAACTGCACAGACAAGCCTTTACACTCCTGGAGCTTCCATGGGGCAAAGGATAAAACTCAAGCCCAGAGCTGTTGGACTAGGCAAGGTCACAAAGCTAGCCAGCGGTAGAAACAGGTTTAGAACCCATGTGTCTTAAACCCTGTACAGTAGAAATTATACAGGCCACTGCCTCTATCAATATCACAAACATAATTCCAAGCCAAGAGGATACCAAAAAATAAATTACAAGTCAGGGGCACCTGGGTAGCTCAGTCGGTTGAATGTCAGACTCCTGATTTCGGCTCAGGTCATGATCTCACGGTTCATGGGTTCGAGCCCCATATGGGTCTCCATGCTTAGCCTGCTTGAGATTCTCTCTCCCTCTACCCCTCCCCTCCACCTGTGCACTCCAATAAATCAAAAAATAAATAAAGTCAGTTTCTACACATCATATTAGGAGACCTAATTTTTCTAATCTTCATTAATGTCTACTCTGACCAAACATTGCTAGATTGTATTGGCCAATGCAGGGTGTTTAGGTAGATAGGTTTTTCTCAGATCTCAGAACCGAATGAATAAACAAGTGTTAGGTAGAAAAAACATTTTGACCACAGGCATTACCTACTATTCGAGATCTTCCCTTTGGTAATTAAAATGGGACCCAGGCCCCATTAATCAAAACCAACAGCAAACATTTTGGTTCACATCATAAGCACACAGTCAATCACCTAAACCTCAAAGCCACCAGAATGGGGATCTTGTCACATCACTAACTCCTAGTAATTCACAAGGTTCACTGCATGGGGTTGTCCTGAACAGCTGCCCACAGACTGCAGGACATAAAGACCAACTTCCCTGCCTGGGCAGAGTGCCAGGATGGCGGGTAGGCCTGGTGCTAATATCAGCAAACACCCATAAAGACATAAATATTGTCATGATTTAAATCCTCTAAGCATTGCCCACAGGAGGCAAACTTTCTTGTTCAATAATTAATGAGGTGAGGAAGAAGAATATTCTCAGAACAAAAATCAGCTAATTATCTTAGTCTCTCTAAATGTATGTGTAAAATAATCCTTACCGTCTAAAAATTTGAATTAGAGCTCGTAACTAAATGAAAATTGGACCCAAATGGATCACTGTCAGAAGGGAAGGGAAGGGAAGGGGAGGGGGAAGGGGAAGGGGACGGGGAGGGGGAGGGGGAGGGGGAGGGGAAAGCAGACAGACCCCAAGCAACACAGCCCCACCAGCTTTCCCTGACTCGCCCACCTCAAAGCTGCACAACGTGAGAATCACAGACCATCTGCTTCACAATCTTGTCAACGTTCAAAACACATGGTCCTGGGCCCAAGCGGTCACACAGTTAACGAACCTCTCTGAATGGATCCCTGAACACCTAAAATTTTGAGGCCGAGTACCCACCTGGCCTAGGTACAGTTGAAGGAGAACCATCCGACTCATTACTTCATCTTACCTTCACAACTGTGCAGCATCGATATATCTCATTTTCTGAGGAAGATCCAATCAAGGAAGCTGAGTGCTTTGCCCAAGATCATACAGCAGGTAAGCAACCATGGCTAAGACCTCACATTCAAGGTTTGTCAGCTCAAATCAAGGCATCCAATCCACATAAATCAAAGAACAAGCAAGCATGGTCCTGTTGCCCAATCAGTATTTACCATGTGAAGAGCAATGTTCTTAAAAGAAAAAAAAAAAGAAAAGCAGAGATTTGGTCCCTTTTTTGTAGGGTATTTCAGGGGCTGTTCTGGGCCCTACTTACCAGATAGGGCCATGACTGCCAAGAGGGTCAATCACACATGCTGCAAGGGGCTGTGCTGAGCAGCTGGCTTTGTATGAGCACCACCTATCATGCCAATGGCCTGATGGAAGTTCACATAGCTTCCAACTATTCCCAGTAGCTTAGACTCTTCTTTCCATTAAGTAAACCTGGGTCATTCATCACCTGGGAGACAGCCACACTCTCTCTCAGATGATTCCTAAATGGACTGGCTTCAGGAGACTCACCTGAGGCCCCATCTAAGCTACAGATCCCTGAATCCTTTTCAGCTTGGAGATAATGATTCAGAGACGAATAGCAAATCCATTTTAGCACTGGGGTAGAGGAGACGGAAGTCTCAGGTTTCCACGTTGAGTGGGGAAGGCCCAAGTAGAACACAGAAACTGTAAGCCATGTAAGGAAAGATGAATAAATTCAACTCCATCTCCTTTTTAAAAATGTACATGGCAGGGACGCCTCAGTGGCTCAGTCGGTTGGGCATCCAACTTCAGCTAAAGTCATGATCTCATGGTTCATGAGTTCGAGCCCCACATCAGGCTCTGTGCTGACAGATCAGAGCCTGGAGCCTGCTTCGGATTCTGGGTCTCCCTCTCTGTCCCTCCCCACTTCTCTCTCTCTCTCTCTCTCTCTCTCTCTCTCTCTCTCTCTCTCATACACACACACAGTAAACAAACATTAAAAAAAATCTCTTTAAATATTCAATGCAATACACACTATATATTAGTTCAATGACCAATGATCAACTAGGAAAAATTACTTGCAACTCTCACAATAAAGAACTTTAAGACTTCCAACAAATGAACAATACATAGACCAATAACCTAACAACAACAACAACAATGGCACCAAAGTATGACCATGCAACAAGGAAAGTCAGGAAAGGAGTTCTTTGAGAAGATGTTCAATCCCACTGATAAGAAAAACACGTATTAAAACTACAGCAGGACACTTTTTCATCTGTTGGAAAGACAGAGATCAAAAAGTCTAACAGTATGGATACAGGATTGGAGAAAGGAGAATTCCTTTACATCTTTCCTTGAAGGAGAAAAATTTGGTGTTGTCCATCAAGCTGTAAAATCTCTAGTTCTACTTTTAGGATTTTACTTTATAGACAAATTCATGTATACACCATATACTATTTATTCATGGATGTTAAGAACCCACCAAATATCAGAGACGAAAAAAATATCTATCAATAGAGAACAAGGGAAGTTATGATGCATCCACATGACAGAGGACTAAGCAGCCATTAGGGGAGCCTGGGGAACTCAGTTGGTTGAGCATCCAACTCTTGATTTCAACTCAAGTCATGATTCCAGGGTTATGGGATCTAGCCCTATGTAAGACTCTGTGCTGGGCATTGGAAACTGCTTAAGATTCTTTCACTCTCCTCCCTCTGCACTCTCCCCCACTCATGCACACACACTCTAAAGTGAAAATAAATTTTAAAAAAATAGGCCGTTCTCTAAGTACTGATATGCAAAGACCCATGAAATATAGAGCAAAACACTCGGAAGTAAACAGTATGTGATCACCTGTGCTTTAAAATACATAGAGTTGTGGGGCACCTGGGTGGCTCAGTCGGTTAAGCGTCCAACTTCGGCTCAGGTCATGATCTCGCAGTTCTTGGGTTCGCGCCCTGCATCGGGCTCTGTGCTGACAGCTCAGAGCCTGGAGCCTGCCTCGGATTCTGTGTCTCCCTTTCTGCCTTCTCGTGCTCTCTCTCTCACAAGTAAACATTAAAAATTTTTTTAAAATATAGCTGTATATAATAATATACACACACATGCACATTTGTCTACCCCTAGTTTATCTCTGGACAGACACATAAAACATAGGAGAAGCTGCCTGAGAGAAGGTACGTGACAGATGCAGGAAGGAAAATTACTGCCACCACATATCTACCCTCCATTTGTGCTCTGCTTATTCAGGAAAAAATAAAAATAACAATAACTAAGAGAGGCAGAGATTGGAAACAGGGTGGTGTGAAAGAAACCAACTAGGTGTTAAGTTGTAGCCCATTCTCCCCTACATCTCTCTTCAAGTAAGTAATCTGACGGTACTTGTTAAAAACCCTGAAAATATTCCTTCAGCCCATGTAATTCCACTTCTAGCAATCTGTCCCAGAATGCTGAAAAAGCTTTTTATACAAAGATGGCTGTTGAAGTATTACCTCTCATCATTAAACAATGCGAACAAGTACAATGGGTGTTGGCCATGCCTTTCAATAATACTCAGTTCTGCTACAGAGAAGAAGAGAATGAATGGATGAAACTTACAGGATACGTGACTTACAGAGGGTAAACAAGCACACAGCTTGTGTGACGTGGTAGCTACAAAGAAGTAGAACACACACTCACTGAACATAGATAGGAAGGGACAGAATGACCAAGTGGTCACCCAGTATTCTTGAGCAAACACCCAAATATGGTCACCCATTGGTGACACCCATTATGGCCCAGTTGGTGTATTATGGGAGAAGAAAAGCTCTTGATGTTCAACAGGAGCTTTGATAAGAGACACATGTGGCCAGGAATGCTTCCTCCTGAATTCCTGCAACAGACCAAGTGTATGGGGTCCAAGAATCTTCTGTTTTCTGAGCCCTCTGGCTCATTCTCAGTTCTGTCCTTGTAATCACATCATCAGGGAAGGGCATGATGGCTAATACACAGGATATACGAACACTACCCAAGCCAGGATACAAGTACTGTGGTCCACCTATCCTGCCGGACCTACATGCCTTAACCTAATCTCTCTCCTTGCTTCTTACTGTGTATTGAGATTGACACAAACTGAATTAATTTCAACACTTTAATTTGGTCTGGGGGCCCAATTTTGACTTCTTGGATAATGTCTTCAGAGCCTACCATACCATCAGGATAATTTTCCACCACTACAAATATAGCAAATGATCAGGTTAATTGATATAGCCACTGAAGTGGCTGTATCAGTTTAAACCACGTTTACACAATTTGAAATAACATAAGCATTGCCAATATGAACTGGAAAATAAAAATATAAATATAAACTGTATTAAAAATTTCCTAATTTTATTCCAAGTATGCAAACATCTACTAAAAAAACTTTAAGGAGGGGGTGGTGCCTGGCTGGCTCAGTCAGAAGGGCATGCAATTCTTGATCTCAGGCCCATGAGTTTGAACCTGAGAGAACTTAAATAAAACTTAATAAAAGGGGCGCCTGGGTGGCGCAGTCGGTTAAGCGTCCGACTTCAGCCAGGTCACGATCTCGCGGTCCGTGAGTTCAAGCCCCGCGTCGGGCTCTGGGCTGATGGCTCAGAGCCTGGAGCCTGTTTCCGATTCTGTGTCTCCCTCTCTCTCTGCCCCTCCCCCGTTCATGCTCTGTCTCTCTCTGTCCCAAAAATAAATAAACGTTGAAAAAAAAAATTAAAAAGTAAAACAACAACAACAACAAAAAACAACTCTAGGAAAAGCACTAAAATATTAACAACTGTCTCCAAGGTAAATAACATGCATGTTGTGTTTAAAGTATTCGTTATATTTTACCCGTTATTTTTATAATCTGGAGAAATAAGTTTTTAAATGTTGGGGTGCCTGGGTGGCTCAGTTGGTTGGGCGTCTGACTTAAGCTCAGGTCATGATCTCATGGTTCGTGGGTTGGAGCCCCGCATCGGACTCTGTGCTGACAGCTCAGAGCCTGGAGCCTGCTTCGGATTCTGTGTTTCCCTCTCTCTACCCCTCTCCCGGTCGCACTTTATCTCTCTCTCAAAAATAATTTTTTTTAAAGTTTTTAAATATGCACCGAAAGAGACTAGAAGGAAATCTATCAAAATGACAAGTTGCTGTGGGTTTTGGAGTAACTATTTTATTCTTCCACTTTTGTATGAGTTCAGTAATGATCGCCTTATACTTCTACAAAGATAAACAAAAAACACATTTTTCTCTTTGAGAAAAAGAGGCAGGCAGTGGTTAAAACCCTCAAGATAAAAGCCAGCCCATGAAGCAAGAGTTAAAGCCTTACTATACTCAGCTATAAATCTCCGTGAACTCCAGGTTGAAATAAAATCTGTCCGAATCTTCCTATCTCAACTGTGGGAACAAGGTGGAAGTTTTCTGCAAGGTTCCCAAGGCAGGAGTTCATCTTTGGGACTGACTCACTACTATTTCCCCAAGGATGTGAGGTCACTTCTGTCCCTGAGAGGTATTAGAGTGCAGTGACCCTCCTGCTGTGCTCAAACACCTGTACACAGTAACAAGTGATAAGCCAGGTGGATTCTTCCTTAAGTAAGGTTTGTCTTAAGGCCACCTGAGTGACTCAATAGATCAAGCACCTGACTTAAGTTCAGCAACTGACTTAACTCACAGTTGGTGAGTTCAAGCCCTGTGTCAGGCTCTGTGCTGACAGCTCAGAGTCTGGAGCCTGCACTTCGGATTCTGTGTCTCCCTCTCTCTATGCTCCTCCCCTGCTTACACTCTGTCTCTGTCTCTCTCTCAAAAAATAAAATAAACATTCAAAAAAAGTTTTTCAAGAAATTTCTTTTAAGAAAAGAAATTAAGAAAAAAAAAAAAATACAGGCCAGTGGTTTCTTGAGGCAGAAGCATGAGAATTTTATCCCCATCCCCAGCAGTACAAGGCCAAAGGTCCCAGTTCAACTCGTCAGAACACTCAGCGTCCCTCCCAGAAGAGACCAAATCTTGCCATATAGTCAACATCACCTAAAATGCTCTCTGCAGAATCCAAAGAAAACTCCAGATTCTAGCGCCCAACACTTCACAGCCTCCCTAGTTGTACCAGCTGTAGGACGCGCTCCTCACCAAGGGTCCAAAACTCATCCCACATTCCCAACACCCACGTCCCTAGAATTTTCCCTTGAAGTCTTCCCAAGAATCAAAAAGAAGCTCACGGCTCGGGGTCTCTTTGGTACCATAAGGGCAAGGGTGCACGTGCCTGCATATGTACACAAGTCTATATACCAGAGATGCACATACAGGGTGTAATGGACTCTGCACAGGCCATCTGTTGCTGTACGTCACGCGTACTGCAATACCCACACATATACTTAAGTCTAGTTAACACCACGGTCCAAGTCTTCCGTTACTCATCGCTTCATCTGCACACATACAGGATAAGCTCCCTGACGACCGGAGCCGGCGTCTGTAACCCTTCCATCACCTGCCACACAGAAACACGATTACCAAACTGGCCAAGAGAACCAGAAATCACTTGGGACACAGTCTGTCAGAGATTCATTTGGACCAGCATCCTAGTTGATGGAGACCTGAGGTTCTAAGTGTTTACTTCCCTTTGGAGGCAGGACACCTTTAAGATCTGAGGGACCCTACCCAGCAGATGAAGTCCGTGAAACTACTGCAGGAAGATTCTCTGAGACCACTGTAATGAGCCAGGCCACCCCACAGCAGGGGCCACTCCTGGGTCCTGGTGTTGGCTTCCCTGGGCCTTGAAGGGGACCCTGAGGAGACGCAGTAGCATAGCCCGAGGAACGCATGCGCGCAGACCAGCAGCCAGAGTACCCAAGAACGATAGTTACACATGTACATGCGTCCGTGTCTCAAGACAATGCACCAGTGTTTTCATACTCATTAGAAAAACAGATATGGATTTTTCCCCTTGTTTTGTTTATTCCATTTGTTGAGTATCGACAGAAGAGAAAATAATAAATGCACAGTCTACCTGACCAAGCCCATCACTGCCACTCTTGACCGCCCTTCGTGCCCAGGATGGCAAGGCCGTGATGTAGACAGAGAAGGCAGTGGTGCTGAGGGCTGAGAGAGGAGGGTGACATCCAGGAGGCCTCAGCTCTGCTGAACACCAACAGCACCTGGGGAGATACCACCCCCCTGGGACTCAGTCAGTACATCCCTTCAACCACCCCAGGGGTCTCTTTGGGCAAAACAGCCCACAAATGTAACTAAGCCCGGGTCCCATTTCCCGCAAGGCACAAGGGATACGCTATTACGAAAGGTACAATAAAAAAAACCAAGGACAGGAAGCTAAAACAGGCAAGAAAAAGCAGAATGAGCCAATTCTCACCCATTTCTCATACCTGAGAAGATCCGACTGAACTCAGACATCACCACAGAAAAGAAATGGTCCTAACCTCAAGCACGGTTCTGCCAATGGCCTGAGAAAATATGTCCAGACAAAGAGGGTGGGGAGGTCCCTAAGGATCTGGCAAATGACCCCATTTCCAAAGTGAACACGGGGATATATTCAATCAATGCTAGTGGAACTGAGTCACAAACTCGTAAGCACAGGTTACTCACATGGTGCTTTTAAATCATCTCTAAAAGACGGGTATACATTCCAGGGAGTTCTGAGAACGTTGTACATATCCCCCTCATTTTGTACGAGAAGATGTGTCACCTAAGGACACATGGCTGGATTTAGCAACTTAGCTGTAAGAAGCAGATCGAACATAGCCAAGAGGCAGGGCAGGGTTCTAGATAAAAAAGATTTATAGCCAGACAGAATAGGACAAGAGTCATGCGACCTTGAGCACGTGCCTTCCATTCCCCAAGACCCAGCCTCCTTACATGTCAAACTGGAACAGCGACAGCATTCTTGTAAAGAAGCTCTAGGGGCGCCTGGGTGGCGCAGTCGGTTAAGCGTCCGACTTCAGCCAGGTCACGATCTCGCGGTCCGTGAGTTCGAGCCCCGCGTCAGGCTCTGGGCTGATGGCTCAGAGCCTGGAGCCTGTTTCCGATTCTATGTCTCCCTCTCTCTGCCCCTCCCCTGTTCATGCTCTGTCTCTCTCTGTCCCAAAAATAAATAAACGTTGAAAAAAGAAGCTCTAACATGAACTAATGCACACAAACACCATGGTGGCAGCTCGAGTGAGGACTACGTTGTTACTCTCATCCTTTCCAGCTAACTTATGACTTGACATCAGTCATTTGCATTGAGGGTCTCTTTTCCCCCTTGAGTACAAAATGAAGGCAGACACTTTCTGACGTGAAATCCTTTGGATTCTAAACTCTTCTCTATTCACCTGATTAGGAGACCCATCATGGGCAACAGAAACAGACTGGAACTTCCAGATCTTACCAAAGTTTTTCAAACATCTGTAAAAATCCATGAAGAAAAGCAAACAGGGGCATCTGGGTGGCTCAGGTCGTTAAGCGTCTGACTTCGGCACAGGTCATGATCTCACGGTTCATGGGTTCAAGCCCCATGTCAGGCTCTGTGCTGACAGCTCAGAGCCTGCAGCCTGCTTCATGCTCTGTGTCTTCCCATCTCTCTCTCTCTCTCTCTCTCTCTGCCCCTCCCCTGCTCACGCTCTTTCTCAAAAATAAACATCAACAAAAATTAACAAAGAGAAGCAAACATATAATACACATATGAACACAACCCAACTGATGGCAAATTCTAAAGCCAGAGGTCCGAATGAAGGTATAGACAACCATGACTTCAAATGACATCAGACTGGCATCTGATGACAGGCACAAGGCTGTCTAAGTTACATGATTTTATCTATTCCTTAGGAGTTTAAAGTCAAGGTGTGTGTCAAGTCGTGTCTGAGGCTCAGAGAAAAGCAACTGGCTTTTGTCCCAGGAGAAGAGTTCCCCCAGGTTCTCAAGCCTGGGTTCTCTCTCCAGGCCACTCTGCCTCAGCACCACTGAGCTCCCGTGAGGAAGCCAAAATCGCTTCCTACCACACACCCCTGTGAGGATGGCAAGTATTCCATTAGAACAATCACTTGGAATATAAAATCCCTCCATTTACAGAGCTCCTATTCACAGTCTTTAAAAGGCAATGATTTTAATTTATGTACCAACAAGACAGTTTAATTCCCCTGCATAGAAAAGGCTAGGTTATCAGAGCACAGGAATGCTGGAACGGCCCAGAATTCCCATAAACAAGGAGTCCCAGGTGGTTTTAAGGGCTCTCCCTCCTAAGAGACTATCAGGGTAGGGATTTGCATTTACAAAATGCCTAACCGGGAAGCAGAGAGTAGTGTGTGTCAAATAACCCTACACCCTCAGCCCCTCAAAAGCAAATAGAAGCAGCACCAGGTGCGGGGGTGGGGGGGGGGGAGGGGAGGGAAGAGGGAGGGGAGAGGGGAGAGGGGAGAGGGGGTGTGGCGGACTCGCTTCCCTACTGCTTTTGCCTCCAGGTCCCCAGCAAGATTGTGAGCTCTTCCCTGAGGTCTGTATGCTCAATATGGCTAAAGAATCCACGCTTACCTCACCATCAGAGAACTGAGCAATTCACTTGCCTTTAGTC